>NC_136067.1:366495450-368895450 GCF_964261635.1 Lissotriton helveticus
AGTTTGCTTTTATTCACACGCAAACACAATAGCGCCACTTTACAGGGTTTGGTAGTGGAGCGCTACTCTCGTTTTCTCGTCTATTTTTCAACAGCATTGTTTTCCCCGGGTGGGGAAGTGCACCATTCCTGGAGGTACTGCAATACCAGGTTGATGCGTGGAGTGGACAGAGCAAGCTCCTATTCCATCTCCCTGTTCCAAAAATCAATTTAATATATGGTCCCCAGATAGAGGACGTATCAGATATTAAACTGATAAGAACAGATACTACACTTGATCTTAGCCAAAAGGCCGAGAAGCGATAACCCGGGCCCATTCAGAATCAACGCCTCCCGAAGCAATCTACCTGGCTCACCCGGACTTGGCTCTTCCCTCGCACCGTCGCTGGCCGCCTTTCCGCCTCTTTTTCCGACTCCCAGCAAGGGCTCAGTATGTCTGGGTGGAAAGGAGGCCCCGGCCTCAGGCCTTCTCCCGGCTCCCAGAGTCCTCCTCGGCTGTCGCCTCATCAGGCGTCACTTAGCATACCCACGTTGTCCTCTTTCTAGAATTTGCATGCCCCGCCCCTTCCTGCGCACTGCTTCCAGACGGCTGGCCAGAAAGCCTGGCAGCCAGGGGATGCTGGGAATCAGCCCAGGATGCCCTGGACAGCTCCCTGACCGGATATGGCCGGCCCCTCACCCTCGCTTGCCGGGGACACTGCTCCCCTGCAGCCTAAGGCCTATAGATAAGGCTTGGCCGTTCGTGGCCGTTCGGGGACGGGCGGGGCGGGCAGAGAAGGAAAAGGACTCTGTATTTTTCTTCTTGCTCAGAGAAGCCAAGGGCAGTGTCCACTTCTCTGCCAGCCTGCATGCCAGCCAGCCTGCCTGCCTGCCTCCCTCCCTCCCTCCCACTGACTTGCTGGGAACCTTCTTCCATTCGTTCCCCAGTGAAATGGATCCAAAATCACTGAAAGTCTGCTGCTGGAAAAACAATCTTTTTCCGACGTTTGTCTCTTTTCAAAGTGCAGCGTCTGGATGGAGAAGGGGAGAAAAAAAGAAATAATTTTTTATTTGTATTTTTTTTTCGTAAACCCGAAAAATTAATAAATGAATAAATAAATAACGCACGGCCCGGGTGCGGCAAATAAGTCAAATAAATACATGAATAAGGCAAGACACGGTGACCAGTTTGCTTTTATTCACACGCAAACACAATAGCGCCACTTTACAGGGTTTGGTAGTGGAGCGCTACTCTCGTTTTCTCGTCTATTTTTCAACAGCATTGTTTTCCCCGGGTGGGGAAGTGCACCATTCCTGGAGGTACTGCAATACCAGGTTGATGCGTGGAGTGGACAGAGCAAGCTCCTATTCCATCTCCCTGTTCCAAAAATCAATTTAATATATGGTCCCCAGATAGAGGACGTATCAGATATTAAACTGATAAGAACAGATACTACACTTGATCTTAGCCAAAAGGCCGAGAAGCGATAACCCGGGCCCATTCAGAATCAACGCCTCCCGAAGCAATCTACCTGGCTCACCCGGACTTGGCTCTTCCCTCGCACCGTCGCTGGCCGCCTTTCCGCCTCTTTTTCCGACTCCCAGCAAGGGCTCAGTATGTCTGGGTGGAAAGGAGGCCCCGGCCTCAGGCCTTCTCCCGGCTCCCAGAGTCCTCCTCGGCTGTCGCCTCATCAGGCGTCACTTAGCATACCCACGTTGTCCTCTTTCTAGAATTTGCATGCCCCGCCCCTTCCTGCGCACTGCTTCCAGACGGCTGGCCAGAAAGACTGGCAGCCAGGGGATGCTGGGAATCAGCCCAGGATGCCCTGGACAGCTCCCTGACCGGATATGGCCGGCCCCTCACCCTCGCTTGCCGGGGACACTGCTCCCCTGCAGCCTAAGGCCTATAGATAAGGCTTGGCCGTTCGTGGCCGTTCGGGGACGGGCGGGGCGGGCAGAGAAGGAAAAGGACTCTGTATTTTTCTTCTTGCTCAGAGAAGCCAAGGGCAGTGTCCACTTCTCTGCCAGCCTGCATGCCAGCCAGCCTGCCTGCCTGCCTCCCTCCCTCCCTCCCACTGACTTGCTGGGAACCTTCTTCCATTCGTTCCCCAGTGAAATGGATCCAAAATCACTGAAAGTCTGCTGCTGGAAAAACAATCTTTTTCCGACGTTTGTCTCTTTTCAAAGTGCAGCGTCTGGATGGAGAAGGGGAGAAAAAAAGAAATAATTTTTTATTTGTATTTTTTTTTCGTAAACCCGAAAAATTAATAAATGAATAAATAAATAACGCACGGCCCGGGTGCGGCAAATAAGTCAAATAAATACATGAATAAGGCAAGACACGGTGACCAGTTTGCTTTTATTCACACGCAAACACAATAGCGCCACTTTACAGGGTTTGGTAGTGGAGCGCTACTCTCGTTTTCTCGTCTATTTTTCAACAGCATTGTTTTCCCCGGGTGGGGAAGTGCACCATTCCTGGAGGTACTGCAATACCAGGTTGATGCGTGGAGTGGACAGAGCAAGCTCCTATTCCATCTCCCTGTTCCAAAAATCAATTTAATATATGGTCCCCAGATAGAGGACGTATCAGATATTAAACTGATAAGAACAGATACTACACTTGATCTTAGCCAAAAGGCCGAGAAGCGATAACCCGGGCCCATTCAGAATCAACGCCTCCCGAAGCAATCTACCTGGCTCACCCGGACTTGGCTCTTCCCTCGCACCGTCGCTGGCCGCCTTTCCGCCTCTTTTTCCGACTCCCAGCAAGGGCTCAGTATGTCTGGGTGGAAAGGAGGCCCCGGCCTCAGGCCTTCTCCCGGCTCCCAGAGTCCTCCTCGGCTGTCGCCTCATCAGGCGTCACTTAGCATACCCACGTTGTCCTCTTTCTAGAATTTGCATGCCCCGCCCCTTCCTGCGCACTGCTTCCAGACGGCTGGCCAGAAAGACTGGCAGCCAGGGGATGCTGGGAATCAGCCCAGGATGCCCTGGACAGCTCCCTGACCGGATATGGCCGGCCCCTCACCCTCGCTTGCCGGGGACACTGCTCCCCTGCAGCCTAAGGCCTATAGATAAGGCTTGGCCGTTCGTGGCCGTTCGGGGACGGGCGGGGCGGGCAGAGAAGGAAAAGGACTCTGTATTTTTCTTCTTGCTCAGAGAAGCCAAGGGCAGTGTCCACTTCTCTGCCAGCCTGCATGCCAGCCAGCCTGCCTGCCTGCCTCCCTCCCTCCCTCCCTCCCTCCCTCCCTCCCTCCCTCCCACTGACTTGCTGGGAACCTTCTTCCATTCGTTCCCCAGTGAAATGGATCCAAAATCACTGAAAGTCTGCTGCTGGAAAAACAATCTTTTTCCGACGTTTGTCTCTTTTCAAAGTGCAGCGTCTGGATGGAGAAGGGGAGAAAAAAAGAAATAATTTTTTATTTGTATTTTTTTTCTCGTAAACCCGAAAAATTAATAAATGAATAAATAAATAACGCACGGCCCGGGTGCGGCAAATAAGTCAAATAAATACATGAATAAGGCAAGACACGGTGACCAGTTTGCTTTTATTCACACGCAAACACAATAGCGCCACTTTACAGGGTTTGGTAGTGGAGCGCTACTCTCGTTTTCTCGTCTATTTTTCAACAGCATTGTTTTCCCCGGGTGGGGAAGTGCACCATTCCTGGAGGTACTGCAATACCAGGTTGATGCGTGGAGTGGACAGAGCAAGCTCCTATTCCATCTCCCTGTTCCAAAAATCAATTTAATATATGGTCCCCAGATAGAGGACGTATCAGATATTAAACTGATAAGAACAGATACTACACTTGATCTTAGCCAAAAGGCCGAGAAGCGATAACCCGGGCCCATTCAGAATCAACGCCTCCCGAAGCAATCTACCTGGCTCACCCGGACTTGGCTCTTCCCTCGCACCGTCGCTGGCCGCCTTTCCGCCTCTTTTTCCGACTCCCAGCAAGGGCTCAGTATGTCTGGGTGGAAAGGAGGCCCCGGCCTCAGGCCTTCTCCCGGCTCCCAGAGTCCTCCTCGGCTGTCGCCTCATCAGGCGTCACTTAGCATACCCACGTTGTCCTCTTTCTAGAATTTGCATGCCCCGCCCCTTCCTGCGCACTGCTTCCAGACGGCTGGCCAGAAAGCCTGGCAGCCAGGGGATGCTGGGAATCAGCCCAGGATGCCCTGGACAGCTCCCTGACCGGATATGGCCGGCCCCTCACCCTCGCTTGCCGGGGACACTGCTCCCCTGCAGCCTAAGGCCTATAGATAAGGCTTGGCCGTTCGTGGCCGTTCGGGGACGGGCGGGGCGGGCAGAGAAGGAAAAGGACTCTGTATTTTTCTTCTTGCTCAGAGAAGCCAAGGGCAGTGTCCACTTCTCTGCCAGCCTGCATGCCAGCCAGCCTGCCTGCCTGCCTCCCTCCCTCCCTCCCACTGACTTGCTGGGAACCTTCTTCCATTCGTTCCCCAGTGAAATGGATCCAAAATCACTGAAAGTCTGCTGCTGGAAAAACAATCTTTTTCCGACGTTTGTCTCTTTTCAAAGTGCAGCGTCTGGATGGAGAAGGGGAGAAAAAAAGAAATAATTTTTTATTTGTATTTTTTTTTCGTAAACCCGAAAAATTAATAAATGAATAAATAAATAACGCACGGCCCGGGTGCGGCAAATAAGTCAAATAAATACATGAATAAGGCAAGACACGGTGACCAGTTTGCTTTTATTCACACGCAAACACAATAGCGCCACTTTACAGGGTTTGGTAGTGGAGCGCTACTCTCGTTTTCTCGTCTATTTTTCAACAGCATTGTTTTCCCCGGGTGGGGAAGTGCACCATTCCTGGAGGTACTGCAATACCAGGTTGATGCGTGGAGTGGACAGAGCAAGCTCCTATTCCATCTCCCTGTTCCAAAAATCAATTTAATATATGGTCCCCAGATAGAGGACGTATCAGATATTAAACTGATAAGAACAGATACTACACTTGATCTTAGCCAAAAGGCCGAGAAGCGATAACCCGGGCCCATTCAGAATCAACGCCTCCCGAAGCAATCTACCTGGCTCACCCGGACTTGGCTCTTCCCTCGCACCGTCGCTGGCCGCCTTTCCGCCTCTTTTTCCGACTCCCAGCAAGGGCTCAGTATGTCTGGGTGGAAAGGAGGCCCCGGCCTCAGGCCTTCTCCCGGCTCCCAGAGTCCTCCTCGGCTGTCGCCTCATCAGGCGTCACTTAGCATACCCACGTTGTCCTCTTTCTAGAATTTGCATGCCCCGCCCCTTCCTGCGCACTGCTTCCAGACGGCTGGCCAGAAAGACTGGCAGCCAGGGGATGCTGGGAATCAGCCCAGGATGCCCTGGACAGCTCCCTGACCGGATATGGCCGGCCCCTCACCCTCGCTTGCCGGGGACACTGCTCCCCTGCAGCCTAAGGCCTATAGATAAGGCTTGGCCGTTCGTGGCCGTTCGGGGACGGGCGGGGCGGGCAGAGAAGGAAAAGGACTCTGTATTTTTCTTCTTGCTCAGAGAAGCCAAGGGCAGTGTCCACTTCTCTGCCAGCCTGCATGCCAGCCAGCCTGCCTGCCTGCCTCCCTCCCTTCCTCCCTTCCTCCCTCCCTCCCTCCCACTGACTTGCTGGGAACCTTCTTCCATTCGTTCCCCAGTGAAATGGATCCAAAATCACTGAAAGTCTGCTGCTGGAAAAACAATCTTTTTCCGACGTTTGTCTCTTTTCAAAGTGCAGCGTCTGGATGGAGAAGGGGAGAAAAAAAGAAATAATTTTTTATTTGTATTTTTTTTTCGTAAACCCGAAAAATTAATAAATGAATAAATAAATAACGCACGGCCCGGGTGCGGCAAATAAGTCAAATAAATACATGAATAAGGCAAGACACGGTGACCAGTTTGCTTTTATTCACACGCAAACACAATAGCGCCACTTTACAGGGTTTGGTAGTGGAGCGCTACTCTCGTTTTCTCGTCTATTTTTCAACAGCATTGTTTTCCCCGGGTGGGGAAGTGCACCATTCCTGGAGGTACTGCAATACCAGGTTGATGCGTGGAGTGGACAGAGCAAGCTCCTATTCCATCTCCCTGTTCCAAAAATCAATTTAATATATGGTCCCCAGATAGAGGACGTATCAGATATTAAACTGATAAGAACAGATACTACACTTGATCTTAGCCAAAAGGCCGAGAAGCGATAACCCGGGCCCAATCAGAATCAACGCCTCCCGAAGCAATCTACCTGGCTCACCCGGACTTGGCTCTTCCCTCGCACCGTCGCTGGCCGCCTTTCCGCCTCTTTTTCCGACTCCCAGCAAGGGCTCAGTATGTCTGGGTGGAAAGGAGGCCCCGGCCTCAGGCCTTCTCCCGGCTCCCAGAGTCCTCCTCGGCTGTCGCCTCATCAGGCGTCACTTAGCATACCCACGTTGTCCTCTTTCTAGAATTTGCATGCCCCGCCCCTTCCTGCGCACTGCTTCCAGACGGCTGGCCAGAAAGACTGGCAGCCAGGGGATGCTGGGAATCAGCCCAGGATGCCCTGGACAGCTCCCTGACCGGATATGGCCGGCCCCTCACCCTCGCTTGCCGGGGACACTGCTCCCCTGCAGCCTAAGGCCTATAGATAAGGCTTGGCCGTTCGTGGCCGTTCGGGGACGGGCGGGGCGGGCAGAGAAGGAAAAGGACTCTGTATTTTTCTTCTTGCTCAGAGAAGCCAAGGGCAGTGTCCACTTCTCTGCCAGCCTGCATGCCAGCCAGCCTGCCTGCCTGCCTCCCTCCCTCCCTCCCTCCCTCCCTCCCTCCCACTGACTTGCTGGGAACCTTCTTCCATTCGTTCCCCAGTGAAATGGATCCAAAATCACTGAAAGTCTGCTGCTGGAAAAACAATCTTTTTCCGACGTTTGTCTCTTTTCAAAGTGCAGCGTCTGGATGGAGAAGGGGAGAAAAAAAGAAATAATTTTTTATTTGTATTTTTTTTCTCGTAAACCCGAAAAATTAATAAATGAATAAATAAATAACGCACGGCCCGGGTGCGGCAAATAAGTCAAATAAATACATGAATAAGGCAAGACACGGTGACCAGTTTGCTTTTATTCACACGCAAACACAATAGCGCCACTTTACAGGGTTTGGTAGTGGAGCGCTACTCTCGTTTTCTCGTCTATTTTTCAACAGCATTGTTTTCCCCGGGTGGGGAAGTGCACCATTCCTGGAGGTACTGCAATACCAGGTTGATGCGTGGAGTGGACAGAGCAAGCTCCTATTCCATCTCCCTGTTCCAAAAATCAATTTAATATATGGTCCCCAGATAGAGGACGTATCAGATATTAAACTGATAAGAACAGATACTACACTTGATCTTAGCCAAAAGGCCGAGAAGCGATAACCCGGGCCCATTCAGAATCAACGCCTCCCGAAGCAATCTACCTGGCTCACCCGGACTTGGCTCTTCCCTCGCACCGTCGCTGGCCGCCTTTCCGCCTCTTTTTCCGACTCCCAGCAAGGGCTCAGTATGTCTGGGTGGAAAGGAGGCCCCGGCCTCAGGCCTTCTCCCGGCTCCCAGAGTCCTCCTCGGCTGTCGCCTCATCAGGCGTCACTTAGCATACCCACGTTGTCCTCTTTCTAGAATTTGCATGCCCCGCCCCTTCCTGCGCACTGCTTCCAGACGGCTGGCCAGAAAGCCTGGCAGCCAGGGGATGCTGGGAATCAGCCCAGGATGCCCTGGACAGCTCCCTGACCGGATATGGCCGGCCCCTCACCCTCGCTTGCCGGGGACACTGCTCCCCTGCAGCCTAAGGCCTATAGATAAGGCTTGGCCGTTCGTGGCCGTTCGGGGACGGGCGGGGCGGGCAGAGAAGGAAAAGGACTCTGTATTTTTCTTCTTGCTCAGAGAAGCCAAGGGCAGTGTCCACTTCTCTGCCAGCCTGCATGCCAGCCAGCCTGCCTGCCTGCCTCCCTCCCTCCCTCCCACTGACTTGCTGGGAACCTTCTTCCATTCGTTCCCCAGTGAAATGGATCCAAAATCACTGAAAGTCTGCTGCTGGAAAAACAATCTTTTTCCGACGTTTGTCTCTTTTCAAAGTGCAGCGTCTGGATGGAGAAGGGGAGAAAAAAAGAAATAATTTTTTATTTGTATTTTTTTTTCGTAAACCCGAAAAATTAATAAATGAATAAATAAATAACGCACGGCCCGGGTGCGGCAAATAAGTCAAATAAATACATGAATAAGGCAAGACACGGTGACCAGTTTGCTTTTATTCACACGCAAACACAATAGCGCCACTTTACAGGGTTTGGTAGTGGAGCGCTACTCTCGTTTTCTCGTCTATTTTTCAACAGCATTGTTTTCCCCGGGTGGGGAAGTGCACCATTCCTGGAGGTACTGCAATACCAGGTTGATGCGTGGAGTGGACAGAGCAAGCTCCTATTCCATCTCCCTGTTCCAAAAATCAATTTAATATATGGTCCCCAGATAGAGGACGTATCAGATATTAAACTGATAAGAACAGATACTACACTTGATCTTAGCCAAAAGGCCGAGAAGCGATAACCCGGGCCCATTCAGAATCAACGCCTCCCGAAGCAATCTACCTGGCTCACCCGGACTTGGCTCTTCCCTCGCACCGTCGCTGGCCGCCTTTCCGCCTCTTTTTCCGACTCCCAGCAAGGGCTCAGTATGTCTGGGTGGAAAGGAGGCCCCGGCCTCAGGCCTTCTCCCGGCTCCCAGAGTCCTCCTCGGCTGTCGCCTCATCAGGCGTCACTTAGCATACCCACGTTGTCCTCTTTCTAGAATTTGCATGCCCCGCCCCTTCCTGCGCACTGCTTCCAGACGGCTGGCCAGAAAGACTGGCAGCCAGGGGATGCTGGGAATCAGCCCAGGATGCCCTGGACAGCTCCCTGACCGGATATGGCCGGCCCCTCACCCTCGCTTGCCGGGGACACTGCTCCCCTGCAGCCTAAGGCCTATAGATAAGGCTTGGCCGTTCGTGGCCGTTCGGGGACGGGCGGGGCGGGCAGAGAAGGAAAAGGACTCTGTATTTTTCTTCTTGCTCAGAGAAGCCAAGGGCAGTGTCCACTTCTCTGCCAGCCTGCATGCCAGCCAGCCTGCCTGCCTGCCTCCCTCCCTCCCTCCCTCCCTCCCTCCCTCCCACTGACTTGCTGGGAACCTTCTTCCATTCGTTCCCCAGTGAAATGGATCCAAAATCACTGAAAGTCTGCTGCTGGAAAAACAATCTTTTTCCGACGTTTGTCTCTTTTCAAAGTGCAGCGTCTGGATGGAGAAGGGGAGAAAAAAAGAAATAATTTTTTATTTGTATTTTTTTTCTCGTAAACCCGAAAAATTAATAAATGAATAAATAAATAACGCACGGCCCGGGTGCGGCAAATAAGTCAAATAAATACATGAATAAGGCAAGACACGGTGACCAGTTTGCTTTTATTCACACGCAAACACAATAGCGCCACTTTACAGGGTTTGGTAGTGGAGCGCTACTCTCGTTTTCTCGTCTATTTTTCAACAGCATTGTTTTCCCCGGGTGGGGAAGTGCACCATTCCTGGAGGTACTGCAATACCAGGTTGATGCGTGGAGTGGACAGAGCAAGCTCCTATTCCATCTCCCTGTTCCAAAAATCAATTTAATATATGGTCCCCAGATAGAGGACGTATCAGATATTAAACTGATAAGAACAGATACTACACTTGATCTTAGCCAAAAGGCCGAGAAGCGATAACCCGGGCCCATTCAGAATCAACGCCTCCCGAAGCAATCTACCTGGCTCACCCGGACTTGGCTCTTCCCTCGCACCGTCGCTGGCCGCCTTTCCGCCTCTTTTTCCGACTCCCAGCAAGGGCTCAGTATGTCTGGGTGGAAAGGAGGCCCCGGCCTCAGGCCTTCTCCCGGCTCCCAGAGTCCTCCTCGGCTGTCGCCTCATCAGGCGTCACTTAGCATACCCACGTTGTCCTCTTTCTAGAATTTGCATGCCCCGCCCCTTCCTGCGCACTGCTTCCAGACGGCTGGCCAGAAAGCCTGGCAGCCAGGGGATGCTGGGAATCAGCCCAGGATGCCCTGGACAGCTCCCTGACCGGATATGGCCGGCCCCTCACCCTCGCTTGCCGGGGACACTGCTCCCCTGCAGCCTAAGGCCTATAGATAAGGCTTGGCCGTTCGTGGCCGTTCGGGGACGGGCGGGGCGGGCAGAGAAGGAAAAGGACTCTGTATTTTTCTTCTTGCTCAGAGAAGCCAAGGGCAGTGTCCACTTCTCTGCCAGCCTGCATGCCAGCCAGCCTGCCTGCCTGCCTCCCTCCCTCCCTCCCACTGACTTGCTGGGAACCTTCTTCCATTCGTTCCCCAGTGAAATGGATCCAAAATCACTGAAAGTCTGCTGCTGGAAAAACAATCTTTTTCCGACGTTTGTCTCTTTTCAAAGTGCAGCGTCTGGATGGAGAAGGGGAGAAAAAAAGAAATAATTTTTTATTTGTATTTTTTTTTCGTAAACCCGAAAAATTAATAAATGAATAAATAAATAACGCACGGCCCGGGTGCGGCAAATAAGTCAAATAAATACATGAATAAGGCAAGACACGGTGACCAGTTTGCTTTTATTCACACGCAAACACAATAGCGCCACTTTACAGGGTTTGGTAGTGGAGCGCTACTCTCGTTTTCTCGTCTATTTTTCAACAGCATTGTTTTCCCCGGGTGGGGAAGTGCACCATTCCTGGAGGTACTGCAATACCAGGTTGATGCGTGGAGTGGACAGAGCAAGCTCCTATTCCATCTCCCTGTTCCAAAAATCAATTTAATATATGGTCCCCAGATAGAGGACGTATCAGATATTAAACTGATAAGAACAGATACTACACTTGATCTTAGCCAAAAGGCCGAGAAGCGATAACCCGGGCCCATTCAGAATCAACGCCTCCCGAAGCAATCTACCTGGCTCACCCGGACTTGGCTCTTCCCTCGCACCGTCGCTGGCCGCCTTTCCGCCTCTTTTTCCGACTCCCAGCAAGGGCTCAGTATGTCTGGGTGGAAAGGAGGCCCCGGCCTCAGGCCTTCTCCCGGCTCCCAGAGTCCTCCTCGGCTGTCGCCTCATCAGGCGTCACTTAGCATACCCACGTTGTCCTCTTTCTAGAATTTGCATGCCCCGCCCCTTCCTGCGCACTGCTTCCAGACGGCTGGCCAGAAAGACTGGCAGCCAGGGGATGCTGGGAATCAGCCCAGGATGCCCTGGACAGCTCCCTGACCGGATATGGCCGGCCCCTCACCCTCGCTTGCCGGGGACACTGCTCCCCTGCAGCCTAAGGCCTATAGATAAGGCTTGGCCGTTCGTGGCCGTTCGGGGACGGGCGGGGCGGGCAGAGAAGGAAAAGGACTCTGTATTTTTCTTCTTGCTCAGAGAAGCCAAGGGCAGTGTCCACTTCTCTGCCAGCCTGCATGCCAGCCAGCCTGCCTGCCTGCCTCCCTCCCTCCCTCCCACTGACTTGCTGGGAACCTTCTTCCATTCGTTCCCCAGTGAAATGGATCCAAAATCACTGAAAGTCTGCTGCTGGAAAAACAATCTTTTTCCGACGTTTGTCTCTTTTCAAAGTGCAGCGTCTGGATGGAGAAGGGGAGAAAAAAAGAAATAATTTTTTATTTGTATTTTTTTTTCGTAAACCCGAAAAATTAATAAATGAATAAATAAATAACGCACGGCCCGGGTGCGGCAAATAAGTCAAATAAATACATGAATAAGGCAAGACACGGTGACCAGTTTGCTTTTATTCACACGCAAACACAATAGCGCCACTTTACAGGGTTTGGTAGTGGAGCGCTACTCTCGTTTTCTCGTCTATTTTTCAACAGCATTGTTTTCCCCGGGTGGGGAAGTGCACCATTCCTGGAGGTACTGCAATACCAGGTTGATGCGTGGAGTGGACAGAGCAAGCTCCTATTCCATCTCCCTGTTCCAAAAATCAATTTAATATATGGTCCCCAGATAGAGGACGTATCAGATATTAAACTGATAAGAACAGATACTACACTTGATCTTAGCCAAAAGGCCGAGAAGCGATAACCCGGGCCCATTCAGAATCAACGCCTCCCGAAGCAATCTACCTGGCTCACCCGGACTTGGCTCTTCCCTCGCACCGTCGCTGGCCGCCTTTCCGCCTCTTTTTCCGACTCCCAGCAAGGGCTCAGTATGTCTGGGTGGAAAGGAGGCCCCGGCCTCAGGCCTTCTCCCGGCTCCCAGAGTCCTCCTCGGCTGTCGCCTCATCAGGCGTCACTTAGCATACCCACGTTGTCCTCTTTCTAGAATTTGCATGCCCCGCCCCTTCCTGCGCACTGCTTCCAGACGGCTGGCCAGAAAGCCTGGCAGCCAGGGGATGCTGGGAATCAGCCCAGGATGCCCTGGACAGCTCCCTGACCGGATATGGCCGGCCCCTCACCCTCGCTTGCCGGGGACACTGCTCCCCTGCAGCCTAAGGCCTATAGATAAGGCTTGGCCGTTCGTGGCCGTTCGGGGACGGGCGGGGCGGGCAGAGAAGGAAAAGGACTCTGTATTTTTCTTCTTGCTCAGAGAAGCCAAGGGCAGTGTCCACTTCTCTGCCAGCCTGCATGCCAGCCAGCCTGCCTGCCTGCCTCCCTCCCTCCCTCCCACTGACTTGCTGGGAACCTTCTTCCATTCGTTCCCCAGTGAAATGGATCCAAAATCACTGAAAGTCTGCTGCTGGAAAAACAATCTTTTTCCGACGTTTGTCTCTTTTCAAAGTGCAGCGTCTGGATGGAGAAGGGGAGAAAAAAAGAAATAATTTTTTATTTGTATTTTTTTTTCGTAAACCCGAAAAATTAATAAATGAATAAATAAATAACGCACGGCCCGGGTGCGGCAAATAAGTCAAATAAATACATGAATAAGGCAAGACACGGTGACCAGTTTGCTTTTATTCACACGCAAACACAATAGCGCCACTTTACAGGGTTTGGTAGTGGAGCGCTACTCTCGTTTTCTCGTCTATTTTTCAACAGCATTGTTTTCCCCGGGTGGGGAAGTGCACCATTCCTGGAGGTACTGCAATACCAGGTTGATGCGTGGAGTGGACAGAGCAAGCTCCTATTCCATCTCCCTGTTCCAAAAATCAATTTAATATATGGTCCCCAGATAGAGGACGTATCAGATATTAAACTGATAAGAACAGATACTACACTTGATCTTAGCCAAAAGGCCGAGAAGCGATAACCCGGGCCCATTCAGAATCAACGCCTCCCGAAGCAATCTACCTGGCTCACCCGGACTTGGCTCTTCCCTCGCACCGTCGCTGGCCGCCTTTCCGCCTCTTTTTCCGACTCCCAGCAAGGGCTCAGTATGTCTGGGTGGAAAGGAGGCCCCGGCCTCAGGCCTTCTCCCGGCTCCCAGAGTCCTCCTCGGCTGTCGCCTCATCAGGCGTCACTTAGCATACCCACGTTGTCCTCTTTCTAGAATTTGCATGCCCCGCCCCTTCCTGCGCACTGCTTCCAGACGGCTGGCCAGAAAGACTGGCAGCCAGGGGATGCTGGGAATCAGCCCAGGATGCCCTGGACAGCTCCCTGACCGGATATGGCCGGCCCCTCACCCTCGCTTGCCGGGGACACTGCTCCCCTGCAGCCTAAGGCCTATAGATAAGGCTTGGCCGTTCGTGGCCGTTCGGGGACGGGCGGGGCGGGCAGAGAAGGAAAAGGACTCTGTATTTTTCTTCTTGCTCAGAGAAGCCAAGGGCAGTGTCCACTTCTCTGCCAGCCTGCATGCCAGCCAGCCTGCCTGCCTGCCTCCCTCCCTCCCTCCCACTGACTTGCTGGGAACCTTCTTCCATTCGTTCCCCAGTGAAATGGATCCAAAATCACTGAAAGTCTGCTGCTGGAAAAACAATCTTTTTCCGACGTTTGTCTCTTTTCAAAGTGCAGCGTCTGGATGGAGAAGGGGAGAAAAAAAGAAATAATTTTTTATTTGTATTTTTTTTTCGTAAACCCGAAAAATTAATAAATGAATAAATAAATAACGCACGGCCCGGGTGCGGCAAATAAGTCAAATAAATACATGAATAAGGCAAGACACGGTGACCAGTTTGCTTTTATTCACACGCAAACACAATAGCGCCACTTTACAGGGTTTGGTAGTGGAGCGCTACTCTCGTTTTCTCGTCTATTTTTCAACAGCATTGTTTTCCCCGGGTGGGGAAGTGCACCATTCCTGGAGGTACTGCAATACCAGGTTGATGCGTGGAGTGGACAGAGCAAGCTCCTATTCCATCTCCCTGTTCCAAAAATCAATTTAATATATGGTCCCCAGATAGAGGACGTATCAGATATTAAACTGATAAGAACAGATACTACACTTGATCTTAGCCAAAAGGCCGAGAAGCGATAACCCGGGCCCATTCAGAATCAACGCCTCCCGAAGCAATCTACCTGGCTCACCCGGACTTGGCTCTTCCCTCGCACCGTCGCTGGCCGCCTTTCCGCCTCTTTTTCCGACTCCCAGCAAGGGCTCAGTATGTCTGGGTGGAAAGGAGGCCCCGGCCTCAGGCCTTCTCCCGGCTCCCAGAGTCCTCCTCGGCTGTCGCCTCATCAGGCGTCACTTAGCATACCCACGTTGTCCTCTTTCTAGAATTTGCATGCCCCGCCCCTTCCTGCGCACTGCTTCCAGACGGCTGGCCAGAAAGACTGGCAGCCAGGGGATGCTGGGAATCAGCCCAGGATGCCCTGGACAGCTCCCTGACCGGATATGGCCGGCCCCTCACCCTCGCTTGCCGGGGACACTGCTCCCCTGCAGCCTAAGGCCTATAGATAAGGCTTGGCCGTTCGTGGCCGTTCGGGGACGGGCGGGGCGGGCAGAGAAGGAAAAGGACTCTGTATTTTTCTTCTTGCTCAGAGAAGCCAAGGGCAGTGTCCACTTCTCTGCCAGCCTGCATGCCAGCCAGCCTGCCTGCCTGCCTCCCTCCCTCCCTCCCTCCCTCCCTCCCTCCCTCCCTCCCACTGACTTGCTGGGAACCTTCTTCCATTCGTTCCCCAGTGAAATGGATCCAAAATCACTGAAAGTCTGCTGCTGGAAAAACAATCTTTTTCCGACGTTTGTCTCTTTTCAAAGTGCAGCGTCTGGATGGAGAAGGGGAGAAAAAAAGAAATAATTTTTTATTTGTATTTTTTTTCTCGTAAACCCGAAAAATTAATAAATGAATAAATAAATAACGCACGGCCCGGGTGCGGCAAATAAGTCAAATAAATACATGAATAAGGCAAGACACGGTGACCAGTTTGCTTTTATTCACACGCAAACACAATAGCGCCACTTTACAGGGTTTGGTAGTGGAGCGCTACTCTCGTTTTCTCGTCTATTTTTCAACAGCATTGTTTTCCCCGGGTGGGGAAGTGCACCATTCCTGGAGGTACTGCAATACCAGGTTGATGCGTGGAGTGGACAGAGCAAGCTCCTATTCCATCTCCCTGTTCCAAAAATCAATTTAATATATGGTCCCCAGATAGAGGACGTATCAGATATTAAACTGATAAGAACAGATACTACACTTGATCTTAGCCAAAAGGCCGAGAAGCGATAACCCGGGCCCATTCAGAATCAACGCCTCCCGAAGCAATCTACCTGGCTCACCCGGACTTGGCTCTTCCCTCGCACCGTCGCTGGCCGCCTTTCCGCCTCTTTTTCCGACTCCCAGCAAGGGCTCAGTATGTCTGGGTGGAAAGGAGGCCCCGGCCTCAGGCCTTCTCCCGGCTCCCAGAGTCCTCCTCGGCTGTCGCCTCATCAGGCGTCACTTAGCATACCCACGTTGTCCTCTTTCTAGAATTTGCATGCCCCGCCCCTTCCTGCGCACTGCTTCCAGACGGCTGGCCAGAAAGCCTGGCAGCCAGGGGATGCTGGGAATCAGCCCAGGATGCCCTGGACAGCTCCCTGACCGGATATGGCCGGCCCCTCACCCTCGCTTGCCGGGGACACTGCTCCCCTGCAGCCTAAGGCCTATAGATAAGGCTTGGCCGTTCGTGGCCGTTCGGGGACGGGCGGGGCGGGCAGAGAAGGAAAAGGACTCTGTATTTTTCTTCTTGCTCAGAGAAGCCAAGGGCAGTGTCCACTTCTCTGCCAGCCTGCATGCCAGCCAGCCTGCCTGCCTGCCTCCCTCCCTCCCTCCCACTGACTTGCTGGGAACCTTCTTCCATTCGTTCCCCAGTGAAATGGATCCAAAATCACTGAAAGTCTGCTGCTGGAAAAACAATCTTTTTCCGACGTTTGTCTCTTTTCAAAGTGCAGCGTCTGGATGGAGAAGGGGAGAAAAAAAGAAATAATTTTTTATTTGTATTTTTTTTTCGTAAACCCGAAAAATTAATAAATGAATAAATAAATAACGCACGGCCCGGGTGCGGCAAATAAGTCAAATAAATACATGAATAAGGCAAGACACGGTGACCAGTTTGCTTTTATTCACACGCAAACACAATAGCGCCACTTTACAGGGTTTGGTAGTGGAGCGCTACTCTCGTTTTCTCGTCTATTTTTCAACAGCATTGTTTTCCCCGGGTGGGGAAGTGCACCATTCCTGGAGGTACTGCAATACCAGGTTGATGCGTGGAGTGGACAGAGCAAGCTCCTATTCCATCTCCCTGTTCCAAAAATCAATTTAATATATGGTCCCCAGATAGAGGACGTATCAGATATTAAACTGATAAGAACAGATTTTTTTTTTTTTTTTTTTTTTTTTTTTTTTTTTTGTCCTACCCGTCACACCCTCAGTCAGCAGGTCTGGCCAGTCTGCCACACCCACCGGCCTTGCCCTTCAACCGAGCCGTCTCGCCTGGCCTACTTGCCCAGGGGGTACTAGGCATGGCTTATCTTTTCAGCCAACCCCGGTCTGTCCTGCTACTACCTCCATCCAGCAGCCAACCAGCCCAGCTGAAAGCGGGGAACCAATCCGCAGACAGCCATTAGCTGGTTGGCCTTGTGCCGGTCGGACCTAGGAGGGTTCGCCTGGACAGGGGGGCGACTTAGCCTTCCAGCCATGCCGTTCGGCCCTGTCGTTCCATCCAAGGTCATCAGCCCGGTTGTCAAACAAAGCCGGTTGGCACAGCAGCCCAGTCTCGCCTGCTGACCTACGAAAAAAATCGCCATTCAGCCGGCCTGCCAGTCAGCCCCCACTGGGGTACTGCCCAACAGTCCAGCATGCCAGGCTACTAAAAACGTTATGACATTACTGTCATATGCGTAATGACATTGCTGTCATTGTCGATCCGGAACCGAATCTCGTTTCTACGTATTGGGAATATCATTGACACACAAAGTTCAATGAGCACATCCCAACTGACCGCCCTCCCCTAGGGGAGGCAAGTGAAACTACACTTGATCTTAGCCAAAAGGCCGAGAAGCGATAACCCGGGCCCATTCAGAATCAACGCCTCCCGAAGCAATCTACCTGGCTCACCCGGACTTGGCTCTTCCCTCGCACCGTCGCTGGCCGCCTTTCCGCCTCTTTTTCCGACTCCCAGCAAGGGCTCAGTATGTCTGGGTGGAAAGGAGGCCCCGGCCTCAGGCCTTCTCCCGGCTCCCAGAGTCCTCCTCGGCTGTCGCCTCATCAGGCGTCACTTAGCATACCCACGTTGTCCTCTTTCTAGAATTTGCATGCCCCGCCCCTTCCTGCGCACTGCTTCCAGACGGCTGGCCAGAAAGACTGGCAGCCAGGGGATGCTGGGAATCAGCCCAGGATGCCCTGGACAGCTCCCTGACCGGATATGGCCGGCCCCTCACCCTCGCTTGCCGGGGACACTGCTCCCCTGCAGCCTAAGGCCTATAGATAAGGCTTGGCCGTTCGTGGCCGTTCGGGGACGGGCGGGGCGGGCAGAGAAGGAAAAGGACTCTGTATTTTTCTTCTTGCTCAGAGAAGCCAAGGGCAGTGTCCACTTCTCTGCCAGCCTGCATGCCAGCCAGCCTGCCTGCCTGCCTCCCTCCCTTCCTCCCTTCCTCCCTCCCTCCCTCCCACTGACTTGCTGGGAACCTTCTTCCATTCGTTCCCCAGTGAAATGGATCCAAAATCACTGAAAGTCTGCTGCTGGAAAAACAATCTTTTTCCGACGTTTGTCTCTTTTCAAAGTGCAGCGTCTGGATGGAGAAGGGGAGAAAAAAAGAAATAATTTTTTATTTGTATTTTTTTTTCGTAAACCCGAAAAATTAATAAATGAATAAATAAATAACGCACGGCCCGGGTGCGGCAAATAAGTCAAATAAATACATGAATAAGGCAAGACACGGTGACCAGTTTGCTTTTATTCACACGCAAACACAATAGCGCCACTTTACAGGGTTTGGTAGTGGAGCGCTACTCTCGTTTTCTCGTCTATTTTTCAACAGCATTGTTTTCCCCGGGTGGGGAAGTGCACCATTCCTGGAGGTACTGCAATACCAGGTTGATGCGTGGAGTGGACAGAGCAAGCTCCTATTCCATCTCCCTGTTCCAAAAATCAATTTAATATATGGTCCCCAGATAGAGGACGTATCAGATATTAAACTGATAAGAACAGATACTACACTTGATCTTAGCCAAAAGGCCGAGAAGCGATAACCCGGGCCCAATCAGAATCAACGCCTCCCGAAGCAATCTACCTGGCTCACCCGGACTTGGCTCTTCCCTCGCACCGTCGCTGGCCGCCTTTCCGCCTCTTTTTCCGACTCCCAGCAAGGGCTCAGTATGTCTGGGTGGAAAGGAGGCCCCGGCCTCAGGCCTTCTCCCGGCTCCCAGAGTCCTCCTCGGCTGTCGCCTCATCAGGCGTCACTTAGCATACCCACGTTGTCCTCTTTCTAGAATTTGCATGCCCCGCCCCTTCCTGCGCACTGCTTCCAGACGGCTGGCCAGAAAGACTGGCAGCCAGGGGATGCTGGGAATCAGCCCAGGATGCCCTGGACAGCTCCCTGACCGGATATGGCCGGCCCCTCACCCTCGCTTGCCGGGGACACTGCTCCCCTGCAGCCTAAGGCCTATAGATAAGGCTTGGCCGTTCGTGGCCGTTCGGGGACGGGCGGGGCGGGCAGAGAAGGAAAAGGACTCTGTATTTTTCTTCTTGCTCAGAGAAGCCAAGGGCAGTGTCCACTTCTCTGCCAGCCTGCATGCCAGCCAGCCTGCCTGCCTGCCTCCCTCCCTCCCTCCCTCCCTCCCTCCCTCCCACTGACTTGCTGGGAACCTTCTTCCATTCGTTCCCCAGTGAAATGGATCCAAAATCACTGAAAGTCTGCTGCTGGAAAAACAATCTTTTTCCGACGTTTGTCTCTTTTCAAAGTGCAGCGTCTGGATGGAGAAGGGGAGAAAAAAAGAAATAATTTTTTATTTGTATTTTTTTTCTCGTAAACCCGAAAAATTAATAAATGAATAAATAAATAACGCACGGCCCGGGTGCGGCAAATAAGTCAAATAAATACATGAATAAGGCAAGACACGGTGACCAGTTTGCTTTTATTCACACGCAAACACAATAGCGCCACTTTACAGGGTTTGGTAGTGGAGCGCTACTCTCGTTTTCTCGTCTATTTTTCAACAGCATTGTTTTCCCCGGGTGGGGAAGTGCACCATTCCTGGAGGTACTGCAATACCAGGTTGATGCGTGGAGTGGACAGAGCAAGCTCCTATTCCATCTCCCTGTTCCAAAAATCAATTTAATATATGGTCCCCAGATAGAGGACGTATCAGATATTAAACTGATAAGAACAGATACTACACTTGATCTTAGCCAAAAGGCCGAGAAGCGATAACCCGGGCCCATTCAGAATCAACGCCTCCCGAAGCAATCTACCTGGCTCACCCGGACTTGGCTCTTCCCTCGCACCGTCGCTGGCCGCCTTTCCGCCTCTTTTTCCGACTCCCAGCAAGGGCTCAGTATGTCTGGGTGGAAAGGAGGCCCCGGCCTCAGGCCTTCTCCCGGCTCCCAGAGTCCTCCTCGGCTGTCGCCTCATCAGGCGTCACTTAGCATACCCACGTTGTCCTCTTTCTAGAATTTGCATGCCCCGCCCCTTCCTGCGCACTGCTTCCAGACGGCTGGCCAGAAAGCCTGGCAGCCAGGGGATGCTGGGAATCAGCCCAGGATGCCCTGGACAGCTCCCTGACCGGATATGGCCGGCCCCTCACCCTCGCTTGCCGGGGACACTGCTCCCCTGCAGCCTAAGGCCTATAGATAAGGCTTGGCCGTTCGTGGCCGTTCGGGGACGGGCGGGGCGGGCAGAGAAGGAAAAGGACTCTGTATTTTTCTTCTTGCTCAGAGAAGCCAAGGGCAGTGTCCACTTCTCTGCCAGCCTGCATGCCAGCCAGCCTGCCTGCCTGCCTCCCTCCCTCCCTCCCACTGACTTGCTGGGAACCTTCTTCCATTCGTTCCCCAGTGAAATGGATCCAAAATCACTGAAAGTCTGCTGCTGGAAAAACAATCTTTTTCCGACGTTTGTCTCTTTTCAAAGTGCAGCGTCTGGATGGAGAAGGGGAGAAAAAAAGAAATAATTTTTTATTTGTATTTTTTTTTCGTAAACCCGAAAAATTAATAAATGAATAAATAAATAACGCACGGCCCGGGTGCGGCAAATAAGTCAAATAAATACATGAATAAGGCAAGACACGGTGACCAGTTTGCTTTTATTCACACGCAAACACAATAGCGCCACTTTACAGGGTTTGGTAGTGGAGCGCTACTCTCGTTTTCTCGTCTATTTTTCAACAGCATTGTTTTCCCCGGGTGGGGAAGTGCACCATTCCTGGAGGTACTGCAATACCAGGTTGATGCGTGGAGTGGACAGAGCAAGCTCCTATTCCATCTCCCTGTTCCAAAAATCAATTTAATATATGGTCCCCAGATAGAGGACGTATCAGATATTAAACTGATAAGAACAGATACTACACTTGATCTTAGCCAAAAGGCCGAGAAGCGATAACCCGGGCCCATTCAGAATCAACGCCTCCCGAAGCAATCTACCTGGCTCACCCGGACTTGGCTCTTCCCTCGCACCGTCGCTGGCCGCCTTTCCGCCTCTTTTTCCGACTCCCAGCAAGGGCTCAGTATGTCTGGGTGGAAAGGAGGCCCCGGCCTCAGGCCTTCTCCCGGCTCCCAGAGTCCTCCTCGGCTGTCGCCTCATCAGGCGTCACTTAGCATACCCACGTTGTCCTCTTTCTAGAATTTGCATGCCCCGCCCCTTCCTGCGCACTGCTTCCAGACGGCTGGCCAGAAAGACTGGCAGCCAGGGGATGCTGGGAATCAGCCCAGGATGCCCTGGACAGCTCCCTGACCGGATATGGCCGGCCCCTCACCCTCGCTTGCCGGGGACACTGCTCCCCTGCAGCCTAAGGCCTATAGATAAGGCTTGGCCGTTCGTGGCCGTTCGGGGACGGGCGGGGCGGGCAGAGAAGGAAAAGGACTCTGTATTTTTCTTCTTGCTCAGAGAAGCCAAGGGCAGTGTCCACTTCTCTGCCAGCCTGCATGCCAGCCAGCCTGCCTGCCTGCCTCCCTCCCTCCCTCCCTCCCTCCCTCCCTCCCACTGACTTGCTGGGAACCTTCTTCCATTCGTTCCCCAGTGAAATGGATCCAAAATCACTGAAAGTCTGCTGCTGGAAAAACAATCTTTTTCCGACGTTTGTCTCTTTTCAAAGTGCAGCGTCTGGATGGAGAAGGGGAGAAAAAAAGAAATAATTTTTTATTTGTATTTTTTTTCTCGTAAACCCGAAAAATTAATAAATGAATAAATAAATAACGCACGGCCCGGGTGCGGCAAATAAGTCAAATAAATACATGAATAAGGCAAGACACGGTGACCAGTTTGCTTTTATTCACACGCAAACACAATAGCGCCACTTTACAGGGTTTGGTAGTGGAGCGCTACTCTCGTTTTCTCGTCTATTTTTCAACAGCATTGTTTTCCCCGGGTGGGGAAGTGCACCATTCCTGGAGGTACTGCAATACCAGGTTGATGCGTGGAGTGGACAGAGCAAGCTCCTATTCCATCTCCCTGTTCCAAAAATCAATTTAATATATGGTCCCCAGATAGAGGACGTATCAGATATTAAACTGATAAGAACAGATACTACACTTGATCTTAGCCAAAAGGCCGAGAAGCGATAACCCGGGCCCATTCAGAATCAACGCCTCCCGAAGCAATCTACCTGGCTCACCCGGACTTGGCTCTTCCCTCGCACCGTCGCTGGCCGCCTTTCCGCCTCTTTTTCCGACTCCCAGCAAGGGCTCAGTATGTCTGGGTGGAAAGGAGGCCCCGGCCTCAGGCCTTCTCCCGGCTCCCAGAGTCCTCCTCGGCTGTCGCCTCATCAGGCGTCACTTAGCATACCCACGTTGTCCTCTTTCTAGAATTTGCATGCCCCGCCCCTTCCTGCGCACTGCTTCCAGACGGCTGGCCAGAAAGCCTGGCAGCCAGGGGATGCTGGGAATCAGCCCAGGATGCCCTGGACAGCTCCCTGACCGGATATGGCCGGCCCCTCACCCTCGCTTGCCGGGGACACTGCTCCCCTGCAGCCTAAGGCCTATAGATAAGGCTTGGCCGTTCGTGGCCGTTCGGGGACGGGCGGGGCGGGCAGAGAAGGAAAAGGACTCTGTATTTTTCTTCTTGCTCAGAGAAGCCAAGGGCAGTGTCCACTTCTCTGCCAGCCTGCATGCCAGCCAGCCTGCCTGCCTGCCTCCCTCCCTCCCTCCCACTGACTTGCTGGGAACCTTCTTCCATTCGTTCCCCAGTGAAATGGATCCAAAATCACTGAAAGTCTGCTGCTGGAAAAACAATCTTTTTCCGACGTTTGTCTCTTTTCAAAGTGCAGCGTCTGGATGGAGAAGGGGAGAAAAAAAGAAATAATTTTTTATTTGTATTTTTTTTTCGTAAACCCGAAAAATTAATAAATGAATAAATAAATAACGCACGGCCCGGGTGCGGCAAATAAGTCAAATAAATACATGAATAAGGCAAGACACGGTGACCAGTTTGCTTTTATTCACACGCAAACACAATAGCGCCACTTTACAGGGTTTGGTAGTGGAGCGCTACTCTCGTTTTCTCGTCTATTTTTCAACAGCATTGTTTTCCCCGGGTGGGGAAGTGCACCATTCCTGGAGGTACTGCAATACCAGGTTGATGCGTGGAGTGGACAGAGCAAGCTCCTATTCCATCTCCCTGTTCCAAAAATCAATTTAATATATGGTCCCCAGATAGAGGACGTATCAGATATTAAACTGATAAGAACAGATACTACACTTGATCTTAGCCAAAAGGCCGAGAAGCGATAACCCGGGCCCATTCAGAATCAACGCCTCCCGAAGCAATCTACCTGGCTCACCCGGACTTGGCTCTTCCCTCGCACCGTCGCTGGCCGCCTTTCCGCCTCTTTTTCCGACTCCCAGCAAGGGCTCAGTATGTCTGGGTGGAAAGGAGGCCCCGGCCTCAGGCCTTCTCCCGGCTCCCAGAGTCCTCCTCGGCTGTCGCCTCATCAGGCGTCACTTAGCATACCCACGTTGTCCTCTTTCTAGAATTTGCATGCCCCGCCCCTTCCTGCGCACTGCTTCCAGACGGCTGGCCAGAAAGACTGGCAGCCAGGGGATGCTGGGAATCAGCCCAGGATGCCCTGGACAGCTCCCTGACCGGATATGGCCGGCCCCTCACCCTCGCTTGCCGGGGACACTGCTCCCCTGCAGCCTAAGGCCTATAGATAAGGCTTGGCCGTTCGTGGCCGTTCGGGGACGGGCGGGGCGGGCAGAGAAGGAAAAGGACTCTGTATTTTTCTTCTTGCTCAGAGAAGCCAAGGGCAGTGTCCACTTCTCTGCCAGCCTGCATGCCAGCCAGCCTGCCTGCCTGCCTCCCTCCCTCCCTCCCACTGACTTGCTGGGAACCTTCTTCCATTCGTTCCCCAGTGAAATGGATCCAAAATCACTGAAAGTCTGCTGCTGGAAAAACAATCTTTTTCCGACGTTTGTCTCTTTTCAAAGTGCAGCGTCTGGATGGAGAAGGGGAGAAAAAAAGAAATAATTTTTTATTTGTATTTTTTTTTCGTAAACCCGAAAAATTAATAAATGAATAAATAAATAACGCACGGCCCGGGTGCGGCAAATAAGTCAAATAAATACATGAATAAGGCAAGACACGGTGACCAGTTTGCTTTTATTCACACGCAAACACAATAGCGCCACTTTACAGGGTTTGGTAGTGGAGCGCTACTCTCGTTTTCTCGTCTATTTTTCAACAGCATTGTTTTCCCCGGGTGGGGAAGTGCACCATTCCTGGAGGTACTGCAATACCAGGTTGATGCGTGGAGTGGACAGAGCAAGCTCCTATTCCATCTCCCTGTTCCAAAAATCAATTTAATATATGGTCCCCAGATAGAGGACGTATCAGATATTAAACTGATAAGAACAGATACTACACTTGATCTTAGCCAAAAGGCCGAGAAGCGATAACCCGGGCCCATTCAGAATCAACGCCTCCCGAAGCAATCTACCTGGCTCACCCGGACTTGGCTCTTCCCTCGCACCGTCGCTGGCCGCCTTTCCGCCTCTTTTTCCGACTCCCAGCAAGGGCTCAGTATGTCTGGGTGGAAAGGAGGCCCCGGCCTCAGGCCTTCTCCCGGCTCCCAGAGTCCTCCTCGGCTGTCGCCTCATCAGGCGTCACTTAGCATACCCACGTTGTCCTCTTTCTAGAATTTGCATGCCCCGCCCCTTCCTGCGCACTGCTTCCAGACGGCTGGCCAGAAAGCCTGGCAGCCAGGGGATGCTGGGAATCAGCCCAGGATGCCCTGGACAGCTCCCTGACCGGATATGGCCGGCCCCTCACCCTCGCTTGCCGGGGACACTGCTCCCCTGCAGCCTAAGGCCTATAGATAAGGCTTGGCCGTTCGTGGCCGTTCGGGGACGGGCGGGGCGGGCAGAGAAGGAAAAGGACTCTGTATTTTTCTTCTTGCTCAGAGAAGCCAAGGGCAGTGTCCACTTCTCTGCCAGCCTGCATGCCAGCCAGCCTGCCTGCCTGCCTCCCTCCCTCCCTCCCACTGACTTGCTGGGAACCTTCTTCCATTCGTTCCCCAGTGAAATGGATCCAAAATCACTGAAAGTCTGCTGCTGGAAAAACAATCTTTTTCCGACGTTTGTCTCTTTTCAAAGTGCAGCGTCTGGATGGAGAAGGGGAGAAAAAAAGAAATAATTTTTTATTTGTATTTTTTTTTCGTAAACCCGAAAAATTAATAAATGAATAAATAAATAACGCACGGCCCGGGTGCGGCAAATAAGTCAAATAAATACATGAATAAGGCAAGACACGGTGACCAGTTTGCTTTTATTCACACGCAAACACAATAGCGCCACTTTACAGGGTTTGGTAGTGGAGCGCTACTCTCGTTTTCTCGTCTATTTTTCAACAGCATTGTTTTCCCCGGGTGGGGAAGTGCACCATTCCTGGAGGTACTGCAATACCAGGTTGATGCGTGGAGTGGACAGAGCAAGCTCCTATTCCATCTCCCTGTTCCAAAAATCAATTTAATATATGGTCCCCAGATAGAGGACGTATCAGATATTAAACTGATAAGAACAGATACTACACTTGATCTTAGCCAAAAGGCCGAGAAGCGATAACCCGGGCCCATTCAGAATCAACGCCTCCCGAAGCAATCTACCTGGCTCACCCGGACTTGGCTCTTCCCTCGCACCGTCGCTGGCCGCCTTTCCGCCTCTTTTTCCGACTCCCAGCAAGGGCTCAGTATGTCTGGGTGGAAAGGAGGCCCCGGCCTCAGGCCTTCTCCCGGCTCCCAGAGTCCTCCTCGGCTGTCGCCTCATCAGGCGTCACTTAGCATACCCACGTTGTCCTCTTTCTAGAATTTGCATGCCCCGCCCCTTCCTGCGCACTGCTTCCAGACGGCTGGCCAGAAAGACTGGCAGCCAGGGGATGCTGGGAATCAGCCCAGGATGCCCTGGACAGCTCCCTGACCGGATATGGCCGGCCCCTCACCCTCGCTTGCCGGGGACACTGCTCCCCTGCAGCCTAAGGCCTATAGATAAGGCTTGGCCGTTCGTGGCCGTTCGGGGACGGGCGGGGCGGGCAGAGAAGGAAAAGGACTCTGTATTTTTCTTCTTGCTCAGAGAAGCCAAGGGCAGTGTCCACTTCTCTGCCAGCCTGCATGCCAGCCAGCCTGCCTGCCTGCCTCCCTCCCTCCCTCCCACTGACTTGCTGGGAACCTTCTTCCATTCGTTCCCCAGTGAAATGGATCCAAAATCACTGAAAGTCTGCTGCTGGAAAAACAATCTTTTTCCGACGTTTGTCTCTTTTCAAAGTGCAGCGTCTGGATGGAGAAGGGGAGAAAAAAAGAAATAATTTTTTATTTGTATTTTTTTTTCGTAAACCCGAAAAATTAATAAATGAATAAATAAATAACGCACGGCCCGGGTGCGGCAAATAAGTCAAATAAATACATGAATAAGGCAAGACACGGTGACCAGTTTGCTTTTATTCACACGCAAACACAATAGCGCCACTTTACAGGGTTTGGTAGTGGAGCGCTACTCTCGTTTTCTCGTCTATTTTTCAACAGCATTGTTTTCCCCGGGTGGGGAAGTGCACCATTCCTGGAGGTACTGCAATACCAGGTTGATGCGTGGAGTGGACAGAGCAAGCTCCTATTCCATCTCCCTGTTCCAAAAATCAATTTAATATATGGTCCCCAGATAGAGGACGTATCAGATATTAAACTGATAAGAACAGATACTACACTTGATCTTAGCCAAAAGGCCGAGAAGCGATAACCCGGGCCCATTCAGAATCAACGCCTCCCGAAGCAATCTACCTGGCTCACCCGGACTTGGCTCTTCCCTCGCACCGTCGCTGGCCGCCTTTCCGCCTCTTTTTCCGACTCCCAGCAAGGGCTCAGTATGTCTGGGTGGAAAGGAGGCCCCGGCCTCAGGCCTTCTCCCGGCTCCCAGAGTCCTCCTCGGCTGTCGCCTCATCAGGCGTCACTTAGCATACCCACGTTGTCCTCTTTCTAGAATTTGCATGCCCCGCCCCTTCCTGCGCACTGCTTCCAGACGGCTGGCCAGAAAGACTGGCAGCCAGGGGATGCTGGGAATCAGCCCAGGATGCCCTGGACAGCTCCCTGACCGGATATGGCCGGCCCCTCACCCTCGCTTGCCGGGGACACTGCTCCCCTGCAGCCTAAGGCCTATAGATAAGGCTTGGCCGTTCGTGGCCGTTCGGGGACGGGCGGGGCGGGCAGAGAAGGAAAAGGACTCTGTATTTTTCTTCTTGCTCAGAGAAGCCAAGGGCAGTGTCCACTTCTCTGCCAGCCTGCATGCCAGCCAGCCTGCCTGCCTGCCTCCCTCCCTCCCTCCCTCCCTCCCTCCCTCCCTCCCTCCCACTGACTTGCTGGGAACCTTCTTCCATTCGTTCCCCAGTGAAATGGATCCAAAATCACTGAAAGTCTGCTGCTGGAAAAACAATCTTTTTCCGACGTTTGTCTCTTTTCAAAGTGCAGCGTCTGGATGGAGAAGGGGAGAAAAAAAGAAATAATTTTTTATTTGTATTTTTTTTCTCGTAAACCCGAAAAATTAATAAATGAATAAATAAATAACGCACGGCCCGGGTGCGGCAAATAAGTCAAATAAATACATGAATAAGGCAAGACACGGTGACCAGTTTGCTTTTATTCACACGCAAACACAATAGCGCCACTTTACAGGGTTTGGTAGTGGAGCGCTACTCTCGTTTTCTCGTCTATTTTTCAACAGCATTGTTTTCCCCGGGTGGGGAAGTGCACCATTCCTGGAGGTACTGCAATACCAGGTTGATGCGTGGAGTGGACAGAGCAAGCTCCTATTCCATCTCCCTGTTCCAAAAATCAATTTAATATATGGTCCCCAGATAGAGGACGTATCAGATATTAAACTGATAAGAACAGATACTACACTTGATCTTAGCCAAAAGGCCGAGAAGCGATAACCCGGGCCCATTCAGAATCAACGCCTCCCGAAGCAATCTACCTGGCTCACCCGGACTTGGCTCTTCCCTCGCACCGTCGCTGGCCGCCTTTCCGCCTCTTTTTCCGACTCCCAGCAAGGGCTCAGTATGTCTGGGTGGAAAGGAGGCCCCGGCCTCAGGCCTTCTCCCGGCTCCCAGAGTCCTCCTCGGCTGTCGCCTCATCAGGCGTCACTTAGCATACCCACGTTGTCCTCTTTCTAGAATTTGCATGCCCCGCCCCTTCCTGCGCACTGCTTCCAGACGGCTGGCCAGAAAGCCTGGCAGCCAGGGGATGCTGGGAATCAGCCCAGGATGCCCTGGACAGCTCCCTGACCGGATATGGCCGGCCCCTCACCCTCGCTTGCCGGGGACACTGCTCCCCTGCAGCCTAAGGCCTATAGATAAGGCTTGGCCGTTCGTGGCCGTTCGGGGACGGGCGGGGCGGGCAGAGAAGGAAAAGGACTCTGTATTTTTCTTCTTGCTCAGAGAAGCCAAGGGCAGTGTCCACTTCTCTGCCAGCCTGCATGCCAGCCAGCCTGCCTGCCTGCCTCCCTCCCTCCCTCCCACTGACTTGCTGGGAACCTTCTTCCATTCGTTCCCCAGTGAAATGGATCCAAAATCACTGAAAGTCTGCTGCTGGAAAAACAATCTTTTTCCGACGTTTGTCTCTTTTCAAAGTGCAGCGTCTGGATGGAGAAGGGGAGAAAAAAAGAAATAATTTTTTATTTGTATTTTTTTTTCGTAAACCCGAAAAATTAATAAATGAATAAATAAATAACGCACGGCCCGGGTGCGGCAAATAAGTCAAATAAATACATGAATAAGGCAAGACACGGTGACCAGTTTGCTTTTATTCACACGCAAACACAATAGCGCCACTTTACAGGGTTTGGTAGTGGAGCGCTACTCTCGTTTTCTCGTCTATTTTTCAACAGCATTGTTTTCCCCGGGTGGGGAAGTGCACCATTCCTGGAGGTACTGCAATACCAGGTTGATGCGTGGAGTGGACAGAGCAAGCTCCTATTCCATCTCCCTGTTCCAAAAATCAATTTAATATATGGTCCCCAGATAGAGGACGTATCAGATATTAAACTGATAAGAACAGATACTACACTTGATCTTAGCCAAAAGGCCGAGAAGCGATAACCCGGGCCCATTCAGAATCAACGCCTCCCGAAGCAATCTACCTGGCTCACCCGGACTTGGCTCTTCCCTCGCACCGTCGCTGGCCGCCTTTCCGCCTCTTTTTCCGACTCCCAGCAAGGGCTCAGTATGTCTGGGTGGAAAGGAGGCCCCGGCCTCAGGCCTTCTCCCGGCTCCCAGAGTCCTCCTCGGCTGTCGCCTCATCAGGCGTCACTTAGCATACCCACGTTGTCCTCTTTCTAGAATTTGCATGCCCCGCCCCTTCCTGCGCACTGCTTCCAGACGGCTGGCCAGAAAGACTGGCAGCCAGGGGATGCTGGGAATCAGCCCAGGATGCCCTGGACAGCTCCCTGACCGGATATGGCCGGCCCCTCACCCTCGCTTGCCGGGGACACTGCTCCCCTGCAGCCTAAGGCCTATAGATAAGGCTTGGCCGTTCGTGGCCGTTCGGGGACGGGCGGGGCGGGCAGAGAAGGAAAAGGACTCTGTATTTTTCTTCTTGCTCAGAGAAGCCAAGGGCAGTGTCCACTTCTCTGCCAGCCTGCATGCCAGCCAGCCTGCCTGCCTGCCTCCCTCCCTCCCTCCCTCCCTCCCTCCCTCCCTCCCTCCCACTGACTTGCTGGGAACCTTCTTCCATTCGTTCCCCAGTGAAATGGATCCAAAATCACTGAAAGTCTGCTGCTGGAAAAACAATCTTTTTCCGACGTTTGTCTCTTTTCAAAGTGCAGCGTCTGGATGGAGAAGGGGAGAAAAAAAGAAATAATTTTTTATTTGTATTTTTTTTCTCGTAAACCCGAAAAATTAATAAATGAATAAATAAATAACGCACGGCCCGGGTGCGGCAAATAAGTCAAATAAATACATGAATAAGGCAAGACACGGTGACCAGTTTGCTTTTATTCACACGCAAACACAATAGCGCCACTTTACAGGGTTTGGTAGTGGAGCGCTACTCTCGTTTTCTCGTCTATTTTTCAACAGCATTGTTTTCCCCGGGTGGGGAAGTGCACCATTCCTGGAGGTACTGCAATACCAGGTTGATGCGTGGAGTGGACAGAGCAAGCTCCTATTCCATCTCCCTGTTCCAAAAATCAATTTAATATATGGTCCCCAGATAGAGGACGTATCAGATATTAAACTGATAAGAACAGATACTACACTTGATCTTAGCCAAAAGGCCGAGAAGCGATAACCCGGGCCCATTCAGAATCAACGCCTCCCGAAGCAATCTACCTGGCTCACCCGGACTTGGCTCTTCCCTCGCACCGTCGCTGGCCGCCTTTCCGCCTCTTTTTCCGACTCCCAGCAAGGGCTCAGTATGTCTGGGTGGAAAGGAGGCCCCGGCCTCAGGCCTTCTCCCGGCTCCCAGAGTCCTCCTCGGCTGTCGCCTCATCAGGCGTCACTTAGCATACCCACGTTGTCCTCTTTCTAGAATTTGCATGCCCCGCCCCTTCCTGCGCACTGCTTCCAGACGGCTGGCCAGAAAGCCTGGCAGCCAGGGGATGCTGGGAATCAGCCCAGGATGCCCTGGACAGCTCCCTGACCGGATATGGCCGGCCCCTCACCCTCGCTTGCCGGGGACACTGCTCCCCTGCAGCCTAAGGCCTATAGATAAGGCTTGGCCGTTCGTGGCCGTTCGGGGACGGGCGGGGCGGGCAGAGAAGGAAAAGGACTCTGTATTTTTCTTCTTGCTCAGAGAAGCCAAGGGCAGTGTCCACTTCTCTGCCAGCCTGCATGCCAGCCAGCCTGCCTGCCTGCCTCCCTCCCTCCCTCCCACTGACTTGCTGGGAACCTTCTTCCATTCGTTCCCCAGTGAAATGGATCCAAAATCACTGAAAGTCTGCTGCTGGAAAAACAATCTTTTTCCGACGTTTGTCTCTTTTCAAAGTGCAGCGTCTGGATGGAGAAGGGGAGAAAAAAAGAAATAATTTTTTATTTGTATTTTTTTTTCGTAAACCCGAAAAATTAATAAATGAATAAATAAATAACGCACGGCCCGGGTGCGGCAAATAAGTCAAATAAATACATGAATAAGGCAAGACACGGTGACCAGTTTGCTTTTATTCACACGCAAACACAATAGCGCCACTTTACAGGGTTTGGTAGTGGAGCGCTACTCTCGTTTTCTCGTCTATTTTTCAACAGCATTGTTTTCCCCGGGTGGGGAAGTGCACCATTCCTGGAGGTACTGCAATACCAGGTTGATGCGTGGAGTGGACAGAGCAAGCTCCTATTCCATCTCCCTGTTCCAAAAATCAATTTAATATATGGTCCCCAGATAGAGGACGTATCAGATATTAAACTGATAAGAACAGATACTACACTTGATCTTAGCCAAAAGGCCGAGAAGCGATAACCCGGGCCCATTCAGAATCAACGCCTCCCGAAGCAATCTACCTGGCTCACCCGGACTTGGCTCTTCCCTCGCACCGTCGCTGGCCGCCTTTCCGCCTCTTTTTCCGACTCCCAGCAAGGGCTCAGTATGTCTGGGTGGAAAGGAGGCCCCGGCCTCAGGCCTTCTCCCGGCTCCCAGAGTCCTCCTCGGCTGTCGCCTCATCAGGCGTCACTTAGCATACCCACGTTGTCCTCTTTCTAGAATTTGCATGCCCCGCCCCTTCCTGCGCACTGCTTCCAGACGGCTGGCCAGAAAGACTGGCAGCCAGGGGATGCTGGGAATCAGCCCAGGATGCCCTGGACAGCTCCCTGACCGGATATGGCCGGCCCCTCACCCTCGCTTGCCGGGGACACTGCTCCCCTGCAGCCTAAGGCCTATAGATAAGGCTTGGCCGTTCGTGGCCGTTCGGGGACGGGCGGGGCGGGCAGAGAAGGAAAAGGACTCTGTATTTTTCTTCTTGCTCAGAGAAGCCAAGGGCAGTGTCCACTTCTCTGCCAGCCTGCATGCCAGCCAGCCTGCCTGCCTGCCTCCCTCCCTCCCTCCCTCCCTCCCTCCCTCCCACTGACTTGCTGGGAACCTTCTTCCATTCGTTCCCCAGTGAAATGGATCCAAAATCACTGAAAGTCTGCTGCTGGAAAAACAATCTTTTTCCGACGTTTGTCTCTTTTCAAAGTGCAGCGTCTGGATGGAGAAGGGGAGAAAAAAAGAAATAATTTTTTATTTGTATTTTTTTTCTCGTAAACCCGAAAAATTAATAAATGAATAAATAAATAACGCACGGCCCGGGTGCGGCAAATAAGTCAAATAAATACATGAATAAGGCAAGACACGGTGACCAGTTTGCTTTTATTCACACGCAAACACAATAGCGCCACTTTACAGGGTTTGGTAGTGGAGCGCTACTCTCGTTTTCTCGTCTATTTTTCAACAGCATTGTTTTCCCCGGGTGGGGAAGTGCACCATTCCTGGAGGTACTGCAATACCAGGTTGATGCGTGGAGTGGACAGAGCAAGCTCCTATTCCATCTCCCTGTTCCAAAAATCAATTTAATATATGGTCCCCAGATAGAGGACGTATCAGATATTAAACTGATAAGAACAGATACTACACTTGATCTTAGCCAAAAGGCCGAGAAGCGATAACCCGGGCCCATTCAGAATCAACGCCTCCCGAAGCAATCTACCTGGCTCACCCGGACTTGGCTCTTCCCTCGCACCGTCGCTGGCCGCCTTTCCGCCTCTTTTTCCGACTCCCAGCAAGGGCTCAGTATGTCTGGGTGGAAAGGAGGCCCCGGCCTCAGGCCTTCTCCCGGCTCCCAGAGTCCTCCTCGGCTGTCGCCTCATCAGGCGTCACTTAGCATACCCACGTTGTCCTCTTTCTAGAATTTGCATGCCCCGCCCCTTCCTGCGCACTGCTTCCAGACGGCTGGCCAGAAAGCCTGGCAGCCAGGGGATGCTGGGAATCAGCCCAGGATGCCCTGGACAGCTCCCTGACCGGATATGGCCGGCCCCTCACCCTCGCTTGCCGGGGACACTGCTCCCCTGCAGCCTAAGGCCTATAGATAAGGCTTGGCCGTTCGTGGCCGTTCGGGGACGGGCGGGGCGGGCAGAGAAGGAAAAGGACTCTGTATTTTTCTTCTTGCTCAGAGAAGCCAAGGGCAGTGTCCACTTCTCTGCCAGCCTGCATGCCAGCCAGCCTGCCTGCCTGCCTCCCTCCCTCCCTCCCACTGACTTGCTGGGAACCTTCTTCCATTCGTTCCCCAGTGAAATGGATCCAAAATCACTGAAAGTCTGCTGCTGGAAAAACAATCTTTTTCCGACGTTTGTCTCTTTTCAAAGTGCAGCGTCTGGATGGAGAAGGGGAGAAAAAAAGAAATAATTTTTTATTTGTATTTTTTTTTCGTAAACCCGAAAAATTAATAAATGAATAAATAAATAACGCACGGCCCGGGTGCGGCAAATAAGTCAAATAAATACATGAATAAGGCAAGACACGGTGACCAGTTTGCTTTTATTCACACGCAAACACAATAGCGCCACTTTACAGGGTTTGGTAGTGGAGCGCTACTCTCGTTTTCTCGTCTATTTTTCAACAGCATTGTTTTCCCCGGGTGGGGAAGTGCACCATTCCTGGAGGTACTGCAATACCAGGTTGATGCGTGGAGTGGACAGAGCAAGCTCCTATTCCATCTCCCTGTTCCAAAAATCAATTTAATATATGGTCCCCAGATAGAGGACGTATCAGATATTAAACTGATAAGAACAGATACTACACTTGATCTTAGCCAAAAGGCCGAGAAGCGATAACCCGGGCCCATTCAGAATCAACGCCTCCCGAAGCAATCTACCTGGCTCACCCGGACTTGGCTCTTCCCTCGCACCGTCGCTGGCCGCCTTTCCGCCTCTTTTTCCGACTCCCAGCAAGGGCTCAGTATGTCTGGGTGGAAAGGAGGCCCCGGCCTCAGGCCTTCTCCCGGCTCCCAGAGTCCTCCTCGGCTGTCGCCTCATCAGGCGTCACTTAGCATACCCACGTTGTCCTCTTTCTAGAATTTGCATGCCCCGCCCCTTCCTGCGCACTGCTTCCAGACGGCTGGCCAGAAAGACTGGCAGCCAGGGGATGCTGGGAATCAGCCCAGGATGCCCTGGACAGCTCCCTGACCGGATATGGCCGGCCCCTCACCCTCGCTTGCCGGGGACACTGCTCCCCTGCAGCCTAAGGCCTATAGATAAGGCTTGGCCGTTCGTGGCCGTTCGGGGACGGGCGGGGCGGGCAGAGAAGGAAAAGGACTCTGTATTTTTCTTCTTGCTCAGAGAAGCCAAGGGCAGTGTCCACTTCTCTGCCAGCCTGCCTGCCTGCCTCCCTCCCTCCCTCCCTCCCTCCCTCCCTCCCACTGACTTGCTGGGAACCTTCTTCCATTCGTTCCCCAGTGAAATGGATCCAAAATCACTGAAAGTCTGCTGCTGGAAAAACAATCTTTTTCCGACGTTTGTCTCTTTTCAAAGTGCAGCGTCTGGATGGAGAAGGGGAGAAAAAAAGAAATAATTTTTTATTTGTATTTTTTTTCTCGTAAACCCGAAAAATTAATAAATGAATAAATAAATAACGCACGGCCCGGGTGCGGCAAATAAGTCAAATAAATACATGAATAAGGCAAGACACGGTGACCAGTTTGCTTTTATTCACACGCAAACACAATAGCGCCACTTTACAGGGTTTGGTAGTGGAGCGCTACTCTCGTTTTCTCGTCTATTTTTCAACAGCATTGTTTTCCCCGGGTGGGGAAGTGCACCATTCCTGGAGGTACTGCAATACCAGGTTGATGCGTGGAGTGGACAGAGCAAGCTCCTATTCCATCTCCCTGTTCCAAAAATCAATTTAATATATGGTCCCCAGATAGAGGACGTATCAGATATTAAACTGATAAGAACAGATACTACACTTGATCTTAGCCAAAAGGCCGAGAAGCGATAACCCGGGCCCATTCAGAATCAACGCCTCCCGAAGCAATCTACCTGGCTCACCCGGACTTGGCTCTTCCCTCGCACCGTCGCTGGCCGCCTTTCCGCCTCTTTTTCCGACTCCCAGCAAGGGCTCAGTATGTCTGGGTGGAAAGGAGGCCCCGGCCTCAGGCCTTCTCCCGGCTCCCAGAGTCCTCCTCGGCTGTCGCCTCATCAGGCGTCACTTAGCATACCCACGTTGTCCTCTTTCTAGAATTTGCATGCCCCGCCCCTTCCTGCGCACTGCTTCCAGACGGCTGGCCAGAAAGCCTGGCAGCCAGGGGATGCTGGGAATCAGCCCAGGATGCCCTGGACAGCTCCCTGACCGGATATGGCCGGCCCCTCACCCTCGCTTGCCGGGGACACTGCTCCCCTGCAGCCTAAGGCCTATAGATAAGGCTTGGCCGTTCGTGGCCGTTCGGGGACGGGCGGGGCGGGCAGAGAAGGAAAAGGACTCTGTATTTTTCTTCTTGCTCAGAGAAGCCAAGGGCAGTGTCCACTTCTCTGCCAGCCTGCATGCCAGCCAGCCTGCCTGCCTGCCTCCCTCCCTCCCTCCCACTGACTTGCTGGGAACCTTCTTCCATTCGTTCCCCAGTGAAATGGATCCAAAATCACTGAAAGTCTGCTGCTGGAAAAACAATCTTTTTCCGACGTTTGTCTCTTTTCAAAGTGCAGCGTCTGGATGGAGAAGGGGAGAAAAAAAGAAATAATTTTTTATTTGTATTTTTTTTTCGTAAACCCGAAAAATTAATAAATGAATAAATAAATAACGCACGGCCCGGGTGCGGCAAATAAGTCAAATAAATACATGAATAAGGCAAGACACGGTGACCAGTTTGCTTTTATTCACACGCAAACACAATAGCGCCACTTTACAGGGTTTGGTAGTGGAGCGCTACTCTCGTTTTCTCGTCTATTTTTCAACAGCATTGTTTTCCCCGGGTGGGGAAGTGCACCATTCCTGGAGGTACTGCAATACCAGGTTGATGCGTGGAGTGGACAGAGCAAGCTCCTATTCCATCTCCCTGTTCCAAAAATCAATTTAATATATGGTCCCCAGATAGAGGACGTATCAGATATTAAACTGATAAGAACAGATACTACACTTGATCTTAGCCAAAAGGCCGAGAAGCGATAACCCGGGCCCATTCAGAATCAACGCCTCCCGAAGCAATCTACCTGGCTCACCCGGACTTGGCTCTTCCCTCGCACCGTCGCTGGCCGCCTTTCCGCCTCTTTTTCCGACTCCCAGCAAGGGCTCAGTATGTCTGGGTGGAAAGGAGGCCCCGGCCTCAGGCCTTCTCCCGGCTCCCAGAGTCCTCCTCGGCTGTCGCCTCATCAGGCGTCACTTAGCATACCCACGTTGTCCTCTTTCTAGAATTTGCATGCCCCGCCCCTTCCTGCGCACTGCTTCCAGACGGCTGGCCAGAAAGCCTGGCAGCCAGGGGATGCTGGGAATCAGCCCAGGATGCCCTGGACAGCTCCCTGACCGGATATGGCCGGCCCCTCACCCTCGCTTGCCGGGGACACTGCTCCCCTGCAGCCTAAGGCCTATAGATAAGGCTTGGCCGTTCGTGGCCGTTCGGGGACGGGCGGGGCGGGCAGAGAAGGAAAAGGACTCTGTATTTTTCTTCTTGCTCAGAGAAGCCAAGGGCAGTGTCCACTTCTCTGCCAGCCTGCATGCCAGCCAGCCTGCCTGCCTGCCTCCCTCCCTCCCTCCCACTGACTTGCTGGGAACCTTCTTCCATTCGTTCCCCAGTGAAATGGATCCAAAATCACTGAAAGTCTGCTGCTGGAAAAACAATCTTTTTCCGACGTTTGTCTCTTTTCAAAGTGCAGCGTCTGGATGGAGAAGGGGAGAAAAAAAGAAATAATTTTTTATTTGTATTTTTTTTTCGTAAACCCGAAAAATTAATAAATGAATAAATAAATAACGCACGGCCCGGGTGCGGCAAATAAGTCAAATAAATACATGAATAAGGCAAGACACGGTGACCAGTTTGCTTTTATTCACACGCAAACACAATAGCGCCACTTTACAGGGTTTGGTAGTGGAGCGCTACTCTCGTTTTCTCGTCTATTTTTCAACAGCATTGTTTTCCCCGGGTGGGGAAGTGCACCATTCCTGGAGGTACTGCAATACCAGGTTGATGCGTGGAGTGGACAGAGCAAGCTCCTATTCCATCTCCCTGTTCCAAAAATCAATTTAATATATGGTCCCCAGATAGAGGACGTATCAGATATTAAACTGATAAGAACAGATACTACACTTGATCTTAGCCAAAAGGCCGAGAAGCGATAACCCGGGCCCATTCAGAATCAACGCCTCCCGAAGCAATCTACCTGGCTCACCCGGACTTGGCTCTTCCCTCGCACCGTCGCTGGCCGCCTTTCCGCCTCTTTTTCCGACTCCCAGCAAGGGCTCAGTATGTCTGGGTGGAAAGGAGGCCCCGGCCTCAGGCCTTCTCCCGGCTCCCAGAGTCCTCCTCGGCTGTCGCCTCATCAGGCGTCACTTAGCATACCCACGTTGTCCTCTTTCTAGAATTTGCATGCCCCGCCCCTTCCTGCGCACTGCTTCCAGACGGCTGGCCAGAAAGACTGGCAGCCAGGGGATGCTGGGAATCAGCCCAGGATGCCCTGGACAGCTCCCTGACCGGATATGGCCGGCCCCTCACCCTCGCTTGCCGGGGACACTGCTCCCCTGCAGCCTAAGGCCTATAGATAAGGCTTGGCCGTTCGTGGCCGTTCGGGGACGGGCGGGGCGGGCAGAGAAGGAAAAGGACTCTGTATTTTTCTTCTTGCTCAGAGAAGCCAAGGGCAGTGTCCACTTCTCTGCCAGCCTGCATGCCAGCCAGCCTGCCTGCCTGCCTCCCTCCCTCCCTCCCTCCCTCCCTCCCTCCCACTGACTTGCTGGGAACCTTCTTCCATTCGTTCCCCAGTGAAATGGATCCAAAATCACTGAAAGTCTGCTGCTGGAAAAACAATCTTTTTCCGACGTTTGTCTCTTTTCAAAGTGCAGCGTCTGGATGGAGAAGGGGAGAAAAAAAGAAATAATTTTTTATTTGTATTTTTTTTCTCGTAAACCCGAAAAATTAATAAATGAATAAATAAATAACGCACGGCCCGGGTGCGGCAAATAAGTCAAATAAATACATGAATAAGGCAAGACACGGTGACCAGTTTGCTTTTATTCACACGCAAACACAATAGCGCCACTTTACAGGGTTTGGTAGTGGAGCGCTACTCTCGTTTTCTCGTCTATTTTTCAACAGCATTGTTTTCCCCGGGTGGGGAAGTGCACCATTCCTGGAGGTACTGCAATACCAGGTTGATGCGTGGAGTGGACAGAGCAAGCTCCTATTCCATCTCCCTGTTCCAAAAATCAATTTAATATATGGTCCCCAGATAGAGGACGTATCAGATATTAAACTGATAAGAACAGATACTACACTTGATCTTAGCCAAAAGGCCGAGAAGCGATAACCCGGGCCCATTCAGAATCAACGCCTCCCGAAGCAATCTACCTGGCTCACCCGGACTTGGCTCTTCCCTCGCACCGTCGCTGGCCGCCTTTCCGCCTCTTTTTCCGACTCCCAGCAAGGGCTCAGTATGTCTGGGTGGAAAGGAGGCCCCGGCCTCAGGCCTTCTCCCGGCTCCCAGAGTCCTCCTCGGCTGTCGCCTCATCAGGCGTCACTTAGCATACCCACGTTGTCCTCTTTCTAGAATTTGCATGCCCCGCCCCTTCCTGCGCACTGCTTCCAGACGGCTGGCCAGAAAGCCTGGCAGCCAGGGGATGCTGGGAATCAGCCCAGGATGCCCTGGACAGCTCCCTGACCGGATATGGCCGGCCCCTCACCCTCGCTTGCCGGGGACACTGCTCCCCTGCAGCCTAAGGCCTATAGATAAGGCTTGGCCGTTCGTGGCCGTTCGGGGACGGGCGGGGCGGGCAGAGAAGGAAAAGGACTCTGTATTTTTCTTCTTGCTCAGAGAAGCCAAGGGCAGTGTCCACTTCTCTGCCAGCCTGCATGCCAGCCAGCCTGCCTGCCTGCCTCCCTCCCTCCCTCCCACTGACTTGCTGGGAACCTTCTTCCATTCGTTCCCCAGTGAAATGGATCCAAAATCACTGAAAGTCTGCTGCTGGAAAAACAATCTTTTTCCGACGTTTGTCTCTTTTCAAAGTGCAGCGTCTGGATGGAGAAGGGGAGAAAAAAAGAAATAATTTTTTATTTGTATTTTTTTTTCGTAAACCCGAAAAATTAATAAATGAATAAATAAATAACGCACGGCCCGGGTGCGGCAAATAAGTCAAATAAATACATGAATAAGGCAAGACACGGTGACCAGTTTGCTTTTATTCACACGCAAACACAATAGCGCCACTTTACAGGGTTTGGTAGTGGAGCGCTACTCTCGTTTTCTCGTCTATTTTTCAACAGCATTGTTTTCCCCGGGTGGGGAAGTGCACCATTCCTGGAGGTACTGCAATACCAGGTTGATGCGTGGAGTGGACAGAGCAAGCTCCTATTCCATCTCCCTGTTCCAAAAATCAATTTAATATATGGTCCCCAGATAGAGGACGTATCAGATATTAAACTGATAAGAACAGATACTACACTTGATCTTAGCCAAAAGGCCGAGAAGCGATAACCCGGGCCCATTCAGAATCAACGCCTCCCGAAGCAATCTACCTGGCTCACCCGGACTTGGCTCTTCCCTCGCACCGTCGCTGGCCGCCTTTCCGCCTCTTTTTCCGACTCCCAGCAAGGGCTCAGTATGTCTGGGTGGAAAGGAGGCCCCGGCCTCAGGCCTTCTCCCGGCTCCCAGAGTCCTCCTCGGCTGTCGCCTCATCAGGCGTCACTTAGCATACCCACGTTGTCCTCTTTCTAGAATTTGCATGCCCCGCCCCTTCCTGCGCACTGCTTCCAGACGGCTGGCCAGAAAGACTGGCAGCCAGGGGATGCTGGGAATCAGCCCAGGATGCCCTGGACAGCTCCCTGACCGGATATGGCCGGCCCCTCACCCTCGCTTGCCGGGGACACTGCTCCCCTGCAGCCTAAGGCCTATAGATAAGGCTTGGCCGTTCGTGGCCGTTCGGGGACGGGCGGGGCGGGCAGAGAAGGAAAAGGACTCTGTATTTTTCTTCTTGCTCAGAGAAGCCAAGGGCAGTGTCCACTTCTCTGCCAGCCTGCATGCCAGCCAGCCTGCCTGCCTGCCTCCCTCCCTCCCTCCCTCCCTCCCTCCCCTCCCACTGACTTGCTGGGAACCTTCTTCCATTCGTTCCCCAGTGAAATGGATCCAAAATCACTGAAAGTCTGCTGCTGGAAAAACAATCTTTTTCCGACGTTTGTCTCTTTTCAAAGTGCAGCGTCTGGATGGAGAAGGGGAGAAAAAAAGAAATAATTTTTTATTTGTATTTTTTTTCTCGTAAACCCGAAAAATTAATAAATGAATAAATAAATAACGCACGGCCCGGGTGCGGCAAATAAGTCAAATAAATACATGAATAAGGCAAGACACGGTGACCAGTTTGCTTTTATTCACACGCAAACACAATAGCGCCACTTTACAGGGTTTGGTAGTGGAGCGCTACTCTCGTTTTCTCGTCTATTTTTCAACAGCATTGTTTTCCCCGGTGGGGAAGTGCACCATTCCTGGAGGTACTGCAATACCAGGTTGATGCGTGGAGTGGACAGAGCAAGCTCCTATTCCATCTCCCTGTTCCAAAAATCAATTTAATATATGGTCCCCAGATAGAGGACGTATCAGATATTAAACTGATAAGAACAGATACTACACTTGATCTTAGCCAAAAGGCCGAGAAGCGATAACCCGGGCCCATTCAGAATCAACGCCTCCCGAAGCAATCTACCTGGCTCACCCGGACTTGGCTCTTCCCTCGCACCGTCGCTGGCCGCCTTTCCGCCTCTTTTTCCGACTCCCAGCAAGGGCTCAGTATGTCTGGGTGGAAAGGAGGCCCCGGCCTCAGGCCTTCTCCCGGCTCCCAGAGTCCTCCTCGGCTGTCGCCTCATCAGGCGTCACTTAGCATACCCACGTTGTCCTCTTTCTAGAATTTGCATGCCCCGCCCCTTCCTGCGCACTGCTTCCAGACGGCTGGCCAGAAAGCCTGGCAGCCAGGGGATGCTGGGAATCAGCCCAGGATGCCCTGGACAGCTCCCTGACCGGATATGGCCGGCCCCTCACCCTCGCTTGCCGGGGACACTGCTCCCCTGCAGCCTAAGGCCTATAGATAAGGCTTGGCCGTTCGTGGCCGTTCGGGGACGGGCGGGGCGGGCAGAGAAGGAAAAGGACTCTGTATTTTTCTTCTTGCTCAGAGAAGCCAAGGGCAGTGTCCACTTCTCTGCCAGCCTGCATGCCAGCCAGCCTGCCTGCCTGCCTCCCTCCCTCCCTCCCACTGACTTGCTGGGAACCTTCTTCCATTCGTTCCCCAGTGAAATGGATCCAAAATCACTGAAAGTCTGCTGCTGGAAAAACAATCTTTTTCCGACGTTTGTCTCTTTTCAAAGTGCAGCGTCTGGATGGAGAAGGGGAGAAAAAAAGAAATAATTTTTTATTTGTATTTTTTTTTCGTAAACCCGAAAAATTAATAAATGAATAAATAAATAACGCACGGCCCGGGTGCGGCAAATAAGTCAAATAAATACATGAATAAGGCAAGACACGGTGACCAGTTTGCTTTTATTCACACGCAAACACAATAGCGCCACTTTACAGGGTTTGGTAGTGGAGCGCTACTCTCGTTTTCTCGTCTATTTTTCAACAGCATTGTTTTCCCCGGGTGGGGAAGTGCACCATTCCTGGAGGTACTGCAATACCAGGTTGATGCGTGGAGTGGACAGAGCAAGCTCCTATTCCATCTCCCTGTTCCAAAAATCAATTTAATATATGGTCCCCAGATAGAGGACGTATCAGATATTAAACTGATAAGAACAGATACTACACTTGATCTTAGCCAAAAGGCCGAGAAGCGATAACCCGGGCCCATTCAGAATCAACGCCTCCCGAAGCAATCTACCTGGCTCACCCGGACTTGGCTCTTCCCTCGCACCGTCGCTGGCCGCCTTTCCGCCTCTTTTTCCGACTCCCAGCAAGGGCTCAGTATGTCTGGGTGGAAAGGAGGCCCCGGCCTCAGGCCTTCTCCCGGCTCCCAGAGTCCTCCTCGGCTGTCGCCTCATCAGGCGTCACTTAGCATACCCACGTTGTCCTCTTTCTAGAATTTGCATGCCCCGCCCCTTCCTGCGCACTGCTTCCAGACGGCTGGCCAGAAAGCCTGGCAGCCAGGGGATGCTGGGAATCAGCCCAGGATGCCCTGGACAGCTCCCTGACCGGATATGGCCGGCCCCTCACCCTCGCTTGCCGGGGACACTGCTCCCCTGCAGCCTAAGGCCTATAGATAAGGCTTGGCCGTTCGTGGCCGTTCGGGGACGGGCGGGGCGGGCAGAGAAGGAAAAGGACTCTGTATTTTTCTTCTTGCTCAGAGAAGCCAAGGGCAGTGTCCACTTCTCTGCCAGCCTGCATGCCAGCCAGCCTGCCTGCCTGCCTCCCTCCCTTCCTCCCTCCCTCCCTCCCACTGACTTGCTGGGAACCTTCTTCCATTCGTTCCCCAGTGAAATGGATCCAAAATCACTGAAAGTCTGCTGCTGGAAAAACAATCTTTTTCCGACGTTTGTCTCTTTTCAAAGTGCAGCGTCTGGATGGAGAAGGGGAGAAAAAAAGAAATAATTTTTTATTTGTATTTTTTTTTCGTAAACCCGAAAAATTAATAAATGAATAAATAAATAACGCACGGCCCGGGTGCGGCAAATAAGTCAAATAAATACATGAATAAGGCAAGACACGGTGACCAGTTTGCTTTTATTCACACGCAAACACAATAGCGCCACTTTACAGGGTTTGGTAGTGGAGCGCTACTCTCGTTTTCTCGTCTATTTTTCAACAGCATTGTTTTCCCCGGGTGGGGAAGTGCACCATTCCTGGAGGTACTGCAATACCAGGTTGATGCGTGGAGTGGACAGAGCAAGCTCCTATTCCATCTCCCTGTTCCAAAAATCAATTTAATATATGGTCCCCAGATAGAGGACGTATCAGATATTAAACTGATAAGAACAGATACTACACTTGATCTTAGCCAAAAGGCCGAGAAGCGATAACCCGGGCCCATTCAGAATCAACGCCTCCCGAAGCAATCTACCTGGCTCACCCGGACTTGGCTCTTCCCTCGCACCGTCGCTGGCCGCCTTTCCGCCTCTTTTTCCGACTCCCAGCAAGGGCTCAGTATGTCTGGGTGGAAAGGAGGCCCCGGCCTCAGGCCTTCTCCCGGCTCCCAGAGTCCTCCTCGGCTGTCGCCTCATCAGGCGTCACTTAGCATACCCACGTTGTCCTCTTTCTAGAATTTGCATGCCCCGCCCCTTCCTGCGCACTGCTTCCAGACGGCTGGCCAGAAAGACTGGCAGCCAGGGGATGCTGGGAATCAGCCCAGGATGCCCTGGACAGCTCCCTGACCGGATATGGCCGGCCCCTCACCCTCGCTTGCCGGGGACACTGCTCCCCTGCAGCCTAAGGCCTATAGATAAGGCTTGGCCGTTCGTGGCCGTTCGGGGCGGGCAGAGAAGGAAAAGGACTCTGTATTTTTCTTCTTGCTCAGAGAAGCCAAGGGCAGTGTCCACTTCTCTGCCAGCCTGCATGCCAGCCAGCCTGCCTGCCTGCCTCCCTCCCTTCCTCCCTCCCTCCCTCCCACTGACTTGCTGGGAACCTTCTTCCATTCGTTCCCCAGTGAAATGGATCCAAAATCACTGAAAGTCTGCTGCTGGAAAAACAATCTTTTTCCGACGTTTGTCTCTTTTCAAAGTGCAGCGTCTGGATGGAGAAGGGGAGAAAAAAAGAAATAATTTTTTATTTGTATTTTTTTTTCGTAAACCCGAAAAATTAATAAATGAATAAATAAATAACGCACGGCCCGGGTGCGGCAAATAAGTCAAATAAATACATGAATAAGGCAAGACACGGTGACCAGTTTGCTTTTATTCACACGCAAACACAATAGCGCCACTTTACAGGGTTTGGTAGTGGAGCGCTACTCTCGTTTTCTCGTCTATTTTTCAACAGCATTGTTTTCCCCGGGTGGGGAAGTGCACCATTCCTGGAGGTACTGCAATACCAGGTTGATGCGTGGAGTGGACAGAGCAAGCTCCTATTCCATCTCCCTGTTCCAAAAATCAATTTAATATATGGTCCCCAGATAGAGGACGTATCAGATATTAAACTGATAAGAACAGATACTACACTTGATCTTAGCCAAAAGGCCGAGAAGCGATAACCCGGGCCCATTCAGAATCAACGCCTCCCGAAGCAATCTACCTGGCTCACCCGGACTTGGCTCTTCCCTCGCACCGTCGCTGGCCGCCTTTCCGCCTCTTTTTCCGACTCCCAGCAAGGGCTCAGTATGTCTGGGTGGAAAGGAGGCCCCGGCCTCAGGCCTTCTCCCGGCTCCCAGAGTCCTCCTCGGCTGTCGCCTCATCAGGCGTCACTTAGCATACCCACGTTGTCCTCTTTCTAGAATTTGCATGCCCCGCCCCTTCCTGCGCACTGCTTCCAGACGGCTGGCCAGAAAGCCTGGCAGCCAGGGGATGCTGGGAATCAGCCCAGGATGCCCTGGACAGCTCCCTGACCGGATATGGCCGGCCCCTCACCCTCGCTTGCCGGGGACACTGCTCCCCTGCAGCCTAAGGCCTATAGATAAGGCTTGGCCGTTCGTGGCCGTTCGGGGACGGGCGGGGCGGGCAGAGAAGGAAAAGGACTCTGTATTTTTCTTCTTGCTCAGAGAAGCCAAGGGCAGTGTCCACTTCTCTGCCAGCCTGCATGCCAGCCAGCCTGCCTGCCTGCCTCCCTCCCTCCCTCCCACTGACTTGCTGGGAACCTTCTTCCATTCGTTCCCCAGTGAAATGGATCCAAAATCACTGAAAGTCTGCTGCTGGAAAAACAATCTTTTTCCGACGTTTGTCTCTTTTCAAAGTGCAGCGTCTGGATGGAGAAGGGGAGAAAAAAAGAAATAATTTTTTATTTGTATTTTTTTTTCGTAAACCCGAAAAATTAATAAATGAATAAATAAATAACGCACGGCCCGGGTGCGGCAAATAAGTCAAATAAATACATGAATAAGGCAAGACACGGTGACCAGTTTGCTTTTATTCACACGCAAACACAATAGCGCCACTTTACAGGGTTTGGTAGTGGAGCGCTACTCTCGTTTTCTCGTCTATTTTTCAACAGCATTGTTTTCCCCGGGTGGGGAAGTGCACCATTCCTGGAGGTACTGCAATACCAGGTTGATGCGTGGAGTGGACAGAGCAAGCTCCTATTCCATCTCCCTGTTCCAAAAATCAATTTAATATATGGTCCCCAGATAGAGGACGTATCAGATATTAAACTGATAAGAACAGATACTACACTTGATCTTAGCCAAAAGGCCGAGAAGCGATAACCCGGGCCCATTCAGAATCAACGCCTCCCGAAGCAATCTACCTGGCTCACCCGGACTTGGCTCTTCCCTCGCACCGTCGCTGGCCGCCTTTCCGCCTCTTTTTCCGACTCCCAGCAAGGGCTCAGTATGTCTGGGTGGAAAGGAGGCCCCGGCCTCAGGCCTTCTCCCGGCTCCCAGAGTCCTCCTCGGCTGTCGCCTCATCAGGCGTCACTTAGCATACCCACGTTGTCCTCTTTCTAGAATTTGCATGCCCCGCCCCTTCCTGCGCACTGCTTCCAGACGGCTGGCCAGAAAGCCTGGCAGCCAGGGGATGCTGGGAATCAGCCCAGGATGCCCTGGACAGCTCCCTGACCGGATATGGCCGGCCCCTCACCCTCGCTTGCCGGGGACACTGCTCCCCTGCAGCCTAAGGCCTATAGATAAGGCTTGGCCGTTCGTGGCCGTTCGGGGACGGGCGGGGCGGGCAGAGAAGGAAAAGGACTCTGTATTTTTCTTCTTGCTCAGAGAAGCCAAGGGCAGTGTCCACTTCTCTGCCAGCCTGCATGCCAGCCAGCCTGCCTGCCTGCCTCCCTCCCTTCCTCCCTCCCTCCCACTGACTTGCTGGGAACCTTCTTCCATTCGTTCCCCAGTGAAATGGATCCAAAATCACTGAAAGTCTGCTGCTGGAAAAACAATCTTTTTCCGACGTTTGTCTCTTTTCAAAGTGCAGCGTCTGGATGGAGAAGGGGAGAAAAAAAGAAATAATTTTTTATTTGTATTTTTTTTTCGTAAACCCGAAAAATTAATAAATGAATAAATAAATAACGCACGGCCCGGGTGCGGCAAATAAGTCAAATAAATACATGAATAAGGCAAGACACGGTGACCAGTTTGCTTTTATTCACACGCAAACACAATAGCGCCACTTTACAGGGTTTGGTAGTGGAGCGCTACTCTCGTTTTCTCGTCTATTTTTCAACAGCATTGTTTTCCCCGGGTGGGGAAGTGCACCATTCCTGGAGGTACTGCAATACCAGGTTGATGCGTGGAGTGGACAGAGCAAGCTCCTATTCCATCTCCCTGTTCCAAAAATCAATTTAATATATGGTCCCCAGATAGAGGACGTATCAGATATTAAACTGATAAGAACAGATACTACACTTGATCTTAGCCAAAAGGCCGAGAAGCGATAACCCGGGCCCATTCAGAATCAACGCCTCCCGAAGCAATCTACCTGGCTCACCCGGACTTGGCTCTTCCCTCGCACCGTCGCTGGCCGCCTTTCCGCCTCTTTTTCCGACTCCCAGCAAGGGCTCAGTATGTCTGGGTGGAAAGGAGGCCCCGGCCTCAGGCCTTCTCCCGGCTCCCAGAGTCCTCCTCGGCTGTCGCCTCATCAGGCGTCACTTAGCATACCCACGTTGTCCTCTTTCTAGAATTTGCATGCCCCGCCCCTTCCTGCGCACTGCTTCCAGACGGCTGGCCAGAAAGACTGGCAGCCAGGGGATGCTGGGAATCAGCCCAGGATGCCCTGGACAGCTCCCTGACCGGATATGGCCGGCCCCTCACCCTCGCTTGCCGGGGACACTGCTCCCCTGCAGCCTAAGGCCTATAGATAAGGCTTGGCCGTTCGTGGCCGTTCGGGGACGGGCGGGGCGGGCAGAGAAGGAAAAGGACTCTGTATTTTTCTTCTTGCTCAGAGAAGCCAAGGGCAGTGTCCACTTCTCTGCCAGCCTGCATGCCAGCCAGCCTGCCTGCCTGCCTCCCTCCCTCCCTCCCTCCCTCCCTCCCTCCCACTGACTTGCTGGGAACCTTCTTCCATTCGTTCCCCAGTGAAATGGATCCAAAATCACTGAAAGTCTGCTGCTGGAAAAACAATCTTTTTCCGACGTTTGTCTCTTTTCAAAGTGCAGCGTCTGGATGGAGAAGGGGAGAAAAAAAGAAATAATTTTTTATTTGTATTTTTTTTCTCGTAAACCCGAAAAATTAATAAATGAATAAATAAATAACGCACGGCCCGGGTGCGGCAAATAAGTCAAATAAATACATGAATAAGGCAAGACACGGTGACCAGTTTGCTTTTATTCACACGCAAACACAATAGCGCCACTTTACAGGGTTTGGTAGTGGAGCGCTACTCTCGTTTTCTCGTCTATTTTTCAACAGCATTGTTTTCCCCGGGTGGGGAAGTGCACCATTCCTGGAGGTACTGCAATACCAGGTTGATGCGTGGAGTGGACAGAGCAAGCTCCTATTCCATCTCCCTGTTCCAAAAATCAATTTAATATATGGTCCCCAGATAGAGGACGTATCAGATATTAAACTGATAAGAACAGATACTACACTTGATCTTAGCCAAAAGGCCGAGAAGCGATAACCCGGGCCCATTCAGAATCAACGCCTCCCGAAGCAATCTACCTGGCTCACCCGGACTTGGCTCTTCCCTCGCACCGTCGCTGGCCGCCTTTCCGCCTCTTTTTCCGACTCCCAGCAAGGGCTCAGTATGTCTGGGTGGAAAGGAGGCCCCGGCCTCAGGCCTTCTCCCGGCTCCCAGAGTCCTCCTCGGCTGTCGCCTCATCAGGCGTCACTTAGCATACCCACGTTGTCCTCTTTCTAGAATTTGCATGCCCCGCCCCTTCCTGCGCACTGCTTCCAGACGGCTGGCCAGAAAGCCTGGCAGCCAGGGGATGCTGGGAATCAGCCCAGGATGCCCTGGACAGCTCCCTGACCGGATATGGCCGGCCCCTCACCCTCGCTTGCCGGGGACACTGCTCCCCTGCAGCCTAAGGCCTATAGATAAGGCTTGGCCGTTCGTGGCCGTTCGGGGACGGGCGGGGCGGGCAGAGAAGGAAAAGGACTCTGTATTTTTCTTCTTGCTCAGAGAAGCCAAGGGCAGTGTCCACTTCTCTGCCAGCCTGCATGCCAGCCAGCCTGCCTGCCTGCCTCCCTCCCTCCCTCCCACTGACTTGCTGGGAACCTTCTTCCATTCGTTCCCCAGTGAAATGGATCCAAAATCACTGAAAGTCTGCTGCTGGAAAAACAATCTTTTTCCGACGTTTGTCTCTTTTCAAAGTGCAGCGTCTGGATGGAGAAGGGGAGAAAAAAAGAAATAATTTTTTATTTGTATTTTTTTTTCGTAAACCCGAAAAATTAATAAATGAATAAATAAATAACGCACGGCCCGGGTGCGGCAAATAAGTCAAATAAATACATGAATAAGGCAAGACACGGTGACCAGTTTGCTTTTATTCACACGCAAACACAATAGCGCCACTTTACAGGGTTTGGTAGTGGAGCGCTACTCTCGTTTTCTCGTCTATTTTTCAACAGCATTGTTTTCCCCGGGTGGGGAAGTGCACCATTCCTGGAGGTACTGCAATACCAGGTTGATGCGTGGAGTGGACAGAGCAAGCTCCTATTCCATCTCCCTGTTCCAAAAATCAATTTAATATATGGTCCCCAGATAGAGGACGTATCAGATATTAAACTGATAAGAACAGATACTACACTTGATCTTAGCCAAAAGGCCGAGAAGCGATAACCCGGGCCCATTCAGAATCAACGCCTCCCGAAGCAATCTACCTGGCTCACCCGGACTTGGCTCTTCCCTCGCACCGTCGCTGGCCGCCTTTCCGCCTCTTTTTCCGACTCCCAGCAAGGGCTCAGTATGTCTGGGTGGAAAGGAGGCCCCGGCCTCAGGCCTTCTCCCGGCTCCCAGAGTCCTCCTCGGCTGTCGCCTCATCAGGCGTCACTTAGCATACCCACGTTGTCCTCTTTCTAGAATTTGCATGCCCCGCCCCTTCCTGCGCACTGCTTCCAGACGGCTGGCCAGAAAGCCTGGCAGCCAGGGGATGCTGGGAATCAGCCCAGGATGCCCTGGACAGCTCCCTGACCGGATATGGCCGGCCCCTCACCCTCGCTTGCCGGGGACACTGCTCCCCTGCAGCCTAAGGCCTATAGATAAGGCTTGGCCGTTCGTGGCCGTTCGGGGACGGGCGGGGCGGGCAGAGAAGGAAAAGGACTCTGTATTTTTCTTCTTGCTCAGAGAAGCCAAGGGCAGTGTCCACTTCTCTGCCAGCCTGCATGCCAGCCAGCCTGCCTGCCTGCCTCCCTCCCTTCCTCCCTCCCTCCCACTGACTTGCTGGGAACCTTCTTCCATTCGTTCCCCAGTGAAATGGATCCAAAATCACTGAAAGTCTGCTGCTGGAAAAACAATCTTTTTCCGACGTTTGTCTCTTTTCAAAGTGCAGCGTCTGGATGGAGAAGGGGAGAAAAAAAGAAATAATTTTTTATTTGTATTTTTTTTTCGTAAACCCGAAAAATTAATAAATGAATAAATAAATAACGCACGGCCCGGGTGCGGCAAATAAGTCAAATAAATACATGAATAAGGCAAGACACGGTGACCAGTTTGCTTTTATTCACACGCAAACACAATAGCGCCACTTTACAGGGTTTGGTAGTGGAGCGCTACTCTCGTTTTCTCGTCTATTTTTCAACAGCATTGTTTTCCCCGGGTGGGGAAGTGCACCATTCCTGGAGGTACTGCAATACCAGGTTGATGCGTGGAGTGGACAGAGCAAGCTCCTATTCCATCTCCCTGTTCCAAAAATCAATTTAATATATGGTCCCCAGATAGAGGACGTATCAGATATTAAACTGATAAGAACAGATACTACACTTGATCTTAGCCAAAAGGCCGAGAAGCGATAACCCGGGCCCATTCAGAATCAACGCCTCCCGAAGCAATCTACCTGGCTCACCCGGACTTGGCTCTTCCCTCGCACCGTCGCTGGCCGCCTTTCCGCCTCTTTTTCCGACTCCCAGCAAGGGCTCAGTATGTCTGGGTGGAAAGGAGGCCCCGGCCTCAGGCCTTCTCCCGGCTCCCAGAGTCCTCCTCGGCTGTCGCCTCATCAGGCGTCACTTAGCATACCCACGTTGTCCTCTTTCTAGAATTTGCATGCCCCGCCCCTTCCTGCGCACTGCTTCCAGACGGCTGGCCAGAAAGCCTGGCAGCCAGGGGATGCTGGGAATCAGCCCAGGATGCCCTGGACAGCTCCCTGACCGGATATGGCCGGCCCCTCACCCTCGCTTGCCGGGGACACTGCTCCCCTGCAGCCTAAGGCCTATAGATAAGGCTTGGCCGTTCGTGGCCGTTCGGGGACGGGCGGGGCGGGCAGAGAAGGAAAAGGACTCTGTATTTTTCTTCTTGCTCAGAGAAGCCAAGGGCAGTGTCCACTTCTCTGCCAGCCTGCATGCCAGCCAGCCTGCCTGCCTGCCTCCCTCCCTTCCTCCCTCCCTCCCTCCCTCCCTCCCTCCCTCCCACTGACTTGCTGGGAACCTTCTTCCATTCGTTCCCCAGTGAAATGGATCCAAAATCACTGAAAGTCTGCTGCTGGAAAAACAATCTTTTTCCGACGTTTGTCTCTTTTCAAAGTGCAGCGTCTGGATGGAGAAGGGGAGAAAAAAAGAAATAATTTTTTATTTGTATTTTTTTTTCGTAAACCCGAAAAATTAATAAATAAATAAATAAATAACGCACGGCCCGGGTGCGGCAAATAAGTCAAATAAATACATGAATAAGGCAAGACACGGTGACCAGTTTGCTTTTATTCACACGCAAACACAATAGCGCCACTTTACAGGGTTTGGTAGTGGAGCGCTACTCTCGTTTTCTCGTCTATTTTTCAACAGCATTGTTTTCCCCGGGTGGGGAAGTGCACCATTCCTGGAGGTACTGCAATACCAGGTTGATGCGTGGAGTGGACAGAGCAAGCTCCTATTCCATCTCCCTGTTCCAAAAATCAATTTAATATATGGTCCCCAGATAGAGGACGTATCAGATATTAAACTGATAAGAACAGATACTACACTTGATCTTAGCCAAAAGGCCGAGAAGCGATAACCCGGGCCCATTCAGAATCAACGCCTCCCGAAGCAATCTACCTGGCTCACCCGGACTTGGCTCTTCCCTCGCACCGTCGCTGGCCGCCTTTCCGCCTCTTTTTCCGACTCCCAGCAAGGGCTCAGTATGTCTGGGTGGAAAGGAGGCCCCGGCCTCAGGCCTTCTCCCGGCTCCCAGAGTCCTCCTCGGCTGTCGCCTCATCAGGCGTCACTTAGCATACCCACGTTGTCCTCTTTCTAGAATTTGCATGCCCCGCCCCTTCCTGCGCACTGCTTCCAGACGGCTGGCCAGAAAGCCTGGCAGCCAGGGGATGCTGGGAATCAGCCCAGGATGCCCTGGACAGCTCCCTGACCGGATATGGCCGGCCCCTCACCCTCGCTTGCCGGGGACACTGCTCCCCTGCAGCCTAAGGCCTATAGATAAGGCTTGGCCGTTCGTGGCCGTTCGGGGACGGGCGGGGCGGGCAGAGAAGGAAAAGGACTCTGTATTTTTCTTCTTGCTCAGAGAAGCCAAGGGCAGTGTCCACTTCTCTGCCAGCCTGCATGCCAGCCAGCCTGCCTGCCTGCCTCCCTCCCTTCCTCCCTCCCTCCCACTGACTTGCTGGGAACCTTCTTCCATTCGTTCCCCAGTGAAATGGATCCAAAATCACTGAAAGTCTGCTGCTGGAAAAACAATCTTTTTCCGACGTTTGTCTCTTTTCAAAGTGCAGCGTCTGGATGGAGAAGGGGAGAAAAAAAGAAATAATTTTTTATTTGTATTTTTTTTTCGTAAACCCGAAAAATTAATAAATGAATAAATAAATAACGCACGGCCCGGGTGCGGCAAATAAGTCAAATAAATACATGAATAAGGCAAGACACGGTGACCAGTTTGCTTTTATTCACACGCAAACACAATAGCGCCACTTTACAGGGTTTGGTAGTGGAGCGCTACTCTCGTTTTCTCGTCTATTTTTCAACAGCATTGTTTTCCCCGGGTGGGGAAGTGCACCATTCCTGGAGGTACTGCAATACCAGGTTGATGCGTGGAGTGGACAGAGCAAGCTCCTATTCCATCTCCCTGTTCCAAAAATCAATTTAATATATGGTCCCCAGATAGAGGACGTATCAGATATTAAACTGATAAGAACAGATACTACACTTGATCTTAGCCAAAAGGCCGAGAAGCGATAACCCGGGCCCATTCAGAATCAACGCCTCCCGAAGCAATCTACCTGGCTCACCCGGACTTGGCTCTTCCCTCGCACCGTCGCTGGCCGCCTTTCCGCCTCTTTTTCCGACTCCCAGCAAGGGCTCAGTATGTCTGGGTGGAAAGGAGGCCCCGGCCTCAGGCCTTCTCCCGGCTCCCAGAGTCCTCCTCGGCTGTCGCCTCATCAGGCGTCACTTAGCATACCCACGTTGTCCTCTTTCTAGAATTTGCATGCCCCGCCCCTTCCTGCGCACTGCTTCCAGACGGCTGGCCAGAAAGACTGGCAGCCAGGGGATGCTGGGAATCAGCCCAGGATGCCCTGGACAGCTCCCTGACCGGATATGGCCGGCCCCTCACCCTCGCTTGCCGGGGACACTGCTCCCCTGCAGCCTAAGGCCTATAGATAAGGCTTGGCCGTTCGTGGCCGTTCGGGGACGGGCGGGGCGGGCAGAGAAGGAAAAGGACTCTGTATTTTTCTTCTTGCTCAGAGAAGCCAAGGGCAGTGTCCACTTCTCTGCCAGCCTGCATGCCAGCCAGCCTGCCTGCCTGCCTCCCTCCCTCCCTCCCTCCCTCCCTCCCTCCCTCCCTCCCACTGACTTGCTGGGAACCTTCTTCCATTCGTTCCCCAGTGAAATGGATCCAAAATCACTGAAAGTCTGCTGCTGGAAAAACAATCTTTTTCCGACGTTTGTCTCTTTTCAAAGTGCAGCGTCTGGATGGAGAAGGGGAGAAAAAAAGAAATAATTTTTTATTTGTATTTTTTTTCTCGTAAACCCGAAAAATTAATAAATGAATAAATAAATAACGCACGGCCCGGGTGCGGCAAATAAGTCAAATAAATACATGAATAAGGCAAGACACGGTGACCAGTTTGCTTTTATTCACACGCAAACACAATAGCGCCACTTTACAGGGTTTGGTAGTGGAGCGCTACTCTCGTTTTCTCGTCTATTTTTCAACAGCATTGTTTTCCCCGGGTGGGGAAGTGCACCATTCCTGGAGGTACTGCAATACCAGGTTGATGCGTGGAGTGGACAGAGCAAGCTCCTATTCCATCTCCCTGTTCCAAAAATCAATTTAATATATGGTCCCCAGATAGAGGACGTATCAGATATTAAACTGATAAGAACAGATACTACACTTGATCTTAGCCAAAAGGCCGAGAAGCGATAACCCGGGCCCATTCAGAATCAACGCCTCCCGAAGCAATCTACCTGGCTCACCCGGACTTGGCTCTTCCCTCGCACCGTCGCTGGCCGCCTTTCCGCCTCTTTTTCCGACTCCCAGCAAGGGCTCAGTATGTCTGGGTGGAAAGGAGGCCCCGGCCTCAGGCCTTCTCCCGGCTCCCAGAGTCCTCCTCGGCTGTCGCCTCATCAGGCGTCACTTAGCATACCCACGTTGTCCTCTTTCTAGAATTTGCATGCCCCGCCCCTTCCTGCGCACTGCTTCCAGACGGCTGGCCAGAAAGCCTGGCAGCCAGGGGATGCTGGGAATCAGCCCAGGATGCCCTGGACAGCTCCCTGACCGGATATGGCCGGCCCCTCACCCTCGCTTGCCGGGGACACTGCTCCCCTGCAGCCTAAGGCCTATAGATAAGGCTTGGCCGTTCGTGGCCGTTCGGGGACGGGCGGGGCGGGCAGAGAAGGAAAAGGACTCTGTATTTTTCTTCTTGCTCAGAGAAGCCAAGGGCAGTGTCCACTTCTCTGCCAGCCTGCATGCCAGCCAGCCTGCCTGCCTGCCTCCCTCCCTTCCTCCCTCCCTCCCACTGACTTGCTGGGAACCTTCTTCCATTCGTTCCCCAGTGAAATGGATCCAAAATCACTGAAAGTCTGCTGCTGGAAAAACAATCTTTTTCCGACGTTTGTCTCTTTTCAAAGTGCAGCGTCTGGATGGAGAAGGGGAGAAAAAAAGAAATAATTTTTTATTTGTATTTTTTTTTCGTAAACCCGAAAAATTAATAAATGAATAAATAAATAACGCACGGCCCGGGTGCGGCAAATAAGTCAAATAAATACATGAATAAGGCAAGACACGGTGACCAGTTTGCTTTTATTCACACGCAAACACAATAGCGCCACTTTACAGGGTTTGGTAGTGGAGCGCTACTCTCGTTTTCTCGTCTATTTTTCAACAGCATTGTTTTCCCCGGGTGGGGAAGTGCACCATTCCTGGAGGTACTGCAATACCAGGTTGATGCGTGGAGTGGACAGAGCAAGCTCCTATTCCATCTCCCTGTTCCAAAAATCAATTTAATATATGGTCCCCAGATAGAGGACGTATCAGATATTAAACTGATAAGAACAGATACTACACTTGATCTTAGCCAAAAGGCCGAGAAGCGATAACCCGGGCCCATTCAGAATCAACGCCTCCCGAAGCAATCTACCTGGCTCACCCGGACTTGGCTCTTCCCTCGCACCGTCGCTGGCCGCCTTTCCGCCTCTTTTTCCGACTCCCAGCAAGGGCTCAGTATGTCTGGGTGGAAAGGAGGCCCCGGCCTCAGGCCTTCTCCCGGCTCCCAGAGTCCTCCTCGGCTGTCGCCTCATCAGGCGTCACTTAGCATACCCACGTTGTCCTCTTTCTAGAATTTGCATGCCCCGCCCCTTCCTGCGCACTGCTTCCAGACGGCTGGCCAGAAAGACTGGCAGCCAGGGGATGCTGGGAATCAGCCCAGGATGCCCTGGACAGCTCCCTGACCGGATATGGCCGGCCCCTCACCCTCGCTTGCCGGGGACACTGCTCCCCTGCAGCCTAAGGCCTATAGATAAGGCTTGGCCGTTCGTGGCCGTTCGGGGACGGGCGGGGCGGGCAGAGAAGGAAAAGGACTCTGTATTTTTCTTCTTGCTCAGAGAAGCCAAGGGCAGTGTCCACTTCTCTGCCAGCCTGCATGCCAGCCAGCCTGCCTGCCTGCCTCCCTCCCTCCCTCCCTCCCTCCCTCCCTCCCACTGACTTGCTGGGAACCTTCTTCCATTCGTTCCCCAGTGAAATGGATCCAAAATCACTGAAAGTCTGCTGCTGGAAAAACAATCTTTTTCCGACGTTTGTCTCTTTTCAAAGTGCAGCGTCTGGATGGAGAAGGGGAGAAAAAAAGAAATAATTTTTTATTTGTATTTTTTTTCTCGTAAACCCGAAAAATTAATAAATGAATAAATAAATAACGCACGGCCCGGGTGCGGCAAATAAGTCAAATAAATACATGAATAAGGCAAGACACGGTGACCAGTTTGCTTTTATTCACACGCAAACACAATAGCGCCACTTTACAGGGTTTGGTAGTGGAGCGCTACTCTCGTTTTCTCGTCTATTTTTCAACAGCATTGTTTTCCCCGGGTGGGGAAGTGCACCATTCCTGGAGGTACTGCAATACCAGGTTGATGCGTGGAGTGGACAGAGCAAGCTCCTATTCCATCTCCCTGTTCCAAAAATCAATTTAATATATGGTCCCCAGATAGAGGACGTATCAGATATTAAACTGATAAGAACAGATACTACACTTGATCTTAGCCAAAAGGCCGAGAAGCGATAACCCGGGCCCATTCAGAATCAACGCCTCCCGAAGCAATCTACCTGGCTCACCCGGACTTGGCTCTTCCCTCGCACCGTCGCTGGCCGCCTTTCCGCCTCTTTTTCCGACTCCCAGCAAGGGCTCAGTATGTCTGGGTGGAAAGGAGGCCCCGGCCTCAGGCCTTCTCCCGGCTCCCAGAGTCCTCCTCGGCTGTCGCCTCATCAGGCGTCACTTAGCATACCCACGTTGTCCTCTTTCTAGAATTTGCATGCCCCGCCCCTTCCTGCGCACTGCTTCCAGACGGCTGGCCAGAAAGCCTGGCAGCCAGGGGATGCTGGGAATCAGCCCAGGATGCCCTGGACAGCTCCCTGACCGGATATGGCCGGCCCCTCACCCTCGCTTGCCGGGGACACTGCTCCCCTGCAGCCTAAGGCCTATAGATAAGGCTTGGCCGTTCGTGGCCGTTCGGGGACGGGCGGGGCGGGCAGAGAAGGAAAAGGACTCTGTATTTTTCTTCTTGCTCAGAGAAGCCAAGGGCAGTGTCCACTTCTCTGCCAGCCTGCATGCCAGCCAGCCTGCCTGCCTGCCTCCCTCCCTCCCTCCCACTGACTTGCTGGGAACCTTCTTCCATTCGTTCCCCAGTGAAATGGATCCAAAATCACTGAAAGTCTGCTGCTGGAAAAACAATCTTTTTCCGACGTTTGTCTCTTTTCAAAGTGCAGCGTCTGGATGGAGAAGGGGAGAAAAAAAGAAATAATTTTTTATTTGTATTTTTTTTTCGTAAACCCGAAAAATTAATAAATGAATAAATAAATAACGCACGGCCCGGGTGCGGCAAATAAGTCAAATAAATACATGAATAAGGCAAGACACGGTGACCAGTTTGCTTTTATTCACACGCAAACACAATAGCGCCACTTTACAGGGTTTGGTAGTGGAGCGCTACTCTCGTTTTCTCGTCTATTTTTCAACAGCATTGTTTTCCCCGGGTGGGGAAGTGCACCATTCCTGGAGGTACTGCAATACCAGGTTGATGCGTGGAGTGGACAGAGCAAGCTCCTATTCCATCTCCCTGTTCCAAAAATCAATTTAATATATGGTCCCCAGATAGAGGACGTATCAGATATTAAACTGATAAGAACAGATACTACACTTGATCTTAGCCAAAAGGCCGAGAAGCGATAACCCGGGCCCATTCAGAATCAACGCCTCCCGAAGCAATCTACCTGGCTCACCCGGACTTGGCTCTTCCCTCGCACCGTCGCTGGCCGCCTTTCCGCCTCTTTTTCCGACTCCCAGCAAGGGCTCAGTATGTCTGGGTGGAAAGGAGGCCCCGGCCTCAGGCCTTCTCCCGGCTCCCAGAGTCCTCCTCGGCTGTCGCCTCATCAGGCGTCACTTAGCATACCCACGTTGTCCTCTTTCTAGAATTTGCATGCCCCGCCCCTTCCTGCGCACTGCTTCCAGACGGCTGGCCAGAAAGCCTGGCAGCCAGGGGATGCTGGGAATCAGCCCAGGATGCCCTGGACAGCTCCCTGACCGGATATGGCCGGCCCCTCACCCTCGCTTGCCGGGGACACTGCTCCCCTGCAGCCTAAGGCCTATAGATAAGGCTTGGCCGTTCGTGGCCGTTCGGGGACGGGCGGGGCGGGCAGAGAAGGAAAAGGACTCTGTATTTTTCTTCTTGCTCAGAGAAGCCAAGGGCAGTGTCCACTTCTCTGCCAGCCTGCATGCCAGCCAGCCTGCCTGCCTGCCTCCCTCCCTTCCTCCCTCCCTCCCACTGACTTGCTGGGAACCTTCTTCCATTCGTTCCCCAGTGAAATGGATCCAAAATCACTGAAAGTCTGCTGCTGGAAAAACAATCTTTTTCCGACGTTTGTCTCTTTTCAAAGTGCAGCGTCTGGATGGAGAAGGGGAGAAAAAAAGAAATAATTTTTTATTTGTATTTTTTTTTCGTAAACCCGAAAAATTAATAAATGAATAAATAAATAACGCACGGCCCGGGTGCGGCAAATAAGTCAAATAAATACATGAATAAGGCAAGACACGGTGACCAGTTTGCTTTTATTCACACGCAAACACAATAGCGCCACTTTACAGGGTTTGGTAGTGGAGCGCTACTCTCGTTTTCTCGTCTATTTTTCAACAGCATTGTTTTCCCCGGGTGGGGAAGTGCACCATTCCTGGAGGTACTGCAATACCAGGTTGATGCGTGGAGTGGACAGAGCAAGCTCCTATTCCATCTCCCTGTTCCAAAAATCAATTTAATATATGGTCCCCAGATAGAGGACGTATCAGATATTAAACTGATAAGAACAGATACTACACTTGATCTTAGCCAAAAGGCCGAGAAGCGATAACCCGGGCCCATTCAGAATCAACGCCTCCCGAAGCAATCTACCTGGCTCACCCGGACTTGGCTCTTCCCTCGCACCGTCGCTGGCCGCCTTTCCGCCTCTTTTTCCGACTCCCAGCAAGGGCTCAGTATGTCTGGGTGGAAAGGAGGCCCCGGCCTCAGGCCTTCTCCCGGCTCCCAGAGTCCTCCTCGGCTGTCGCCTCATCAGGCGTCACTTAGCATACCCACGTTGTCCTCTTTCTAGAATTTGCATGCCCCGCCCCTTCCTGCGCACTGCTTCCAGACGGCTGGCCAGAAAGCCTGGCAGCCAGGGGATGCTGGGAATCAGCCCAGGATGCCCTGGACAGCTCCCTGACCGGATATGGCCGGCCCCTCACCCTCGCTTGCCGGGGACACTGCTCCCCTGCAGCCTAAGGCCTATAGATAAGGCTTGGCCGTTCGTGGCCGTTCGGGGACGGGCGGGGCGGGCAGAGAAGGAAAAGGACTCTGTATTTTTCTTCTTGCTCAGAGAAGCCAAGGGCAGTGTCCACTTCTCTGCCAGCCTGCATGCCAGCCAGCCTGCCTGCCTGCCTCCCTCCCTCCCTCCCACTGACTTGCTGGGAACCTTCTTCCATTCGTTCCCCAGTGAAATGGATCCAAAATCACTGAAAGTCTGCTGCTGGAAAAACAATCTTTTTCCGACGTTTGTCTCTTTTCAAAGTGCAGCGTCTGGATGGAGAAGGGGAGAAAAAAAGAAATAATTTTTTATTTGTATTTTTTTTTCGTAAACCCGAAAAATTAATAAATGAATAAATAAATAACGCACGGCCCGGGTGCGGCAAATAAGTCAAATAAATACATGAATAAGGCAAGACACGGTGACCAGTTTGCTTTTATTCACACGCAAACACAATAGCGCCACTTTACAGGGTTTGGTAGTGGAGCGCTACTCTCGTTTTCTCGTCTATTTTTCAACAGCATTGTTTTCCCCGGGTGGGGAAGTGCACCATTCCTGGAGGTACTGCAATACCAGGTTGATGCGTGGAGTGGACAGAGCAAGCTCCTATTCCATCTCCCTGTTCCAAAAATCAATTTAATATATGGTCCCCAGATAGAGGACGTATCAGATATTAAACTGATAAGAACAGATACTACACTTGATCTTAGCCAAAAGGCCGAGAAGCGATAACCCGGGCCCATTCAGAATCAACGCCTCCCGAAGCAATCTACCTGGCTCACCCGGACTTGGCTCTTCCCTCGCACCGTCGCTGGCCGCCTTTCCGCCTCTTTTTCCGACTCCCAGCAAGGGCTCAGTATGTCTGGGTGGAAAGGAGGCCCCGGCCTCAGGCCTTCTCCCGGCTCCCAGAGTCCTCCTCGGCTGTCGCCTCATCAGGCGTCACTTAGCATACCCACGTTGTCCTCTTTCTAGAATTTGCATGCCCCGCCCCTTCCTGCGCACTGCTTCCAGACGGCTGGCCAGAAAGCCTGGCAGCCAGGGGATGCTGGGAATCAGCCCAGGATGCCCTGGACAGCTCCCTGACCGGATATGGCCGGCCCCTCACCCTCGCTTGCCGGGGACACTGCTCCCCTGCAGCCTAAGGCCTATAGATAAGGCTTGGCCGTTCGTGGCCGTTCGGGGACGGGCGGGGCGGGCAGAGAAGGAAAAGGACTCTGTATTTTTCTTCTTGCTCAGAGAAGCCAAGGGCAGTGTCCACTTCTCTGCCAGCCTGCATGCCAGCCAGCCTGCCTGCCTGCCTCCCTCCCTTCCTCCCTCCCTCCCACTGACTTGCTGGGAACCTTCTTCCATTCGTTCCCCAGTGAAATGGATCCAAAATCACTGAAAGTCTGCTGCTGGAAAAACAATCTTTTTCCGACGTTTGTCTCTTTTCAAAGTGCAGCGTCTGGATGGAGAAGGGGAGAAAAAAAGAAATAATTTTTTATTTGTATTTTTTTTTCGTAAACCCGAAAAATTAATAAATGAATAAATAAATAACGCACGGCCCGGGTGCGGCAAATAAGTCAAATAAATACATGAATAAGGCAAGACACGGTGACCAGTTTGCTTTTATTCACACGCAAACACAATAGCGCCACTTTACAGGGTTTGGTAGTGGAGCGCTACTCTCGTTTTCTCGTCTATTTTTCAACAGCATTGTTTTCCCCGGGTGGGGAAGTGCACCATTCCTGGAGGTACTGCAATACCAGGTTGATGCGTGGAGTGGACAGAGCAAGCTCCTATTCCATCTCCCTGTTCCAAAAATCAATTTAATATATGGTCCCCAGATAGAGGACGTATCAGATATTAAACTGATAAGAACAGATACTACACTTGATCTTAGCCAAAAGGCCGAGAAGCGATAACCCGGGCCCATTCAGAATCAACGCCTCCCGAAGCAATCTACCTGGCTCACCCGGACTTGGCTCTTCCCTCGCACCGTCGCTGGCCGCCTTTCCGCCTCTTTTTCCGACTCCCAGCAAGGGCTCAGTATGTCTGGGTGGAAAGGAGGCCCCGGCCTCAGGCCTTCTCCCGGCTCCCAGAGTCCTCCTCGGCTGTCGCCTCATCAGGCGTCACTTAGCATACCCACGTTGTCCTCTTTCTAGAATTTGCATGCCCCGCCCCTTCCTGCGCACTGCTTCCAGACGGCTGGCCAGAAAGCCTGGCAGCCAGGGGATGCTGGGAATCAGCCCAGGATGCCCTGGACAGCTCCCTGACCGGATATGGCCGGCCCCTCACCCTCGCTTGCCGGGGACACTGCTCCCCTGCAGCCTAAGGCCTATAGATAAGGCTTGGCCGTTCGTGGCCGTTCGGGGACGGGCGGGGCGGGCAGAGAAGGAAAAGGACTCTGTATTTTTCTTCTTGCTCAGAGAAGCCAAGGGCAGTGTCCACTTCTCTGCCAGCCTGCATGCCAGCCAGCCTGCCTGCCTGCCTCCCTCCCTTCCTCCCTCCCTCCCTCCCTCCCTCCCTCCCTCCCACTGACTTGCTGGGAACCTTCTTCCATTCGTTCCCCAGTGAAATGGATCCAAAATCACTGAAAGTCTGCTGCTGGAAAAACAATCTTTTTCCGACGTTTGTCTCTTTTCAAAGTGCAGCGTCTGGATGGAGAAGGGGAGAAAAAAAGAAATAATTTTTTATTTGTATTTTTTTTTCGTAAACCCGAAAAATTAATAAATAAATAAATAAATAACGCACGGCCCGGGTGCGGCAAATAAGTCAAATAAATACATGAATAAGGCAAGACACGGTGACCAGTTTGCTTTTATTCACACGCAAACACAATAGCGCCACTTTACAGGGTTTGGTAGTGGAGCGCTACTCTCGTTTTCTCGTCTATTTTTCAACAGCATTGTTTTCCCCGGGTGGGGAAGTGCACCATTCCTGGAGGTACTGCAATACCAGGTTGATGCGTGGAGTGGACAGAGCAAGCTCCTATTCCATCTCCCTGTTCCAAAAATCAATTTAATATATGGTCCCCAGATAGAGGACGTATCAGATATTAAACTGATAAGAACAGATACTACACTTGATCTTAGCCAAAAGGCCGAGAAGCGATAACCCGGGCCCATTCAGAATCAACGCCTCCCGAAGCAATCTACCTGGCTCACCCGGACTTGGCTCTTCCCTCGCACCGTCGCTGGCCGCCTTTCCGCCTCTTTTTCCGACTCCCAGCAAGGGCTCAGTATGTCTGGGTGGAAAGGAGGCCCCGGCCTCAGGCCTTCTCCCGGCTCCCAGAGTCCTCCTCGGCTGTCGCCTCATCAGGCGTCACTTAGCATACCCACGTTGTCCTCTTTCTAGAATTTGCATGCCCCGCCCCTTCCTGCGCACTGCTTCCAGACGGCTGGCCAGAAAGCCTGGCAGCCAGGGGATGCTGGGAATCAGCCCAGGATGCCCTGGACAGCTCCCTGACCGGATATGGCCGGCCCCTCACCCTCGCTTGCCGGGGACACTGCTCCCCTGCAGCCTAAGGCCTATAGATAAGGCTTGGCCGTTCGTGGCCGTTCGGGGACGGGCGGGGCGGGCAGAGAAGGAAAAGGACTCTGTATTTTTCTTCTTGCTCAGAGAAGCCAAGGGCAGTGTCCACTTCTCTGCCAGCCTGCATGCCAGCCAGCCTGCCTGCCTGCCTCCCTCCCTTCCTCCCTCCCTCCCACTGACTTGCTGGGAACCTTCTTCCATTCGTTCCCCAGTGAAATGGATCCAAAATCACTGAAAGTCTGCTGCTGGAAAAACAATCTTTTTCCGACGTTTGTCTCTTTTCAAAGTGCAGCGTCTGGATGGAGAAGGGGAGAAAAAAAGAAATAATTTTTTATTTGTATTTTTTTTCTCGTAAACCCGAAAAATTAATAAATGAATAAATAAATAACGCACGGCCCGGGTGCGGCAAATAAGTCAAATAAATACATGAATAAGGCAAGACACGGTGACCAGTTTGCTTTTATTCACACGCAAACACAATAGCGCCACTTTACAGGGTTTGGTAGTGGAGCGCTACTCTCGTTTTCTCGTCTATTTTTCAACAGCATTGTTTTCCCCGGGTGGGGAAGTGCACCATTCCTGGAGGTACTGCAATACCAGGTTGATGCGTGGAGTGGACAGAGCAAGCTCCTATTCCATCTCCCTGTTCCAAAAATCAATTTAATATATGGTCCCCAGATAGAGGACGTATCAGATATTAAACTGATAAGAACAGATACTACACTTGATCTTAGCCAAAAGGCCGAGAAGCGATAACCCGGGCCCATTCAGAATCAACGCCTCCCGAAGCAATCTACCTGGCTCACCCGGACTTGGCTCTTCCCTCGCACCGTCGCTGGCCGCCTTTCCGCCTCTTTTTCCGACTCCCAGCAAGGGCTCAGTATGTCTGGGTGGAAAGGAGGCCCCGGCCTCAGGCCTTCTCCCGGCTCCCAGAGTCCTCCTCGGCTGTCGCCTCATCAGGCGTCACTTAGCATACCCACGTTGTCCTCTTTCTAGAATTTGCATGCCCCGCCCCTTCCTGCGCACTGCTTCCAGACGGCTGGCCAGAAAGCCTGGCAGCCAGGGGATGCTGGGAATCAGCCCAGGATGCCCTGGACAGCTCCCTGACCGGATATGGCCGGCCCCTCACCCTCGCTTGCCGGGGACACTGCTCCCCTGCAGCCTAAGGCCTATAGATAAGGCTTGGCCGTTCGTGGCCGTTCGGGGACGGGCGGGGCGGGCAGAGAAGGAAAAGGACTCTGTATTTTTCTTCTTGCTCAGAGAAGCCAAGGGCAGTGTCCACTTCTCTGCCAGCCTGCATGCCAGCCAGCCTGCCTGCCTGCCTCCCTCCCTCCCTCCCACTGACTTGCTGGGAACCTTCTTCCATTCGTTCCCCAGTGAAATGGATCCAAAATCACTGAAAGTCTGCTGCTGGAAAAACAATCTTTTTCCGACGTTTGTCTCTTTTCAAAGTGCAGCGTCTGGATGGAGAAGGGGAGAAAAAAAGAAATAATTTTTTATTTGTATTTTTTTTTCGTAAACCCGAAAAATTAATAAATGAATAAATAAATAACGCACGGCCCGGGTGCGGCAAATAAGTCAAATAAATACATGAATAAGGCAAGACACGGTGACCAGTTTGCTTTTATTCACACGCAAACACAATAGCGCCACTTTACAGGGTTTGGTAGTGGAGCGCTACTCTCGTTTTCTCGTCTATTTTTCAACAGCATTGTTTTCCCCGGGTGGGGAAGTGCACCATTCCTGGAGGTACTGCAATACCAGGTTGATGCGTGGAGTGGACAGAGCAAGCTCCTATTCCATCTCCCTGTTCCAAAAATCAATTTAATATATGGTCCCCAGATAGAGGACGTATCAGATATTAAACTGATAAGAACAGATACTACACTTGATCTTAGCCAAAAGGCCGAGAAGCGATAACCCGGGCCCATTCAGAATCAACGCCTCCCGAAGCAATCTACCTGGCTCACCCGGACTTGGCTCTTCCCTCGCACCGTCGCTGGCCGCCTTTCCGCCTCTTTTTCCGACTCCCAGCAAGGGCTCAGTATGTCTGGGTGGAAAGGAGGCCCCGGCCTCAGGCCTTCTCCCGGCTCCCAGAGTCCTCCTCGGCTGTCGCCTCATCAGGCGTCACTTAGCATACCCACGTTGTCCTCTTTCTAGAATTTGCATGCCCCGCCCCTTCCTGCGCACTGCTTCCAGACGGCTGGCCAGAAAGCCTGGCAGCCAGGGGATGCTGGGAATCAGCCCAGGATGCCCTGGACAGCTCCCTGACCGGATATGGCCGGCCCCTCACCCTCGCTTGCCGGGGACACTGCTCCCCTGCAGCCTAAGGCCTATAGATAAGGCTTGGCCGTTCGTGGCCGTTCGGGGACGGGCGGGGCGGGCAGAGAAGGAAAAGGACTCTGTATTTTTCTTCTTGCTCAGAGAAGCCAAGGGCAGTGTCCACTTCTCTGCCAGCCTGCATGCCAGCCAGCCTGCCTGCCTGCCTCCCTCCCTTCCTCCCTCCCTCCCACTGACTTGCTGGGAACCTTCTTCCATTCGTTCCCCAGTGAAATGGATCCAAAATCACTGAAAGTCTGCTGCTGGAAAAACAATCTTTTTCCGACGTTTGTCTCTTTTCAAAGTGCAGCGTCTGGATGGAGAAGGGGAGAAAAAAAGAAATAATTTTTTATTTGTATTTTTTTTTCGTAAACCCGAAAAATTAATAAATGAATAAATAAATAACGCACGGCCCGGGTGCGGCAAATAAGTCAAATAAATACATGAATAAGGCAAGACACGGTGACCAGTTTGCTTTTATTCACACGCAAACACAATAGCGCCACTTTACAGGGTTTGGTAGTGGAGCGCTACTCTCGTTTTCTCGTCTATTTTTCAACAGCATTGTTTTCCCCGGGTGGGGAAGTGCACCATTCCTGGAGGTACTGCAATACCAGGTTGATGCGTGGAGTGGACAGAGCAAGCTCCTATTCCATCTCCCTGTTCCAAAAATCAATTTAATATATGGTCCCCAGATAGAGGACGTATCAGATATTAAACTGATAAGAACAGATACTACACTTGATCTTAGCCAAAAGGCCGAGAAGCGATAACCCGGGCCCATTCAGAATCAACGCCTCCCGAAGCAATCTACCTGGCTCACCCGGACTTGGCTCTTCCCTCGCACCGTCGCTGGCCGCCTTTCCGCCTCTTTTTCCGACTCCCAGCAAGGGCTCAGTATGTCTGGGTGGAAAGGAGGCCCCGGCCTCAGGCCTTCTCCCGGCTCCCAGAGTCCTCCTCGGCTGTCGCCTCATCAGGCGTCACTTAGCATACCCACGTTGTCCTCTTTCTAGAATTTGCATGCCCCGCCCCTTCCTGCGCACTGCTTCCAGACGGCTGGCCAGAAAGCCTGGCAGCCAGGGGATGCTGGGAATCAGCCCAGGATGCCCTGGACAGCTCCCTGACCGGATATGGCCGGCCCCTCACCCTCGCTTGCCGGGGACACTGCTCCCCTGCAGCCTAAGGCCTATAGATAAGGCTTGGCCGTTCGTGGCCGTTCGGGGACGGGCGGGGCGGGCAGAGAAGGAAAAGGACTCTGTATTTTTCTTCTTGCTCAGAGAAGCCAAGGGCAGTGTCCACTTCTCTGCCAGCCTGCATGCCAGCCAGCCTGCCTGCCTGCCTCCCTCCCTTCCTCCCTCCCTCCCTCCCTCCCTCCCTCCCTCCCACTGACTTGCTGGGAACCTTCTTCCATTCGTTCCCCAGTGAAATGGATCCAAAATCACTGAAAGTCTGCTGCTGGAAAAACAATCTTTTTCCGACGTTTGTCTCTTTTCAAAGTGCAGCGTCTGGATGGAGAAGGGGAGAAAAAAAGAAATAATTTTTTATTTGTATTTTTTTTTCGTAAACCCGAAAAATTAATAAATAAATAAATAAATAACGCACGGCCCGGGTGCGGCAAATAAGTCAAATAAATACATGAATAAGGCAAGACACGGTGACCAGTTTGCTTTTATTCACACGCAAACACAATAGCGCCACTTTACAGGGTTTGGTAGTGGAGCGCTACTCTCGTTTTCTCGTCTATTTTTCAACAGCATTGTTTTCCCCGGGTGGGGAAGTGCACCATTCCTGGAGGTACTGCAATACCAGGTTGATGCGTGGAGTGGACAGAGCAAGCTCCTATTCCATCTCCCTGTTCCAAAAATCAATTTAATATATGGTCCCCAGATAGAGGACGTATCAGATATTAAACTGATAAGAACAGATACTACACTTGATCTTAGCCAAAAGGCCGAGAAGCGATAACCCGGGCCCATTCAGAATCAACGCCTCCCGAAGCAATCTACCTGGCTCACCCGGACTTGGCTCTTCCCTCGCACCGTCGCTGGCCGCCTTTCCGCCTCTTTTTCCGACTCCCAGCAAGGGCTCAGTATGTCTGGGTGGAAAGGAGGCCCCGGCCTCAGGCCTTCTCCCGGCTCCCAGAGTCCTCCTCGGCTGTCGCCTCATCAGGCGTCACTTAGCATACCCACGTTGTCCTCTTTCTAGAATTTGCATGCCCCGCCCCTTCCTGCGCACTGCTTCCAGACGGCTGGCCAGAAAGCCTGGCAGCCAGGGGATGCTGGGAATCAGCCCAGGATGCCCTGGACAGCTCCCTGACCGGATATGGCCGGCCCCTCACCCTCGCTTGCCGGGGACACTGCTCCCCTGCAGCCTAAGGCCTATAGATAAGGCTTGGCCGTTCGTGGCCGTTCGGGGACGGGCGGGGCGGGCAGAGAAGGAAAAGGACTCTGTATTTTTCTTCTTGCTCAGAGAAGCCAAGGGCAGTGTCCACTTCTCTGCCAGCCTGCATGCCAGCCAGCCTGCCTGCCTGCCTCCCTCCCTTCCTCCCTCCCTCCCACTGACTTGCTGGGAACCTTCTTCCATTCGTTCCCCAGTGAAATGGATCCAAAATCACTGAAAGTCTGCTGCTGGAAAAACAATCTTTTTCCGACGTTTGTCTCTTTTCAAAGTGCAGCGTCTGGATGGAGAAGGGGAGAAAAAAAGAAATAATTTTTTATTTGTATTTTTTTTCTCGTAAACCCGAAAAATTAATAAATGAATAAATAAATAACGCACGGCCCGGGTGCGGCAAATAAGTCAAATAAATACATGAATAAGGCAAGACACGGTGACCAGTTTGCTTTTATTCACACGCAAACACAATAGCGCCACTTTACAGGGTTTGGTAGTGGAGCGCTACTCTCGTTTTCTCGTCTATTTTTCAACAGCATTGTTTTCCCCGGGTGGGGAAGTGCACCATTCCTGGAGGTACTGCAATACCAGGTTGATGCGTGGAGTGGACAGAGCAAGCTCCTATTCCATCTCCCTGTTCCAAAAATCAATTTAATATATGGTCCCCAGATAGAGGACGTATCAGATATTAAACTGATAAGAACAGATACTACACTTGATCTTAGCCAAAAGGCCGAGAAGCGATAACCCGGGCCCATTCAGAATCAACGCCTCCCGAAGCAATCTACCTGGCTCACCCGGACTTGGCTCTTCCCTCGCACCGTCGCTGGCCGCCTTTCCGCCTCTTTTTCCGACTCCCAGCAAGGGCTCAGTATGTCTGGGTGGAAAGGAGGCCCCGGCCTCAGGCCTTCTCCCGGCTCCCAGAGTCCTCCTCGGCTGTCGCCTCATCAGGCGTCACTTAGCATACCCACGTTGTCCTCTTTCTAGAATTTGCATGCCCCGCCCCTTCCTGCGCACTGCTTCCAGACGGCTGGCCAGAAAGCCTGGCAGCCAGGGGATGCTGGGAATCAGCCCAGGATGCCCTGGACAGCTCCCTGACCGGATATGGCCGGCCCCTCACCCTCGCTTGCCGGGGACACTGCTCCCCTGCAGCCTAAGGCCTATAGATAAGGCTTGGCCGTTCGTGGCCGTTCGGGGACGGGCGGGGCGGGCAGAGAAGGAAAAGGACTCTGTATTTTTCTTCTTGCTCAGAGAAGCCAAGGGCAGTGTCCACTTCTCTGCCAGCCTGCATGCCAGCCAGCCTGCCTGCCTGCCTCCCTCCCTCCCTCCCACTGACTTGCTGGGAACCTTCTTCCATTCGTTCCCCAGTGAAATGGATCCAAAATCACTGAAAGTCTGCTGCTGGAAAAACAATCTTTTTCCGACGTTTGTCTCTTTTCAAAGTGCAGCGTCTGGATGGAGAAGGGGAGAAAAAAAGAAATAATTTTTTATTTGTATTTTTTTTCTCGTAAACCCGAAAAATTAATAAATGAATAAATAAATAACGCACGGCCCGGGTGCGGCAAATAAGTCAAATAAATACATGAATAAGGCAAGACACGGTGACCAGTTTGCTTTTATTCACACGCAAACACAATAGCGCCACTTTACAGGGTTTGGTAGTGGAGCGCTACTCTCGTTTTCTCGTCTATTTTTCAACAGCATTGTTTTCCCCGGGTGGGGGAAGTGCACCATTCCTGGAGGTACTGCAATACCAGGTTGATGCGTGGAGTGGACAGAGCAAGCTCCTATTCCATCTCCCTGTTCCAAAAATCAATTTAATATATGGTCCCCAGATAGAGGACGTATCAGATATTAAACTGATAAGAACAGATACTACACTTGATCTTAGCCAAAAGGCCGAGAAGCGATAACCCGGGCCCATTCAGAATCAACGCCTCCCGAAGCAATCTACCTGGCTCACCCGGACTTGGCTCTTCCCTCGCACCGTCGCTGGCCGCCTTTCCGCCTCTTTTTCCGACTCCCAGCAAGGGCTCAGTATGTCTGGGTGGAAAGGAGGCCCCGGCCTCAGGCCTTCTCCCGGCTCCCAGAGTCCTCCTCGGCTGTCGCCTCATCAGGCGTCACTTAGCATACCCACGTTGTCCTCTTTCTAGAATTTGCATGCCCCGCCCCTTCCTGCGCACTGCTTCCAGACGGCTGGCCAGAAGCCTGGCAGCCAGGGGATGCTGGGAATCAGCCCAGGATGCCCTGGACAGCTCCCTGACCGGATATGGCCGGCCCCTCACCCTCGCTTGCCGGGGACACTGCTCCCCTGCAGCCTAAGGCCTATAGATAAGGCTTGGCCGTTCGTGGCCGTTCGGGGACGGGCGGGGCGGGCAGAGAAGGAAAAGGACTCTGTATTTTTCTTCTTGCTCAGAGAAGCCAAGGGCAGTGTCCACTTCTCTGCCAGCCTGCATGCCAGCCAGCCTGCCTGCCTGCCTCCCTCCCTTCCTCCCTCCCTCCCACTGACTTGCTGGGAACCTTCTTCCATTCGTTCCCCAGTGAAATGGATCCAAAATCACTGAAAGTCTGCTGCTGGAAAAACAATCTTTTTCCGACGTTTGTCTCTTTTCAAAGTGCAGCGTCTGGATGGAGAAGGGGAGAAAAAAGAAATAATTTTTTATTTGTATTTTTTTTTCGTAAACCCGAAAAATTAATAAATGAATAAATAAATAACGCACGGCCCGGGTGCGGCAAATAAGTCAAATAAATACATGAATAAGGCAAGACACGGTGACCAGTTTGCTTTTATTCACACGCAAACACAATAGCGCCACTTTACAGGGTTTGGTAGTGGAGCGCTACTCTCGTTTTCTCGTCTATTTTTCAACAGCATTGTTTTCCCCGGGTGGGGAAGTGCACCATTCCTGGAGGTACTGCAATACCAGGTTGATGCGTGGAGTGGACAGAGCAAGCTCCTATTCCATCTCCCTGTTCCAAAAATCAATTTAATATATGGTCCCCAGATAGAGGACGTATCAGATATTAAACTGATAAGAACAGATACTACACTTGATCTTAGCCAAAAGGCGAGAAGCGATAACCCGGGCCCATTCAGAATCAACGCCTCCCGAAGCAATCTACCTGGCTCACCCGGACTTGGCTCTTCCCTCGCACCGTCGCTGGCCGCCTTTCCGCCTCTTTTTCCGACTCCCAGCAAGGGCTCAGTATGTCTGGGTGGAAAGGAGGCCCCGGCCTCAGGCCTTCTCCCGGCTCCCAGAGTCCTCCTCGGCTGTCGCCTCATCAGGCGTCACTTAGCATACCCACGTTGTCCTCTTTCTAGAATTTGCATGCCCCGCCCCTTCCTGCGCACTGCTTCCAGACGGCTGGCCAGAAAGCCTGGCAGCCAGGGGATGCTGGGAATCAGCCCAGGATGCCCTGGACAGCTCCCTGACCGGATATGGCCGGCCCCTCACCCTCGCTTGCCGGGGACACTGCTCCCCTGCAGCCTAAGGCCTATAGATAAGGCTTGGCCGTTCGTGGCCGTTCGGGGACGGGCGGGGGCGGGCAGAGAAGGAAAAGGACTCTGTATTTTTCTTCTTGCTCAGAGAAGCCAAGGGCAGTGTCCACTTCTCTGCCAGCCTGCATGCCAGCCAGCCTGCCTGCCTGCCTCCCTCCCTTCCTCCCTCCCTCCCACTGACTTGCTGGGAACCTTCTTCCATTCGTTCCCCAGTGAAATGGATCCAAAATCACTGAAAGTCTGCTGCTGGAAAAACAATCTTTTTCCGACGTTTGTCTCTTTTCAAAGTGCAGCGTCTGGATGGAGAAGGGGAGAAAAAAAGAAATAATTTTTTATTTGTATTTTTTTTCTCGTAAACCCGAAAAATTAATAAATGAATAAATAAATAACGCACGGCCCGGGTGCGGCAAATAAGTCAAATAAATACATGAATAAGGCAAGACACGGTGACCAGTTTGCTTTTATTCACACGCAAACACAATAGCGCCACTTTACAGGGTTTGGTAGTGGAGCGCTACTCTCGTTTTCTCGTCTATTTTTCAACAGCATTGTTTTCCCCGGGTGGGGAAGTGCACCATTCCTGGAGGTACTGCAATACCAGGTTGATGCGTGGAGTGGACAGAGCAAGCTCCTATTCCATCTCCCTGTTCCAAAAATCAATTTAATATATGGTCCCCAGATAGAGGACGTATCAGATATTAAACTGATAAGAACAGATACTACACTTGATCTTAGCCAAAAGGCCGAGAAGCGATAACCCGGGCCCATTCAGAATCAACGCCTCCCGAAGCAATCTACCTGGCTCACCCGGACTTGGCTCTTCCCTCGCACCGTCGCTGGCCGCCTTTCCGCCTCTTTTTCCGACTCCCAGCAAGGGCTCAGTATGTCTGGGTGGAAAGGAGGCCCCGGCCTCAGGCCTTCTCCCGGCTCCCAGAGTCCTCCTCGGCTGTCGCCTCATCAGGCGTCACTTAGCATACCCACGTTGTCCTCTTTCTAGAATTTGCATGCCCCGCCCCTTCCTGCGCACTGCTTCCAGACGGCTGGCCAGAAAGCCTGGCAGCCAGGGGATGCTGGGAATCAGCCCAGGATGCCCTGGACAGCTCCCTGACCGGATATGGCCGGCCCCTCACCCTCGCTTGCCGGGGACACTGCTCCCCTGCAGCCTAAGGCCTATAGATAAGGCTTGGCCGTTCGTGGCCGTTCGGGGACGGGCGGGGCGGGCAGAGAAGGAAAAGGACTCTGTATTTTTCTTCTTGCTCAGAGAAGCCAAGGGCAGTGTCCACTTCTCTGCCAGCCTGCATGCCAGCCAGCCTGCCTGCCTGCCTCCCTCCCTCCCTCCCACTGACTTGCTGGGAACCTTCTTCCATTCGTTCCCCAGTGAAATGGATCCAAAATCACTGAAAGTCTGCTGCTGGAAAAACAATCTTTTTCCGACGTTTGTCTCTTTTCAAAGTGCAGCGTCTGGATGGAGAAGGGGAGAAAAAAAGAAATAATTTTTTATTTGTATTTTTTTTTCGTAAACCCGAAAAATTAATAAATGAATAAATAAATAACGCACGGCCCGGGTGCGGCAAATAAGTCAAATAAATACATGAATAAGGCAAGACACGGTGACCAGTTTGCTTTTATTCACACGCAAACACAATAGCGCCACTTTACAGGGTTTGGTAGTGGAGCGCTACTCTCGTTTTCTCGTCTATTTTTCAACAGCATTGTTTTCCCCGGGTGGGGAAGTGCACCATTCCTGGAGGTACTGCAATACCAGGTTGATGCGTGGAGTGGACAGAGCAAGCTCCTATTCCATCTCCCTGTTCCAAAAATCAATTTAATATATGGTCCCCAGATAGAGGACGTATCAGATATTAAACTGATAAGAACAGATACTACACTTGATCTTAGCCAAAAGGCCGAGAAGCGATAACCCGGGCCCATTCAGAATCAACGCCTCCCGAAGCAATCTACCTGGCTCACCCGGACTTGGCTCTTCCCTCGCACCGTCGCTGGCCGCCTTTCCGCCTCTTTTTCCGACTCCCAGCAAGGGCTCAGTATGTCTGGGTGGAAAGGAGGCCCCGGCCTCAGGCCTTCTCCCGGCTCCCAGAGTCCTCCTCGGCTGTCGCCTCATCAGGCGTCACTTAGCATACCCACGTTGTCCTCTTTCTAGAATTTGCATGCCCCGCCCCTTCCTGCGCACTGCTTCCAGACGGCTGGCCAGAAAGCCTGGCAGCCAGGGGATGCTGGGAATCAGCCCAGGATGCCCTGGACAGCTCCCTGACCGGATATGGCCGGCCCCTCACCCTCGCTTGCCGGGGACACTGCTCCCCTGCAGCCTAAGGCCTATAGATAAGGCTTGGCCGTTCGTGGCCGTTCGGGGACGGGCGGGGCGGGCAGAGAAGGAAAAGGACTCTGTATTTTTCTTCTTGCTCAGAGAAGCCAAGGGCAGTGTCCACTTCTCTGCCAGCCTGCATGCCAGCCAGCCTGCCTGCCTGCCTCCCTCCCTTCCTCCCTCCCTCCCACTGACTTGCTGGGAACCTTCTTCCATTCGTTCCCCAGTGAAATGGATCCAAAATCACTGAAAGTCTGCTGCTGGAAAAACAATCTTTTTCCGACGTTTGTCTCTTTTCAAAGTGCAGCGTCTGGATGGAGAAGGGGAGAAAAAAAGAAATAATTTTTTATTTGTATTTTTTTTTCGTAAACCCGAAAAATTAATAAATGAATAAATAAATAACGCACGGCCCGGGTGCGGCAAATAAGTCAAATAAATACATGAATAAGGCAAGACACGGTGACCAGTTTGCTTTTATTCACACGCAAACACAATAGCGCCACTTTACAGGGTTTGGTAGTGGAGCGCTACTCTCGTTTTCTCGTCTATTTTTCAACAGCATTGTTTTCCCCAGGTGGGGAAGTGCACCATTCCTGGAGGTACTGCAATACCAGGTTGATGCGTGGAGTGGACAGAGCAAGCTCCTATTCCATCTCCCTGTTCCAAAAATCAATTTAATATATGGTCCCCAGATAGAGGACGTATCAGATATTAAACTGATAAGAACAGATACTACACTTGATCTTAGCCAAAAGGCCGAGAAGCGATAACCCGGGCCCATTCAGAATCAACGCCTCCCGAAGCAATCTACCTGGCTCACCCGGACTTGGCTCTTCCCTCGCACCGTCGCTGGCCGCCTTTCCGCCTCTTTTTCCGACTCCCAGCAAGGGCTCAGTATGTCTGGGTGGAAAGGAGGCCCCGGCCTCAGGCCTTCTCCCGGCTCCCAGAGTCCTCCTCGGCTGTCGCCTCATCAGGCGTCACTTAGCATACCCACGTTGTCCTCTTTCTAGAATTTGCATGCCCCGCCCCTTCCTGCGCACTGCTTCCAGACGGCTGGCCAGAAAGCCTGGCAGCCAGGGGATGCTGGGAATCAGCCCAGGATGCCCTGGACAGCTCCCTGACCGGATATGGCCGGCCCCTCACCCTCGCTTGCCGGGGACACTGCTCCCCTGCAGCCTAAGGCCTATAGATAAGGCTTGGCCGTTCGTGGCCGTTCGGGGACGGGCGGGGCGGGCAGAGAAGGAAAAGGACTCTGTATTTTTCTTCTTGCTCAGAGAAGCCAAGGGCAGTGTCCACTTCTCTGCCAGCCTGCATGCCAGCCAGCCTGCCTGCCTGCCTCCCTCCCTTCCTCCCTCCCTCCCTCCCTCCCTCCCTCCCTCCCACTGACTTGCTGGGAACCTTCTTCCATTCGTTCCCCAGTGAAATGGATCCAAAATCACTGAAAGTCTGCTGCTGGAAAAACAATCTTTTTCCGACGTTTGTCTCTTTTCAAAGTGCAGCGTCTGGATGGAGAAGGGGAGAAAAAAAGAAATAATTTTTTATTTGTATTTTTTTTTCGTAAACCCGAAAAATTAATAAATAAATAAATAAATAACGCACGGCCCGGGTGCGGCAAATAAGTCAAATAAATACATGAATAAGGCAAGACACGGTGACCAGTTTGCTTTTATTCACACGCAAACACAATAGCGCCACTTTACAGGGTTTGGTAGTGGAGCGCTACTCTCGTTTTCTCGTCTATTTTTCAACAGCATTGTTTTCCCCGGGTGGGGAAGTGCACCATTCCTGGAGGTACTGCAATACCAGGTTGATGCGTGGAGTGGACAGAGCAAGCTCCTATTCCATCTCCCTGTTCCAAAAATCAATTTAATATATGGTCCCCAGATAGAGGACGTATCAGATATTAAACTGATAAGAACAGATACTACACTTGATCTTAGCCAAAAGGCCGAGAAGCGATAACCCGGGCCCATTCAGAATCAACGCCTCCCGAAGCAATCTACCTGGCTCACCCGGACTTGGCTCTTCCCTCGCACCGTCGCTGGCCGCCTTTCCGCCTCTTTTTCCGACTCCCAGCAAGGGCTCAGTATGTCTGGGTGGAAAGGAGGCCCCGGCCTCAGGCCTTCTCCCGGCTCCCAGAGTCCTCCTCGGCTGTCGCCTCATCAGGCGTCACTTAGCATACCCACGTTGTCCTCTTTCTAGAATTTGCATGCCCCGCCCCTTCCTGCGCACTGCTTCCAGACGGCTGGCCAGAAAGCCTGGCAGCCAGGGGATGCTGGGAATCAGCCCAGGATGCCCTGGACAGCTCCCTGACCGGATATGGCCGGCCCCTCACCCTCGCTTGCCGGGGACACTGCTCCCCTGCAGCCTAAGGCCTATAGATAAGGCTTGGCCGTTCGTGGCCGTTCGGGGACGGGCGGGGCGGGCAGAGAAGGAAAAGGACTCTGTATTTTTCTTCTTGCTCAGAGAAGCCAAGGGCAGTGTCCACTTCTCTGCCAGCCTGCATGCCAGCCAGCCTGCCTGCCTGCCTCCCTCCCTTCCTCCCTCCCTCCCACTGACTTGCTGGGAACCTTCTTCCATTCGTTCCCCAGTGAAATGGATCCAAAATCACTGAAAGTCTGCTGCTGGAAAAACAATCTTTTTCCGACGTTTGTCTCTTTTCAAAGTGCAGCGTCTGGATGGAGAAGGGGAGAAAAAAAGAAATAATTTTTTATTTGTATTTTTTTTCTCGTAAACCCGAAAAATTAATAAATGAATAAATAAATAACGCACGGCCCGGGTGCGGCAAATAAGTCAAATAAATACATGAATAAGGCAAGACACGGTGACCAGTTTGCTTTTATTCACACGCAAACACAATAGCGCCACTTTACAGGGTTTGGTAGTGGAGCGCTACTCTCGTTTTCTCGTCTATTTTTCAACAGCATTGTTTTCCCCGGGTGGGGAAGTGCACCATTCCTGGAGGTACTGCAATACCAGGTTGATGCGTGGAGTGGACAGAGCAAGCTCCTATTCCATCTCCCTGTTCCAAAAATCAATTTAATATATGGTCCCCAGATAGAGGACGTATCAGATATTAAACTGATAAGAACAGATACTACACTTGATCTTAGCCAAAAGGCCGAGAAGCGATAACCCGGGCCCATTCAGAATCAACGCCTCCCGAAGCAATCTACCTGGCTCACCCGGACTTGGCTCTTCCCTCGCACCGTCGCTGGCCGCCTTTCCGCCTCTTTTTCCGACTCCCAGCAAGGGCTCAGTATGTCTGGGTGGAAAGGAGGCCCCGGCCTCAGGCCTTCTCCCGGCTCCCAGAGTCCTCCTCGGCTGTCGCCTCATCAGGCGTCACTTAGCATACCCACGTTGTCCTCTTTCTAGAATTTGCATGCCCCGCCCCTTCCTGCGCACTGCTTCCAGACGGCTGGCCAGAAAGCCTGGCAGCCAGGGGATGCTGGGAATCAGCCCAGGATGCCCTGGACAGCTCCCTGACCGGATATGGCCGGCCCCTCACCCTCGCTTGCCGGGGACACTGCTCCCCTGCAGCCTAAGGCCTATAGATAAGGCTTGGCCGTTCGTGGCCGTTCGTGGCCGTTCGGGGACGGGCGGGGCGGGCAGAGAAGGAAAAGGACTCTGTATTTTTCTTCTTGCTCAGAGAAGCCAAGGGCAGTGTCCACTTCTCTGCCAGCCTGCATGCCAGCCAGCCTGCCTGCCTGCCTCCCTCCCTCCCTCCCACTGACTTGCTGGGAACCTTCTTCCATTCGTTCCCCAGTGAAATGGATCCAAAATCACTGAAAGTCTGCTGCTGGAAAAACAATCTTTTTCCGACGTTTGTCTCTTTTCAAAGTGCAGCGTCTGGATGGAGAAGGGGAGAAAAAAAGAAATAATTTTTTATTTGTATTTTTTTTTCGTAAACCCGAAAAATTAATAAATGAATAAATAAATAACGCACGGCCCGGGTGCGGCAAATAAGTCAAATAAATACATGAATAAGGCAAGACACGGTGACCAGTTTGCTTTTATTCACACGCAAACACAATAGCGCCACTTTACAGGGTTTGGTAGTGGAGCGCTACTCTCGTTTTCTCGTCTATTTTTCAACAGCATTGTTTTCCCCGGGTGGGGAAGTGCACCATTCCTGGAGGTACTGCAATACCAGGTTGATGCGTGGAGTGGACAGAGCAAGCTCCTATTCCATCTCCCTGTTCCAAAAATCAATTTAATATATGGTCCCCAGATAGAGGACGTATCAGATATTAAACTGATAAGAACAGATACTACACTTGATCTTAGCCAAAAGGCCGAGAAGCGATAACCCGGGCCCATTCAGAATCAACGCCTCCCGAAGCAATCTACCTGGCTCACCCGGACTTGGCTCTTCCCTCGCACCGTCGCTGGCCGCCTTTCCGCCTCTTTTTCCGACTCCCAGCAAGGGCTCAGTATGTCTGGGTGGAAAGGAGGCCCCGGCCTCAGGCCTTCTCCCGGCTCCCAGAGTCCTCCTCGGCTGTCGCCTCATCAGGCGTCACTTAGCATACCCACGTTGTCCTCTTTCTAGAATTTGCATGCCCCGCCCCTTCCTGCGCACTGCTTCCAGACGGCTGGCCAGAAAGCCTGGCAGCCAGGGGATGCTGGGAATCAGCCCAGGATGCCCTGGACAGCTCCCTGACCGGATATGGCCGGCCCCTCACCCTCGCTTGCCGGGGACACTGCTCCCCTGCAGCCTAAGGCCTATAGATAAGGCTTGGCCGTTCGTGGCCGTTCGGGGACGGGCGGGGCGGGCAGAGAAGGAAAAGGACTCTGTATTTTTCTTCTTGCTCAGAGAAGCCAAGGGCAGTGTCCACTTCTCTGCCAGCCTGCATGCCAGCCAGCCTGCCTGCCTGCCTCCCTCCCTTCCTCCCTCCCTCCCACTGACTTGCTGGGAACCTTCTTCCATTCGTTCCCCAGTGAAATGGATCCAAAATCACTGAAAGTCTGCTGCTGGAAAAACAATCTTTTTCCGACGTTTGTCTCTTTTCAAAGTGCAGCGTCTGGATGGAGAAGGGGAGAAAAAAAGAAATAATTTTTTATTTGTATTTTTTTTTCGTAAACCCGAAAAATTAATAAATGAATAAATAAATAACGCACGGCCCGGGTGCGGCAAATAAGTCAAATAAATACATGAATAAGGCAAGACACGGTGACCAGTTTGCTTTTATTCACACGCAAACACAATAGCGCCACTTTACAGGGTTTGGTAGTGGAGCGCTACTCTCGTTTTCTCGTCTATTTTTCAACAGCATTGTTTTCCCCGGGTGGGGAAGTGCACCATTCCTGGAGGTACTGCAATACCAGGTTGATGCGTGGAGTGGACAGAGCAAGCTCCTATTCCATCTCCCTGTTCCAAAAATCAATTTAATATATGGTCCCCAGATAGAGGACGTATCAGATATTAAACTGATAAGAACAGATACTACACTTGATCTTAGCCAAAAGGCCGAGAAGCGATAACCCGGGCCCATTCAGAATCAACGCCTCCCGAAGCAATCTACCTGGCTCACCCGGACTTGGCTCTTCCCTCGCACCGTCGCTGGCCGCCTTTCCGCCTCTTTTTCCGACTCCCAGCAAGGGCTCAGTATGTCTGGGTGGAAAGGAGGCCCCGGCCTCAGGCCTTCTCCCGGCTCCCAGAGTCCTCCTCGGCTGTCGCCTCATCAGGCGTCACTTAGCATACCCACGTTGTCCTCTTTCTAGAATTTGCATGCCCCGCCCCTTCCTGCGCACTGCTTCCAGACGGCTGGCCAGAAAGCCTGGCAGCCAGGGGATGCTGGGAATCAGCCCAGGATGCCCTGGACAGCTCCCTGACCGGATATGGCCGGCCCCTCACCCTCGCTTGCCGGGGACACTGCTCCCCTGCAGCCTAAGGCCTATAGATAAGGCTTGGCCGTTCGTGGCCGTTCGGGGACGGGCGGGGCGGGCAGAGAAGGAAAAGGACTCTGTATTTTTCTTCTTGCTCAGAGAAGCCAAGGGCAGTGTCCACTTCTCTGCCAGCCTGCATGCCAGCCAGCCTGCCTGCCTGCCTCCCTCCCTTCCTCCCTCCCTCCCACTGACTTGCTGGGAACCTTCTTCCATTCGTTCCCCAGTGAAATGGATCCAAAATCACTGAAAGTCTGCTGCTGGAAAAACAATCTTTTTCCGACGTTTGTCTCTTTTCAAAGTGCAGCGTCTGGATGGAGAAGGGGAGAAAAAAAGAAATAATTTTTTATTTGTATTTTTTTTTCGTAAACCCGAAAAATTAATAAATGAATAAATAAATAACGCACGGCCCGGGTGCGGCAAATAAGTCAAATAAATACATGAATAAGGCAAGACACGGTGACCAGTTTGCTTTTATTCACACGCAAACACAATAGCGCCACTTTACAGGGTTTGGTAGTGGAGCGCTACTCTCGTTTTCTCGTCTATTTTTCAACAGCATTGTTTTCCCCGGGTGGGGAAGTGCACCATTCCTGGAGGTACTGCAATACCAGGTTGATGCGTGGAGTGGACAGAGCAAGCTCCTATTCCATCTCCCTGTTCCAAAAATCAATTTAATATATGGTCCCCAGATAGAGGACGTATCAGATATTAAACTGATAAGAACAGATACTACACTTGATCTTAGCCAAAAGGCCGAGAAGCGATAACCCGGGCCCATTCAGAATCAACGCCTCCCGAAGCAATCTACCTGGCTCACCCGGACTTGGCTCTTCCCTCGCACCGTCGCTGGCCGCCTTTCCGCCTCTTTTTCCGACTCCCAGCAAGGGCTCAGTATGTCTGGGTGGAAAGGAGGCCCCGGCCTCAGGCCTTCTCCCGGCTCCCAGAGTCCTCCTCGGCTGTCGCCTCATCAGGCGTCACTTAGCATACCCACGTTGTCCTCTTTCTAGAATTTGCATGCCCCGCCCCTTCCTGCGCACTGCTTCCAGACGGCTGGCCAGAAAGCCTGGCAGCCAGGGGATGCTGGGAATCAGCCCAGGATGCCCTGGACAGCTCCCTGACCGGATATGGCCGGCCCCTCACCCTCGCTTGCCGGGGACACTGCTCCCCTGCAGCCTAAGGCCTATAGATAAGGCTTGGCCGTTCGTGGCCGTTCGGGGACGGGCGGGGCGGGCAGAGAAGGAAAAGGACTCTGTATTTTTCTTCTTGCTCAGAGAAGCCAAGGGCAGTGTCCACTTCTCTGCCAGCCTGCATGCCAGCCAGCCTGCCTGCCTGCCTCCCTCCCTCCCTCCCACTGACTTGCTGGGAACCTTCTTCCATTCGTTCCCCAGTGAAATGGATCCAAAATCACTGAAAGTCTGCTGCTGGAAAAACAATCTTTTTCCGACGTTTGTCTCTTTTCAAAGTGCAGCGTCTGGATGGAGAAGGGGAGAAAAAAAGAAATAATTTTTTATTTGTATTTTTTTTTCGTAAACCCGAAAAATTAATAAATGAATAAATAAATAACGCACGGCCCGGGTGCGGCAAATAAGTCAAATAAATACATGAATAAGGCAAGACACGGTGACCAGTTTGCTTTTATTCACACGCAAACACAATAGCGCCACTTTACAGGGTTTGGTAGTGGAGCGCTACTCTCGTTTTCTCGTCTATTTTTCAACAGCATTGTTTTCCCCGGGTGGGGAAGTGCACCATTCCTGGAGGTACTGCAATACCAGGTTGATGCGTGGAGTGGACAGAGCAAGCTCCTATTCCATCTCCCTGTTCCAAAAATCAATTTAATATATGGTCCCCAGATAGAGGACGTATCAGATATTAAACTGATAAGAACAGATACTACACTTGATCTTAGCCAAAAGGCCGAGAAGCGATAACCCGGGCCCATTCAGAATCAACGCCTCCCGAAGCAATCTACCTGGCTCACCCGGACTTGGCTCTTCCCTCGCACCGTCGCTGGCCGCCTTTCCGCCTCTTTTTCCGACTCCCAGCAAGGGCTCAGTATGTCTGGGTGGAAAGGAGGCCCCGGCCTCAGGCCTTCTCCCGGCTCCCAGAGTCCTCCTCGGCTGTCGCCTCATCAGGCGTCACTTAGCATACCCACGTTGTCCTCTTTCTAGAATTTGCATGCCCCGCCCCTTCCTGCGCACTGCTTCCAGACGGCTGGCCAGAAAGCCTGGCAGCCAGGGGATGCTGGGAATCAGCCCAGGATGCCCTGGACAGCTCCCTGACCGGATATGGCCGGCCCCTCACCCTCGCTTGCCGGGGACACTGCTCCCCTGCAGCCTAAGGCCTATAGATAAGGCTTGGCCGTTCGTGGCCGTTCGGGGACGGGCGGGGCGGGCAGAGAAGGAAAAGGACTCTGTATTTTTCTTCTTGCTCAGAGAAGCCAAGGGCAGTGTCCACTTCTCTGCCAGCCTGCATGCCAGCCAGCCTGCCTGCCTGCCTCCCTCCCTTCCTCCCTCCCTCCCACTGACTTGCTGGGAACCTTCTTCCATTCGTTCCCCAGTGAAATGGATCCAAAATCACTGAAAGTCTGCTGCTGGAAAAACAATCTTTTTCCGACGTTTGTCTCTTTTCAAAGTGCAGCGTCTGGATGGAGAAGGGGAGAAAAAAAGAAATAATTTTTTATTTGTATTTTTTTTTCGTAAACCCGAAAAATTAATAAATGAATAAATAAATAACGCACGGCCCGGGTGCGGCAAATAAGTCAAATAAATACATGAATAAGGCAAGACACGGTGACCAGTTTGCTTTTATTCACACGCAAACACAATAGCGCCACTTTACAGGGTTTGGTAGTGGAGCGCTACTCTCGTTTTCTCGTCTATTTTTCAACAGCATTGTTTTCCCCGGGTGGGGAAGTGCACCATTCCTGGAGGTACTGCAATACCAGGTTGATGCGTGGAGTGGACAGAGCAAGCTCCTATTCCATCTCCCTGTTCCAAAAATCAATTTAATATATGGTCCCCAGATAGAGGACGTATCAGATATTAAACTGATAAGAACAGATACTACACTTGATCTTAGCCAAAAGGCCGAGAAGCGATAACCCGGGCCCATTCAGAATCAACGCCTCCCGAAGCAATCTACCTGGCTCACCCGGACTTGGCTCTTCCCTCGCACCGTCGCTGGCCGCCTTTCCGCCTCTTTTTCCGACTCCCAGCAAGGGCTCAGTATGTCTGGGTGGAAAGGAGGCCCCGGCCTCAGGCCTTCTCCCGGCTCCCAGAGTCCTCCTCGGCTGTCGCCTCATCAGGCGTCACTTAGCATACCCACGTTGTCCTCTTTCTAGAATTTGCATGCCCCGCCCCTTCCTGCGCACTGCTTCCAGACGGCTGGCCAGAAAGCCTGGCAGCCAGGGGATGCTGGGAATCAGCCCAGGATGCCCTGGACAGCTCCCTGACCGGATATGGCCGGCCCCTCACCCTCGCTTGCCGGGGACACTGCTCCCCTGCAGCCTAAGGCCTATAGATAAGGCTTGGCCGTTCGTGGCCGTTCGGGGACGGGCGGGGCGGGCAGAGAAGGAAAAGGACTCTGTATTTTTCTTCTTGCTCAGAGAAGCCAAGGGCAGTGTCCACTTCTCTGCCAGCCTGCATGCCAGCCAGCCTGCCTGCCTGCCTCCCTCCCTTCCTCCCTCCCTCCCTCCCTCCCTCCCTCCCTCCCACTGACTTGCTGGGAACCTTCTTCCATTCGTTCCCCAGTGAAATGGATCCAAAATCACTGAAAGTCTGCTGCTGGAAAAACAATCTTTTTCCGACGTTTGTCTCTTTTCAAAGTGCAGCGTCTGGATGGAGAAGGGGAGAAAAAAAGAAATAATTTTTTATTTGTATTTTTTTTTCGTAAACCCGAAAAATTAATAAATAAATAAATAAATAACGCACGGCCCGGGTGCGGCAAATAAGTCAAATAAATACATGAATAAGGCAAGACACGGTGACCAGTTTGCTTTTATTCACACGCAAACACAATAGCGCCACTTTACAGGGTTTGGTAGTGGAGCGCTACTCTCGTTTTCTCGTCTATTTTTCAACAGCATTGTTTTCCCCGGGTGGGGAAGTGCACCATTCCTGGAGGTACTGCAATACCAGGTTGATGCGTGGAGTGGACAGAGCAAGCTCCTATTCCATCTCCCTGTTCCAAAAATCAATTTAATATATGGTCCCCAGATAGAGGACGTATCAGATATTAAACTGATAAGAACAGATACTACACTTGATCTTAGCCAAAAGGCCGAGAAGCGATAACCCGGGCCCATTCAGAATCAACGCCTCCCGAAGCAATCTACCTGGCTCACCCGGACTTGGCTCTTCCCTCGCACCGTCGCTGGCCACCTTTCCGCCTCTTTTTCCGACTCCCAGCAAGGGCTCAGTATGTCTGGGTGGAAAGGAGGCCCCGGCCTCAGGCCTTCTCCCGGCTCCCAGAGTCCTCCTCGGCTGTCGCCTCATCAGGCGTCACTTAGCATACCCACGTTGTCCTCTTTCTAGAATTTGCATGCCCCGCCCCTTCCTGCGCACTGCTTCCAGACGGCTGGCCAGAAAGCCTGGCAGCCAGGGGATGCTGGGAATCAGCCCAGGATGCCCTGGACAGCTCCCTGACCGGATATGGCCGGCCCCTCACCCTCGCTTGCCGGGGACACTGCTCCCCTGCAGCCTAAGGCCTATAGATAAGGCTTGGCCGTTCGTGGCCGTTCGGGGACGGGCGGGGCGGGCAGAGAAGGAAAAGGACTCTGTATTTTTCTTCTTGCTCAGAGAAGCCAAGGGCAGTGTCCACTTCTCTGCCAGCCTGCATGCCAGCCAGCCTGCCTGCCTGCCTCCCTCCCTTCCTCCCTCCCTCCCACTGACTTGCTGGGAACCTTCTTCCATTCGTTCCCCAGTGAAATGGATCCAAAATCACTGAAAGTCTGCTGCTGGAAAAACAATCTTTTTCCGACGTTTGTCTCTTTTCAAAGTGCAGCGTCTGGATGGAGAAGGGGAGAAAAAAAGAAATAATTTTTTATTTGTATTTTTTTTTCGTAAACCCGAAAAATTAATAAATGAATAAATAAATAACGCACGGCCCGGGTGCGGCAAATAAGTCAAATAAATACATGAATAAGGCAAGACACGGTGACCAGTTTGCTTTTATTCACACGCAAACACAATAGCGCCACTTTACAGGGTTTGGTAGTGGAGCGCTACTCTCGTTTTCTCGTCTATTTTTCAACAGCATTGTTTTCCCCGGGTGGGGAAGTGCACCATTCCTGGAGGTACTGCAATACCAGGTTGATGCGTGGAGTGGACAGAGCAAGCTCCTATTCCATCTCCCTGTTCCAAAAATCAATTTAATATATGGTCCCCAGATAGAGGACGTATCAGATATTAAACTGATAAGAACAGATACTACACTTGATCTTAGCCAAAAGGCCGAGAAGCGATAACCCGGGCCCATTCAGAATCAACGCCTCCCGAAGCAATCTACCTGGCTCACCCGGACTTGGCTCTTCCCTCGCACCGTCGCTGGCCGCCTTTCCGCCTCTTTTTCCGACTCCCAGCAAGGGCTCAGTATGTCTGGGTGGAAAGGAGGCCCCGGCCTCAGGCCTTCTCCCGGCTCCCAGAGTCCTCCTCGGCTGTCGCCTCATCAGGCGTCACTTAGCATACCCACGTTGTCCTCTTTCTAGAATTTGCATGCCCCGCCCCTTCCTGCGCACTGCTTCCAGACGGCTGGCCAGAAAGCCTGGCAGCCAGGGGATGCTGGGAATCAGCCCAGGATGCCCTGGACAGCTCCCTGACCGGATATGGCCGGCCCCTCACCCTCGCTTGCCGGGGACACTGCTCCCCTGCAGCCTAAGGCCTATAGATAAGGCTTGGCCGTTCGTGGCCGTTCGGGGACGGGCGGGGCGGGCAGAGAAGGAAAAGGACTCTGTATTTTTCTTCTTGCTCAGAGAAGCCAAGGGCAGTGTCCACTTCTCTGCCAGCCTGCATGCCAGCCAGCCTGCCTGCCTGCCTCCCTCCCTCCCTCCCTCCCTCCCTCCCTCCCTCCCTCCCACTGACTTGCTGGGAACCTTCTTCCATTCGTTCCCCAGTGAAATGGATCCAAAATCACTGAAAGTCTGCTGCTGGAAAAACAATCTTTTTCCGACGTTTGTCTCTTTTCAAAGTGCAGCGTCTGGATGGAGAAGGGGAGAAAAAAAGAAATAATTTTTTATTTGTATTTTTTTTTCGTAAACCCGAAAAATTAATAAATGAATAAATAAATAACGCACGGCCCGGGTGCGGCAAATAAGTCAAATAAATACATGAATAAGGCAAGACACGGTGACCAGTTTGCTTTTATTCACACGCAAACACAATAGCGCCACTTTACAGGGTTTGGTAGTGGAGCGCTACTCTCGTTTTCTCGTCTATTTTTCAACAGCATTGTTTTCCCCGGGTGGGGAAGTGCACCATTCCTGGAGGTACTGCAATACCAGGTTGATGCGTGGAGTGGACAGAGCAAGCTCCTATTCCATCTCCCTGTTCCAAAAATCAATTTAATATATGGTCCCCAGATAGAGGACGTATCAGATATTAAACTGATAAGAACAGATACTACACTTGATCTTAGCCAAAAGGCCGAGAAGCGATAACCCGGGCCCATTCAGAATCAACGCCTCCCGAAGCAATCTACCTGGCTCACCCGGACTTGGCTCTTCCCTCGCACCGTCGCTGGCCGCCTTTCCGCCTCTTTTTCCGACTCCCAGCAAGGGCTCAGTATGTCTGGGTGGAAAGGAGGCCCCGGCCTCAGGCCTTCTCCCGGCTCCCAGAGTCCTCCTCGGCTGTCGCCTCATCAGGCGTCACTTAGCATACCCACGTTGTCCTCTTTCTAGAATTTGCATGCCCCGCCCCTTCCTGCGCACTGCTTCCAGACGGCTGGCCAGAAAGCCTGGCAGCCAGGGGATGCTGGGAATCAGCCCAGGATGCCCTGGACAGCTCCCTGACCGGATATGGCCGGCCCCTCACCCTCGCTTGCCGGGGACACTGCTCCCCTGCAGCCTAAGGCCTATAGATAAGGCTTGGCCGTTCGTGGCCGTTCGGGGACGGGCGGGGCGGGCAGAGAAGGAAAAGGACTCTGTATTTTTCTTCTTGCTCAGAGAAGCCAAGGGCAGTGTCCACTTCTCTGCCAGCCTGCATGCCAGCCAGCCTGCCTGCCTGCCTCCCTCCCTTCCTCCCTCCCTCCCACTGACTTGCTGGGAACCTTCTTCCATTCGTTCCCCAGTGAAATGGATCCAAAATCACTGAAAGTCTGCTGCTGGAAAAACAATCTTTTTCCGACGTTTGTCTCTTTTCAAAGTGCAGCGTCTGGATGGAGAAGGGGAGAAAAAAAGAAATAATTTTTTATTTGTATTTTTTTTTCGTAAACCCGAAAAATTAATAAATGAATAAATAAATAACGCACGGCCCGGGTGCGGCAAATAAGTCAAATAAATACATGAATAAGGCAAGACACGGTGACCAGTTTGCTTTTATTCACACGCAAACACAATAGCGCCACTTTACAGGGTTTGGTAGTGGAGCGCTACTCTCGTTTTCTCGTCTATTTTTCAACAGCATTGTTTTCCCCGGGAGGGGAAGTGCACCATTCCTGGAGGTACTGCAATACCAGGTTGATGCGTGGAGTGGACAGAGCAAGCTCCTATTCCATCTCCCTGTTCCAAAAATCAATTTAATATATGGTCCCCAGATAGAGGACGTATCAGATATTAAACTGATAAGAACAGATACTACACTTGATCTTAGCCAAAAGGCCGAGAAGCGATAACCCGGGCCCATTCAGAATCAACGCCTCCCGAAGCAATCTACCTGGCTCACCCGGACTTGGCTCTTCCCTCGCACCGTCGCTGGCCGCCTTTCCGCCTCTTTTTCCGACTCCCAGCAAGGGCTCAGTATGTCTGGGTGGAAAGGAGGCCCCGGCCTCAGGCCTTCTCCCGGCTCCCAGAGTCCTCCTCGGCTGTCGCCTCATCAGGCGTCACTTAGCATACCCACGTTGTCCTCTTTCTAGAATTTGCATGCCCCGCCCCTTCCTGCGCACTGCTTCCAGACGGCTGGCCAGAAAGCCTGGCAGCCAGGGGATGCTGGGAATCAGCCCAGGATGCCCTGGACAGCTCCCTGACCGGATATGGCCGGCCCCTCACCCTCGCTTGCCGGGGACACTGCTCCCCTGCAGCCTAAGGCCTATAGATAAGGCTTGGCCGTTCGTGGCCGTTCGGGGCGGGCAGAGAAGGAAAAGGACTCTGTATTTTTCTTCTTGCTCAGAGAAGCCAAGGGCAGTGTCCACTTCTCTGCCAGCCTGCATGCCAGCCAGCCTGCCTGCCTGCCTCCCTCCCTTCCTCCCTCCCTCCCTCCCTCCCTCCCTCCCTCCCACTGACTTGCTGGGAACCTTCTTCCATTCGTTCCCCAGTGAAATGGATCCAAAATCACTGAAAGTCTGCTGCTGGAAAAACAATCTTTTTCCGACGTTTGTCTCTTTTCAAAGTGCAGCGTCTGGATGGAGAAGGGGAGAAAAAAAGAAATAATTTTTTATTTGTATTTTTTTTTCGTAAACCCGAAAAATTAATAAATAAATAAATAAATAACGCACGGCCCGGGTGCGGCAAATAAGTCAAATAAATACATGAATAAGGCAAGACACGGTGACCAGTTTGCTTTTATTCACACGCAAACACAATAGCGCCACTTTACAGGGTTTGGTAGTGGAGCGCTACTCTCGTTTTCTCGTCTATTTTTCAACAGCATTGTTTTCCCCGGGTGGGGAAGTGCACCATTCCTGGAGGTACTGCAATACCAGGTTGATGCGTGGAGTGGACAGAGCAAGCTCCTATTCCATCTCCCTGTTCCAAAAATCAATTTAATATATGGTCCCCAGATAGAGGACGTATCAGATATTAAACTGATAAGAACAGATACTACACTTGATCTTAGCCAAAAGGCCGAGAAGCGATAACCCGGGCCCATTCAGAATCAACGCCTCCCGAAGCAATCTACCTGGCTCACCCGGACTTGGCTCTTCCCTCGCACCGTCGCTGGCCACCTTTCCGCCTCTTTTTCCGACTCCCAGCAAGGGCTCAGTATGTCTGGGTGGAAAGGAGGCCCCGGCCTCAGGCCTTCTCCCGGCTCCCAGAGTCCTCCTCGGCTGTCGCCTCATCAGGCGTCACTTAGCATACCCACGTTGTCCTCTTTCTAGAATTTGCATGCCCCGCCCCTTCCTGCGCACTGCTTCCAGACGGCTGGCCAGAAAGCCTGGCAGCCAGGGGATGCTGGGAATCAGCCCAGGATGCCCTGGACAGCTCCCTGACCGGATATGGCCGGCCCCTCACCCTCGCTTGCCGGGGACACTGCTCCCCTGCAGCCTAAGGCCTATAGATAAGGCTTGGCCGTTCGTGGCCGTTCGGGGACGGGCGGGGCGGGCAGAGAAGGAAAAGGACTCTGTATTTTTCTTCTTGCTCAGAGAAGCCAAGGGCAGTGTCCACTTCTCTGCCAGCCTGCATGCCAGCCAGCCTGCCTGCCTGCCTTCCTCCCTTCCTCCCTCCCTCCCACTGACTTGCTGGGAACCTTCTTCCATTCGTTCCCCAGTGAAATGGATCCAAAATCACTGAAAGTCTGCTGCTGGAAAAACAATCTTTTTCCGACGTTTGTCTCTTTTCAAAGTGCAGCGTCTGGATGGAGAAGGGGAGAAAAAAAGAAATAATTTTTTATTTGTATTTTTTTTTCGTAAACCCGAAAAATTAATAAATGAATAAATAAATAACGCACGGCCCGGGTGCGGCAAATAAGTCAAATAAATACATGAATAAGGCAAGACACGGTGACCAGTTTGCTTTTATTCACACGCAAACACAATAGCGCCACTTTACAGGGTTTGGTAGTGGAGCGCTACTCTCGTTTTCTCGTCTATTTTTCAACAGCATTGTTTTCCCCGGGTGGGGAAGTGCACCATTCCTGGAGGTACTGCAATACCAGGTTGATGCGTGGAGTGGACAGAGCAAGCTCCTATTCCATCTCCCTGTTCCAAAAATCAATTTAATATATGGTCCCCAGATAGAGGACGTATCAGATATTAAACTGATAAGAACAGATACTACACTTGATCTTAGCCAAAAGGCCGAGAAGCGATAACCCGGGCCCATTCAGAATCAACGCCTCCCGAAGCAATCTACCTGGCTCACCCGGACTTGGCTCTTCCCTCGCACCGTCGCTGGCCGCCTTTCCGCCTCTTTTTCCGACTCCCAGCAAGGGCTCAGTATGTCTGGGTGGAAAGGAGGCCCCGGCCTCAGGCCTTCTCCCGGCTCCCAGAGTCCTCCTCGGCTGTCGCCTCATCAGGCGTCACTTAGCATACCCACGTTGTCCTCTTTCTAGAATTTGCATGCCCCGCCCCTTCCTGCGCACTGCTTCCAGACGGCTGGCCAGAAAGCCTGGCAGCCAGGGGATGCTGGGAATCAGCCCAGGATGCCCTGGACAGCTCCCTGACCGGATATGGCCGGCCCCTCACCCTCGCTTGCCGGGGACACTGCTCCCCTGCAGCCTAAGGCCTATAGATAAGGCTTGGCCGTTCGTGGCCGTTCGGGGACGGGCGGGGCGGGCAGAGAAGGAAAAGGACTCTGTATTTTTCTTCTTGCTCAGAGAAGCCAAGGGCAGTGTCCACTTCTCTGCCAGCCTGCATGCCAGCCAGCCTGCCTGCCTGCCTCCCTCCCTCCCTCCCTCCCTCCCTCCCTCCCTCCCTCCCACTGACTTGCTGGGAACCTTCTTCCATTCGTTCCCCAGTGAAATGGATCCAAAATCACTGAAAGTCTGCTGCTGGAAAAACAATCTTTTTCCGACGTTTGTCTCTTTTCAAAGTGCAGCGTCTGGATGGAGAAGGGGAGAAAAAAAGAAATAATTTTTTATTTGTATTTTTTTTTCGTAAACCCGAAAAATTAATAAATGAATAAATAAATAACGCACGGCCCGGGTGCGGCAAATAAGTCAAATAAATACATGAATAAGGCAAGACACGGTGACCAGTTTGCTTTTATTCACACGCAAACACAATAGCGCCACTTTACAGGGTTTGGTAGTGGAGCGCTACTCTCGTTTTCTCGTCTATTTTTCAACAGCATTGTTTTCCCCGGGTGGGGAAGTGCACCATTCCTGGAGGTACTGCAATACCAGGTTGATGCGTGGAGTGGACAGAGCAAGCTCCTATTCCATCTCCCTGTTCCAAAAATCAATTTAATATATGGTCCCCAGATAGAGGACGTATCAGATATTAAACTGATAAGAACAGATACTACACTTGATCTTAGCCAAAAGGCCGAGAAGCGATAACCCGGGCCCATTCAGAATCAACGCCTCCCGAAGCAATCTACCTGGCTCACCCGGACTTGGCTCTTCCCTCGCACCGTCGCTGGCCGCCTTTCCGCCTCTTTTTCCGACTCCCAGCAAGGGCTCAGTATGTCTGGGTGGAAAGGAGGCCCCGGCCTCAGGCCTTCTCCCGGCTCCCAGAGTCCTCCTCGGCTGTCGCCTCATCAGGCGTCACTTAGCATACCCACGTTGTCCTCTTTCTAGAATTTGCATGCCCCGCCCCTTCCTGCGCACTGCTTCCAGACGGCTGGCCAGAAAGCCTGGCAGCCAGGGGATGCTGGGAATCAGCCCAGGATGCCCTGGACAGCTCCCTGACCGGATATGGCCGGCCCCTCACCCTCGCTTGCCGGGGACACTGCTCCCCTGCAGCCTAAGGCCTATAGATAAGGCTTGGCCGTTCGTGGCCGTTCGGGGACGGGCGGGGCGGGCAGAGAAGGAAAAGGACTCTGTATTTTTCTTCTTGCTCAGAGAAGCCAAGGGCAGTGTCCACTTCTCTGCCAGCCTGCATGCCAGCCAGCCTGCCTGCCTGCCTCCCTCCCTTCCTCCCTCCCTCCCACTGACTTGCTGGGAACCTTCTTCCATTCGTTCCCCAGTGAAATGGATCCAAAATCACTGAAAGTCTGCTGCTGGAAAAACAATCTTTTTCCGACGTTTGTCTCTTTTCAAAGTGCAGCGTCTGGATGGAGAAGGGGAGAAAAAAAGAAATAATTTTTTATTTGTATTTTTTTTTCGTAAACCCGAAAAATTAATAAATGAATAAATAAATAACGCACGGCCCGGGTGCGGCAAATAAGTCAAATAAATACATGAATAAGGCAAGACACGGTGACCAGTTTGCTTTTATTCACACGCAAACACAATAGCGCCACTTTACAGGGTTTGGTAGTGGAGCGCTACTCTCGTTTTCTCGTCTATTTTTCAACAGCATTGTTTTCCCCGGGAGGGGAAGTGCACCATTCCTGGAGGTACTGCAATACCAGGTTGATGCGTGGAGTGGACAGAGCAAGCTCCTATTCCATCTCCCTGTTCCAAAAATCAATTTAATATATGGTCCCCAGATAGAGGACGTATCAGATATTAAACTGATAAGAACAGATACTACACTTGATCTTAGCCAAAAGGCCGAGAAGCGATAACCCGGGCCCATTCAGAATCAACGCCTCCCGAAGCAATCTACCTGGCTCACCCGGACTTGGCTCTTCCCTCGCACCGTCGCTGGCCGCCTTTCCGCCTCTTTTTCCGACTCCCAGCAAGGGCTCAGTATGTCTGGGTGGAAAGGAGGCCCCGGCCTCAGGCCTTCTCCCGGCTCCCAGAGTCCTCCTCGGCTGTCGCCTCATCAGGCGTCACTTAGCATACCCACGTTGTCCTCTTTCTAGAATTTGCATGCCCCGCCCCTTCCTGCGCACTGCTTCCAGACGGCTGGCCAGAAAGCCTGGCAGCCAGGGGATGCTGGGAATCAGCCCAGGATGCCCTGGACAGCTCCCTGACCGGATATGGCCGGCCCCTCACCCTCGCTTGCCGGGGACACTGCTCCCCTGCAGCCTAAGGCCTATAGATAAGGCTTGGCCGTTCGTGGCCGTTCGGGGCGGGCAGAGAAGGAAAAGGACTCTGTATTTTTCTTCTTGCTCAGAGAAGCCAAGGGCAGTGTCCACTTCTCTGCCAGCCTGCATGCCAGCCAGCCTGCCTGCCTGCCTCCCTCCCTTCCTCCCTCCCTCCCTCCCTCCCTCCCTCCCTCCCACTGACTTGCTGGGAACCTTCTTCCATTCGTTCCCCAGTGAAATGGATCCAAAATCACTGAAAGTCTGCTGCTGGAAAAACAATCTTTTTCCGACGTTTGTCTCTTTTCAAAGTGCAGCGTCTGGATGGAGAAGGGGAGAAAAAAAGAAATAATTTTTTATTTGTATTTTTTTTTCGTAAACCCGAAAAATTAATAAATAAATAAATAAATAACGCACGGCCCGGGTGCGGCAAATAAGTCAAATAAATACATGAATAAGGCAAGACACGGTGACCAGTTTGCTTTTATTCACACGCAAACACAATAGCGCCACTTTACAGGGTTTGGTAGTGGAGCGCTACTCTCGTTTTCTCGTCTATTTTTCAACAGCATTGTTTTCCCCGGGTGGGGAAGTGCACCATTCCTGGAGGTACTGCAATACCAGGTTGATGCGTGGAGTGGACAGAGCAAGCTCCTATTCCATCTCCCTGTTCCAAAAATCAATTTAATATATGGTCCCCAGATAGAGGACGTATCAGATATTAAACTGATAAGAACAGATACTACACTTGATCTTAGCCAAAAGGCCGAGAAGCGATAACCCGGGCCCATTCAGAATCAACGCCTCCCGAAGCAATCTACCTGGCTCACCCGGACTTGGCTCTTCCCTCGCACCGTCGCTGGCCACCTTTCCGCCTCTTTTTCCGACTCCCAGCAAGGGCTCAGTATGTCTGGGTGGAAAGGAGGCCCCGGCCTCAGGCCTTCTCCCGGCTCCCAGAGTCCTCCTCGGCTGTCGCCTCATCAGGCGTCACTTAGCATACCCACGTTGTCCTCTTTCTAGAATTTGCATGCCCCGCCCCTTCCTGCGCACTGCTTCCAGACGGCTGGCCAGAAAGCCTGGCAGCCAGGGGATGCTGGGAATCAGCCCAGGATGCCCTGGACAGCTCCCTGACCGGATATGGCCGGCCCCTCACCCTCGCTTGCCGGGGACACTGCTCCCCTGCAGCCTAAGGCCTATAGATAAGGCTTGGCCGTTCGTGGCCGTTCGGGGACGGGCGGGGCGGGCAGAGAAGGAAAAGGACTCTGTATTTTTCTTCTTGCTCAGAGAAGCCAAGGGCAGTGTCCACTTCTCTGCCAGCCTGCATGCCAGCCAGCCTGCCTGCCTGCCTTCCTCCCTTCCTCCCTCCCTCCCACTGACTTGCTGGGAACCTTCTTCCATTCGTTCCCCAGTGAAATGGATCCAAAATCACTGAAAGTCTGCTGCTGGAAAAACAATCTTTTTCCGACGTTTGTCTCTTTTCAAAGTGCAGCGTCTGGATGGAGAAGGGGAGAAAAAAAGAAATAATTTTTTATTTGTATTTTTTTTTCGTAAACCCGAAAAATTAATAAATGAATAAATAAATAACGCACGGCCCGGGTGCGGCAAATAAGTCAAATAAATACATGAATAAGGCAAGACACGGTGACCAGTTTGCTTTTATTCACACGCAAACACAATAGCGCCACTTTACAGGGTTTGGTAGTGGAGCGCTACTCTCGTTTTCTCGTCTATTTTTCAACAGCATTGTTTTCCCCGGGTGGGGAAGTGCACCATTCCTGGAGGTACTGCAATACCAGGTTGATGCGTGGAGTGGACAGAGCAAGCTCCTATTCCATCTCCCTGTTCCAAAAATCAATTTAATATATGGTCCCCAGATAGAGGACGTATCAGATATTAAACTGATAAGAACAGATACTACACTTGATCTTAGCCAAAAGGCCGAGAAGCGATAACCCGGGCCCATTCAGAATCAACGCCTCCCGAAGCAATCTACCTGGCTCACCCGGACTTGGCTCTTCCCTCGCACCGTCGCTGGCCGCCTTTCCGCCTCTTTTTCCGACTCCCAGCAAGGGCTCAGTATGTCTGGGTGGAAAGGAGGCCCCGGCCTCAGGCCTTCTCCCGGCTCCCAGAGTCCTCCTCGGCTGTCGCCTCATCAGGCGTCACTTAGCATACCCACGTTGTCCTCTTTCTAGAATTTGCATGCCCCGCCCCTTCCTGCGCACTGCTTCCAGACGGCTGGCCAGAAAGCCTGGCAGCCAGGGGATGCTGGGAATCAGCCCAGGATGCCCTGGACAGCTCCCTGACCGGATATGGCCGGCCCCTCACCCTCGCTTGCCGGGGACACTGCTCCCCTGCAGCCTAAGGCCTATAGATAAGGCTTGGCCGTTCGTGGCCGTTCGGGGACGGGCGGGGCGGGCAGAGAAGGAAAAGGACTCTGTATTTTTCTTCTTGCTCAGAGAAGCCAAGGGCAGTGTCCACTTCTCTGCCAGCCTGCATGCCAGCCAGCCTGCCTGCCTGCCTCCCTCCCTCCCTCCCTCCCTCCCTCCCTCCCTCCCTCCCACTGACTTGCTGGGAACCTTCTTCCATTCGTTCCCCAGTGAAATGGATCCAAAATCACTGAAAGTCTGCTGCTGGAAAAACAATCTTTTTCCGACGTTTGTCTCTTTTCAAAGTGCAGCGTCTGGATGGAGAAGGGGAGAAAAAAAGAAATAATTTTTTATTTGTATTTTTTTTTCGTAAACCCGAAAAATTAATAAATGAATAAATAAATAACGCACGGCCCGGGTGCGGCAAATAAGTCAAATAAATACATGAATAAGGCAAGACACGGTGACCAGTTTGCTTTTATTCACACGCAAACACAATAGCGCCACTTTACAGGGTTTGGTAGTGGAGCGCTACTCTCGTTTTCTCGTCTATTTTTCAACAGCATTGTTTTCCCCGGGTGGGGAAGTGCACCATTCCTGGAGGTACTGCAATACCAGGTTGATGCGTGGAGTGGACAGAGCAAGCTCCTATTCCATCTCCCTGTTCCAAAAATCAATTTAATATATGGTCCCCAGATAGAGGACGTATCAGATATTAAACTGATAAGAACAGATACTACACTTGATCTTAGCCAAAAGGCCGAGAAGCGATAACCCGGGCCCATTCAGAATCAACGCCTCCCGAAGCAATCTACCTGGCTCACCCGGACTTGGCTCTTCCCTCGCACCGTCGCTGGCCGCCTTTCCGCCTCTTTTTCCGACTCCCAGCAAGGGCTCAGTATGTCTGGGTGGAAAGGAGGCCCCGGCCTCAGGCCTTCTCCCGGCTCCCAGAGTCCTCCTCGGCTGTCGCCTCATCAGGCGTCACTTAGCATACCCACGTTGTCCTCTTTCTAGAATTTGCATGCCCCGCCCCTTCCTGCGCACTGCTTCCAGACGGCTGGCCAGAAAGCCTGGCAGCCAGGGGATGCTGGGAATCAGCCCAGGATGCCCTGGACAGCTCCCTGACCGGATATGGCCGGCCCCTCACCCTCGCTTGCCGGGGACACTGCTCCCCTGCAGCCTAAGGCCTATAGATAAGGCTTGGCCGTTCGTGGCCGTTCGGGGACGGGCGGGGCGGGCAGAGAAGGAAAAGGACTCTGTATTTTTCTTCTTGCTCAGAGAAGCCAAGGGCAGTGTCCACTTCTCTGCCAGCCTGCATGCCAGCCAGCCTGCCTGCCTGCCTCCCTCCCTTCCTCCCTCCCTCCCACTGACTTGCTGGGAACCTTCTTCCATTCGTTCCCCAGTGAAATGGATCCAAAATCACTGAAAGTCTGCTGCTGGAAAAACAATCTTTTTCCGACGTTTGTCTCTTTTCAAAGTGCAGCGTCTGGATGGAGAAGGGGAGAAAAAAAGAAATAATTTTTTATTTGTATTTTTTTTTCGTAAACCCGAAAAATTAATAAATGAATAAATAAATAACGCACGGCCCGGGTGCGGCAAATAAGTCAAATAAATACATGAATAAGGCAAGACACGGTGACCAGTTTGCTTTTATTCACACGCAAACACAATAGCGCCACTTTACAGGGTTTGGTAGTGGAGCGCTACTCTCGTTTTCTCGTCTATTTTTCAACAGCATTGTTTTCCCCGGGAGGGGAAGTGCACCATTCCTGGAGGTACTGCAATACCAGGTTGATGCGTGGAGTGGACAGAGCAAGCTCCTATTCCATCTCCCTGTTCCAAAAATCAATTTAATATATGGTCCCCAGATAGAGGACGTATCAGATATTAAACTGATAAGAACAGATACTACACTTGATCTTAGCCAAAAGGCCGAGAAGCGATAACCCGGGCCCATTCAGAATCAACGCCTCCCGAAGCAATCTACCTGGCTCACCCGGACTTGGCTCTTCCCTCGCACCGTCGCTGGCCGCCTTTCCGCCTCTTTTTCCGACTCCCAGCAAGGGCTCAGTATGTCTGGGTGGAAAGGAGGCCCCGGCCTCAGGCCTTCTCCCGGCTCCCAGAGTCCTCCTCGGCTGTCGCCTCATCAGGCGTCACTTAGCATACCCACGTTGTCCTCTTTCTAGAATTTGCATGCCCCGCCCCTTCCTGCGCACTGCTTCCAGACGGCTGGCCAGAAAGCCTGGCAGCCAGGGGATGCTGGGAATCAGCCCAGGATGCCCTGGACAGCTCCCTGACCGGATATGGCCGGCCCCTCACCCTCGCTTGCCGGGGACACTGCTCCCCTGCAGCCTAAGGCCTATAGATAAGGCTTGGCCGTTCGTGGCCGTTCGGGGCGGGCAGAGAAGGAAAAGGACTCTGTATTTTTCTTCTTGCTCAGAGAAGCCAAGGGCAGTGTCCACTTCTCTGCCAGCCTGCATGCCAGCCAGCCTGCCTGCCTGCCTCCCTCCCTTCCTCCCTCCCTCCCTCCCTCCCTCCCTCCCTCCCACTGACTTGCTGGGAACCTTCTTCCATTCGTTCCCCAGTGAAATGGATCCAAAATCACTGAAAGTCTGCTGCTGGAAAAACAATCTTTTTCCGACGTTTGTCTCTTTTCAAAGTGCAGCGTCTGGATGGAGAAGGGGAGAAAAAAAGAAATAATTTTTTATTTGTATTTTTTTTTCGTAAACCCGAAAAATTAATAAATAAATAAATAAATAACGCACGGCCCGGGTGCGGCAAATAAGTCAAATAAATACATGAATAAGGCAAGACACGGTGACCAGTTTGCTTTTATTCACACGCAAACACAATAGCGCCACTTTACAGGGTTTGGTAGTGGAGCGCTACTCTCGTTTTCTCGTCTATTTTTCAACAGCATTGTTTTCCCCGGGTGGGGAAGTGCACCATTCCTGGAGGTACTGCAATACCAGGTTGATGCGTGGAGTGGACAGAGCAAGCTCCTATTCCATCTCCCTGTTCCAAAAATCAATTTAATATATGGTCCCCAGATAGAGGACGTATCAGATATTAAACTGATAAGAACAGATACTACACTTGATCTTAGCCAAAAGGCCGAGAAGCGATAACCCGGGCCCATTCAGAATCAACGCCTCCCGAAGCAATCTACCTGGCTCACCCGGACTTGGCTCTTCCCTCGCACCGTCGCTGGCCACCTTTCCGCCTCTTTTTCCGACTCCCAGCAAGGGCTCAGTATGTCTGGGTGGAAAGGAGGCCCCGGCCTCAGGCCTTCTCCCGGCTCCCAGAGTCCTCCTCGGCTGTCGCCTCATCAGGCGTCACTTAGCATACCCACGTTGTCCTCTTTCTAGAATTTGCATGCCCCGCCCCTTCCTGCGCACTGCTTCCAGACGGCTGGCCAGAAAGCCTGGCAGCCAGGGGATGCTGGGAATCAGCCCAGGATGCCCTGGACAGCTCCCTGACCGGATATGGCCGGCCCCTCACCCTCGCTTGCCGGGGACACTGCTCCCCTGCAGCCTAAGGCCTATAGATAAGGCTTGGCCGTTCGTGGCCGTTCGGGGACGGGCGGGGCGGGCAGAGAAGGAAAAGGACTCTGTATTTTTCTTCTTGCTCAGAGAAGCCAAGGGCAGTGTCCACTTCTCTGCCAGCCTGCATGCCAGCCAGCCTGCCTGCCTGCCTCCCTCCCTTCCTCCCTCCCTCCCACTGACTTGCTGGGAACCTTCTTCCATTCGTTCCCCAGTGAAATGGATCCAAAATCACTGAAAGTCTGCTGCTGGAAAAACAATCTTTTTCCGACGTTTGTCTCTTTTCAAAGTGCAGCGTCTGGATGGAGAAGGGGAGAAAAAAAGAAATAATTTTTTATTTGTATTTTTTTTTCGTAAACCCGAAAAATTAATAAATGAATAAATAAATAACGCACGGCCCGGGTGCGGCAAATAAGTCAAATAAATACATGAATAAGGCAAGACACGGTGACCAGTTTGCTTTTATTCACACGCAAACACAATAGCGCCACTTTACAGGGTTTGGTAGTGGAGCGCTACTCTCGTTTTCTCGTCTATTTTTCAACAGCATTGTTTTCCCCGGGTGGGGAAGTGCACCATTCCTGGAGGTACTGCAATACCAGGTTGATGCGTGGAGTGGACAGAGCAAGCTCCTATTCCATCTCCCTGTTCCAAAAATCAATTTAATATATGGTCCCCAGATAGAGGACGTATCAGATATTAAACTGATAAGAACAGATACTACACTTGATCTTAGCCAAAAGGCCGAGAAGCGATAACCCGGGCCCATTCAGAATCAACGCCTCCCGAAGCAATCTACCTGGCTCACCCGGACTTGGCTCTTCCCTCGCACCGTCGCTGGCCGCCTTTCCGCCTCTTTTTCCGACTCCCAGCAAGGGCTCAGTATGTCTGGGTGGAAAGGAGGCCCCGGCCTCAGGCCTTCTCCCGGCTCCCAGAGTCCTCCTCGGCTGTCGCCTCATCAGGCGTCACTTAGCATACCCACGTTGTCCTCTTTCTAGAATTTGCATGCCCCGCCCCTTCCTGCGCACTGCTTCCAGACGGCTGGCCAGAAAGCCTGGCAGCCAGGGGATGCTGGGAATCAGCCCAGGATGCCCTGGACAGCTCCCTGACCGGATATGGCCGGCCCCTCACCCTCGCTTGCCGGGGACACTGCTCCCCTGCAGCCTAAGGCCTATAGATAAGGCTTGGCCGTTCGTGGCCGTTCGGGGACGGGCGGGGCGGGCAGAGAAGGAAAAGGACTCTGTATTTTTCTTCTTGCTCAGAGAAGCCAAGGGCAGTGTCCACTTCTCTGCCAGCCTGCATGCCAGCCAGCCTGCCTGCCTGCCTCCCTCCCTCCCTCCCTCCCTCCCTCCCTCCCTCCCTCCCACTGACTTGCTGGGAACCTTCTTCCATTCGTTCCCCAGTGAAATGGATCCAAAATCACTGAAAGTCTGCTGCTGGAAAAACAATCTTTTTCCGACGTTTGTCTCTTTTCAAAGTGCAGCGTCTGGATGGAGAAGGGGAGAAAAAAAGAAATAATTTTTTATTTGTATTTTTTTTTCGTAAACCCGAAAAATTAATAAATGAATAAATAAATAACGCACGGCCCGGGTGCGGCAAATAAGTCAAATAAATACATGAATAAGGCAAGACACGGTGACCAGTTTGCTTTTATTCACACGCAAACACAATAGCGCCACTTTACAGGGTTTGGTAGTGGAGCGCTACTCTCGTTTTCTCGTCTATTTTTCAACAGCATTGTTTTCCCCGGGTGGGGAAGTGCACCATTCCTGGAGGTACTGCAATACCAGGTTGATGCGTGGAGTGGACAGAGCAAGCTCCTATTCCATCTCCCTGTTCCAAAAATCAATTTAATATATGGTCCCCAGATAGAGGACGTATCAGATATTAAACTGATAAGAACAGATACTACACTTGATCTTAGCCAAAAGGCCGAGAAGCGATAACCCGGGCCCATTCAGAATCAACGCCTCCCGAAGCAATCTACCTGGCTCACCCGGACTTGGCTCTTCCCTCGCACCGTCGCTGGCCGCCTTTCCGCCTCTTTTTCCGACTCCCAGCAAGGGCTCAGTATGTCTGGGTGGAAAGGAGGCCCCGGCCTCAGGCCTTCTCCCGGCTCCCAGAGTCCTCCTCGGCTGTCGCCTCATCAGGCGTCACTTAGCATACCCACGTTGTCCTCTTTCTAGAATTTGCATGCCCCGCCCCTTCCTGCGCACTGCTTCCAGACGGCTGGCCAGAAAGCCTGGCAGCCAGGGGATGCTGGGAATCAGCCCAGGATGCCCTGGACAGCTCCCTGACCGGATATGGCCGGCCCCTCACCCTCGCTTGCCGGGGACACTGCTCCCCTGCAGCCTAAGGCCTATAGATAAGGCTTGGCCGTTCGTGGCCGTTCGGGGACGGGCGGGGCGGGCAGAGAAGGAAAAGGACTCTGTATTTTTCTTCTTGCTCAGAGAAGCCAAGGGCAGTGTCCACTTCTCTGCCAGCCTGCATGCCAGCCAGCCTGCCTGCCTGCCTCCCTCCCTTCCTCCCTCCCTCCCACTGACTTGCTGGGAACCTTCTTCCATTCGTTCCCCAGTGAAATGGATCCAAAATCACTGAAAGTCTGCTGCTGGAAAAACAATCTTTTTCCGACGTTTGTCTCTTTTCAAAGTGCAGCGTCTGGATGGAGAAGGGGAGAAAAAAAGAAATAATTTTTTATTTGTATTTTTTTTTCGTAAACCCGAAAAATTAATAAATGAATAAATAAATAACGCACGGCCCGGGTGCGGCAAATAAGTCAAATAAATACATGAATAAGGCAAGACACGGTGACCAGTTTGCTTTTATTCACACGCAAACACAATAGCGCCACTTTACAGGGTTTGGTAGTGGAGCGCTACTCTCGTTTTCTCGTCTATTTTTCAACAGCATTGTTTTCCCCGGGAGGGGAAGTGCACCATTCCTGGAGGTACTGCAATACCAGGTTGATGCGTGGAGTGGACAGAGCAAGCTCCTATTCCATCTCCCTGTTCCAAAAATCAATTTAATATATGGTCCCCAGATAGAGGACGTATCAGATATTAAACTGATAAGAACAGATACTACACTTGATCTTAGCCAAAAGGCCGAGAAGCGATAACCCGGGCCCATTCAGAATCAACGCCTCCCGAAGCAATCTACCTGGCTCACCCGGACTTGGCTCTTCCCTCGCACCGTCGCTGGCCGCCTTTCCGCCTCTTTTTCCGACTCCCAGCAAGGGCTCAGTATGTCTGGGTGGAAAGGAGGCCCCGGCCTCAGGCCTTCTCCCGGCTCCCAGAGTCCTCCTCGGCTGTCGCCTCATCAGGCGTCACTTAGCATACCCACGTTGTCCTCTTTCTAGAATTTGCATGCCCCGCCCCTTCCTGCGCACTGCTTCCAGACGGCTGGCCAGAAAGCCTGGCAGCCAGGGGATGCTGGGAATCAGCCCAGGATGCCCTGGACAGCTCCCTGACCGGATATGGCCGGCCCCTCACCCTCGCTTGCCGGGGACACTGCTCCCCTGCAGCCTAAGGCCTATAGATAAGGCTTGGCCGTTCGTGGCCGTTCGGGGCGGGCAGAGAAGGAAAAGGACTCTGTATTTTTCTTCTTGCTCAGAGAAGCCAAGGGCAGTGTCCACTTCTCTGCCAGCCTGCATGCCAGCCAGCCTGCCTGCCTGCCTCCCTCCCTTCCTCCCTCCCTCCCTCCCTCCCTCCCTCCCTCCCACTGACTTGCTGGGAACCTTCTTCCATTCGTTCCCCAGTGAAATGGATCCAAAATCACTGAAAGTCTGCTGCTGGAAAAACAATCTTTTTCCGACGTTTGTCTCTTTTCAAAGTGCAGCGTCTGGATGGAGAAGGGGAGAAAAAAAGAAATAATTTTTTATTTGTATTTTTTTTTCGTAAACCCGAAAAATTAATAAATAAATAAATAAATAACGCACGGCCCGGGTGCGGCAAATAAGTCAAATAAATACATGAATAAGGCAAGACACGGTGACCAGTTTGCTTTTATTCACACGCAAACACAATAGCGCCACTTTACAGGGTTTGGTAGTGGAGCGCTACTCTCGTTTTCTCGTCTATTTTTCAACAGCATTGTTTTCCCCGGGTGGGGAAGTGCACCATTCCTGGAGGTACTGCAATACCAGGTTGATGCGTGGAGTGGACAGAGCAAGCTCCTATTCCATCTCCCTGTTCCAAAAATCAATTTAATATATGGTCCCCAGATAGAGGACGTATCAGATATTAAACTGATAAGAACAGATACTACACTTGATCTTAGCCAAAAGGCCGAGAAGCGATAACCCGGGCCCATTCAGAATCAACGCCTCCCGAAGCAATCTACCTGGCTCACCCGGACTTGGCTCTTCCCTCGCACCGTCGCTGGCCACCTTTCCGCCTCTTTTTCCGACTCCCAGCAAGGGCTCAGTATGTCTGGGTGGAAAGGAGGCCCCGGCCTCAGGCCTTCTCCCGGCTCCCAGAGTCCTCCTCGGCTGTCGCCTCATCAGGCGTCACTTAGCATACCCACGTTGTCCTCTTTCTAGAATTTGCATGCCCCGCCCCTTCCTGCGCACTGCTTCCAGACGGCTGGCCAGAAAGCCTGGCAGCCAGGGGATGCTGGGAATCAGCCCAGGATGCCCTGGACAGCTCCCTGACCGGATATGGCCGGCCCCTCACCCTCGCTTGCCGGGGACACTGCTCCCCTGCAGCCTAAGGCCTATAGATAAGGCTTGGCCGTTCGTGGCCGTTCGGGGACGGGCGGGGCGGGCAGAGAAGGAAAAGGACTCTGTATTTTTCTTCTTGCTCAGAGAAGCCAAGGGCAGTGTCCACTTCTCTGCCAGCCTGCATGCCAGCCAGCCTGCCTGCCTGCCTTCCTCCCTTCCTCCCTCCCTCCCACTGACTTGCTGGGAACCTTCTTCCATTCGTTCCCCAGTGAAATGGATCCAAAATCACTGAAAGTCTGCTGCTGGAAAAACAATCTTTTTCCGACGTTTGTCTCTTTTCAAAGTGCAGCGTCTGGATGGAGAAGGGGAGAAAAAAAGAAATAATTTTTTATTTGTATTTTTTTTTCGTAAACCCGAAAAATTAATAAATGAATAAATAAATAACGCACGGCCCGGGTGCGGCAAATAAGTCAAATAAATACATGAATAAGGCAAGACACGGTGACCAGTTTGCTTTTATTCACACGCAAACACAATAGCGCCACTTTACAGGGTTTGGTAGTGGAGCGCTACTCTCGTTTTCTCGTCTATTTTTCAACAGCATTGTTTTCCCCGGGTGGGGAAGTGCACCATTCCTGGAGGTACTGCAATACCAGGTTGATGCGTGGAGTGGACAGAGCAAGCTCCTATTCCATCTCCCTGTTCCAAAAATCAATTTAATATATGGTCCCCAGATAGAGGACGTATCAGATATTAAACTGATAAGAACAGATACTACACTTGATCTTAGCCAAAAGGCCGAGAAGCGATAACCCGGGCCCATTCAGAATCAACGCCTCCCGAAGCAATCTACCTGGCTCACCCGGACTTGGCTCTTCCCTCGCACCGTCGCTGGCCGCCTTTCCGCCTCTTTTTCCGACTCCCAGCAAGGGCTCAGTATGTCTGGGTGGAAAGGAGGCCCCGGCCTCAGGCCTTCTCCCGGCTCCCAGAGTCCTCCTCGGCTGTCGCCTCATCAGGCGTCACTTAGCATACCCACGTTGTCCTCTTTCTAGAATTTGCATGCCCCGCCCCTTCCTGCGCACTGCTTCCAGACGGCTGGCCAGAAAGCCTGGCAGCCAGGGGATGCTGGGAATCAGCCCAGGATGCCCTGGACAGCTCCCTGACCGGATATGGCCGGCCCCTCACCCTCGCTTGCCGGGGACACTGCTCCCCTGCAGCCTAAGGCCTATAGATAAGGCTTGGCCGTTCGTGGCCGTTCGGGGACGGGCGGGGCGGGCAGAGAAGGAAAAGGACTCTGTATTTTTCTTCTTGCTCAGAGAAGCCAAGGGCAGTGTCCACTTCTCTGCCAGCCTGCATGCCAGCCAGCCTGCCTGCCTGCCTCCCTCCCTTCCTCCCTCCCTCCCTCCCTCCCACTGACTTGCTGGGAACCTTCTTCCATTCGTTCCCCAGTGAAATGGATCCAAAATCACTGAAAGTCTGCTGCTGGAAAAACAATCTTTTTCCGACGTTTGTCTCTTTTCAAAGTGCAGCGTCTGGATGGAGAAGGGGAGAAAAAAAGAAATAATTTTTTATTTGTATTTTTTTTTCGTAAACCCGAAAAATTAATAAATAAATAAATAAATAACGCACGGCCCGGGTGCGGCAAATAAGTCAAATAAATACATGAATAAGGCAAGACACGGTGACCAGTTTGCTTTTATTCACACGCAAACACAATAGCGCCACTTTACAGGGTTTGGTAGTGGAGCGCTACTCTCGTTTTCTCGTCTATTTTTCAACAGCATTGTTTTCCCCGGGTGGGGAAGTGCACCATTCCTGGAGGTACTGCAATACCAGGTTGATGCGTGGAGTGGACAGAGCAAGCTCCTATTCCATCTCCCTGTTCCAAAAATCAATTTAATATATGGTCCCCAGATAGAGGACGTATCAGATATTAAACTGATAAGAACAGATACTACACTTGATCTTAGCCAAAAGGCCGAGAAGCGATAACCCGGGCCCATTCAGAATCAACGCCTCCCGAAGCAATCTAGCTGGCTCACCCGGACTTGGGTCTTCCCTCGCACCGTCGCTGGCCGCCTTTCCGCCTCTTTTTCCGACTCCCAGCAAGGGCTCAGTATGTCTGGGTGGAAAGGAGGCCCCGGCCTCAGGCCTTCTCCCGGCTCCCAGAGTCCTCCTCGGCTGTCGCCTCATCAGGCGTCACTTAGCATACCCACGTTGTCCTCTTTCTAGAATTTGCATGCCCCGCCCCTTCCTGCGCACTGCTTCCAGACGGCTGGCCAGAAAGCCTGGCAGCCAGGGGATGCTGGGAATCAGCCCAGGATGCCCTGGACAGCTCCCTGACCGGATATGGCCGGCCCCTCACCCTCGCTTGCCGGGGACACTGCTCCCCTGCAGCCTAAGGCCTATAGATAAGGCTTGGCCGTTCGTGGCCGTTCGGGGACGGGCGGGGCGGGCAGAGAAGGAAAAGGACTCTGTATTTTTCTTCTTGCTCAGAGAAGCCAAGGGCAGTGTCCACTTCTCTGCCAGCCTGCATGCCAGCCAGCCTGCCTGCCTGCCTCCCTCCCTTCCTCCCTCCCTCCCTCCCTCCCTCCCTCCCTCCCTCCCTCCCTCCCTCCCTCCCTCCCACTGACTTGCTGGGAACCTTCTTCCATTCGTTCCCCAGTGAAATGGATCCAAAATCACTGAAAGTCTGCTGCTGGAAAAACAATCTTTTTCCGACGTTTGTCTCTTTTCAAAGTGCAGCGTCTGGATGGAGAAGGGGAGAAAAAAAGAAATAATTTTTTATTTGTATTTTTTTTTCGTAAACCCGAAAAATTAATAAATAAATAAATAAACGCACGGCCCGGGTGCGGCAAATAAGTCAAATAAATACATGAATAAGGCAAGACACGGTGACCAGTTTGCTTTTATTCACACGCAAACACAATAGCGCCACTTTACAGGGTTTGGTAGTGGAGCGCTACTCTCGTTTTCTCGTCTATTTTTCAACAGCATTGTTTTCCCCGGGTGGGGAAGTGCACCATTCCTGGAGGTACTGCAATACCAGGTTGATGCGTGGAGTGGACAGAGCAAGCTCCTATTCCATCTCCCTGTTCCAAAAATCAATTTAATATATGGTCCCCAGATAGAGGACGTATCAGATATTAAACTGATAAGAACAGATACTACACTTGATCTTAGCCAAAAGGCCGAGAAGCGATAACCCGGGCCCATTCAGAATCAACGCCTCCCGAAGCAATCTACCTGGCTCACCCGGACTTGGCTCTTCCCTCGCACCGTCGCTGGCCGCCTTTCCGCCTCTTTTTCCGACTCCCAGCAAGGGCTCAGTATGTCTGGGTGGAAAGGAGGCCCCGGCCTCAGGCCTTCTCCCGGCTCCCAGAGTCCTCCTCGGCTGTCGCCTCATCAGGCGTCACTTAGCATACCCACGTTGTCCTCTTTCTAGAATTTGCATGCCCCGCCCCTTCCTGCGCACTGCTTCCAGACGGCTGGCCAGAAAGCCTGGCAGCCAGGGGATGCTGGGAATCAGCCCAGGATGCCCTGGACAGCTCCCTGACCGGATATGGCCGGCCCCTCACCCTCGCTTGCCGGGGACACTGCTCCCCTGCAGCCTAAGGCCTATAGATAAGGCTTGGCCGTTCGGGGACGGGCGGGGCGGGCAGAGAAGGAAAAGGACTCTGTATTTTTCTTCTTGCTCAGAGAAGCCAAGGGCAGTGTCCACTTCTCTGCCAGCCTGCATGCCAGCCAGCCTGCCTGCCTGCCTCCCTTCCTCCCTTCCTCCCTCCCTCCCTCCCTCCCTCCCTCCCTCCCTCCCACTGACTTGCTGGGAACCTTCTTCCATTCGTTCCCCAGTGAAATGGATCCAAAATCACTGAAAGTCTGCTGCTGGAAAAACAATCTTTTTCCGACGTTTGTCTCTTTTCAAAGTGCAGCGTCTGGATGGAGAAGGGGAGAAAAAAAGAAACAATTTTTTATTTGTATTTTTTTTCGTAAACCCGAAAAATTAATAAATAAATAAATAACGCACGGCCCGGGTGCGGCAAATAAGTCAAATAAATACATGAATAAGGCAAGACACGGTGACCAGTTTGCTTTTATTCACACGCAAACACAATAGCGCCACTTTACAGGGTTTGGTAGTGGAGCGCTACTCTCGTTTTCTCGTCTATTTTTCAACAGCATTGTTTTCCCCGGGTGGGGAAGTGCACCATTCCTGGAGGTACTGCAATACCAGGTTGATGCGTGGAGTGGACAGAGCAAGCTCCTATTCCATCTCCCTGTTCCAAAAATCAATTTAATATATGGTCCCCAGATAGAGGACGTATCAGATATTAAACTGATAAGAACAGATACTACACTTGATCTTAGCCAAAAGGCCGAGAAGCGATAACCCGGGCCCATTCAGAATCAACGCCTCCCGAAGCAATCTACCTGGCTCACCCGGACTTGGCTCTTCCCTCGCACCGTCGCTGGCCGCCTTTCCGCCTCTTTTTCCGACTCCCAGCAAGGGCTCAGTATGTCTGGGTGGAAAGGAGGCCCCGGCCTCAGGCCTTCTCCCGGCTCCCAGAGTCCTCCTCGGCTGTCGCCTCATCAGGCGTCACTTAGCATACCCACGTTGTCCTCTTTCTAGAATTTGCATGCCCCGCCCCTTCCTGCGCACTGCTTCCAGACGGCTGGCCAGAAAGCCTGGCAGCCAGGGGATGCTGGGAATCAGCCCAGGATGCCCTGGACAGCTCCCTGACCGGATATGGCCGGCCCCTCACCCTCGCTTGCCGGGGACACTGCTCCCCTGCAGCCTAAGGCCTATAGATAAGGCTTGGCCGTTCGTGGCCGTTCGGGGACGGGCGGGGCGGGCAGAGAAGGAAAAGGACTCTGTATTTTTCTTCTTGCTCAGAGAAGCCAAGGGCAGTGTCCACTTCTCTGCCAGCCTGCATGCCAGCCAGCCTGCCTGCCTGCCTCCCTCCCTCCCTCCCACTGACTTGCTGGGAACCTTCTTCCATTCGTTCCCCAGTGAAATGGATCCAAAATCACTGAAAGTCTGCTGCTGGAAAAACAATCTTTTTCCGACGTTTGTCTCTTTTCAAAGTGCAGCGTCTGGATGGAGAAGGGGAGAAAAAAAGAAATAATTTTTTATTTGTATTTTTTTTTCGTAAACCCGAAAAATTAATAAATGAATAAATAAATAACGCACGGCCCGGGTGCGGCAAATAAGTCAAATAAATACATGAATAAGGCAAGACACGGTGACCAGTTTGCTTTTATTCACACGCAAACACAATAGCGCCACTTTACAGGGTTTGGTAGTGGAGCGCTACTCTCGTTTTCTCGTCTATTTTTCAACAGCATTGTTTTCCCCGGGTGGGGAAGTGCACCATTCCTGGAGGTACTGCAATACCAGGTTGATGCGTGGAGTGGACAGAGCAAGCTCCTATTCCATCTCCCTGTTCCAAAAATCAATTTAATATATGGTCCCCAGATAGAGGACGTATCAGATATTAAACTGATAAGAACAGATACTACACTTGATCTTAGCCAAAAGGCCGAGAAGCGATAACCCGGGCCCATTCAGAATCAACGCCTCCCGAAGCAATCTACCTGGCTCACCCGGACTTGGCTCTTCCCTCGCACCGTCGCTGGCCGCCTTTCCGCCTCTTTTTCCGACTCCCAGCAAGGGCTCAGTATGTCTGGGTGGAAAGGAGGCCCCGGCCTCAGGCCTTCTCCCGGCTCCCAGAGTCCTCCTCGGCTGTCGCCTCATCAGGCGTCACTTAGCATACCCACGTTGTCCTCTTTCTAGAATTTGCATGCCCCGCCCCTTCCTGCGCACTGCTTCCAGACGGCTGGCCAGAAAGCCTGGCAGCCAGGGGATGCTGGGAATCAGCCCAGGATGCCCTGGACAGCTCCCTGACCGGATATGGCCGGCCCCTCACCCTCGCTTGCCGGGGACACTGCTCCCCTGCAGCCTAAGGCCTATAGATAAGGCTTGGCCGTTCGTGGCCGTTCGGGGACGGGCGGGGCGGGCAGAGAAGGAAAAGGACTCTGTATTTTTCTTCTTGCTCAGAGAAGCCAAGGGCAGTGTCCACTTCTCTGCCAGCCTGCATGCCAGCCAGCCTGCCTGCCTGCCTCCCTCCCTTCCTCCCTCCCTCCCACTGACTTGCTGGGAACCTTCTTCCATTCGTTCCCCAGTGAAATGGATCCAAAATCACTGAAAGTCTGCTGCTGGAAAAACAATCTTTTTCCGACGTTTGTCTCTTTTCAAAGTGCAGCGTCTGGATGGAGAAGGGGAGAAAAAAAGAAATAATTTTTTATTTGTATTTTTTTTTCGTAAACCCGAAAAATTAATAAATGAATAAATAAATAACGCACGGCCCGGGTGCGGCAAATAAGTCAAATAAATACATGAATAAGGCAAGACACGGTGACCAGTTTGCTTTTATTCACACGCAAACACAATAGCGCCACTTTACAGGGTTTGGTAGTGGAGCGCTACTCTCGTTTTCTCGTCTATTTTTCAACAGCATTGTTTTCCCCGGGTGGGGAAGTGCACCATTCCTGGAGGTACTGCAATACCAGGTTGATGCGTGGAGTGGACAGAGCAAGCTCCTATTCCATCTCCCTGTTCCAAAAATCAATTTAATATATGGTCCCCAGATAGAGGACGTATCAGATATTAAACTGATAAGAACAGATTTTTTTTTTTTTTTTTTTTTTTTGTCCTACCCGTCACACCCTCAGTCAGCAGGTCTGGCCAGTCTGCCACACCCACCGGCCTTGCCCTTCAACCGAGCCGTCTCGCCTGGCCTACTTGCCCAGGGGGTACTAGGCATGGCTTATCTTTTCAGCCAACCCCGGTCTGTCCTGCTACTACCTCCATCCAGCAGCCAACCAGCCCAGCTGAAAGCGGGGAACCAGTCCGCAGACAGCCATTAGCTGGTTGGCCTTGTGCCGGTCGGACCTAGGAGGGTTCGCCTGGACAGGGGGGCGACTTAGCCTTCCAGCCATGCCGTTCGGCCCTGTCGTTCCATCCAAGGTCATCAGCCCGGTTGTCAAACAAAGCCGGTTGGCACAGCAGCCCAGTCTCGCCTGCTGACCTACGAAAAAAATCGCCATTCAGCCGGCCTGCCAGTCAGCCCCCACTGGGGTACTGCCCAACAGTCCAGCATGCCAGGCTACTAAAAACGTTATGACATTACTGTCATATGCGTAATGACATTGCTGTCATTGTCGATCCGGAACCGAATCTCGTTTCTACGTATTGGGAATATCATTGACACACAAAGTTCAATGAGCACATCCCAACTGACCGCCCTCCCCTAGGGGAGGCAAGTGAAACTACACTTGATCTTAGCCAAAAGGCCGAGAAGCGATAACCCGGGCCCATTCAGAATCAACGCCTCCCGAAGCAATCTACCTGGCTCACCCGGACTTGGCTCTTCCCTCGCACCGTCGCTGGCCGCCTTTCCGCCTCTTTTTCCGACTCCCAGCAAGGGCTCAGTATGTCTGGGTGGAAAGGAGGCCCCGGCCTCAGGCCTTCTCCCGGCTCCCAGAGTCCTCCTCGGCTGTCGCCTCATCAGGCGTCACTTAGCATACCCACGTTGTCCTCTTTCTAGAATTTGCATGCCCCGCCCCTTCCTGCGCACTGCTTCCAGACGGCTGGCCAGAAAGACTGGCAGCCAGGGGATGCTGGGAATCAGCCCAGGATGCCCTGGACAGCTCCCTGACCGGATATGGCCGGCCCCTCACCCTCGCTTGCCGGGGACACTGCTCCCCTGCAGCCTAAGGCCTATAGATAAGGCTTGGCCGTTCGTGGCCGTTCGGGGCGGGCAGAGAAGGAAAAGGACTCTGTATTTTTCTTCTTGCTCAGAGAAGCCAAGGGCAGTGTCCACTTCTCTGCCAGCCTGCATGCCAGCCAGCCTGCCTGCCTGCCTCCCTCCCTTCCTCCCTCCCTCCCTCCCACTGACTTGCTGGGAACCTTCTTCCATTCGTTCCCCAGTGAAATGGATCCAAAATCACTGAAAGTCTGCTGCTGGAAAAACAATCTTTTTCCGACGTTTGTCTCTTTTCAAAGTGCAGCGTCTGGATGGAGAAGGGGAGAAAAAAAGAAATAATTTTTTATTTGTATTTTTTTTTCGTAAACCCGAAAAATTAATAAATGAATAAATAAATAACGCACGGCCCGGGTGCGGCAAATAAGTCAAATAAATACATGAATAAGGCAAGACACGGTGACCAGTTTGCTTTTATTCACACGCAAACACAATAGCGCCACTTTACAGGGTTTGGTAGTGGAGCGCTACTCTCGTTTTCTCGTCTATTTTTCAACAGCATTGTTTTCCCCGGGTGGGGAAGTGCACCATTCCTGGAGGTACTGCAATACCAGGTTGATGCGTGGAGTGGACAGAGCAAGCTCCTATTCCATCTCCCTGTTCCAAAAATCAATTTAATATATGGTCCCCAGATAGAGGACGTATCAGATATTAAACTGATAAGAACAGATACTACACTTGATCTTAGCCAAAAGGCCGAGAAGCGATAACCCGGGCCCATTCAGAATCAACGCCTCCCGAAGCAATCTACCTGGCTCACCCGGACTTGGCTCTTCCCTCGCACCGTCGCTGGCCGCCTTTCCGCCTCTTTTTCCGACTCCCAGCAAGGGCTCAGTATGTCTGGGTGGAAAGGAGGCCCCGGCCTCAGGCCTTCTCCCGGCTCCCAGAGTCCTCCTCGGCTGTCGCCTCATCAGGCGTCACTTAGCATACCCACGTTGTCCTCTTTCTAGAATTTGCATGCCCCGCCCCTTCCTGCGCACTGCTTCCAGACGGCTGGCCAGAAAGCCTGGCAGCCAGGGGATGCTGGGAATCAGCCCAGGATGCCCTGGACAGCTCCCTGACCGGATATGGCCGGCCCCTCACCCTCGCTTGCCGGGGACACTGCTCCCCTGCAGCCTAAGGCCTATAGATAAGGCTTGGCCGTTCGTGGCCGTTCGGGGACGGGCGGGGCGGGCAGAGAAGGAAAAGGACTCTGTATTTTTCTTCTTGCTCAGAGAAGCCAAGGGCAGTGTCCACTTCTCTGCCAGCCTGCATGCCAGCCAGCCTGCCTGCCTGCCTCCCTCCCTCCCTCCCACTGACTTGCTGGGAACCTTCTTCCATTCGTTCCCCAGTGAAATGGATCCAAAATCACTGAAAGTCTGCTGCTGGAAAAACAATCTTTTTCCGACGTTTGTCTCTTTTCAAAGTGCAGCGTCTGGATGGAGAAGGGGAGAAAAAAAGAAATAATTTTTTATTTGTATTTTTTTTTCGTAAACCCGAAAAATTAATAAATGAATAAATAAATAACGCACGGCCCGGGTGCGGCAAATAAGTCAAATAAATACATGAATAAGGCAAGACACGGTGACCAGTTTGCTTTTATTCACACGCAAACACAATAGCGCCACTTTACAGGGTTTGGTAGTGGAGCGCTACTCTCGTTTTCTCGTCTATTTTTCAACAGCATTGTTTTCCCCGGGTGGGGAAGTGCACCATTCCTGGAGGTACTGCAATACCAGGTTGATGCGTGGAGTGGACAGAGCAAGCTCCTATTCCATCTCCCTGTTCCAAAAATCAATTTAATATATGGTCCCCAGATAGAGGACGTATCAGATATTAAACTGATAAGAACAGATACTACACTTGATCTTAGCCAAAAGGCCGAGAAGCGATAACCCGGGCCCATTCAGAATCAACGCCTCCCGAAGCAATCTACCTGGCTCACCCGGACTTGGCTCTTCCCTCGCACCGTCGCTGGCCGCCTTTCCGCCTCTTTTTCCGACTCCCAGCAAGGGCTCAGTATGTCTGGGTGGAAAGGAGGCCCCGGCCTCAGGCCTTCTCCCGGCTCCCAGAGTCCTCCTCGGCTGTCGCCTCATCAGGCGTCACTTAGCATACCCACGTTGTCCTCTTTCTAGAATTTGCATGCCCCGCCCCTTCCTGCGCACTGCTTCCAGACGGCTGGCCAGAAAGCCTGGCAGCCAGGGGATGCTGGGAATCAGCCCAGGATGCCCTGGACAGCTCCCTGACCGGATATGGCCGGCCCCTCACCCTCGCTTGCCGGGGACACTGCTCCCCTGCAGCCTAAGGCCTATAGATAAGGCTTGGCCGTTCGGGGACGGGCGGGGCGGGCAGAGAAGGAAAAGGACTCTGTATTTTTCTTCTTGCTCAGAGAAGCCAAGGGCAGTGTCCACTTCTCTGCCAGCCTGCATGCCAGCCAGCCTGCCTGCCTGCCTCCCTTCCTCCCTTCCTCCCTCCCTCCCTCCCTCCCTCCCTCCCACTGACTTGCTGGGAACCTTCTTCCATTCGTTCCCCAGTGAAATGGATCCAAAATCACTGAAAGTCTGCTGCTGGAAAAACAATCTTTTTCCGACGTTTGTCTCTTTTCAAAGTGCAGCGTCTGGATGGAGAAGGGGAGAAAAAAAGAAACAATTTTTTATTTGTATTTTTTTTCGTAAACCCGAAAAATTAATAAATAAATAAATAACGCACGGCCCGGGTGCGGCAAATAAGTCAAATAAATACATGAATAAGGCAAGACACGGTGACCAGTTTGCTTTTATTCACACGCAAACACAATAGCGCCACTTTACAGGGTTTGGTAGTGGAGCGCTACTCTCGTTTTCTCGTCTATTTTTCAACAGCATTGTTTTCCCCGGGTGGGGAAGTGCACCATTCCTGGAGGTACTGCAATACCAGGTTGATGCGTGGAGTGGACAGAGCAAGCTCCTATTCCATCTCCCTGTTCCAAAAATCAATTTAATATATGGTCCCCAGATAGAGGACGTATCAGATATTAAACTGATAAGAACAGATACTACACTTGATCTTAGCCAAAAGGCCGAGAAGCGATAACCCGGGCCCATTCAGAATCAACGCCTCCCGAAGCAATCTACCTGGCTCACCCGGACTTGGGTCTTCCCTCGCACCGTCGCTGGCCGCCTTTCCGCCTCTTTTTCCGACTCCCAGCAAGGGCTCAGTATGTCTGGGTGGAAAGGAGGCCCCGGCCTCAGGCCTTCTCCCGGCTCCCAGAGTCCTCCTCGGCTGTCGCCTCATCAGGCGTCACTTAGCATACCCACGTTGTCCTCTTTCTAGAATTTGCATGCCCCGCCACTTCCTGCGCACTGCTTCCAGACGGCTGGCCAGAAAGCCTGGCAGCCAGGGGATGCTGGGAATCAGCCCAGGATGCCCTGGACAGCTCCCTGACCGGATATGGCCGGCCCCTCACCCTCGCTTGCCGGGGACACTGCTCCCCTGCAGCCTAAGGCCTATAGATAAGGCTTGGCCGTTCGTGGCCGTTCGGGGACGGGCGGGGCGGGCAGAGAAGGAAAAGGACTCTGTATTTTTCTTCTTGCTCAGAGAAGCCAAGGGCAGTGTCCACTTCTCTGCCAGCCTGCATGCCAGCCAGCCTGCCTGCCTGCCTCCCTGCCTCCCTCCCTCCCTCCACTTCCTCCCTCCCTCCCTCCCTCCCTCCCTCCCACTGACTTGCTGGGAACCTTCTTCCATTCGTTCCCCAGTGAAATGGATCCAAAATCACTGAAAGTCTGCTGCTGGAAAAACAATCTTTTTCCGACGTTTGTCTCTTTTCAAAGTGCAGCGTCTGGATGGAGAAGGGGAGAAAAAAAGAAATAATTTTTTATTTGTATTTTTTTTCGTAAACCCGAAAAATTAATAAATAAATAAATAAATAACGCACGGCCCGGGTGCGGCAAATAAGTCAAATAAATACATGAATAAGGCAAGACACGGTGACCAGTTTGCTTTTATTCACACGCAAACACAATAGCGCCACTTTACAGGGTTTGGTAGTGGAGCGCTACTCTCGTTTTCTCGTCTATTTTTCAACAGCATTGTTTTCCCCGGGTGGGGAAGTGCACCATTCCTGGAGGTACTGCAATACCAGGTTGATGCGTGGAGTGGACAGAGCAAGCTCCTATTCCATCTCCCTGTTCCAAAAATCAATTTAATATATGGTCCCCAGATAGAGGACGTATCAGATATTAAACTGATAAGAACAGATACTACACTTGATCTTAGCCAAAAGGCCGAGAAGCGATAACCCGGGCCCATTCAGAATCAACGCCTCCCGAAGCAATCTACCTGGCTCACCCGGACTTGGGTCTTCCCTCGCACCGTCGCTGGCCGCCTTTCCGCCTCTTTTTCCGACTCCCAGCAAGGGCTCAGTATGTCTGGGTGGAAAGGAGGCCCCGGCCTCAGGCCTTCTCCCGGCTCCCAGAGTCCTCCTCGGCTGTCGCCTCATCAGGCGTCACTTAGCATACCCACGTTGTCCTCTTTCTAGAATTTGCATGCCCCGCCCCGCCCCTGCGCACAGCTTCCAGACAGCTGGCCAGAAAGCCTGGCAGCCAGGGGATGCTGGGAATCAGCCCAGGATGCCCTGGACAGCTCCCTGACCGGATATGGCCGGCCCCTCACCCTCGCTTGCCGGGGACACTGCTCCCCTGCAGCCTAAGGCCTATAGATAAGGCTTGGCCGTTCGTGGCCGTTCGGGGACGGGCGGGGCGGGCAGAGAAGGAAAAGGACTCTGTATTTTTCTTCTTGCTCAGAGAAGCCAAGGGCAGTGTCCACTTCTCTGCCAGCCTGCATGCCTGCCAGCCTGCCTCCCTGCCTCCCTCCCTCCCTCCCTCCCTCCCTTCCTCCCTCCCTCCCTCCCTCCCTCCCACTGACTTGCTGGGAACCTTCTTCCATTCGTTCCCCAGTGAAATGGATCCAAAATCACTGAAAGTCTGCTGCTGGAAAAACAATCTTTTTCCGACGTTTGTCTCTTTTCAAAGTGCAGCGTCTGGATGGAGAAGGGGAAAAAAAAATAAAAAGAAATCACTTTATTTATTTTTTTGAAACGCGAAAAATAAATAAATAACGCACGGCCCGGGTGCCGCAAAGTGGCAAATACGTCAAATAAATACATAAATAAGGCAAGACACGGTGACCAGTTTGCTTTTATTCACACGCAAACACAATAGCGCCACTTTACAGGGTTTGGTAGTGAAGCGCTGCTTTCGTTTTCTCGTCTATTTTTTCAACAGCATTGTTTTCCCCGGGTGGGGAAGTGCACCATCCCTGGAGGTACTGCAATACCAGGTTGATGCGTGGAGTGGACAGAGCAAGCTCCTATTCCATCTCCCTGTTCCAAAAATCAATTTAATATATGGTCCCCAGATAGAGGACGTATCAGATATTAAACTGATAAGAACAGATACTACACTTGATCTTAGCCAAAAGGCCGAGAAGCGATAACCAGAATGGTGCCAGAATGAACGCCTCCCGAAGAAATCCACCTGGCTGACCCGGACCGGGGTCTTCCCTGGCACCGTCGCTGGCTGGCCTATCGCCTCTTTTTCTGACTCCCAGCAAGATCTCGGCATGTGCTGGTGGAAAGGAGGCCCCGGCTGGCCATAAAGCCTGGCAGCCAGGGGATGCTGGGAATCAGCCCAGGATGCCCTGGACAGCTCCCTGACAGGGGGTCCTTTGGGGTCCACTGACCTCCCTGTACCCTACAGCCCTGGGCTGACTGAAGAAGGGTAGAGAGGGGCAGGTTACCTGCTCCAGACTGGGTCCCACCTTGGAAGGGTCCACTGACATCAGGGGCTCTGCCAGGCTAGGCCTGGCCACCTCTGGGGCAGTTCTGGTGGGAGGGAGACTTTTCATCCTCCCCAATACTCTGTCTGTGTGGAGTGATCCATAGTTTCAGGCTTCACAACACAAAAATCTGCTTGAGCTTGGGCTGTGACCATCACAGCCCTTCCAACCTTTTCAGGGAGGAAATCTGCTTGAGCTTGGGCAGCGACCATCACAGCCCCACTAACCTTTTCAGAAAGGCCTACCATTTTGGAATGGGTTTCCTTTTCTACCTCAGCCCAGGCTGAGATCTCTAGATCATTTCCCGGTAGGCAATCTACAGGCAAGTTTGTAGACACTGCCACTCTTTGGGCCAGTGACACCTCCCCAGCTGAGATTTACTACTGCCATGGGATGATCTTTCTGCACTCCATCAATATTGATCACGTGGTATGTGAACCCAGGTAAAAGTTGTCCTGAGGGGACTAGACTCTCAGTCACCATAGTGATGCTAGCCCATGTGTATCTATAGGCGTCAACTTTCTGACCATTGATGAGGGGCTCCTGTCTATATTTGCCCAAAGTATTGGGACAATCAGTGAAGGTGGGAAACCCTCAGCCATTCTCATAGACTAGAGTTTCTGTATTAGGGGACCTGGTTAGGCCAGAGTCTACCTGAGCCCAGCCACAGCACTCCCACCACCTGGGGGATTACTACTAATAGTAACAGGAGGTTTGGGAGTATTACTTGGAGGAATACTTTCCTTATTGTTGGCCTTTGGGCAACTGCTGTCAGTTTTCCAATGGCCAGGCTGCTTACACACATGGCAATAAGGTTTCTTAATGTTAGGATGGAAGGATTTTGGGACCCACCCCCTCAGAGGATTTTTGGGGCCCTGTAGTGGATTTGTCCTTAGATTTATCCCTACCTTTCTCTTTTTTTTTTGTTTAAATATCCTTTGTTAGAAACACAGGAGAAGTAAAGCATGAATTCTACAACATACATATCATTACATCTCTGGGATGTCTGTCACGTTTACGGGGCATATCACCCAATGCAGTGGTTCGCTGCTTCATAATTCACAGCAATTTTCCCCATCACAAATGTTTCAGGACATGTTAGCGCTACAAAGGATATAACATTCTGAATTAAACAGTGAGGGAAGGAGGGGAGGAGAGGGAACAGAGGACTATGGGGGGGACTGGGAAGGGTCGGTTATGGTCATCGGGTGTGAGGCTGCTACGTTTGTAGCTGGTCAGGGGTGTGTCAACGCAGGGGGTCGTGTGGGTGTCGCCCACAATGGACCAGGGGAGTGAGCATGGCCTGTGGGGGGGGGGGGGAGATGTGTCTGTTGTGGTAGATGCGTCGAGTGAGGGGGGTGATGGGGGAAGCAACATCAAGACCGACCTCACGGCGCACCAGTAGGGGGCGTGCCAGTGACACCATCCGAGTGGTCGGCCTCCGCAGGGTTCTGCGTTAGACGGCATTCCTTATGAAAGGAATTGAGCATTGCATCCCAAGGTACCGCTATCGGAAACTGTCGTAGGCCTGCCGTTTCCTCGTTATGGAGGGTGGTGCTTTCCGCCTTCGCCCAGGTGTCTAGTGATGTATGCCAGTGTGTCGGTAGTGGTGGGGCGGTTCGTTTCCAGTGTTTCGTGATCAATCTTTTTGCCGTGAGTAGGCCAAGGTCCCAGAAACGAGAGGAGACTTTATTCAATGGAGTCCGCTGATAGAGACCCAGTATGCACGCCTCCCACGTGTGCGGTATCGCCATGGCCGTGCATTTGTCTAGCGTTTTCAGCACCGCCTCCCAGTATGTCCGAATCAGTGGGCACTGCCATAGCATGTGTAGCAGATCTGCTCCTTCCAGTGCACATCTGGGGCAGCTGGCTGCAGCTCCCGGGAAGTATTGATTGATTTTATTGGGGGAGAGGTAAGCTCTGTGCAGTATGTAGAACTGACTCAGTTTGAAGCGTGCGTTGCGGGGAACGTGTCTGGGGCCTAGCAGTATCGTTTTCCACTCCTTGTCTGTCCAGTCCCTCCCCCTGTCAGTGGCCCACTTGTCACGGAGCGGTTGCAACGAGTGCTGCGTATGTGACAATAGCGCCTGATGAAGCCAGTGCACCACGTGTGTGCCGTTTCCCATGACATGTAGGCTCTGAATCAATTGATGTGTGGGTAGTTCTGTGCTGATGCTGCCCCACCGCTTCGTGTATGCTAAAAGTAAGGAGGTGTGCTGTAAAAACTGCCCTGGTGGGAGGCCTGTGTCAGCAGCCAGTGTCGCGAACGGTATCAGGATGCCGTCAGCGTATAGGTCTTCCATGGTGTCCACTCCAGTTCGTGTCCAGTGCTCCAGCGCCGTTTCCGTGACTATGGAGGCAGTCATGGGGGTGCCCAATAGTGGGAGAGCCGGGGTATATGGTTTAGTCAGTCTCGTAAGCCGCAGGCTTCTGATATAACATCGTACCGCTACACCTACATGGAGTTGAGTTGACCTCCTCGGGTGCGTCAGGGGGTGGAATAGGGTATGGATTTGTGTGGGGGATAGCACGTCCGCAGTCGTGGCCGTGTCCTCCAGGCGGTTTCCCGCTAGCCAGGCAGTGACCCATTGTAGCTGGGCTGCTAGATAGTAAAGTTCGAGGTTCGGTACCGCGAGGCCACCCTCGTCGACTGGAGCGTGTAGTTTTTTGAGTGCCACTCTGGGTCGCCCGGTGTTCCATATCAGGTCCCTGATCATGGAGGCCAATTCTCTGAAGGTGTGCGCTCGCACATATACTGGTATATTTGCGAAATAATATAAAAGCCGGGGGAGGACGATCATTTTCGTCAGCGTCACTCTGCTCGGGACATTGAGCGGCAGGGACTTCCAAAAGGCAATCTGGGACCTAATGGACGCTATGGCACGTGTCAGGTTGCCATCCAGTATGTCCTGTGGCGTCCTGTATACTTGCACTCCTAGGTATTTGAACGTAGTGTGGTGCCATGGCAGTCGCTCACCATTGATCTCGATGCTAGGGTCCGGGATGTCCAGGTTGAACGAGTACGCCCCTGACTTGGACCAGTTTACCTTGAGGCCTGACATGGTCTCAAAGGACCTGAAGATCTCCGAAAGGTCTGGCGGTATGCGAGTAAGGTCCCTGACGTACAAAAGGAGGTCGTCTGCATATAGCGAGACTATGTGTGTGCCATCCGCCAGCGGGATTCCCCAGTGTAAGTCCTTACTGCGCAGTAGTGCAGCTAGGGGCTCAATTGCTAGTGAAAAGAGCAATGGGGATAAGGGGCAGCCTTGTCTGGTGCCGCGCTGCACCTTGATGGCATCAGATAATAGCCCGCCTGTGCGGACTCGCACCGTTGGGTGTCTGTATAGCAGCCCCACTAGTTCAATATAGTCATCCCCTAGATCGAATTTGCGCAATACGGCCAGTAGGTAAGGCCACTCGAGCGAGTCGAATGCCTTCTCTAGATCAAGGACCAGGCAGCCCGACCGAGGCCAGTCTTGCGTCGCGTATGTTTGTATTCGGAAAAGCCTCCGTATGTTGTGAGAGGTGCATCTGGTGGGCACAAAGCCCTTCTGGTCAGTGTGTATCAAGTCAGGCACCAGACCCGCGAGCCGTCAGGCGAGAGTTGAGGCCAGTATCTTATAATCAGTGTTTAGCAATGCTAGGGGTCGATAGGAGCCGAGGAGTGTGTCATCTCTGCCCGGTTTTAACAGGGATACTAACGTTGCCTCATTCATTGACCGGGGTAGGGTCATGTCCTCCAACGCCGTCGCATAGACCCGTAGGAGCTCCGGAATCAGGATGTCTGAGCACGCCTTATAGTATTCCGCCGGCAGGCCATCGGGGCCCGGCGCCTTGCCATTCGAGAGGGCAAAGATGGCCTCGCGAAGGTCCTCCGCCAGCAACGGCGACCCCAGGTCGTCCCGCTGGTCGTCTGTCAGGGCAGGCAACATGATATTCTCTAGATACGCAGAGATGATAGGCTGTGTGGTTAGCAGACGGGATATGTAAAGCGCGCTGTAATGCGTCGCAAAGGCTTCGTGAATCTGCGCCTGTGTGTAGACTATTGGACCAACTAGCGGTTGTATCGCCGTCACTGGCGTCATATGATTCTCGCGTTGTATCAGCCAAACCAGCAGTTTGCCGGGTTTGTCTCCAGCGTGATGTGAGCGGGCTGAGTGAGCCTTGTAGTTGATGTTTTTCAGCCTGTCAATCAGTTTGTCGTGTTCCGCCCGCGCCTGTAATAGGTCAGTGTTGGGGTCTGTGGCCGTCGTCTGCTCTAGTCGTAGCAAGTCTGATTCTATGCGTCGGAGATCCGCTTCCAATTGCCGTCGGGAATGGGCCTGTGTGCCCAGGCATTGACCCCGGAGGACCACTTTGAACGCGTCCCATTCTATCTGGGGAGTCGATGCCGAGCCTGCGTTGTCCTCAAAATACTGTGCTGTCTGCGTGCATATGGAACTCCTAAATGTACTGTCTAGTAAGAGGTCGGGTTGTAACCGCCATGTGGGTATTGGTGGTCTGGGTTGGTCCCACATCAGGTCCAAGAGGTGCGGGTTGTGGTCGGAGTGTGTGCGTCCCATGTAACAGGTGTCAGCGACATTGGGTAGGAGCTCACTAGAGATCATGTACCGGTCTAGACGCACATGTAGGGCGTGCGCTCTCGAGTATTACGAATAAACCTGGGAGTGTGGGTTGCGAGCGCGCCACGCATCCTGTAGGCCCCATTGCGTGGACCATGCCTGCAGCGCTTCGTAGTGGCCTGCGCTTGCGAGTTGGGTGGTGTAGGATGGGAGCGGTCTAGTGTTAAGTCCAATGAACTGTTGTAATCCCCGCCTAGCACCCAAGGGATTCCATGCCAGGGGGCCAGTGTGTGCGACAAGTGCGTGAGGAAATCTGCCAGCCCCGTGTTGGGTGCATATATGGAGGCTATTACCAGTGGGTTGCCATCTAGTTTGCCATGGATAGCTACGTATCTGCCCTCGGGGTCTATATGTACAGCCTGTGTGGTCCATGGAGTGCCCGGCCTGACCCATATCAGCGCCCCCCTAGCGTACGACGAGAAACCCGTGGCATAGAGCTGTCCTCGCCACCTGCGCCGCAGCGTGAGAGTTTCCGTGTTAGCAAGGTGCGTTTCTTGGAGGAGGGCAATTTGTATGTGGTGGCGTTTGAGGTATGAATATATTTGGTAACGTCGGGATGGTGTATGTATACCCCTCACATTCCACGTGCATACCTTAATGGGCGACATTACAATATTGCAGCAAAACCCCCCACCCAGCACTCCCTCCACCCCCCCATGCAAAGGCATTCATCATCAAGCGAACTACCCCCGCCACCCAATAGGCGCTTGATGTGTTGCATCGCTGCACTGTGACCATAGGGGGGGGAAACAAAAACATGGCTAACGGAACAATGAGCCAGTGAATAATATGAACATTCAAAATACCAAAAGGTCGGATGCTAAACGTGCCCCCGTCCATACTCTCTAGGAGAGCAACAAAATTCAAGTCTAAGGGGGTGGTTGTGCTATACGCACTGAATCAAGTGGTCGGTGTCAATATGGTTATTGAGCGAAGGCCCATTGCCTTCCCGGAAGGAACGTGTTAGTCTAGTTCGCCTTTGCAGACAGTGAACCCAGCATGTACATACACAAAACTCATACATTACGTGTCCCAACCGAGCTGCCATCAGGTAGGGCCAAGCGTCCCTGTAGCTGCGCATCAATCGGGCATGGGCCATCCCCACCAACACCTGGGATCACGTTCAGTGGTGGGATGTCAGGCGTGCACATGCCTCGCGGGTAGCACGGAGAGTTGAGGTTGTATTCCGCTGCCATGGTCAGGTCTCATTGCGGCAGAGTTGCCCCAGGACCGCTGTGGCGGGCAGTTTCGAACGGCGTGGTAGAGTGCTGCGGGTATCGCGTGGTCAGCTGATGTAGTCCGCCGTCTGGGGGGGTGACGTCAGGTCGGTCTTCCGAGGTCGAGGAGTCTGGCACCCCATAGATGGCTTCGTCGTCACTCTGGAGGTCCTGTGCGCTGCCGCCCGCCATTTCGCTCTGTGCAGGGGATCCGCTGAGTTCCATCACCAGGCGGAGAGCGTCTTGTTGCTCCTGGCGTCTGGCATCCGCTGGGGGGAAGGTCTCTTCGCTGCCTGTGATTCCGGCTGAGAGTTCCGGCGGGGTCGTCGTCTCCGCCTATGATTACTGGGACGTCGCCGGGGCAAAGGACCCGCGGACGTTTTGGGTTCTGTATCAACTCCGCTGTCTAGCCAGGTTTCCGCCTCTGCGGGGTCCGTGAAGAAATGAGTCCGTTCACCCGCTACGACTCTCAACTTCGCGGGAAAGAGCAGCGAGTATTGGAGGCCCATTTGTCTCAGTCGCTTCTTCACCGCCAGAAAGTCATGTCTTTGCCGCTGGACTTGACCAGTGTAGTCGGGAAAGAACATCACTGACGCGTTCTCGATCCGGACCTCTTGGAGCTTGCGCGTTTCTCACAGGATGGAGTCTCTGTCCCGGTAATTCATTATGCGGAGCAGCATTGGCCTCGGGTTGGAGCCTGTCGTCAGAGGTTTGGTGGGGACTCTGTGAGCACGTTCTACCACAAAGTGTGGGGAGAGCGATCCTTCCGGCAGGATACCTTTCAACCATTGCTCCATGTGTTCCTCAGGGGATCTCCCTTCCCATTTCTCCGGAACCCCGACCAAGCGCACGTTGTTCCTTCGGGTTCTACCTTCCGCGTCTTCGGCTCTGTCCTCCAAGTGCTCCACCCTGTTCAATAAGTCCTGTATGTGTTTATGTGACTGGTCGGCTTGAGGCTGAAGTGTCTGTACTGTGCTCTCCAGGGCGGTGGTGCGGTCTGCTAGTTTTTTATGATCCGCCCTTAGGTGTGTGAGGTCGATGACTACGCTATCGATCTTGGTGGCTAAGGAGGTACGAGTTAGGTTGATTGACTCCTCGAGCCTCTCCATTGCAGCCAACATGGTGTCTAGTTTAGCCGCCGTCTGGTCCGGATCAGCGTACTTCCCGGTCTTGTCCATCTTGGCCTTCTGATTAGCATTGCCGGTACCAGTCCTTGTTTTGGGTCCGGTAGACATCTGAGCCTCCTCGCTATGTCTGGTCCAGTGGTTCGCCTCTCTCTCAGAGGATCAGTTCGCTCGCGTGATTGTGCAGCCGCGGGGTGAGTGGACACCGCAGAGCGTCCGTGGCTCCCAGGTGGGTGTGCGCTCGGGTAGTAGCCTGCGGTGTTTGGTGTCTGGCGGGTTGGTATGGTAGAGTTGATGCGTGTCGCGGGCCCAGCGTGCGTCGCTCCACGATGCGGAAGGTGCCGATGTGGGTCTCGTAAGTGATCGCGGCACTCCCGAGGATCAGCCAGTCGCAGGGGAAGTGGGCACCGCACCGCGCCCGTGGCTTCCGGGCGGGCGTGCACACTGGTGGCGGTCTGTGGCGCCTTGTGACTGGCGAGTCGATCTGGGAGAGCTAGTTCGTGTTGTGGGCCCAGCGTGTGTCGCACTGTGGTGGGTAGGCGCCGTGGTGGGCCGTGCAAGGTGTCGCGGCACTTCCGAGGACTGTCCAGTCGTGGGGCAGGAGATCACCACACAGTGTCCGAGGCCCCCAGGTGGGCGTGTGTTCGGGCAGGGCTCCGTGTCAGGCGGGTTGGTGTGGCAGGGTTGGCGCGTGGCGGTGGTTCAGCGCGCGTCGTGTTGTGGAGGGTTGGGCGCTGTGGCGGGTCTCGTGAGCTGTCGCTGCCCACCCGAGGCGTGGGTGTTGCCGTGGGTGCTCCGTCAGCCGGGCCGAGGGTATCTGCGAGGCTCACCGGCCCCGGCCAACACGAGAGTGCGCAGTCCTGTGAGCGCCGTTGGTGGGGTTGGCGGTATCTCACCGCCATGCAGCACGGGTCCCGCCAGTTCGGCCACCGCCAACCACTCGTGTTCGCCCCTCCGGTCCAGTGCTCAGGGGGGGGGTCAGCTGGGTAGCAGATTGTTCAATTGGGCTGGGCCAGGCGTCGCAGTCCGCCTCCGTACCTTGGCGTAGCGTCGCGTGGTCTTGGTGCGTGTGGGCCTGTGCCGCCGCCTGGAGCCTCGGTCTCTCGTAGGTGGTGCCAGGGACTGAAAGCAACGTTCGCGGCCACCTGTCCGTGTAGTCCGCGGTGCTTCGCGGGTGTTCCGATTTGTCTCAAAATCGGCCAGGTGGTCGGCAATGACGTCCAGCGGCAGCGCTGGTGTTTCGCCGCCGTCTGCAGGCAGTATTGCGCCGGATAAATGTGCCGGGAATGTAGGCTCGGTGCGGAGCTCTACTCCAAAGCGGCCATTCTTGTCGCGTGCTTAGCCACGCCCCCCTATCCCTACCTTTCTCTTGAGGCTTAGTAAAATCTTTCTTCTGGTCACCACCCTGATTTTTAGGCCTAATCCTGGTTCTGACCCATTTGTCTGCCTTCTTACCCAATTCTTGGGGAGAGGTCAGATCAGAGTCCACCAGGTGCTGATGAAGAAGCTGGTTTTGACAATTACGAAGGAACTGCTCCCTCATAATCAAAGTATACAATCCTGTATAGGCATGTACTTTGCTGCCCGATAACCAGCCCTCCAGAGCATTAGTAGCACAATCTACAAAATCAGTCCAGTCCTGAGTCTGTGTCTTCTGGGTATCCCTGAACAACAATCTATATTGCTCAGTGGTTAAGCCAAACCCATCAATCAGAGCACTCTTCAGGACTTTGTAGATGTTAGCATCCTCATCACTAACTGTGAGGAGCTTGACTCTGCCTTTTTCTGAAAAGGAGAGCGATAAGATTGCTGCCCACTGACTTTGGGGTACATGCTGTACTTTGCAAACACTCTCCAAAGCAGTAATCCACTTGTGGATGGCATCCCAAACTTTGTAGGGTGGGACAATCTTGCTTAGGTTTCTATTATCATAGGACCTATCTTTATCCTTGGGGATAATGCTGCCACCAGTGGGTTCTACCCCACTTAACTTTTGCTCTCTTGCAAAAGCAAGTCTCTCTTTGGCGATGGCAAGTTCTTGCCTCCCAATCCTCAGATTGACTTCTCTCATTCAGGCCTGATGTTCTTTTCTCTCAGGGGAAGACATTCTCCTAATAACATCTGACCCTAATAAGGCACCAGAGTGGTGAGATTCCCTGGATGGGGATCTCCTCCTCCTGGGCTCAGAGTTAAGCCTGCTTGGGGGTCTGTATGGGGCTATGCCCCCTCCAGCCCCGTGTAGGCTTAGGTTAGCCTGGCTAAGTGTTCCCACTAGGACCTGCCTATCAGTATCCTCATCAGAGTCCTCCTCTTCTACCTCATCTTCATCAATAAGATGAGGATCAGGGGAATCCTCTGCTGAGGGATGTCCCTCATCTGCATTAACTGACAGACCTGTGCTAGAGGCCTTTAGAGCATCATATTCTTCCATGAGCTCAATCAGGTGTCTGAGGGTAGGGTTGGAACCCTGTTTTAACTTTCTAGATGTGCACAAGTGCCTTAAATCATGGAAAGTTAGGGTATCATATCTGGAAGGTATCCTTAAAGGATCTACCTCCACTGGGAGAGACCCACTTGGTTCTGCTCTCAGAGACATGATCTAGTGAGGTGTGGTGTCTGCACCTACCTACACTAGGTGTTACCTACTAAACATCTCTAGGAGTTGTAGTCAGGGTGTGCTACGCCCTTTGCTCTACAACAACTAAGTTAAGTAGAACTTAAGTATTTAAGACTTGCATTATATGTACCTCTAGGTACCTTAATTTGATCTTTCAAATGATATCCCAAGGTATTATGGTAAAACAATCAGCAAGCTCTTATCCCAACCGCTTCACACCAATGTGAGAAGTTGGCCTGATATGTGATGTCCACTATTCTAGCGGGCACCCTGTATCAGTCCAAACAATCCTTATGGTGATGGTTATAAAGTCAACCTTATAGACCAGCTATCTTAGTGGTAGCATGGACAAAGCAGTCTTAGGCTAACACTTCAGAGAGCATGTGAAGCCAATTGTTTTACCAATAATAACCCCTTGAATACCAGATGAAAGGACACTACACAAGGTATATATAAAATGTATATGTATTTATTTCTAACACAACCCCTCTGCACCCTTTATGGGGGTCAGAGTTCGAGGTACAGTACAAGTAACTTAATAAGCATACGTTAAGTTGCACAATTACAATTCTGACCTAGGGGCCTCGTAAACCATATACTAAAGAAGTGGTATAAGAACCCCTTCAGGACAGGTGAACAGGCCTAGGGCCTTGGAAATCGGTGGGGCTACACAGAGTAACCGAAGGTTAGGAAGCAGGAGTCCCACAGGATGCATGTGCAGTGTCTAAACACACACACGGGTTCTCATAGACTTTCAACGGGAACGTAAAGTTTAGAAACTAGTTCATTTCGGACCTTCCAGGTGGACTACGGGAAAACCCAATTAAAGTAGGACACTTGGATTGTTATTACCCACAGGAGCACTGGAGTACTCGAGTTACCTCACCCAGGGAAACCGGGTGTATAGGTGTCAAGTCGTGTCGGGTTTTGTCGTCGAATCCTACGCAGAGCTGCAAGAAGATGCTGCAGGCGACCAGGAGGAAGATGTCCAGGTGGATGCAAGGGTGGATTGAGGAAGTGAAGAACCGGAAAGCAGAGGGGACAGAGTCTGGGTCACTAGTCAGTGACCAGGAAGGAACCAGGCGATGTTGAGATGCAATCAGGTGATGTTGTGAAGCTTGTCTCTGCAGCCACGTGGACCAGGAGGCGTCAACGACGACCAGGAGCTGGATAGGGACTGTCTCACGAAGGATCTCGCTGTTGGCGGTGTCGGCTTCCGGATTGGAGTCAACAAGCCTTGGCAAAGGCAACCCACATAGGATGTGAAGATTGGCTTCTGTTCAGACCAGCAAGGTCTGAAGGGCTTCCTTTTTGCAGGAAAGCCGGAGCAAACCCAGGGCAACCAGGCAAGCAGCGTTGTTTCAAAATGGAGTCTTCAAGATGGCCACTAGCCAGCGGGCTAGCAACCGCGAAGATGCTTCGAGGAGAAATGCAAGAGCGGGCCCCACGCGGCACTCGTGGAGTGTGGAGGGCTGAGCTTCGGTGCACTTATGGCTCGGGGTAGGGGCTTTGCAATCCCCAATGCACAACTTCGAGGACGCCTCAGAGGCTGCACAGTTTAACAAAGAGCAAAATGGCCAGGTGTCCGGTCCCATGTCTTTCGTGTCCGCCACGGGTCTCAGCTGTGCTGGGGGAGTGGGTCGGGGTCTGAGAAGTCTAGAAGTCCAGTCCTGTGAAGCAGGGTTGTCGGGATCCTTCAGGAGCGGCAACAAAGCAAACCGACAAATCACTAGTTGGTGCCTTTTTGCACAGGGTGGTCACTCCTTGACCACAAGAGAGATTCTTCAGTCTTCTAGTTGTAATAGAATGTTGAAGGTCCAGAGTTTCGTTTCAGTTCAGGATAATCTAAAGTCTCTAGACTCAGCTCCTAGCTTTATAAGAATTAAAGGGGCTGGATTACCTGTTAGGTCCCTCCTATGGGTGGTACCAGGGAAGTGGTGGTTACACCCCTTTCCCTTTGTCCAGTTTCGCGCCAGAGCTGGGGCTGGAGTGTCCCAGCAACTGGTTGGAACCGGACTATGCATGGAGCACCTTGTGTGCCCCAGGCAGTGTCTCATTCCTTTCAACCCACCCTGCCCCAATACACTATAGCCTGTCTGGGGAGGTGCTAGCACCTCCCAAAGCAGGAAACCTATTGTCCAGGCCTCCCTCGCTGGAAGGGCTCCCAGCTCAGGAGGTCAGACTTGTGTCTGTGGCAGCAGCATCCATTTTGTGATGTTGAGGCTCTGTTTAACTTTAACCGGGTAAAGCTACAACTACATGTCTTCTCCCTCTAGAAGGGAGGAATGCTACCCCCACTGCCAGAACTGGCAGGGGGGGTAGTATTCCAAAGCGTATGACACCTTACACGACATGTTTTGATAAAGCCAAACCAAAGTTAGCCTTAACCGCGAGGATTATAATGCACTTAAGAGTATATGGTATGGCTATATCATAGAACAGCTATAAGGACATGGTTCCGAAAGCTGCAGACAGGCTCAGCTCATGCTAGAGCACCATCTCACATAAAATCAAGCACTCTGCCTCCAGGATTGTTACGGCCTGACATAGGAGTGACTTATAGGTATATATGTGTCTATATATAATGGTAGGTATAGGAATACTATACCTAAGCAAGGGGTGATTACACAACCTTGCCCCAGCTGAGTGATCAGCCAGTTGTGTCAATTTGGATGGCCAGCCAGGGGTGGCATAATTCATGCTGCAGCCCCTGGTAGGCCTTGGATGCACCTATGCCCTGGGTACCTATGGTACACTATACAGGGGCTCACAAGGTGACCCAATATCCAATTAGATATGTACCTAAAGTACATGGAGTCCATTTTACAGAGAGAACAGATAGCCTGGGGTCCTGAATAGCAGGATCCCAGGCCAAGTAAGTAAAAGAAAACAGCTAAACACTAGGCAAAAAGTTGGGGTAACCATATAGTCAGATATCCACCTTCCTACATCTCCCAGCAGACAATTGTCTGCAGTGCGAGAAACACTGTCCAATCACTCCCAATAGCTAAAGTAAGGGCTATTTGTGGTTTCACATAAGCACACATCCCCTTGCCAGAGGTTTGGGTGATTGACATGCCTGTAAAGGATGTTAGGAGGGTTGATAGGCCTCCAGAATTAGTCCACCCAAATGCCAGGAAAGAGAGCGACTAGGAAGTGCAATGGTATCCAGCTCTAAGAGCTACCACAGGTCCTTGGGTTTCCTATTTTGAGCCCCTAGTGAGCAAACTGACCCCAGCACGCTGGTGTCCTTCCTCCTGCTTCCTTAAAAGTCAGGTGGGCCTTTTCCAGAAACTTACATAAATTTGCATATACAATGCAAATATTCTTGTCTCAAAAAGTCAAAGTCGTAGATCCAGAAAGGATCAAATTTACATCAATTCAACAGTGGGTAAACTGATAAGAACAGATTTTTCTCTTTTTTTTAAACTTGTCAGGGCCTCATTTCGGGTTCAGATACGTCAATCATCACCTTCCACAAAGCCCTATTATTAGAAAGTCATTGGTAGCAACCTTGACAAGTGAACAAGCTATCGCATTGACCCGTTACCTGTTAATGAAAAAGGTCACATTAGTCAAATACATTACAGTAAATAACTTAATGTTTACTACACCTGTGTTCATCCTCATCCTCTTCTCCCTGTCGCCATTCAGTTCCTGGGTTAAACAGTGTAGGATCTGTTTTCACGGTTACCCTCCCTTATTGCTTGCTGTCAGTGTGTTTTTGACCTAGACTGATTGGGGTCCTCCTACTCAGGACCCCGGTCACTGTGCTTCCTTCCCTAAATCAACATAGTAAGTACTTTTGTACCTCCACAATTGGCTACTTGGGCACCCGTGCTAGTCCCTAGTATATGGTACTAAGGTACCCAGGGCATAGGTACACCAGGAGCCTCCCATGACTGCAGCATGTACTGTCACACACATGGGAGTCCACAAACTATGACTACAGGCCTGCCATTGCAGCCTGTGTGGGTTGGTGCTTGCATCCCTCATGCCAAATATATGCTTCCTTATATCTGAGGTCACTGCACTTAAAACCTATAAGTCACCCCTATTGGCACGCTCTTCAGTCATGAGGGCAGGGTGCTTGGTCATAAGTGTGCAGGATACCCCTACAAACTCCAGACTTGAGTCTCCAGGTTTTATAAGAGCGGCCAGCCATTTTAAATGCAGTGGACATCCGTCATTATGAGATGTCTAACCATATAGTGGCTGCACCGAACCCAGTCATGTTTGGTACCAAACATGTTGGGATCATACACAATCACCGATTCCAATGTTGGAAGTATGATCCCATGTTCTAGGAGGGCTTCTTAGGGATAACCTCCTGTACTCCTGGTAATAGCCTTCAAGGTCTGCCAGCAAGCTAGTTCTACTGCTGACCACAGACCCGATTCTGCCCTCCTGCTGCTGAGACAAGCTCAAACAGGGAACGGTAGAACAATAGGTTCCCTGTCACAGACATGACTTAGTCTACTGGGCTGCAGTGGGGTTGTTGGCCAGCACCACCAGACTGCTTTGAAGGGCACATTTGGGGACCTCCTTGTATACTCCAGTTGGAGCCAGTTCAGGAACCCTCAGCTCCCGCACTTGTGTGAAATTTGACAAAGAACAGGGGGAGTATCCTCCCTTCTCTCCAGCCTCACCTCTGGAAGGGACCTTTGAGTTGTTCCAACCCTTTCCTCGGGATACTTAAGGGCTCACCTGTGGGTGGGTCCTTAGATTTGCCATGGGACAAGCATCTAGCCCGAAATGACGTTGCTCCTCGACTGTCTTGACATTTGGACTTTGTGAGATTTCAACTGGAACAGAGACTGCACCAAGGAAGACTCCTGCTGCTCCTTGTCTCGCTCGTCTGTGTCTGTGCTTCTGCCAGGTTCTTCTACAGACCTGTGGGCATTAAGGACACCCAAAGACACACGAAGAAATATCCCTTGGATTGAAGGAGTCACTCCATGCATTGGCAGGTACCGCTAAGAAACTGACTGGTCTCCTGCTCCTGTTGTACTACTGACTTCAGGAGGATCAGCAATACAGGTGGTGGTTCTCCAACTTCCTCAAGGCCTGACCTGTCCTCTCTGCAATTTCGACGCCAGTGTCCATCATCGGAACCGCTGGGACTAAACCCTGTGCACCAAATTGACTTGCTATAGCCAAGTCTTGCTGGCTCTGCAATCCAGAGATCTTCAGGCTCCAGGATCTTTTGCCTCCAAGATCAGCTTCCTCCCCACATCCTTGGCACTGTGGGTCATCATCCTTGGTGATCTGCTTGATGACCTCTTGCGACTCCTGTGACTTTGGCCTGTTGTTCCTCCAGAGGGTCTTCTACTGCTTCAGTGGTCTCCCCGGCTTGCCGGGGCCTGCAATGACTCTCCTGCTGTTGATGAGTCCCTTGGAGCTTGCTATACCAACGTTGTTCCTTCTTCGTCTTCCATGCCAGCTGCGGCTAACCAGGCTTATTGGTTCTCCATCCACATGCCGACCACCTAGTCACTGATATCCAACTTGGGACAGTTTGTGCACACCTCCTAGTCTTACTCAGCATCGCCTGGTCCTCTCAGCTGCAACAACAAGGTCACCGTCAACTCTTCTGAACCTTCCGACATCAGTGGGCATTGTGTCTTCGTACCTCCTGGTCACTTGCGAGTGACCTACTCTGTTCCCTCTGCTTGCAGGTTCTTCTACTCCAGAATCTAGCCTTGGGTTCCACCGGACTCCTTCCTGAACTTCTCTAGAGGCACTTTTTTCTAAGACTTCAATTGCCGTCTACAGAGGTTTCCACGTCTCTTCACCCCTATACACCTGGCTTCCCCCGGTGTGGGTAACCTGGTTCTCAGGGCATCAACGGGTGGGGTGGCTATCCAACCTTCCGTCCTTCATCCTCTAAGTGAATTCTTCGGGATCCTCTGGAAAGGGTCTGTCTTTAAAACTGCAACTTCTTCATTGACTTCCATTGGGCATGCAGCTGTGTTCCCACTCTGCACAAAGCATCAGTGGGTTCCTGGATACTTACCTAGGGTGGATCCTTGTGTCTCTGGCTTCTCTAGGTCTTCTGGTCCAAGTCCCGTTCTCCTTTGCAGTTCGCATTCCACTTTTTTAGTATATGGTATGGTCTCCTCCTGTAAACCACTGTACTTTGTGCTACATACCTTTTTGCATTTGAAGTATTCTTGTGTATTGAGTGGATATCTACAGGTAAGAGATATACTAATGTGTTAGTGAGTGTTGTGTAATACACAGAAGTATTTTTATATAAACACTGAGTCGTTCTTTTTCATTTACCTCACACTACAGATTAAATTGGTAAACAAGCTGCTTAACACTCCTTCAAGATAAGCCTGAAAGCTACTCTCCACAGCAATAACTTTGAGAGCTTTCTATGGTTATCAAAGGCCAATAAAATCACCATAAGTGTCAGCTGGATTAGAGCGAGGTGCAGCACTTAAATTTAAATAAATGTACACCATATAATAGGCCAGCCTCCTACAAAGAGAAAAAGAAGCAATATGCACCATTCCTGGAGCTACTGCAATAAGAGGTTGATGCATGGAGCGGGCAGGGCAAGCTCCTATTCCATCTCCATGTCCAAAAAATCTATTAATATATGGTCCCCAGATAGAGGACGCATCAGTTATTTAACTGATAAGCACACAACTTTTTTACTGAATGTTCCACAACCAACAGTACAAGAATATAGCTATTTACATATTTTTAGAAAGGCCACAATATACAAAAAAGTCAGGGCAGTTCATCTCAGCAGAAGATGTAAAATGCAATAATTTAGGCTATCCAATCACAACATTTTGCTAATTTCCTTAGTTCAAACACTTGATCTTTCCATATGTGTACAGAGTCATTGAAATAATATGTACATAGTTTATCTAAGCACAAAATTCTACAATCTTGTAATTTCTTTGTACGAGAACAGAAGTCGGATACGCGCAATTAACGGTGTCTCTTTTGCACAGTTCAACTGTTTACAGAATGTACGATTCTGAGGCACAGGCATTTGTGGCAGACCATGAAGCACCATTTCATAGGTGAGTGCAGAGATAGCTGTGATCCCTTTTAAGTCCAAAACTGCAGAGCAAATTAACAGTTCCAAAAAAGGTGGGGAATAGTTTCTTCACAGGAACAGCCAATACGAGGACAACTAGGTGAGGATACAAAATGGAGGGTGGTATTGGAAATGTTTTACCAGAACACATTCGTCGACAGCCATCCATGCCAAGTCTTTCTGGGTGTTGGAGTTCCTTGTGCCACACTTTGGTCCATACCTGTTGGGACTGTTGGTGAAAGAAATGACCCAACACTACACATTTTTCTCGTGCCTTGAGTTCTCTTTTCAAGATAGGATACATAAGTTCTTGTTCAGCAGCCAAATTGCCTTTTATCAGATGAAGTTTTAAAAAGAGTCGTAGAGAAGTATAATAAAGGGGAGGAAACAGAAAATGAAGCTTGTTTGTTCAAAATGTAAAATTAAATGATAGCTGTGGAAGAAATAGGATACATAATTGCGCGTGAAACAAGCTCCTACATGTGGCCCATTTTCCATGCTCTTCAGTGTATGACATAATCGTTTAGAAGCAAAGAAGATGGACAAGGTAGGCATGTCCTGTCGTCCATTTCGTAAAGATAGAAAAACTTTGTGCCATACTAACTTCTCCATTTTAGTTCCAAAAAAGGGAAATACAATCTTTTGACAATGTATCAATATAGAAGGCATACGGGGGGTAAACCACAGCTAAGAATAAAATAGGTGGCAAAACAGACTGGATTACCAGTATCTTCCCTTCAAAAGACAGCTTTCTGGTTTTCCAAAAACTGGGGGTCTCCATTGGATCTCTGTCCCCCAGATAGCCAACATTCAGTTTCAGGAACTACAGCGGGCGTTTTAATGCCAATTATTAATGAAATATTTAGGCAGGGTTCCTTTCTATCAAATATGCAAGTTGCTTCAGTTCTCCCACTGCTAAAGAAACCCCAGTTGGACACTTCCGTTGCTAATAACTACCGCATAGGCTCTCCTTTACAGCCAAAATTGCAGAAAAGGCAATTAATAAAGAACTTACCCTATTCCTGGAATCACATGATCTATTGGATCATTCACAGTTCCGGTTTTGCTGCCAACACAGTACGGAACTGCTCGAATTACTGCCACAGAGGAACTAAGAAGTGGCTAGCCAGGATACTCTAAATTCAAATTAGAACCCACACAGCCCATATGTACTGCGTGACCAAGCCATTTGTTTAGCAAAACATTTATTTTAGTTCATGATCAAGTTTCAAAATTCATAAAAACATGTAATCAAAAGGAAACCACTGACAAAAACAGTCAAGTCAAAAGCAAAAACAAACAATTGTGTGCACAATGAATACAAAATATGCAAACATTGATACTGAATATTCAAACATTTACATGACACCAAAGTGCAACTTAAAATACAATACATACATTCCAAATCAATTGGGATCAAGAAACATTACATAAGAGATACACGAAAAAACCAGTCCTTTAACTAAAATACCAGTGGACAGGCGGAATTAAGGGTGGAAAGCAACTGCCTGCCTGTCTCACAAGACCTGTGACTAAATATTCAGTCTGGTTGCACGCAAGGGCCCACGACAGTGGAGTAAGTTGATCCCTAGCTGCACCCTGTTTTCTTGTCACAGGCTGGGGGTCAACGCGTTTCGAACCAAAATAATTAAAGGTTCTCCTCAGGACAGGGACTGGGTATGATCTTCACTGTGAAAAAAATTGAAAGGGGTGGTGTCAAACTGGTAGTGTCACAATTTGAAAAAACTCTCTGTCTATCCATAAGTACGAAAAAAAGTACGAAAAAAAGTTACCTGCACCACGAGCAAAAAGGAATTGCGGGAGTGGAGTTAAGACTGTAAAGCAGGACAATTAATCTGTGAAAAAATTTATAAAATGAGTGGCAATCAGGGCGACGAAATCTACTACTTGGGCACACTCACCAAGCTAATGTGTTTCTAGGCAATCAAGTACCTGAATAGAGTTGAAAAGGTGTCGAAACACAGGGCGCCCGCGAAGCGGTGCGCTGTTGGGAGGTAACAGGGTTCACATTCCTTGTATCAGCTGAGGAGGAAAAATAAGAAGGAAAAATAACCCACATCAAACAGTGAACACCCATTAAGTGGACACGAATCACTCCAATGATTTGCGGCACTTCTCCTACCTGCACGCCGTATGCCAAGGGAACCGGCTGTGTTTGAGACAAAGTCGAAGAATCTTTGTTCGGTTAATAGCGTTTCCAGCGGGAATAATTCTACCGCACAAACCGCTAAAAAAAGCAGAAAAGAGGCGCGTTTGACATAGCCTGGTACAACGAGTGTTTGATCTACAAGGGTCAACTAAAGGTCTCCGAAGACGAACTTACATGTGCACAGGGGATTCAATCCCGGCAGCGGCCGAAGGCATTCAGGGAGTCCTTGGCGCGGGCTCGTTTGAGTGATACTAAATGCTGGCTCAGTGGAAACACAGAAAGAGAGGGAGGACAACGGGTGGTTCTAAGGATGCTGGTACTAGAAGTCCCGCCGGACAGACTAGTGGATATGAACCTCAGTTTGTCATTATCCCACAGAATCTTTGGGCATTGCCTAAATGTGTAAACAAATCGAACAGTATCTTTTGTACAAGGGCACATGATTGAAAATATACCTCGCATTTTGTACAGATCGAATCTGGATTCTTTACAAATAATATGTATGTGCAAACGCAGACACCACATCTGCGCGCATTTATGATGACAATGGACTGGGGCCTCAGATATTATGAAGCCAATAGAGACTAAACATCGCCACTGTTTAGAGAATACCACTCACCATGACCACAAGTCAGTGGCATGGTAGTTTTTTTTTATTTTTAAAAGGGGGGGGGTTGTATTGGAAATGATGAAGTTCTTTACCAAAATCCAAGCAGCACGGCTAGAGCTCAACGCAGAAAGTACAGTGAATTAGAGATTACCAAGTTCTGACATTTCATTGAGGCCAGAATTTGAAGTGTCAAATTTCAGAATGAGATATGCCTCTTTTTGGGAGAGACGTACGTCCGGGTCCCCACTACCACCTCTGATAACCGCAAGCACGGTCCATCTAATATCATTGGCTGAGTGTTTGTGTTGTATGAAGTGGGAAACCAGCGGTGCTGTCAAAGTCTTGTTATTTATTCTGGAGCGATGTTGAATGATTCGTTGACGAACCTCCTGAGTAGTCTTCCCAATGTACACCTTTTTACAAGGACATTGAATTGCGTACACTGTGTTTTTGGTTTTACAATTAGTGTGTTCGTCATGTCTCCAAAATTTGTTGCCGTCTGTTAAGAGGGAACCCTCCATAGTGAGGTCACAGACTGTGCATGTCCCACATTTCCGGTGCCCCTTGACCGGATTAGACCCGAAGATGGTGCTTTGAGTATCTCTTTTAGCAGGGGGCCGAGTTGAAGTAATCATCTGGCCAATGCTCCGATTTTTTTTAAGAGCAAACAGCGGTACTCCCACATCTGGTAGGATTTCCTCAACCAAGTGCCAGCACTTCCTGATGGTTTTTTGGAGTTGGTTGGTATGGGGGCCAAACGTGGATACGCACACAATCCTTTGGGTTGCAGGTCTCGATCTTTTTTCTAAGAGGTGCTCCCTGGGCGTCCATCTGGCTCTCTTCATGGAATGCTTCAACAGCTTGTGGGGATAGCCTCTTTCCTGTAATTTGGCCGTGAGTGCTTGTCCATGGAGATCAAACTGCTGTGTTGACGAACAATTCCGCCTCACACGGAGAAATTGTCCGTATGGGAGGTTATCCCTCAGACTCCTAGGATGGTAACTCCTGTAGTGAAGTGCGTTGTTCTTATCAGTTTTCTTTTGATACAGGGAGCACATGAGTCCGTCCGTCTTGGCTGACACTTCCACATCAAGGAAAGGTAATGATTTAGAATCATAGCTCAGACTGAATTTAATGTCAGGGCTTCTATTGTTCAGCCAGACGTGAAATTCTTCAAGCAGAGCAGAGGACCCATTCCAGACACACCAGACATCGTCTATATATCTGAGCCATTGCTCAATATGATCTCTATAGGGGTTGTTAGTATACACATATCTCTCCTCGTATTGGCCCATGTAGAGGATCGCCATTTCAGGCGCAAAGGGACAGCCCATTGCTGAACCTTTGATTTGCAGAAACATTTCTTCCTCGAATGTAAAAAAGTTCTTTTTTAGAGCCAGTGTAGCGAACGAGACGATGAGATCAGTAGGGACCCTATGTGGACGAGGTCTGGTCTCCAGGTACAATTCAATGACATCCAGGCCATCGTGCTGCAGAATCTGCGTATACAAAGAAGATACGTCCATGGTGACAAGCAGTTGAGAATTGGGGTCAAATTTAAGGCCTTCGACTCTATTAATGAAATCCATGGTGTCTCTCAGATATGATGGAACTTGGACAACAAGAGGTTTGAGAAATATGTCCACAAATTGAGAGATCGGTTCAAAGACGAGTCGCACCCCGACACGATGGGGCGTCCCGGAGGTGTTTTAGAGTCTTTATGCACTTTCGGAAGAAAGTACAGATGGGGAGTTTGTGGATATTTCTTCACCAGGTATTCGGACTCCTTTGGACCAAGAATCCCTGCTTCTCTGGCCCCATTCACAAGTTTGGTAACCTCATCCAGTATCTGGGCTGTAGGGTCTTGTGTAATCCTGCGGTACCAATCCTGGTTGTAGACATGACTTCGTCCTTCGGTTCTGTATAGGTCCTTGGACCAGAGAACCACAGCTCCTCCTTTATCTGCAGGCCTTATGATGGCCTCCTGCTGGTTCTTCAATTCACGTATGGCTTCTCTTTGTTTCTTAGTGATGTTCCCAGGTACGAATGGGCGTCTCTTCTCAAGCATATTCAAAGATGACATGACAGAGCGCTCGAAAGCAATGATGTTCTTCGAGGTGTTGTGGTTGGGAGGGCAAAATGTTGATTTGTTTCGAAGACCTGAAGCTTCTGTTAGAACCTGATCCGGCGACTCTCTGAAGAACCATCTCAATCTTATTTTTCTAAAGAATTCCATGACCTCCAATTTGATTTTGGTGAAATCCATAGCTGTTCCAGGGACGAAGGAAAGGCCCAGTTCTAAGACTTCTTTTTCAGCTTGAGTTAGAATTTTTTCCGAGATGTTGATGATTGAGGATGGTTTTACGACTTGTAGTGCTGTTTGCGTGTGGTCATCTCCCACTGTGGTTTGAATCGTGTCCGTTTCTGCTGTTGGGCCTGGCCTAAAAAAGGCCTTTTGGGGGTGTTTCTATTTTGTTGATTCCTATTAGAAGGACCCTCACCCGCATCAGAATCTTCCATTGACTCGGAAGAGGATGTCTCAGAAAACGTCGTGAATCTTTTCTTTGATCTTCCTTGGTTAGTGTTGAGGTATCTGATGGAGTCCGACCTGGTGTAAAACTCATCCTTGAGGTATGGATATACTGTCTCGATGTTAAAGTTTTTTTGATCTTTCTCAAATTTGGTGGTTTTGAAATTAATGGTGTTGTCCCTAAATATAGTCAAATCTTTATCGATCTTTTCAAGGAGAGTTTTGGCCTCGAGCTCAGTATGATTGTCTTTTATGGCTCGTAGCTGTTCCTCAATTTCCTCCTCCTTTTTTAAGATTCTTTGGGCGGTTTCCACTGTGTGCACCATCAGATCTCTGCTACATTTTGTGCTGATGAAACTGAATCCTTTGCGGTACACGGGGTCATCTGTGAATATGACAGGTACATTCTTAATCTGGAGCCCCCAGGGTATCGTTCCTGCTCTAAGATTCGCAAGTAGGAAATTGCCATGAAGCTCTGTCCTTACATGTTTTTTACGGAGTCTGATGAGTTTTTCTGCGAAATTGAGCTGTTTAGACGTGCTGCTTAGTTTAACTGAGGAAAAAAGGGTGGAATCAGAGAGGAGTTTTTGGATGTGATCCTCACTGAAAGACAGGGTGTCCCTTTCAGCCATATTTAAATTACCAGGCGAAACCGCCTGAGTGCAACTAATGCGCACAATCGACAGACATTTAGATGTCGAAATGCGAAAAAAACCTTGCGGGCAGCCGCCCACTCTACCAACGTGTATACAAAAAGGTTTTGGGTCCAACAAACTGACCAGCCTAGACCTCAACAGTTGCGAAACAGAACAAAGTGGCTAGCCAGGATACTCTAAATTCAAATTAGAACCCACACAGCCCATATGTACTGCGTGACCAAGCCATTTGTTTAGCAAAACATTTATTTTAGTTCATGATCAAGTTTCAAAATTCATAAAAACATGTAATCAAAAGGAAACCACTGTCAAAAACAGTCAAGTCAAAAGCAAAAACAAACAATTGTGTGCACAATGAATACAAAATATGCAAACATTGATACTGAATATTCAAACATTTACATGACACCAAAGTGCAACTTAAAATACAATACATACATTCCAAATCAATTGGGATCAAGAAACATTACATAAGACATACACAAAAAACCAGTCCTTTAACTAAAATACCAGTGGACAGGCGGAATTAAGGGTGGAAAGCAACTGCCTGCCTGTCTCACAAGACCTGTGACTAAATATTCAGTCTGGTTGCACGCAAGGGCCCACGACAGTGGAGTAAGTTGATCCCTAGCTGCACCCTGTTTTCTTGTCACAGGCTGGGGGTCAACGCGTTTCGAACCAAAATAATTAAAGGTTCTCCTCAGGACAGGGACTGGGTACGATCTTCACTGTGAAAAAAATTGAAAGGGGTGGTGTCAAACTGGTAGTGTCACAATTTGAAAAAACTCTCTGTCTATCCATAAGTACGAAAAAAAGTTACCTGCACCACGAGCAAAAAGGAATTGCGGGAGTGGAGTTAGACTGTAAAGCAGGACAATTAATCTGTGAAAAAATGAATAAAATGAGTGGCAATCAGGGCGATGAAATCTACTACTTGGGCACACTCACCAAGCTAATGTGTTTCTAGGCAATCAAGTACCTGAATAGAGTTGAAAAGGTGTCGAAACACAGGGCGCCCGCGAAGCGGTGCGCTGTTGGGAGGTAACAGGGTTCACATTCCTTGTATCAGCTGAGGAGGAAAAATAAGAAGGAAAAATAACCCACATCACTCCAATGATTTGCGGCACTTCTCCTACCTGCACGCCGTATGCCAAGGGAACCGGCTGTGTTTGAGACAAAGTCGAAGAATCTTTGTTAGGTTAATAGCGTTTCCAGCGGGAATAATTCTACCGCACAAACCGCTAAAAAATTGTTTGTTTTTGCTTTTGACTTGACTGTTTTTGACAGTGGTTTCCTTTTGATGACATGTTTTTATGAATTTTGAAACTTGATCATGAACTAAAATAAATGTTTTGCTAAACAAATGGCTTGGTCACGCAGCACATATGGGCTGTGTGGGTTCTAATTTGAATTTAGAGTATCCTGGCTAGCCACTTTGTTCTGTTTCGCAACTGTTGAGGTCTAGGCTGGTCAGTTTGTTGGACCCAAAACCTTTTTGTATACACAGAGGAACTAAGGGCATCGCTTGGTGTGGGGTGGGGTGGGAAGACTCTGCAGCGCTCATCCTTCTTGGCCTCTCGGCGGCATTCAATGCGGTCAAACGTAAGATTCTTATTGACTGTGTTGAATCCCTGTGTATTAGTGGCTTAGCTCTCCCACTATTAGCCTCCCTTCTCACACAGAGTGCACTCAAGTGTCTTTGGTTGGCTACCACTCAGATTCTTATTTTCTCCCGTGTGGGGTTCCGTAGGGATCATCTCTGAGCCCGACCCTCTTTAATCTTTACATGGCCACGCTAGCCACATTAATCAGAAATCTATGTTTTTCGGTTGTCTGTTATGCTGACGAGACTCAAATTGTTGTCTCAGTTGCTGGCAACCACAAAGAGTCAGAGGCCACCTTCAGCAATTGCATGCAACAAGTTAAATGGATGACGAGCAATTGTCTGAAGTTGAATTTCAATACAAACATAGGTGTTATTGCCTGGAAATAATACCTCGTTCTGGTCACCGGACTGGTGGCTGGAGGAGCTTGGCTCCATTCCAACTCAGGTCACGGAGGTGAAAAATCTGGGGGTGATTTTTGATAAACATTTGTCGTTTGACAAACAGGTGAATGTTATTACTTCAAGAGCCTTTTTTACGTTAAAAAATTCTGAGAAAGATTTAACCTTTTCTTCCTATGGAGCTGAAGAAACTAGTGTGGACTGCCCTCACCCTATCCAAAATAGATTACTGTAATGGTCTCTATATCAATTTACAGAAACGGCTCCTTAGCAAACTACAAATTTTGCAGAACTCAGCAGCTTGTCTATTGCTGGGAATAGCTAGACAAAGCTCAGTGGTTAAGGCTGTAGGGGAGCTTCATTGTCAGACAGTTGATAAGAGGATAGACTTTAAGGAGCTTTGCATCGCCTTTAAGGCCTTACATGGAGAGGCCCAGACTATTGTAAAAATATATTGATCAGATACATTTACGCTAGGCCACTTCGATCCTCCTCAGCAGCCAACCTTCAAGTATCCAAGATTAGAAGAATGTGTTGGGTGGTAGAAGCTTTGTGTATGGTACAACCAAACTTAGGAACGCCTTACCCCTGGACGTAAAGGCCAGTTCTTCACTATTTGGTTTTAGAAAGAATCTTAAGACTTGGCTTTTTAACTTATAGCTCCATAACTAGGTGTCATAATGATCTTTCTGTTGTGCTACCAATGCCAAGATGCCCTTGGGCATTTGAGCACTTTTAAAACTTAATTTCCTTTTATTTCATCTTAGGGCAGGAGCAGAACAAGTTGCCAATTTCCCCACATAATTTGTATTCTGGGCAAGCTTGCGACAGGTGGGTAGTAGCACCACAGTTCCGACAGACAATATCAGAACAGTTGCCCTTTACGACAAAAGGCAGGCTGCCCTTGATACACAATGAACCCTCTATGAGGACCAATGTTAAATGTGACTGGGGCGGTGTGTTAACCCTTCAATCCCATTTGGGTCTGATTTAAGAGTGACCATATACCATGGTGTCCCATTCTAAATGCCACAAAAAATGTTTAATTTGGTCACTACCCAAATTTTGCTACAGAACCGGAGCAAAAATGTATCAATGAGGTGAGTTTCTATGAAAGGATTGTACACGTGGATAATCAAAAGAAATTCTTTAGGTGGCGACAGCCAGGGCAGGACTGGCCATAGCGGGCACCAAGGTGTGGGCCAGTTTTGGAACCCTGGGAGGCCGTTTTTGTTACCAGGGCCAGTTTTGCAATATCGGCCCACTGTAACAAAAGCTGTAGTGGTGAGATGGGAGTGTTGCTTCTAACTAGCACCCCATTTTCCAAGGGCAAGATATCTTTTGTTTTTAAAACCTTTATTAAAGATAAAAGCACATATACAAGTTAAGTATATTACATGCCTAACCAGTAAGTAAAAACAAGAGGAAAAAAACTGTGTATAAAGAGAACACCTATCCCTGATCGCATTGCATAGAATCATATTTACAAAGATTTTATTTATGGTCTATACAAATGCCAATCCATGTAACCCAGTTGCAGGGTTTGAAAAGGGGAGAGATCCAATGTGGTGGGAGGACTTAAGTGACCCAACTCTTCCACTGTCCATTTTCCAAAGGTCTTGGGCCAGCTGATCACCCTGTGCCACTTTATCCACCTGGTCAGTTTGTCCAAAAATATATTTCTGTTAGCGGGGGTTCATGTCTTTGTGGAGAAACAGTAGAAGAGTCTGTGCTTCCTATAGGGTTTCTTTCCCACAGTTCAATAGCAGTAGGGAGGATCCAACCACACAAAATCCTCTCAAAGGATACAACATTTTTGCACTATGGAGATGTAAAGGTTTTAACAAGGATAAAGAAGTTTGTGCATATTTGCAAAACCACAGCAGGCGATAAACTGTCTATTTATGCGCACATCTATCCTTCGGGCACGGTGCAGAGGGGGCTATCCTCTTTGATGCTGGAAGGTTTTTACCAGTAAACAAGCATGATCGCTCATCCAAGCCAAGTTACTCTGGCTATGGGAAAGTTCTCGATGGTTCATTATCTGCCACACAGAAACTGACTGTTGTTCAAAGTATGGGCCCAGCAGTGTAGGTTGTTATCGTGCTATCAGAGCCCCGTTCAGGCATTCAAAGTCCTGACACAAGTATGTTAACAGTGTGTTAGAGTCCAAAGTTATCAAAAAGGACAGCAAACCTTTGTAGTAAGGAGTAACAGATTGGGCCAAATGCATAAGATTATTTGGTACATACAAAGCGAAACCTCTTAAAATAGCACCAACAAAATAGAGTGTGAAGAAACTGCCAACGGATGAGTAAGAGTCAGTGGTGCTAGAGACTGTGTGACAAAAGAGTTTGGAGAACAGAAAAGAGGCAAATTCTTCTACCCCCCCCCCTTTTTCCAATGCTTGCATACCTTTATTCTGCTGAGTTGTTCCATCTTGGAACCCTAAAGGAATGGAAAAAGTAGTTTAGCATCTTTTTGTAACACAGGTTTTGTTGGTGGAAATACCATCGCGATGTACAGCATCAAGGGCATTAGAACTGCTTTAATGAGTAGAACCTTGCCTTCCAAGGTCAGCTTCCGGGTGGACCATAAGAAAATCTTCACCATCCTACCATGTACCACTTCCCAATTCTTTGAGGTATGCTCTTTTGCTGCAAAGAAAACGTCCAGGATTTTGGTAGGGGCAGTGGCGACAGGGATGTACAAGTTTGCCAAGCTGTCCCAAGGCCCCATTTTTAAACACACACACACTTGTCTATATTCTGTTGCAGCCTGAAATTCTTGAAATAAAGAGACTCGTAATAAGGCGCTGCATCCTGCTGGCACATAGAATGGTAACATCATCCATGTATGCCACTGCTTTTACCTGTCTGCCAGGGCATCCCGGCACAAAGGCCCCATGTATGATTTTGTCATTGGGAACATTACACAAAAATAGCTCCAGAGCGCACACAAACCGAGCCGGAGACAGTGAGCATACCTGACGTACTCTGGCTAGGATGGGAAACCCCTGTGTGTAGAAACCACTTATGATAACACTGCATGCAAGTTTATACATGATGCACAGCACATGGATCTCATTAGGAGGTATCTACAGGGGCTGCAATGCTGTATAAAGAAAGACATAAAACACATGATTAAACGTTTTTTGAAAATCCAAACTGAGGACCCCCAAAGGAATATGGCACTCTATGTTGTACCAAATTACATCTCTGATGGTGGTCAGGTGGTCAGGCTGTCCTCAATAGAGCACCCTTTTATGATGCATGTCTGATTCTCTTGAATGCTAGTGTGTAATGCTGCCAGTACCTTTGACACCAACTTGTAATCAACATTGAGAAGAGAGAAGGGGTGCCAGTTCTGCAGCGAAGTTTCATCTACTTTCTTGAAGAGCAATATTAATTACCCCTCTTGAAAAATCTTCAGTGGATGCATTTTGCTCAAAACTATTATTCACCATAAAAAGTTAGCACATAAGAGGCTAAAGAATGTATGGTTTGATTCCTGGGTCAAGCCATCAAACCCTGGACTGGAGCTCCTGAGTACCAGACCCCTATTGAGTGACTCTCCAAAGTAATGTGGAGTGTTTTTTCTGTATGTATAGTATAAATACTAATCATACATCATAGCTTTGAGGAGTTTAGATGTCACGTCCCGAGTGTACCCGGCGTGGGTCTCCACGTTCACAGCAGCCACGTTTTCAGATTGCTATGTGTGACATTTTTAGAATATCAGTGTAATTATGAGTGACATTCCAACAACTATGAGTGACACTTTCTCCCGAACAAAATCAAGCAATGAAGACAAGGGAAACATAAAAATATTAGGAAATTACACCCATTAGAGCAACAAGAAACTCTAAGAAGATGTTAAAATTGCAGGAAAGCACCAGAAATGGAAGGGCACACACAATTTGGCCGAAAAGTGTAACTTTTTTTCAAAAAGACACATTGAGCAATTTAATAAAAATCAATTTGCTGATTAAAGTACGGTGCCACCAGCTATTATTAACCTGTGGCTGAGAGTAAGTTGCATGGCTATTCTAAGCACATAACATTACAGTACAATGAGGCATGATTGGGAGGGGGGTTAGGACAAGCCTCAGAAGAAGAGGCTGACTGAGTTACACATAGCCTACCTATGTAGGCTGTATTATTTAAAAAAGACATTTTCTGAGACACTGACTAGCAGTAATAATTCTAAAACTCAGCGTCCGACCACTCTGGCCAGGGTCCGGTAAGTTGCCCCGTGCTATGACCTACGAGTAATTGTACCAATGTGTGTCATGCTGCAGGCTGTTAGACTAGTCTAAAAACACATATGGCACAGTATTGTTTACTTTAAGATATTCCAGCTATTTGGCAGAAACATGTCGAACCGCCACTGCCATTTGATACTTTTGCATCTCCCTTGCTACCCTTGGTCTCACAGATCAAAAAGGTAGTAGCAAGAACAGAAATTAAACAGGGCTCCGAAGACTTGTTAATATCCTGCAGTTTCCATTCCTTGACTCCGACATACCCTTTGCAGCCAATAGAAAGCTGTTGAGAGGCAGAGGGATGGGGGGTGGGGGGAAGAGACAAGCAGGGTGTCAAACGTGCATGACAATGGGAGAGGGGTGGGTTGGTCAAAGGGTGCATGATTTCACAACTAGTACACCAGATATTTTGGTGAATTTTGTCGATGACTTTATAGTCCATTTATTGGTACAGGTTCTAGAACTCAGGATTGAGCTTGAGGTACCGACGGAGCGTGCGGGGCCTCGTAGAACCTGAGCAAGGTCCAGGTGAGGTCCTTTCCCCTGTCATGATGGAATCATACTTTCCAAGTGACATGGAGGTTTAATGTTCATGGTTGGTACAGGTCGTATCGTTTCCAACCTTCATAATTTATTTTTTGGTATGTTTTCTTGATTTAATCACTGTTCATTCAATAACAAGTGCAACTATCTAAAGAGCAGAGTCCCTGATGAAAGCCATGGGACAGGTTGCCCGCTAGGCAGAAACATGTTGGCCTGTTACTAGACAGATATTTGTGGACTGTCTCCTTTGCACTGTTCTGGTTTTTAATTAGGGGATGTTGTTCGGCTGAAGAATACAATTTATGTATGGAGGACACATCATCCTATTTTAATTCACCATTTTTTTGTGTTGCACTAGAATGTATTACCCATCAAAGATTAGCTATCTGATGGCGGCTCATTTATGTTGGTAGGACCAAATCCAAGACCAGCAACTAATGGTGTGGCGTCTTTGTCCCAATGATCAGGGAACCAGCCAACTCACACCTGGGATGGCAAGATGATAGGACTGATCATCAAGTCGTTTTGATGGTAACCCATTGCTCAATGGTTTGGATTTTGCTAACCAATCTTTAAAAATGGTCTGTACAGTGTTTATTGCTCTGTCACATATTGGTAGTTGTTCACCCTTGTTGTAAAGGCTGTCCTTTGGTGACTTAAGCACCCCGAGACTTCGGTAGTCCGTATTGGCGGCCCAGCCAGATTAGTTGGCTGTTAGACCCCCTGTGTTCTTTTGTGTTGTACAGGTTCTGGAAACCCACTTTGCTGAAGGGCTTGGGTATCCCACCCATAATTGAAGAAGATTTGGTGAAATGTGTATTAAATGGCCCGTGTTAAAATACATCTTGTCGAAAAACACAAACAATGGATAAGTTTGAAAGCCAACTCCAAATATAATTTAGCGTAATAGTGTAATAACGTTTAGAATGGGTGTCAGGTAACTGCATAATCATAATTAGTATCTGGCAATGACAGTAGAAGTGCGACCAGATCTTGACACAACCTAGAGGTAGCAAGAGTCAACAACCCAGATAGTGGCCTTGTTGGGGATTACTTTTTGGAGCAATATATAATATCGATACATTTTTAACTAAACCCATGAGCACATGTGTTGGTTTAGCTATAATCTTATGCCTCTGAATAGCTGTAGTGAAAGAGCCACTCTTGTGATTTTGGCACCCTATGATGACCCTCAGCCACCACCATTTTAACTGACTTTAGCATGTTATTTTACCCTAGCCTTAATGTAGGATGGTCCTGCATATGCCTGCTTCTATTTTGTTCTATAATCTTGCTGTCTTTCAATGGGAGCTGTTACGGAGTGGAACAGTCTTGCCAAGAGCAGAGCGTGTGGGATGTGCATTTGAAGGTGTGCAGTTGTGCAGGAATGTGTATTGTATTGTACATTGGTGAGAATTAGAAGTTCTTACTATTGGCTGTGACATGGTTTAATCTCATTCTGTTTTCTGACTTTACCTTGCTTTATGGCAGTGCTTAGCTTTGACATGCTTTCATGTCATCTTGCTTTTCAATGCCATATTGCTTTAGGCCTTTCTGTGTGCATAACCAACTCCATTTTCATGACAGAAGCTATTTTCTGTGCTTGTACGTAGCTGCTAAGTGGAGAGGGCATGTTTTGCTCTTCCTCCTGTTTTTCACACTTTAATGACTAGAGAAAACCAGTTGTTCTCAGAGGAATGTACATGGTTCGTCTCGAAGCCATAGCAAAGGCCTGATCAACCGATGCCGTGGCCTTGGAGCAGACTGGTACGGTCTCTCTGAAGAACGAGGGGGCGAGGCTTGCTAGAAGCTTCTTTATTTAGGGATTTGTATTAAAAAGGGGAGCCTCCACTAGTCTGGCGGAAGTTTGGGAGTTTGGATTCCGAGTGAGGGCAGACGTGTCTATCTCGGATTGAACCCTGATTGCTGAGCTCTGATCCCCGGCTGTATGAAGACTTCCCCCAGCCAGAAGTGGGCAGTGTATGCATCAGGTGATGTATTGAATTTTGTGGTTATTGCCATTGTGATGCGAGCAAGTGGCTGTGATCGTTTGAGGCGTTTTCTTTGTGGTGTGGGAGGTGCACATCCAGAGTGATCCTCTACTCTATATATATCTTTCTGATCTCTTGCAGGACGTCCAGTATATCTCATCAGTTATTGCTTGTTTATTAATCAGTATTATAGTTTGCTCAGTTATTGATTCATGCCTTTAGATTATAAGTTTGTTACATATATTTGAATCTTGTTCATTTGGTATTTGAGATAGCCTTTGTTTAGAGAGTATTATGTAATAAATCCAAAGCCTTATTGTAAAAGTGATCGAGTCTTTGCATTTTGTTAAATAAAACATCTTTTCAAAAGTGCTGTTTGTTTTGTGTTGAAGCCTTGCTGTGCCAGGGGTGGTAAGACATGGTCAAAAGTGTATATTATTCAAATGTGCAGTGATATATTTGCCTCCCAGGTGGGAGTGCAGGGATTGGGTGTGGCTTATTGGTGAGAAGCCACATTCAAAACATTTTCATGTAGGAATGGGGCAAGACTGACATCTGATTTACTGAACTAATGCTAGAATGTGACAGACCCTGTTCCAGCCCCACTGGCCTCTAAGCAGCCTTAGCGACCCGCTGTCTGATTCTCCTTAGATCAATGTACTGCTGCAGAACCAACACATTTTACATTGAAGTATATTCCGCTTCGTACAGTCAAAGTGTACAAAGCAGACACACATTTGCCATGAATAATAGAGCAGTTTTAATTTTAAAATATCAACTACAATGCACCAGTTTGACGTGATCAGAAATGTGATTTTTTAAATATATAAAGTCACTATTCCAAGGAAAGCGTTTGTGCATCTTTAACTTCTTGTGTTATGTTCAGATTGACATTACTTAACTGGATACAATTTTATCAGATATCTGGTGTCTGGCCCGGGCCAGTAACCCGCGCTACCGGGCAGAATGGCATCATTAGAGCACTCCAAGGGAGCTCCTACGCCCAAACCCACAGTGGTATCTGCTGCTTTGCTAGAGAACATGCTTGTGTCCTTGAACTGCTTACTTCTGAACACTGGATACCCTCCCCTCCTGGCTGTCCTGCCTGCAGCTGCCTAGGACTCACACAGGTTGCGGGGCTCTTTGTGAACTTGCCTTGCCACCTTGCACCAACCCCTTGCTGGACTGGTAGACCTGCCCTAGTTGCACTGTAGGGCTGCTCTTCATCTCTCCCACGGAAGCACCAAAATTAAATATGCCTGCTATGATCCCCCAGCCAGAACCCCTCTTTGCTGCTGTCCGAAGTTGTTCGGCCTCATGGAAGCCATAATTAATGCAGCAGCGCTTTCTGCAACAGTATTAGATTAAATTACATCGCACTCCTAAATTTAAATTAATGTGATAGTGTTAGTGACTGACAAATTATAGTAAGTGAGTTCACTTACAGTGTTAGTCTTCGCACTCTTCTCTCTTCCCAGGCTAAGACAGCGTGACTCTGCACCGACGATGACAGGCCCTCAGCCTCTCACCGCGCTTAACTATCATGTTGCCTCATGTTGGCTGGCCAGAGCTGCTGGCGGGCAGCATGACCATTTAGCTCCCGAGCCTGCCTCCCCCACACAGCGGGCAGCCCGGCTAGGCAGGGCAGGTCAGGTCAGTCTGAGTGACTGGAGGGAACAGCAGCATGCTGCGGGCCGAGCAGCACCATTCCCCCCGGTCCCCTACGAACAAGTGAGTAACACTCAGCAGAAGGGCCAGTCTGCAGCAGAGGGAGTCCTCACTTCATTTAAAAACTCCCGGCTGCACTTTCTGGAAGCAGGATGGGACGTGATGTCCTCCTGTGATGCTACACTGAACGCTGGGCGGGCTATGGCGCCACTCAGGCTGTCTAGTGACTCAGAGCCCCGCTGCGTGCCCCACAGGAATAAAAAAAAAAGATACATTGTAGCAGCACTAGCTGCCACTATCGTAGGCTGAGCCTGAGTTGCTGGGAGGGCTCCCAAGCCTACAGGAGCAGTCCGTGCAAGCACTGATGCATGCCACCAGCTGCAACACACTGTTCCCAGCTCGCTGTGACAGCTCTCATGAGCATTAAGCGTGACAATGCATTTCAGTGCTGTGATGCGGAGCACCACATTGAAATACATTAGTGTCACGTCTGATGCGTGATACTTAGCAAGACTGCTGGTGATCCTTACAATGTATGATGCAATCAAAATCTCCCACCAGAAGCAGCGGTGTGGCAACTGTAAGGAAAGGTTTAATTATATGAAACAGTTGTTCTTACTCCGGTTTCTTGATGGGGCCATACACAGTACATGTTCTAAGAGTTATGCCATCCATAAGGAGCGAAAGTCAGACCGCCCACCCTGGGCAAAGTATTTTCTCATCCAGAAGCTGACAGTTTTTTCTTGAATAAAATGACAACCCCATCATTTTTTATTATTGCCACCAGACTGGTGGTTCACCTATCCAATACTGTTGAAAAGAAGAGTATTTAGGCCGAAAAACGAGATGGCACTCCTGTAAACAAATAATATTAGAGGATAAATTGACACAAAAATCAAAAACGATTGTTCTGCTTAGATCAGTACACATGCCCCTCACATTGCAGGAGGCAATCATCACAGCCATGGTGAGGTACATCAGTATGTTAATCATTTTTACGACTCCTATGACGCATCCACAAAACTACCCTCTTCGCAGTTCAAACTTATATCATGGCTCTTGGAGGAGAGTATGGGTACCAACCCTTCCTGGTCAGGCGTGTTTTCTAGGTTAATTACCTGGGTGTTGCTCACCTCCAAGACCAGAGTGACATTTTCGAATACCTCCTCAGAATCCAGGAGGTCGAATAGGGGATCGAATGTCACCCCCCCCCACAAGCTTCTGTTCTGAGGAGGACAGATGCCACTTTGACAGTGTGGGGAGAGAGGCCTCCACTGTTGGTTTGGCACCCTGGCTTTGAGCTTGTTGGACTTTGCCAGTGACCACTCACTGTAATCCGGGTCAAAAACAGGAGCCTTTCCCACCACCACTAAATTAAGAGACGAAGCGGTGTCTTTGTGGCCAAACGCAGGTCCTTCGCTGCCTTTTTAATAACCTGTGCATTAGGATCACCAGACTCAGTGGGTGGGAATAACTGATGTCACAGGGCAAACAGCTGGGCTAGTAAGCTTGGATTAGAGAGGAAAGTAGGGTGAACCACCTCGGAGTAGGCAGGAGGCACCTCTCCTGCTTGCCGGGCTCCAAGCATTGCATGGTTTTCTAAAACTGCTTGCTTATAGCGCTCAATCTCCAAGGGCTCCAACTCCTCCTCCATTATCAGCTGCCTGAGCTGTGCGAGTTCCAGTACCGCAGGAGAGGCATTGTCCTCAGCAGCAGCCTCCTGCTCCTCATCTAATGCAGTTGACTCTCTGCTCTGGTAAATGATTAGACCATCATTAACATGTATTATTTCAGAATCCGTTATCTCTGACATAGCAGGTGTAATACTTGTACCTGAAGCAGCGCTATTAACCTGGGGTGGTGTGGGGGACTGGGAGGATAGCCCACTCAAATCAGCTGCAGAAGCATAAGAGAAGTGACTCTTGAGGTAGGATCTGAAAAGATGCTCTTCGCTGCCACTTAAATTGCATTTTTTCAGGACAGAGCACTGATGAGCTTTGTGATCTGTGGCCCCGCAATTCCTGCACACCAACCCGGAGCCCTGTTCTTCCAAGTGTTCAAAATGCTGACAGATTCTGCAAAACAGAGGCTGCCCCAAACATACTAGAAACCCCTTGTTAGACCCTAGGGCGAAAGTCTGGGGGGGGGGGGGTGCAAGAACACCAATACCATTCAGGTCCGGTTTGAAATTGACCACATACTTGTGCTTACCATTTCAAATACAATAAATGTTTTTTCTAGCTTTTGCCCCCCGCACTGTGGAGCAATACCAGTCCTGGAACACTTCAATTAAGTGTGGATTAGTATATGTGTTGTGCATCTGTACAACCAACATTACGTCTCTCTCCTCACCTTTCTCCATGGAGTGAGTATGAAAAGAAGCACGTTGCGTAACATTCCGGACAGTTACAAAAGGGATGTCCCCCAAAGACATCCAAACGAGGCCAGAAATGAGGACAGCCACCACTACGTATGCGTGCAGTCAGATTCACTATTAGGCAAAAAGGGAACAAAAATTGCTGCATTACCTCTCAGGTCAGGATGCAGGTAGATCCGCACTGCAGGGCAGCCACCTGTGGCCGGGGCAAGTGATACACACTTACAGAGGCAGCAGCACCTGTGTCCACTGTCTGACTTTCGCACCGGTTCAGGGACTGGCGTGGCACAGTGAAAATACCTGCACTTAGGACAGACCACAATCCTCCTCTTACAGACCAGCAAGCCGAGGTTACAATGAATAGATGGGGGAGGGGGGAGGAGGAAGCCTGAGCCCGCAGGACCATCCGGGGTTGTTACCCTTCACTGCTACAATATGCTCTGTAATGCTGCCATCAGACAGGTAAGGCTTCAGACAACTCCTCTGCTTACAGATTTTCTGGAAAGAGCTTCCTGGGTACCCACCAGCCTATGAGTTTCAGCCAGGTCCGTATCAAGCCAGGAGTCACAGGCTAATCCCTGCAGCCTTATGAATCCCCAGTAGGCCAAGCAGCGTTGTTCAATGGTCCCACACCCGTTTACCAAGCCCAAAGCTAACTGCCAGGGAATGAAGGCCCAACCCACGGGCAGGAAAAATAGGTTTTGTTGCCTCAGTGCGCCCCTTCACCTTTCAGAAGCGCAACCTGGCTCCGGTCATGCCAGAGTGATGCAGGCCTTTAAGGATCTGGAGTTACTCCCAGCATTAAGCACCAAAAAAGCACAGTTGAAATTACACTTGATCTGAGCCAAAAGCCAGAGAAGCAATAGCCCAAAAGGTGGCAGAATTAACGCCTCCTGAAACAATCTACCTGGCTCACTCAGGCAGGGGTCATCCTTTGCACGGCCATTTGCGGCCATTTTGCCTCTTTTCAAGGCTCCTTAAAAGAGCTCAGCAAGTGCCAATGGAAAAGAGGCCCTAGCATCAGGCCTTCCCCGGGCTCCCAGAGTTCTCAGTTGTAGCCTCATTAAGCGTTAATTACCATACCCAATCGCCCTCTTTCTAGCTTTTGCGTGCCCCGCCCTTTCTGTCCACTGCCTCTGACCTACTGGCCGGAAAATCTAACAGCCAGGCGATTTTGGTCATCTGGTCAGACTGCCATGGACAGCTCCTTGACAGCAAGCGGCTGGCACTTGCACTGGACTCGCCTGCCCTGGAGCTATATAAATAATGATTATAGATAAGGCTTGGCCGTTCGTGTCAGTACAGGGACAGCGGGTAAGGCAAAGAAGGAAAACAACTGTCTTTCCTTCTTGCCCAGAGATGGCAAGGAAAGTATACACTTTTCCGCCGCTGGAAGCTGCCACCCCACATCTCGCTCGCTCCCGCCCTCTCTCGCTCTCTCTGTCTCTACCTCTTTCCTCTTCCCTTGCTGTAAACCGTGACTGCAAGGAACGGCTCTTACCCTCTCTTTCCTCCATTCGTTCGCTTGTTACTTGATCTCTCCTCTACCGTCATGTGCTGAGGACTCATGGAGATTCTACTTAAGATGAGAAGATAAAAAACATATTCAATAGATTTCCATTATTCATATTCCAAAGTGCACAAGTGACAATTTTGTAAAAAGGATTTAACAAAAACATAATACTATGAGGAAGGAAATTCCGGCACATTCAAAGAAACCCCCATCCCCAAAGAACTTGAAACCCAGATTATACTGCACAAAACAATCTGCTTTTAATTCAGAATGAAAAAAACAAATGCATGTAAAACACAAAAGGTGCACAACGTCTCTTAAATCTGGCTTACTACCCCTGCCCAGCAAGGTTTATTAAAAAAGTATATCCCTTGTGGCTCCAGAGGACTCCTCCAAAAAAGGAAGGAATTAACACAGAAGCAAGATTTAAAAAAAAAAAAAAAAAGGATGGGCTACAGCACAACATGTAGGACTAACAATCTTCCCTAAACTGGCAAATTTCTCAAGGTACACAAACGTAACATCTTAGCCACCAGGAGGGTTTTCTGCTTGTAGTTGCACTGGTCCCTCATTCCCCACTGCATCAGTCTTCACACCCCAAAGCCAAAAGATGTTATCTAACACACACTTCACCATGGGACAGTGGTTCTCCTCCCATTCGCTAAAAGACAATTATTTTTGAAAATGTAGCCCAACTTAAACCCTCACAAAATGTATTGACCCTCTAGAAGGTATTATCCAAAGACACTCTGTTGGTGCAGAACAGGGTCATGTCATCCATGTACAGCTGAATAATTAAAAATTGTCTTCTGCTGTCTGGATTTGAACACCTATGAATGTTGTAGCTCCATCAATCATTCTACTCAAGAATTCAATACAAACAAAATTATGGACATGAAATACCCCTGGTCCACACTACTCATCACACACAAAGAATGACAGCCATTAACTGTACAGCACCCTGCTACACACAGACTCATACATTGCTCTCACAGAACTAATGAACTGGGACCGTGAACCCATTGCTTTCAATCCTTCCCCAAAAACTGTCTGCAAATCATATGCATCCTCAAAGTACAGTCCACCTGAAAATAAATCAAATCCCTCAATAGGGACAAACAGATATTATTCTTCCATTTGCAGTGCTCGTCAGATCAGGAAGATCAGTCCAGAAGCAAAAACCTCAACCGTTTCAGTCGGAAGCTTCATATAAACTTGTAATCCATGTTAACAAGTACTTAAAATCAGCCCCCTAGCACCCTACTTATGCAACATAACAACCATCCCATCTCTTCTCACAACATATATTCCATTCAAAATTGGCCTAACCTCTCAGTGGAACTCAATAGGACGTCCATACAGACCAATCAACTTTCCTTTCTTAAATAAGCAAATTGCCAAGACAAGTGTTTCCACGTTAACGTAAATGACAATGCTTTCCTTTTGATGATTGTACTGCACACTTCGCGTGAAGCATCTGACATAAAGGAGGCATCTCACTCTTGGCATACATCTTCCAAAAGAATCATACTACCACCTCCCCCAAGCCTTCTGTTCCTTATCTTTCCTGCTTCATTCCTCTCACCCTTCACCTCATCTCCCTTGATCTTTCTCAGACAACCTGCTTGCTCTCCTCTTAAAAAGAACAACCTGATCCTCAACCAAAATTCGGCAGTCTACCAAAAGTCCTTCAAAGTCCTCCATCCTTCCTACTGACCCTCTCTAAAACACCTCCTGATCCTCTAATCTTCCAAAAAGGACACATTTAGCTTCCATGTTCCTCTCCCTAACTCTGCTGCATTCTCCACAGACACCACAGGCACCATGTGATGTGAGAAAAAACACTGGTTTCAACATACATCTCTTACATTACACAAAATCAATCCTAGATTTGGACTTTAAATCTAGACTGTACCAGGGTCAGCTTGATGCCCAGCTTCATCCTCTGCTTCTGTCCTACCTACCCTACACTCTTCTCTCAGCCCCAGGGTTGGACTACAAGTAAACATCCTTTAACCCATACCCTCCCAAAATCCCTCATAGCACATTCTCCATTAGATCTATGGCCCACAGTGCCGTCTTTCCTTGACAAACTAGTATTAAAATCCCACGTCCAGATAAATGGTTACCCTTGTGAGGCATGCTCCACTACACATTTGTTTCTAAAACACTCACCTCAATTAACCCCTTCTGCGCTGATGACGAGCTCAGCTCGTCATGAGTTTTACCTGCCGTGCGCTCATGACGAGCTGAGGTCGTCATGAACCTCGGGGTTTTTAAAACTTCAGTGCGCAGCGGGAAAACCCGCCGCGCGCATGTGGCTAAGGAACCCACCCAGCCATCTGCCATGCTACAACCCTCCTTAAACCAAACTACCAATCAAGCAGAATGAACTAGGTAGCTATTTACCATCCACTGTCAGCCATATCAGGGGTACAAAAACATAATGCAGTATACAAATTACACATTACAACATAATAATGGATTACAAAGAAAAACTCAGGGAGTGTGAGCACAGAACCTTCCCCCACTCTAACTTTAATAAATTTCGACTATTCATGGTGGCGCCTATCTGTGAAAGTCTTCCTACAAATATACTAATATAAATAAGATGGCATACGGCTAAGCTGCTTAAGTAGGTGGATTGTATTTGTATCAATGCATGTAACATTATATGGAGATCTTTCTGAGATTGAAGGGCCAACCAGGCATTTATCACTGCTATTTGAATGAGAAGTGCTATGTTAAACACCAAAATGTTATAATTGTGTCAACTGGTCACGAAAAGTGCTGTAACTAATGCTTTAATAAAATAAAAAATAAATAAAAATGAAAAATAATATTAGACCATTAATATGGAACACAAATGCTTTAGGAGGGAAGCTGTTTTGTCAAATTAAGGACAAGTGAGAAGTGTGTAGTACGAATCTGTGAGGTAGATTCTTTTTGTGAGCAGGAGTTCATCATTGGTTGATTCTAGTGCAGAAATACGGAGTGACTCAATGTCACTAAAAAAAGGTGAACAATAATGAGCAACGTTTCACCCCCACATGAAAAACCGTTACACTCTGTCCATGAGCATACTAGGGATGATCAAGTAAGGCGTATGATCACAGCACAGATCTCCAAGGGTCAATATGTGCTAACTAGGGGGAAAGGGATGCAGAAGTGGGAGTTTAGGGAGGCAAGACAGAGTGCAAGGAGGGAAGCAACAACCAAAAACCCAATACAGAAGATTGAAACAAAAATCTACATCATACAAATCAATCACTCAGGATCTCCTAGCCTCCAACCTATTCTAACACACAAAAGCCTAGGTCCTTAACCGCAATCGTCCTTTCTTTCCTGCTTTTGCTATGCAATGCTCTGGACAGCTCCATAACTGTTACTGCTTGCACCACCCTTTCAGTCACTTTCTCCTATTTCTTACCCACAGAAAACTCAATGTCATTGCTCCTTTATTACCTTATTATTGTTATCACAGGTGTGATTAAAATAGCTGGGCCCATTCATGTGCATGCCATGCAAGCACAACTTATTAAACCTTCCTCCCACACTCATATTTGCATCACCTGCGAATTTGTTTGTCAGCTTGGGGAGAACAAATGTATTTCTAAAGCGAATTGTAAAGTTTATTTGTGCAGCTTACCCTCTAAAAATCCTACATAGGAACTTCACTAACCAGAGGCCAATAAAATAGTCTTGTCGCACCCAACTGTCAGCATTCATCTCTACTTGGTGCTGACTTACGTTTGCAAGCATCATATGATGCGAGCTATGCAAGAATCATTTTGTAGCTTCAGGAAGTCAGTGTCCACATATTTCTTCTAGATAATAAGCATGTTCAACTGCGTTTGTGGCAAAGTCTTACGGCAATTTACTACATTTCAACTAGTCAGGTATGGTGGCTCAGTGTACTAATGCATCCATCCCAAAAGTCAGTGATTAGCTTTATGGACACAGGATCAATTCGTGTCAGGTCCAGTCAGCCATTCATCCTTCCCAAATCACTAAAAATGAGTTGGTTAACAACAAACATCAGTTATTTCTGTGCAAGAGGCCCAAGAGTGAACATACACTTTACGAATGCATATTATGGTATATTATGTTAAAGCACAAGCAAAGATGCACAGCTTGTCAAATCATAAAACCAATAAGACACTCTTTAGTAGAGACCTACAAAAACATGGTGCTTTCATCCACCACAGGACTCTAGCCCAGTCTTTGTCATGTGGTCTGACATCTCCCATAAGATTAGTTTTCAAAATTCTCCGTGCTGCTCTCAGTGAGTGTTTGCTGTCATCTGATGATGGCAACTGTTATCTTGTTGATGGCACCTTGCAACTGTCCAAATGTTCCTCTGTGTGTTCTTTATTAAAGCTCTGCTTAATTTACTCCTTTGCCTTTTGAGCAACAGGGTAATCAACAGGATGCTTGGTGCTAATGCTTCCTCTTATAGGTAGCTCACACATGCATAGGTACGCTGCAGCATCATAGCTTGTCAGTATTGAGTTCACTGCACATTCAGGAGCTGGTGGCCCACTGGCCAATCAGCCTGCACTGATCTCTGTATTGATGCAGGAGGACTTGATCCAATGCCATTTTCGAACTATTCCCTTGTAAAAATTCCAAAAAGAGCAGTTCCTTAATACTTAGAAGAAATGAAAGTAGCAACTTCAATGTTTCCCATAAATACTTGCCTCGTTCTTTAAATTCTATTTGTAATAAGGTGCATGCATTAACAAGACAATGGAAATTATGCAGAAGCGGATGAACAAATTATGCAGCATAGCTGACAAAATGATGTGACAAAAAAGCAAGTTTTGTGGTTTCACGAGGCAATCTTATCAGTATTATGTTGTCATGTAACTATTAATACTGCTTGGTAAAAGTTGCACCTCATTAGTATCAGTTTAACATTTCAGTACAGAAATGAGCAACTGAAATTGACCAAGTAAGATTTGTGGAGAGTCTATACCTGCACGTGACCATATGATGGTATTTGTTTAGTACATTTTGATTTGGTTGAGGTAGAAGCTATTTTTGGTGAACTCTGAAGACTAAGTGACAGATCATGGATTATATAACAAATCCATATCTATGCATAAATCCTTGCTGACGCAGAATCACAAAATTCAAGTGGCCCTGTGTACAAAGCATCAACCTACATTAATTCGGCATGCACCAGCCCTAATCGGAACACATTTTTTGATATGCTCAAACCTCCACCTCCCCAAAAACACTGAAGGGTAGTGAAGCAGGGTCATATTCTCCCATTAATAGAATTTCTGTCCTGACTCCATTCTTGCAGAGGAAGCCTTCCTTCATCTTGTGATAATAATGGTTAAGTGGTGATGATAGAGCCATAGGCTTATTGATTCCACCTTTACAAATTAAGGACAACAACACTCACCAACACTTGTGGGTGGGTGATCTGTGTTAGTAGGGTGGCATTCTGAAACAGGACCGACATGTTACACTTTCTAACTGCTGTACCTGGGACACAGGTATAAGGATGCCCATAGCATACCAATGGATTAGAAAGTAGGTTTTGTGATCTCATTTTTGTAATTGGAAGAAACCACGGTCTAGTAAGTGGCTTTGGCCAACTCCTAGTTCATGAGTAACATTATATTAACTACAGTAGGGAAGATGGTGCTAACTGGTCGTGTATATATAAATTGGAAATTAAGTCACAATATCTAAACACTGCATTAGATTTGGATGCAAAAATATCTATCCCCAGATTTCCAAACCTTCTGCAAATCTACAGAAAGATCTGAGGAGCCAGAAGTAGATCTTGGGAGGATGGTAATTTCCTGATCACAGCCCCTGCTAAACTATTTATTTCTCTGATAAGCACTACCCTCACTGACAACAGGCGACTTTCTGCCTAGAACCCCAAAAGATAGACCAATATCCCTAGAGAAGACAACATCATGCCCCACTGAGGATTGATGTAACAGACCGGCACCATATTCTCCAATCTTATTACAACCAGGTGATTGAGATGAACCTCTTCAGCATTCTGAGGGCCTTGAAAACTGATATCAATTCCTGCCAGTTGGGCGAGTGATGGCTCTCCAATGGGAGACCAGAAGCCCTGCACCACAAATTTGTCTTCCAATGTTGCACTCCTCCCCAGAGGACCAGTGTCTGAATCCAGACCCCTCGAAGGATAGAACGACAGAGGGAAACCTCTGCTGAATTTCCCCATATTCATCCACCACCTTAAAGATTTTCTATTTGCCCGAAAGAATGGAACTAAGGATTTGTAGTTTTGGTACTGGGCTTCCAATGCTTCTTCATGTGGTTCCTTAACAAGTTTAGACATAGCACAGCCCACAGCTCACTCAAAATGAAAGAGGCCTTGTGCACTTGCAGTTCAACCAGAACCCTGGTGGTGCCGGCATCATTCCAAACACTAATGTATATTAAAAAAGTGATGGATTAAATGCTAGAATTAATCTCAGCTACTGGTAATTACTAGGGGCCATAATTATTTTACACACCGTGTCATCTCAGTTTAGACCCAGCCATATGCAAATCAGTCTAACCTTGCTCCAGTCAGAGTAGGCCAGCCTGAACTACCAAGCAAGGACTTCACTGAACTGCAACACAAGCAACCCAGGACCGATTTCACCCCAATTATGGGTTCATCAGCTGGTTACTGTTTGGTTCCAGTGACACAGTGTGCACGGGACCCATGTCTGGGCATACCCATCCGACTTAGGGTGACGAAAAAATAAAATCAGCTAAGGGTAATTACTAGGGCTGCACCCATTCCATCATTATTTTGCACACAAAACAGCATTATTAACAATTGCTAAATTTTGATTGTTGGTGAATCAAATATAAGGACCATGTTCAAGTCCACCCTGAACCTTGCATCTATAAAGTTTCTGTCCTGGGACAGAATTCTCATATAGTGGTTCGCTCAGGAGCAATACCTGCTTTTCCAGACATCCACAGACTGCTTTTAACCTTTCCTTTATCTTGGGTTTTGTAAGAGTATGCAGGAGCGAGTTGTCCAACTACAGAAAAAGTGACAAGCCTTGCAGATGCATTTGTGAAACCAAGGAAGGCATCTCTCTGTGAATACTCTAGTTGCCAACCATCAGGTAAAAGGGAGTACCTGAAAATGGAGGTATTTTCTTTAAATATAATCTCAGGTACTGCTGATGAGACTTCACAGTCAGGACATGGCAATAAGCATCTCTAAGGTCCACTGTGACCATAAAGTCCCTCTCTGGCACCTGTGTGATAATTATCTGCAATATCTCCATTTGAAGTGACTCATCTTCACCCAATGTTTCACCTATTTTAGGTCAAATGCTGTCCTGTAAACCCGATAACTTGGGGACTAGAATAATCCTTTAGTAAGTACCTTTCCCTAGTTATTATGAGGGAACAAGTACTACAGCCTTCTTTTGAGATCATTAATTGATTGAACAAATGCCCTGCCTTGCTCTGAACATTACGGTCATAAGGTTTCCTTGCTCCCTGACTACAAGGGTAAAGACATAAATTCTACTTGGTATCTTATCGATATCATATAGGGAATCCTACAAGCCAGCTGGACTCCTCCCAAGCCTTCGGAGCTGTACCATTCTTCCCAACACCCTCTCGAGCATTTTCCAGCATAATAAGGAGTTTTGTCCTTTTCCACTTCCTTTTTTCTGCTTCTAAAGATATTTTCTTCGAAAATCTTACTAAAAAGAACTTAAAGAAGGATTGTTTTTGATGCCATGAAGGTTGACAAAAGGATATACCCAAATAAAACAGCTGAGGAGCTATTTTGCTTTGATGAACAGAGTTAAAAGACAATGAATACAGCCTAACCTTGTAGTGGCGGTTTCTGTTGGTATTCTTGTGGTTATTCCTCTTATTGTATTTATTTATTTTCCCATCGTCTCATCTTCTTTGGAGGAGGAGGGTGGGTTCACTAGTGAATCCAGACAATTCTTCAAGCTGCAAAACTACACCAACAGGTAAGAAACTTTACGCTTTGCATCGTGACTGTTGGACTTGGCCCTTTTTTGCAGGGTCATCCCTAAACTTTTTGCCTTACTCCTGTATTTTGTCTGACCTGTTTTGTTGGTTTTATGACTCTGGGCACTTTACCACTGCTGATCAGTGCTAAAGTGCATATGCTCTCCCTATTTTAAATTGATGTATGGATTAGTGACTCCATGATTGGCTGATTTGGTTTACTTGTCAGACCCTAGTACAGTGCACTGAGTGTGCCCAGGGCTTGTAAACCAAATGCTGCTGGTGGGCTTGCAGCACTGGTAGTGACACCCACAGAAGCAGCCTGTAAAAGTGTGTCTCAGGTCTGCCATTGCAGAGCTTGTGTGCAGTCTGGTACTGCCATGTTGACTGGGCACGTGCACCCACGTGCCAGTCCCTAAACCTTCCCTTTTCTTCATGTCAGACACCCCTATGGTAGGACCAAGGGCAGGGTGCATTGTAAGTATAAGGTAGGACAAGTCCAGATGTGTGTGGAATGTCCCAATAGTGAATTACAGCCATTTTCGTTTTTCACTATTGAAAGGATACCTATTCCCCATAGGCCAGAATGGGCAGTTAGATTATTACATCTTATAATCCTAACGGACTCAGGGAACTAGGTATAAATTCGAGTTTAGTATGCCTGAACTCAGAATGCTAACATGCATCTTTTAGTGAAGTTGGTTTTAACATTCTGTGTTTGAAAATACCACTTTATTAGGTATTTTCTTGTCTAACTATCCAAGCCTGGGGGCGCTAAACCATAATGGCCGCACTGATGTGAGGCTCCCGCCGTCCCGGGCGGGCTTTCAAATATAAACCCCATCCTTGTTTAGCAGACCGATCCTCTACCATCGCCACTGGAAAGCGGAGGAGGTATTGAGGCTGAGTCCCGAGTTTATCGGCAGTGGGCCGTTGGGGGGGCGGAGTTGCGAGCCGCGGAACCTGGCGGCGGTGTGAAGAGGGGGCGGCCTGGAACTCTCGGCCAGCTGAATTAATCACGTGAGCCCGTGGCGGACTAGGCCACATTACGAAGCTGGTCGCGGCCTGGCGCTGCCCTAGAGAAACGACAGGGCTGCCTCTGGTGCTCGATCCCCCCCTGGCGTGATACAACCCCAACAGGCGCTGTGATTATACGGCCCTAGAAGACAGGCACGACTAAAGCCCCTGTGCCTATGCACAGCAGCCAGAGATCGACGGGAGGGCCGAAGGTCCGTCAGGAGGGGAGGTTGCTAAAGGCACAGGGGGCGCAGATACCAGGGCGCGCTGCCACATGGAAGCCTGAAGGTGCGGGAGAAGGCGTGTGGACATACTTATAAGCTGGAAGCTGCCTGTGCTGTATAGTAAACCCTGAGCCGCCATTTTCTGTAAACACAGGAAGCCACCCCTTCCGACTCAGCAGAGGCACGGGCGGCGGTGAGTGGCGGCGACGGCTAGAGGCCCGGGGACGCAAACAACAACGGCGCATTGCAACGAGGGAGGCAGACGGCGCGAGTGGGTGTGAGAAGCCGCAGTTCAATACTGGCAGCTGACTGTACCGTGTCTTAGACCCTGAACTGTCATTTCATGCGTACATAAGACACTGGCACCCCAATCAAAGACGAACAAGGACTACTCTGCTAGCGAATTAGGTAATCAGAGACCCCCATTTGCCCCGAGATACCTGCAGCTGCTAACTGGATACTGCCGCTCCACTTATCCCCAGAGGAATCGGCTGCGCCCTCCTTCCTGGTGCAGCCGGCTAGAAGTAGTTCAGAGACGGCCTACAGGAAGTAAGAGAGTGCATGTAGCAGATGGACTCACAGTTCTAAATAGTGCGTCTGACCCCCCCGTGTCACTTACATCAGAACTACATGAATCGCACTCGGCAAGCAGGCATGGGGAGAATGGAACCCAAGCAAGCGAAGCTAACATTTGACACACGCAAGACATCTGGCTCCAGCTCAAGAGAGCGAGAGGAAGAGGATCCACCTGAGACAAGAGATGAGGGGTGGAAGGCGCTACTGGTGGGTATGCAACAAAGCATCACCTCAATTAACGCTAAAATGGACGCAATGAACAGCAGACTGGAGTCAGTAGTGGCGAAACTCGATCAGCATGAAGAGCGACTAAAAGAAGCGGAGCAAAGAGTGTCTGGGCTTGAAGATGGCCCGGTAGCCAATAAACAACATGTGCTGCAAATGGACAAACTCCTGAAGGTCATCGCGGATAAGAATGAGGAGTTGGAGGCTCTCTCCAGAAGGAACAACTTACGGATGCTAGGCTTTGTGGAATCTACCAACACATGGCGATTGGATGGAATGCTTGCTAGTTGACCTCTTTGGCAAAGACGCCTTCTCTGCGCACCTGGTCATCGAAAGGGCCCATAGAGCCTTCTCGGCACGTCCCCCCCTCCCCCCCCCGGGGAGCCCCGCCGCGCCCTGTGATAATGCGCTTCCTGAATTATCGCAACAGAGATTGAGGAAAATGAAATTTTGACTGACCAAGATGCCCCCTACGTGTACCCTATATTACATGTATGTGCATGTCACCCATGCATATTTCTCTCAGTGGCCTGAATCACTAGGCCTCTGCAATCACGTCCTGCATTAAGGTGCCTGTCATCAAGTTTCCCAAACGTTAAGCTAACATGAAGGCCCATGTATTTGCATTGTGCACTTTTAAATAAATATCGTAATAAACCCTTTTTGTGGTTCAGTCTGAGCCACTTTCTGAATTAGGGTTTTCATGGCTCCTGACACACTGCAAGCTGCAGTTACGTATCTCTGACCTCGCATACTTCTAGCTCAGCCGAAAGAGACCCAGCAAGGGTTGCCAAGATAGTATTATGAATAACAGTTATCTGCCTGCTGTACAGAGTCACATTCCTGCCCAGTGAGGAAGGTAAACAGAACCCGTCCGCAGAAGATAGGGCCTAGCCTCTCTGTCTCCATTGAAGTAAATCACAGTGCTTGCATCCATAGAAAGCTCACAGCCCCACGCAATGCACGAAAAAATATATGCTTTTCTGATTCTTAGCGATGAGCAACCTTTGCTTCAGATAATACATCCCCTGACTTAAGATATCAGTTAGTACCAGACGTGCTGGTCGCCTTGACACTAAAGATCTCTCTACTAGACTGAAAGTCAGCTCTCCTCCCAGTTACACGTCAATTGCACGTCATGCTCAAATTGCGTGCACAAGTAGGGCAAAGTTCCAGCCTGCCATGTAACTCTTCCTCTATGTACCCACCCACCTATCACCCACCTGTGACTCATCAAGTGTACACCCTCATGCACGCCCACATGCTCTTATCTCTTTCTTTCATGCTCTGCCTGGAGCGCTCCTCTCTATGTACAAGGAAAAATGTATATATGTGTTGTTCTCTGTAAATAATGTTAGAAGACCCTTCCTGAACCTCAGTGGTGATGGAACAGATTCTCCCTTAACTCGAGTTATTGGAATAAAGCCCTTTTAACTTGGACACCACGGACTCTCTGCCTCTCATTTGATACATGCTAATTGTTAATGCCTAGAAATTATGCCAGGGTAATATTTTATTTACCACATTAATTTGGCGCCCTTACAGGGACATATCCCTTTCCCCACGCGCCGGAGTTGTAGGTCCAGCTTTGCCCCCTTCTACAGCCGTGACGGACTTTAAAGTGTACACGCCATCGGGATTTCCCGCTACTCCCTCAGGCCCAGGAGGAGGACGGACTGTGACCAGGCATCCATACGAGGCGGTGAGGATTGCGGATCGTCTCAACCAGAGCCCGACCTGTGAGAGAGCAAGGTCCGAGGTTTCCAGAGGTCCACCCGTTCCGAGGCGCATGCGTAGACGTAGACGTAGAAGTCCGAGGCCTTCAAGTTTTGCTTCCCGGTGAGTACCATTGTAGGGAATGCATAACGTTTCAAGACGGGTTCATTTTATATGAACACGGTCAAGACGGGTCCACGTTATTCGTGGAAACGGTAAAGACGGGTTCACGTTATTCGTGAAAACGGTAAAGACGGGTTCGTTCACACGAGCACGGTCAAGACGTGTCTCATTTTTGAGACCGGTATGGTTGTACTGTATTCCAGTGCATATAGTTTTTCAAGTACATGTTTAGTTCTCTGTATTGGTTTAGATCATGTTTGTTTTAATGTTATGATGTTTTAGTGTGAATGATTGTTGATTGTTTCAGTCTATTTTTGTGTATTGTATTTCCATTGTGTTGGTTTCAACATGCCACTGTTTTCAAAATTGCGTCAGATAGGGACCAGAAAAGGTATACTAGAAGAGTCAGTTAACATCCCGCCTAGAGACACACCTGGTCATTTTATGTATAATAAGCATGGATTAGACGCCATCTTGTTTTTAGATTTATGGGTAGACTATACAAAGGACCTGGAGGAAAAGTATAGATGGCCTATCCCAGGAACATGGGATTCAGAATGCATTATGAGAGTAGAGGAAGCGCTATGGAAAAGGAAGTCAAGACCCTCTCAGAAAGATGCCATTGAATTGTGGCGCAAAGAGTCACACAGGAGAACAGAGAAAGAATTCAATAAAGCAGAGAGAACTAAACAAGCAGAGGAAAAAGCCAAAGAAAAAGAACTACGGGAGGAGGGGGAACGGGTCAAAACAGAACAGACTGATAGAGAAAGAAACGCCGTCGTTACTGGTATTTATCCCGTCCTGGCTGAAGAACTAGCTAGAGTGACCACCTCAGAGAGACCCAGTAGGTCGCGAACGCCACCACCTGTACCATATAGAGAACGTAGAGTAAAGCCGACAGCATCGGAGGCGTTCATTTCCTCGTATCTAGATGATTCCCTTCCGGACTACGTTACTGCAGGTTTCCCTCCACCCCCACCAGCAGATCAGCTCCAGCAACTTCAGCAGCAGCTAGTAAAAGATGACGTAGGTCCCGGGGCAGTGGGAGGGGTGCCTACTGTAGATGTAGCCATTCCATTTTGTGTATATGATCCAGAACCGGGAAAAGGTTCAATGATCGTGATTTCACTTAGGCTAAGACAAGCCGTTGCATATCTAGAGACATTACCAGACATGAAAGAACACCTAGATAAAATGTACCGTTTTATTAGAACGGGGGAGGGACCAGATAGTATAGCACAAGCCATGGCACAAAGAAAGGTAGGGGTTAAGAACCATATCCTACGTTTTATTATTAATTGCCTGATCAGGGAACAAGACGAAGGAGACGGAGATGTAAAACAAGGTTTGATAGAATGGAGCGAGCACATAGATGCCGGTAGACATGATAAACAGGGACAGATAGATGCCATGTACAAGAAAATACGAAAGGAAATAATAGAAAGACACAGAAAAGAGTCTGACGAGAAGGGCGAGTCATCAGCGGAAGAGGTAGAGGATCCTCAGGATCCGAAAGGCAAGATTAATTATGTAGGAAAAGCGCGACAGTTTGACAGACCCAAATGTCTTGACTACCGTAAACAAGGGCCAGCTATAAAAGAAAGATATTCCCTCGAAAATCTGTTCCAAGCTACTGAACAAGCCCTGAAAAAGCGGATAGGGAGTGAGAGACCTCACACGAAATTGAATTGGCCCGGTCAGCCACTCAGTGGGTGTCTAATTCTAATATATATAGCAGTGATATAGTGGCTCAGACTTTCTTAAGCCTTCCACCGAACGAACAGCGTTTGGCTGGTATTTACATGGTCCAACACTTGATAACGTTGTATGAGAGTCAATATTCTGATCCTGGTCACTTGCATAAATTACTAGACGACATTTTACTAGACAGATGGACAGGTTTAGGTACCGAATTAATTAATGTTATTCTGGATCAACGACATAAGTACATAGATTCTCTGACTACATGCATGCCCCCAGTCTCACACCACAGTAGACATAACGTACACATAGACAGACAGAACCCCCTACGAGAGGTTCATCCCGTCAGGAATGCGGCCAATGAGTTACAACGGGTGTATGTTTACACCCCCTTAACAAAAATAGAAATACTAGAAATGAAAAAGATGCTGCCCTGCCATGATAAAGACCCGGGGGGGTTTCACCGAGAATTAAAAGACATCCTCCGCATAGGAGATTATACGTACAATGACATTCTGAAGTTACTGAAAGTACTGTTGCCTGCTGGTATTTATGAAAAGCTTAAGGACAAAGACTGGGAGGTAGGCGAGAAAAAGTTAAGCTGGGATGCACTGGAAACGGAAGAAAAAGGTAGGCTCCCAGGGGTTGGTCTTGGGGAAAAAGCTAGAGAAATGCCTGAACTCCTGATACAAGTTTTACCGAGATTATTGATTACTAAAAAGGAAGACTGGGATGCTATTTCAGCATGTAAACAAAAGCAAGACAAGGACACAAGTGAGTTCTATTCTAGGTTTGAGAAATGCTTTACTATTAATAGTGGCCTTAAGCCAGGTAGCGAGTCATTTCCACACCTTTTTGTGAGCAAATTAGTAGAGAATTCCTTACCCCAGATCAAGAATAGAGTACTGAAGGTTGAGAGTACTTGGCAAGCAAACAGCCCTTCACAAATGTTACAGATGTTACAGTATCACCAGAACAGGATTAGAGAAGAGCAGGACCATGAAAAGAGACGCATGAAAGAGACAAAAATGAAAGTGCTGGTTGCCCAGACGGTACCGGCAAATTCAAACAAACATAGCACGACACCGGTCAAGGGGAACTGTAATTATTGCAAACAACCAGGTCACTTTGTAAAGGACTGCACTATTCTGAAACACAATATAGCTACAGGCAAGACAAAAGAACGACAGTACACTCCTAGACAGAATAGCACGCAACAGAACACACAACAAACAGTAGCGAATTTTCCTCCACCGCCGCCTGTTCATGCCACACCACAAATGTATCAGTACACACAGTCAGACTATCCAGAATATCAACAGTTCTCATGAAACAGCCTTGAGAGGGAAGTAGGCTTGCCCCTTATTGAGGTTCCTGTAGATCAAGAGGGTCCGTATGTACATAGTCGTGTATTAGGTCAGGATCGAAAGTTTCTGATTGACACAGGGGCGAGCAGGACTACCATCAGTCATGACGAGGTTCCAGGGGCACCTCTCTCAGGCTCACAGAATGTTTCCCTGGGATTTTCAGGAAAGCCCATTGTTAATGAAGTATCGAAACCAGTTTCCCTAGGAGTTGGTCCACTGTCACGTACCACAGACTTGCTACTTACTAAGTCATGTCGAGAAAACTTACTTGGTATGAAGACATTAAAAGACCTAGGAGCAGTTATCTGCTGCTCTCCAGAAGGAGTACGCCTGTTCTTACGTGATTTTAAGGGACATTATGTGCTGACTGATTTTGACCACAGACTCCAGAACGTGCCACAGCACCTATGGGCACAAGGACCGACTGACGTAGGTTACATGGACATAACGCCACACCATGTCACACTCAAAGCAGGAGTAGTACTTCCACGTATTAGACAATACAAGTTACCACCTGACGCCGAAACAGCCTTATTGAAATTAGTTGACAAACTTATTGCACGAGGAGTAGTGGTAGAGACTGACTCGAATGTATGTAACTCGCCTGTCATCCCTATCCTTAAACGATCTGACCCTAGTGTACTGCCAGTGTACCGACTAATTATTGACCTACGAGAATTGAACAAATGTGTAGTACCACAATATCCAGTGGTGCCAGACATTTCTTCATTATTGACTGCTATTGATTCTGAGGCCACAGTCTTCACTGTCATAGACTTGAAGAATGCTTTCTTTAGTGTACCCATTCATCCAGATAGCCAATACCTTTTTGGATTTAGTTTAAAAGGGCGTAGCTTTGTCTTTACAAGAGCTCCTCAAGGTTTTACAGAAAGCCCTAGCATTTACAGTCAAGCATTAAAAAGACAGCTAGACAGTGTTCACATGCCTCCCAACACTGCGCTACTTCAGTACGTAGATGACATCCTGATTACAGCACAATCAGAACCAGAATGCGAGAATGCATCACTGACAGTCTTACATTTTCTGGCTGACAAGGGGCACAAGGTGTCCCCTTCCAAGTTGCAATTCTGTGAAAAGCAAGTGGTGTACCTTGGACACTTACTTTCCAAGGAGGGTGGACAACTGACACGAGAACGCATACAGCTCATTTCTAACCTTTCACAGCCCAAGACACAAAAGGAAGTACGGGCCTTCATTGGCCTCACTTCATACTGTAGGCAATGGATTCCCCAGTATGACTATCTAGCCAAACCACTCATACAATTGACAACACAGGAGGCAGCCACTCCGACTGTCCTCCCTTGGACACAAGAACATACCTTGGCATTTGAAGAATTAAAAAGAGCATTATGTCAAGCACCAGTTTTAGCGACTCCATGTCACAGCAAACCTTTTATGCTTTTCGTAACTGAACGAGATGGAACAGCGTTATCTGTCCTCACACAAGATCAAGCAGGAAAACACAAGCCTTGCGCTTATTTTTCTAGTACACTAGATCCAGTGGCCCAGGCTCTGCCTGCGTGCCTGAAATCAGTTGCAGCAACAGCCCTAGCCATAAGACAAAGTGACTCGATAGTGTTGGGTCACCCTCTGACAGTACAGGTTCCACATGCAGTGGAGGTTCTCTTAAACAGGACACAGACACAACATTTGACTGTAGCAAGACTGACAGGATATGAACGGACATTATTTCAACCACACATAGAGATCAGACGTTGTAATATTCTGAATCCTGCTACACTTTTGCCCTCAAGTACAGTAAATGCACCACCACACGACTGTGTGGAAGTAATGAATATAGTGACGAAACCAAGACAAGACCTGACAGATATTGCACTTCCAGACCCAGACTTAACGCTCTATGTAGATGGATCCTGCATGAGAACGAGTGCAGGAGAATTAGTAGCAGCATATGCTGTGACCACTGCTACTAATGTCATAGAGACACAGAAAATAGACACACTATCAGCACAAGCAGCAGAGCTCATCGCTCTGACACAAGCCTGCATAAGAGCTAAGCACTTAAGAGTGAACATTTATACAGATTCACAATATGCCTTTGGCGTAGTTCATGATTTCGGAGTACTTTGGAGGGAGAGAGGTTTCTTGACCTCCCATGGGACCAAGATCCAGCACGGCCAGCTCATTCAAGCCCTGTTGGAAGCAATACATTTACCTACAGCCATTTCTATCCTGAAGTGCAAAGCTCACACCAAAGTTACAGACACCATTTCCCAGGGTAATGACCTGGCAGACCGAACAGCTAAACTTACAGCCCAGACAGCCCAGACACCAACAGACACGACAAGGACAGAGGTACCAGTACTGACAACATGTATGACAGTCAGGGATCCCACTCAAGATGTACTCGACATACAGACACATGCCACTGCAGATGAGATAAAGAAATGGACTGAACAAGGAGGGGTCCAGACTGAACAAGGTTGGATGACTAAGGGAAAAGGTACATGGTTTCTTCCAGATTCTATGGTACAAGTAATCATAAACACAGCACATAGTCCAGCACACTTGGGAGAAAAGGCAATGATAGACAGCTTACAGAATATCTGGTTTAACAAGCACATGCGTACAGCAGCGAAGCAGAAAGTACGAACATGTATGATCTGTTACCAGTTCAATCCAGGTAAAGGCATTCCGGTGGAACAAGGCGGATTTCATCCTCCTGACCACCCTTTTGAGGTCCTCCAGATGGATTATATCCAAATGAACAGATGTAGAGGTTACAAGTATGTCTTGGTAGTTGTGTGTGCACTATCTTGATGGACAGAAGCATATCCAGTTCCAGATTATACTGCTGTGACAACAGCCAGGCAATTAGTGCGCGAGTACTTCCCCAGGTATGGATTGCCTCGGGTTGTATATTCCGATAACGGTCAGCCATTCTCCTCTGAATTAATGAAACAAGTGTCTCTTCTGTTAGGATATACTTGGAAATTCCATTGTGTAAGACACCCTGAAGCAGCAGGCCTTGTAGAAAGACATAATCAGACAATCAAAACAAAACTTGCTAAGATAGGTGCAGAAAAAGGCGTGGATTGGATGGTAGCTTTACCGGTTGCCCTCTTTTACATGCGTATGGTAGCTCATTCCAGAACAGGCCTATCCCCGTATGAAGTAGTCTTCGGTAGACCGCCAAATATGTGGGGTACACCTATGCCTAAAAGAATACCTGATGTTGACAGTAACATGCTGACAGATTACCTGGCTTCCTTGATGTCTGCACTACTCTCTTGTCGTTCACAGGTTGCTGCCGCCTTCCCTGACAACACCCAGGTCAAGGAACACGCCATAGTCCCTGGGGACTTCGTTTTTGTGCGGAACTTTGATCGATCAAGCCCCCTTGAGCCACGTTGGAAGACGCCGAAGTTGGTGCTACTGACCACGAGGACCGCAATAAAAGTCGAGGGACGCAAAGGATGGATCCACGCTCAGCATTGTAAACAACACTTTGGACAATCTGGTACTTCAGTAAAAGACAATACAGACTTTGCGCCGCCTTTACTAGAAAAGACTCCACAGCAGGAGTATAAATCTAAGTTAAGATCTAGTAAGTCAGATGTAGTTTAATTGTCTAAGTCCACTCGGTGGTGAATCGGTTAGACTAGATTTCTGATATGTATAAGATCACATACGAGAATAGTAAGAAGAGCAAAATGAGAGAAAAGTACTGCAAGTTATTACGCAGTAGATGTATAGTTACTTTGATCATTCTTTTTATTCTGTGCATTGTTATAATCTGTGTCAGTTTATTACTACATGTTTTCTTTCCTATTTCCTCACATATACACTCTTCCAGTAACAGCACCATAGAGCATACATTTAGTGAACTGCCACCTCATGAACTGTCATATCGACTTGCATTGCGTAACAATACTTTTATTCGAATGTTACACCATTCTCATCAGACCAGCAATGCGACTGATTGCTGGGTATGTGGCCAACTGCCACCTTATCAAAAGGCGAAGGGAGTTCTGCCCTACTATCCTCTGCCGTTCTCACACAATGGTTCATGTGGAGCATGGTTTGCCTTAATGACCTCAATAGATAGAAAGTACATAGCTTATCCAGGTGGCTGGATATATGGAAACCTGAATAAAGTAATGAATGAAGCATGTTTTCCAGACAAAGACGGATTTCCTCAAAGGAAGGGAACCAATCTAGAGAATGAAGAGTACGAGCAGGGAAATGCATCCGTTAATTTTATAATGTTAAATGTTCAGCCCAAGCAAAATACAGGTCCACCGTTTATTTCAGTTCTACCAGCAAAAGGTGATTTATGTGTTAATAAGAAAGGCTCAGTACATATGGGACACAGCGAGTGTAAAGTTGTAGTAGAGTTTAATGATAAAGGACTTTCTTCTTTCAAAACATCACGCCATACCTATTTCATTTGCCGTCAGACAGCCTATGTACATCTGCCCTTAGACTGGGGTGGGACTTGTTATATAGCATTCTTATTGCCACCTGTATTCTTGGCCCCATCCCATTATCATAGAGATTCACGACTAGAACATGTTAGAGTAAAGAGAGAGACAGATGCCTCAGGGATTGATCAGACTGAAACAGCTTGGGAGCAATATACAGATTTCAACAAAGGATTCTTTTTCTTCATAGGTCCCGTCCAAAACAGTAAACTGATACGCAAGTTAACAAGGACTCTTGAGGCAGTAGTGAATGTGACTGCATCTGCCCTGGCGAACTTGACCCAGGAACAGTCTGCTATGAGACTTGTTGTTCTTCAACATCGCCTCGTTCTAGACGTCATCTTGGCGGATAGGGGCGGAGCTTGTAGCGTGATCCGATCTAGTTGTTGCGTTTTCATCCCAAATAACGCGCCATCTGTGTATGCAGCGATAACAAGGCTCCACAAGATTGCTCATGGCATACATCAAGACCCAGGCACATGGACTTGGTCCAGTTGGCTCTGGGGTGTGATATCTGCTTGGGGATGGAAAGTGTTGTCGTTCCTAGGAATGATCCTACTTATGATATTTGGTTGCTGTCTCTGTCTGCAGTGTGGCCCGGCCATTTGCGGCCTGTGTGCAACTGCATGTGTTCCACATCCAAGTATACAAAGGGTTAAGGACGAACAAATGATGCTGTATGATCAACTATACGGTCTCATGAATATAGATGTATCCTGAAGGGTTACGTAGGGGACAAGGAGGGAATGAGGAAAATGAAATTTTGCCTGACCAAGATGCCCCCTACGTGTACCCTATATTACATGTATGTGCATGTCACCCATGCATATTTCTCTCAGTGGCCTGAATCACTAGGCCTCTGCAATCACGTCCTGCATTAAGGTGCCTGTCATCAAGTTTCCCAAACGTTAAGCTAACATGAAGGCCCATGTATTTGCATTGTGCACTTTTAAATAAATATCGTAATAAACCCTTTTTGTGGTTCAGTCTGAGCCACTTTCTGAATCAGGGTTTTCATGGCTCCTGACACACTGCAAGCTGCAGTTACGTATCTCTGACCTCGCATACTTCTAGCTCAGCCGAAAGAGACCCAGCAAGGGTTGCCAAGATAGTATTATGAATAACAGTTATCTGCCTGCTGTACAGAGTCACATTCCTGCCCAGTGAGGAAGGTAAACAGAACCCGTCCGCAGAAGATAGGGCCTAGCCTCTCTGTCTCCATTGAAGTAAATCACAGTGCTTGCATCCATAGAAAGCTCACAGCCCCACGCAATGCACGAAGAAATATATGCTTTTCTGATTCTTAGCGATGAGCAACCTTTGCTTCAGATAATACATCCCCTGACTTAAGATATCAGTTAGTACCAGACGTGCTGGTCGCCTTGACACTAAAGATCTCTCTACTAGACTGAAAGTCAGCTCTCCTCCCAGTTACACGTCAATTGCACGTCATGCTCAAATTGCGTGCACAAGTAGGGCAAAGTTCCAGCCTGCCATGTAACTCCTCCTCTATGTAGCCACCCACCTATCACCCACCTGTGACTCATCAAGTGTACACCCTCATGCACGCCCACATGCTCTTATCTCTTTCTTTCATGCTCTGCCTGGAGCGCTCCTCCCTATGTACAAGGAAAAATGTATATATGTGTTGTTCTCTGTAAATAATGTTAGAAGACCCTTCCTGAACCTCAGTGGTGATGGAACAGATTCTCCCTTAACTCGAGTTATTGGAATAAAGCCCTTTTAACTTGGACACCACGGACTCTCTGCCTCTCATTTGATACATGCTAATTGTTAATGCCTAGAAATTATGCCAGGGTAATATTTTATTTACCACAAGATACTGTTCTACGCTTGGCACGCGAAAAAGGCGAAGTACATTACGAGAATATCACTTTAGCCTTCTACCCTGACTTCACATAGGCCATGCAGGACGCCTGCCGTAAATTCACAGCTGTGAAGAAGAAATTACGAGCGCAAGAAATAACGTATGCTATGTTATACCCTGCGAGGCTGAGGATCCACCACCGGGGGAAACAACATCTCTTCAGCTCTCCTCAGCAAGTGGAAGAATACCTTAAACGTGATCGTAGATCAGCATCCCGGGAAGAATCTACCCGACGGCGCTCCCGGTCCCACTCGCCGCTGTCGGAGCCCGGTTGACGCCACGGCGCTCAATGGGATAAGGACAATAGCAGAGCCGTAACTAAGAGGTCTCTGGACGCTATGCCGACTGGTGATGTATTGTTACAGAATGTGTTGATTGCTTGACATATTTGACCGCCCGGACACTCGCCTCCGTCCCGTCAGAATGACCCCTAAGATAACTTGGGTTGTGGATGGGTGAGATAGAGAGGCTGAATGGGTGCAGTGAAGGCCCCTAGCGGTCCCCGACTGAGGGCGTTCCCCCTAATTTGGGTGTGTTTTTTATATCTTCTCTGTATTATCTGAATTTTTTGAGGTACAGATGCATTTTGTAAGATTGGGGGAGAGTAGGGGGGGGCTATTCCTGGCTAGTTAGGGGGGGCCAGTGTGGGAGGTGGGGGGAGAGAGGGTTGTACCCGGCAAGTTGGGGTCGCCGGTTTGGTTGGAGGGACATTATGCTATAATGATTATGTTGATATGTGCTGAGGGCGAGACAGTACTCAATCTACATATACTTATAGGCATCCATCGCTATAGGGACAGTGGGTGAGACACAAGCTCTTCGGACTATCAAAGTGGCTACGTAGAATGTTCGTGGCCTCGTGGAATGTTCGTGGCCTCAATGACCCTAGGAAACGCAGACAGGTATTGGGATATCTTGATAGACATGGGATAGAGATTGGCCTCCTACAGGAGACACACCTGGCCCCTGGTGGCTCTCCCCAATTCGCCTCTAGATGGGCTTCATGTCGAAGCTTTGCGTCCTATTCTACTTACTCTAAAGGAGTGACCATCTTGATTAAACGCAGCGTGGCGTTTGCGCCCAGCGGGACGAAGTCTGATGCGGGCGGTAGATACTGTACGTTGTGGGGCAGGCTCTACTCACATGACTTATTATTTGCCTGTTACTATGGTCCTAATATTGACAACCCCGATGCTCTGCTTTCACTATGGGGTAAGATTCAAACGCTAGGTATTACATATATAATCCTAGGAGGTGACTTCAACACGGTTTTGCACCCGCAACTAGACAGGTCATGGGCCCTCCCAACCCATTACACAGTCACACAGAGGACGCTAAAAGATATAGTGGACGGAAATTACCTGATAGATTCTTGGAGATACAAACACCCGAAACTCAGAAAGGGCACACATCACTTGGCGTTTCACTCCACCTGGGCCCGCCTTGATTACATGTTTATGTCGGTGGGAATGGCACATTGGCTGCACCAAGTGGCACACTTAGCCCATACGTTGTCCAATCACTCACCAGTTGTTGCCGAACTTCAGATTTCCCTAGAATGCTCCCCATATTTAAACTGGCGTCTCAATCCCTCTCACCTCTGTGACACAGTGTTTAAGACAGAATTGGAACAGGACATTCAGGATTTCTTTGACCGTAACCGGACTTCTGTCTCTAGTATTACGACAGTATGGAAGGCATTCAAAGTTACCGTGAGGGGGTGGTGCATAGCCAAGGGAGGTGGCGTCCTTAAGACCTTGCGTAGGGACCTTCAAAAGCTGGAGCCTGACTTGGATGAACTGGAACACACACTTACTCACAACCCGAACGACAATAGGACTAAAGCCCAAATGCGAGACAAACTAACTGAATACGAGTTGATTGCAGATAGGGAATGTAACTTTCGTGGGAAGCCACACATGGCAGGCATTTATGGTGAGGGAGACCGTCCAGGGAAGGCACTAGCGAACGCAATTAGATCCCCCAAATTCGCCAACTATGTCACTGAAATAAACGCTGCACAAGGAAACACCTACAGAAACCTCCCGGACCAACTCTGCGTTTTTAGAGACTAATATAGTGCACTTTACTCCTCACATAGGGCGATGCCACTCGATTTAGCTACCTATTTTGAAGATACCGCACTAGCCAGGCTAGGAGACGCCCAACAAAAGTTTCTTAACGCAGACTTGGAGCTCGACGAGATTACTGAAGCCATTATGAAGATGCCCCGGGTTTGGACGGCCTCCCGATAGAATTCTACAAAACTTATGCTCCCTTACTAGCTCCCATATTGAAAGAAGTCTTTTATGCAGCGCTAAAGGAAGAATGCCTACCTCGCACTATGAGAGAAGCTCTCCTAACCTCACTGCTCAAACCCGACTAACCCCCTACACAATGTGATTCTTACCGTCCCTTGTCCCTGCTGATTTGCGATACTAAAATATTAGCGCGTGTCCTGGCGACACGTCTAAACCTCCTGATGGAACGCATAGTTTTGCCGGACCAGGCAGGGTTTATTCCCAACCGTGCAACATCGCATAACTTGCAGACCCTTAATGCGGTACTGCAGGATATAGATCCCAACAGCGAGGAAGTAGCAGTATTTATTGACGCTACTTGCTAATTTGAAGCCATTGATCTGCTTCAAAAAGGCTTTCACCCGACGCACATTAAGGGGCATCTCCTAGACCACATTTTTAGCAATCTAGACAGTTTAAGGGTCGAAACACCTATACCACTGCCCTGGACCGATCACTATTTAGTACCCTTTATATGGTCCACTAATACCCCCCGACTTCACAAAATAATAATAGACATTAGGGAAGAAAATGGGCTTCGCTGCCCCTCTCCAAGTGGAAATCGGCTCTTACTGATCATCTACCGTCGAAGACGACGAACCCCAGTACAGCCACCACCGATTATGACAATTGGATTCTTAACACCCTTGATCAGGTTCTCCCGAAAGAATCCCTGCATTCTATAAAATGATCTAAAGTAGCCCCGTGGTACTCCTCTGCCCTGAGAACCATGAAACAATTGTGTCGTAAACTGGAGAGAGCTTGGAGGCGAGAATACTCTCAATCCAAGAAAACAGAGTATAGAGCCGCTATCAAATCATATAAGAATGAATTGAAAGCTGCACAAATCCAATTCTAGGACTCCAAAATTAATCTAGCTGCAAACTCCCCCAGAGAAATTTTTAAAATTGCCAAGTCTCTAATCTCTCCTCCCCCTGAGCGTCTGTCTTCGGTCGGTGCGCTGGCCCGATGTAACAACCTAGCAACCTTCTTCTCTCAGAAGATTCATGCTATTTACTCCTCTTTTTCCACTGATGTAAAGGATCTGGATACCACCACAGTCATCAAGCTGGACTCCTTTGTTTCCTGTTCGCTTGATGAGTTCCCTCTCTTAGATCCCATTTCATTGGATAAAATATTCCCCAAAATCATCTCAGGATCCCCCAATGACCCAGCACCCCCGCAGACCCTTTTCAAAGTCTTTGAGGCCATTCGTCCTGTCATTTTAGATGTCCTTAACTCCTCCATCACCTCCAGCTCGGTCCCAGCCCAGTGGAAATGTGCGATGGTTAAGGCCCTTTTAAAGAAGCCTACCTTAGACCAGAATAACTTGGCCAATTTACGCCCAATCTCCTTACTCCCCTGGATGAGCAAGCTGTTGGAGAGGCACATCAACAACATTTTAGTAGATTATCTAGAATCTAATAATCTGCTATGTGCCTCCCAGATGGGATTCCGCCCCCAACACCGAACCGAAACTGCTTTATTAGCTGTAACGGAAGAAACTAGAACTGTGCTGGACCGGGGAGGGAAAGCAGCCATTATTTTATTAGATCTCAGCGCCGCGTTCGACACGGTTAACCATGCCACATTATTACATCGTTTAGAGGGCATGGGCGTGTCGGGCGCGGCCCTGGAATGGCTGACCTCCTTCCTGGATGAGCGCTTCTTCCAGGTGTTTGAGGGCGAGGTAGTATCCTCTAAACAACCACTTAGCTGTGGGGTCCCTCAGGGCTCGGCCCTGAGCCCCACGCTTTTTAATGTCTACATGAGCCCTCTAGCAGGGATAGTCCATCCCTTTGGTGTGCGTATTGTCACCTACGCGGACGATACCCAACTGGTGGTCTCTCTGGATCACACGGAGGGATCATCTAACCCCTTGGGGCCCTGTCTAGAGGCTGTAGCCAAGTGGATGCAATCTTCCTGTCTCAGACTCAATGGGGAGAAGACAGAGATTATGCTGCTGGGCAATCTCGCACCGACCACTCTGGTTTCCATCTGGCCCGCCTGTCTTGGCTCCCCTCCTTCCCCTAAACCCCACATAAAGAGTCTTGGAGTCTGGCTCGACAAAGCACTAGATTTCTCTGTACAGGCCACCAAAACGGCCTCCACTTGTGTCGGACTAATGAGAATGCTCCGGAAGGTGCTCCCTTTGCTGGCGAGGAGAATCATGGTTCAGGCCTTGATACTCTCCCGCCTGGATTACGGAAATGCGTTATATCTAGGAGCCCCGGTAGCAGTGATCAACAGACTCCAAGTCACGCAAAATTGCGCTGCCCGACTACTGCTCAACATCCCCCATTGGCAGTCAGCCAAGAAGGGCCTAAGGGAACTTCACTGGCTCCCAGTAGCTGCTAGAATACACTTCAAGGCCATGTGCATTGTACATAAAGCCTTCCACCGAACAGGCCCTGCCATCTTGCTCCCTTTGGTCGTACCCTACACTCCTTCGAGAACCCTCTGTTCCAGTACCTTGCATCTAGCCGCCACAACCAAAATCAATAAAGCTCGCTGGGGAGGCCGGGCATTCTCACATATTGCGGCGAGAATGTGGAACTCTCTTCCGCCGAATCTCAGGGAGAACAACAACCGGATGGCTTTCAGGAAAGCTTTGAAAACACACCTGTTTGTAAAAGCGTGTTAACCACCCTGGCCCTCGTCACAGTAATCAGTTGAAGCGCTGCGAGGCCTCCGGGTATGTACGCGCTCTATAAATATAATTTTTTATTTCATTTCATTTCACTAAAGCGTTTGATTCACTAGAATGAGATTACTTGCTGGGCACGTTGCAAAGGATGGGAATACCCCTCAGCTTTATAAATTGGGTGCAATTATACTGCCAACCGACAGCTACAGTATTGTTAAACGGCTCTAGATCTTCTCCCTTTAGGATTTACAGAGGCACACGCCAGGGATGCCCATTATCCCCTATCCTCTTGGCGTTAGCTATCGAGACATTAGCGGCAAAACTCAGTCAGCATCACAATCACCGAGCCCTCATTTACCCAGCCCGACAACTATTCCTCTCCCTCTACGCAGATGACATTACACTATATATAAAGAAACCCCAGGATAATCTTAATCCCGTGCTGCGCAAAATCACGAAATTCTGGGGCATTGCTGGGGTGCAGATTAACTGGGCTAAGTCTGCTATATACCCTTTGACGGATAAAGTACAACCGCACCAGTTAGATTACCCCCTTGGGTGGGAAGCGGACAAACTGAAATATTTGAGTATACGCTTTACAAGGCAGAAGGATGCCCTGATGAGAGCCAACTATGGGACGACACTAGACAAAATCACGGATAGTATTACCAAATGGATACATCTCCCACTTTCAATGGCGGGTCGCATCTTCCTTATTAAGATGGTACTACTACCTAAATTATTATACCTCTTCATTAATATCACATGTAACCCAGGAAGGTTCTTTTTTCACACCCGTAGAACCCAACTGACACGGCTAATATGGGGAGGGAGGCAGGCGCAACTTAGTCTCAACACTCTAATGCTACCATACCACCTGGGTGGTTTTGATGTTCCCAATTCTGAGCGTTATGACTGCGCGCAGGACCATTTTGCCGCGTATTGGTTCCACCTGCCACCTTATATGGCGCACTTGTCGGTGGAGGATGGCTATATGACCCCAACGTGCCAGTCTGGCTATTTATTCACACATGTAGGGGAGAGGGTTCGAGATCAGTCCACGGTCGACTGCACGGTGGCGGCGTGGAGACGTATTGCTCGTGCCATGGGGAGCTCCTTTCTGTACTCACCTCGGGCGCCCCTGCTTAATGATCCCCGACTACAAGTAACATGTGAAGAAATATGCGGCAGGATGTTAACTGGGCTTACTTTCCGCACTTGGGGAGACCTTTACACACAAGGCCAGTTTCGTACCATAGAGCAATTTTTGGGTGATCATCGGCCTACAATAATGGACACATTTTTGTACACCGACTCCGACGAAGGGTTCGGGCTGTCACCCCTGCATTCCCAGACGAACCTGATACCCCCCCGCTCCCCTACATGCCATATTGCAAACGGAAGCTCCACACCATGTCATATCGCTACTTTATAAACACACACAAAGTGCACCCTTGACTACCCCCTTATGGGCTAGGCAAGACTGGGATGAAGACCTTGACACACCACTCACGGATGAGCAATGGGAGGCAAGCTGTACACACACGGACGCAATTAAGAGTAATAGCAGGCTACGCTTGGTACACCAAAAATGTTTACATCGTCTATACTATACCCCCGCTAAATTACAGAAATTTCACCTAAGAGATAATGATTGCTGCAACCACTGCGGGATGGGAGGAGCGGATTTCCTACACCTGGCATGGACCTGCCCCAATGTAGCTGAATACTGGACGATGGTTTATGCGGGACTGTCGGATATGTTGGGGATTGAGATAGAGCCATGCCCACTCATAGCGCGGCTAGGATTGACACAAAACATCGTCAATGTGCATAAAATGTTTTTGGCAATGAGTCAATTATTGGCTAAACGACAGGTGGCGTGTAAGTGGGGAAGAGGGCAAGCCCCCAAAGTCAAAGCCTGGATACAGACTATGACCACCTGGCAGGACCAGCTACACTCTTATGCGGAACTGCTACCACTTAGATCGCGCCCGAAGGACATCTGGGGCCCACGTACTTCTTACCTTCTCAGGCAAGAAGCAAGCGAGGACAGAGAGAAGGACAGGGAGGGTAATGTTGGGAGTGGAAATTTAAATATTACAACCTGACTCTGCTATATTGCGCCTCTACAAAGTTCACCATCCATCTGAGATCGTTCAGCTCCACTTGTCGCACTTGATGTCTTACCCTGTGTGTCTTGAGATAGCTGGGACTAGTTCGGACAGAACAACCCTATTGAGGTATGGTCGGCGACCATCGCTGATTTTTATGTCCCCCTATATGTCGAACCACTCATGTTATGTATATCACAATGCCGGTCACATTGCTATTATCTAGACAGTTATTTGATGTCTCTGATCGCCTTCTGTACAGTGCACACACTTATTATAGGGTATGGGGGGGAGGTTTTTCTTTCTTTTTTCTCTTCTTATTCTTAGCTCTTATAATGCAACATGTATATCACCATTCACGGGAAGGTGTCGTTAACATATTTGAATACTTGTATATATCGGACGACTGTATTACACTGATGTACCGTATTTATGATCAATAAAGGTTTTTTGAAGAAAAAAAAATCCAAGCCTGTCTCTGCTAGGTTGTGTATTCCTTGTCTGGAGTTTGAGTGGCAGGGGCTGTGGGATTCCAGGACAGGAGACAAGGTGAGTCAGCCCAGTGGTGAATAGAAAGATCTGCATCTAGATGGGAGGGAGGAGTTGCACCTGGTATCTGAATAGGACTGTGCCTTCCCTCCACAATGCTGGCTCCACCTCCTGTGGTATATCTGATGTCTCTGCCCTGCACTGTGAAAGGAAATAAGGAGTCATGTAAACAGAGTGCTCCAGGACTGACCAGATCTGGTTTGGACTAGGCAAAGGCCCCTCTGCCCTCAGAGGACAAAGGATTTTGGGGTATAAGTATTGGGACACTGATCCCAAGAATTTAGATTCGGTTGGACAAGAAGAAGAAACCTTTGCTGAGGAGAGGAACCTGAAGAAACTGAGGAGAGACTATCCCTAAGCTGAAGTGCTGCTTGGGGAATTGGCCTGCAGTGGTTGCCTTACTGCCAGTGAAAGGAGAAAGGAACTTTGTGTGCTTTATTCAACTTGTGAAGGATCTCAAAGGGCTTGAGAGAAGAGCTTGCTTACTGCTGAAGTCTCAGGGACAACAGACTTCAACCACCAGCTCCCCAAGAGTTCTTTGGAAGTGCCCGCAGCCGTTGTAAGCCTTCTGAGGGACTGTGTGTTGCCATCGCATCCGCTGCATCACGGAGATGTCACCGCTGTAGCTGTCGCACTGCACCGCATCACAAGAAACGTCTTGCAACATCGAAGAAGCATGTCACAGCCGCCGCATCACTGAACAAGGGTATCACCACTGCAGCTGTCGCATCGAGCAGAAGGGTCTCGCATCGCCGGAGAAGAGGGTCACTGCCAAAGCTGCTGTTGTCGCATCACGGAACAAGGATACCGCAGCTGTTGCATCAAGTCGAGACATCTCGCAATATCGGAAGAGCGTGCAGCATCAAGAAGAAGACGCCATCTTTGTTTCTTTGCACCGCATCTTCAACGCATCACCGTCTTTGCGTGTAAGGAACTACTGCATCACCATCCCTGCAACACTTTCATTGTAGAAGCGTTACGCATCTTAAGGTAGATTGACTCTGAGTGTCGCATTTTAAAATCTAAAGAGAACTAAGCTAATTCTACCATTTTAAGTACAGTATTGTGGATTTTTGTCGTTTGTGGTCTTGTCTTAAATCTATATAAAGAATACTTATTTTTATATACAACTTGTGAGGTGTCCATCTGTAGTGTCGTCACTTGATTACTGTATGTGTTCACAAATGCTTTACACACTGCCTCTGAGATAAGTCTGTCTGCTCGTGCCAAGCTACCAAGGGGGTGAGCAGGGGTTATTTAGGAGTGTAACCCCTTGCCCTGACTAGAGGCAAGGGTCCCCATTTGTCACAAGTACCTACCTGTGCCAACTAGAGACCCCCAAATCTAACACTATCCATTTACCATTATTAGGCACATGCACTACTGCACGTGCCAATTACGTCATTGGTTTTTGGAGAAAATTAAGTGTATTTTAAGCACCCTACAGGCTGACATGCTGCCAGTCCAGGTCTGCAACACTTTGGTGTCCCCAGAGACCACCAGGAATAACACAATAAGCATCACATTTTGAAGTAGCCCTGGGCGAAGACAGAGTTATCCCTATACGCCTGGGCGGATTGTCAGAAATTTACAGCTGCCTCACCCATCCCCCTCCTTTTCAAAGTGCCACACGGTGCGGAGTTTGGAAAGCGAGGCATTACAGCCTTTTACAAGAGGCTTTGCAGGCCGCGAGAGACCTGTGATGCAAGCAGCGGCAATCGGTGCAGGTAAGCATGGTGGGGTGTGAGATGGAGCGGGGGGGGGGAGGGGTGTCAAGAGACGACTGAATAGGATCTGTTTATTTATTTAATTTTCCCTATTACGTCATCTGGGGGCATCCCTCCTGCCCCGCCTCACTGCGCTCACCTGTACCGACCGCCACTGGATGCCACGGCACGTCACAAGTTACTTCCTTGTGGAAAAAAATTGACCTCTGTCGACACCAAGGCGACAGAGCAGTGGATATTTCTGGACAAAACGGTTGGCTAACTTAATAGGCTGCCTCTTTACCTTTCCTCTCGCTTCTCTTCCTCCCTTTCTCTGCTCGCTTGAACTCCTTCACGCCGTGGTTCGCCCCTCTGTTACTACCCCTGTGCCATCCCCAATCTACTTCATTTTCTATTTTATCTCTTTTTGAGGAGTAGTAGCAGAGGGCAATAAGTCGGGCATTTAGCAATGCCAGCATAGTCAATTCTGAATGGCTGAGAAGAAACAGATGCTTTATTCAGCACATTGTGTGCCTAGAAAGCAAGCTGCCTAATTAAATTAGGAAACGTTATTTCTAGACATAGAATGCCAGTCTGTATTCAACATTTCTGAAATGTAGTCAATTATCAAAGACGCATGTTTTCTAAGTTGCCTAACAAGACGTGGGCACTGGATAAATGACTACTTTATAGAAAAATCAGATTTGTTTCTTCTCCATCTAGCGGAATTTAGACTGCTGTCTGCTAGCATGACCACTGCTCTTTGTGCTGCACTGATAGGTCAAAGATTGGATGTCCACCTAATCTTCTCTCTTAACACCTTTTTGAGCCACTGACAGCCACTGTGAGAAACGTGCACAGCCTGCAGCCTGAACTCTATATCTCTCCGTCATTCGATCATGGCCCATTATAAAAACATAGAGGTGACTCTGTCCAAAGTATGCACTAAATAAGAGTAATGTGCTACACGAAAAAAGCACAAAAACACAGCATCATGGAAATGGCTAACGCTCAGCAAATGAAGAATAAGTAAAACATGAATTAGAAACCGGAATTAAATCACTGACATAGATTGCCTTCACCTTTTTTCCCACTATTTGTTCAGAAAGCGATTAGTGTTTTTTGTCTGTGAAATTAAGCATATGAATATAGTGCCCGAAGGAGATTCGTTTCAATGTCTTTTTTTTTTTTTTTCGTGGCACTTTTTTGGGGAAATGTTTTATTTTGCATATTACAAACCTCAATTAGACAGGCAAGGTACATCTCTATTTTAAAATCATTCTTTCCTCCATTACACACAAGTGCGGTCAAAATCACAATCACATTACCTTTCATTATTACATCACTATATTCATTATCTCGCCGTGAGCCCCGCTCCCCCACCCCTTTACTCCACATCAGAGTCCTCATCTTCTTGATCTGAGGGGGGATCACAAACGTCACCCCGAAATTTATTCCAATTACCCCAGATTTTGCTCCACTTTTTGGGGCACCCTCGATTAATGAATACCGACTTCTCAGCGAACATGGTAGCATCCATATTTCTCCCCCATGCGGTATGGGTAGGCACCTCTTACACACCCCATTTCTGGGCGATGTTCCGCTCAGCAATCATACACAACGCAGCCCAGCCCTGAGCCAGACGGCTCAGATCATTAGGTTCCCATACATTTAATAAGCATCGTCTCGGTTCTGGCACTAGGGAAACCCCCTCCACTTGTGAGATCGTCTGCATCACTTGCCTCCAATACTCCATTATCCTAGGGCAGTCCCACATGGTGTGAAAAAATGTACCTTCCTCCCCACAGTCTCTTAAATAAAATAAAATGAGTGCAGTGCTCTACCAATCTTGTGCAGGGTGTGTCTAGTGTAGTATACGCGGTGTAATATTTTCAGCTGCACAAGCCGGAGTCTAGAGGATGTGCCCACTACCCACGGAGAGGCCAGCGCCTCCTGCCACTCAGACTCATCAAGTTCCCCCACATCCCTTGACCATTTTTCACGCAGTGAACCCGTCGGGTCCCGTGTATTATTTATCAATTTTCGGTAAGTGAGGGAAGTCGCTTTCTTCTGCATATATTCTGTGAGTAATCAGTCATCAGAGCATGTCGGATTTGCACATAGCGCAATCGTTCCCCACTCGCCATTTCGTAGTTTTGTTGGAGACTTTCAAACGATACCATTTCACCATTGTGCCAGAGGTCTCCCACCGTGGAAATGCCCATGTCGTCCCACCTATCGAAACCTCTGGTATTACGGAGCTTGCCTAGACGTTTAATGTCCCATAAGGGGGTAAGTTGGGTCAGTACCCCCCGCCAGCCGAGCTTGGTTTGAGCAGTGTGCCAAAGGACCGGTGTGTGTCTAAGAGGACCGAACATCGACAGTGTCAGTTTTTTAATCATAGAGCGGTGATAACATACCTCTTGTGCCTAGGAGGGCCCTATCCGCCTGAAATGCCGGGTCACTCTGCGGACCGTGCAGCCATTGATTAATTATCTTCAATTGCGCTGCCCAGTAATAAAATTGCATGTTTGGAAGTGCAATCCCCCTGTCGTACCAGCTTCGCACTAGCTTGGACTGCGCTATGCGTGCTGGTTTGTTGTACCATAAGAGGCCAGTGACCTGTGCCTCAATAGCCTTGAAATATTTTGGGGCAACCACAAAAGGCGTGTTCTCCAGTACATACAAAAATCGGGGCAACGCCATCATTTTGAATAATGCCGCCTTTCCTAATAGGGTCAGCGGAAGGGTCTCCCAGTGCCGCACATCCCTCCTGAGACGGTCCATGGGCGGCTGCAAGTTTGTTTCGAAGAATTCCACCGCATCATTAGTAATGTATATGCCCAGGTACCTTAATGTTCCCTCTGCAGTTCTAAGTGGGCAATCCAAAGGAAGTTCAATGTCTCTTTTTAATGACTCTTGAGCCAGGGACCCAGCCACTTAAATGCTGCAGAACAGCAGCCATCAGGTAAAAACAAACATTCTGGATTCAAAGGCATATGGAGACCAGTTTTTTTTTCAAATTCATAACATTGGTATTTTGTGCATTTTGTGCCATGAGATATGTCCGGAAGCAATGGAAACATGTTTATGAATATTCCGTTTGGTTTGTTTTAGATCCAACAAAGTGCATTGCTGCCCTGATTTTGTAAACTACCTTCTATATCTATGTTTGCCAATGTCTGGACATTTTAAGCAATTTGATAATTCCCAAATGTTCAGTTTGATTTTTGACTAACAATTGGTGTTTTCAGGATCACATAATGCAGTAATTATTGCTCATAATGTACACAATCAAAACTTGGCAAGGCACCAGTTTGATCACCATTCGGTAGGTTGTATAAGCAAATACAACTGTAAATGATCTTCTTGCATTAGACTTGAATTTTCTTAGCATTTATACTCCTAGGGATACTGGCAATGCAATCTAAACCGCCATTAGTGACTCAACCTGCCACCATATAACCAACCTCTCAAAAACCTCCAAGAATTTACATAGTAATAATACCTACCCAACCCAGAGATAACCAATCCTAAAGGTCATCTTCATTTACTGCTGTCAACAGGCTCGTCAACATCAAAAGTGCACCTGTTAACCAGTCCTACTTTTTCAGATAAAGATGTAAAAGTAATGGGATATGTAGTTTTACTTTATCATAAGAAGGGGCGTGCAACCTTTTTTTTTTACGAATTGTGAATCTTGATAATCAGCCACTCAGCCCTGCCAAGTATCACGCATTAGGCGTGACACTAACGCATTCCAGTGCAGGTGTCCGCATCACCGCACTAAATGCATTAGTCACGCATAATTAGGGACCTCCGACCACCCCAGGCGTGCTATAACAAGGAGCTGCAGTGCAGCAACGAGGTAATTGCGCTATGGAAAGCGTTCATGTGACTGCCTGGAAATTAAATAGAATACTAGATTGATGAATGGTGCACTCGAGAGCTGGCAGGACAGCCTGGTGAAGCACTAATAAACACACCTTTCACAGCTCATCGTCGTCGTTTTCTATTACGGCGCGCTTCCCTGTGATCACGTGCAGGGTGATTGGCACCCCAGGCTGCTAGGCAGCCAGTCAGGAGCCTGGCGTCAGCTTTGTTTTTCAGAGCGCGCCCGTCTCTGGCAGAGCAGTACTTTTTCTTCACTTGCGAGCTGGAGTCGCACTCAGACTTTGCTGGACAAGACACTGAGGTAGGAGGCAGCCGTGGGTTTTAGTTTTAATTTGAAGTCGTGTATGGCCCAGGGCCACCCACACTCGCAGCATTCACCTGCCAAGACGTTCGCACGTTGGTTAAAAGAGGCACACATTATCCAGTCACGCTGGGGTCCCGCTTCTGAAATTCATGCCCTCGATCATCTAAAGAAAAGTTTTTGAAAATAATGGAATGCAACCATCATGCATTCATTTAGATATTATTTTGTCCGGCCTGGTTATGTTGCACCCTGAGACTTTGAAATAGCAGTTACATATAACATCACATCGGAGGCCTCCTGGAAATATCGAGTTCTAACTGTGCACGCAGGAGTCCCCTTTAAACAGCAAATGGCGAATCATGGAGCTTTGGATAATTTTTCTTTTTCATTTTGTTTTCAATGACCGGGTGCATGGAAACTTTTGTCTGGACTGCATCATCGGGTTTAAGATCATAGTTTATTGTTAATTTAGGCAGCATTCACTGCATTGTGTGCTTTTTACAATTGTGATTATCATTGACTGAGAAGTGCTTGGTATCATTTTCACGTAGTAGGCATGGGGAGTGAGCACAATATGATTCACTGCAGAGGGTCACGTAATTCTTGGCACAATTTGTGGTCACGTGTTTGTAGATTAACAGCGCCACATGTTTAAAAGGATTGTTTCCACCTGTGTTACCACGAATTTGCTATCAGTTTGCTTGGTGGGTAACTGTTTGTTTTAGGGATGGTGTAATGGGGGGCTAAGCTGCCAACATTGGCACATGGTGTGAATCTGCTGGTTTCCACATTGGAGCTTATCTCTACACACATTGTAAGTCGACCGTTTGCCTATGTTTGGTTTACTTTTAAGTTTCATGGTTGCTTTTACTCAGGCCACCACTCAGCACGGCGCACTGATTGGCCGAGCAGCTCACCAGCGCTGTTCGCAGGCCCCTGTTAGTGCACTTCAGTTCAATTACTTCTTATAGTTTCTTGTTGCTCAAATGGGTGTAATTTCTGATATTTATATATTTCTCTATATGTTTCGTTGCTTGATTTTTGCTCGTGAGAAATTGTCACTCATAGTCGTTGAAATGTCACTCATAATTACACTGAAATTATAAAAATGTCACACATAGCAATCTGAAACCTTGGCAGCTATGGCCACTTGTTATTTATAAAGTTTCCTGCACTTCTACCATGTACACTCTAGCATAACCCAGCACATTACTAGCAATGCTCAGAGGTCCTGAAAGTGCCTCACACAAGGCAAGGTAGCTCAGTTGTAAAGTTCTGATAACGCCTTGTTAGAACTATAGCAGTCCTTCTGAAAGAGGCTGCTGTTATCATAAAGGAATGGTAGCTTCGCTTGGAGAAGGTTGAAAAGATGAGCTCTTTGTGGCAGTAATGCAGGTTAGATCAATAGATTGAAATTCAGATCCTGGTAAAAAATGCATGCTTGTTCAGTCATCGGCGAATCGACTCAGCGGGCCCGGACTCAGGTGGAGGTGTGGAGATCTGCCCGGTGCTGCGGTCTAAGGGACAGTTAGAGGCGGGCCTGGATTTAGGACTGGTAGCCCTCTGACTCAGCTGAAGGCCTGCTCCCTGTGGGAAAATGCGTGGGGCCTACTAAATACCAAGACTGATTATCCTTGGATGTTCTGTGACGCCTGCCGCGACAACTGGTGGGCCACGAGGCTGGAAGAACCTTGCTGGAATTGAGAGACCCTGGACCCCCCAAATTACTTACAACACGGGCACCTGGTAGGGCACCACACAGCCACAATTGATCCTAGATGCACAGGCCATTTTAATTTGGCGAGGAGCGTGGGACGCTTGAGCTCGGTCACTGGGGCCCAGTTTGGGCGAACAGGAAAGAAAGACCTACAGTCAGGGGGTGAGCGGGGCGCCCGTTAGGGAGGATGAAGATGCAGCTGCCTACGGAAGCGGACGGGCGCCCTCTTCTCCAGCCTCAGCCACCGGAGAAGATACCTGGCTAAGGCACAGGTGTGATGTGATAGGTGCCTCCCCCTCCAGTGCCCGAAACACGAGTACGGCGTGAAACAGAAGGCCTGCCAACAGAGTTCGCCGGAAGCACTTCGGCAGCTGCTGGCGCCTGGCTCAGTGGGCTAACTTGGGGCCCCATAATGACGAAAGATTAAGTGCCTGGGGCTCCCTCCAAACAGAGTACAATGGATCGCTACACAAGCACGGGGCTTTGGTGGGGGACCCCAGTGGCTCGGCCGGTGCCATGCAAGATAATGCAGCATTAACGACCGCCATCACACATCAGAGATACATTGGATGCCAAAATAGGGGTGGTGGGCTCAAATGTCATGCTCATTCAGCAGGACTTGCGCAACATGGTGGATAGGATCACGGAGAAGAGGTTGTCTGGAGTCGAAAATACAGTTAACCTGCAAAAGAAGGTGAACACTGGAGACTGGTGTCCCGTGTACAGGATGTAGAGGGCAGAGCCAGAGGAATAATCTACGCTTCGTGGGTTTCCTGGAGGGATGCGAAAGCAACGATATGGAAAACTTCCAAACTAAGTGGCTTACGGTCTGGCTCCCCCCTCTGACTCGCTATCACAAGGTTTCATAATTGAGAGAGCCCATAGGGTATATTAACTGAAGCCGCCTACGGGCGCCACGCCGAGACCGGTCATTGCCAGGATTCTAAATTACCATGACAGGGATCTAATATTCAAACAGACCAGATTGAGGGAGTCTCTTACATATGCTTCCCACCACATGCTAATTTTACCGGACTACATAAGACTAGTCCAACAGAGGTGACAATCCTTCAGAGCGGCCAAGGCGCCAGCTAGAACTCCCATATGCTCTGCTGTTCCCAGCCAAGCTAAGAGTTGTATTCCAATCATGTACACTCTTCGAGTCTCCCGAGGACATCTTCGCCTGGGCAGACGAAACAGTGAAACTTCTGCCCCACATGCCGCCCTGTATTGAATCGGACTCAGCCTCCAGCGACATGGCCCGCAGACAGCCAAAACCCAAAGGGAAGTATAACAGACGATCGAGATCATGAAGACGATCCAAGTCTTGCAGTGACCTAAACAGAGGAACTCAGGCATCCCAGCATGAAAAAGCAGATTCTTAGACACATGACACATGTGGATCACTTGAATTACTAGCAAAGGCCGTGGGGGAAATGTAGCGAGGGTTACTAATCTCTGGAGACCATACACAGACTCTAGGGAACGCCCTAAGCATATGGGCTGGTTGTTGGGGACCCATTGGCGGGGGTGGGACGCAGGCTCCCATTGGGGTCTGCGCCGCATTCACACCACGTAAGATACTTCAACTGCTTTGAGGTATGGGGAGGGAGCAGGAGGGGGAAGTTGGGAATGTTATGGTTGATCTTTGTGCTGTACCAATACATCATGTCAAAGGCACACATTTAGCTGAGGTCTTGTATCGACTTCCCATACTACAAACATGTCGCCCAACGATATATCTATAGATAAAACAACTGCCCCGGGGAGTGGGCTTCAGATAGTCAACTGGAATGTAAGTGGTGTCCTACATAAAATAAAAAGGGGCGCAATTCTCCAACAGGCCAAGCGTTACCGGGATGATGTCCTGCTGCTCCAGGAGATCCACCCACTGGGCACAAAAACACCATGCCTCTCTAGATTTGGATATACCCTGGTCTTCCACTCAGGAGTCACCAGGGATTCCCAGGGAGCAGCTATTCTGATATACTGCAGGGTCCCACTTGAACGCAATAGGTCTTGGACAGACATACAGGGTAGGTATATACTCATAGCAGGCACACTGTACGGGGAACGACTTGTCCTGGGCAGCATATATGCCCCCCCCACCTCTGACATATACCCTTGTGACGACACTCTGGACCAAGCAGCCTGGCGGTTATAGGAGGGGACTGGAATTATGTATTTGACCCGATCAAAGATAGAGGGCGAGAGGCAAGTGGCCCACATACGCAGCGGGGAGAGGAGAGGAGTTGGCCTGTCAGGAAGATGCAAGAAGCCATCGATCCCAGCAGAGAAGACACCGTCCTCACTGTCGTGGATGGAGAGGACAAGAGAGCCTGAGCCTTCCGAAGGAGTGATAAACGTCGCTCTTCCGAAGGAGACACGCTTGCCGACAGCGTATTGATGGAGGCTCCCAAGTACTGGATGCACTGGACCGGAGTTGGAACAGACTTGGACATGTTGATGTGCAACCCCAGCTTGTTCAAGAGAACGCACGTCTTCTGGAAGTGTGCTTGAGCTTCCGAGAAGGAGGAGGCCTTGATCAACCAATCGTCCAGGTATGGGTAGACAAACACCTTGTTCTTCCTCAGGTGTGCCGCTACCACTGCCATGAACTTTGAGAATGTCCTGGGCGCAGACTTCAGCCCGAACGGAAGTACCGTGTACTGATAGTGATTGGCGCCGACTTGAAATCGCAGGAACTTCCTGTGTTTGTGTGCAATGGGCACATGGAAGTACGCATCCTGTAGGTCTATGGCACAAAGCCAGTCTCCCCGTTGCAGCTGAGGATAAATCTGATGCAACGACAGCATGCGAAACTTTTCTCTGCGAATCCATTTGTTTGCCTGTCGCAAGTCCAGAATGGGCCTGAACTCGTTCTTATCCTTCTTGCGGACCAGAAAGAACCGAGAGTACAGACCTCTTCCTCTTTGAGACAGAGGTACAACCTCTATCGCCCTTTTCCTCAACAGGATGTCGGCCTCCGCCTGAAGCTCGCGCAGTTGATACTGCGAGCTGATCGGAGGAATCGATGGAGGAGGGCTGGTGAAACGAAGACTGTATCCATTGCAAACAATATTCAGCACCCACTTGTCCTGAGTAATTTTTCTCCACTCTGCCAGAAAAAATTGAATGCTTCCCCCCACCGGAGCGGGTAACGGACGAAGGGGAAGTAACTGCTCAGGGTCGAGACCCAGCCGGGCCCTTGGTCGCGGTAGAGGACTGCTGTGCACCTCTACCCCTCTGACGTTTCTGGAAGGGTCTTCTGTACTGCTGCGTTGTTGCTGCTGCTGATGTTGCCCAGAAGACTGTCCCCTTCCTCGACCCTGCGACCCAAAACGCCGTTGGAATTGGCGGAAGGGTTTCTTATCCTTGGGCTTCTCCAAGCCCACCGCCGTCAGGGTTTCCGCCTCGGCCTTCATCCTGGCCATCTCGTCATCCGCGTGTTTCCCGAAAAGGGTATCCCCGGAAAACGGCAGATTAGCCACACGTTGTTGCGCCTCAGGTTTAAGCGACGTCAACCGAAGCCAAGCATGGCGCCTCTGATTGATACCGTGGCAGTATCCATGCGCGGACAGCAGGGAGATATCCGCCGCGGCGCTAATGGCCTGGTTAGAAACCAGCATCCCTTCCTGGACGATCTCCATGAAATCCTCTCTCCGGTCGCGCGGAACGAGGTCCGCACACCGCTCCATGGAGTCCCACAGCGCACGGTCGTATCGTCCCAACAACGCCGAGTCACTGGAGGCCTTCATCGTTGCAGAGGACGTCCCACACGCTTTTCGTCCAGCAGAGTCAATCCAGCGGCTCTCCTTAACGGGAGGCACGGTGGAGGCAGGAGAGGTGGCATGGAGCTTCCGAGCCGCCGTCACAATCACCGAATCCGGTGTCGGGTCCTTCCTCAAGAAAGTCGGGTCCGACTCGGGAGCCCTGTATTTCTTCAAGAGCCTGGAAGGCACAGCTTTCACCACCGCCGGCGTAAGGAAGAGTTGTTCCGCCGGCTCAAGTAGACCTGGCACCAGAGGCAGTGGGGGGCGAGACAGGTGTTTCTTATGCACTGTCTCAAAGATCACGGAAGTTGAGGGCGTAGGAGCCGTAACCTCGATCCCCAACTTCGCCGCCCCGCACAGGAGAACCTCCTGGAACGTGCCAATGTCATCAATCGGGGACACCCTCGTCTCCGGTGAATCTGACAACGTAGGTGAGTAGGAACGGGTCCCCGAGGTAGAACGAGATCGGGACCTATGCCTCCTATGGCGATGCCTGGATCTCGAGGAGGATCCGCGTCCACTCCTCGACCTGTCCCTTCTACCTGAGCGTGACCTCGATCTCTTGGGTCTGGGACGCTCCGCCGGCCTCCCCGGGTCGGACGTCTTGGGTTTAGGAGGAACCTTCGACTTAGGAGTCTTCTTCGGAGGTGTCGGGAGGTTGGGCATCGACACCGATCGCGGTGGAACCGGGGGAGGAGGAACAGTTGGAACCGGGGCCTGAGGCGCCGGTAAAGGAGGCAACGTAGGAGGGGGTGAAACCCTCGGAGGCGGGCCCTTAGGCAAAGGAGGCAACGAAGGCAGTGCAGTAGGCTTCCTCGGGGTATACACCTCGGAGTATGCCGTTCCCGGGGAGCCACCATCCTGTCCTGACTGTGGGTAGCCCCCCACAGTCCTGGGTCTGTCCTTACGACCTCCTGACACCGATGATCGGTGCTCAGACGTCGATCGTGGGTCCTTCGACGGCGAGCGGCCCTTCGGCGTCGACCGTTTCACACTCCTCGGCATCGACCGGCTTCTCCGCCTCGACGTCGACCAGATGGACGAACCTCTAAATCTCGACGACGGGCGATGACGCCTCGACGGCGACCTCGACCGCCTCGACGTCGACCTCTTCGAACGCCTCGACGTCGACCTCTTCGAACGCCTCGATGTCGATCTCTTCGAACGTCTCGACGTCGACTTCTTCGGCGCCGGAGACCTCCTCCGTCTCGACAGCGACCTCGACGACGAGGATCCCCTCGACGACGACGATGTCCTCATCTTCGACGGCGAACGGCGGTGTCGCCTCGACGGCGAGCGCCGACGCCGGGCCCTCCAATGCCGTCCACTCGACGCCGACGGCGACGACGACAAGATCGACACCGGGTTCGACGGCGGCCTGTAAACGTCCCTCGACGTCGACGGGCGACGTTTTCTCGACCCAGAGCCCTGGGGAGACCGGGAACTGGCCGTGGACCTTCCTCTCGACGTCGTGGTCATAGCAACTGAACCAGACGGAGACCTTGGACGTTTGCTGGACTTCCTGCCCCTGGGGAGCCCCCCAGAGGCCTCAGCATGGGCAGCAGAAGCCCCTCCAGACCCACCTTGAGCCTTCAGTCTTCTTTCTTCAAGTCCCTGAAGTCTGATTTTTCTCCTGTCCTTCAGGGTCCTGCCAGAGAAGCCTCTACAGATCACACACTCCTCTGGGATGTGGGAAGAGGGAAGGCAGAGGATACACACCTCATGGGGGTCTGACTTGGCCTTCTTCCTGGAGCACTCTGGGCATTTATCAAATAATGCAGGCATTATGGACAGCCAAAGAGAGCAGAAACCCAAGAAGAAAGTCACTAAAGTACTTTAAAAGTACACAAAATCGAAATTAGTGAAAAAACACCAACAAAACCCTTGAAAAGGGAGAGCTCAATGCTCCAGGGTCCTGCTTGCAGGAGCCGGAAAAAAGAACTGAAACTAAGTTGGACCTGCTATGCATTCTGGGATACTGGGAGAAGGTTCTGGAAGATTCTCTTAAAGGCACAGTATCCTGTTTTGAGCCACATAATGGCAGCCTATGGGGCTTGTCTGTCCAGGTTCTTCTCTCTATCATTCATGAGGGATTTTGCTGGTAAAGCAAGGGAAATCTGTACAGGCTTTTGCTGTTTTGTGGATTTTATGGTGGAATTTCTAGTTGAAGTACTGGACAGTGTAGCCTTTTAGGCTGCATTATCTGTCTTTAAATTCTCTCTTAAGTGTCTATGCTTTTCTGCATTTTTTGACACTGTAAGAGATTATTTTTGATTGCTCCGGGGTCCACGCACATGGGCGGGACTATTCACTAGATTATGACTATACACAGAGATCCCCTACTACAGAACAGCGGGTTACAACTGGACCCCTTAGTGGAAGGGGTATGTTCTCCCTTAGTGGAAGGGGTGTGTTGGACAGACACCTGGAAGAGAGTTCACCAGATGGACCAAGGGTTTACGTATTACTCTGGGGTACACAATTGCTGCTCCCTCCTAGACTACTTATGGGTTGTCGGATCACTCACCGGTAGCACTTGGGCTTCAGATAGGCCCTGAGAGACCGGCTTTCCGTTGGTGCCTTTCACCATGGCAGCTACAGGATGAGCAATATCAGACACATCTACACTGCCGATTGAGCAATATTTACATGGTAATGTGGGATCAGTGGCATCAGTCGAGACATTGTGGTATGCTATGAAGCAGACACTTCGCGGCATAGATATTTCCATTTGCGCAGCGCTGCCAGAGCGTCGTCAGGAATCACTACTGCGATCAGAGGCCCAACTTATTGATTTGGAGTGGCGCTGCCGAAGGGAAGAAGGTGGTCAGGCGAGTCATCAGCTACTCCTCATGCAACAGATTCATGCGAGTGAATTACTCAACGAGGCCAGGCAGGCATGGCTTGCTTCTCATAGCAGCATCTGTCAGCGGGGGGATAAATCTAGTAAATTGCTACACCGTTTATGTCAAAGGGCGCTTGAACCCTCTAATACCTCTGGTATACTTGGCCCGGAGGGCGGAGAGCTTAACGAGCCTACATAAATCACCACTAGCTTTGCAGATTACTTTGCAGTATTATACCCCCCTAGGGAGCCTCTACCGGAACAATACAACGTTTCGTAGATGACTTGCTGCCGATTGCTCTATCAGGTGCAGCGAGAGTGGAACTGGATGCCCCCTCACGGCCGAAGAACTGGGCACTGTGTTGGGAGACTTGCGTATAAGCAAGGCTCCGGACCCAAATGGTTTCCCTTGCAAGTTTTTCATGGCCTACCTTTCCCAGCTTGGCCCCCATTATCCTGGGGTTGTAAACACTGCAATGGAACTAGTATATCTCCCGCAGGATTGGAGACACGCCGAGGTAGTGGTGTTTCTCAAACCTGGTCGAACTCCGGAACAACACGCTTTGTACCGTCTCATATCTTTATTAAATGTCAAGGCCAAAATCCTAGCTAAGGCACTTGCCAATCGCCTACTGCCACATATAACAAAGTTGGTACATCCGGACCAGGCAGGATTCATGCCTCATAGGGACACACGCTACAACATCTGTCGCGCCCACAACGCCATTGTGGCCATTGACGGCTACGAGGGGCCTACGGCATTATTATTACTGGATATCGATAAAGCTTTCTAATCCCTTACCTGGGCCTATCTGTTCGCACTCTTGCTCCGCCTTAACTTGGGCCCTCGCTTTTTATCATACCTTAGACTACTTTACACTGGTCTCACGACCTCGGTAAGGGTGGCGGGATCAATTTCATGTACATTCCCCATTGGAAGAGGTACCTGACAGGGCTGTCCCCTATCCCCATATTTATTCGCTCTAGCGATGGAGCCGCTAGTGTCATGGGTCAGAATCGACGCCCAGGTGCGGGGTTTTGAATGGTCAATTGAGGACTCTGGTCGTATTAGGCTTTAGGCGGACAATGTTTTATTTTTTTTCACAGACCCCAATAGGATGGACACGTGATTGCTCCGCATCATGCAGATTTTTGGTGAGTCATCTGGCCTATATATGAAGCCCAGTAGGTCTATCCTTTGGCCACTTAAGGGGGCTAGCGAACTGAGCCCCTGGGCAAAAGCTGTAACGATCACAACAGACAGCATGAAATACCTGGGTGTCTATCAGCTACCCAACATACGTCTTGGGAAAATAATCTTGCCCCAATATGGACACAGGTTAAGGAGGAGATGCGATCCTGGTAGCACCTGCCCCAATCTTTATGTGGAAGAGCGTCCATTTTTAAAATGGTCTCCCTTCCTAGTCAGCTTGATCAGCTGCACAACTACCCCTATCCAATATTGAGTGTATGTTTTCGCCACATGAACGCAGCACTGGGGCAGTGTCTGTGGGGAGACGGCGTCTCCCGGGTGGCCCTGCAAACCTGCTTTCAGTCCACATACTGGGGGGAATTGCCACAGCGGATCAAATCCTATTATGAGGCCTCACACTTGCTGGTGCTCAATGAACTGTGGTACGTGAACAGGAGGAACCGTGGAGTGCTGGCCAATGGGAGACAACCCTTCATACTTTCCTAAACTCGGGACCACAGCTCCGAACCTTGCCATAGGCAACGAAACTGGTGTTTAAAATATGGAAATAATCCCTACGTAAGTAGCATGGTGAGGCAGATTGATGGGAGAGACACCCTTATGGAACAATGGCTGTATGCCACAATTGGCTACACTGGCTGGTTTTCAAGCTGGGATAATATTGGTAGCTCCACACTAGGAGTAGTCATGCGGGGACAGACATTGAAATCATTTCAAGATTTCCAAAAAGAGTATAACATGCCCCACACACAATTTTACAAATATCTTCAATTCCGACATGCCATCTCCCCATACATCATGAATATTCAAGCCCTGCATGAATTCAACCCAATCGAAACAAATGTGTTTATGGGGGACTTAGGGGAACACAAAACAGCAAGTCGATTATAAGTAACATGTTCACCACTCAGGAAACACTGAGAGAAGCATGGACACTTGATCTAGGTCAAATGGATGGAGACGATTGGACTGAGGCGCTGGCGTCTCCGCGTGGCACGGTGATTGCATCTCCACTACGCCTTGTCCAGTTTAAGTACTTACACTGGGTATATTACACTAGGCACAGGCTGTGGAGGGCGGGACAAGTGGCATTCCCAGCGGGCCTGCGATGTGGACATGCAGAAGGCACCCTTATTCATACCATATGGCACTGTACGACTCTCACAAAATTTTGCCAGGGAGCCAGAACAAGCTTCTCAGAGGTCTTGGGGTGGGACATTCCTACTTCGCAACACTTGTTAATCTTGCATATCACACAGAGGATCGGAGGTAACATTTATAAGCATAATTTACTGTTGTTGGGCCTTACTTTGGCAAATAGTGATATCGCAAAGCTATGGAAGGCTGCCTCCCCACCATCACTAACTGCCTGGGAAAAGGGGCTAGATCACTGCATGGGTATGGAGCTGCTGGTGTTTAAGGCCAGGGGATACTAGCAGAAACACCCCAAATTCTGGAAGAGATGGGCAGATTACCGGGGCCTTTATATAGAGCCAATAACCCTGACAAGAATAAACACAACATCATTGAAACCATGGGAAGATAGATACTGGTGGAAATGAGAGATCTCTTCATACCTACAATTCTGAAGCTATGGGATGTGAGTGTGAATGACAGTAACACAGGTGTAGCACACTGGGTTTGGTTTCAAAATGTTTATATTTTAGTATATAATTTCCCTTTGTTGGGAATATAAATCAGATATCAATATCAATGATGCATGATATAATGTATTGCGAGCGCCCCATAAATTTGGTCGATCTGAACTGTATTTGGCTGTTGGCACAATAAAATTAGCTCTAAAAAAAAAATGCATGCTTGATGTATTTTTTCATGTGCAAGTGCCACTTATGTATTCTGTGTACCTTCTATTTATGTGACTATTTCTGCATTTATTTGTCACACCTAGCCGATGATCTGCAATAAGAAGAATGGGAATGGTCTTTGTAAGTTAGCATCCACAACGTCATGACTGAGCTGGAGTTTGAAAACACTACCCATGTCTTTCACTCACTGAGTCTTGAACATAGGCGAGGATGTGTTGTTTGACCAACTTTGGAACTGGGGAATCAGGTTCAAATCTTCACACCAGTTCAATATTCTGTAATGCTGAGCAAATCACAATATAGCCATACCTAAAAAGGAATGTGTTCATTGTAACTGTTTAGGCACAATCATCTCAGACTGTCACCGTGCATTGATGTAATAATACTGATTTGAGGCATTTACGCAACACTTTGCCTTCCATGACAAATATGGAGCTGCACCTGTGGGGAGACAGATGTAATAGAATAAACTTAAAGCAGCAGCCTTCAATTCACTCACTTCCTGTGGTTGCTGCCTGTCACAGAATATCACAAGTGCTACAGATGGGAGGAAAAATATGGTGAAATTGCCATTCTACGCATTTTAATAATTCAGTGTGTAGTATCCTGCATTTGTACGGTTAAGTATTATGCTCCTCCTGCTCAGCCCAGTGCCTGTGCTCTGTGCCCAATAGAATGTTGGATTCTTTACTAGCCTCAGAATGTTGGGACACAGAGAGGTGAAGTGACAGTTGGACATGGGCTGAGCAGCAGAAAGGCTGCTCCTGGTGGGGCTCTGATTTACAACTTAATTACTTGATGTTCTGAACTTTACTACATGTTATCTTCATGAATAAAACATCTTGAAATACAACCTACCTGCGTGGACCTCCTCACCACATTTATTTGGCGACGAGGATGGGATAGGAACCAACGCGTTACATCTCCACATCGGAGACCTGCCAAAGAAAGAGGATTTGAATACTACAGAACTACAGACTACTTTTTACGGCGGGAAAAAGTACATGAAGAGGTATCCACTGGAAACGAAAAGGTGCCAACATGAAACAAGCATGTTCTACAATCAACATGAATGACGACAACAAGCACCGAAAAGAAAAGAAGAAATCAACACAAGTAAGATGAAGCACTACGTCGTACAGCCCCACCAGTGTCCTCACCACCGGACAGCCCTAGCCCAGGCGTGCTGTGCTTATCTATTCTACACATTTTGGACTTTGGCTTTACCACCGCAGACTGCTGCACTACCGCATGCCTTCTACTACTTACAGATAGCTGTTTGTTTCCTTTTTATTTTTCTAACAGTGGTAAGAAGAAGATGTTGTTGCTGAAGGTTGCCTGCTTACTAAATTGTGCTGTGTGATACTCAGCACCTGCACTCTATGCTGTGTGACCTTGTGCACATTTACACTATGTATTGTGGACTCTGAATCTTTCTACATGTGGTTCTGTCTTTGTGACCACCTTCATTCTGCTAACAACTTGGTGAACATCCTCACACTAACTTCTACAGCAAGTGTCGCAGTGCAAAGGTATTTCTTCTACTATTCAGTTTGTGCTGTTGGACTATCGTCTACTACAGTGCCACAACGTTTGGGAGATGTGCAGCTGTTTCATCCATGTGTGGACTCACGGGTATGGGGTATGAGGTGATGTTCGCATGTCACTTTGTTTCCACAAGAGGAGAATTTTTCTCGTTGTTTTCCTTTTGTCTGAGTGGAACTGTGTTTGTCACCTGGGCATGGACTTATGCTGAATAAAATGCTTTCGGTTTCAAGCTACAACCTGACACTACTGTGCTTCGGAGCTTACGGAAAGCTGCAGGTACATATTAGCTGTGCTTGGACATTATTCTATTCTTCACAAAAGGTAATTCAGGGTCTCTAGAGTAAATATTCTGGAGTTCATTTGGCTTGTCTACGTTTATGCCAACAATAATCGGAACAGGAAATTTTTGGTGAGTCAAGTCTGAGACAGCGCTTGTTATGTAGTTAATGCAGCTGCCCCTAACCATCCAACTAAAGGTACTCACCCTGCCAGTCAACCTCGTAAAAAAACTGACCTAAAATTCCAACAATCTGTCAAGAGTAAACCTACTGCAATATCAAGTATTACTGATACCCTGGCCAATACTCAACCTAGGGATTCAACCAGTTTTTCAAACTGGTTACCTAGTGTTGAAGAGAAAGAGGTTGGTCATGCAAGAGGGGGTCAGGGAAGGATACCACCTACGGAACTCCCACCGGAAGCACTACCATATGTAGTGGTGCTTACTGGGGTTCCTGAGCTGACAAGTGGCAAGCGGGAAGGTTACTTTCAGTTAAAAAACAAGATCATGCATTGGTTATCATTGTACAGACCGAAAGCTAACCATGTAAATGGCGAAATTGTTCATGTACGCCGTTTGTCCTGGCTGGGTAGCAGAACAAAGGATATTGGGGGCGACATTGTAGTGGTAAATTTTAGGGACAGGAAGGCGGTCCAATATATATTGAATTGGCCATATGGCAATGAAAACAACTGTGTAGTGCCACGCCCATTAATCTACTTCTACCCTAGAGCAACTGTATTCCCTCCTCAACACACATCTAGACTCATTCCATTTAACACGCAATATTTGAATGCAGAAACATCTAGGAACCCTGTTCACTTCCAACAAATTGTCCCACCCCTTGTGTTCCATGGGTGGAACACTGTACCAACTAATCATAATATAGGAGGAAATGGTAATATGTCCAATCTTATCCCATTTACTCCCTTGGAATTGACTAATAGGTTTGAGGCATTCAGTGGTTTGGAAGAGTGCGATTGATGTTTAAAGAGCAAGGAAGATAATAGTGGTATTGAAAATGTCCTATGTACTCGGGGGTGTACTGTGGAAAAAGGATTAGGTTGCTTGAAGCCTGGCCCAAACATTACTGGTATTTGTGATGATATAAACAAAAAAAGGTCGAATGTTACTTTACCTATAGTGTCTCCAGAGACAAATGAGGGCCCATTTCTGTCTGCTTTGAGCTTAGAAAGAAGAGACGCTGGAGGGGTTGTAAATGCACTGTGTACCTTGGGTCCTGACCATCGAATAGAAGGTGATAGTAGTCCTATGGAGGACACATGTTTTGTTGTTGTTACTGCCCCAGATAAAGTGAATAGGAGTTCATTGCCAGTTGCTCCTGCAATGCTCCATGATACGAATAAGGGAATTCCCCTGTTCTCACTGGTCTCATGGAACATTGCGGGGGTGCGTGCAAAACTGAACGATCCCGACTGGAACGCATACATAAATACTTTTGACATCTGTGTGTTGCAGGAAACGTGGGCTACAACACAACTGCACAGGGTTGGCTATAAAACCTACCAAATAGAGGCTGTCCCTTCCCCGAGAGGTCGTGCTTCTGGAGGCCTCCTAGTGTGGGTTAATGTTTCCATAAAGCTAACTATCAATATGATTAACACAGACTCTCCAGACATTCTCTGTCTGGAATTAAGAACAGCGGATAATAGGACATTTCATTTATTTAATGTTTACAACAGTCCCCAATCTTCCCACAAGGAATCCATATGCATAGGGAAGCTGGAATCGCTTGTGGATTTACTAAAATCAGAGTCTGGTGTTATTTTATGCGGAGACTTGAACTGCAACTTTGAACCTATCACAGGGATAGCCACACTGTTTAAGGAGGAGGACATTGCCTATGCAATACCTGCCCTGAGCGAGAGTTGTATGGTTGCTGGTACAGCATTGGCCCTACAGATTACACGCTTCCTGACCTCACACGGTCTGAGAGCGTGTAATGGACGTATGCCTTCAGATAGCCCAAAAGCCCCTACATTTAAGAGAGGTAATTATGGGAGTAAAATAGACTATATTATTGTCTCCTTTGACCTCTGGCCTTTTACAGTGGATTTAAAAGTCAAAGAAAGATACGAAAGTGATCACTACCCCTTAGAAATGAGTTTTCTACTAAGCTTGGTTATGGAGCCTGATAACAGGGAGGGAGATCAGAGTATAGCAACTTTAATCACTACCGATAATATTGTCCTTAGCAACAATCGCAGGGCGGTTAAATGGGCATTTGTGTTAGAAAAAGAGGACCTACTGACTAACATTTACAGTGCTCTTGCAGATACCCTGGACCAATATTGCCCCCTTAGCTGCTCCCCTAAAGAATTTATTGATCTGCACAAATCCCTTTTCAGCAAATTATTAGAAATGCTTACTAAGAAACCAAAAAGAGGTGCAGGTAGGACCAGCGTAAAACCCTTAGGCAAACCTTGGTACAACAAGGAATGCCGCCTTGCCAAAACTGCACTGATTAATGCTGTTAAAGGGGAAAGCCCATCTATAGTTAGAGAGCAAAGAAAGGTTTATAACAAAATAATATTGAAAGCTAAATCTACATGGGATGAGGAAGTGTGGCACAATATGTTAATAGCCGCTAAAACAAAGGATCAGAAACAATTTTGGGAATTGGCAGCTAAAGAAAATAAACGAGAGAAAGGTTCCAGGGAGGTCTACTTAGATGAAGACACTTGGGTTAAGCACTTCTCGTCATTATATGCAGCCAAAACCTCGATTGAGGCAGCTAATGATGTACCGTCCCCTAAAACATCAGCTAACACTCAGCAGGTAGTGTTCACCTTACAAGAAACAGAGGCAGCAATCATTTCAATCAAGAAGGGGAAGGCGCCAGGGCTCGATAGAATCCCTGGTGACCTGTACCTCTATAGCATTGAAGTCTGGGCACCCTATCTAAATCATTTATTTAACATGATTACAGCCAGTGAGCACATTCCAGACACTTGGAATGGCGCAGAAATCATCACCATTTTTAAACAAGCATTTACAATGCAATGGTTTTGCCTTTGTTAAAGTTAGAGCTATTGGCATTGCTCTTGACACTCTGAAGCTCCACTCTGAAGCTCCACTCTGCACTCTGAAGCTCCACTCTGCACTCTGAAGCTCCACTCTGCACTCTGAAGCTCCACTCTGCACTCTGAAGCTCCACTCTGAAGCTCCACTCTGAAGCTCCACTCTGAAGCTCCACTCTGAAGCTCCACTCTGAAGCTCCACTCTGCACTCTGAAGCTCCACTCTGCACTCTGAAGCTCCACTCTGCACTCTGAAGCTCCACTCTGCACTCTGAAGCTCCACTCTGCACTCTGAAGCTCCACTCTGCACTCTGAAGCTCCACTCTGCACTCTGAAGCTCCACTCTGCACTCTGAAGCTCCACTCTGCACTCTGAAGCTCCACTCTGCACTCTGAAGCTGCACTCTGAAGCTCCACTCTGCACTCTGAAGCTGCACTCTGAAGCTCCACTCTGAAGCTCCACTCTGAAGCTCCACTCTGAAGCTCCACTCTGAAGCTCCACTCTGAAGCTCCACTCTGAAGCTCCACTCTGAAGCTCCACTCTGAAGCTCCACTCTGAAGCTCCACTCTGAAGCTCCACTCTGAAGCTCCACTCTGAAGCTCCACTCTGATGCTCCACTCTGATGCTCCACTCTGAAGCTCCACTCTGAAGCTCCACTCTAACTCCACTCTGAAGCTCCACTCTGCACTCTGAAGCTCCACTCTGCACTCTGAAGCTCCACTCTGCACTCTGAAGCTCCACTCTGCACTCTGAAGCTCCACTCTGAAGCTCCACTCTGCACTCTGAAGCTCCACTCTGAATCTGCACTCTGAAGCTCCACTCTGCACTCTGAAGCTCCACTCTGAATCTGCACTCTGAAGCTCCACTCTGCACTCTGAAGCTCCACTCTGAATCTGCACTCTGATGCTCCACTCTGAATCTGCACTCTGCAGCTCCACTCTGAATCTGCAGCTCCACTCTGCACTCTGAATCTGCACTCTGCAGCTCCACTCTGAATCTGCAGCTCCACTCTGCACTCTGAAGCTCCACTCTGAAGCTCCACTCTGAAGCTCCACTCTGAAGCTCCACTCTGAAGCTCCACTCTGAAGCTCCACTCTGCACTCTGAAGCTCCACTCTGCACTCTGAAGCTCCACTCTGCACTCTGAATCTGCACTCTGAAGCTCCACTCTGAAGCTCCACTCTGAAGCTCCACTCTGAAGCTCCACTCTGAAGCTCCACTCTGAAGCTCCACTCTGAAGCTCCACTCTGAAGCTCCACTCTGAAGCTCCACTCTGCACTCTGAAGCTCCACTCTGAAGCTCCACTCTGCACTCTGAAGCTCCACTCTGAAGCTCCACTCTGCACTCTGAAGCTCCACTCTGAAGCTCCACTCTGCACTCTGAAGCTCCACTCTGAATCTGCACTCTGAAGCTCCACTCTGAAGCTCCACTCTGAAGCTCCACTCTGAAGCTCCACTCTGAAGCTCCACTCTGCACTCTGAAGCTCCACTCTGAAGCTCCACTCTGCACTCTGAAGCTCCACTCTGAAGCTCCACTCTGCACTCTGAAGCTCCACTCTGAAGCTCCACTCTGCACTCTGATGCTCCACTCTGAATCTGCACTCTGAAGCTCCACTCTGCACTCTGATGCTCCACTCTGAATCTGCACTCTGAAGCTCCACTCTGCACTCTGAATCTGCACTCTGCAGCTCCACTCTGAATCTGCAGCTCCACTCTGCACTCTGAAGCTCCACTCTGCACTCTGAAGCTCCACTCTGAAGCTCCACTCTGAAGCTCCACTCTGAAGCTCCACTCTGAAGCTCCACTCTGAAGCTCCACTCTGAAGCTCCACTCTGAAGCTCCACTCTGAAGCTCCACTCTGCACTCTGAAGCTCCACTCTGAATCTGCACTCTGAAGCTCCACTCTGCACTCTGAAGCTCCACTCTGAAGCTCCACTCTGCACTCTGAAGCTCCACTCTGCACTCTGAAGCTCCACTCTGCACTCTGAAGCTCCACTCTGCACTCTGAAGCTGCACTCTGAAGCTCCACTCTGAAGCTCCACTCTGAAGCTCCACTCTGAAGCTCCACTCTGAAGCTCCACTCTGAAGCTCCACTCTGAAGCTCCACTCTGAAGCTCCACTCTGAAGCTCCACTCTGAAGCTCCACTCTGAAGCTCCACTCTGAAGCTCCACTCTGAAGCTCCACTCTGAAGCTCCACTCTGAAGCTCCACTCTGCACTCTGAAGCTCCACTCTGCACTCTGAAGCTCCACTCTGAAGCTCCACTCTGCACTCTGAAGCTCCACTCTGAAGCTCCACTCTGAAGCTCCACTCTGCACTCTGAAGCTCCACTCTGAATCTGCACTCTGAAGCTCCACTCTGCACTCTGAAGCTCCACTCTGCACTCTGATGCTCCACTCTGAATCTGCACTCTGAAGCTCCACTCTGAAGCTCCACTCTGAAGCTCCACTCTGAAGCTCCACTCTGAAGCTCCACTCTGAAGCTCCACTCTGAAGCTCCACTCTGAATCTGCACTCTGAAGCTCCACTCTGAATCTGCACTCTGAAGCTCCACTCTGAAGCTCCACTCTGAAGCTCCACTCTGAAGCTCCACTCTGAAGCTCCACTCTGAAGCTCCACTCTGAAGCTCCACTCTGAAGCTCCACTCTGAAGCTCCACTCTGAAGCTCCACTCTGAAGCTCCACTCTGAAGCTCCACTCTGAAGCTCCACTCTGAAGCTCCACTCTGAAGCTCCACTCTGAAGCTCCACTCTGAAGCTCCACTCTGAAGCTCCACTCTGAAGCTCCACTCTGCACTCTGAATCTGCACTCTGAAGCTCCACTCTGCACTCTGAAGCTCCACTCTGCACTCTGAAGCTCCACTCTGAAGCTCCACTCTGCACTCTGAAGCTCCACTCTGAAGCTCCACTCTGCACTCTGAAGCTCAACTCTGCACTCTGAAGCTCCACTCTGCACTCTGAAGCTCCACTCTGAAGCTCCACTCTGCACTCTGAAGCTCCACTCTGCACTCTGAAGCTCCACTCTGCACTCTGAAGCTCCACTCTGAAGCTCCACTCTGCACTCTGAAGCTCCACTCTGAAGCTCCACTCTGCACTCTGAAGCTCCACTCTGAAGCTCCACTCTGAAGCTCCACTCTGAAGCTCCACTCTGAAGCTCCACTCTGAAGCTCCACTCTGAAGCTCCACTCTGAAGCTCCACTCTGAAGCTCCACTCTGAAGCTCCACTCTGAAGCTCCACTCTGAAGCTCCACTCTGAAGCTCCACTCTGAAGCTCCACTCTGCACTCTGAAGCTCCACTCTGAAGCTCCACTCTGCACTCTGAAGCTCCACTCTGAAGCTCCACTCTGCACTCTGAAGCTCCACTCTGAAGCTCCACTCTGCACTCTGAAGCTCCACTCTGCACTCTGAAGCTCCACTCTGAAGCTCCACTCTGAAGCTCCACTCTGAAGCTCCACTCTGAAGCTCCACTCTGAAGCTCCACTCTGAAGCTCCACTCTGAAGCTCCACTCTGAAGCTCCACTCTGAAGCTCCACTCTGAAGCTCCACTCTGAAGCTCCACTCTGAAGCTCCACTCTGAAGCTCCACTCTGCACTCTGAAGCTCCACTCTGCACTCTGAAGCTCCACTCTGAAGCTCCACTCTGCACTCTGAAGCTCCACTCTGAAGCTCCACTCTGCACTCTGAAGCTCCACTCTGAATCTGCACTCTGAAGCTCCACTCTGCACTCTGATGCTCCACTCTGAATCTGCACTCTGAAGCTCCACTCTGCACTCTGAATCTGCACTCTGCAGCTCCACTCTGAATCTGCAGCTCCACTCTGCACTCTGAAGCTCCACTCTGAAGCTCCACTCTGAAGCTCCACTCTGAAGCTCCACTCTGAAGCTCCACTCTGAAGCTCCACTCTGAAGCTCCACTCTGAAGCTCCACTCTGCACTCTGAAGCTCCACTCTGCACTCTGAAGCTCCACTCTGCACTCTGAAGCTCCACTCTGCACTCTGAAGCTCCACTCTGCACTCTGAAGCTCCACTCTGCACTCTGAAGCTCCACTCTGAAGCTCCACTCTGAAGCTCCACTCTGAAGCTCCACTCTGAAGCTCCACTCTGAAGCTCCACTCTGAAGCTCCACTCTGAAGCTCCACTCTGAAGCTCCACTCTGAAGCTCCACTCTGAAGCTCCACTCTGAAGCTCCACTCTGAAGCTCCACTCTGAAGCTCCACTCTGCACTCTGAAGCTCCACTCTGAAGCTCCACTCTGCACTCTGAAGCTCCACTCTGAAGCTCCACTCTGCACTCTGAAGCTCCACTCTGAAGCTCCACTCTGCACTCTGAAGCTCCACTCTGAAGCTCCACTCTGCACTCTGAAGCTCCACTCTGAAGCTCCACTCTGCACTCTGAAGCTCCACTCTGAATCTGCACTCTGAAGCTCCACTCTGAAGCTCCACTCTGCACTCTGAAGCTCCACTCTGAATCTGCACTCTGAAGCTCCACTCTGAAGCTCCACTCTGCACTCTGAAGCTCCACTCTGAATCTGCACTCTGAAGCTCCACTCTGCACTCTGATGCTCCACTCTGAATCTCCACTCTGAAGCTCCACTCTGAAGCTCCACTCTGAAGCTCCACTCTGAAGCTCCACTCTGAAGCTCCACTCTGAAGCTCCACTCTGAAGCTCCACTCTGAAGCTCCACTCTGAAGCTCCACTCTGAAGCTCCACTCTGAAGCTCCACTCTGCACTCTGAAGCTCCACTCTGAAGCTCCACTCTGCACTCTGAAGCTCCACTCTGAAGCTCCACTCTGCACTCTGAAGCTCCACTCTGAAGCTCCACTCTGCACTCTGAAGCTCCACTCTGAATCTGCACTCTGAAGCTCCACTCTGCACTCTGAAGCTCCACTCTGAAGCTCCACTCTGAAGCTCCACTCTGAAGCTCCACTCTGAAGCTCCACTCTGAAGCTCCACTCTGAAGCTCCACTCTGAAGCTCCACTCTGAAGCTCCACTCTGAAGCTCCACTCTGAAGCTCCACTCTGAAGCTCCACTCTGAAGCTCCACTCTGAAGCTCCACTCTGAAGCTCCACTCTGAAGCTCCACTCTGAAGCTCCACTCTGCACTCTGAAGCTCCACTCTGCACTCTGAAGCTCCACTCTGCACTCTGAAGCTCCACTCTGCACTCTGAAGCTCCACTCTGCACTCTGAAGCTCCACTCTGAAGCTCCACTCTGCACTCTGAAGCTCCACTCTGAAGCTCCACTCTGCACTCTGAAGCTCCACTCTGAAGCTCCACTCTGCACTCTGAAGCTCCACTCTGCACTCTGAAGCTCCACTCTGAAGCTCCACTCTGCACTCTGAAGCTCCACTCTGAAGCTCCACTCTGCACTCTGAAGCTCCACTCTGAATCTGCACTCTGAAGCTCCACTCTGCACTCTGAAGCTCCACTCTGAATCTGCACTCTGAATCTGCACTCTGAAGCTCCACTCTGAAGCTCCACTCTGAATCTGCACTCTGAAGCTCCACTCTGAAGCTCCACTCTGAAGCTCCACTCTGAAGCTCCACTCTGAAGCTCCACTCTGAAGCTCCACTCTGAAGCTCCACTCTGAAGCTCCACTCTGAAGCTCCACTCTGAAGCTCCACTCTGAAGCTCCACTCTGCACTCTGAAGCTCCACTCTGAATCTGCACTCTGAAGCTCCACTCTGCACTCTGAAGCTCCACTCTGAAGCTCCACTCTGCACTCTGAAGCTCCACTCTGCACTCTGAAGCTCCACTCTGAAGCTCCACTCTGAAGCTCCACTCTGAAGCTCCACTCTGAAGCTCCACTCTGAAGCTCCACTCTGAAGCTCCACTCTGAAGCTCCACTCTGAAGCTCCACTCTGAAGCTCCACTCTGAAGCTCCACTCTGAAGCTCCACTCTGAAGCTCCACCCTGAAGCTCCACTCTGAAGCTCCACTCTGAAGCTCCACTCTGAAGCTCCACTCTGAAGCTCCACTCTGCACTCTGAAGCTCCACTCTGCACTCTGAAGCTCCACTCTGAAGCTCCACTCTGCACTCTGAAGCTCCACTCTGAATCTGCACTCTGAAGCTCCACTCTGCACTCTGAAGCTCCACTCTGAATCTGCACTCTGAAGCTCCACTCTGCACTCTGAAGCTCCACTCTGCACTCTGAAGCTCCACTCTGAAGCTCCACTCTGAAGCTCCACTCTGAAGCTCCACTCTGAAGCTCCACTCTGAAGCTCCACTCTGAAGCTCCACTCTGAAGCTCCACTCTGAAGCTCCACTCTGAAGCTCCACTCTGCACTCTGAAGCTCCACTCTGAAGCTCCACTCTGAAGCTCCACTCTGAAGCTCCACTCTGAAGCTCCACTCTGAAGCTCCACTCTGAAGCTCCACTCTGAAGCTCCACTCTGAAGCTCCACTCTGAAGCTCCACTCTGAAGCTCCACTCTGAAGCTCCACTCTGAAGCTCCACTCTGAAGCTCCACTCTGCACTCTGAAGCTCCACTCTGAATCTGCACTCTGAAGCTCCACTCTGAATCTGCACTCTGAAGCTCCACTCTGAATCTGCACTCTGAAGCTCCACTCTGCACTCTGAAGCTCCACTCTGAAGCTCCACTCTGCACTCTGAAGCTCCACTCTGAAGCTCCACTCTGAAGCTGCACTCTGAAGCTCCACTCTGAAGCTCCACTCTGAAGCTCCACTCTGAAGCTCCACTCTGAAGCTCCACTCTGAAGCTCCACTCTGAAGCTCCACTCTGAAGCTCCACTCTGAAGCTCCACTCTGAAGCTCCACTCTGAAGCTCCACTCTGCACTCTGAAGCTCCACTCTGCACTCTGAAGCTCCACTCTGAAGCTCCACTCTGCACTCTGAAGCTCCACTGAAGCTACACACCGCGCAGGGCAGCTCTGGATGCTTGATGCGAGAGGCCAGCTGGGAGGCGCGCTGCTCGTCTTCCTGCTCGTGCTGACTCGGAGAGAAAACTTGTTTTCATTGGGAGAGCGGCCTTCAAAGACCCGGTCACTGCGCCTCTCCGAGTGTTTAGCTTGGGATAAAATGGGCGCAGTGTTGTGGTGATGACAGTAGAGCAAGGGAGGTGCCGGCAATGCCGGACCAGACTCGGGGGCGTTCCCGGCGTCGCGTGACGTCGGCAAAAGGCAAAGAATGTCAGGAACGCCCCCGTGTCTGGTCCGGCATTGACGGACAGGCCCCTCGTCCAATGGCAAGGCTCCGTTTACGGAGCCAGCCAATCAATGACGAGGGCCGACCCAAAGCACCCTACAGTTCTCAACAGGATTTCGCCTGCGCGAAAAGCTGCGCAGAGCGCAGCTTTCGCTAGGCAAAACCTAAAAAGGGGATCGTGGTGATCCAGCAAATTACCGCCCCATTAGTCTTTTAGATATTACGCAAAATATATATGCTAGGCATATTCTTAATAGATTAAATTCATGGTTGGAAGAGGAGTCAATTTTATCTAAATATCAGGCGGGATTCCGAAGCAAAACTAGTACTATAGACCAAGTATTCAGGCTATGCTGCTTGTATTGGAAGTATGTTATCATGCGCAAAGGTCACTTGTATGTGACCTTTGTTGACTTACGAGCAGCATTTGATCTCATCCCACGAGACCTACTTTGGGAAACCCTGAATAGGCAAGGGCTGCCTGGCGACCTATTAAAACTAGTAATAGGATTGCACCGGGAGAATTACGCTAAGGTTAGATGGGGCCCAAATGGGGAGCTCACACACCCAATTCCAATAAAAAGGGGAGTGCGGCAGGGCTGCGTCCTGGCGCCTACCCTATTCTCCCTCTATGTAAATGACATTGCAACCTATATGCAAGATTGCGATAATGATTCTCCTCGACTGGGAGGGGAACGCGTCGCGTCCCTCCTCTTCGCGGACGATACAATCCTAATATCGCAAACGCCTCATGGCCTACAGACCCTTTTAGACAGGTTCCAACAGTACTGTATCAATAAAGGACTTGAAATTAACATAAAAAAAACAAAATATATGGCTTTGAACCCGCACAAAACCTTTAAAAAGAATCTAATGTTGAATGGGCAAAGACTGGACTACGAGCACAGTTTTACCTACCTGGGGGTACTGATGGACTCCGCAATGGGCTGGGGCCCACAACTGGAAAAATCTAAATTGGTATTTAGACAAAATTGCTTCCCAATCACACAGAGATATAACAAAAGTGTAAATAAAGCAGTTACTCCTGCAATAGAGCTTTTTAGATATAAGGCACAATCTGCCTCCCTGTATGGGGCAGAAATCTGGGGTCCAATATGTAAAAAATCCTTTGAAGTATTGGAAAACAAATTCGTCAGGGGACTATTAAAAATTCCAACTAACACCCCCCTGATACCCCTATATCTAGATCTTGACATCAAACACACAGATCAGCATGCTATATTGAGACCATTGCTGATGTGGATCAGATTATGGACAACTGTAGAACTATCTGACTACAGAAATGGCCTGAAGGAAGTTTTAGAGCTGGATAGAGACAATAAGATCTTTTGGTTTAAGCACGTGAAAAACTGGCTTACCAAGCTCGGATTAGCACATTTTTGGAACGAGCCGGAAATGCTAAATCCAAACTCCAAGAAAATTGTTAAACTAAGCTTCTGGTCATATGTGAACTATAATTCTGTGTATTCGAGAACCCATGGCCCCCTTACTGATAAATTTTTACTGGCAAAAAATGAGGTTCTATTCGAACAATTCCTAGATGAAATCCAGCCCCCATTGGCAAAAACCCTTTATCTAAAACTCAGGTATGGAACATTGAGGTTAAAAGTAACTGAGAAAAGATGGGGGAAGTCTGTTAAAGAGTATTGTACTTTGTGCACCGATAACCAAAGGGAGGACATCTTCCACATATTGTTTTTTTGCCCTAGTTATGACAAAGCTAGGAAAAAATGGATAGTCCCCCTGTGCCGCAATCTTGGTACATCTTCCCATAGGGAAGCGGGCAGAATCCTAACTATGGACACCAGCCAAGTAATTGTGTTCGGTATTAGTAAATTCCTATTGTCCACCTACTTTGTTAGAAGGAAATTATCTCTTCCATTTTAATTTAGACTCCCCGGAATCATGAATAATGCCAATGTATAGCATTTTAATTTTGGTGTAAACTCAATTTAATGTTTTTTTAACTTTTCTACTCTTTTTAAATTATTTTAATATTTATTGATACTGTGCCAAACTGAGTTATATATTATGTGCTCTATTGATGAAATATTTGCCAATGTGTTAGATTGTTGAATTGTAGAAATAATGTAACACTAGGGTGCCCTTATGATGAAGATTTTATAGTTGTATGTCCTATAATGTATTGTATATTTTATTGTATCTTTTATGTTGCAACGCAACGAAATAAAGATTGAATTGAATTGAATTGACTGGACTGTTTTTTTTGTGCACAACACTATTTCTGCCCCCATGTCACTTTGTACCACAAGACGTCCTGAATATTGTACATTCTCCACAGAATTCTACCTTTGGTCGTTTAATGCAGCCGTTAAAACCGTTATCGGTTGATTGACATTGCACACACTTTTTTCCTCACTTTATTTCAACGACACACACCTTTCATCACGTCATGGCTGTGCAACTCCGAGGGTCTAAGTTTGGCGCACTAGCGTGCCGTGAGCCACCCGGCACTGCGCAAGGAACATGCAGCCATGTTTCTACTTCCTGACTTCTGCTGTAAACTTCTGAGACCTTCCTGTGGGTGTACAACAGTCAGGTCATCTTTGCTGCAAGAGGACTGTGTTTTTTTCACGCTCTGTCAACCACGAGCAGTGTGGCTTAAACATTTGAGCTTTTGCAGTAATGTTTCTCCATTTTACTTTGCAAGTTCAGGAACTATCTATTATTTACAATAAAAACGCTTTTGTGCTCACCATATTTTTGCTCACGTCTTGGTGGCATGCTGTTTAGTCTTAGTATTATGCACAATGGTCAGGCTATGCCGCCAAGATGTATATATATTGCATACCTTAATTGATGAGAGGCATAGTTGTCTTCTTACTAACTTTGTTGTCTGTGTGATACAATATACAGGCGTCACACATACCTTATACTTTCAAAGATGCATACACTGATGTTATTGCTTGTTTTTTTCTGGGGGCTATTGTATTCTTGGGAGTTCTCACCATTGGCACATTTGTTTATTCTCTCTTACATTAGATATTGTAATGGGTCTTAGCCCCATTCTCTCAGTGTACGTTTTACACTTTGGGCTACTGTAGGTTTCTACACTCACACAGGGGATCGTTTTTAAAGGATGTTGGTCACATTTCACGGAGCTACTATCCCTATTTCTGGGATTGGGTATGGCCATTGGCGCACTTCACTTTTGCCCACGTGGTTAGTTGTTTAAAGGAATATTAGAAAAGAACGCAGGGTTTGAGAGAGTTAGGATGTTCACAACTTCTGATTTCTTTTAGGAATTCTGTGCATGCTATTATTTCTTATACTCCCAGATAGAGCTTTATTTTTTGCATGAGGTGTAAAATGCTCTAATGCTTTAAATGGGTCATCCTCTTAGGTTCAATTCATGTGTGCTTCTTATGCAATGCTGCCTGTTTTTATTCTCATTACTTTACATTGCCTTTATGGTCTTGTGACTATGTGACTTTAATTGTCACCTACTTTTCCTGTTTTATTTTACATAGCATAGTTGCTTTGCTTTAAAGTTTCATTAAGAGATCCTTTCCCTGAATTGAGGTTTGTATTATTTTACAGCCTTTTTGTTATGTGACTTGCCATTTTTAACATGTTACTTAGTGTGGACTCGCCACTTACATTCTTAGCTATACATTACTGTACTTTTTACAAGTTCCGTATATGACCTACATTTTTAGTGCAGGTAACATTTCTTTATATGAATTTTTTTGCAGGATTCCTGGATCTGTTCCTTTTCTGTACATGATTTGATTGTAAAATTCCTTTATGTAGGATCTTTAATGAAATTACCCAATGAATTTGGTCAGCCACAGTTTTCAAATTTTTTTTCCCCCCAAAAACCTTTATTGTACCTTTTGAATCATACACAGCTTCTGGCCTACAACCCCAGGGGCCGGCTGCAACACGATCACTTGCATGCAAAACTGTCCGAGTAACACAGCCCATGTGCCGACATCCCTGGGGTTCGGCGGCGTGATAGAACAATGTGTGTACATAACTGGCATTGTTACTCCTGATAAGTATAGGTCCGGTTTTTCTATTTTATAACAACAACCTAACTTAAATAAGAAAGTTACCACATACTATCCGTAAGGCAGACAAGAACTTGAAAGCACAGTACCTGTCCCGTCTTGGACATAAGGTTTGTAAACTGTGGGTAAGCACAATCTTTACAAGTGGATCGGTTTTTGCCATTCTCCCCCCCAGGTGGGTGCCCCTGTTGTAGTGTTATACCAAGTCAGGCTAGCCAGTCTCACAGTCCCTCCCCCTCCGAGTTACGTGTCAGTGGTGAGCTCAAAATGCCTTTAACACCGCCCCCCTCCTCCCGCTCCGCTTACTCATCCTCCCCTTCCTCGTCTGATGTTAGTGGGTCGTCCTCCTGCAGGGGTTCACAAATTTCCCCCCTGAAGACATTCCACGGGGTCCATATTTTGTTCCATTTACGTGGGCAGGCCCTGATGGTATATACAGCCCTCTCCGTAATCATCACCCTGTCCATGTTTGCACACCATTGTGTCAACGTGGGGGCCTCTACCGCACCCAACTTCTGTGCTATGTCACGTTTTGCTATAATCATACCCAACGTGGACCACTGTTGGCCGTGCCTGGAGAGTTCGTTCGGTTCCCAGATATTTAACAGGCATTTACGTGGTTCAGAGACTAGGGACAACCCCATTGTTTGAGATATGGTTTACATTATTTGTTTCCAATGCTCCAAGATGCGAGGGCATTCCCATATAGTATGGAAAAATGTTCCCTCCTCCCCACAGTCAAGCAGACAGTAGGGATGTTGTGCCCGCTGTATTAAGTGTAGTGTCGTTCTCGTGTAATACACCCTGTGTAGGATCTTAAGCTGCACGAGCCGGAATTTTGCCGATATGCCCACCACCTTGGGAGACGCCAATGCTGCGTTCCATTCAGAATCATCCATTTCTCCCATTTCCGCCACCCATTTATCTTTATTTATTTTTTTATATATATTTTTATTATTAGAAGAAAAAACAAGAGGAAATGGTTTACATATCGGGTATCATACAAAGGGTACATTACAATGGTGAGTAGGCGAACAAGCCAACGAGGCACAGGTCAATGAGAGAAATACGAGACATAAACATTAGCAGGTATGTAGCAGGAGAAAAAACAGCACGCTCCGCAACCCCGTTAAGCTGAGGCCTATGACGCCTGTTCACCTATTAATCAGGACAATTAAGACCAGAGTAGACACCCAGATATGAGAAACAGATAGATTCAGGATAAGCAACCCACCTCTCGTAGAAGAAGAAGGAAAGAAAAAGGCCATAGAACTAAATAAAGACAAAAACACCCCCCCCCCCCCAATCCCCCAACCCTGCACCTCTGCAATGGCTACGGCCTGACCCCACTAGCAGCGTGCCTGTCGCCCAACTAACTAAATCATAAAAGAAGGAAAAGAGTGGAGGAGGAGATGTCATACAGGCTCCTGGTCTCCCCTACCCCCCGCCAGAAGCAAACGACCCCAGAATATAGTGAAAACGTTGAAAAATAGCAATTACAAACCAAACAAACCAGGGAAGTTTATTAAAACCGCCAGACTCCCGCATCCTTAGACTGCAAGTCCCGTATCCAATGAAGCCGTTATATCAAACCCAGACAATCAAACTCATCCCTGGCCCTTCCGATCTTTCGTGCGAGCTCTCACCACTTGAACCGCCATGTTGACAGGGGAAGTAAAACGTTCAAGAAAGTCAAAATCAGGACAGTAGGGTCGAGTCCAAAGTACTGGTGCACGAAGTCCACAAATCAAACAGAAATACCCTTCCACCGACAGCAAGTCTCGTGAACGTAGTAGAACCAGCTAGGAGGAGAAAAATGGGAAATCAATCCGGTATGCACTGAAAACGTTCTCCAGAAATAGAAGATCAGCGGTGTTCATCTTGGGCGATAGCGGCATTGAAAATGATGAATTTTTGGTAGTTCCGCGCTCGCAAGCTGTTGTTCGTGAGCTGACAATATACACCAGTCCTGGTTTCCGCACGGGGCCCTCTGTTTCAAGCGAGACCCGCTTCACGGGTAACACAACGTGTTTCGAATCTAGCAAAGGGTCGGAGTCCGGTCTCAAACAAATAGCCTCAGCTGTTACAACCATTTTGTGGATGATGGCGGTGATCCGTGAATGAAGCGCCCCAATGGCGGGCATTATGGTTTTCAGCGACGGCGTACATTCCGCCCGCTCCATCTCCTCTCGCGAAGCGACAGATCAGGTCATTAACCCCGGAGGCCGACTACTCCGGGGCAACAAGCACAAGCGGAGCGGACGGTAACGGTGGGCGACCAGTCGATCTCGTGATCTCTACCCCGTCGCCGCCAGCGAGGATCCGGACCCGTCGACCCTGGGGGCTCAGCAGGGTCTTCGGGCAACGGACCCCCGTCCACAGCCACCGATGAGTCTTGCCGCCGTACACTGAGCATCAACCGGACCACCATCCAACCCGGTCAGGATATTCTCCACTTCGAAGGACCGGATGCCGCCCAAGTCTCGCGGCTGATGTTGTTCAACTCCAACCCGGATGGGTCAGAAATCAAGGCCCTGGCTCCCACGCTGGGTTAGGCCGAAAATGAAATACGGCATAACATCATTAGAGGCGATAACATTTTCGGGAATGCACCTTTAGGATCAGCAGCAGTTCAGCCACACGGGAGTCTGGTGCGAATTCAGGATCAATATCAGGATTTATCTGCTACCGGCGGAGGTCGGCGGAGCCGGGAGCTTACGCGGCCATCTTGGTTGCTAGCGTAGCTCCTCCTCCTATCCTTTAGTTGTAACGTAGGGTCAGATAGGTTATTAATCAATTTACGATAAGTGAGGGACGTTGCTCGATCTTGCATGTATTCCGTGAGGAGGCGATCTTCAAGGGGAGATGCCTCAGGGACCTCCGAGTCGGGTGGGATGGCTGTAAGCAGGGCGTGCCGAACCTGCACATATCGGAACGATTTCGTAGGTCCCAACTCATATTGCTGTCGCAGCTGTGCAAAGGGGACTACTGTTCCTTTGCCCATAGGTCTCCCACTGTGGATATACCAATGTTGTGCCAGTGTGTAAAGCCCTTACAGTGTCTCAGGTTCCCCAAGGCTCTGGTGTCCCACAATGGGGTGAGCCTAGTAATTCGCCCCTTCCACCCCTGTTTCGTTTGTGCTGTGTGCCACAGCGCTGCAGTAAGTCTCGTGGGTCTCACCAGTTTGTGCACGAGGCGTTGATCGTATAGAGGTGCCAACATAGTGTTGGCACCTAACTGTGCCCGGTCAGCCCTATATGCTGGGTCGTCTTGGGGTGCATGCAGCCACTGGTTGATAGGTTTTAATTGAGTCGCCCAGTAATACAATTGCAGGTTCGGCAGCGCAATCCCCCCCGTCATACCAATCCCTGTGCATTTTAGCCTGAGCTATGCGTGCCGGGCGATTACTACATAGGAGGCCGGATACTAACGCCGACACCTGCCTGAAATACCCGGGCAACACCGGGTACGGTGTATTATCTAGTATATACAGGAAGCGCGGCAGCGACATCATTTTGTATAGCGCCGCTTTGCCCAGCAGTGTCAAAGGCAGCGTCGCCCAGAATTTAGCATCTTGTTTCAGCCGCTCCAACGGCGGTTTCAGATTTTTCCCGAAGAATTCCATTGGGTCCTTGGTGACATGGATTCCCAGGTACTTAAAGGAAGACCCTGCTGTTCTTAAGGGGCAGTCGTCGTCAAGAACCGGGGCCGGACCCTGCAGTACATACAGTTCCGACTTTGCCCAGTTTAAGGTGTATCCTGACACTTTCCCCTGCTCGTCACACAGAGCCAGAAGCGCCGGTATGCTATGTTCCGGGTCCGTAAGGTATACGAGCATGTCATCCGCGTAGAGCGAGAGACGATCTTCCCACCCCTCCGCCCAGGTGATCCCTTTCAACAGTGGAGTCGAGCGTATCAGTGTCGCCAGCGGTTCCAATGCTATCGCAAAGAGCAGCGGCGACAGGGGGCAACCCTGTCGGGTTACCTCGCTCCAGTGGGAATGTATGCGAAATGTGGCCGTTCGCCACCACCTGTGCTACTGGCTTAGTGTACAGCAACCGGACCCAAGCTATGAAGTTAGGACCAAACCCCAGGTGCGCCAAGACCTCAAAAAGGTATTGCCATTCCACCATGTCAAAGGCCATCTTTGTGTCAAGAGCCAATATGACCGCCGGCTCAGAGAGTGACTGCGCCCTTGCCAGCACTCCGTGCACCCTGCGTAGATTGAGAGCGGTGTTTGTGTGTGGCATAAAACCTGACAGATCTGGGTGTATTAAGTGTGGGAGGTGTGTGATCAGCCGGGTAGCGAGAAGTTTCGCCAGAATTTTAACCTCTGCATTGAGAAGGGATATGGGGCGATATGACGTACACTCCTCCGGCGGCTTTCCGGGCTTGGGGATCGCCTCAATAGTGGCGGTCCGTTGGTCAAGCGGGAGTTCGGCCACAGCCAGGCTTTCAGTGTACATAGCTAGCAGGGGCCCACTGAGCTGCCCCGACGCGGCTTGAAACCATTCCATCTGGATACCGTTTGGTCCCGGTGCCCTCCCGGACCCCACCGCATGTATGGCCTTTTGTATTTCCTCCGTCGTGATGTCTGCCTCCAATTCTGCGACAGCGTCCGGCATCAGTGTCTGAACGGGACCAAGTGAAACTCGGGCCATGTCCGCTGACACAACTCTAGCTGGGGTGTACACGCCTTTGAAATGATCGGCAAGGGCCTCCACTATCTCCTCAGGGCTTGTTTGCATTATCCCCACCTTATCACACACTCGTTGTATTCCCTTAGTGCTCCCCCCTTTCTTGTCCAGCCAGGCCAGCATTTTCCCTGCCTTATCTCCTATGTCATAAATTCTATGTGTCGTCGCGGTGATTTGTTCAGTCGTCTGGTATCGTAAGTGCTCCCTATATTGCTGCTGATGTATGAGTAGGGTATGGGACGTGTCTGGCGTCGGGTCTGCCGCATGTGCCACGTTTGCGTCGTGCAGAGCTAATTCAAGCCCGGCCAATTCTAGTGTTTTCTCTCGCTTATATCCTGTTATTGACGTTGTAGCCTGTCCCCTCAGAACCGTCTTATACGCCTCCCACAGAACAGCGGAAGACTGTACTGAGGCGGTATTTTCAGCAAAGTAATGCACCGTTGTTTTCTTGAGCGCCTTTCTAACCTCGGGGACCTTGAGATAGGAGGCGTGTATGGGCAAGATCCTTCTACGCGATTTCTCCTGGGCGGACAGCGTTAGTATGACTGGGGAATGATCTGATATCCCCCTAGGTTGGATGTCAATGTTATCTACGTGTTGCAGGCCGTCACCCAGCGCTAGGAAGTAGTCTATCCGAGATAGACTGTTATGCACTGTGGAATGATATGTGTATTGTCTCGCAGTGGGGTGTGTGTGCCTCCAGATGTCAACCAAGCCCAGAGCATTCAGGAACCTTTGGAAACGGGAAGGAACACCAGCCTGAGTTACCGCCGGGAACCTGTCCACTAGGGCGTCCACAGTAGCATTGAAGTCTCCTCCGACCACTATATCCCCTTCAGGTAGGGCCAGGAGAAAGTCGCCTAGTGCCAGCAGCGTGACTGAGTGGAGTGCCGGGGGGATGTATACCGATACTACATTCAGGAGTCTCCCCTCCCACTGCCCCTGGACCGCCGCAAAACAACCCTGTTCATCGACCTTAGTGCTCAGTACTATGAACTGTGAGGACTTTTGGACTAGAATTCCGGTGCCCCTGGTACCGGAGGTGAACTCTGAATGCGCCGCCATCATGTATCCCCTCCTGTCAAGCACCTTGGACGCCCCCCGATGAGGTGCATCTCCTGCAGAAGCACCAAGGCCGGTCCCTGCCTCTTCACTGCGTTCAATACCAACCCACGCTTGATCTGGTCGCCCAGCCCTTGCACATTCCATGTCATAAGCCGGAGAGGTGTGGTCCGAGACCTCAACGTCCCACCCTCATATGTATGGGATTGGGAGTCGTGCAGGTTCGTTCTCGTACCCATAGGTGTGCCAACTGGATCTCATGACCGGGGTGTGCCGTCCGTCCCAGAAACCCAAGCAGTGTGTGTGCATAGTATCATGTCATACCCTTACTTGTGGAACTTCAAAAATATCAAAACTATCCCCCGCTGCCCCCCCTCCCTGCCTCCCTGCTTAACGGACATACAACCCCCCCGCACCCCCCAACTTAGCAGAGTGCTTTACCCATCCCTGTAACAGAGTACTTGCTTGCTGGGGTAGAGTACCCCCCGGAGCAGGCGGCCTCCCTGCCCTCTTCCGAGCCCCCCAGGCCAGTGTCCAAGCGCGTCCAAACAGCGAAGTTTTTATCGGACATCACTCAGGAGTGTACCGGGTAGTCAGGATTCCACACCACCTTCTGCTCCAAGGTGTTCCTGTGTAGGCGACCTAGCCACACCATCTCTGCCCGACGTCTGTGATCCCGCTTGGCTATTTTCTCTGTGGTTCCGATTATTCCTGTGCGAGCGGCGGGGCTGCCCCACATTTCTCCATCCCTCCAACCAGTCTTGGGCCGCATCCGGAGTGTCGAAGAACCAAACCTTGTCGTCCGTGACCACTCTAAGCCGGGCCGGAAAGAGCATTGTAAAAGACAGTTCCCTCGCCCTCAGCGTCTTCTTGACCTCCAGGAAAGTTCTCCGCCGACGTGAGACCTCAGCTGTGTAATCCGGGAAGAAGGCCACCGTGGAATTTTGGATCTGGATGGATGGGGACACCCTCGCCGCCTGCAAAATGACGCCCCGGTCGCGAAAGTTAAATAGACTCGCCAGTATTGGTCTGGGTGGGGCCCCCGGCTTCGGCTTCCCACCGGGTACTCTGTGCACCCTCTCCACCGAAAAAAAGTGTGAGAGCCCCTTGGGATTCAGTTGCGTCTTGATCAGCTCCTCCACGTATAGGTCCATTGCGCCTTTACCTTCTGATTCCGGAACCCCCAGAATTCGGACGTTGTTCCTCCTCGAGCACCCTTCCTGATCGTTCAGTTTCTCCCTGAGTGATTTATTTTCGGCCTCTACTCTCTCCATCACTACTTGCAGTTCCGACACGTCCTGCACCAAAGATTTCGTAACCACCTCCACTTGTTTCACTCTCTCACTCATTTTGTGCATGTCCGCGCGTATTAGGGTGACCTCCGTGGCAGCGGACCCCACTGTGGCTTGTACCTGCACCAGTGCGCGCATTACGTCTTCGAGCGTTGACTTCTTGGCCCCCTCACCTTCCGATGTCTTCCCCATGGATGTGCGGGGCTCCGTTTGAGGGGGATTATGTTTATCATACGTAAATTTGTCAAGTTTAGATTGTGTCGAATTGTGCTTTGGGCCTCTGCCAGCCATGGTTCCCTCTATATGTTCCGCACCTTTGCTGGGCATTCGCCGCGCCGGGGCTCCCGTCCTCCACCGATCTCTGGCCCTCCACTTCCACCCCGGAGTGGTTTGGTGAGTGCCGGGTATTTAGTGAATAGGCACTATGGTGGTAGGTGAGGAGTGTCTGGAGACTTGCCCCGCCGTGTGCTGAGTCTCGTCTGCAGCCCTTCGTGCACTAGGGCTCCTAAATCAGCCTGCAGTGGAAGGAGGCCCCGCAGTACCTATGTCCTGTTAGAGCGCCTCTCTGCATGTTTACTTTAGGTTCCTGAGATGATTGCAGGCCTTTGCTCCACATCCCGGCGCTCTCGGGTCGGATTACGATCCCCAGTGCCTGCTCTAGCCCTGTGCTGCTGAATGGGCGAGCGCAATGGAGCTTGTCTTCCCTTCCGGGTGTTGGCCGCCCGCTGGGTCAACACTGGGTCCTGCGTTAAGTATTGCGAGCCTTTGCCGCCATTACCGGAAGTCTCCGTACCACCTCACAGCTCCTTTCTCCTCATAGCGAGCTCCTGCTGACGTCGGCACACTTCGCCAGGCAGCCGGACAGGGTCTGATGTCGTTCCTCGTCTTTTCCGCCGGCCCCGTATGTTTGGTCACCGTCTGGGCTGGCTTCCGGCATCACGTCCCCGCTTCACCACCACTTCCGCTCGGCCTCCAGATATACTTCAGCCCGCTGCTTTTCGCCGCTCCTAGGCCCTGCCGATCAGGATCCCGTCCGAGCGTTTCCCAGTCTGCTGCGTTGCCCAAACTCGCTCCGCTGGCCGCCGCTCGGTCCTCGATCCCGGAGTGCCCCTTCAGAGGTATTTTAATATCGGATTATTAGCCGGATTTCAGGGAGAAGCCGCCTCGCTCCCGGAGCCTCTCCTTTACGCTGCCGCCATGTTCCGCTGCAAGCCACGCCCCCCACAGTTTTCAATTTTGCGTGAAAGTCTTCTGTGGGTCTGGCATTTGAGGTTTTGTGTAAAAGTTCACAATGCATTTGCGGAAGTGGACTCTCTTATCTTGCTGATGTATTCTAACAAGGTAACAGCGGGCTTAGTTCCTCCCGTTTTCTCTTCTATGGTTAACAAGCCTTATGTCTGTCACATTGTATCATCTATAGAGGTTCACCCCAACACTTGTTTCTATATTTGCTGCGGTCTCCTACACCTATTAGGTACACGTTTATGGTACTCTAACAGACATTTCATTACCTGTGAGTACAATTTTTGTTCGGTTTTCCAGTCCATTCTCTACAGCATCGGTTACATGACTATATTTGGCCACTTTTCAACTTTCATGACTGCCTGTCCTCTTCTGGGTCACCGCAGAGGTGGAAACGATGGGCGACCTTTATTCAGACGGCGCCCTTCTGCCCTTTGCAGCCCTCGTGGCGGATGCATCCCTCCCGGCTGGCCAGTTCCTAACACACGCGTCCCTCGTCCACGCATTGACCGCCGCTTGGGGAGACATGTCTGGTGAACCGCCAACACATCACTTCATGCAGTACCTGCATGTCATGAGCAACGGCACTCACATTATACATTGGCTAACGCAAGCACTCCTCCTACATACACACCCGGCGACTGCACACCTACGGGCAAAATGGGCAACAGACAGAGGGCGGGACTGGACGGACAAGGAGTGGGCTATGATCCTGGCTGGTCCAGCGAACATCCCCCGTAGCCCCCGCTTTAAAATCATACAATTTTACATATTACATCGCGCGTATCTCACCCCTGACAAGATAAATAAGTACTTTTCAGTAGCCGACACCGCATGCGGCCGCTGCTCTCTTGTAGACGCGGATCTCCTCCACGTGCTCTGGCTCTGTCCTGCCCTCCAGCAGTACTGGGACGGAGTGACCACGATACTCCGCCATTGCACTGGGGAACAGGTACCGAGCACGTGGGAAGCCTGCGTATTAGGTTTGTATAAGCGCACACACCTAAATAGGGTACAGGCTAGATTCTGGGACCTCGGACTTCCCACAGCCAAAAGACTACTTACGAGGAGATGGAAGGCAGCCACACCCCCACACCTCCGACACTGGTGCCTGTCGCTGACGAATTGGGCGCGGGCCGAGAGTTCTGTCCTACGACGGGAAGAGACGGCGGGGCTCAGGAAATTCCCCATTGCACAACAGTGGGAAGACTTACTGCACTCCTTCCTGCAGAAATGTACGGAACGGGGAATTACGTGAAGGACTAGGTACTGCCATTCCCACTCCCTGATATGGCACCTTAATAAACTCACACGATACATCATATACCTTTCCATTGCTGTCAGGCTCAACACACTATCTGACTTGCACTCTCCCGCCTCACACTGACGGTCGCTTGCCCCACTCCCGGAGACGCACCACCGCATGAGACGTTGCGACGGGAGCCCGAGCTCTGAACCGGAACGCCACACCCGCCGACCACTCATGGCCCCCCCCCACCCACTGATAGCTCCGCCGCACGGGCGGCTTGCGCCTTCCCGAGCCCTGGGTCCCCCCCGCCAGCCCTCCCCGTGAGACAAGACTGACACGCTGTCTCAGACCTCCAACCCCCTCGACGCTAAGGCAAACTCTACCCATACCCCCCCCCACCTACCTCCTGTATAACCCTTGTCCCTGTTTCGTAGTTAGTTGTTGATTTGGTTTTTTCTTCCCTCAGACCATGTCCGTGCACATACAACTCCATGCTTTACACGATTTTTTCGCACAACGGGACACACTCGGATGTGTCGACCGCACTTTGGACACTTCGACTGGGCGCTGAGGTGCAGAACAACTCTTTCCACTGATATAGATACGCTAAGTAGTCACACGCCCCAAACGCGCTTAGTCGCTGAACACCCTCAACACTCCCCCACATGACGCCAAGCCTGTATGAATGTTGACCCGCGCAGCAGCACTCACCGATGACATGCATTAGACGTGACGGGCGCGGCTGCCACCGCTGTCACAGAAGGGAGTAGGTTCGACACAGCCACTTTGACCCACTGACTACATGCAGAAAAACCCATAGATCACACACTCACTAAGCATCGAATGTATACATGCTATGGTGTACTGTGGAATACTGATATACGCTGCCGGACCCCAGGGTTGCCGGACTTGAAGCTGTGTTCACTTACCTCATATATCACAGAGTTCATTATCCGCAGCTGGCCCTGTTGGGTTGTAAGCATTGATGCTGTGTACAATGTATGTTGGACAATAAAGGTCTTTTAAAAAAAAAAAATAATGACTGCCTGTCCTCTTGGGTGACCTCAAGATTCTCTTTACTTCGTTAAATCCTATGTGGGCGCTACTCACCACATTCTATATCCACTTCGGAACTTTTCTACAAGCTGACATTCCACATTGGATTTTCTTGACATGGTTTTCGACCAGCCGCTGTGCGTCACAGTACTACGGTGACACGCACACCCGAAACTTTAACTGTGACACAGATCTACAATGTCGTTATCTTTATCTTGGACATTCTGCACTGGTTGATGTGTTTCTTTGTTTATGCCATACACATTTATGGTTTAATTGTACATTTTCTTTGCGTGCATTACACATTCCGTTCCTTTATTCTGGGATGGCAATTGGTTTCCTCCCTTCTGCTCACATTACGTTTGCCTACATGGGCTACACATCTTGCATGTATGGACTCCGAGTTATTACCTTCATTGGGTTCATGTTTCTATTTACAAGTGTACGTTTTACACAATATTCTTCCCTACACAGGGATGGGTTTAGGTCTAGCCCCATTTTCCCACATACATTTGCCTACATTATTCCACCATTACTAAGGGCACCGTTGCATGGGTCACTGTCACATTTACATGTACAGTTATCCCTACACAGGGCACCGCCCCATGGGTCTCAGTCCCATTTACATTTACACAGTTACCCTCACACAGGGCGTCCAATGGGTTATAGTCCCATCTCTACATGGTACTTCTGTTTTCCACTACATGGGGGTTGACATTACACAGGCTATCTCATGGGCCTTGGTCCTTTCACGTTGCTCCTCACTCTTTTGCATTGGGGTTGAAGATGGTCATGGGTATTAGTCCCATTGGTTGTTATTTACTTCCTTGCAATTTTCTATGATGTTACATTGCTGTTTTATTTACGTAATGTCACTCTCAATCAGTATTTTGTATTATCCATTGGGTTATGGGGAGGAGTTTAATGATACTGTTTGTGTCTCTTCACTTCCTCTCGGTTTTCTTTGGTTCAGCTTTCCTACTGATGTTCTCTTCCTCTTCATCCTTGGAATCTGGACCTTACGCATTCTTTGTTGTTGTTCATGTATCTTCTGCCTTTCTTTGTCTGTTGTGTTCTTCTTGTTCTCCATTGTTCTAGTGGAGTTCTTTCCTTTTCTCCTCCTTCTGCTTGGGTTGCTGTCTGTTCTGTTTGCGTCGTGCCTTGTCCTTCTTTCCTTGCCCACCTGCCTGGTCAGTGAGTGTGTGCGTAGGGGTTGTCGTTGGTGCGTCCATGTTTCTCTCTTTTTCTGGTTTCTCCTTCTGCGTTTCACTGCATCCCTCTTTCTACTCCATTTTTGTAGAAGTTGAGTTTTCCATTTTCTTATTCACACCTTACCCTCTCTTCCTTGTCTTCTCCCATCTTACTCCTCTCGCTCTGCTTTGTTTGCTCTTTTCCTTGACGTTCTCTCTGTCACTCCGTCGTTCCTTCCTTGCTATCTGTCCCGTGTTCTCACTCGTTATATTTCATCATATATTGCTTTTTGTTTTTATGTTGGAAGGAGAGGGGATATGTAGTATCCTCCATTTCTAAGGTTAAGTATTATGCTCCTCCTGCTCAGACTAGGGCCTGTGCTCTGTGCCCAATAAAATGTTGGATTCTCTACTAGCCTCGGAAGGTTGGGACACAGAGAGGTGAAGTGACAGTTGGGCATGGGGTAAGCAGCAGACAGGCTGCTCCTGGTGGGGCTCTGATTTACAACCTAACTACTTGATGTTCAGATCTTTACTACACGTTATTTTTTTTATCTTCATGAATAAAACATCTTAAAATACAACCTACCTGCGTGGACCTCCTCACTACACAGTGATTGCTTGAATCTTCCAAACTAGTAGGATGAGGTAGAAAACACAGACAGCCTTGGTAATAAATCCTTTATAAATGCCTATAAGAACTGCATGTTTGGTCCATTTATCACAGAAATAGTGGAAAAACTGCACCAAAATACACCATTTTCAAAACAATTTCTCGGGGGGAGACCAGTCTCCTCTCATAAACATTGGGCTAGCTCGCACGGTTGATTTCTCTTACGCCTCGCCACGTTCAAATTCCACCAGCCGCCACTGTCTCCTTGAAAGCTTCCACAAATCTTATCTTCAAGCTCCAATGAAATAAAGGTTTACTGTCAAAAGGCATACTTAACACATAGGTTTGAGATAAGTCTGTATGTCAGTCTCTGAGATATATATAACATCTTGCAGCCACAGATACACCCCCACCTAATACAGAAGCAGTAGTTATTTCAAGTGAGATGTCAAACCTAGGCTTAATCTGCCTCGCCAACCCTTCCAGGAGAGGAAAATGTTCTGCATTATCCTCCTCCAAAGCTTACATAGTTTTCGGAAATCCAAAACAGGGTATTGGAAGTTGTAGGCTCAATAAATGCCAAACCTTTAAGCCAAATAAGGTCCTGAATGAACATTAAAAGAAGAGTCTATCTTCTTATCCATTGTACCCTTCCAAATATAGTGCACCTTCACCTAAACTCACTCAACCAGGCTTTCACCATGGAGTCCACAGTGGCTGTTTAGATTCCATCTCATCCAAAGGATACACATGTTCCATGAATTCAGGAGTGGTAATCTTATCTGGGTTGCTTAACCCTCATAAAACCACATCCGTGATATGTGGATGCATGGGAAGTCCCAACTGAAAAGAGTGTGCAAATTGCAGCATAACTGTCTCTGTTGAAGTCCAAGATTCTTAAGGAGTTAGCAGACCCATATTTTCCATTAGATAAGCTACAATCATGGTTACCATATCGTTCCTAGTATGTTTAGCCCTTTGCTTGAGTACTCCCCAATGCACCAAGTTCAGCCTCAGAAATATTGTAATTGGAAACAGTCTATTTTACCATGATCATGCCGAAGCTTCAGTTTTTTTCTATCTTTGCCTGAGTCTCAGTAACGATTCTCCTTATGTTGACATCTTCAGAATCTTTGCATGTTAATATGCTGCTCTTGGTAGGAGGTAAAGGAGACTTGAACCTCGAAGAGCAGGCTTAATAGAAGGTAGATACAGGTTTTCTATTTCTATCATGCTTACCCATGTTTCAGAACAAAAAGCAATCTCCAACTCCACCATCAATCAGCTTACAATTTTTTTTAAAGAAAAGCTTACTTTGCAGCGGTCAGCCATAATAGAGGAAACTTCCAATACCTACCTCACGTTGCCAGGCTCGGAAAGTGGAACCATGTGCATGTATAGTTGTGCTCTTCACCACACATGTATGACACTATGTGCTCCCAACGTTCCTTCCTCAAACTCTCAATGGGAACACGAGTGCAAACCAAAAATCAGGACACTACCAAAATACAGCCCCAACAAACTGAGGTAAACGCCTGATTTGAAATCTAATAAAAATGTGGGTCTTACTCTCTCATCAGGCATCAAAGCAATGGAGACATAAGAACCAGTTACCAAATGGTCCGAGCCCTCCAGGAACATTCCAGCTATTATTGAAGTCCTCTTTTCAGTCCGAGTCAGGAAAAAAACAGGACAACACTGGGAATTTAAGTCTATTAATGGCAACTAGTTTTTTTTTTTTAATTTTCAGCATTTCCTGTTACCTGACTCATGGAGGTGGGGTCACCTCATGAGTAATGATTAGGATGAGGACGAGGGATGTGGAGGTAACAGTGGGAAACTGGATTTCTGATACATTATCCCCCCTCGCTCTTTTTTCCTGATATCTGATGTAACTTTGAAAGTGTACTGGGTCCCTGCTAACCAGGTCCCCATTACCAGTGTTATTTTCCTAAACTGTACCATTGTTCCACAATAGGCATCACTTTAGCGTCCATGTAAGTCCCTATTAAATGGTATCAATGGTACCTAGGGCAATGGGACTAAAAAGAGGGTCACTAAGGGCTGAAGCATGAATTGTGCCACCCTAAGGGACTCCTCACCAAGCTCATGCAAACTGTCATTACAGCCTGCGTGTCTCGAGGCAGATAAAAGGGAAGAGTCAACATTGCGCTGTGTTCCATGCCTGCAAACATGAGGTATAGCCAAGTCGCCCCTACAGCAGGCCTTACAGCCTAAGGCCGGGTGAACTAACCCCCTCTGTGGCCACATATGCCCGAGTGGATGTGTCCCTGTGATATCTAGGACTATTCTTAGATATTACAAGTGCACAAAGAAACCATACCGAGTACATGGACTACTCACTTTTGATTAACGGGTTACCCAGCTACATGTTGGCTTCACTGCACCCCCAGATGTTAGCTATCAAACATCTCATCTTCATAAACCCACCAGTGTTGGGTTTATACAAGAAATAACCCAGAGAGCACCATAAAGGTGCCCCCTGAAAGCCTACCGATCAATAGTGAATTGTCTGACTGGTCTCGACCAGCCAACCACTCTAAACAAGTTTCTGACCTCTGGAGGTCACAGACATTGTTGTCAGAGGTCGGGAGCAAAGCCTGCTCTGAGCTGATGTGTTTACACCTCCTTCATGCATGAACTGCATTCCTGGGCAAGAAGCTTCAACGGTCCAGCCGCCTTTGATATGAGACCCCGCCTCTCCAGATAAAGGAGATGCCCACACCCCTGTCCTAACCCCCCTTTTTGGCTGCAAGACAGGTGGGAAAGTAAGAAAGATTGGGAGGTGTACCCACACCAAGCCAATACCACCCCTAATGTGGACACCACCTTTTCCAATGCCTCTATCTTGTTTTGCATGGAATTAGACTACTAAGGTGAGGGTTATGCCCACTTCCCACAGGAAGTGGTCATATAGACGGTGTAGACACCCTAAAGGTAGGTAGCCCATTGGCTACCATTTGTCACTCCCCTTAATGCCACTAAATGTAGGATTTAGGTGGTGCCCCTGAACTCAAGAGCTCTGATTCAACAGATCAAGAGAAGTAGGACGAAAAAGAGACACTGCCTGGTGAGAAGTGCAGAAGAGTTGTGAACTTTTGGGACAAAATACTTCCTGCTCGCAACTCTAATAAGAATTGCAGCAGAGTGACTTCGCCTGGAAGCTGGAGCTCTACCACTGCCTTGGATAGGCTGCCAGCACTTCAAAAATCACCTCCAGTCTCCCTTGGAGTAGAGGAGCTACTCCCCTGCAGCCCGCAGGCACCCACAGAGTCCAGTCCATCGCCTAGCAGCTGCCCGGCCCGGCCGATTACATAGACCACAAGGAAAAAATACTCGGGTTCTGAAAGCTCAGATCTGTCTCCTCACTGAGTGTGAATACAACAGAACCAACCAGAGCCTGCAGCACCAATCCGCAGGATATTAGACCAATCACCGACAACGCGAGTCAAATCCGTATTCTCATTGAATCACAGCCAAGTAGCCGTCAATGGATGTCAGCATCACTGAGACCCACTTTGTGAGTGGCCCAGCTGTTGCCCCAGCCAGCTGTTTGTCCCTAACCACGTGGAGCATCTATGGGCATCCAGCTTAGCCAATATACACTCAGCACCTGAGCTTCCCGGCCACCGAAGAACCAACTGTGCCCCTATGCTCCAAGGACCTTTGTCACCCAAGACCCAAGCCTACGCTTGGAGAAGCTCTCTGACTTGTCCCCAAGTTTCCCTGTGCTGCCTATTTCCAGGTGGCCCCTTTCACCGTAGAGTGCACAGCTACCAAGCTGACCAGCACCTGCTCCTGGCTAAACCCGGGCAGTTCTGGAAGAACTGCTGGTAGTACTTTGGACCCTGGCCCCCTACAACACAAAACCCAGAAGGTGAACCCCTGAACCAGACTGTACTTACCATGTATGACTTTTCCTTCTATACGATTTAAATTTGTGCGCATTTGCGCAAAGTGCAAAGATTTACTTACCTGTAAAAAATTACTAAGAAAGACCTACTTCTCCTCAACATATGCGAAGTATACGGAACGGTGTCAGGATATACCATCAACTGGGGAAAATCTGTGCTGTACACTCTCCCCCTCCAGTATTAACGAGGGGCTGTGCGGTAAGGATAGTCTCAGATGGTTAAAATACCTCGGTATCAATGTCACGTCCGATCCCGATGATTTCCTAGGCAAAAATCTTCAGGAAACGCTGCAGATACTACAGCGAGACGCCAAACACTGGCAATCTTTGCCCCTCCCGCTACAGGGTAGAGCAGCACTTTTTAAATGATGGCGCTCCGCAGATTTCCTCATGATCTCAGAAGTGAATAATCTCCTGTGGGACGGCAAGTCAGCTAGAATAGCAGCTCCGAGATGGTTAGGAGCTGCTATGACGGTGGTATTGCAGTTCCGCAAGTCCAAATATATTACTGGACCGTTCAACTAACAGTAATTGATCAATGGCTTCATTCGCCCCAAACTGACCCTGCATATCGACTAGACAGGCATACCATAGGGGTGGGAGGAATCAATCGAGCACTATACAAAAAAAAAGTGAAAATCAGTGTGAGAAGTTGGCCTGGTATATGATGTTCACTATTCTAGTGAACACCTTGCACCAGTCCAAACAACCCTTATGGTGATGGTTGTAAGGCAACCTTATAGACCAGCTATCCTAGTGGTAGCGTGGACAGAACAGTCTTAAGCTGAAAGACTCTTGAGGGCGTGTAAAGCCAGCTGTTTTACCATATGCAACCCCTTGAATACCAAATGAAAGGACACCACACAGGATATATATAAAATATATATGTATTTATTTACTAACACACTCCTCTGAACTCTTTATGAGATCAGAGGCAAAAGCACATAACAAGTTACTTAATCAGAATACGTTAAGTTGCACAAAATACAGTTAGGCCCTAGGGGCGAAGCAAACCATATACTAAGAAAGTGGTATAAGTACCACGTCACGAGAAAAGGAAACACCTAGGGCATAGGGAATCGCTGGGGCTACACTATCTGAACCTTAGGTTAGGAGTAGGAGGCCCACAGGCAGCGCGTGCAGTGTCTTTACACACACGCGTGAGTCAATGTTAAGTCAATGGGAACTTAGAGTTTAGAAAAAGAAGGATTTAGGACACTTCCGGTCTAACTAGAAGGAAACAACTAAAAACCTAGACACTTGGATAGTCAATACCCTTGGGAGCACCGAAGTACTCGCGTTACCTCACCCACAGGAAGCAGTTGCATAGGTGTGAAGATGTGTCGGGTTTCGCCGTTGAAGTCTATGGCGCCTGTGAAGAAAGATGCTGCAGGCGACCAGGAGGAAGATGTCCGGGTGGATCCAAGGGCGGATCGAGGATGAAGACCTGAAAGCAGAGGGGACAGAGTCTGGGTCACTAGCCAGTGACCGGGTGGAACCAGGAAGGAACCAGACGACGTCGAGGAGCAATCAGGTGCTGTCGTGAAGCTGGTCTCTTCAGCCACGCGGACCAGGAGGCGTGGAGGACGACCAGATGCTGGAGAAGAGCTGTCCCACGAAGGTTCTCTCAGATGGAGGGGTCGACTGCCGGATTGGAGTCAACAAGCCTTGGCAAAGGCAACCCACACTGGATTCAAAGAAGGCTTCTGATGCAGACCAGCAAGGTCTGAAGTGCCTCATCTTTGCAGCGAGGCAAGGGCCAGTCTGGAGCAACCAGACCAGCGAGTTGATTCAAAAGGATTGTCGTCACAGAGGCTACTAGCCAGCGGGCCAGCAACCGGACAACGCGTCGAGCAGAACACAAGCAGAAGGGCCCCACGCAGAACTCGTGGAGTGTGGAGGGCTGATCTTCGGTGCAGGTGGAGCTCGGATTCGGGGCTTCTCAATCCCCAGTGCACAGCTTCGAGGATACCTCAGGAGCTGCACAGTTAGCAAGTCGTGGACTTTTCAAGATGTCCGGTCCCACGTGTCTCGTCGCCTCCACGGATCTCAGCTATGCTGCAGACATGAAGAGAGTGTCAGAGAGGTCTGGAAGTCTGGGTCTTGTCCGGTTCTGTGCTCGGGTCCCGGCGGGAACGTCGACAAAGCAAGCCGTTAATTTGCTGGATTGTGCCTGGTTGCCCAGGGTGGTCACTCCTTGGCCACAAGGGAGATTCTTCAGTCTTCAGCAGAACGTCGAAGGTCCAGAGTTTCGTGTCAAGTTTCGATTTCAGGATTAATCTAAAGTCCTGGGACTCAGCTCCTACCTTTATACAACTAAAAGGGGCTGGTTTACTGTCTAGGTCCCTCCTATGGGTGGGACCAGGAAGGGGGTGGTTACACCCCCTTTCCTTTGTCCAGTTTAGCGCCAGAGCTGGGGCTGGAGTGCCCCAGCAACCAATTTGAACTGGGGTATGCATGAAGCACCTAGTGTGCCTCAGGCAGTGTCTCAATCTATTCAGCCCTCCCTGTCCCAATACACAAAGTCCTGTCTGGGGTGTTGCTTGCACCTCTCCCCAGGCAGGAAACCTATTGTCCAAGCCTCCCTGACTGGAAGGACTCCCAGCAGTAGAAGGTCAGACTTGTGCCTGTGGCAGCAGCATCCATTTTGTGATGCTGGGACTCTGGTTAACTTTAACCGGGTACAGTAGTTTCAACATGTCTTCTCCCTCTAGAAGGGTGGAATGCTACCCCCGTCGCCAGAATTGGCGAGGGGGTAGTAATCCAAAGCGTATGACACCTTACACGACATGTTTGGATAAAGCCACACCAAAGTTAGCCTTAACCGCGAGGATTATAATGCACTTAAGAGTATATGGTATGGCAATATCATAGAACAGCTACAAGGACATGGTTCCGAAAGCTGCAGACAGGCTCAGCTCATGCTAGAGCACCATCTCACACATAACCAAGCACTCTGCCTCCAGGATTGTTAAGGCCTGCCATAGGAGTGACTTATAGGTTACTATGTGTCTATATATAAGGTAGGTATAGGGATACTATACCTAAGGAAGGGGTGATTAGATGACCTTGCACCAGCTGAGTGATCAGCCAGTTGTGTCAATTTAGGCGGCTAGCCAGGGGTGGCATAATATATGCTGCAGCCCCTGGTAGGCCTTGGGTGCACCTATGCCCTGGGTACCTATGGTACACTATACAGGGACTCACAGAGGTGACCCAATATCCAATTTGGTATGTACCTACAGTACATGGAGTCCATTTTACAGAGAGAGCAGATAGCCTGGGGTCCTGAATAGAGGGATCCCAGGCCAACTAAGTCGAAAACCAGCTAAACACTAGGCAAAAAGTTGGGGGTAAACATAGTCAGGTATCCACCTTCCTACAATCAGATCTTATAGGACCGACTGCACATACCGTCCGCACATGGCATACGGTAACACTGCACCTGGGTTGAATGACAAACTAATGCAACACGCCCGCTATGGAAAACGGGTAAACTAGGCAACCTGGGTAAGAGTAAAGGGTTTAGAAAATGAGACATAATAAGGATCTCACGATTGGGTGACCTCTGGAAAACTGGGAAAATCCTCACCTTCGTCCAATTACAAATTCAATATGAAATGGCACCCACTGAGCAGTTTCGATACTTGCAGGTTAGGCATGCATTAGAAGCGGCCATACCAACAGACATGATCCTTCCAGAGTCTTCCCCACTGGAAGACAGACTTCTCACAGAATACACAGACAAAAAAGCAATATCACTCACATACCGAAAAATCATCAATAATCAGTTAGATCCTACACAATTGTTGCGGGTAAAATGGCAACCTGATGTGGGCAAATTGGACGAAACCAGCTGGCAGGAGGCACTAAAATGGTGGCAGTATCCTTCAAATTGCGTCTCATACAACTCAAAGTGCACCACATATTTCACCAGAGTAACATTGAGCAAGATAGGAAAGTCCAACGATCAATTCTGCTTGTGTCAATGTGGTGACATAGGCACCTTTTACCACACACTATGGGAATGCCCAGTTATTAAATTATACTAGGCGGCAGTGATGGGCACACTCACACAGGTTAGCAAAAGCCTGGTACCGCGTGAGCCTAAATGTTGTCTCTTAAACATCTGGGAGCCGACGGACATGAATCACACTGCCCAAGCCTCGGCAACCCTGGGTATGTCAATAGCTAAACAAAATATTGCCAGACATTGGGGGGCTGGGGGTGCTGGTGCGGCACCTCTCCTTCAAAACTGGTGTAAGGATATGCACATGGTCATACGGTGTTTGAAACTTGGATGCATTACGAGATACGGCGCTTTCTCTCGGGAGTTGTGTTACGACATATCGATTTGGTCAGGTGTGGTTAGGCGTCTGGCAAGATGGCCGCACCTTAGTGTAGCTCTGCCGGCCGCAGTATCGATCCTGCATTAATCCTCCACTACTGCACCATCCATCCACAACTCTGGCACCCCTCTCCTGCTGACGCAGAGAGCTGCCCGACACTGTGTTTTGTGTCTGCTGAGAGCCAACGTGCTGGGTGTTTGCCCAGCGGGAGGGAGCTGCCCGAGCTGAAATGGCGGCCGTGCACCTCCTGGGCTGAGGCCCGGGCCCTGACGGTGCCGGTGTCCTGTCATTCTGTGCAGAGGTGGCCCACGGTGCACGCTGGTGTCTGGTCGGCGCATATCATATGGGCCCTGCGCTACCAGATTCCGGCGAGTGAGTCCGGCGAGTGAGTCCGGCGGAAGCTGAGGACATGAGACGGGGCGGCTTCCTCCCCTGGGACTCCATCGTCGGCAGGACCTACGCGAGGCCCCTGCTTCTGGAGTTGAGGTAGGCCGCGATCCGCGACTTACTCTGCGGTGCCGCACACCAGGGGACTGCGCGGGCCCGCTGGAGCCTCCTTTGCCCAACACCGGAGGAGCGGCGACACGGCTGAGCGACACGGCTGAGCGACGCTGCGATAGCGCCCCCTGCTGGACAGCGTGGCAATACAAGTGCCTGGCCTGCAGTGACGACCACGCGGTGAGTCTGCCTTGCTTGGTCCTGCCTTGAGGGGGACCGCATAGCGCTGCTACATCTGGAGCGGGACGGGCCCTATCCACCCCTGGCGAGGGGAGGACATCGCGTTAAGGGGACAGACTTTTGCATGCTGCTTGTACAACTGCGGCCAACATAGCGCCCTTTCCGGGACCTGCATAGCGCCTCCACCTCATTGGACAGAGCGACTGTCGGCGCGGACACGGCGGGGGGCGCTCAGTGTGGCTGCATGTGAGATGCTCTGGCTCCTTTGGCCCCCTGCCGCGTTACAGACACCGCATAGGAGAGACAGTCTATTAAATGCCATCTGCCTTTGCACTTGGCGCCATACTAGTAACGTATACGAGACCCACGTGGTGCCCATTCCTCTCCAGACACAGCAGCATTTGCACGGGCACGGAGGGGGAAGCATAGCTCTACCATTGGCACATAGCGACACCCCTGCTGGTCTTCCGCTGTGTGCCAGCCTGCAGTTGGTCATTTCAAGAAGCAGGAGTGTGAATGAAGTGTACTTGGGAATTTCCTGGTTTCTGACCCCAGCGTGACTACAGCACGGTATTGGCGCGGCAATTGTGTCATGGTCCTTCTACTGCCACTCCTTGTGGACCTGTCTGGTTGCCGGCGTCGTATTTGTGGACTGAGGGCACCCCTACGGACGCGAGTGTGCTGCTATCAGGTGCTGGTCTGACGAGCGACAAACAGGCGGCCCTTGCATCGGGTCCATACCGGGGTGGTCCGATAGGTGGCTCCTTCTCCTCTCCCTCTCACAGACTTCAGCTGCCATGGGGAAGCCAGACAAATCTCAACCCAAATTGACATTTGACCAACGCAGTGACACTAGGACTGCGCAAAGTGCAGCATCTGATTCCGAAATTGAGGCCGCTGCTCCATCATCGACTGCACTGGAGCGGTCGCTGGAGGCTATACAGGCGAGCCTCCAAGCCATCGATGGCAAGATTGAAGCGCTGAACGTCAGGATGGACCAATTTTCCTCCAAACTGGATAACCAAGCCGCACGCCTGGGCGAAGCAGTGCAGCGCATTTCAGTTGCGGAGGATGGTCTAAAGCCGGTCACCACTAAAACATCAGACATTTTTTTTTTATTCTTTATTTGCGACTGCATAATATATCACAGTATACAAACATCTTTCCAACAATATACAACCTTTTATCTTTCCACCCTCAACAGATTAACCAGATTTAGATGATAACTGCTTCAATACTACTTCTGTAATGTATCGGAGATCACTTAAATATTACCAGCACATAGAAGTTGTGAGAATCATTTATGAGGTGATCAGTCCATTGTACCACAGCTGGGTACGTCCAAGTTGTGTAGCATTGAGCCTAGAAAACCTAAATCTTAACAGTTTTCCATCCCTCCCCGCTCCCCCCACCCCGCGTCGTACGTCTCCTGGTTCCTCTGTTTAAAGGGCAACATTTCTTGGCGCGGAAAAATCTCACCTGGAATATTATGCTCGTATTTTACTGACTAACCTGTGTGTTCCTCTGGGTCTAATCCCTATCTGATACCCCCACAACCCTCCTCCACATGATCCGCATCTACGAGTTTTTTTGTTGCCTGTGATGTCAGCAGCTCCATTTCCTCTAGCGCAAGCAGCATCCGTTCCCAGTCCTGCGCAATTGGGTATTTTCACAGTCCCTTCTCTTCCTCTCTATGTAAAACAGTACCCTCCGCTCTGCCCCACCTCAACAAATCTGACCGCCACACTTCCAGGTCAGGAGGCCTAGCGTACTTCCACCTCATGGTTAAAGCTCTGGTTGCCAGCAGCAGTGATAGATCAAGGAACTTCAACTGGGCCTTATGGTGTTTGGGGCGTTTCCGGTGGCCTATCAAACAATATAGCGACTCCTCTGGCACCTGTAGGGCTGTGACTGTACGTAGAATATGACAAACATCTCCCCAATATCTACGCAATCGTGGGCATGCCCATAGCATGTGAAGGAGGCCGGGTTCGTCTGCCTTGCAGCGGGGACAGCAGTGGGGTGAGTCCGGGAACATTCTATGTAGCCTTTGAGGGGTGAGGTACGCCCTATGTAGTACCATAGCCTGTATAAATTTGAACTTAACGTTCCTGGACACCTTCCTGGGATGTTCAAGGATAATCTTCCAGGCTAAATCTGCTACAGCCTCCCCCGTGTCCAATGTCCAGGTGTTTCTGAGTGCATTAAGGAGATATGGCTGCGTGCTCCCTGATCCCAGTGTAGAGCCATCTCACTAAGTGGCCTCCAGTCCCCATGTAATAGAGTAGGTGTACCAATTCATGTTGTGTAGGTTTAATCCGCTGTGGGGCCCACGTACGTCGTATATAGTGTGATACCGTGGCATGCATAATGTATAACCTTGGGGGAGCCCCAGTAAAAAAAACAGACATGACCAAACTATTGGCCTTCATCCAGGCCAAAAATGAGGACATGGAGGCGCGCTCCAAGCGCATTAATGTGCGCATACTAGGCCTTCCGGAGACCACAAATGTGGGGAAGCCAGAGGATTATGTGGAGACACTACTGCGGGAAGTATGCGGAGCGGATAACCTTTCAGCCCTCTTTGCTGTAGAGCGCGCTCACCGGTCTTCGCGGCGCGTCCGCCTCCTGGTGCTCCGGCGAGACCAATTATCGCCCGACTCTTTAATTTCAGAGGCCACGATACAGTTTTACGCATCACCCATCAAAAAGGCACCACTACCTATCAAGGGAATGTCCTCACGTTCTTTCCAGATTTTACAGCTGCCGTCCAATCGGCCAGGAAATAATATCAGGGGGTGAAAAAAATACTGATCCAAGAGAAGGTGCCATATGCAATCCTGTATCCAGCGTGGTTGCGCATCGGAGAGGCGGATACAGCGAAGATCTTCACCAGCCATAAGTTGGCTATGGACTATACCAAATCGCTATGCCGTCGCAAGCACCCCCCTCACACACACCAGATGTGGACGATTGACTCTTGTACTCGTCACAGTACGAGGCCAGATGAGTTTATTATTTTTTCTGAGTTGCTTCTGGTCCATGATGTATGCTCTCATGAGTTCTCCATGTTCACTTCTGAAATTTGGAGGTTGCTGCTATGTGACTATGAGATGCGGGGGCGCGCACGAGTACTCTGACTGCGTATGTTATGGGATGGGTTCCGCCTCTCACAGTGCTCTTAAGGCAAAATCTGTCTCCTCTCCATATGCTCCTAGCAATGTTTCTGCTTTGTTCCATCAGGGGAGTGAGGGGTACATGTCTTTAGCTCAGCCTCTGTAAACCTTACGGCTGCTGTTATATTCCAGCCCCTTTTCTGCTACGTGGATGGGTGGGCGGCGGGAAGGTGAATTACATCACTTCTGCGGCCCCTCCCCACAAAATTGGGAGGTAGGAAGCGCCGCTACGGTTCCTCATGGGTATTCTCCACTTGTTGCAATCTTTGTTTTTGCTATGGTTTGGCATCGCACATGGGTCTTTGAACGAGTGCCGAGCTTCTGGGTTGATGCCCTTGGGAGTTGGGGTTGACAGGGGGGGGGCACCTTTGGCACATTGGGGACGCTGAAGTGGGTGGCGGGTGCAAGTTTTTCTGTTTAATGCCGCAATTGCAGGGATTGGCATGTCAGCGAGTTGCATTTCTCGAATGTTATTTGTCCTGTGTATCCTCACTGTGTCGCTTATTGGCATCTATTGTGAAGGCGGGTCTCTGCAGCCTAATACGATTAAATGCATGTCATGGAATGTCCGAGGGCTGAACACACCACAAAAAACACGGCAAGTGATTGCATATTTAGACAGGCATGGAGTGAAAGTGGCTCTATTACAGGAGATAACTAATTGTTTGGGGGCGGGGTAATGCACTCAGTTTGCTTGGTTGTGTATATCTTTTCTTGGATGAGTTAACAAGCGTCGTTGGTGCAAAGGTAGGTACCCTACTGAGCCATTCAGGGTATAGACGTAATAGATAAACATGTGTGTCCTATGAACATAAGACTCACTCCATCCTTGCACTCCTTTATAGTTTCATACAAAATTACTCCATTTTTCCGTTTTTGGATTTTATTTAATTTTCATTATTCAAACTTGTTTTGTAGCGAGATTTTCAATCGTTATATTCCATTATTTTTTTATACAATTCTTTATACATTTCATTAAGTCCCAATGCATTTCAAGCTACACAGCTCTTCATCAGGGGATAACTTTTCTGAAAATATAATACGTCATATTAAGTAATAGGTCTATGAGGCACAAAATGCATGTGGTACATTGGAATAATAACGGGCACGTTTTTTGTTTACCGAAGTTTGCAGAGGCATATACTGAACAATACCAATGTCGTACATCAGTTTTCAATATGAATATGACAAAATGTTATTTTTACGCCATACATGTTATTTTCACGTTATAATTATGCACAACGTAAGAGACCTATTACTTAATATGACGTATTATATTTTCAGAAAAGTTATCCCCTGATGAAGAGCTGTGTAGCTTGAAATGCATTGGGACTTAATGAAATGTATAAAGAATTGTATAAAAAAATAATGGAATATAACGATAGAAAATCTCGCTACAAAACAAGTTGGAATAATGAAAATTAAATAAAATCCAAAAACGGAAACATTTAGTAATTTTGTATGAAACTATAAAGGAGTGCAAGGATGGAGTGAGTCTTATGTTCATAGGACACACATGTTTATCTATTAGAGGAGACCCATCTTAATAAGCATAGTGAGGGCAAAATAGCTGGCAGATGGGCCGCCTACAGACTGTCTGCGTCTTTTTCTAATTATGCTCGGGGTGTGCTTACTTTAGTCAAGAAAGGGGTTCCTTTTGCAGGCTCTCCGCACTAGTATTGATACAGAGGGCCGATGGGCTGTTGTGCAGGGGAAGCTTGGGTTACAGCTTGTTACAATTGTCAACACATATGGCTCTGTAATCGATTATGCCACACCCTATCTTCACATGCTAGAGGTCTTGCGATCGTGGCCGGAGTCGGCCATATTATGGGGAGGCGACCTCAACACACATTTAAATCCCACTATTGACAAATCAGATCCGTCTGGGGCTCGCATGGTTCGGGTAGCACATTGCATTCGGGGGGGCCATGGAGGAGATGGGACTGGCGGACTCTTGGAGATCACGGCACGCGGGTGTTCTCGCAGGTACACATGTGGCCCCGGCGTTTGGAAGCTTGTCCCGCTTGGACTATTGGCTTCTTAGCGATGATGCAGATGCCTGGGTACTAAGCTAGCCGGGCTGATGAGAGGTGTTACCTCGAAACCGGGCCGGTACTCGGATGCTTGTTTCCGTTCTGGGAAGGACATGGCTTTTGTAGTTCGGACTGGACTGTTCCCATGGGGCACAGGGTCAGCGCTGATTTGCATATCGCCATTGTCTAACCCAGGGTGGTGTGGAGTGGAAAAACGATGGATTTGGGCCCAGATCTTTGGACTGGGGTGAATGTGTGACATTGATCCACATTCTGTCCATCATTGTTGTGTTTGCAGGTACCGCTCTAAGTGTACTGGGGATGCTCAGACGTGAGTCCCAGGCACTCCACACCACTGGAATCAAGCTAGCCGGGCTGATGAGAGGTGTTACCTCGAAACCGGGCCGGTCCTCGGATGCTTGTTTCCGTTCTGGGAAGGACATGGCTTTTGTAGTTCGGACTGGACTGTTCCCATGGGGCACAGGGTCAGCGCTGATTTGCATATCGCCATTGTCTAACCCAGGGTGGTGTGGAGTGGAAAAACGATGGATTTGGGCCCAGATCTTTGGACTGGGGTGAATGTGTGACATTGATCCACATTCTGTCCATCATTGTTGTGTTTGTGGGTACTAAGGGCTGACATACTCCCCCGCACCTTATCAGACTATAGCCCAGTCACAATAGATATAGCTTTGCCAGACCACAGACCCTTCACGTGGCGATTTAAAGCGTCGGCTCTACTGGATCCGACGTTTGCTGAAACCATTAGGGCTCAAATAGTGCAATTCTTTGACTTAAATACGGGATCAGTGGACAGTCATGCCACACTCTGAGAGGCCTTCAAAGTGACGATTCGGGGGGTATGCATTGGGACGACTGCAGGGATACTTAGAGATTTACCGGGCCAGCTTTCGAAGTTGGAAACACGTGTGAAAGATTTAGAGGCGCAATACGCGTGTGTTCCCACTCTGACTGTACTAGCTCAGATTCGAGAGTTGACAGATGAATATACTACATTGGCAGACAGTGACATCAAATATTTGTCTAAAAGACATGTCGCCCGGGCCTTTGGGGAGGGTGGGAGACCTGGAAGACATTTAGCGGCTAAACTTCAGCGCAGATCGGCCAATCCCCCCATTGACCACATCAATGATACATCCGGGACTTCACATCACACGCACGATGCAATCGTGGAGCAGTATAAGCAGTATTATGCGTCATTGTACTCCACTAAAGGTAGTATGACGGAGAGCGATATGGCAGAACATCTTGAGGACACTGCTATTGCGTGGCTATCTGACGTTCACAGAAAACACCTAGAGATGCCTATAGACGAGAAGGACGTCCGAGAAGCCATCATGGCCTTACCTAATAATAAAGCCCCTGGGCCCGATGGCCTCACTGCAGAATTTTACTAACACTACGCGGACCTTCTCATTCCGCAGCTTTTAGCAATGTACGCAGAAGCTCGCGATGCAGGGCACCTACCCCCTTCCCTTCGACAGGCCCTGGTCATCACACTGTTAAAAAAAGATAAACCCCCGACGACTTGTGACTCGTATCGCCCCCTTTCGCTCATCAACTTAGATGCTAAGATCCTAGCGAAGGTACTGGCCACTCGGTTACAACCCCTCATGCCCCTATTGGTTCTCCCTGACCAGTCTGGTTTTATTCCTGAACGTGCTACCTCCCTTAATCTTCGCACCATCTTTGCAATGCTGCATGTGTTAAATCCTGAGCTACCGGCAGTTGCTGTATTGTTGGATGCAGCAAAAGCTTTCGATTTGGTAGAATGGCGATGCCTCTTCTTTATTCTACGTCAGATGGGATTCCCCCCAGTCTTTATTAGGTGGGTACAAGTTCTGTACACCGACATCACTGCTAGGGTGCGTGTCGGAGGGGTCACTTCGGAACCCTTTGAGCTGGAGAGGGGTACCAGACAGGGCTGCCCCCTGTCCCTCCTCCTCTTTGCCCTAATTCTGGAACCTTTAGCGTGTCGGATCAGACAGGGACACAGAGCAGCCGCCCTAAATTTTCATAACCGCCCGGTGGGAATTTCCCTCTATGCTGATGACATGGTGATTTATATATGAGAGCCCCACATCCTGTGATCCGCGAGTATATAAAATTTGGTTTCTTTTCGGGGCTTCAAATCAACTGGGAAAAATCCATTATTCCCTTAACACAGGTCACCACCTCCCCCCACTTAAGACTATCCACTTCTCTGGTCTGCAGATCCTGTGAAGTACTTGGGGGTGTGGGTTCATCGAGATCCCGAAGTGGTTGTTAAGGAAAATTATGGTCGAGTCTATACCGTTCTGACGGAACAAGTTGATAAGTAGGTGGGGATGCCTTTTTCCCTGGCAGATCGCATAGCTCTTCTAAAGAGGATTGTCCTTCCGAGATTTTTATATTTATTTAGCAATATTCCCGTCCGCCTCACACAACATTTTTTCAAACAGCTTTGTTCGCAGCTGCTACGGTTGGTGTGGGGAAATAAGCAGCCCAGACTCAGCTGGCACACCCTCACGCAGACGTTTGACAGGGGAGGTTTTCAGGCTTCGGACTTTTACGTATACTATCTCAGCTGCCAGGTCCAATACGCTCACTTTTGGTTCAAGCCCCATGACTTCTTGCCCCATGCTGCAGTAGAAGAAGGTTATGCGTATCCCATCCCCCTAACGCGCATTATCACTCATGTAAATCGCCATACGCCTAAACAGGAGATAAATACCATAGATGTCACGGTCAGGGCATGGCAAGAGATAGGGCGCCAAACAGGTAGACTTCCTTTATATGCACCCGCACTGCCGCTTCAGGGACATGTCGCGCTGTCGGTTACGCAAGAAGGGGGTTCCATGTCGACACTGCGCGAGGTGGGTATCACACTAGTGGGAGATCTTTATAAAGACGGGACATATGTGGCCGATCCTGATTTCTGTTATATACAGCATCCCAAGCCATTCTTTACTTTTACACGCTTCCGATTGCGTCAAGCGATAAAAGAGCATTACACCACATTTCCTACTGAACCCCTTGTATCAACGGCATTGCACACAGTGATAATTGCTCCTACCCGGACGCAGTTGGTTACGAAATTGTATAGAGCGATTCAGCAGGATACGCCTCTTGCCCCAGATAAAAGTCTAGCCCTTTGGAACCTGACTCTGACCCCTCCTGTCACAGAGGCGATATGGGAACAAATTTGCTCATTAACAGGCAAGCTAACCTCTAACAGCAATCTTCGCATCATACATGTGAAATTTATACACCAGGTCTACTACTCCCCCCCCCAAAACTACTTAAGTTAGGCCTACGTGACTCAGCCAGATGCAGGAGATGTGGCCGAGACGCCGCAGATTTTATGCACCTGGCGTTCAACTGTGGAGCGGTTTTAGAGTTCATGGGAAAAGGTGGTAAAACTGCTATGCGAAATGACGGATTTGACATTGTCATGCCCACCCCTAGAATGTCTATTACACTACACCCCACAATGCACATCATTGAGAGGCCGCTTTGTGCACGTTGCCCTCTTGCTGGCCAAACATCGAATACTGTTCACGTGGGATAGCAGGAGGCGACCGAGTGTAAAATTCTGGCTTAAAGACCTGTTGTATTGTCAGGAACAGATGGCCCTGTATTCTGAAGAACTACCGAGATCATCCCGACCTAAGGACATCTGGGCCCCTTTTAGAGAATACCTCTGGGCCCAAACGGACCAAGGCTCAGACTGAATGCCCAACCTCATGAACTATTGTTTTTCTGTGCATGCTCAAATGTTGTTTCTTTTGCTGCTGCCCAGGGACTCCGCTAGCGTATATGGTTCCATGCCATTCCACTGCTTTTCCTGTGTTCTTGCTTTATATTTCGTTTTTAATGCGACAACTGTTGGATTCTACATAAGATTGTGGGTTTGTTACTATATTAAAATGATGTCATTACTCTCAATTGCCATGCGGTGTATGTACATTCTGATATGAGTGATGCTTCAATAAAAAATAAATAAAAATATAAAAAAACATTGATTTGGTCAGAAGATATTCAATTTGCTTTAAACTTTGGAACATTTTAGTACAGATATTGGCAGCGCATTTGGAAAAACTGGGACATCCTGTTAAATTATAGATTTCACGTTGAAGCTATATTCCGTCTAGTCACATCTTTTTTTTTTTTTAAAGGTTGGCCCCTGAGGAAGGGACGACAGTCCCGAAATGCATCAGGCTTTCACAAGAGTTATTTGGAACATATAATCATGTATTGCTTTGTACTGTTTTTATGAGAAATGTATTGTAAATACTGTTGACATTATGGATTGTCATGATGGATAAATGTCCAAGGTTTCATTTCTGATTTTGTTACAACAAAAATTGAATAAAAGAGATTTCATGAATGAATTCAGAGTATCATTTGATTTATCTAAAACATTGAGTAATTAGTAGGCTTCGAGTGGAACCCAGTGAATAGTGTACGGTGCAAGCAAGCCCTCTTGCTAGTATTTCATTTTGTTTGACTAGGCACTTGTCATGACAGCAAGTGTAGCACTGTAGCACCAGTAGTTAAGAAACAAGAAGTAGATTCAAGAGCGTTAAGCCAGGAAATAAACAAGGTGTGCACCTCCGATCTCTCCACGTACATGGTGGCTGAAACAGCCACATATGTCCACAGAGGATGCCCCAAAAAATGGAAGTGAATGTGGGGTAAGTTAAATACTTTTAGGGGAGGTATTTGCACTGGCCCAACCATAGATCCTTCCTCGGACGATGATGACATAGCAATATATCTGTTCATTGATAAGCCTATAATGTACATCAGAAAGGGTAAAAACCTCTGTACTCACTGTCATTTGATGGACACTACTGTCTCATGGAAATGCACTTCTGTAAATGTTTTGATTGCAAGTCGTATTCTCAATAAAACATTTTTTTTTTAAAGGAAGACCGTACTTACTTTTTTGGTAAACACATTTTTATTGATTTTAACAAAAATACCAGCCAATACTGTACTTACTTATGAACAAAGTTCTTGGTTTTACAAAATATATTTTTAAAAAAAAATGTTTTATTTTTTTATTTGGTGTCCGATTTATTCTTTGAGTGTGCATCTCATTTATTGCTTCAGTGAGTACATCAAATGCTTAGCGCAGCTCTCTGGTAAGCCTTACTGCTCACCCACACTACCACAAAAGAGCATTAGTATTATCTACTTTAGCCTCTGTAAGCCAATTTGGGACCCACTGGGCTCTCTACAAAGTGTCATTCTTTTTAGTGCACTATATAGAGAGCTAGCTTCCTACATTGGTGGATCAGGGGTGGGGTCTACAACTTTACATACGGTCAATAAGTGACTACACAAGTAAATCCAATAATTGCTTTTAGTTAAATTGTATATTTTTAATTGCTCGATTTTTCAAAATTTCTAAAATTCACTGTTAGGACCTTGGTTAAGTTCTTGAGTTTAGATTGTTTTAGAATTAAAAAAAAACTAAAGTTAGGACTAAAAGTTCTATTAGAGTCTTTTTATATTCTTTCTCCAAAAAGGTCCCAGCATTAGCAAAATAATGAGTAGCTCAGAGGGTGTGTGTAGAAACTGGCTCTGTATATGCTATACCAAAGTAAGGTATAGGGTGCATAGAGTCCAAGGAGTACCCAGAGGTATAGCAGCAGCCAAATTAAGTATGTACTAACAGCGCTCTTTGTATTAGTGTGGGCGAGCAGTTAGGCATATCCAGAGGGTGTGTTCAGCATTTATTGTATTCACTCAATCAAGACTGACGCACACACGGGGGAGGAGCCAAGATGGCGACCGAGATGGCTGCATAGACGCCCGGCTCCGTGAGCCTTCTCACCCCGCGCATACATCCTGGCAACTATCCTGAGCCGTAACGGCAAATTTAAGTAGGCGAAGGACAACTTTCACCGACCGTTTGCTCCTGAGGCTTTTACGTGCGGCAGACCCGTGGCGATGTCCCCGACTGTTTTGCGGCCTTCACAGAGCTGGGACCGGGGTGTCGAGTGTGGAGAGTAGCCGGCCGCGACTGCGACAACAGCGGCCTCTGGTGGTGGTGAGGAGTCGGCCGGAGGGAACCGGAGATCTGGTGGGCCGATGGCGACAGTGCCGACCCAGTCCATCTAGCGGAGTGCCTTGTGGGACGTGCGGTACAGCAGGATCGAGGGGAGTGCACGATACTTGGCCCCCTTTCCAGTATTGTGTCCGGGCATGATTATTGACTTCTCCCGGAATCGACGGGCGGCTCCCAGGGAGCGGCGGAGATTTTGTTTAGCCTTTTGGGACCCTCTGCTGGGGAGCCTCCCTTGACTTTCGGGATCCTCGTGGTTCATCCTGTTGCTCCCTGGTGTGGGGCCCGGTCCCGAGGTGATGTGGAGAAGGACGAGGCCGGATCAACTAAGATGGCGGATGGCGCCCTCTTACGCACACCACACCCAGGCAGTGAAGCTGCTGTGCGGGAGAGTCCTGGGGTCTGGCGACACGAGAAAGAACCCACGTCCAGAGATATCCTGGCTGCGATAACAACCCTGCAAATGACCCTGATCCGGGACGCCCTGGATCTGGGAAGAAGGATGGCCGCCATTGTTGTCCCGCCGTTCCACACGGGCATGGCTCGCTCTCTAGGAGGCGCCGATGTGCCCGCCTCTGCGTCTGTGATGAGTGCTCCTGCTGCGCCTACGTTCGTGGAGACGCTGGAAGACCCGGTTCATGAGATCGCTTTGGACAGATCTGTTGTACATGTGAGTGACTTGTCGGCGCACTTCTCTATTCGGCGGCCAGGGAAACAACGTCGATCTATGGTTTGGACTGCCCCGGCGGCGTTTCGGCGCTTACCGGAAGGTGTGACTCTCTCTCCCTGGCTAGTGAGACTGTGTTCGGACTGGAGGATGTCTTCGGGGTCGATACTGACACAGACGGATTTCCGCCATACATCTTCGGCTGGGTTTTGGTGGCTGAAGTCTCATGGAGTAACAACACTGCCCGGTCCGCCCGGATCACTCGGACCCTCCACGCTGCTCTGTATGCCGATTGATAAGTGGCCGAATGTTGGTACTACTGATAGGAAAGGCCAAGGGTGAGACCGTCTGGGACATGGTGGACCTTCTTGTTGGCTGACGGTGATTTGGGGGACACTCTGCGGGGATGTTGTTGATTGTGCTATCGGTGATTACTGTTTTCCGTGGCTATTCTGATCTTGCTTTTAGGATGTCTACTGTGCGCGGTGGTGGAGAGGGGGCCGGGTGGCTAGATCGATGGCCCTTCCCCACATTTTTCCTCTTTTTCTTCTCTTCTATATTTCGGGTTTCTTATTTAGGGTGACAGGCACGCTGCTGGGGGGGGATAGGCCGTAGCCTTCTGCAGGAATGCAGGGTGGGGGTAGGGGGATGGGGTTTGTTCATTTGTCCTTTCTTTGTTTCTATGGCCCTTTGTCTTTCTTTCCTTTTTGGTGTCATCGTTTTTCATGTTTCCCACAGTATGTTTCGTCTTGAGGGGTGGGGTGCAACTCGCTATGAAACGCGTTTGTTTTTACTTTAATCCTGACTCGTATGCCTTACCCCCAATACTTCAAACGTATTTGCACTATTTGCAGATTTCCTGCTTCATGCTTGCTATTGTAGGACCATGTATGACCGTATGGCATTGATTCTGAGTTTTCTTTATTGTAAAATGAACCTTCTCGAATCCTGAATCTTGCACAGTACGCTTGAATACAAGTTTTATCCTGGACACTTATTAGACCCCGATTTTCGGGCTGCTGTATTTTTCTGTATTGATTTGCTGTACTTACGACTTGACTAGCGGCCGGCCGGGGTGGTTGTAGGCCCATGCTTGTATTTACTTGAAGTAACAATAAAGGTTCTCAAAAAAAAAAAAAAAAGACTGACGCACACACTCAGACTAAATCCAGGCCAACTTGGTAAGTATAAAAAGGTACACTTGTATTTTATTTCTAGAACAAATCAAGGACTTGGTACAGGTAGGTCAAATATTCTTTCAATAATAGTCTGTTACACAGAAATGCAATTGAGGATGAATTTGGAATTGTTACAGGTTTGCATAATTTTAATATGCAGTTTAAATTACACAGTAATTACTTTCAGATTACTTTTGAATTATTATGAGTACTGGGGTTGATATACCTAGATATAACACCTTAGGATCTCACAATACACGGTTAGTAATACTTTTAATACTTTGCAGTTTAGTTCTCTTTTCTCCCTTCAAACATCAGTTTAACACAAAACATTTTAGGGCCCAAGATCTATTAACATGGGTTCTTATGGGAGAAAAAGTGATAGCGGTTTCTCAGGTAAGTACACAACTTCCGACTGGGAGTTTTTGGAGGGTAGGGACAAGGTTTCCCATGGTCTAGAAGGGCACTCGAGTTGCACCACCAACGGCACTGGGGCGGCCAAGTGCAGGGTGCAGAGGCCCAATGTTAGCCAATGGGGCTAAGGGGGACTTCGGTTAGTGACGGTTGACAAGCAGGCCAGTCGGGTGATGAAGCAAAGCTCCTAGGGTTAAGGTCAACACTGAAGGGACCAATGACCAGCATAGGAGCTGCACCACCAGTGGCACTGGGGCGGCCGGGTGCAGGGTGCAAAATGGATGTCCGGGACCGTCTGGTTCTCAAAGGAGACCTTTAGTTCTGCGAAGTTGCTGCAGGCTCGGGCAGAGAGAATTCCTGAAGGCGACCACTGGCTGGAGAGGTAGGTTGGGTTCTTGGGGATGTCTGGACACTGTCGGTTAGGCCACACAAGGCCATGGGGTCTCGGGGTGCAGGGGTGTCTTCTGGCATCAGATTTCGTACCAGCTCCGGTCACAGTCGGGGGGCCCTTCAGGTTGAGGCTGAAGGCGCTGTCTCAAAACTTGAGGGAGGTCAGGGATCACCAGATCCCAGGTCAGGATCACTAGGCCACTCAAATTCAGGCTGTGGATATCTGGTGCACAATCGCGAGTCACCGGAATACAGATTCTGTGGGGAGGTCTTACGGACTCAAGGGGTTGCTGGACTCATTGGGGTTCTAGCTGTAGGCAGGTCATAGAGGGGATAGGCCGGTAGGGCTGGGACCAAAGCAGTTGGTGTCCTCTTCATATTCCTTGGTCAGCACAGCTCTTCTGTCCTTTCTTCCTCGAATCGGAGGTAAGGTAAGGTACAGGGTTGCCCCTAAATTTAGGAATGTTAAAGAGGTGTGCAGGTCAGGACCAATGGGTCCCTTTTTTGGGGTGCGTACACCCCCATTATGTCACCATCCAGTAGGAGGGGGCATGAGCCTCTCCCCGATTGGCTGAGTACCACCATTCTTAAGATGGAAGGGACTGAGATGTGTGCTTCTTTCGCTTCCCCCACCTGAGGGGGTGGGATGGCAAAGGTGGGCACACCTCGCTTCCTAGCTTTGTTTTCCTGCAGATTCTACCGCCCAAAGTGGGGGCGAGAACTGGTGAGAGCCAGTTGCTGGGGGCAGCAAAGGGCAGATACAACTTCCAAAGGCGGCAGCTCTTTGAAGCTTCCGCTTTCATGAACCCAGCCCATCCTGGGGGAGGAGGCATGACAACTCTGCCCAGGATGGGCTTTGTTTCTGGACCCAGAGAGCGGAGGCTCTCAACACAGGGGTCCAGTCCAGAAAACTGTCTGGTGGTGGCAAATGGCAGGCAGCCATTCAGGAACGACACTAGGGCTGGTCGATTTTCAGGGGCCATCTCGAAGATGCCCTTGGAGTGCATTTTACATTAAATTCAACACTGGGTTCAGTGAGGGTTTCATGTGCTGAGAGGTTTGCTACCAAAGTTCCCAGTTTTTAATACAGCCATTATGGAGCTGTGGAGTTTGTAATGACCACCTCCTAGACCATATACTCTTTATGGCTTTATTACGCTTACAATGTCTAAGAATGGGCTTAGACACTATAGGGGTTCAGGGCTCATGTCATTGCACCCTCACCTTAGGGCAAGTGCACCCTGCTAGAGAAGTGAGTTACCTAGGCCTAAGGAAGTGGGTCGCAGGCATGGGACACAGGAATGTGTGCCATGTCGACTCTCACTTTCTCTGCACCAAAACACGCAGCCTGCAATGGCAGTGTGTGTGTGTTAAGGTACCGGGCCTTTAAGGGTGGCACAATAGGTGCTGCAAGCCTTAGAGGGCTTCCCTGGTCACAGTGCCCTTGGTAACCATGGTACCTTTTACAAGGGGTTTATCTGTGGCCAGAGATGTGCCAATTATGGATACAAAGGTACAGTCTTGTGAGAGAACACAGGCCCTGGGAACCTGATTGCCAAAGACCCAGGGCACAACAAGTCAGGTTGCATTGAGTGTCAAGCAAAAAGTGGGGGGTAACCATACAAAAAGAGGCACTATCCTACTGTATGGCGGCTACGGAGCTCGACCTAACCCCTTTTCTGCAGCTTGGAACAGAAGACTACTTACCTTGATATCATTGTCTGGATTGAACTTCGCTTTAGAGCCATCAACCACAAGTACACCCAGGGGAACAAAAGGTGACACCAATTACACAAGATATTGTCTGAAGGCTTAGACGTCACCTAACCCTTGTCTAAGTAGCATCTACAGCACCTGGACCATCCTAGTACATCACAATGCAAATCTGAATGTGCGATCCACTAGTGATAGCGGTCCATGTCAACAGGAATAGCTGCAGGAAAGAAGCAAAGTAGACCAACGAAAAGGAGCCCCTTCTTTGAGCCTCAGGCTTCAAGGACCCTTGGGACCCAAACCCCTGTTTGAGAGTTCTCTGACTTGTCCCCTTGTCCCCCTTTGCAGCCTGTTTCCATGTACCCACCCTTCTCCGTAGCGCATAGCTACCAACCACACCAGCACCCTGCTACCGGCTGAATCTGGTGGTACAAAAGGGGGTGGTGATGGACGGAGGATCTGAACCAATCAAAAACTCACACCCAGTCAACAGATCTGGGTTTAATCCATCACCGTTCTTTAGCCCACTCTGCCACTCCAGTTCAGACACGGCCATATGCAAATCAGTCTGACCCTGTGCCTCATGGGAACAGTCCAGCCCGAACTGCCAAGCCATGCCTTCCCTGGACCGGAAACAAGCTTCCGAGGACCGGTTTCTGGCATTTCAGCCGTCTTCAGCCCGGCTTGCTTGAATCCAGTGGCAAAGTGAGCAAGGGACTCATGTCTGTCCCCTTGTCCCCCTTTGCAACCTGTTTCCATGTACCCACCCTTCTCCGTAGTGCATAGCTACCAACCTCACCAGCACCCTGCTACCGGCTGAATCTGAGCAGATCTCGAAGAACTGCTGGTAGTACTTTGGACCTTGGCCTACTACATCCCAAAAGGTGAACCCCTGAAACCGACTGTACTTATCGTTAAGCATACAAGTCTTTTCCTTCCATAGGATCACATTGTGTGTAAAGACACACAACTTTGAAATGTTTACTTACTTGTAAAACTTTAGAATAAAAACAGTACTTACTTTTGAACTAAGTTCTTGGTTATACAAAAAATAAAGAGTTATTTTGCAAATTTGGTCTCAGATTTATTCTTTGAGTGCGTTTCTCATTTATTGCCTCTGTGAGTACAACAAATGCTTAGCACTACCCTCTGATAAGCCTAACCGCTCGACCACACTACCACAAAAGAAAGCATTGGTTCATCTACTTTAGAATCTGTAAACTAACTGGTTATCCACTGGACTCGCTACAGAGTGTACTTCTTGTTAGTGCACTATATAGAGAGCAAGCTTCCTCCATTGGTGGATCAGCAGTGAGGTCTACAACTTTGCATTTGCTGATACCACTTGGTCAATACGTCATTATACAAGTAAATCCAAAAATTGCAGTTAGTTAAATTACATTTTCTGTTAATTAGTCGATTTTTCTAAGTTTCTAAAATGAACTGTTAAGGGCCTTGGTTTAGTCCCAGAGTTTAAACGGTTTTAGAATTAAAAAACTTAATGTAGTTAGGACAAAAAAGTTATGTTAGAATCTTTTTCTATTTTTCCAAAAAGGTCCCAACTTATGCAAAATAATGACGTGGTAAAGGAGCTCAACCTAATCCCCTTTCTGCAGCTTAAATAGTCTCAGTTAAGGAGTTTAGGACCCGCTGTAAAGGGTAAAAAATGAAAACTGACTCACACCCTACCACTGCAATGCTTCAGAAGCTGTTGTCAGAGTATGAACTGGCCCATCCTATGTATGAGGCCTCCAACCCTGAAGACCTGGGTTGAGTGAGTGATAAGGAGGATAACTTAGGACCTCCTTAATTCGAAAGACAGGTTGTCGTGCCTGTACCCAACACCCAACCCAATGTGCCAAGGGCACTTGCCTCTAGCAAGGATGGCTCAGGTCTCTCAAGGTACAGTACAAATTTCACGGAGGAGGAGATTCTTCTGGAAAAATGTGCCATCAGAATAGCCCTGAAGGACAGAGTACTGGCCAGAGAAGGGTAAAGAGCGGATATGAGTTTAGCACACAAGAATGGTGGCAGCAACATGATACCTAGGGACCGAGAGTAAACCTTTAACCCTAAAAACACCAAAGGGATTGCCCTCAAATATGTCAAAGGTGATGATATCACCAAATGAATTGCAGCTTTCGAGAGAGCTTGTAGAATGAGGAGAGTCAGCCAGAAATATTGGGGCTCTGTACTTTGGGAACTGTTCTCTGGTAAGTGCAGTTATAGGCTCCTGACACTGAAGGGGGTAGAGTTTAAGTTCAATGACTACAAGGGTACCCTGATTGAGGGCATTGGACTTACCACAGAAGGGTATATAATTAAGGTCAGGGGGACTCAGAAAACCTTGAATCAGTCCTTAGTTGGTTTTGTACATTAGTGGTTGCTTAAAAGGAAGCTAGGTGCAAGGCAATGATGGGCTGTATGATTTGATTGCGAAAGAACCTCTGTTGAGTAACTGTGTTTCGGAAATGTTGCATGAATACCCGGTGGCCCTAGGTTCAATGTCGCCCCAAGAATTGGGAAAGAAGGCAGACCACTGGGTCAAGACTAGGGTGACCAAAACTACCAGTGGAGGGGGTGACAAAGAAAAAGGGGTTACTAAACCTCCCCTAGAGAAAGAGGGTGAACATCCTAAAGTCAAAAGTAAGGAGCCCTTTGTATACCCCCAAAAACGTGTCCAGGAGGGTAGAGCCCGAGACACCTCACAAAACAAAAGTGGGTACCAGGGGAAAAACTGGGATCCGAAAAAGGCTTGATGCTTTGACTGTAAGACAGGGCACCAGACCAAGGACCCTCCAGTCCTAAAAAAAACACTAGTGTACCTCCAGGGGCTTCCAGTGTATCCTTTGAGGAGGATTCCTCAGATGAGAAAGTCCTTGTACCTTTCAACTAGAAAGTGGGACCAAATGTTAAGTTGAAGATTTCAGAGGGAAGCAAACACTCACACCACCTACTGTTGAATGGAATCCTAGCCACTGCCCTGAAAGATACCTGTACCAGTCACACCATTGTGCATGACAGGTTGGTACTCTCAACCAGGGCCGGGCTGGGAACCAAAACCGGCCCTGGCAAAGTGCTCTGCCTCCCCCCCGGGGATTGTGGGTGCCGCCGAGCTCTTTGCCAGGGCCGGTTTTCGGACGAATTTGTTACAGGGGCGATTTTGCAGCTATGCTGCAAAAATGGCCCTGTAACAAAAATGGGCCCCCCACCCGTGCGGCGCACCGGGGGATTGCCCAGTGCATGCTATGGCCAGTCCGGCCCTGCTCTCAACCCAGTATATCCCAGGTAAGACTAGCAGGGTAAGGGCTATCCCAGGGAAGGTTACTGTTAAGTCTGTGGCTTTAGTACCCCTAGAAATACCTGGGTCCCTTAGTTGTAGAAGGCTGATAGACAATACAGACCTCCCCATTGATTGTCTCCTTGGAAATTACCTCCCAGAGGATGGTCTGAGCCTAATTGAAGTACTGGTTCAGTACCAGTCCCCTTCCAAGGAAATCAGGAGGTACTGAACCTACAGTCAGTGCAAGTATGCCCTAGAAGAAAAGAAAAAGGAAAAAGTGGAGGAAAGATGGGAAACGTTTGGCCAAACTTCCAGTGAGCCAAGAAGATTCTACACCAGAAGGAGAGAACTCCAAAGTTGACACTAGTGAAGCCCTTACCTGACCCACAAGAAGTGCAGACTAGTCAGGCAACTTAAGTCTGAGAGGGTGGCTTCTCAGATAACAGAAGAGAGCGGAAGTAGGGTGTTTGCTACAGAACGTAGTAGCCCCCCCACTGTAGAACAGCAGATAGGCACCTGAACACAGAGAAGTCTGTAAGTCAGCCCCTTCACCTGCCCGTGAAGAGCTAAAGGTGTGGTTCTGGGCACTGACAGCTAGCTGTCAGTGGCCTCTGCTGGGTGTTAGCTATATTGGCTGCACTGTTCTTGGCATTGTGGTCTGACCCCATGTCAAATAGCAAACTCTGCCCCTTGACCCTGGTGGTCATGTTGGGGATCACTCAACTTGTGGGCAATCTCTTTGGGTGAGCTGGGGTTTGCCCTGGCTATGATAGGGTTGGCAGAAGTGGACACCTCTAACCCCAAAGCAAAGAGAATGTATGAGGAAACTAAAAAAGCAGACAAGTGCATTTTAAATGGGGTCCTGACACTGTGGAGATAGGTCATCCCCTCAGAGGGAGTGCCCTGCACAGGAAGATGTAAGGCAGAGTAGGCCCTGCAACAATCCTTTATAAATTTTAAAGTGTAAAATAGCACATAGAAAACCAAAGTGATAACCACTGACATCTAGTCGCACAAGACCGGGGCAAAGTCAAAAGTTATGGCCAACAGCGATGGCGCATAGTTTGGATAAGTTACGTGGATTGGGCCCGGTCTCAACTTACCTTCAGACTTAGAAGTACTTCTCAAGAAAAATGTCTGAGAAGGTAAAGTTAAGCAGGGCAAGGCAGCCGGCAGTGTCCGAGGAGGAAGCGTAGTTTACTGGGAGCAGCTGAACGTAGTCGCAGTAAGCTCCTGCAGGGAAATCTTCACTATTGTGAAAGAGTTCTTAACCCCTAAGGCTAATGCGTCGCATCATGAGTTTTCGGAGCCATGGGTGATCTCGTTAGCTAGCTTTTTCACCACCAAAATTAAGCGGATTCAAGACTCTTTCTCCTCCTTGGGCCCTAGTGCTGTTATCACCCCGATGGACCAGCTGAATGTGACAGCGAGCCATGGACCCTTTCTTTCTGAGTTTCCATTTCTCTCTGACTCTCTCTCTCAGGATTTCCTTTTCAAACTTAAGTCAGGCTCTCCCTCGGATACCTGCCCCGCTAGTTTTCTGGCTAGGGCAGCGGAGGCTCTGAACCCGCTGATTAATCCCATTCTGAATTTGTCATTGACTAGTGGTGTGGTTCCTCTGATTTGGAAACAGGCGATGGTCGTCCCACTCCTTAAAAAGTCTGGCCTTGACCCCGAGATCCATGCCAATTATAGGCCGATTTCCCTCCTGCCTGCTCTCGCAAAGATAGTGGAAAAGCATGTTCATACTTTGCTCTCCACTTTTCTTGAAACCCATAGCTACCTGCACTCCACCCAATCGGGTTTTCGATCCAACCTAAGCACCGAGACGGCACTTTTGGAGGTCAATGAGGCCATCAAGGAAGTACTTGACGCAGGAGGAAGGGCCATGTTGGTAATGTTAGATCTGTCGGCGGCTTTCGACACCGTCCCTCATGAGGGTCTCCTCAGCAGACTTCATGAGATCGGTCTGAGAGGGATGGTGTTGAGCTGGTTTAGATCTTACTTAGCTGGTCGCCGGCAGATGGTCTGGGCCCCCCCTTACTCTGCCGAAGTACCGCCTTTGGAGGTCGGAGTCCCTCAGGGGTCGGTGCTGAGCCCGACCCTCTTTAATATCTCTATGACCGCTTTGGCGGTGCTGGTGGAGTCTTTTGGGGCTCAGATCATATCATACGCCGATGACACCCAACTCCTTTTCACTTGTGGTAAGGGGGCCGAGTTTGATGGAGAGAGCATCCGCGGGTGTCTTGGGGCTGTTTTCGAATGGTTTCAGGCAAACAGCCTCAAATGCAACCCTGATAAATCAGAGGTGCTTTTCTTCGGATGTCAGGCCGACCCTAGTTGGCGGGATTGGTGGCCTGGGAACATGTTCCCTCCTGCATCCTCCTCTTTGGCTGCTAAGAACCTGGGGGTCAAAATTGACAACAGCCTATCGCTTAAGTCTCAGATCCTTGGTCTGACTGGCACTTGCTATGGTCTCCTCAAGATGTTACGCAAGTTCCTTCCCCTGCTCCCGCTGGCGCATAGGAAGACTACGGTCCAGGCCCTTATTTGTTCTAGGCTGGATTATTCTAATGTCTTATACCTAGGTCTTCCGGACTACCTACTACAAAAACTTTAGGTGGTCCAAAACTCGGCGGCTCGGGCGATTTTTGGCCTACCCCGTCGAGCGAGAGCCTCGGATCTACTACACTCCCTCCATTGGCTCCCTATTCGGAAGCGGATTGTTTTTAAAACACCAACGCTGGTGCATAAGGCTCTCCATGCAGTGGGAGCTAAATATATTCAGAAACGTCTTGCTTTCTACAAACCAACTAGATCCCTTAGATCGGAATCTCTTGGTCTGGCCATTGTCCCTGCTGTTAAAAGAGCGTCCCCGACCCTTGCTTTCCTAACACGTCTGGCTCCCCAGCTCTGGAACACCCTCCCTCTGTCGCTCCGCTGTACTCCGAACCTGTTGGCCTTCAGAAAGGGTCTGAAGACGTGGCTCTATGGACAGTGATCCGCTTGCTTCTTCTCTACTTTTCTGCCTGCCCTCTGAGTCTGCTGGGGTTTTTTGAAAGCGCCGGGACACTCCTTGGAGTAGCCGAGCGCTATATAAGACACCCATTAACATAACATAACATAACATAACATAAAGATTTCTACTTTCAAACTTGGTCTCCTTTATGGAAGTTTAAAATCTCCAACTGGGCAGAGCTGCAAACTGTAGCCAGCAAGGGCTGCATGAGGTCAAGTACCCCTTCTAGGAGAAGACGCTGAACAGAATTTGCTGCTCATTGAAGAACATAGCGGAACCTGCTGAAAAGGCAAGCTGACCTGAAAATCTCTTTGGGCAGATCAGCGAGCAGGTAGGAGTCTCTTTCCGGTTCTCATAGCACTTCTTGGCAGAAAAGTCTCAAGATTTGGGCTATCTGGGCAACTTTAGCACCACTTCCTAGAGTCCAAGACTGTATGAGCACCTCTTAGAGGGTCACTACTCACTCAGGCTGGGTCCAGGTGTGGGTTCCAGATGGTTGGAGGCCAGGCAAATAGCCCTACAATTCCATCTGGAAGTCTTGGGTTCAAGCACAATGGCAGTTCACAAGCTGCAGGACAGTCCTTTGAGGGCACAGTACAGGGTTCAGGCAGCAAAACAGACTTCTTGGAGCAACAGGGCAGTCTTCTGAATTACACAGCAGGCCACAGGCAGCAGGGCAGTCTTCTGAGAGTCCCTCAGCAATCCCAGGAGTGAACAGAAGAGTGGGTCCGAGAGCCTTATTTTTATACCCGATGCCCACTTTGAAGCGGAAGAAACCTTTAGAGTTTTCCCCACACGTATGTTTTCTGGAATTTCCAGTCTCTCTGCCCTGGTCCCAGTCCATCTGCAGTCACAATAGGCTGGTGTATAGTTATTTGTATGTGAGCTGAGGCTTTGTCTTTAAAGTGTAAGCAGGGCTCTGCACAGCTCTGCCCCCCCATCCTGCCTTGGATGGCCCATTCTGCAAACATCCAGTCCCTCTATTGCCTGGCTGTATGGGAGGAATACACAAAGGTCAGCTGCCAACTACACCTACTCATGTGACCCAGGTAACAGGCTGAAGACACCAAATGTCTAGGACACGAAAGCAAGAAAATGCCAACTATCTAAAAGTGGCATTTTCAGAATTAGGACTTAAAACTCCACTTTACCATTAAAGAGGTAATTTAAATTACTATTCCTTAGACACCAAACATGACAGTCTACCTGCTTCTAAACAAAAGTAATCTCTTATTAAAAGTAACAATAATAACCCAGTGTTATTCTACAGGAGAGGCAGGCCTCGCAGTAGTGGAAAACAAATGTGAGTTTCTCAGTATCAGGACGTGTAAAACGTAAAGCTACGCGTGCAATCTTTTAATTACAATGCACCCTGCCCTATGGGCTGCCAAGGGTCTACTTTAGGGCTAACATTTATGTTGTTGAAAGGGAGCTTAAGGCTAGGCAAAAGGAATATTTTGTCATGAACAATTGACAGTTTCAACTATACTACAGCCTGCAAAGGGCAGGCCTGAGACATGGTTAAGAGGCTATTTAAGTGGGTAGCACAATAAATGGATTAAATTACTTTAGTGAGATAACCTCTTTCTTGATATTATGGCAGGTTTCAAACATTGCGAGGAGTTGCCAACCACGGTACCACACAGGCCAGCGATGAATCCCAGTAGTGCACTGATAGGGAAATTTGACTTGGAGCCTCTACCAAGCACCAAGCCCCGCTGCACTGGGTGTGTCTTTGTGGATACCAATGTTATATTTTGGGTCACTGTGGAGCAACAGCCAGACATTTCGAAAACAGCCTACAATCCAAGCCTGTTACGCACCCATGGATAATCACCCAAGTGCATGATCCAGGTGACAATAGCCAACACCAAGTTATGTAGAGAGTGAAAGACACATGACTTATTGTCGGTCCAAACGTCACGAGCTGCAAGGACTGATTCGAATACCCAACTTAAAGAGTCTCTCTGAAACACCAATATTTGCAAGTCTTTTTCCGTTCACGTATGCCATAGCTCAGTATAATTGGAGACCACCTCCTGGCATGCAATTTTAAATCAAACATGTCTTGTCTGCCCTGTTAGTGCACTGCACACAGCATTCTGTCCTTGACCACACTGTCATGATTCTGCACAGCCCACTACAGCCAGGCAGTGATGCTAAGACCTAATCCGACAAGTTGAGTTGGCAAATATATCGGGTGGCCCCTGACCCCTGAACTTATGGCTCTAGGTGCTACCATTTCCCAATTCAATGTCCGTAACTACAGGGTAGAAGGTTGAAAGAAGAGGTAGATGAGCCAATGAATGCTCAAGATAGGGCATTTCTAGCTCTGGGCATTTCTAGCTCTGGATCAGCTCACTGTCCTTTTGGACCCTTGAGTCCATGATGAACTAAGCATTCATGTGTCATCTGCCACCCCTGCTTTTCTCTCATGCACAAATAATTAAAGGCAAAGCAGTGAATTTTGATACAAAAAATGAGACAGAAAGAGACTCATGTAATGGCTGAACAGCACAATGTGAAACCAGAAAACTCGGGATCAATCACAGCTTCCCTGATGGACCACACTGTGTGTTCCTAGGCAAATATTTTATTTCACCTAGCCTCCTTTATTTTATTATCACGAGAGTACCTTTAAAATATCCGAGTTCAGGATGTAATTCAGCTGGATTTAATAGGCGTTAATGCTGCTCCATCTATAAGAAATCAGGACACATATTGGGTACTAATGATTTGCCTCTCTGAGTTCACTAAATATGATGGAAGGGGGGACGTTTTAAGCTTATTTTTCAAAAACTATCATTTTAAATAAAGACCTCTCAGTGCAGTGGTGTAAACTAATGTACTAAACTGAATCGCTTCCACATTGTAAAGAAATACGCTTTTTAAAATGTATTTTAGGCGATTTTATCATATTTTTACACGTTGTTTATTTAATGCATGATTTACATGCAACATATTTTAATGGCTCGGCTCGTGCACAGGATCTTACAGCCAAGCCAGGCCATTGACCCAGTTCTGCCTCGGCTATCACTGTTAATTTGTTGACTTGCCCTTGGTAGGTTAAAGACTTACTCACTCCAACAAAGCTCAGACCTATGTCTGCCTCCTTACACAAACATGCATGCAACAGTTCACAAGTGGAAAGCGGGAGATTATGAAAAAAATATTACGGAGAATGTATTTTCGCCATATGACGTAGATTGATTCAGAGTCAATTAAAGGTGGAAGACAGATTCAATAAAGCAATTTTGGCTAAAACATCGTGGGTCTGAATCGGGATTGTTGGCATGTGCGTACTTGCATGCACGCCCCTCGTCCCCCGCCCCATCTCTGCATCAGGTTCCAAACCCGTTCAGACATCTTTCCAGTTTATAGTTGGCTGTTTCTTTTAAAGAAGCGCTCTATGCCGCTCTTCTATACGATGTAAAAAAAAAATAGATAGGTGCTACATTTAGTGAATTTATCAATCTCAGAAGGATGGAAGGCTGAGTCGGCCTTCCAAGGTACTCCACGACAGGACCAGGAGGTTATATACATGTCAACACAAGTAAGTAGGTAAGTCACACTCTGCTTGTTAGGGGTGATGGCGATATAGCCACAGTCTTAGACGTAATATACCAGTTATTTGTGTTATGTGATTTGTAATACCCCAGTGCATAATTGTATACTTGTATTACAAACTGACACGCATTACCTGCATTCTTGGAGAATGGTTTAATTTGTGTTTGCATTTCCTCTTTGAATTTTTGTTCTAAATGTCGCTGCCCTTTCCACTCCGTCCCTAGATTTCCTCTAAAAAAAAATCCTGGCATGTCATTCCCTGTGATTTTATTGTTACGTCCGAGGTCATAAAATAAGATTGTGTTCGGCGCTCTAGTCGGTATGCAAATTCGCAGTTCTAAAACCTACACAAAAAAATAAATCTATTTATGGTCAGAAAATGTCAGTAAGTATGAGGAGTTACGCGTGCGTTAGTTACAACAGCATGGGCCGCCTGTGGACTGCCATGTTTGCATCCACCGTGTTTAGGCTCAACTAATAATTGCTAAGTTCGTTTAAAATCTATTATTTTGCAGAGTCTCTCGGCATATGTACTAATACATTCGCAACCGGTCACACACGGAATGGAGTCTTCGTTAACTGGTCACTATAGCAATTTAGCAAAAAGAAAGACGTTGAGATGAATACAAAAATAACGTTACACTAATTAAGAACTTGCAACATTGCTGGCATATAAAACTGACGGAGAAGTGAAACATTGACCTGGTTTCATTAACCCGTGGCGCGCTGCTCGCATCCCCCTTCCTCGAGGCTGTGCTCGTGGCTTCCATTCGCAGCTCCTCTCGTCCATCCCCCACGCGCCACCGGAAGTCAAAGACCTTGGAAACAAACAAACTTGGAGCACTACTTCATAAAAGAGACCCTCGCTCAGAACGAAATCCGACAACGGCGGAAGGGCAGACAGCCGTCTCAAAGTGGAAGATTTACCATAAACTGCGGGGGAGGGGACCAAAATAACAATTCAATCCTGGAGGGGCCTTGCAGCCTTTTGTTGATGGGTAAGAGAAGCAATGCAGGCGGAGATCAACACAGCACGAGTTCACCTGCCCCATCTCAACCCCTCCTCGCATTTCCACCCCTCCCCCAATTGAAGCTTCCAAGGCATGGGAAACACCTTCTCATTCTTGCTCACTTTAAAAAACACTACAGGGCTGCAATGAAAAACAAGCATTGGAAATGCAATAGTTCTCGCATTTGCTTGATTTAGAAGTTATTGGTGTTGTAAATTAAGACTCTTTTACCCATGTGTTGTGGAGTGTATGTATGTGGTGTGTAGTGGGATTATGACGGTTGGGTTGGAATTGTTATTTGTGGAAATGTGGATTTGTGTGGTAGAATTATGTGGCATGATGGGCAGTGGAAATATGTGGATAGTAGGTATGTGGTATTGAGAGTACTGGAATTATATGGCGAGTGATTGTGTGTTATGGAGCCCAATTATGTAGAATGGCGTGTTGTGGAGTGGTATGTAGTGACGTTTAATTATGTGGCATGGTGTGGAATTCTGTGGTGTGTATTGGTGTGTAATTGTGCTGTTGAGTTGAATTATTTGGTTTGGTTTCAAATTATGTGTGGATTGGACATATGTGGAGTTGTATTGTTTGGTGTGGAACTGTGTGAATAGCTTTGCCTTTTTGGGGATGAAAAAAAATGTATGCTATCTAATTGCATCTTATGTTATGTTTTTTATGCTGTTATTGTACCTAATCTGCCCTATTTTATGTTATGTCATAGTATGCCATATTGGTGTATGTAATGTTAGTTTATGTTATCCGATTCTACCATGTGTTGTGTTAAGGTTGGATATGTTATGTACGGTCCATAACACACGAGTATTGCGTTTAGATCACTGGTATGACCAGGAAAATATATGTGTTTTGTGCCAAGGGGCAGGGCTATTCAGTAGACAGACAGAAAAGGTAGCTTCTCACATGTTTTGGTGAATGGGAGGTTTGGTAGTGGGAATGGCTGAGATAACAGCTCTTGAGAGAAGATTATCTTCCCTTTCAGAATATTTTTTAAATCTCTGCCAGGGGAGCACTTTGAATCTATGGAAGGTCTTTGCGCACAAGCTAATTTCTTTCAGTCTTGAGGCAGGGACGCACCTATATCTAAAACTCATGTTTGATGCTATTTACATTTGCTATGTCCGCACATCCCTTTGCATATAATGTATAGTACTTGGAGGATGCTTGGCAGCACGGCAAACGTGTGAAGGAATCGATTACCTGAACCAAGTCGGTCCGGAGAAAGACTCCACTGGCAGATACCAATGATGTAAATACATGCAGCATCCTCCAGCACGCAAGAGAAGAGGTGCTGAGTCTGTGATTGGCTGGCGGCTGCTGTCCCCGCCAGACCCCAAACTCCACATAATTGACAGGAGGGCTGGGAGCCAGGGAAAGGTGCTGCAGAGAAATATCTGTCCATGTGCTGGTGAGGGCAGATCTATGCAGCTGGGGGCAGTAGCCCAACCTCCTAACCACCAGGTGGATCATTCAGAGACCCTCACAGCTGGATAACCAGCATGGCAAAGGGGTGGACATTTACAGAGGGAGAGGGATAGGTGCGTGACAGACAGAGGCAGCAGCGCCTGAGATGTAAACCAGTGCTGCCAGAGAAGGACAGGGGAAACAAATAGGAGCGACATACTGCAGTGCGCTGGAACACAGAGAAATAGTCGACCATCATCTCTCAGCGGTAACCATGTGCTGTTGGAGAGGGGCTGGAGGTAACGGGCAATTGAGGGGATAGACTAAGGTTTGATAACCTTTTTCTTTTTGGATCTGTCTATTACGTTTTTTTTCATGATAGAGTTATATTACAATTGAAAGCACAATAATAGTACAAGGGTGTTAATGTCTGAATGATCTTCAGGTCAGGAGACATGTGATGATACATTCTATGTCCATTCTTGTGCATGCAGATCTGAGACATACTGATGTATTCAGCACAGCACTAAGCCAGAGGGCGCCCTCTAAGGTAAGTAATCAGTGTGAAATCATATTGCACACTACTTTTCATGAGAATTACATCAAACGTATTAAAGCTATAAAACAAAGTTGTACGTCATGGGTAATGAGAGTGGGTAATGGGATCAGGGGTGTCGGAAAAACAGAACAGGTTTGCTGTCTCTTGATACAGTTCTGAGTTTGTCTTGGATGAATTGTCATCTCAGCAAAAGTCCCATGTCTATTGATATCCATCTCATTTTATATATATATATATATATATATATATATACCGTGGGCATCATTGACAACGTTATCATAGCCTACGTGGCTGTATTTGTTCAGGTGGATTTAAATTACAGTAGTGGCACCAGTGTCCTCCTCAGGACTTAATGCATCCGGGAGGGCTGTCAGTATTGCACCCCTATTGGCGGGGGGGATGGGATATTTGCGTAGGCCTAGAGTGTCCTCTCTGGGAAGAGAGACCCCTTCCACCTTGGCCCATGTAAGGATGGAATGCTACCAGGTCGTTATTGGCCGTGGTTAACTGGACTTCCATCATTTTGTAATGAGGCACTTGGCCACCATAAAACCAAGGTCTAGGAAGCGTTTGGTGGCCCTATGTTTATTATCTCTCAGGAGGATGCCCAGTATACAGAACTTCCATGTGCACTCAAACTGTCGGTTGGTACATGTCGAAAGCTGTCATGTGACCTCTTACCAGTACCGCCACAACAAGCGACATGACCATAACATGTGTAATAGTGCGGTGTCAGGGTGGCTGTAACGGGGACAGGCCGCATACAGTCTAAGAAAATAACGGTTGATAAGATATCGGGGGTAAGATATAACCTGTGTATAATATAAAGTTGTATCAGCCTAAACTGGGCATTGTGAGGTATATATGTGGAGCCCGCTAAAACCATGCCCCATTCCTTATCAGTGCATGGACGGGACATGTCTGTCTCCCATCAATGCTTCAGTGAGGACAATGTTGTGGCAGTTTGTGTCCGGAGTGCATTCACCAGCATTCACCAGCCACCGGGTGAGGTACCTCCCCTCTCCCATGACATGTAAATATTGAAGTGTGAGGTTTGTTGGTGGTTCCTGTGTGATATCCCCCCAGTGCCTCTGCAATGTGCCAATCCAGGAGGCCTTGCTAATGAAATGGCTTGGGGATAGCCCCTCCTGCATCAGTGTTTCATATGGTACGAGTGAACCGTCCTGATGCAAGTCCCCCATTGTTTGTAGGCCCAATGTATGTCACTGCAAGAGCTCAGTCAGTGATGTTATCCTGTTGCCCCAAGGCATACCTAATAGTGGAGTTGCTGGGCGTTGGGTATAATATGTTTGGTAAGATAGAGGCCGCGGTAGGTGACCTGTAGTAGAAGAGGTTGAGGCGGAGATGCCTTTGAGCAGGGAGGAAACAACAGTAGGAGAGCGTCCAATCGGTAGGGAGGACTATCTGCCATTGTGTTTGAGAGATACAGTCCCGCCATCCAATGGGCAATCAATTGCATCTGAGACAACAGGTAATATTGTTCTAGGTTAGGTACTGCTAATCCTTCTTGCGTCAACTGCAGATACAATTTTGAAAGAGCCACCCTGCAGCGAGGTTTATTCCATATGAGATCTCTATTCATGCGTTCGAATGGGTGGAAAAAGGATGGGGAAGGTTCAGCTGCAGATTAGTAAAAAAGTAAAAAAGACGTGCGAGTATAACCATCTTTGTGAGAACCACTCTGAGGGGTAAAAATTGGAGAAATAGAAGGGTAAGGAAAGGGGAATCAGAGGGCTTAAATGGGTGTGCAGAACAGCTACTGAAAACAATAGCCAGGCAAAGCAGGGAGAGTGCAAGGAGAAAGGGAAGGACTTGAGAGAAGAATTAGAGGAAGCAAGGAATAAGGTGACCACCTGTCAGCTATTTACACTACAATAACTGAATTCAGCATAACGTTTGTCATTCCTTTTTGCTCACTTAAAGGGTGCCATTTGTCTGTAATGAAAGCACTTCCAGGAAGCTTAACAGCCATATCTCTAGTTGAACAAATTCTGTGTGACGTCTCTAAGTGGGAGGTACTGCTAATTGCAATGTGACCTAGGATTGGAGCACCGGGGTCACGTCACCCAATGCCTATGCGTCACACTGAATTCAATTAGTTGTGGGCACCATGTGAGCTATGTGAGGCCATTGGGGGTGGGGCGGGTGTCCTCCACGACTATGTCTGATATGAAGGAGAGTTGTTCGTGGGCAGGGAAGCAAAGATAGCTCCAAGTAGTACCCCAGGTGGTTAGAGTGAGCAATGCTGATGTACCTCTCACCTGAATCAGTCCTAAAGTGGCTGGCATAACAGAACAAGCAGTAGAAAACAAGAAAGAGGCTTTTTGCAGGTTTACGCCCTACTTTTTATCCCTGTTTTGACTACTAGATACTGGCATAATGGCTTTGAAATGCCATGAGCCCTGCTTAACAGGCCGCAGTGAATGTGCTCTAACCCTTAAATTGGTGTATGTTTAATTGGCTTGTCCCCAATGGCTGACCCTGACTTATATATGGTATCGGGAGTACCTAGGGCCTGTATGTTGCGGTGTCTGTTGTGGATTGCGGCACAAATTGTGCCCTCACGAGTACAACAAGGTAAAACATGGCGCCCAGTCTGCCACTGCAGACTGGAAGGTCAGTTTAAAACTTCTAACTTGACTTTGCCATTGAAAGTAATGGCAAAGCCCAAATCTCCTATATATGTAAGCCACCCTGAAGGAAGGCCCAACTAGCCCTAAGGAAGGGTGCTTTGTGTTAGAAAAGTGAAACCTGTTCTTTTACATGTTCCAACAGTAAAAATCATATATTGTCATATCTACCGTGGGAAGGCTAGGAACCCCCATAAGCAAGTGCAGAGTTACTTCTGAATGGGGTTACTAGAGTTGGTAATGTTTGGTATCAAGAGAACCAGTGCGTTAAATCAGACTTAGTGGTTAAATCAAATGTAATGTCATTGGTGGACAAATTGCAACTTTTGAAGCTGCCAGTTTAGCTGGCAAAGATTTCCATTTCCGGTTTACTGATGTACATGGGGCTTGTCCTGCAGACAACTTTCTGCCCTCCTGGGGATATGTTCTACTGACTACTAGGAAAAGAGACAATAGGGGCATGCATGGGAGAAAGGTAATAACTCCTTCCTGTAGAAAGCCAAACCAGTGTTAGCCCAAAAATTGAGCTTCAAATGAGAAGTTGCCTTTGATGGGCAAATGGGTAACAATTAGGAGATGGGTGCTCTATTGTTTAGGCAGACACTGGGCACTGGGGACAGAGAAGGAAAAGCCAGTTGTCAAACTATTTTTCCAGGGGTGTGTAGCCCGTTGGTAGCCACACCTCTGGGGGTGGAATAAGGAGTTCTGAATGTATAGAGAGAGGGGTCTTGTCATGTTGGGTGTGGGCAGAATGGTGCATTCTGGGATGGACAGATGTCACTCTTCCCAGGAAGAGGTCACCAAGTGGGAGGATACCTGATAGCCCATTGGCTACCAACTGCATCCTACCATGAGGGCATTTTCTGAAGATAAATAGGGCACCCTTTGCACCCAGAACTCAAATCTCGACCGACTTGGAAGAATGACTGAAGAAGGCACAAGCAAAGAGAGGATGTTCTGATGAGGACTGCACTTGGTGCACATGGCTAACAAAGAGAGGGACTTTGCCTGCCATGTCTTGCTCAAGGAGAGACTGTCTCCGAAGCCCAGTCACCCTGAGAGAACTCCAAGGGTCAGCCTACTGGTGGCCTGTTCGCAACAGAAGGACACAACAGCTGGAGAAGACTGCTGGTGAAGCTGATAGCCCAAAGTCTTCAAGTCGTTACCACCGCCACGTACAGCACCAAGATCCAGGTCCCAACATACAGAGTTGTACCCATATTGGCTGAACCCAATAGTGCTGTTGGATAGTTGCTGGGACCCTTTGAAGGTGACTTATCGACCCAGGAAGGATTAGCCTGTTACCGCAACAACGGGGACTGGAATTTGGCCAGACAGAAGAGGACTTAGTGGGAAGTGGATCCAGCATACAGGACCCCCTCACCATCTTCGTGGACTGAGGAATACCTGCAGGAAGAACCACGGCGACCAAGTCGCATCTTCAGCATCCTTTATCCCTTGCAACAGGACCACTCCATTGGAATCCATTGCAACACGGATAAAGTACCTGGAACTGCTGAAGGATTGCGTCTTCTGTGAAGGTAACTTGTTGAGAACCTTTCTGGTTCCCCTGACTAGCTCTCTATCGGAGTTGGTCGCCCAAGTACTTCCAACTGACTGCATTGACACTTGTTTTCTCCTTGAAAAAGTTTCAAGACTTGTTCACAGTTGAGTAAAATTGCATTTATCATTGCTTGTAAAATCTATATCTCGGGAACCCTCCAGTAGATCTTTTTAGTTCTACTGTCTATATTCTTATAAAAGGCAGTCTTTTTTTAACTAATAACTAACTATAAAAGATTTTTTTAAAACTCTTTTTATTATTAAATAAAGAACATGAAAAAACAAACAAGGCAATAAAACAATATAAATGGGGGTGGGGTCGCACACTACTCACACACCAGCGGGATCGCCCCTAAGGACTGTGGTAAGTGTAGTTCGTGTTCCGCGATGCATCTTATTTCGATTCTCTGCTATCTTCGCCATCCCTGGACACGTGTTTCGGGGTATTTACCCCTCATCAGCAGGGATTAGGCCGTGTTCTGGGGTTGCCGGTGGCTGCCAAATATTGCCAGGTTTAGTACCACTCAGGCGCTCAGTTGCGGGGTCCCAGGCTCGTCAGCCAACTGCTCGAGGGAGCTTTAACATTACAAATGGGGGTGGGGTCGCACACTACTCACACACCAGCGGGATCGCCCCTAAGGACTGTGGTAAGTGTAGTTCGTGTTCCGCGATGCATCTTATTTCGATTCTCTGCTATCTTCGCTATCTTCGCCATCCCTGGACACGTGTTTCGGGGTATTTACCCCTCATCAGCAGGGATTAGGCCGTGTTCTGGGGTTGCCGGTGGCTGCCAAATATTGCCAGGTTTAGTACCACTCAGGCGCGCAGGTGCGGGGTCCCAGGCTCGTCAGCCAACTGCTCGAGGGAGCTTTAACATTACAAATGGGGGTGGGGTCGCACACTACTCACACACCAGCGGGATCGCCCCTAAGGACTGTGGTAAGTGTAGTTCGTGTTCCGCGATGCATCTTATTTCGATTCTCTGCTATCTTCGCTATCTTCGCCATCCCTGGACACGTGTTTCGGGGTATTTACCCCTCATCAGCAGGGATTAGGGCGTGTTCTGGGGTTGCCGGTGGCTGCCAAATATTGCCAGGTTTAGTACCACTCAGGCGCGCAGGTGCGGGGTCCCAGGCTCGTCAGCCAACTGCTCGAGGGAGCTTTAACATTACAAATGTGGGTGGGGTCGCACACTACTCACACACCAGCGGGATCGCCCCTAAGGACTGTGGTAAGTGTAGTTCGTGTTCCGCGATGCATCTTATTTCGATTCTCTGCTATCTTCGCCATCCCTGGACACGTGTTTCGGGGTATTTACCCCTCATCAGCAGGGATTAGGCCGTGTTCTGGGGTTGCCGGTGGCTGCCAAATATTGCCAGGTTTAGTACCACTCAGGCGCGCAGGTGCGGGGTCCCAGGCTCGTCAGCCAACTGCTCGAGGGAGCTTTAACATTACAAATGGGGGTGGGGTCGCACACTACTCACACACCAGCGGGATCGCCCCTAAGGACTGTGGTAAGTGTAGTTCATGTTCCGCGATGCATCTTATTTCGATTCTCTGCTATCTTCGCCATCCCTGGACACGTGTTTCGGGGTATTTACCCCTCATCAGCAGGGATTAGGCCGTGTTCTGGGGTTGCCGGTGGCTGCCAAATATTGCCAGGTTTAGTACCACTCAGGCGCGCAGGTGCGGGGTCCCAGGCTCGTCAGCCAACTGCTCGAGGGAGCTTTAACATTACAAATGGGGGTGGGGTCGCACACTACTCACACACCAGCGGGATCGCCCCTAAGGACTGTGGTAAGTGTAGTTTGTGTTCCCACGATGCATCTTATTTCGATTCTCTGCTATCTTCGCTATCTTCACCATCCCTGGACACGTGTTTCGGGGTATTTACCCCTCATCAGCAGGGATTAGGCCGTGTTCTGGGGTTGCCGGTGGCTGCCAAATATTGCCAGGTTTAGTACCACTCAGGCGCGCAGGTGCGGGGTCCCAGGCTCGTCAGCCAACTGCTCGAGGGAGCATGGGGGTGGGGTCGCACACTACTCACACACCAGCGGGATCGCCCCTAAGGACTGTGGTAAGTGTAGTTCGTGTTCCGCGATGCATCTTATTTCGATTCTCTGCTATCTTCGCCATCCCTGGACACGTGTTTCGGGGTATTTACCCCTCATCAGCAGGGATTAGGCCGTGTTCTGGGGTTGCCGGTGGCTGCCAAATATTGCCAGGTTTAGTACCACTCAGGCGCGCAGGTGCGGGGTCCCAGGCTCCCAGGCTCGTCAGCCAACTGCTCGAGGGAGCTTTAACATTACAAATGGGGGTGGGGTCGCACACTACTCCCACACCAGCGGGATCGCCCCTAAGGACTGTGGTAAGTGTAGTTCGTGTTCCGCGATGCATCTTATTTCGATTCTCTGCTATCTTCGCTATCTTCGCCATCCCTGGGCACGTGTTTCGGGGTATTTACCCCTCATCAGCAGGGATTAGGCCGTGTTCTGGGGTTGCCGGTGGCTGCCAAATATTGCCAGGTTTAGTACCACTCAGGCGCGCAGGTGCGGGGTCCCAGGCTCGTCAGCCAACTGCTCGAGGGAGCTTTAACATTACAAATGGGGGTGGGGTCGCACACTACTCACACACCAGCGGGATCGCCCCTAAAAACAATATACTCTGTATAAAAGATTTCTTAAGTGTTGTAAGTTTCTTCTTCAATTGTTATGGTGCTGTTTACATGCTCTTTGCTTGTTACTCTCTGTAAACATTGCTGCTTAGTGCCACACCTACCCAAGGCTGAGTCGAGGGTTTCACAGACAAAACCTATGGAACCGAATGGCTTGATAAGTGTATTACATGGAGAGGTCTCACCACCATACCATATAATACACCCCATTTCCTTACAACCATCGACACCCAAGAGTGATTAAAAGCTACATTGAAGCAATTGTTTCCCTTCCAATTCTTTTAAGATGGCTCCAGCTATTTTTGGAATAGCTTTTTTTGTTTCTCAATATTGGTATAAAGATTGGTGTACCGAGATCAGTAATTCAGATGAAGACCAAACCAGTGCAGTGCTGTGTTTAGGCTCCGGCACTTTGTATGGAGCCACTTTTAAACACGTAAATCTGCAAACCATTGAACATGTTTGTATTAATAACTGTTCTTGTGGGAGGTATTCAATGAGCTCTTTCAAATCCTGAGAAGTAACTATAGTCACAGCAAAACTTGTAACGTACATAGTTGGCAAGTAGCCACACATCGTGTGTGATTCCTTCACACAGTCCTGGCTTTTTAACTTAACATTTTAAATGCTGCTTAATTAGTTAGAATTTACTAGACAAATATCTATAATTCAATCAGGTATTGTTTGAATGCAGTACATTTTGGGCAAAAAAGTATACTGGAATCTATGTTCCCTGCAGGTTGAGAGGCTGCACGCAGGCGCCCACACACGTATGGCCTCGGATGAAGGCAAATTAAGTGAAAGATGTCCCGATCTTTTTAAATCAGTAGAGCAAAAAGAAGCTTTGTCTTAGTGCGTGTGGCACAAAGACTATTAACTACAACACACAGGGAAAGTATGTGGTGTTTCGGCTTGAGCTTTTACATTTGGAACTGGGGAACCAGGTTGAGTCTCGGTATCAGGTAAACATCCTCCATTTCTGGGCTAACAATTTAATATCCATTTGACTAAAAAAAAGAATCCTACTTTGTGTAATGTAGCTAGTGCTGATGTAAAACGTTCCATAGCACTTTATAATGCTATCAAAAATAGAGGCAACATTAGGGGAGGAAGGGGCCTGAAAGGAAAACTTTAAGGGCAGGAGACAAGTACTTGGGAACACAGGCTATATTGAAGCACAATAGTTCATACCTATGTTGGGGTGCCACCTTTTAAGCAAGCCGGACCCGAAATGATACATGTAATTCTTCCCTAGTCCAAAACGTCCTATAGGCCACAGGTGTGTGACTGAAACAAAGATTTATCCAACTAGTAAGGTTTGTCGGAGGAAGAGGGTTCCCACCCTATTTTAAGCATGCATACCCTTCTCTCTCTCTCTCTCACACACACATGCTTCATCTCTTACTACATGTCACCCATATCATCGCCTCACCTGAAGCCTATACGATAGTTCAGCCTTGTGTGGCACATCACACCTGGGGCTTAAAGTTAAGGACCTGACAGCTAGTCGCATAAATTATTTTCTATCCCAAGGGGAGCGGGGTGTGGGGGGGACCTCAGCAAGGTGCTCCTTCCTGCTTTACCTCGGTGGTGGGCACTAAAGATGTAATTTGTGTAAAATCATTACAGAGCTCTGACAACTGGTGCATAGAATAACACTAAAGCACACAAAAAGAGATGGATGGAATGACTGAATTCATCTCAGACACTCACTGTAATTTCTCGAGACACATTCCAGTCCACCATTACTTTGCACACCGTGCCACCTCAGTTTGGACCCAAACTTTTGGAAAGCAGTCATGACTCTGCTCCAACAGTGAATAGTTCAGATCGAACTGCCAGGCAATGTCCTACCTGAACTGGTACACAAACAACCCAGGACCAGTTTTGCCCTAGTTAGGGCTCATCAGCCAGGTAGAGTATACAAAACTTGAATGTGGTGACTGTGGGAGAGAAATGCCCATCATGTAACTTGCCCAGTCGGGGGGGCGTGGCCAGCAGCCCAGCATCGTGGTTGCTTGCTAGGAGAGCTCCGGACACGAGCCTCCAAAATCCTGTAACACATCAGCCAAAAATCATAAGTGGACGCCTATAGCTGTGGTGTGTGGCCGTGGGGTCGAGCCTGGACACTTGGTGCTGAATAAACGCAGAGGAAGGGGCGCGGTGCGCTGATATCACCGAGGCCGCATGGTGCGTGAAGAGGAGGTGCGGCTGCCCGGATCGGAGATTTAACACCGCGGATCCTAGGGACTGCTATCCCGGGGCAGGAGCGGCGGCGTGGGCAGCGTGGCACAGCTCTAAAATTGCTGACAGCGAACTTGCCGGAACTGCGCCTAAAGACACGCAAGCGGGTGAGGAGGAGCCTGCGGCGGGGCACCGGGGCGCGCATCTACGTGAGCCCGGCGATGAGGCGAAGCCTACTTTCCTCTGGTGGCGGACCCCGATAGGGTGTGCTCCACCGGAACGCGGAGACCCACGCATCGAAGCCCGAAGCGGGACGAGGTCAGTGAGGGAGGAGGACTGGGGCCCCAATCCCTGTGTGTGTGGTGCAGGACCTGAGCAGACGTCGGAGCCGTGACCTGACGAGCGTGCCCTGTGACGGTGGCGGCCATTTGCGATCAGGCTGGACACTGATGTGAGACTGGAGCTGCAAAGTGGCGATTCTCCCTAAATGCCCTCCCAGAAGTGAACGAACGGAGTGGCAGGAGGCCGTTACACGCTGTTTATAGCCTGATGAGAGATGGGCGGACTGTAGAGGGCTTTGCTGGACCTACGGAGGAAGCTCTAATTTGGTCATATACATGTACTGGCAGTGGGTACCTGGGGAGGCATACCTCGTGCTGCTCTACCATATTACTGGGCCCGGACAAACCTGGGAGGAGCGGAGCACTAATACGGGTTTAGGCGCCTGGTGGTTTCCTTGACAGCGCCGTTGTTCTTCTCCTTGCCTCTGGAGCTGGGACACGACGGGGGTGGGGCCTCTGAGGTAGCATCGCAAGGTGCAACAAGCAACACTGGAGTAGATAACTGCCCCGCTACAGATCGTTGTGGTGCCAGGTGGGAGCTGGAGAGATCGGTGGGCCCTATATGAGCACTGAAGCTTCACACAGAGGGCAGGAATAGCCTAGCAGATTTGACATCTCCACCCCTCCAGCGGCAGAGAAGGACTTTACGTGTGTGGGTCGAGACGCGATTTTTGTAGGACCTCCTCTGTCTCATATCTCTAATCTAGTGCATTATTACAACGAGAACAATGGGCAAGGTGGGACGTGCCAAGCCGAAGCAGCAAGAACAGAGAGACGGGGCCCGAAACAAGTAGGCCTTGGTGGTACGGACGGGGCGATGAGCTCAGGTTATGTCCCCCCAACTAAGGAGTCTAGCACGGAAGATAAGCTGGATCTTATACTGCGGGAGGTGCGAGACACACGGAAAGCACTCGAGCTCCAAATAGGGTCCCTGTCCACGGGATTAAACTTACTCAGGGTGGACCGTGTCAAGACGGCTGAGACGGTGAAAGAACATGCGACGACACTGGCAGAGCTGTTACCCAAACAGAAGCAAATGGAGACAGATGTGAAACAGTTGCAAACACAGGTGGCCACTTTACTGGAGCGAGTGGAGGATGCGGAAGGGAGAGCACGAAGGAATAACATCCGGGTGATTGGCCTGCCGGAGAGAAGTGAAGAACCGGACGCAACAAGGTATATGGAGCAGTGGTTTAGAGACCATGTCATGACAGAGGGGCTCTCCTCACAATACTACATAGAGCGGGCGCATAGAATACCTACCGGAGGACCCAAACCAGGGGCTCCTCCGAGACCCCTCATAGTGAAGTTATTGAATTACCGCGATCAAGACGTTCTACTGCAAAAAGCCAGGGTGGTAACACCGATTAACTTTGAGAATGCGAAGATTTCTTTATTCCCCGATTACACAATGCTAGTGCAGAAGCAAAGATCCTCCTTTATGGCGGTAAAACGGCGACTTTGAGACCTGAAGTTACAGTATGCACTATTGTTCACGTCGCGGCTCAAAATAGTGCACATACAGAAATCATATTTTTTCGAGAGCCCTGGAGACGTTGAGGACTGGCTGGAGGTGATGGAACTTACTAACGTGGAAGAGACTGCAGCAATCACAGAGGAGAGCCAGAAATCCTTTGAAACCATCTCGACTGGGCGCAGAGGCCGTAGACTGCGGAAGACCAACGGGCGTGCACAAGTTACCTCGCAACAGATACAACAGATCAAACAACAGGCGATATTGGCTACGGCGACCTTCACGAATGCGCCAACGGCGATCACTAAGTCCTCTACGGAAGAGGAGGACTCCCAGGGATCGGACTCCCAAGGGTAGTGTGGCCTTGTTTCCTTCGGCGACTCCACAGCTGATCACGGACCTGTTTGGGTGATGGACTTACACAAGTATTGTAATTTTTATGTTGTATTTCTACACTGCAGCTGTGTTAGCCCCCCCCCCAGACAGTATAGCTACTTTATATTAGGCACAAATTATTAGTGCTCTTGTACCGTAGTAGCTCAAACCTGGCAGATATCTGATACACAGTACCACGTGCAAAGCGCAGGCACAACCCCCCATATGGCAAAGGCGCTATGCATACCCCCTTTTTGTTTCCTTTTTGTTAATTCAATCTTTGTATTCATTGGTGATCCTTGAATGTATGTTGGATCAGTTATTGAGGGTTTTGGTCCGGTACAGTTTTCAGATTGGACCGAGTATTAGGGAAGATGGGATAGGGTACGGTCTTGAATTGTCTGCCATTGTTGCTATGCTGGTCTGCCGATACAAAATGCTATATTTTCGCACACTATGTTTAATGTAAAGATGTATACACCAGGGAAGTACAAAATTATAACTTGGAATGTAAGAGGTATGGGCACGGTACATAAACGGCACAGGATACACGCCCAATTGCAGCGCCGCAAGGCGCAAATAGTCTACCTGCAGGAGTCACACATGATAGAAAGTGAGGTTGTGAAACTCCTGAAGAAATGGAGGGGGCAAGTATTCTCTACCCTCTACTCATGCTAGGGGTACCACGATTTGGATAAGGCATGGGGTGCCTTTTGTCACACAGGAGCAGAGAATTGACAAATTGGGTAGATATGTGCTTGTTAAAGGAACATTGGACGGCCAATTGGCAGTCTTGGGAAATTTCTATGCCCCTAACTACGAGCAAGACCAATATTGGAATACGTTGAGTGGGGCATTAACAGGCTGGGAAGCATATCCATGGATATTGGTAGGTGATTGTAATGTAGTACTAGATGTATACTTGGATAGGTCGCACCCACCATTACAGGGCACTGGTGTACATAAACAAGCCGAGGCCCTACTAAGATGGACAGAGGGGCGGGGTTTACATGATGTATGGCGAATGCGACATCCACTACATAGGGAATACTCATATTATTCTGCGGTACACGACCTCCACACGAGAATAGATAGGCCACTTATCTCACCAAGACCTTCTCAGATCATAACCCTCTGGAATCCATCATCACATGGGGTAGGGTACCCACACCGGTCCCGACATGGCGCCTCTGGCCTCAACTCCTGGAAGACCAAGTATTCCGAAATACCCTTTCTACCACTATTGAACACTATTTTATAGACAACAGTAATACGGCCACGAATAAACTGATAGAATGGGACGCATTTAAGGTGGTGGTACGTGGGAAGGCTATTGGTACGACGGTGGGAGCAAGGCAAGAATTGCATAAATTGCTAGTGGAGTTGAAGGAGACATTGGGCAAGCTAGAAAAAGAGGCAATTACGGATGTGGAGCAAAAAGGCCCTCTACAAGAGGCGCAAATCCGTCATGTGGAATTGTTGGAATCTCTGAGGGTCATAGACTATACGTCATTCACACAACGTACTCACAGCGAGGCCGACAAGGCGGGAGCATTATTGGCTCGCATTAAACGTGACGACCCCCCATCGGTGGTCATACCTCGTATTATTAAAGACAGGGGGACATAGTTACCACTCAAGGGGAGATTATTGCGGCGTTCCGTGACTATTACGCCACATTATACGGGGTACCTAATTACCCCACTGAGAACCAAACTGTGGATTTTCTGTCCACCCTAACTTGTCCGACAATTCCAGAACCGCTGCGAAAGGGACTTATAGGACACGTTACATCGCAGGAGATCAGGGTAGCAATGAAGGGGCTGCCCCGCAACAAAACACCTGGACTTGATGGGCTCCCCATTGAGTTCTATGACACATATGCAGAGGTTCTGGTGCCCCAAATTAGTAGACCTATATAAAGAGGAATGGGAGAAGGGCTATCTGCCCACTACGACGGCCCAAGCCTTGGTCATTACACTGCCGAAGCCGGGCAGAGAACACACGGATATGGCAAACTACCGCCCATTATCGTTGTTGTCCATGGAATACAACATATTGAGTAAAGTACTAGCAAACAGACTGCTCCCGCATCTATCAAAGTTGATACACATAGACCAAACGGGTTTTTTGCCTGCTCGCAGCACTTCCCTTAACATAAGAAAATTACATTATTTGCTAACGGAGGCCCCGAAGAGTTATCCACATGCCGGCTGTCTTTCGCTGGACCTTAGACAGGCCTTCAACTCCATACACTGGAAATATATGTTCCAGGCACTGCAAAAATTTGGAATACCGATAGAATATATAACGTGGATACGAATTTTATACAGCGCCCCCAAGGCACGCACTAGAACGGGAGGACACATATCAGAGGAATATACCATACATAAAGGGACGAGACAGGGCTGCCCGTTGTCCCCCCTCCTTTTTATATTAGCATTAGAGCCATTGGCACTAAAGTTACGACAGGATTTCCTAGATTGGGGGATACGAATAGGTAACACAACTCACTTATTTTCGGCGTACGCCGATGACATCCTCATGTATATATTGGATCTCCACAAACCAATGGTCACGTTGTTTGAGACGTTTCACAGTTTTTAACTTATATCGGGACTGGCTATAAACACCACAAAAACACATGCATTTTTCTTTGTGGAACAGGAGGGCACTGCAGAGGTAGATATCGGAGACACTAGTATTCATGTCACACAGTCTACGTTTAGATATTTAGGCATACAAATATATAGGAAGCATGAAGACATGTTGGAGGGCAATCTGAATAAAGCGATTAGAGCACTGAGATCTAGTGTCGCTTTCTGGAGTGCGTTACCGCTCGCTGTAACTGGCAGGGCAGCTATTGCTAAAATGGTTGTTTTGCCACGATTGCTATATTATTTTACGAATTTGCCATTGATCGTGCCACAGCATACCTTTAGTTTGCTCAACACTCTGGTTACAGATCTCATCTGGCGTAAAGGCAGGCGACGAATTAGCCTAAAAAAACTACAAGTCGGTACTAGGGCAGGTGGCCTAGGAGTACCAGATTTTCGTGCTTATTATTATGCCTGTCAGCTACAATGGTTGTCGTATTGGACGGCGGGCCGTAACCTGCAAGAAATCGACTATACCGACACAGACTTGGATAGTGGGTCCCTACATGCTTTGTTATTGCCGGGTAGCAGGACCCCAACAGGCCTTCCCCCATTCTGCAGACGGCACTACGGTGCTGGAGAGCGGCGTTGCAATATACACACACAACACAAAGGTACGCATCACGTAGGAATCACGCTAGCAAGTGGTAGGCTTGCAAAACGCAAATTGACACCCTGGCTAGATGCGGGTATTAGTACGGTGGCGGGTTTGTTCGGGGAAGAGACACGTTTATAAATCAGACTGGCCCCCTGCACATTTGTACTCCATGCATGCAGCACTGATTAGATTTATTAAGACGCATTGGGCCCCACAGAGAACAGCCCCTCCCGAGAACGAATTGGTTAAGATGGGCAGTGGGAGTCATCTGATTAAATGGCTGTACGCTGGTATTAGTACACATACGAGGGTTTCCCTGCAAATGCTGAAGACCCTGTGGGAATTAGATATGGGAAAAGAAATGTCGGAGAAGGAATGGTCGATAGTTTTGGAACACCCCAGAAAGGTCCCACGCAATGCAAAATTCAAATTAATCCAAACAATGGTGCTACATCGTGCATATTTAACCCTGAACAGACTAGACAAGATGTTTTCCCAAACACAGCACTTATGTCCGAGATGTTTCCTAGAAGGAGCGGGCTTTATACACATGGTATGGGAATGCCAGAAAATACGGGGATATTGGGATACAGTACGACACATGATAGAGTCGGCCACGCAGCTTGCCATTACTGATACACTGGGGGAGTGCATTTTGGGGCTCCATACTCATGCCACTACCCATAAAGTGCAACACCGATTTGTAAACCTTGCATTTATACTGGCTATTAGAAATATAACTATGAGATGGAAATCTCGAAAATCCCCGGAAGTGCGTGCCTGGCACACAGAATTATTACGCTGGGGCGGCGCAGAAGGAGAAGAAATCAGAAGCCTGCGTAAAACCCCGATTTCCCTCGAATGGGATGCTATGTTAGAGGGGATGCGATCACATGATTTGGATTCTGTGACCTAGGAAATGGATGATTGGTACGGAAGTGACTCATGCAGTTTGTGTGCCGAAGAGCAAGGTTGGGACTTAGTGCAAAGTTGAGTGTGCGGACCAAACACTTTTAATGATGAAGCTGCCCGCTGTGTTTTCGGTGCAGTGTGTAATGGGCGGACAGAGACCGTGACCTTAGGGGAGGGGGGAAATTGGGGTGTTGTTTCGGGTTTTATTGTATGTATTACCTTATACTATACTGACGAAAATACATAGTATGACTGAATGTATAATAAGTAATGTAAAGCTGGAAGTTCATGTACATACCTGTGCAAACTGTGGATTTTAAGATGGAACGCCTTGTTATACATGGTTATATAACAAACATCCTGGAACAACTGTATGGTTTGATACTATAAAACTCAATAAAATATGTTTAAAAAAAAATTAACTTGCCCAGTCAGTTGTTGTGAGTCTCTGTGTGGGGAAGTAAAGCACCCTTACAATCACACAGGCAACTGATTTAGCAAGGATTTCCTGGAAATATATCCGGTTCCCTCTTCATAACAGGATGTCAGGTGTACTCTCTGCATGCTTTTTTACTTCTAGGGGGATATCTAAAGATTTTGGAGTAGACGCCTCACTCACTTTTCGTGACATGCTTCATCATTGATGCCTATCCACACCCTGGTAAGATGATACTACCAGGGCGGACTCAACCACAGATGGAAATGGGAGTTATTAGATAAAGTAAAACTGGATATGCATGGACCCAGAAAAGTGATTTATAAAAATACGGCCAGGTATACCCAAAGGTTTTATTTTATTAAAGGGTACGAGGGGCATGAATACAAATGTGAACATTGAGGGTTCTTTTGAAAGGCAATTGTTCAATTGTACCCTTGTCTTACTGACACGATCATGTGCCCCTCGCCATTAACCCAACCAGGTCTGGGGCCTTCATCACAGACTCAATGCAAAAGCGTGAGGCCTGATGCTCCCACATGTCTTTTATCTTGATTTCAAAGCAACCAGGAGTAGGTGTCAGAGGCATAGACCTGAGACTTCTGAATCCAATAAGGGAGCAGTGGCACATCACCTCAACTATCAAAACAAGGTACACGGGTCTGACCTTTTGGGCGTCTGTCCTGTGCAGACAAACTTTTGTATAACATCATTGATGAAATGGTGGTGGACCTCAGGGTGCTGAATATTAGCAATGATAGTAACATTCAGACAGGAGACCTCTTCAGGGACTGTGATGCAGTACATCAGCAAAGGGAGGACAACAGTTTGAGGCTGCGTCAAAAAAAATGCAACTTCCTCAAATGGAGTCTAGAGTTTGTCAGGTTCTTGTACATGACTAATCGTTTACAATAATCATAAAAATATGTCAGATATTAAGATAGCCTCGGCCCTGCAGAGTATTTAACTTGACACTATTAAGACCTTGGCAGTAGTCTGCAGGAGGTGTGTTAACTTGTGCGGCTATCTTCTGGGTTAACAGCAGTAAACATATCTGGCCCTGGAAGTGCAGTGGCTGCAGCCACCTTTGAACTGCCAGGCCACGGTCTAAATGTCATCCTTCCTGTTCCATGTTTCCCGGGGGTTCGATTTAAAGACACTGGTAACTTCTAAAGCAGAGTGTACAAAAGTGCAAAGTGCACAATTCCACTGACTTCACTCTATTGGCACTGATGTTCAACTATTGTAAGTGTTCTCCCCAAACAAGGAGCCCTATAATCAAATGAGGTACAAAAGGGGGTGGTGATGGACGGAGCATCTGAACCAATCAAACACTCACACCCAGTCAAAAGATCTGGGTTTGATCCACCACCGTTCTTTAGCCCACTCTGCCACCCCAGTTCAGACATGGCTATATGCAAATCAGTCTGACCCTGTGCCTCATGGGAACAGTCCAGCCCGAACTGCCAAGCCATGCCTTCCCTGGACCGGAAACAAGCTTCCGAGGACCGGTTTCTGGCATTCCAGCCGTCTTCAGCCCGGCTTGCTTGAATCCAGTGGCAAAGTGAGCAAGGGACTCATGTCTGAGCATACCCTGCCACACTTGTGGCGGCCAAAGCGATACAAAAGGGGGTGATGATGGACGGAGCATCTGAACCAATCAAACACTCACACCCAGTCAAAAGATCTGGGTTTGATCCACCACCGTTCTTTAGCCCACTCTGCCACCCCAGTTCAGACATGGCTATATGCAAATCAGTCTGACCCTGTGCCTCAAGGGAACAGTCCAGCCCGAACTGCCAAGCCATGCCTTCCCTGGACCGGAAACAAGCTTCCGAGGACCGGTTTCTGGCATTCCAGCCGTCTTCAGCCCGGCTTGCTTGAATCCAGTGGCAAAGTGAGCAAGGGACTCACGTCTGAGCATACCCTGCCACACTTGTGGCGGCCAAAGCGGTACAAAAGGGGGTGATGATGGACGGAGCATCTGAACCAATCAAACACTCACACCCAGTCAAAAGATCTGGGTTTGATCCACCACCGTTCTTTAGCCCACTCTGCCACCCCAGTTCAGACATGGCTATATGCAAATCAGTCTGACCCTGTGCCTCATGGGAACAGTCCAGCCCGAACTGCCAAGCCATGCCACTATAATCAAATGAGGCAGGGGGGAGGCTACTATTCATAAGTAACTTAAGAAAGTACTTCACAGAAGGGTTGGTAAAACAGAACGCCTTTGTTACTCGAGCCACGTGCTTTAGATTGGGACTTCAGTTATCTTTCTCTGGCTCCCTCAAGAAAAACCCTTGCCCAAAATGATGTTCCTCACAGCAGGAAGCTTTAGGGTTTTCTTCAAGCTGGAGAACCCCCAACATTGGCAGAAAGCAGTGCGAGATCTCGGCACTCTGCTTCAGTCATCCTTCCCGAATCAACAATCAGGGACAGACCTTGCCATACACCAAATGGCAGGGCTCAGGTAGACTAATATGCAACTCCGTGTTAAACGAAAGTTATAGGAGGGGTAGCACAGAGTGGGACATTGAATGTGGTGTCACCGGAGGGGGGGGGACACAGCCGCTGGTGAGAGGAGAGGGCAGCTCAAATTGGTGAATCGTGAATAGAGCTGAAGGGGGTACTGCTATGGAAGGGTCTGGGACTAGAAGAGTGGGACCGGGGCAGTCTGGGGGCCTACCCATAGTTAGCATATGGGGAATTGCAAAACAGAAGACCTCCGTGAGGAGCGGTCCAGGGAGACAGTGATGAAGCTTGAAGAGACCATCTTGTATGGACAAACTTGATTCTCCTGTTAATCTACCAGTATGACCTCACCCGGACTCATGGTCGCTATGTTCGGACACCTGGGAGAGTTGGCACAGCTGCAACTTTTTTTTTTTTTAAACACAGCCATGAGTTGTGATTGTTACGATATTTGTAAATCTTGATAAAGCCTTAAAAAAACGAAGTTGTAATTGGAATTTTTAAAGTAGCTTGGTCTCTATTGCCTTGCTTGTGTGATTAGCTCTCACCTCCCTCCCCCTCAGCTTCAGAACAGCAGGCAATACACTTATATTGCTTCGGAAGCTATACCCACCTCCATACTTTGCAATGCTAAACTAAGACATCCAAATGCTTTACTTTGGTACTTAGGCAAAGCATCTGTAGGGCACATTTTAAGGGTAAACATCAGAAGACATGGCTCATTTGCCGAGTTTAATTTCAGTGTGGGCATTACAAGTTTGGATTATTTACCCTGTATATTCTCTTGCATTGGTTTGATCAGGAGTTTTTTTGCGTCATCCTACAAAATAATGATCCGGACACTTTTCTATATATGCATCCTGCCATTACTTTACGCTTCCAAGCCATCAGCTGCATATTCGAAATATGCAGAAGCAGTGCTCTAACAATAGCCTAGCAGCAGACTGACTGTTCATCTGATTCTGTGGCCTATCAAAAGTGCCTAATAAGCTCTATCTTACATATAAATATTGACATTTCTTTCTATGGTTTTACATCCTGGAAGTGCATGCTATCTGAAAAGTCTGCTCTATGTCCCCAAACCCTGCATGAATATTTTGACCTCGAAACTCCAGATTATCTACTCTCCTTTTTTTCTTTGAACGGCCCTCTGCTTACTTTCTATCCTCTGTATGCCTCCTCTCTGAATACCGTAATGTGCCTTAATCTTTATTATTGCGTTTGGGCAAATTGCCCACACCTCATCTCAAAGATCACAACCTCTCATTAGAAAATCATACCCTGCAACCTAGCAATATTTAATCACTCGATTTTATATGCACATCCTACCAATCATCTGCATGAACATACCCCCATTAATGATCATACCTAACTGACACGAATCGTAATCCCCCTCAAAAGACACTGGGGTAATTGCATGGAATAGTTTCCTTGAAAGAACAAGACAAGCATTAGCTCATGTATGACAGAGATCTCAAAGAAATCCATTTAACCAAGCACCCTAAAATAGCAAAATAGAGTAAGAGAGGGACTTGCCAAATCATTGTTAGAGTGAAATTTCAGGCAGTCTAACACTACCAGGTAGGTCAGCTTGTTATTTTTTTAATATTAGGTCGAGCCTAGGTAACGCATGCGCTGTCTCTTCATGTGCCTTTCGAAATTCCTTGCTGTTCAGTGCTGAATCGTTGCCATTTGCCCATCCTTTTTGTGTGTTGCTCCCTCCCATGGACAATGTCCCTGTTACATGTCTCATTTCACTCCTGTCCATAGATGTTACTTTCGGCTCACTCTTTTTTTTTAGTTTCTAGATGTAACACGAGCGCTTGTGTTTTTGGTCGCCCGTTCCTGTTTATCGTTTTGTGACCGTCACACGAGCAAGCCCGCCAGAGAAGCCGGTCACCAATAACAGCTGATTAATGACTAATGCATGCAGGGTCAGTTTACAGAGGCAGAACCCATTCACCTTGCTGTTCAATGTCTAGAAGAGCTGTCTAGACAAATCTATTCCGATAAAATACAGCCCATGTGTAACAATATATTAACGGGACATATGCTGTATAGTCTATGGCACGGGTATTCAAAGTACGGCCCTCGTGCCGCCAGCGGCCTAGCAAGCCTTTATTGGCGGCCCGCGGACCTTACAGACATCGTATCTGTGTTCTTTTTTTTTTTAAGTGTCAGCAAACACCGCCGGTACGGCTCTGTGGGGGCCGGGCGATTCCAGCCACAGTCAGAGTGGAGCTTCAGGGGCGCTAAGAAGAGATGAACAAAGCCTCATTAACTGTGTGGGTGCCTGGGAAGCTGTGTCGGGCTGACACACACACACACAAGGGGGGGGACAGTGGGTGTGGTGACAGAGGACAGCAGGGAGTGAGAGCCCGGGTGAGGTGGGAGGGCAGCAGGGAGTGAGAACCCGGGTGAGGTGGGAGGGAAGCAGGGAGTGAGAGCCCGGGTGAGGTGGGAGGGCAGCGGGGAGTGAGAGCCCGGGTGAGGTGGGAGGGCAGCAGGGGGTGAGAGCCCGGTGAGGTGACAGAGGGCAGCCGGGAGTGAGAGATGAGTGAGGTGACAGAGGGCAGGAGGGAGACAGAGAGAGGGAAACAGACAGAGGGAGAGAGAAGGAGGGAGAGGGAGGGAAAGGGAGACAGAAGGAGGGCGGGAGGGAAAGGGAGACAAAGGGAGCGAAGGGGAGGGAGAGAGAGTGAGACAGAGAGAGGCAGACAGAGAGAGGGAGACGGAGGGAGTCAGGGGGAGACCGAGTGAGGGAGAGGGAGGGAGACAGAGAGAGAGAGGGAGAGAGGGAGGCAGCGGGAGAGGGAGACAGAGAGAGAGAGAGGTAATGGGAGGGAGGCAGAGTGAGTCAGGGAGAGACAGAGGGAGGGATAGGTAGACAGACAGACAGAGGGAGGGAGACAGACAGAGGGAGGTGGTGGGAGGGAGATAGTGGGAGGGTGACAGAGAGGGAGACAGAAAGAGGGAGACAGAGGGAGGGAGACAGAGGGAGCGAGACAGAGGGAGCGAGACAGAGGGAGCGAGTCAGAGAGACAGAGACAGAGGGAGGGAGAGGGAGATAGAGGGAGACAGACAGAGGGAGGGAGATAGAGGGAGGGAGGGTGATAGAGGGAGGCAGGGAAATAAAGGGAGGGAGGGAGGGAGATAGAGGGAGGCAGGGAAATAAAGGGAGGGAGGGAGATAGAGGGAGGCAGACAGAGGCAGGACAGACAGAGGGAGGGAGGGAGACAGAGGGAGGGAGACAGAGGGAGGGAGACAGAGGGAGTCAGAGAGACAGAGGGAGGGAGAAGGGAGATAGATGGAGACAGATAGAGGGAGGGAGATAGAGGGAGAGAGGGTGATAGAGGGAGGCAGGGAAATAAAGGGAGGGAGATAGAGGGAGGCAGGGAGATAGAGGGAGAGAGGGAGACAGAGAGAGGGAGACAGAGAGAGGGAGACAGAGAGAGGGAGACAGAGGGAGGGACACGGACAGAGGGAGGGAGACAGAGGGAGGGAGACAGACAGAGGGAGGGTGACAGACAGAGGGAGACGGAGAGGGAAGGAAAGAGAGGGAGGGAGACAGAGAGAGACAGAGAGAGAGAGTGTGTATGCCGGGTCTGTTGGCTCAGTGGACGAAGGCGTCCGCTGCAGGGGCCCGTGTTCAACCTCATGATCAGTTTTTTTCCGTCGAGCCCCTCCCACCTCCCCCACTGACCCACCTCCACCAGTGCGGCCCTCGGCCACACACCACACTGTAAATTCGGCCCGCGAAAAAGTTTGTGAGTACCCATAGTCTATGGCATAGACAGTTGTCATGGGGGCACAAAGTTCCTCTCCTGGGTAGACCTTTATTTATGAGCCCTATGCATAACGTGAACTGTATTCCTCATTCACCTCAGTTCGGTCAAAGTTCTAGAAAACATTGGCTTTGTATAATGTTGGTGCTGGCAAAATGCCATATAGGAGCACTTTAAAGCATAAAAAAACACGATTTGGGGTTGAGTTCAGAGCAATAGTTTATTTCAAATATATAATAATAAGAGAAAAATGCATGTGTGCTTTCTGTGATTTTGGATATCTGTGTATGATCGTTGTTCCTCTTTCCTGCCACCTGCCCTTGAGTCCTTGTTTCTCCTCCCCCTGCCCTCCTGGTTTCTTCTCCCCCTTGTCTCTGTTTCTCCCTCCCGCCATTCCCACCCGCTTGCCAAAGTCAAAAGCTCGCCCATGGGCACGACCTATTGGCTTTGCAGATGATTGTATAGCCTCTTTGGTGCTCAGGACGTCCCCTAGCCGTCCGATGGCACGATGGATGTGTGCGTCCGAATCCCGCCCACTTAATAATTCTCCCGCGCAGTGCAGACGGGGTTAGTTCAGTTGGCCATGACAGGACCAGAAAATACCCCATCCACTTGCAGTCGCCAGCAGCATGACTCTAGGGTGGGGGGGGGGTTGCGGTCGCTCAGGGAGGGGGTTAATTTAATGAAAAGTTGTTTTTTTTATTAAAACTTACATTTGCCTCCGGTCCCGCATCACGTCTCCTCTCTCTGCTCACAGGAAGCAGAAGAAGGCAGCCTTCCTCTCATCCCCTAAGCCAATCATAACCCTGCAATGGCAGTGTTGTTATTGGCTGGGACGCTGACCGCACAGGCATCTATGGAGAGGCCGTTTTCTCCATGCATGCTGCATACAGCCTACATGGAGAAAACGGGAGGTGCATGAGTGGTTTAGTCGGCCATGGGGCCGACCAAACAGTTAGCGCCTACAACAATGGGCTAGCCACTCCTTTCCGAGCACCCGCCCCCAACCAAACCCTTCTGCTTTCTTGCAGTGCGAGAAGCAGAAACATAAAATGGTATTTATACCATTTTATGTTCATGCTTCTCCCACTGCGAGAAAGCAGTGGGGTGATGCTCCTCCGTCCATGTCGAGGAACCGCCCCTGTCCACTTGCTTCATCAATCTAACCCATCCAGCAGTGCCAGGCTGCCTTAAATTACAATGAATACATATATTTGTTATTGAAGTTATGTCTTCCTGTGGGAAAGACAATATATTTGCTGCCTACCTATCTAACCTGTAGGCATTCATGCACAGCTTACGAACATGGGGTTAGGTTGACAAAAAAAATTAATGGGTACTCATATAGCACAGAAAAAAAATATATAGGGGCATATTTATGAGTTCTGGCGCATCTCTGCAAATCAGCAGGGATGCGCCAGAACTGATGCGTCACGCAATTCCCTCCTTGCGGCACCACAGATGCGCTGCATTTACATTGCGGCGCACCATGGTGCAAGGAAGGACAGATGGGTGACGCATCTTGTGGTGTACGGGCGGCGCATTGTTGGAGTAGCGTCGTAAGTGCGACGCAACTCCTGCAATGTACAGAGGCCACCCATACATAACGTGGTGCGTCACTCCTTACGCCTGCTTCAAGCAGGCGTAAGGATTTGACGCAGCAGCGTCGTAAAACTGACTCTGTGAAATCTTGTAGATTTCACTGCGTCAGTTTTACGGGGCTTTCCTACGAGGGAACGCCCACCCTGCGACAGTACGCCCACATGAAACCTGACTCAGGTTTCATGTGGCGCAGGGCTTTACAACGTGACGCATCTGCCTAGATGCGTCACGTTGTAAATAGGTCGCAGGGATGCGTCACGTTTCCACGCCGTTGCGTCACGCAACGGCGGCGTAAACGTGGCACAAGTCCGACATAAATCTGCCCCATAGTTTTGGGTGCTTAATATATGATGTTAAATAGTACTGAATTGGATGGCACTTGTTTTATTATCCTCAGGAGAATGAAAGCTTAAATTAACCCTGTAGGAATTCAAACATATATTCTGTAGGTTACAGGAAGAACATTACAATACGTGCATAACCAAGTGAGGTATCTTACCAGGATTTAAACACAAAACCAGCAGTTACACTTTGTGCCCTACATAAACTGCACTGACACTTCAAGTATTGTACAATAATTTGCAGAATACATGGAAATCGCAACAAAATCTAACCCACCGTGCTAGATGAGATACACTTAACGAGTGAATACTGTAAAATAGCTCGGTGAAGTAACGTTCCTACTGCATAATGTTGTGGGCAAATCATCTCACTGTTCTTCTGTGGTCAATGAGTTAAAAAGGAGGGAAATAGTACAGTTCTGTTAAGTTTCCCTGTCTAGCTGCCCCAGACCAGGGCTTTCTTTCTATTCTAAGGGGCATATTTACAATAACTGGCGCATCCCTGCAAATCAGCAGGGATGCACCAGTTATTGTGCGCCAAAGCTCCGCCATCAAAATGCGGCGCACCATGGTGCAAAATCTTGTAGATTTCACTCAGCCACTTTTAGGAGGCGTTACTGCACCGGAACGCCCCCCCCCTGGACAGGAGCGTCTACATGTGCCGCAGGGCATTACAACGTGACGCATCTCCCAGATGCGTCACTTTGTAAGTACCCCTGCACCATGGAGCAGGATTTGCGCCGCCGCTGCGTCACAAAAGTGACGCAACGGTGGCGTAAATGAGGCGCAAGGGGCTTGTAAATCTGCCCTCAGGACTTTAGGCCATTCTTAAAAACCGAACTACAAACCCCAGAATGCAAATAAAAAAAAATTCTGGGACATGGGAAAAGGCATCTATGCTAGCAGCAGTCATTATCATCTGTGGTATTAAACTGCAATGCTGTCGTTTACAAGCTGCATTTAAAAAGTGTGTTTTACGAAATATATATAAGTACGTGTGTGCCTACGTTTGTGTATGGAAAATGGTGCTGCATAGGGTCGTATAACGTTTTCATACGAGCAGGTTGGAAATGTCCAGACCTGGAAGGAATTTCAGGACCGTATACATTACACTTCTTTCTAATGTCTTTCTGATACACCCTGTCTTTAATCGATTAGCAGCCGTCTTTAATAGATTAGCAGCAGATTTACCTATGAGTCATTGATGGCAGTCCTGCGCACAAGCCATGGTACATTTGTGCCTTTGCCTTTAAATGTTGCAAGTGCTCGCCCTCTGCATGTCAGCTTCCTTGCAGGTGTTTACACTCAGCCTCCCGGGACCGTTGGGGGAGGGGTAGGGAGTGAGGTTGTAAAGTTCAGGAGGGGCAGACACCTTCTCTCGGCATTCAAACAGCTAATGTTAACCCTTAGCTCACTCGGGCACGATTCTGCACTGAGTGCATTGTTTAACCTCACAATGTAGCAAATAATGAAGAGGCCTCACTGCAGCTTTAAGAACATTCTGCAAGCACAGACTTTATTTAAATCAGGATAAAAAATAACATAACTTTCCAGTTTATATTAAGTTGTTTCATAATTCAATTTCAAATTTACTCTCTCCAAACGTACAAATCTACATAAGCTTTCATCATTTTGTTATGTAAGGAATCTCTGGTTGTAACTCTGTGGTTAAAAGAAATTATGCAGGAATCAGACGTGGAATTACTGATTTCCGCCTGCAGCCCTTCCAAGTGCCCCAAAACCCATAAATGATGTGGTACTCCAGTCCAGGTTTTTTATTTCAATCCTGGGACTTGTGGCCTTGTTTATTCCATTATGAAACAGAACTACAACTTGTTACAACAAGTTCGAGTATTCAAAGGGAAAAATCTGGATTGGAGCAGCGCGTCACGGATGGACCTGGGAAACTCTGCAGGTATGCACCTGTAACCCTCAGTAGCACCGCATTTGCAGGGTTACTGTCCACGGTATCAGCAACTCAGGGGATGTGGAGTAACCATCACCAAATTTGGGGCACTTATAATAGTACCCTATGGGGCAGATTTATGTTAACTGGCGCATCCCCAGGGATGCGCCAGTTAATGTGCGCCACAGTGCGACACAGCTCCGCCACCCATGGTGCGCCGCATTTACAATGCGGCGCACCATGGGGCAAAAACGGCACAGATGCGTGATGCATCTGTGCCGTTAAGGTGGCGCATTGCTGGAGTTGCGTCGCAAGCGCGACGCAGCTCCAGCAAGGCTCGGGGGTGCCCCATCTTTGCAATGCTGCGTCAAGACCTACGCCTGCTTCAAGCAGGCGCAGGGTTTTGACGAAGCATTGGCCTGAAAGTGACTGAGTGAAATCTTATAGATTTGACTCAGCCACTTTTGCGAGGTGCACCTGCCCCGGAAAGCCCACCCTGCGCCGCAGGGCTTTACAACGTGACGCATCTGCCTAGATGCGCCACGTTGTAAATCGGTCGTAGGGATGCACCACGTTTACGCCGCCTTGCGTGACGCAACAGCGGCGTAAACGTGGCGCAAGGGCCTTATAAATCTGCCCCTATTTATTTAAAAGTAGATAATCATTCGCATGTGCTTAAAGGGAGAGCCTATAGTTTTCATTGAGTAACCAAATGTTCTATGTGCAAAATTGAAAGTGTTCGTTCTTTGGCATTAATGACTGCCATTACAGCTAATTGCAGCCATATTGTTTTTCCCCAAGTACCTGCAGTCCCATAAATGATATAATTCAACCCTCGACATGTCTTCCTCTTCATACAAGGCAATATTCTGTGGCCTAAAAGAGAGCGGGTTTTTTTAGGTTTCAAAACTGCTAAATGTCATTATAATGATATAACTGGAAATAATATCACACGTTTTTTGTTCAATAATTTATTCACAAGATTTGCATCATAATTCGTTACTTAGAGAAGAGTAAATAACTATGTTGATACTTTCCACAGGTACAGCAGCATAGGAATACTAAAATAGCCATCTCCAGCAAAACTACTGTAAATAGTTAATGCAATCGCCCACACAGTCATAGAGACTAATGCATGCGATTGTAAGAGTCTTTCCCCTGTTAACTATCCATAGGCAATAATGACTACAGCTCTCCATTTTACCCCAGTGGTGTAACAATAGCCCCAGTGGTGTGGGGGAAGGGGCCAAGCTCCGGGGGTGGGGCATTCTAGCACTGTGCACTGGTGAGCCTGAGAGCTCCTGACTGGGTGGACCCCCTCCATGCACTTTCCAGGGTGGCCCCCTCAAGTTTTGTTATGCCAGCAGCAACTAACCCAGAGACAAAAAGTGTTTAGATCTGCTAGTTAACATAGGTGCCACAGATGTATATATATATATTTCTAATGGGCAATACTCCCATCATAAGATCAAAACCCTCTCTGCAGTCGGCTCTTCATCCTGTGTCTCTGCTCTTCAAGCCTGTTTAGGTCTTGTCTAAGACAGTGCATGCGCTGTCTGTTGAAAGACGTATTGTTATGTTAAAGAATGCTTAGACCCTGCCCATTGCTTACCATTGGTTGGTTTCAATGTAAGTCTCATTTGCTTGCTTGCTGTTTGTTAACTGTGTGGACTTTCCTTCCCCTTGTGTTTGAGCTGCGCATGGATGCATTACTATCTCCTTCCACTGCTCAGGTACTATTTCTTCTTTTTGTTTAAGTACTCACCAAGAGTGAATGAGCTTTCCCACTGTCACCCTCATGGGCTTCTCTCCTCCCTCCTCTGCACTCCTTGTTTCTCTTGTTTGCCTGTGTTTTTCTGTCAGCCATCTCTGTTGCCGTCTTTTGCCCCTTTGAGCCCCCCACCAGTGCCCCGAATTGCGATGTCCCACCCGCAACCTAGTGTTGCTTCCGCCCATCTTGTTCCATGTAGCTTCTGCCTCCCCCACGGCACTCCCGTGTTGCTTATGCCCCAATTTTGCTTCACGCCCGCTTTACAAACGCAACCCCACCCACCTAATTTCACTTCCACCCTCCACCTACCCCCATGTTGCTTCCCCTGTATTGCTTTCCCCACCTACTTTAAAAAATCATGCTTTTACGTGTTTTTTTTCTTTTTAGTTATAGCTCCAACTCAGATTGATAACTAAAAAAATGTGTGCGTCATTTTGTAGGTGTGCGCAGGCGTGGTGCACATGCTGACATTCAGGAATGGTTGTGTTTAAATAAAAAGTATGGTAAGTTTTTCTGTTAAATGCTAAAGGCTTACAACATTTTCTTGAACAAGGGTTTTCCAACGGGTAACTCAGGAGCTACTGGTAACTCGCCAGTACCCTGAAAGTAGCTCCTTGGAGTGCACTCCTGGCCAGTACGTTATTTATACGGCCTAGCCACAATGGTGAAGGCAGAACTACACATCTCCAGACCCTTAGAGTGGCAGCCAGCCAAACCAATATCAGGGTCACATGCTTACGCCAATACATACTGTGGCAGACTGAGGGTCTTGACACATGACCACTTGTCTCCACTGTCAATTTAGCAAAGTCACATGCTGGTTTGTCATTTTTCAAGACCCACTCTTAACAGCCATACAATGTGTGTTAAAACAACAAGTGACTTCATTTAAAATATTTAGACACACAACAGCGCAGCAAGCCTTCCTGCTGTGCATCAAAGGAAAAAGGGAAGAATGTACCGTATCTACAATATATGACGCATTGTTGTCCTTTTCCCCTGCGTTGGTGCACAATTGATGGCCGACGTATCTGTGGCTCATAAATTTTAGTGGACACATAAGTTTTGTATATGTTGTACCCTTCTTTTTGTAACATAATTATTGTTTGCCACATGTTTGGTTTTCCTCTGTATGTTATGTATTGTTGTACAAACCAGCAATTATCTTTTTGAGCGCACTATTTATAATACATTTGTGATAACTTTTTAATCTTTTGTTGACAATTTTGATTTGTGTCTCCCTTTCTTTGACCCTTTTCATTTTTCTTATTTTCCTTCTGCAAAGTGAAATTTGATTGCAATTGATTATTCTTAAATTGTGATTTGTTATTTGTCTCCTGAACTGTTGTTTGGAATACTAATTGACTGCCCCTGGTTCAGGTTGGTGGGTTGCCTCTGTGGTTTTCTATGATCATACATCCATGCAGGCACCCTTGCGCCATGGTGCAAGGGTGTCTGAGTTCTAGGGGTGATTGTTTTTGTGCATGAAGGGACACCTTCCTGCAGAAAATAATCACAATGGGTGTTTATCTCTGCAGAACACGTAGAAAAATGAGGAGAAGTAAACGTATTTCTCCTCACTACTGTGGTATATAAATAAATAATACCGGATCTAGGTTTTACTGGACATAGTAATAACAGATAGCTCAATAAATAAGAGTCAAGATTCGAGGTAGTAGGAGTTTGCAGGTTTAATACAGCATAAAGGACAGGAACAGGACAACCTGCACAGGAATGGGATGGCAGCGCTGCCGGGGGCAAGATCAGGATCGGCGTAACATTTAATAACAGTACACAAGCATATATATCAAAACAGTTGCATTACAATGAATACAGTAGGCGGAGCAGTGGGTGTGGTCAATAGCAGTCGCGAAAGATAAGGGTGAAAGTAGGTGTAACAAGAGGCGTATACATAGACATGTGATGTAAACGTAACAGAATATGTCATAAATGGGGCGGAAACATGGAGGGGGCTACCTAAGGAGCCGGGACCTCTAACCTAATGGTGCGCGCAAACTGACAATGACGTGTTACTAGGAGAAGCTGGGGGCTATGAACTCTGTGCTAGGAGCAGAGACTGAAGTCTGGAGAGTCAGGGCGACATGTACCTAAACCCTATCTAGTATCTGATGTTTAGAGAACATGTTGATATAAACTAAGAGTCAGGAGGGGAGAGGCTAACGGACTCTAAGACTGGAGCATGCATTATTCTACATGTAGTGCGTGATGAAGAATATGAAATGACCATTAAATGCAGTATTTCTCTTACATGGAGACGTAAAGGCTAGACAATGACGGAAACTATTGATGCGATTCAGTAGCTTAGGAATGCAGAGAAGGAGGGCTGGACTGATAACTAGAATCATAACATACTCTTGGCAGACTCGTAGGCAGAGCCAGGCTGAGCCGGGCACTGTGAGGCAGGAAGTAAGTGAAGGGTCGAGGATACAGGTGGGGGCTGTATCGCTCCTCAGCGAGGGTACAGGAGACAGGAGCTGCTGGTGTCCAGGCCCTTTTGAGGCCTAGAAACGGGGACTTTTCAATGAAATAACGTGCACACTGAGAAACGTGGCAACGTAACTTTACATAGGCCTAATACTCGTAGCTTTCACGAGAACTGGAAACTGGCATACTAGAGATGGACGCAACTGTAATTGCGTCTTTAATCGAACATGGGGAATACATATGCATATTAATCATGCACACATAACATAAGATGGAGGACACGTAGGGACACAGAACATGGCAAAATTTACTTTTCCACATTCCCTCCTTGTCACTACGTTTCCATCAGGAAACATCAATATTCATGATACCATCTATCATTTCATACAGTATCATTTGCTCGTTTCGAATTTTCTTGGAACGGGATTTAGAACGGGACTTAGGACTAGGAATACAAGAGGTAGCACAAATGCCACAAATCGCAGGGCCACATTGTATACAGAGGCAGCAACTGAATATGATTGCTACTGCAATACCCAGAAATGACAATACTTTCCATCCCCAGGCGGAAATTATATTCCAGAACCAACCGGACCATGTCCAGGTGCCTGGATCTTGGTGTAACATATGGGCAATTTTATGGAGTCTGGTTATAGCTGAATAAACAGACGGCGCGTTATTAGGAATGAAAATGGAGCAACTAGATCCGATGACTCTACAGGCCCCGCCCCTATCGGCCAGTATGACGTCAAGGACGAGACGATTCTGGAGCACGACAATTCTCATAAAGGATTGCTCCTCGGTTAAGTTACCTAGAGCAGAAGTAGTCTCAATCACTACTGCTTCAAGGGTTCTCGTTAATCTACGTATCAGTTTACTATTCACGACAGTACCTAAATAAGGGAAGACACCTTTATTGATATCTATGTATTGTTCTAGAGCAGTTTCAGTATAATCGACAATCGGGAGGTCTCTTTTGTGTCTCGTATGTACTAGGTGGGAATTCCTATGATAGTCAGGTGGGGCTAGAAAAACTGGTGGCAGTAGGAAGGCAATGTAACAGGTTCCCTCCCAATCGAGGGGCAGACGAACATATGCGGTCTGACCACAAACAAAATAAGAATGACGTGAAGCTTTGAAAATAGATTTCCTACTGTCACTATACTTGACGATAGTAGTACAATCACTATGGCCTACATGTACGGAACCATTCTTTCGGACACATAATTCGCCTTTAACTGGTAATACTGATCTAGCAGGTAAGTCTGGAGTAGTATCAGACTGAACATTCAGGACCATAAAATTCGAAGAATAATTACCTAAATTATAAACTTCATTTTCTAGATCTAACCCTGTTCTGTGGGGAAGACCTTGCTTGTCTGGAAAACATGTACTGTTAAGAAAGGACATATCTGTTGAGGATGACGTTAACGTGGACCATGCTCCAAACGAACCATTATGTGAAAATGGATAAGGAAAGAGTGGCAGAACTCCCTTCGGTGTCTGGAAAGGGGGGAGTCGACCACACACCCAACAATTAGTGGCATTGTTGGTCTGGTGTGAATAATGTAACATGCGGATAAAAGAATTATTTCGCATAGCGAGACGATAAGAGAGTTCATGAGGAGGCAGATCACTAAACGTGTGTTCTACTGTAGCATTAGCAGACTTATTTACATGAGAAACTGGAAAATACAAATAAAATGCATAACCTGTGCAGGTAGTCATAAGGCTGAAAAACAATATGAAACTTAGAAAAACGATACATCGGATTGAGTTTTGACTAACTCTCTCACTATGGGGGTCTATTTTATACATGTCAGAAACCGGTCTAACCGTTTCACCTAGGGGAGGACTTAGACAATCAAACTGGCTGACTTATTTTACTAGACCTTAATTTGAGCTTATACTCCTGTTGCGGAGTTTTCTCTAACGGGGAGGGTTCAATATCATTGTCTTTTGCGGGACAGTCCTTAAGAATAGTACTTTGGCAGTCATTAAGATCCACGGAAATGTTCTTTGAAACAGGCTTCAATCCCAAAAATCTTTTCACATGTGACAGGTGGACCCAGCCCTTCCTGCCTTCCAGCTTGACGGCAGTACGGGTGGCCAGGAGGACCTGTCGGGGTTCCTTCCAGCGGGGCTCCAGCGGACTTGAACGATCAAAATTCCGGACAAGAACCATGCATCCGGGAACGATGTCATGCGGTGCCACCTCGGTATTGTCTGGAAATGCGGCAGCAACCTGTGAACGACAAGAGTTGAGGGCAGACATCAAGGAAGCTAGGTAATCTGTCAGCATATTACTTGAAACATCGGTAATACTTCGAGGTCTAGGTGTACCCCACATGTTAGGGGGGCGGCCGAATACGACCTCATACGGGGACAGACCTGATCTGGAGTGTGCGACCATGCGCATATAAAATAAAGCGACTGGCAGAGCTACTAGCCAGTCCACACCTTTCTCCTTACAAATCTTGGCAATACGGATTTTCAGGGTCTGATTATGTCTCTCTACTAGACCAGCTGCTTCAGGATGGCGTACACAATGGAACTTCCACTGGTACCCTAACAAAAGGGAAACATGTTTCATCAACTCAGATGAGAATGGCTGGCCGTTGTCAGAATATACGACTCTAGGGAGTCCGTAGCGGGGGAAGAATTCACGAACCAACTGCTTGGCAGTGGTCGCGGCTGTGTAATCTGGAACTGGATATGCTTCTGTCCACCTGGACAAAGCGCATACAACTACAAGGACATACTTGAAACCTCGACATCGCTCCATCTGAATATAATCCATCTGGAGGACTTCAAAAGGGTGGTCAGGGGGCTGGAATCCACCTTGTTCCACCGGGACACTTTTACCTGGATTAAACTGGCAACATATCATACAGGTACGGACTTTCTGCTTGGCTGCAGCTCGTAAATGCTTGTTGAACCAAATGTTCTGGATACTGTCTAACATAGCTTTTTCTCCTAAATGTGCTGGACTATGTGCGGTATTGATAATGACTTGAACCATGGAGTCGGGGAGAAACCATGTGGCTTTTCCCTTCGTTACCCATCCCTGATCTGTCTGGACCCCTCCTTGTTCGGACCATTTCTTGATTTCATCGGGAGTAGCATGTAACTGGATATCTATGACATCTTGAGTAGGGTCCTTAACTGTCATACAGGTAGTCGGATCTGGAGTATGTGTCTGTGTCGGATTAACTGGAATGTCTGGAGTCTGTGCTGTAAGCTTGGCTGTGCGATCTGCTAGATCATTACCTTGAGAAATAATGTCAGTAACTTTCGTATGTGCCTTGCACTTCATGATAGCAATAGATGTCGGTAAGTGTATGGCATCTAACAGAGCCTGAATAAGGAGACCATGCTGAATCTTGGTTCCATGAGAAGTCATGAAACCTCTCTCCTGCCAGAGCACTCCGAAGTCGTGTACAACTCCGAATGCGTAGCGTGAATCTGTGTAAACATTAACTTTCAGGTTCTTAGCGTGTATGCAGGCTTGTGTCAGAGCAACTAGCTCTGCTGCTTGAGCAGACAGGGTGTCAATACGGTGTGTTTCTATAACTTCAGTGTCAGTAGTCACTGCATACGCGGCTACTAGTTCTCCTGTACTTGTTCTCATACATGAACCATCCACATAAAGTGTCAGGTCTGGATCTGGTAATGGAATATCTGTCAGATCTTGTCTTGGCTTTGTCATAATGTTAACTACTTCCACACAGTCGTGTGTGGCAGGATTCGAATTAACTGATGGTAACAGTGTAGCAGGATTTAGAACGTTGCAGCGTCTGATTTCTATGTGTGGCTGGAACAGTGTCAATTCATAACCTGTTAAACGTGCAATTGTCAAGTGCTGAGTCTGTGTTCGGTTTAAAAGAACTTCCACGGAGTGTGGAACTTGTACTGTCAAGGAATGTCCTAATACTATGGAATCACTTTGTCTGATAGCTAGTGCTGTGGCTGCAACTGACTTGAGGCACGCAGGCAGAGCCTGGGCTACAGGATCTAGTGTGCTCGAAAAATAAGCACAGGGCTTGTATTGTCCTGCTTGATCTTGTGTGAGAACAGATAATGCTGTACCTTCACGTTCAGTGACGAAAAGTGTAAAAGGCTTACTGTAGTTCGGTGTAGCTAGAACAGGAGCTTGGCATAAAGCTTTCTTTAACTCATTGAAACTAAGTGTATGTTCAGATGTCCAAGGGAGGACAGTCGATACGGCTGCCTCCTGTGTCGTTAACTGTATCAGTGGCTTAGCTAGAAATGCATACTGAGGAATCCATTGTCTACAATAAGAAGTAAGGCCGATAAAAGCACGTACCTCCTTCTGGGTCTTGGGCTGAGGAAGACTCTCTATTAACTGGATACGTTCTGGTGTCAACTGCCTACCCCTCTTGGACAGTAAGTGGCCTAAATAGATCACTTGCTGGACACAGAATTGAAGCTTCGAAGGGGACACCTTGTGCCCCATCTCGGCAAGGAAATACAAGACTGTAAGTGATGCTCGCTCGCAAGTACGTTCAGAACGGGCTGTGATCAGTAGATCATCGACATACTGGAGCAGGGCAGTGTCAGTTGGCATGTGAATGTTGTCTAGTTGTCTCTTAAGTGCTTGACTGTAAATACTAGGACTTTCTGTGAAACCTTGAGGAGCTCGTGTGAACATATAGCTCCTTCCATTTAAACAAAATCCGAAAAGAAACTGGCTGTCTGCATGAATGGGGACACTGAAAAACGCGTTCTTGAGGTCTATGACTGTAAAAAATGAGGCTTCGGAATCAATGGCTGTCAATAGGGAAGAAATATCTGGGACAACTGGGTACTGGGGAATAATACATTTATTAAGTTCTCGTAGGTCAATCACTAATCGATATACTGGGGGTGCATTTGGATCGGTACGTTTCATGACTAGAATGATCGGAGAATTACATACATTGGAGTCAGTTTCTACAACTACTCCTTGAGCCATGAGCTCGTCAATAATTTTGGATAAGGCTGCTACAGCCTCAGGTGGCAGTCTGTACTGTCTGATTCGTGGTAACACTACACCTGGCTTGAGAGTCACACGATGGGGTGTGATTTGCATATAACCTACATCAGTTGGACCTTGCGCCCATAGATGCTGCGGAACATTAGACAATCTCGGATCAAAATCTCGTAATACATAGTGACCCTTGAAGTCACGTAGAAACAGGCGTATTCCCTCTGGGGAGCAGCAAATAACTGCACCTAAGTCTTTCAGTGTTTTAATACCTAACAGATTTTCTGGACATGACTTAGTAAGTAATAGATCAGTAGTGCGGGACAATGGACCTACTTCTAGAGTAACTGGCTTAGATATCTCGTTTACAATAGGCTTTCCTGAAAATCCAAGGGAAACATTTCTAGAGCCTGAGAGCGGAGCCCCTGGAACTTCGGCGTGACTGATGGTGGTCCTACTTGCCCCTGTATCAATCAGAAACTTTCTGTCTTTCCCTAGTACTTGACTATGAACATAGGGACCCTCTTGATCTACAGGTATCTCGATGAGAGGCAAGCCTACCTCCCTCTCTAGGCTGTTTCATGAATATGGCTGATACTCTGGATACTCGGATTGTGCATACTGGTACATCTGCTGTGTAACATGCTGTGTTGCAGCAATAGGCTGCGGTGCTGGAACTGTCTGTTGTGCATTCTGTGGCTGAGAAGTCTGTGAAACTTGTTCTTGTCTAGGCGGACGTGGTCTTTCTTTAGTCTTACCAGTAGCTATATTGTGTTTCAGAACTGCACACTCGTTTATGAAATGACCTGGCTGTTTACAATAATTGCATGTCCCTTTAACGGGAGCTGTAGGATGACTGGCTTGATTCGGACCCCTCTTCTGACTGTCTTGTGGAACAGATTGTGCAACTAGTACTTTCATTTTCGTGTCTTTCATACGTTTTCTTTCATGATCTTGCTCTTCTCTGATTCTATTCTGGTGGTACTGAAGCATCTGTAACATCTGGGACGGGGTATTAGCTTGCCATGTACTTTCGACTTTCAAAACTCGATTCTTAACTTGTGGACTTGAATTCTCGACTAATTTAGTAACAAAAAGATGAGGGTATGACTCGCTACTCGTCTTGAGGCCACTGTTTATGATAAAACATTTCTCAAATCTAGAATAAAAATCACTAGTGTCTTCGTCTTGTTTCTGTTTACATGCTGAGATTGCATCCCAGTCTTCCTTTTTAGTGGCTAATAATCTTGGCAAAACTTGTATTAACAATTCTGGTAATTCTTTACATTTCTCTCCAAGACCGGTACCTGGTACTCGTATCTTATCTTCAGCTTCTAGAACTGCCCAATCGATCTTTTTCTCTCCCACCTCCCAATCTTTTTCCTTGAGTTTTTCATATACCCCTGCGGGCAACAGGACTTTTAGCATTTTAATAATATCTGGATATGTGTATTCTCCCATACGGAGCATGTCTTTTAATTCTCGGTGGAACCCTGCTGGATCTTTGTCATGACAGGGAATTAATTTCTTCATCTCTAAGAGTTCCATCTTGGTAATCGGAGTGTAAACAAACACTCGTTGCATTTCACCATCTGTTGTCCTAACTGGGTGTACTTCTCGTAACGGATTCTGTCTATCTATGTAAAAGGGTTTACTTTCTGGGGGTGAGACATGAACAAAATGCGGGTTCAGAAACGTTCTATATTTGTGGCGCTGTTCTAGAATGACACTAATTAAATCGGTACCTAAACCTTTCCATCTATACTGGAGTAACTCGTTCAGGACATCATGTAACGGACCTGGATCAGAATGTTGACCCTCATACAGAGTAATGAGGTGTTGGATCATATACATACCCACCAGTCGCTGCTCGGCTGGGGGCAATTTCAGAAACATTTGTGCCACTATTTCATCTGGAAAAGTGGTAGAATCAGTAATCCATCGGACTGCTGATCGGACTAGTTCTTGTTCATGCATAGTACTTAACTCACTATAACCGATTCGTGATTTCAGAATATGATCGGTAGCTTGAAATACTTGTTCTAGAGAACCTTGTTCTGGTGCTGGATGATGAACAGTTTTCTTGTAGTCTAGACGTGAATGTCGGTCTGGAAATCTAGATTTTCCTACATACGCTATTCTGACGGGATTCTCGTCCTCTACCTCTTCAGTAGAAGAGTCATTCTCTTTCTCGCTTACTTGTGCTGCTTTACGTTGTTCATGTAACTTTATTATTTCTTTACGAATTCTCTTGTACATACTCTCTATACTACTGATAGTCTTGTGCTTACCCTCGGCTATATTATCACTCCACCTTGTCAGGATTCTCATTTCGGCCGGATCTTTGGTCGGGTAGTCTTGTTCTCTTATTAGACAATTAATCAGAAACTTTAATATCATGAGCTGGATCTCAGCTTTCCTTTGAGACATGGCTTCACCAATACTTTCTGGATCATCCCCTGTACGGATGAAACGATATATTCTGTCTAGATCTCCTTTCATATCTGGTAGGGTGTCTAAATACCCGGTCACCCGTCTTACACGGATGGAATATATTACTGTACTATCATCACCTGCAACCGGATCATAGCGGCATTCAGTAAGAGCTCGTCGGATATCTGCAACGGACTTAAATTTGGGCGTACGTTGTAACGCACATTCATGTAACTCGGCCAACGTTCTACGTTGGTGTGGTGGCGGGGTACCAGGAGGACCTCCTCCTGCGGCCCCTATGCTGGAATCGTCGACTGATACTCTTCGTGCTGGCAGAGTGGGAAATTGTAATGTGGGCTGAACCGGGGGTACCGTGGCAGGTACTCCGGTGTCTGGAGGAGCAGGATTTACATTATTTACAGGGACTGGCGGAACAGGATTTGCATATTCTGGAACTGTGTCGTCCAAGTAGGACGAGATGAAAATATCAGCTGCAGTCGGTTTGTGACGTAGCTTAGTCTGAACTAATGGTGGCGGAAAATTACTGGATGCCTCCGGGGTCGCTTTTGGCAAGCCCTCGGCAAGAAGAGGATACATACCCTTAATGAGGGCATGTCTCTGTCTATCTGACTGTTCAGTTTTGACTCGTTCACCTATCTCGATTAGTTCCCTTTCTTGGGCTCGTTCTAAAGATTCTCTACTTAATTCTGACTTTCTGATTTCTTTTTCGGTTCTTTTATGAGATTCTTTGCGCCATAACTCGATGGCATCTTTCTGTGACTGTCTGGCTTTCTTTTTCCATAATGCTTCTTCTACTCGCATGATGCACTCGGCATCCCATGTACCCGATACGGGCCATCTATACTTTTCTTCTAACTGTTTGGTATACTCTACCCATAAATCTAGATATAATATGGCACTTATGCCATGCTTCTGATACATAAAATGACCTGGACTGTCCCTAGGCGGGACAGGAACTGCTTCTTCTAACAGACCTTTTCTAGTTCTTAACTGACGTAGTCTGGAAAATAACGGCATGACTGAACTGTTAATCTAGACACAATACAATACACAATGAACACGATAATTACTCCACATTCATACCACGACATTAAAATACATGAAGAACATTTAAAATATCAGTTCGAACAGAATACTACCTGGAATACTGAAAACAGAATACATGAATTTCTCGAGAACAGAACTGACTAGAACAGAAACTAGATGTACTGCTAAAACAGTACGAAACTTACCGGTCTCATAAAGAGACACGTCAGGACCCGCATCCACCGAAGTGGACACTTCGTTTTTGGGTCTGTGTACCACCAACCCACGGACCAGAGTCAATTTAGATTGACCCTGTCTAGATACTACCCCAGCAATGGTACTCACCGGGCAGCAAGAACGGAAAACCTCAGACTGGACTGGACTGCTTTGACGCCGGACGGACGAACTTCGGACTTCTGTTACGGGTGGGCCTCCGGATACCTCGGACCTTGGACTCTCGGCTTGGGCTCTGGTCGGGACTCGCCGCGTTCCTCCACCGCCTCGTCTGGATGCTGGACCGCCACCTCCGTCTCCTCCGTGGGCCTGAGGGATACTTGAAGCAGAAATATCTGCACGTGCACGGTATGGTTCCGTCACGGCTGCAGAGGGTCAGGGGGCCGGCGTGGCTTCACCGGCGCGTGGGGAAAGGGCAAGTCCCTCTTCGGGCGCCATTATGTGGTATATAAATAAATAATACCGGATCTAGGTTTTACTGGACATAGTAATAACAGATAGCTCAATAAATAAGAGTCAAGATTCGAGGTAGTAGGAGTTTGCAGGTTTAATACAGCATAAAGGACAGGAACAGGACAACCTGCACAGGAATGGGATGGCAGCGCTGCCGGGGGCAAGATCAGGATCGGCGTAACATTTAATAACAGTACACAAGCATATATATCAAAACAGTTGCATTACAATGAATACAGTAGGCGGAGCAGTGGGTGTGGTCAATAGCAGTCGCGAAAGATAAGGGTGAAAGTAGGTGTAACAAGAGGCGTATACATAGACATGTGATGTAAACGTAACAGAATATGTCATAAATGGGGCGGAAACATGGAGGGGGCTACCTAAGGAGCCGGGACCTCTAACCTAATGGTGCGCGCAAACTGACAATGACGTGTTACTAGGAGAAGCTGGGGGCTATGAACTCTGTGCTAGGAGCAGAGACTGAAGTCTGGAGAGTCAGGGCGACATGTACCTAAACCCTATCTAGTATCTGATGTTTAGAGAACATGTTGATATAAACTAAGAGTCAGGAGGGGAGAGGCTAACGGACTCTAAGACTGGAGCATGCATTATTCTACATGTAGTGCGTGATGAAGAATATGAAATGACCATTAAATGCAGTATTTCTCTTACATGGAGACGTAAAGGCTAGACAATGACGGAAACTATTGATGCGATTCAGTAGCTTAGGAATGCAGAGAAGGAGGGCTGGACTGATAACTAGAATCATAACATACTCTTGGCAGACTCGTAGGCAGAGCCAGGCTGAGCCGGGCACTGTGAGGCAGGAAGTAAGTGAAGGGTCGAGGATACAGGTGGGGGCTGTATCGCTCCTCAGCGAGGGTACAGGAGACAGGAGCTGCTGGTGTCCAGGCCCTTTTGAGGCCTAGAAACGGGGACTTTTCAATGAAATAACGTGCACACTGAGAAACGTGGCAACGTAACTTTACATAGGCCTAATACTCGTAGCTTTCACGAGAACTGGAAACTGGCATACTAGAGATGGACGCAACTGTAATTGCGTCTTTAATCGAACATGGGGAATACATATGCATATTAATCATGCACACATAACATAAGATGGAGGACACGTAGGGACACAGAACATGGCAAAATTTACTTTTCCACACTACGCCGCCCTTGGGAAAGGGTAAGAATCTGACGCATTCCAGGGTTTACAAAACCTTGTAAATCTGGGAATGCGTCAGATTCCATAGATGTTGCGTTGGACCACCCACATCAACACACATGGAACACCCCTTTCAAGCAGAGTGATGCGTGAAAGGGAGCCATATTTACAAGGCCCACGAAAAGCCTCACAGGATGGCTTTACATGGCCTTGTAAATATGGGCAGGCACACTGCGCCACCGGGGCGTCAAAACAAAGTGATGCACTGGCGGCACAATGGGCGTGTAAATAAGCCCCAAGATGTTCTTGAAGTGCTATTACTCAAAGTGAAAAGGGCATACTTGAAAGAAAAATGTGTATCTGAGAAAGTGTCTGCTGATGTTTGGACATTTTTTTTATTAAAAATTCAAAACAAATTCTAAGCTGTTCTCTGAGTGAGAATTCATGGTGTTTGGAGTTTTATAGTTGGTAGTATTTCCTTTGAGCCAGTGGACACTGGTTGCTGTACTGTTATTCCATTACTCATGTGAAGGCATTTTAGGCTAATGAAGCTTTTCACAACAGCAGTCCTGCCACGTATCACGCCTCAGGTGTGACGCTCACGCATTTCAGTGCGGTGTTTCGCATCACCACACTGAAATGCATTGTCACGCATGTTGCCACCTGCCAGCGTTCGCCACCAGCGGCGCCTGTGCACCAGCTCTCTGCTGCTCCGAGAGACGTGCTGCATGCTGGGCTGAGTTCCTAAATAGTTAAACCATCTCCTCTCAGCTCTGTGGAGTGGCTGAGAGCGCTACAATGTATCAAATCTCACTCTGCCCAGCTGCTTGCTGTGTCGCCTGGCAACAATGTGGCATTATTCTGGCGGCAGCACCGGCGTGGCGCGCGGCTTACACAGTGACTCACACTCACACTGCTTCCAATTAGGGGGGGTATGGACTGCCCTCTCAGCAGTTGATACTGCTGTCAGTCACTGTGTCACACCATGGGGGCCGGGATTAATAATCCAGATGTGCTGGTAGACTCGTCATGTCCGGAGGAATAGGAAGTAGGCAGAAGCGGCGGGGGACTCATCTGAGTCAGTGCACGAGACTTGAGTCTCTCTCTCATGACCCCTCTCCGCGCAAGAAGGCATGATCGATCGCATTGCGGCCGGCGGCGCCGCGCAAAACACTGTAGGCAGCTGAGCCGGCTCAGTCAGCTGGCCAGCGAGCGGCTGCGCCAGGGGGCCAGGACGACTGTGGCCAGAAGCCTGGATGAAGAACAGGCTGCAGAGTGCACCATCGATGCAGGCTGGGCAGCAGTGCAGTCACGGGGTCGTCAGTCTCTGAACTCGTAACAAGTACGTGATTATGATTTAGTCAACGGTGTCAGTCACTATAGTATAGCACGGGCATGCATGCAAAATTGGTACAGGTAGCAAGATAAAAGTAAGTGGCAACTAAATGTGGAAACAAAAGTAACCCTGTGGTTAATGAGGTAGCACTGATTCAGATGCTGGTGAGCCTGGTAGCAAAATCTATATTTAGCTATGAGCAACAGGCTGTCACTGTGTACAGATGGTACAAAATAAAACCTCACTCTAAAACAGCACGTTGTCTTTGAAACCGGAAGCAACTGATGTTGTATTAAAGACTAGAGTAAGATGTCTAAGCAACATCACTTTCCATTCTCGGCCTTCTTGGATATTTCCATTGTGGGTTTTGAAACTGCCAGCAATGCAGTTGTTGCCTGGAAACTCGGACTGGCTAAGGCTGACTGTGCTCACATCACATCGGCAAGTTGTCAGTCATATGATCACTCAGCAAGAACTCAGAGCTGTTAACTTTTGTAGCCACTTGCCTCCCGAGACATTAGTTTATTAAAAAAAAAGTCAGAAAAGCTGTGAATGTAGGAACAGTAGTTCTGAGAAAAAAAGAATAAATAAGGTTACCGATAGGCCAGCCAGAATGTGAAACAGCACCTACGCAGAGATGCAAGAACTGAGGAACCCTTCTGCATTATTACAGCCCATCCTTCCCCTTACGTTACAAAAGGTAGGGTCAACCCAAAGAGAAGTCACTGGGACCTGGGTATGCAGTACTACAGAAAGAGGGGTCCCAGAACGGGAGAACAAAGAGTACAAACAAATCCAACAAAAGATTTTTTTAAACTTTAGGGCACAGTGTTATTTAATCAGAAAGTGCTCAAACACGTCTTAATGTACATTACATTCGCATATCAATTCACAGATAATTTGTGCCCAATAATAGGGAAAGGGGCGGGGAAAACCAGTGAAGTGATAGGGAGTGGTGTAAGGTAAGGAACGTGATGCAGGTCAAACATACTCATTAAAATGCAGAAATTTTGCAACTGGCTTCAAAAGGGAGCCGGACATAAGTACAACAAATGTTCAAAATATTTTCCGTAACCAGTCTTCTGTAAACAGATGTATAATTCACACTAGGGGTAGAAGCTGGTGTGGGGGTAGTAGTCTACGTTTCGACCCAGGGAGGCGTAGGGTGAGTAATCCCTTACAAAACGGGTCTTCATCAGGACGGGGAGGGATGTTGGGCAAGCTTCCTAAAAAGGGGGGGGCATATAAGCACAAAGTTAGATTGGTCCAAAAGGGATCCCATACAAACGGTGAAAAAAGGTTAAGGATTAATCAAACATGGGCTGAGCGCCAAATTCACAGTCCAACAATTGCCTGAGCGAGTGGTAAGGGAAAACACTGAAAACACTTTAGGGTGAATCAATAATGAAAACAAATAGGCAGCATCTATTTGAACAGCACTATTCTGAGAACATACTTCCCAGAACTAAAACAGGAATTAGGGGAAAGAAACTTACATAAAAATGAATTAGGTGTGTGTTATGGAGCACTCGGACTGATTCGGAAGGCACAGGTTGCCACGGGGCGGTCGGATGTACCGCAATCCTCTGGGGGTGAGAGAGGGCCTCGTGTTAGCAGCATACCGGGGTAATACATAATTAAAGAAAAACTTCAAAATGGGAGAGCGGAGCTTGACTAAACATACAGAATCTCGGGAAACGGTCTCACGTACCGCGATTGCCTGAAAGGGATTAGTGAAGGCAGGGACTCGGGTTAGCAACCGGACTTTCTGTAATCGACTAAGAAGGAGTTACATAAATATCCACAAGGGTTGCAAAGTCGCATTTGTGTACCTGGAATGGGTAATGAATCCTCCGTCCGACGTCCAGATCTGTCGGCAACCAAGCTGCAGACTGGTAGATCGGGCAATGTAAGTAAAAATTACATCGGAGGCGTAGCACGTAGGTGCGCCGTGCGTGGCAATGGAAATGGTAAAAATACGAGCAGCCGAAGCTGCGGTCACCATGGTAACTTGAGGACAACAGTCCCATTGAGTAAAGAGGAAAAAGTACGAGGCATTAGAAAATATATGTGGGGGGGGGCTACATTCTCCGGGCAATTATCCGTTGTAGAAGTGCATATGAACCGAGTTGAAAGGGGGGTTTGCGCAGAGTCCTAGCTTATACTACAAGTGTCATGTATGGTGAATATATAGTGTTCGGTTGTAGAGGTGCATATGAACAGAGTTGATTGGGCATTTACACAAGGTCATAGCTTGTACTACTTGCGTCATATATGGTAATCAGGAAAAAAACGTGTGCCTACCGCGCAGGGTGGTAAAAGCGCCGGCGGATTACATATGATCATAAATGCCATTAGGATGAAATGGATTATTAAATTGGATATACTTTACACCATGAACTGACAGTGTCTAGGGCGTTTACCTGCCGCACAGGGTGGTAAAAAACGCTCCAATAATCTGAAATTGTCAAACAGGAAAAGAGATAGATTAAAAGATAGAGAGAACGGTGAAAGAGCCGGGCACAGCCAGGTGTACCAAACAGAGTATGATGATAAAGACGTGCAGATGCCTAACAGTGCCTGAGTCTGTAATGAATTTTGGAATGTTTATTACAGTAATGCAAGTTGGGCAAAACTGCTATCCAATTTATTTAGCCCACTGTGTACAGAATCAAAAAATGTTATCCACTTTAGCTCACGAGTATTCAGTATTGGGCCGATGTTACCACCTCTAGGACCAAGGGACACTCGTTCTAGGACAGTACATTTGAAACTGTCAGGGGAATGCCCTGTCAACTTGAAATGTTCAACAAGCGGTGCACCAGTTACTTCACATCTGATGCGGCTGCAGTGTTGCAGAATCCTCATTTTTATTTTTTGTTGGGTTTGTCAAACATAGATCAAATCACATGGACAGGTGATGCAGTAAATGACATCCGAAGTGTTGCAATTCGAGTAGGTTGTTAGAGGAATTTTGTGTTGTTTGAAACAAAACTCCTTTGTTTGAATGCTGTTGGCGCAGGCTTTGCAATTACCACATCTATGGTGGCCAAGGACAGGTGGTATATTCCAAAGTGACATTATCGTTATTGCTGCCGGAGGGTCAAGAAATGATCGAACAACATGGTCCCTGATATTTTTATTCAACAACAAATATGTCAGAGGGTCTAGAAAAAGAACTAAAACAGTGCACGCTTTCTACTCCAAGTGTTCATTCAAGCATGTGTGTTGACAAACTAAGGTCATACCTGTAGTGGTCAACCAAGGATGCCCATCAGTCACCATACGGAACCGCCCTTCATCATTTGGGATTCCGAACAAGACCAAAAACAGGAGTGCCACTATACTATCGCGATGGAGGGTCCAGATGTACATAAAGGTACCCTTAACCGGTCAAGTAGGTCGTATTGTGGTCTTGTTTACTCAATTGAGAAAATCGTAGCACACATGTGATATGTGGGACTGATGTTGCAGTGCTCAAAAATATGTGTGAGAAAAATAAGAAAACTGTGATTAAAAATGGATGAGAGGGTACTAATAACTTTATTCTGGTGCCACCCAAGCCTCCACTATTAAAAAGTAGTTACTGCCAGTCACTATAATAAGGACTGTCTGGATGGTTTATATGGTCAACATGTTTCAGCAATACTTGACATAGTTGTCATTGCTTTCTTCAGGACCGTGTCTAGTAATGGCTACTGCAAATAATAATTAAAGAAACCAAAATCAGTGCTCAAAATCAGAACTGATACGGACATCACCTGAATTGACTAGGGGTCCACGTCGTTTCTTTTCACTCTTCCAAGTCGTATGAAATTACTGCAAGGAAAAAACACATGAAACCAAAAAGGAGAGTGCATAGCGTGCAAAGTTCAGTTCATAATTTAAAAGTGTAACTTCTTGTTAAAGTCAAGTGACCATATTACGTATCACCAGCATTGTATTAGTGCGTGTATCTAAATATTGGTTCTGATTTAAAAAAAAAATACCAATCTTGTACAAAAAAGTCATCTTACCGTACTCGTAAGAGGACAAAACCTCACCCCACCTGGCCACTGCTCAGGAAAAGGGAAAGCACCGCTCTATGACAAAGGAGATAAACAAACCGAGATCTGTTATTCAAATCCCTTGCATAGTGTCTGAATTCATCCAATTGTCTGTATAACCAGTCTAAAATCCATTGCATCCTAATGGTATTAAAATACTCAAATGTTTGAAAAACTCAGATCCCTGATATTTTTAGCCTTTTTAAAGGAATGCATGGGGAGTGTGTCCAGGCCAAGGTCGTCAGATATCAGATTCCAATGTTTATTGATGGTTTTCTTTATTTCATTGCTCTTGGTCGAAAAAGTGGTCACACAGATCAGTCGTTCTTCGTTATCCTCGCGGTCTCTGGATTGCAGTAATGATTCATGGGGGCTAAACCACGCCAGTTTTCTAGCTCTTTTTGCAAGTCTTTTGGAACAGTTTCTCTGAATGCTAAGAAACTGCCCAAACGGCAGATTATCCCTCAGTCCTCTGGGGTGGTGGCTGGAGTACTGCAGGAGTGAATTTCGTTCAGCCGGTTTCCTGTATAGCGTGGTGCGCAGAATGTCACTGTCTGCATAGACGGATAGGTCGAGAAAGTTGATCGTGTTGGTGTCGGATTGTATCGTGAATTGAATGTCTCGAGATCTCATATTGAGCCGTGCATGAAAAGCTGTCAACTGTGTTTGATTGCCAGTCCAAATCATGATGATGTCGTCAATATAACGCATCCAGAGCCCTATGTTGGGCTGAAAAGGGTTAAAATCATTTAAGATGAAGTTGCTCTCGAAGGCTGCCATGAAGATAAAAGCCAAATCCGGGGCAAATGCAGCCCCCATGGCTACTCCCATAGTCTGTAGGTAAAAACAATTCTGGAAGACGAAGAAATTCCTCATCATGGCAATTTTGAGGAGTAGAATAATGACATTGGTTGGAGTTTTATAATGCCTCGTACTTTTTCCTCTTTACTCAAGAGGACTGTTATCCTCAAGTTACCATGGTGACCGCAGCTTTGGCTGCTAGTATTTTTACCATTTCCATTACCACGCACGGCGCACCTACGTGCTACGCCTCCGATGTAATTTTTACATAATTGCCCGATCTACCAGTCTGCAGCTTGGTTGCCGATAGATCTGGATGCCGGATGGAGGATTCATTCCCCATTCCAGGTACACAAATGCGACTTTGCAACCCTTGTGGATATTTTTGTAACTCCTTAGTCGATTACAGAAAGTCCGGTTGCTAACCTGGGTCCCTGCCTTCACTAATCCCTTTCAGGCAATCGCGGTACGTGAGACCGTTTCCCGAGATTCTGTATGTTTAGTCATGCTCCGCTCTCCCACGTTAAAGTTTTTCAGGTATTGTGCCTTTTTCTTGAGTTTTTCTTTAATTATGTATTATCCCGGTATGCTGCTAACACGAAGCCCTCTATCACCCCCAGAGGATCGCGGTACATCCGACCGCCCCGTGGCAACCTGTGCCTTCCGAATCAGCCCAAGTGCTCCATAACACGCACCTGATTCATTTTTATGTAAGTTTCTTTCCCCTAATTCCTGTTTTAGTTATCAATCAATCAGTCAATCAAAGCATTTGTATAGCGCACTACTCACCCGGAGGGTCTCAAGGCGCTGGGGGGAGGGGGTCCGCTACTGAACAGCCAGGTCTTGAGCTGCTTCCTGAAGGCGAGGTGGTCTTGGGTCAGGCGGAGGTGGGGCGGAAGGGAGTTCCAAGTCTTGGCGGCCAGGTAGGAGAAGGCTCTTCCTCCTGTGGTGGCTCTTCAGATGCGGGGGACGGCGGCGAGGGCGTGGCTGGTCGATCGAAGCTGGCGGTTGGGAGCGTAGAAGTTGAGGCGGCTGTTGAGGTATCCTGGGCCTTGGTTGTGTAGGGCTTTGTGTGCGTGGGTGAGGAGCCGGAAGGTGATTCTCTTGTTGACCGGGAGCCAGTGCAGGTCTCTCAGGTGTCCGGAGATGTGGCTGCGGCGGGGGATGTCCAGGATGAGTCGTGGTGAGGTGTTCTGGATCCGCTGGAGTCTCTTCTGGAGTTTGGCGGTGGTTCCGGCGTAGAGGGAGTTGCCGTAGTCCAGACGGCTGGTAACGAGGGCCTGGGTGACCGTCTTCCTGGTCTCGGTGGGGATCCATCGGAAGATCTTGCGTAGCATGCGCAGGATGTTGAAGCACGACGAGGAGACGGCGTTGACTTGTCTGGTCATGGAGAGGGAGGAGTCCAGGATGAAGCCCAGGTTGCGTGCGTGGTCTGTGGGTTTGGGTGCGTTGCCCAGGGCGGGGGGCCACCAGGAGTCGTCCCAGGCGGAGGGTGAAGATCCCAGGATGAGGACTTCCGTCTTGTCCGAGTTCAGTTTCAGGCGGCTGTTCATCATCCACTTGGCAACGTCTGTCAACCCTTCGTGTAGGTTGGCTCTGGTGGTGGCGGGGTCGTTGGTTATGGGAAGTATGTTCTCAGAATAGTGCTGTTCAAATAGATGCTGCCTATTTGTTTTCTTTATTGATTCACCATAAAGTGTTTTCAGTGTTTTTCCTTACCACTCGCTCAGGCAATTGTTGGACTGTGAACTTGGCGCTCAGTCCATGTTTGATTAATCCTTAACCTTTTTCCACTGTTTGTATGGGATCCCTTTTGGACCAATCTAACTTTGTGCTTATATGCCCCCCTCTTTTAGGAAGCTTTCCCAACACCCCTCCCCGTTTTGATGAAGACCTGTTTTGTAAGGGATTACTGACCCTACGCCTTCCTGGGTCGAAACGTAGACTACTACCCCCACACCAGCTTCTACCCCTAGTGTGAATTATACTGCTTTTTACAGAAGACTGGTTACGGAAAATATTTTAATTTAAAATTTATTTTATTGATTTTAAGAGCAACAATAGACACTACGTTACGAAGGATATGCATCAGGCATGAAAGGCAATCAAGACAGATAGGCGCATGTTTTCTATCAATCAGATAGTTGGCCAGTTGTAGTTGACATAGCAAAGGTATAGTGCCTCGGCAGCAAATGTCACATGTAGTGAGGAGACGAAATTTTAGTAGCAAAAACCAGAACCAAAAATCCCACCCAATCCCCCACCCCCCTTCCCCTCTTCCACTCCACCCAGTGTGCTGAACATGTAAAACAAACATGGATACATTCGTGTAGTAAACATTGCAGTCACCCGGAGGATTACAAGGGGTCATGTGTGGTCTCTGTGAGTCGTAGCAAGCGAAGGTACTTGGGGCACGTGATCTCGTTAAATTCTTTGGACAGGAGGTAAAGCAACGGGAGCCACACCTTCCGATATGCAGCCGTGGAGTGTGTGAGCGTGGCGTGGATGCGTTCCATTCCCAAGGTGAACCAGATTTTGTGCAACCATCCCGTGTGAGTGGGTCTGGTATTGGAGCCCCAGAGGGACAGAACGTGTTGTGTTGCGGCTTGCATGGCGATCCCCATCTGGCGACCTCTGGGAGATTTTAGGGGAAAAGTGATCGCATTAGGGAGGCCTAAAATGGTGTAAGCTGGGAATCTAGGGATTTCAGTATCAAAGGTAGAATCAATGTCGTCCAGAACCGCCTTCCAATAGTCCCGGATCTCACGGCACTCCCAGAGAAGATGAGTCAAGGTGCCCTTTTCCCTGCAGCCTCTCCAGCACAGCGCGCTATGTGTTGGGTTACCTTTATTGAGCCGGACGGGGGTGAGGTGCCAGTACATGGCCAACTTCGTCGCCGCTTCCCTACCTGCGGTGTTGTGAGTGGTGTGAGAGGCTCTATAATACACAGAACTCCATTCCTTGGGTGACAGGGCCCTCCCCAGTTCTGCCTCCCATCGCTTCTGGCCTGCTGTCTTGCCCGAGCTTTTAAATGTAAAGGAGTTAGGCCCATAGAACTGTGGGGCTGGCTGGACCATATAAATCATATATCACATGAAAAAATGCCACCCCACCTTACTTTTGAACTCTTACTGATAAGCAACACCTAAATCTTAGTTAGACATGTGCGGTATATTTATTTACCACTTTTTTAAATGTTTTTGGAAGACAATCTTTAGTCATATGTCAGAGTAAAAAACACAACATATATAATATATATACACAACAATTCGACAATTAAACAAAAGAAAAGAAACCACTACTACATAAACAGTGCAAGTTACTATATACAATCACTATACACAACAACACATATAATTCTGTTACCACTCGTTCCAAGGGGCAAGTGACAATCCATTGCCTAAATAGCCCTAAATGAAATAGAATTGAATGGAACAATAGTGGAGAAACACAGTTAGAAGGAGATATCAAGCCTCATTATTTCTGGGATTCAATAATTATTAATAAAGGATTTTTAAACTCCTTCTTTGCCGACGCGTTTCGAACTCCATACAGCTGTTATGGGTTCTCTTCAGGGCCTTGTCACTTCTATCTTCACTGTAGCCAGTTGAGATGTTCCTATCTCTGGGGTTGGGTTTTGCGTATTGAAGATTGCAGCTCGCAAAACCCAACCCCAGAGATAGGAACATCTCAACTGGCTACAGTGAAGATAGAAGTGACAAGGCCCTGAAGAGAACCCATAACAGCTGTATGGAGTTCGAAACGCGTCGGCAAAGAAGGAGTTTAAAAATCCTTTATTAATAATTATTGAATCCCAGAAATAATGAGGCTTGATATCTCCTTCTAACTGTGTTTCTCCACTATTGTTCCATTCAATTCTATTTCATTTAGGGCTATTTAGGCAATGGATTGTCACTTGCCCCTTGGAACGAGTGGTAACAGAATTATATGTGTTGTTGTGTATAGTGATTGTATATAGTAACTTGCACTGTTTATGTAGTAGTGGTTTCTTTTCTTTTGTTTAATTGTCGAATTGTTGTGTATATATATTATATATGTTGTGTTTTTTACTCTGACATATGACTAAAGATTGTCTTCCAAAAACATTTAAAAAAGAGGTAAATAAATATACCGCACATGTCTAACTAAGATTTAGGTGTTGCTTATCAGTAAGAGTTCAAAAGTAAGGTGGGGTGGCATTTTTTCATGTGATATATGGTCTTGCCCGAGCTAGCGGGGGGTGTGAGCATTTTGTCGAGGTCTGTGATAAGATGTCTGTCCGAGTCCTTTGTCACCAGCCATTTCTCAAACGTTGCTATGGGTCTACCAACTAGGGGGGCTATGTCTGGACGTGTGAGCCAGTGCCTAAGTTGGAAGTACTGAAATAAGTGGGGGGAGACAACGTCATAGCCCTGGATTATGTCCGCGAGGGTGAGAAAGCCCTGTAGGTCGAAGAGGTGGCCGGCGGAGAGGCAACTGACGCCGCGCCATTGCGGAAAGGCGTGAGGAGCATTGCCCGGCGGGAAGTCCGGGTTATCTAAGATAGGGCTAAGTGGAGAGGGGAAGGTAGTAAGCCCTTTCTTGACCGCAACTGCGTTCCAGACCTGCATGACGGTACGAGTAATAGGGGATCGCAGGAGGTAGCGTGGCCGATGCTGCCGAGGAAGGAATGGAATTTTCCAGAGGGATGTCTGGGCCATTGCCCTGTCCTGGAATAACCAACATTTCTCGGATTCCGGTCTGAACCATTCCACCAGATACCGAAGTTGTGTGGCTTGGAAGTATTGTAAAAGGTTGGGGATACCAAGACCCCCTTCATCCGCATTCCTGTATGCTAGTCGTTTATGTAGGCGTGCCCGCTTGCCTCCCCAGATAAAATGATGGAAGGCAGCCTGTAGGTTCGCGATCGTGCCAGCTGGGGGGAGCACCGGGAGGGTCTGGAAAATGTACAGAATTTTGGGTAGAGCTGACATCTTCACTGCCGCAACACGTCCTAGCAGGGAGAGGGGTTGCTTGGACCAGCGCGCGAGATCGGACCGAATTTGGGAATAGAGGGCCTCGTAGTTGAGAGTCACCGTAGACTCCGTGGATGAAGTAAGAGTGACACCTAAGTATGGGAGTTGTGCGGTCGGCAATAATCCTCCCCCATAAGCAGGTAGATTAGCCCGTGTTTGGGCATTTTTGCCCAGAGGCAGTATGAGGGATTTCCCCCTATTGATTTTGAAGCTAGAGACAGCTCCGAAGGATTCTAACTCTGCCAGGAAGGCGGGGACAGAGCGGTCTGGGCGATCCAGAGCAGCTATGATATTGTCGGCGTAAAGGTCGATCACATGAGGTTCCCGGCCAAAGGTCATCCCTAGGATGGCAGGGTTGTCGCGAATCTTTTGCGCAAGGGGCTCTACGTACAGGGCAAACAGGAGAGGCGAGAGGGGGCACCCCTGCCTCATGCCACGCTGGATCTCAAAAGGATCCGAACGTAGGCCGCTTATGCGAACTCGAGCCCGAGGACGGTGGTAGCAGCTCGCGATCCAAGCCTGAAAGCGGTCTCCTATCCGAAATTGCTGCAGGACTTGTTGAAGGTAGGTCCAGTCAACCCGGTCGAACGCTTTCTCCGCTTCGACAGCCAGCAGTACAGAATCCGAGTTTTGGAAGTGAGCCTTGTCAATCAAATGAAGTATTCGTTTAGTGTTATCGCTGCATTGGCGATTCGGAACAAAGCCCGATTGGTCGGGTTCCAAGATCCCGGGCAGACATGGGCCAAGACGCGCCGCTAGGACCCCCGTAAAGAGTTTCAGGTCCAGGTTAAGTAGGGATATAGGTCGGAATGCGGAGCAACTTGGGGGTGTCTTACCCGGTTTAGGCAGTACTACTATCTCGGCTGCAAGCATATCTGGGGGGGATGGAACTCGGGCCCTCAAAGGAATTGAAAAGCCGGGTGAGAACAAGAGCCAGAAGCTGGCTGAAGGTTTTGTAAAACCCGGCGGAAAAGCCATCAGGCCCTGGCGATTTGAGAGGGTGAAGGCGGGAGATAGCAGCGAGGACTTCATCCAGGCGGATAGGGGCATCCAGGGCATCCGCGTTGGCTTGAGACAACTCCGTGACCCTTGCCAATTTAAGGTAGGTATGGACATCCTCCGACGACAGAGTCTGCTTTATATAGAGTGGCATAGAATGTCCTAAACGCTTCCGCGTCCTGGGTCTCGCCAGTGATATCCAGACCAGAGTCATCAGTGAGGCTGGTAATTTTGGAATGTTGGGTTTTCGCCTTCAGGGCGCTAGCAAGTAGGCGGCCCGTTTTGTTCCCCCCAATGTAATAGGAGTGACGGAGGCGTAGAGCGGCGAATTCCTCCCGATCTGTATCTAGGCTGGCTAATTGGGCTCTGGCGGCCTTCAATTGTCTCCAGACCCGCGGGGCGCCGTTACGACTGTAGACCCTCTCCAGTTCAGAGACCTGAGCAGTGAGGTCATCCCTTTTTGCTTTGCGGACCTTAGCCTCTGCCGCTGTAATTGCAATAAGCTCGCCGCGAGCCACCGCTTTCAAGGCCCTTTAGAGGGCAGATACCGAAGTTTCGGGGGTGTCATTAAGAGCCAGATACTCAGCGAGGTACGTGTGAAGCTGCTTGGTGACCTCCGGCCATTGTAAGAGGGTTTCCCGCAGTCACCACACTCCAGGGGGGGCGTGTGGATTTGGGAACCTGGATTGTCAACTCCACCGCATCGTGATCAGACAGTGCCGCAGGGACAATGCTTATGTCTCTGAGAGTGATAAGTAGTTCAGAAGAACCCAAATAGTGGTCTAGCCTGGCATACGTGCGGTGTACATGGGAATAAAATGTAAAGTGCGATGTGGTAGGATGTGTAGCCCTCCATAGATCCACTAGGTCTCTCTCGTGTAGCCAGTCTTTACCGCCGGCTGTAATGGCGCCGGTGTCCCCATAACGATGTCCCGACCTGTCTATATTTGTGTCCATCACTAGATTGAGGTCCCCCCCCAATAAGCAATAGAGAGGTAGGGGATTGAAGTGACTCGGAAATGGCGCCCTTTAAAACGGCTTCCTGTCCTGAATTCGGGACGTAGAGGGAGACAATCGTGAAGCGTTGACCCTCCAGTAAAAAGGTGTATGCTAACAGCCTGCCTTTGATCTCCCCCATCCTGTCACCCACGCTGCCGCAGAAGCGCTTGGATACCAAAATAGCCACCCCGCCTTTTTTGTGGGGAGAGAGGAGAAAAACTGCTGGGGAAAGGCGCAGGAGCGCATCCTATGCCAGTCTTTAGGCAGGAGATGGATTTCCTGTAATAAACATATGTCGGCCCCGGAGTTCTCCAGGTACGAGATCACAGCCCTCCGTTTAATCGGGTTATTCAAGCCCTTCACATTAAGGGCTAATACCTTCAAACTAGACTCCATCATAGGAGATCAAACGATTCATGGGCTATGTAAATGCAATCCCAATGGTGGAGCCGATAACGGCTCGATGAGCATTCCAGTCTCACAGAACCCCCTGGCACACTGGGTCCCTCCCGCAATCCCGCTCCCCACCCCCCGTCCCAACATCGCCCCCCCAAACCCACTCCTCCCTTCGCCCCCCCAACGTCCCAACTCCCAAACCAGCTTCCCCAAACCAAGACCCAAATTCTCAGACCAGAACGTTCATCTCCCCCCCCCACCCAATGCCCACTTCCCCAACCCCCAAACCAGAAAAATTTATAGTCCCAGTCCTGTCAGTCCACACAGGGCCGTGGTGAAGTTACTTACAAGGGTCATGTCCGATGGCGGCCATCGCGGCCCCCCACCAGGGACCGCCAACCCATGAGCAAGGTACATGCTAAGATCAATCTCCCCATCTAGTGTAAGGATCATTTAGAGGGTGATGTCTCTCTGGCTACGTCCGCTACTGCCGTCTCCCTCTCCTGCGTTATGATGGAGGCGTCGGGTTTCAAGTGTTGTGGCGCGGATCGTCTTCGGCCCACTGTTTGCCAACCTCCTCTGGAGGACCCCTGCGACGCTTTCACCTTTGGCGCATCTTCTTCCAAATCAAGTCCCAGAAGAGCGCAAGTGTCTTTGAGCAAGCGCAGTTGGTGGAGGGCTCCATTCCATTTAAATATCGACCTGAACGGGTGGCCCCATGAGTATGGAATTTCTTGTCGTCGCAGAAAGTCCATCGCTACTTTAAACTCTTTCCGTTTTTGTAGTGTAATGGCCAAGAGGTCCTGGTATAGGGCGACGGGGTGACCTTGAAATTGAAGAGGCTGTGCCCGTCGGGCTTCCCGAAGAATCCGCTCTTTTAGCGGGAAGTCAGGGAGAAAGGCTAAGATGTCCGGTGGGGGGGCGGAAGCGCGTCTAGGAAGCCCAAGTCTGTGTGCCCGATCGATGCGGACGATGAAGTCAGCAGGTTCCCCCAAGATGGTTCAGAAAAGGTCCTGTAGGTAGCTAGTGACATCCGTGCCTTCTGCTTTCTGAGGGACCCCCCGGACCCGTATGTTGTTGCGACGGGAGCGGTTATCAAGGTAATCCGCGTGGGCCCGGAGGTCCAGTTTTTGGTCCGTAAGTCTCAGGACTTCCTGTTGGAGCTGTTTGATTTCGTCGCTTCTAGTCTGGTCGGCCTCCTCGATGGGGACCACTTGCTCCCCAAGACCCTCCACGTTCCGTCGGAGTTCCCGGACCTCACCCGCCACCTCCTGTTTCAGGGACTTGAAGTCATCCCTGAGGGAATTAAACAATGTCTCCAGAAAGGACCTGGTGATGGGCACTTGGTCGCCGGCTCCGGTGGTGTTCTTGTGGTCTCAGGGGAGGGCGGGTCCTTACCGGCCTTATGTTGGAATTTTGCCAACATCTCCGGGAGTGTCTGGGTCGCTTTTTTCCCCCTAAGGCCCGCCATGTCGCGTCCGGCCACCTGAACGATCCCGTCCGGTGGTCCACAGGGGGCCAGAGGCAAGCGCAGAGGTCCGGCAATCCCGAGGGTAAATGCGATCTGTGCTGTAAGGGAATTGGCGCTCTCACTGTTATGTCAGGGGTCATTGACGGAGAACGAGGCGGCCAGCCGCCGCGCAGATAACGGCGTGCACTTCGCCCCTCACCGCTTGGTCAAAGCCAGTCCTTTGTGGAGCGGCCGGGGCCCAGGGTTCAACAGTGTGGCAGTGTACCTCGTGGCACCAAGGGACAACCAGACAACGGGTAGCTTCCTCCGGGAGCCCATGCGTCTCTCACCGCCGGCCCCCGAGACCACCAGGTGGCTACATGTATGGACAGCGAGAAATAGATGGGGCCCAAATGTCCGACAGTGTTAATGGGAAGTGTGCCGTCCTACCACCTACACGCCCCTTGCAGCGCGGCCGTCAGGCCCAGCCGGTCCCAACACCGGGAGCTCGATTATGCCCCCCGAGCCTCCTCCGTAGCGCTCACCGCAGCTCTCCTCACCTCTGCCCACTGGTCTGGTTCAGCCCGTCGGCCTCCGGTGTGCCCAGGCCTCCCTCTGTCGCAGCTCCGGCCTCCCGGCCCCATCCGCTGCTCCGTCAGGCCGATTCCGGGCCTCGCTGATGAGTAGCAGCACCGCCGTCCCCTCCCAATCCGGCAGCCGTGCAGGCCCAAAGCTGGGGCTTCCCGCCTCAGGACACCCGACCAGTCCAACGCGGGGCAACGTGGTGTGCTTAACGAGCCTCGGAAGCCGCCCCGCTCGACAGGACACTCCGGTAAGGCCGTGTTGGATTCCGCAGTTACTCCATCCAGTAGGCCCAAAGCCAGGGCCTCAATTTTCGCGACTCCCGGCCAGTCCCTCCCTCACCACCAGCCGGGTCGCGATGGTTGCACTCAGCGCTGTGCGGGTGTCCCGCACCTAGGGCCGGAGGTAGTGGGTCTTCCCGGTAGGTTCTGCAGGCAGCCAGCTGGCCCTTCCGCTGATCGAGGGCCTGGGCAGGGAGTGCACGAACAGGTCACTGCTCCAGGGCGGCCGCCATTTCAGGAGTCGCGGCAGAGCTGCCCTTTCTTTTCAGAGCTTCGCTGGGGCCGCGCAGATTCAGCTACAGTTCTCCGGGGGCCACAGCCGATCTCCGCTCCCGATATCTGATGTGCTTGGTGCTCTGGGGAGATTAGGCGTCACTTTTAGGGGCTTTAGGAGGGAACAGGGCAGAGAGCTGTGGAGACCTGCATCCGATCAGGTCGCCATCTTGGACACGCCCCCACGGAAAATATTTTGAACATTTGGTGTACTTATGTCCGGCTCCCTTTTGAAGCCAGTTGCTAAATTTCTGCATTTTAATGAGTATGTTTGACCTGCATCACGTTCCTTACCTTACACCACTCTCTATCACTTCACTGGTTTTCCCCACACCTTTCCCTATTATTGGGCACAAATTATTTGTGAATTGATATGCGAATGTAATGTACATTAAGACGTGTTTGAGCACTTTGTGATTAAATAACACTGTGCTCTAAAGTTTAAAAAATCTTTTGTTGGATTTGTTTGTTCTATTTGTTCTGCCGTTCTGGGACCCCCCCTCTTTCTGTAGTACATTTTTCCCCTTAGTCCTACAAAGCACTGCATCAGGTATTCACATCCACTTGCCCGTAGCACCGTGAGCTATTACTAACTACATGAGCCATGGTCTGCAAAAAAATAATTTCACATTATAAAAAACATCGATCTGCAGGGCTGCTCTGTCTGATCATCCTTCTGGAGTCAGCAAGCCTGAGCCCTGGTTTAGTTTTACCTCTGCAGTCACGCGATTTATCGCAGTAGCAGCTGCTCTGGCTGAGTCTCATCTAGGGCACCACTGTTAGTAGTTGGGTATTAACATCAAGTCAGGTCAGTGCGTGACCATTAACACTCTCTGCAGTGTTCTTCACATCAGTGTTTTTTTTCTGATTTTTTTCGGCCTGCCCGGCAACACACTGACTGTGTTGTTGAGTACAGTGGCTCCCCCGCTCACACATCCTATTGGGGCCTGGACGGTCTCTTGGAGACCTGCCACATGACTCAGACTCGAGGCTCAGGCCAGGGGTCTATCTTGTTACTAAGCAGTGGCCCAGCTGCCTCATGATCATTTTACAAGGCAAGGGGAGGAGAGGCAGCCGAACCCCAGTGACGTCACCTGCAGCCCCCACCAGCACAACAACAATAGGTGGCCAGCCGGGTTGCTTTCGATTTAGGCTGCGCCTCACATGATCCACGTGATAGAGAGAGGCCCCATGATGATGCTCGCTCCAACTGCAGCAACTAGAATGGAGGAGGAGAGGCCCCACCTGCCCCCACCACCAGCACACACAGATGTCCAGCCCAGTTTTGCTTTCGATTCAGCCTGCCTGGCCTTTCTCACATCCTGTTTTTTCCTGCCTCATGGTGCCCCTGCCTGGCCTACCCCCTCCACAGAATTGTTGCTGTCGTCAGGGCAACAGAACTTCCTATGAACACGTGTCTCTAAGAGCATGTGCTCTGAGAGAGTTGAACAGGTGATGCTTTTGCCTGTGTGCTCCATCACAGTGCCACCAGAGTCACTTCTGCAACACAGTACCAGCATCAGCTCCTCTGTACTCACCAGCCTCAGGAGTCTTGTCATCGTCAACTGCATTGCCACTACAGCAGCAGCAGCAGCAGCAGCTGAAAGTGCAGCCATCTGAGCCAGTAAGTGACAGAGCATGATGTGACTAGCAGACAAGTTAGTAAATACTCTCATCAGGCAAGTGCATCAGCAGCTGCCTTATTTTTATATGGTTACCTAAATTCCCTAGGTGCAGCATTTAGCATTGTGACTGAGAGACAGTGGTAAGTCTCTTTATTTTTTTTTATATTTTTTATTTTTTTTTTAAAACCTTTATTGTGCAGATATAGCTTACAAATACGGGCCTACAACCCATCGGGCCGGCCACCACACTGTATTAGCACGTAGGCCAGGAAAGAAGCTCCAGCGGGTCTCCGATATAACAGATGCAATAAGGCGAGGCAGAAAGCCACAAGGAAACCACCATGAGAAGGAAAAGTGAAGGTTAATTTTATAATACAATAGGGTGAATAGCAGGAATAGTGCAGTTATTAGGGTCCAAAAGTCCGTGGCGGGCTGTCAGCAAGCAGTAAAACAATACACAGCGAATTTCAACAAGAACAGCTATATTATAGCAAAAGCAAAACGTAAGTCCCACATCTGCAAGCAAGTCCAACCACTGCCCAACGCCCACCCGTTACTACGAAAATACGCAGCAATACATAAAAAGGAAGTCAGGATTGCAATACAAAGAGCCATCCGCTACATCAACCCAAAGAAAGGGAGAAAGAAGGGAAAAAAAAAAAAGGGGAAAGGACGTCAAGAAAAAGGGTAGAAAAAACAGGGAAAAGAGAACGCGGCACCACATCATGCGCCCCCTGGCAAGCAAAGCATACAAAAGAAAGGTCAGCCAATGGAACCGAAGGAAATAGGAGTAGTGGATGCACAATGAACATCGGTGGCAGGGAGGTCATGAGGCCCACGCTGGCAAAAACACCCCAAGAGGCCCACATGTAGACGCAGCGTCCAGAAAATAGGATACACAAGAGCCATAGAACCAAGAACAAAGAAAAAACAAAAAGACAGACCCCCCCCCCCCACCCACCCCACCCTGCACCCCTGCAGAAGGCTACGGCCTACCCCCCAGCAGCGTGCCTGTCGCCCTAACAGGAAACCCGAAATATAGAAGAGTCAAAAAGTAAGGAGGAAACCACAAAAGAGTGGAAGGGGAAAGGAAGGGAAGAAAAAAAAATCTCCAGTGGGAGAGGAGACACATAATCAAAACTATCAGCTCCCAACCCCCCGTTCGAACACATTTTAGATCCCACGAGAAGCTAAAAGTCATTTCAAAAAACAGGCACCAGGAATATGAAGAGGAATCGATCATACACGTACAGCTGCAAGGTGGTCATCGGCCATGCCACGAAGTAATAGTCCGACGGTACAAGTGTAACTCATCCCTGTCCTCGTCTGTCCAGTGCCGTGGGCACAGAGTGCACAAAGAACCAGAACATGAGGGGCCAGAGGTGAAAAGCAGGGATTCCAATCGTCGATACACCACACAAGTCATAACGGCTTCCGACCGGATGAACAAGAAAGGACAGCAACAGCAGCAAGCAACTCAAGCATAGCTCCGCCGACCAAGGGGAAAAAATCGCCCCGTTGAGACAGTTACAGGATCTCCGTTCGGCAGGGCGAGGCAAAAAAAACACCGGGAGACCCGGCGAGACAGACCCAGACAGATCTCGGCTGGAGGCCCTCCAGTACATCCACCACAGGGAAGAACTCCTGACGATACAAGGCAGTAGGCATCTGTACGTCCAAACAAGCGGTGGCCCCGGTGTCTTCAATTTCCAGGAAGGACCCCGCAGCACACTGAAGCGGTGGAACCGCACACGCAGGGGACGGCCCAACGAGCCCGGTACCAAGGCCACCATCCGGCCCAGTGACAGGTACAGTCATGGACGCACGCCAGGAACACAAGGCGGCGAAGACGTCGCCAACTGTAGGCTCACCTTTACGGTATTCAGCAAACGTGCCGTGCGGCCAGCCGATGTCGAAATCTCCAACTGGGCGTAGATACAGGGCGCAGGCCGCCATCTTTTTAGCCCGGCGAGGCCTCGGCAATCTCCGACCCCAATCCGGCCACCGGCGGGGCTCGATGAAATCCAGCCGGCGACAAGCAATGGAACCTCCAGGGCAGAAAGGCGGGCCACCAGAATATTGAGGCAGCCGGCGCCACCGACCCACAGGCGCCGCCCGCCAAGACCGGGCGGAGGGTTTCAAGATGGCCGGACAGGAGAACAAAGGGGAGACGAGTCGCCCATGCGGTCAACCCCCGTCCGCGGAAGGCAGCGCTCCACCACCAGGTCCCCGGAGAGCCAGACCAGGCCCGGTCAGTCGCCACCGGTCCAACCGCACAGTGGCCGCTCCGGCCGACCCCACTCCTCCACCAAGGGGTGGCCCCGGCGCTCCGCCCCGCCCGGGCGCCGCAGACGAGTCCCAGGCCCGCCCGCCCCGGAGGCTCCGAAGCGAACAAGGGCACAGCTCAAGATCCGCGGCACCTAGGATCATCCGGAGCAGACGGTAAGTGCCAGCAAAACGTCATAATTCCATATTCCATCAAATAAGACTTCTCGGGGCAGGAGAAGGCGCAGGATAGATAGTTCAAGCAGGAAGGCTGACGGAGCCGAGCTACAACGCGGCCATCACGGTCGCGAGCTTGGCTCCTCCCCCGTAAGTCTCTTTATTAACAGTAACTGTGAATTAAATGTCAGCTACTGGAAGTTTGCTCTCTGCAGGTTTTAAGTGCAGAAAGCCAGTTTTGTTAAGATCACATGTACTGGTGCATATTCCCAAAACTGTTTGAGGAGGGCTGGATAGCTTTAATTCTCACAACCCTTCTTTTGTGCTTGTAAGTTATTGATGCAACTAACTTCTGTCACAGGGTGGGTTACCTGCTTCACTCAGCAAGTTCGTTGAGGTAATGTCAAGGTAATTCAGTTTGAACATGAATGTTCCTTGCAAGATTGGTGTTTTGTTTAGTAGCAGTTTTACGCAGGCGACACTGAGGTTAAATCCCTGCTGCAAACCTGAACCACATGTTTTAGCAGTACTGTGTATTTTGATGTTAGCTGTGAGTTGCTACTTTTCGCAACCAGATCATGAGACCTGTTTTGTTTACTTGTGGAACTTCTGTCCTGGCTGCTCCTGGTGCTGAACTTGAGGGTACTTTCTTTAGCTGTTGGGGGATCTGAAGTCTTTGTGTACCTAGAAGTTTTCATGCTACAACAAAAATGACAACATAACGGGTGAATAATGCTGCAGCAATATGAAATGAAATGAAATGAAAAGAGGTTTTATAGAGCGCGACTGTTGCCCTAGGGCGTCCAAGCGCTAAGAAAGAAGAACAGTGCCTCGTGGTGCAGCAGCTTAGGGGTTAGTTTTGTTTAGTGAAGAGTCAAATGGATTTGGAGCACCCTGCTGACAGGTCACAGCTGAATTACCTCATGCATCATGGTCGATGTGGTTCAAGGTTGCTCGCTTCACACACAGTTCTCACAGTTTGTTGGCCAGTGCCAGTACCAGTATTCTTTTCAAGTGTATCCCCAGACACGTGTTTCTAGATTCCTCTTTCATCAGTGGGGAAAATGTCCATAGGTCGCTGGACGTGCTGCCGCTGTTTCCTCAGGGTTAGTGCCACTCTCAACGCGCAGGTGCTCACAGAGCTCGTCAGCTCACGGCCCACGGGAGCCATCTTAAACAGTCAAAGGGATTTGGAGCACCCTGCTGACAGGTCACAGCTGAATTACCTCATGCATCATGGTCGATGTGGTTCAAGGTTGCTCGCTTCACACACAGTTCTCACAGTTTGTTGGCCAGTGCCAGTACCAGTATTCTTTTCAAGTGTATCCCCAGACACGTGTTTCTAGATTCCTCTTTCATCAGTGGGGAAAATGTCCATAGGTCGCTGGACGTGCTGCCGCTGTTTCCTCAGGGTTAGTGCCACTCTCAACGCGCAGGTGCTCACAGAGCTCGTCAGCTCACGGCCCACGGGAGCCATCTTAAACAGTCAAAGGGATTCGGAGCACCCTGTTTAGTGAAGAGGAAGGTTTTAAGCTGCTTGCGGAAGGATGACAGATTGGGATTGGATCTTAAATGTAAAGGGAGCGAGTTCCATAGTTTGGCGGCGTTATAGGTAAAGGACCTACCTCCAACTCTGGATCTCTTAATCTGAGGGGCTACGGCCAAAAATGCATTGGCAGAGCGAAGTTGTTTGCTGGGGTGGTAAGGGGAAAGCAGAGGATGATTAATCTTAGGTCCAGATTTCCAAAAAGCTTGGTGGGAGATGCACATGGCTTTAAATTTGATTCTCTCCCTAACAGGGAGCCATTGCAGGGTCCTCATCCCGTATTCTACAGACGCTCTTCGTGGGAGCTGAAGCAGCGTACGTGCCGCACAATTATGAGTCCGCTGGAGTTTTTGCAAGACGTACTCCGGTGCCTCTAGGTACAGGGCATTGCTAAAATCCAGTCGGGATTGAATCAGGCCCTGTACCACGACTTGCTTGGCTTCAAAGGGTAGGAGCAGAAGGATTTTCTTCAGCATCCTAATAATTCCGAAGCAGGTTGCAGATGTCTTGGTTGCTTGGGTTTTAAGGGTTAAAGATTTATCCAGCCAGACCCCGAGGCTTTTAATGTTGTCTTTCGGGATGGGTGGTGCACCCAGGCTGGTAGGCCATAAGAGGTCGATGGTAGACAGAGCTGGCGGGCCGAGCAGCATAAGCTCGGTTTTGTCACCGTTAATCTTACTGGACGATGTAGTCATCCAGTTTTTAACCTCTTCCATGCAGGTAGTCAAATTGATCTGAGCCATTTCACAGTTCTTTTGTGCAAGGGAGACCACCAGCTGAGTGTCATCCGCATATGTGATGATCTTAATACCATATGGGTGGACAATCTCAGCCAGCGGTCTCATGTACACGTTGAATAGCGCAGGGCTCAATGACGATCCCTGCGGTACCCCACAATCCAGAGGTTTGCTTGAGGAGAAAGAGTCACCGTCAAAGACTTGGAAAGTCCTTCCGCTCAAAAAGGACTGAAACCAAGCCAAAGTGTTCCTTGATACTCCAAGATTAAGGAGTCGACACAGCAGAGTTTTATGGCATACCGTGTCGAACGCCGCACTTAGATCGAGGAGAATGACTGCCACTGATCCTCCTCGATCCAAGATCCGCCTAGTTTCCTCTGTCACGGCTAACAGGGCCGTTTCCGTCCCATGTTTGGGGCGAAATCCTGTCTGCGAGATATCGAGTAGGTGGTTGTTCTCGAGAAACATTGTTAGATGGAAATTAATGTATTTCTCCAGGATTTTGCTCGCCCAGGGTAACAGGGAGATGGGGCGGTAGTTGTTAAAATTAGTTGGATCAAGGTTAGGCTTTTTCAAAAGTGCTCTCACCATAGCTTGTTTCCAAGTAGGTGGAACACTACCTGTGGTTAGAGAGATGTTAAGAAGCTCCATCAGAGTGGGAAGAATAACTTGACTGGCTGCAACCATAGTGCATGGAGGGGCGGGGTCGCATGGGGAGCCTGACTTTACTTGTTGTATCAGTGATCCTAGCGTTTCCAAGTCTAGCAGGGGAAAATGGTCTAGGGTTGTTCGGGGGGAGTGATCAGCTTCCATAGGGAGTGAGGGTCCATTGATGGGGGGCTCCAGGACTGTAACTGCAAATGAAGAGTACATTTTATTTATTTTCTGATAGAAAAATTCCGCTAGATCATTGCAGCGGGAGAGTGGGTTGTCATTGGGAAGCATGGGTGGGGGAAGTTTGGTGAGACTTTTAACAATTTGGAAGATCTCTCTCGGTTTTGATCTGGCCTTCATGATTTTATCACTGTAATAGGTGGACTGTATCGATTTTATTGCTACTTTGTAGGCTCTAATAGCCTCTCTATACTTGGCTTTGTCTATGGTGGCATATCCTAAGCGGCACTTTCTTTCAAGCTTCCTACAATGTCGCTTTTTTTCTCTTAGCTCCTCCTCAGAGTAGGCTCGTGGCCTTTTTAAGCTAATTTTTCTAGAGGGGAGTATGGAGTCAAGTGACTTCCGGATCCAATTGTCGAATTCCCTGTTATCTATTAGGGGATTCTGGGAAAATGAGAGTCTGGAGGCTGCCAGGGAGCTAGTCCACTGTTCTAATGGGAGCCTAGACCAGTTTCTCATCTTTCGCGGATTAGGAGTGCAGGAAATGGGTCTATGTATTGACCAGATAAGAGGGATTAAGAAGTGGTCCGTCCAAGGAAGATGGGTAATGGGACCAGTCTTAAATTCTACACAATTGCTAAATACAGGGTCCAGTAGATGCCCTTTAATGTGCGTTGGAGCTAGCACTAATTGCTCCAGCTGAACTGCTGCCAAACTTGCAGTCAGCTCTTTGACCATATTATCTGAACCATTATCAAAATGGATATTGAGGTCCCCCAGCAACGTAAAATTGGAGGGAGACGTAGCTAATTCTGCTACAAAGGGAGGTAGTGCAGTATGAAATTGGTTCAATGGACCTGGGGGGCGATAGGTAAGGATCCCTGAGAAGCAGTCGTTGGAGGAAAATTTGATAGAGAAGGACAGACTTTCACAGTCAGGAATATTGTCCGGGGTGTAATGGCACGAGTATTGTGTTTTATAAATGATTGCGAGCCCCCCGCCTTTCCCCTGGGCGCGGTCCCTGCGAGCAATTTGATAACCAGATGGAAGTGCTTTCACTAGGTCAGGTTTGGAGTCAGAGGTTAACCATGTTTCGGTTAAAAAGATAGCATCGGGGACGAGTTCGTCCAACAGTAGTGAGATTTCCGTGCTATGCTTCGGTAAAGACCTACAGTTTAAAAGAAACATTGTAAAAGTCTGTCGGTCGGCTCCCCTCTGAGTGGCGATGAGTCTTGCCTTGCAGTGTGGGCAAATAGTGGGTAAATCCAGGGGATAATATGGGCGGCTCAGCTTGCTCTTGCAGGGGGTCTTAGAGTATGAAGGAAGTCCGAGTTGTAGTACTTCCCCAGGGCCGTAGGAGGACCAAGGGTTATGGCCCCTGGCCCCTGGTTTGTCTTGTGTTAGTTTTCACAAAAGATTATAAACCGCATGTTTTCTCAGAGCTGTGTATTATGAGGTTAGCTGTGTTATTGCGTTTCACAACCAGATCATGAAACCTGTTTTGTTTACTTGTGTTTGAAAGTTCTGTCCTGGCGCTCACCTTGAGGGTGCTGCTGTGTTTAAAAGATGTGTAGGCTGAATTTGTATACCCAGGAGTTTTCATGCAATACCAAATATCACGATAACTGACTGGTGAATAATGCTGCAGCAAGATGAGTGTTTTGTCTAGTGACAGTTTTCACAAAAGATTATGAACCACATGTTTTACCAGAACTGTGTATTTTGAGTTTAGCTGTGTTACTGCTTTTCACAACCAGATCATGAGGCCTGTTTTGTTTACTTGTTATTTGGAACTTTTGTCCTGGTTGCACTTGGCGCTCCCCTTGACGACGCATTGTTAAAATAATGTTATTGTTGGGGCTGAATTTGTGTACCTAGGATTTTTCATGCAAGAACAAATGTAAGATAACTGTTGAATAAGGCAGTCATGCATCAATATGAGTGTTTTGTCTACTGATCGTTTTCACAAAAGATCATGAACAACATGTTTTTATTTTATCAGAACTGTGTATTTTGAGGTTAGCTGTGACTTACTGCATTTCACACTGAATAATCCTTTCCTTACTTGTGGAATTTCTGTGCATGGCACCTGAGCTAAAGAAGTGGAGGTCGCATGGTTTCTATAAGTGTCCTAAGGCCTGCTATCCTGCAAACGTGTAAAAAGAAGCAACTATCTGGTCCATCAACTGTGTCCTAAGGCTGTGGTTAATCATGTTACAGGCTACCCTGCCATTGCAACCTATACTTGCTCTTGTTAAAGTTCTGCAGAGACAAAGTTTTTATGCTGATACTTGTGTATAACATCTTCTTTGATAAGGTACAGAAGGATTTTCTATAAATGCTTCATTGTGAGAAGAGAGGGCTTGCAGAAGTACATTGTACTCTTATTTTGACGCAGATTTTTCAATAGTTCGAGTGTACCTGCTTGTCTACCCCATAAGCATGGCTGGTTTTGGTAAAGTTTAATATTGCCTGTTTCTATATGGTAAACAAAAACCAGAAGTCCCAATAATGCAGTGTGTTGGCTAAATAAAACAAGCCGAGTACTAAGCCTGCCATCACAGTGATGCTCAGCACTTTAATAACACAGCAATCCTGTGGTGAGTTTTCTTTAAAGCATATTGTGTCTGTGCAAATTAACGTTGATACTCTCTGGCTAGCTGACTTGGTATTGTGGTGTTATTTGATGTGTGGTCATATTAACTGGTGTTTTTCTCTCGTTGCCTTTGAGCTGTGGTACAGTGGGAGCTGAGAATTGGAGGAGCAGTAGCTGGGAACAATGCACAGGCTTAATATAGCTCAGACTTCAACCCAGTGTTTCCAACATATTGAAATGTTGGTTTGTATTGCTATAGTGCATTCTGGGTTATAATACTGCATTGAGTACTTCATTATAAATCTGGACCAGTAAATTCAATTTGTTTTTTTTGTTTGCGTACTTTTTATAGATATTCAAAGTCAACCATCTTTGCAGTGTCAGTGCTTGAGTGACCCAAGAAATCTTTGTAGGACCGACTACACTGGACAGGATCAGCCACTGCACAGCAGAACAGTCAGTGACACATCAGCGGACTGTGAGTACCAAGGGGCATATTATCAAGCAGGGCGTTAAAATTATCGCTGTTTTAGAGGCAGAAAACTACTGCTAAAGCGGCTATAATGGGCTTGATAATATACCCTGGAGAATTCCAATAGAAGCCCATGTTCACACCAGAACATGGGTTTCTATTGGAATTCACAAGGCCATATTATCAAGCCCATTATCGCCGCTTTAACTGCAGTTTTCTGCCTCTAAAACGGAGATCATTTTTAACGCCCTGCTTGATAATATGCCCCTAAACTCTTAAATTTGGTCTTTGGCTGTGTTCCTCAGGTATAGACACAGTATTGGCGAAAGGGCATCATTTAGTATTTCAGAAGGTCCGAACATATCAGTGGCTGGCTGACTTGTATGAAAAAAGAGATTTTTAATTATGCCAGATAGTTGTGAACAGTCAAAACGGTGTCCTTATGTGGTTAAAAACAGGGAGCTCAGGGGCATCATAGATTCATTTGGGAGGCAGCACCTGCTGGACTGCAGCTTCACTGTGACCGCATTTTGGATAGGCAAAACCATGCTTTATCCCATTGGTCATAATCATGTTGGGCATATTTGAGTTTCTTTCCTTTCCCTGTCTTGGCAGAATAATGTCTGATACATATGACAGCGAGCCCTGCACTTCAGCTATGACTTCCAAAAAGGGAAAGGTTGCTTCTAGCTAAAGGAAATCTAGCAAGAAGAAATCTGGGGCACAGTACTATCTAACTAAATTCGACCTGTCTCGGATGCAAGCAGAGTAATACAAAGGTAGTCCAATAAGGTTATATACTTTAAAGTGTGTGGACAATGGCATATCTATTTCCTTGTATGTTATTTTTGCTACACCATGCTGCAACCTAGGTTTTGTGTTATCCGTTTTGAGAAGACTTCAAGATGTATGGCTCACTGGTTAGAGGCGGCAGACCCGGAAGCAGGAGTCGGCCCGGGACCAGGGTTCAATTCCCGACGCGGCAGGGTCGTGGACCAGGGTCAGCGTACTCGATAATTCTCGCCTCTGTGCCTACTCTAACCAGGGGTCCCACTCGGCAACTCTGGGCATTAGCTTGCCTAATCTCTACAACGGCCCCATCAATGCCGGGGATGCCTGGCTTCACCTTGGGGACTCCCAGTAGGGACCATCCCACAGGGAAAGCCAGGACAGGTTCCCCAGCGGTATTCCGCGCCAGGATACTCCGGTAGTAATTGAGCGCATTACAAAACAGTTTATAACATAACATAACTGTTTTGATATGTTTGTTTCCCTTTCATTATATGAATAGTGTATATTTTCTACTATGTGCATCAAGTATTGAGAGACTAACATTTTAGTAAAGGCTCTCACACGTGTGTTCCCGGCAATTTAAGTTTCTCTTTCTGCACAGATTACATTTCATTCATGGGTGCTACACCCTGACGAACTGGACTTCTCATTTTAGGTCAGTGGAATGGAGGTCCTGGTATGCTCAATTCATTGCATGGTGTCCTTTTCTAAACCGTGTCTAGTCAGCCCTCAACAAATGTCATAATGCATAGCATAGACTTTTTGTGTTGCACTGCAGCAGCCAGCGTAATGCATGGTCAGAAGGTTCTTGTGAGCAGCAGCCTAGCCACTATATGCACTAGTGCTTTAATTTTAAAATTTTGAAAAGCTAAGGAGTTAGGCCCATATAGGGGGCGGGGGAGGCTGGACCCTTATTATAAACCAGAAGCAAAGTGAATTTGTTACGGTGGAGTTGCTGTAAACAGGTGCAACCTTTGAGGACACGCGTGTGTTAAAAGTCACGAGAAGACACAGAAAACACTGTACGGTCTGCGCTTCAAGCGCTCGGTGAGGGGGCTCAGCATTGAGCGATTGGGAATGAGATTCGTCGTGCATTTTCTAGAATAAGATTCTGCTTAATAAAAGGGACCATAAGTGGATACACAGCCGTGACTGAGATTGAATCTTTCCCAAGAGAGGTGGTATTGTCCTCTATTCTAACAAATAGCACAACAGTGTACAGAATAGCCTTGCCTGAGCCCGAAGACATCGAAAGAGGCCAGGATACCAGATATTGACAGACAAGTGACAAAGCCCTGATGAAAGTCCAGGAACTGGTTTCCTTGGACTAGAACCGCGTCATCCGAAGGAGCAATTTATAACACCAAGCGTTCAAACTGGCTGTGGCCAGTTGTTAAGTTGTTTTTCAACTAAAGTCTTGCTCTTTCTTTTTGACTTTGTCCCTTTTCCTTTTTTCATGGATATAGATGAGTTACATTGGAAAATGCTTTTTCTAATTTTCTTTGTTTGTATTGGGTATTATGTGTAGAATGTATGATAATTTTCTATTTCAAATGTATATATTTTTGTCTTGTAAATAGTTTTGAACAGGTCCAATTGAATTATATTGAATTTATTTGTTCTTTCCTTTTCTGTTTAAATCATATAAAAAATAATTGAAATAAACTGAAGTAGATAGGTATAACTAAAATACCAGGTCAAACATAAAAGAATTTTTGTTTGCCCTTTCGCTCTAAATAAGTTGTTTCTTTTTATAAAAAAGGTGGGTGTAGGCATTCTGTGTTTGTTATTGATTTTAAAATTATCATAGGTTAAAACTTGTAGGGTACAATCGTAATTTTGGAAATTCTTTTTAACTGCAGGAATCATTGTTCCTGTTAAGACCGATCCGTATTCCTTCCGCTGCTTGATTTGGGAGAAGATGGTCTCCTGTGAGCATCAAGGAGAGTTTGGTCTGAAATGTCATATTAGCGGTAAAGTTCATTCATCTCTTCAAGGCACAAAGATTAAAATTAAGCCCATCTCTGGCTACATGTCAATGAAGAGTTCCAGCGAAGACCTTGTTGCCAAAGAGGCGGAAATACAATTCACAGGATTTTTGGCAGAGGATAATGTACCTTTTGCTGCTGCTGATCATTTGGACCATCTCATAAGGACATGTTTCCCAGACTCTAAAATTGAGCAGGGTTAGGCTTGTGCAAGAACAAAAGCAACCTGTGTATTAAATTATGCCATTGCATCAGAGTTGTTGACTGACTTAGTGGCTGATATGACATCCTCAGCTTTTGGTCTCTGTGGTGATGGTAGCAATGATCAAGGCATTGAAAAAATTAACCCTGTAACTGTACACATTTTTTATACGAAGCAGGGCTTGGTATGCTGCAAATTTCTTGACATGTGTTTAAGCAAGGAAAGTACAGCGAAAGGTATATTTACTGCAGTATCTAATATTATGACGAAGCATTCCATTCCTTGAGAAAATTGTATTGGCTTTGGTGTAGATAGTGCCTCAGTGAATGTAGGAAGGCATAACTCTGTTAAAACTAGAGTACTCTCTTTGAATCCTAATGTGTATTTCATGGCCTGACTGTGCCACATGTCTCACAATGCTGCATCCCATGCTGCTTCTGCCTTCTGTTCTAGCTTGAAACATTTTAATATAGAGGAATTGCTTGTAGATGTCTACTTCTGGTTTGACTATTCTTCAAACGTAAGAATGCGCATGCTGAATTCTGCCAATTTGTTGTTTCTGATTACCGCCGGATGGTGACATTTATTTCTGTGAGGTGGTTAGGAATGTCCACATGTTTGGATAGACTGATTCTTCAGTTTGCTGCTCTGCGTTTGTACTTCCTATCAACACCAGACAGTGACAGAAATAGCAAAGTCAGGCTAAGGAGACTTGTGCACAGTTTTGAGAACCCTATTACTGAGGTCTACTGTCTATTTCTTCAGGCTGTGTTACCTTCTTTTGTTCATGTCAACCTTTTGCTTCAAAGGGAAGACCAGTCATTCACCTCCTGTATGATGCCATGATCAAATTAATTGTTGTGCTCTTTAGTAGAGTGTTTAATGTAGATGTCATTCAGTCATTCAAGGGGAGCCCAGATGCCAGTTTGCCTGATTTCGCATCCGAAGAATGCCAGATCCCAGATACAAGTCGGTATGTTGGCATCATTGTGCGGGGAAAGTTGAGAAACATGCTGGAAAGTGGGGACATTGAGCCAGGAACCCAAAAAGCTTTCTATGAAGCAGTACGCAGCTTTCATCAGAAAAGTGTAAAGTATGCTTTAAAAGTCCTTCCAGTTAATGACAAGGTGCTTAAGCATGCACAGGTCTTTAACTTTATCGAGAAATATAGTGTGCTGTTCTTAGTAGAATGGTTTGCAACCTACCTCGTTTGCAGAGCAGGACCTAGTTTGCTTAGAGCAAGGATTTGCAAAATACCAGGTCACTGACTTTCAGGACCTATCAACAAATGGAAAAGAAATGGCTGCTATTAAAGTAAACTGTGGTACTGGTGAGGTTGTAGCTTACAGGATGGATATCATTTGGCATTCCCTTGTCACAGAATTGACTATTGTTGGCACTCAGAGAAGCATGTTTTCTCTTCTATCTAAAGTAGCCCAACTTATCTTTACGTTGCCCCACAGCAATGCTGATGAAGAAAGGGTGTTCTCAAGGGTAACCAAGAATATCCCTTGATAGAACATTGTCTTCTATATTAATGTTTCAAATGAACAGGCCTCAAGGTGAAATATGTTACAAATATTCTCCATCTGAAAACTTGAAAAAGAAGGCAAAAACTGTGACATGGGAGTACAACAAATTGCATGGACGCTCATGGTAAAATATCAACCTGTGTGTTATATTGGTTTCAGATATAAGTCCCCATAACCCTGGTGATACAGGTTAGTGAGAGTAACAGGTTACTGTCAGCCTCTAATACTTGACACTGTGAATTATCTGACTGGACTGTTTGTGCTGGTCTTAGTGTTTTCCCTTGTTTAGGTTTGTCAAGTTGGGCAGGTGTTGTGCTTGGTCTAGATATTATGTACTTATGGACTTTAAAAGAATATTATTTATTTTATGCCAATGCAATCTGTTGCATCTAGTAAGTATTTTTGTATTGAACTGTGCATGTGTCAGCATATGTACGCAGAACTTTAATAAAGTACTGCTGCTGAAAAACTTGTGTAATATCATGGTTATGCATTCATTTACAGTACAGTTCGGTTACAGGAGGGAGCAATAGGGTTAGTGACCTTCCATATATGGTGCTCTGCAGTAGTTTCAAGAAGTTCTTGGAGTTTCTTGTTGCTCAAATGGCTGTAATTTCTGATATTTAGAAGTTTCCCTCGTCTTCATTGCATGATTTTTGCTCGCAAGAAAGTGTCACTCATAGTCGTTGAAATGTCACTCATAATTTCACTCAAATTTTTAAAATGTCAATCTGAAACCTTGGCAGCTATGCAACATTGATATTGGCAGCCCCATCTTAAGCATTGGGGTGATCAGTGTTCTAGAACAATTTAAATTTTTAAACATCCTTGTGTCAAAATATTATACCTAGTATGTTGGCAACCACAACGTCATTAAGGTAAGTATAGATAGTTAAGTATAATTTTAATTACATTCTTAACTCCTCATCTATTTATCTCAATATATTTCAAACTATAATTCGGCAATGCATGCCCCCTATTATGGTTGTGCCTGATTAGATTACTACTGAATTACTACTGTATTAGTAGCTCTGGACCATTATCATTGATCAGGAGTAGCTTTTATTATAGGAAATGTTGGAGACCCATTTTCTAGAGAATGCATATTTGCATCTGCTGATCCCTTGAAAGCATAAAATATTTCTTCATGGTAGACGGACAACCGTACCAGTTCACTTCACTTCCATTTGGCCTCAAGCCAACATCCAGGGAATATATGATGTGCCCTCCTCTCATGAACACATACGTACAAAGACATTTACAATTCACAACTCAGTGACTGCGTTTGGGCTATAAACACATGGTTGATGAATAATCATTCAAAGCTTAATACCACCAAGACCGAGATTAAGACATGAGGACATTGGCAAAACTATCAGCCTCCTGCCATATGGCATAAGGAACTTGAAGCTCCTCTAACAACATCAAGAGAAGTTAGAAATCTAAGAGTTACAATGGATTAAGACCTACCCCTGATGCCGCATGCTAACCTCTCGCTGATTACCTTCTACGCAATTAAACCACAATGTCACACCTTCCCATACCTGCAAGCCATCCTCACGCTCGCAATCTCCAAGCCTGACTATGCCAAGAGCCCCTACTTTGGTGCACTCAGACTCATTATACGCAGAATACAACTCCCCAAAAATGCTGCCAAAAGGCTTCTTCACCAAAGAGAACGAATGACTTCAGTCCTGCAGTCGCACCTCTACATATTTATAGCTAGAAGGACAATATTCAAGGTACTCTTTATTGTCCATGGAGCCTCCCAAGGAAAAGGACTGCTATACCACCAAGTTACATTCAGGCAATATCAATCAAACCGTACACTGCACTCCAGGCTTGCACCACTTGTCATCACACCACCTTCCCATAAGCAATCTGTAAGAGACACTGCATTCTCAGTACAAACTGAGAAGCTCTGGAACTCACTACCAGCCAGCATTAGAAGCTCCATGAGCATACACACTTCAAAGACAGTTGAAAACATGGCTATTTTCTAGATACCTGTACCAGCTACACCCAGGCAAGGGAGCCCAGGTAACAGTTACACCCTCAAGCACAATCCTTAGCTTACAACCCAAAAAAGTGGAAAACACTCCACCAGCAAACTGTTTTCGATAAGCAGGCAAGCCAAGAAGGGCTAATTTATGGTTCACTGTGGCATTATAGTTATGTACTTCCATATATAACAGTTATGGCCCACAATGATACTTAAGCTATAATACACAGAGGCTAGCAAGAAGTTGTAACTCATATATCTTAAATTCAAATAAGAGAAATCTGCTATCTGGGTGTGTAGGAAGCTGGCCTAGTATATGGTGCACATTTATTTAAGTGAAGCACCTTGCACTAATCCAGATTACCCTTATGGTGGTTTTAGTGATCTTAAACAACCTTAGAAAGCTCTCTAAGTGGTGGCTGTGGAGAGCAACCACCGGACATAGTCCAGAAGGAGTGTTAAGCAGCTTGTTTTACCAGATCTAATCATGTAGTATAGTTTAAATGAAACAAAAATGCACAGTGTGGTTATAAAAATGTCTATTTATTACACAACACTCACTAACACATTGGTATATCTCCTACCTTGAGATATTAACACAAATACACAAGAATACTTCAATTGCAAGAGGTAAGTAAGCACAATACACAGTAGTCTCCAGGGGAAGACCAAACCATACACTTAGAAAGTGGAATGTGAACTATGACCGAAGTCAGGACTTGGATCAGGAGACAAAGAAGAGCTGGGGATACAAGGAACCACCAAAGGTAAGTACATAGGAACCTGAGGGAGGCTGTGTGCAGAGTGGAAACGCAGCCTTGTACTCAATAGAAGTCAACAGGAAAGTTGTGGCTGCAGTTTTGAAGATGAAGGACCCTTCCCGTGGAATGTGCAGCTGACCATTGAGGTGACCATTGTCCGGTTTCGATCTATTGTTGTGACTACATTAGGCGGTTCTGCTTTGAATTCCCTGGCTGCTTTCCTTCCTTGTTTAGACCCTTCCCAGTGGACCCTGAAAAAACCCAGTGGAATACGAAATGTTGGAGAGTCACCCCACCCGTGGATACCCCAGGAACCAGGATACCTACACCAGGGAAGGCGGGTGTATAGGTGCGAAGTGACATCGGAAACCGCTGTAGATCACAATCGAGGATTTCAGTGACGAAGCTGCTGGCGAAGACTTGCAAGAGTACGGTGGAATGGAAGGATGGATTATTGAAGAGAAAAACCTCCAAGCAGAAAGTACAGAGTGTTTGACACTCGTAGGTGACCAGGAGACACAGAAGAGCAATGCCCACTGATGATGGAAGTTGCAGAAGTGATGACGGTGACCTTGTATCTGCAGTTGTGAGGACCAGGCGATGCTGAGGAAGACCTTCATGAGCTGTCCCATGTCGGAAGTCGAGAACCAGGGTGTCGATGTCTGACGGGAGCACCAACAAGCCTTGGCAGCAGCAACATACATGGAAAACGGTGAAGGAGCAACGTTGGGACCAGCAAGGTGCAAGGAACTAACCAAATGCAGGAGAGCCAGAACAAGCCCCAAGCAAGCAGGGGAGCCCCAAGCAAGCAGGGGGGCCCACTGAAGCAGGAGGAGACCCTCAGGAGGACCCACAGACCAAAGGCACAGGAGTTGCAAGAGGGCCTTGAGCAGCTCACCAAAGATGAAGGCCTTTGGTGCAGAGGATGTGGTGAGGACGCTGATCTTGGCAGGAAGAAATACTGGAGGCTGGAGCTCCTTGTAACCCGAAGATCTCTGGAGTGCAGAGCCAACTAGCCTTGGCAACAGCAAGTCTATTTGATACATAGGGATTTGGTCCCAGCGGTTCCGGCAAGGGATAATGGTCTCCAAATTGCAGAGCAGAGAGGACAGGTCAGGCCTCAAGGGAGTTGCAGAACCACTACCTGCATTGCTAAGCCTTTCGAAATCCTTGGGACATCATGTGGCAGCAAACCAGTCAGCTTCATTGCAGTGCCTGCAGATGCACAGGAGTGACTTCTTCACTCCAAGGTAGATTACTTAAAGTGTCTTTGATGCCCACAGGTCTGTTGAAGATCCTGGAACAAGCACAGATACAGATGACGAAGAAAACTTGCAGAACCTCGTGTCCAGGAGAATCAGGAGTCTTCCTTGATGCTGTCTAGGATCGAGATGAATTCCAACGAAGTCCAAGTGTCCAGACAGTTGAAGATTGACATGGTTTCAGGCTTGAGGCTTGACCCACAATGAATCTGACGACTTACCCACAGGTAAGCCCTTTTATATCCTAAGAAAGAAGTTAGGACGCCTCAGAGGTCCCTCCAGAGGAGGGGCTGGACAGCGGGGAGAATACTCCCTTGTCCTTTGTACAGTTTTGTGACAAAGTGGGAGCCAAGGGCTCCCAGAACTGGTTCCAACTGGAGTATGGAAGGAGGACAACAAATGTGCCCTTCAAAGCAGTCTGGTGGCACTGGCAAGCACCCTAACCCCAACCCAATACCCTGATTCTTGTCTGGCAGGTGGTCCCACCTCCCTGTGACAAGACACCTATTGTTCTACCTTTCCCTGCTCAAGCTCAACTCAGCAGCAGGAGGCAGAATCGTGTCTGGCATCGGCAGCAGTACTAGCTTGCTGCAGACCCTGGAAGGCTGTTACCGGGAGTACTGGGGGCTTCTTGGAGGAGCTCCCCATTACATGGAATCATGACTCGAACACTAGTAATGTTGTTGGGGTATGATTCCAATATTTGTGTTACCTAATATGCCCAGGTTCGGCACAGCCACTATATAGTTAACCATCGTGTAGTGACGCATGGCCACTATATGTATCAAAATGGCCAATTGCACTTCCAAAATCTTAAGAATCGACTCCGGGGTTTGTAGGTTGTGTCCTGCTCATGCAGAGACACCCTCACACTTATAACCCAGAGCCCTGCCTTCAGGATTGAAAAGCCGGCCTTAGGGCTGACTTACAGGTTTTAAGTGTAGTGACCTCAAATATAAGAAAACAAGGTTACACAGGCTGCAATAGCCGGCCAGTAGTCACAGTTTGAGTGGTCTCTCATAGGTGGCACAATACATGCTGCAGCCCGTGGAAGTCCCCTGGTGTACCTAAGCCCTGGGTACCTTAGTACCATATGCTAGGGACTTACAGGGGTGCACCTGTAGCCAATTGTGGAGGTACATAATTACTTGCCAAGTCAAATTTAGGGAGGAAGCACAGTGACTGGGGTCCTAATTAGCAGGATCCCAGTCAGACTAGTCAAAAAAACATACTAACACCAGCAAAAAGTGGGGGTAACCATGAAAGCATATCCAACTTTCCAAAGGGATGGTCCATCATCAGCCCTGTACAGCCGCCAATACAGCAATCACCAAATGAACAGGAATGGAATAAATACAGAGATCTGTCACACATTGCTGGAAAATTTGGAGGACTTTAATATAGTCCACCACTGCAGGTCCCAAATAGCTATATAATATGACCACTTCTTTACAACTTACAAACAGTCAGATATGGGATGATAACAATTATCATCCTAATAGACCTCTCCACTTCTCTCTCCACCCAACCATATGAGCTCAGAACCACAACTAAGCACACAATCTTAGACCGGTCAACCAAGTAAAATAGCCAGCAAAGCAGACTATGTAATGTAAAGTACTAAAAAGGGACCTGCAGAATTATTCAAAGTTACTAGCATACTGAAAACCATACAACTGTGCATCTGTCTCACAAACTTTATCATCTATCACACTGCTACGTACCCTGTCCCATAACATGATAACTACACCACAGTGCTTATCATGCACCAGTATCAAAACAAAAACATCATCCTTCCAACTAGTCACTCACATGGCGCAGCATGCTACTAAAGTAGGCAAGTTCTTCAGTGCCCCACATAGGGGTAGTAAGTGCTATATATATATTCTGCAATACAATACATTACACATACTCCACACTAGTAATGTGACACATACATGTTTCTAATCTGGCAAACAGATGAATGTATCACAGTTTTTGTAATATGCTCTTCTCATGACTTATGTATATGGTGACAGGATTTGAGTAGATTGATATGTCATTAATATAGATCACTACACAAATATCAATACATGAAGTATTGGAAGGCAGCTGGGGCATTGCATGACTTGAACGGTATGAAAAGGTATTTGTAAAGACCAAACTTAGTTCTAAATGCGGTCTTCCACTCATCACCCTCCTCGATGCCCACAGAATTATATGCCCCTTAAGTGTAATTTACTTTAAATCTTTGTCTTCTTTTCTTGGTCTAATAAGGATGGAATTAATGGCAAAGGGTATCTGTTCTTTACAGTGACATATTTAAGTGCCCTTTAGCTAATGCAAGATCTGAGCTCTTTTCCCTTCCCAGGAACATACATTAAAGGAGATAAGACCATGATGAGTGGATGAATCCAATTATTAAAAGGTAATCCAAAGATTCTCTAAGATTTTCATCTTCTGTGAAGGCAACAAGGGGGCACCTTAGAGATGCTATCTGTATCCTTACTAGTAACTTAGTCTGTTGGCTGACTGGTATTGTCCAGCCTGACCCCACAGGTGAGTTTCTTGCCCACTACAGGTGAAAGCTTGTGCCCTCAGAGGCCGGAAACAATGCCTGCCCGGCAGAAGGTGATCACACCTCCTTCAGCAGGATGGCTAGAAGATTAGGACCTCAAGGCCAGAGGCTTCAAAGCCTCTACTGCCTTTGAATTGAAACCCCGGCTTCTCCCCAGACCTGGGGAACACCACCCTCTGCCCTTAGGCCCACTTGGTACCAGAGCAGACGGGAAATTAGGTATTCAGAAGGCGTGTTTTACTTACAGGCTAGTCCCACCCCTAAGGTGGGCTACCTGAAGTGGACAGCCAGAGAAGGGTTTCACCATCTTGCTTTTGGTCAGTGGTGGCTGGGAACATTTGAACGTGGTGGGGCATGAAAGTTAGGGATGAGTTTAAGGAGCGAGCAACCACTGGCTTTTCTTTTACTATCACCTTGTCATAATTTTGAAAACTGTGTACCCCATGAGGGAATCCCATCACACCCATTTGCACAGAATCACAATAACAACTCAAATACATGACCACTGCCCTGTGCATTCTGCAGAGAGGCCAATGATTGGATGTCTATGTATTCCGATCACCTTTGTGACCCGCTGACTGACCCTGTCAGAAACTCACAGCGCCTTCAACCACAGCTCCAGAGCTCTCAATCTTGTAAACAAGTGGTGCCAATCATTTCAAAGTACGCACTGTACAAGAGTAATACGCAACATGAAAAAGTACAGAAACAATATCCTGGAAGTAGCTCAAATGATTCTATATTATCCTGTAAATTGAATTGCCACCTGTGCAAAACTGATAGCTTACTTGAATGACAAAACTATCCGGAGTCTGCTGATGCCTTGCTGTAGTTCAAAGTCACCCTCAGTTGCTCACACTGCGACATCAAAGAAGATTGACATGGCCAAATGAAGATGAATGCAAAATAAATATGCCTGTGAAGTGCTAGAGGCACTCTTGTGGTCTGACACCCTGTGATGACCTTTGACTCCCATTATTTTAATTGACTTTGATGTGTTATTGTACCCTAGCCTGAATGTATGATGTCCTGCATATGCCTTGTTACTCTTAAAGGTTTCTTTCTTGTAATCTTGTAGTCTTTCAGTGGGAGTCGTCACAGAGTAGAACAGCCTTGCCAAGAACAGAACGAGTGGGATGGGCATTTGAAAGCAAGTGTAGAATGTGCTTTTCGGTCTCGAAGTGCGGTGTTATGAGCAGTGGTGCACAAAGGTGCACTGTGTTGTACATTGAGAGATGAAGTATGTGATGCTATAAGCAGTGGTGCACAAATGTGCACTGTGTTGTGCACTGGGAAGTATTATTAATTTCTTATCATTGGCTTTGACATGGCCTCATGTCAACCTGAATTCTGACTCTGCCTGGCTTGAGCTTTATCTGCTCTCACAGCCACGCTTGCAAGTTGTTTGGGTTAATCACGGTGAAGGTTTGTTTTGTGAGAGATTGTTTAATGTACCCTGGAAGGCTTTCAAGAGCTTCGTTAAGATAAAGGCTGGAACATGCGAGAATGTAGAGGTAACGTGGGAACTCCTTCCTGCCATGGAATGCTTGCTTGGAATCTGGCCAGTCCGAGTAAGTTTCCTTGTGCGGGGAGGAAATCTCACGAATCTTCTAGTGTGTGTTTTGAGATTATAAAGCTGTAGGTTGTTGACTTAGAAAACGGGGATTTTGGTATACGAATGGGGATGGACGCGTCTACTTCGGTACAGCGGAACCCTGGTTGCTGAGGCTCTGATCACTGGCTGTTTAATCCACCCGGTCAGGAGTGGGCTAAGATGCAGTGTTTGCACCAGGTGAAGTGTTGAGTTTTGATTATTGTCCTTGTGATGCGTGGTTACAGTGGCTGTTGTCATTTGAGGTGTTTGAGTTTTGATTATTGCCATTGTGATGTGTGGCCAGTGGCTTTGATCATTTGAGGTGTTTTCTTTGTGATATGTAAATGAGGCAGAGTGCACATCTAAAGTAATAATTTGATGTATCTAGTGTATATATCTCTTGCAAGACGTCCTGTTGGACCTGGCCTTTTCCCCCAAAATTTTTTGATTTTGCACCCCCAATTTGAAATGTCTCCCCCATGGGATTAAACCTGTATAGGCCATGAGTGGTGTGAGACACCTTGTTAGAAATGTAATGTCATGTAATGGTGTGAGCACTTGTAAAGTTCCCCATTTTAAAAATGCACCTGACTAAAATGTACTGTTTAAAATGGATGCCATGGCCATGGGTTTTGCCACTGTACTGCCATAGGTCAGCAGTCTAGCTATTATTACCCAGCTACCCCTAGCATTTGGAGGGAAAGCCTGGCACCCAGGGTGCTCACCCCCTCCCCTTGAGCCAGTTTAGGCTAGTTATGCCAACATTCTAGAAGGTTCTGGCACTGCCTGGGAGGAGGGTATAAGTAAGGGGGATGTGCCACCAGAGAGTCAGTCAGCGCTGGGACAAGAAAGAGAGGGGACCTGCTACAAGGTGCTACCGCCACATGGGCCTGTGAGCTGGGCCCTGCACCCCTAAAACCCCCTACTCTACTGTCCCCTGGTCCCCTGACAAGGGAGGGCCCCTACCCAGGTCCCGGACACTGTGGGGGACCGGGAAATACGCCAGCGCTGCGCTGAAAGAGCGGCAGGAAGGGAAGGAGCCGAGTGGATTTCCCCCCAGGAGGTGAGGAGTGTGCCCCTGGGACCGGCTGTGGGATTGTCCGCCCCCTTGGGAAGCTGTGGCCCCCTTTGGATGCACGGGGCTGTGACGAGCCTACTTAGAAGCCCTGGACTGCCTACCTAAGCGCTGTGAAATTCAAGACTGTGGCTGCCCAAGCCCTGTATTCTGAGCCCCTGCTGTGCTCCCCCCTCAGAAGCACTGACCTAAACTGTACTGCCTAGGAAGCGCTATAACTTGGAAGCGCTAGAGAAGGGCTGGAGTTGTGCCCCCGCTGCGTGGCCCGAGTAAGGAGCTGGGGAGTGTAGCCTGAGGGAACTGAGGTGATTACCAAGCGCCCCGGGAGCCTGCCCCGCGTTTTGGCGTGCTTCTGTGGTGAAATAAATAATTAAATACAAGGGAGCCTACCCCTTATTGCAGCCGTAAATCACCGCCGCGGCCCGGCGCCGCCTTGAAGGGACTCCCTTCGTCGTGAATATCGTCACGGCGGCCCCCGGTGCCAGGAGAGGGCCGCCGAAGTGCAAAGAGGGCCGCGATAGGCCCTGAGGCCGTCAGGTTCCCCCATCACATGACGGGGGCCCGGCCGCGTCATCGTCCCGCCCCCTCGCCGCGCACCGATTGGCATGCGCGACCGTGACCCAGAAAGGCCGCGCAGGGATTGGCTGCCGGCCGGACAGCCAGCGGAAGAAACCGAGCCCAAGCCCCGGGTCCCCGTGAGGTAGGAGGGGGACCCGGGTGAAGCGCTGGTGTGGGGCCCCCGTGGACGAGGGGGGGCCCCGAGGATTGAGCGACCGGAACGGGAGCCCACCCCGCCGGTCTGTGCCCCAGAGAGAGAGCCCGGTTAAAGAGTCGGGGCCGGGGCACACTGTCGGTGCCAGCCCCGTGTGAAGTGGGAGGAAAAGTCAGGCAGGCTTCCCCCCACGTGTGCCGAGACACCGCGGGGGTCCCCGCGAGGAGGAGGGGCCCGGTTGACGCCGCAGTTAGGGAGAACCCAGAGTGTTGCAGCCAGAGCCCCCCGGAGGGGAAGGAGGGGGCCTCGAGGCACATTGTCGGTGCCTGGTCCCCTCGGCAGAGGAGACCCCAGAGGACAGCCTGCAGAACCTACCGAGCCCCTCAGGAGCCATCGAGGGGAGCCCGGTGAGTAAGGCCTACGTTTAACTGTGTGGGGGATAAAGAGGGCAACGGGGTACATTGTCGGTGCCCGCCCCGGAGACTGTGTTACTTTATCAGGCCGCCCGCCTGGCAGAGGGCACCTGCAACTTGGGCACGAGAAGTATTGAACTGCCCTACATCGCCTGCACCTAACTGTCCTACCAGGCAACAAGGGCGCGAGCCGGTTGCCCTTATTGAGTATTTTGGGGTAGAGAGCCTCATTCCACCTCATTGCAAATATGAGTTCCTACTGTATGGGTGGCCCTGAGGTCCCCAGTTATTAATGAAGCCTGAGGAAGGAAATGTCTAAGGGAGCCTAGAAGTATAGGGGTGCCAATGGGTGCCTGCTGAAAGTTACCTGCTCATGCCAAGGCTTGATACGCAGAGCCAGGTGATATGCTCAATGTAATGTACATTTTTATCTGTTGCCTGAGGTTCCCTTGATTTAGGCCTGCTCCGCCTGATGGCTGATTCCCCTAGTTTATGGTGGAGGAAGCCTTGCTGTTTTCTTACAGGTGTTCCTGGTTCAGAAGTTGGGCCCCTACCTGATGTTAGTACTGGGGGTTCTACCTAATGTTGGTCTACAGGTTGGCCTGACGTGTAATACCAGGCCCCGGAGGGGTCGTGTTGGAGTTATGAGGTTACTGATGCCAATGCATATTAATGCTTCCGCCTAAATGTTTGATACCCCTATGCTGATTTATTGCAGGTGTTCCTGTATGTTGGGATTTACTATGATGCCCTGATGTTTTCTTTTACAGGGGTTGGGTTGGCGTTATTGTGCATGATGTATATCTATGCTAATGTGGTATTTTGCAATTACAGCCCTCCCCTAAGGATGAGAGTCTGAGTTGGCCCCACCAGATTGGCCCCAGATCTAATGTCATTTTGATCCCATCCTTTTTCCTTTTAGCATGGACTTATAGACTCAGCCCTTACTTCCCACATAAATAATCCCCCCTTTATACACTTGGCTCTGGCGCCAATTGGCGCTCTGTTGTGACGCTACTGTTTTGCATTTTATTTTGCCTTGCAGGTTGGAAACACTACTAAACTACTTATCTTTTTCCAACTCAAACTGGTGTCCTGCCTCTTTTGTGATGTGCCTGGTGTGTCGTCTGTGGGTACTGCGTGAGTGCTTCACATGTCCTCGAAGTTTGGCCTGCCCGCTTGGTTCCATGCTACCCCCTTGGAGATTTGGGTAACGCCATTTCTTACACGTCCCATAATATTTGCTTGAGTTTTAGCTCATATTATTTGCTGCGTGTTTATTCATTAGTATTATTCATGCATTTAACTGTTGCATTTACCAAGTGTGTTATTATTGCTTGCATATTTATATATTTATATATATATGTATGTATGTATGTATGTATATATATATATATATATATATATATATATATATATATATATGTGTGTGTGTATTTCAATGTTGCTCATTTAGGCATCTGGAAAAGCCTTTCTGTTAGAGAACATTGCATAAATAAAACCCCTAAGCCTTATTCTAAAAAGAGAGTCTTTATATTTTGTAAAATAAAACCCTTTTCCATTTTGCTTCGCCGTGTCTTGAGCCACTGTGGAGGAGATTCGTAGTTATCTGAAAGACGAAGCAAGACAGCCTGTCAGCCTTTCACTCCAGAATCTGGGTGCAGCATCTGTGACTAGTAGGTAAGTGGGCTTTGTAATACATCAGGTGACTGCAGCAGGTGTATCCAGAGAGGAGGAGCGTACAGGTGTCCCGGCAGATCAGCAGTAATAGGTTGCCTGGAAATACCTCCTGTTGCATAAAAACAGACGTTGGAGGAGGCATTCAGCCGTGATAGGAAAGTAGTGAATTCAAATCAGGTCCCACTTCTACAAGAACAAATAGGGTTGAGGGTTCTGAAAATACAACATCTATATCATACCAATAGAACTCGCATTGCCCTCCCATTCGCAGGCTACTTGTCCTCTCTTCATGCTCCCTAATGTACAGTGGCTGCGTCAAAGCCCTTGTCCTCGATGATGCCTGCAGATGTCCCATGTCCTCTAATTCTTCAGTTTCTTCGCTGCTGTGGCTGGCTCATGGTGGACCTCCCCACCCAACTCTCCCTCCTGTTAGGATCTATAACTCGACTGTGGGTGACTATGTAATTGAGATGGGTAATTTTAAACAGGATATAGATGATATCTGTGAAATATACCCCTCAGATATATTGATAATTGTAGGGGATTTTAACCATAAGTTACATCCAATGAAGGCCGACCGCTGGTATACAGAACTATTGGACACCTATGGAATAAGCAATGCCAGTTTTCCAACATGTGTTCCCTCGAAGCTGGACTGGGATTTGGTCAATTATCTAGGGGAAAAGGGCCTTTTCTGCTTAAATGGCAGGTTTAAAACCGACTGCCCAGCAAAAAAGACTTTTAAAAAAGGATTACAAAATTCCCCAATTGACTACGTCTTTATGCCAGCTTGGAACTTTCCCTTAGTGCAGGATTTTAAGGTACTTCACAGCGAGGGTAGTGACCATAACCAGCTCTCTGTGAGGTTAGAAGGAGGAAGGATAGAACTAAGAGAAAAGGTGATCCCACAAGAAATGGATTACCCAAAAAGGGCAACAACAAGATTAACTGATGAGCACTTGGAAAAGTTAAAAACGTTCCAACAAACAATAGAACTGGTAAATCACGAGAGGGAAAACCTGGAATGGTATGAGGAGAAAATAGCCCAATTAGTACAATGCCTTAGGATAGAATTAAAAGGAGACAAAAAGAAAGGTACAATAAACCGTGTCAACCGCTTGAAATGGTTTTCAATGGACTGCCAAAGTAAAAAAAGGGAGATAAGGGCAGAAGCTAGAAAGCAAAGGAAAGAATTCAGTCTTGAGAGAAAAAAAACACATCATTATTCTGAAAGCAGATCTTAAAAAGATGGTTCTCGACGCAAAAAGGGATTATAAAGAGAAATGCTGGGGTAAGCTGTTAGAATCAATTGAAGATAAGAACCTCAGACAATTTTGGAAATTGATAAAATCAGCATCATCCCCCCCCAGCCTGAAATATGATTTGCGTCGTAAGTGAGGCAGCCTGGGATAAATACATAAAGAACTGTACGAAGCAAGATTAGTTTTAGGAGCTAGAGTACCCCCAGGTTGGAAGTAAATCTCAGAAGAATTCAAATTAGACTTTACAGAAGACCACGTAGGAGAAACAATCAAGAAGTTGAATCTAACCAGGGCTGCAGGGCCGGATAATCTCCCAGCGATAATTCTCAAGTCCCAAACAAAATGGTGGGCAAGATTTCTTTCCCACCTATTTCAACTAATTTTAACAGAGGGAAAAATGCCATTAAATTGGAAAGGTGCAATAATTAGACCTATCCACAAAAAAGGGGCTATTGGGGAACCGCAAAACTACAGACTGATAAACCTCCTGGATATAGGGGAAAATAAAAAATTTTCTCAAAATTAGTCTTAAATAGATTAAATAACTCGGTGGAGGAGAAGTCAATAATACCAATCGAACAGGGAAGGTTCAGAGAGGGACACTCAACAATAGACCACTGTTTTTCTCTATGGGCAATGGCAAGGAAGTCGACGGAGCAGAATGGAAAACTCTGTTGCTGCTTCGTGGACTTCCGAGCCGCATTTGACTCAGTGGATAGGGACTGTCTCTGGGAATTATTAATTAGGAAAAATATACCAAGAGACTTTGCTGACGGTATTAAAAGAATTGCACCGGGATAATTGGGCTCAAGTGATTAGGGATACTGAGGGGTCACTGACGCCAAAAATACCTATCGGAAACGGTTTGAGACAAGGCTGCGTACTGGCCCCCCAGTTATTTTCCATATTTCTATCAGAACTACCGGAATGTCTTGAAGTGAAGGGTAGTGCCAGTCCAAGAATGAATGGCAAAAAGGTGCCGTGTCTGTTATATGCGGACGATCTTGTAATAGTAGATCAAACAGAAATAGGCCTCCAAAGGAAGTTGAACACTTTTAACGAATATTGTTTAAAGAAATTTTGAACAGTAAATTTAGACAAGACAAAAATCCTGTGTTTTGGGAAAAAAGGGATTAAGTTTAATTGGTTTTTAGGGGATCCTAAATTAGAATCTGTAAATGAATACCGATACTTAGGTATGTGGTTTGACAAAAGATTAAATTGGCAAACACACTTAGAAGCCCAAAAAGCAAAGGCACAAACTTCAATTGCTGGACTAAAAATGTTCAACCGTGACTATGGGGATAAGTCTCATTGACCATTGTTAAAAGCTTTCAATGCAATGATCCCACCACAAGTACTCTATGGAGTAGAAATCCTTTATTTGAGCGGTAAGGGAGTCTGGGACCTAGAGGAAGGAAAATGCTTGAAAAATCTCTTATCCCTGCCCCCATCAGCAGTGGTGCAAGCCATAAGAACAGAACTAGGGACAACAACTTGGGGGGTACAGACACAAAGTGCAGTAATCAGATTTTGGAAACGCCTGGAAAATGAACAAAAAGTTGCACAATGGTGTCGGAAAGAAATACAACAAAGTAACTTAAAATGGGCAAAAATCTGTAGGAAGAGAATGATACAGGCATGCGAAAACATGAAAGTGGATATATGCCGTAATTCTCTAATAATAGAGTGCTCAAAATATGAGCTAAAATCGAATGGTCAAGCTATCACAAGGAGTATGGATAGGGAATATCTTGGTAAGAAAATATTTGTGGAATTTATGATGAATGCATGGGCAAAGGAAAATTGGTTCCCCTACTTGGACTTCTTGCCAAACCCGTGGTTTAGACAAGAGATCTTAAGGTTACGTATTGGGATTAACCCATGGTTATTAAACAAAGAACTTAAAACCAAAATGTTGGACCCTAATGGACATTGTAAATGCAGGCTGGGTACAAAAGGGGATACCATGCACTATTTGTTGGATTGTATACATATTTTAGATCAGCGTAAACTTTGGCTGCGCCCAACATTTATAAAATATGAGATAAAAACTAGGAGACAAGCAATCGAGTTAATCACAGAATTACCAAGTATTGACATTGCAATTGCCCTAGGGAAATTTATAAAGGTAGTACAGAGTTTTATAATAAGTCAGAAATAGATTTTAGCGTTTTTAAATGAAACTTGTCTAGAGATAGCCGGTTTTATTAATTTTATTAGGATAAAAACTAAATGGAGGGTTTAATTGTATGTGCACCCAGTTTTAAATGTCATATGTCTTGGGGAAGATCTTTCTCATTTTAACCAACGGAATAAGATTTTAAGACTTTAATTACCAATTTGCATGAGTGGTTGTGGATGGAAATCATTTTATCTTAATCAAGTGCTATGTATTTGTTTAAAGATTACGATCTAAATAAACTTACTTTTTGACTTTGATAACTCAACTGGTGAATCCAAATGTTTTCTTATTGTGTGCCTCTCACAGGTCATTGCCCTTAAGTAAACCCCCTCACTCTCCAACCCATGTGCTCTTCTGATGAAGATCTTAGCCTGCTCCTTGCCAGCAGCCCTTCTATTCACAGCAGAGGTGAGGTTAGAAACGTCTGCTCCCCTATTGATAGCAGTTTCTGTTTGACAATGTGGGTGGTAGGTCTGAAGGACAGGGAAATTGTAGTTGATTATTGAAATGCAAATGGCAGGCTCCTTCAATTGTCTTGGTCCTTTGAACATGGAAATATTTTAAGCACTTATTCTGTGTGCCAGGGCCTGCAAATAAGAGGTGACTTAAAGGGCAGCTGCAGAAGCTGACTCCACTTAGTCCTGTGTCTCTTACCAGTAACGGAACGTGTGCACGATAAAATGTTGTCAGACGCTTGGCAGCATTTTATTTTACAATTTTATATGGCTCGGACTCAACCAGAAGGCTGTGTAAAGCATGCTTTACAGGAGCACTAATTAGATTGCACAAGTACTATTAATTTTTTACCTGCACTTGAAAGTTAAAAGATTTGCCCAGAACCACAGGATACAGCACAAATTCTGGTATTTGAACCTGGATCCCCAGTTCTAAAGTGGGCAGCTCTTTTTATAAATGACCTGCGCCTGTAATGTGGTGCCTTTTAAATGTTGTGCATAGAAAGTTTTAAACATAGATGAAGAGCATTGAATCCCTCCCTCCTGCCCTGGCTCTTAATGAGAATGAAAGCTGCACCGCCTTCTCGCCCCTTCACTTTGTGCACAAATCAAACCTTAGCTAGGTGCCTAGGTGCATGATGAGTAAATGCTGTTGACTGTCCCGGCATGTATACAACATGTCATGCCACTCACCCATCTTGGGCTGTTCCAAGGTGTGTTATCACATGCTATCTATCAGCTATAGCTTGATCTTGGAGGGCATGCCAGTGTAAGGGGCATCAGAACACTGCCAACTTTGTCATCTGTCCAGGGAGTGCTGGGCATACTGCTGCCTCTTCTGAGGATAAGCAGCCAGCAAGCTCTGGAGCCAAACGCAGCCAGTTACTTCAGTCGACAACATAGAAAATAGGCACCCTCACCCTAATTAGGCCTGAATGTGAGGTCTGCGAGAGGCCACATGGGGTATTTAGCTCATCTGCCCTCCGCTCCACGGTCTTTTCTTTTACTGAGAAGCTGATTAAAACAAACACTTTGTGTACCAACTATCTTTCAGTATGCACTCTAGTTTTGTTTAACAGAGTCAAAGTTCTTGTGATTTATTCTGAAGTGTATTTGCTTTCTTTACACTACAGTTGAATTTGGCTTGTCAGTGCCTGGATACTTCCTTGTTTTGTTTTCCTTACCGCCATGCCGTGGTCCACTAACAGGGTTGGGGACTGCACTAGGGAACCATCTGGACTGTCACTGCTCCTCCGCTCTTGGCAGCCACTGCAGGCCTAGTGGGAAACACAGACACCACTCAGAGCTGGCGCTCTAATAATGGCTTCCACTTGGTCCTGCAGTTATCAGCAGGACAGGAAACAGACAACTTGAGTCTGTGTTGTATGTGATTTCTTGCTGCCCACCTGCCTACAGCCTTTACCCCACCTTTCCCTCACTCGGCACAGGGAGGTACCCACCCCCATGTGACGAGTTGGGAAAGGGTGGGTTGACCATCCTCTTCACTCCTTGACTGATGCGAAACTCTAGTGCTACAGGGCTTAAGTCTAAAACGTCCGTGGCTAATTTTACCCCCACGTCATCAGGGGGTGGAGACTTGTTCTTTAGGCTATGTCTTTGCCAAGCTGATGACCTCACAAGTCTCAGGGCTGTGAGCGCATCAGCCTTGCAAATACATTAGGCTCTGGTCCCACCCACCATCAGCAGATTTAGGAAACGTTGCTCGCTGGCAGGCAGTGTTTCACTATCATGAGAGTCTCTCTGAGACTAATCACAGCAAAAAAAAAACTGCCCCCAAGAAAGATATGTAGGAAGGTGACCCTTTTTACATGGTTACCTCACTCTTGTTGCCTGACATCTGATGCAACCTGACTTGATGTGCCCTGGTCCCCTGCCAACCAGGTTCCCAGGGCATGTGTTCTTTCCCAAGACTGAACTATTGTACCCACAACTGGCTCATCCTTGGCTACAGGTAAGCCCCTTGTAAAAGGTACAATGGGTACCAAGGGCAATGTGACCAGGGAAGGCTTCTAAGAGGTGCAGCACCTATTGTGCCACCCTTAGAGGCCCTGCACCTTAAAACACACACACTGCCACTGCAGGCTGCATGTTTTGGTGCAGAGAAAAAGTGAAGAGTCGACATGGTACACATCCCTGTGTGCCATGCCTGCAATCCACTGCCTAAGACCTAGGAAAGTCGCCCCTCTAGCAGGGTCTTTGAGCACTGTACCCCTACAGTGTCTAGGTTGATTCTTAGACATTGTAAGTGTAGTAAAGCCATAAAGAGTATATTGGTCATTACGTACTCCACAGCTCCAGAATGGCTTTCAATAAAATTTGGGAAGTTTGGTAACAAACGTCTCAGCACATTAAACTCACACTAATGCCAGTGTGTTATTTAATGTAGAAAGCACTCAAGGGCATCTTAGAGATGCCCCCTGAAAATCGACCAGCCCTGGTTAGGTTTCTGAATGTCAGCCCGTCATTTGCCACCACCAGACAGGTTTCTGGACACCTGGATAGACCGCCTCGGCTCTCTGGGTTCAGAAACAAAGCCTATCCTGGGCAGAGGTGTCATGTCTCCTCCCCCAGGATGGGCTGGGTCCACGAAAGCAGAATCTTCAAAGGCCTGCCACCTTTGGATGCTGTCTATGCCTTTTGCTACCCCCAGCAATTGGTTCCCACCGGTTCTAGCCTCCACTTTAGGCGGGAGAATCGTCAGGAAACCCAAGCTAGGAAGAGAGGTGTCTTCACCTTTGCCAACCCCACCCCTCTGGTGGGGAGGCGAGGTGAAGCATACATCTCAGTCCCCTCCATCTTGAAGATGAGAGGACTCGGGCAAGTAGGAAGAGGCTCATGCCTCCTCCCATCGGAGTGTGGCATGCTAGGGGGTGTACCCACCCCATGGAAGGGACCCGTTGGTCCCAACCTGCACACTGCATTAACGCCCCTAAAGTTAGTATTTAGGGGTGACCCTGAACCTTGACTCCTCAGATTAGATTGCTTACAAATCAAAGTATCAATTCTCAACCACAGCGCATAAACATTGCAATTGTGTACACAGGTAGACATTAGTTCTAATTAATCTAGCTGTTTCGTCCATTTGCCCCAAACCTTCTTATGTTTGGTTGGGCAACCCGGGCCTCAAATAAGGGATTTTCCTGTGCGGCACACCAGTCTATGCCCTGGCGCCATTTGTTTATACTTGAGGGTTTAGAATGTGCCCAAGCAGCAGTGATATCACGCTTGGCTACCGCAATAGCTGTCCCAAGGAACAGTTTGTCAGCTCGGGGTCTATCTAGGCCTACGGACTTACGGGGTCATGGGGAACCTGCCAGCCCAGGACGTGTGTGAGTTCAGATTCTATTGCTACCCAGTACGGAACATAGCTGGGGCAGGTCCAGATCATGTGATAAAAATCGGCCGCTTCCTGTCTGCTGCGCGTGCAGTCTGGAGAGGGACGTAAACCCGCCCTATACAAGCACTCTGGGGTGAGGTAGGCGGTGTGCAGGTAGTATAGTTGGATTAGGCAGAGTCTGGCTCAGGTTGTGATGGTTTTGGGGCCATAAGGGCGTCACGTCAGTCCTCCTCCTCCAGGTGGCCCAGCCATCCCTCCCACCGGGTTCTGCGTGGATCGAGTGTTGTTGGGCCGTTATTGATAAGGGTTTGCACATTTTATATGCACAGATATTAAATACTTTGTTTTTTACCTCTTTTGCAATGATAGACTGGGGGTGAAAGAAAAGGGGGTGGAACCCTGACACCCTTGTTCAGAAACCCCTGCTGCTTTTGGTGAAAATAGAGAATTCTGAGTCTGGGTTATGCCCCCTCCCCACAGGAAGTGGTCATATAGGGGCTGTTGTCACCCCAGTGATAGGTAGCACATTGGCTACTACCCGAAACACCCCTAATTAGAGTATTTAGCCCCCCCACCAACACCAGACCAGCATCTTGTCTACCTGGGAACAGAAGAAGGGCAAAGACCGTGAGAACTGCGGACCTACAATGAACTTGGCCCAAAACCTTGTCTGGCTGCTGGTTCCTCAACAGTTGCAAAGACCGGATTAGTCCAAAAGCTGTGCATCTTCCCCAACACTTGGAGGAATGCCAGCACTTCAGTAACAACTTAGCACCTCCCTTGGAGTGAAGGAGCCATCCCCCTGCATCTGCAGGCACTGACCACACTTGTTCACTAGCTTGTTTGGCTAGCCATCGATCCCACCAAGGAAGCATCACGCATGGAAGAGGTTTTCTTGGTTCCAGGAGGTCAGCCCCATCTTTTTACTGAGTTGAGATGCTAGACCCTCAAGGAAATCCCTGCACCAATACACTGGGTACCGGAGCACTTGCAGCAACCAAGGCTTGTTTCAGTTTCAGTTTCATTGGTCTTTATTCGGATATGCATTATCCATAAAGGTACAAACATTTCTCATAATCATTTACATAAGTCATCTTCATTAAAAAGTTTTTTTTTGTTTTTTTTTAAACAGAATTAACTGTGGATCTAGTCAATGAAGGTATTGCAAAATGTCCACACATATTCAAATAGCAGCTTCAATATTAAAGTGCAAAGTCCAAATATTACAGGGAATAGCAGCAAAGATGGACTGATTATTAAATCACATTAGAGTTACAAATAGCAGCATCATATAAAAGTGCCAATATGCAAAGTGCGAGTGAAGACCAGGGACACAACAGAAACTCATTAGATTCCAATCGTAGGGCTCTATACGCCAGCATATTATTCATGTTACACTAATAAGATATAGAATCCTAAAGTGCATATAGTGCATTCTAATCCACGTTCAGGAGTTCATAGAGGAACGCGAGCGGATAACCATTTTAAAAAAAGTACAAACTCGATATATTAAATCATCATCCTTAAGCTGGAGAATAATTTTGTATGCAACCCTAAAATCTGTTATTCCCTTTGTCCTAATAAACGGTATCAATCTCTGCATACTATATTTTTGATAAAAAGTGCAGAAAAACAGGAAATGCAGCATAGACTGTTATCCTAAATTGCCACAAGGACAGGCCAAATCCTCAATATTGGGTTGATAACCCAGGGGGAACCACAGCAGATATTTCATTGTACCCGATCTAAGGCGAAGAAGGAGACTTCGCTCCCAACGAGTAATGTCTCTTAAAAGATAACTAACAGGTAGACTGGATGGAGGTCCACCTTCTTCTGCCATTAATATATACTGTCCTTCGGATACTTTAATAGACTCCTGTGCATGTCTTATATCCCCATAATGTTTATATAAAACTTTACGGATGATATTTCTATCAATTCCGTCTAATTGATCAGGTTTATAAAAGATATGGCCAAGGTTAACGGCTGTCAGATTTGCCCGTACTTCCGCAAGCCACGGTATGTCGCCACCCCTGTCACATTTTAGACAATCAGCCAAGATATCCCTTGTTAATGAGGCCGCCGGGTTTTGCCATACCTTTAGCCAGAACAAGGCGGGTCGAGACCTAATATAATCCTCCAAATAAGGTAGTCTTAATTCATTATGACAGATAAAAGTAGAAGATGAAATTGGCAGACCTAAAATTCTCCTGCAGAATCTGTTTTCTTCGGCCTGGACACTTTTCAGGCTTATGAAACCCCAAATTTCAGTCCCATAAGTCATAATTGGTACACATTGTGTCCTATAGATTTTAAGTAGAGACAGTACTACCTCAATTCTTTTTGGTTGAGGGAGACTTATTACTGAATTAATTGCTTTAAAAAATGTGGTCCATCCATAAGCCAGATGCGGTGTCCAGGACCCACTATCTGAGAATTGTAGACCCAAATACGGGAAAGTGCGAGTGCCGAGCAGAGTCTGAGCCAGTAATAGTGTTAATGAGACATTTTTTAGGGCCGCAACACATTAAAAAGGATTTTTTTTAATTTGTGCAAAGATTCAGACTATTTATTAAAGCTACAAAACCCCTAACTAAAATTCGAAGAGCATTGGGTGTTCGCCCCATTAAAACAGAATCATCTGCGTATAGTAGGGCGGGTAGTTTGTTACCATTAATTATTGGGACATCTGTAGTTTAGTTGAACAATACATTATGTAGCTCATTGACATATAAAATAAATAAAAGTGGGGCAAGAACGCACCCTTCTCTGACGCCTCTACCAACTACAATTTCCCCTGAAACTGCTCCATCCATGCTTATTCTCACCCGAGCCCTTAGGTCCCTATGTAGATACTGCACCAAGTCTTTATCCAACCCGTAATCTAAAAGGCAATGCCAAAGCCTGGATCTATCATCAAAATCAAAAGCAGATGTAAGATCCATAAATGGCAGGTAGAGAGGACTGTGTCGGGCGATGGTATATTTCCCTACAATTAAATTAAGGTTCAGACACTGTTCCACCATTCCAAGATTGGTTTGGAAACCTAACTGGCATTTATTTAATATATTTCCATCCTCTGCCCAAGTTCTGATTTTGTTAAATAGGATCCTCCCCAGTATCATAAGAGTGTTATCAATTAGGGAGATTAGTCTGTAGCAGCTCGGATTAGATCTATCTTCCTTTTTTAAAAATGGGGATGATTACGAATGTGGACCACATATATGGAATTTTAGGTATTGTTAAATTGTTAAAAACATTCAGTAGCAGGGGAGCCCAAAACTCTGGCCTAGATTTTATAAGGTCGATGGGTAGCCCATCCGGGCCTGGGGCTTTATTTCCAAGGCTCTGATTTATTGCATCCTCGACTTCTGACAGAGATATTTGAATTTGAACGAGGGTAAGATTTCCGAAAATATCTTCGCATTGAGACATGGAAGCATACATTTTTGAAAAATGAGCTACCCACGCTTCACTTGTTACATTGCAGCTTAACACGGTGGATGTATTGCCAAACGCTTTCAGTGACTTAGTGGCTAACCAAAAACCATTTGTATTATTAAGCTTAGCGGCGCAGGCCAGGTTACTCCAATGCTCTTTTAAAACCACATCTTTCCTATGCTTTACTTGACTCTTATAAGTGTGCCTTAACACTCTAATAAGGTTGAGATCTCTGGGAAAAGCTATTAACGCGGCTTTGAGTTCCCTGTTTGCCTTAGAACAAATATTATCAAACCACCTGGGGTCAGGTTTAGGTGTCACTACAGGTCTAGAAATTAATTCTCCAATTCCTGCACATAATAAAACAAAAGCAGAGACTGTCTCTGTGTTAGGGTGGGCCAATGTGAGACACGTCTCACAAAGCGATGAGTAGGTTTTTACCATCTTTTGAAACACCTTTGGGCAGTCCATGCCCTTCCATTTAACTCTTAGGTTGTCAGTGGAGGGTTCCATGTTACTAGCCCCTGGTTCCTTTCTAATATTGGGCCTCAGAGCTGCCCTAAAAGAGACTAAGATTGGGTTATGGTCCCCAAAAGTAGATGCCCTAACCTCTGCCAGAACTAGGTGGTCTTCCAATAATGCTGATATAAAAACATAATCTATAGTTGAGGCTCGTCCGAAACCTCTGTAAGTAGGTGTTGGATTATCCTCATTATTTACAGCTGCGATATCCATGACATTTAAAAGGCTACTATTTGATAGGTGGTCTATTAATTCATGTCCTCTCTTGCATGGAATGACTGAGATATGCTCGGTGGGGCTCACAGTATTACCCCCTGCAATCTTCGCATTGAAATCGCCCCCCAAGCATATCCTTACCGGTTTATACTTTCCCAGCAAATTGTCTATATCTGAAAAAAAGTTGAAAAGGTTAACAAAATTAACATTAGGTATAGTTAAGAAATCATTGTTATAAAAATTGATAAAACAAATAGAAACCCCCCATGCATACATCAATGCTTGGAAATTGGTGTTTTTGGTGAGAATTGATTTTACTCTACAACCCGATGCAATACTAACTCATATTGATAGGCCACCTGAGGGTCTGCCATACTTAGGATGAGGAGGTATAATATTGAAACACTCGTATACTTCGAGATATAACTCTTTGGTTGCCCAGGTCTCCTGGAACATGGGGATGTCATATTTATTTATCATGTTGACCCATTCTTCGAGGTTTAGTTTTTATTCGGTGCAACATAAAGGGACAAACATACAAAATGTAGGAGGTATCACGTTAGTGCAGACCAGGCCATGCCTCTAGCGGTATATCTGCAAAGGACAGTTCGATCATGTGCCAGTCCGCTTCAGCACTGAATGATAGTCATCGTTGCAATGATAAAGGAACCTCCCCTCCTCAAACTCCCCCCCAACCCCAAATCCCGGATCCCCAACACCCCTACCCCCCCTTTCCCACCTCCTTTCGTCCAGTGCGCAGGTCATCTCCAGGCTGTCTACCTTGTTCACCCTTAGCGAGGAAGGAGAGTCCCGTATTTGCTCAGGAGGTCGGTGCTGCAGGACTCGTGAACCTCAAGAGGCGAAGGTATTTAGGACAGGTGAGTTCCTTGAATTCAGTGAGCAGTAAAGAGTGGAACGGTTGCCAAAGATCGTTAAATTGCTCCGTATCCCCCGCTGCTGTGAGCGACAACTTCTCCATGCCCAGTACATGCCATAATCTATGTAGGCAGCCCGTGAGAGAGGGTAGTGTGGTAGTGCGCCAGTGTGACAATATGTTCTGAACTGCCGAACCCAATGCAATGGCTATTTGTCTGCCCCTGCGTGATCTGAGGGGATACATCAACCCATTTGGAAGCCCTAACAGGGTATATGCGGGGAAGCGTGGTAGTTCTGTGTCAAAGTGTGAATCAATGTCATCTAGCACTTCCTTCCAGTAGGGTCCTAGGAGCGGGCAGTCCCATAGAATGTGTGTCAGTGTGCCCCGGTGTCCGCACCCCCTCCAACAGGTGTCGTCCCTGCTACGGTCCATTTCATTGAGCCGCTCCGGCGTATAGTACCAGTAGGTGGAGACCTTAGTCATCATTTCAGTGAGGCCCATGTGGTATGCCGAGTGTCTCGCCCTGTAGGATATCTGCTCCCATTCTTTGTGGCTCAGTGCCCTGCCTAATTCTCGCTCCCAGCGCTCCCTCCCTGGGTTGTATAGATGCGAAGAGAGTGGTTGCAGCAGCTGGTAGAGATCTGTGATCAATTTCGTGTCTGATGTACGTGTCATAAGCCATTTCTCATATGGGAGTAGTCGTCTATCGGACGATTCCCGTACCTGCGGGTGTAATGCCCAATGACGAGCCTGCATATAGCGGAGTCTCTCAGATTCAGGGAGTGAAAACTCCTGTCGAAAGTGCTGGAAGGGGATGATTCCTTCTCGGCTATACATATGACACAGGGCTCGACATCCGGCCTCTCGCCAGTGAGTAAAGGCCCCTTTTTCCATCCCTGGAGTAAAATCCGGGTTATCCACCAACGGTGTGAGTGGTGCCGGGAACGTAGTAAGGTTATGGGCAAGGTTGGTGGCGTCCCAGACCCGAAGGGGCACTCTGGTGACGAAGGAGGCATACAAATTTGCGGGCCGGTGAGGCCGGCGTAGAAACGGGACGTCCTGTAGGGGTCGGCCCGCCACCGCCTGATCCTGGAAGAGCCAGTGCTTATCTGATTCCCACCTGCTCCATTCAACCAGATAACGCAGCTGTGCTGCTTGGAAGTACTTGCGTAGGTCCGGTATTCCCAATCCACCCGCCTCCGGGGCTAGCATGGAGAGAGATCTGCGCATCCTGGGCTTCTTGCCTTGCCAAATAAAGCGCGAGAGATCTGCCTGTAACTGTGGGATCCACCCGACCGGTGGCTGGAGCGGTAAGGCCCGAAACAGGTACGAAACCTGGGGTAGGACCGTCATTTTGACAGCAGCAATTCTGCCTAACCAAGACAGAGTGCTGCGGTTCCATCGCCCTAGTTCCTCCCGGATCTTCGTGCCCAGTGCAGCGTAATTAGCCGTCACCATGGCCGGTAAGGTAGGTGCTAGTTGTATCCCCAGATAAGGCACCAGCTCCGACCTCCAGAGCATGGGGTATCGGCCCTGCAGATAAGATTTAGTGGCTGGGGTAAGGGAGATGTCTAGAGCCATCGATTTCTCCATATTCATTTTAAAACCTGCGACCACTGCAAAGGAGTCCAGCTCCGTAATGCATGCCGGAAGGGCCGTCCGGGGCTCGTCTAGCGAAAGTATAACGTCATCCGCGTAGAGGCTTACAGCGTGAGTAAAGCCCCCGTACCGCACCCCAGTCACCGCCGGATTGGTACGCACCCGTTGGGCGAATGGTTCCATATATAGGGCGAATAGCAGTGGCGAGAGCGGGCATCCCTGCCTGGTACCTCTCTCGATGTTGAAGCTCCCAGAATTGTAACCATTCACTCGCACCACCGCAGTCGGTAATCTGTAGCAATTAAGGATCATGGAGCGGAACTTATCACCTATGCCCGCCTTCATTAGTACCTGTTCGAGATAAGGCCAATGCACTCGGCAAACGCCTTCTCGGCGTCCACTGCCAGCATCATCCTCTCCCCAGGGATCCGGGAGGCCTTCTCCAAGAGGTGAACGATCCTCTTGGTGTTGTCCACCGTCTGCCTCCCCGGGACAAACCCCGCCTGGTCCGGATCTATATGTCCCGGTAGATGGGGGGCTAGACGTGCTGCAAGGATCCCTGTGTACAATTTAAGATCCACATTCAAGAGGGATATCGACCTGTATGAGCCACAGTGCATCCGATCCTTCCCAGGTTTGGGGATAACCGTGACCGAGGCCCGCAGGAGGTCAGGTGGAATGGCCCCGGGAGCAGCGAACGAATTAAAAAGGCAGGTGAGGATTGGGGCCAATGTCGTGCAGAACGTTTTATAAAAAAACGAGGTGTACCCGTCCGGACCCGGTGCCTTGCCATGTTTGAGTCTGGCGATGGCGGAGATGACTTCCTCTATTCTAATTGTCCTATCCAGGTGCTCCGCCTGTGAGGAGTCTAGGGAGGGCAGGGTGACAGAGTCCAAATATGTTGTCATTGCCAGGTCATCCTGCGGATCTCCTGCATATAGATCCGCGTAGAATCTGCGGAACGTTTCCGCTATGTGGGCGTCTTCCGTTACAACCGTCCCTGAGTAGTCAGAGATCCCTTTCACTTGCTGACTCTGATGCGCCACCCGAAGCCTATTAGCCAGCAGTCTGCCACAGCGGTCCCCCCCGGTGTAGTATGCATGGCGTAGGCGCAGCGCAGCGTACTCCGCGCGGTCCAAATCTAGGGCCGACAGGAGTTTCCTCGCCTCCTTAAGCTGCCTCCATATTCGGGGGGCTCCTGTCCTGCGGTGTATCTGTTCGAGCTCACCAACCCATTGGGTAAGTTCATCCCTCTTGGTCTGACGTTCCCTATTTTCAGCAGAGGAAATCGCCAGAAATTCCCCCCTAAGGACTGCTTTCAAGGCCGCCCATTGCGTCGCTAGGGTGGTGTCAGGGTTATCGTTGTGGGACAGGTACTCCCGGATCGCTCCCTCGATTCGGTCAACCACTACTTTCCTGTGTAGCAGAGTGTCGCGGAGGCGCCATGTTCTGGGAGGATTAACCACCGGCGGCAGAGACAAAGTAGCGGAGACCGGGGCATGGTCCGATAGAGACAGCACTCCCAGCTCTGACGCAGAGACCAAAGCCCATGCCGGAGTCGTGACCAGGAGATGGTCAAGCCTCGCATACGTCTTGTGGGCATGGGAGTAATACGAATACCCCCTTTCAGTGGGATGCATATGGCGCCAGAGGTCATGTAGGTCTACCTCTGCCAACTGTGCCTTACACCCAGTTGAGAACTCCCCGACCTGCGGGGAGCGTTGCGCTGATCTATCCATGGCCGAGTCAAAGACCATATTAAAGTCTCCTCCTATGATAATGTGCCTATCCTGCAAAGCAGTAATGTCCACAAGCACTGAGTGCAAGAAGCGTTCCTGCTGGTCATTAGGGCTATACAAGGACCCAATTGTGTAGGCGATACCCCCAATCTTAAACCGATATGCCAACATTTGACCTTTGTGTTCTGCATGTTTGTGGAGGACTTCCCCCTAAAGTGTCTGGCAACGGGGGAGGAGCTACGCTAGCAACCAAGATGGCCGCATAAGCTCCCGGCTCCGCCGACCTCCGCCGGAGGCTCATGAATCCTGACTCCCATCCTGATTTCCCACCGGACTCCCGTGCAGCTGAAGTGCGCCTGACTCTACAGGTGCAATCCCGGAATCTCTAGCTGCTCGGATTGTGAAGATACGTCGTGTGCCATTCTTGGCCTAACTCAGAGTTGAAGCCGGGGCCTCGAGTTCTAACCCGGCCGGGTTGGAGTTGAACAACATCGGTCGCGGGACGTGGGTGGTTCCGGTCTCCTGAAGTGACATCTTTCCTTTTCGCTTCGGATGGTGACCTGGTGGCAGCTTTCTTTTGCAACTACGGCGGCTTTCCATATCGGCTGCTTGGACCGGGGATCCGCCGCCCGGAAGCCCCGTTGAGCTCCCGGGGTTGATGGGCTTGGTTCCTCGTTGGCGGCGACGGTGCTGCGATCGTGCTTGGTAGCACCCACAGTTGTCATCTGCATTGCTTCTGCCTTGTGCCCCGGAGAAGTCGACCTCCGGGGCTCTGATACCCGCCCGGTCGCTCACTGAGGGGCGATGGAGCGGGCCGCAATTACACCGTCGCTGCACAATGTAATGGCCGCCATTGGGGAGCTCCACAAACGAGTCACCGCCACCTTCCAGAGGATGATCGTAACGGTCGATCACATCTGCCGGAGACCGGACTCTGATCCTTTGTTGGTTATGAGCCGGGATGCCTTACCCGCGGCGCAAGCTTCGATTGCTGCCGAGGACCCTGGGCGGCTGTCGGACTTGGAAATTTCTCGCGACCCTAAGATGGCGGTGAACGAGCCCGAAAGTACTGGCTGTGTGTTTGGCCCTCTATCGATGCCGCCAGGAATGGATGTGACTATTTCTATACTTCAGTTTGTCTTCTCCACAGACTATCGGATTTATACCTTGCCTCTTTCAGAGAATGCTCAAAAACGCTGTGCTGACTTATCGTTGTTGGGCAGTGGACCTGGTTTGACTTTTGAACTTTGTCAGTGTTTCTCCTGGTATCACTCCTTCTGTGGTGTCTTTGATCCGTTTCTGTCTTTGGATGCTCTTGTTGTGATGGCGGTTCGAATGGTCAGGGCTTGCATGAAGACTTGCAGCGGCCTGATAGTATTTGATGGGGTCTGCGTAATTGATCGTCGGGGCCAGGGCTGACTTTCCTATGTTTTCTTTTGGCTCTGACGGGTGGTGTCTGTGGGAGCGAGGGCTAGACGGGATTCTGACTGTCTGATTATTGTGTAACTGCTATGTTCGAAACGGGATTTGCTACCTCTGTGATGCCGGGGGCCGGGCGGGATGGTCCATTTTCTGTTTGTGGCTCCCCTATTGAATTTTATTGCTATAACTTCCTCAATGCTGCGATAGGGGATGTCCGCCTCTGGTGGGGAGATGGGAATCTGGGAGCCCGTATCGTTTTGGACCTTTCTCCTCCTCCAGCTTTTCCCTTCCTTGGGGTGTAGTTTAGTGGGCGACAGGCACGCTGCTAGTGGGGTTAGGTCGTAGCCATCAGCAGGGGTGTAGGGTGGGGGGTTGTGTTTTTTTTTTATTTTTTATTTTTCCTTTATTTTTTTCTATGACCTTCCTATTCCCTTTTCCTCTCTTCACAAGAACTGTGGCATATTCTCCTGATCTTTTGTCCATCATATCTGAGTGTCATATGTTCAAGTCGTATATCCTGTATTTCTGGTGGGCGGGTGCTGTTGCGATGTACTTGTGGTCATTTGCATCTTACTGTTCTGCTTCAGCTTTAAGCTGGTATTGATCCTTTTTTCGGTCTATGATCGTAGTGTATTTCTTCGACTTATTTGCCCGTCCCCAGCTGGAATGTATTTCCCCTAATGACACCTGATGTGTATATTTCTTTCTTGTGTTATACTCAATAAAAATAAATATTAAAAAAAAAAAGTGTCTGGCAACCAGGATTGCCACCCCGCCGTCTTAGTGGTGCAAGAAGAGAAAAATTGTGTCAGGAACTTATGGGAGCGCAGTCTGTGAGTGTCTCGGGATAGTAGGTGTGTCTCTTGAAGGAGACAAACATCAGCCTGGGTGCTTTCTAGGAGAGACAGGATCGCCTGCCTTTTGACCGGATTGTTGAGGCCCCTAACATTAAGGGTCACCACCTTAAAATTGCCGGAAGGCATAGGAGAAAGTGTAGGTGAAAGCGTAGTATCCCCGCCTGAGCGAGGCAAGGTATATAAATGTCACCAAAGCGTGTAGGACTTGCATAGTGCACTGGACGACCCACCCCCTCCCTTCCAACCCCCTAGCCCCTACCCAAAACTCCCCCTCCCCGCCCCTCCACCCCCCTCTCCCCAACCAAACCCCAGAAACTCCCCACCACCTCCCTCCCCCCCCTTCCTCTGTGGCTGCCAACAAATCCCAGAGCATCATAAACAACCCCAACATTCCCCACCTCCCTCCTCCCTCATCCCACAACAAGTCCCAAGTTCTCATAGTCCCAGTCCGGTCCCTCAAGGACAAGGCTGTGGTTGGTTACTGAAGTGGACGTCCTGCCACTGCACTCCTGTTCGCCCCCCCACCCCCCCAAACCCCCAAACCTGCGTTATAGAAAGGCTGCGTCGATCTCCCCCCGGAGTCATCTTAAGCTGTCAACGTGACACCATCAGTGGCCGTGTCTCTGGCTGCCTCCTGTACCGCTGTGTCCATGCCGGACCGGATAGTAGGCGAATCCGGGCAGGCGGATGAGGCTGAAGACCGGCGGTCTGGGACTCGCTGCCAGCCGTCCCTGGTGGTGCGTCTGCGACGCGGTGTGGGTGGATCCTCGTCCGACGCGGTGATGCCCAATACCTCGCATGTGTCCTGGAGGGAACGGAGCTGGTGCAGGGTGCCATTCCATGGGAAGATCAGCCGGAAAGGGTGCCCCCACGAGTACTGTGTTTCATGGCTTCTCAGAAAGTCAGTCGCGATCTTAAATGTCCTCCGCTTTTGGAGCGTAATCGCTGATAAGTCCTGGAAGAGTGCGACCGGGTGCCCTCGGAAGTGCAACGACTGCTGCTTCCGAGCCTCACGGAGGATTCGCTCCTTAAGCGGGTAGTCCGGCAGGAAGGCCAGGATGTCTGGCGGCGGTGCCGAGGTCCGGCGCGCCGGGCCCACTCTATGCGCTCTGTCTATTCTGATGGGAAAGTCCTCCGATTACCCCAGTATTTCCCTGAACATGCACTGTAGATATAAGGCAACGTCCTCCCCTTCTTCCCTGGATGGCACTCCCCGGACCCGGATGTTGTTCCGACGAGACCGGTTCTCGAGGTCTTCATTGTGCGCCTGGAGGTCCAGTTGTTGATCCCGCAAGCGGAGCACTTCCTGCTGCAAGTGTTCGATCTCTTCATCTCTGGAATGTCCAGCTCCTTCCATGGTAGCCACTCTCTCGCCCAGGCTATCTACTTCTCTCCGCACTTCTCTGACTTCTCCGGCTACCTCCTGTTTCAGTGTCTGGAAGTCTTCTCGTAGGGAACTGAAGAGAGATTCCAGGAAGGACCTGGTGACTGGTGGTTCCCTTCCCTCCGCTTCCAGCAGGTTTCTCGAGGGGCCCGGCGAGTGTTGCCCTCTGTCAGGTCTCGGTGGCCCCCTGTTCAACATTTCGGGCAGTGTCCGTTCCCCCTTCTTAGCCCCTCGCTAGCCATCGCTGAGGGCGGCGGTGCGTGGGTGGAGCTGCCCGGGCTGCAAGGCCGGTGCGAGGCGCGGTGATGTGCAAGCTAGCGTCGGACTGGTGGGGGGGGCGCGTCTTCGGACTCCGCTATGCAGCCCACCTCCCTTGGCCGAAGTTGTGGATCGACCTTTCCTTCTGTAGGGTCACCAATCCTCCCCAGGTACAGGTCGTCTTTTTGGGAGGCTATGCCGGTGCAGTCCGGACCTCCTAGTCTCCCGTCCCTGCGGACCGAGACCTCGGGCCGGTGCTCTGCGACTCCTTCACGTCCCAGTTGCACCCTCCTAACAATGCGCAGTCGGGTCCCCTTCAGTGCTGAGGCCGTATCAGCAGGCCGCCATCAGCCCCTGCCCGTTGAGCCCTTCCAAATGTCTTCGTCGGAGTCAGCCTCGTGCCCCTGTTGGCCCCGTGGAGTGTTGATAATGTCCCCCTGGGCTTCCGTTGTGTTTCATCCACCACTGGTACTCAGGCTGGTCTCGCGTCTGGCTGCGCCCTAGCGAGGCCCAGATCTCCGAGTGGGCCTGATCCTAAGCCCACTCCCCTCGGCGGCTGCTGCACATCAATGCCCCATGAAGCGCGTTCTCCGGAGCTCTCCCAACCGTTGCAGGCTCCTCACCTGTCCTCCCCCGGTGGCCGGGTCGGTATATGCTCAGGTCGTGGCAGAGGGGCCGGCCTGTTCCAGCTGTAGGCCGCGTCCCCGGCCTCGCGTGAGAGCCTCACGCCGGTTGCTTCACGTCGGTGCTCCCGCCGGCCCTCTCCGTTCGCCCTCTGGGCCCAGGGACCCTCAGCTCGCAGCACACCACCGCCACCGGGGGCCTAATTGGGACCGCAGGGGCTCGCCGTGTCCCGCTCTCCACCGGCGCTCAGGTCGGTCTAGCGCCCGACCACGCCCCAGCGAGGCTTCGAGCTCCGGGCGGGCCGGATCCTGGGTCTACTCCCCCTGCCAGCCGCTGTATGCCAAAGTCTAGGACACTCGACCTCCGTAGCTCTCCCCATCGGTGCCGACTCCTCACCCGTCCTCTCCCGGTGGCTGGGTCAATGTTCGCTCAGGCCGCGGCGGAGGGATCAGCTTTTGCCTCCTGCAGGCCGCGACCCAGGCCTCGCGTATCAGCCTCACGGCGGCTGCGCCGCTCCGGTGCTTCCGCCAGCCTTCTCCAGTCGCCCCTCTGACCCAGGGTCACGCCCGAGGCTCCACCAGCGCCGTGCTCCCCAGTCGAGAAGGCCGCTGCACTTCGGGCTACCGTAGGCAGGGCAGGAGGACCTTCCCGACCACCAGCAGGCCTCCGCGCCAGGCCGCACCTCCACTCCGCCTCGGCCCTTGTCCGGTCGGCGCTCTGCTGTCGGGATCTCGATGCCAGGATCAGAAATAAGGTGAGCAGAGGGCACTTCTCCGTCCCCGCAGCAAATGACCAACAGATCGGGGGGAGATCTGCGCTATTTCGTGGCTTAGGGGTTCAGGGCCGGGAGAGCTTGCGGATAGTGCGACCCCTCACTCTGTCATCTTGATCAAAGCACCTCGATGTTTAGTTTAGAGGCCAGACCGGCCACATTCCAACTCGGCACCTGTAGTAATGAATCGGAGTGATCATTTAGGGGAATGTTTTTGGCCTCAGTTTCGATATTGGCTTTAATATTCTCCACGGGTGCCATAAGGGCAGATTCAGTCAGTTGTGGTTTAGATAGGGGTCAATAAAGAGTATCTAAATCGGAGATGGTAGAAAACATATTTACCGACTGGTAGAAAGGGCTAGTAAGTGGACGCTGTGCGGGTGGTGGTCAATAGAAAAAAACAAGGGGTAGTACACAGATGTTTGTGGGTAAGGGACAGTTACTCTCTCTAGCAGCCAGTATTGATCTAATGGTACCTGGTCGCAGCCAGTATTGATCTAACGGTACCTGGTCGGCAAAGTTTGATGACAATACAATCACCCCCAATAGTTTTTTCTGCTGGTCCCACCCAACCTACCCTTCGTACCATTAAGATATCATGTAAGTCAGACCTCCTATACCCTTTATATTTAGCCAGCCAATCCACACTTTTGTTCTGTAACTGTTCCCAGGACTCTGATTTGTTTTTCTCTAATGGGGGTACCCCTGTAAGAATCAGAACATACGGGCAGGATGCTGGGGGAAGATTTAAAACATCGTTATTTAACTCAACATGCCCATTTGTGTTATTATCGACAGTACTTGTACGGATTCTCGAAGCAACATGGGCGCCAGTAAGGGTTATATTTTGAGTATTGGCAGTATTAACAGATCCAATACATGTTTTTGAAACTGTGGGATCTTTAGTTTTACTATTAGTGTCTCTGGGGGCAGATGGCAACTTTGCAATTGGGGGCACTTGCTACCCACTCTGAGCTAAGTTCTCCTGAAAACTAGCCTGTTGAGGTAACTGTTTAGGTTCCCTATAAGGAGATTTAGCCTTAATGGTTAAAGATTCCAAGCGATCTCAGCGCTTCCATAATTTCGCAAAATTTTAATCCACAAGCCCTTTAACACGTTCATACAATGTATCAATAATGATGTCCATAGTAGTGTCCCTTAGTGTAAAATTAGAAAAGGCAGTCTGTGTAGATTCGGTCTGAGTATATACAAAATCACTTAAAATATCCAATGAAACTGAATCAATTAAGTCACTACTAGGGATTGGGTCTACTAGGGCCTTCGTGCCCCTAATCCAAGTATTTAATGTTGTGCGTTGTGAATTCAAGCGTGGAGGTCGTTTCCGTTTGGGAAAGGCTGGTTTCACTGCCTTCCTCTTCCTTTTCACTCCGCATGCTTCTGGATTAGGGGAAATATCTGAAGTGGCCATGGCTAAAATGTCAATTGGGCAACTTCCAGATGCTGAATCTACTGTTGCTCCTGTGAGGCCAGAGCCTTCCACGCCCAATATGTTATCTCCAATTAGTGGGTGTGGGCAAGGGACAACATCACTATGTGACATTAGTTGAGGGTTGCTTGTATCAGTGTTCTCGATTAGTATTACAGATTGGGGTTTTGTGGGGCCCAGGGACAATCGTCTCCTAGTCAGCTCAATCTCGGTGCTGACTATATTCATCGCCCTCTCCAACATAGTGTCAATAGCGGTGGTATTACGTACTACGGGGGTTGGATTTCGTTTGCCCATAGTTTTTGTTTGCCCCAAGCATTTAATAGATACTAATAAAAGACACCCTACTCACCACTACACGATCCAACTGTTCTCAAAACGGTGATGTCAGGGGGTGGCCCCGCCCGGCCTCGAACGGACCCGGACGGGCTCAGACGGGACCGCCTTTGGCCCGGGCGCGTCCTGCTTGCCAATTTTCTAGCGCCTCCGGGCGCAGGCTGAGGCGTCACGGGTGCGCCTTGTGTCCTGGGGCTGCTGGGAGTTGTAGTTGCAGTTGCAGCCACCCGGCTCTCGCTGGCCATTTCCCTCACGGTGCGGTGAAGAATGAAGAAGCACCCAGCCGTTGCCCTCACGGCTCCGTGCTGGTGGTAAGTTTTTTAGCGGGGCGCGCTCGCTGATTTTCTAGCGCCTCTGGGCGCAGGATGAGGCGTCACGGGTGCGCCTTGTGTCCTGGGGCTGCTGGGAGTTGTAGTTGCAGCCACCCGGGTCTTGCTGGCCGTTTCCCTAACGGCGCGGTGAATAATAAAGAAGCACACAGCCGTTTCCGTGTTGGTGCTGCAGGTACGTTTTTTAGCGTCCCCACAGGAAGTGGTCATATAGGGGGTGTTGTCACCCCAGTGATAGGTTGCCCATTGGCTACTACCCTAAACACCCCTAATTAGAGTATTTAGGGGTCCCCCCAACACCAGACCAACATCTTGTCTACCTGGGAACAGAATAAGGACAAAGACCGTGAGAACTGCGGACCTACAATTAGCTTGGCCCAAAACCTTGCCTGGCTGCTGTTTCCTCAACAGTTGCAAAGACCTGATTAGTCCAAAAGCTGTGCATCTTCCCCAACACTTGGAGGACTGCCAGCACTTCAGTAACAACTTAGCACCTCCCTTGGAGTGAAGGAGCCATCCCCCTGCATCTGCAGGCACTGACAACACTTGTTCACTAGCTTGTTTGGCTAGCCATCGATCCCACCAAGGAAGCATCACGCATGGAAGAGGTTTTCTTTGTTCCGGGAGGTCAGCCCCATCTCTTTACTGAGTTGAGATGCTAGACCCTCAAGGAGCCTCCTGCACCAATACACTGGGTACCGGAGCACTTGCAGCAACCAAGGCTTGTTAGTGTCTAACAGCTACACCACCGTTGCCAAAGCCGACCTGCATAACGTGGGACTTCAGGGCAGACTAGACTTACACCGAGAATGGCCCTGTGTCTGATTTTCATCCCCTCTACAGGTCAAACCGAGAACCGTGTGAGCCTCCAACGCAAATGAACAGCTCCACAGCCCGGGTTCATGACAACCAACTTCGCCCCCTTGTTCTAAAGACCCTCACTAGCTGAGCGCCCCTTTGAGTTCTGACAGATGTGTACCCAGGTCCCCCCTTGCAGCCTTTGTTTTCAGGTGCCCATTGCTTCCTACGGTGTAGCGCTCAAGGCTATCAACCTATCCAACACCTCTGCACCAAGACACTCCACAACAAGTAAACTAAAACTGCTGTTGGTTCTTTGGACCTAGGCCCCCTTGCACCTTAAGTTTGACAGGGCACCCCGCACTTCAAGTACAATTATATACTTGCAGTATATGTCTTTTCTCCCGTAGGATAACATAACTGCGTTTGAGGCTCATACCTCAAAAAACATTATTCGTGTATTTTACTGTTTTTTTGTAACATCTATAACTCAGAAAGTACTTAACTAATCTGATGATCTTGGTGTTTAAAATTATTTTAAAATATTTGTTATTTTTACAAATTGTTCCTAGATTTTCTTTGAGCGTGTGTACCATTTATTGACTCTATGTGCGCAATACATGCTTAACACTTTCCTCTGATAAGTCTAAGCTGCTCCTCTATACTACCACAAATAGAGCATTTGGGTTTATTAAAGTAGCACCCATACTGGACTTTTTGAATGGTGTGCCCATACACTGGCCCACGGCATAAAAACTCAGCTTCTTACATGTGGTTCTTCAGTCTTCCTCCAGAGGAGCTCTGAGTTTGATGCAGGTAACCCTGACATTGCTACTGTTTGACATCTGCTGTCTAACCCGCCGCCCCCGGCCCTGTTTTCCCCCAAATCAATATGAGTGCATTTGATCTGAAGGCTTTAAAATGTACCACATAGGGATGTATAACTAAATCTGCTCTGTTTTACTGCAATATGATCAACTGCAAGAGTTAGCATAAGAAAACTATTCAAAACAAATGAGTGTGATCATAATGAAGTACCACAGCAATGGTGAAAAAAACATTATTACTTGATGAAAAATGTGCCTTCCTAGGTTGAAAACTTTTCTGGTCCATTACGGAATATCTGCACGTCTTTGATTACTGAGTATATGGAATTGGCAATATACCCTCTCTCAGGAGACACAAATAAAAGGAGTGCTAACACAACTATCTGAATCCAGACAAAATAATTGGTATAACAAGCAGTGGTCCCTATTCATTTTGCCGTGCCTTTGTCTCCATTGGGGGGCGGTACAAAAGGGGGTGGTGATGGACGGAGCATCTGAACCAATCAAACACTCACACCCAGTCAAAAGATCTGGGTCTAATCCATCACCGGGCTGGACTGTTCCCATGGGGCACAGGGTCAGACTGATTTGCATATAGCCATGTCTGAACTGGGGTGGCAGAGTGGGCTAAAGAACGGTGATGGATTAAACCCAGATCTTTTGACTGGGTGTGAGTGTTTGATTGATTCAGATGCTCCGTCTATCACCACCCCCTTTTGTACCGCTTTTGGCCGCCTTAAGTGTGGCAGGGTATGCTCAGACGTGAGTCCCTTGCTCACTTTGCCACTGGATTCAAGCAAGCCAGGCTGAAGACGGCTGGAATGCCAGAAACCGGTCCTCGGAAGCTTGTTTCCGGTCCAGGGAAGACATGGCTTGGAAGTTCGGGCTGGACTGTTCCCATGGGGCACAGGGTCAGACTGATTTGCATATGGCCATGTCTGAACTGGGGTGGCAGAGTGGGCTAAAGAACGGTGATGGATTAAACCCAGATCTTTTGACTGGGTGTGAGTGTTTGATTGATTCAGATGCTCCGTCCATCACCACCCCCTTTTGTACCGCTTTGTCTCCAGGGGAACATGATATAAATTATCTCCCAAGTGTGGAACCTCCTGAGAATCACTTAATCACTGGCCATCCAGATTCATCACCGCTATTCTCCGCTATTCTCTTTCTTTGACTTCTCTTTCTTTGTGCCAGATACTATGAAACACCTACTACAGTAATGGACTAAGACTATTGTTATAAGCAAGAAGCAGAAGTAGTGTGGTCACACGGCAAGCATCCTCCAGTGTGTGGAGTGTCATACTTCTAGTTACTGCTTCTCAGCAAAAGCATGACCAGACCTTTGGACATGTGGTCAGGAAGATCCCTGCAGCTAACAAAGAGAACCTAAGCACTCTGTAGACGTTTTGCCTGTACCCTTCCATGAAGTTGTGCTTCATACTGTATTTAGTTGCACTGTCTGATATTTGTTTTGTTGTTGCATAAAAGAGGAGCATTTGAAGAAGTCAATATCGGTTCACGTTTAATGAGGAAGTATTCCCTGGATGAATGTGCAGAAACCCTAGATTTGTAAAAGTGGCTTTGCAATCTAACAGCGAGCAACCTTCCCTGATTCGTGTCCGCTAAGCCCCTTCTAGAGGTTATCTAGAAGTGATGATTTTGAAAATAAAGAAACATACATATTTTGACTAATATTTAAGAGTCTCCTACCCATATTAGTTGTTTTGGAATTGAAGACATTCTAACAATTCAGACTAATTTACTCTAGTGTATGTCTTTTCTCACGCAACAACAATAGCATATTTATTAGTGTTGCGATAAGTAGTGGCGCCTCCAAAAATTGACGTACGTATTGGTAGAAAGGCTATTTGAACGGTGCTACAGAAAAGAGGAAAACCCTCAACCTCCAAATCAGACCGTAGTCCACAATAATATGCACCTGGAATAAACCTAACTGAAAGAATACATCTATCAACATCTGTCATTGTGTTATTTTGCTAAATTACGTACAGCACTCATACAGTCAATGGAATGAACGTGTGCACAGATCCTATGTACAACAATAGCATATTTGCTATTCCTTGAGGATTATTGTACTGCATTCAATACTGACAATTACAAATTCTCTAGCTCCAAGAAGGCTTTAGCAGCTGGCATGTATTTTCATATGAACATAATAATAAATACATTTAAAAACCCTCAATTTGCAACAAAAACGGAAAGCCTGAGTTTGTAAATATTTCTCTTTGCATCTACATATGGGACTTTGTCCAGTACAGTTTATATCTCCTGAATTATTTCCATATATGTAGCATGTTAAAATCTCTATGTATGTATACCGCCTATGTTTGGTCATGTATCTACATATTTTCCTCCCACTGCAGAGAAAAAAAATATATATTATTCACCCCAAGTCTCATCTAATCACCACTCTATGACTCAGCCTATTCATCTTCTAAAATATCCCTTGCCTCCACTCTGACTCATGCCAAACCTCTTTTGCAACTATAAACTTCCAAATAATGCTTTTTTAAACAAATGTTAATTGTCAAATAACACATATAAAGCAGAGCTCTGTACCCCAGAAACTTTTGCAGTAGTAACATACATCATTTTGACTTTGACTATTTTCATGAGTATAGAGGAAAAAATGAAAAGCAATAAAAATGAAATATTACCAAAATGGCTATAACCCCACTAATCCCCCCCTTCGCACTGACGTCCACTCGTGAGCAGCAAAGCAAAAGCTTCATTTATACATTCATGACTTGTCATCACCCAAGAAGCAACTTTCTGCATCACACTAGTAAAAAATTAAACCGGGTCAAAGTGTCTGGCTAATGGAGCAGGCTCTAACTCCAAGCCACAATAGTCCGCCCAGCGCTTCCAAAATTGAAAGCGCTTACGTGGGCACCCACTGGCCACAAAGATAGTAGTCTCCAAGCCCATTCAGAAGTCTAGGCCGTTCTTCCATACAGAGACGTAGGGCGCCGCCGATGCCTTCCAGGCCCTAGCAATATCCTTTTTAGCTAGGGTAAATCCCAGAAGCATAAGATGGTATTTGTATATATTGCCCCCAATTCCGTCCATAACATGCAGGAGTACCAGTTTTGGGGGAACAGGGAAGGTCCCAGCCCAACACTTCAGAGAGGGAGGCCATTACCCCCTCAAGTAGCGCCAACGCAGAGCAGTGCCAAAAGGTATGTAACAAAGTACCCTCCTCATGCTCACATCTGAGACACACAGGGGAAGCCACCAGACCTGCCCTCCACAGCCTAACCCTGGTATAAAGTGAAAAAGGAAAGGGAGGCCTCCTATGTGTGGTGATGAGGGACAAGGAGGATTCAGTAGGAAAACACAAGGAAAGTCCCTGGGCTATGTACTAACTTGGGAACCCTAGTATAGATCATGTGTACCAAAAAGCTGTACCCCAATATTGAAATATCTTCTAGATAACACTATAATACACCATATTTGTATAAATTGTAAAGCAGAAATGCGAAAAAAATGCGAAAAAAAGAACCTTAGATGTTTGTTGTTTTATATTAAAAGTTGTACAGTTTATTACAATGTTCACAAGGTTAAAAACATTATTATGCACAGATAAAAGTAAATACAATATCACAATTAAATTAAAAACAATGAGTATCAGGAGTCACAGTTTGTTTTCGTTGTCGACGCTGCGTTTCGGTGAAACTGTAATAACACCTTCCTCAGGACAAACAAGTTCTATAAAAAAACATTACAATTAGAAGACATCCTTTTTTGTGCATGTAGAGCGGTTAGGGCTCTCTTTGTCTTTTTTTAGGACGAACATTTTTTAAGAACATTTTCACCTCCGAAAAACAACAAGCTAAACAACATGGTACTTAGTAGAGATGTTAATTACATGATTAGGTTCTAATGGGTGTATTTCTGGAAGCATTTTGGTACAAAGGACTATAGCTAAGGGCTCTGTAGTACTGTTGACTAGGCAACAAGAATCGAGTAGCTTCTGAGTGGGAATAGGTATGAAGCGTACCTGTGTATGAATTCTTTGGTATCCTCTGTTAATCAATTATGAGGAACTTCTCTTGCATCAATTTGGAGAAAAATGGCTTCCTGTTTCTTAATTTACAAGTCGCTATTTCAGTAAAAGAATATAGTGAACATCAATGATTAATTTATGTCCATCGCTATTTATTTTCAAAAAGGCTCTCTACAATATAGGAATTCATCAATTTCTTTTATTACCTGTTTGGATTCAAAGATCTATGTTGTAAAGGTTACCGGAGGGGGGCCACCGATTTTGAATTAAGGGACCACTGTTAGAATCAAGAAGACAAGATAAAATGGGCCTCGTTATTCGCTGTTTAACCATTATTATTGTCCTATCTGGTAAGAAGGGGTTACTTTCAAGATATGTAACTCACCTCTAAGGGTAATGAATAGTCCTTCCTTCTAGGATTAAAAAACGCGCCACTGGATGCCTTCAATTATATCCAAAGCGTTGGGTAAAATCAATCACGGTTGTTTTAGCTTTCAACCTGTATAGAATATGTAATGTATAATGTAGTTAATGATAGCGTGGAATTCTATTCAGCGGATAAAGAGGTTTAGATATTACTATTTTAATGGTTTCTGCATCGTTTGGTAGGGAGTTAGAGGGAAAGCAGAAGTCACCGAAATACGTATAAATATGAATAAATATGAGTATTTCTACCGAGGGGGCGCCAAAAAATGCCGCAGTTCGAGTTACAGATGTCGGCATAATACAAATAGATCGGCTGGGCTCGTGCTTTTAAGTAAAACATGCCGCAGTTCGAATTACAGTTGTCGGCATAATGCGAGTAGATCGGATGGGCTCGCGCTTACCTTTAGAATTCGTGCCGGCCTCCTTGCTCCCCTCACGGTCCTATCCACGTCTGCTGCAGTGCATGGTTTGCCAAAGATAAACAGAGTCATTTGACTCCTGTTTAAAAAGGATTCAATTTCCCGGGAAAACGTCAATTTCATGACGTCACGGATAGTTAACCAATCCCAGCGCACTACGACAGAGAACTACAAATGTAGTTTTGTTTACCGCGTTGGACCAGTCTCTATGTTCCCGTTTTCGGTTTCTATTGATAAACGGTAACCAAGGACGCCATATTCCCGCGTGATGAAAGGGCCTATTGTTATTGGCGGTAGCCAAGGACGCAATGGATTTTCTTAGTTGCAATTACAAACCGGGAAATAAGTTAGCAAGGCAACGTCCTAGTTTGCGAACGTGTCGCGCAATGTCAATATTAGCGCGATGTTAATTAAAATAAAATACGCAGCCCTGTGTTGGAGCTTGGGAAATGGATTTACTGCAAAATCCTTTCCCAGTCTTCTTTTGAATTTAGTCCATTGTTTACGGAATTGAAACGGGACATGTAAAACTGTTCACGTTTTTTCCGTTTTAGGGTAATATCTCCTCCTCTAGTATTTTGGGAGATGGATTCAAGGCCACACCATTTAAGGTCATCAAGTTTGTGATTAGCTGACTGCCAATGTTCAGTGAGTGGGGCTCCTTGTTTTTTACATCTGATTGCAGACTTGTGTTCATTCAGTCTCAGTCTGATTTCTCGTGAAGTTTCGCCTACATATACTAATTCACATGGGCATTTAATTAAGTATATTATGTTTTTAGATCTACAGTTAATGAACGATCTGGTGAAATGTTTAGTTTTGTTATGTTCAATAGGATTTCCTTTGATCACTTGGTTGCAATTGGAACATTTACTGCAAGGAAATGTACCTGTAGGTAAAGGGTTATTGTCTATGGTTCTTTGTGATTGGGTAGTTTCCCTATATGTCTGGACTAAACTGTTTCTGATAGTTTTATTCCTTCTGAAGGAAATGATGGGTTTAGGGATTGGTGGATTACTGGTGTTTGTGGTTATTAAGTTCCAGTGCCGATTGATAATGTTTTTGATTTTATTGCTAACTCCACTATAGTTAGTTACGAAGACCATTCTTTTGTCTGTTTCTGGATTATTGGCTTTCTTATGGAATAGGTTTTCCCTGTTGAAATATTTTGCCCTCTTTAATGCTTGGTTCACCATCTTTTTTGGATAGCCCCTATCTGTGAGTTTTTTGGCTAAAATCCCTGCATGATATAAAAAATCTTTAATGTTGGTACAGTTGCGTTTCAATCGCAGGAATTGTCCAAAAGGGATATTATTTTTTTGACATGGAGGGTGGTTGCTGTGATAGTGCAGCATAGTGTTTCTATCTGTCTTCTTAGTGAATAACTCTACCTGCAGAGTTCCACTCACGTGTTTGATTAATATGTCCAAGAACTCGCATTGTTCCTGGTCCACATGGCTAGTAAACTTGAGATTAGTGTCTCCTAGATTTAACCAGGTTATGAATTCTTGCAGCTGTTCCGAGGTACCAGCCCATATAAAGAAAATATCGTCAATATACCTCGACCACATTGAGATGTTCTCGAAGAATGGAGCGGATACATTAAAATATGCTTCTCTTCGAATTGTGATACGTACAAACAGGCCAGACTGGGAGCACAGGTGGCTCCCATGCTGGTGCCTTTCGTTTGTCTGTAGAAATCTTTTTCAAAAAGGAAAATATTGTTTTTTAGGACTATGGTCACGCAATCTATGATAAACGTCTCATGTGCTGTGGGATCATTGTGGTCTTGGCTTAGTATGGTACTGATAGTTTTTATGGTGTTGTCCTGGGGTATATTAGTATATAGTGCTTCTATATCAAGTGTCACAAGGTACTGGGAGTCAGGATTATATGGAGCATTCTCTATTTTCTTTTACTGAAATAGCGACTTGTAAATTAAGAAACAGGAAGCCATTTTTCTCCAAATTGATGCAAGAGAAGTTCCTCATAATTGATTAACAGAGGATACCAAAGAATTCATACACAGGTACGCTTCATACCTATTCCCACTCAGAAGCTACTCGATTCTTGTTGCCTAGTCAACAGTACTACAGAGCCCTTAGCTATAGTCCTTTGTACCAAAATGCTTCCAGAAATACACCCATTAGAACCTAATCATGTAATTAACATCTCTACTAAGTACCATGTTGTTTAGCTTGTTGTTTTTCGGAGGTGAAAATGTTCTTAAAAAATGTTCGTCCTAAAAAAAGACAAAGAGAGCCCTAACCGCTCTACATGCACAAAAAAGGATGTCTTCTAATTGTAATGTTTTTTTATAGAACTTGTTTGTCCTGAGGAAGGTGTTATTACAGTTTCACCGAAACGCAGCGTCGACAACGAAAACAAACTGTGACTCCTGATACTCATTGTTTTTAATTTAATTGTGATATTGTATTTACTTTTATCTGTGCATAATAATGTTTTTAACCTTGTGAACATTGTAATAAACTGTACAACTTTTAATATAAAACAACAAACATCTAAGGTTCTTTTTTTCGCATTTTTTTCGCATTTCTGCTTTACAATTTATACAAATATGGTGTATTATAGTGTTATCTAGAAGATATTTCAATATTGGGGTACAGCTTTTTGGTACACATGATCTATACTAGGGTTCCCAAGTTAGTACATAGCCCAGGGACTTTCCTTGTGTTTTCCTACTGTAACCCTGGTATAATACACACAATGGAGGTGCTTGAACTGGATAAAACGTAGGCTCATGGCAATGGTTGCCCCCCCCCACACCCCCGGGAGGCTAGGGCCTCTGTCCAGTCTTCCTTTTCCATCTGACCTACATCACCTTCCCATGTCTCCCTAAGATGCTGTAGCTATGGGTAACCAGGGACTGGTAGATTTTGGAGAGCTAGGGGACATGGCACGCCTGAACTATAAATATTTTAAAAATAGTTTTTTTTGAGTATCGGACCCCTGGACGCTGGACCTGCGGGTGGCGACTGATGGCCTGCAGTACCTAGGGGTGTTCCTGTCTGAGTCCGCGACCCTCGCGTGGGAGCGTTCTGTGCTGCCAGTGTGGGAACGGGTGCAGACCGACGTTAAAACGTGGTCCCGGATGCCTCTTAACATCTTTGGCCGGTCCGCCATCTTTAAGATGGTGGCGCTTCCACGCCTTCTATACCAATTGCAAAATTATCCCCACTCGGTTCCAGCTTCCTGGTTTCGGCGAGTGAACTCGGTCTTGGGGCAATTCCTGTGGGCCGGGGGTTCGGCCAGGGTGGCGTTACGCACATGCTTCCTCTCTACATACAGTGGAGGACTCGCCACCTCGGACCTTCTGTCCTACTATCAAGCAGCTCACCTACTCGTCCTTAATGACTGGTGGTACGGTGATAGAGGCGACCCGGCATATGCATTAGAGCGCGCACTGATGGGCGATAATACTCTTCATATGCTCCTCTACTCTGCCCGGCTGCGACGGGGCTTGCCTAGTGTCACGAAGACGGTCTTCCTTGTATGGCATCAGGCATTGCGACGCATGGGCTGGTGGGGTAGGCTGACTGCGGAAACGCCGCTGTGGCGTAATGGCAGACTGCCTGCCCTGGCCTCCTTGCCGGGTTTCGGTGGCTGGGACGCGATCGGGATCTCGTCGCTGAGTGATGTGCTGTCTGGAGCCGCTCTTAAGCCGTTCCAGGCCCTTAGTGAGGAGTTCCACTTGCCGCGGACTCAGTTCTTCCGTTATCTACAGCTGCGGCATGCGCTCACACCGTACATTGCCGACCTGGAATCGCTCCCCGAATTTAGCCCACTTTAAGCGAAGCTGTTCATGGGGGAGCTCGGGGACAAAAAAGTGTCCCGCATTTACCAGACGATGGTCACCCACTGCGCCTCCGACCTTCTTCCCCTGCGGACAGCATGGGAGGCAGATGTCGGTTCCCTAGACGAAGATGACTGGCGAGAGGCCCTGGAATCCCCGCGTGGGACGGCTATCGCGATGAGGCTCAGGTTCATCCAATTTAAAATCCTCCACAGGGCCTATTTTACGCGTGAACGCCTCTGGAAAGCTGGACTGATTGAATCACCGGAATGCTTGCGTTGTGGTGTAGAGGTTGGCTCGCTGCTCCATACCCTGTGGCTGTGTCCTAGGCTTGCTGGCTTTTGGAGAGGTGTGTGGAGTTGTTTGTCTGAAGTGCTAGGATGGGACCTGCCCCAAACACATCGATTAGGTTTGCTTCATATTCTCGAGGGGGTGGGAGGGAATAGATATAAGCGCCACCTACTGCTGTTGGGGTTGGTACTGGCCAAGAGAGACCTGGCGCGGGCGTGGAAGGACGAACGGGGTCCCCCCCTGTGTGATTGGAAGGCTGGACTAGACTTTTGTATGGGCCTGGAGCGCCCGATCTTTGAAGCACGTGGGTGCCCCCGCAAACACTTTAGGATCTGGAAAAGGTGGGCCGAGTATAGAGACTTGCCACTTGACCCCCCAGTTGAACCCGAGGAAGAACTCTAGGCCTCCCCCTTGGCGTAGGCTTGTGTCTGGTGCCAGACCGACCACTCTATACGTATTTACGGCTGTTCCTTCTTTGCATGTGCACGGGGTTAGGGAGGGATTACGGGGTGGGATAGGTTGAGGGTGGTCGGGTGTTGGGGATGGGAACGGGTGGGGGGTAGGTTTGAATAAATGTAATTTGCAGTATATTAGATTCAGATTCAAATCCTGTTCTATGTAATGTTTTCAACTGCGTGGTGGTTTCTCCTGTCTGTGGGGTACCACACTCATTGTCTTGCTTGATTATTCAATAAAATCTGTTGTGAAAAAAAAAAAAAAGTTTTTTTGGCATATGGAAGTCTTTTTGTAGATCTTGAAAACATTTCAAGAAAGGCCCCCAGCATAACATCACCCAGGGTATAGATCCTGATATTGCCCCAATCACAAAATACAGGCAGAGCAGCCAACTGTGGCAGGCGCCCATTGCGCCAAAGAGGGGTCCCCGGGGTCAACCTGTTCCACCAACTCATCATCCCTAGCTCCTGCCGCCAGATCTGGAAGACAAGCCTCATGGCAGACGGCATGGAGCTTCGAAACTGTGCAGAGTAGAGAATTGTGTATAGGTTGTGGTCCCCCATGCACCTCCGTTCGACAGCATATGCCGGGTCAGCCCTATCCCCATACCACCATTCGTTGAGGACCGACCGGTGCGAGGCCATGTAGTACGATAGAATATCAGAGGTCGCCAGCCCCCCACAGTATGTGGACTGAAAACGGGTCCGTAGGGCCACCCTCGCCACCCCACCATCCCAGAGAAACTGACCCAAGGCCGCATTAACCTGACGGAACCACCTGGGAGGGATCAGATATGGATGGTTTTGCAATTGTTAAAGCAAGCGTGTGAGCGAGCAAATAATGCTTCTTAAACTCTTCCCTCCTCTATCCGTCCTCTATCCTATTCATCCAACTGACTGACTCACATGTCTACCACTCCGACCAGTCCATACATGCCAACATTTTAGAAAAGGAAAGTGGGAGATTTAAAAAAACTAATAATCTGGAGAATGTAGTCGTCCTATTGACTTCTATTGCGGGCAAAGCTTTAATCGGGTCTGTTGTCAGGTATGGGACTCCCAAGTGTGCTGCTGCAAGGTCGGATATCAGAAAAGCAAAAATATATATTTTTTACCTTTCAGGAGCACTGAGAAAGTGCTATAGCAGGCAGAGAGAGCGTGAAAAGAAATGATGCACTGGTCCGAGGGAGCAAGTCACTGGCAGAGCATGCTCCTGAGTCACCCAAGACCAGTTCATGTCGGCAGAAGCCCATTGAAGAATCTGGTTTTGCATGCAGGAATAGGGAGCCAGGAGACTAGCCTTGAAATCAGTAGTCTTCCATCTGAATCGAGAGGGTTGGCGTGTGTGGCATTCCCATTAATAATGTATACTTCCCCCTACTAATCCACAACTTATCCGCCTATGGGTTCCGGAGTAGAGAACCTCTCGCCAAATAGCACTTCAACTTCTCGTCAGGGATAGTAAGCGCTATATAAATACAATTATAATACAAAGGCCAGTAAACAAGATGAAAAAAACAACAAAAGCATGTGTTATTCCACTTTGTAATGAAAGGTTAAAACATCAAGTATATGGAGAAATCACTTCAAACGTGTTTTTGAGTTCTTTAAGGTATTTATTTTAAACTGAGACCGATTTCCCAGATTGAAAAAAAATACAGAGAATTGTGCACATTTATAGCCTGGCATAGCTTGCCCTTCCAGAATCTCAAAAGTGGAGAATAGGGCCAGTGTTTTCTCTGATAAAGGTGACAACCCTACAACTTGGAGGGTGTGAAGTCGCTGACTTGTAAATAAAAGCACTGGGCTTGATTTTAGAGCAAAGAACTTTATTAACAATATAGAACGCAGAGGAGCGCCGGCTGGCGCTTCCGATCACTATGGCCCTTCGCGCGCTCTCATTAGCTGCGCGCGCAGCTTCTCTCTTCACCCCCGTCGCACGTCACTTCTACGTGACGTGCAACAACTAGAATGCGGATGCTACATATCTCCCCCTTTTTATTAAACAAGAAAGAGTCACTCACAGTTCATTGTCCAATTCAAAATCTCGGTACCGGGAAGGTCTTACCACCTGCCTTCCACTCCTTGTGACCCTGACGGGGTTCTCCATTGACTCTTGACTCTGAGTCTCAGGGTTTACTGTCCCTTCGTTCTCAAACCTTCCTTCTTGCGTGCTTCTCTCCTGCCTGTCCCATTCCACTTCTTGACTTTCATTTTCTCCTTCTTCTCCACTTTCCGTTCCAGCTCTCTCTCCAACTTGCTGTTCCGCGGCTGCTTGATTATTCTCCACTTCGGGGCCTTCCTTGTCTTCCCAATCGGCGCTCTGTTGTTCCCAGCCCAAGACTTTATTGCACCTGGCCATGCGGTCTTGGGACCACACATTTCCGTCACTTAATAGAGCTGCCCGATCATACACTTCTACCACTTGCAACGGCTTGCTGTACTTGCTGTCTCCCTTCTTCTGCAGGGTGGCCAATCTTACTCTTACCCACTCTCCTTGTTCCAGATCTGTGCTTTTGACATTCCTACGTTTGTTGTAGTGGTTGCTGTAAATTGTCTGTGCCTTTTCCAGGTTGGCCCGCACCACTGCAGGGGACCATTCACTGGTGATGAGCTTTTCCTTCCAAATTCTGTTGTCGTGAGTAAAAGGTTCACGTCCCCTTAGTATTTGAAATGGACTATACCCCGTGCCAGTGGGGGTTATTCTGTAGGCCCATACCATGTTCTCTAGCGCCTTCTCCCAATTCTGTCCACTTGAGATGGCCGCTTGTATGGCTCCCATCACTACTCTGTTAAATCTTTCCACTAAACCATTTCCGGCCGGATGGTAAATTGCAGTGTGTTTGACGGTGACGCCATTTCTTTGCATGAACTTAGTCCATTTTTCTGACGTGAACTGGGGTCCATTGTCACTCAAGATTGATTTAGGTATTCCTTCTCTCGTGAAAGTCTCTGACAGGAACTTAAGGATGTTCTCCGTGTCCATGGATTCCTCTACTCTCAACTCTGGCCACTTCGAGTAGCGATCCATGAGCACACACACATACTTCTGTGTGCCTTGATCATCTAGGACCGGTCCCAAAATGTCTATGGATAGTTCTTCCCACGGATTTGAAGGGGGATCAAACTTTCCTATCGCTGGCCTTAATGGTTTTAATGTTTTGTCCGCCTGTTGACATTGGGGACACTCTCGAACATGCCTTTCCGCCCTTATGTCCATGCCGGGCCACCAGTAATTCTGTTTAGCACGTGCCTTGAGTTTCCCGATGCCCAGGTGACCCTCGTGTAGCAAGTCCATCAGTTTTGACGTGAGGTTCCTTGGGGGAATCACCTTATCTCCTCTGTACATGAAGATCCCTCGGTCTCCTATCGACAGTTCTTCCCGCACTTCGAAGTGCGGCTTGAGGCTCGCTCTCACGTTCCTTTTATCCGGCCATCCATGTACGATGTACCCCTTCACTTCCTTTATGTCCATGTCTTCTTCGTATGACTCTGTCCATTCTTGTAGACTGATCAGTTTCTCTTGATCCTCTATTAGAGCTACCAACTCCCCACTGCCGGCAAGATCTTCCTCTCCTGGCTCCATGGCAGCTGCCCTGCTCAAATAGTCCGCTACTCGGTTCCGGCTCCCGGGAATGTACTCAACATCATACCTGAACTCGAGCAACTTTAGGGACATCTTGGATATCCGAGGTGTAGCACTGGCATGTCCGCTCGACGTCAGCACCTTCACCAACGGTTTGTGGTCAGTTCTGAGTTGGAAGCGTGTTCCCCACAGAAATTGCCGGAATCTCATCATGGCCCATACGACCGCCAGCATTTCTTTCTCGATCACGCTGTATTTGCTCTCTGTATCTGTCAGTGCTCTGGATGCAAAGCTGATGGTCTCCATCTCCCCTCTGCCTCTGTCTTGCATGAGTACAGCACCCAAACCTTTGTCACTGGCATCTGTCGTCAGTATAGTGGTGCCTTGTGGGTCATACCCCTTGAGGGGCACGGCTCCGGTAACATCCTTTTTGATCAATTCGAACTCTGCTTGGGCTTCCGGCGTCCATTGGAACACTGTGCTGTCTCTGGTCAACAACCTCAAATTGTGGGTCTTGGAAGCGAAGTGTACCACAAACTTGCTGTAGTACTCCGCCATCCCCAGGAACGACCTGACCTCTTCCTTATTCCTGGGCGGCGGTGCTTCAGCGATGGCTTTGACGTTTTCTGATTTGGGGGTAACGCCCTGTCGTCCGATCTCGTGACCTAGGTACGTCACCGACTGCAGTCCCAACCTACACTTCGACCACTCCGCTGTGAGGCCTTTGTTCTCAAGTGTTTTCAGCACCTTTCCCAGCTTCTGGTCATGATCTTGCTGATCTCGTCCCATCACCAAGATGTCATCCTGGAAATACTGGACGTCCTTGCAGTCTCTGAACAGTTGGTGCATCATTTTCTGGAACACAGCGGCTGCTGAGGCCAGCCCGAAAGGCATCCGACAGAACTGGTAACACCCAAACGGGGTGATGAAGGAGGTGAGCCGTTTACTGTCCGGGTGCAGTGCAATTTGGTGATAGGCCGAGGTCAAGTCGATAGTGGAGTACCACTGCACCCCCCTGGTCTTGGTCAACATTTCCTCGATTCTGGGGAGGGGAAATTTTTCCACCACGATATTCTTATTCAGTTCTCTCAGGTCCACACAGAGCCGGACCTTCCCATTTGGCTTCATTACGACCACCAGGGGCGCCAACCATTCAGCACATGTTATCGGCTCAATTATTCCTTTCCTTTCTAACTCTTGGAGTTCAGTTTGGACTGCTTCTCTCACCGCAATCGGCACATTTCTCACCTTGTGGGCTACCGGAATGGCCCCTTCCTTGAGCACAATCCTGTGTTGGAAGTTTTCCATCCGTCCCACAGTGCCACCAAATACCTTCGGATAGTTCTCTTTCCATTTGTTCATGTTCGGCCATTCCTCTTGCTCAGTCAGTAAAATCTGCTCTTTCCCTCCGGGATCCAGTTTAATTCCTAAGTCCCCTTGGTCTAGCCATCCCAGGACTGAGGGTCCCTTTTCTGCAATGTACAATTTGCACCATGCTGACCGGCCCCTGAATTCGAACAGTAGGCGGCGGAACCCCAACATGGGAATGCGATCCCCATTGTAAGTGACCGGTCTGATGTCTAGCTTTTCCAACTCCGGTCCCAACCTGGGTCTGAATGTTTCTTCCCATACTGCCTGTTGGATGATGGTGAAGGGGGATCCTGTGTCCGCCACCACAGTGATGGCGACTCCTCCCATTGACATGTCCAGGATGGGTTTTGTGGATTTCCTCCCTTCTATGCTCATCACTTGGTCGTATATGCACAAGACCGTGATCACCTCTTCTTCAGCCACGTCTTCTAGATCTTCTTCACCTTGCTCCACACATTTCACTGTTTCCTTCGAATGTTTCTTCCTACATACTTTTCCATAGTGGCCTAAGATACCGCAGTGTAGGCACTTGGCTCTGAACGCAGGACATCTTCTGTCACGGGCATCATGGGACCAACTGCCGCATCTGTAGCACGATGTCTTGCTGTCGCTCCCTGGTTGTCTCCCTTGCCACCTGCTAGTACCTTTAGCTGCTGAGTCTTTTCCTCTTTGGTCCTTACAGTGATCCCCTTCTTGTATTCTGTTCACCATTGTCGGGGCGCCCACGTCTTTCTTGGTTGCTGCCGCACACCTCCTAGCGAGCTCGGCCCTCTTTACTATGACCATAACTTCTTTGAGCTTGGTGTCGCCGCTCGCCCACAGCTTGTCCTGGACCTGTGTACTCGTAGTGTGCATCACGATCTGGTCTTTTATAAATTCATCCTCCCACAGTGCATATTTACACGGAGCCGCTAGTTTCCTCAACGCTCCTACATACTCCTCTATGGTTTCTCCGGCCCGTTGTTTCCTTTGCTGGAAGTTGAACCTATCCACAGACACACATATGGTGGGGCGGTACCTCTCATCCAGGTCTTCTACTGCATGGGCATAGACATCCGTATCCGTGTCCTCTCTCTTCTTGGGCACTAGACTCTTGTAAATCCTGAGACCCTCCGGTCCCAGGTTCAACAGCAAGATGCGTTTCTTCCTTTGGGGGGTGAACTTCTCTTCATTTTCGTCCTCCAAGACCCCTATGAAATTATCAATATATTCCTTCCAATCCTCCCACTTCATCAGGGGTTCACCAGGTTTTGGTAGGAATTGCACCGGTGCAATTGCATAGCCTGCCGGCGTGCTCATCTTCACCTCCTTGCTCTCTGTCGCTTCGACGGCCTTGCTGGTGGGGCTCCCTGGGGTGCTGTCTTTTACTTCTCTATCAGCGACCTCCTGGGGACTCCTAGTGCCAGTCCCCCCTCCTTCTTCCTTGGCAGCCAGCGCTGTTCTTACCTTCACGGTGTTCTTTGAAGGTATTAGCGGTGATCGGTGTGCTGTGGTTTGCAGCGCAGCCACTCAGGCCACTGCGCCGCCCCTCTGGTTGCTGTGGCACTGCCACGCTCCTCTGTCTGTATACCTTGGTGGGTTCTGCTTTGCCCCCTTGAGCTCTCCACTCACTGGCCCAGTGGCGCCGTTCTGTGCTGTGTCCCCCCTTGGCCTGGGGTCGCCTGCTTGGCTGCAGTCCACGTGGAGGTGGAGATTCAATTTATTTTCTTCCTTTCGTTTTTTTCTTTTTTTTTTTCTGTTGGGTGCCAGTGGGTGCCTCCCGTCCTCGTCGCCACTGTGAAGTCGCTGACTTGTAAATAAAAGCACTGGGCTTGATTTTAGAGCAAAGAACTTTATTAACAATATAGAACGCAGAGGAGCGCCGGCCGGCGCTTCCGATCACTATGGCCCTTCGCGCGCTCTCATTAGCTGCGCGCGCAGCTTCTCTCTTCACCCCCGTCGCACGTCACTTCTACGTGACGTGCAACAACTAGAATGCGGATGCTACAGAGGGGGTGGTCGTTGACCTCCTTCGGTGTTGTTAGCCTGAGTGACCACATTCAAAGGACATCATTTTCAGAACGTATAAAGTCTGTTTTTGATCTGCAGCTGCCTATTGTATTTACCATTATAGCCGGCGATGTTAACATCCAATTATTAATTTAATTTGGAACAACTACTTTAAAGCGTTGTTTTAAACGCCGATGTTCAGGAGACACAAGAAGTGATCGTACGCTATTCATGTTACTGTCTAGTAGTTAAAGTGTACGGTCATTGTTCATCGCTCAACATGTCTGAATTGTTTCCAGTTTCTGGAATACACCTCCCTATGCACACTCCGACCCTCTACTTTTAATATCAACCAATCATAGCGGGGCAAGCCTCTTTCAAAGTGGCCGGGAGGCACAGTTAGGAAAAGCCAACGAAGAGCGACATCCTTGCTTCATACCTGGAAAAGTAAGTTTGCATTTTGCATCGATTATCTGAACACCTTGTTTCAGTGTACGAATAACTCAAAGCAGAGGGCTGCGGAGAGTCCCGCGTGGATTTAAAGACGGCAGAGTGTATAGAGCTCTGCTTGAGCCCAGCAGATGCCAGAGGGGTTGTAGAGCTAGTCTCTAGTACGGTGCTGTTGGTTTACATGCAGGAATCTGAAAGAGGAATTATCGTAAATCAATAAAATGTAATTCTACTTCCCCTACAGTTAAGTACATTGAGCTTGCTTAAATAAATTAATAACCATTTTCCTGTCATTTGGTGTAGGCGTTCCAACCGCTTGAGCGACCAGGTTGCCACTTTTCTTAGTGAAAAATACTCGGCGTTTTAGCGGGTTTTGAGGTCCCCAAAAATCATGAGATGGGACTTTAATTTTCTATTAAATCTGCTGTATTTTATAAGCTTTGCAAAGTAAATTTAGTATAGGCATCTCTAGAATACTTAGTTTGGCGTCAATTTTGCATTTGTTGCGTGTCTATGTATATATACATGTATGTTTTTTTTTAAACTGCCTGGCATGAAATTGCCGTCTGGTCTGCATACATACTGTTAAGGTTGCAACCCTATTACGTAAACCAGTATTTACAAGAGTCTCGGAAGCGTACACAAGACAAAAACATTGCCGCATGCCATATTTTTTTGCTAGCAGTATTGCTATACTTCTCAAAAGCAGAGGTGAGGCACAGAAATACTGCTGTGTCCGCCAAAAGTAGGCACATTTTTGTGTTTCTTCTTGAAAAGGAAGTGTGGGCATACAAATATATCAGATATTTATGGATTGAATACTTTTCTATTGTAATGGTAATCTTGTTATTATATTTGGATAGAGTGGATTAAAGGCACTCCAACTATAATTTCCTTACATATTATAAAAGTAAAGTTGGAATAGAACATGTATTGCTCTGTCATTTCTGTGCTTTTGATCGGAAACATAGAAATGTAGCTACCATTTTGTACAACGGGTATTTCAGTGCCCCTTCTTAATTTCCGAGGGGAGGCATAGAAATACTGTAATTTTCGGTATGTCAATGCATTCGCTTTCAAGGACAATATATATATTCTTGACAAACCATGCATTGTGCAGTCCATAATAAGATGTTACTGTCCATGATAAAAATGTGTCTGGAACAAAATTATTTCGTATTTAACAATCAAATTTACCAGCAGACCAGGGGTGTCGCGATGGGGGCCTGTTTCTCCCCCAGTTACGCATGTTTACACATGGGACTGTGGGAGGAACAGGTCCTATCGCGGCAACTCCGTGGCATTATGGAGCAGAACATCGTTATGTACCTCCGCTACATTGATGATTTATTTTTTGTTTGGCGGGGTACTGAGACGGCAGCTAGTGAGTTTGTCAATGAGTTGAATGTCAATACTTTGAACTTAAAGTTTACATCTCACATTCATGCTACTTCCATCTGTTTCCTAGATATGCAAGTTTATGTGGATAATAACATCCTAGCCACTAAACTCTATAGGAAACCTACAGCTGGCTATACTGTCCTACATGCGGCTAGTCACCACCCGCACCATCTGATACGCAGCATCCCTTATGGGGAGATGCTGCGGATCAGACGGATATGTAGTTTAGAGGCTGAATGTGCGGCTGCACAAGAAGCCAGTAAACTGAGATTCTTGGCAAGGGGTTATTCCAAAGATATTGTTGAGTCGGCTATTACAAGGACTCAACAGATGCCCCAGGATGAGGCCCTAACTTCTAAGCCTCGGGGTATATCCACTGCCACTCAGGATGGAAAGGTACAGTCACGCATGATTTTGTCATTCAGTAGGCAGCACTCTGACATTAGAAAGACATTTTATTGTAATTGGAATCTCATTAAAGGAAATCCAGTTATAGGTCAGAGGGTTCCGGAAAAACCGTTGCTTACTTTTAGGAGATGTACATCTATGGCCAAGTCACTAGTCAAAAATACCCTAGAACCACAGATGTCCGGTACATGGTTGGCCCTCAGCAAAGGCTTAAAAAAATGCACTCAGTGTAAGGCCTGCCGGTATGGATGTAACAAGAGTAGTTACATTAGCCCATTCAAACAACATCCGCTGGAAATCACTAAAAGACTTACATGCAAAACAGATTTCGCGGTTTATGTGCTGGAGTGTTTGTGTGGACTGAGGTACGTGGGAAGCACCAGGCCACCGGCCCACAAACGAATACTCCAGCACATAAGGGCAATATTAGGTAAGGATCAAGCCTATCCGGTGGCCAGACACTTTGAGGAAGTGCATGAGGCAAATCCCATTAACCTCCAGTATTATGTCATCGACACTGTGAGGCCTCTTAAACGGGGTGGTGACAGGGAAGCGAGGCTTCGACTTCTCGAAACAAGATATATTCTGGAATTAGACAGCAAAAATCCGAATGGATTGAATGCGAGTTAGGATTTGTATACTTGTCTATAAAGGGGCCTTTTTGCTGGGTAGGCATACCCATAGAGTGGTGCTTTTCATTGCAGGGTTCAATTATACAACTGGGTTATCGTTTTTATTTATTGTACTGATTGTTAATGAATTGCGGATTTTTCTAGATTAGATGATCATGATGTGTCTCGCGTCTAACTTATGTTATTTTAAAGGTGGGGGGTTTGTCAGTATTATTTTTTGATTATATTTTGTTTAGCACTTTCACATGCACTTTACAAATGTATTTGCACATAAAGACTCCTGGTGACCAATAGGATATCAATGTGACTTGTGGTTAGAGCCATACTGTAGACAAATTGGTTTATAGCCCACTTGGGCAATATCAATAATTTGAACAACATGGTTATTTAATTTTCCATTTAAAGTAGCTAATTTGTTGAAAGAAAATATTTGTAGTTAAATGGGCTGCAGCATGAGTTTGAATTTTGCAATTGCAACTTATATGAATCTGCAGATACACGTGTTTTTTAAAATCGAAAATGTGATTTTAAAAAAATTGTTCTAATATTATGAATTGCAAATGATTTTATCATATTTATTAATTTTATATTCGCCCGATCAGATCTTGCACTAATTTGCAGGTCTTTATAGCTACTAGGAAGTATGTTTTCTATGTTGTTCATTGTTTGGCTGTGCCTAATCATTGCACCAGCACTTTAACCACTGGTCACCGCCTAACGTAACTTGCCATGTGATCAAGCTTCGGTGGAAGCGAAACGCGTTATGGCGGCTGGCTGGCTGAAAAAGAAAGCACTCTGAGTGAAGCACAGAATTCGGGTCTGTTTTTCGTCATTCTTACTAAGGCAGGAGCCTTGTTCTTGGTGGCAAGTTACATATATATATATATATATATATATATATATATGCAATAAGCAGTTTTTGCGCCTAGTCAATATCAGCACAGAAAACAGCAAGCCAGAAATGCACCCTTATTTCAACAATCTACAGTACATCTGAAGGTGACATTCTTGATGGACGAACCGGGTGTTGATGGCCCATTCCTCTACCCAAGTCCGTAGTATTCCCTCCATGTTTAAAACTGGGTTTCTGGTTGGCAGAGATATGCACCCTGTTCTAGCAGGAACCACAATCCTAGTCAGGGTAAGTCACAAACACTCCCTAAATTAACCTGTCCTCGTCCTCTGGTAGCTTGGCACAGAGCAGTCAGGCTTTACAAATTAAGACGCAATGCGTAAAGTATTTGTGCAACACTTCAGACTTAAAACAGTGAAAATACCACACAAAAAGATTCCACACCAAGTAAGAAAAAATGGCTCGTAATTTAATAAATGAAACAAGACCAAAAAACAACAAAAATCCAATAAGTAGAACTTGAGATATGATTTTTTTTAAACAGTAAACTAGTGCTTAAAACAATAAGCACCTGTTAGAACTGGGATTTCTGGTTGGCTAAGCTTGCGCCAAAGTCAGGCAGAAACCACAACTCTAGTCAGGGCAAGGGAGTTACATGCCAAAGATATCCCCTGCTCACCCCCTTGGTAGCTTGGCACGAGCAGTCGGGCTTAGCCCGGAGGCAATCTGTAAAGCATTTGCGCATGCACACAGCAACAACATCCCAGGCACACTACAAAAGGAACCCCACACAAGGTTATATAAAAATAACTTTTGTATTCTAAAACACATCAGGGGGGCGTGGCCAAGATGGCGGGCAGAGAGGACGCTCTCATCGTGTGCTCCCGAGACCCCGGAGCCCTTGCACCGCCTGGCACCGCTGATCTCCCCCGGATCGAGCGGAGGCAGTGCCCAATACAGGTGGGCGAGTGGCAGCACGACCTGGGGGCCTCCGGTGACTCCCTAGTTACAGGGAAGCCGAACCAGAGTGGCACCCGGGATGGGAGTGTCCGCCGAGCTGACGGAGACCGGCGTGGTCGGAGATCGGAGCCCGCCGGAGGTCCAGCGAGGAGCCTTGGCGACGCAGCGGGGGCCGGCAGAGCAGAAGCGCACCCAGTGCGAGCCCCGGCAAGGCCAGGGGGCGGAGATCACCAGCGAGCCGACGCCGTACCGCCCGCAGCCCCAAGGGGGCGGGCCGGCGGAGAACTTCTACGCGAGCCCGGGGATCAGGTAGGCCGGGAGGCCTGCTTTTGCGCACCAGCCTTGAGACCCTCTCCCTGCGCCCCAAAGGATCGGACGTTACGAGCGGGGGTCGGGGGGCGTTCAGAGGAGACCTGAGGATCACAGGCGCGGCGAGCGACCCCCGCCCTGACGCAGTTCCGAGGTGGCCCCCGCTGGGCCTTTAGCGCGGAGGCGGCGCATGTACCGAAGGCCCTGACCGGAGGTGGGCCCCTGCCTCCTCGTCCACCCACGGCACCGGAGCTAGGCTGCTACGCCGGGACCCTCCATTGGGGGCCTCCTTCGAGACACGGGACTCGCAGGGTCCACGCACAGAGCGGCACGTGGATTGCGGTGGCGTACACCGACCAAGAGGGGGACCGGCCTGCGACGCCATTCATTGAGACGCCGAAGGGAGCGACCCCGAGTCCTACAGGTGGGCTATAACACAGACGTTGGCCCGAGGGTGAGGTGAGAGCCCTGACAACGCGGCGCTTTGGTCCTGGTTGGGAAGGGGTACGCTCCATAGCCATCGCCTCTGGACATTTTCCTCTACTCCGTGGTGCAGTGGGGGTGCCCTGCCACTGGGGGTCGACAGCTACGGCCATCCTTGAGGTGACGTTCCTGAGACCTGGGAAGCCCCCCGGCTGGGATTAGACTGCGAAGTGACGCACCGGGGGAGCTTTTGCGCGAGTCTTGGCCCCTACACCGCCCAGAACTTTATCGGTGCCCTCCCTATTACAGCACGCTCCCGACCCCACGATGTCAGGCAACAGAGGGGGTAAGAAAGGTGACCGCACCTTACCGGAAATGCTGGGCAGGAGTGCCCCGAGACGGGACAGGAGTCAGCCTGCCCCGAGCCCCCCGACCAGCTCTCGGGGTGCGGAGGGAGGGGAGCCTCCGGTGACCCGCTCGTTCCTGGAGTCGCTGTTCAGCACCCTTAGGGAGGACTTCCAAACGCTGAAGCAGGAGGTGGCCGGGGAGGTCCGAGAGGTGAGAAGAGAGGTCGACTCCCTCGGAGAGCGAGTATCTACCATGGAGGAGACTGGTCACACCCGCGACGAGGAGATCGCGCACATGCAGCAGGAGGTCTTGCGGCTCAGAGACCAACAGATTACCCTCCAGGCCCACGCTGAAGATCTCGAGAACAGGTCCAGGCGCAACAACATCAGAGTCCGAGGCGTTCCACCTGGAGAAGAAGGGGAAGACGTGGCCGCTTACCTGAGAGATATGTTTCGCGACATATTAGGCGAACCCGGAGATTTCCCGGTGAGGATTGACAGGGCTCACAGAGTAGGCCTGCCTAGACGGGCTTCGGCACCGCCCCCGGACATTCTGGCCTTCCTGCCGGACTTCCCTTTGAAGGAGCGGATTCTCCGCGAGGCGCGGCGGCGGCAGCTGGTGAGTTTCCGGGGGCATCAAGTGGCACTGTTTCAGGACTTATCTACGATCACCTTACAGAAACGCAAATCATTCAAAATCGCCACAGATTTTTTGAGAGAACATGACACGCAGTATTCCTGGGGTCACCCCTTCAGGCTCATTTTCCGTTGGAATGGGACTTTGCATCAGCTTCGGTCCCTTCAGGACACCTGCGGAGTGCTTGGAATCACAGCGACGGATGACGACGCTCCCATGCCTCACCGCCGACGCAACACCAGGGAGGGATGGCAGACAATCCGAAGGCGGCGAACCATACCCCTGCCTTCGCGACCCGACTCGCCCATGGTCCGAGCGGAAATGGACAGCGCAATACGGGAGGTATCCAGAGACACATCGGCTGGTGATGTGGCCTTGACGGCCTAAGCATACTCCGGGGGGAGATCTTTTTGGCTTCATCATCACTGCAGGTGCGAGGGTTCCGGGGGGGGGGGGGCTGCGAGGGGGTGCAGGAGGTGGCTGGACGTCCACTAGAATAACTTACCACAGACTCGTCCGATTCGGACCAGACTGGGACAATGATGTTTTTTGATCAGTTGGGGTTGGGGCTTGGGGATGAGGGGAGGGAAGATGGAGGGGGGCAGGTCACTTGGCAGGGTAAGGGGGGGGTGAGAGTTGAGCTGTTTGGGGGGAGTTCGGAGGGTGGGGGAGGGGGGGAATCGGGGTTTGTGCTGTGCTGTTTTGTTTTGCTGCTGCACTTGATCTATACACACACCACTTTTATAGAGCTTGGGGTACTGTGCTGTATGGTTGCTGGGTTTGCCGCGCCTTGCACCGCCATTTCACACTACTGTCATTTCTGCCGCCCCCGAGGGGGAGTCAGGCTCCTTAATCGCAGTCCCTATGCCAGTCTTTGATGGCCTTAGAGATAGTTACCCTTAATGTGAAAGGGCTGAATAACCCAGTCAAACGGAGAGCAGTGTTGTCCCTACTAGAAAACACCCAGGCAGACATTTGTCTCTTACAGGAGACTCACCTCCTACCCAGAGACTGTCATAGGATGAGGTCGCCGAAATTTCCCGTACAGCTCTTTTCCTCAGGGGCCACCAAGACGGCGGGGGTTGCAATCTTAGTGTCTAGGAAATTTAAAGGGGAGGTCTTGCACAAAGTGGCCGAACAGAAGGGGAGGCTGCTGGCATACAGAGTCAAGGTGGGAGGTCTGTTGTTCACGGTAGGCTCGTTGTATAGCCCCAATGATCACCAGGACCAGTTTCTACACACGGCCCTGGAAGACATAGCAACTACCCCTGACAGGCACATCATCATTGGGGGAGACTTGAATCTGGTCTTTGATTCCTCTTTAGATAGATCAGCGCAGCAACGCCCACAGACGGGAGAGATCTCGCAGCTGAGTAAATCCCGACTGAGAGACCTCGACTTGCATGATTTGTGGAGGCGCCTTCACCCTGCTGCTCAGGCCTACTCCTACTACTCACATGCACACAAGACCTACGCGAGACTAGATCATCTTCTGGTGACGGGACCGGTCTACGACTTGGCGACGGCTTCCGACATGGGGGTTCTTTCACTGTCAGATCATGCCCCGGTGACGGGCACTTTCCGACTACCGCCGGTATCTCCCTCTAGAGGGGTCTGGCGTCTTCGGGATACCCTGTTGCATAAACCGTCGGTTGTAGCGCAGGTGCGAACCTCAATCCGTGAGTTTCAGGAACACAATGATAACGGCGATACCACCCGGGCGACGCAGTGGGCAGCCTTGAAGGTGGTGCTCCGCGGGGAATTTATCGCCATTTCCTTTGCGGAAAATAGGGAGAGACAGCAAAAGAGGGACGAGCTTACGAGCAAGGTACGAGAGCTGGAACAGGTACATCAGAAGACGGGAGCACCTAGAGTCTGGCGGCAGCTCAAAGCTACCCGAAAGCTCCTTTCTGCACTAGACATGGATAGAGCGGAATACGCAGCGCTACGCCTGAAGCACGCGTATTACACGGGTGGCGACAGGTGTGGCCGACTTCTGGCGCACAAGCTTCGAGTAAAACACCAGACCCAACGGGTTAAGGAGTTGTCGGTTTCCAATGGGGCGGCGGTCAAGGAGGATGCCCAGATTGCGGACGGATTCCGTCAATATTACGCCGACCTGTATGCGGGCGAGCCCCCCTCGGCGGTGGCCGAGGCTGAATACCTCGCTTCGGTCGAACTCCCCGCCCTGACCCTGGAACAGGCTGAGCACATGGAGCGGGATATCAGGATCGAGGAGGTGGTTGTGGCTATTTCCCGACTCAAGCAGGGGAAGGCCCCGGGACCCGACGGGTATACCCCACTCTTCTATAAAATGTTCTGCCCAGAACTGGCGCCGCTGTTGACGCGGCTCTTCGACTCCTTCTCTGAGCCGGGGGCTATCCCTCCCGATCTACTCCGGGCGACGGTTTCGGTTATCCCCAAGCCGGGGAAGGTCCGAACTGAATACGGTTCCTACAGGCCGATCTCCCTATTAAATGTGGACCTCAAGCTCTACACTGGGATTTTAGCGGCTCGTCTGGCACCCCATTTGCCGGGGTTGGTGGATCCGGACCAGGCGGGGTTTGTCCCCGGTAGGCAAACGGTGGACAATACTAAAAGAGTGATCCATATCCTGGAGAAAGCCTCACGTATTCCTGGGGAACGAATGCTGCTTTCGATTGACGCCGAAAAAGCATTCGACCGTGTACACTGGCCATACCTAGAGAGAGTGCTTTGCAAGTTGGGCATAGGTGAGAAATTTCGCACCTTAATCTTCAATTGTTACAGATTGCTGTCTGCGGTGGTGCGAGTGAACGGTTTCAGCTCTAGAATAGTTACGATCGAGAGGGGCACCAGACAGGGGTGCCCGTTGTCACCGTTGCTCTTCGCTCTTTACATGGAGCCGTTCGCCCAGAGGATCCGTCAGAATCCGGATGCGACTGGTGTCCAGATGGGGAGGTATACTCATACCATTAGTTTATACGCGGATGACGTGATCCTAATGCTTGACGACCCCAGAAAGGCACTCCCCGCTTGCATCGCCGAATTGGAAGCCTTCGCCACCGTGGCGGGTTTTAAGATGAATATGGGGAAGTCTGCGGCCCTCGACATCTCGCTGTCCGCTGCCACGAGCCTTGAGTTACAGGGACGCTTTCCCATGCGCTGGTCTAAAGACCTGGTCCCCTACTTGGGCTTGCTATTGGCACCCTCTTTGCCCGCCATGGTGACTGCCAACTACACGACCTTAAGTAAGAAAATTAAGGAGGAATTGTCCCGCTGGAGCAAAGGCACGTTATCACTGTTAGGAAGGATTGCCGCGGTGAAGATGACTCTTCTACCGCAGGTATTGTATCTGTTTAGAGCCCTACCGCTCCAACCGCCAAAGGGCTGGATTCGACAGACTCAGGCTGACATCGCACGATTTGTCTGGCAGGGCCGCAAACCCAGACTCAAAAGAGCCTTGTCCACGCTGGCACCTGAATCTGGAGGGCTTGGCGTACCGGATCTACTCAAATATTATCAGGCTGCGCAATTGCGGTATTTAGTAGAATGGAGCAAGTGGGAATCTGATAAGCATTGGCTGTTTCAGGACCAGGCAGTGGCGGGCAGGACCCTGCAGGAGATACCCTTCATGCGCAGGGTGCACCGCCCCCCCAACCTCTATGCGTCCTTTGTCACGCAGGTCCCGCTGCGAGTCTGGGACGCCGTGACTGCTGTGCACGGGCTCACCACCTTCCCGTCACCGCTTACGCCACTGGTCGAGAATCCCGACTTCCAGCCCGGGATGGAACCGGGAGCGTTCGCGCTCTGGCGGGCGGCTAGATGCAGCGCTCTGTTTCACATTTACGGCCCGGAAGGCGCCGTATCATTTCAAGACCTCTGACAAGAGTACCGCCTGCCCGAGACTGAACGAATGCGATATTTGCAAGTACGCCACTGGGCGCTTCAGCCACAGGTATGGGACCTGGCCGACCGGAAGCTCACGCCCTATGAGATGTGGCTGGCGACACGCTCCTCGGACTCCAAACTCATTTCTGATCTTTACAGACTCTTGCAATCCCCCCTTTCCACATTCACAACCCCGGGAGGGAGCGTTTGGAGCGAGAACTGGGAAGGGAACTGAGTCACACAGACTGGGACCACATCTCCTATCGGGCGCGTCATTCTGCATACCACACTGGGCTCACTGAGACTTTCACTAAGATATCTACTTATTGGTACTATACCCCTCAAAGGCTGCACGAAATGAATCGCAACATTGCAAACACTTGTTGGCGGGAATGTGGGCAGATTGGCACACTTACACACATCTTGTGGGATTGTCCGCTACTGACTCGCTCCTGGAAGGAGATCCTAGATGAGATTGACCAGTGCTTTGACATTGAATTGCCTCGCTTCCCTGCCTATGTCCTGTTAGGGCTGCCCAATGGCTTGATGTATCCTCTGAAATCCAGAAAGGGTAGGCTGATAGCGATCGCCTTGGGCTCCGCGATTCAGAACATACTCATCTATTGGCGCACCACCACACTTCCCACTACTACCGGCTGGTTGCATAGGTTATGGCACGTTCTGGGAATGGAGAAGCTGTCCCTTACGGTGGCCGGGGAGGTGGATAAGTTTGAGGAGTTGTGGCAGCCTTTCCATACCTTACTACAGTCAGAATTTAAGGAAATTACTTCTCCCCGATATCTCAGGTTATTGCGACTGACATCCCTGACCGATCTATCTACCTAGCATGCCTGGGAAGATTGTTTGATGAGAGAGGCGGATGCCTCGAAGGAGTGGGAGGGGAGTAAGACATTTGCGCAGCACGGGGGGAAGGGGTTTTGAGGGGTGGGCTGGGAGGGGGGGAGTTGGGGTAAGGGATGTTGGTTTATTGAACTTGTCGTCATCACATGTTCACCTGACGCTACGCTCTGCAGGATGCTATGATTGTATTGGCTGACGGTTGAAGGCGCTCCTGGAGTACGACCTTTGCACTACTTCTTTGAGACAACTGTATTCATTTGTTTGTATTGTTCTTCACAAAACTGCAATAAAATGCTTTAAACCTAAAAACACATCAGATAGTAATCACACAATATACATTGTGCCAACTGGCACGGGCAATATTCACATAGGATTATTTACACCGGACAGGGCCACCTGGGCCACTGTCAGGATCAACACTTAGCAGAAATTGGTACAAGTAAAAATAGATCATAAACCTACAACCAGTAACTACTAGTAATCACTGTACTCCACCTCAACCTGTAACATAAACTACATTATGTACTCTTCTCACTAGTCTAAACACATTAGACCCTACCTCCTAAGTCTAACTCACATTAGGGGCGTAAATCACAGTGAAGTACAATCTCACTAACACAAACCTCCATAGGTAAAACCATCTCTAGAGGTATCAAACACAGGGTGCGTAAAACATACTAAATGTATTACATTTCCTAGCACCACATTTAGAGCACATCAATCACATTAGGGCCTTGCACCCTATACACATACCAGCCCCCCGCCAACTGACCATCAAGAAGGGGCTCAAATGCCCTCTGTCCAGAATGTCAGGGCGCGATACCAATGCTGCGCCAGTCAGGGGTGCGCCCTCTGCGCAAACCTAAACGTTTCAGCTGCCCACTACTTGCTGGGCAGCTGGAGACAATGAACTAGGGCCTAAACGCTGCAGCTGGCACTAAGTGCTGCGCAGCTGAGAAAGGCCAAGGTAGGGGCGAAGGAGTGCGTCCCACTCCTGAGTCCAAAAGCACCCGTCCCCTGAAATAAATGCCTAAACGGTGCAGCTGCCCATTACTTGCTGGGCAGCTGGGATCTGTAAACTGCGGCATGGGCTCTCACTAGCCCGTAGGACAACTGACTGTGCCCCCTGGAGCCATCTGGCTCTCAAATCACCACATGTCCTAGGAGCACTCTGACTCCGTAAGCGACTATGCCACCAGGAGCACACTGGCTCCTTAAACAATCATGTCCCTCGTCGCAGCGGACCCCTGTCAACATGGGGCAGCTGACAAAATGCCCTTCAGGGGCGGCATGGGCCCACGGGGCCTTGGGACCCCCATGGGGCCCTTGAAGCACAACTGGAAATGTTGGAACCTCACGGGGCTCTTAAAATACACATGCCCCCTATCGCTGGAGAAGCCCCACTGTCAAGCGGGGGCTGCTCGGGTAATCCAAGGAACCTAGCGCGGTGCCTCATGCTGGCGCCCTCCCCCTCCCCTCTGGCCGTCTGGACTAACCGGCTCTCGGGGGCAGACACAGTGCTTCCTCCTAGTCTCTGCTGCAGGCGCCTGCGGGGCTCTCCCTCTGGATGGGAGCCCCGCCTCACCTCTGCGCCACACTTCACCCGGTCCCCCGTCTAGGGACCGGGACTTTGGGCCTGGGCTCCGCAGGTTCCATTCCTTTCTTCCTCCGGGGCTCCCCCTCACTCATGGGAGCCCCGCAACTCTCGCGCTGCTTCCGGCCTAGCCGCAGGCCCCGCCCACATCACAGGCAGACTTGCCTGACTTCCAGGCGGCCGCGGCTGGGCGGCAGCGGCGATTTTGAACTCGTGGCACAACGAGGGATAGGCTCCTTTGTGAGCAAAATAAACAGCGAGGTGGGTACCCGCTTCGAGGCTCAAATGAGCGGGGTGGGCACCAGTGTTAAGTACAAAATAAAGCGCAGACGCAGGGTAGGCACCTGCATTCAGGAACTCCACATAAGCGGGGTGGGCACCCGCAAAAGGAGCTCAAAAAGGACTAAAATAGGCGGCCATGACGGGGGGAATCCCTAGACAGCAGCCCAGAGCTGCAAAGACACAAAATAGAAGCGCTCTCTAAGCGCTAGGGCAAAGTCACCAGCCTTCTCCTTAAAAAGCGCTCCCAGGGCGCTTAGGGTACAAGAAGCCTGGGCAAAGGTAAAGAAAGAGTCCCAGAAGTCTGCAAGCAGGGAAACACAGGCAAAGGTTTCCAGGGAAAGTCCATCACGCATCCAGGGGCTGGGCAGGGCCCAGGGAGGCAAGCCTTCCCCTGGGCCCCAGCAGCAGCACACCCCTGGTAGATTCAAGTAGGAACAAGAACATCATCATGGGGTCACAGCCCCTCTTTTATACACAAAATCCCTTTGTTTTCAAAGGTGCAGGCAAGGGGCGAACCAGATACAACTGGTTCTTGAGCACTTTGTTTTGCTCAGCCCCTCTGCCTATTCACAGGGTAGGTCAGGGACATCAGACACACCACAGGGGGTGGAGCCAGCATTGTGGAGGGAAGGCCCAGCCCTATTCAGGTCCCAGGTGCCCTCCTTCCTCCCATCAACATGCAGATCTCTCCATTCACCACCGGGGCAGACCCATCCTGACTCCTGGAGCCAGGCACACCAGCCAGCTCTTGCCAATCACAAGCCAGACAGTCAATTCACATTCATTGCACAGACATGCCAATTCTAGAAGTGTCGCTTCCACACTAGAAACAATAAATCCACGCACACCATCGCGCAACATTTAATCACACGAGTTTGCACATACCAAACTCGACCCTGCACTCCCCACACATCAGGAACTACCATGGTCACACATATTTCCCATACATTCCTATGGAGGGCAGCCCACTCTTGCCACACATAGAGAGCGCACACACTTTACACTGTACGCGGTGTTTATCGAGATACAAGTCCTTGAAGGCCAAATCAATGCCGCAATTAGACCCGTGATTTTCAAAAAGAACATGGAAGAGACCAATAAAACTAATAAAGATTACAGAGACAACATTCTAATGAGCAAAATTGATAAATTCAAGAAGGATTTAGCGCGGTTCTCTATGGAACTAGCTTATCCCTATACTAGTGACTCATATGTGGCCCCGGATTATAGCTCCAAAGGCAAAAGATACGGTCTAACTATTCCTCTTCCGGTTCAGACACTGATTCCAATGATTCAAATAACACGAACACAGGTACTCCTGGCAGAGGCAGAGGTAGAGGTAATCAAAGGAGATCCAATAGGAGGCGAGGGATGAACAATTTCTATTCAAATCCTGGTCAATGGTGGCCTCCAGCACTGTGGGGCTATCAGCAACCACCAATGGGCCCACCTCCAATGGGCTACCAGATGCCCAACTTTCCGCCCCATCCACAATTCTATCATGATCAGTCTTTTTTATGGCAGGGCCGAGGCAGAACTCGAGGGAAAAGGAGGGGACAACAGGGAGTACATTGGGCACCAGAAACTATTCCCTCACACACAGAGACTCGACCAGGGCCACAACAGACGAGCACATCGAGGACAGGGACAACGACTTAGTGATCAACCTGAGTACTCGTACACTTACAGCAAACGAGAAATCTGTTCTGGACAAGGGGTTAGGTTTCGTTCCTACGAACATTTGTGACCCCTTCATACTGAGACATGAACTTGAGAACTTCTACCGGAAGATATGTCTCCATTTCTTCTTTAACACCAACCAAGAGGCAGTGGATACTGATGAACCAATAGACCGTAACACTGGTCTCAGACCTAAATCCACATACACACCTCTGAGCCATCAAGTTCCAGCACGAGTCATTGCTTTCGAACAAGCTGTAACTCATGACATCAAGAACCTAAGTCAATACAAGCACAATACCTATCACAATGTCACGAGAGCTGAAAAAACTGCTCTGATGGATCTGGCAAAAGATACATCTCTGACGGTTAAACCCGCTGACAAGGGTGGGGCAATTGTGCTTATGGATACAGAAGTCTATCGAGCTGAGTGCTTGAGACAACTTAATGACACGAGAGCCTACCGCCGCCTCACGGAAGACCCTACTACAAGGATTGCAAATGAGATCAAGAGTCTTATTGAAGAAGCATCAAGTGAAGGATGGATCACGCCCCTGGAAGCAAGATATTTGATCACGTCTTATCCTGTGACACCTTACTTTTACTGCTTACCCAAAGTACATAAAGAAAAAAGGCCACCGCCAGGACGACCGATCATATCGGGAATAGGCTCACTTTTAGAGCCTTTATCTACTTTTGTGGATTTTTTCCTCAAACCGATTGTAGCAGAAACTCCTACATATCTGAAAGATACTGGCGACGTCCTAAGACTTCTGGCTGAAGTGGAATTCGACATCACGACTGACCTCCTGGTCAGTTTTGATGTCGAGTCTTTATACACATGCATTCCACAGCAAGAGACATTGGATTGCATTAGGGTCTCCTTGAATCAAGAGAACTGAATACGATCACACCAGTAGGTTTCATCATGGAATGTGCAAGGCTGGCAATGATGGAAAACTTTTTCCAGTATGAGGATGAACTGTTCTTGCAGGTCTCTGGGACCTCTATGGGGAGCGTGTTCGGCCCAAGCCTAGCCAATTTATACATGCATCAATTTGAGCAAGATCACGTCCTTCACCACAGCAACCCTTTTTTTCACCAGGTGTTGCTGTGGAGAAGATATATTGATGACGTGATTGTCATCTGGAGAGGCTCCACCGCTGATGCTGAATTGTTCCACACTTGGCTCAATTCACAAAATCAATATCTGAATTTTACTATGGATTCGAGCAATGATAAACTTCCATTTCTAGATATTTTGATCAAGGCAGGAACAGGAGGCCTACAAAGTGAACTATACCGGAAACCAATGTCACGCAACTCTTTACTGTCCTATCACAGTTTCCACCCCCAGGCACTACGGGATAACCTTCCAGTAGGCCAATTTTTGAGAGTCAGAAGGAACTGTTCCTCCAAGACCCTATTTCAACAACATGCCAAAGACTTGACGACACAGTTAAGAGAACGACATTATCCGAACCATCTGGTGAGACGTGCCTGTAAAAGAGCTTCAAACAACAATCGGGAAGCGCTTATGGACCCCAAGACCAAACAAACAACTACAGACCGTATGACTATGGTACATACTTTTAACACTCGTTCCAATGATGTGAAGAAAATTATCCTCAGACACTGGAAGATATTGAACACAGCAATGGGTGATATCCCACGCCCCCTATTTGCCTTCAAAAGAGGCCCCAGTATTAGGGATAACCTGGTCCACACCAGGCCGAGGTACCATCCAAAAGTATGCACAAATACCCTTTGGAACACTGAACCAGTACGTGGTCATTATCCGTGTGGAGGATGCGCTGTCTGCCCCCAGACATGCAAAACCTTGACAATTGACATAGGGACTGCAAAACCCTGGCGTTTGAATAACCACACCAACTGTAATTCAGACAAATTGATTTACATGATAACATGCCCATGTAAACTAATATACATCGGACACACTACCAGGAAGGTCAAGCTCCGTATAAGCGAGCACAAAAGTACCATCAGGTGCAACAAACAATCGACTCGCCTGACTAATCACTTTCTGGAGCTTAAACACAAAGCTGATGAAATCAAATGGGTAGTTCTGGAACGACCATTTATTCCACCACATGTGACAGATGTGTCACGTTTTCTATTTATTAGAGAACAACGTTGGATTTTCAAACTTAAGACGGACGTCCAGGGGCTGAACGACAAGCTGAACGACAATATACCTTGGGTGTCACTCTGAATGACAGTTTATTTCAGTCACATCACTAGCACAGCCCCCCACTACCCACTAGCTATTGCTCATGTCCTGAGGTGTTCCGTTATACTGCTTGACACGCATCTCTTTGTAACCCCTTTGCATTGAGAGCGTCACTCTTAGTACACACTGTATTCTGTATGTACAGGGTTAAATGTACACTGTTTAGGAACACACCATAGTCATGTACCTGACACTAGCTAGTTCATTTAGATATTGGTAATTCCTGCCCTCTATTCTATTTTAACGAGTGTGCACATATCCAAGATTAGTGAAGAAAGATAATCAGCATAGGGGCTAGATCATAAAATCCCTTTTTTTTCATAGCAAATCGCTTAATGACCTGTATATATATCTAATTGACTATGCAATTCTTCCCTACGGCAATCTTTGTTGCCGGGATGAGACTAAGAACATACCAGCTCATATACCAGTTAAGTTGCGCTATAACACGCTGGATATCTCTGGGCATGGAGCCGAGTTCATTTCTGAAACCCGTCTTCTACCCGGCCAAGGCGCTGTATTAAGATTACAAGTGTCTGCCCAGCGTAGCGATTGGTTCAGCATATATACGTCGTTTCCCAACAGGCCAGTAACACATTCCGTGCGCAGATCCCTGCCTCGCTGATTCCGGCCTTTTTCTACGCAGGCGCAGGTCACAGCGGAGGGAGTAGTCCTGTGCGCATGCTCCGGCTCTCACATGCCGGCGCCGTACTCAGTGCGCTGATCCCCACCGCATTGATTCCTGCCCATTGCGCATGCGTAAGGCCGAGATGCTCGCCTCGCGTCATGCGCGTCTACTATGTATTCTTCGGCTGCGCCTCTCACATGCAGGTGAGGTTGATCAATCGGCGTCACTACCAATTGGTGCACGTATAAATACGCACTTCCTCCTGTCCGTCGGCACCTCCCCTTCGGCTCAGGTTCATTCCTGGAGGTACCGACGGACAGGTGAGGACATCAAGATACCAGGGACTTGTTTGCCTTTCTGCTTATGTTGAGGCTCTCGAACCTCTCTTCGGTTTTTTATATAGCATCTCTGTGGAGTCTAGCTCACATCACTATTAGCTGAGCTAGGTGGGCTCCAGATAATGCCTGATTCTTGCCATCTATTTCAAGTAGTTGACTTGCTGACTACAGAGATGTCTCTATATATAATTTCCACATTCATTTTTTCACAAATGCTGATAATTAAATACACTGCATGTAACATATGTAGTATACCCAGTACATATGTCCTAGTTGAATGCAGCCCTCTGAATGTAGCGTTTCGTTTCTTTGGGACCAGTGTGCCATAGTGAACAACCTAGTTTTTTTAAATAATAACATTACATATGGAGAGTGTGACAGCTATTTGTCTTTCTCCATATGTCCAATAGAGCGGGGCCTCTTTATCCGAGCTGTTGCCGGGTGAGGTGAGGCTTACTTCCCACACAAAGCTGGGTAAGTGCATCTTAGTTTTATTAAGCTTTTGTACACAGATTATCTGATTGTGACTTTATACTCTGCACAGGTTTCTATCTGGCCGGTATACACGTATCTGCCCCGAGTAGTAATTGAATGCCACAGTATTTGTTTTTCACACATCTGTTGATAAAGAGCGTTGTTACAAAAAAGTTTTTTTCTTTCTTCTTGATGTTTACAGGAAATGATTGCTCTTTAATTTCTTTATTACAAGGATACGGTAGGGTGGTTGATCCAACCACACGATTTTACTTACCCTAACCATGCTATACTTGTTTGTTCTGATTTTGTTTTCACACTGATAATAGTAGATGTTGCAGTAGCTGTTATTCCAGCCTGGCCCTGAAGAATGCCTGTAAAATATTACCATAATGGCAGAAACATGTTGGCCTAGATCGTATATGCTTACTGTACAGTGATATTGTTACACTGTCATCACACTTATTTTAACCAGACGTCCAGGGAGATACCAATAAACTATTTCTTCTACCCTGACCGCCATTTTAATCACTCACTTTTTTCCTCAAGCACTGCACCCTATCAGTACCACTCTCAGTGAGGACACATCTTCCTTCAGTACAGGATCAATTGGCACCAAGCAATTACATGAGAGCTTGGCCATATGAGAACCTGCTGATAAGGTCCTAGATCACGATGTTCCGCCATTTGGGTGGGCTGATAGGACTTCTTCATAACTGATGGTCTTTCACCGTTAGTCGTGATAGTGGTGTGTGTTACTTTCTTGTGGCCTCTTCTTTTTCTCCACTTTGACGGACCGTCAGGTTTCTTTGTTATTGTTATATGGTTCATTAGGGGTTTGAACCTGATAGGTCGATAAAGATTGTCCCCCAGACCCTCCTTTAATAGTTGTTTTCCCAGCCCACTCTTGCCACACATAGAGAGCGCACACACTTTACACTGTACCACAGTAAAAAAATGCGCAGACACCTTAAATCACCAACACCAGGTTACAGAAACAGGCTAGGCAAATGCAAAAAGTTTCGGGGTGAACCTGCCAAAAGGGCCAAGTCCAACAGCACCTATTTGGGAAATCCAGTTGCGCTGGACCAGGACAAACTCAAAAGTTCAGGTCGACTGCGATGGAGCGCAGGCCGAATACAGGGACCCGCTAAACAAGAGTACCTTGATCCTGGTTGCATTGACAAAGATGTGGGTTTTATTCAAGGCAATGTGTCGGTTCAAGTCCCACAACAGGGGAAGATGCGTTGGTTTTCTCCACACAAAGTCATCGATGCATCGGTTCCGTGAGCGATGAGCTAGTTCCTTATGTGATGCATCGGTTTTGCTCCTGTAGCAAAGGATACATTGATTCCGAGGGTAATGTGCTGGTTCTGAAGGTGATCCACAGGGTCTGCGCCACGCAAAGGCAAAGATACGCCGGTTTCAATGCAGAAGCATGGGTGGGCTGAAGAAGCACCTTAGGCCTCTCTTCCAAGGGTCCAGGACTGGGGTGGCAGAGTCCAGGTGCAGGTAAGTTGGAAGTCTTTTATGTCTCTGAGACTTCAATCAGGAGGCAATTCAGCAAGCCCTTGAAGTCACTCTTGGTTCAAGAAATGTAGGTCCAGTCCTTCTCAGTCAGGTGAGAAAGAAGCAGGCAGCAGGTCAGCACAGCAAGAATATAGTTCTTCCAGAGCAGTATTCCAGCAAAGTGCCAGTCCTTCAGCAGCACAGCAGTCCTTCTGCCTGGCAGTCTCCACAGGTCCAGAAGTGTACTGAAGTGGTAGGGCAATAGGTCCTGTTCTTATACCTAGTGGTGCCTTTGAAGTGTGGGAGACTTCAAAGTAGGGCTTTGAAGTGCACAGAGGTCCTCCCTTCCTGCCCTGGCTCCATACTCACTACGGGGGGTTAAGTAGTACTCTGTGTGGGGACAGCACACAGCCTATTCGGGTGTAAATGTGAGGCTGTGCCCAGCTCCTCCCTCCCGCCCTGCCCAGGATAGCCCATCAGGATGAGGATGGCCAGTCAAGTCACACCTAAGCTTTCTTTGTGTGTGGCTCTCTAGAGGGAATGTACAAAGTACAGCTGTTGCCCTCACCTGACGTGTATTGGAGATAGCCTGCAGGCACACAGAGCTAAGAGCAAAAAAATGCCAACTTTCTTAAAAGTAGCAAACACAACAAGATGATTGACGGAGTGTCTCACCCCCTCGTCAAGAATTCTGGCTTTAAAACATCGTTCTTTTGCTCACTATGCCACCCCAGTTTGGACCCAGTCATATCCAAATCAGTCTTGACCCTGCTTCTCATGGGAACGGTCCAGCCCAAACTACCAGGCCAAGTCATCCCTGGACTGAAACAAGCATCCTGGGGCCAGTTTTGGGGTTTCCAGAAACTGAAAACAATTCACACATGTTTGAACAACGGCGATGACCGTACAATTTAATTGCGCCAAAGTAATATGAATAGAGTACAATAATTTATTGTGTCTTTTAATCGTCAGCCAGGCTAGCTTGAATCCAGTGGCACAGCGAGCAAGGGACCCACGTCTAGCATACCAGTGGCCACTTAGGGCTAACATTGCAACACAACAAGACGATTGACTGTAGGAGGCTGGCCTAGTATATGGTGCACACTTATTTAAGTGAAGCACCTTGCACTAATCCAGACAACCCTTATAGTGATTTTAGTAGTCTTAAAAAACCATAGAAAGCCCTAAGTGATAGCTGTGGACTCTGTCATACCTGGTGCCTGCCTGCATTTTCGCCCCAATACTCTCTCTCCACTGGACTCAGCGCCCTGCTGGTGGGGGGCTCTGCGGGCTGCCACATCTCTGCTGCTCTGATCCGGTGCCGTCACGCCGCCCAGGAGGAAACCTACATTGCCCAGGGTGCACCACCTGAAGCACAGCTGCTGCGAGTGAGGGGGAGGCGTGGTGATCGCTCTTAAAGCGCTGCCTCCCCCCGCAGCGCGGGATGTGCGCAGAACGTAGCCCAGACCAAGGGCAGGCCCGACTGAGCCGTCAGAGGCCGAAGAAGGCTGGGCTGGGCCACCCCCCTTTTATTTTGTGCTAAGACTCTCAGGCCCCTCGACTTTGATTAAACTCTGAGGCTTGTTTTTGCTTCCTGGCTATGACTACAAAACGTAAGATTACTGGACAGAGGGGGAGGGGGGTAGTGGGAACGCTGGATGCATTTTTAACATGAGCGGAATCGGTTTTAACGCATGAAATACAGCTTACAGAAAAAAGGCTCTCCCTGGGGATGTATGCTGGGCAAAAAAGATCATCCCTGGGGGCTATAACTTTGGTTAAATCTCCCCTGGGTGCCCCGCAGGTTATGGTTGACCCAAGCTTGGATGCATTAGACGTCAGCTTGGCTGAGGGACTAGAGGATGGTGCAAACTAGGAGCCTTGGAGGACGATATCTTAGGTATTCCGGAGCGCAACCAAAGCCCAAGGCTGAGCTCCTCTAGGGAACCGGCGGGGATCGTCTCCGTGCAAAATCTAGACTTGCCTGCTTCCGTTGTCCTATCCCAAGCACACACTGCAATCATGCCCAGGGTAGCCCGAGGTGGCCCTGCCACTAGACCTAAAAGAACTACTAGGGAAAGGGATAGTGCGGCATGTTCCTCTAAATCTGGGCTGGGAGCGAATGCGGAACCACCTGCAAAACGCACAAGGGTGGTGTGGCATTGAGGACTAAGGCAAAAGCTAAGCATAAACATGAAGCCCCAGGGAAAGGTGAGAATTACTCCCCAAAACACAATGGTGGTGCATCTTCTCTTTTAAACCCCAATTCCCCCAATACGGCGGAATACGGAGGTGATCCCAATTATTGGAAGCACCTGGAGACTTTAATGTCTGTTCTCCTAGCACCTTTTTTTAACAAACTCAGGGCGATTGAAGATAAACGATCTGATCTTCTAAAATTAAGCCACGTCCCAGATAATCTGGAGGTATCTGGGTGTCACTGTGTTATGCGGGGGGAGTTAAGGTACTTGTGGTGTCATCGCTGCCAGGGAACACTGGCCCTGTGGGGAATCATAATAGGGATGCGGCACACGGGCTACGGAAAAAACGTACTGACAATGGCGGGCCCTGTTATGCCACGATTACCAAATATGCCACCTGGTCGGGAGGGGGACATCGCACAAGTGAGTACAGGAGGCCAGGTGATAGATGGCAAAGCGAATTTCTTTTGCTCAGGAGAACAGAACCCCCCCAATGCCCATGGGCCCGAAGAGACCATTACCTGCTGAACAGGTAAACTCAACCCCAAATCCCAGTAACCTCTATAAAGATGGCTCCACCATGGTGAATCCTGTGACCACCAAGTCCTCTGGGGACGTTCTAGATCAGCCCCCGGCCGCATGTCCCTATGTCTTGTTGCTGGCTGGTGTTCCCCAGCTCAGACCAGACCAATCTGAATCTTAGACCCAATTGCGTAATAAAACCGTAGATTGGTTATCCAGGCATAAAGGCTTTAGGGTACCCACGAGTAATACCATCTTAATAGTGGTCAGAGTTGGGTGGGTGGGGCGGTCACTAAAGAACATCGAGGGGGACTGTATGGTTGTCAACTTCCGGAACCCCTCGATTGTCCAGATGATATTAAAGGCGCAGGTCCCGTGCCCTTTGTCTGCCACCTCCATTTGGGCTTTGCCACTGGGCTATTTTTACAAACACCTATTGAGAACATTGAAGGAGATAGCTCCCCCATCCCTGTCTTTAATAGGTTTGAGGCATTGTCTGGATTAGATACTCAAGACTGACTACCTGCTAGAAACACAGTGTCAGCGGCTTTAGCAAATTTGGAGGAGAAGAGGGAGGATGAAATTTATCCCCCCCCCCACCCCCCCGGTTAGTCCATTGATCCGGATTGTATCCCCCCCCCCCCCTCGGAGTACCAGGCTACTCTACCTGGTATTGTAAACTCTAGCCCTACCCGGTCATTAACCGATGGAGGCTGTGCGAGAGTATTATCATGGAATATTGCTGGCCTAAGGGCTAAAAGGGGGGATGTCAACTGGGAACTCTTCCTTGCTACTTATCACATTATAGCTCTTCAGGAAACATGGGAGGCAAATGAAACCTATTTTTGTATGGGTTTACATCCTTCTTAAAATACGCTCTATCATCCTGTATGGGGAGAGCTGGGTGGGGGGTTATTGTTGATTAACCTCAAATTTTCATATAAAGCAAAGTTGATAGATTCATGTTCCCCTAATATCTGGGCAGTTGAATTGACAGGGAAGAATCTGCCAACTCTTCTTGTGGTTAACTTTTATAATTCTTTTACTAGAAATGATGAGCTAGAGCACTTAAGAGACCTTACTGTCTTTTTGGTTAACTATGATGACAGTACTGAAAATCATTATAATATATTCAGTCAGTCAGTCAGTCAGTCAAATATCTTTATTCGGTTAGTTAAAACCATAAAAGCAATACACAATTCATTGTAAAATATCCATACATTAAAAAATTTACAATTAAACAAATGTACACCTGATTGCAGTTCCTAAGTTCATTCCTAAAACAATTTAAAAGGTTTTGATACAAAGAATAGATACTATACAAGATAAGGTCCAAGAAAAACAGGCACCTCTGTATCCCACTAATCTTGGTGCAGTTCCCCAGAACAAAGTTGACAAAATATCAACCTAGTTGTATATTTGTCTGGGTAACTCTTATTTTATTTAATCGAGCTGCCGCTACCAAAAAACTGGCTACACCATATGTGACCTGCACAGAGTTAAGCATTTACAAGTGTAAAAGTGCAGGCCTCACCTGGACAAAATTGAGTTCCTTCAGGATTGGATATAAAAGATTTTTTCGGGGCGCCAGATAGTGTTCGCAAAACATCACAAAGTGAAGCGTATCCTGTATTGAAAAGCTGTCACATGTACAAGGTGGGGTGTTTTCTAAGGTCCCCCACTTTATATGGGTACCAAGCACTAAATGAATGAGGTTGAACCTAAATCTCAATAGAAGAAAACAATGGTATGGTTTAGTCACATATTTTAGGTAGGGTTCCATAACTGGGGAGATAGATAGTTGATATATTGTTCTCACCATTGGTTTATTAAGTTCAACCTCCTCCCTTTCTAACTCCAACAGATTCCGGAGATGCAACTTGACCCACCCTACATCCTCTTTCTTGAGGCCCTGTGGTAAAGAGTACATATCCAGACGCCCCAGCTTCACGCATGCCGCTCTAACATACGCAAGCCAGGGAATACTGTCCGCTTTATCTAAGGCCATACAGTCTTTGAGTATGAGGTGGTTCAACGTGATCTCCTCATTTGTCCAGGTTTTAACCCAGCATAGCAGGGGGGACATTTTTAGAAGGTCGGTAATATGTCCCAAACCCACTTCACTATGAATTGAGTATGTAGGAGATGACTTTGGGAGTGACAACAAAGCTCGTATAAAATTATTTTCTATAATTTGGATGCCTGGAGATGAAACATAGCCCCAAATATCAGCCCCATAGGATGCGATTGCTAGGCATTTGGATTTATAGATGCGGATCATGGCCTCCATGGGTCTCGAACCTAGTCTTTAAGAAAAGTTCATAAGGCCTGTAGTTTAATATAATATAATATATTAGTCCTGGATCAGGCAGACAATAAGTGACCTGATCGACAAAGAACTCCCACAGACCCCAGAACATTTCCTCTTAGGGTGGTTCCCTCACACGCCCAGAAATAGAGTGACAGGGAAGTTTCAAGACCTTGCCTTTATTTTAGCTAAACGAGAGATAGCCAGGAACTGGAAAGCCCCGGGCGGACTAAGATTCACTACTTGGAGGAGAGAGCTAGACGATGGGCGGGGGCGGAAGGGCGACTGCTACTCCGAGAGGCCAGCAGGGGATAGGCAAAATGGAAAGGGCCAGAGCCTGGGAGGATCTTGTGGGGGAACTAGTGGCAGCTGACGTAGACGCTAGCAGTGAAGGAAACGCCTTGAGGGTGGCAACACCGGTCACAGAAGACGGGCAAATAGAGAAACCTGCCCCACACACCTGAAGGACACAGCGCGGCAACAACCACTTTCGAGGGCCCTTACATCTGCTTACCTCCTTGTACATTTTATCCAGATTCCACCTATTAGCAAGCAACTCAAAGGGGGAGGGAGGATAGTTTGTTATGACACAGCTTTGGGGGAAAATATGCACGATTGAACCAGCACAAATGTACATGCACATGTATGTATTGTTATAGCACAAATGCCAATAAATATGGTTTAAAAGAAAATAAATAATATATTAGTCCTGGGAGATTTTAATATTCATGTTTGCCCTAATCATTGTTTAGCAAGACTGGAAGAGGAGTATGGCCCCCAGGGGTTAACTCACTTGGAATATACCCCTTCCGGGACTTTTTTAGAAAGTTTTTTTATCAACCCACAATCTGATCTGCCCTGCACAGTCAGATAGGATACCTCACGTACCTACATTTATCAGTCATGGCTGGCCAAGCACAATTGATTGTATTTTAGTTTCCGCTTCATTGCTGAACTTACTAGGTACATTAAGTGTAACGAATAATTGCCTTAGGGATCACAATCCATTGACATTGGACATTAATATTCAGGCTGTTAATAAAGGGAGGTCTATGGTTAAACTTAACAATGTTAACATTGCACCTGTAAACCAAGCACGTAGAATAAGGTGGGAAAAGATTACCCCTGATAGCTTTATTGACAATCTAATTATTGAGTGCTCAAAGGATATTGGAATTTGTACAGACCATGACTCCGACCGACTATCAGTTCTTGGTGCCTTTGACCGGATCACAAAGCAAGTCACCTCAAACCTAACTGTACCCAGTAGACCAAGGCCCATAAAATATAAAAAATGGTTTGGCAAAACTTGTATAAGTTCACATAATGCACTAATGCAGGAACTCAAGCAAAAACCTAGGGAAGCCATAGCGGCCAAGAATGCAAGGAGGGTATATAAACTTGCTGTGGAAAAGAAGAAAAGGCAACTAAGAGAGATGGCATGGGAGGAGCTCAGTGAGGCCAGTGTTCTGGCAAATAGCACTAAGCTCTGGTCTGTTGTGAATAGTCCAATGTTTGATGAATCATCAAACACCAATAAAGATTGTTTGATTCCTGCTGAGAGGTGGGTCCAACACTTTGGGAAAGTGTATAGTGATGTGATTACCGGAGCACCTGCACGGACAGTTGATACTGTCCGTGCTTCACATCCTTTAGTCTTCACAACGGATGAAGTTAGTAAGGTGATTATGACAACATCAGGGGGGAAAGCCCCGGGCCCTGACGGAGTACCGGCCGACCTTTATAAAGCAGATCCTACGCTATGGGCTAACATTTTAACTCATGTTTTTAACGCAGCCTCCCAGTTTGGCTTTCCCCTGTCCTGGGCCAAGGCGGCTATTGTGCCGATCTTTAAGAAGGAAGCAAGAGACGACCCGGCCTGTTATAGGCCTATCTCGCTTCTTAACTCCGCGGCTAAGATCATGGGGAAAGTGGTTCTTGGACGCCTAACAGAGTGACTTGATCAAACAAACATAGTCTTTGATCTTCAATATGGCTTCAGGCGAGGGGAAGGCATGTTGGGCCAATGCCTCAACCTTCATTTGGTGATAGGGCTCCCTGTGCGAGTAACTTGACCTTCTCGCCAGCAGCAACAGTGGTTTCTCTGCATTACTTGGTGTATCTCGCTCCTGCCCGTGTCATCGCTGGTCCCTGCCACCTGTATCCCCCCGCCGCCGCAGCCCCTGTCATCTCGGCGCGGCCGCCGAGTGGGGGAGACTACGAATCCCAGAAGGCTCCGCGGCAGGAAGCCACCCGAATCAACTTCCGCGCCTGGAGGCGTTTAAAAATCGAACATCATCCCCATCGGAGCGGGCTCCCTGTGCGAGTAACTTGACCTTCTCGCCAGCAGCAACAGTGGTTTCTCTGCATTACCTGGTGTATCTTGCTCCTGCCCGCCTCATCGCTGGTCCCTGCCACTTGTCCCCCCCTGCCACCGCAGCCCCTGCCATCTCGGCGCAGCCGCCGAGTGGGGGAGACTACGAATCCCAGAAGGCTCCGCGGCAAGAAGCCGCCCGAATCAACTTCCGCGCCTGGAGGCGTTTAAAAATCGAACATCATCCCCATCGGAGCGGGCTCCCTGTGCGAGTAACTTGACCTTCTCGCCAGCAGCAACAGTGGTTTCTCTGCATTACCTGGTGTATCTCGCTCCTGCCCGCCTCATCGCTGGTCCCTGCCACTTGTCCCCCCCTGCCACCGCAGCCCCTGCCATCTCGGCGCGGCCGCCGAGTGGGGGAGACTACGAATCCCAGAAGGCTCCGCGGCAAGAAGCCGCCCGAATCAACTTCCGCGCCTGGAGGCGTTTAAAAATCGAACATCTGCCCCGCGTCGCGGTTCGCGCGTGGGCGGGCGCCGGGCTAAGCCCGGGCAAAGGGCGGGCCGTCTATGGCTGTCAAAGGCTGTATAAGACTGGACTGGGCCACCCTTCTAAAGCCCGCCATAAGACTGGTAAGACTGTCCATGTGATCCGGGAGTGGAGCCTCCTAAAGATATTAATATTGTATCTTAAAAATGTACATTCTGTTGATTATGGCTCGCTATACTGGAAAGGGGAGGAAATGTGTGACGCATGAACCGGGGGGGAAGCATAACCGGGACATTGGACAAATTCATTATGAGAGCTGCCGGGGCCCTTGAGAGGGAAATTGCCTTTACGGAGAAACGGCTATCCCTCGAACTCACAAGCGCCAAGCGATCCTCGCTGGGCGAACTGAAAAACGCCGTTACACCGGATCATGCTGAACCCCAACGACTAATTACGATTAGCTCTAGTCCACAGAATCGAACATTAGATAAAGATAATTCATTATTATGGAGAGCTGATACAATGTCTCTGAACATTTCTTCCTGTACTAGTATGTCCTCGGAGGACTTCCACCCCATTTTAGCCAGGAAAAGTGTACAGGCTGCTGATTTACAAACTAAAACAGCCACGTGTCCCAAACAATTGGGTAAAAGAAAGAGGGGAGGTGGCCGCCAATTGGGTAGGAAACCAAAAATGTCTAAACTATCAGGAAATATGAATATACCCTCCCCTAGAAAGGCCACCCCCATGCCCATGCCCATTACTAAAGTAATGGGTTCCGTAGTACCCGACACCCTGGGACACCTGCCCCAAATTAGTTCCCAACCAATATTAAATGATGTAGAACTGACTGTTAGCAATATGATACAATTATTTAAATCATTCACGCTTCCTCTGATTGAAAGACTGAAGGCAATTAACGGTAAAGTGGACGTACTGAGTGAAGCCACCCTAGAGAACACACGTAAGCTGGCCAATCTAGTACCATCGGAGCAAAACAGGGGCACGTGGCTGGAGTGTGGCAAACCCATAGAAACTAAAGCATTGCCCACCACTTGCCCAGCGCCCAAGGTTGTACCTGATAATCTAAGGCCACATTATAAGAGTAGGAAGCTAATGCCCAGTGGTCTAGAGCATAAACCTCTAGAAGGGAAACACATCATCACAAGTACCCAGAACACCGAGAATACCCCACTATCAACATTAAGAGAAAGTAAGGGTGAGGGGGGTAGCGATAGCTTAAACCGTATGGATAATCGGGCTTCCTTACCAGTTATTAATTTACCCCCTGAATGCTCACCATTAGTTTTGGTGCTGGGTAATGCACTAAATAAGGAAACAAGGGAGAACTATGGCCAACTAAAAAACAAGGTGGTTCATTGGCTAGCAAAAAATACGACAGAGGGCAGCATGATAGGGCAAAATGTAATAATGTTCCGAAGGGTGGCCTGGCTGGGCAGGACACAGAAAAGCAAAACTGGGGATTGTGTAGTAATCAACTTTGACAACCCAGAACCAGTAGGGAGGATATTAAGGGTGGTTACGTTTAATGCAGGGTCACGGAACCAAGGAATCGAGATCCTACCATTAGAGTATTTCTACAGGGACTTGAATAGACCAAGACCCAATGGATGGAATATGTGGATACAAAATAGGATACCACATCGACAAACACGGCAGGGTTGGGGATATCACAGAATGAGGCAATCGTATCAAATAAACCAGGGGGGTGAGGGCCCTACTCCAGTGTTTGAAGGATTAAATAGGTTTGCAGTACTCTCTGGTCTTAATGACTGTGACTGACTGGGTGGTGGTAAAATTAAAGCAACTGTTAACTATAAACTCAGTTATGTCCCCCCCCGTCGGGAGGTTGCCTACACAGATTGTACTTGAAGACCAGGCAGATCGGGTGAAAAACACTGCATGGGAACCACCTACAGTGTCCCATCTGGGCCGGCTGATATCTCATACCCCTAAACACAATATAGCAACCGATGATAAACATAGGATCAGGGCAACACCAGGTAATGAAAGGGGTACCGTATTGGTGAGCCTTGAAATTAATGATGGCAAGGCTAAGTACGACGCTGAACGGGGGGGCCTGATGGAGGGGCAGATGTGTAGTCTTACAAATGATAAAATATGTCCAAACCAAAAATCGCCTATACAGCAGGGCGGTCAAGTGAGGGTTGTGTCCTGGAATGTTTGTGGATTAGAGAGTAAAGTGTCTAACAACATCTGGGGGGAGTTTTTACAGAATATTGACATCCTATGTATTCAGGAAACCTGGCTCCTAAATGAAAAACACCTAGATGGTTTTAAGACCTTTCACATCCCGGCAGTACGCTCTTTGCATGGTAGGCACAAGGGAGGCATTTGTATTTACATTTCCAACTTGTTGAAGGTTATGAAGATTACCAGTAGAAATTGCTCTTACTATTATCAATTGGTCTGTGTTACTCTAAATCTCAGTGTAGAGTTAGTAATGGTAAATTTCTACAACAATATTAAAAAGGCTGATTATGTAGAAGTACTTAATAATTTACATGTGGAATTAAACAACCTAAATTTATTGAAAAGAAAAGACGCTATACTTATTTGGGTGTGCAACTTCAATATTAATATATGTGATCTTGATACATGTGGATTTCAGGAATACGGCTGGGAAGAAGGGGTGGGCAGCAGTCACTTTACGCACACTGATAGAGGTGAGAAAATTAATAGTATCATGGCCAATCTGGATCTCGGCTTTGCTAACATTATGTGTTCCCCCAAGGTCGATTTTAGCTCTACCTTCTTAGCTAGGGGGTTTCAATCTGTTATTGATTTTATCATTCTACCCAACAGGTTTTCCAATTGGGTGAAAAAATTTGAGATACATACAATTGGCCTGAGCGATCCCCTCCCCCTTAGCGTGTCTATAACCATTCCTGAGTGTAATAATGCTTCCACAATTGAGTTTTTGGTATCGACTCAAGATATTGCAGTGGCACGCCAAAATGGGTTGGCACTAAAATGGAGCATCGTAGACCCCGAGAAAAAATCAACTGAAATTGTGGCAAAGGCTTTAACACATATTTTGGTTTGCCTTGATGAGAACTCTACTAAGGATGAAACTTTGGAGGCTTTCTGCCACATTACAACTGTCATTCAGGAAACGTTAACTAGGGCACATACCAGTAAGACTAATAAAAGTAATGCTGGTTTGATTCCAAATGCACTAAGGCGTATACGGCCCTCAAGGTCGCTCTAAGCAACAACCCAAGGGACCTGGACGCAATTAGAACATGCAGAAAGTGATATAACTCTGCAAGATGTCAACGGAAAAAGGAAATTAAAGAGCAAGCTTGGCAGAATCTGCTGAAGGCCTCACAGTCCAGAGACCCCAAATCATTTTGGCAGGCAGTAAATGCCCCCTTTTTTACTAAAAAAGACATAGCGAGAATTGAAATAGCCATAGATGCGAAAACATGGATAGATTTCTTCTCTAATGTCTACAAGAATACAGGAGGGACTATACCAAATGAGGTTGTGGTAAATGGGTATCCTTTAGCAGACGGTCATTGCCCGATAGCCATGGAGATTTCTCTCGAGGAAGTACAACTTGCAATAAATGCCAGCAGAAACAACAAAGCTCTGGGTCCTGATGGGATCCCTAATGATATATTTAAAATGAATGTTGAACTATGGGCCCCACTTGGCACACGGGTTCTCGAAGCCTGTTGTGCTAAAGGTTTAATTAAAACATGGTCCGAATCAGTTATAATACCGATGTATAAAAAGGGGGATAAGGAGAGTCCAGCTAATTATAGACCTATATCCCTATTAGACTCACTCATGAAAATTGCAGGTAGAGTGGTACTAAACAAAATGCAAATGTGGGCTGAGGAGCATGGTGTATTAAGCCCCGTTCAGTATGGTTTTCGGGAGGGAATGGGTACTGTGGGGCAGGTCCTAAACTTTGTAATGTTGCAGGAGAAATATACCCGGGCCAAGGAAGGCCAACTGTACGCAATTTTTGTCGACCTTTCAGCCGCCTTTGATTGCGTGGAGCATGTCAAGCTGTGGCAAATACTAGAGGAAATTAATGTAGAGCCTGCCATTGTGCTTTTTCTCCGGCAGCTCTACTCCGGGGCAACAGCTAAAGTGAGACACGGGCTGAGGGGGGGAGTGTACAGGGTCTTTCCGCATAGAGAAGGGGGTGAGACAAGGCTGCGTGCTGGCCCCCTTTCTTTTCTCCCTATATACGAACTACTTGGAGGAGGTATTGGGGGCCAGTACTATTGATTCCCCGAGATATGGTAAAAACCAGATTGTCTCCCTTCTCTATGCGGATGACGCGGTATTGATGGCCAGAACCAAGGTGGGTGCCCAAAAGGCTCTTTTAAAGTATGTAGAATTTATGGAAGCTAGGGGCCTTAGAATTAATGCTAAAAAGTCATTTGTGATGCTCTTTGGTAAAGGTGGTAAAGGTCGTGCCACTTGTAAGCACCTCAAAGTGACAAGACTTAAAATTGAACATACTAAAACCTTTCCCTACCTGGGGGTACTAATCGATGGCTCGGGCTCATGGGGCCCTGAGGTTAAGAACAGGACTCTATCCATCAAACGATCTATTGTGGCACTGATGCACTTTGCGACTAAACTAGGCAAAAGACCCCCTGAAATCATGTTAAACATCTATGTGGCCAAATGTAGAAGCATTGCTTTGTACAGAGCAGGAATCTGGGTGTACCAGGATACATCTTCCCTGCAAATAGCAGAGAACACATTTTTTAGATACTTGCTGGCTCTTCCCCAGGGCACGTCTGTTTTTAACTGCCACGCAGAACTAGGCATTGGACCATATTTCAGATTTGATCAAACTGCAACCTATCTTGCTCTGGCGGAGAGTATGGGCATCAAAAGCCCTTGGCTAAACCAGGGTATTATTAGGGATGTCATGGGCTTGGACAATGCTAAGCGCATTCGTTGGCTTGAGTATGTCAGGAAAACGCTAATTGACCTGCAAAGGCCAGAGCTATTCAGTAACCCTGAACTGATCCGTGGAGTTCCAAAGAAAGTACTAAAAAGGCTATGCATGGATCATTTTGTCTTGTTAAGATGTTCAGAGGAGCTCATAAAAAAAACAGTAACCCAACATCAACTGGCATTGTCCTGCTATGCAATACAACCTTATCTGACCCACTGTACTATGGGCATTGATCGTTTTATCTTGACCAGGTTTAGGTTTGATTTATTTCACAATCTGGTCACATTTCCAACTAAAAACGATTGGTCGAGAATCCTAGATTTATGTCCATGTGATAATATGTCATCGAAATCTACTTTTCACGTGGTGTTATTTTGCAAACTGTATGAGAAGGAACGTAGTAGATGGATCAAGCGATACTTGATATATGGAGCTTGGAGGCAATGCAGGCCTGCGTACCTTAGTTTACAACAGTTTGGAAATGTTACATGTACCATGGTTATGACGGGCTTTTTAAAAACGCAATTCAATGTTTAGCTAATTTCGATATATGACAGATTAATTACATGTTGATTTAGTCCTTTTTTATCCTTAAATGTTATTTATAATCTAATGGAATTCATAGATGTGTATATATATATATATGTATTGTTGCTTTTATGATTTTATACTATGAAAATCGAATAAAGCTAATCTGAATCTGAATCTGAATCTGAATCTGAACAAAGCAAGTCGCCTCAAACCTAACTGTACCCAGTAGACCAATGCCCATAAAATATAAAAAATGGTTTGACAAAACTTGTATAAGTTCACATAACTCACTAATGCAGGAACTCAAGCAAAAACCTAGGGAAGCCATAGGGGCCAAGAATGCAAGGAGGGTATATAAACTTGCTGTGGAAAAGCAGAAAAGGCAACTAAGAGAGATGGCATGGGAGGAGCTCAGTCAGGCCAGTGTTCTGGCAAATAGCACTAAGCTCTGGTATGTTGTAAATAGTCCAATGTTTGATGAATCACCAAACACCGATAAAGATTGTTTGATTCCTGCTGAGAGGTGGGTCCAACACTTTGGGAAAGTGTATAGTGATGTGATTACCGGAGCACCTGCACGGATAGTTGATACTGTCCATGCTTCACATCCTTTAGTCTTCACAACGGATGAAGTTAGTAAGGCGATTATGACAACGTCAGGGGGGAAAGCCCCGGGCCCTGACGGAGTACCGGCCGACCTTTATAAAGCAGATCCTACGCTATGGGCTAACATTTTAACTCATGTTTTTAACGCAGCCACCCAGTTTGGCTTTCCCCTGTCCTGGGCCAAGGCGGTTATTGTGCCGATCTTTAAGAAGGAAGCAATAGACGACCCGGCCTGTTATAGGCCTATCTCGCTTCCTAACTCCGCGGCTAAGATCATGGGGAAAGTGGTTCTTGGACGCCTAACAGAGTGACTTGATCAAACAAACATAGTCTTTGATCTTCAATATGGCTTCAGGCAAGGGGAAGGCATGTTGGGCCAATGCCTCAACCCTCATTTGGTGATTGGGAAGTATGCAGTCGCTAAGCACAGGGACCTCCATTTGGCCTTTATGGACCTAACCTCGGCTTTTCGACCTTGTAAATAGATCAAAGCTCTGGGCGACCCTTCAAGACATAGAGCTAGATGCAAACCTGATATCTTTTTTGGCGGCCATCCATGAAAATACTACAGTGGCAGTGCGCTGCAATGAAGACGGTAGCCTTACTGATTCTTGGCCTGTCAAGAGGGGTCCGACAGGGGTGCATTTTTTCCCCATTGCTGTTCACACTTTATATTAACCACTTAGGGGACGACCTGTCCTATTGTTGCAAAGATATCCCTGGAGCTGTCTCCAAAATGATTCCCGCACTCCTGTATGCCGACGATGCGGTGTTGGTGGCAAGGACTGCAAGGGGGCTGCATATGCTTTTAAATTGTTTTATAGATTTTATGGAGTCCTTTTTTTTTTTTTAAGATTTCAAAAACCTTTGTTGACTTTTTGCACAGTACATCAATGTAATAATGAAAAGGTCACAATCGAAATACAGGCACCGTTGATGCATGTAGTGCAGTTTCACATACAATTATATATATATATCAACTGAACATACCCCTTCCCCATCATACTACAAAACATATCAAGTGATATTGCAAGCCGTCCAGTCCGTTGAAGTACACTCTAATAGCGTCAGCGAGTAAGTAACGATACATGATAGCCATCGCGAGGTACCTACAGATTCCAACATATAGCATCACAAGTTAAAAATCATGCAGCATCCCTCCATTCTCAGTTCTAGTGGTGCTAAGCACAGCATTCGGACCTTGTCGGTGCTAGTCACGAGTCAGAGTGTCTCAGCACTCCGCACCACCGTCTCATGTCTCGCGTAGGACTTCCCGTGTAGTTTGGGGGCAGGCCCCACTCCCGGGTGTATCTTCCCCCTCCTCCCGATCCGCGTCCTGCGCGAGGAGATATGTGGTGAGTCGACCCCAGATGTCTTTCGGACGCGATGTGGTGGGAAGGGTGTCTGCGTAATGGTGCATATAATCTTGCCATGTGGACATAGTATGAATACAGTCCTTAAATTTTGGAGCACGACCTCTCCCCCACCTGCACGCCATTTGTCATTTTGCCAACAGTAATCCCATTGCTAGGAACTTTTTGTGCACTGTTTGGATTTCCTGGGTCAAGCCCAAAAGGGCTATGAGCGGGCATGGCGTTATCTGGTTTCCTATCATGGTCAACAACCCCTGAAACGTCTGTACCCAATAGACCATCACCTGAGGGCAGTCCCACGCCAGGTGTAAAAATCCCGCCCCCTCCCGGCCGCATCGTGTACATGCATCACTATCCCTGAGGCAAAACCTATAAAGCCTAGCTGAAGTATGATATAAGCGGTGCAAGATTTTGAAATGAATGAGGCGTAATCTACTGTTGCCGGTCACTGCTTCTGTGTGTGCACAGCTAAGTTCCCACTGTTCATCTGTCAGGGTTGTATTAAAATCCGCATCCCATTCCTGCCTGGCGTGCACCGGGCAGGGGAACGGTGAATTTTTTGTGTGTTGATAAAGGAGAGAGATGATGTGTTGAGGGTTGTCTGCTTGTAGTAAGGCGTGTAGTGGGACTAGTGTATCAGGTTCTTCTGGGTAGGCAGGGGTGACGGCCTACACACTATGCCGGAGGCGGGTATACATAAACAAGTCCATGGTCGTCGGTTCACAGGTCTCAAAAAATTGTTCCCTGGAGCAGAATCGCCCTCCCACATAGAGAAATCCCCAGGTACTGTATTTAAATGTATCTAGCATTTTCCTGCATATCCCTTCATAAGTAACTTACAAGAGCGGGTTCCTTGAGAGATACACCTTGGGAGAGTACAACATGGGTATCTCCAATTTGCGAGCTATGCGGTGCCACACCAGTATTGTACAATCCACGGTTGGATGGGTCGCGCTCATGCTTCTTCACTGCAGTAAAGAGATAGCACGTCATGGGCGTCGGGGCCATATATCCAACCTCCACCACTAAGTGGGGCATGAAGGGAGGAGGGTGAAACCAATATGAAGCAAAATGGGCTTGTGCACAGTAGTAATACATTTCAAAGTTTGGGACATCACATCCTCCCTTGTGATACCGTAGCATGAAAGTGGTCAGGTTTAGTTGCGCCTGCCTCCCACCCCATCTGAGCCTCGTTAGTTGACGGTTGAGCGTCTTGAAGAAAAAAGTCCCGGGTGATAAGGTATGTTAATGAAGAGATATAATAGTTTGGGCAGCAAGACCATCTTGATCAAAGAGATTCGTCCCGCCATGGAAAGTGGGAGGCGTATCCACTTTGTAATGGTGTCTGTGATTTTATCCACAGTTGTGCCATAATTCAGCCGCATGAGTGCATCCCTGTCCCTAGTGATGTGTATACCTAGGTATTTTATCTCATCCACCTCCCAGATCGGGTTATAGTCCAATTGGTGCGATGGAGTATTGTCTGTAAGGGGAAATACCGCAGATTTAGACCAGTTAATTTGCACCCCGGAAATGGCCCCGAATGTGGTTATCTCGCGAAGTATAGGGTTAAGATTATCTTGTTTTTTTTAACATAAAGCATCATATCATCCACGTATAGGGAGATGAATAGTTGCCTAGTCGAATAAATTAGTGCTCTATTGTTATGATGTTGCCGAAGTTTGGCAGCTAAAGGCTCGATGGCCAGGGCGAATAGGATGGGAGACAGTGGACATCTCTCCCTCGTGCATCTGGATACAGCGAAAGGGGAGGACTTGGTCCCGTTCAGGAGCACCGAGGCTACCGGACGATTGTACAACAGTTGGATCCATTGAAGGAAGGTAGTAGGCATTCCCATATATCCTAGTGTCCCCAAAAGGTAATCCCATTCCAGGGAGTCAAACGCTTTGGTAGCGTCAAGGAATACAGCAACCGCCAAGCAGTTAGGATCAATATCCTGTAATACCGCGGCCTGTGTTCGTACATTATTTTTTTTTGTAAACATATTTTATTGGCATTTGTAAAAACAAAAACAAAATGAGCATCACATTTCAAATTACCCCAGGTCGTGGTAGCGACAGTCTACACAGCATCCATGGGTGCTCATGCCCCTGAGGAAAGAAAGAACCCCCCCCCCCCCCACCTCCGTGCCCCCCACCCCTGTCAGTGCGCCTATAACTAATATATAAAAACACAGTATCTATGGAAACTCTCCACATATCATGAACTCGCTTCGTGCCAAGTAGTGTACAGGGGACAGCCTCCTGAAATACACTCAACACTCTGACCACTATCCCATCTTCCTTCGAAAGTACCCTTCCTGCCGGGGTGCGAACACCTAAGCTAATTCCTCCTCCCCCTCACTCGAACTATCTGCTGGACGCTGGAGCGCTGTCACCAATACCTCCCACGCCCTAGCCACTTCTAGGGATTTATCATTATTTAATCGCCTGGCCTGCTGCAGTCGGAGTGTGCCCTCAGCTCGTGCCCATCGCAATAGAGTCGCCTTCCATCTTGAATAACTAGGGCCTAGGTTCGATTTCCAGTGCATGGTGAGTTCCCTCTTGGCCAAAATCAAGCCTAGGTCATAGAATTTGCTAGTAACTTTCGTTCGGGGGGTATGTGGGAACCAGAGTAGCAAACCGGTCCCCATGTCCGCCTCTATCTGCCGGCCAGTGACAGCATTCAGACAAGCCACCACTTCCTTCCAATAATCTTTCAAGCCCGCGCATGACCAGAACATATGGGAGAAATCGGCTCCATCAGCCCTACATCTCGGGCAGTGCAATGTAGCGCCACCAAAATATTGCGAAATCTTAACAGGGGTTAAATACGCCCGATTTAGAGTAAAAACTGGACTAGTTGAAATCTGGCGTTCCGAGTACCCTTCCAGGCGCGCCGAACCAACTGGGGCCATGTCGTCTCAGGGATGGGTTTTCCGATATCAAATTCCCATTTACCTCGCAGACCATCCAAGGATAACAAGGTTTCCGTCGATAGTCTCCTATAGAGGCAGGTAACGGCCTTTAGGGTGCCAGCCGCCATAACCACATACTGGCAAACCCAGAGAGGTCGGCGGCTCAGAGAGCCCCATATTCCATTGTTTCTGAGTACTAGCCACTAAAGCGGCATGCAGCAAATAATCCCCCCTTGGAAGGCCATAAGCGTTCTGCAACTCTTGGAAAGTCAACAGAGCCCCATCTCCATACAGATCTCCAATCATGTGCAGCCCGAGATCTTCCCAAACCACCAAAGCCGACCAGTTACCGCCGTGCGGAAGAGCCGTACACATACCTAAAGGAATTTCGGGGGCATACGGACAACTGGCACCCGATCGTTTGTGACTTCGAAGCCAGCAGAGACGAAGAGTGCGTTCCTCAAGAGTGAGTTGATCTAAGTCAATCTTCTGGCCTAGTATTATAAAAGAGATGATGTGTCTGGGAATCAGTCTGCCCTGTGGTCCCTCCGGTCCCCTAAACTCCCGAGCCACTGCTTGAGTAAGCCATTGCAACTGGGCTGCCAGGTAGTACCATTCAAAATCAGGTACTGCCAGCCCTGGGACGCATCAGGGTGGTCAAAGCGACTCGACGCCTGCCCGATCCCCAGATGAACCCCATAGTCAAAGATCGAAGTTTACTAAAGAACGACGCCGGTATCCATACAGGCAGTGTGCGGAAAAAAATACAATAGGCGGAGAAGTGCTACCATTTTCAGCAGAGCCACCCTGTGTTCGTACATTATGTGCAGAATCACGACTCGGGATGAAGCCAGCCTGGTCAGGCAGCACCAGACGTTGCATCAATAGGTTGAGCCATGTCGCAAGGACCTTAGCTAATAGCTTAGTATCGCAGTTAAAAGAGAGAGGGGCCGGTATGAGTCACAGTGATGTGAGGGCTTCCCTGGTTTAAATAAGGAGGTTATGAGTGCCGCCCGCATTGTCATAGGCAGACTACCCTCCTCGAGCGCCGCATAGTACACTTCCTTCAGGATCGGGGCCAGAATTGAGACGTAGGTTTTATAAAACTCTATTGGCAGCCTGTCGGACCCTGGGGCCCGGTCAGACTTCATCTGCATGATAGCTTCTGTAATTTCATCTAGTTCTAAGTCTAGATTAAGAAATTTCCTTTGAAGTCCCCTAACCAGGCAAGGGCAGTGTCTTTAAAGTAGCCGGGCAGGTCGAGGGGTGGTACCCCTTTGGGAGGCGTATAAGTTACTATAATAGTCTGAAAGTGTGCCTAATGGATCAGGGAGGTTTCTATGCTTATTGCCTTGTGCATCCTGCAGTTCTGTCACATAATTGGAAAATCTAGGTGGCCTAATCGCGGCCGCCATATCTTTCCCTGGACGATCTCCTTCGCCATAGACCCGTGCTATATGATGTTTCCCTCTAAACTTGCACTCCCTATCAGCGAGATCTTCATATTCTGTAAGTTTGCAGCGTATGGTGGCTCTAATGTCACTCCCAACGGGACCGGAGTCCAACTCACCTTCCAAACGTTTGAGTTCCTTTTCCAGTGTAGACAAGCTATGGCGCAGTGATTTAAGTATGCCCCCACCCTTGAATATGCACCAACCCCGGACCGTGACCTTGAATGCCTCCCAGACAGTTGTGATGCTGGGAACAGAGTCTAAGTTACGATCAAAAAAGTCCTGTATATCTTGCTCCATCTCTGTTTTGAATGCCGTGTCCTGGAGGTGCAATGGGTTAAGGCGCCAGCTATTGTATGGGGAATGGTTTAGGGGTGCATGTAATTCAGCGACGACCGGGGAGTGATCAGAGTGAGTACGAGCCAGTTAGGTCACCCGCCCCAGCCAATGTGCCATACCCATGGATACGAATAAGGAGTCTAATCTGGCCCAAGATTAGTGGAATGCCAAAGTGTGTACCTTCCCGGGGCATGTGTCTCCAGGCATCAAGCAAATAGTTCTCATCAATAATATCTCAAAGCACTTTCTGAGTGGCCGTATAATGCGTTGGGGAACCTCGGGATCTATCCAAGTGAGGATGCATCACTGTATTAAAATCCTTGCCCCAAATGATGTAGGTAGAGCCTATCTCCTGAATTCTACTCCATAAGCGAAGGAGGTCCTGCGAGTCGTAGGTGTTAGGGCCGTAATAATTAGCAAAGGTCACATCATTAGAGTGAAGTCTACCCCAAAGTAAGCAGTACTTGCTTTCCTCATCAGCTTCCGACCCGCCGGGTACGAAAGCCACCCCACTCTTGACTAATATAGCCACTCCCCGGGAATATGTGGAGTATGATGCGAAACTGCTGTGCGAGGCCAACCTCGAGGCGAAGTGGGGATTGGTGCTGGGGCTAGAGTGTGTCTCCTGTAACATAGCTACTGTGATGTGATGCCTATCAAGGAAACCCAGAATCTGTTGTTTTTTCCTATCCTGTTGATAGCACGTATGTTCCACGACGCCACTGTAATACTATTTATGTCTCATGTGTCTTCAGTCATCGTACCAAGCGTAACATTCAGTATATACTCATGTAATACTGCTCTCATTGGGCTGGTCAAGCTGTAAGTCGGTCATTGACAAAAAAATCACCTCCCACCCACACCAGCCTCCCCAACTTGCAGGGTACAGAACCCCCCCACCCGAAAACACAACATGATGTAACTGCTGTGGAATCGCCCTCACGGGAACACGTAAGGGGCACCCGACCCGCCCTCTTCCCTCCATACTCTCACCCCCCACTACACCACCAGTAGGCGGGCAGTTGCCGCGGGACAGAGGTAAGTAGCCAAGCCAGACTTTATATTAAACAGGTAATATATTCATACATCACCAGCGTGATTCAGTTTGTCATGAACATAGCATCAAAGAAAGTTCCAGCAGATAGCAATGTCAGTTACATAGTTCAGCTGGGGCCCGACCTGGGCGACGGGAACCTGGAGCGATCCCGAACTTCTGATTCTACGGTAGCCGATCGGCAGTGGCGTCGAAGGTAGCCCTCAGCCTGTTGTGGATTTGAAAAGAAGTGCTGCGACCCATTTTTTTTTTTGGGGGGGGAAATATATTTTTATTGCAGATCAGTATAATATACACTCAACATCACTATCACCTGTGTGAACTTTGCTTAAGCCATCAGAGCTTATATTACACGGCCATTTAGCCCACAGCCAACAGGGCGGGCGGCATCATTCAAGAAAACGGTATATATGTGCCTGACACACTCCATATATCCACGACCGGTCCACCACAACACTTTGCATCTGCTTTCCTTTTTCTCCCTTTTCCCCCAACAAAGAACTGTAAACAATCCCTGGATCCAGTATGAACGGAAACTACACTGTTCGTCTTGGTGGCATTACTCCCGCCATCTCTTATCCCTTCCCCAGTTCACAATAACCATAACCTAGCTGGGTAAAACAATTGTCCCAAGCCAACAGGTATCATTTGCACCACACCTTCCAAACAACAGTGAGTCCCCTATATCAGCACTCAATTCCCCCTTCCCAGATCCCTCCCCCCCTAAAAGAAAGGCGGTGTGGGCAAGTGCCGACTCTCTCTGAGTCTGTCTCAACTGTGTCACTGATAGGCTAGCAAAACTACAGGCTGTACATAGCAAACACTGGAACGCGGGGCTCTCAATTGTCCTCCTCAGGTACTTGTTGGTCCGTCATAGCCTGAACCAATGCCTCCCACGCTCTTGCCGCCTCCAACGCCTTCTCATTTCCTGAGCGGGTAGCCTGTCTAAGCCTTACCATACTTTCACAGCTCGCCCACTTGCTGAGTTCCCTTTTCCAGCGACCACACGATGGCCCCTCCCTCGCCTTCCAATGCCAGGTGATTTCGCGCTTAGCTGGCAGAAGCCCCAGGTCAATAAATTTACTAGTAACTTTAGTCTTAGCAGTGTGTGGAAACCAGTGCAGCAGGCAGGTGGCCATATCATATTCTAGCTGTCTATCCGTCACCTTGTTCAAAAGCTCACCCACTTCCTCCCAATAACCTTCCATATGTGGGCATAGCCATGTTCTATTTCCACATCCCTCTCCCGACATCTCGGACACGCTGCTTCTTGGACCTGAAAATATTTCCGGATCTTCCCTGGTGTTAAATAGGCCCTATGTAGTATAAAATACTGAATTTGTTGAAGCCGATCGTTTCTAGAGCCCTTCCATGCTATCTTGAGAATGTGTTCCCATGTGGTATCGGGTATCGGCCGGCCTATGCTCTCCTCCCATTTCGCCTTAAGAACCTCCAAGGAGCACAAGCCCTCCCGCAGCAGCCGGGACCGGAGGCACGTCACCGCTTTAACAGTCCCCGCAGCCATCACTACATATTGGCAAGCAAGGGTTAGCACCGGTTCCACTCTCCCCGTGCTTTTGAATTGCAGTCGTGACCGCGGCGTGCATCAAAAAGTCCCCGTCCGGGAGCCCATACATGTCCTGCAAAACTGGGAAGAACACCAGTTCCCCATTGGCGTACAGGTCTCCCACCATCTGAACACCCAGCTGTTCCCAAGTCGCTAGAGGCGACCAGTCCGCGCCGTGCGGCAGCGCTGTCAGCATGCCCAGTGGAATCTCCGGAGCATATGGGCGAGGAGTCCCTGCTCTACGCTGCGTTCTATTCCAGCACAAGCGCAGGGTCCGCTCCTCATCAGTCAGGTCCCGCCGTTCAAGTTTCTGTTGCATTACAATATAGGCCAAATCCCCAGTGGGCCTGCAAAAACTCTTGAACCGGTTTAGCTCCTTCTGTACCATCCGAGGCTTAACCATTAACACCTCAAAAACTAAATTGATGGCACTCTCCCCCTCCAAAAGATTCAAAAATAATCTCCTGCTCAATGGCGTTCCTTTGGAGTTGGTTGAATCTTTTGATTATCTTGGTGTCCGGATAAACAGTCGCATGTCTTGGAAGAATCATTTGGCCAAAATGCTACTCAGTCACCAAAGAGTATCCGGGGTGACTTTGAGGGAGCTCCGCGAATCACGCAGTAAACCTGTCTCCCCTGCCATGGCCATTTATGAGGGCCAGATTCTCCCTGCGGCATTATATGGCTCTGAACTCTGGGGGTTCGAAAATGTGTCTGAACTATCGACAGCGGAAAATAACTTTCTAAGGAAGGTGGTGGCTCTTCCTACTTCCACCCCATTGATCCCCCGGAGACTAGATCTGGGTAGAAGAGCACTAAAGGACTTGGTAAGGCTTCGCCCGTTGCTCTTTTGGACTCGTTTGAGAAGAACTGCCGAGCTTGCAAAATATGCTGAAGGGCTGGATGATCTTCTGCTACTGGATACGGGTAAAAAAATAGTATGGCTGAATAGATTGAAAGACCTGGCTCTTAACCTGGGGCTAAGGGATGCATGGGAGTCACAATCGCCACCACCCAAGGAAGTGATTAAAAAGCTATATTGGGACTGGGTTCAGAATAATGCGCTGAGGGCTGCGGATGGGGGCTCACTCACGGATCAATTTTTGTTATTTAAATGTGTGAGGAAATTGGAGCCCTTCCTCAACCTGATAACTAAACCTCTAGATCGTGCGTTATACCTAAAATTGCGATATGGGACGCTTCCGGTGCATGATTTCACGGCGAGGTGGTCAAACTTTGGTGCCCCCCTGCGTTCTTGCCCTGGATGTGTGGCACCAAAGGAGTCTGTGGCCCATTTGTTTTTTGCCTGCCCAGCTTACAAAGGAGCACGGAATCTTTGGTTGAAACCAGTCTGCAGGGAACTGGGGTTGAGGTGTCATAACCAGGCACTTTGTGTACTCTCTACGGACACTTCATCTTCCATCATGATTTGCGGGGTGGCAAAATTCTTGGGTAGTGCGTGGTTGACGCGCTCCAGATTATTGAAACTGCGTCCGGGGGTCTCAACGGTCTAATGCTGCATTCGTTGGTAGCAAACTAGTGACTGCTGTGTATCTTCTTTTATTTGTTTTAATAATTTTATGGAGAATTGGTAAATGTATATGCATATGTATTTCTTTTATGGTGATCAATTTGCCGAATAAAGATTATATTATAACAATATAGGCCAATACATGACGTGGTATCCCCCGTCCCCAGCCACTCTCCGGGCCCCGATACTCCCGCGCTATATTTTGCGTCAGAACCTGCAATTGGGCCGCCAAATAGTAGAGCTCAAAATCAGGCACCGCCAGGCCACCCGCCAATCTCGGCCTCATCAATGTCGTCAGTGCTACTCGCCGTCTACTGGCACCCCAGAGGAAGCCCACCACCAACGACCTCAGATCCTTAAAAATGCGTGGTGGTAGCCAGATCGGTAAGGTACGGAAATAATACAGCAGTCTGGGGAGTGCAACCATCTTAAGCAATGCCACTCTTCCCATTACCGACAGGGCAAGCGTCGCCCAGAATTCCATGCACCCCTTCAGAGCTCGAACACACCGGCCAATATTACCTTCCACCAAATCTCGCTCAGTATGGTAGATCCGAACCCCCAGATAAGTGAGGCACGTTGGTTCCCAGACCAAATCCCCCAAAGATACAGGAGGAGGCTGGCCCTGCCGAGTCGGGAAGAGGCACGTCTTAATCCAATTTACTTTAAGTCCAGAGACCGCTCCGAAGTGTGACAACATGGCTGTAGCCCCCTGTAAATCAGTCTCGGCATCTCGGAGAAAGACAAGTAGATCATCCGCATATAGAGAAATGTAGTGGTGGTCCCCCCGGTACGTCAGCCCCCTATACAGCCTTCCCGATCTTGCCTGCACCGCAAGGGGCTCTATTGCTAACGCAAAAGAAGTGCTGCGATCCATGATAGGTTATCTTTAGTTTTGCCGGGTACAACATGGCATAAGGTATTTGCTGCGCCTGCAATTTTTTCTTGACAGTGGCAAATTTCCGCCTGGCGTCCTGCACTAGTTGTGTGAAGTCTGGGAAGAATGCTAAGGTTGTGTTCTCATAATGCACCTGTTTCTTTTCTCGGGCAAGACGCAGCACCGTATCCCTGTCGCAGTAGTTTAAGAAGCGAGCTATCATAGGCTGCGGCGGTGCTCCCGGGGGCGGACGAGCCTCCAGGGATTCTCTGCTAAATAAGTCCACTACCGGTTTCTCGATGAAGTCCTCCATGCGTCCTGTGTTCGCGGACTCCGCCAGGCCAAGGATTCTAACATTATTTCTTCGAGAGCTTGCCTCCAAGTCCTCGTTTTTATCAGCAATTACTTTTAGTAATTTGTCCATCTGTGACACGTGGTCAAATCGATGTCCAAGCAGTTATAATTATATGCACCAAGGGCTGTACTGGACGAGTTCAACACATATGGCACTAATCACCTCCCGCAAGTTTAAGAGCTCCGGGCGTGTCAACACTCATGCGATCCCTTCCACAGTAGCAAGCAGCGTTACCCCGTACAGTCATGGAGCCTCGTTAATCACGCCCAAAATGGCCGCCTCCGCCAGCGTCTGTGAAATCTTGGATATGCCTTGGGCAGAGATTGAGTGAAAAAGTCTCTCCCGGTCAGTGTTATGGGGGTGCGTGGTATTGAGGCGTCTGTCCTCACAGGCAGCGTGCGAATACCCCATGGCGGCGTACCCCGCACGGCAGCCTCGAGACCCAGCAAAATGGTGATTTCCTTACAATAATGCTGTGCAGGCAATATTCCACGGCACAGGACGCAGGGTGTCAGACTATCAAAGGATATTTCTTGCGTAGCTGCACAGGAACAGAGATGCTAGCTCCCGAATCCCTCCAGGCAATTACCCAAAGCTCGTGAACACAAGTCTTTGAATCATTACCTTGGGGGAAGGGGATAAAATAATAAACAACAAAAGAAGAGACTTTCTTGGATGGTTCCTCTCGTTAGTCTGACCTGCAGACCGCTACTTGTTTAGGACCCTAAAAGGAAATAAGAATCGTTACTCTCAACTCTAGCCCCTACTCTTCCTACTCTACCCACCTCTCCTGACTTCACCTACCATTTGCTTCCAAGAGGTTTGCCCTCTCTTCTAAGCTTCTTTTCTTAGCGTTTGGTAACAGAGTTCTTAATTCCTTTTCCTGTAATACAGAATCAACGTCTTTGCTTTATTAATGCTTAGCTATTCTACTACTACGCTATTTATTCTAATTTTACTCACTCTTTCTCTGTCCTTCTGTTCCTTTATCCTAGGTGCCTGTTTATATCTCCTCTGTCTTCTATTATTTTTCTTCTACTCTGTCCTTTCTTGTAAATGTCGTTGTCTTTTCTTTTTAAGTGTTTCTCACTAGTTCTTGACACTCTTGTCTTCTAGAGGGAACACAACTGAATGACTATTAAGCCAAGGATTTGCGGCGTAGATTCCGCTTCTTAGACTATTCACAAGGTGAGTACTTAAATCAATATAACTTTTCTTCAGATTCTGTAGACTTTTAATTGTTTAAATGTCACTTATCGTTTCTCTTCTTCCTCAGATGCTCCTTAATCTGCTGCCTCACTTGTCGTTCTACTCCTTCCGACGAGACGCTGTGCCGTCGCTTCTTCTTCGGTAAATGCAAGGGGTTCAGGGGATTTCTCTCTGAGCTTGTACTCAAACGGACTTACTTCAAGGGGAATTGAAAACCTTCCTCAGAGTTCTAGAAGGTTATTTCAATAACTACGATAACGCACCGCATTCACGAACGCGGTCGTTCAAGGATAAACAAACTAGTAGCTTCCAAGAGCTTATTAAAGCCTGCTACGGAAGTTTTCTTAATTGCAAATAACTAAGGCCTTATTATCTTTTACGGATGTCGACAAAATGTCTCCTCACCGGGTCGATTCTCAGGTGAAGTGCGCAGATTACAGCTAGCGCGCGCTTCAACTGGACTCGGCCGGTGACAGTCCCTAAACACTAGACCGCTAACATCAACTCCGACCTTGCAGCCATCTTGGAGTTCCGCAATCGTACCCTTTCCGTCCAAGAGCTTCCAATTTGGCACGGAATTGAATTCCAGCACCTGTGGTGTGAGATTACTGCTAGTTGGGAGTCTCGGGTCCTGACACAGGGCGCACATCCGGGGGGGGGAGGGGTGTAAGTCAGGTAGCGCCCCGGATTAGAAGAAGTGCGGATCAATAGTGCCGCGCGGCCCCCAGGTCTCCCAAGTCGGACGCCCGCTTTAGATTCTTCCGATGGGTCGCAGCCGTCTCCCCCGCCATCCCCATCTCCCGCGTCGCAGGTTAATGGGGCCCAGCAAAATGGCGGTTACCTTGCTACGATGCTGCGCAGACAGTATTTTCCAGCCCAAGCCACGGGGCGCTCATCCAAGGAGGGAAGTATGTCAGGCAGCGCTCCGGTGTAGGAGAAGTATGAATCGGTAATGCCGCGAGGCCCCCAGGTGTCCCGCGAAGCCAGGTAGCCGCACCAATTGCTTCTGATTTGTCGTGGCCTTCCCCCTCACCTCCGCTATCTCCTATGTCACGGATTACTGGGGTCCAGCGCAGAGTGTCACAGCGGCAGAAACTCACATCAAGAGGCGGCGGCAGTTGCTTCATGCCGTCTATGCACTGGGTAGGCAGCGTCCCTCTGCTATCGGCCCTCCAGGCCTCCGGTTCGGAGGCCTGCACAGCCTCTGCGTTTCTTAGGCAGGCAGTCCCCGGCGCAGCACCACGAGTTGCTCAGTGCCCGCCGCTCTCGGCTTTAGTAGGCTTTTCGTCCGTCTCCTTTCAGGCAGGCCCTGCAAATGTAGTATCGCCAGAAACAGCAGGAGAACAGGTTTCACATGGCGTGACTTGCTACATATAAAGTCAATTCAGGATGGGCATTGTGAATGTTTTCGGGCTCGGCTGGGCAGGAGCCTCACAGGCGTGCGGCCATCTTGGTCATGCGCCACCTAGCGCCCCTAGATTTTATGGAGTCCTTGGACTTAATTATTAATTTTAAAAAGTCACAGTCCATATCCAGAGGTTCAAGGAGGGCAATGAAGGCCAAATTCTATTGCAAGGATCTGGAATTAGTAAAAGTCCCTGCTTTTCCATATTTAGGGGTCCTTTTTGATGACCGGCGTTCGTGGTCTACGCAGCGCACATAAAAGGAACATATTAGCTAGCGTTTCGGGGGCTATTCTAGACTTTGCAAAAAGAATTGGTTCAAAACCACTTCCAGCACTTATGAAGATCTATAACGCCAAGTGTCTCCCCATGGTGACCTATGGGAGTGATATCTGGGGATACATAGAGGTTGGAGAAATTCAGGGGGCTGAAAATATTTTTTTGCAAAGATGGCTGTCGGTCCCGGCTCTTACGCCAGTTTTTAATATTCATGTGGAGCTAGGAGTAGGTTACATTTCCATCAGATTGTATATGCCCCTTTACTGTGTCGGCTGAGAATTTGGGCACAATCCCCCCGAACCTCAATCAACTAATTATCCAAGATTGTCTCTCCTTAGATAAACTGTTGGACATCCCATGGATCCGATACATTAAGGTCCAGTTGGAAATCCTAAGCTGCCCTGATTTATTTCTGAGCCCTACAGCATTGGCCAAATCCGCTATAAGGGATTTTAAGCGGCAGTTTTTGGACAGATGCATGTTATTGCGGGAGGAGAAGGAACTGGGGAAACCCACAGTGAGAAGCTTTGTCACATTGAGCCTGGGTAGACAGTTGCAACCATATCTATCCTATATAAACAAACCATACCACCTGTTTTTTCTAATTAGATTTAGGCATAATATGGTCCCCTGGCTCTTAGCGTTTCCTAAAGGGTTTTTTAAAGAAGGAACATTAAATCCCTGCCCATGTGATAACTTCTCGGAACTGAATACCCTTCATCTAATATTTTTCTGTGCTTATTACAATTTATTACGCAGGAAATTTATTATTCCTCTACTCGGAGACTGCAACTTTGAACAATTGAGGCCAGCGCTGGCATACTTGCAAATGCTAGCGTCACCTGTGGTGTGCTTTGGGGGTAGCAAGTTTTCTAATAGGAGCTATCAGGCAAAGAAATAGGTTACCACTGAATAATATTGTGGACTCTGCTTAAATTACATCATTTTATCTATTTATCTTTAAGGTTCTCTGTAAATGACAATGAATAAGAACAAGATGGCTTAAAAATGTTATCAATTTATTTATTTAACCCCAGGACGTAATTTTTTGGAGTATCTTCATTTCCCCCGCCATGGATTGTGGGGGTGCTTATCTCTTTAGATGAATCTTTCATGTAATCTTGCAAAATGTATTTTAACCCACTGCAGATAATGACCTTGAACAGTTAGATTTGATGAAATGTAACACAGGCTACTTATGTTCTCTGTTAAAATTCTTTATGGATGTTTGTCCCTCTGATATAAGTAAGGGAAAACTAAATGAGTCCTCTTCATGTACATAACACATGTTAAAAGTTAACTTTTGACTTTGATAGCTGTGGAGAGCAGCCTTCAGGCTTAGTCTAGAAGGAGTGTTAAGCAGCTTGTTTTACCAGAACTAATCATAAAGTGTAGGTTAAATGAGGGGGCGCTAGAGGGCGCACTGCGGAATGGCTGGCTAGTGTGTCAGCTCCGCCGGACGGTCGCACGATTAGCGGCCTTTGACCCTTTAATCCACACCAAATGCAGTGATCAGCGGTGCATTGGACATCGGAGCTCACGGCCGATATTGATCTGCATGAGGAAGGCGCCGACGAGGCTGACCTAAGTTGTTCCAGCCTGGGGGACGGAGATCGCGAGGCGGCACCTCAAAATGGCCGCTCGACGACTCGGCGCTGGAGGGGCGACCAGGCAGCGTGAGGCAGGGTGCTGACCCGGCAAAACTACAGACGCAGCTAAAGTTCCTCCAAGTAAGGCAATGAGGCGGGACAACACAGCGCAGAACAGACATTAGCGGCGAATCGATGTGCGGTTCACGAGAGCGAAAATGGCGGCGCCAATGGAACGCATAGGACCAGTAGCGGAGGGCAGCTAAACCGAGCGCCAGTTATTGTGCAGACCCCCGTGGTTATCTGGCGGGCTAGTGGAGAGCTGAGAATTGGTGACTGAGCAGGGCTCCCTGCCCTCGCTGCTGCGGAGCTGCGCGTCTTTTCAACCACCCGCACACAGAGGGCTGAGACGGCAGCGAGGTAGGAGAGGCGACCCGCGCATAGCTCGAACAATACAGTGCGAGGGTCTGGCAAACTGTCCTCGCGCATGCAGAAATGCTATGGGCTCTGTCAATTACCTTGAACCACCGCCATCACTTTCAGGAGAGTGATTACTGCTGACACGGCTCCCCAGGAGATCCATACCATACCTTATCTGCGATATTCACGAGGCGCTACTAAGCTGCGGAAAGATTTCTACCCACGCCTGTAATGGCTGGCTGATATCTGCGCGCACGGCGAGATGGGGGGCGGCAGCGACCGCACATCGCGCTACATCACCGCCGAATCTACGACAGAGCTCTGCTGCGGCGATACTCCAAGAGACCCATAAATTGATTTACCCGCTACAGTCACAAGGCGCTACTTGGCTGCGGACAGACTCCTACCCACACCTATGTAGACCGGCTGCAGACTGCGCGCACGACGAGGTGGGGGGCTGCAACGACCACATATCGCGTCTAACCGACGCCACATTGGCAACAGAGCACTGCTGCTGAGACACCCCAAGAGATCCATAACCTGCATTACCCGCGACATTTACAAGGCGCCACTCTGAGGCGGACGGATTCATACACACACCTGCATTGCCAAGCTGATGACTGCGCGCACAGCGAGGTGGGGGGCTGCAACAACCACACATCGCGCCTACCACAAGACAAGTGCGACGAGCGCTAGCAGCCCTAACTCGAGCGGACAAACTACGCCACGACAGCTCCACGACATGGGGAAGCCAGACCGGCAACAAACAAAACTGCAGTTCGAAACGCGGAAACAGGGAAAAAGCACGGTACCAGACCCTGAAGCGGAAGGGGGCCAAGACTCATCGGAAGGATCGGGCATGGAATCGGTGCTACGGGCGATCCAGCAGAGCCTACAGGAGATGAACGGGAAACTGGACAATGTGGTACAGAGAGTGGACAACATGGCGGCAAAAATTGAACAACATGACGGGCGCATTCTAGAAGCCGAACAGCGCATTTCACAGGTGGAAGACGACCAAAAAACAACGTCCAAAGCCTGCGGGGGCCTGGAAAAGACAGTGGAAAGCCTGCGAGCCAAGGTGGAGGACCAAGAAGCCAGGTCCAGGCGCAACAACGTCCGGATTTCGGGTTTGCCGGAATCCACAAACACAGGGAGAATGGAGACCTATATAGAAGGACTTGTGAAAGAGATCTTCGGCTCTGAAAAAATGTCCCCAGTGTTTCTGGTGGCGAGAGCTCATCGTTCGCTGGCTCCGGTCCCGAAGTCTGGCGCTGCCCCTCGCATGATCATCGCCCGCATGCTGAATTACAGGGATAGAGACACGATCTTGAGGCTGGCAAGAGAAATGGGCAAAATTACGCATCAAGGGAACACGCTGGAATTTTATCCAGATCACACAATGGCGGTGCAACTTGCTCGGAAGGAATTCGCTCCGGTAAAAAAGAAGTTGAGGGACCTTGGCCTGGAATATGCCATGTTATATCAGGCGAAACTCAAAGTCATCACTGGCGGGAAACCGGTTATACTTCAGACGTTGCAGGCGGCACACGACTATGTTAAACAACAAGTAAAACGGCGAAAGCAGCAAGAAAGGAATGAACCAACGAGCGATGTGGAATGACCGAAATTATTTGTGCACAGGCTGATTTGAACTATGATGCTCACGAACGGGATGCAGCTCGCACCAACTGCACCTGTCAGCGGACACATTTTTGTGGTATGAAGACGTCGCTTGACAGTACTGGTAGGCTGGCGAGGCACTTGCGAACTAACTGTGAGTACATGCCATGGGACTGTGATGCCATGGGGAAGACGTTTGACTAACGAGTGACGGCAGTACTGTGTGTTAAGAAGGGAGCGGGGTAGACTAGCGGAGGGGAGAGGGTGGCCGCAAATTGACGGCAGGCACCCTGGCATGTACTGTCGTCCTAATACTCACCGGCTGGAGTGAAAGGGTCGGTGCCGTGGCTCCACACGTCAGCTGCACCGCCGCATGTATATGCAGGAACATTAAGGGGCAGTTACTGCACTGTTTCACGTATGCTGATTAACTGGAGGGGATTGAGGGTTATCACACACATGCATAATAATGAATACTATACGTGCGACTGTCCACATCCACTATGTGGATGGAGATGTGTGAACCTGGCGACACCCCCATGCGGGTGTACCCCGAAACATGTTCGACACCTAAGTTACAATTTGTTTGGGGATGGCTTTGGCGAAGTTTGGGAGCTAAAGTGGGAGGGGGGTGGGCGGGAAGTTTGAGATACACCCGAATGCAGCCTCTGTATCTAAGAAGCATGGCGAACTCCATGGTAATAAATGGACATGTGGATGTTATTAAAGCACGGAATAAACCACTGACACTTTCGGAAGCAGTGAGATGTCACACGAAGCACACATACTATTCAATGAGGGCTCCAAGCCAACAATGCGTAATATTTCTACACGAGCATGCTAATGGCTAGTATTAGTACCCTCAAATTTCTCACATGGAATGTGCGAGGGCTAGGTAACCCGAAAAAAATCAGGAAACTGTTTGCTTACTTTGACAGATTGCAAATTAACATTGTTTTTTTACAGGAAACACATTTGAGTCGGGAGGGCACATCTACGCTGGGAACTAAATGGGCTGAATCAGTGACCTACTCCAATTACTCGTCCTACTCCAGAGGGGTGGGAATACTGATTAAAAAGGGGACGGGCTTTGAGATAACACAGGTACACAGAGATGCAGATGGGAGAAGCGTGGCAATAGCTGGCACGGTCAGGCGTCAAAAGCTACTATTAGTAAACACATATGGTCCTAATGTGGATGACCCGGGGTTTTTTAATACAGTGTGGCACCGCATCGCTGATATGCAGACGACTCACATGATCTGGGGTGGAGATTTCAATGTTACACTGCAGGACACGCTAGATAGAGCAGCGCATACGTTGGAACAGCATGGGAATGCCAAAACAATGCTGCAGGACGCAATGGAGGACCTACATATGGTTGATATGTGGAGGGCGCATAACCCAGGGCTGCAAATGGCGACACACATACATGCTGCAAACAATAGTTGGTCTAGGCTAGATTACTGGCTGGGCACACAAGAAGTACTGTCATGGGTTGTAGATATCAAACACTTACCACGTACACTTTCTGATCACAATCCGGTACTGTTAGAAATAGCCATCCCATATTATGATCCACCACCCTTCACTTGGCGCTTCAACGCAGCCGCATTGCGAGACCCCATATACGTGGACACAATACAGAGGGCGATTGTAGATTACTTTGAAATTAACAGTCCATCAACAGAGGACCCAGGTTTGCTGTGGGAGGCCTTTAAGGCAACAATTCGGGGTATCTGTATCAGTACGACCTCGGGCATCCTCAAAGATATACGGCAGCAACTCCACGCGCGTGAAAAGGCCATCCAGACACTGGAACACACATATACCCAGACGGGAGACACTGCAGTATTGCGGGACATTCAGACGCTGTTAACGGAACACGATCAATTCGCAACTGACGAACTTAACTATGTGTCCAAGCGAACCGCGGCTAGACGATATGGGGAAGGCGGTAGACCCGGTAGGGAACTGGCCGCGAAGATCTGCGCAGGTAAAACGCCACAGAATGTAGCGTCCATCAGTACTGACACCGGGGAGACGGTCACGGACATGAAGGGGATTCTGAGGGAATTTATGAACACATACGGCACATTATATAGGGCACGCCCTTCACCCCCACAGGCAGAACTCTTGAAATACATGGAAGATATAGAAATGGCATGGCTGTCTGACGGACATAGGCAATATTTAGAACGCCCCGTAACGGTGGAGGAGGTTACAGACACCATTAAGCGGTTACCCAATAACAAAGCACCGGGGCCAGATGGCTTTGTAACGGAATTCTATAAATCATACGCAGACTTACTAGCCCCGCACCTAGTGCGATTATACGGGGCGGCACATGAGGCCCAGACACTACCAGCCTCTATGAGGGAAGCCCTACTTATCACGTTGTTGAAGCCTGGCAAGGAGGTGGATAAATGCGACTCATACCGCCCTCTCTCCTTGTTAAATGTAGACACCAAGATTATAGCTAGTCTATTGGCGGACAGGCTCAAACCTCTTATGCCATTAGTGATCAGGCCAGATCAGTCTGGATTTATCCCCGATAGGGCCACCTCACATAACACCCGCACACTCATTGCGTTGGCACACTATTTGGCCCCGGAGACAGAGGCAGTGGCAGTGTTGCTTGACGCTGCTAAGGCATTTGACACCATTAGCTGGCCCTTTCTCCAGGCGGTGCTGGTGCGTATGGGATTCCCTTTAATATTCCTGGGATGGATAGCGATGCTATACACCAACCTAACGGCACGCATCCGCGTGAACAGGTACATATCAGAACCCATTCAAGTATGCAGAGGAACTCGGCAGGGGTGTCCGCTCTCGCCGATGCTCTTCGCCTTGGTGTTAGAGCCACTGGCCTGCAAAATCCGGCAACGCCACCACTACTCGGCGATTCAACTACCCTCCAGGCCAATCCATATCTCGCTATATGCGGATGACATGGTACTATATGTCAAACAGCCAGAACAACATCTCAATCCGCTTCTACGAGAATACATAAAATTTGGCCTCCAATCCGATTGCAGATAAACTGGAATAAATCCATTGTCATATCCCTGACAGACGGCACAAGTCCGATAAAACTGGACTATCCGCTGGAATGGCAAGAGGACCCCACTAAATACTTAGGCATATGGTTCCGCAGAGACCCGGAAGTTGTGATTAGAACGAATTACGGGCGGACCATTTCATCCCTGGAGGAAAAAATTAAAAGATGGAACAGGCTACCTCTATCATTGGCTGACAGGGCGGCAATTGTCAAAATGGTGCTACTGCCAAAATTCCTGTATTTATTTAACAATATTCCGATCAAACCTCCGGCTGCTGTATTCCGGAATATCAGAACGCTAGTACTTAATTTGCTTTGGGCGGGGAAGCAAGCAAGAATGGAACTACATACCATGACGCTGCCATATGCTAGGGGGGGCTTCAAAGTGCCAGACCTATATTTATATTACCTATGCGCGCAAGCGCAATACGCACACTTCTGGTACCACGAGGTGCCATTTCTGACACATGTGGCCGTGGAAGCCGGCGACGCAGACCCGATCCCACTGGCAAGCATACTGACACATAAGCGCAACAGGCTACACGACAGGGACATTAATCCGGTGAACGCCACTTCGGAGGCATGGAGGCTGATGGGTAAAGTAGCACACAACCTACCATTGTATGCACCAGCACTTCCACTAGCACATCACCCTGCCCTTTCGGTGACGCAGGAGCGGGTAGGCATGGATTTATTTAGAAGGGCGGGAATAGACACTCTGGGGGATCTATACAAAGATGGAGCATTCCAGACATTAGATCAGTTACAATACATCAGGAACCCATCCCCTCTGTTTAGCTTCAACCACTTTCGGCTGCAGAGAGCGCTCCGGGAACACTACCCGTCACATCCGGAAGAGCCTCCCACCTTTGCACCCCTGCAACTACTCCTCACCACACCAACGGCGTCCCATCTAGTGTCCAAACTGTATGCGGCTATACAGGAGGCGGTGGGGGACCATACACACAAGGCCAGGGACAAATGGAGCACTGTACTTGCAGAACCCCTAACAGATGTAGAATGGGAATCCTCTTGCACGCTCACAGGTATGCTAACATCGAACGGGAACCTGAAAATTATACATTATAAATATTTACATCAGGTATACCACACGCCTCAGAGACTGTATAAATATGGATTGAGGGATGATTCTCAATGTTGCAGATGTAAACGGGAGGATGCAGACTTCATGCATCTAGCATGGCATTGCTGTAAAGTGGCCGGTTTTTGGGAACAAGTTGTGAAAATTTTGAATGATATGCTTGGGGTTTCCATGCTGTGTGATCCGAAAATCTGTTTACTGGGTATTGTTCCGCAACTGAGAGCCCTGAAACGCAAATTTTGTGCTATTGCACTACTGCTAGCTAAGAGAAGAGTGTCTCTCCACTGGAACGGCAAGAGGGCTCCAGAAGTAAAGCAATGGATTAGGGATATGGTTTATTGTAGAGACACGCTTGCCACGTACGAGGAGGAGTTGCCGGGCGGCTCTAGGCCTAAGGACTATTGGGGTTACCTGCGTGCCTATTTGCTGATACATGACGAGGCAGAATCGGAAACAGGCGTGGAGTGAGGTACGCACCTGGAGGTGACAATAAGATGCACAATATTCTGTACAGCTGGCTTTTGTGGAGGGAGGATGCTGTGATGCAGAGTGGCTGTAACGAGGGGGAAATCTACATGTTGGGTGTTGCACTGTTCTGTTTGTTTTAAGTTAAGTATATGAAGGTAAAAAAAGTAAGATTGTTGATGTATACCTAAACAACTACAGCACTGACAAACAAATGGGAGTTGAACAAATATCACGCCGCCGGTCCGCTGGATGTCGGCTGATGGGCCGTGTACAATTGTTGAAAATTGATTTCGAAAGTGAACATGCATAGCCGGCCCATAGCGGATGTAGGCACTTACACTGTATATGATTTTCGTTTTTGTATATGCTGATCAGTGCATAGATCTTCTTACACCAATAAATAAATTTAAAAAAAAAAAGTGTAGGTTAAATGAAAAAGAACCACACAGTGTAATTATAAATATAAGTCTATTTATTATACACACTCACTAGCATATTTGGTATGTCTCCTACCCGGAGATATAAAACAAATACACACAATACTTCAAATGTAAACAGGTAAGTAAGCACAAATACACAGTGGTCTCCAGGGGAAGACCAAACCATATACTTAAGAAGTGGAATGCACCTGCGACTGAAGTTGGGACTTGGACCAGAAGACTTGGAAGAGGTGGGGAACTACCCGAGGTAGGTACTCAGGAACCCCACAGAGGCTGTGTAGAGTGGAAACACAGCTGCATACTCAATGCAAGTCAATGGGAAAGTCATGGTTGCAGTTTAAAAAAAGGACCCTTCCCAGTGGACCCTGAAGAAACCCTGTGGAAGACAGAAGTTTGGAGAGTCACCCAACCCGTGGATACCCCAGGAACCGGAATACCTACACCAGAGAAGCCGGGTGCATAGGTGTAAATTGACGTCACAAACCGCAGTAGACCACAATGGAAGACTTCAGAAAAAATGCAGCTAGCGAAAAAGGTGGAAGAGTCTGGTGGAATCCAAGGATGGATTCTTGATGAGAAGAGCCTGCATGCAGAGGGGACAGAGTCTATGCCATTCACAGGTGACCAGGAGGCATGCTGGAAGATGCAGGAGTGTTGACGGTGACCTTGTCGCTGCAGCTGTGGGGATCAGACGATGCTGTGGAAGACCAGGAGCTGTTCTTGAGCTGTCCCACGTTGGGAGTTAAGAACCAAGGGGTTGGTGTCTGGCGGGAGCACCAACAAGCCTTGGCAGCAGCAACAGATGTGGTAAACGAAAAAAGGTGTAACGTTGGGACCAGCAAGGGATTCACCAATTGCAGGAGAATCAGAGCAGGCCCTGAGCAAGCTGGGGAGCCCACTGATGCCTAAGAAGACCCTCAAGAGGACCCACAGGCCAAAGGCACAGGAGTCGCAAGAGGACCTCAGGCAGCTCACCAAAGATGCAGGCCCATGGTTCAGAGGCTGCAGTGAGGACAAAGATCTTGGCAGAAATAGATGCTGGAGACTGGAGCTTCTTGTAGCACGAAGATCTCTGGAGTACAAAGTCAACATGCCTTTGCAACTCAACTGCAAGTTGACGCGCTGCATAGGGGTTCTGCTGCAGTGGTTCAGACGAGGGATACTGACCTCAAACTTGCTGAGAGGACATGTCAGGCTTCGAGGGATTTGCAGAACCACCACTTGTGTTGCTGAGACTTTTGGAGTCTGTAGGACGTCAGGAGCAGCAGACCAGTCAGCTTAGTTGTGGTGCCGGGAGATGCAGGGGAGTGACTCCTTCACTCTAAGGGAGATTCCTTTGGGCTTCTTTGATGTCCACAGACTTGGAGAGGACCCTAGATGAAGCACAGGCACAAATGATGAAGAAGACTTGAAGAACAGAGAGACCATGAGCAGCAGGAGTCTTCCTTGGTGCAGGCTCGGTTCCAGGCGAAGTCCAAAGTGGTTTCAGGTTTGAATCTTCTCCTATGATGAATCTGTAGAGCCACCCACAGGTAAGCCCTTAAGTACCCTAGGGAAAGGGATGAGATTATTTCAAGGGTACTGTGAGAAGTTGGCCTGATATATGATGCTCACTAGTTCTAGTGATCACCTTGTATCAGTCCAAACAACCCTTATGGTGATTGGTTGTAAGTCAACCTTATAGACCAGCTATCCTAATGGTAGCATGGACAAAGCAGTCTTAGGCTAAACTCTTTTGGCATGTGAAGCCAGATGTTTTACCACAATATAACCCCTTGAATACCAAATGAAAGGACACCACACAGGTTGTTATGAAAATAAACAGTATATTTATTAATAACAACACCTCTGAACTCTTTATGAGGTCAGAGGGCTAAGCACATGGCAATCTCTTAAGAAAAATACGACAAGTTGCACGAAATTACAATGGTGCCCTAGGGGCACGACAAACCATATACTAAGTAAGTGGAATGTGAAAGTCGATAAAAGGAATGGAGCTGTCCAGAGGCTGTAGAATCGATGGGACCATGCTACACTAACTCTAGGTAAGTAATAGGAGGCCCACGGGACGCGTGTGCAGAGTGTGAACTCACACGCGAGATGCGTAACAACGTCTGTGGACAGTACAGTTCAATGTTCAAGGTGAGTACGGACAATCCTGACTAGTTAGGACAAAAACGACTGTGGAACTGGACACTAGGACAGTTAAACTACCCTTGAGCACCGAAATGCTCTCGTTACCTCACCCACGGGCTGCGGGGGCATAGGTGCCAAAGTGTGTCGGGTTCTCGTGTTGAAGTCAATGGAGCCTGAAAGAAAAGATGCTGCAGGCGACCAGGAGGAAGATGTCCGGTGCGATCCAAGGGTGGATCGGTGAAGAAGAGGACCTGAAAGCAGAGGGGACAGTGTTCAAAGTCACTAGCCAGTGACCGGTGTGGAACCAGGAAAGAACCAGATGCTGTCGTCGCGATCAGGTGAAGAGTGGACGCTTGACTCTGCAGCCACGTGGACCAGGAGGTGTCTTCGACGACCAGGATGGAGGCACGAGCTGTCCCACGCAGGCTCTCACTGTCGGCGGTGTCGGATCCGAAATTGGAGTCAACAGGCCTTGGCAAAGGCAACCCACGCGGTGAGGGGAAAAGACGTCTGGTGCTGACTAGGAGAGTCCGGGGTGCCCCTCTTTTGGAGGGAAGCAAGGGCCAGTCTGGAGCAACCAGACCAGCAGCAAAGATTCAAATGTTCGTCGTCTAGGAGGTCACTAGCCAGCCGGCAAGTGACCAGACAACGCGTCGAGCAGCAGACAAGCAGAAGGGCCCCATGCAGATCTCGTGGATGCTGGAGGGCTGATCTTCAGTGCAGGGGCTGCTCGGGGCTGGGGCTTCTCAGTCCCCAAAGCACTTGGTCGAGTTTACCTCGGGAGTCGTGCTGGAAGCGAAGTGCAGTTTCTTTCAAGATGGCCGGTCCCACGTGTCTCGTCGCACTCACGGATCTCAGCTGTGCTGCAGATGTAGGTTGAGGTCGGAGAGGTCTGGGAATCCGGGTCTCGTCGGGCTCTGAAGTCTGGATCCTGGAAGGAAGACGACAAAGGGAAGCCGCTGGACGCTTGATGGTGCCTGCAATTGCAGGGTGGACACTCCTTGCCCACAAGGGAGATTTCTTCAGTCTTCTGTGGAGCAGAACGTCGAAGTCCAGAGTTTCTTCTTGTAGAGTAGTTCAGGATTAATCTAATTTGGAATGGGACCAGCTCCTACCTTTATCCTGCTAAAGGGGGCTGCACTACTGACTAGGTCCCTCCCCTGGGTGGGACCATGAAGGGGGGTCGTTACACCCCTATCCTTTGTCCGGTTTCCCGCCAGAGCTGGGGCTGGAGTGCCCCAGCAACTGGTTTGAACCGGTGTATGCACAGGGCACCTTGTGTGCCCCAGGCATGTCTCATTCCTTTCAGGCCTATCCTACCCAATACACAAAATCCTGTCTGGGGTGGTGCTAGCACCTCCCGAGGCAGGAAACCCTTTGTCCAAGCCTCCCTCGCTGGAAGGACTCCCAGCAGCAGGAGGTCAGACTTGTGTCTGTAGTGGCAGCATCCATTTTGTGATGCCAAGGCTCGAGTTAACTTTAACCGGGGTTCACAGTTACATACATGTCATGTCCCTCTAGAAGGGTGGAATGCTACCCCCGTCACCAGAATTGGCGAGGGGGTAGTATTCCAATTCGTATGACATCTTACTCGACATGTTTTGATAATGTTATACCAGAGTTAGCATTTAACCGCGAGGTTGATAATGCACTTAAGAGTATATGGTATAGCGTTATCATGGAACAGCTATTAGGACTTGGTTCCGCGAGCTGCTGACGGGCTCAGCTCATGCCAGAGCACCATCTCACATAATTCCAAGCACTCTGCCTCCAGGATTGATAAGGCCTGCCATAGGAGTGACCGATAGGAATATATGTGTCCATTTTAGGGTTAGATATAGGTATACTATATCTACAGCGAAGGGTGTTTACACCACCTTGCCCCAGCTGTCGTGCAGCCAGTTGTGTCAGTTTTAGATGGCCAGCCAGGGGTGGCATAATACATGCTTCAGCCCCTGGTAGGCCCTGGGTATACCTATGCCCTGGATACCTAAGGTACACTGTACAGGGACTGATAAGGTGGCCCAGTACCAATTGGTAAATGCACCTAAAGTACATGGTTGTCAATTTAGAGAGAGAACAGCTAGGCTGTGGGTCTGATTAGCAGGCTCACAGGCAGGGAAAGTCGTAAACCAGTGAAGCAAAAAGCAAAAATCTGGGGTGACCATAGGATTGCAGACCCCACTCTCCTACATCCAGCAGGAATTCTTGTATCAAATCTGGGGATAGACTTGCCCTGTGCTGGTAAAGGGCAGAGTAGTATGTGGCGAATGCTTTAACCACCATGTGGGGGCAAGTATGAAGTGTGCCATCTTTGCCCTGAAGTAAAGGCGTAGGGGTCAGGCATTGTGGACCTGGCATAGTCAGTGAAGAGTCTTACTCGATTTGTCCCCCCACTGATATATTGGGTGCTGCGTCCCCTGCCATTTGTGCCTCATTAGTAAGTAGCTGTTGGATCTGTTGTTAGATCAGGAGGAGCTTTTAGTGGGCTAACATTCCACCACCCCTCTGCATAGCCTCCTCCAATCCCCATTGTCGTGTTTCTAAGTCTACGACCTGGGCTATGCGTAACCACTTAACTCCTGTACTATAGCTTATGTCAGCGCCCCATATTGTGGGCTTCCCACAGTATTACCACGGAGGTAGTGGACCCCGTGTTGGAGGAGAAATACTCCGTAACGGCTTGGTAGAGGGATGTCCTATTTAGAAAACTAGAGTACAGATTAAAATACTAATACTAATAACTCAGGAAAGGGTACTGTTAGAAAATTAATGAAACCACTATTTCAATAGTTGTTTGAAATCCAATTTAATGGTGAAGGTGGAGTTTTAATAAATATTAATAAAAAGTAACTTTTAAAAAGTTACCCTGTACCTGGATGAACTACTGTCGGAAACCTATTTAGCATAAGCATCTACATCCTCTCAACCTGTGGCCAGCCTTGAATAGATGTAAAATAGGTATGCAATACCTTCCAGGAGCAAGCAATATGCTGACCTGAATAGGTAGATATTACTCCTCTGAATTCCATAGAATATCAATGGAAAATCCTGCTTGACAGGTCTGTTGAGCCCCATGTGTCTCTTGGGCACACTTGAAAGGGAGAGAACAAGATGCCAAGACTATTCTTATGGATCCTCAGTCTAGTTGCCGAAACATCCTCCTTTGCCACACCAGAATTCTGTCTTTGGGTGTTGGTGTGGGTACAGTGCCTGCTTCATATTGAATTATATATCTTGTAAGCATTGTTATATTGCCTTATGCCATGAGGAAGCGCTTAATTTGCCTTGCCTAGTTACTATACCTGGCAAAACTAGTTGTGCTTAGGGCTAAATGGTATTGGGAACTATGGGCCTCATTACGATGGCGGGCAGACTTTGTCTGCCCACAACCGTAACAGAAAATGGGACCGACCGCGAGAGGTGCGGCGGTCCCGTTAGGCCAATTAGGATGCGACCCCCACCCTGGCGGTCGCATCCCGCATCTTCAACATTGTGGCGGGCGGTTCTGTAAGCAGCACCCACTGCAATGTTGAATTTGCATGCAGTGCATTGAAAGACACAACGTGACAGGCACCGCGAGGTGCCTGCCTCCTTATGCGTGGCAATGGTAGCAATGAAGCCAGCCACACCCCCAGGGGCCCGCAACGGGCCCCCAAAGTCATTTACCGTATGCCTTTCCATGGCGGAGTCTCCTTCATCCCTTGGCGCAATCGTATGTAGTAAAACGTGTCAAGTGGGACTATAAGTTTTAAAAAACAGATCAATAGTGTTGAATTGGCCATCGGTGAAGAGGTCTCCCCAACTGGTCACCCGTAGACGCCGACATAGCAGCTGAAATCCCTTTTCCTGTAGGAGTGCCAATCTAGGGTGATATGTCAGAGGCATCCGCGCTGAATATGGCAAAGCACAACCGAGCATCTTAGCTATGCGACGCCAGGCGTCGATAGTACACGTGACTGTTGTAGGCGGCGTCTCTGTGGCCGTCACAGGGCAGTGTATGAGACCACTCAGAGGGAGAGGATTTGCAACCCAATCCTCGACTGCTAGCTGAGGCATAAAGGGTTTGGGGATCATCCAATGATACGCTTAATGTGCTTGGGCGCAGGCGTAGTAAGTTTCAAAATCAGGAATGTCGAAACTTCCTTTGTCATATGGCTGCACCAGTATCGACCACCAAAGCCGCGGTTGTTTACCCCCCAGAACAAGCAGCACAGCTCAGTTTTCAGTGTTTTAAAGAAAAAAGCACCTGGATAATAGGGGATATTTAGAAACAGATATAAAATGCTGGGTAGTACTACCATTTTAATAAGTGACGCTCTGCCCGCCATACACAGGGGAAGGGAAAGCCAACGATCCACAGAGGTGGCGAGCTTCGTGATAGCCACACCATAGTTAAGCCGCAGCGTCTCATCTTTATCTCTAGAAATTTGGACACCAAAGTAGCGCAGATCCGAGTGACACCACTCTAACGGGAAGTCCAGTGGAAAGTCAGTAACCGCGTCCGTGAGGGGGTAAAATTGCGATTTGGCCCAGTTTATCTGCACCCCTGATAGTCTGCCAAAAAACACAAACTCCCGCAGCAAAGGATTTAAGTTATGCATCGGGTCTGTGACAAAGAGCGTCATGTCATCTGCGTATAACGACACAGCAATCTGACGCTGAAAGCAGCAAAATGCCCCTTCCCGGTGCAATTGGCGCAGCCGGCAGGCAAGCGGCTCCACAGCTATCGCGAAGAGGAGTGGGGACAATGGACACCCCTGTCTGGTGCCTCGTGTGATAGCGATCGAGGGGGACAGGCGCCCATTAATAAGCACTTTCACAGACGGCTGTGTATACAGCAACTGAACCCAAGATATAAATAATCTAGGGAATCGCATGCGGATCAGTACAGTGAATAGGTAATTCCATTTGACCGAATCGAATGCCTTAGTGGCGTCTAAGAATATCGCCGCGACAGGGAAATCAGGACGCACCAATCAAGGAGAACAGTGTACGGAGGTTGTGGGAAGTAGAGCGTCCAGGGACAAATCCCGACTGAACTAGCAATATAATTTTAGTCATCAAGAGGGACAGCCTGGTGGCCAGGACCTTGGCCAATATTTTTACATCACAATTTAACAGCGATAGTGGACGGTAGGAATCGCAGGAACTAGGGTTTTTACCGGGTTTTAGGAGGTAAGTAATCATGACCTCCTGCATTGTGCGAGGCAGGACCCCGTCGGCCAAGGATTCCTCAAAGATCTCCCGAAGGACAGGAGCCATTATGTCTATATAGGTCTTGTAGAACTCGGTAGGGAGCCCATCCAGGCCCAGAGCTTTACCATTTTTTTGTGACATTATGGCATCCCTAATTTCGTCAAGCTCAAAGGGGGCACCCAGGAAGGTCCTATGTACATCACTAAGCCAGCAAAGAGCTACTTCACCGAGGAAGTCATCATACTGTACATCAATAGTTGTGGCAGTGGTATATAAGGTGTGATAATGTGATGTAAATACACTCAATATGCCTTCAGCATCCCTGACGGCCTGACCCCTCCCATCTGTGACTTCAAGAACCGTGTTATGGAGGTGGGGATTACGGCTTAAAACTGCCAGGGCCTTACCAGGCCTGTCACCCTCGCAGTATTTCCTCGCTGTCCAATATTTCCCTCTGAATTTAGTCTCTCTAGCCGCTTCCTCCTCATATTGTGTCAATTTGTCCTGAAACTCCGCATGCGCCCGTGTACATTCTCCTGCCACAATCTGATTTTCCAGTCCCTTCAGGTCCCTATCTAGTGTGCGTAATGTGCGCTGTATATCACGCAGGACTCCGAAGCATTTCGATATGCAATACCCCTTGACCGTAACTTTGAATGCCTCCCAGACAACCTCTATAGTATCCATCGTCCCTTTATTTTGATGGAAGAAGTCAGCTATTTCCACCCCGAGTTCTGTGCGAAATACACTATCTAACAGGGCCGCAGGTTGCAGCCGCCATTGTGGTCTGGGGTTATCCCATCCTGGCATCTGTAGATGAAGCAGGACCGGACTGTGGTCAGAGTACGTTCTGGGTAGATGTGCCGCCTTCTTCAAGCCAGCACCCAACCCTCTGGACAATAAGAAGTAATCCAGTCGAGCCCATGTGCCTGTCGAGGATGTAAAGTGGGTGCCCTCTTTCTGAAGAGGGTGAAGATGTCGCCAGCTATCTACCATATCGCATTCGTGGATCATACCCATCAGAGCCTCCCTAGATCTAGGCTTGTATAGCGTCGGCCCATCCGCCCTATCTTGTGGAGGTACCAATGCTATGTTGAAGTCGCCTCCCCAAATGATGTGATGGGAACCTATATCCATATCCAAAATCTTACCCAATAGCATCGTAAAGAAGGTCGGCGTATCTACATTAGGGGCATAACAGGTCACCAAAGTAATAGTGTCCCGCCCGAGGCGACCCCATATTAAGACATATCGACCTTCGTTATCAAGGGACTCACCGATCACCTGGAATGGCACACCACGCTTAATCAAAATGGCGACCCCCCTAGCATACGTGGAGTAGGACGAAAAAGTTTGAGCATTAGCCCATTTGCTGGCAATTGTGGCACGTGACTGCGGTGTTAGGTGTGTTTCCTGCAGCATGGCCATCTGAACCTGATGGCGGTCTAAGTATGCAATCACATTACGACATTTCCATGCATCATTAAGGCCCCTGATGTTCCAGGACATACATCTCAATTGTGCGTCTGTCCTTATCCCCGCCATAGCCCTGAAAGGGATGTAAAATCGTGATATGCCATGTACCTGTCCTCAGCATGCTCTACCCACAGATGAGACATGTCTACATATGGGACACGCAACTTTTACGCCCCCCCTGTACAGCAAAAACCCCCAACAACCTTTCCCCTCCCCCCTCCTACTACTGCATCCCAATCATGCCAGCAGCCACCCATTCCCTCCCTTCCCCCCTCCCACCCACTGCAGCAGCCCCAACATGCCAAAAAAAACCTCCGCTTCCCCTCCCACCTGCCCCCCCTTACAGTCCAACAGTCCCTGATATGCAAGTCCCATGGTAGGGGTACACCCGTAGGGGGAACAACATAAAGAGCGCACAGCCACGTCTCCCTCCCCAAGCCTCGCGTCCTGTACCGCCCTCGGATTCGGCTTAGGAGGGATAGTGGTCCCTGGAGTACATTACCACTGGAAGAGGTTAGCAGTTCCCAACTCCGGGATCGTATCATGTCCTCGAGGCGTAGCCCCCTCAAACTCCACGAGTCTTGGATGTAACTAGTACATTGGATTTTGCTGCGATAGAGTCAGTTCAAGCATCCTCATCAGCATCTGGCGGATCATCCCTGTGTTCAGCTTCCTGGCCATGTTCTCCTCTCTGCGCTTTCTTGACTGCTTTTAAATAGTCCTCCACTGTTTGCGGATTCGTAAAGAAGAGTTGCTTTCCCTGATGTGTCACCCGAAGTTTTGCTGGATATAGTAATGTATAGTCTATTTGTGCAGCATGCAACTTCTTTTTTGCATCAATGAACTTACGTCTTTCCTCCTGCACTAGTGGGGTGAAATCTGGGTAAATTGAAAAGGTGATGCCATTGTAGGTCAAGTTCTGCTTAGTGCGAGCCGCTCTCAGTGCCACGTCGCGATCGCGATAGTTCAGTAGGCGAGCTATAATGGGCTGCGGCGGTGTACCTGGCTTAGGAAGTGGGCCTAGGGATCTATGCGCCCGTTCCACAATGAATTGTGATGAAAAGGCGTCCTCCCCGATGTATGCTTGGAGTAGTCTTTCCACATAGAGTTCCATCCTACCCGTGTCTGTGGACTCCGGGATTCCCGTTACGCGGATGTTATTGCGTCTGCTGCGGTCCTCCAACTCCTCATTCTGCGCCGCAATGACCCGCAGAAGGTTGTCCATCCGGGCAAGCTGGGTAGTGTGGGATGCAGTAGTATCGTCATTGTCCGATATGCGCTGTTCGGACGACGTGATCCGTTCTTCATGTTGGTCCACTTTGTGCACCAGCACATCCATCCTCGAGGACATCCTGTCCACTTTGTCTACCACCGTGGCGAACCCCTGCCGCATCTCCTGTAGGATTTGTTGCATGTCCAGCCCAGCAGGGGGGGAATCCCCCTGGCTGCGCCCACTCCGCTCACGCTGGGCTCCCCCGCTGCCGTCCTCGGCCCTTTCTATGCAGATTCGAAGGTGAGTTTCGGTTGACGGTTGTCCTGTCGCACCATTGCGTCACCGCACAGCACACAACGCGCAACTCTCCAAGCTAGTGCGCTCTCCTCACGCCACCGACGTCTTGCAGGGTAGTCACAGCCTTCCGTGTCGCACTGTACACCGCGGGCAACCACCGGTGCTGCAGATATTGCTATCTTGTATTTTCAATCACCATCCCATAGATAAGCGTTCCAATGCACTGACCAGCCGGAGATCAGAAGCAGGGGGGGCTGCGTGCAGTATGATCTCCTATCGGGCCACCAACAGTTGTCAAATCTCTCTGTCAGCCCTCGCAACCTGACTCTGTTGACCAACACCCTGCAATCCACGGGTCTAGATAATAGGTCTTCACTCTGGACAGTTATGACTCCCCAAGCAACACTCAGTGTGTTATCGCCAGTCCCACCACTCTGCGCAGGGTCGTGTAGCGGTTGCTCTTACCGCGTTTCCGTTTTCCAGCGCTATAGCAGGACGATAGGTCTGCACGTCGCTATGGAAGATAGCGCCTGCCGTCTCGTATCACAGCCTGCCTCAACCTCGCTTAAGGCACCTCGCAGCACAGCACAGAAAAATCCACCCTGGGCAGAGCGCTATAGGTAACCTTGTCTCACCAGATGCCTCCGAGATATGCCCACAGTGAGGGTACAGGGCGCCGCAGATAGCGAGGGAAGCCAAGGGTCGCCTCCAAGCGTTCCTGCCTCTGCCTGGGAGTGATGGCAGTTGACGCCAATGGCGCCGTGCGGTGTCTCAGCCGAGGCAGACTTTTTTACCCCAGCGCCCCGCCGTACCTCTCCGCCGGCAGCAGTGTCCGGGCACCATAAGCGCCGCTCCTGACGCTAGACGAAGCCTGCAGTGGTGGTCTCGGGTCTCCCGGCGCGCTGTGAGGGCAGCGCCGGCCCACACTCTTGCTGTCCGTGCTTAGCAGCCCCTCTAGGGCCTCCGCGCTCACTGGGTCAGCGCTGGGGATGGCACCCCCAGTCCCACCGTTCCAGCGGGGGCCTGAATCCTAAGCAGGGCAGATTGCGGCAGGCAGGGGGGTTCTCAGCGATCATGCCTCGTCTCCAGGATCGGGTGTTGCAGCGCCCTCAGCGGAGGCCGGGGCCCGCTGCCTCGTGGCAATCCTCGGACTTCTCTAGCGCCAGTAGCCCGTCCCCTGCAGCACAGCAGTTCCAGTGGTAGCTCTGGGGAAAACCAGCAGTGCTGTGTACTTGGGCACCGCTGCGTGTTTCTTCACCAAAATCGGACCGAGTCCAGAGGGTCACATATAGTGCAAGAAAAGCAGCGTTTGGGACCGTTTGCTCTCCAGTATGGAAGGATTATTGCAGGATAACTGCTCCAGGGCACAGGAGCCTCACCGCAGCTATTCTGTTTGCGCGCCCTCTAGCATCCACATATGCCTGCTTATGTTAGCAAAAATACTGCATCTTAGAGCACGTCGTTAAAATAAACATTTTAAACTTTTCCGTGACTATTTACTCACGTTGTGGACTAGTATGAGAATAACAGACGAAAGAGTGTTCTTGATTCCCACCATTCCTGAGAGTAACCTACGTAGCATGTTCTGGGTTTTCTAATCATTGGTACCTTTGCTATAGGACGAAGAGCTAATGAGACCCTGATGCTAGTCGGTTAGGGGTTCTAGGTCCTGAGGTGAGTTTTTTGGGCAACCACAATTCACTGAGGTCCTAGGTCTCTTTGCACAGTTCTGTGTATGAGTAGGATCCCTGCAACATGGCGCACCTAACGATGTGGTCTTATTTTGAGACTCTCGAGTAGTGCTTATAACAGTCCACGACACCCTCACTACTGTTTCCGGTTGGTTTAACCTACCTATGTTTACATAGGTTTATTCAAGCTTGATATTTTAAAAAGTTTCTTACTTTGGGTTACAACCAGTTTGTGCTGCATTTCATTTGCATTGTCCTTATGGCTGACGTTGAGATCCCACCACATAGTAGGGTGGCCCTCTGCAATCTGTTGCAGACGTATGGTGTCACCTTGGAGGGCATGGCAGTTGTTTTTATGGTGAGTGCTGAAGCTGTTTACCCATTTGAGCTCTTCTACTCATGGGTTACCTTTCCTGCAGTTAATGCGGGTATTGGTACGTTTCACATTTATACGCCCACAGCTGTGCCTATAGACTACACTCCATATAGGACACTAGAGATTCCTATTACTGCCTGGCAGCATCGAGTTTGGTTTGATGGCGCCCTTTCCCAATCGGTAAGGGCGGTTCGGGTAGGCACTTTGTTTATTCCTGGGGCCATGAGGCTGGTTTTGGCCGGTTACACACTGCATCCACGTTATCTGCAAGTCACTATAGCTGAGTTAGGTGTACTCTATGCCTCCTTGGTTGAAGTGCACCGGGCTTTAGTGCAATATGTTTCACGCAACGTCCAGGTGTGGGCACCTGGTGCTGCGGCACAACCAGTTGGACCGGCCGGGATGAAAATGTATCCTGTTATGGTGAATTTGGTTATGGACAAGCGCCCCCAAGATAAGGATGATATGCCTTTTTGGCTGGCTGAGAAATCTGACCAACTGGAAGCAGTATTTCCTAACACGACTCCTGTTGAAAAACACAGGATTCTGACAATTAGTTTGCAGAAAGACTTGATACCGGAGGTACCTGATTGTGAGACCTGGGGTAGAATATTTGCGGCAGTCTATGCTAAGTGCTTTGGCACTCCGTCCATGGCTGTCCTGCCCTGTGTCATTTAATGTGTACAATATGAACACGGAGCGGAGGCGGCGGTTGAATGGGAATGAGACGCGTTGGAGTGTTTGAGGTTGTTTCCGATCTCGTCCTTGCTAATGTTAAGGGAGATGCAGTGAACTTCCAGGTGTCTAATGCTTTACGTGATGTCCCCGATGCCGATAAACCCCGGCAGTTACCGAAAATAATTGTGGAGGCTTATAAGACCATTGGCTGCAATAGTTTGGGTGTTAAGCCTTTTGCTACAACAACAGCACTGAAGCAAACACAGGCGGCAAATTCTAATAAAGATGAACGCCCCAATTTCCCAAAGAAGAATTGGAATAAGAATAAAAAACAGGGGAAACCGCAACAGAAACAGGGGTCACGTCCTGCTTCACCCATACCTGTGTCTACTAAGCGCACATATGATTTGCACGACCGCGCTAATATTAAGTCACCTGATCGTTTTCAGGTTCCTGACCAATGTTCTCCTCGCTCTTTGCAGGATACATCAGTCTCACCAACCGGTGGAGAAGACAGCGGCAGAGGTCGGGGTGCCCAACAAAGCCGTGAGCAGCCCCGCAAGATGGAAGGTAAAGGCAAGCAAGACGACTTTCCACATCAACGACCTCAGTTTCAGAAGAAGAACATTGCCGCTTTAACAGCGAGGTATGCCACGGATAGTGAGAAAACAGCTTTGGAACCTGACATGGGCGCTGACGCTGCTAGACAGTGCAGCGGAAATTACAGTAGTGCGGGAAGCATTGCGTCCATATCTGAAGGCGACAGCAACTGACACGTTCGTTGCTGTTGAGACAGCTGACACTTGAGTGGCTCAACCTGACAGACTTTGTGAAATAGTCCTTTTTATTGAAGGTGACATATAGCGTACTATAAAAGGGATATTTTGGGAAAACCTAACCTCTACCTATGACATTTTGTTGGCGGAGGCCGACTGACCACCACCCTTCGTTCTGGCCGCTCCTAGAGGGGAGGAGGTAATCCTCCCTCGTTTCGCACACACAGTGCCGAAAGAGCAGGCGCTGAATTTTGCATAAGTGTGGGCTAAGGTGCTTGCACCGGCTTTGTACCATACTCAATGTGGATGGGACAAACTTTCCCCCTGACATGAGATACCATTGCGGTCTATGCCACAGCCTCAACCCCAATATCCAATGCGATGTGAAGCGAAAGCTCCTGTGGCAGACATCCTTAAACAATTAGAATATCAAGGTGTGATTGAAACATGTGTGTCTCCGATAAATAATCCTCTTTTTACTGTGACCAAGCCTGTTGACTCATACCGTTTGATATTGGTTTACCGGCACTTGAACTCTCATTATCGGACTTGCGTGGTACAGAATACTCACAGTGCTGCCCTGGTGGATAGTCTCGTGTGTAAACGGTTTAAGACCACCCTTGACATATCCAATGGCTTTTTAGCCATAACCTGTCCTCTATTAGTAGTCAATGGACAGCTTTCCCCTGTGGCGGTAAACAAAAACAGTTCAGAAGGTTAGCCATGGGCTATAAGAACAGTGCAGGCGTCTTTGCCACTCTCATTGTCTTGGATGGACTCGACCCTGATGCGTGCTTGTATGTAGATTACATTTATCTTACAGACGACTACTTATGGCCGCATCTGTGTCACGTTGACTGCATCATTTGTATGTTTGCGGACTTCGGATACAAATTTAACTTTGCAAAATCACACATTGCAGAGTACACAGTGTTGTTCCTGGGCTATGAGCTCAAATATGAAGGTCGAGGTTTAGCACCTCACTTCCTGGAGAAATGCGCACAACTGCGCGCTCCTATGACTCTGAAAAAACTACAGTCTTTGCTGTTTTTATTTTACTTTGGGCATACTTACATTCCCGAATATGCCCAGCGCATCAAGCCTCTTTTTGCTTTGATACAACCTACTTTCACCAAATCTTGCTGGCTGCCTGAACATTCAGCCGTCTAGCAATCTTTGCAGGCTGATCTTCTTGAATCTAAGTTCTTACTGACTTGTGACAACCACACCAACCTGGTAATAAGAATTGTACCTGGGGTTGTGGGTTTCATGTACCCGACTTTTAATGAGGGTTACACAGTCCCTATTGCTTACAAGTCACACTTGTTCACTATGGCTGAAATGCGATTTTCCTCTGTGGAAAAAGTTTTGACTACAGTGCAAATGGCGATTCTAAAGGAACGAGTCGCAGGGGAAACTATTTACCACGAGGTTTGACTTCACGGTATATAGCGGCCCAAAATTGCGAATTCGCAATTTTTTAATGTTTCATGAATTGCATTTAAGGAATCTCAAATAGAGATTCCTTAAATGCAATTCCTCGCAAAATTTCGAATTCTATATTAGCAGGTTTTGCATTTGGGATGGTGAATCCCTAATGCAAAAATTGTGATCGCAAAGGGCCAGATTCTCAGAATATGGCCTTTTGCGAACGCAATTTCCCTTGATGAATCTGGCTCGTGACAACCACACCAACCTGGCAATAAGAATTGTACCTGGGGCGGTGGGTTTCATGTACCCGACTTTTAATGAGGGTGACACAGTCCCTATTGCTTGCAAGTCGCACTTGTACACTATGGCTGAAATGCGATTTTCCTCTGTGGAAAAAGTTTTGACTACAGTGCAAATGGCGATTCTAAAGGAATGAGCGCTGTCGCAGGGGAAACGCATGTTGGTTGTTACACTGTATCCTGCCTTGGAGGCAGTGACGAAAGCCAGTGTACCAAATTCAAAAGCTTTGTATCCTCGGTGGATACAATGGGCAACATCCTTGACATCTGCGGATGTTACTTTCATTTTCGATTCCTCTTTGCAAACTCAGGAGTACTTGCAGTATGAATTCGTTCATCCGGCTCCTCTGACCATGCGCCCGCTGGAGGATTTCCATTGTATCATTTACACTGATGAATCGGCGCAACCGGCGACAGGATCAAAGCATGCTTATTCAGCGGCCTGCGCAATAGTGGTTGGTACTATGGTGAATAGAGAGTTCAAGTCCGATGTCGTGCATACACAGACATTAGGGGACTGTACGCCCAGTTGGCAGAGCTACGTGCTCTGGTGCTTGCACTGGAGTACGCTTACCCTTGTGTGACTACTCTAATTGTGAGTGACTCTTACTACTGTGTTCAGTCTTACAATGACCATTTATTCTTTTGGACTCAAAATGAATATCGTGATTTCAAAGGTAGCACAATCAAACACAAAAAATACTATGGGTTCGAGTGGCTGAGCTTAAAGAACGGCTGCTGCTCGGGTTTGAAATTCATACTCTTGGTCATCAGCGCATAGTGGTACACGCTGTTGGTAAGAGTCTTGATGACGAAGCAGCAAAGAAAGCAGTAGCGACATATGTAGTAGCAGCAGTTACACGTTCCAAAAGTAAGATTGATGATGACATCTTGGCAGCTGTTGCTGCAACAGAGAAGGAAGGTAAATTACCCTAGAGGTTTCCCTTCTAGATACTCTTATCATTTAAGTCCTGATAAAGTTCCCTATGTGAGAATTAACGACGTTGGTGACAGATTGATTCCTAACGCAGGCCTCAGGTCATCCTTGATAACTGCCACTCACGAGGGTATGACCTCGGCTCATGCTGGCGTTTCTGCGACAGTATCTCTTCTACAACAGCGTTACTGGTTGTGCGGATTGTACAAACAAACACATGATTATGTCCTTCATTGTGACATTTGCCAGCTGATTAAACCTTCTACTGCTGCACACCCCCTGCCCGGACACAGTCGTACATATCTAATAAGCCACTTGGGTGTGTTTATTTAGATCACTGCGGTCCTTTTTCCTCTGATACTGTGTATAAGTACCTCTTAGTTGCAGTGGATTCGTGCACACGCTTTGTTTGGGTCTGGCTGGAACGAAGTGCTGATGCCCGAACTGTCATAAGGGATTTGCGTGTCTTTGTGGGAATTTTTGCATGTGGTACCTTTCATTCACTCCAGGGTCCAGCGTTTGCCTCTAAGGCGTACAAGGATGCCATGCGTTCTTTGGGGGTCCAAGTCAAATTTTTGTCTCCACACAGACCGGAGGGTAATTCAGTTGTGGAGCGGATGAACCGTGACTTAAAGCAATCCTTGACTGCTAGGGTTTTAGGTACTGGCAGGAACTGGCTGGCCCATCTCTATAGCGTTCAACGTGCACTTAATAATCTCCCTAGAAGGTCTCTGGGTGGGCGGACCCCATACGAAATGCTCTTTGGCATCAAAATGTTTGTTCCAGACCTTGAGGGTCTAGATATGGCGGCGCCTGCCTCACCCTTTGACGTAGATGACCATTCTGCTGTGTTACAGAACCTACAAAAGAACCGTGACAGTCTTGCAAAGGTATGCACAACATCGGACTTGAACTCTCTATTCACCATAGTACCAACCACTATTGCGCAGGCCGCTGAATAAGCATGCTTTGATCCTGTCGCCGGTTGCGCCGTTTCATCAGTGTAAATGATACAATGGAAATTTGCCCTCCACAACTGATGCTGTGCTTCAGATTCCGGTAGTTGGCTGGCTACCCAGAGTCAGTGACCTGGTCCCTGAGAAGGTGGAAAACAAGAAGGAGTTTGGCCCCTCATATCGTGCACCGTTTCCTGTGCTTGGCGTGCAGGGTACAAGAGCAGTTATTTTACCTCCACCTCCTGGTCGCAAGGAAAACAGGTACATCTCCATTGACAATGTCAAACTACAACAAGTGGCCGATTCTTCTTAGTATGACACCAGTGGTCTCTTGTCCAGCAATGCTGAGAAATTCTGTTTTGGCTCTGGCAACTACCACCAGGCCTGACATTGCCATTGAGATGCATACAGTTACAAATCCTTTATTGAATCCACCGGCTGGTGCTCCCCTTGATGATACTGAGTATATTTACCCCATAGATTTGTCGATGCCCAATTTGCAAACATGCGTTTGATTTGACACTGACTCTACCACATCAAAGTCCCCATCAAAAGTTTCAATTTTTGCTGATTGGTTTAAAAAAACATTTTTTGATACCCCCTTGGACGTACATTTGGCTGGTGCTTTTTTCTATTTTTTTATTCATGTCAATTGGATTTGTAGTTTATTTTTTCAGTTTTGTAAATGGACATTATGTTAAAGAAAGAACTTCAATTAGACTAATTGATGGAACTTTGGCACCCCACTCCTCATCACACATCATGAAGAGGGACCAGACTTTTGTAAATATCACATTTTTGGCCTGTCTTAGATGGGATTGTACGGCATGCTGTCAAATTTCAAATCCATGGCCCTACTGAAGTTATAAATGTCCCCAATGTACTTAGTGTTTCAATGGGGATGTTGTAAAACAAAATATACACTCTGATGATTGGGATGTCCAAGCCGTAGAGGCTCTATTTTCTGACTTGAAATATTATGCTGCTTTTGATGCTGAAGATTTGTACGTAGACTCAGCCAACTATGCACATTTATTCTGCTACCAACATTATGGCAATCATTTTCTGCACAAAGCAAACACATTTAGAAATGTGGTTAATTACACACTGTGGGAACATTGTCCAGCTCCCGTTGAAGGCAGCTCAAAAACTCTTTTGCAAAAGTTCACTTATTTTACTGATTTTAATCAATCCAATCCTAACGCATTTTATTTGAAGATGACTTCTAAGTCCTCTTCCAAAGTTATACTCACCCACACTAAATTACTATATTCAAAGTCCTTTATCGGCCAATTAGCAATAGGGGGCTATGAGCTGTGGAAAGATACTATTGATCTTAAATCTGTTTGGGATTCGAAAAGCTGGCAAGTGCAAGGCACTGAGGCTTTGCATCATGCATGTCTCATCCCGAACCATATGTTGTTTTTGAATTCGATTGTTTCACAAACCACTTGCATTGGATTGGCTTTGTCTAAAAAAAAAGTAATGCTCCTTCTCCTCGTGCTTTGGGAGAATACCCCACATGGTACAATCACACTGATAGGTCCCTTAATGAATTACAGTCTCTGATATTAAATTCCTCTTTCAACATTTCCAGTTTGGATCGCCAGGTTTGGTTGCTATGGCAAAGAAGTTCAGATTCATTCCAACATCGTTTTCTGGGTCTGGCCCCTGGCTATACACAGGTTAGGGTGGATCCCTGTTTTGAAAGCGACCATACTGTCACTACCTATTCAGTAGGCAAGCTATGTCAGAACTGGCTCAAACATTCCACTTTAGCGTCATTTAAACTCCATTTGTCCAAATTGACTGACGATGTTGATTTGAATGACTTTGTGAAAGGTCCTGCGGCAAGCAGGTCCAAAAGATGGATATATGCAATTGACAATGAAGTTTGGAAATTGTCTCAAATTGAAGCTGCTTCTAGATTAAGAGCTATTGATCAAGCTAATTTAGAGAAAGTGCTTGCAGTTGTCGATATTAGCATTAATACCCTTTCTTCTCGAATATACACAGTAGATAATATTGTTTCAGCTGTTGTTGATATTGTGCAAGATGATGTGTCTGTTTTGTACCATGGTCAAAATCAATGATGTTCCATTATGCAGTTTGCTTGAACATTACAAACGTTAAAAGCTGGTAAAGTGCCTTGGGATTACATGAATACCTCTTCTCTATTTTTACCAACATTTGACTGTAAAACAGCAATTTATGTCTATGAAGGATGCTTCATATTCACTTTTGCATATTGAAAAGTTAGAACCTTTACCATTTTTTGTGGCTGAAACAAATTTGGCAGTTTTGCTCATTCATGGGTTAATAACACTGCACTTTCCCCTGTTTACATTCAATTCATGTATGAAACATTATGCCATAGGCAGATATGAACCTTTGGGAAGCGCCTATCTCCATGAAGTTTGGTCCCTGCCATTTACCTATATGTGCCTGAGGGAGAAGTTTACTTAAAAGGTGAAGATTGCACTTCAACACCCGATCACTCATTGGTTTGTAGGAACATACAATTGCACGGTTCGTGTAACACGCAAGCTCCGAACTTAGCCTGCATTTTAAAGGGTAATCCAATCCCAGTAATAACACCGACTTTCACGTTGTTGGTTAACGGTAGCTATTTGCTTTTAAATAATGAAGATTGCTGTGGTATGCTGGCAGAGATTCCGTACATTGTGACTGTCTCCCAATGTGTAGTCTGCTGTAAAAATGTGTTATTCCCGCCTCCGCATGGGAAGCTCGATGTATCCATCTGGCCTTCCATTCCGACCTTGAAAGCAGAATTCAACAAGATGAGTCGAATAAGGGCTCTATTGTCTCAAAAAGAAGTCGCCCATACTTCTTTGCGTGAAACATTTGTCCTTCACGTTGCAAACACCCGCACTGAAGTGCATGCCCTTTTGAATACTAACCTCCCCCTGCATTTCGGTGTTTTGATTTACACTATATTCAATGCCTTGCCGACCATGGGCTTGGCGCACTTTTTTAAAGTAGTAAGTTCTGGCCTCGTGACCTTATTCCAAACTATATTTGGTGTGATACCGGCATTTTTTCATTCTATTTTTTCCAGCCTCTTCGGCGGTTTACCGTTAATTCTCACCTTGGCTGCTGGTGTACTGCTGTTAATTTGTTTGCTCAAAAATGAATGCACAATCTGTGTCACACGACAATCTGCCCCTGCTGCTTCTGCTTTGCAACCGGATGCTTGAATACTATGGAACGTTGCCTCTGGCTACATTGAGTGCAGCATATGGATTATCGTTCCGATTCTCCTACTTTACATGCGTGCAGCCTGTCTTCCATTGCCTGGATTGCAGTTTTGAATGGGCTCTTGATTTGTGTCTCTGCAATACGGTGTTGCCTAACCCGGATTATGATCAACTAATGAGTCCCTTAGTTACTCATGAGTTGGAATGTTCTGGCATCAGGATTATGGCCTTTGCAGCGATGCATGGAGTCTTAGGGGATTGGAATATATATGTGCGGTGACACATGACTTTCTGGCACGCAGTTACATCGAAGACCACCCGAGTTGTCCTCCGATTGTGCTAGAGGCTCCGGCTAGCGAAGAACATGTATGTTCCTTCCCATTACTTAATTGGATAGCTGAAATGTTCTCTGATGATAACAATGACTTCCTCTTGGAGGCTGTTGCAACGTACTATGCCTATATGCTGCTGGATTGAATTGGCTTTCATCCAACTACACCTTGTCCAGTGCTTGAACAATTTTGTACTGTTTTTAAACTTTACACTTTGGATAGTGCACTCTCCTTTGTTGCTTTTTCTAAAATTATTAGGAGTACTTTGGAATTTTACTCCCAATTATCCAGTTTGGCAAATTTTGAACTTGGTTCTGTCTCACTCGAACTTGAACTCTGCGTTCCAAAATATCCTCCCTGTTGTGCGTGTTCCGATCAAGGGAGGGTGTAGTGAAGGCAGGGCCCTGCTTGCGCACATTGCTATGTTAGCATAGGCTTATTAGAAGTTTAAACGCCATTTTACCTTGTTGCTGCTTTTGCACATGACACTGTATGTAACTGTTGTTGTAAGTTAGGCTGCGGGAATTTCTTCACATGAGAATGGCTTGTTTTCAACATGCCTAGACTTACATCATGGCCTTGGTCTGCACAGTGAGTGCTGAAGCCTCCAAGGTTATCATAACAATGTTAGCTGTTATTCAGGCTGATCGGCCCACGCTCTAGACATAACATGCATGCAGCTGCAGCTAACTGAAATTCTAGCGCCTTTAATATTGCACTGAATTCATGATTTGAACACTTGGAAAAAATCTGTTTCCGTAGAGAGAGAGCTTTTGCAGATCCTGATGTGATTCATCTCTACTGAACTTGGAGGTATGGGGTTCCCCATTCAAGCCTAAGAGACCTTCTATTATTATATAGAACCTAGGGGCATATTACCAAGGAGGGCGATAGGTGAATATCGCCGCGTTAGCGGCCGTTTTCGGCCACTAAGCGGCGATAATTCTATCGCCCTATTAACAAGCTGTCGCTAACAGCAGTAAGCGACAGCTTGTAGGTGATAGCGAGCGGTTTGGGGCACGCTTTGCATGTCAGCGATATTTATCGCTAATGACATGCAAAGTGGGTGTGCCCAACCCGTTAGCGACTGAAAGCAGTCGCTAACGTCGCTATCGCCTATTAGCAAGGCAGGCGTAGCGATGGAAATATTTGCGCTAAGCGCGAATATCTCCAAAAACTAACGCCTGCTCAGACCAGTTCTTAGCCATTATATCCAATGGGAGGTGGATATAATGGCTAAGACCCTGTTAGCGATAATGCGTGAATATCGCTGTATTCTCAGCGATATTCACGCATTTCGCTGCTATCGCCTGGATTTTTATCGCTTTTGAGATGAACGTTGCTAATAGCAAGTTATCTCAGCGATAAAAACCGGTGATGCACGGCGATAAAATGATTGCCGCTAACCCTACTTAACGATAAATATCGCTATTTGTTGGTAATATGCCCCCTAGTTCCTAGCAAGGGAGGGTGGTACACTAGGCACTATAGGACCTGTTTCCACTATCATTATAATATGACTTCTCCTTTTGTATTTTATGGAATTGTAACAATGCTGATCGTATTATTTTTAATCATCTGCCTGCTTATGTTAGCAAAAATACTGCATCTTAGAGCACGTCGTTAAAATATACATTTTAAACTTTTCCGTGTCTCTATTTACTCACGTTGTGGACTGGTATGAGAATAACAGACGAAAGAGTGTTCTTGATTCCCACCATTCCTGAGAGTAACCTAAGTGGCATGTTCTGGGTTGTCTAATCATTGGTACCTTTGCTATTGGACGAAGAGCTAATGAGACACTGATGCTAGTCGGTTAGGGGTTCTAGGTACTGAGGTGAGTTTTTTGGTCCACCACAATTCACTGAGGTACTGGGTCTCTATGCACAGTTCTGTGTATGAGCAGAATCCCTGCAACAGTCCAAGGGACTCACCACAAGCAGGAAAGTCGGAGCAGGCTCCGAGCAAGCAGGGGAGCAGACTGAAGCAAGAGAACATACAGGCCGAAGGCACACTAGTCGCAAGAGGACCTCAGGCAGCTCACCAAAGATGGAGGCCCACTATGCAAGGACTGCAGGGAGGATGCTTATCTTCAAGAAGTGAGGTGCTAGAGGCTGGAGAGTCTTTTAGCTTGAAGATCTCTAGAATGGAGAGCCAACAAGCCTTGGTAACGGCAATCTGATGCGGTGCACAGGAGTTCAGTGAGGGATATGGTCCTTCAAAGCAGTGTGTTGGTGCAAGCGCCCCCCCCACACACACACAATCCCAATACACCAAGTCCTGTCTGGGAGGTGGCCACACCTCACTGTGACCTATTGTTCTACCTTACGCTGCTTGAACCTGTCTCAGCAGTAAAAGGGCAGATTTGTGTCTATGGTCGGCAGCAGCACTAGCTTTCTGGCAGACCCGGAAAGGCCTAGGGAGCCCCCTAGAACATGGTATCATACTTCTTACACTGGAATCGGTTTGGGGGTATGATTCCAACATGTTTGTTACCGTGTTCGGTGCAGTCATTATATAGTTACATTGCCATAACCTAATTCTTGTTGGTTGGTGCATTTTCCCTATTCTTGTTCTTTGCCTTGCTGCTCAGTCTATGGTGATGTAATTTGAAATGTTGAGTGTGTGTGGCTTGAGGAGATGTCAGTTGGAGCAGATGGGTTGAGCAGCAAGGAGGCTACTCCTGGTGGGGCACGCTCAAGAGCAAGCGAGTCTTCTATGACGTATTTGCAATCAGCTGCCATCTGACGCCTGCCTGCATTAACGTACTCTAAACCATCCGGCTCTGGGTAGGCTGCCTGCTGCCATCTTGTGGTTGGATAATGCCACAACCTACAAGTATGTATTGCGGTTAGTAAGTGCATTTTTTGTTTTTCTGCATTTTCCTGCCTAATGCTCCGATCTTCACATGTGAGCATTTCGAGTCAGACACAGTATGGTAACAAGAGCAGTATGTTAAGGACATGTCACATCGTGGTATCCTTTTGTTCCGTTCTACACTTTTAGGAAAGAACCTCTTTGGTTCCTCTTTGATTGGTCGCTTCACACTTCACTCCTGTAATTGCAAGTCTATGTTGACCAGGAACATCGCTGGGAGGACTTCTGCTTCATTTTAGTCTTCATACTTGTAGGTTATCTTATGTTCTGCTATCATATTTCAATAGCGCACGACTCACCATGAGGCATCTCGGCGCTGCCTAGAAATAGAAACCTGAGGTTGAGGAAACCAAAAAACGGATCAGGGCAAGATTAAAACAGAAAAGCTTTTAATTGTTTCCTGAAAATACTGTAGCTGGTGATATTGTGCAGGGCCATAGGAAGTTTATTCCAGTTTCTTGGAGCAAGATATGAAAATGCTTTACCCCCTGTACGAGTCAAGCGAATTCGGGGTACCTGTAGAAGGCCTAATGTACTGGATCTGAGGTTTGTGCAAGGTAAGTATTTCAAAAGGTGAATTGTCTCATGAAGCAGCACATGATTTCAGGTATTTTCTATGTTTTATTCTTTGTGCAAGGAAGTACACTGTGCACAGTTAAATAGCTACATCAGCATAGAAGTACACAGTGCACAGTTGAGCAGCTACATCAGCATGGAAGTACACAGTGCACAGTTGAGTAGCTACATCAGCATGGAAGTATAAAGTGCACAGTCGAGGAGCAGTTCTTCACTCTGACATTACTTTTGGCTCCTCTTCATTTTTCTTTCTCGCATATTGCATTGGAACACTCAAAACTCTGACAGTGGACTTGTTTAAATGGCTATGCTTCCTGGTGATTTTGACTTCTTGTGTACGGTAGTTTCACTTAACCATCAAATATACTCTACTCGGGTAAGAGGACGCTCACCAGCGGGTGCACAGTTTACATGTTTTACGGTTTTAGTATTAGTATCTCTATATTCACACTATTTTACAGTGTATTCTTATTGTTTTCTGGTAGGGAGTGCCCTAGTCCTAAATCACATTTCCCTTATTTTGATCTTGCTTAATTTCTTAGGGAGGTGTATTCCCCTATAAGGAGGTATTTTCCCCTATTACAATTTCCAGTGTGCCATTTGGGAGGTGTATTCTCCAATAGGGAGGTGTGTTTCCCCTATTACAATCCTCAGTGTGTCATTGGAATGTGTATTCCCCTATAGGGAGGTGTATTTTTTCCCCTATTACTGTGTTTTGAGTTTCATAGGGAGGTGTGTTTCCCCTATTACAATGTTCATTCCCCCTATTACAATCCTCTGTGTGTCATTGGAAGGTGTATTACCCCTATAGGGAGGTGTATTTTTCCCCTATTACGGTGTTTTGAGTTTCATATGGAGGTGTGTTTCCCCTATTACAATGTTCAGTGTGTCATTGGGATGTGCATTCTCCTATCGGGGGGTGTTTTTACCCTATTATAGTGTTTTGAGTTTCAGAGTTTCATAGGTAGGTGTTTTCCCTATTACAATGTTCAGTTGCATTGGGAGTTGTATTCTCCTATAGGGAGGTGTGTTCCCCTATTACTACAAGTTCGTGGGTGGTGAGTACCCAACTAATGAGTTTCCCTAGGGGAGGGAGATGGGGCATTGATTCATTTGCTTATGATATTTCTTGCTTTCATTTGCTTATTCTATTTTCATGCATTTGCTTATGGTATTTTCATGCATTCATTTATGCAATGTATTGTCTGGATTCCAGTATTTTCTGATTTGTTTGCCTTATGTAAATTCAATTGCTTAATGTATTTCCTTACTATTTCATCCAGGATGTTTGTCCTTGTTTACGTTAGCAATGTAATTTTGTTCTTTTGTGCCTTAATGTATTTAAATGTCTTTTCTATTTTCTGGCATTATTCATGTTTAGTTTCCGGAAGGGAGATGTGCTATAACCTAATTCTTGGTGGTTGGTACATTTTCCCTATTCTTGTTCTTTGCCTTGCACCTCAGTCTATGGAGATGTCATTTGGAATGTTGAGTGTGTGTGGCTTGATGAGATGTCAATTGGAGCAGATGGGCTGAGCAGCTAGGAGGCTGCTCCTGGTGGGGCATTACATGGATTTTACCACCTTCCAGTTACCTATATCTGAAGCTGTTACCTTATGAATAAACCTACTACTTGTTACGTCACGACCTGTCTACGAGACATTCTTGAATTTAACATAGACATTTTGGAACTGATGTCCGCTATATGCCATAAAATGGTTAACCACACTTACAAAGCCTGGAGAATCGGCTCTGGGATTTGTAGGGGTGTTCTGCTCATGCATAGGTACCCTCACACTTATAACGAAGCACCCTGCCCTCAGGGCTGAAGAGCCTGCTATAGGGGTGACTCATAGGTTTTAACTGCAGTGACCTCAGATATTAGGAAACTTATATCTGCTGTGAGAGGTGCAAGCACCAACTCACACAGGCTGCAATGGCAGGCCAGTAGTCACATTTTAAGTGGACTCCCATGGGTGGCACAAAACATGCTGCAGCCCATGGGAGACCCTTGGTGTACCTATGCCCTGGGTACCTTAATACCATATATTAAAGACTTATAATGGTAAGAAGAAGCCAATAGTGGAGGTGTCAAAGTACTTACCATGTCACTTTAGGTGATAAAGCGCAGTTGCTTTGGTCCTACTGAGCAGGATCCCAGCTAACTAGGTCATAAACACAGACACCAGGCAAAAAGTTGAGCTAACCGTGCTAGAAGGATCCTACCTTGCTACAGTCATAGTCAGCAATCAATCATAGCAGTCATAGCATTTGTAAAGCGCGCTACTCACCCGTGAGGGTCTCAAGGCGCTGGGGGGGGGGGGGAGGGAGGTGCTGCTACTGCTCGAACAGCCAGTTCTTGAGGTGTCTCCTGAAGGTGAGGTGGTCCTGGGCCCTGTTCCTCAACGCCAACCACCGACTCCTCAGAGATAACAGCGTTCACCTGCTCCTCAAAGGGATCCCGCTCCTCCTGGGGTGCTGGACTACCACATGCGGTCTGCAATGCTGCCTGTAGATTGATTGCCAGTTTCTCCTTAGTTTTGCGCTTGGCATCTTGAAAACACTTCTTATAGTCTATCACTATCCTCTTGACTTTGGCTTTGGCTGCGCTGTTCACCCTGTCCACTATGGACTGCCATATGATTTTTTTTTTGCCCAATGACACTTTGGAGCTGACAATAGCTGGTGTTTGTGCTCCGTCACTGCCGCAATCAAGATCTTATTGTCCTCCTGACTGAACTTGCACTTCCTGTGTTGTCCTGTGCTGTGATGACATTAGGCCGGCTAGCATGCATTTTCTCGCAACTGATTGGCCAAACATCACTTTTTGTGCCATTGCATGATTCTTTTTATCAACTTGAAGCTCATTTTAGCGTCATTTATTTCAGCCGCTGATCCGTCCTAACGCCATGTCTGCATTGAAAATACAACGCTAACATGGCGTTAGGGAGTGTCGTACGGCAGCAGTTAACTTTTTGACATTTTGCTGAGGCAAAACAGCAGAGCCCCATTTTTAATAAATATATCCCTTAGTTTTGAAAAGCCCAAGATTTTTATAGTGAAATCACACTCCATGGTAGATGCTTCACAGCGTGGAGAAGGAAGGGAGTTTCATTTTTTAAGCTATCAATATTTCATTGTCTACAGATGTTATCTTTACGTCTGTTCATGATTTTATTTCATCTGTGGTTGCTAGCCTTGCATTTGTCAAATACTGTCTGCATTAATTTGTTATTTCTAATGATGATCCTGCAAGGTATAGCCTCTTTTAAAAACTAAAGGTGATTGTAAAGCTGGCTTTGGCTGATATGGCTTTGGTGGATCAGGCCAAATTGACACTAAGAAACATATCTGCATTGAAGTAAAACATGCAGGGGTAGATTTACCAAGATTGTGCAGAGTTACACAAGTGGTGCAAAGTATCTACTTTGTAGAACAAAAGTTATTTTGCACTGTGCCAAATCGACCTGGCCTCGATCCTGCTATTGGCCTCTGCCTGACACCCTGTGAGTCTTTAAATGACTCCCCTGAAATTCTGGGGGGCTTTAGAAGAGTACTCCTGTGGTTGCTAGGCATTTAAAAGACTAAGGGCCTCAAGTATAAAGGAATTGGTGCAGGGCAGCACCTCAATTCTTCTTGCTGCGCTATGCTGCCTTACCCCAATGGGAAAGGGCAGGAATGCACCGTATTTATGAAATATTGTGTATTCCTGTCCTTTCCCCCTTTGCTGGCACACAATTTGCTGCCTAGTGCCAATGTAGGCACCCTTGCACCATGATGCAAAGGTGCTTTGTTGCAGGCAGGATACTTTTTGTGCTGGAAGGGGCACCTTCCTGCGCAAAAACAATCCAGAGAGGTGTTTTTCTCGTTCTATGTGTAGTATTGCAGAGATACGTTCTAGTATTCCAGTATGCTTGACACACACTGAACACCCACCCACCACAGACGTCATCAGTCGGATGACCCTGTAAAATAAAAGGGGCGGAGCGCACGTTCTCAGGGCCAGTTAACCCAGTACCTCACTGTGTCTGTGTCCCCTTATTTACCAGCGTGTGGGCCTAGCGCCACCACATCATTACAATGGTGACGAGGCGGAAGCTGTGCCCAACGTGCCAAAGCTGAAAATCTTGGGAAAGGGGGGGAGAGAGAGCTGCCTGTCTAGAGGGCACCCCCTGTGAAGCGGCGCCGGCCGCCGACAGGCCCGCGGGGCGTGTGACGAGCCCCGGGCCTGGTCGCTAATGAGAGGGTGACCGGGAGCCTACCCCGCACCTCTCAAGCATGCCGTAAGTAACCCTGCGTGGGAGTGAAGAGCGTACCGACCGTAGCCCACCCGAGTCGGCCGTGACAAAGTGACCCCACCGAGAGCGGACCGACCGGAGCCCACCCGCGTCGGCTGCGATGGAGTGACTCCTGGCGAGGGGTGGAGACCATGCAGAGCCCACCCGCGCGGAGGAAAGAGGCCCGCAGGCCGAAGGTGAGCCTGTGCGCGAGAAGCGGCCCCAAGCGAAGTAAGGCCAGCGGAAACCCACCCCGCTCATATGGCCGACACTGAGCACTACCCTGGGAAGAAGAAATCTTAGCGGAGCCCACCCGCAGCGGTAAGAGCAGAGGTAATGGCGGCTGCCAGCTAGCGCTGCCGAGAAGGTGTGATGTGGAGCCCATCCGCAGCAAAGCAGAGCGACGCCGACACCCCCCCTGCGCAGCCGGCGGCGTGGAAAGGTCTTCTGTAAGGGGCAGGTGACCTTCATAGTGGATGGCTGGCCGTCGTGCCAAAAATGAGGTAGCACTGAAGCAGGCAGCCCTGCGAGTGGACCGACCCTCCCCCACCCCGTGCAGCGGGTGAGGAGTGCGGCTGTGGCCGAAGGAGTGGAGGAGAGCAAAGGACGCAAAAGGGGGAGTAGCGTGTGCCCCCAGAACTCACCCTCCCGCATTGCCCGAGTGCAGGAATTTACCCAAGGTAAAGAAGGCCAGCCCCAGCAGCCGCGCAGACTCTTCCCCCACCGAGCGCAGCGTGTAAACCGAAAGGCTGCTGCGGGCGGGAAGAGCGAGGAACAGAAGACAGAAAGCGTGCCGCCTGTGGACGCTGTGAGCGGCGCCAACACGCACCCCCCCCTGCGCAGCCCAGGAAAGTAAAGACCCACTCACCGGTGGTAGAGTGGGGCAGCCGTCAGATCAGGCAAAGAGGCACTGCGAGCAGTCCTGCAGAGAGGGCCCTAGATCTCCACAGTTTTGGAATCCCACGCCTCACAGCACAGTGAAGGCGAGACTGGTGTTTGACCCAGAAGACATTGGTGACCGCAGCCTGCAGCTTGGAGAAGCTGCCGAGGATACAGGTCATCAAGAGAAAAGCATCACTGCCATCTAGTGGCCATCTAGCGCCACTGCACTCACACACATAAAAGAAAGTGAGAGATCACTGCAGCCCTGCACTAGTGACCCCAAGCGCGCCAAAGCAAAGCAGACTCCCAGCAGAGGACAACAGGCTGGGAAGCGCCCATAGAACAAGGCAAGTGCACAACAGCACAGAGACTGTACAGACTGCCACTATCCCATAGGAGTTGCATGACAAGGCTACCTGACGTGCCAGTGGTACCAAGACACCCCAGAACTTTGAAAATGCAAAGAGACACTGCGAAGTAAAGCGCCAGCACCACATAGACACACAGCAGCGAGAAAGCAAAAGGGCGACCTAAAGTGTGACACTGCCAGGACCTGCGGAAAAGAAGAGGAGGTGACGTCTGATGGCCACAGGTGGTCACCACAGCGGCAACCAAGACACCAGAGCCTATGCCACCAAATGGAAACGCAGTGAGTTCCTGAGGAAGTGCAACACGCACATTGAGTAGCGCGACGAAGCCAGCGAAAGTAAAGAAGCACACAGTGCAAGGAGCAACGCTACACTGAAGGTGTACCACAGACAGTACGAAGTAAAGCACGAACTTGCGACCGACAAGCAAAAGGACACAGGTAGTCCCACTACGTCACTCGCCCTGCCAACATAGCCTGAAAAAGGCCACGAAGAAAGAACCACGCCACCATGACGGAGAGATGCTGGGAGCGCGTCCTCGGAGACCTGTCAGAAGGTCACAGGGAAGATGACGTGCAAGAAAGTCACTGCCAGAAGCCGACCAGCCAGATGGTCGCCCAAGCAAAGAAGCCGACCACCCCGCTGGTCGCGTGGAGGAAGAAGCCGACCACCCCGTTGGTCACATGGAGGAAGAAGCCGACCACCCCGTTGATCGCAAGGAAGAAACCGACCACCCCGTTGGTCGCAAGGAAAAAGCTGACTACCCCGCTGGTCGCATGGAGGAAGAAGCAGACCACCCTGTTGGTCACAAGGGAGAAGAAGCCGACCACCCCGTCGGTCGCAAGGAGGATACTGACCTGCAAGAAGTCAGCGAGCGAAGAGACCAGATAAAGACATCCGACAAGAAGAACGGAGAAGACATCCGTGAACAGAACAACGGAGGAGATGTCCACAAAAGGGACCAGGAAGAAGACTGAAGTGAAGTCTAACAACATCAACTAGAAGTCATAAAAAATCAGGCGAGAGAAGGTCGCGACGACAGGTCCAGTCACAGATGGATGTGAAGATTGTGTCCTTGGTGAGGGCAAGACCAGGGATACCTGGGTAGAGTGCACGCTACACGGTGACGCCTGGTGCGGGAAGGCCAACCAGATGAAAGACCAGACCGCGTCGCGAAGAAAGGAAGAGAAGACTGTAGTGTAGTTCCTATCTTCCCAATAGGCTCTGCGCATTGGAATAATACCTACAGCAGTAAAGGCCTAGGCCAGACGTTAACTAGGTCTACTACTGTCGATACTAGACTTAAGTTTTGGGTTTGCCAGCGTAGCTCAGAGTTCGCTAGAAACTTTCTCGAATGTTAAGGAAAGAATTAACTCCCCTGATTAGACAAGAAGGGATTTAGTTTCTGACAACCATAGAACATGACAACTTTGCTCTCCCCTAATCAAGAGTATATCTCCAGAGTCGTGTGAGCACAAGGCAATTATTTTACTCAGTCAGTACGTGCATTCTTAGTCTCATCAGATTGTAGAGAAAAGGAAGAGACGGGCGTGTTCAATAAAAAGGTGTTATTTATTGATCAGTCTCTTTTCTCGTACAAGAGAAATGGATCGATATTATTGCAATACTAATAGTTAAGTAAAGTGCATACATTAAAAGCAATAGTATAAAATAATACTGTAAAAACATTGATATGGTTTCTGAGCCATATGATGTTTAAAATGATTAAAATATATTTACATACACATATACATTTGACTAAACGTACTCAACTGGTGTTTCTAAATACGCCTACCCCGTGTACCTGACCTAAGTCTAATGCGTGGGTGGGAATAGAAAGTTACAGTTTAAGTTAAGTTTGTTTTTGCCAAGTGAATAACTAAAGAATTCTCTGTGAGGGGTTATTCAGTTCTGTACCTGGAAGTTAGGATGAATGAGGAATGGTATCTCTTTCTCTGCTCTCGATATTCCAGGCTGCCTGCGAGGGCTGCCCGAAAGCGCCGGTGCTGGGTCTCTCGGTAGGAGATAGCAGCGCGTCTCTCAGCGCGTCAGGAAGGCGGGGCTGCTGCCAGCGGGGTCTGCTCTGCTTCTGGGCTTCGGCAAGTATGGCTGCTCCGTCTCGTCACCACGCGTGTGTTTGCATAGGGCAAGATCGGCAATATTTATACCTTAAAGGTGCCGAGATTGACGTAAGGATGGACATAGATACGTCAATAAAGATGTCATACGACTTGCTCGTTAGCACATTCTTTTACTGAAGTTCTCTGTGAAATCAAAACAATGGCCGCACGGATTTTCCAGGTTGTCATAGGTTTGATTTGTTATGAGAACGTCGTATGCCTTATCAGGGGCTGGAGGAATGTCGCTTGTCTAATTAGATCTCAAGCGTTATGACCTAATCAGATAACACGTTCCTGTGCCGTAGTGTGACTGCGTCAGATAACGGTATCTGCATCATGGGGGCTTTTCTTGCCTCATGGGCTGACTGTTAGTTAACTTGATAGTTAGTTTAACCAGAATAGGGTCAGGAATAGGGGGATCGATTCAGAACCTATAGGAATACATGACACCCACTCCACGCTAACTATGGTCATATTTACTAATCTATGCATAGTATAACATAGTACAACATACTATAGAGTATAGTGTATACCTCACCACCCCAAAATACATTAATGCATTTTGAAATTTTCAAATATACTGAAAAATTGCAGTCATATATATTGTATGCACTTAAGCTATGAATTAAACGCTAAAGTAAACACGCATTTGTAGACATTATTGCTTATTTGGTATATGAGAAATACACATGAAATGGCTCTTAATATGGCTATACAGAAAGAAAGTTCGAGACCATTTCATCACATAATAAAATATTTGTGAACATACCAGCGGGCAACTAAAGTTTATAAAGTATCTAAAAAATAGAAATCTTAGTTCTCTAGGAATAGTTTCTTACTTTAAGCAGAAGATAAGTGTCCCGAAAATTTTGTAAAAAATAATTTGGGGCTGCTAAAAAAATTGTTGTCCGTGAACTGGTGGGAAAAATTGTTCATGTGACTTTATTTTTAAAGTTGAAGGCCGAATTCAGGGAACGCAGTGTGCGAGCTTGCTCAAAAGTCTCTATTTCTGTTCTGGAGAGAACATCATATCATTAAGGCTTTCGAAAAAACTGTCAACAGCTTCATGGGAAAGTTCCACTAAGTCGGAAATAGGTGTAACCATGCATTCGTGCGCATGATTGCCTCCATTGACATTCTGATTCGCATTGCTGACAGAAGGTCGTACCTGATCGATGCTGCTTTCATCTTGAACTTCACTACTCTTCAATCGTAGTGGTGAAGATTCCACGAATGCCGTCATCAGGATTGGCAGCCTTTGAGGGCAGCACAAAGCGTGAACCTTGGTAGGAACCAACAATGTATCTGCATCCACTGGCGCATCCGATTGTAGCGTCAGACAGGTGTCTAACACGCATTCTTCTCCGCATAGCAGACACCTTAATACAGGTAAAACACATCTTTGCCACATTGGTCGAAATGATAGAAACCAAGTCATGTTCAGGTCTCTAAGCCGGGAGAGTCCCAGGATTTTTGATATCCGGTCCCGGTATCCAATGGCTAGGATTGTATCTTCCATTGGCGCAAGAGTTTGATCTGTGACATGGGTTGCCATAACGAAAAATAAGGACTAAGAATAGGATTCCTGCAATTAGTCCCAGGATCAGGGGAAGTCCGCCAAAAATCGAATGGACGAAATCTGGAAAAATACCCAGTATGGCTTTGAATGGTGTTAATGCCATCGAAAATACTGTCTTAAATACCTTTGAGACCCCAGTGGTATCAGAAATATTTAAGATTTCGCTCAGGATTTCCGCGAAATGTACGGGGGAATTAGTCGATAATAATGTATGTATCTCTGCAGTCGTCCTTGCGACTTGTAGATCATACGTTTCTTTTGATGACGTGAGCCTTGTAGGCGTCTGAAGAAGCACTGTTTTCATTCTGCTTAAAGTATCTATTCGAATAGAAGTAATTTTCAAACTGGGCCATGCCCTTGCCTCCCTGTCTGGAAAGGAGCTGGGGAACAAAGAACGTCCACAGCACTTGACCTTCGCAGTCGTAGTGACTAGATAAGGAGTCCCGGGCATAAGACTACAACATTTGCGGTCTACAATAAGAATGTAACTCCCATTATAGAGTCTTTGAAAGAATGGTTCTATTTCTGTTGCAGGTGCGCCTTGCTGGTGACATGAAAGGTTTGTATGAATTCCCTTCACAGGCTCCATGCAAACTAATTCCGTTACACAGAAGCGTGCCGCTTAGTGACATGGCACAATTGTTGCCACTAAGAAACACTTTCTGTCCTTTATTACTGACACATGCATGTGAATAGGGCAGGTTCCAAGTTGTTTTAAGGTACCCCTTCCCCAATTTCTCGTACATGCCAGCCTGTATATATTTTTGGCAGTATTGAAACCTGAAGGTTGAGATTGGAATATTTATGATTCCGTGGATTATCCATTCACTGACAGGTCGTTCTGACATTGTCATTGGTAATCTTTCTAGTTTTTCAATGCTCAAGATTGTATAATCAGCACCCTTTTGCGCCATACCGATTTGTCTATCAGTAAGGTTAAAGATTTGGAATAGTGACGTTGTGTTGATTAAACGCCAAGGCACATAGCCTGAACGCAGATTTTGTAACGTCCAGCCAAGCTGTACAATAGAACGCAATTGTGACTGACCATGTTGTAATAATAGTAAGTCTTGCGATAATATATCGATTGCTGAAGACACAATGCTGTCCAATGAAAAAATTCTGGAGGACAGAGTCATTAACCCATTGTCCACTACAGAAAGTGATTTTTCCAAATTAATACGGTCAATTTCCCGTATTCTCTTTGCTGTTTCAATTTGATTAACCTTCCAGGCCTCATTGTATGCTGCATATACAGAGGCTGCTATGAAACGCTTTTGACGCTGTTTGCGTGGTCCCATTATGAAATCACGCAAGTCAGCACCATCAGTAAGTAAAGTTAGGTGTTGCTTAATTTCAGGCAGTGTGGAAGTTTGTAGCCATTGAAGGCATAATTTGCCCACACTGTAGGTTGTTATTATCCCTGGGTGATGTCTTTGGGGATATCTAGGGTCTGGCCTGGTCATTTTGAACCCCTGTGTTTTATTCAGGAATCTGTCTTGACAGTTATTTGTGTCTGTGGGCCAGATTAACCATTGTTTCCAATCAGGATGTGTTCTGTTTTGGTTTAATATATGGTTTACGTCTATCTCTTCATCCGTATCAGAGCTATTGCTAAACATTGTTGGCTTTGGAATAGACGGTTTATTTAAATCTTTGATTTTGGCTAGGCCAAGACAGGTGGTTTGTTGAACAGTGTCATTTAAAAATATCATTTGTTCTGGGATTATGCAAGCTCTAAACAAAGCTTCTAAACCCTGTACTTGCCATTCTTTTGTACCCCAAACACTTTTCAAATCAACATTTTTGTCCCAATAATCAAATCCAAAAGTATTCATTTCTTCGAAGAATGAATCTGAATATATCAACTTTGTGTTGGTTATCATGGTTTTCATCCCTGTCTTGTTTGACAATTTAAAATAGAATGTTTCAGCATTACTTGTGTTAAAACCTGAAAAATATGAATATTTGTCGTAAACGGTTCTTGAGCTCCCTTTTGGAGGTGTTGCACAATGTTCCCATTGATTATAATTTAAAACATTTCTAGGTTGTGCAGATTTATGTAAAAAATGGTTACCATAGTGGTTATAGCAATACATACTATCATAATTTGTAGAACCTTGCAAATAATCATGTTTTGTAAATTTAGCAGACATTACTAAGTCAGACATCATGTTATTAATGCTTTCGAAGTCCCAATCATCAGCAAATGAGTTTGGTTTTGCAAAGTCACTCAAGGAGATCTTGATTTGGTGTGGATATTTCAGGATCTCGACCGGACCATAAATTTCATAGTCAGTGTTGTCCCAGGCAACCCCACCAGGTATAGGATTGGCTGTGAAGTTGGCTGAAGAAAGTTCTCTTTTCTCGACGTGTGAAGATGTGTGTGGTTTGAGGACCAAGTTGATGTTCTGACTTGCTGTGTCCATTTTAGCATATTTTCCCTCAATGAAGCGTCCCAAAGTTAATACCATGATGAGCCAAAGTATGAGGATAAATGCACCAAAACCCACCCAAAATTCAATCCATGGAGAAATCAGATATGTTTCTTTCAGTTGGTTCAAAAGTTCCTTAGCTTTGTCTTTAAAGGATTTTGATGATGGCTGTGTCTTTGATTCACTGAGGCTTTCAGAGGAATCATCGAAGTTAATGAAGTAGCCGGATGCAGTTCTGTCAATTGTTCCAATTGCTTCAGGATTTTTGTTGCTTGCATTTTCACTTGGTACTTCATTATAGATTGGTGTGTCTCTGCTAAATGTTTTTATTTGGGTTTTCAGAGGTCTGAGTTCTATTGCATTGTTGCATAGTCCTTGTTGTTCTTCTGTAGGCGTTTCGAATGTGATGAGCCTCTTTGTTAGGACCTCTGTACTGGTAGCAAACCTTGGTGTTCTGCTACTTATTGGGAGTCCACTTGGCCTACTGTTTGTTATCGGCCACATGTTGTGGTTTTACCAGGTCGATGGATACAACTCGGTTCTCCTTTTTACCAGCAAGTGGCGGTAGTACAACTGATCTTGTCCTGTTGACAGACAAGACAGGAACTGCTTTTCTGTAAGAAGGCCCAAATTCCTTCTTTACCGCGATCTTCTCCCTGACTAGATCCCCGACTTTTGGAATCCAGACAGGTCTTGCTGGGACAGGTGGTGATTCTTCAGTGGTTGTTGGCTGTTGTTTCAACTGTATGTTGCTCAGGTCTTTTCTTGTTTTGTTTAAGTCCTGCAAAATAGCCAAACGGTCTTTGACATCAAAGCTTTTTTCTTTAACCACTGAAGTCTGACTGTCGAGGTCAGAGATAATCATTCTAGTTCCAAATAATAATTCGTACGGACTGAATCCCTTCAGAGAATTTCTTGGCAAGTTATTTAGACTACGTTGGACACTTATTAGATGTTTGACCCACCCAGCTCCCGAACCTAATTTCCTTTCCGCTATAGATTGCTTTATGCCTTGGTTTTTTCTTTACACCATCCCGTACCCTCAGGAAGGAAGTGAGAAGATTCCCGCTGGACTGTGCTCATTCGGCCATGTTTCCCCCCAGGCTTGTGGCCTTGAGTGAAAACAATGGTCGAACGTAGCATGCTCTTAGCGTATATGCCATTTAGACTCGCAAATCTTTGTATAACAGTCCGGACGTCAGCCGAGTGCTGGTGATCTACATTATAAGTGGAAACTAGCCTGTATATGTTAATCGCAAGCCCTGCTTTTTATTGGTCATATTATCTGCCTTGATCCGACGAGGTATTAAACTGTTTCTCTCCCCACTGCGATCTCTGTTGCAGTTTGGGCAGTTTTTTACAAACATGGTGTAATGCAGGCTCATGCCTGGCCACCAGTACCGTGATTGTAATTCTTCCAGAGAATCTTTCAGTTTGAGGTGTCTGAGACCCTCGCCCATATGTGCGTCTGCGATTAACAAGCTTCTCCTGTCCATGTTTGGAATCACTCTATCCCCCACTCCAGGGATTCGAGCAAAAGGGACGGAGTTTGCATCGATTATGTATGTGTAATTGAGTGGATAGTTGATCGGTAACGCTGAGCAGTTGCCTTTTGATGACGTTTTCACCGCCAGCACTGTTTCACCGTCAATGTATTTTAATGTACGCTTTTTTCGATCTACGGGAGCCGGTTTAGTGGCTGCCGCTGTGGCTGTCTCAGCCAATGAATTCCCTACAACGTGAACGCCATCACGCTGATGACTCAGTGAGTGAGTCACGTGAGTCTTTGGTAGTTCTTTTTGTAAAAGAGCTATTTGTTCCCAGAGCAGTTTCTGCTTTATTGGTGCATCTGTGTCATCTTTGTAACCGTTTTGAATCCATGTCTGCAAATCGCTGTTATATGATTTGACGCAGTAATATGAATCTGACACTATAAGTGTCGGGAATTCGCGATCCGCATTATCTAGCGCCATTTTCAATGCTATTATTTCAGTTTGTTGTTCTGAATTAGTTTCAACTGAGTGTGTTTTTGTTAATAGAGGTCTTAGTTTACCTCCGCGCCACACTTCTTTTGTAATCTCACATGTGGGGTTGTATGCTTGTTCTCCCCAAACGGAGGGTTGAGCATGTCCGTCTGTATAGATTACACAGGCGTAATGTCGTAGAGGCAGAATGTCGATTGGCAGAGGATACGTCTTTTCATATTTTAGATTTTTTAATTCTTCTAGTTCTGGATCAAAGTAGTAGTATACTTTGTCCGTTGTGATTGAATTCACCCATTGTATCCATTCCGGATTCAATGTTGTTGTTGGTAAATTACACGGTGTTGTTAGTGCCTCAAAGGCTGATTCTGCTGTTCTTACTGTTATATGTCTACCGTCAGCTATGTCTTTTTCTCTAGCTATTGCGGTGTGAACTGCACGAATGATTTTTTCTGTATTACTGAATTTCTGTTCAGCTTCTGTGTACAAGTGTGATTTGAATGCAATTGGTACCTTTTCTCCCTCATTAGAGGTTAGGTATGTGAATCCGCATCTCCCTGGGATGACTCGAATCACAAGATTGCGTGTGTTATCACGTGTTTCTAATTTTGTTTTAATTAGCATGTCTGTTTGTAAGGATCTCAAAATCTTTGTGTGTGTTTGAGTCCAATTGGATCTTTTAAAGTCTGGTTTAATTAGATCATAAAGGGGTTTGACCCTTTCTGCGTAATTTGCAATGTATGTTCTTCCGAAATTTAGGAAGCCTAGAATTGACTGTAGGTTTTTTAGTGTTTTAGGAGCTTCTTGCTTAATTGGGTACTGCCTTTGTGCAGTAGGTTGTGATTTTAACTGGATTTTGTGAGGAGGAGAATCCTCATCCCATCCTACATGATTTTTATATAAAGCAGGTGCTAAGGCCACTGCCCACTTTCTAGCAAGTGTGTATTTTTTATGAATTGGGATTTGATTCGAGAAGGCAGGCATAATTACTTCTTCGCCATGAGGGCACTCCCTGACAAACTCTGGTGGCCAGTCTTTTTCAGCTAGAAGGATGTCATAACCCTTGGAGAGGTTATCCCAAAATAGTCCCCTTATTTTCCTAGTCTTATCTCCCTCTATACGTAATGTTATCTCGTATATCTTGTGGGGTTTGCTAACTCTGGTGTCTGCAGTTTCCACGCCTAGGAGACCTTCCTCGGGACTGGAATTTCTTTTCTTTTGGATTGGATTGTTTGTTTCCATCCCAGTTCTTTTTTGGTGAATTATTATTAAAAAATATTTTTTCTTGATTTTCAGTCAGTTGCGGTTTTACTGGTATTCCACCTAAACTATCTCTACCTAGTTCTTCATAGGATTTCTCTATGATTCTGGCAATTTCAGCTGGTTGGTCTGCTATATCTGTCTCTTTTAACCTCTGGCGGATCGCCACGTTTGCTGCTTCACCTTTTATATTGGCTAATAATATAGCCGAGACCTGCTTGAAGTCTTTCAGTAATTTCATACCAAGAGTTAAAGCTGGTTCTGGACCGTATTCATCTTGAATTTGTTTTAGCACATCTGGTATTACCGAAATGGATGGAACACCGTGCGTTTTTGTGTAGATTGAAGCAAAGACTGTACCCCAAGTGTCACAGTCCTCTATGTGTGGTGCGATTCCCATTGGGAGACATATAGTCCGAATCCTGTGTTTTTCTAATGGGGTGGTGTCAGGAAACACCGCCTCTATTTGGGTGATTTTCTGTGCCAACCAGAATGGTATTTGTTCCCGTTTAGCCGGAACTTTACCTAGGCAGGATTGGATGTTCTGTGGTGTGATTTTATTTGTGTTCCCCTGGTGAGGGGTCAGCTGTGGAAGTTTAATCGCTGGCTGAATTGTTGAAGTCCGCATTACATACTGGACTAATTGTCTATGAATTTTTAGTAATTGTTTTAGCTGTATTAACAGCTCTCCAGTAGACATTCCTTCGATGTCTGGGTGTGGTGTGTATCCGGCTAAGACCGGCCACGTTGCTCCTGGTCTACCTAAAGGACCGAGCCTTGTAATGTGATTGTTATGTATTAGGGCGCCATCAAATAAGAGCAAATGCTCTTGGAATTTGAGTGGTACTTCCACCTCCTCGAAAGGAGTGTAAATGTCGGGTGGAACCTCTATTTTGTAATAGTGGAAGTACTTTGTTACAGCATTTGCTGCTGGAAAATGTATCCATGTATAGTATACCTCTGTCTGCCGATATTCGTGTGCCTCAATTACGAATATGACTGTGCCACCTCTAGGTGTCAGTCCATTTTCTATAAGTTTTAAGGTTATAGATTTCCTTTTGGCGACCGGGATGAGTATTATATCCCCGTCCGCATCTAGTGCTGCAGTATCAGCTGCTACTATTTCAGCTGCTAATCTAACTGCCTCTCTTTCTTCATCACTGTCTCCCATTTTACCGACAGGATGGTATTATGTTTGTTTGCAGATCAGGTTTCTTATGGAACAAAGATTAGATGCACAATATTTTGGAACAGTGTATCCTTCAACGTTGACTATACCAAGAACCTTACATAGGAGTTCCCTCCTGCGAGGTTTTGGAGGATATTACCTTTCACCCACTCCAGACGTCTTTGGAGTATTTGGGAAAAGGGGTCTGAGTGAGAAAGCACGACTGAGTTACTCTAAATGTCTTACGTTAGTTTTATCGCCCTTTCCAAACGCGTTGGGCGCCATGTAGTGTAGTTCCTATCTTCCCAATAGGCTCTGCGCATTGGAATAATACCTACAGCAGTAAAGGCCTAGGCCAGACGTTAACTAGGTCTACTACTGTCGATACTAGACTTAAGTTTTGGGTTTGCCAGCGTAGCTCAGAGTTCGCTAGAAACTTTCTCGAATGTTCAGGAAAGAATTAACTCCCCTGATTAGACAAGAAGGGATTTAGTTTCTGACAACCATAGAACATGACAACTTTGCTCTCCCCTAATCAAGAGTATATCTCCAGAGTCGTGTGAGCACAAGGCAATTATTTTACTCAGTCAGTACGTGCATTCTTAGTCTCATCAGATTGTAGAGAAAAGGAAGAGACGGGCGTGTTCAATAAAAAGGTGTTATTTATTGATCAGTCTCTTTTCTCGTACAAGAGAAATGGATCGATATTATTGCAATACTTATAGTTAAGTAAAGTGCATACATTAAAAGCAATAGTATAAAATAATACTGTAAAAACATTGATATGGTTTCTGAGCCATATGATGTTTAAAATGATTAAAATATATTTACATACACATATACATTTGACTAAACGTACTCAACTGGTGTTTCTAAATACGCCTACCCCGTGTACCTGACCTAAGTCTAATGCGTGGGCGGGAATAGAAAGTTACAGTTTAAGTTAAGTTTGTTTTTGCCAAGTGAATAACTAAAGAATTCTCTGTGAGGGGTTATTCAGTTCTGTACCTGGAAGTTAGGATGAATGAGGAATGGTATCTCTTTCTCTGCTCTCGATATTCCAGGCTGCCTGCGAGGGCTGCCCGAAAGCGCCGGTGCTGGGTCTCTCGGTAGGAGATAGCAGCGCGTCTCTCAGCGCGTCAGGAAGGCGGGGCTGCTGCCAGCGGGGTCTGCTCTGCTTCTGGGCTTCGGCAAGTATGGCTGCTCCGTCTCGTCACCACGCGTGTGTTTGCATAGGGCAAGATCGGCAATATTTATACCTTAAAGGTGCCGAGATTGACGTAAGGATGGACATAGATACGTCAATAAAGATGTCATACGACTTGCTCGTTAGCACATTCTTTTACTGAAGTTCTCTGTGAAATCAAAACAATGGCCGCACGGATTTTCCAGGTTGTCATAGGTTTGATTTGTTATGAGAACGTCGTATGCCTTATCAGGGGCTGGAGGAATGTCGCTTGTCTAATTAGATCTCAAGCGTTATGACCTAATCAGATAACACGTTCCTGTGCCGTAGTGTGACTGCGTCAGATAACGGTATCTGCATCATGGGGGCTTTTCTTGCCTCATGGGCTGACTGTTAGTTAACTTGATAGTTAGTTTAACCAGAATAGGGTCAGGAATAGGGGGATCGATTCAGAACCTATAGGAATACATGACAAGACCAACCCTGAGTGGCACGCCGCCACGATGAAGGAAGAAGAGAGAAAAGGGGAAGAGCAAAGAGGTGTGCATGACCGTCTGACAAAACACACACCAGAAGGGGAACACCCGATGGGGAAAGTGGAAGGATGCACGGACATCCGAACACAGCACCTGGAAAACATCAACACCACTGGAAGAACACATCTACGTGCAACCCGAAGATCACCCAGGAATGACAGAGGCGAGTAGGCCGGTCCATTGTTAACAACCACCTCTGGGATGGAGCAGACACAGAACCGTGGATATCCAGGGGCAGAGGCCTCAGGGACACCGGTGGCAGCGGATCCCAAAACGAGAGATGGACTGTTTAATCTTACTCTGAAGATCCAGGGAGAACAACTGTAGCATGCGACAGAACAAGTGCCAAGAACACCCTTTTCAGGTGGAGCCTCGGACACGGAGAAGGGACCCGTAGCGACTCCTCCAACACGCTTGGAGCGACAAGGCGGCAGCCCACCAGTCCAGTGGAAGCCTGGCAGCAAAGGGCCTCCGGGTTGTCCAGTGAGAGGGGATACCCACGAGAGAGGGGTATCGGTGAGAGTGATACCCTGCAACTGCAGACCCTGTCAGTGACAGCCATAAGTTGAAGAAAACACCTCAACCAGGAGTATACAGTGGACAGCAGAACACCAATGATCCACCATCATTCCATCTGCACTTTTCACCGACTGCGGAGTTTGAAGAAAGGAACTGGAAAGCATACTTCCATGGCGCAAGTACACAAAGGAGCACGACTACAGCGCATCAGAACATTGTGCCAACGAGAACTAATGGTTCCGGCTGCAAGGACACCCTCGCCGGCAGGTGACCAGCAGTGAAGAGACTATGTGGAAGTCGTCCACATCGAGTTATGTTTGTTATGTTTTATTTTGTATTTTTCTCCCGCAGGTTCGGACTTAATTTTGTTTGGACCTTCATTAAAGTTTGGGAGGGATATAGTATCGCAGAGATACGTTCTAGTGTTCCAGTATGCTTGTCACACACTGAACACCCACCCACCACAGGCGTCATCAGTCAGATGACCCTGCTAAAATAAAAGGGGCTGAGCGCACGTGCTCAGGGCCAGTTAACCCAGTACCTCACTGTGTCTGTGTCACCTTATTTGCCAGCATGTGGGCCTAGCGCCCCCACATCATTACACTATGTATGCTGCAGAATGCAACACCTGTGGAAAAGGGGAAGAATGAGGAGAAATTAAAAAATTTTCCTTGTTACACCTGCTCTGGGAAGGTGCTGGCCTAGGTTTACATGATTTTGTAAATCTGGCCAGTGTTAAAATCCATGGGTGTTGCGTGGAAACACATTGCAATGCCCATGGAATGCCTCCTTCATGCAGAGTAAGGCAACCCAGCGCTTTGCACTGCCTTGCTTTACCCCATATCTGTGAAACCATGCAAAGCCGCGCAGGGTGGCTTTGCATCGCCTCATAGATATGATAGAGTGACCTGCGCCATCGGAGCATCAAGAAAGTGATGCTTCAGCTGCGCAGGCCTCATGTACATAATATACCAGCTCAGTCCAGCCAAGTATCACACATCAGACGTGACACTTACGCATTTCAGTGCGGTGTTCTGCATCACCGCACTGAAATGCATTGTCACGCATAATGCATAGAGGCATTCTCAGATGTACATTTACTGATGGCAGTTAAAGTGAGTGTGGCAGCTGGCTGCAGGCATTGCCCGTGGCCTGCCTGCGCTGGCGTGCTGCTTCCGTGGTCTTCTTTGATCCCAGCTAAGCGCTGCCAGTCCCAGGCTCTGACTCTTTGCTACAATGTATCACTCGAGGCCGAGCTGCCGCGCGGCATTTTGTCTGCCTGCCTTACCTCATATCCGTTCCCAAGCTAGCGCGCTCCGAGAGCAGGGAGTTTATTCTTCTGGAAGGCGCCAACAATAATTATGGGGCAGCGGCGCAGCGCCGTTTCTTATATTGCACGTGATGGCCCGGCCACACTGACACTGCTAAAGGCCATCATAATCAAGGCCGTTGTAGCGGTTACAATTTCGGAGCCGGCAGAGAGAATTAGAGCAGTCGGTTTACAGCGCTGGCTGCCAGGTCGGGGGTCTTTAGGCGTGCAACACGAGGACGTCACCTCCTGCTGCAGAGTTGTTTGTGAGACTGGGAAGCTGCCTATGGGATTGGAGCACATCACGGCAGAGCTACCTGCACCTGTTGGTTGCTGTAACTTTTAAATGAAGACCATCAACCCTCCGTGAATTGTCGAGGGAGTGACTCTGCCGCAGCCGGCCCACCACCGCGGTAAACCCATTGCCGTGACTCCGGCCTCACAAGTTAAACAGTAAGTGCTGCAGCCAGCCACGCATGTGTGTGTGTTAATTTAGTAATGTGACGATGGCCGCCGCCACATGTGTTTCTGATTGAACTCGCTTCAGTGCACTTTGAGCATAATCTGATCTACTTTGTAAACTTACTGCCAATTTCGTTTTAAAAGGATAGGTGGCAGTGAACAGAAGTACTATAGCATGCCTTTGCTTTTCTGAATGATTTTCATGGCTGTGGAGCCACAGGGTAACTAATGTCCGCGCTTTATAAAAAATGCACAAATAGGCAAATACCTCTGCGTAGCATTCAGTCCTGTACGGAAGCCCGCAAATAGAGTGACAGACCTGTTTGTGAAATATCAGAGGCCTTTTATTCATGCCCTGCCAGGGGACTTCTCCGCCCACACTTGCACTGGCTGCCCCAGTCCCTTTCGAGCTGCCTTACTTCGGGAGAACTTAGGGCCATATTATCAAGGAAGCTGCGGTAGTTTATCGCCGCTTTACCGGCAGGAAACTGCCGATAAAGCGGCGATAATGGACTTGATAATATGCAATTCGAATTTCAATCGATGCCCAGGTTAGATGTGAACATCTAACCTGGGCTTCGATTGAAATTCGAATCGCATATTATCAAGGCCATTATCGCCGCTCTATCGGCAGTTTCCTGCAAGCTGCGGTAGTTTATCGCCGCTTTACCGCCAGGAAACTGCCGATAAAGCGGCGATAATGGACTTGATAATATGCAATTCGAATTTCAATCGATGCCCAGGTTAGATGTGAACATCTAACCTGGGCTTCGATTGAAATTCGAATCGCATATTATCAAGGCCATTATCGCCGCTCTATCGGCAGTTTCCTGCCGGTAAAGCGGCGATAAACTACCGCAGCTTCCTTGATAATATGGCCCTTAGTGTGTGGGGTGCACTGATGCTTTGAAGCAGTTTTAAGATCGTAATAGAGTTCTTTCGTTCCTCAAATGGGTGTCATTTCTTTAATTCATGTTGCACTTGTCTTCACTGCTTGATTTTTGTTAGCGAGCAAAGTGTCACTCATTGTTCTTGAATGTCACTCACAATTACAGTGAAATTATGAAAATGTCACACAAATGCGATCTGAAACCTTGGTAGCTATGCCTGCTTTGGGCCAAATATTGTTATTGGGAACTAGAGAACTTAACTTTTACATTTAGTAAAGGGAGGCAAGGAGCATAATGTGGATGAAAAGAAGACACTACCTAGTTCTATAACTGAGGAGAAAACTTTGATTAGCAATAACTGCAGAGGCTTATTGTCTGTTCCACAAATAATAATTTTTGGGGAAAAAAAAGGCTAATAACATGTATTGAGAATCACGGCTGGCACCGACAGTACAAGGACATTAAACTAAGAAGGGAGCTATTTATTTGCAGCCCTGCCAAGTATCACGCATTAGGCGTGACACTAACGCATTCCAGTGCAGGTGTCCGCATCACCGCACTAAATGCATTAGTCACGCATAATTAGGGACCTCCGACCACCCCAGGCGTGCTATAACAAGGAGCTGCAGTGCAGCAACGAGGTAATTGCGCTATGGAAAGCGTTCATGTGACTGCCTGGAAATTAAATAGAATACTAGATTGATGAATGGTGCACTCGAGAGCTGGCAGGACAGCCTGGTGAAGCACTAATAAACACACCTTTCACAGCTCATCGTCGTCGTTTTCTATTACGGCGCGCTTCCCTGTGATCACGTGCAGGGTGATTGGCACCCCAGGCTGCTAGGCAGCCAGTCAGGAGCCTGGCGTCAGCTTTGTTTTTCAGAGCGCGCCCGTCTCTGGCAGAGCAGTACTTTTTCTTCACTTGCGAGCTGGAGTCGCACTCAGACTTTGCTGGACAAGACACTGAGGTAGGAGGCAGCCGTGGGTTTTAGTTTTAATTTGAAGTCGTGTATGGCCCAGGGCCACCCACACTCGCAGCATTCACCTGCCAAGACGTTCGCACGTTGGTTAAAAGAGGCACACATTATCCAGTCACGCTGTGGTCCCGCTTCTGAAATTCATGCCCTCGATCATCTAAAGAAAAGTTTTTGAAAATAATGGAATGCAACCATCATGCATTCATTTAGATATTATTTTGTCCGGCCTGGTTATGTTGCACCCTGAGACTTTGAAATAGCAGTTACATATAACATCACATCGGAGGCCTCCTGGAAATATCGAGTTCTAACTGTGCACGCAGGAGTCCCCTTTAAACAGCAAATGGCGAATCATGGAGCTTTGGATAATTTTTCTTTTTCATTTTGTTTTCAATGACCGGGTGCATGGAAACTTTTGTCTGGACTGCATCATCGGGTTTAAGATCATAGTTTATTGTTAATTTAGGCAGCATTCACTGCATTGTGTGCTTTTTACAATTGTGATTATCATTGACTGAGAAGTGCTTGGTATCATTTTCACGTAGTAGGCATGGGGAGTGAGCACAATATGATTCACTGCAGAGGGTCACGTATTTCTTGGCACAATTTGTGGTCACGTGTTTGTAGATTAACAGCGCCACATGTTTAAAAGGATTGTTTCCACCTGTGTTACCACGAATTTGCTATCAGTTTGCTTGGTGGGTAACTGTTTGTTTTAGGGATGGTGTAATGGGGGGCTAAGCTGCCAACATTGGCACATGGTGTGAATCTGCTGGTTTCCACATTGGAGCTTATCTCTACACACATTGTAAGTCGACCGTTTGCCTATGTTTGGTTTACTTTTAAGTTTCATGGTTGCTTTTACTCAGGCCACCACTCAGCACGGCGCACTGATTGGCCGAGCAGCTCACCAGCGCTGTTCGCAGGCCCCTTTAGTGCACTTCAGTTCAATTACTTCTTATAGTTTCTTGTTGCTCAAATGGGTGTAATTTCTGATATTTATATATTTCTCTATATGTTTCGTTGCTTGATTTTTGCTCGTGAGAAATTGTCACTCATAGTCGTTGAAATGTCACTCATAATTACACTGAAATTATAAAAATGTCACACATAGCAATCTGAAACCTTGGCAGCTATGTATTTGTTCTATTTAGTTGAGCCTACATCAGTTCATCTGTTGGCCAGTATCTAATGTTCTAGAATATATATATTAATTATTAACACACAAAACAAGCAGGATTTGAATCAGTGTATGATCATTCCTGCCAATAATGCATTATTTTATAACATCTTCAACAGTGGTAGCGCATCACTACTGGCAGTATATTGATTGACTTAGCGAGCCCCACAGGGACATCTATTGGCAGCCTGCGGTACTGCATCCCTCTGGCAGAACGGAACAGGTTTTTTTTCACCTCCTAGAAAGGAAGTCCCCGCGCACAACCGTGGTTCACACTTCCGCCGCTTCTGACTCGGAAGTTAAATCGACGGAAGTGGAACTGCACCATTGCTATGGGGGAGGGCATGCTTCATATCACCAGAAAGTTATCGAACAGCTGGTTGGTTCGATACCTTGCCCCGAGATTTTGGGTGATTTTATACCTCTGTGCGAGATCTGTAAGTAGCGTGTTAAGCTGAGGGCGCATTTCATAAACAGACCCGTATTCGTGGAAGCATTACAGGTTTAGGTCATACAAGAGACCCCTCTGGAAGCTCTGCAAGAACGGAAATGAAGTCATTTCTGTTCTGGTTTTACGACAATAGGCAAAGTAATACAAAAAACAAGCAACAGTTTTTAGTTGAACCCCCGAAAAACACACAATGCAATATGGATGCGAATGGGTGCAGTACCAGAGGCTGTCGCACGGTGTCCCTGCGGAGCCCTACAGGGACGGTAGACGACCGTGATTTCCCTATAAAAATCTTGGGGGTTTCAAAATGAAGTGATGAGCTGCAGTTTTGAATCCTGCAAGCACAAAACAGGAAAAGACAGGAAAATTTGGAGCAGCGCAGATATTGACAGAGTACAGACCTGAAACTCGACACAGAACTGGCGCCTTTCCCTCCCTATTTAATGTATCAAAGATAACACACAAAAGAAAAATACTGCACACTATCAGGCTTTGACAGCTCTGGAAAGAATCGTGCCTATCGGATTCCATCTGTCAGCAGTGAAGGTGCAGGTACACAGCTCTACCCGTTGTTGATGCTTCCCAGCGTGGAGAAGGGAGTTTCATTTTTAAAGCTATTGATTTTTCATTGTGTTTCATCTTTCCGACTCTGCCTGTTTTTATTTCATCTTTGGTTGCTAGGCTTGTATTTGTCAAATATTATGTGCTTTAATGTGTTATTTCTAATAATGATCCTGCAAGGTATAGCCTCTTAAAATTAAAGGTGATTGTAAAGCAGGCTTTGGCTGATATGGTCTTTGGTGCATCAGGCAAAATTACACTAAGGAACATCTGGGCACTGAAGTAAAACATGAAGGGGTAGATTTACCAAGACTATGCAAAGTTACAAAAGTGGTGCAAAGAATCTACTTTGCAGAGCAAAAGGTATTTTGCAATGTAAAGGTGCCCTTTTCTCATGCAAATGGTGCTGCTCGCTGCTTTGCTTCCAGGGGGCTTTACGTGGACGTAACTTGGGCAGACATTTCAAACACCTATAATTTTTGACAAAAAGTCCAATCTACCACGATTTCACATATTGAGCTTTGCCTCCTTGGAGCAGCCACTAACTCAGAGAAGTGTTTTTATTTATCTAAGATTTTTATATTTGTATGTATACTGCACTGTACTGCAGACATTTAATTTGTGTCTATGCATAGAATTTTAAACTGGAAACGTATTTATTGTATTTTTAGAATTTTATATAGCGCGTACTAGATCCGAACTATTGGGTATCAGAGCGCTTTACACGAGCACCACTTTCGTTACAGATGAACACATGAATTTTTTTTGTTAGGCACAGGCAATTAAGTATTTTGCCCACAATCACAGGATGTTGAGCGTCGTTGCCAAGACTCGAACCCAGTTCACCGGGACCGAGTTCGACCGCTCTAGCCGCAAGGCTACATCCTCTCCCTGTATGCTTCTAGTACAAATCCTAATCTAGACATCACATGCACACCCCTGTGCACCATGGTGCAAAGGTGGTTTGGGCACTGGTTCAATGAATGACAGCAGCAGCATGCAATTAAATATGACTATGCGCTGCATTTTTCCCCTTGAGTGATGCTGTAACATTGGTTTCTGGTTTGCGCCAAAATTAATGTTTGTCTCTTAGTAAATCATTTTCACAGACAAAAGTAGTTTGGAATGTATACATGTGACACATTCACAAAACGGCATAAGTAGAATTGGAAAAAAATCCATGATACAAGAAAACAGAATCACATGCAAGGATGCAAATGTGGAATGTGAAGGAGTACAATAGCTGCAGAAAGTTGGGTCCATGGTGGCTCCGACAAGTAGCCTACATGTGAATACAAAGTCAATCCATCAATAAAACTTTATTTCGGTTTTGTTTGCAAACCATAAAAGTACACATACAGTAATAAAATGTTCATTGTATTCTAAAAAGCAAACCATATCAGGATACTGAAAGTACAAAAAATAGAATTAATATTGCAGAAAAAGCAATACAAGATTTTACCTAGATATAATACACACAGGCTCATAAAAAAATTTCACTAGATAAAAACCCATTTCAAATCCAGGCATTTTCTGTACTTAACAATTGATTTTAAGAATTCAAGTACATGGAGAATACTGTCACTGTGTAAACGTTGTAAATACATCATAGCTGGTCTGATCTGACAAAAATTAAGTTTTCTTAAAAGTGACACCAGATAGCGTTTGCCGGGGTAATCATAAAATCTACATAAAAACATAAAATGCAGCATATCCTGCGGAGACTTTCCGTCGCAGCCGCAGGGAGCTGTAACATTACTAAAAATAGCAGTTCTTGGCCTAACAAGCAAGAGAGAAAAAAGATTCAGCCTAAATCTAGTAAGTAAAAAAATTTCATGTGAGGTCAGAGTGCCCATTAAATAAGGCTCAATAGATGCAGTTGTTTTTAACATAGCATATTTTCTGACACTCGGCTTCTGAATCTCAATGGCTACCCTCTGGATCTTCCTATTCATGAGGAAGGCCAGTTTTGATGCCTCCAGGTCCTTCTTAGTAATGCAGTCAGGGGTTTGAAACAGCTCACTACGCCCTAATCTGAGGAAGCTTGACTTCAGATAATTTAACCATGGTATAGCTAATGCATTATCCTGAGACAAACAGTCTTTCACAATTAAGTGCGTTAGAGGGATATCAGGATTTAACCAAAGTTTTGACCAACAGGTCAGTGGGCGTAAGGAGAAAATATCACTGACATACTGGGTCCCTGGTTCTTCATGGACAGCTAAGTTGGACGTGCCCGAAGGGAAAACACAAAAGGCGTTTCAGAAATGAATTCTCAACAATCTGAAGCTGCTCTCCCGCAACATACCCCCATATTTCACTGCCATATACCGCTGTGGCCAGTGATTTGGCATTGTATAGTTGCAGCATAGCACCAGTAGGTTTTTTCCCCAGCTTAGTAGCAAAATTAAAAATAGATGCATTCACCCTAGCGAACTCCCCTTTCTTTTTAAGAACATGCGGGCCCCAATTTAATTTGTTGTCGAAGAGGACCCCGAGATAGGAGAACGTCTTGGATGTGGGGATTGTTGCATCACCTACTTTGAATAAAAAGTTCCTGCTGGGTTGTTGACCTACTTGCATGATAAATGATTTAGAGTTGTTAATCGTTAAATCCCTGTCTGTCATGAAGGACTTGAACGCAGTTAAAAGAGCTTGGAGGCCTCTCTTGTCCTAGATATGAGGACAGCATCGTCCGCATATAATAGGACCGGAATACCCCGGCGACCGACTCTGGGATAGTCAGCCGCTACCTCCTGAAGAACGCTATCCAGGTCATTAATATAAAAGTTAAACAGAAAAGGAGCCAAAATACATCCTTGTCGGACTCCTCTTCTAATATTAAAATTCTTTGTCACACTCAGATCTTGGGAAAATCTAACGTTTGCTCTGGTATTGCTGTGTGAATCTACTAAGAAGTCAACAATACCACCATCAACCCCCTTCGCCCTCATGGACTGCCACAGCTTCCGTCTGTTCACACAGTCAAAAGCTGAGGACAAATCCATAAAGGCGAGGTGGATGGTGCCCTTATGTGCCACTGTATATTTACTTAGTATTAAAAAAAGATTGAGGCATTGGGTTGTTGTTGAACGGCCACTGCAGAAACCATACTGGGAGATGGACATGATATTATTCTCCTCAACCCAGGTTGAAAGTCTCTGCAGCAGTATCCTTCCTATTACTTTCACCATAGAATCTATGAGTGAGATGGGTCTATAACAGTGTGCACTGCGTTTATCCCCTTTTTTAAAAACAGGAACAATTGTCGAGACCCCCAAGACTTGGGACATCCGCTTTGAACTGCAGCATTAAAAACAGACTCCAGAATTGGGGCCCAAAAAGAAGGTACAGACTTAAATAGATCAGGGGGGATCCCATCTGGGCCAGGTGCTTTCCCGGCTGTTAATCATGAAATACCTTCAAGGATTTCACCCCTTTCAATTAAGATTTTGTTACCACTGCAGACAAATGCCAAGCTGGCAGTGTCTTCCAAAGGACAATCATACAAATGCTCTAAGTGGGCTTCCCAGTCCTACTTAGGTATGTGGCATTCAAGACCGACTCCGGTCTCCTGGACAAGAAATGGCTTCTTCATTATGCCCCAGAACTTAGAGCTATTCTTAAGGGTTTCAGGGTCCAATAGATCATTCCATGCCTCAATCCTTAAGATCTCCTTGCGTTTGGCTAACACTGTCTTATAATCTTTCTGACACATTTTTATGTTAGCCTGCACTCTTGGTTTGGCAGCTAGAGGTACCCTTAGATTACTAGCTGCTTTTGAGCAGTCGTGATCGAACCACTTGGGGCCCTTATTGGTCTGTTTTTTAGCTGGTACAGACAATAGCTCCATAACCTTGTCCGAGATCGTCTGGAATGCCCCAAGCACCTTCGTGTGCTGGTGGCCCCCTTGAGTGCAGATGACAATTTCATCGGCACAAGCCATTTTAATATCTTTGTAAAATAAATCAGGGGTAACTTTAGTCCATTTAAGTCTGCGCCTTCCATCAGTTGTGCATAATATACCCTGTCTGGGATTTGACCCCACTTTTGCAGTCCATGGTCCTGACAAACACAAAGAGAGAGGATTGTGATCGCTAAATTCACTCTCCTCAATTAAAAAAGAATCTGCAAATGTCTGCATAGAGGATGAAATCAACACATAGTCAATGAATGTCCCCTTCCCATGGCCCTTAAAAGTGGGTACCCCGAATCTGATAGAGGGGTCCATCAGGGCCATGGTGGGTGTCATATCAAAGCCATTCAGCATATCATTAAGAAGCTCCCCCTCAACCGAGTGCTCAAAATGCAAACCATGGGTTCGAGAGCAATTTAGTTCAGAGATGCATTTAAATAGGGGGTCACCACAAGGATGTATATTAAAATCACCCATGACCATAAGGTTGTGCAGACTATAACTCATAGACATATTGATAAAAGCATTCAGAGCATATATGTGACTGTGACCCGAGCATGAAGTTACTGAGTTATAAAAATTTACCAGGCCAGCTATACAATTTTCTCCTTTTCAAATTAAACCAAGAAAGCCCGGGTTGGAAGATGAAACTATATGTGCTTTACAGGACAGCACCACAGAGATATAAATGACCATCCCCCCTTTGGTCTTCCCCTAATGGGGGCAGTTGCTGGGACAAAGTATGCCTTACATCCTTCGAGGAGATGGTTACATTCGACTGACCATGTTTCTTGTAAACAGATTATCAGGTACTGCCTAATATAGGTGATCCAACTAGGATCATCCATTTTAGCAGCTAGTCCTGCAATATTCCAGGAGACAACATTGTTAGAGTTCCTCCTGCAGGATCTAACTTCCTTGGCTCCCAGGTCGTTCGGCCTCCCTCCTCCCTGGTCATCCGGTACCTTGAGTCAGTCACAGGCTTCCAGGCCAGACAGAAGTTCAAATCTGTTCTGGACTGGAAATCCGTGCCCGTTCATACTTGGGTTGCTGGAGTTGTTCTGTTGCAACCTGGGGAGAGGACAGTCAGTTTGGAGTCGCACCCTCGACTGATCTCCCATTCGCCAATTACCTCCCTGAATAGATCGAATCAAGCCCCTCCCGCATGAGGGCCTGTAAAAGAACCCAAGGGGTAATAGTTCGATCGCCGTACCAGTCATCTGTTGAAGGCATTGACCATTTAATAGTAGGCGACCTGCAATGGAGGAGTTACCGAAATTAACAATTATACAGTCCCCACTACCTGTTTTGTTTGATCTGCCTATCCAGCTGACCCTGCGTACCATTATTATATTATTAGAAATGTTCATCCCACCTGAAGTGTTTTGATTAAGCCAAAATGTTGTTTGTTCCACAATTGCTCGTAGCTCTCTGCCTCTCCTGAAGGGAGAACAGGAGCATGCCCCAATATGACCACATATGGGGTAGCTTCTGGAGGGAGATCAATAACTACGGGTCTTTGTACCACACCATGGGGCATATTACCAAGATGAAGCGATATTTATCGCTTAACACGGTTAGCGGCAATATTATTATCGCCGAGCTCCGCCAATTTTATTCGAGATAAACCTTGCTATTATCAAGGTTTATCTCAAAAGCGATAAAAATCGGCCGTAATGCATGAATATCGCTGAAAAGTCAGCGATATTCATGCATTACCGAGCTAATGCTCTTAGCCATGTTATCCACCCACCATTGGATAACATGGCTAAGAACTGCCCTGGGCAGGCGTTAGCTTTTGGAGATATTCGCGCTTAGCGCGAATATTTCCAAAAGTACGCCTTTGTAGGTAATAGGAGATATCGATGTTAGTGACTGTTTACAGTCGCTAACATCTTGGCATGCCCACTTTGCATGTCATTAGCGATAAATATCGCTGACATACAAAGTGGGCCCCAAGATGATCACTATTTCCTACTAGCTGTCGCTAACTGGTGTTAGCGACAGCTAGGTAATAGGGCGATAAAATTATCGCCGCTTTAGCGGGTAAAATTCCCGCTAAAGCAGCGATAAGGCCCTTGGTAATATGCCCCTAGGTCCCTCAGCAAATCTTGGCTGAGAGTCAGGTGTAGGTGTTTTCCTCCTTAAACTCGGTGGATGTGGTGTGGGGGCGTTCCCTCTCATGCTTCCACTAGTGTTAGTGGCACCATCTATGGCTGGAGAACTTAGGCTATTTGGTGCTGGGTCAGTCATCTTGGTACTATTACCGGCTATCCTATTCTCCCTGCTAGGAGGGGATATATCTTCTGTGATTGTGTGTGCTGTAACTATTGTTTTCAGACAATTCCCCATTGAAGACTCCAAAAGCAGAAGCCTAGACTCTACCCCACTTAGTTTCAACATAATGGGTTCCAGCAGCGTTTGTAACATGCCTTCTAATTTCCCCCAAAATTCTCCCCCACCATAATTACAGGTCGATATTCCTCCATTGCCCTGGGCATTAGTAGTTGTACTACTATCAACTTTTCCCCCAGTGTCATGTATTTCTGCCATAGTCACTACCTTACAGCCTGTGGCTATGTGATTCTGTTTAGTTAGACCTAACTTTTTTTGAGGTAATGGGTTTTTTCAGACAATTAGTAACTGGCTTTTGTTTCAATCCTCTAGCCCGTATTCTAGACTATCGCTTAGTGAGGTAATATCGCCCTCTATCTGAGCAACCGTTGTTTGGCCGGGAGGGGGGGTGGTTTGCGTCATGTTAATCATTGGGGCTGGAGTAGTTGTTAGTCTACCAAATAAGGGGTCCATAGAAAGCCTACGTTCTGCCAAAATAATTTCCTTGTTGACGGCTGACTCAGCCCTGGTCAGATAAGCATCTAAGGTCCCGACCATTCCTGTAGCACCCGTATCTTTCCGTGGTGCCATTACAAAATGTAAATTAATTTAGGGAATCCTATTAAAAACTGAGATTTGGCCTAAAACAAGAAAGTAAACTCAGGAGATGGTCTCAATATTGCTGGCACCATCTATTTAGCTCAACGCACTTTCTACTTCACAAATGCATCCTGAACACAATGAAATTATTACAGCTAAAAGAAATAAAGTATTGTCTCTATAAACGTTTAAGCAGTATAAAACTATTCACTTAATGCCGAGTAACTGCAGTTTTAACTTGTTCCACGAAATATCATCGAATCAATACTATGCAGTTACTCACAAAGTTTATGGCACAGTTTTTAGGGGGGTGGCCCAGCCCGGCCTCTTCTGGCCCCTGACGGCCACAGACGGTCCCGCCCTTGTCCCCGGCTTCTCCCAGGCGCCATCTCCGCGCGTCCCGCGTTGCGTGGGGCAGGAGCGCTCTTCTGGTGCCGGTTGTCGCAGTTGCGGCGTCACTGACCTGCGCCTCGCAGGGGCTTCTGGGAGCTGTAGTAGGAGCCGTTCCCCTCACGGCGTCAGTGAGCCTCGCTAGGCTGCCTCACTGTCCGGTCGCTCCCCCCAACACAGCCTACTGTTAAATCTATGGTCAAGGGACAATCGATATTTGCCCGGCGGTATCGCCTCTTTAACCCACGAATTATTAATCAATGAAGAGGCATGCACTGGAGACGGGAAGGCAGGAAACAAGGTTTATTCTCTCCGGAGGAGAACACATCAGTTCAGACAGCAGGTATCGTCATGAGGTGCTCTACCCGCATCTCTGAGGCCTGGCCTCTTATACACAGGTTTATTGCTTTATTACATACAACACATTCTTGGCAAGGCTTTGATATACGGAAAGACATTCTCGGAACCCCCGCTCCCAGCCCGTTCCCACACACATACACAGCAGAAGTCCCCACCCCGGTCACAACAGGTGATGATTATCGCGCAGCTGGACATTCCGCCGATTCACGGAATGTGGGGGGGTTTGATCGGATCTCATAGGGAGGGGGCTTTGATCAACTCGAGGGTCCTTCAATGAGGGAAGCTTCCTACTGTACGGGGGAGCAATAAACAGTATCCGCAGAGCTTAGGTGGTGGCCTGGGAACGAGGAAGACAAACGGGCACACAGGAAAAGGGGGCTTGCATCAAAGGGCCTGGGACCAGGAAAGGAATGAAGGGAAGTGTCGTGCTGGGAACAGGATGGGGTTCTGAGGCAGGGCTGCGCTGAAGAGGGGTTTATGACCCAAGGCATGTGCGAGCGGGGGTTGTCAGAGTGTGGGCTTTGTGAGGGAGGAGGGCTATGCTGGGGGCCAGTGGCATGCAAAAGGGTTTGTTCTGATCGAGGCACCTAAAATGGCGGGTGCGCACGACAAAAAGTGTGGCATCAGGGGAAAAGGGCAAGATGGCGCAGATAATGTTTACCAGACCGTACTAATTTTCCACAGTCCTCCCTTTAACATATCCAAGACATCTTGCTGGCCTATTTCCAATTCATGTCGACTGTGGTGGTCATAGGAAAAGAAGTAGGTACCCAGGTGAAGGAGTTATAAACATTACATTTTAAAATCTTTCATCTTAGGAGGCGGGTCTATCGATAAAAAACTCGTTTGCAGGAAAGCCATAGTAATGCAATAACAGACAAAGATGATTCTGTAGTGAGAGCATTGGGTACATTTCATAGCTGCTCATAGTCGTTCGGAATGTAAATTGATAGGTCATTACATATGTGAGTTCTGTTCATGTTTGGTTGGAGCATAATTAATACAATGGTGGCTGGGAGAGAAATGAGACGTAGTAGAAACGATAATTGAGGGCGTCAATGTTCGAGGTTAATGAGTTCTCAGCATTCTTTGTCGTCTTTTGTTGGCGCTGTGGAGCACCGGCGGTGGAGCTACGGGTCCAGCTCTATTCTAGGTCCCGCGTTGCAGGGCACGACCTTTTCCTCGCGTTTCTGGTCAAAGAGGTCCTTTTCGCCCTGTGTCCTTTGAGTTGATTGTCAAAAAGGTTCAGATGGAAGAAGAGTGTGTAGTCCATAGGGTAGGTCGGAGAAAAAGGGGGGGGGGGATGGAGCTGGGCCAAATCGGGAACAGATCAGGGGGGTGGAAATTTCAGGTAGGCGGGCTCATGACCGAATTCAGAGAGCGGGGACTTTTCGGCACACGTTGAACATTGAGCAGGGGCATCAGGTCAGCCCGTTCCTCTCACTTTGACGGAAACAGTGCCTCGTCCTGCAACTCCTTTCTGTCGCGCTCTCGCCTTGGCCAATGTCGCAGATGTTCCACGATCTGTAGTCAGGCCACGTGCTCCCACATCCGGTCCTTCTTTCCTCCGACAGTCGTACCCTTAAATGAGTTTGAAAAGACAGTCTTTAGAGAATTGGCAGAGGAAGGTAATCACATAAGTCTATTTCTCTCCCAGCTCCAGGCAAAAATGGAAACGTCCGTTATATTAGGGTTCGCAACTAACATATAAATGATTGATGATGGGCCTGCTGGATTTACTATAACTTTCCTTCACTGCTATTTCTTTGGTGTTTGTTGGTCGTGGGACGAGATCTGGCACCTTTTATTTCATTACAGTTACGTCAGTTCTTTTGACGGAGACCCACCTTCTTAATACGAGCCTTACGAAGCTATGCCGTTCTCCAGGGCTTTATATTTAAAAAGGGTGCTGTGGGCTATCACCATGGTCTGACAGGTATCTTGCTGAGGGACGAACATAGGCTAAACATTTTTCATTCTATCAATGCATCCTGCCTAAACATTTTCGCTTTCAACAGGGTTCATTGCAATGATTTCTTCGCTTCGGTCTAATTTTTAACTTTGTAAAACATCATTCTGGTTCCTACGTAGCCTCTTACGGCCTGACTACTTAATTAGAAAAGACAGGGGTCTTATGGGAAACAACTAGGGACATAGAAAACTGTGGTAAGGGCGTAAGTAGACCCATCTCTTATGACCGGGGGTGAGGGACAGTTTTATAACCTTCGTCTGGGGCAGCTGATACGAAACAGGGGGCGTTCCGGGAACATGAGGATGTTTCGATCACCTTTACTGTTTGGGTATTGCGACAATTCGGGACGGGGAAGGTCGCGTTTATCTGAGGCATCTTTTTATAACACAGGAGCCGCTGACATGTAGTTCCCTTATTTCGGGTCAGATTAGGGAACCTCAGTCGTCTTACCTGTCCTTTCCCTAATGGCCAAATCTCGGTTTCATCAATTTTTAGCAGAAAGGAGAGGTAGTGACACGGCGTCAGGGTGATTTTTTTTATTTAGGATACATTTTGAGCAAATACTTGTGGTATTTGGAGCCAATTGGGTGGTGTACTAGGGGTGGCGGTTTGCCAATTTAGGTGCTAGTCGTTCGGAAGAGCGAGAGAGAGAGAGAGAGAGAGAGAGAGAGAGAGAGAGAGAGAGAGAGAGAGAGATGTGCAACAACAGGCTAAATAGTACACGTGCGACATGGGGAGTGACCGTGCATTAAGATAGGCTATTCAGCGCGTTATATAACATAAGACATTACGGGTCTGTGTTAGAATTTTGAAAGCATGCAGTTTGGGATGGACGAGCAATAGGCCGGGTATAGGGGACATACATCGAGTAAAAAGGGCACCATTGTGTCGCATTTCTTGCATTCTCGGTCTTTTAACCAGTTAAGTCAACGCGTCAGTCATACACAAACATCATCTCATAGTTTCGGACATACGTGACAGGCGTCCATTCACGCAACACGGATTAAGGGTGATCGCTTTCATCATGTCATACAATTTATTGGCTCTTTTGGTACAAGAGCAGTTTGTGTGTGTGTTTAGGTGCCACCAGGCAGTGTTTAGTCCGCTTCGTGTATCAGACATGGCGAGGCTTCAGATCTTCACCATACCTTGGTCGTGATTCCGATGTGGCCTGCAGGGGGGGGGAAAGGGGGGAGGGGAGGGGGACAACATTCGAGCATATCAAAAGCACGGGTACGAAGGTCTTTTACTTACCTCATACTCGTCTTATCTCCTCGGGATAGAATCCCTGGGGTTGTGGTTTCTGGAGCCAAGGGGGGGGGGCAGTGTGTCCTTATAGGCTGTGAGTAGGAAAACGTTAGAGAATCAGAAGCACTTAGCGCGAGGTTTCTAGTTGGTAGGTGGACTTAGCTATCGGGGTCCTTAAATCTCTTCCAACGCTGTGATGTTCTAAGGTTTATCAGCTCTTCGGTCAACTCTGTTCCCTAGTACCTTTGAGTGTCGTATCTTTATAATATTCTATCATTTACATCGTTTCACTTTACCCATCCTTTATATTCCATTTTTTTTTTTTTTTTTTTACACCGTTTCGCCTTACCCAACCCCAGAAATCGAGGTCTTTCTCCATGCGCGAGTCCCTGAGTCAGTCGCATATTTGACGCCAGAGTGTCGTGTCTTAGATTCGATCCTCCATCCGGGGCTGGGCGACCATCTTCTATTAACCTTAAAGAGAGAGCAGAGTAGGGTGCACAGAAAAGAAAAACTCTCCCGCCGATCCCACATTTTAAATAAAGCATGCAATACCCGTTCATAGTTTCGAAAACCTTTATTTGCACAATCGTTCAGCATGTTGATAGGACAGTGTGATCGGGGTTGGCCGGATACGGCAATGGCTAAAGTGCGTACAGTAGAGGGGGGGGGGGCTATCTTGTAGGATTAAAAACATGTTTAAAAAAGGTTCATTCATTCATTCGCAGTGAACTAAAAACGTCTATCGAATAGTTGAGGGACCAAGGGGCATTCATTTCATAATTGGAAACACAGTTGGACTAGTTGTAATCAAATTCCTATAGGTATACCATGGGAGTGTGCCATAAGCGAGGTTACATGTCAGATATGATAATATCATAATGAATCGTACATTGAAAAACATTTTTCACGAGGTCCTTTTACATGTTCGTCGAGTGAATCCTTCCTCTTTTCCGTCAAGTGTACAAAGGATCATAACATATCTCGGAACATCGAGTCCTTTTTTTAGCGAAAGAAAACACCACGAGGCGTTCGTAAGTTCCTATTGTTACCGGCGCCATTTTGGGCGGGGCCGGGTTAGTCCGGAAGTAGTATCAAGGAAAAAATGTTTCCTACAACCGGCAGTTGGACCAGAGTCCTTTTCGGCAGTTCGAGAATTCATGCTAACAGAAGGAGTGACTATGTCATGCTTATGTCGTTAGCGATCAAGGCAGTTGTTCCTCACCGGAAGCCTGCAGGGGCCGAGGGCTCCTGGGACCTTTGTAGAATCTTCAAGGCTGTGGGGGTGCTGTCGGAGGTGGGGGCTCGTGCCCCGGTGGGCAAGCGCCCGAGTTACGTTGCTGTTCACAGTTACTCTAGCGGCCGAGACCCGCCTTCCAGGGGGCCCAGACGCCATTTTGAGGCCTGCAGCAGCCGCCCTTCGTCGAGTCTGCAAGAGTGGAGGAGACCTTTTGGAGTGAACCCATGTCCAGTGCTGCGGAAGTATGGCCACCTGCGGTGCATGTTCGGTGCTGTGCGGGTATTGGCGCAGCCGTTGCATGTTCGGTGCTGCGCAAGTATCGGCACCGTTGCATGTTCGGTGCTGCGCAAGTATCGGCACCGTTGCATGTTCGGTGCTGCGCAAGTACTGGCACCACCGCCTGGCTGGAGGAGTTCGGCGCTGGGCCGGGGGCTGGGAAACCTCCTATCCGTGGAGGTGGGAGAGGCTCGTCCGCGTCGCCTCTCCCTCCCAGCCCGACCTGGACTAATTTTCGCGGAGGTATGTACAAGACATCCCCCCTCCAGAGTTGTCGCAGCCATTATTCAAGAAAGAAGTGGCGCCTGGTGTGTTGCTGCCGCCATTACGGAGGAGAAAAGGAAAAAATGTCCCGTCCGTCTCTGGGCCGGGCTTCCGGTGGATGTCGGCCGGACGCCCCTTGCTCTGGCCCCATGAACGGGTTCCTTGGCTCATCGGCTGCAGCCGGATCCAGTTGGCCCAAGTCCCCGGCCATTGGTGGCCGGACCGGGGGAGCATGTGGCGGGACTATCTGCAACTCTCACGTGCCACCGTGGCCGGACTGGGGGAGAGAGAGAGAGGGGGGTCGAGGACATAGACATTCCCCCCCCTACAACTCTCCGGTGTGGTCAAGGTGATCCCCTGGCTGGGTCCCGCTGGCCCTTGTCTCTCCTCCGGCTCCACCCTATGTTACGATTTCCTGGCCGACTGTTGGCAGCAGGACCCGCCTTATATGGGTTGCTGCCGGCTGGGCGTAGCCGTAACCCTGCCCTAGTTTGGAAGGTTCCAGAATGGGGGGGGGGCGAATGTTCTGCTGACTTTCATTTTCTAGTTTACCATTCTTGTTCCAAACGTTTTCTGTTGTTAGGGTATTGATAGGTGTTATTATTACGTACTGTTATTTGTTTCTTGTTCGTCATGTTAAATAAAAGTTCAAGTTCATCAGTGGCCTACGGATTTCGTTTTCCCATTCCTTTCTTTCCAGGTTGTTTCATGCTAAAGCTTCTGTTAACAGAAGTTTAAGTAACACGGTAACACAGGCAGAGGGATGACGTAGATTCATGCATCACGTACACACAAACTCAGACGGGGAGACAGTACAAATATTATATAAAAAGACCCAAGACAAACATAAAACAGTTATTGGCTATAATTATCTTATTTCTATATGCTGCGCATACTTTTTGTTAGAGTAATGGGGCAGGCTTTAGTTATATGCCTATAAGGATGCGGAAGAAAAAGGAGGTAGTAGGTTTTCAGACATTGGCAATATCCCTAGTCCTCTCGGCGAAGGATACTTGTGTGACCCTTACCTCGAAATACCCTAAACTTTTCCCTACTTGGCTAAACGTAAGGTTGCTTGATCATGTGTGTACATTATTCTTTCGGGTTTCTTCGGGGTTTGTCGTCTGTTAATTTAGAGCTAGACTGGGTTTTCCCGTCTTATCGTTGTTTTGATCTATGAGGACTCGAACATGTCGCTGAAATCGGCCTGGCGAAATCTGTGCCATCGGGCATAATCGAACGTGGTGGTTCTATCTGGCCTGTCCATGTCAGTCTGATTCATCTTTGTCTCGCGCCTTTTCCCTTTCTGCCGGCCTGTTATTCCTGTCGGTCCTCTGCTCCTACTCATGTTCAGTAGAGTCGGGCATTGGGCTTTCCAGTGCCCGGCATATCTACAAAAAGCACATTGGTTTTGCCCTAAGTCTGGCCGTCCTGTGCGTAGTGTCGGGGGATTACTTTCGGGACGTTGTGTCCTGGGGTCGTCCTGTCGATACGTTCCTTTACCTGCTCTGCCCTCGTCTTTTTTCTTTCGTTGCATTGCTTCTTTGCGCCACATACCGAGGCAGTCGAGCATAATAGGCGTTGTCTTATTATCACGAAGGGCTATTTCTAACGTTTCTATTTTATCAAGATCGAAGGATCCTATCAGTGGCCACTGTTTCTCTTGATTTTCTTTGGTATACCTGTGCCACAGTTTACTATAGGCTATGGTAACTAATCCATAGTTTATGAACATGTCTTTATTAGGGGTGCCTTCCAGCGGATCTAGATGATCCACCTCTAATAAACGGTCCGGGCTGAACCAGCTATCGACCAGTGGGGAGAAGACAGACATGACAGCTCACAACGAGGGACAAAAAGTCAGCACTGCCTATCTTATCACTGTGTGCAAAGACTAGACAGAATATTTCTATTCTACGTTGTTTGCAGGCAGTGAATACCTCATGAACCAATATCAAAACAATAAATAAACGACCAGTGGGGAGAATAAGTAGATCCGCAAAGGTCTGCGTCCTCTACCCTTTCACTATCTGCAAAGGGGGACCTGTTCTTTCCTGTTTGTAGACAGAGAATCTCCAGAAAACAATCCGCGAACAGTAGTTCGAGGTCAAAAAACCGTTAATCAGTGTGGGAGGGGGAAATCTCCCGAAAATAATTCGTGAACAAATGAACAATCAGTGGGGGAGAAAGATAGGCACGCTGGCTGCGTTACTTATCCTTCACTGTTTGCAAAGAGAAAGAGCCTACTGTTTCTTCGTGTGCAGACAGTGAATCTCCAAATAGGTCAACAAAGAGTAATACTAGTATTTTCTGAACAATTAAACCATTATTTCGTGTTTCGTCGTGTCTACACGACCTTACCCGGACCGTATGGACAGTTTCTTGTCTTCCGAATCCAGCGCCCGATCGTCCTCTTTTCTTTGTGTTCCTCGCAGCACTCCTGATGGTTCCCAGTCAGGACCGTAGATCACTCGGGAGAGGTCTGTTCGGAACCAGTGAAGTTCGGATGATCGGCTGCCAGACGAGGGTCTATTGGGCAAGAGCTCTCCCGATCGTTGCAGTCCTTCACTCTGTCGGCAGGACCTCTCCCACTGGATCCACGAGTCGCTGATGGGCCCACCCAGGGACGCCAATTGTTAAATCTATGGTCAAGGGACAATCGATATTTGCCCGGCGGTATCGCCTCTTTAACCCACAAATTATTAATCAATGAAGAGGCAGGCACTGGAGACGGGAAGGCAGGAAACAAGGTTTATTCTCTCCGGAGGAGAACACATCAGTTCAGACAGCAGGTATCGTCATGAGGTGCTCTACCCGCATCTCTGAGGCCTGGCCTCTTATACACAGGTTTATTGCTTTATTACATACAACACATTCTTGGCAAGGCTTTGATATACGGAAAGACATTCTCGGAACCCCCGCTCCCAGCCCGTTCCCACACACATACACAGCAGAAGTCCCCACCCCGGTCACAACAGGTGATGATTATCGCGCAGCTGGACATTCCGCCGATTCATGGAATGTGGGGGGGTTTGATCGGATCTCATAGGGAGGGGGCTTTGATCAACTCGAGGGTCCTTCAATGAGGGAAGCTTCCTACTGTACGGGGGGCAATAAACAGTATCCGCAGAGCTTAGGTGGTGGCCTGGGAACGAGGAAGACAAACGGGCACACAGGAAAAGGGGGCTTGCATCAAAGGGCCTGGGACCAGGAAAGGAATGAAGGGAAGTGTCGCGCTGGGAACAGGATGGGGTTCTGAGGCAGGGCTGCGCTGAAGAGGGGTTTATGACCCAAGGCATGTGCGAGCGGGGGTTGTCAGAGTGTGGGCTTTGTGAGGGAGGAGGGCTATGCTGGGGGCCAGTGGCATGCAAAAGGGTTTGTTCTGATCGAGGCACCTAAAATGGCGGGTGCGCACGACAAAAAGTGTGGCATCAGGGGAAAAGGGCAAGATGGCGCAGATAATGTTTACCAGACCGTACTAATTTTCCACAGTACCAGCACAGGATGAGCCGTTTCCCTCACGGCAGGCGGGGTAAGCTAGAGCCCCAGGTAAGCGCGACCCGTGTTGCGTGGAGCGGGAGTGCTTTTCTGGTGCCGGTCGTCGCAGTTGCGGCGTCACTGTCCTGCGCCTCGCAGGGGCTTCTGGGAGCTGTAGTAGGAGCCGTTCCCCTCACGGAGTCAGTGAGCCTCGCTAGGCTGCCTCACTGTCCGGTCGCTCCCCTCAACACAGCCAACCAGCACAGGATGAGCCGTTTCCCTCACGGCAGGCAGGGCAAGCAAGAGCCCCAGGTAAGCACGTAATCTAAAGTCATTTGTCTGTTTTGCAATTAGATGTTTATGGGGCTCTCTCTTGATGTACGTTATTACCATAACTTTACCTTATTGTTGGACTCAATCGCAAAGCTGTACCAACTTTTGCTACAGGATTTTGAGTTTTAAAAGGAGTCTTTAAGGATCAGTGATATGACTGCTTGATTTTTTTATCTTCTGCTACAGTAAATTCTAGGGGAAAATTAGCAATGCTGCCTTGGTTTGAGGCAGAGTTAAAACTGCGTGCATTTTTCATGCTAGGTTCCTGAAGCCCTGCATGAAGATAGCACGTTACCCCCCTTAAATGGCCACGTTCACATCTCAAAAGGCTAACGGATGTGTTCGAAGGACCCTGACTTGATGTCAGGAAAGCCAAAACTAGAGGCGCAGGTACAAATCAGGAGTTACTTTGCAGCTCCTCCTGGGCCTAGATGTCTGATTTAATTTTGACAGTTTAGCATCAGTGACTACACTGTGGGAGGCTAGGGTCGGAAACAAGTCAACACAAACCTCCAGTCTTTCTCACTGAAGGGAAATAACTCTACCCTTGTAGTTGCCTACAAAGTGGTGTGCAAATTACCACAAACCTTGGTGTGAATAATTGTCTTTTATTGGTCTTAACCTACAGGGATAAGCTTGGATTCTCTTGACCTTGATAGGCAATTTCCTTAGCTGGATTTATAAGTAGCTGAACTGATAGTTTTAAAAAAAAATATATCTTTATTTATCATTTTCCAAATAATCAAACATCAGCTGAACTGATAGTTAATTAGTATAAGCCTTCGCCAGCTTGCAGCCTGTGCTCAGCTTTGAATAGGTTTTAAACGGCTTCATGAGCAAACAGTAGGCTGACCTGAATGGCCGAGATGATTCCTCTGAACCTCACAGAAAATCAATGTAAAGTCCTGCTTGACACGTTTGATGAGTCACCTGTTACACCGGGGGCACTCTTGAAAGGGAGAGAACAGGATGTCAAGACAATTCTTGTGGATCACCTGTCTGATTGCAGAAGCACCATGCTTTTGTCTTGCTAGATGTCTGTCTCTGGGTTTTTGGTGTGGGTACAGTGCCTCCTTCAAACTGGATGTTAATGTTAGATGTGGGAAGACACTAGAATTATCATAGTATACTCCCCACACACACACTCCCTGCTTTCACTGCCCAAGTTGAGTGTTATCAAAGCCTTTAATTATCTTGCTTTTGCCCTGACACACTGCATTGTGGACCTCTGTGCAGTATGGTAATCAGTAACTACTGCATAAGTAGGGAGATCAGCTCATGGGAACTTTTACCCCATTGGTTAGGAATGGGCAAGGAATTACCCCATTCACTAGCTCCTGTCAGGCATAAATGTGGCCTCTCTGGGCTCCCATTCCAGAACCCTTTCTGGACCTGCAAAATATCAATAGAGGACTGGACCTTCTGTCTGTGACCTGAGAGGACATCGGAAGGACTGGATCTGCTCCCTCTTGTATCAAGGAAAAAGAAGTGAACTTCAAGTGGAACATCAAACTGCAAGAGGCCTTTTCTTGGAAGTACCCAGCTGACCTGTGCCAACATTACCTGGCATTGACCCTGCTGTTTACCTCTGTCTGATACCTTGTGAGTCTCTAAGTGCCACCCCTGAGATTCTGGGCGGCTTTGCAAGTGTACCCCTGCGGTTGATAGTCATTTAAAAGACGAACCGCCTCATTGATGAGGAATTGGTGCAGGGGAGTGCCACAAGCCTTCTTGCTGCGCTACCCTAATTTGAAAAGGCAGGAATGCACCGTATTTATGAAATACGGTGCATTCCTGTCCTTTCCCCATGCGCTGGCACACAATTTGCTGCCTTGCGCCTACGTAGGCACCTTTGCACCATGGTGCAAGGGTCCTTTGTTGCAGGCACAATTGTTTTTATGCAGGAAGGTGCACCTTCCGGCACCAAAAAAATCTAAAGAGGCATTTTCCTTGTTCTATGTATGCTGCAGAATGCAGACGTCATGGAAAGAGGAATAATGAGGAGAAATAAAAACATTTCTCCTTGTTATGCCTGCTCAGGGAAGGCTTTTGGTTTTGGTGTGGCCCCAGGATTAAGTGATTTTGAAAATCTGGGGCAGCATCAAAATCCATGGGTGTAATCCATGGGTGTTGCGTCAGAACACCCACCACAATGACCATGGAGTGCCTCCGAAACGCAAACTAAGGCTAGCACTGCTTTGCCTTATTTAATATCTTTGAGACCATGCAAAATAGCGCAGAGTGGCTTTGCGTTGCCTCGTAGATATGATTGTGAGCCATGCACCCCAGAGCATAAAAAAAGGGACGCTTCTGGCAGCGCAGGCCTCTTGTAAATAAGCCCCTAAGTCAGGAGGTAAAATTCTTAACCAGGATGAATCTGGTTGGTGTACCTGACTCGTGCTCCATTGCGGTGAGCCTGAAATGATGCCTGGATCCCTGTTTACTGCAAATTTAGACTATCATTCGTGCTTTGTGCTTTTTGGTGTTAATTTCACTTCTAAGGAGATGCCTCCTTTTGTATGGTCACCCCTAAGTTTTTCTACTGATACTGCAGGTTTTTTTTTTACTTTGAGGGGCATATTTTCATGCCCTTTGCTCCACAGCTGCGTCACTTTTTGGGATGCACTGAGGTGCTGAGTGGTGCTCCATATTTACAAAGACTCGTAAAGTCACCCTGTGTGGCTTTTCATGTCCTTGTAAATATGGCCTCTTTTCACACAGCGCTTTACGTGAAAAGGGCGTTCCGTGGTTGTTGCCATTGGTGTTCCCATGCAACACCCATTGATTCTGCCTCATTCCCAGATTTACAATGTTTCATAAACCTGGGATACAACCTTTACAATGAAACTTTTACAACGAACTACCATTACAACGCAACTTTTACAACGCAAACCATTACAACGCATTGCTCTGGGGGGCGCTCTAGGATAGGGAATAGGTTAATTTACTATCCAATAACCTTCCCTACTATCCACGGGGACTGGAGTTGGAATAGTAAATTAAACTATTCACTATCCAGCGCCCAAAAGCATTATGCGTTGTAATGGTATGCGTTGTAAAACGTACGATGTAAAGGTAGGCGTTGTAAAAGTATGCGTTGTAACGTCATACATCCACCTGGGAATGCTTCAGGATCCTACACCTCCCTAGGAGAGGCATAAGGAGGTCCTCATTTTTTCGTCCTTCTATGCGTGTTGCATTCTGCAGCAGACACATAAAGAGGAAAACACCTCTTGTGATTGGTTTTATGCAGGAAGGTGTCCCTTGCTGCACGCAAACAATCATTCCCACAATGCAGGCACCCTTGCACCATGGTGCAAGGGGGCCTGCGTTGGGGCTTGGCAGCCTATTATGCGTCAGCGCAGGTGAGGGCTCAGGGATACATCATATTGTTGTAAACATGATGTATCCTTTTGCTCCAAAAGTAACGCAGCGTGGCACAGCCAAATGGCTTGCAGCACCGCGCTGCGGTTCTTTGTTGTAAATATGACCCTGAGAGTGCACTGAGGCCTGCAAACCAGACCTCAGTGACAGTGCCGTGAGCCTAAAATGTATGTCGAATTGGCTATACCCAATTGGAAATAGCTAACTTACCTCTAAACCCCTCCCCCAGTCCACCACTGCAGACTGGTAGAGCAGTTGTGCACTGTTAGCCTGACTTTGCCATTTGTAGAAATAGGAAAGCCACCACTTCCCCTGGACATGTTATGTTAATGTTAATGTTAACTACATTTGTAAAGCGCAGCTGCTACCCGAAGGTGTCCTGGCGCTGAGGTGAGGTCCTACCCGTGGATTGCAAAAGTGAATGTTGCTGGTTAGTTGTTAAAGAGCCAGGTTTTTGGGCCTTCCTGAAGGCCAGCAGATTAGTCATGCTTCTTAGATGTAGAGGAAGCGAGTTCCAAGCCTTGGCTGCATTGGTAGTGAAACTTCTACCACCCCCGCCCCCCCATTTAGCTTTTTTTATTCATGGTGTTGCTACAAGTTTGGCATCTGATGTTCTTTTTGGTATATGCCTTAGATATTCTGGCACAGATCCCTGCAGGGCCTTGAACACCAGGCAAAGGGCCTTAAATTGGGTGCGCTTTTTGACTGGTAACCATGTGTTTAAGTCACCCATCTGACAGGCCTACCGAGCTCTAAAGGCAGGGTGTGACATAGACACAGGCAGAACACATAGTTTACCTTTCCTGACCGTAAAACCCGCAAAACTATTGTTTTTACTGTGGAAAGACTTGGTCACCCAAATCGCGAGGACAGGGTTACATGCTGACCCCTCAGCTGTACCAACTCCTGAATGGTGTGACCAATGTGGGCACTCCAAGGTATCAAAAACCTCAGTACTTTAAGCCTGACTTGTATCTAAAGTCAAAATCAATGTAACTTGTTGCAATGTGCAGCTTTAGCAAAGCTGAAAATTAGTTTCCTTTAAAACTCCTGTTCCTTTCCAGGCACATATGGAGCCTGCCCCATGAGATAGCTTTCTGCTATCTTGGAGAGACGTGCCAACCTCTCTCAGAAGGAGATCCATGAGAGAGAGCAGGCCAGGGAAGTGTCACCTCCCTCCTATAGGAAGCCACTTAACTATTAGCCCCTAAAGGCAGGCTTCAAAAGTGAAGCTCCCTTTGAAGTGCAGATGTGGGATACCAGGGGATGGGCTGCCCCATTGTTGAGGTAGGCAGGCTAGCATAGGCAGCAGAGAGGGGAAACCATTTGCCAAACTGGTTTCCCCAGGGGTGTGTGTCCTTGGGGTAGTCACACCCCGCCGGTGGGTTTGGGAGGTCTGTACATCAGGAGAGGGGTCTCGCCATCTTGCTAGTGGGCAGAGTGGTGCATTGGGGGATAGCCAGATATCAAGCTCAGCAGTAAGTGGTCACCAGGAGCGGGGAGACCTGGTAGCCCATTAAATACCAACCACTCCTGCTCTGAGGGCACTTTCTAAGCTTAAAGAGGGCACCCCTTGCAACAAGACCTCAGATCTCTACCAAGTTGGAAGAAGGACTGAAGGAGGTGTGCCCTGCTGCACCGAGGGACCAACAGAGAGAGACTGCACTGCTGAAGACTGCACCTGGTGGCTAACGAAAAGAGGGAATGTTCCTGCCTTGTCCTGCTCAAAGAAGGAGTTTATATCCAGAGCCATGTCAAGCCAAGATATGCCAAGGGTCTGCCAACTTGCCTCCTTTTTACAGCACAGGGACACAACAGCTGAAGAATCCTGCTGGGGTAAGTTGGTAGCCCAAAGTCTCCAAACCGCTACCACCGCCGCCTTGCCGCACCAAGTACCGAGAGCTGCAGCACAGAGCTGCACCCAAGTTTGCTGAACCTGAGAGTGTGTTTGCAGAGCTGCTGGGACCCTCAGAAGGAGAGTTATCATCTCAGGAAGGATTGACCTGTGAGTGTGACAATGGGCGACTGGTAGTCCAGTTGTGAATGGTCATTTCCCGAACTCGAGAGAACTTTGTGAGACTTTTACCCTCCAAATATGACCCCTTCTCCTTCTTCGTGGCTCTCCAACAGTAAGTTAAGAGGGATGAGATACACAGGCACTCTTCAGAGTTGGTCGTGACGACAGGTCCAGTCACAGATGGATGTGAAGATTGTGTCCTAGGGGAGGGCAAGACCAGGAATACCAGGGTAGAGTGCACGCTACACGGTGACGCCTGGTGAGGGAAGGCCAACCAGATGAAAGACCAGACCGCGTCGCGAAGAAAGGAAGAGAAGACCAACCCTGAGTGGCACGACGCCACGACGAAGGAAGTAGAGAGGAAAGGGGAAGAGCAAAGAGGTGTGCATGACCGTCTGACAAAACACACACCAGAAGGGGAACACCCGATGGGGAAAGTGGAAGGATGCACGGACATCCGAACACAGCACCTGGAAAACATCAACACCACTGGAAGAACACATCTACGTGCAACCCGAAGATCACCCAGGAATGGCAGAGGCGAGTAGGCCGGTCCGTTGTTAACAACCACCTCTGGGATAGAGCAGACACAGAACCGTGGATATCCAGGGGCATAGGCCTCAGGGACACCGGTGGCAGCGGACCCCAAAATGAGAGATGGACTGTTGAAGCTTGCTCTGAAGATCCAGGGAGAACAACTGTAGCATGCGACAGAACAAGTGCCAACAACACCCTTTTCAGGTGGAGCCTCGGACACGGAGAAGGGACCCGTAGCGACTCCTCCAACTCCCTTGGAGCGACAAGGCGGCAGCCCACCTGTCCAGTGGAAGCCTGGCAGCAAAGGGCCTCCGGGTTGTCCAGTGAGAGGGGATACCCATGAGAGAGGGGTATCGGTGAGAGTGATACCCTGCAACTGCAGACCCTGTCAGTGACAGCCACCAGTTGAAGAAAACACCTCAACCAGGAGTATACAGTGGACAGCAGAACACCAATGATCCACCATCATTCCATCTGCACTTTTCACCGACCGCGGAGTTTGAAGAAAGGAACTGGAAAGCATACTTCCATGGCGCAAGTACACAAAGGAGCACGACTACAGCGCATCAGAACATTGTGCCAACGAGAACTAATGGTTCCGGCTGCAAGGACACCCTCGCCGGCAGGTGACCAGCAGTGAAGAGACTATGTGGAAGTCGTCCACATCAAGTTATGTTTGTTATGTTTTATTTTGTATTTTTCTCGCGCAGGTTCGGACTTAATTTTGTTTGGACCTTCATTAAAGTTTGGGAGGGATATAGTATCGCAGAGATACGTTCTAGTGTTCCAGTATGCTTGTCACACACTGAACACCCACCCACCACAGGCGTCATCAGTCAGATGACCCTGCTAAAATAAAAGGGGCTGAGCGCACGTGCTCAGGGCCAGTTAACCCAGTACCTCACTGTGTCTGTGTCACCTTATTTGCCAGCATGTGGGCCTAGCGCCCCCACATTATTACACTATGTATGCTGCAGAATGCAACACCTGTGGAAAAGGGGAAGAATGAGGAGAAATTAAAACAATTTTCCTTGTTACACCTGCTCTGGGAAGGTGGTGCCCTAGGTTTACATGATTTTGTAAATCTGGCCAGTGTTAAAATCCATGGGTGTTGCGTGGAAACACACTGCAATGCCCATGGAATGCCTCCTTCATGCAGAGTAAGGCAACCCAGCGCTTTGCACTGCCTTGCTTTACCCCATATCTGTGAGACCATGCAAAGCCGCGCAGGGTGGCATTGCATTGCCTCATAGATATGATAGAGTGACCTGCGCCATCGGAGCATCAAGAAAGTGATGCTCCAGCTGCGCAGGCCTCATGTAAATAATATACCTGCTCAGTCCAGCCAAGTATCACACATCAGACGTGACACTAACGCATTTCAGTGCGGTGCTCCGCATCACCGCACTGAAATGCATTGTCACGCATAATGCATAGTGGCATTCTCAGATGTACATTTACTGATGGCAGTTAAAGTGAGTGTGGCAGCTGGCTGCAGACACTGCCCGTGGCCTGCCTGCGCTGGCGCGCTGCTTCCGTGGTCTTCTTTGATCCCAGCTAAGCGCTGCCAGTCCCAGGCTCTATCAATCAATCAATCAATCAATGACACTTGTAAAGCGCGCTACATACCCGTAGGGTCTCAAGGCGCTGGGGGGGGGGGGGGGGGGGGCGCTACTGCTCGAACAGCCAGGTCTTCAGCTTCCTCCTGAAGGAGAGGTGGTCTTGGGTCAGGCGCAGGTCGGTCGGGAGGGAGTTCCAGGTCTTGGCAGCCAGGTAGGAGAAGGACCTTCCTCCTGTAGTCGCTCTTCGGATGCGGGGGACGGCGGCGAGGGCGTGGTTGGCTGATCGGAGGTGGCGTTTGGGAGCGTAGAAGTTGACTCGGCTGTTGAGGTAGCTCGGGCCTTGGTCGTGTAGGGCTTTGTGTGCGTGGGTGAGGAGGCGGAAGGTGATTCTTTTGCTGACGGGGAGCCAGTGAAGGTCTCTGAGATGTCCGGAGATGTGACTGGTTCGTGGGATGTCGAGGATGAGTCTGGCTGAGGCGTTCTGGATCCGCTGGAGTCTCTTCTGGAGCTTGGCGGTGGTACCGGCGTAGAGGGCGTTGCCGTAGTCCAGTCGGCTGGTGACGAGGGCCTGGGTGACGGTCCTCCTGGTCTCGGTGGGGATCCACCAGAAGATCTTCCGTAGCATGCGTAGGGTGTTGAAGCACGCCGAGGAGACGTTGTTGACTTGCCTGGTCATGGAGAGGGAGGAGTCCAGGATGAAGCCCAGGTTGCGTGCATGGTCTGTTGGTTTGGGTGCGGAGCCCAGGGCGGGAGGCCACCAGGAGTCGTCCCAGGCGGAGGGTGAGGGTCCCAGGATGAGGACCTCCGTCTTGTCCGAGTTCAGTTTTAGGCGGCTGGTCGTCATCCACTCGGCTACCTCCTTCATCCCTTCGTGCAGGTTGGCTCTGGCGGCGGCTGGGTCGTTGGTCAGGGAGAGGATCAGCTGGGTGTCGTCGGCGTAGGAGATTATGCTGAGGTTGTGTTTGCGTACGATGGCCGCGAGGGGGCTCATGTAGACGTTGAAGAGGGTGGGGCTCAGAGATGATCCTTGAGGGACGCCGCAGATGACTTCGGAGGCCTCTGACTTGTACGGTGGTAGGCGGACTCTCTGTGTTCTTCCGTCGAGGAAGGAGATGATCCATTCCAGCGCCTTGTCCTGGATTCCGATGTTGCTGAGGCGCCGTACTAGGGTGCGGTGGCAGACCGTGTCGAATGCCGCGGAGAGGTCTAGGAGGATGAGGGCCGCTGTTTCTCCATTGTCCATCAGGGCTCGGATGTCATCGGTGGCGGCGATGAGGGCGGTCTCGGTGCTGTGATTGGCTCGGAAGCCGGACTGTGAGGGGTCGAGGGATCCGTTCGTCTCGAGGAAGGCGGCCATCTGCTTGTTGACGGTCTTCTCGATGACTTTGGCTGGAAACGGGAGGAGCGAGATGGGACGGTAGTTCTTGAGGTCGGTGGGGTCCGCTGTTGGTTTCTTGAGTAGAGCGCTGAGTTCGGCGTGTTTCCAGCTCTCAGGGAAGATGGTGGTGTCGAAGGATGTGTTGATGATGTCTCGCAGGTGGGGTGCGATGACAGCGTCGGCCTTGTTGAAGACGTGGTGAGGGCAGGGGTCGGTCGGAGATCCGGAGTGGATGGAGTTCATCGTGCGGATGGTGTCTTCGGTGCTGATCGGGGTCCAGGCGTGGAGGGTGGTAGTGGGGGGTGGTTGTTCGGTCATGGTGTGCGTTGGTTGGTTGTTGAAGCTGTTGTGTATGTCCGCGATCTTGTTGTGGAAGTATGAGGCGAGGGAGTTGCAGAGGTCTTGCGATGGGGTGATGTCGTTGTTTCCTGCGCTGGGGTTGGAGAGCTCTTTCACGATGTTGAAGAGTTCCTTGCTGTTGTGTGCGTTGTTGTCCAGCCTGTCCTTGAATGCTGTTTTCTTGGCGGCGCGGATCAGCTGGTGGTGTTTCCGGGTGGCAAGCTTGAAGGAGGTCCTGTTGTCCGGTGTCGGATCCCTTCTCCAGACTTTCTCGAGGGCTCGGCAGTTCTTCTTGGAGCTCTTGAGTTCGTCGGTAAACCAAGGGGCCTTCTTGCTGCCGGGTCTGCTGGGCGGGGTCCTCAGTGGGGCGAGTTCGTCCGCGCAGTTGCTGATCCACTTCGTGAGGTTGTCGGCGGCCTGGCTGGGGTCTGCTGAGCTGGCAGGAGGGTGCTGGCTCAGGGAGGTGGCGAGCTGGTCTGCTGTGATCTTGTTCCAGCTTCTGCGGGCGGCCTGTTGTTGGTGGTGGTGGGTCGTCGTTCTCTTGAAGGCTCTGACTCTTTGTTACAATGTATCACTCGAGGCCGAGCTGCCGCGCGGCATTTTGTCTGCCTGCCTTTCTTCATATCCGTTCCCAAGCTAGCGCGCTCCGAGAGCAGGGAGTTTATTCTTCTGGAAGGCGCCAACAATAATTATGGGGCAGCGGCGCAGCGCCGTTGCTTATATTGCACGTGATGGCCCGGCCACACTGACACTGCTAAAGGCCATCATAATCAAGGCCGTTGTAGCGGTTACAATTTCAGAGCCGGCAGAGAGAATTAGAGCAGTCGGTTTACAGCGCCGGCTGCCAGGTCGGGGGTCTTTAGGCGCGCAACACGAGGACGTCGCCTCCTGCTGCAGAGTTGTTTGTGAGACTGGGAAGCTGCCTATGGGATTGGAGCACATCACGGCAGAGCAACCTGCACCTGTTGGTTGCTGTAACTTTTAAATGAAGACCATCAACCCTCCGTGAATTGTCGAGGGAGTGACTCTGCCGCAGCCGGCCCACCACCGCGGTAAACCCATTGCCGTGACTCCGACCTCACAAGTTAAACAGTAAGTGCTGCAGCCAGCCACGCATGTGTGTGTTAATTTAGTAATGTGACGATGGCCGCCGCCACATGTGTTTCTGATTGAACTCGCTTCAGTGCACTTTGAGCATAATCTGATCTACTTTGTAAACTTACTGCCAATTTCGTTTTAAAAGGATAGGTGGCAGTGAACAGAAGTACTATAGCATGCCTTTGCTTTTCTGAATGATTTTCATGGCTGTGGAGCCACAGGGTAATTAATGTCCGCGCTTTATAAAAAATGCACAAATAGGCAAATACCTCTGCGTAGAATTCAGTCCTGTACGGAAGCCCGCAAATAGAGTGACAGACCTGTTTGTGAAATATCAGAGGCCTTTTATTCATGCCCTGCCAGGGGACTTCTCCGCCCACACTTGCACTGGCTGCCCCAGTCCCTTTCGAGCTGCCTTACTTCGGGAGAACTTAGGGCCATATTATCAAGGAAGCTGCGGTAGTTTATCGCCGCTTTACCGGCAGGAAACTGCCGATAAAGCGGCGATAATGGGCTTGATAATATGCAATTCGAGTTTCAATCGATGCCCAGGTTAGATGTGTGAACATCTAACCTGGGCTTCGATTGAAATTCGAATCGCATATTATCACGGCCATTATCGCCGCTCTATCGGCAGTTTCCTGCCGGTAAAGCGGCGATAAACTACCGCAGCTTCCTTGATAATATGGCCCTTAGTGTGTGGGGTGCACTGATGCTTTGAAGCAGTTTTAAGATCGTAATAGAGTTCTTTCGTTCCTCAAATGGGTGTCATTTCTTTAATTCATGTTGCACTTGTCTTCACTGCTTGATTTTTGTTAGCGAGCAAAGTGTCACTCATTGTTCTTGAATGTCACTCACAATTACAGTGAAATTATGAAAATGTCACACAAATGCGATCTGAAACCTTGGTAGCTATGCCTGCTTTGGGCCAAATATTGTTATTGGGAACTAGAGAACTTAACTTTTACATTTAGTAAAGGGAGGCAAGGAGCATAATGTGGATGAAAAGAAGACACTACCTAGTTCTATAACTGAGGAGAAAACTTTGATTAGCAATAACTGCAGAGGCTTATTGTCTGTTCCACAAATAATAATTTTTGGGGGAAAAAAAAGGCTAATAACATGTATTGTGAATCACGGCTGGCACCGACAGTACAAGGACATTAAACTAAGAAGGGAGCTATTTATTTGTTCTATTTAGTTGAGCCTACATCAGTTCATCTGTTGGCCAGTATCTAATGTTCTAGAATATATATATTAATTATTAACACACAAAACAAGCAGGATTTGAATCAGTGTATGATCATTCCTGCCAATAATGCATTATTTTATAACATCTTCAACAGTGGTAGCGCATCACTACTGGCAGTATATTGATTGACTTAGCGAGCCCCACAGGGACATCTATTAGCAGCCTGCGGTACTGCATCCCTCTGGCAGAACGGAACAGGTTTTTTTTCACCTCCTAGAAAGGAAGTCCCCGCGCACAACCGTGGTTCACACTTCCGCCGCTTCTGACTCGGAAGTTAAATCGACGGAAGTGGAACTGCACCATTGCTATGGGGGAGGGCATGCTTCATATCACCAGAAAGTTATCGAACAGCTGGTTGGTTCGATACCTTGCCCCGAGATTTTGGGTGATTTTATACCTCTGTGCGAGATCTGTAAGTAGCGTGTTAAGCTGAGGGCGCATTTCATAAACAGACCCGTATTCGTGGAAGCATTACAGGTTTAGGTCATACAAGAGACCCCTCTGGAAGCTCTGCAAGAACGGAAATGAAGTCATTTCTGTTCTGGTTTTACGACAATAGGCAAAGTAATACAAAAAACAAGCAACAGTTTTTAGTTGAACCCCCGAAAAACACACAATGCAATATGGATGCGAATGGGTGCAGTACCAGAGGCTGTCGCACGGTGTCCCTGCGGAGCCCTACAGGGACGGTAGACGACCGTGATTTCCCTATAAAAATCTTGGGGGTTTCAAAATGAAGTGATGAGCTGCAGTTTTGAATCCTGCAAGCACAAAACAGGAAAAGACAGGAAAATTTGGAGCAGCGCAGATATTGACAGAGTACAGACCTGAAACTCGACACAGAACTGGCGCCTTTCCCTCCCTATTTAATGTATCAAAGATAACACACAAAAGAAAAATACTGCACACTATCAGGCTTTGACAGCTCTGGAAAGAATCGTGCCTATCGGATTCCATCTGTCAGCAGTGAAGGTGCAGGTACACAGCTCTACCCGTTGTTGATGCTTCCCAGCGTGGAGAAGGGAGTTTCATTTTTAAAGCTATTGATTTTTCATTGTGTTTCATCTTTCCGACTCTGCCTGTTTTTATTTCATCTTTGGTTGCTAGGCTTGTATTTGTCAAATATTATGTGCTTTAATGTGTTATTTCTAATAATGATCCTGCAAGGTATAGCCTCTTAAAATTAAAGGTGATTGTAAAGCAGGCTTTGGCTGATATGGTCTTTGGTGCATCAGGCAAAATTACACTAAGGAACATCTGGGCACTGAAGTAAAACATGAAGGGGTAGATTTACCAAGACTATGCAAAGTTACAAAAGTGGTGCAAAGAATCTACTTTGCAGAGCAAAAGGTATTTTGCAATGTAAAGGTGCCCTTTTCTCATGCAAATGGTGCTGCTCGCTGCTTTGCTTCCAGGGGGCTTTACGTGGACGTAACTTGGGCAGACATTTCAAACACCTATAATTTTTGACAAAAAGTCCAATCTACCACGATTTCACATATTGAGCTTTGCCTCCTTGGAGCAGCCACTAACTCAGAGAAGTGTTTTTATTTATCTAAGATTTTTATATTTGTATGTATACTGCACTGTACTGCAGACATTTAATTTGTGTCTATGCATAGAATTTTAAACTGGAAACGTATTTATTGTATTTTTAGAATTTTATATAGCGCGTACTAGATCCGAACTATCGGGTATCAGAGCGCTTTACACGAGCACCACTTTCGTTACAGATGAACACATGAATTTTTTTTGTTAGGCACAGGCAATTAAGTGATTTGCCCACAATCACAGGATGTTGAGCTTCGTTGCCAAGACTCGAACCCAGTTCACCGGGACCGAGTTCGACCGCTCTAGCCGCAAGGCTACACCCTCTCCCTGTATGCTTCTAGTACAAATCCTAATCTAGACATCACATGCACACCCCTGTGCACCATGGTGCAAAGGTGGTTTGGGCACTGGTTCAAGGAATGACAGCAGCAGCATGCAATTAAATATGACTATGCGCTGCATTTTTCCCCTTGAGTGATGCTGTAACATTGGTTTCTGGTTTGCGCCAAAATTAATGTTTGTCTCTTAGTAAATCATTTTCACAGACAAAAGTAGTTTGGAATGTATACATGTGACACATTCACAAAACGGCATAAGTAGAATTGGAAAAAAATCCATGATACAAGAAAACAGAATCACATGCAAGGATGCAAATGTGGAATGTGAAGGAGTACAATAGCTGCAGAAAGTTGGGTCCATGGTGGCTCCGACAAGTAGCCTACATGTGAATACAAAGTCAATCCATCAATAAAACTTTATTTCGGTTTTGTTTGCAAACCATAAAAGTACACATACAGTAATAAAATGTTCATTGTATTCTAAAAAGCAAACCATATCAGGATACTGAAAGTACAAAAAATAGAATTAATATTGCAGAAAAAGCAATACAAGATTTTACCTAGATATAATACACACAGGCTCATAAACAAATTTCACTAGATAAAAACCCATTTCAAATCCAGGCATTTTCTGTACTTAACAATTGATTTTAAGAATTCAAGTACATGGAGAATACTGTCACTGTGTAAACGTTGTAAATACATCATAGCTGGTCTGATCTGACAAAAATTAAGTTTTCTTAAAAGTGACACCAGATAGTGTTTGCCGGGGTAATCATAAAATCTACATAAAAACATAAAATGCAGCATATCCTGCGGAGACTTTCCGTCGCAGCCGCAGGGAGCTGTAACATTACTAAAAATAGCAGTTCTTGGCCTAACAAGCAAGAGATAAAAAAGATTCAGCCTAAATCTAGTAAGTAAAACATTTTCATGTGAGGTCAGAGTGCCCATTAAATAAGGCTCAATAGATGCAGTTGTTTTTAACATAGCATATTTTCTGACACTCGGCTTCTGAATCTCAATGGCTACCCTCTGGATCTTCCTATTCATGAGGAAGGCCAGTTTTGATGCCTCCAGGTCCTTCTTAGTAATGCAGTCAGGGGTTTGAAACAGCTCACTACGCCCTAATCTGAGGAAGCTTGACTTCAGATAATTTAACCATGGTATAGCTAATGCATTATCCTGAGACAAACAGTCTTTCACAATTAAGTGCGTTAGAGGGATATCAGGATTTAACCAAAGTTTTGACCAACAGGTCAGTGGGCGTAAGGAGAAAATATCACTGACATACTGGGTCCCTGGTTCTTCATGGACAGCTAAGTTGGACGTGCCCGAAGGGAAAACACAAAAGGCGTTTCAGAAATGAATTCTCAACAATCTGAAGCTGCTCTCCCGCAACATACCCCCATATTTCACTGCCATATACCGCTGTGGCCAGTGATTTGGCATTGTATAGTTGCAGCATAGCACCAGTAGGTTTTTTCCCCAGCTTAGTAGCAAAATTAAAAATAGATGCATTCACCCTAGCGAACTCCCCTTTCTTTTTAAGAACATGCGGGCCCCAATTTAATTTGTTGTCGAAGAGGACCCCGAGATAGGAGAACGTCTTGGATGTGGGGATTGTTGCATCACCTACTTTGAATAAAAAGTTCCTGCTGGGTTGTTGACCTACTTGCATGATAAATGATTTAGAGTTGTTAATCGTTAAATCCCTGTCTGTCATGAAGGACTTGAACGCAGTTAAAAGAGCTTGGAGGCCTCTCTTGTCCTAGATATGAGGACAGCATCGTCCGCATATAATAGGACCGGAATACCCCGGCGACCGACTCTGGGATAGTCAGCCGCTACCTCCTGAAGAACGCTATCCAGGTCATTAATATAAAAGTTAAACAGAAAAGGAGCCAAAATACATCCTGGTCGGACTCCTCTTCTAATATTAAAATTCTTTGTCACACTCAGATCTTGGGAAAATCTAACGTTCGCTCTGGTATTGCTGTGTGAATCTACTAAGAAGTCAACAATACCACCATCAACCCCCTTCGCCCTCATGGACTGCCACAGCTTCCGTCTGTTCACACAGTCAAAAGCTGAGGACAAATCCATAAAGCCGAGGTGGATGGTGCCCTTATGTGCCACTGTATATTTACTTAGTATTAAAAAAAGATTGAGGCATTGGGTTGTTGTTGAACGGCCACTGCAGAAACCATACTGGGAGATGGACATGATATTATTCTCCTCAACCCAGGTTGAAAGTCTCTGCAGCAGTATCCTTCCTATTACTTTCACCATAGAATCTATGAGTGAGATGGGTCTATAACAGTGTGCACTGCGTTTATCCCCTTTTTTAAAAACAGGAACAATTGTCGAGACCCCCCAAGACTTGGGACATCCGCTTTGAACTGCAGCATTAAAAACAGACTCCAGAATTGGGGCCCAAAAAGAAGGTACAGACTTAAATAGATCAGGGGGGATCCCATCTGGGCCAGGTGCTTTCCCGGCTGTTAATCCTGAAATACCTTCAAGGATTTCACCCCTTTCAATTAAGATTTTGTTACCACTGCAGACAAATGCCAAGCTGGCAGTGTCTTCCAAAGGACAATCATACAAATGCTCTAAGTGGGCTTCCCAGTCCTACTTAGGTATGTGGCATTCAAGACCGACTCCGGTCTCCTGGACAAGAAATGGCTTCTTCATTATGCCCCAGAACTTAGAGCTATTCTTAAGGGTTTCAGGGTCCAATAGATCATTCCATGCCTCAATCCTTAAGATCTCCTTGCGTTTGGCTAACACTGTCTTATAATCTTTCCGACACGTTTTTACGTTAGCCTGCACTCTTGGTTTGGCAGCTAGAGGTACCCTTAGATTACTAGCTGCTTTTGAGCAGTCGTGATCGAACCACTTGGGGCCCTTATTGGTCTGTTTTTTAGCTGGTACAGACAATAGCTCCATAACCTTTTCCGAGATCGTCTGGAATGCCCCAAGCACCTTCGTGTGCTGGTGGCCCCCTTGAGTGCAGATGCCAATTTCATCGGCACAAGACATTTTAATATCTTTGTAAAATAAATCAGGGGTAACTTTAGTCCATTTAAGTCTGCGCCTTCCATCAGTTGTGCATAATATACCCTGTCTGGGATTTGACCCCACTTTTGCAGTACATGGTCCTGACAAACACAAAGAGAGAGGATTGTGATCGCTAAATTCACTCTCCTCAATTAAAAAAGAATCTGCAAATGTCTGCATAGAGGATGAAATCAACACATAGTCAATGAATGTCCCCTTCCCATGGCCCTTAAAAGTGGGTACCCCGAATCTGATAGAGGGGTCCATCAGGGCCATGGTGGGTGTCATATCAAAGTCATTCAGCATATCATTAAGAAGCTCCCCCTCAACCGAGTGCTCAAAATGCAAACCATGGGTTCGAGAGCAATTTAGTTCAGAGATGCATTTAAATAGGGGGTCACCACAAGGATGTATATTAAAATCACCCATGACCATAAGGTTGTGCAGACTATAACTCATAGACATATTGATAAAAGCATTCAGAGCATATATGTGACTGTGACCCGAGCATGAAGTTACTGAGTTATAAAAATTTACCAGGCCAGCTATACAATTTTCTCCTTTTCAAATTAAACCAAGAAAGCCCGGGTTGGAAGATGAAACTATACGTACTTTACAGGACAGCACCACAGAGATATAAATGACCATCCCCCACTTTGGTCTTCCCCTAATGGGGGCAGTTGCTGGGACAAAGTATGCCTTATATCCTTCGAGGAGATGGTTACATTCGACTGACCATGTTTCTTGTAAACAGATTATCAGGTACTGCCTAATAATATAGGTGATCCAACTAGGATCATCCATTTTAGCAGCTAGTCCTGCAATATTCCAGGAGACAACATTGTTAGAGTTCCTCCTGCAGGATCTAACTTCCTTGGCTCCCAGGTCGTTCGGCCTCCCTCCTCCCTGGTCATCCGGTACCTTGAGTCAGTCACAGGCTTCCAGGCCAGACAGAAGTTCAAATCTGTTCTGGACTGGAAATCCGTGCCCGTTCATACTTGGGTTGCTGGAGTTGTTCTGTTGCAACCTGGGGAGAGGACAGTCAGTTTGGAGTCGCATCCTCGACTGATCTCCCATTCGCCAATTACCTCCCTGAATAGATCGAATCAAGCCCCTCCCGCATGAGGGCCTGTAAAAGAACCCAAGGGGTAATAGTTCGATCGCCGTACCAGTCATCTGTTGAAGGCATTGACCATTTAATAGTAGGCGACCTGCAATGGAGGAGTTACCGAAATTAACAATGATACAGTCCCCACTACCTGTTTTGTTTGATCTGCCTATCCAGCTGACCCTGCGTACCATTATTATATTATTAGAAATGTTCATCCCACCTGAAGTGTTTTGATTAAGCCAAAATGTTGTTTTGTTCCACAATTGCTCGTAGCTCTCTGCCTCTCCCGAAGGGAGAACAGGAGCATGCCCCAATATGACCACATATGGGGTAGCTTCTGGAGGGAGATCAATAACTACGGGTCTTTGTACCACACCATGGGGCATATTACCAAGATGAAGCGATATTTATCGCTTAACACGGTTAGCGGCAATATTATTATCGCCGAGCTCCGCCAATTTTATTCGAGATAAACCTTGCTATTATCAAGGTTTATCTCAAAAGCGATAAAAATCGGCCGTAATGCATGAATATCGCTGAAAAGTCAGCGATATTCATGCATTACCGAGCTAATGCTCTTAGCCATGTTATCCACCCACCATTGGATAACATGGCTAAGAACTGCTCTGGGCAGGCGTTAGCTTTTGGAGATATTCGCGCTTAGCGCGAATATTTCCAAAAGTACGCCTTTGTAGGTAATAGGAGATATCGATGTTAGTGACTGTTTACAGTCGCTAACATCTTGGCACGCCCACTTTGCATGTCATTAGCGATAAATATCGCTGACATACAAAGTGGGCCCCAAGATGATCACTATCTCCTACTAGCTGTCGCTAACTGGTGTTAGCGACAGCTAGGTAATAGGGCGATAAAATTATCGCCGCTTTAGCGGGAAAAATTCCCTCTAAAGCAGCGATAAGGCCCTTGGTAATATGCCCCTAGGTCCCTCAGCAAATCTTGGCTGAGAGTCAGGTGTAGGTGTTTTCCTCCTTAAACTCGGTGGATGTGGTGTGGGGGCGTTCCCTCTCATGCTTCCACTAGTGTTAGAGGCACCATCTATGGCTGGAGAACTTAGGCTATTTGGTGCTGGGTCAGTCATCTTGGTACTATTACCGGCTATCCTATTCTCCCTGCTAGGAGGGGATATATCTTCTGTGATTGTGTGTGCTGTAACTATTGTTTTCAGACAATTCCCCATTGAAGACTCCAAAAGCAGAAGCCTAGACTCTACCCCACTTAGTTTCAACATAATGGGTTCCAGCAGCGTTTGTAACATGCCTTCTAATTTCCCCCAAAATTCTCCCCCACCATAATTACAGGTCGATATTCCTCCATTGCCCTGGGCATTAGTAGTTGTACTACTATCAACTTTTCCCCCAGTGTCATGTATTTCTGCCATAGTCACTACCTTACAGCCTGTGGCTATGTGATTCTGTTTAGTTAGACCTAACTTTTTTTGAGGTAATGGGTTTTTTCAGACAATTAGTAACTGGCTTTTGTTTCAATCCTCTAGCCCGTATTCTAGACTATCGCTTAGTGAGGTAATATCGCCCTCTATCTGAGCAACCGTTGTTTGGCCGGGAGGGGGGGTGGTTTGCGTCATGTTAATCATTGGGGCTGGAGTAGTTGTTAGTCTACCAAATAAGGGGTCCATAGAAAGCCTACGTTCTGCCAAAATAATTTCCTTGTTGACGGCTGACTCAGCCCTGGTCAGATAAGCATCTAAGGTCCCGACCATTCCTGTAGCACCCGTATCTTTCCGTGGTGCCATTACAAAATGTAAATTAATTTAGGGAATCCTATTAAAAACTGAGATTTGGCCTAAAACAAGAAAGTAAACTCAGGAGATGGTCTCAATATTGCTGGCACCATCTATTTAGCTCAACGCACTTTCTACTTCACAAATGTATCCTGAACACAATGAAATTATTACAGCTAAAAGAAATAAAGTATTGTCTCTATAAACGTTTAAGCAGTATAAAACTATTCACTTAATGCCGAGTAACTGCAGTTTTAACTTGTTCCACGAAATATCATCGAATCAATACTATGCAGTTACTCACAAAGTTTATGGCACAGTTTTTAGGGGGGTGGCCCAGCCCGGCCTCTTCTGGCCCCTGACGGCCACAGACGGTCCCGCCCTTGTCCCGGGCTTCTCCCAGGCGCCATCTCCGCGCGTCCCGCGTTGCGTGGGGCAGGAGCGCTCTTCTGGTGCCGGTCGTCGCAGTTGCGGCGTCACTGTCCTGCGCCTCACAGGGGCTTCTGGGAGCTGTAGTAGGAGCCGTTCCCCTCAAGGCGTCAGTGAGCCTCGCTAGGCTGCCTCACTGTCCGGTCGCTCCCCCCAACACAGCCTACCAGCACAGGATGAGCCGTTTCCCTCACGGCAGGCGGGGCAAGCTAGAGCCCCAGGTAAGCGCGTCCCGTGTTGCGTGGGGCGGGAGTGCTTTTCTGGTGCCGGTCGTCGCAGTTGCGGCATCACTGTCCTGCGCCTCGCAGGGGCTTCTGGGAGCTGTAGTAGGAGCCGTTCCCCTCACGGAGTCAGTGAGCCTCGCTAGGCTGCCTCACTGTCCGGTCGCTCCCCTCAACACAGCCAACCAGCACAGGATGAGCCGTTTCCCTCACGGCAGGCAGGGCAAGCAAGAGCCCCAGGTAAGCACGTAATCTAAAGTCATTTGTCTGTTTTGCAATTAGATGTTTCAGGGGCTCTCTCTTGATGTACGTTATTACCATAACTTTACCTTATTGTTGGACTCAATCGCAAAGCTGTACCAACTTTTGCTACAGGATTTTGAGTTTTAAAAGGAGTCTTTAAGGATCAGTGATATGACTGCTTGATTTTTTTATCTTCTGGTACAGTAAATTCTAGGGGAAAATTAGCAATGCTGCCTTGGTTTGAGGCAGAGTTAAAACTGCGTGCATTTTTCATGCTAGGTTCCTGAAGCCCTGCATGAAGATAGCACGTTACCCCCCTTAAATGGCCACGTTCACATCTCAAAAGGCTAACGGATGTGTTTGAAGGACCCTGACTTGATGTCAGGAAAGCCAAAACTAGAGGCGCAGGTACAAATCAGGAGTTACTTTGCAGCTCCTCCTGGGCCTAGATGTCTGATTTAATTTTGACAGTTTAGCATCAGTGACTACACTGTGGGAGGCTAGGGTCGGAAACAAGTCAACACAAACCTCCAGTCTTTCTCACTGAAGGGAAATAACTCTACCCTTGTAGTTGCCTACAAAGTGGTGTGCAAATTACCACAAACCTTGGTGTGAATAATTGTCTTTTATTGGTCTTAACCTACAGGGATAAGCTTGGATTCTCTTGACCTTGATAGGCAATTTCCTTAGCTGGATTTATAAGTAGCTGAACTGATAGTTTTTAAAAAAAATATATCTTTATTTATCATTTTCCAAATAATCAAACATCAGCTGAACTGATAGTTAATTAGTATAAGCCTTCGCCAGCTTGCAGCCTGTGCTCAGCTTTGAATAGGTTTTAAACGGCTTCATGAGCAAACAGTAGGCTGACCTGAATGGCAGAGAGGATTCCTCTGAACCTCACAGAAAATCAATGTAAAGTCCTGCTTGACACGTTTGATGAGTCACCTGTTACACCGGGGGCACTCTTGAAAGGGAGAGAACAGGATGTCAAGACAATTCTTGTGGATCACCTGTCTGATTGCAGAAGCACCATGCTTTTGTCTTGCTAGATGTCTGTCTCTGGGTTTTTGGTGTGGGTACAGTGCCTCCTTCAAACTGGATGTTAATGTTAGATGTGGGAAGACACTAGAATTATCATAGTATACTCCCCACACACACACGCCCTGCTTTCACTGCCCAAGTTGAGTGTTATCAAAGCCTTTAACTATCTTGCTTTTGCCCTGACACACTGCATTGTGGACCTCTGTGCAGTATGGTAATCAGGAACTACTGCATAAGTAGGGAGATCAGCTCATGGGAACTTTTACCCCATTGGTTAGGAATGGGCAAGGAATTACCCCATTCACTAGCTCCTGTCAGGCATAAATGTGGCCTCTCTGGGCTCCCATTCCAGAACCCTTTCTGGACCTGCAAAATATCAATAGAGGACTGGACCTTCTGTCTGTGACCTGAGAGGACATCGGAAGGACTGGATCTGCTCCCTCTTGTATCAAGGAAAAAGAAGTGAACTTCAAGTGGAACATCAAACTGCAAGAGGCCTTTTCTTGGAAGTACCCAGCTGACCTGTGCCAACATTACCTGGCATTGACCCTGCTGTTTACCTCTGTCTGATACCTTGTGAGTCTCTAAGTGCCACCCCTGAGATTCTGGGCGGCTTTGCAAGTGTACCCCTGCGGTTGATAGTCATTTAAAAGACGAACCGCCTCATTGATGAGGAATTGGCGCAGGGGAGTGCCACAAGCCTTCTTGCTGCGCTACCCTAATGTGAAAGGGCAGGAATGCACCGTATTTATGAACTACGGTGCATTCCTGTCCTTTCCCCATGCGCTGGCACACAATTTGCTGCCTTGCGCCTACGTAGGCACCTTTGCACCATGGTGCAAGGGTCCTTTGTTGCAGGCACAATTGTTTTTATGCAGGAAGGTGCACCTTCCGGCACCAAAAAAATCTAAAGAGTCATTTTCCTTGTTCTATGTATGCTGCAGAATGCAGACGTCATGGAAAGAGGAATAATGAGGAGAAATAAAAACATTTCTCCTTGTTATGCCTGCTCAGGGAAGGCTTTTGGTTTTGGTGTGGCCCCAGGATTAAGTGATTTTGTAAATCTGGGGCAGCATCAAAATCCATGGGTGTAATCCATGGGTGTTGCGTGAGAACACCCACCACAATGACCATGGAGTGCCTCCGAGACGCAAACTAAGGCTAGCACTGCTTTGCCTTATTTAATATCTTTGAGACCATGCAAAAGAGTGCAGAGTGGCATTGCGTTGCCTCGTAGATATGATTGTGAGGCCTGCACCCCAGAGCATAAAAAAGGGACGCTTCTGGCAGCGCAGGCCTCTTGTAAATAAGCCCCTTAGTCAGGAGGTAAAATTCTTAACCAGGATGAATCTGGTTGGTGTACCTGACTCGTGCTCCATTGCGGTGAGCCTGAAATGATGCCTGGATCCCTGTTAACTGCAAATTTAGACTATCATTCGTGCTTTGTGCTTTGTGCTTTTTGGTGTTAATTTCACTTCTAAGGAGATGCCTCCTTTTGTATGGTCACCCCTAAGTTTTTCTACTGATACTGCAGGTTTTTTTTTACTTTGAGGGGCATATTTTCATGCCCTTTGCTCCACAGCTGCGTCACTTTTTGGGATGCACTGAGGTGCTGAGTGGTGCTCCATATTTACAAAGACTCGTAAAGTCACCCTGTGTGGCTTTTCATGTCCTTGTAAATATGGCCTCTTTTCACACAGCGCTTTACGTGAAAAGGGCGTTCCGTGGTTGTTGCCATTGGTGTTCCCATGCAACACCCATGGATTCTGCCTCATTCCCAGATTTACAATGTTTCATAAACCTGGGATACAACCTTTACAACGAAACTTTTACAACGAACTACCATTACAACGCAACTTTTACAACGCAAACCATTACAACGCATTGCTCTGGGGGGCGCTCTAGGATAGGGAATAGGTTAATTTACTATCCAATAACCTTCCCTACTATCCACGGGGACTGGAGTTGGAATAGTAAATTAAACTATTCACTATCCAGCGCCCAAAAGCATGCGTTGTAATGGTATGCGTTGTAAAACGTATGATGTAAAGGTAGGCGTTGTAAAAGTATGCGTTGTAACGTCATACATCCACCTGGGAATGCTTCAGAATCCTACACCTCCCTAGGAGAGGCATAAGGAGGTCCTCATTTTTTCGTCCTTCTATGCGTGTTGCATTCTGCAGCAGACACATAAAGAGGAAAACACCTCTTGTGATTGGTTTTATGCAGGAAGGTGTCCCTTGCTGCACGCAAACAATCATTCCCACAATGCAGGCACCCTTGCACCATGGTGCAAGGGGGCCTGCGTTGGGGCTTGGCAGCCTATTATGCGTCAGCGCAGGTGAGGGCTCAGGGATACATCATATTGTTGTAAACATGATGTATCCTTTTGCTCCAAAAGTAACGCAGCGTGGCACAGCCAAATGGCTTGCAGCACCGCGCTGCGGTTCTTTGTTGTAAATATGACCCTGAGAGTGCACTGAGGCCTGCAAACCAGACCTCAGTGACAGTGCTGTGAGCCTAAAATGTATGTCGAATTGGCTATACCCAATTGGAAATAGCTAACTTACCTCTAAACCCCTCCCCCAGTCCACCACTGCAGACTGGTAGAGCAGTTGTGCACTGTTAGCCTGACTTTGCCATTTGTAGAAATAGGAAAGCCACCACTTCCCCTGGACATGTTATGTTAATGTTAATGTTAACTACATTTGTAAAGCGCAGCTGCTACCCGAAGGTGTCCTGGCGCTGAGGTGAGGTCCTACCCGTGGATTGCAAAAGTGAATGTTGCTGGTTAGTTGTTAAAGAGCCAGGTTTTTTGGGCCTTCCTGAAGGCCAGCAGATTAGTCATGCTTCTTAGATGTAGAGGAAGCGAGTTCCAAGCCTTGGCTGCATTGGTAGTGAAACTTCTACCACCCCCCGCCCCCCCATTTAGCTTTTTTTATTCGTGGTGTTGCTACAAGTTTGGCATCTGATGTTCTTTTTGGTATATGCCTTAGATATTCTGGCACAGATCCCTGCAGGGCCTTGAACACCAGGCAAAGGGCCTTAAATTGGGTGCGCTTTTTGACTGGTAACCATGTGTTTAAGTCACCCATCTGACAGGCCTACCGAGCTCTAAAGGCAGGGTGTGACATAGACACAGGCAGAACACATAGTTTACCTTTCCTGACAGTAAAACCCGCAAAACTATTGTTTTTACTGTGGAAAGACTTGGTCACCCAAATCGCGAGGACAGGGTTACATGCTGACCCCTCAGCTGTACCAACTCCTGAATGGTGTGACCAATGTGGGCACTCCAAGGTATCAAAAACCTCAGTACATTAAGCCTGACTTGTATCTAAAGTCAAAATCAATGTAACTTGTTGCAATGTGCAGCTTTAGCAAAGCTGAAAATTAGTTTCCTTTAAAACTCCTGTTCCTTTCCAGGCACATATGGAGCCTGCCCCATGAGATAGCTTTCTGCTATCTTGGAGAGACGTGCCAACCTCTCTCAGAAGGAGATCCATGAGAGAGAGCAGGCCAGGGAAGTGTCACCTCCCTCCTATAGGAAGCCACTTAACTATTAGCCCCTAAAGGCAGGCTTCAAAAGTGAAGCTCCCTTTGGAGTGCAGATGTGGGATACCAGGGGATGGGCTGCCCCATTGTTGAGGTAGGCAGGCTAGCATAGGGAGCAGAGAGGGGAAACCATTTGCCAAACTGTTTTCCCCAGGGGTGTGTGTCCTTGGGGTAGTCACACCCCGTCGGTGGGTTTGGGAGGTCTGTACATCAGGAGAGGGGTCTCGCCATCTTGCTAGTGGGCAGAGTGGTGCATTGGGGGATAGCCAGATATCAAGCTCAGCAGTAAGTGGTCACCAGGAGCGGGGAGACCTGGTAGCCCATTAAATACCAACCACATCCTGCTCTGAGGGCACTTTCTAAGCTTAAAGAGGGCACCCCTTGCAACAAGACCTCAGATCTCTACCAAGTTGGAAGAAGGACTGAAGGAGGTATGCCCTGCTGCACCGAGGGACCAACAGAGAGAGACTGCACTGCTGAAGACTGCACCTGGTGGCTAACGAAAAGAGGGAATGTTCCTGCCTTGTCCTGCTCAAAGAAGGAGTTTATATCCAGAGCCATGTCAAGCCAAGATATGCCAAGGGTCTGCCAACTTGCCTCCTTTTTACAGCACAGGGACACAACAGCTGAAGAATCCTGCTGGGGTAAGTTGGTAGCCCAAAGTCTCCAAACCGCTACCACCGCCGCCTTGCCGCACCAAGTACCGAGAGCTGCAGCACAGAGCTGCACCCAAGTTTGCTGAACCTGAGAGTGTGTTTGCAGAGCTGCTGGGACCCTCAGAAGGAGAGTTATCGTCTCAGGAAGGATTGACCTGTGAGTGTGACAATGGGTGACTGGTAGTCCAGTTGTGAATGGTCATTGCCCGAACTCGAGAGAACTTTGTGAGACTTTTACCCTCCAAATATGACCCCTTCTCCTTCTTCGTGGCTCTCCAACAGTAAGTTATGAGGGATGAGATACACAGGCACTCTTCAGAGTTGGTGGGGGGGGTAGCCAGTTTTAAGTCCACAATGCAGGGAGGGGGAAAGAAGAACTAGTTTTTCTGGTTGGGTTACCAGAGTTTCTAGATACACAAAATCGTTTGTAGTAGTGGCAATGCATGGTACATGTCTCAAGAAATTAACAGCAGCAGAACAGGATGTCGAGCGAAAGGCCCTGAAGGTAAAATTAAAGCGACCTCCTGAAAGGGTGCCCTTAGAAACAGTCTCTCAAGAGGCTTGGGCAGATACACAATACAATGATCTGAGATAAACCTGCTTGTAACTTCAAAATTCTATCATGGAATGTCAGCGGCCTAGGAGATGAAATGAAAAGAGGGGTGGTATTGCAATATCTGAAACGTCAAGTACCTGACGTAGTAATGCTACAAAAAAACAAATACGGGGGGACTCTTACTGTGTGCTCAATAGATGGAGATATCAATTAGCGGCCCATTCAGGCTACACCAGGGGCTCAAGAGGAATTGGTATACTGCTACGCAAATATTTTCCATTTACGATACGAAAAGTCACACGCGATTCACTGTGTGCTCTGTAACACTGTAGGGACACTGGGAGGGTCGACTTACACATTGGGGGATATTCTCAAGAACGTGTGATAATTACCGCAAATTTAGCTTAACGTGACTCTTCACATTGCAGTCTATCGCGGGAAAATAACGCTGTGCCAACTTTGTAGTCTCAACGCGGCGGTACCATGCGATAGGCGCACGATAATGCATCAAATGTCCGCAATAAACTCAACATGACACCGCAAAAATGCGAAACACCAAGGCAAAAACAGTTGCGATGAGGCCAATCTCGATACAAAAATCAGCGAAAACCACCGACAGGGCCTGCAATCCACACACGTCAGGTGGAAAAATCACCATAAAAGTAGAAAAAAAAACATACAAACAAAAGCCAAACAACAGCGAAGCACAATGGATGTTGCCGAAGAAAGTACAGAGAACAACCTTAACCCCACAAGCCCCCCGGAGGACCCAGCCTGGGACCTCGGGGTCAGGGAAGGGCAAGGACAAGAAGAGTAGGAAGAAGCGATTCAGTCCGCCGGGAAAACAAGATCCTGATAACGGAGGTGGTAGAACACCATCAACTATTGTTCGACACCTCCACTGTGTCATTGGCAACAAAACATGGAATATGGCAGTCGATCGTGGACAAGGTGAATGAAGTCGGACTGCTGAAGAGGACAATGGAAGAGGTCACGAGGCGCTGGTATGATGTGAAGTGCAAAACCAAGCAGAAACTCTCAAACAACCGGAAGGCAGCAATGCAGTCTGGAGGTGGGAGGCCTGTGCCACAGGCGGAGCTGGACGATACGGAGGAAATGGTGTCCACAGTCATCAGTGGGGAGACGGTGGCAGGAGTTAGGGGACCAGACACTGCTCAACATGACCTGACACAACAGCACTAGGGTGAGTAACAACCAGGGACTGGGGGGACGGGGGAGATGCGCACAATGGCACATATGCACAACTAATTAGAGCATATCTGTAGACAGACCATGCCCCAGACCCCCAACTCCCACCAAGAGACCAATGCACCCAAATATGCAACATCTCAGCACTGTAGAAGCACAGAAGTCAAAGGCACACCGCATGAAAAGTAGAAGGGGCAGCAAAATCAGAGCTGCAGGGGCGATTCCCCCAAAATGCAGCACACACACATAACATGCAGAGCGCATAAACATTGACAATGTTGTGGTACAAACTGCAACACGTCCACAACAGAGGACACAACTAGTGCCTCTTGTGTGTAGAAACTGTCCATTCACATTTGGCATTGCAGGGAAATGTGAGTTGATAATGTACAAGTAAAAATACACATCTGTGATGTCAAAATGTCCACTGTCCCCCATCAAATAGGCAGCTCCTCCCAAACAGCCACAATGTACACTGTCATGCAGTCTGTATGTAAACATGTACACTGCAACAACATACATGTGAACACAATGTTAAACTGCAACTCCCCTTCACATTGCAGAGTGAAAACCAACACCTCCTGTAGAGCAGGCCGAACCTTTCTTCTCTGAAGACGAAGGGGACCACCACACCTACGACACCGACGCCCTCCAAGAGTTAATTGACAGCCTCCACACCCCACCTCCAGGAGCAGGGCAACCCAGCTGCATGGATGAGACCCCACCCCCTGCACAGACCACACAGCAGGTAGCACTCACCACCACGGCTGCCTCCAAGGACCCCCATGAAGAACACATGGCCTTCCAATGCCGTGTGTTGGGGAGCCAGGAGAACTTGGCTGAAAAGGTGCGGATGGAGTTTGACCACATGGGAGCCAAACTAGATGCTATACGTGGGTGTCTAAGTCCCATCAGGGACCACTCACAGTCCCTAACGGACACCCAGAGTCCGCTCCATGCTGTCCAATGGACCATGGCTGACATCGCTGAAGTCTTGACTCTGAGACAAGAACAACTGTCCAGTCAGAGTGGCTCTAGAGATGTCACCCTGGAGTTGGGACACATGTGGAGGATAATGGAGACCATGGAGTGGACGCAGGTTGAAAGAGCGGCTGTCACGGCTGCACACCAGCGAGAGGTAGCTGGATTCCTCAATGACCTCAAGACCATCGTCATGGTATTACTGCCACATGGTCTGGCGCTTATGCATGCTGCTGCTACCACTACATTGACATCTCCGGCCCCTGAAGTGTCACTGCCACACAATCCTGGAGATAGAACACCACCACCCACATGTGAGGCACATGAAACGGCAGTGGACGAAGATACGGATAAGCCTGCCTTCATGGTAAGAAGGACGCAGTAGCACTCATCTCCACCATATGGCCGGTTTCTGCTTGGTTCTGCCCTCTGCATCATCACCTTCCACCGTCCCCCGATACACTCTGCGACACTCTCCTTGGACCTCGAAATGGACTGCCATATTCTGTTTGATCACCAATAACACAGCATTCAGATTGCGGACTGAACTCTTCCTCTTCCTTTGGACTTGTCATTCCCTGAAGGACTCTGGCTGGCCCTCCACGGTCCAACATTGTAAAGTGGAGTTTGCATGGCCCTGTACTGCTCCAGCTGCAACATTCCACTGAATGTGCATTAAATGTTCATATTCATACAGATGTGTCATATCTATGATCTTTCAAGTGTGGAGGAATGGATGAATGTAGGGTCAGTGATTTCCCCTTATGTCCATGTTGCTCATGTCGTTAAACTTGGGTCACAGGATGACACATTGCCGAATGTGGTCCGGGTGGCGCCGACACAACAACAGAGACACACGCATTGGTTACTTCCTTGGCCAGCCCAGGACGGAACCACGCCCAGAGCCCCGGTGTCATTGTTCACAGCCTTACGCTGGACTGGCATACGCCAGGCCAGCCCACTCCGCTTACACTCACAGGGGGTATGACAACGCTACATGTCCCAGGTCTTCCCTGTAGTGATCTGCTGATCGCAGGTTTAGTTGTAAGCATGCCACAGCCACTCCCTCATGGCTGGTTTACACCCACACCACACCCATTCAGCACACGCGTCATAGGACATGTGACCCTTCCAATAAAAAGGACCGGGAGCAAGTGCTCGACGCCATTTCCAGTGTCTCTCTGGGTGTATCCGTGTGGTTATTATTTATGCATGAGGGACTATGGCCCTGCAACATCACATTCCCTAGGGCCAGTGGTGACATGGTGGCGTCCGCAGCACAATACTCAATCATAGAGGGTCCATGACTTGCGAGCACAGACTTGGTGGCACCGGATACACTATGCCCGGCACAGGCACATCGCCATGGGATGGTGACTTTCCGTGCACTGAGGTAGGATCACCTTAAGTGCTGAGTGGGTGTGCAGCCTGCGATGATGCCCCGTCATAGCGGTCTGGACTGGTGAGGATTAGTGTGAGCCCTGCTGTACCGCAGTGTAGGCTTGAGCCAGCGGGCAGTGATGGACTACCGCCACATGGCGTTGCCTCGCGGGTCACAGAGTTAGTGGCACCTAAAGGGATGAGGGGTGTACAGCCTGTGATGATGCAGTGTGCACTGATATGAGCTCTGCCATAGCAAAATCAAGACCTAGAATCAAGTGTGAGACCTAGTGACCCGCGGAGCCGGGCTGCATGATGTGGAAGGTGCCATGTTCGCGGGCTTGGGGCTTGCACCGGCATGTAGTGGGCCCTCTTGGAGACACGCCGATGGCGGAAGGTGAGCAGTGAGGCCTGGGTGCGCAGGGGCGGGCAGTCACTGTTGGGCGGCGTGAGGGGCTAGGGTACAGCTGCCTGGGTGCATAGGGGCGGACACGCGATGATGGCGAGTGCAATTGTATGTACTCTGCCATTCATAACTCTGGACTCTGTTTCAGATGAGGGACCTGCTGAACTTCAGTGCATACAGGCACGTGGTTGGAGACACACCGGTGCCAGCAGGTGAGAAGTGAGATCTGGGTGCGCAGTGTCGGCACTCTCTCTCCCTATCCCTCTCTTCTTTTCACTTTGATTCTCTCTCTCTCCCTCTCTTTCCGTCTTTCTCCCTGTCTCTCTCTCCTCTCTCCCTCTCTTTCGCTCTCCCTCTCTTTCCGTCTCTCTCTCTCTCTGTATCTCTCTCTCTCTCTTTCACTCCCTCTCTGTCCTTTGATGAGCGCATGTCACACTTTCTTATCTGGATTTTTGTCTTGCTGGCTGTGACCTACAGATTGTCCTGAGGAGAGTGAGGCTTCAAAATTGTTGTTTTTCAGTTTATTTGAATTAAATGTTTTGTTTGGTAATTCGAAGGTGAATGTGAGATTCTGCTTTTTGTGACAACACATGCATGTTACTTGTTATAATTGTGCGACATCAGGAGAATTGTTTTGTTCATGATTTTGTGAAGATGATGTAATATTTCTTTGTCTGGGGGGTGGTGGTGGAGGATGTTGTGGCCCTCTAGGGTGTCTGAGCTGCATGACTGTTGGCTCCATGGCATCAGTTGTTCTTCAGGTGTGGCTCTGGGATGGGCTCCCTTTTCTGGAGCAGGTTGTCGTCCGACTTTACACCATGTCAGAGCAGGTGTTAAATTCCTGCTGCTAACGCGCCTTATCGCCCTTTTTTGGGTTCTTATTGCCGATCTGGATGGTCGTCGTGAATTTTGCAGAGTGGTATTGTCGCGGCTGTTTGCCAGGGAATGCCTACTCTGCATCTCATTAGCGATAGTTGCCTGGGTCATATGTGTCGATGTTTTTGCGGATGCTATCATAGGTAAACTGGTGATATGGACTGTTAGCACTAGCTTGTGAATGGGGCGATAAATGTATCGCCACTTTGGCTGCAATAAAGTGCTGATAACTCGGCGATAAGTCCTTGAGAAAATGCCCCATAATTTCCCTCTATATTTCTCCAAGATTACATACCTCCACTCTCGCTGACGTAGGTTCACACATCATCAGTTTGCCACAGGGGGCACTACTTATTGGTGGCAACTTTTACGCTGCCATTAATGGAGATATAGGTTGCTGGCCAGCCAGACATTATGATGCCTCAGGAAAGGCCTTAGCTGAGTTCTTGTCGGCCATGGGCCTTTTTGATGTGTGGCGAATGTGCAACCCCCTAGCCTGTCAGTATACCTTTCACCCAAGGGGCCATGGAAGTTTATCCCGTATAGATTATATGTTTGGTGTGGCGGGACAACTCCCGCTGTTCGGTGAGGTAGTCCACCTCCCCAGAGGCATTTCCGTTCATTCTCCACTTTGTGCAATCTATGGTGGAGCAGCAGTACTTAAGAGCAGCCAGATGACGATTAACCCCTGGTACCTACAAGTGCCACCCATTAGAGCAGGCTTAAAGAAAGCAACAACAAACTACTTTGCAGAAAATAAGGAGTCAGTGGATTCAGCCTAAACATTATGGTAGGTCTACAAGGCAGTTATCAGGGGCCCAGGAATCTCCTTAATATCTAGCCACAAAAAGGAAAGGCAGAAACAGCTGATTGAGATGGAAGAAGAAATCTAGAAGCTAGTTTCGGAGATGCAGCAGTCCGTCTCCCCAGACATACAACATGGATTACAAATAAAGCAGAGAGTGTACAGAGATATTGCCGGAGAGGCAGCTAAAATGCAGAACCGCACATCTCAACATTGAATTTATGAGGTGGGAGCTAGAGCGGGTATATTGCTGGCATGGCTAGAAAAGAAGAAAACTGCCTCCAGATGGTTTTGGGAGATCACCCCAGGTACTGGCATGCCACTTAGAGGTGGGCAAGAAATAGCAGACGCCTTTGCGGCATATGAACAATTGTATACCCCATCACGATTGACCTCTCATGCCGATGCCCATGAACTATTGACTTCCCTGGGTCTGCCATCCCTCGGGACAGAGGACAGGGAGAGCCTAGAATTAGACCTGCCTGAGAGTGAAATAGTGCAAGCAATAGGGGCTTTGAGAACTGGTAAAGCAATGGGCCCAAACGGTTTACTGATTGAATTATATGAACTAAATGTGTCTAAAACTGCCCTATACCTATTGCGAATGTACCAAGAAAGCGTTAAAAAGGGAAAACTGCCTGGTGATGAACGGTTGGCTAATATAGTCGTCATACACAAAATTGGAAAACTGCCAGAAATGTGTGCACCCTACAGACCGATATCTCTGCTGAATGCAGAAGTTAAGATCTTAGCAAAAATCCTAGTGACGCGCTTGGCTCCATTACTGCAGAGAAGTTGGTCCATCGTGATCAATCAGGATTTATGCCAGGAGGAAATACCACACTAATCTCTGGCACCTTCATGGTGTGTTTGGAAGAGCTAACACTATCAGGGAAGAAGCAATCATAATGTCCCTAGACGTTAAAATGGCATTCGATATGATAGAATGCCTCTTTTTATTTGCGGGTTTAGAGAAATTAGTGTTTGAAGACGCTTTTTGGGCGTTGGTTAGACTTCTATAGTCGGAGCCCCTAGCAAAGGTCATAGACAACGGAGGTAGATCTAAAGTCTTTCACTTGCATAGAGGGATGAGTCAAGATTGTGCCCTCTCCCCATTGATCTTTGCCCTAATCTTGGAGGCATTGGCGGTGTGGATAAGAGGCGACCAGCTGACCAGGGGATTAAAATGGATGGAAGCCTAGGAGGATAGAATCTCCCTCTATGCTGATGACATTCTCCTTTATCTGGCAAGCCCTTATTCCTCTCTGCATAGGGTGCTGCATATTTTTACTTTATTTCAAAAATACTCAGGATATACAATAAATTGGGACAAGTCGGTTCAGTATGTTATCTGGAGACCACCCCCTCGGCTTCTCAGATCCTGTACGGTGCAAATTACCACGGAGGGATTTCGATACTTGGGGGTCTATGTTACCAAAGACCTGGCGGTCTTCTATGACCGCAATCTGGACCCAGCTTTGCGGCAGTTGCGGGAGGATGTAAGGTACAGGAGAATGCCCTTGTCGTTATTGGGTAGAGCTTCTCTATATAAAATGATGGCACTCCCCGTTTTGTTTATATTCCACAAAATACGCCGTATTTGGTACCCCCCAAGATATTTTTGCGCTGTTGAGGCAGAGATACAGATGTTTCTCTAGAATGGGAGAACCCCGCAAATAGCACAAAATAAGCTGATCAACGGCTGGTATGACGGCGGGATCGCCCTCCGGGCACTCCAATACTACTATTGGGAAGTACAGTTAATAGTGGTTAATCGATGGGTTCCTCTGGAGCAGACTGAACCTGCATATAGACTGGATAGGCACAACCTGAGACCAGGAGGTTTCCTCTGGGCCCTCTATGGCGGGAGACAAAACTCTCCGGCATACAAGCCAACATTGACAATGATTAAAATCTTGCATATGGTGTTAGTATCTTTGGGATGGAAAGGCAGGATTACTGTACCCACACGGCTGTGGGATTCACTACGATTGGGACTTTTGGTGCATCAAACAGGCTTTTTTAAATGGGATTGCATAGGAGTCTCCAGGGTGGGAGACCTGTGGGTGGGAGGGAAGATTAAGCCCTTTGCAGGCCTTCTTAGGGAATATGAGTTATCCTCAACGGAAATTTTCTGTTACATTCAGATAAGACATGCACTATCAAGAGCAATCCCAATTGGTACAGTTCTCCCGAACTTCTCTCCGGTGGAGGATAGACTCCTTGATGACTACCTTAAGATAAGGCAATATCATTGACATACCGGAAATTGCTTTACAATTCACTTGCTACCTTAGAGAAAGTCCGGGCAAAGTCGGAGGAGAATGTGGGAACCCTCACTGATGAAGAGTGGCAGGAGGCACTTGCATCCCCCCGAGAGGTAGCCATACACTCCCGATACAAATTAGTCCGTGGAACAAATTTGCACCAAACATATTACACTAGCATCACACTGGTTAAAATGGGTAAAATTGAATCATCACAATGTCTGAGACACTGTGAACAGACAGGTACGTTCCTACACTTATGGTGGGACTGCCCGAGAATACTAGAATGTTGGGAAAAGATTACTACATGTATGCTTACGGTGTGTGGAGGACAGATGGAGATGTCGCCCCAGTGGTGTTTATTAAACATCTGGGAGAAAACAGACCTAGCAGCGGGAGAAAGAACCTGGGTCACACGAGGCTTTACAGTGGTTAAGCGCAATATTGCAAGGACATGGAGGGCAGATTCTGCACCTGCATTTGGAGATTGGAAACCCTACATGGATTGGTGCATGCAGACTGAGAGGGTGGTATATGAAGGTAGAGGCTGCCCGCAATAATGGACAAAAATATGGGGGGAAAGGAATAGAGCTAGGGGTGGGTCTGCTCTGTCCGCCTGTCAATACCAATTCCTCACTTGGAGAGGATTAAGAGCACAACACAGTGAGAATAAGTAGTGGAATTCGATCAATGGGAAGGGCGGTGAATTATACGATATACAGCCAATGCTGATAGTCCTGTTGAATAAATGTTGTGCTACCTATTAACATGTACTAATTGATTTCTTTGTTTTGTATTTTGTTTATGGCCTGATTTGTAGTACATGCAACAATAAAAAGACTAATAGAAAAATAAAAAAGTCCTCTAAGATTGGCATATTGAGATTTGCCTCCTTGAAGCAGGCGCTAAATGTTTTTATTTCTCTAAACATTTACACTTTGTATGTGTGCTGCACTGTACAGCAGACTTCTAATGTGTGTCTACGAATAGGATTTTGAACTGAAAGCGTATGCTTCTAGTACAAATCCTAAGCTAGACATCGCATGCTTGCCCCTTTGCGCCATGATGCAACGGTTATGCATGACACTAGGCAGCTTGTTTGTGCACCAGTTCAATGAATGACAGCAGCAGCATGCAACTTTTAATAAATATGGCTCTGCACTGCTTTTTTGTGTGATGCTTGAACATTGGTTCCTGCTCTGCTTTGTGCAAAAAAATAGTTTGCCCCACAGTAAAAAAATTATAGAGAAAAACTGTTTGGAATGTATACATGTGACACATTCACAAGGCAGGGCATAAGAAGAATTTAAAAAAGGCCAAGGTACAAGAAAACAGAATCATGTGCAAGGGAGCTAATGTGGAATGTGAAGGACTACAATAGCTTCAACAAGTTGGGTCCTTGGTGGGTCTGACAAGTAGCTTACATGTGTCATTCATCTGTTTTGCACTTGGATGTTTCAGAGGCTCCCTCTTGATGTACGGTATTGCCAAAGCTTTACCTTATTGTTGGACTAATCACAAAGCTGTATTAACTTTGGCTACAGGTTTTTGAGTTTTAAAAGGAGTCTTTAAGGACTAGTGATGACTTCTTTTGATTTGTTTAACTCCAGGTACAGTACATTCTAGGGGCCAATTAGCAATGCTACCTTGGTTTGAGGCAGAGTTAAAGCTGCATTATTTTCTCATGTTAGGCTCCGGAAGCCCTGCATGAAGATAGCACAGTACTCTCTTTAGATGGCCACTCATCTAATTCCAAAGGGCTAACATATGCTTTCAAAGGATTTTGACTCTGTCATGAAAGCAGAAGCTAGAGGACCAGCAGCAATTTCAGAACACACTTTGCAGCTCCTCCTGGGACCAGATGTCTGATTTAATGTTGACAGTTTAGCATCAGTGACCACCATGTGGGAGGCTAGGGTCTGGAAAAAGTCAGCACAATCCTCCAATCTTTCTCACTGAAGTGAAAGAACCCAACATTTGTTGTTGCTTTCAAAGTGATGTATAAATCACCCAAAACCTTGGAGTGAATAATTGTCTTTTATTGCTCTTAAACTACAGGGTTAAGGTTGGATTTTCCTGACCTTGATATGGAGATTCCTTAGCTGGATTTAAAAGCAATCAGTCAATCAGGAGTTTGTAAAGTATGGCTACTCACCCGTGAGGGTCTCAAGGCGCTGAACTGAAAGTTAATTAGCATGAGCCTCTGCCAGCTTGCAGCCTGTGCTCAGTTTGACTAGGTGGTAAATAGCTTCCATGAGCAAACAGTAGGCTGACCTGAATGGCAGAGATGATTCCTCTGAACTCCACAGAATATTTGTTTCAAATCCTGCTCGATGGGTTTGATGAGCCACCTGTACCACCTGGGGCATTCTTGAAAGGAGAGAACAGGATGTCAATTCAATTCTTGTGGATCCCGTCTGGTTGCAGAAGCACCCTGTGTTTGTCATCCTAGACTTCTGTCTCTTGGTTTTATGTGGGTACAGTGCCTGCTTCAACTGGATTTTAGTGTTCGATGTGTGAAGACACTAGAATCATCATAGTATACTCCCCACACTCACTCCCAGCTCTGAGCGCCCAAGTTGAGTGTTATCAAAGACATTTACCATCTTGGTTTTGCTCTGACCCACTGCATTGTTGGCCTCTTTCTAGTTTGGTAATCAGGAGCTACTGCAAAAGTAGGTAGATCAGCACATGGGAACTTTTACCCCATTGGTTAGGAATGAGCAAGGAATTACCCCGTCCACTAGTTTATGTAAGGCATAAATGTGAAATCTCTAGGCACCCATTTTATAACCCTTTCTGGACCTGCGGAAGATCAGAAGAGGATTGGACCTGCTGTCTGTGACGTTAGAGGACCTCGGACTGACTGGATTTACTCCCTCTTGCATCAAGGACAAATAAGTGAACTCCAAGTGGACTCAGTTGGCTGATCTCCTGTGTGTAGAAAAACACAAGTTAATGCAGGGCTAGAGGGATGTTTATAGACCAAACCTAAGTATTATCCCCCATAGGAATCAACAAACAACTACAAACTTAGGGGTCTTATTAAGGATTCAACCGTAGTCCTCTGCTCATCAACACCTTATCAATAGTACAAGGGTATGAACAAAATATACTAACAAACCAGATCACAAGATGTGAAGAACCAGTAACGTGAGTCCCCCCTGGTATAGGATTCCCATCAACAGTCTTGTAATGATCAATATTATCATTTGGTAGTCCTAATCGGGTATTGTGTCTCTAGATCATTGAGACCGGCATACCCCGATAACCAGATATGGGGTAGCGACCCACAATCACTCGGTACTACCACATGATGTTGATGTGATGGGGGGTGCAGTGTAAACAAAAAATAAGTGGTGATCTTAAAAAAGGATAGGGAGCACAACCCAGAAAACTTTAATAATTGTTCGCCCCTTCCTTACTAAAAACAAGAACAGTGTACTATCGTCATCGCAGTCCAAGCAAATAGCTGCGAGGAGACCAACATGTTTCAGCCACTCAGGGATAAGTCCTTCGGCTTTCGTCAGGGTCTCTGTTCTATAACAATACTACTGCATTGGTTATGATTAAGGTGTGAAAAATATATATGAAAAAACACACAAGTGAAAAACCAGTAAAGGATATGATTTTCCTTCAGCTGTTTCAACTCCTCTCTTCGGCACCTGGTGGAATATGTACTGTTTAGAGAGGACAAACGTACAGGAAAAACACAATCTATTACCCTGGTCTGTCTAAAACATAATAAATTGTTTGACAAAAATATATATATACCAGCTTATTTACTCACCCAGTGTGTCCGGGGAGTGGACCTCACCTCTTCCTGGACCTGGCTCAGGATATATGAGACCCCGCTCTACAATAACAGAAACCGACTACGTCAGCTACACAAACCGGGCAACCAGACATGCAGCTACTCTGGTAATGTATATGTCTACGCAATCCAAGGTGTTCTGTACATGGAGTCAATTAACCCCCATCAATAGGTTCACAACACACCTCCCCTCCATCTCCCTGCACGCTACAGGCTAAGCTACCATGGGTTATCAAAGTTTCTAATGTATAGCATATAGCTAGCATAGTGGCATGCCCATTATATCAGGCTAGCAAGGCAGGTAATCCTACCTGTCCGTCGGTATCTCAGGCCGTGACTGAGTCAGGGGGAGGCACAGTCCCCAATGCGCTCTAACTTCTTCACTGCTCGGCTGAGGAACACTCAACCAATCGATACCGGTGAGGGAGGGGCTGGCCCAGTCGCCACCTCCTCACACAACACTATGTATTTGCATTATAGTGGTTCTTTTGCCGCTTACCTCATTACTAATGCCCGATGATGGTTCCAGGACATGATACCCCATCTGGCCTAAGCGGTGCCCACACTCGATCGCGGCCCTGCGCGCGTACTCTCGCGAGAACGGGCCGGTATGAAACTACAAAGTGACGTCACGTCATGGGTGATTGTAGTTCTTTCCAAAAACTCGGATATATTTCCGCATTACTATTAGGTGCGTGGCCAGGCGCGGTGTCTCCTAAAACGCCCAAACCCAGGACCGACTGAGATGCCACTCTACCCTAAACAGAGTCCTGCCTACTCTAGGTGTATGGACTAATCTAGTTTAGTCACGCGCTCGTTCAGCCAATGGCATGGAACTACACGATGACATCATGTCATTGGTGAGTGTAGTTTATTAGTTGTTATGGGCTATAGAGTTGAAAACAGACTCTCACCTTGCTAGTTAGTCCTAGGCACGGCGTGAAAAGTACCAACTAGCGTCACAGGTGCAAATACAGTAAAACAGAATAGCTAGTTACTGTTTAAACATTACCAAACGCACTGGCTTACCAATGGTACAATGCTCGATCAAACGTGGCACGTTGGGAAACATACAACACGCTCCACAGAGATTACTAGGATCACCAATACTTTTATACTGGAATTAGACGGGGAGTATTCGCAAATAACGAACCCCTCTCAAAAACGGTGAAAACCAAGGTAGACAGGCTCACCGTCGCATGTATCAGAAAACGCCAGCTAAGCAGCCCTGCCATACGGGCAATGCTGGAAACAGATGTGCCCAGTCCGGGGCACACCATAAGCGAAGTGCTCTTAAGATACTCAGTAGGTCGTATGCTAAAGATGCTATAGCCAGACGCCAACTAATGTGTCGCCCAAAGAAAAGAATACTGTTAAGTCCAAGGACAAATCCTCTTGTCCTCTGATTAAAGGTGTAAGCCACGCATCACACTATCTATACAGGCACAGATCAACTTGATCAGGACAAAGAGACCCAAGGAATGTCATCGTTCAGCCCTTGTTTGTGTGTCCCCAGTTTGAACACCCACCTTTGTTCACGAATGAAAAGATATCTAGACACATCACTCACATGTGGAGGAATGTACGGTTTCTCAAGTACATGCCATTTGAAGTCTGTTTCGGCATGATTACACGTGAGAAAGTGCTTAGTGAGTTTGGAGACATCTTTCCTACAGCGGAAAGTACTCTTGTGTTCCTGCATCCTCACACGTACCTTTCTCGTGGTCATGCCCACGTATCTTTCGTTGCACGTGCACGTGATGAGGTAGATCAGGTTGGTGCTGTTGCAGTTTGTAAACTGCCGCAGCTCCCAAGGCTTATCTGTACCAATGTCCACACTCGTAACTTTAGTTGTTGAAGGGCAAATGGAGCAACCACCACAAGGATGGTGTCCTACTACCGGCGGGAGATCCCATAGTGTGCCTAGCTCTCTCCTGGGTGTGGTCTTGGGTCGTGTGTGTACCAAACGGTCCCTCAGGTTAGTTGAGCGTTTGAAGGCGAACAGAGGAAAGGGAATCTTTTCTTTGCCACTGTTCAAAATTCTCCAGTGTTTTTTGATCACTTTTTGAACATAGTTCGATTTGGTGTTGAAAGTGCTCACTAGGGTTAGACGATCCAGTGGTGGTTTCTCTATGCGTGGTTCCAAGAGGGCAGCCCGATGGTTGTTAGCTGCTCGTTTGTATGAACGTTGGACCAATTTCTTGGGGTAGTGCCTCTCTCTCAGCTGTTTAGAAAGTTCCTCTGCATGGAGTTTAAAAGTATCTGGGGTAGAACAGTTTCGATGCACTCGAAGAAACTGTCCAAAGGGCAGATTGTCCCTCAAAGACTTAGGGTGTTGACTTTCATACAGGAGCAATGAATTCCTTGCCATTGGCTTTTTGTACAATTCACTCTCCAAACCCCTCGAAGTGCTGTAAATAGAGAGATCTAGGAACGGGAGTCTGTCTTTACTCATTTCCATCGTGAACCGGAGATAATTGTTCTTGCTATTAAGCCACTGGTGAAATTGTACGGCCGATTCGCTAGTCCCTCTCCACACCATCAGGATATCATCAATATATCTTTACCTCCGGGACCCTGGGGATATCCAGGTAATTTCGCGCCACCGATGGGCCCGTTTCCAGGTTTCCAAAACTTCAATAGCCAGCCTTTTTTAGCGCGTGGCCCCAGACGGTCACGGGGCAAAAGAAGACCGGCACAGGGACAACCTCAGGTCCAATGGGAGGATACAACAGGCCCACATGCAGGAACTCGGAGTCAAACGAGACGGAATGCTCAAGAACAATAAGTAAACCCAAACAGAGTTTGGTGGTCAATCTCAGTTCAAGAACTTTAACGGACATAGAGGAAGCGGTGCTGAATAAAGGCCTAGGCTTTGTGAGCTGCGGCAGTTTACAAACTGCAACAGCACCAACCTGATCTACCTCATCACGTGCACGTGCAACGAAAGATACGTGGGCATGACCACGAGAAAGGTACGTGTGAGGATGCAGGAACACAAGAGTACTTTCCGCTGTAGGAAAGATGTCTCCAAACTCACTAAGCAATTTCTCACGTGTAATCATGCCGAAACAGACTTCAAATGGCATGTACTTGAGAAACCGTACATTCCTCCACATGTGAGTGATGTGTCTAGATATCTTTTCATTCGTGAACAAAGGTGGGTGTTCAAACTGGGGACACACAAACAAGGGCTGAACTATGACATTCCTTGGGTCTCTTTGTCCTGATCAAGTTGATCTGTGCCTGTATAGATAGTGTGATGCGTGGCTTACACCTTTAATCAGAGGACAAGAGGATTTGTCCTTGGACTTAACAGTATTCTTTTCTTTGGGCGACACATTAGTTGGCGTCTGGCTATAGCATCTTTAGCATACGACCTACTGAGTATCTTAAGAGCACTTCGCTTATGGTGTGCACCGGACTGGGCACATCTGTTTCCAGCATTGCCCGTATGGCAGGGCTGCTTAGCTGGCGTTTTCTGATACATGCGACGGTGAGCCTGTCTACCTTGGTTTTCACCGTTTTTGAGAGGGGTTCGTTATTTGCGAATACTCCCCGTCTAATTCCAGTATAAAAGTATTGGTGATCCTAGTAATCTCTGTGGAGCGTGTTGTATGTTTCCCAACGTGCCACGTTTGATCGAGCATTGTACCATTGGTAAGCCAGTGCGTTTGGTAATGTTTAAACAGTAACTAGCTATTCTGTTTTACTGTATTTGCACCTGTGACGCTAGTTGGTACTTTTCACGCCGTGCCTAGGACTAACTAGCAAGGTGAGAGTCTGTTTTCAACTCTATAGCCCATAACAACTAATAAACTACACTCACCAATGACATGATGTCATCGTGTAGTTCCATGCCATTGGCTGAACGAGCGCGTGACTAAACTAGATTAGTCCATACACCTAGAGTAGGCAGGACTCTGTTTAGGGTAGAGTGGCATCTCAGTCGGTCCTGGGTTTGGGCGTTTTAGGAGACACCGCGCCTGGCCACGCACCTAATAGTAATGCGGAAATATATCCGAGTTTTTGGAAAGAACTACAATCACCCATGACGTGACGTCACTTTGTAGTTTCATACCGGCCCGTTCTCGCGAGAGTACGCGCGCAGGGCCGCGATCGAGTGTGGGCACCGCTTAGGCCAGATGGGGTATCATGTCCTGGAACCATCATCGGGCATTAGTAATGAGGTAAGCGGCAAAAGAACCACTATAATGCAAATACATAGTGTTGTGTGAGGAGGTGGCGACTGGGCCAGCCCCTCCCTCACCGGTATCGATTGGTTGAGTGTTCCTCAGCCGAGCAGTGAAGAAGTTAGAGAGCATTGGGGACTGTACCTCCCCCTGACTCAGTCACGGCCTGAGATACCGACGGACAGGTAGGATTACCTGCCTTGCTAGCCTGATATAATGGGCATGCCACTATGCTAGCTATATGCTATACATTAGAAACTTTGATAACCCATGGTAGCTTAGCCTGTAGCGTGCAGGGAGATGGAGGGGAGGTGTGTTGTGAACCTATTGATGGGGGTTAATTGACTCCATGTACAGAACACCTTGGATTGCGTAGACATATACATTACCAGAGTAGCTGCATGTCTGGTTGCCCGGTTTGTGTAGCTGACGTAGTCGGTTTCTGTTATTGTAGAGCGGGGTCTCATATATCCTGAGCCAGGTCCAGGAAGAGGTGAGGTCCACTCCCCGGACACACTGGGTGAGTAAATAAACTGGTATATATATATTTTTGTCAAACAATTTATTATGTTTTAGACAGACCAGGGTAATAGATTGTGTTTTTCCTGTACGTTTGTCCTCTCTAAACAGTACATATTCTACCAGGTGCCGAAGAGAGGAGTTGAAACAACTGAAGGAAAATCATATCCTTTACTGGTTTTTCTCTTGTGTGTTTTTTCATATATATTTTTCACACCTTAATCATAACCAATGCAGTAGTATTGTTATAGAACAGAGACCCTGACGAAAGCCGAAGGACTTATCCCTGAGTGGCTGAAACATGTTGGTCTCCTCGCAGCTATTTGCTTGGACTGCGATGACGATAGTACACTGTTCTTGTTTTTAGTAAGGAAGGGGCGAACAATTATTAAAGTTTTCTGGGTTGTGCTCCCTATCCTTTTTTAAGATCACCACTTATTTTTTGTTTACACTGCACCCCCCATCACATCAACATCATGTGGTAGTACCGAGTGATTGTGGGTCGCTACCCCATATCTGGTTATCGGGGTATGCCGGTCTCAATGATCTAGAGACACAATACCCGATTAGGACTACCAAATGATAATATTGATCATTACAAGACTGTTGATGGGAATCCTATACCAGGGGGGACTCACGTTACTGGTTCTTCACATCTTGTGATCTGGTTTGTTAGTATATTTTGTTCATACCCTTGTACTATTGATAAGGTGTTGATGAGCAGAGGACTACGGTTGAATCCTTAATAAGACCCCTAAGTTTGTAGTTGTTTGTTGATCTCCTGTGTGGCCAAAGGGAGACATTGAGCTGCAAGAGCCCTTTTCTTGGAAGCACCCAGCTGACCAGAGCAAACTTTACCTGCCCTCGACCCTGATATTGGCCTGTGACTGACACCATGTGAGTCTCTAAATGACTCCCCTGAAATTCTTGGGGGCTTTAGAAGAGTACTCCTGTGGTTGATAGGCATTTAAAAGACTAAGGGCCTCATTTATTTATTTATTTTATTTATTTTTAAGGTTTTGTAGAGCGCGTAGTAACCCTAGAGCATCCCAGCGCTAGAACCATAACTCAGGAGTGGACAGCGTCGGAAGGGGTTAGGGGTTTAAGGGAAGAGAAAGGTCTTCAGCGCCTTCCTGAATTGGAGAAGATTAGGTTCAGTTCTCAGTCTCCGGGGAAGGTTGTTCCAGTGTTTGGCCGTGTGGAACGAGAAGCGACGTCCTCTGGTCCGGGCTTTTTTGACTCTGGGGACAGTAATGAAATTCTCTCCGCTTGAACGGAGGGCCCTACTGGCATTGTAGGGGATGATGAGATCCTTGAGGAGGGGTGGGCCTTTGTCATGAAGAGTCTTATGGGCCAGACAAAGGGCCTTGAAAACAACCCTTTCTCTGACTGGGAGCCAGTGCAGGAGCTTCAAGGCTGGCTTTGCCGAGGATCTGGCGGGGGTATCGGTAAGTAGGCGGGCTGCGGCGTTTTGAATTTTCTGCAGGGTGTTGAGTGTGGCTTCGGGGGCACCCAGGTAGATTGCGTTGCAGTAGTCAAGCCTCGCCAAAATTAAGCCCTGAATCAGCAGTTTTTTGGATGTGGCGGGAAGCAGGGGGAAGACCTTTCTGCAGGCCCTGAGGAGTCCGAAGCAGATTCCTGCCGTTTTTTTGGCCTGTGACCTGAAGCTCAGGTCCTTTTCGAGCCATATGCCCAGGCTCTTGACCTCCTCCTTCGGTGTAGGGGGGTCACCTAGACAGACGGGCCAGATGTCGGGTGGCAGGGAGGGCCCTTTATGTCCGAGCAGCAGAATCTCGGTCTTAGACCCATTCAGTTTCAGTGCTGAGGAGTTCATCCAGTTGTGGATTTCCGAGAGACAGCTGCGAAGGTCAGAGGGAGATTGGTGCGGGTGTGAGAGGGTTACCACCAGCTGGGTATCGTCGGCGTAGTTGATAATCGAGACGCCGAACGGGTTGACCAGTTTCTCCAGCGGGGACATATACATGTTGAATAACGTTGGGCTAAGTGATGAGCCCTGCGGTACTCCACAACGGAGGAGGATTGCGGGGGAGTGACTGTCGTTCTCCCAAACTTGAAAGGAGCGTCCCTCTAGGAAGGATTTTAGCCACTTCAAGGCCGTGCCCCTGACTCCGATGTCTCCCAGTCGTTGGATTAGGGTGTGGTGGCTCACAGTGTCGAAGGCCGCACTGAGGTCCAGGAGGATCACTGCCACTGATCCTCCCGTGTCCAGAATGCTTCTGGCCTTCTCCACTGCTGCCAGGAGGGCGGTGTCAGTGCCCTGACCTGGACGAAACCCTGTCTGAGAGGTCCCGAGTAAGTTGTTGCTCTCAAGGAATAGTGATAGTTTTTTATTCACTAGCTTCTCCGTGATCTTACTATTTCCTGGGAGGAGGGAGATAGGTCTGTAGTTGGCTAGGTCCAGGGGGTCTAGAGAGGGTTTCTTTAAAAGGCCTTTGACCACTGCTGCTTTCCAGCTAGGAGGGACTAGACCCTGCGAAAGGGAGGAATTGATGAGGGACGTGAGGGGGGGGATGATGGTGCTGGACACCTTTTTCAGAAAACGGAGAGGTGCAGGGTCGCGAGGAGAGCCACTTTTAATTGTGGCCAACGTCGCGACTACCTCTTCCATAGACACAGGGCCGAAGGTGTCAAGACAGGGTGGAGTGCCATCAGGGGAGTGAGAGCAGTGAAGGGGAGATTTAGGAGGCTCCCCGCACAGGTTGTCAGCCGTGTGTGGGGGAAGGTCCGCGAGAATTTTTTGAATTTTCTCGTCGAAGAAGGTGGCGAGTTTAATACATTTGCTTTCCGCTGCTTTGGGATCCAAAGGTTTTGCTGGGGGGTCTGGGGCCTGGAGGAGTTCTTTAAGAACTGCAAAGGTTTCGTGTGCCGAGCAGGAGGCATTTTTAATTCTATCTTCGTAGAAAGCGCTTTTGGTATTGAGGAGTTCCGTTTTATAGGATTTTAGAGAGGCCCGGAATATGTCTTTCTTGTCTGCCGTTTTGTCTTTCCTCCATAGGCGTTCGTTCCTCTTGCATTCCTTACGTAATATATTTAGTTCGGGGGTGTACCAAGGGGAAGGGTTGACTCTCTTGGTACGTTTGAGGGTGCTGGATTTCGGGAGGATGTCATCTAGAGATTGGGAGATCCATGTATTAAATCTCGTGTCAGCCGTAATAGTGTCTTGAGAGGGGGAAGGGGTATCTTCACTTAGTTTAGCTGCCCATTCCTCTGGGACCAATTTATGCCAGCGTCTGATAAGGGTTCTGAATTTTGGAGGTTGAGGTGGAGGGACGTTGATGTGCCATTCGAAGGGGACCAGGAAATGGTCGGTCCAAGGGAGGGGTACGTGAGGGCGAGTGTTCAGATCTTGGATGTTTGTAAATATGGGATCAAGTAGGTGTCCTCTATCGTGAGTAGCCTGTGGGTTTTTTAGGCCGAGGCCCGTAGAGGTGATGTCTTGTAGGAGTTCTACAGCCTGCTTGTCAGCCGGGTCCAGGAAGTGAATATTGAGGTCCCCCAGTAAAAGATAATTGGAGGAAGTCGTGCATTTAATGGTGATGTGGTCAGTGAGATTGCTGGGAAAGTCGGCGAGTTGGCCAGGGGGGCGATATACCAGTAGTCCCGACAAAGATGTTACTGGGGAGATTTGGATGGAGAAGTGGCAGCTTTCACAACCTTTAATGTTGCCATCAGAGATTCTGCAGGTAAAAACGTCCTTGGATATTACGGCTAGGCGGCCTCCTCTACCAACTGGTCTATTCAAAGAGCAAATTTGATAGCCAGGGGGGAGTGCTAAGACTATGTCAGGGCCGTTGTTGTTAGTGAGCCATGTTTCGGTAAGAAACAGAATATCCATAGCGTGGTTTAGGATCAGGAGGTTAATTTCATGCGCATGTTTGACGAGCGACCTGCAGTTAAGGAGGCCGAGTTGAAGTCCACCAGGTGCCGGGTCTGTGCCAGGAGGATTGCAGAGACTGCAGCCGGTAAAAGGACTATCGCCCGTATGGGTGTAATTGCAGAGGGGGTGTTTTTGTGTGTTTAGGGCCATAAGCCTATCCCGGGTGTAGGTCGAGCATTTCGTCACAGAAATGGGCAGGGTAACTGGGCCAGGGCCTGGGTCCGGCTGGGCCCGGACGGGCCCAGACGGGCTTGCCTTTGGCGCGCCTTTGGCGCGCCCGCTGCGCCCGTCCGCTGCGCGTACGGTTTAGACACATACTGTTATAGGGAAGACACCGAGGGAGGGGCGTGGCCTCCAAGGGGGCGTGGCCAATCGTCACGCCGGCAATGGCGCTTCGTTTGTTTTAGGCGTACGTGGGGCCAGGTGAGTCCAACTTTAAAATCAGAGGATTGCTCAAGTGACACAGTAAAATATAACACAGTTTTAAAACAATTATTAGCCTGTCTCCCGGCTTTCCGCCTCAGGAGTTGCGAGGGTTCTAGCAGGCGGCGCTTGCAGTCAGCGCTTAAATACCTGTAGAGAGGGAGGGGGCGTGGCCTCCAAGGGGGCGTGGCCAATCGTCACGCCGGCAATGGCGCTTCGTTTGTTTTGGGCGTACGTGGGGCCAGGTGAGTCCAACTTTAAAATCAGAGGATTGCTCAAGTGACACAGTAAAATATAACACAGTTTTAAAACAATTATTAGCCTGTCTCCCGGCTTTCCGCCTCAGGAGTTGCGAGGGTTCTAGCAGGCGGCGCTTGCAGTCAGCGCTTAAATACATGTAGAGAGGGAGGGGGCGTGGCCTCCAAGGGGGCGTGGCCAATCGTCACGCCGGCAATGGCGCTTCGTTTGTTTTGGGCGTACGTGGGGCCAGGTGAGTCCAACTTTAAAATCAGAGGATTGCTCAAGTGACACAGTAAAATATAACACAGTTTTAAAACAATTATTAGCCTGTCTCCCGGCTTTCCGCCTCAGGAGTTGCGAGGAACTGGAGTAAAGGAATTGGTGCAGGGCAGCACCTCAATTCATCTTGCTGCGCTATGCTGCCCTACCCCAATGTGAAAGGGCAGCAATGCACCCTATTTATGAAATCCGGTGCATTCCTGTCCTTTCCCCCTTTGCAGGCTAGTGCCAAAGTAGGCACACTTGCACCATGATGCTGAGGTGCTTTGTTGCAGGCAGGATTATTTTTGTGCAGGAAAGGGCACCTTCCTGCACTAAAACAATCTGGAGAGGTGTGTTCCTCATTCTTTGTGTGCTGCAGAATGCAGCATCCGTGGAGAGAGGAAAGAATGAGGAGAAATTAAATACTTCTCCTTGTTACATCTGCTCCAGGGAGGCGTTAGGTTTTGGGACTGCCCTAGGTTTATGTCATTTTATAAATCTGGGCCAGTGTTAAAATCCATGCGTGTTGCGAGGGAACACACTGCAATGCCCATGGACTACCTCCTTTACGCAGAGTAAGGCTAAGCAGCCCTTGCACTGCCTTGCTTTACCCCATATCTGTGAGGGCATGCAAAGCCGCGCAGGGTGGCTTTGCGTCGCCTCATAGATATGATTGAGAGGCCTGCACCACTGGAGCATCAAGAGAGTGATGCTCCAGCTGCGCAGGCCTCTTGTAAATAATGTACATGCTTTGGGCCAAATATTGGTATTAGGAACTAAAGAACTTAACTTTTACATTTAGTAAAGGGAGGTGAGGAGCATAATGTGGATGAAAATAAGCCGCTACCTAGTTCTATACCTGAGAAAACTTTAATTAGCAGTAACTGCAGAGGCTTATTGTCTGTTCCACAAGTAATAATATTTTTTGCAAAAAAGGCTAATAACATTTATTGTGAATCACGGCTGGCACCTACAGTACAAGGACATTAAACTAAGAAGTGAGCTCTTTATTTGTTCTATTTAATTGGGTCTATTTCAGTTCTTCTGTAAAAAATTAAACAAGCAGGATTTGAATCAGTGTATGATCATTCTTGCCAAAAAAATGCATTATTTTAAGACATGTTCTAGATCATATATATTAACACTTTTTTTTAAACAAGCAGGATTCAAATCACTGTATGATCATTCTTGCCACTAATGTATTATTGTATGACATCTTCAACAGTGGTAGTGCATCACTACTGGCAGTATATTGATTGACCTGGCGAGCCCCACAGGGACATCTATTGGCAGCCTGCGGTACTTCATCACTTTGGTAGAAGGGAACAGGCCCCCCCCCCCAACACAGGAAGTCCCCCACGCACACACATGGTTCACATTTCGCCACTCCTGACTCGGAAGTTAAATCGACGCAACTTTTCGGAAATAAACCACCCGGAAGTGCACCATTGCAACGTGTGGAGGGCATGCTTCATATCATATCACCAGGAAGTAATTGAACAGCTTGTTGGTTCGATAGCTGCCCCCAAAAATGTGGGTGATTTTATACCTCCATGCAAGGTCTAGGCAAGGTTAAGTAGAGCGTTAAGCTGAGGACGCATTCAATTAACAGACCCGTTTTTATGTTCGCAGGAAACCGCAGAACTGGTTTCGTGGAAGCATTACAAGTTATACGACATGAGACCCTCTGGAAGCTCTCCGAGCACGGACATGAAGTTTTTTTTCTCCTGTAATGCACCGTTTGCTACCTCTTGTATTTTGTTTGCTCACGATTGTCACTTTTGCCTCATGTAATGTAACGTTTTCTTTTGTAATTTGCTCACTTGTAATGTTCTCATGTATCACTTCTGTTCCTATTGTGAAGCGCTCTGACACCTTCGAGTAAAGTCCGCGCTATATAAAAATGCATAAATAAATAAATAAATTTATGTTCTGGTCTTACGTCACGAGGCCAGGTAGAAACAAAAAAATGGGGCATATAACCAAGGGCCTTATCGCCGCTTTAGCGGGAATTTTTCCGCTAAAGCCGCGATAAATTTATCACCCTATTACCTAGCTGTCTCTAACACCAGTTAGCGACAGCTAATAGGCGATAGCGGGCATTTAGGGGCCCACTATGCATGTCAGCGATAATTATCGCTAATGACATGCAAAGTGGGCGTGCCAAGATGTTAGCGACTGGAAACAGTCGTTAACATCGCTATCCCCTATTACCAACTATTGGAAACAATCGCGCTAAGCGCGATTATCTCCAAAAGCTAACGCCTGCCCAGAGCAGTTCTTAGCCATGTTATCCAATGGAAGGTGGATAACATGGCTAAGAGCATTGTCACGATAATGCATGAATATCGCTGATTTTACAGCGATATTCATGCATTTCCCACGATTTTTATCGCTTTTGAGATAAACCTTGATAATATCAAGGTATCTCAGCGGTAAAAATCGTCGGAGCGCGGTGATATTATTATACCCGCTAACCAAGCTTAGCGATTATTATCGATATAGCTTGGTAATATGCCCCAATGTTTTTTAATTGAACTGAAGCCCCGGAGAAAACAAATGTAATGTGGATGCAAATAGGTGCGGTATGTCCCTGCGGAACCCTACAGGGACATCTAGTGACGCCTGTGGAACTGCACCTTCACTGCTGACGATGGAATATGATAGTGCACGATTCATTCCCGAGCTGTCAAAGCCTGATAGTTTGCAGCATTTTTCTTTTGTGTGTTATCTTTGATCCTTTAAATAGGGAGAGAAAGACGCCAGTTCTTTGTAGATTTCAGGTCTGTACTCTGTCAATATCTGTGCTGGTCTGTGCAGGCTCTTAAGGGGCATATTTTCAAGCCCCTTGCGCTACTTTTGCGTCACTTTTCCCATGTTAAAAGTGGCGCAAGGGTCTTGTAAATCCGCCCCCTACTGTTTGCAACTTTTCCTGGCTTTTCGGGGCAGATTTACGACTTCTGGCACATCTCTGCTAATCATCAGAGATGCGCCAGAAGAGTTGCAACGCATCTGCCCACTCATGCGCCACTACTGATGCGCCGCGTTTACAATGCGGCGCACCGTGGCGCTCGGATAGGCAGATGCGTGACGCATCCCCGGCATAAATGCGCGCATTGCCGGAGTTGCGTCGTAAGCGCAACGCTGCTTCAGCAAGGCTCGGGGGTGCCCTATCTCTAACATGCTGCGTCAACCCATAAGCCTGCTTCAAGCAGGCACAGGGTTTTGACACAGCATGGCCCTAAAAGTGACAGAGTGAAATGTTGTAGATTTCACTCAGCCACTTTTAGGAGGCGTTCCTGCACTGGAACGCCTCCCCCCTCCCCCTGCGCAGGAACGCCTTCTTGTGGCGCAGGGCTTTACAACGTGAGGCATCTCCCAGATGCGTCACGTTGTAAGTACCCCGCAGCATGGCGCTGGCTTTGCGCCGCCGCTGTGTCACAAAAGTGACGCATTGGTGGGTAAAAGAGGCGCAAGGGTCTTGTAAATCTGCCCCTTCGTGTTTTTGTGCTAGCACTATTCAAAATGATAGTTCAGCACTTGATTGTGAGAACCCCAATCTTTTTTTTATAGAGAAATCATACTCTCCCCGGAGTTGACAAAATTACACTAAGAAACGTGTGCACTGAAGTAAAACATCCAGGGCTAGAATTACCATGACTGTGCAGAGTTACACAAGAGGAGCAAAGAATCTGCTTTGCTGAGCAAAAGTTATTTTGCAATGTAAAGGTGCCCTTTTCTCATGCAAATGGCGCTGCTCGCTGCTTTGCTGGGAGCTTTATAAGGATGTAACTTGGGCAGACATTGCAACCACCTATACTTTTTGACAAAAAGTTTTATCTACGAAGATTTTGCATATTGAGCTCTGCCTCCTTGAAGCAGGCGCTAACTTAGAGAAGTGTTTTTATTTCTCTAAAAATTCATTCTTTGTGTGTGTACTATACTGTACAGCAGACATTCAATTTGTGTTTATGCATAGAATTTTGAAGTGGAAGCGTATGTTTCTAGTACAAATCCTCAGCTAGACATCGCATGCACACCCCATGTTGCAAAGGTTATGCATGACACTAGGCAGCTTGTTTGGGCACCGGTTCAAGGAATGACAGCGGCAGCATGCAATTTTTAATAAATATGGCTCTGCCCTGCATTTTGTGATGCTGAACATTGGTTTCTGCTTTGCTTTGTGTCATAATTAATGTTTGCCACTTAGTAAATAATTTTCACAGACAAATGCAGTTTGGAATGTATACAAGTGCCACATTCATAAAACAGATGCAAAAGAAACGATGGACAGACGTTGCAAACATTCATCTCCAGTCACAAGGATCTGGGGGGCATATTATAAAGATAGGCGATAAAATTATCGCCGCTTAAGCGGTAAAAAACTGCCGCTAAAACGGCGATAATGGGCTTGATAATATGCTCTATGGTATTCCAATTGAAGCTCAGGTTAGACGTCCTTCACATCTAACATGGGTTTCAATTGGAATTCCACAGAGCATATTATCAAGCCCATTATCGCTGTTTTACCGGCAGTTTTCTGCCGCTAAAGCGGCGATAATTTTATCGGCTGTCTTGATAATATGCCCCTGGGTTTAATCTATCATTCTTTTGCTCACCACACCACCCCAGTTTGGACCTAGTCATGTGCAAATCAATCTTGACCCTGTTCCTTGTGGGAACAGTCCAGCCCGAACTGCCAAGCCAGTCCCTCCTAGGACCAGAAACTAGCATCCTGGGACCGGTTTCAGTGCATTACCTTTCATCAGCCAGGCTAGCTTGAATCCAGTGGTGTAGTGTGCACGGGACCCACATCAGGGCATACCCTTCCCACTTAGGTTAACATACGCAAAAGAAACAACTGATGGACGGAATGCTGAACAATGCACACATTCACCCTCAGTCACAAGGATCTGGGTTTAATCCATCATTCTTTTGCTCACCACACCACCCCAGTTTGGACCAAGCCTTTTTACATTCACAAAACAGGGCATCAGAAGAATTGGGGAAAAATCCAACACAGAAGAAAGCAGAATCATATGCAAGGATGCAAATGCAAAATGTGAAGAAGGAGTACAATAGCTGCAAAAAGTTGGGTACTTGGTGGCTCTGACAAGTAGCTTACATGTTAATCCAAAGTCATTCATCTGTTTTGCAATTAAATGTTTCAGGGACTCCCTCTTGACATATGTTATTGCCATAGCTTTACCTTATTGTTGGACTCAATCCACATCTGTACTAACTTTTGCAACAGGATTTTGAGCTTTAAAAGTTGTTTTTAAGAATTAGTGATTACATCTTTTTGATTTTTTTATCTCCTGGTACATTAAATTCTAGGGGACAATCAGCAATTCTGCCTTGGTGTGAGGCAGAGTTAAAGCTGCATGCTTTTCTCATGCCAGGCTCTTGAAGCCCTGCATGAAGACAGCATGGTACCCTCCTTATATTGCCACTTTCACATCCCAAAAGGCTAACAGATGTGTTGGAAGGACCCTGACTTGATGTAAGGAAAAGCTGAAGCTAGAGGCGCAGGTGCAAATTCAGGAGTTATGTTACAGCCCCTCCTGGGCCTAGATGTCTGATTTAATTTTGACAGTTTAGCATCGGTGACCACCATATGGGAGGCTAGGGTCTGGAACCGGTCAACACAAACATCCAGTCTTTCTCAGTGACGGAAAATAACTCTACCCTGTAGTTACCTACAAAGTGGTGTACAAATTACCACAAACCTTGCAGTGAATTTTTGTGTTTTATTGGTCTTAACCTATAGGGTTATGCTTGGATTTTCTTGACCTTGATATGCAGTTTCCTTAGCTGGATTTAATTTTGACTGTTTAGCATCAGTGACCACCAGGTGGGAGGCTGGGCTCTGAAAGAAGTCAACTCTAAACCTCCAATCTTTCTCACTGAAGTGAAATAACTCAACATTTGTTGTTGCTTACAAAGTGATGTATAAATTACCCCAAACCTTGGAGTGAATAATTGTCTTTTATAGCTCTTAACCTACAGGGTTAAGCTTGGATTTCTTGACCTTGATATGCAGTTTCATTAGCTGGATTTGTAATCAATCAATCTGGAGTTTGTAAAGCACGGGTACTCACCTATGAGGGTCTCAAGCCGCTGAACTGATAGTTAATAAGCATGAGCCTCTGCCAGCTAGCAGCCTGTGCTCAGTTTGACTAGGTGTTAAATAGCTTCCAAGAGCAAACAGTAGGCTGACCTGAATGGCAGAGTTCATTCCTCTGAACTCCACAGAATAACCATGTCAAATCCTGCTCGACAGGTTTGATGAGCTGCCTGTACCACCTGGGGCATTCTTGAAAGGGAGAGAACAGGATGCCAAGTCAATTCTTGTGGATCCCGTCTGGTTGAAGAAGCACCCTGCTTTTGTCATCCTTGACTCTTGTTTCTTGGTTTTATGTGGGTACAGTGCCTTTTCAAACTGGATTTTAGTGTTTGATGTGGGAAGACACTAGAATTATAGAATGCTGCACGCACACACTCCCAGCTCAGTGCCCAAATTGAGTGTTATCAAAGACTTTTACCATCTTGGTTTTGCCCTGACCCACTGCATTGTTGGCCTCTTTGTAGCATGGTAATCAGGAGGATGTACGTCAGTACAACGCGATCTTTTAGATCGCGGTACTTTACAACGCTGCCATTACAACGACTTGCGTTGGTGTGCGTGGATTGAGGATTATTATAATGTTATATTTCAACACCAGCCCACGTAACAGTAGGGAAGGTGTTGGAATATAAAATTACAATATTCCTTATCCAACAGTGCCATCCAGCGCAAGTCGTAGTAACGACTTGCGTTGTAATGGCATCGTTGTAAAGGTAGTGCGGTGTAAACACCGTGTTGTAAACGATGTTTTCCAATCAGGAGCTACTGCAAAAGTAGGTAGATCAGCACATGGGAACTTATACCCCATTGGTTAGGAATGGGTAAGGAATTACCAGTTCATTAGTTCATGTTAGGCATAAATGTGAAATCTTTAGGCACTCATTTCAGAACCCTTTCTGGACCTGTGAAAGATCAGAAGAGGATTGGACCTGTTGTCTGTGATCTTAGAGGACCTCGGACTGACTGGATTTACTCCCTCTTGTATCAAGGACAAATAAGTGAACGCCAAGTGGACTCAGTTGGTCGATCTCCTGTGTGGCCAAAGGGAGACATCGAGCTGCAAGAGCCCTTTTTTTTTTAAATACCCAGCTGACCAGAACCAACTTTATATGGTCTCGACCCTGATGTTGTCCTCTGGCTGACACCCTGTGAATCTCTAAATGACTCATGAGACTTACTATGACAGAGACACTAGAATGTCTCGGCCAAAAACCCAAAAAACAAAACATGCTTCTAGTAAGAAAGATGAATATGGAAACATTCCCTCAGAGATAGTCACTCTGTGTGAGATTTTTGTTGCTTACCTATTTTTAGAGCGGGCCTCATTCCCTGAGCAGTTGCCAGGTGAGGTGAGGAGTACTCCCACTGAAAGTTGGGTGAGTACATTATTTTGTTAATCATAAGTGCTACACATGAATGGTTACTTGGACAATATAGCCAATGTGGGTGTATATGTATACAAATGTATTAGAGACATGGAGGAACAGAGTTCTTGGAAGTTCTAGGCCGAGAAAAGATGTGTTCCAGGGGTGGGGGAATTATATCGCCCGACGCCCGAACCATGTTGATGTTTATGTTGGGCAAGAAGATTTAATGTCTATTTTGTCCGACGGACAATGAGACATTAAATCGCTCAAGTAATATCCGATCTGTGGCTCAGAGCCAATAACAAATGGTGACAGAAACTCAGAGAACCTTTGGAGGCCTCTGATCAACATGAGCACCGGACCGTGCTCCCCTCCCCGCGACTGTGCTCCTCTCCCCCGCGTCGCCATCATGTTAATAGGCACAGGAACAATCCGTGCCGCTTGCCCCTTTTAAACATTAATTGAGCGCTGTCTGCAACTCCGCATTGCAACCCCCAGAGTTAACATTGGCCTTTGGCTGCACCTTCCGATTCGCCACCACTGAGGAATGGAGTAAGTGCCTGCCGTTGAGGGTCAGCCGTGCACTGGCCCGAGCCTCCCACCGTTACTTCGAATAATCTGTGCTTTGAACAGAGCACCAAGACGGAGACGTGCAAGAAACTTGGCGGTGAGTTTCAGAGGCCGGTAGGGAGGCCAGGATTGTGAGGATTCATGCTCCTGAAGCATGTAGGTGTCTACTGTGAGCCTGCTTGAGTGTTACATAGGTCTGTTCTACCGTAGGCGTATGTGCCACCCGTAAGTGTGGGAGACTTTGGGGCAGATTTATGAGGCCCTTGTGCCACGTTTATGCCGCTGTTGCGTCACGCAAGGCGGCGTAAACGTGGCGCATCCCTACGAACGATTTACAACGTGACGCATCTAGGCAGATGCGTCACGTTGTAAAGCCCTGCGCCGCTTGTGGGCGTTCCGGTGCAGGGTGGGCGTTCCGGGGCAGGTGCGCCTCGCAAAAGTGGCTGCGTGAAATCTTATAGATTTCACTCAGTCACTTTCAGGCCAATGCTGCGTCAAAAGCCTGCGCCTGCTTGAAGCAGGCGTAGGTCTTGATGCAGCATTGGTCAGATAGGGCACCCCCGAGCCTTGCTGGAGCTGCGTCGCGCTTGTGACGCAACTCCAGCAATGCGCCGCCTTTACGGCACAGATGCGTCACGCATCTGTGCCGTTTTTGCCCCATGGTGCGCCGCATTGTAAATGCGGCGCACCATGGGTGGCGGAGCAGTGGCGCACTGTGGCGCACATTAGCTGGCGCATCCCTGGGGATGCGCCAGTTAACATAAATCTGCCCCTATGTGTGTCACTTTTTTGTGTGTTAACTGTGAGTTCAAATGTCCGGTATTTATAGAATGTGCCATTGACACATTTTGCTAGTTTTTCGACGGTTTTCAGGAGACGATGGCAGGTCAACTGAAAGGTCAACTCGTTTCATCAGGATCATAAATCGCTGAAGAGAAATTCAGGATTAGACTGTTTTTTTCGAAATGCTGTTAACATTTTTGACACTGGACTACATACCTTGCCAGTGCAACGGAAGTCTGCATCAAAAGGATGTTCTTGGTCTTTACTGTTGTGTGGGTGAGCTGAGATGTGTGGGTCTGTGTATGAGGAATTGGTGATGTGTAAAGTGTATTTTTATTATTAGACTGGGTTCTGGGTGTTATTGATTTAAGACTTGGTTACCTCAGTCTGGTGGTGGGCTTAGGGGTACACAGCAGAAAAAAGGTCTGTGCATTTCCCATGGTCATGAAATACCGGAAATCTGAATGCCCCAGAAAAGCTGCACATAAAGGAGCAGGAAAACATCACTTTAATGGTACGAACTTTCAGCAGTAAGAGTCTGCGGAGGGGAGGATGGGGGAAGAGGGCTTTTCATTCCTGTCATTTTCCCCTCTGCCCTTTGTAATTTGCTCCGGTGCCGTCCTCATTCTAGGGATGTAGGTTACTGTCTTTTTGTCTTCTCGTCCCCATAAGTCTTTGTGGCCCTGTGCTCATAGATCTGCCCCCCTTGGCACTTTTTACATTGCTGAATGGTCAAAGGATATACAACAAGCTCCATGTTGTGCTGCAAGCACGAAAGTTAGTTTTCACAATGCCTTCACTTCCCAGCTGTCTGACACGGAGGCTGAAGCTGCCAGGGCATGCATTGCAGTTTCACTTAAATTGCCTGCCTCCGATTACCTTGTGCATCAGACACTGGCGGTATTTGAAATGTAAGTGCAGATGCACAGCCACTGTAATCATCTAGTGCTGCAACAGAGTATTGGCCCCTCAACCCAATTGCTTTTGCACCCATTAAAACAAATATGAAGCTGATGCACACATGTGCAAGGATTTTTCTGCCAGTTCCTAATGACTTTGTCTTCGCTGAAAAGAAATGCTGTGCCCTGACCCTGGGCCCTTTCGGCATTAGAATGTAGTAGCTGATAAAGAGCTGGGCTAGTGGTGGGATGGTAAGAGCCATTCTATGGTGTGTGACAGAAGAACACACACCAGTAAGATAGCACAGCCTGTGAGTGTACATTTGAAGACCTTTACACCTCTTATGGTTAGGGCTAGGAAGCAGGGAGAGATGGGCGTGTGACATGTTGGCATTTGTGCAGTGCGTTGGTCCGTGCTCTAAACATGGTTTGATGTACCCCTGCTCCCTTCCTCCTACATTTTGTGGTACTTCAGGGAAGTACTAGATGTGAATCAGTCTGCAGAAGGGTTTAGATGATGGTCACAGACCACAATGACAGAGAAAATGAAAACGAGTAGTGGCACTTTTGGATGTTTGTTGAGCTGAACAGTTAATATTGGGTTTAGACATCCTTGTAGCTGAAGCATAAATAATCTTAATTCGTCAAATTTACCTCGAATATCCATCAGCCCAGGAAAGGGGGTTCAACTCTACTGTGACTGAGCCCAGGTGTCCTTGCTAGGTGTGACATGGAATGCGGAATTCTTTCTAGTGACTCACTACCCCACCATCTCAATGATCCTGATCCCTCTATGTCTAGATTCACTGTTTCTTTAACTTAGCTGTCCTTCCCTTTGCTGTGAGAAGGGAATATGCTGCTATATAAGAATGTGTGTTATATGTTCTACATAACGTTTATTCTGAGTTAGACAAATGTGTACATCTACTCAAGAGTTGCATCTGTTCATGTCAGTGAAGCTTACGTTGCTACTTCCGCCATTACTACACCAGTACTGTGCACGAGAACCTTGTACTGACACTGCCAGTTTTGTATATGATCCTTGCGTGGGAGAAGAATGTGTAGATGTTGCCTTGCATACACCATAATATAACCACATTACACCTCCCTAGGAGTGTAAAAGAAGGAATCTATTTAACTTCCCCATTAAAAGTATAGAAACCCTGAAAAGAATTGTGGATATGTTCTCAGTGAGCCAAAGTACCTCTGCTACGTGATTTTGCTGCCCCATGAAGAGTTTATAAGCCCGGCCAGGAAGTACAGTTATTTTCACACACACATGTTTATCAGAACATCTCTTACATATTTTTGAAGCTGGAGAGCTATGAGTTGGCCCTACCAAGGAGAAATCCCTTCTGTCATACAGGTTCATATTCCGACTCACTCGGCCCGAAAGGCAGCAAGAAATGTAGTCAATTACCAGTCTGCACTCTGCCTTTAGGTACCATTTCTTTACATATGAAAATCTGTCACAGACAAACTTGCTGATATATGGGTGCAGTGCACAATGACATCTTCACACATGCTATATAAGTAGCCAGTTCAACATATGCATATAAGTATGCATCACAATTCACTGCACAATTGTACTGGCATTTAAACTATGAATTGCACATATGTTGCACTGATAGCAGTGCAGGTTCTCTGTGTGCAGACCTAGCTTAGTGATTTATGGAGTAGGTAGGGCAATCAGATATTTACAGAGGGCAAGTAGAATTCTGTAACATTTTGTCCCTTGGCCAAGTAGATTTTTAAAAAAAATCCACACCCGTGTGTTCTAATTCAAACACTTTATAATTCAAAACATTTTATATTATTTTGTAGGAATGAATCCAAAGTTCCTGTTTGGTTCGCTCACTTGTTGGGAGCTACAGGATATAGTAGGCTGTATTGCACCAACCATTTGATTTGTCAATAGTATATTGTTTTCACATTTTGGCTGTAGGGTTATCTACATTTGGTCCTGACGAAAGCCTGTTGGCTGAAACATGTAGACCTGCCTTTATACCGCATTTGACAGTTATTTTTTCAAACTGTTAGCGCTCTGTTTTTAGAGTTGACACAGGGATTGTGTTTATTAAAGCTGCTGGCACTACCCTAGTAGTCAATTTTAAATTTTGCACTTCACTTTCACCCTTTTTGCACTGCAAACCTTCAGCACCACTGATCAAGACTAGCGAGAGGCTTTACCGATCACTAGGGTACAAAACAAGCTTAGTTTTTACATCATTCTCTGTTGGATGCATTAATGGTGCAACCAACGATGAATCCCAGATGACGAAGTATAGCCACGCATGTGGGCTGATGGGATTCTTTCTTACGAGAAGCATTTTTTGTTTTTTGGCCTAGACATTCTAGTGTCTCTGTCATAGTATGTCTCATGGTTCTTAGACCGGTAAGTTTCTTGGTGTTTTTTCAGTGGTAGATTGGGGATTAAACACTACCTGGTCTTTAAATATTTCCCTAGGACCCTTTTGTTGAAAGTTCTGTGTATGTAGTCTCTAAATGACTCCCCTGAAATTCTTGGGTGCATTAGAAGAGTACTCCTGTGGTTGATAGGCATTTTAAAGACTAAGGGCCTCATTTACAAAGGAATTGGTGCAGGGCAGCACTGCAATTCTTCTTGCTGTGTTATGCTGCCCTACCCCAACATGAAAGGGCAGCAATGCACCGCATTTATGAAATAGGGTGCATTCCTGTCCTTTCCCCCATTGCTGGCACACTATTTGCTGCCTGGTGCCAATGTAGGCACACTTGCATCATGATGCAAAGGTGCTTTGTGGCAGGCAGGATTGTTTTTGTGCAGGAAGGGGCACCTTCCTGCACAAAAACAATCCAGAGAGGTGTTTTCCTCGTTCTATGTGTGCTGCAGAATGCAGCATCTGTGGAGAGAGGAAAATATGAGGAAACATTAAAAATGTCTCCTTGTTACACCTGCTCTAGGAAGATGTTAGGTTTTGGCACTGCCCTAGGTTTATTGATTTTATAAATCTGGGCCAATGTTAAAATCCATGGGTGGTGCGTAGGAATAAACTGCAATACCCATGGAATACCTCCTTTACGCAGAGCAAGGCAATGCAGCGCCTTGCACTGCCTTACTTTATCCCATATCTATGAGGCCATGCAAAGCCATGCAGAGTGGCTTTATGTTGCCTCAGATATGATAGAGTGGCCTGCGCCACCGGAGCATCAAGAAAGTGATGCTCCATCGGCGCAGGCCTCTTGTAAATAATGCACATGCTTTAGGCCAAATATTGGTATTAGGAACTGGGGAACTTAACTTTTACATTTAGTAAAGGGAGGCGAGGAGCATAATGTGGATGAAAATAAGACGCTACCTAGTTCTATAACTGAGAAAACTTTGATTAGCAATAACTGCAGAGGCTTATTGTCTGTTCCACAAATAATAATACATTTCATAAAAAAGGCTAATAACATTTATTATGAATCACGGCTTGCACCTACAGTACAAGGACATTCAACTAAGTAGGCAGATCTTTATTTGTTCTATTCAATTGAACCTGCTTCAGTTAATCTGATGGTGAGTATTTAATGTTCTAGATTATATATATTCAATAATTTTTTTTAAAACAATCAGGATTTGAATCAATGTATGATCATTCTTGCCACTTCCAAAGTTAATTCATGCCCTCTCTATTATCTAAAGGAAGACCTCCCATGACTATAGAAGTGCCTTCCCAGTGTGTTCGTGTGGTTGGAGTGTATGCCATTTATTGCAGTATTATCCTTGTACCTGTGTTTGGTACTCTTTTGTAACATGCACACGCCACTTTTCTCTTGTAACACACTGTTTGCTAACTCTTCAAGGTCGCCTCCACTCACGATCTCTCCATCCTAAGCTCCACTCTCGACTCCTTTCAAAACTGGATGTCAACTCATCAACTGATTCTGAATCCCTCCAAAACTGAATTCCTTCTCCTCTCCTCCTCACTCTCTCCTCCCCCGGTTCAATCATGGATGGATCAGATGAATCTACTTACCAATAAACCCATCATTGTCGACAGCGCAAAATCCCTTGGTGTCACACTCGACAAAAAACTCAATCTAATCCCCCACATCAATTCCATTGCAAAGTCTTCTCGATACCAATTGCGCCTTCTTTGGGGAATTTGTCGCTTTTTCCCGGAGCAGGACCTTAAAACCCTGGTGCAATAGCTGGTCCTCTCCAGACTGGACTACTGCAATTCTCTTCTTACTGGCCTCCCCAAATCCCACTTGTCCCCCCTTAGATCTGTTCTCCATTCAGCAGCTCGTTTCGTTTTCGCCAAAAGAAGCGACCACATCACATCGATGTTATCCACCATGCGCTGGCTTCCCATCGAGGCTAGAGCTATCTACAAGACTGCCTGTATCACCCACAAAGCCTTGCACTCCTCCTCCACTCGCAAATGGCGAACAAGCTGAAACTCACTGGAGGCGCTAGACCATCACGTAATGCGGAAAATCTACTGCTTGAACCTCCCACTTTCAAGAAGGAAAGATCGATGACCCAATCCTTTTCAGGCAACGCGGTGAGAATATGGAACTCACTTCCGCCTCAGCTCCGGACCACCACCTCCTCCCAGATCTTCAAAAAGGACCTCAAAGTTCTCCTCCTCCAAAGACACCTCCTAAAGTAATTCACGCCCTCTCTATTATCTGAAGGAAGACCTCCCATCACTGAAAACTCTGGGACATATTATCAAGGGCAAGTATCGCCGCTTTCTCGGCGAATTGTGCCGAGAAAGCGGCGATACTGCCAGAGCCCTATTCACAAGGGCATTTTAAAGCCTGCCCCAAGCCCACTTTGCATGTCGGCGATAAACATCGCTAATGACATGCAAAGTGGGCGTTCCCACATCCAACCACATGATAAATGTGGTTGGAGGTGGGAACACCCTATTACCAAGGAAGGCGATGTGAGGAAAAGACCTTACGATAAACTCATTTATCGCAGGTCTCCCAACGCCTGCTCTGACCAGGCGTTAGGCATTGATAACATGGGGGTGTGGATCATAAAGCTGAATCTCATGCCCCCATATTATCAAGGCCCACATTAGCGCATGAAAACAACGTTTGTTTTCATGCACTAATGTGCCATATCGCCGAATTTCTATTCGCCTGCCTGATGCGCATTGATAATCGCGCGCTAAAAAGGCGATGAAATCCGGCGATACGGGAATGTGCGTTGTGCGTTTTCCAACGCACTCCTCGGTAATATGCCCCTCTAATCTCCATGACTATGGAAGTGCCTTTCCAGTGCGTTCGTGTGGTTGGAGTGTATGCCATTTATTGCAGTATTATCCTTGTATCTGTGTTTGGTTCTCTTGTGTAACATGCACACATCACTTTTCTCTTGTAACACACTGTTTGCTACCTCTCACATTTTGTTTGCTTTTGATACTTGCACAAGTGCCACCATTGCCTACGTAACGTTTGTTCTAGTGCCTCAGTGTCTAGCATATATTGCAGTATATTACCTCTAATTGTACTTTGTTTTCTGTTGTAACCTGCACACTTGTCACTCTGTCCGCCTGCAATGCACTGTTTGCTACCTCATGTATTTTGTTTGCTCACAGTCACTTTTACCTCATGTAACTTACCGTCTGCTTTTGTAATTTGTTCATTTGTAATTTTTCTTTTCCTTTTGTGAAGCGCTCTGACGCCTTCGGGTAAAGTCCGCGCTATATAAAAACGCATAAATAAATGAATAAATAAATGACATCTTCAACAGTGGTAGTGCATCACTACTGGCAGTATATTGTTTTACCTGGGAGCCCCACAGGGACATCTATTGGCAGCCTGTGGTACTGCATCACTTCGGTAGAAGGGAACAGCCCCTCCACCCCCCCTTCCCCCTCCTTCCCCCTCTACCTCCCCCTGACAGGAAGTCCCCGCGCACAAACGGGTTCACACTTTCGCCTCTTCTGAATGAAAAATTTCCTAGCTAACGTAACGGAAAGTTTCAATTCTATTAAGGACTAGGAGGCGAGGATTATGCAGTCCTTTCTTCTCTTTATTACCACAGCAATTCAAAGAGAAAATAGTCAAAACATATCAACAGAACCACAACTCCCATGAGCACATGGGGCACCGTGTCCATAGCAACCGCCAGCCAATGGTATCGCCATCCGATGTATGACTAGTGTTTGATGTGGGAAGACACTAGAATTATAGAATGCTCCACGCACACACTCCCAGCTCAGTGCCCAAATTGAGTGTTATCAAAGACTTTTACCATCTTGGTTTTGCCCTGACCCACTGCATTGTTGGCCTCTTTGTAGCATGGTAATCAGGAGGATGTACGTCAGTACAACGCGATCTTTTAGATCGCGGTACTTTACAACGCTGCCATTACAACGCAAGTCGTTACAACGTAGCCGTGACGTCCCTTCCTCTTCCTCTTCTTCTTCTCTGTGAGGGAAACCCAGGAACGCTCATCAATCCTTCTGGTCTTGTCCCAAACCAACACAAGACAACCGTTATCCAGTCCTTCTTTCAAGAAAGAAAGCAAAGAAAAGCAGTACACAGCCGCCATGAGTAAAACATAATAGCATATCAATGCTTCTAAGAGAATCAGAATATGCAAAATACTACAACACCAATTACATAATAACATGATGCAATAACGGTAGCATTGAGAAAAACCCATAAATCGTTACTTACTGAGTTACGAGGTTGTGTGGGCGGGTCGAGACCGACAAGTCTCGGGAGGGATAATCCTCGCCTCCTAGTCCTTAATAGAATTGAAACTTTCTGTTACGTTAGCTAGAAAATTTTTCATTCTATGTCAGGACGGAGGCGAGGATTATGCAGTTTCAAAGCTTATCCACCACCAGTTCAGCCGCTCCATAGGTTTGAAGTAAAACTTCTTGAACGTGGACTCGGAGGACCAGTCTGCCGCTGCCATAATGTCCTCCAGCCTACCTCCCACCTGAATGGCTTTAGAGGCCATAGCTCCCCTCGTGGAATGAGCTCCAAACATGGTGAAATCTATCCCCGCTTCGGTCATGATCCATCGGATCCACCTAGCAATGGAAGGAGTTGAGCAATGAGAAGCTGACGCTCTCCGGGGGGGGCGGGAGTCCGCCGTCATGTCCTCATACGCCTTAAGGCAACGCACCACACAGAGTTTAGGTTGTTCTGGAAAAGAAGGGTAGGATACCGACCTGATATTAGTCTTGGTCCTCCTAGCGACCATGAAAGTAACACCTTCTGGAGTGAACATGCGCGCCGTAATATCCAGTGCTCGCACGTCCGAGACGCGTTTGCACGACACCAGACACAAAAGGATCGCCAGCTTAGACGACAGTTCCTTTCGTGTAAGATATTGATTGTCATGCCAAGAGCAAAGAAATCGCAATATGATGTTGACATCACAGAGATGCCTATATCTGGGTTCCGGGGGTTTGGAAAGTCTGACACCTCTCATGAGTTTGCAAACCCACGGATGCTCCCCCGCTGGTTTACCGTCGATGTAAGCATGTCCTGCTGAAATGGCAGATCTGAAAGAATTGACAGACCGGTAGTCCAACCCCGACTGGACCAGTTCAGCCAGAAAGTTCAGAATGTGGGCAACATCCGCCCCCACGGGATCGGCGTGTCTTGCCAGATACCAACGACGCCACCGTTGCCAAGCCGATCTATACCTCTTGATGGTACCTGGGGCCCAGGCTCTACGGATGAGCTCCTCAGCGTCCGCCGAAAGGTGTCCGTCCTGCCAGCGTCCCCTGAAATCCTCCATGCCATGAGGTGCAAGGTCCCCTGAAGTATCAACGGATGCGGTTCCCCCAGGGGGCCCGCAAGCAGTGAAGGGAACAAGGGCAGCCGAATCGGGCAGTCCCATGACAACTCTAGCAGAGGGGGAAACCAGGCCTGGGCCCGCCGGAAGGGGGTCACTAGCACCAGGGAGGCCTGCTGACGGCGAGCCTGCGCCGCTACTCGAGGAATCATAAGAAACGGGGGAAACGCGTAAGCGTGCTCCAGCGACCAGTCTTGCAGAAACGCATCGACCGCCGTCGCCTCCGGGTCCGGCCTCCAACTTACGAACCTCGGAAGTTGACGGTTGAGTCGGGAAGCGAACAGGTCCAACAAGCACGGACCCCAACTGTCCATCAAAGCCTGGAAGACAGCAGGATGAAGCCGCCAATCGCTGAAGTCCTGGAAATTCCTGGAATGCCAGTCCGCGATCGAGTTCTGAGTGCCCGGGAGATATTCCGCCGACACCGAGATTCGTCTCTCTAGACAGTAGTGCCAGAAGTCCTTCGCCAGGTTTGCCAGGGCCCGAGACTTCGGTCCGCCCAGGCGATTGATATACTGCACCGCTGACACATTGTCCATGCGTAACAGGATGCAGCGAAGGAACCCGCCAAGAGTTCCAGGCAATTGATATGAAGCTGGAGCTCTTCCTCCGACCAGCGTCCCCCCATCGTGATATCGCCGCAACGAGCCCCCCAGCCCGTCCTGCTGGCGTCCGATTCGATGACCAGGTCCGGGCTGGACCCGAAGATCGCACTGCCGTTCCAGGCACTCATGTGATCGATCCACCAACGCAATCCGTCCTCGTCTCCTCCGTGAGAGAGATGAGTTCGGAGTATGTGAGACCCTTCCGGAGATGTTGAGCCTTCAGTCGTTGAAGGGCCCGGTAGTGCAAGGGGCCCGGGAAAATTGCTTGAATCGAGGATGAGAGGAGGCCCACGATTCGCGCCAAATGTCGAAGGGAAATTCTGTCCTTCCGAAGGGTCTGGGAGAGTTCCTTGCGGATCTTGGTTACCTTCTGCTGAGGAAGGCTGAGACAAGCTGACACCGAATCTATAAGGAACCCCAGGAAGGTTATCTGTCTCGTCGGAAGGAGCTCGGATTTCCGAGCGTTCACCACAAACACCAACTCCTGGAGCAGAGCAATAGTCATGTTCAAGTTGGAACGAAGTCGATCCGGCGACTGATCCATGATCAGTATGTCGTCGAGATAGATGATCATCCGAACACCCCTCTCGCGAAGTGTTTCCACCACTGGCCGTAGGAGCTTCGTAAAGCACCAGGGCGCCGACCAGAGGCCGAACGGGAGTGACTGAAACTCGAAAACCTCCCTTTCCACCGAAACTGCAGGAAACGCCGGTGAGGTGGGAAGATAGGCACCGTGAGGTACGCATCCTTCAGGTCCAGTCGGACCATCCAATCCCCTTGGAGGAGAATGTCGCGCAGCAGATGGATTCCCTCCATCTTGAAATGGCGGTAAACTAGCCACTCGTTGAATTCTCTTAAGTTTATGACCGGGCGAAACCCCTTGTCCTTCTTCTGAACCAAAAATAGGTTGCTCAGGAACCCCGAAGGGTGAAGGCGCGTTCTGCGGATCGCGCCCTTTCGGAGGAGCTCCGACACCTCGCTGTCAATAAGACTCCTGTCCTCTGAGGAAACAATTTACGGGCGAGGGCGAACTTTCTGGAGGGGAGTACCGTAAAATTCTATTCGGAAACCCCTGACAGTCTGGAGAACCCAAGGGTCTGAGGAGATTTTGCACCAGTTGTGGAGATAATTCCTTATCCTCCCCCCTAGCACGGACGGGGAAAAAAGAGTAACACTCACCAGATGGGCCTCCCGGAGCATTGGCTCCGCCATGATATCCTCTGCCGCGTCCTTTGCCGGCACCTCGAGAGGGGTAGAAGTTTCCCTGGCGGCCATTGTTCCAGCCGTTGTTACGCCGCTGCTGGTTCTTGTTATTAGGGCCTTGCTGGAACTGGCGGCCGGAGGAGCGACCCCGTCCTCTTCCGGCCCCTGCAAAAACCCGTCCAGGGAAAATCTTTTGGATGGACGTCTGCGCCCTGTCCAGTGCAGAGAATGTGGTGACGAACTTATTCAGCTCCTTAATAAAGAGCACGCCAAATAACTTGCCTTGTGCAATAGGCCCTGCCTCCGAAGTGGCCAGATCCCCCAGTTTAGGATCTATCTTGATGAGGAGAGATCTCCTCCGTTCCGCTGCCAACGCACAGTTTGCGTTGCCCAGGAAGCATAGCGCCCGCTGCGCCCAACCTGCCACGACCTCCGTGGACATCGCCATCCCCGATTCCTTGGCCCTTTCGGCTAACTGGATGATCTGGGTCACGGGGCCCACGGCGTCCAGGAGCTTATCCTGGCAGTTGCGCCAGGAACGATCTATGCCCTTCCTAGGGTCCTTCATAAATTTAGCGAAGAACGCATAAAGCTTCTCATCGATGTCCGGGGTGGACGCCACTCTGCCCTCCAGCTTTGGGCAAGGGCACTCTCCCCGCATGCGGGTCCGAACCTCCTTCTCAAGGGGTTGACGAACTTTCCCCGCCACATACGCTGCTACTTTGGGGTCAGGGGTCCATTCCGACGATCTAGGATGGTAGATTTTGGTCGGATCAAACATATCGGGAGTTTTGTCCTCCCCTTCCATGGACCACGAAGACTGGGACGCCGGGCGCCAGGGACGCCCAGTGTACTCATCTTCGTCCTCCGAGGAGACCGGGGCGACCTCGTCGCCATCCTCTCCGGGGTAGAAACCCTCCCGGCAGGGTACATGCTTTAGCGTTTGCGCACTCTTGCGGAAGGAGTCCCTCAAGCGATCGAACTCCTCCAGGTGCCCCGCGTGACGCTTCTCTGACTTTTTCTCTCCCCCCGGCACACCTTTTGGGCCGCGGTCGACAGGCACTGCGTTACCAAACACCCCGGGGATACTCTGGGTGAGGGCATCCACTCGCTTCCGCAGGGGCGCCAGCACAGTGTCCAGTGCCTGTGAAAGCGCGCGACCAACCGCCGGTGGCATAGGTTGGGTGCAGCAAGATTCCTCCACCTCCTGAATGGGGGGGGTTAGACTGCCCAGCAGACTGCATTTCTTGAGGGTGTGGGCACAAAACGCCTTATGCCTAGAATCCAAAAAGGCAGCCCCCTCGCCGGTGCTCTGACAGCCTATCTGTCAAACAAAACTAGGTGCGGTACCTACAAACAGCCACAAGGTGGCGCCGTGCACACAGCGCGTTGCAACGCACCGAGCCGGTGTCCGGGTGAGGGTTGGTGAGGCCAGCAACAAACTGCCTCAACGCGCACACCTGAAAGGAGAAAGAACCGCGAACGCAGCCTTCCCCCCGACGGTGGCACCCCACAGAGCCGAGGAAGCGCGAGGACGCGCTTCGCAACAGTCCGCGATGGATCGGCAGAGACGGCGCAAGCAGCGCCTGTCGCCCGTCAGCTGCCACAGGTCAAACTAGGGAAAAAGCGCACTAAGGGAAACAGCGCTATTGCACAGGCAAATAACAATTATAAACCACAATTACTCGAACACAATACGTCAGAGAGGAAAAAAGATTGACTTAACTGACGAGCAGAGAAGAAAGAGGAAGGGACGTCACGGCTAGTCATACATCGGATGGCGATACCATTGGCTGGCGGTTGCTATGGACACGGTGCCCCATGTGCTCATGGGAGTTGTGGTTCTGTTGATATGTTTTGACTATTTTTTCTTTGAATTGCTGTGGTAATAAAGAGAAGAAAGGACTGCATAATCCTCGCCTCCGTCCTGACATAGAATCGGAAGTTAAATCAACGCTACTTTTCGGAAACAAACCACCCGGAAGTGCACCACTGCTAAGGAGGGAGGTCACACTCCATACCATGTCACCAGACAGTATCGTTGGTTCGATAACTGTCCCCGAAAATGTGGGTGATTTTATACCTCTTTGCGAGAACTAGTTATGGTTAAGTAGAGAGCTAGGCTGAGGGCGCATTCAATAAACAGGCCTCCAGTGTGCACGGTCGCAGGAGGCAGCAGATCCGGTTTCGTGGAAGCATTACAGGCTTAGGTCATACGACATGAGACCCCTCTCAAAGCTCTGCGAGCACGGACACTGGGTCATTTGTGTGTTGGTCTAACGTCACGAGGCCAGGTGGAAACAAAAAAATGCTTTTTAATTGATCTGAATTCCCGGAGAAAACAAAATGTAATGTGGATGCAAATGGGTGCAGTACCGCAGGCTGTCCCAAGGTGTCCCTGCGGAGCCCTAGGGGACATCTAGTGACGGCCTGTGGAACTGCACCTTCACTGCTGACGATGGAATAAGATAGGCACGATTCATTCACGAGCTGTCAAAGCCTGATAGTTTGCAGTATTTTTCTTTTGTGGGTTATGTTTGATACATTAAATAGGGAGGGAAAAGCGCCAGTTCTTTGAAGAGTTTCAGGTCTGTACTCTGTCAATATCTGCGCTGGTCTGCGCTGGCCCTTAACTGTTCGCAACTTTTCCTGTCTTTTCGTGTTTTTCTGCTTGCAGGATTCAAAACTGCAGCTCATCACTTCATTTTGAAAACCCCAAGCTTTTTCACAGCGAAACCACGCTCTCCCCGTTGTTGATGCTTCCCTGCGTGGAGAAGGGAGTTTAATTTTTAAAGCTATCGATATTTCTTTGTGTACAGATGTTATCTTTCCGTCTCCTTTTAATTTCATCTGTGGTTGCTAGGCTTGTATCTGCTTTAATGTTTTATTTCTAATAATGATCCTTCAAGGTATAGCCACTGTTAAAATGTAAGGTGATTGTAAAGCAGGTTTGGCTGATATGGCCTTTAGTGCATCAGACAAAATTACACTAAGAAACATGTGTGCACTGAAGTAAAACATGCAGGGCTAGAATTACCATGACTGTGCAGAGTTACACAAGAGCAACAAAGAATCTGCTTTGCTGAGCAAAAGTTATTTTCTAATGTAAAGGTGCCCTTTTCTCATGAAAATGGCTCTGCTCGCTGTTTTGCTGTGAGCATTATAAGGATGTAACTTGGGCAGACATTGCAAACACCTATACTTTTTGACAAAAAGTTCAATCTACGAAGATTTTGCATATTGAACTTTGCCTCCTTGAAGCAGGCGCTAAATTAGAGAAGTGTTTTTATTTCTCTAAAAATTCATTCTTTGTGTGTGTACTGTACTGTACAGCAGACATTCAATTTGTGTCTATGCATAGAATTTTGAAGTGGAAGTTTCTAGTACAAATCCTCAGCTAGACATCTTATGCACACCCCTTTGCGCCATGTTCTAAGGGTTATGAATGACACTAGGCAGCTTGTTTGGGCATCGGTTTAAGGAATGACAGCAGCAGCATGCAATTTCTTAATAAATATGGCTCTGCACTGCATTTTTCCCCTTGAGTGATGCTGAACATTGGTTTCTGCTTTGCTTTGTGTCATAATTAATGTTTGTCCCTTAGTAAATAATTTTCACTGACAAAAGCAGTTTGGAATGTATACATGTGCCACATCCACAAAACAGTTGCAAAATAAACGATGGACAGACGTTGCAAGCATTCATCCCCAGTCACAAGGATCTGGGTTTAATCTATCATTCTTTTGCTCACCACACCACCCCAGTTTAAACCTAGCCAAGTGCAAATCCTAGCTGTCCTTTTAGTTTTTAGCCATAACCTGTCCTCTATTAGTAGTCAATGGACAGCTTTCACCTGTGGCAGTAAACAAAAACAGTTCAGAAGGTTAGCCATGGGCTATAAGAACAGTCCATGCGTCTTTGCCACTCGCATTGTCTCTCTTTTGAAGGGACTCGACCCTGATGCGTGCTTGTATGTAGATTACATTTATCTTACAGACGACTAATTATGGCCGCATCTGTGTCGCGTTGACTGCATCATTTGTATGTTTGCGGACTTCGGATACAAATTTAACTTTGCAAAATCACACATTGCAGAGTACACAGTGATGTTCCTGGGCTATGAGCTCAAATATGAAGGTCGAGGTTTAGCACCTCACTTCCTGGAGAAATGCGCACAACTGCGCGCTCCTATAACTCTGAAAAAACTACAGTCTTTGCTGTTTTATTTTTACTTTGAATATACTTACATTCCCGAATATGCCCAGCGCATCAATCCTCTTTTTGCTTTGATACAACCTACTTTCACCAAATCTTGCTGGCTGCCTGAACATTCAGCCGTCTTGAGATCTTTGCAGGCTGATCTTCTTGAATCTAACACCTAGATTCATCATCGGCATGTTCTGCAAGTCTGTAATAGCGATTTTTAAGGAATCGCTATTACAGACTCGCAAAACGGGATTCAAGTAGAAATCGCAATATTTATTGCGATTCCTACAGCTTCCTTATTTGGGATTAGCTAATTGCTAATCGCAAATAAGGAATAACTCCCCATTCATTCCTATGGGCCTAAAGGCCCATAGGAATGAATGGGGACACATATCAATGTGCGAATCGCTATTAGCGAATCGCATTTTGAGTTTGCGATTTCAAGGGTGCAGGGGTGTCCAAATGACACCCTGTTGCACCCCTGAAATGATATCGGACGCTGCTGTTACGCACACACATGTCCCAAGGACATGTGTGTGTGACATACAACTTAGAAAAATGCACTTAAGTGCATTTGTCTAAGTTTCCGCTATTTACCACGAGGTTTGACTTCGCGGTAAATAGCGGCCCAAAATTGCGAATTCGCAATTTTTTAATGTTTCATGAATTGCATTTAAGGAATCTCAAATAGAGATTCCTTAAATGCAATTCCTCGCAAAATTGCGAATTCTATATTAGCGAGTTTTGCATTTGGGATGATGAGTCCCTAATGCAAAAATTGTGCTCGCAAAGGGCCAGATTCTCAGAATCTGGCCTTTTGCGAGCGCAATTTCCCTTGATGAATCTGGCTGTAAGTTCTTATTGACTCGTGACAACCACACCAACCTGGCAATAAGAATTGTACCTGGGGCGGTGGGTTTCATGTACCCGACTTTTAATGAGGGTGACACAGTCCCTATTGCTTGCAAGTCACACTTGTACACTATGGCTGAAATGCGATTTTCCTCTGTGGAAAAAGTTTTGACTACAGTGCAAATGGCGATTCTAAAGGAATGAGAGCTGTCGCAGGGGAAACGCATGTTGGTTGTTACACTGTATCCTGCCTTGGAGGCAGTGACGAAAGCCAGTGTACCAAATTCAAAAGCTTTGCGTCCTCGGTGGATACAATGGGCAACATCCTTGGCATCTGCGGATGTTACTTTCATTTTCGATTCCTCTTTGCAAACTCAGGAGTACTTGCAGTATGAATTCGTTCATCCGGCTCCTCTGACCATGCGCCCGCTGGAGGATTTCCATCGTATCATTTACACTGATGAATCGGCGCAACCAGCGACAGGATCAAAGCATGCTTATTCAGCGGCCTGCGCAATAGTGGTTGGTACTATGGTGAATAGAGAGTTCAAGTCCGATGTCGTGCATACACAGACATTAGGGGACTGTACGCCCAGTTGGCAGAGCTACGTGGTCTGGTGCTTGCACTGGAGTACGCTTACCCTTGTGTGACTACTCTAATTGTGAGTGACTCTTACTACTGTGTTCAGTCTTACAATGACAATTTATTCTTTTGGACTCAAAATGAATATCGTCATTCGAAAGGTAGCACAATCAAACACAAAAAATGCTATGGGTTCGAGTTGCTGAGCTTAAAGAATGGCTGCTGCTCGGGTTTGAAATTCATACTCTTGGTCATCAGCGCATAGGGGTACACGCTGTTGGTAACAGTCTTGATGACGAAGCAGCAAAGAAAGCAGTAGCGACATATGTAGTAGCAGCAGTTACACGTTCCAAAAGTAAGATTGATGATGACATCTTGGCAGCTGTTGCTGCAACAGAGAAGGAAGGTAAATTACCCTAGAGGTTTTCCTTCTAGATACTCTTATCATTTAAGTCCTGATAAAGTTCCCTATGTGAGAATTAACGACGTTGGTGACAGATTGATTCCTAACGCGGACCGCAGGTCATCCTTGATAACTGCCACTCACGAGGGTATGGCCTCGGCTCATGCTGGCGTTTCTGCAACAGTATCTCTTCTACAACAGCGTTACTGGTTGTGCGGATTATACAAACAAACACATGATTATGTCCTTCATTGTGACATTTGCCAGCTGATTAAACCTTCTACTGCTGCACACCCCCCGGACACAGTTGTACATATCTAATAAACCACTTGGGTGTGTTTATTTAGATCACTGCGGTCCTTTCTCCTCTGGTACTGCGTATAAGTACCGCTTAGTTGCAGTGGATTCGTACACACGCTTTGTTTGGGTCTGGCGGGAACGAAGTGCTGATGCCCGAACTGTCATAAGGGATTTGTGTGGGAATTTTTGCATGTGGTACCTTTCATTTGCTCCAGGGTCCAACGTTCGCCTCTAAGGCGTGCAAGGATGCCATGCGTTCTTTGGGGGTCCAAGTCAAATTTTCGTCTCCATACAGACCTGAGGGTAATTCAGTTGTGGAGCGGATGAACCGTGACAGCTAGGGTTTTAGGTACTGGCAGGAACTGGCTGGTGAAGGCAAGGTAAAATACCCAGGCAAGACACAAGACAACAATCCGGCAAAAATGAATCTTAGACAAAACAATTTTCAATTAATACGTATAACCAACACGAAAAAAGAGCAAGATGAACAATAAAATATATCAACGTATAAAATTTAATCATATAAATATATCTGATATACATATATTTGATATCATATCAAAAACAATTATTGTTTAAAAACATTATCAAGCAAGTATGAATTTCTCAATCATAATGTACAATCCTGGAAAATAGTGAATTTTTGATGATTTACAGGATTAGTTCGAGAAATGGAAGACTGTCTGGCCCATCTCTATAGCGTTCAACGTGCACTTAATAATCTCCCTAGAAGGTCTCTGGGTGGGCGGACCCCATATGAAATGCTCTTTGGCATCAAAATGTTTGTTCCAGACATTGAGGGTCTAGACACGGCGGCGCCTGCCTCACCGTTTGACGTAGATGACCATTCTGCTGTGTTACAGAACCTACAAAAGAACCGTACAGTCTTGCAAAGGAACACTTGCCCTCCACAACTGATGCTGTGCTTCAGATTCCGGTAGTTGGCTGGCTACCCAGAGTCAGTGACCTGGTCCCTGAGAAGGTGGAGAACAAGAAGGAGTTTGGCCCTCATATCGTGCACCGGTTCCTGTGCTTGGTGTGCAGGGTACAAGAGCAGTTATTTTACCTCCACTTCCTGGTCGCAAGGAAAACAGGTACATCTCCATTGATAATGTCAAACTACAACGAGTGGCCGATTCTTCTTAGTATGACACCAGCGGTCTCTTGGCCAGCAATGCTGAGAAATTCTGTTTTGGCTCTGGCAACTACCACCAGGCCTGACATTGCCATTGAGATGCATACAGTTACAAATCCTTTATTGCATCCACCGGCTGGTGCTCCCCTTGATGATACTGAGTATATTTACCCCATAGATTTGTTGATGCCCAATTTGCAACTTAGGCACCTCACTCCTCATCACACATCATGAAGAGGGTCCAGACTTTTGTAAATATCAAATTTTTGGCCTGTCTTAGATGGGATTGTGCGGCATGCTGTCAAATTTCAAATCCATGGCCCTACTGAAGTTATAAATGTCCCCAATGTACTTCGTGTTTCAATGGGGGATGTTGTAAAACAAAATATACACTCTGATGATTGGGATGTCCAAGCCGTAGAGGCTCTATTTTCTGAATTGAAATATTATGCTGCTTTTGATGCTAAAGATTTGTACGTAGACTCAGCCAACTATGCACATTTATTCTGCTACCAACATTATGGCAATCATTTTCTGCACAAAGCAAACACATTTAGAAATGTGGTTAATTACACACAGTGGGAACATTGTCCAGCTCCCATTCAAGGCAGCTCAAAAACTCTATTGCCAAAGTTCACTTATTTTACTGATTTTAATCAATCCAATCCTAACGCATTTTATTTGAAGATGACTGCTAAGTCCTCTTCCAAAGTTATACTCACCCACAATAAATTACTATATTCAAAGTCCTTTATCGGCCAATTAGCAATAGGGGGCTACGAGCTGTGGAAAGATACTATTGTTCTTAAATCTGTTTGGGGTTCGAAAAGCTGTCAAGTGCAAGGCACTGAGGCTTTGCATCATACATGTCTCATCCCAAACCATATGTTGTTTTTGAATTTGATTGTTTCACAAACCACTTGCATTGGATTGGCTATGTCTAAAAAATGTAATGCTCCTTCTCCTCCTGCTTTGGGAGAATACCCCACATGGTACAATCACACTGATAGGTCCCTTAATGAATTACAGTCACTGATACTAATTTCCTCTTTCAACATTTCCAGTTTGGATCGCCAGGTTTGGTTGTTATGGCAAAGAAGTTCAGATTCATGCCAACATCGTTTTCTGAGTCTGGCCCCTGGCTATACACAGGTTAGGGTGGATCCCTGTTTTGAAAGCGACCATTCTCTCACTACCTATTCAGTAGGCAAGCTATGTCAGAACTGGCTCAAACATTCCACTTTAGCGTCAGTTAAACTCCATTTGTCCAAATTGACTGACGATGTTGATTTGAATGACTTTGTGAAAGGTCTTGCGGCAGGCAGGTCCAAAAGATGGATATATGCAATTTACAATGAAGTTTGGAAATTGTCTCAAATTGAAGCTGCTTCTAGATTAAGAGCTATTGATCAAGCTAATTTAGAGAAAGTGCTTGCAGCTGTCGATAATAGCATTAATACCCTTTCGTCTCGAATGTACACATTAGATAATATTGTTTCAGCTGTTGTTGATATTGTACAAGATGATGTGTCTGTTTTGTACCATGGTCGAAATCAATGATGTTCCATTATGCAGTTTGCTTGAACATTACAAACATTAAAAGCTGGTAAAGTGCCTTGGGATTACATGAATACCTCTTCTCTATTTTTACTAACATTTGACTGTAAAACAGCAATTTATGTCTATGAAGGATGCTGCATATTCACTTTTGCATATTGAAAAGTTAGAACCTTTACTATTTTTTGTGGCCGAAACAAATTCGGCAGTTTTGCTCATTCATGGGTTAATAACACTGCCCTTTCCCCTGTTTACATTCAATTCATGTATGAAACATTATGCCATAGGCAGATATAGGTATAGGAAGCGCCTATCTCCATGAAGTTTGGTCTCTGCCATTTACCTGTAGGTGCCTGAGGGAGAAGTTTACTTAAAAGGTGAAGATTGCACTTCAACACCCGATCACTCATTGGTTTGTAGGAACATACAATTACACGGTTCGTGTAACACGCAAGCTCCGAACTTACCCTGCATTTTAAAGGGTAATCCAGTCCCAGTAATAACACCGACTTTCACGTTGTTGGTTAACGGGAGCTATTTGCTTTTAAATAATGAAGATTGCTGTGGTATGCTGGCAGGGATTCCGTACATTGTGACTGTCTCTCAATGTGTAGTCTGCCGTAAAAATGTGTTATTCCCGCCTCCGCATGGGAAGCTCGATGTATCCATCTGACCTTCCATTCCGACCATGAAAGCAGAGTTCAACAAGATGAGTCGAATAAGGGCTCTATTGTCTCAAAAAGAAGTCGCCCATACTTCTTTGCGTGAAACATTTGTCCTTCACGTTGCAAACACCCGCACTGAAGTGCATGCCCTTTTGAATACTGACCTCCCCCTGCATTTCGGTGTTTTGATTCACACTATATTCAATGCCTTGTCGACCATGGGCTTGGCGCACTTTTTTAAAGTAGTACGTTCTGGCCCCGTGACCTCATTCCAAACTATATTTGGTGTGATACCGGCATTTTTTCATTCCATTTTTTCCAGCCTCTTCGGCGGTTTACCATTAATTCTCGCCTTGGCTGCTGGTGTACTGCTGTTAATTTGTTTGCTCAAAAATGACTGCACAATCTGTGTCACACGACAATCTGCCCCGGCTGCTTCTGCTTTGCAACCGGATGCTTGAATACTATGGAACGTTGCCTCTGGCTACATTGAGTGCAGCATATGGATTATTGTTCCGATTCTCCTACTTTACATGCGTGCAGCCTGTCTTCCATTGCCTGGATTGCAGTTTTGAATGGGGTCTGGATTTGTGTCTCTGCAATACGGTGTCGCCTAACCCGGATTATGATCAACTATTGAGTCCCTTAGTTACTCATGAGTTGGAATGTTCTGGCATCAGGATTATGGCCTTTGCAGCGATGCATGGAGTCCAAAGGGATTGGAATATATGTGCGGTGACACATGACTTCCTGGCACGCAGTTACATCGAAGACCACCCGAGTTGTCCTCTGATTGTGCTAGAGGCTCCGGCTATCGAAGAACATGTATGTTCCTTCCCATTACTTAATTGGATGGCAGAAATGTTCTCTGATGATAGCAATGACTTCCTCTTGGAGGCTGTTGCAACGTACTGTGCCTATACGCTGCTGGATTGAATTGGCGTTGATCCAACTACACCACGTCCAGTGCTTGAACAATTTTGTACTGTTTTTAAACTTTACACTTTGGATAGTGCACTCTCCTTTGTTGCTTTTTCTAAAACTATTTGGAGTACTTTGGAATATTACTTCCAATTATCCAGTTTGGCAAATTTTGAACTTGGTTCTGTCTCACTCGAACTTGAACTCTGCGTTCCAAAATATCCTCCCTGTTGAGCGTGTTCCGATCAAGGGAGGGTGTAGTGAAGGCAGGGCCCTGCTTGCGCACATTGCTATGTTAACAATGTTAGCTGTTATTCAGGCTGATCGGCCCACGCTCTAGACATAACAACATGCGGCTGCAGCTAACTGAAATTCTAGCGCCTTTAATATTGCACTGAATTCATGATTTGAACACTTGGAAAATATCTATTTCGGGAGAGAGAGAGCATTTGCAGATCCTGATGTGATTCATCTCTACTGATCTTGGAGGTATGGGGTTCCCCATTCAAGCCTAAGAGACCTTCTAATATTATATAGAACCTAGGGGCATATTACCAAGGAGGGCGATAGGCGAATATCGCCGCGTTAGCGGCCGTTTTCGCCCGCTAAGCGGCGATAATTCTATCGCCCATTAACAAGCTGTCGCTAACAGCAGTAAGCGACAGCTTGTAGGCGATAGCGAGCGGTTTGGGGCCCGCTTTGCATGTCAGCGATATTTATCGCTAATGACATGCAAAGTGGGCGTACCCAACCCGTTAGCGACTGAAAGCAGTCGCTAACGTCGCTATCGCCTATTAGCAAGGCAGGCGTAGCGATGGAAATATTCGCGCTAAGCGGAAATATCTCCAAAAACTAACGCCTGCTCAGACCAGTTCTTAGCCATTATATCCAATGGGAGGTGGATATAATGGCTAAGACCCTGTTAGCGATAATACGTGAATATCGCTGTATTCTCAGCGATATTCACGCATTTCGCTGCTATCACCTGGATTTTTATCGCTTTTGAGATAAACGTTGCTAATAGCAAGTTATCTCAGCGATAAAAACCGGTGATGCACCGCGATAAAATTATTGCCGCTAACCCTACTTAACGATAAATATCGCTATTTGTTGGTAATATGCCCCCTAGTTCCTAGCAAGGGAGGGTGGTACACGAGGCACTATAGGACCTGTTTCCACTATCATTATAATATGATTTATCCTTTTGTATTTTATGGAATTGTAACAATGCTGATCGTATTATTTTTAATCGTCTGCCTTCTTATGTTAGCAAAAATACTGCATCTTAGAGCACGTCGTTAAAATAAACATTTTAAACTTTTCCGTGTCTCTATTTACTCAAGTTGTGGACTGGTATGAGAATAACAGACGAAAGAGTGTTCTTGATTCCCACCATTCCTGAGAGTAACCTAGGTGGCATGTTCTTGGTTGTCTAATCATTGGTACCTTTGCTATAGGACGAAGAGCTAATGAGACACTGATGCTAGTCGGTTAGGGGTTCTAGGTACTGAGGTGAGTTTTTTGGTCCACCACAATTCACTGAGGTTCTGGGTCTCTATGCACAGTTCTGTGTATGAGCAGAATCCCTGCAACAGTCCTAGGGACTCACCACAAGCAGGAAAGTCGGAGCAGGCTCCGAGCAAGCAGGGGAGCAGACTGAAGCAAGAGAACATACAGGCCGAATGCACAGGAGTCGCAAGAGGACCTCAGGCAGCTCACCAAAGATGGAGGTCCACTATGCAAGGACTGCAGGGAGGATGCTTATCTTCAGGAAGTGAGGTGCTAGAGGCTGGAGAGTCTTTTAGCTTGAAGATCTCTAGAATGGAGAGCCAACAAGCCTTGGTAACGGCAATCCGATGCGGTGCACAGGAGTTCAGTGAGGGATATGGTCCTCAAAATTACTGAGAACAGAAGCCAAGCCTTTAGGGGAGTGTAGAACCACCACCTGTGTTGCTTGGCCTTTGGAAGGATGCAGGACGTTAAGAGCAGCAGACTGGTCAGTTTCATTGCAGTGCCTGCAGATGCAGGGGAGTGACTCCTTCACTCCAAGGAAGATTTCTTTGGGTGTCCTTGATACCCACAGGTCTACTGAAGAACTTGGATGAAGCACAGACACAGACGATGAAGAAAACTTAAAGAACGGTGAGACCAGGAGCAGCAGGAGTCTTCCAGGTTGCAGTCTCGGTCGAAGTCCAACGAAGTCTATACTTTTGAAGAGCGACATAGTTTCAGGGCTGAGTCTTGTCCTACGAAGAATCTAAAGACCCACCCACAGGGAAGCTCTTAAATACATTAAGGTAAGGATTGGACTGACTCGAGGTTCCCTCCCAGAGGTGGGGCTAGTCAGAAGGGAGGATACTCCCCTGTCCTCTGTCCAGTTTTGCGCCAGATCGGGAACCAAGGGTTCCTAAACTGGCTCAAACTGGAGTATGCAAGGAGGGCACCATCTATGCCCTTCAAAGCAGTGTGTTGGTGCTTGCAAGCGCCCCCCCTCCCACACAATCCCAATACACCAAGTCCTGTCTGGGAGGTGGCCACACCTCCCTGTGACCTATTGTTCTACATTACCCTGCTCAAACCTGTCTCAGCAGCAAAAGGGTAGGTTTGTGTCTATGGTCGGCAGCAGCACTAGCTTTCTGGCAGACCCTGAAAGGCCTAGGGAGCCCCCTAGAACATGGTATCATACTTCTAACACTGGAATCAGTTTTGGGGTATAATTCCAAAATGTTTGTTACCATGTTCGGTGCCGTCATTATATAGTTACATTGCTATAACCTAATTCTTGTTGGTTGGTGCATTTTCCCTATTCTTGTTCTTTGCCTTGCTGCTCAGTCTATGGTGATGTAATTTGAAATGTTGAGTGTGTGTGGCTTGAGGAGATGTCAGTTGGAGCAGATGGGCTGAGCAGCAAGGAGGCTGCTCCTGGTGGGGCACGCTCAAGAGCAAGCGAGTCTTCTATGACGTATTTGCAATCAGCTGCCATCTGACGCCTGCCTGCATTAACGTACTCTGAGCCATCCGGCTCTAGGTAGGCTGCCTGCTGCCATCTTGTGGTTGGATAATGCCACAACCTACAAGTATATATTGCGGTTAGTAAGTGCATTTTTTGTTTTCCTGCGTTTTCCTGCCTAATGCTCCGATCTTCACATGTGAGCATTTCGAGTCAGACACAGTATGGTAACAAGAGCAGTATGTTAAGGACATGTCACATCGTGGGATCCTTTTGTTCCGTTCTACACTTTTAGGAAAGAACCTCTTTGGTTCCTCTTTGATTGGTCGCTTCACACTTCACTCCTGTAATTGCAAGTCTATGTTGACCAGGAACATCGCTGGGAGGACTTCTGCTTCATTTTAGTCTTCATACTTGTAGGTTATCTTATGTTCTGCTATCTTATTTCAATAGCGCACGACTCGCCATGAGGCATCTCGGCGCTGCCTAGAAATAGAAACCTGAGGTTGAGGAAACCAAATAACGGATCAGGGCAAGATTAAAACAGAAAAGCTTTTAATTGTTTCCTGAAAATACTGTAGCTGGTGATATTGTGCCGGGCCATAGGAAGTTTATTCCAGTATCTTGGAGCAAGATATGAAAATGCTTTACCCCCTGTACGAGTCAAGCGAATTCGGGGTACCTGTAGAAGGCCTAATGTACTGGATCTGAGGTTTCTGCAAGGTAAGTATTTTAAAAGGTGAATTGTCTCATGCAGCAGCACATTATTTCAGGTATTTTCTATGTTTTATTCTTTGTGCAAGGAAGTACACTGTGCACAGTTGAGCAGCTACATCAGCATGGAAGTACACAGTGCACAGTTGAGCAGCTACATCAGCATGGAAGTATAAAGTGCACAGTTGAGGAGCAGTTCTTCACTCTGACATTACTTTTGGCTCCTCTTCGTTTTCTTTGTCGCATATTGCATTGGAACACTCAAAACACTGACAGTGGACTTGTTTAAATGGTTATGCTTCCTGGTGATTTTGACTTCTTGTGTACGGTAGTTTCACTTAACCATCAAATATACTCTACTCGGGTAAGAGGACGCTCACCAGCGGGTGCACAGTTTACATGTTTTACGGTTTTAGTATTAGTATCTCTATATTCACACTATTTTACAGTGTATTCTTATTGTTTTCTGGTAGGGAGTGCCCTAGTCCTGAATCACATTTCCCTTATTTTGATCTTGCTTAATTTCTTAGGGAGGTGTATTCCCCTATAAGGAGGTATTTTCCCCTATTACAATTTCCAGTGCGCCATTTGGGAGGTGTATTCCCCAATAGGGAGGTGTGTTTCCCCTATTACAATCCTCAGTGTGTCATTGGGAGGTGTATTCCCCTATAGGGAGGTGTATTTTTTCCCCTATTACGGTGTTTTGAGTTTCATAGGGAGGTGTGTTTCCCCTATTACAATGTTCAGTGTGTCATTGGGAGGTGCATTCTCCTATCGGGGGGTGTTTTTGCCCTATTACAGTGTTTTGAGTTTCAGAGTTTCATAGGGAGGTGTTTTCCCTATTACAATGTTCAGTTGCATTGGGAGGTGAATTCCCCTATAGGGAGGTGTTTTCCCCTATTACTACAAGTTCCTGGGTGGTGAGTACCCAACTAATGAGTTTCCCTAGGGGAGGGGGACGGGGCATTCATTCATTTGCTTATGATATTTCTTGCTTTCATTTGGTTATTCTATGTTCATGCATTTGCTTATGGTATTTTCATGCATTCATTTATGCAATGTGTTTTCTGGATTCGAGTATTTTCTGATTCGTTTGCCTTATGTACATTCAATTGCTTAATGTATTTCCTTACTATTTCTTCCAGGATGTTTATCCTTGTTTACGTTAGCAATGTAATTTTGTTCTTTTGTGCCTTAATGCATTTAAATGTCTTTTCAATTTTCTATCATTATTCATGTTTAGTTTTCTTAAGGAAGGGAGATGTGCTATAACCTAATTCTTGGTGGTTGGTACATTTTCCTTATTCTTGTTCTTTGCCTTGCACCTCAGTCTATGGTGATGTCATTTGGAATGTTGAGTGTGTGTGGCTTGAGGAGATGTCAATTGGAGCCCATGAGCTGAGCAGCTAGGAGGCTGCTCCTGGTGGGGCATTACATGGATTTTACCACCTTCCAGTTACCTATATGTGAAGCTGTTACCTTATGAATAAACCTACTACGTGTTTCTACACTACCTGTCTACGAGACATTCTTGAATTTAACATAGACATTTTGGAATGACTGATGTCCGCTATATGTCTTAAAATGGTTAACCACACTTACAAAGCCTGGAGAATCGGCTCTGGGATTTGTAGGGGTGTTCTGCTCATGCATAGGTACCCTCACACTTATAACGAAGCACCCTGCCCTCAGGGCTGAAGAGCCTGCTATAGGGGTGACTCATAGGTTTTAACTGCAGTGACCTCAGATATTAGGAAACTTATATCTGCTGTGAGAGGTGCAAGCACCAACTCACACAGGCTGCGATGGCAGGCCAGTAGTCACATTTTAGGTGAACTCCCATGGGTGGCACAAAACATGCTGCAGCCCATGGGAGACCCTTGGTGTACCTATGCCCTGGGTACCTTCATACCATATATTAAAGACTTATAATGGTACACCAGTAGCCAATAGTGGAGGTGTCAAAGTACTTACCATGTCACTTTAGGTGATAACGCGCAGTTGCTTTGGTCCTACTGAGCAGGATTCCAGCTAACTAGGTCATAAACACAGACACCAGGCAAAAAGTTGAGCTAACCGTGCTAGAAGGATCCTACCTTGCTACAGTCATAGTCAGCAATCAATCATAGCAGTCATAGCATTTGTAAAGCGCGCTACTCACCCGTGAGGGTCTCAAGGCGCTGGGGGGGGGGGGGGGAGGGAGGTGCTGCTACTGCTCGAACAGCCAGGTCTTGAGGTGTCTCCTGAAGGTGAGGTGGTCCTGGGCCCTGTCCCTCAATTCCAACCACCAACTCCTCAGAGATAACAGCGAACACCTGCTCCTCAAAGGGATCCCGCTCCTCCTGAGGTGCTGGACTACCACCTGCGGTCTGTAATGCTGCCTATAGATTGATTGCCAGTTTCTCCTTAGTTATGTGCTTGGCATCATAAAAACACTTCTTATAGTCCATCATTATCCTCTTGACTTTGGCTGCGCTGTTCACCCTGTCCACTATGGACTGCCATATGATTTTTTTTTTGCCCAATGACACTTTGGAGCTGACAATAGCTGGTGTTGGTGCTCCGTCACTGCCGCAATCAAGATCTTATTGTCCTCCTGACTGAACTTGCACTTCCTGTGTTGTCCTGTGCTGTGACGACATTAGGCCGGCTAGCATGTATTTTCTCGCAACTGATTGGCCGGACGTCACTTTTTGTACCATTGCATGATTCTTTTTATCAACTTGAAGCTCATTTTAGCGTCATTTATTTCAGCCGCTGATCCGTCCTAACGCCATGTCTGCATTGAAAATCCAACGCTAACATGGCGTTAGGGAGTGTCGTAGGGCAGCAGTTAACTTTTTGACACTCTGCTGCGGCAAAACAGAAGAGCCCCATTTCTAATAAATATCCCCCTTAGTTTTGAAAAGCCCAAGATTTTTATAGTGAAATCACACTCTCCCCATGGTAGATGCTTCACAGAGTGGAGAAGGAAGGGAGTTTCATTTTTTAAGCTATCGATATTTCATTGACTACAGATGTTATCTTTACGTCTGTTCCTAATTTTATTTCATATGTGGTTGCTAGCCTTGCATTTGTCAAATACTGTCTGCATTAATTTGTTATTTCTAATGATGATCCTGCAAGGTATAGCCTCTTTTAAAATTAAAGGTGATTGTAGAGCGGCTTTGGCTGATATGGCTTTGGTGGATCAGGCCAAATTGACACTAAGAAACATATCTGCATTGAAGTAAAACATGCAGGGGTAGATTTACCAAGATTGTGCAGAGTTACACAAGTGGTGCAAAGTATCTACTTTGTAGAACAAAAGTTATTTTGCACTGTGCCAACTCTACCTGGCCTCGATCCTGCTATTGGCCTCTGCCTGACAACCTGTGAGTCTCTAAATGACTCCCCTGAAATTCTGGGGGGCTTTAGAAGAGTACTCCTGTGGTTGCTAGGCATTTAAAAGACTAAGGGCCTCAAGTATAAAGGAATTGATGTAGGGCAGCGCCAGAATTCTTCTTGCTGTGTTATGCTGCCCTACCCCAATGTGAAAGGGCAGCAATGCACCCTATTTATGAAATATTGTGTATTCCTGTCCTTTCCCCTCTGCTGGCACACAATTTGCTGCCTAGTGCCAACGTAGGCACCCTTGCACCATGATGCAAAGGTGCTTTGTTGCAGGCAGGATACTTTTTGGGCTGGAAGGGGCACCTTCCTGCACAAAAACAATCCAGAGAGGTGTTTTTCTCATTCTATGTGTAGTATCGCAGAGATACGTTCTAGTGTTCCAGTATGCTTGTCACACACTGAACACCCACCTACCACAGGCGTCATCAGTCAGATGACCCCACTAAAATAAAAGGGGCTGAGCGCACGTGCTCAGGGCCAGTTAACCCAGTACCTCACTGTGTCTGTGTCACCTAATTTACCAGCACGTGGGCCTAGCGCCCCACATCATTACACTATGTATGCTGCAGAATGCAACACCTGTGGAAAAGGGGAAGAATGAGGAGAAATTAAAACAATTTTCCTTGTTACACCTGCTCTGGGAAGGTGCTGCCCTAGGTTTACATGATTTTGTAAATCTGGCCAGTTTTAAAATCCATGGGTGTTGCGTGGAAACACACTGCAATGCCCATGGAATGTCTCCTTCATGCAGAGTAAGGCAACCCAGCGCTTTGCACTGCCTTGCTTTACCCCATATCTGTGAGACCATGCAAAGCCGCGCAGGATGGCTTTGCATCGCCTCATAGATATGATAGAGTGACCTGCGCCACCGGAGCATCAAGAAAGTGATGCTCCAGCTGTGCAGGCCTCATGTAAATAATATACCTGCTTTGGGCCAAATATTGTTATTAGGAACTAGAGAATTGAACTTTTACATTTAGTAAAGGGAGGCAAGGAGCATAATGTGGATGAAAACAAGACACTACCTAATTCTATAACTGAGGAGAAAACTTTGATTAGCAATAACTGCAGAGGCTTATTGTCTGTTCCACAAATAATAATAATTTTTGTAAAAAAACAAAAAAGGCTAATAACATTTATTAAGAATCCCGGCTGGCACCTACAGTACAAGGACATTAAACTAAGAAGGGAGCTGTTTATTTGTTCTATTTACTTGAGCCTACTTCAGTTCATCTGTTGGCCAGTATCTAATGTTCTAGAATATATATATATATATATATATATTAATTATTAACACACAAAACAAGCAGGATTTGAATCAGTGTATGATCATTCTTGCCAATAATGCATTATTGTATAACATCTTCAACAGTGGTAGCGCATCACTACTGGCAGTATATTGATTGACTTTGGCAGTCTGCGGGTAATGCATCCCTCTTGCAGAACAGAACAGGTTATTTTCACCCCCTAGAAAGGAAGACCCCGTGCACAACCATGGTTCACACTTCCGCCGCTTCTGACTCGGAAGTTAAATCGACAGAAGTGGAACTGCACCATTGCTATGGGGGAGGGCACGCTTCATATCACCAGAAAGTTATCGAACAGCTGGTTGGTTCAATACCTTGCCCCGAGATTTTGGGTGATTTTATACCTCTATGCGAGATCTAGTTAAGTAGCGTGTTAAGCTGCGGGCGCATTCAATAAACAGACCCGTATTCGTGGAAGCATTACAGGTTTAGGTCATACAAGAGACCCCTCTGGAAGCTCTGCAAGCACGGAAATGAAGGGGCATATTATCAAGGGGGGGGCGATAGGCAATTTTCGCCGGTTTAGCGGCTAAGCGGCGAAAATTCTATTGTCCTATTAGCAAGCTGTCGCTAACAGCAGTTAGCGACAGCTTGAAGGCGATAGCGAGCGGTTTGGTGCCCGCTTTGCATGTCAGCGATATTTATCGCTAATGACATGCAAAGTGGGCGTACCCAACCCGTTAGCGACTGAAAGCAGTCGATAACGTCACTATCGCCTATTAACAAGTCTGGCGTAGCGATGGAAATATTCCCGCTATCGCCAAAAAGTAACGCCTGCGCTGACCAGTTCTTAGCCATGTTATCCAATGGGAGGTGGATAACATGGCTAAGAGCATTTCGTCGCTAATGCGAGAATATCGCTTTATTCTCAGCGATATTCTCGCATTTCGCCGCTATCGCTGGATATTTTAGCGCAATGGAGAAAAACGTTGCTAATAGCATGTTTTCTCCGCTAAAATATCCAGCGATAGGCAGCGATAAAAAAAAGTCGCTAAGCGCATTTAGTGATAAATATCGCTAGTTGTTGGTAATATGCCCCGAAGTCATTTCTGTTCTGGTCTTATGACAATAGGCAAAGTAATACAAAAAACAAGCACACGTTTTTAGTTGAACCCTGGAAAAACACACAATGCAATATGGATGCGAATGCAATATGGATGCGAATGGGTGCAGTACCAGAGGCTGTCGCACGGTGTCCCTACAGGGACATCTTTTGACGACCTGTGTACCTGCACCTTCACTGCTGACGATGGAATCTGATAGGCACGATTCATTCCAGAGCTGTCAACGCCTGATAGTTTGCAGTATTTTTCTTTTGTGTGTTATCTTTGATACATTAAATAGGGAGGGAAAGGCGCCAGTTCTGTGTCGAGTTTCAGGTCTGTACTCTGTCAATATCTGCGCTGCTCCAACTCTTCCTGTCTTTTTGTGTTTTGTGCTTGCAGGATTCAAAACTGCAACTCACCACTTAATTTTGAAACCCCCAAGATTTTTATAGAGAAATCACGCTCTCCCTGTTGTTGATGCTTCCCAGTGTGGAGAAGGAAAGGAGTTTCATTTTTAAAGCTATTGATTTTTAATTGTGTACAGATGTTATCTTTCTGACTCTGCCTGTTTTTATTTCATCTTTGGTTGCTAGGCTTGTATTTGCCAAATATTATCTGCTTTAATGTTTTATTTCTAATAATGGTCCGGCAAGGTATAGCCTCTGTAAAATTAAAGGTGATTGTAAAGCAGGCTTTGGATGATATGGCCTTTAGTGCATCAGACAAAATTACACCAAGGAACATCTGGGCACTAAAGTAAAACATGCAGGGGTAGATTTGCCAAGACTATGCAAAGTTACACAAGTGGTGCAAAGAATCTACTTTGCAGAGCAAAAGGTACTTTGCAATGTAAAGGTGCCCTTTTCTCATGCAAATGGTGCTGCTCGCTGCTTTGCTTCCAGGGGGCTTTACGTGGACGTAACTTGGGCAGACATTTCAAACACCTATAATTTTTGACAAAAAGTCCAATCTACCACGATTTTACATATTGAGCTTTGCCTCCTTGGAGCAGCCACTAACTTAGAGAAGTGTTTTTATTTCTCTAAGATTTTTATATTTGTATGCATACTGCACTGTACTGCAGACATTTAATTTGTGTCTATGCATAGAATTTTAAACTGGAAACGTATTTATTGTATTTTTAGAATTTTATATAGCGCGTACTAGATCCGAACCATCGGGTATCAGAGCGCTTTACACGAGCACCAGTTTTGTTACAGATGAACACAATTATTTTTTTTGTTAGGCACAGGCAATTAAGTATTTTGCCCACAATCACAGGATGTTGAGCGTCGTTGCCAAGACTCGAACCCAGTTCACCGGGACCGAGTTCGACCGCTCTAGCCGTAAGGCTACATCCTCTCCCTGTATGCTTCTAGTACAAATCCTAATCTAGACATCACATGCACACCCCTGTGCACCATGGTGCAAAGGTGGTTTGGGCACTGGTTCAAGGAATGATAGCAGCAGCATGCAATTAAATATGACTATGCGCTGCATTTTTCCCCTTGAGTGATGCTGTAACATTGGTTTCTGGTTTGCGCCAAAATTAATGTTTGTCTCTTAGTAAATAATTTTCACAGACAAAAGTAGTTTGGAATGTATACATGTGACACATTCACAAAACGGCATAAGTAGAATTGGAAAAAAATCCATGATACAAGAAAACAGAATCACATGCAAGGATGCAAATGTGGAATGTGAAGGAGTACAATAGCTGCAGAAAGTTGGGTCCATGGTGGCTACGACAAGAAGCTTACATGTGAATCCAAAGTCATTTGTCTGTTTTACCATAACTTTATCTTATTGTTGGACTCAATCGCAAAGCTGTAACAACTTTTGCTACTGGATTTTGAGTCTTAAAAGGAGTCTTTAAGGATCAGTGATATGACTGCTTCATTTTTTTTATCTTCTGGTACAGTAAATTGTAGGGGACAATTAGCAATGCTGCCTTGGTTTGAGCACAGTTAAAACTGAGTGCATTTTTCATGCTAGGTTCCTGAAGCCCTGCGTGAAGATAGCACGTTACCCCCCTTAAATGGCCACGTTCACATCCCAAAAGGCTAACAGATGTGTTCGAAGGACCCTGACTTGATGTCAGGAAAGCCAAAACTAGAGGCGCAGTTACAAATCAGGAGTTACTTTGCAGCTCCTCCTGGGCCTAGATGCTGATTTAATTTTGACAGTTTAGCATCAGTGACTACACTGTGGGAGGCTAGGGTCGCAAGCAAGTCAACACAAACCTCCAGTCTTTCTCACTGAAGGGAAATAACTCTACCCTTGTAGTTGCCTACAAAGTGGTGTGCAAATTACCACAAACCTTGGTGTGAATAATTGTCTTTTATTGGTCTTAACCTACAGGGATGAGCTTGGATTCTCTTGACCTTGTTAGGCAATTTCCTTAGCTGGATTTATAAGTAGCTGAACTGATAGTTTTTTTTTTTTAAATATCTTTATTTATCATTTTCCAAATAATCAAACATCAGCTGAACTGATAGTTAATTAGTCTAAGCCTCCGCCAGCTTGCAGCCTGTGCTCAGCTTTGAATAGGTTTTAAACGGCTTCATGAGCAAACAGTAGGCTGACCTGAATGGCAGAGATGATTCCTCTGAACCTCACAGAAAATCAATGTAAAATCCTGCTTAACGGGGTTGATGAGCCACCTGTTACACCTGGGGCACTCTTGAAAGGGAGAGAACAGGATGTCAAGACAATTCTTGTGGATCACCTGCCTGATTGCAGAAGCACCATGCGCTTGTCCTGCTAGATGTCTGTCTCTGGGTTTTTGGTGTGGGTACAGTGCCTCCTTCAAACTGGATTTTAATGTTAGATGTGGGAAGACACTAGAATTATCATAGTATACTCCCCACACACACACTCCCAGCTTTCACTGCCCAAGTTGAGTGTTATCAAAGCCTTTAACTATCTTGGTTTTGCCCTGACACACTGCATTGTGGACCTCTGTGCAGTATGGTAATCAGGAACTACTGCATAAGTAGGGAGATCAGCTCATGGGAACTTTTACCCCATTGGTTAGGAATGGGCAAGGAATTACCCCATTCACTAGCTCCTGTCAGGCATAAATGTGGCCTCTGGGCTCCCATTTCAGAACCCTTTCTGGACCTGCAAAATATCAATAGAGGACTGGACCTTCTGTCTGTGACCTGAGAGGACATCGGAAGGACTGGATCTGCTCCCTCTTGTATCAAGGAAAAAGAAGTGAACTTCAAGTGGAACATCAAACTGCAAGAGGCCTTTTCTTGGAAGTACCCAGCTGACCTGTGCCAACATTACCTGGCATTGACCCTGCTGTTTACCTCTGTCTGATATCTTGTGAGTCTCTAAGTGCCACCCCATAGATTCTGGGGGCTTTGCAAGTGTACTCCTGTGGTTGATAGGCATTTAAAAGACGAACAGCCTCATTGATGAGGAATTGGCGCAGGGGAGTGCCACAAGCCTTCTTGCTGCGCTACCCTAATGTGAAAGGGCAGGAATGCACCGTATTTATGAAATATGGTGCTTTCCTGTCCTTTCCCCATGCGCTGGCACACAATTTGCTGCCTTGCGCCTATGTAGGCACCTTTGCACCATGGTGCAAGGGTCCTTTGTTGCAGGCACAATTGTTTTTATGCAGGAAGGTGCACCTTCCGGCACAAAAAAAATCCAAAGAGGCATTTTCCTTGTTCTATGTGTGCTGCAGAATGCAGATGTCATGGAAAGAGGAATAATGAGGAGAAATTAAAACATTTGCCTTATTTCATATCTGTGAGGCCATGCAAAAGAGCGCAGAGTGGCTTTGCATTGCCTCGTAGATATGATTGTGAGGCCTGCACCCCAGAGCATAAAAAAAAGTGACGCTTCTGGCAGCGCAGGCCTCTTGTAAATAAGCCCCTAAGTCAGGAGGTAAAATTCTTAACCAGGATGAATCTGGTTTGTGTACCTGACTCGTGCTCCATTGCGGTCAGCCTGAAATTATGCCTGGATCGCTGTTTACTGCAAATTTATCATTCGTGCTTTGTGCTTTTTGGTGTTAATTTCACTTCTAAGGAAATGCCTCCTTTTGTATGGTCACCCCTAAGTTTTTCTATTGATACTGCAGGTTTTTTTACATTGAGGGGCATATTTTCATGCCCTGTGCTCCACTGCTGCGTCACTTTTTGGGATGCACTGAGGTGCTGAGTGGTGCTCCATGTTTACAAAGACTCGTAAAGTCACCCTGTGTGGCTTTTCATGTCCTTGTAAATATGGCCTCTTTTCACACAGTGCTTTGCGTGAAAAGGGCGTTCCGTGGTTGTTGCCGTGGGTTTTCCCATGCAACACCCATGGATTCTGCCTCATTCCCAGATTTACAATGTTTCATAAACCTGGGAATACTTCAGAATCCTACACCTCCCTAGGAGAGGCGTAAGGAGGTCCTAATTTTTTCCTCCTTCTATGCATGTTGCATTCTGTAGCAGACGGATCACTGAAATAATATCGACTACCAAAATATCGACTACCCAAAATATCGAGGAAAAAATATCTACAACCAAAATATCGAGTTTGTATGTACAAACAGGTAAGTACAAAAATATCGAGTACAAAATATCGTTTACAAAAATATAGTTGTAAAAAATATCGACTTTAATAAAAACAATGTTTAATTACATTAATATAAAAAATTAATTACTAAAATATAATTAACAATACTTAAAATAACTTTTAATAATTAAATAATTAATGAAAGTAAAAAAATAATATTTTTTTAATCATATTTCTTAAAACATATATATATATAGTAACAAAATGTAATTAAATAATAGCCAATATTATTAACGTACAAATACAAAAGAGTAAAAATTACTATTCCCACTGCAAAGAGTGCAACAGTGGATATATGACGTTACAACGCAACTTTTACAACGCACTACCATTACAACGTAAGTATTGGTAAGTATATAATAATTTTTTTAATTTAAATTATTTAAAATTATTTAAATATAATTTAATTAAATTAAATTATTGTAAATTTAATTTTACTTTATTTTTACACTGTACCCCAAAAACCCAAAACTGACCCTGAACCCTAAAAAAACCCTTTACCCCAAAACCCAAAACTGACCCTGAACCCTAAAAATACCCCTTTACCCAAAAACTAAAAACTGACCCTGACCCCTAAAAATACCCCTTTACCCAAAAACTAAAAACTGACCCTGAACCCTAAAAATACCCCTTTACCCAAAAACCCAAAACTGACCCTGAACCCTAAAAATACCCCTTTACCCAAAAACTAAAAACTGACCCTGAACCCTAAAAATACCCCTTTACCCAAAAACTAAAAACTGACCCTGAACCCTAAAAATACCCCTTTACCCAAAAACAAAAAACTGAACCTGAACCCTAAAAATACCCCTTTACCCAAAAACTAAAAACTGACCCTGAACCCTAAAAATACCCCTTTACCCAAAAACTAAAAACTGACCCTGAACCCTAAAAATACCCCTTTACCAAAAAACTAAAAACTGACCCTGAACCCTAAAAATACCCCTTTAATTTAACATAATTAGCAATTAATCAATTAAATTAAATTAATTACCAATTACATTTTAATTAATTAACAAATATTATTTAATTACCAATTAATTAAATATTACTACCAATTAATACATTTACATATTTAATAAATAATAATTAAATTACTTCCCACCCTATTCCCCTATAAACCCACAACCCGCTACAGGAAATACATTATTTTAATTTACATAATTAGCAATTAATAAATTAAATTAAATTAATTACCAATTAAATTTTAAATAATTAACATATATTATTTAATTACCAATTAATTAATTATTACTACCAATTAATAAATTTACATATTTAATTAATTATAATTAAATTACTTCCCACCCTATTACCCTATAAACCCACAACCCGCTACAGAATAAAATTACACAATAATTTAAAACAAATAATCAATTAAAAATAATTATAACATAAAATGACACTTTTCACACATATTATAACATAAAAACACTATAAATAATTACATATTATTTAAAAAACGATATTTTTTACTATCTAGATTATATACTTGGATATTTTCACTTTCTATATTATTTACAGTCGATATTACTTCACTTACCTTAAAAACGATATTTTGGCTGTCGATATTCTGTCCTGTCGATATTTTCTCCAAACGATATTTAAAACTCGATATTCTGTCCAAACGATATTTTGGAGTCGATATTATGTCTGTGCACCGTAGCAGACATATAGGGCCCGATTCACAGAACTAACTTAAGACAAAATCCTAAACTTACTACCATTTTGGTATTCACAGAAGGCACTTACTCATTTTGGTATTCACAGAAGGCACTTACTCATTTCGGTATTCACAGAAGTTAGGAGTCCTAACTTTAGGACGCCTAAATGCCTTCTGTGAATACCGAAAGTCCTAAAGTTAGGATTTTTCTCAATTTAGTAGTAGTAAAGTTAGGATTCCTAACTTTAGGACTCCTAAATGCCTTCTGTGAATGCCGAAAGTCTTAAAATTAGGATTTTTCTCAATTTAGTAGTAGTAAAGTCCTAATTTTAAGACTTTCGGTATTCACAGAAGGCATTTAGGATTCCTAAAGTTAGGAGTCCTAACTTTACTACTACTAAATTGAGAAAAATCCTAGTTTTAAGACTTTCGGTATTCACTGAAGGCATTTAGGAGCCCTAAAGTTAGGAGTCCTAACTTTACTAGTCCTAAACTGAGAAAAATCCTAACTTTAGGACTTTCGGTATTCACAGAAGGCATTTAGGCGTCCTAAAGTTAGGACTCCTAACTTCTGTGAATACCAAAATGAGTAAGTGCCTTCTGTGAATACGAAAATGGTAGTAAGTTTAGGATTTTGTCTTAAGTTAGTTCTGTGAATCGGGCCCTTTAAGAGGAAAACACCTCTTGTGATTGGTTTTATGCAGGAAGGTGTCCCTTGCTGCACGCAAACAATCATCCCCAGCAACGCAGGCACCATTGCACCATGGTGCAAGGGTGCCTGCGTTGGGGCATGGCAGCCTATTATGCGTCAGCGCAGGTGAGGGCCCAGGGATACATCATATTGTTGTAAACATGATGTATCCTTTTGCTCCGAAAGTAACGCAGCGTGGCACAGCCAAATGGCTTGCAGCACCGCGCTGCGTTTCTTCGTTGTAAATATGACCCTGAGAGTGCACTGAGGCCTGCAAACCAGACCTCAGTGCCAGTGCTGTGAGCCTAAAATGTATGTCGAATTGGCTATACCCAATTGGAAATAGCTAACTTACCTCTAAATCCCTCCCCCAGTCCACCACTGCAGACTGGTAGAGCAGTTGTGCACTGTTAGCCTGACTTTGCCAGTTGTAGAAATAGGAAAGCCACCACTTCCCCTGGACATGTTATGTTAATGTTAACTACATTGTAAAGCGCAGCTGCTACCCGAAGGTGTCCTGGCGCTGAGGTGAGGTCCTACCCGTGGATTGCAAAAGTGAATGTTGCTGGTTAGTTGTTAAAGAGCCAGGTTTTTAGGGCCTTCCTAAAGATTAGCAGATTAGTCATGCTTCTTAGATGTAGAGGAAGCGAGTTCCAAGCCTTGGCTGCACTGGTAGTGAAACTCCTCCCCCCCCCCCCCCATTTAGCTTTTTTCATTTGTGGTGTTGCTACAAGTTTGGTATTTGATGTTTTTTTTGGTATATGCCTTAGATATTCTGGCCCAGATCCCTGCAGGGCCTTGAACACCAGGCAAAGGGCCTTAAATTGGGTGCACTTTTTGACTGGTAACCATGTGTGTAAGTCACCCATCTGACAGGCCTACCGAACCCTAAAGGTAGGGTGTGACATAGACACAGGCAGAACACGTAGTTTACCTTTCCTGACAGTAAAACCCACAAAACTATTGTTTTTACTGTGGAAAGACTTGGTCACCCAAATGGCGAGTACAGGGTTACATGCTGACCCCTCAGCTGTACCAACTCCTGAATGGTGTGACCAATGTGGGCACTCCAAGGTATCAAAAACCTCAGTACATTAAGCCTGACTTGTATCTAAAGTCAAAATCAGTGTAACTTGTTGCAATGTGCAGCTTTAGCAAAGCTGAAAATTAGTTTCCTTTAAAACTCCTGTTCCTTTCCAGGCACATATGGAGCCTGCCCCACGAGATAGCTTTCTGCTATCTTGGAGAGACGTGCCAACCTCTCTCAGAACGAGATCCATGAGAGAGAGCAGGCCAGGGAAGTGTCACCTCTCTCCTATAGGAAGCCACTTAACTATTAGCCCCTAAAGGCAGGCTTCAAAAGTGAAGCTCCCTTGAAGTGCTGATGTGGGATACCAGGGGATGGGCTGCCCCATTGTGATTCTGTTGTGTTTGTATAATTTACTGGATCCCTCCTGAGGCGGAAGCCGGGAGGTAGACTGCTGTATCTGTGTACTCTGCTGAATACTAGCGTGTGGTTCACTTAATTTTAAAGCGGCGAATTTTAAAATCCTATTTGCACTTCCCCTAGCACTTGTTATTATTTGGTCCGTGTCATTCCCTTTCCCCCGCACTTTGGCGGTCCCAGCCGATCTTAGGGCTGAGTACCGAGTCCCGGGAGAATATTCCCGACAGCGGACATCTTGGGTGGGAGGCGGCAGCATTGTCAGCGCTCTAGCCATCCCTACTTAAAGAGCTCACTTCAGACAGACGCGAGATTTTTTTGTGTTTGTATAATTTACTGGATCCCTCCTGAGGCGGAAGCCGGGAGGTAGACTGCTGTATCCGTGTACTCTGCTGAATACTAGCATGTGGTTCACTTAATTTTAAAGCGGCGAATTTTAAAATCCTATCTGCACTTCCCCTAGCACTTGTTATTATTTGGTCCGTGTCATTCCCTTTCCCCCACACTTTGGAGGTCCCAGCCGATCTTAGGGCTGAGTACCGAGTCCCGGGAGAATATTCCCAACAGCGGACATCTTGGGTGGGAGGCGGCAGCATTGTCAGCGCTCTAGCCATCCCTACTTAAAGAGCTCACTTCAGACAGACGCGAGATTTTGTTGTGTTTGTATAATTTACTGGATCCCTCCTGAGGCGGAAGCCGGGAAGTAGACTGCTGTATCTGTGTACTCTGCTGAATACTAGCGTGTGGTTCACTTAATTTTAAAGCGGCGAATTTTAAAATCCTATCTGCACTTCCCCTAGTACTTGTTATTATTTGGTCCGTGTCATTCCCTTTCCCCCGCACTTTGGCGGTCCCAGCCGATCATAGGGCTGAGTACCGAGTCCCGGGAGAATATTCCCGACAGCGGACATCTTGGGTGGGAGGCGGCATCATTGTCAGCGCTCTAGCCATCCCTACTTAAAGAGATGGGCGTGTCTCCGCGCAGCGGACGCGATCAGCGGACGCGCCGCATCAGCGCCGGAGTCACGCCAGAGTCCAGCCCGTCTGCGCCCGTCCGTGCCGCGTACGTGCCAAGGGCCATGGCCCAATCATTTTCATCATATGATGAGCAAAAACAGGTAACATCTCCTGCCGACTTATGCGTAAGTAAAGATGCGCACTCATTTATAAAATACAACTTTGAGCAGCTGCGGGCTTTAAGACCTCCCCTGATAACGAAATGTAGCCCACTGCACTTAGATGGAAACAGGACAGTTTGTAACAAATGCAATTTCTTTATAACCCCAGAAGGTACCAGGGCTATAGAAAGTAGAGGCAAGATGACGAAATACCCTGTCTCTAAAGCAAAAACATTCTCCTTCCTTAGCCTAAATTGTCGATCTCTACCGAAACACAAAGTGGAGATTTTCAATCTATTGATAGATGAAGAACCGGACGCCTTGTTCCTAACAGAAACATGGCTCCAGGAAAGCTCAGGGCCGGAAATTGCTGAAGCTCTACCAGATCAGTATGCCATAGTAAGATTAGACCGAAAAAATCAGTTAGGAGGAGGGAGCGCCATCATTTTTAAGAAGGAATTTATCTGCGACTTCACTAAACTACTCTGCCCCAATTGCGAAGCAGCCACATTTAAGCTTGCTCTCACCCCAATTATACACTATCTGGTGCACTTATATATTTTCCACCAGGGACGGCGTCAACTTGGGGGACAACCCTTGCTGAATTTATTGGCCCTTTAATCATGAAGACATCCAATTTTTCTATTATTGGTGACATGAACTTACATTTAGAAAACCCTAACTGTTTAAAAGCCTCAGAGTTTATAGCCGATCTGGCGTCCCTCAACTTAACCCTGAGGAATACTGGACCTACGCATAGTGCAGGACATTTTCTTGACCCAATTTTCTCGAACATTAAAGAAATCCCCACCTCTCCTGCCCTACCTATTAGCTGGTCAGATCATCATTTAATAAAATTATCTCTCCAAGTCACTATGTCAAGAAAGGAAGGCACACCTATGCAAAACCAGTTTATTAGAAACTGGAAGAAACTAGATGTGTATGCTCTAAATATCTTCCTTAATGCACACGCACCCTGTTCTGAGTCATCGGTTCACAATCTGTCTGCAGCAGTTCAGAAATGGCTTATGACAGCCATTGACAGCTGCTTACCTAAAACTAAACTAAAATGTAAAAATCATCGACTCCCTGCTCCATGGTTTACGGAAGCATTGAAGCTAGAAAAATCCAGGTGCAAAAACCTAGAACGCATGTGGAGAAAGACCTATTCACCAGAAGCTAAAAAAGATTATAAAAGCAAATCATGCGCTCTGTAGCAAAGCTAGAGCTGAATTTGTTTGCTCTACTATTACAGAGGTATTAAATCGATCTAAAGCTCTCTTTAAAATGGTGAAAGAGCTAGCTGGCTCAAAAACATTACAAACTCCGCCAGATTTAAATAAACAACAATGCGATCTTTTAGCTTTGTTCTTTGTTAATAAAGTGGACAAAATCTATCAAGGAATAGAACAAGCCCAGAATAAAAGCCACCAGGCTAACATGGCTTCACATAATATACCTTCTGATGTATCGAGTAATAATAACACTGATAAATGGTCCTCTTACGCTCCTAGTAGCCTATTAGATAATTGGCCTGTGCTTAGTACTGACACCGTCATTGAGCTACTTAGTACAATCAAATCTGGCTCACCTAATGATCCACTACCATGTTCAGTACTAAAAAAACTCAATAAGAAGTCTATGGCTACCATTACAGACCTCCTAAATGTGTCCCTTCAGGAGGAGTCTGTGCCAAATGAATGGAAACTCGCCATGATCCACCCCTTGCTAAAGAAGGCTGGTGCCGACCCTAATTTACCCACAAATTTCAGACCGATTTCCTTGTTACCCATATTTGCAAAAATCCTAGAGAAACACGTACACCGTTCCTTGACGGAATTTATTACAGCCCAAGGTCTGCTGCCCTCCCAACAGTCAGGTTTTCGATCAGGTTTCTCTACAGAGACATCTTTACTTGGTGTCACGTAGAACATTCGCGCAATGCTGGACAAAGGTGAAATGGTTGCACTAGTGTTATTGGACCTTAGTGCGGCATTTGATACCGTATCTCATACGGTATTAATGATGACACTACACAAAATGGGCATTAGAGGCTCGGCTCTTAACTGGATGAAATCACTGCTGGAAAAACGCACTTTCCAAGTTTTCTCCCGATTAGCGTGCTCAGACATTCAGACTTTTAAACATGGAGTACCTCAGGGCTCCATATTAAGCCCGCTACTATTCAATCTTTATATGAGTCCACGGGCAAAGGTAGCGGAAGAGACGGGACTACAAATGTTCTCCTATGCTGATGATTCTCAGCTGCTCTTTTCGCTTTCCTCTGCAAAAAACGAAAACTCATCTACTTTAAAACAGGGACTTGTGAAAATTGCAGGATGGATGCAAGAAAACTTCCTTAAATTAAACGGTGATAAGACCGAGGTGATGATTCTTGGCAAAGACAAAGAACTGTGGGGCCCCCAACATTGGCCACAAGAAATGGGCCTTCTTCCGGTTCCCGTAATGCAGGCTCGCTACTTAGGCATCATTGTTGATGACTCTCAACATGCATCAGCAAGCAGTGAAGACGTCGGCTACCTGCTTTGCTATCTTAAAATGACTTAAAAAGATCTGTTGAATGTTGCCAGAATCCACTAAGAAAACTGTAATCAACGCTTTAATTACATCAAGGCTAGATTACGGCAATGTATTATATCTAGGAGCAAAGAAGGCAACGTTTCGTAGGCTGCAGACAGTCCAAAACGCTGCGGCCAGGCTGTTATGCAAAATCCCAAATACGACATCTACCTCTAAGTATATTCGTGACTTACACTGGCTAAGAGTGGAAAATCGGATTAAATTTAAATCACTTTGTTTTATGTATAAAATCTTCACAAAAAGTGCCCCAAAATACCTGCAAAGCCTAGTGTCCCTCTACTGTCCTGCTCGAGCCCTCCGATCTGCCACAGCTAAGCATTTTGTGATTCCCAAGACCAAATTGTCACGTATGGGTGGCAAATCTTTTTCTTATCTTGGACCCACACTGTGGAATTCAATGCCACTCTCTATACGAAATGAGACTAGCTACATGAAGTTTAGAAAAGCCTTAAAGGCCTGGCTGTTTAACATCTAAATTATGTCCCGTAATAGAAAACCACCGATTCTGAAAGCGCCGGTAAACCCTTTGTTGGGTAGCTGTTGCGCTCTACAAATATAAATAATAATAATAATAATAATAATTGTTGAGGTAGGCAGGCTAGCATAGGGAGCACAGAGGGGAAACCATTTGCCAAACTGGTTTCCCCAGGGGTGTGTGTCCTTGGGGTAGTCACACCCCGGCGGTGGGTTTGGGAGGTGTGTACATCAGGAGAGCGGTCTCGCCATCTTGGTAGTGGGCAGAGTGGTGCATTGGGGGATAGCCAGATATCAAGCTCAGCAGTAAGTGGTCACCAGGAGCGGGGAGACCTGGTAGCCCTTTAACTACCAACCACATCCTGCTCTGAGGGCACTTTCTAAGCTTAAAGAGGGCACCCCTGGCAACAAGCACTCGACTGAGTTGGAAGAAGGACTGAATGAGGTGTGCCCTGCTGCACCGAGGGACCAACAGAGAGAGACTGCACTGCTGAAGACTGCACCTGGTGGCTAAAGAAAAGAGGTAATGTTCCTGCCTTGTCCTGCTTAAAGAAGGAGTTTATATCCAGAGCCATGTCAAGCCAAGATATGCCAAGGGTCTGCCAACTTGCCTCCTTTTTACAGCACAGGGACACAACAGCTGAAGAATCCTGCTGGGGTAAGTTGGTAGCCCAAAGCCTTCAAACCGCTACCACCGCCGCCTTGCAGCACCAAGTACCGAGAGCTGCAGCACAGAGCTGCACCCAAGTTTGCTGAACCTGAGAGTGTTTTTGCAGAGCTGCTGGGACCCTCAGAAGGAGAGTTATAGTCTCAGGAAGGATTGACCTGTGAGTGTGACGATGGGCGACTGGTAGTCCAGTTGTGAATGGTCATTGCCCGAACTCGAGAGGACTTTGTGAGACTTTTACCCTCCAAATATGACCCCTTCTCTTACTCCGTGACTCCCCAACAGTAAGTTATGAGGGATGAGATACACAGGCACTCTGCAGAGTTGGTGGGGCGGGGTAGCCAGTTTTAAGTCCACAATGCAGGGAGGGGGGAGGGGAACTAGTTTTTCTGGTTGGGGTTAGCAGAGTTTCTAGATACACAAAATCGTTTGGGGTAGTGGCAATGCATGGTTCATGTCTCAAAAAATTAACAGCAGCAGAACAGGATGTCGAGCGAAAGGCCCTGAAGGTAAAAGTAAAGCGACCTCCCAAAAGGGTGCCCTTAGAAACAGTCTCTCAAGAGGCCTGGGCAGATACACAATATCTGAGATAAACCTGCTTGTAACTTCAAAATTCTATCATGGAATGTCAGCGGCCTAGGAGATTAAATGAAAAGAGGGGTGGTATTGCAATATCTGAAACGTCAAGTACCTGACGTAGTAATGCTACAAGAAAACAAATACAGGGTGACTCTTACTGTGTGCTCAATATCAATTAGCGGCCCATTCAGGCTACACCAGGGGCTCAAGAGGAGTTGGTATACTGCTTCGTAAATCATTTCCATTTACGATACGAAAAGTCACACGCGATTCACTGGGTGCTCTGTAACACTGTAGGGACACTGGGAGGGTCGACTTACACATTGGGGGATATTCTCAAGAACGTGTGATAATTACCGCAAATTTAGCTTAATGTGACTCTTCACATTGCAGTCTATCGCGAGAAAATAACACCGTGTTAACTTTGTAGTCTCAACACGGCGGTACCATGCGATGGGCGCACGATAATGCATTAAATGTCTGCAATAAACTCAACACGACACCGCAAAAATCCGAAACACCAAGGCAAAAACAGTTGCGATGAGGCCAATCTCGATACAAAAATCAGCGAAAACCAGCGACAGGGCCTGCAATCCACACATGTCGGGCAGAAAAATCACCATAAAAGTGGAAAAATAACATACAAACAAAAGCCAAACAACAGCGAAGCACAATGGATGTTGCTGAAGAAAGTACAGAGAACAACCTTAACCCCACAAGCCCCCCGGAGGACCCAGCCTGGGACCTCGGGGTCAGGGAAGGGAAAGGACCAGAAGAGTAGGAAGAAGCGGTTCAGTCCGTCGGGAAAACAAGATCCTGATAACGGAGGTGGTAGAACACCATCAACTACTGTTCGTCACCTCCACTGTGTCATTGGCAACAAAACATGGAATATGGCAGTCCATCGTGGACAAGGTGAATGAAGTCGGAGTGCTGAAGAGGACAATGGAAGAGGTCAAGAGGCGCTGGAATGATGTGAAGTGCAAAACCAAGCAGAAACTCACAAACAACCGGAAGGCAGCAATGCAGACTGGAGGTGGGAGTCCTGTGCCACAAGCGGAGCTGGACGATATGGAGGAAATGGTGTCCACAGTCATCAGTGGGGAGACGGTGGCAGGAGTTAGCGGACCAGACACTGCTCAACATGACCTGACACAACAGCACCAGGGTGAGCAACAACCAGGGACTGGGGGGATGGGGAAGATGGGCACAATGGCACATATGCACAACTAATTAGAGCATATCTGTAGACAGACCATGCCCCGGACCCCCAACTCCCACCAAGAGACCAATGCACCCAAATATGCAATATCTCAGCACTGTAGAAGCACAGAAGTCAAAGGCACACCGCATGAAAAGTAGAAGGGGCAGCAAAATCAGAGCTGCAGGGGCAATTCCCCCAAAATGCAGCACATACACATAACATGCAGAGCACATCAACATTGACAATGATGTGGTACAAACTGCAACACGTCCACAACAGAGGACACAACTAGTGCCTCTTGTGTGTAGAAACTGTCCAATCACATTTGGCATTGCAGGGAAATGTGAGTTGATAATGTACAAGTACAAATACACATCTGTGATGTCAAAATGTCCACTATCCCCCATCAAATAGGCAGCTCCTCCCAAACAGCCACAATGTACACTGTCATGCAGTCTGTATGTAAACATGTACACTGCAACAACATACATGTGAACACAATGTTAAACTGCAACTCCCCTTTGTGAGAAGTTGGCCTGATATATGATGCTCACTAGTTCTAGTGATCACCTTGTATCAGTCCAAACAACCCTTATGGTGATTGGTTGTAAGTCAACCTTATAGACCAGCTATCATGGTAGCATGTACAAAGCAGTCTTAGGCTAAACTCTTTTGGCATGTGAAGCCAGCTGTTTTACCACAATATAACCCCTTGAATACCAGATGAAAGGACACCACACAGGTTGTTATGAAAATAAACAATATATTTATTAATAACAAACACCTCTGAACTCTTTATGAGATCAGAGGGCTAAGCACATGACAATCTCTTAGGAAAAATACGATAAGTTGCACAAAATTACAATGGTGCCCTAGGGGCACGGCAAACCATATACTAAGTAAATCGTATAAGGAAATCGATAGAAGGAATGGAGCTGTCCAGAGGCTGTAGGAACGCTGGGACTACACTACCCTAACTTTAGGTAAGTAATAGGAGGCCCACGGGACGCGTGTGCAGAGTGTGAACTCACACGCGGGATGCGTAACAACGTCTATGGACAGTACAGTTCAAGAAAAAGGTGAGTACGGACAATCCTGACTAGTTAGGACTAAAACGACTGTGAATCTGGACACTAGGAGAGTCAATCTACCCTTGAGCACCAAAATGCTCTCGTTACCTCACCCACGGGCTGCGGGTGCATAGGTGCGAAGTCGTGTCGGGTTTCTGCGTTGAAGTCTATGGAGCCTGGAAGAAAAGATGCTGCAGGCGACCAGGAGGAAGATGTCCGGTGTGATCCAAGGGTGGATCAGAGATGCTGAATACCTGAAAGCAGTGGGGACAATGTTCAAAAGTCACTAGCCAGTGACTGGAGTGAAACCAGGAAGGAACCAGATGTCGTCGTCGCGATCAGGTGAAGAGTGGACGCTTGACTCTGCAGCCACGTGGACCAGGAGGTGTCTTCGACGACCAGGATGGAGGCACGAGCTGTCCCACGTAGGCTCTCGCTGTTGGCGGTGTCTGTTCCGGATTCGGCATCAACAGGCCTTGGCAAAGGCAACCCACGCGGTGAGTGGAAAAGGCGTCTGGTGCGGACTAGGAGAATCCGGGGTGCTCCTCTTTTGGAAGGGAGCAAGGGCCAGTCTGGAGCAACCAGGCCAGCAGTGTAGTTTTCAAAGTTCGTCGTCTAGGAGGCCACTAGCCAGCCGGCAAGTGACCAGACAACGCGTCGAGCAGCAAACAGGCAGAAGGGCCCCACGCAGATCTCGTGGAAGCTGGAGGGCTGATCTTCGGTGCAGGAGCTGCTCGGGGCTGGGGCTTCTCAATCCCCAAAGCACTTGGTTGAGTTTACCTCGGGAGTTGTGCTGGAAGCGAAGTGCAGTTTCTCCAAGATGGCCGGTCCCACGTGTCTCGTCGCACCCAGGGATCTCAGCTGTGCTGCAGATGTGAGTTGAGGTCGGAGAGGTCTGGGAATTCGGGTCTCGTCGGGCTCTGAAGTCTGGATCCTCGAGGGAAGACGACAAAGTGAAGCCGCTGGACGCTTGATGGTGCCTGCAGTTGCAGGGTGGACACTCCTTGCCCACAAGGGAGATTTCTTCAGTCTTCTGTGGAGCAGAACGTCGAAGTCCAGAGTTTCTTCTTGTAAAGTTTCAAGTCAGGATTAATCTAATTTGGAATGGGACCAGCTCCTACCTTTATCCTGCTAAAGGGGGCTGTACTACGACTAGGTCCCTCCTATGGGTGGGACCAGGAAGGGGGGTGGTTACACCCCCTATCCTTTGTCCGGTTTCGCGCCAGAGCTGGGGCAGGGATGCCCCCGCAACTGGTTTGAACCGGTGTATGCACAGGACACCTTGTGTGCCCCGGGCACATCTCATTCCTTTCAGGCCTGTCCTACCCAATACACAAAATCCTGTCCTGGGTGGTGCTAGCACCTCCCAAGGCAGGAAACCCTTTGTCCAAGCCGCCCTCGCTGGAAGGACTCCCAGCAGCAGGAGGTCAGACTTGTGTCTGTGGTGGCAGCATCCCTTTTGTGATGCCAAGGCTCGAGTTAACTTTAACTGGGGTTCACTGTTATATACATGTCGTGTTCCTCTAGAAGGGTGGAATGCTACCCCCGTCGCCAGAATTGGCGAGGGGGTAGTATTCCAATTCGTATGACACCTTACTCGACATGTTTTGATAATGTTATACCAGAGTTAGCATTCAACCGTGAGGATTATAATGCACTTAAGAGTATATGGTATAGCGTTATCATGGAACAGCTATTAGGACTTGGTTCCACAAGCTGCAGATGGGCTCAGCTCATGCCAGAGCACCATCTCACATAATTCCAAGTACTCTGCCTTCAGGATTGATTAGGCCTGCCATAGGAGTGACTGATAGGAATACATGTGTCAATTTTGGGGTTAGATATAGGTAACTATCTACAGCAAAGGGTGATTACACCACCTTGCCCCAGCTGTCTTACAAGCCAGTTGTGTCTGTTTAGATGGCCAGCCAGGGGTGGCATAATACATGCTTCAGCCCCTGGTAGGCCCTGGGTACACCTATGCCCTGGGTACCTAAGGTACACTGTACAGGGACTGATAAGGTGGCCCAGTACCAATTGGTAAATGCACCTAAAGTACATGGATGTCAATTTAGAGAGAGAACAGCTAGGCTGTGGGTCTGATCAGCAGGCCCACAGCCAGGGAAAGTCGTAAACCAGTGAAGCAAAAAGCAAAAATCTGGGGTGACCATAGGATTGCAGACCCCACTCTCCTACATAACCCCCCCCCCCAAACTTAGGGACATTAAACTAACCTTGACCAGGTGAGTCTTCCTGTTCTAAGTGGAAATACCTGGAGAGACCATCTGCATTGCCGTGGTCAGTCCCTGGTCTGTGCTCCACTGTAAAGTCCATCCCCTGTAGGGAAATGGACCACCTAAGAAGTTTGGGGTTTTCACCCTTCATCTGATTTAGCCATAAGAGGGGCTTATGGTCGGTCTGAATCTTGAAGTGAGTTCCAAACAAGTATGGCCTCAACTTCTTCAGGGCCCAAACCACAGCAAAGGCCTCCCTCTCAATAGCTGACCAACGTTTCTCTCTAGGGGTCAGCCTTCTGCTTATAAAAGCAATGGGCTGGTCATGACCATCAATATTCAGTTGAGATAGAACAGCTCCCACACCCAACTCAGATGCATCTGTTTGGACAATGAAGATTTTGGAGTAGTCAGGACTCTTGAGAATAGGTGCAGTACACATGGCCTGCTTCAGGTCATCAAATGCCTTCTGACAGCTAACTGTCCACTGAACTTTCTTTGGCATTTTCTTGCTTGTCAAGTCATTAAGTGGTGTCACAATGGACCCATAATTTTTTACAAACTTCCTATAGTAACCAGACAGGCCCAAGAAAGCTCTGACCTGTGTCTGGGTGGTTGGAGGAGCCCAGTCCTTTATGGCCTGTATCTTGCTCTCCAAGGGTTGAACCTGGCCTCCACCTAGAAGGTGGCCCAGGTACACAACCTGACTCTGCCCTATCTGGCACTTGGTGGCCTTGAGAGTGAGGCCTGCCTTTGCAGGGCCTCCAAAACTTTCCTCAGGTGGATCAGGTGATCCTCCCAGGTGGAGCTGAAGACAGCAATATCATCTAGATATGCTGCACAAAAGTCATCCAACCCAGTGAGGACTTGGTTCACCAACCTTTGAAAAGTGGCAGGTGCATTTTTCAAACCAAAGGGCATCACCACAAATTGGTAATGACCTCCTGGGGTAGAAAATGCTGTTTTGGCCTTGGCATCCTCAGCTAACCTGATCTGCCAATAACCAGCTGTTAGGTCAAATGTACTCAAGAAAGTTGCAGAAGCCAACTTGTCTATAAGTTCATCTGCCCTAGGTATTGGATCGACATCTGTCTTAGTGACAGCATTGAGACCCCTGTAGTCTACACAAAACCTCATCTCACTCTTACCATCCTGGGTGTGAGGTTTTGGCACTAGAACTACAGGACTAGCCCACGGGCTCTCTGAGGGTTCAATGACTCCCAATTCCAACATCTTTTGGACGTCTTTCTTTATGCAGTCCTTGACGTGGTCAGATTGCCTGTAGATTTTACTCTTGACAGGCAGACTGTCACCAGTGTCCACCTCATGGGTGCACCAGTTTGTCTGACTGGGTGTCAGTGAGAACATTTGTCTAAAAGATTGAAGAACTTGTTTGCAATCCTCTTGTTGATGCTCAGAGAGACTGTCAGAAAAGACTACACCATCAACTGACCCATCATCAGGGTTCTGAGTGAGCAGGTCTGGGAGTGGGTCACTCTCTTCCTCCTGTCCCTCATCTGTTGCCATGAGCAAGCCCATGTTTTCCCTGTCGACAAATGCCTTAAGCCTGTTAACATGAAGCACCCTGTGGGGGCTCCTGGGAGTTCCAAGGTCCACCAGGTAGGTGATCTCTCCCCTTTGCTCAATAATGGTATGGGGGTCCAGACCATCTGTCTTGGAGAGCTGCTGGGGCCACTGGCTCCAACACCCACACCTTCTGTCCTGCATGATAAACAGTTAGGACAGCCTTTTGGTCATGCCAAGCTTTTTGAAGTTCTTGGCTGGCCTCCAGGTTTTTGGATGCCTTCTCCATGCACTCTGCCATCCTGGAGCGGAGACCAAGTACATAGTCCACTATGTCAAGTTTAGGCTTTTTGAGAGGTAACTCCCATCCTTCCTTTACAAGACATAGGGGTCCTCTTACAGGATGCCCAAATAGAAGCTCAAAAGGGCTGTAGCCAACCCCCTTCTGTGGGACCTCTCTGTAAACAAACAGGAGACAGGGTAAAAGGATGTCCCATCTTCGCCTAAGCTTTTCAGGTAACCCTTTTATCATCCCTTTTAGGGTCTTGTTGAATCTTTCAACAAGCCCATTGCACTGTGGGTGATAGGGTGTGGTAAATTTGTAATTTACACCACACTCCTTCCACATTGCAGTCAAGTATCCTGACATGAAGTTTGCACCTCTGTCAGAGACAACCTCCTTAGGAAACCCCACTCTGGAGAAAACTCCAAGCAGGGCCCTGGCCACAACAGGAGCTGTAGTGGTCCTAAGGGAAATAGCTTCTGGATACCTGGTGGCATGATCCACTACCACCAGTATAAATGTGTGCCCAGATGCTCTTGGGGGGTCCATTGGTCCAACAATGTCTAGCCCCACTCTCTCAAAGGGTACCCCCACCACAGGTAGTGGTATAAGGGGGGCCTTTGTTGTGCCACCTGATTTGCCACTGGCTTGACAGGTGACACATGAGCGACAAAACTCTTTGGTGTCTTCAGACATATGAGGCCAGTGAAAGTGCGGGGCAAGCCTGTCCCAAGTCTTGTTCTGGCCTAAGTGACCTGCAAGGGGAATCTCATGGGCTAAGGTGAGAAGGAAACCTCTAAGAGACAAGGGGATGACCAGCCTCCTGGTAGCACCAGGCTTGGGGTCTCTTGCCTCAGAGTATAGGAGTCCTTCATCCCAATATACCTTGTGGGTACCTGTAGCATTCCCTGCAGCCTCAGCAGCAGCCTGCTGTCTGAGGGGTTCAGTTGCGCCTGTCTCAAGTCTGCCCTGGAAGGTCCCCCTGTCCCAAGAAACTCAACCTGTTCAGGTTCAAGCTCTTCTAGGACAGTTCCTTCTGGGGTCTTTGGGTCAGCCTCCTGAGAGGGCTGATCCTCAACCTGAGGCAGGGGGGAAGGCTCTGCCTTAACCCTACTGTTCTTCCTCTTGGGTAGTGTCTGGTCCATTCTTCCAGGATCCAGCACTTGTTCAGCTGGGCATTTCTTGGCCTGTGACCTGGTCACAGCAAGGACATGTGAGGAGAGACCTAGCATTTCTACATGAGTCCTGTACTCCACATCTGACCACAGTGAGGATTCCAAATCATTGCCCAAAAGACAATCTACTGGGAGGTCTGAACTAACTACAACCCTTTTGAGGCCAGTTACCCCTCCCCAGGAGAAGTTAACAATTGCCATACTGTGATTGGTAGTGACGTTGCTAGCATTGGTCACTAGGTAGTCTGAACCTAGCATGATCTGGTCAGGGTCCACAAATGTTGGTGTCACCATAGTGACACTTTACAAAAAACAGTGGTCCCTACATGTGGACAAGATAACATACAAAAATCATTAATCATACACCTGATAAGTAGTATGTCTTTTGTCCAGCCGGACAAGAACATTTATTTTAAATGTTCTGGTTGATAAAGTGAATTTTAAGAACCAAAAAAGATAACAAGTGGGCACAGCCGTGACCCACGACAATCAAGTGAAAACAACAAAGAAATGGCCAAAAGGGCAAAGCGAAAATCTGTCTGTATACTTGTGGTCAGTGCTACAGACTCAATCTCTTAAACATAACCATACCATTGCATCAAATAATATAGCATTATCATATTGCATATGGTTTTTTTTAGCCGACGACGTTTCAACGCCTTTTTACATTTGTGACATCATCATCAGGACAAGAATTATCAACATTATTGTTTTGTACAACAGTTATTAACACAATGCCTATTATCGCATTACTTTACATGAAGGAAATGGGAGGCAAGGGGGAAGGAAAAACAGGAAATATATATCAGTTTAGGCATGTTGGAGACAGTTTTTAAAAAAAAACGAGTGACTTGAGAATTGCGGCGAGTGAAGAGGTGAAGATTGTGACCTAGGAGGTGTTCAGGCATGCGTGGGGTTGGACGGAGCGGGTAATCGGCGATTGAAGGGGATAGTGATATAAACACGAGTTCAAGGTCTCTATTGAGATCAATGGGATGTGACGTAGAAATAATTTTATCAATATTGGCTTGCTGGCTAAGCGGTCGTTCTGGTGATCGAATGGAAATAAGTCTAAGGCAAAGGCATGGCTGGGTCGTGAATGACGTGAAGAAATAATGTGACTAGGTCTCTGGATGTGACAATAATCGCGGGCGGTGGCAGGAGAAAGAGCCGAGTAACCTACATGTTGGTTTCCTCGTAGGTTCAGGAATACTGATGAGTAAACGCTGATAGATGTACTTTCTGAGGAAAAAAAGGTGTGGGGTTAGTGATTCCGATCGTTTGTCTTAGGCGGAGTGCCGGAGTAAGGGGTTAGGACATATTTACCTTTCACATCAAGTCCAGGGCTTCCATCAGGTTTGTATGGATTTGCCAGGAAGGAACGTGATGGCTCAATCTAAACAAACGGAGCGGGGTAGGAGAGTTAGATACCTGCAATGCAGTGTATCAGATTGCTCCTTGCTTAATTACCAAAGGGCGAGAGTCACTTACTTGTGATGGCCGGAGCGCTATGGCGAATACGGCAGTCCGATGGGATCGATCTTCCGGTCAGCCAGAGGAACAGGCTTTTCAAGCCACATGGTCCGTGGAAACCGATGAGGGACTTACTGTGACTTGGTATCTGGTGGAGAATGTGCAGCAGTGAGGCAGCCATTTTGGAGTGGTGAAAAGATCATTGTGATTGTGTGACACTAATAGTGCAGCATGCACTAAGGGCAACAGGTGACTTTCTAAAAACGGTTTTCATTAACATAATGACATATAACAAAGATTACAATAAGGAGGTCCAGTCTTCAAGGCGGTTGAGGCCTTTTCTGATACTGTCAGTTTTTAAAATCCAATGCAGTTCCTCTTTATTGAGCAATTGGGAAAGGTCTGCTCCTCTGGGAGGTGGTTTGATGATAGAAACAACTGTCCAAAGTAATTCTTCCTCGCTGTGGCCTTTTTCATAGAAATGTTCCACAAGTGGTGCATTGGCTGTGTTACACCGGATCCTGCTTCGATGTTGGCCGATTCTTAGTTTTACTTTTTGACTCGTCTGCCCTATATAGATAAGCATGCAGGGACAGAGAATTGCATATACCAAATTCGCGGAGTTACAGTTGGAAAAGTATCTGCGGTCAAATTTAATAGTGCCATATTCAAAAGACTTTCCTTCAATGGTAGAGTCACAATAAATGCAATTCCCACATTTTGAATGGCCTGTTAGCGGTGGGAGACCCCATGCATCATTTATAGTAGTTTTTAGGGGTTGTATAGGCAGAGATGCTCTTACTAAGTGGTCTTTAATGTTCTTGGCCCGTTTAAAAGCAAACATTGGACGTTCTATTGTCAAATGCCCTGCGTTAAGAACTGGACAATGTTTGAGCACACCCTTTCTGATTGCATTGGAAGCTGGGGAAAATGTGGTGACACATATGAGTTTATTTTGATCTTTTTTCTCCTTTGGTTCCAAAAGGGTTTCCCTTGGGCAATACCAGGCCCATTTCAGAGAGCGGCGCGTAACTTGCGAGGGTAGCCTCTATTTCTGAGTTTGCGGCTGAGGGTTTTTGCTTCAGTGAAATAATCCTCTTTGAAATAGCAGTTGCGCCTAATGCGTAGAAACTGGGAGAAAGGCAGGGAATCACGCAAGGCTCTCGGGTGATGGCTAGTGTACTCTAAGAGAGTGTTGCGTTCAGTGGGTTTTCGGTGTAGGGTGGTGGTGAGCCGACCTTCAGTGTGTCTTATTTCTAGGTCTAAGAATGGGATAGAATCCTTACTAGTCGATAAGGTATATTTGAGGCCTCCACTATTGTTGTTAAGCCAGTGTTGGAAAGATGTGAGGTTATCAAGTGATTCAGTCCATAGTAAAAAAATGTCGTCAATGTAGCGTTTCCACATTGTGATGCCATTGTGGAAAGGATTGGACGCATTCAGAATGTTGTTGGTCTCCAAGTAGTCCATGTACAGAATAGCCAGGTTAGGGGCAAAAATTGCTCCCATGGAGGTACCCCTAACCTGGCCATAAAACTGTCCTTCGAAAAGGAAAAAGTTCTTCGTCAGGCAAATTTCCAGTAACTGGAGGATAAAGTTAGATGGGACATTATGTGGGCGTGTCCGTGTCTCTAACACCCCTTCAATCACACGAAGGGATTCATATTGGGGGATGTTAGTATATAGTGATTCCACATCCAGCGTGCACATGGTGCTGGATGTGGGATCAAATGGATAGTCTTCGATCATGTTAATCATAGCCATACTGTCTTTGATATAGCATGTGGTATCCGGTACAAATGGCTTGATAAAGAAATCTATATAGTGGCCCAATGGTTCAAGAATTGAGCCACACCCAGATACTATGGGGCGGCCTGGTGGAGATTGTGGGTTCTTGTGGACTTTCGGGAGGCAGTAGATCACAGGGATGCGGGGAGATTTAATGTTAAGGAAATCAAATTCCTTTTTAGACAGGAAGCCTAGGTCAAGTGCCTCTGAAGTAACTTTAGTAATCATGTCCTGAATCTCAGCAGTGGGATTGCGAGGGAGTCTACAATAATGCTCATGGTTGCTCAACTGACGCATTATCTCCTCTTTATACAGATTGACATCTTGGATCACAATGCCCCCGCCTTTGTCAGCAGGTTTTATTATCAATGACTGGTTGTTTTTCAAGGAGGCAATGGCATTTTTTTCATCTAACGTGATGTTATAAGGTATAAAAGACCTCTTGTTTTCTAGGTAAGTAAGGTCCTTAAGAACTAGTTTTCAAAAGTGGGAATCTCTGGCGGGATCATGCCAGTGGTGGGGAAGAATTTGGACGGTGGTTTGAAGGGAGTGTTGCCAGGTTTGGAAGGGGAGGGATTCAGAAGGAAACAACTGTGAAGGCGAATTTTCCTAAAGAACCGCAACAGTTCCACCTGTACATCTTGAAAATTAGGGCGTACTGTGGGAACAAATGACAGGCCTCTGCTCAATAGTGAGACTTCATTACTGGACAGAATGTGTTCAGTGAGGTTGAAAATGGGTAAGAGACCGGTCTCTAAGTCAGTGATGTTGTCATTGGCAGTATGATCTGACGTGGTTACCAGCGGTAATGCTGTCTGCGTGTGAAACGTTCGCCTGGAGGGTTCGCTGGTTTTTGCCATGTCGGGGGCTGCTTTCCTCTGCCCCTTGGTTGACCTCGACCACCCTCTAAAAAAGTACGGTTAGAGGGGCCTGGGCTATCGCTTTGGTCTGACTGTCCTGAAGAATCAGCTGAGCTGTCAATGAAGCCAACAAACTGTTGCCTCCTGTTGAATCTTCCCCAGGGTCTTTGATTTTGTGGGCCGTTGTAAGGGCGAGTGGTGTAGTAATCTTTGACAAGATAGGGGTACGTTCTCTCCTGGTTGAAGTTTTTGATATCTTTGCGTACTTTGTTTGTTTTTTTGTTTAATTAAATTTTATGAAAATCTTCGATAGTTTTATTGATTTTTTCAAGAAGTTTACTGGTTTCTGAGCTGGTATTATTGTCCTTAATCTGTTTCCCGAGTTCTGTTATTTCTGTATTTAGTTTTTGGAGCTCTTCAGTAGCAATGTCAATCCCGAGCACCATCCAGTGCCGGGAGCATGTGGTGCTTATGTAGCTGAAACCATTCAGGTATTTTGGAATATTGGTGTGCACGCTGGATGTGGAATCACTATATACTAACATCCCCTAATATGAATCCTTTCGTGTGATTGAAGGGGTGTTAGAGACACGGACACGCCCACATAATGTCCCAATCTAACTTTATCCTCCAGTTACTGGAAATTTGCCTGACGAAGAACTTTTTCCTTTTCGAAGGACAGTTTTATGGCCAGGTTAGGGGTACCTCCATGGGAGCAATTTTCGCCCCTAACCTGGCTATTCTGTACATGGACTACTTGGAGACCAACAACATTCTGAATGCGTCCAATCCTTTCCACAATGGCATCACAATGTGGAAACGCTACATTGACGACATTTTTTTACTATGGACTGAATCACTTGATAACCTCACATCTTTCCAACACTGGCTTAACAACAATAGTGGAGGCCTCAAATATACCTTATCGACTAGTAAGGATTCTATCCCATTCTTAGACCTATAAATAAGACACACTGAAGGTCGGCTCACCACCACCCTACACCGAAAACCCACTGAACGCAACACTCTCTTAGAGTACACTAGCCATCACCCGAGAGCCTTCCGTGATTCCCTGCCTTTCTCCCAGTTTCTACGCATTAGGCGCAACTGCTATTTCAAAGAGGATTATTTCACTGAAGCAAAAACCCTCACCCGCAAACTCAGAAATAGAGGCTACCCTCGCAAGTTAGTGCGCCGCTCTCTGAAAAGGGCCTGGTATTGCCCAAGGCAAACCCTTTTGGAACCAAAGGAGAAAAAAGATCAAAATAAACTCATATGTGTCGCCACATTTTTCCCAGCTTCCAATGCAATCAGAAAGAGTGTGCTCAAACATTTGCCAGTTCTTAACGCAGGGCATTTGACAATAGAACGTCCAATGTTTGCTTTTAAACGGGCCAAGAACATTAAAGACCACTTAGTAAGAGCATCTCTGCCTATACAACCCCTAAAAACTACTATAAATGATGCGTGGGGTCTCCCACCGCTAACAGGCCATTCAAAATGTGGGAATTGCATTTATTGTGACTCTACCATTGAAGGAAAGTCTTTTGAATATGGCACTATTACATTTGACCGCAGATACTTTTCCAACTGTAACTCCGCGAATTTGGTATATGCAATTCTCTGTCCCTGCATGCTTATCTATATAGGGCAGACGAGTCAAAAATTAAAACTAAGAATCGGCCAACATCGAAGCAGGATCCGGTGTAACACAGCCAATGCACCACTTGTGGAACATTTCTATGAAAAAGGCCACAGCGAGGAAGAATTACTTTGGACAGTTGTTTCTATCATCAAACCACCTCCCAGAGGAGCAGACCTTTCCCAATTGCTCAATAAAGAGGAACTGCATTGGATTTTAAAAACTGACAGTATCAGAAAAGGCCTCAACCGCCTTGAAGACTGGACCTCCTTATTGTAATCTTTGTTATATGTCATTATGTTAATGAAAACCGTTTTTAGAAAGTCACCTGTTGCCCTTAGTGCATGCTGCACTATTAGTCTCACACAATCATAATGATCTTTTCACCACTCCAAAATGGCCGCCTCACTGCTGCACATTTTCCACCAGATACCAAGTCACAGTAAGTCCCTCATCGGTTTCCACGGACCATGTGGCTTGAAAAGCCTGTTCCTCTGGTTGACCGGAAGATCGATCCCATCGGACTGCCGTATTCGCCATAGCGCTCCGGCCATCACAAGTAAGTGACTCTCGCCCTTTGGTAATTAAGCAAGGAGCAATCTGATACACTGCATTGCAGGTATCTAACTCTCCTACCCCGCTCCGTTTGTTTAGATTGAGCCATCACGTTCCTTCCTGGCAAATCCATACAAACCTGATGGAAGCCCTGGACTTGATGTGAAAGGTAAATATGTCCTACCCCCTTACTCCGGCACTCCGCCTAAGACAAACGACCGGAATCACTAACCCCACACCTTTTTTTCCTCAGAAAGCACATCTATAGGCATTTACTCATCAGTATTCCTGAACCTACGAGGAAACCAACATGTAGGTTACTCGGCTCTTTCTCCTGCCACCGCCCGCGATTATTGTCACATCCAGAGACCTAGTCACATTATTTCTTCACGTCATTCACGACCCAGACATGCCTTTGCCTTAGACTTATTTCCATTCGATCACCAGAACGACCGCTTAGCCAGCAAGCCAATATTGATAAAATTATTTCTACGTCACATCCCATTGATCTCAATAGAGACCTTGAACTCGTGTTTATATCACTATCCCCTTCAATCGCCGATTACCCGCTCCGTCCAACCCCACGCATGCCTGAACACCTCCTAGGTCACAATCTTCACCTCTTCACTCGCCGCAATTCTCAAGTCACTCGTTTTTTTTTAAAAACTGTCTCCAACATGCCTAAACTGATATATATTTCCTGTTTTTCCTTCCCCCTTGCCTCCCATTTCCTTCATGTAAAGTAATGCGATAATAGGCATTGTGTTAATAACTGTTGTACAAAACAATAATGTTGATCATTCTTGTCCTGATGATGATGTCACAAATGTAAAAAGGCGTTGAAACGTCGTCGACTAAAAAACCCCATATGCAATATGATAATGCTATATTATTTGATGCAATGGTATGGTTATGTTTAAGAGATTGAGTCTGTAGCACTGACCACAAGTATACAGACAGATTTTCGCTTTGCCCTTTTGGCCATTTCTTTGTTGTTTTGTCTTGATTGTTGTGGGTCACGGCTGTGCCCACATGTTATCTTTTTTGGTTCTTAAAATTCACTTTATCAACCAGAACATTTAAAATAAATTTTCTTGTCCGTCTGGACAAAAGACATATCTTGTCCACATGTAGGGACCACTGTTTTTTGTAAATTGATACTGCCCAAGGTCCCTATGGCATACCTTTCGGGTTCCCTTGTCTTTGTGAAAACACCATAGTGACACTGGCACATGTGTCCCTGTAGGCCTGAGCCATTTTTCCATTGATTAAAGGCGTTTGCCTGTATTTGCCCAGAGTACTAGGACTTACAGTAGGGGCCATATCCATGTCCCCAGTACAAACAAGAACAGCCTGAGTAGGTATTCTGACTAAGTCAGAACCCACCTCAGTTCCCAGGGTTAACCCTACTATAGCCTTGGGGGGGTACACCACCACTACTAACTGTACTAGGGGGTGCAGGTGTCTTAGGGACAGTAGTGGTAGGAGTTTGGCCTTTCTTGGTGCCCTCACTAAACCAGTGAGTTTTACTTTTACAGTATTGGCACCATGGTTTCTTAGGACCATCATTCTTCTTCTTTTGGGAATTCTGGGACCCACCCTGCTTAGATTGTTGGGGCCCTGTTGAAGACTTCTGGTCATTTTGCTTATTCACATTATTACCCTTCTGGTCTGCTTTCTTCTGGCCACCACCCTGGTTCTGGTTCTGCTGCTTGACCCTTGTTCTGACCCATCTGTCTGCCTTCTTTCCCAATTCTTGGGGAGAGGTCAGATCTGAGTCAATCAAGTGCTGATGCAACAACTGGTTCTGACAATTATTTAAGATTTGCTCTCTCATAATTAGATTATACAATCCTGTGTAATCAGTAACTTTACTACCCAGTAACCAGCCTTCCAAAGCCTTAGTGGCACAATCAACAAAGTCAGTCCAATCTTGAGCCTGAGTTTTCTGGGTGTCTCTGAACATCAACCTGTACTGTTCAGTTGTTAAGCCAAACCCATCAATCAGTGCAGTTTTCAAGACTTGGTAATCATTAGCATCCTCATCCCTAACAGTGAGGAGCTTATCTCTACCTTTACCTTCAAAGGAGAGCCACAATATTGCTGCCCACTGACTCTGGGGTACCTGCTGTACTTTGCAGGCTCTCTCCAGAGCAGTTATCCACTTGTGGATATCATCTCCTGTCTTATAGGAGGGCACTATTTTACTCAGGTGTCTATTATCAAAACTCCTGTCTTTATCCTTAGGGATATTGCTGCCACCAGTGGGTGCTAACCCACTCAACTGTTGTTCTCTAGCAAAGGCAAGTTTCTCTTTGGCAAGGGCAAGTTCTTCCCTTTGAATCCTCAGATTAACTTCCTTCATCTTTGCCTCATGCTCTCTCCTCTGAGGGGAAGTCATCTTCCTCTGAGCAGATGCATTAGAGGCATGGGAGTGAACAGATCTGTTGGAGTCCCTAGAAGGAGATCTATCTCTCCTGACCCCAAAGTTAGGCCTGCTGGAGGGTGACACTGGGGCTCTCCCAGTTCCCTCCCCATGTAGGTCTAAGTTGGCCCTGGTAAGTCTACTGACTAAAGGTTTGCCATTTTCTGCCTCATCCTCAGATAAGTCTCCCTCTTCCCTACCATTGACATCTTCTGTCTCAGGGAGGTTAGAGTCTAGATCACCTGGATCACCTTCTAAGGGGGGCATGCTCCCATCTGGATTAGAGGGGCCTGCATTAGCAGCCCTTCTGGAATCATATGTCTCTAGGAGACCTAACAGAAAAGGAATGGTAGGGTGCATACTGGAACCGTGCCACTATGGTGCCCCTAGGGCACCATTGTAATTTTGTGCAACTTATCGTATCAGAGATGTCTTCAGCATCTCTGATCCACCCTTGGATCACACCGGACATCTTCCTCCTGGTCGCCTGCAGCATCTTTTCTTGCAGGCTCCATAGACTTCAACGCAGAAACCCGACACGACCATAGGATTGCAGACCCCACTCTCCTACAACCTTCACACCTCCTGCAGAGCAGGCCGAACCTCTCTACTCTGATGACGAAGGGAACCACCACACCTACGACACCGACGCCCTCCAAGAGTTCATTGACAGCCTCCACACCCCACCTCCAGGAGCAGGGCAACCCAGCTGCATCGATGAGACCCCATCCCCTGCACAGACCACACAGCAGGCAGCACTCACCACCACGGCTCCCTCCAAGGACCCCCATGAAGAACACATGGCCTTCCAATGCCGTGTGTTGGGGTGCCAGGAGAAGCTGGCTGAAAAGGTGCGGATGGGGTTTGACTACATGGGAGCCAAACTAGATGCTATACGTGGGTGTCTAAGTCCCATCAGGGACCACTCACAGCCCCTAACGGACACCCAGAGTCCTCTCCATGCTGTCCAATGGATCATGGCTGACATCGCTAAAGTTTTGACTCTGAGACAAAAACAACTGTCCAGTCAGAGTGGCTCTAGCGATGTCACCCTGGAGTTGGGTCACATGTGGAGGATAATGGAGACTATGGAGCGGATGCAGGTGGAAAGAGCGGCTGTCACGGCTGCACACCAGCGAGAGGTAGCTGGGTGCCTCAATGACCTCAAGACCATCCTCATGGCATTGCTGCCACAAGGCCTGGCCCTGATGCATGCTGCTGCTACCACTACATCCACATCTCCGCCCCCTGAAGTGTCAGTGCTACACAGTGCGGCAGACATTCCACCTCCGACCCCTGAGGTGTCACTGCCACACAATGCTGGAGACAGAACACCACCACCCACACGTGAGGCACATGAAACAGCAGTGGACGAAGATGCGGATAAGCCTGCCTTCATGGTAAGAAGGACGCAGTAGCACTCATCTCCGCCATATGGCCGGTTTCTGCTTGGTTCTGCCCTCTGCATCATCACCTTCCACTGTCCCCAATACACTCTGCGACACTCACCTTGGACCTTGAAATGGACTGCCATATTCTGTTTGATCGCCAATGACACAGCATTCAGATTGCGGACTGAACTCTTCTTCTTCCTTTGGACTTGTCATTCCCTGAAGGACTCTGGCTGGCCCTCCACGGTCCAACATTGTAAAGTGGGGTTTGCATGGCCCTGTACTGCTCCAGCTGCAACATTCCACTGAATGTGCATTAAATGTTCATATTCACACAGATGTGTCATATCTATGATCTTTCAAGTGTGGAGGAATGGATGAATGTAGGATCAGTGATTCCCCCTTATGTCCATGTTGCTCATTTCGTTGGACTTGGGTCACAGGATGACAAATTGCCGAATGTGGTCCGGGTGGCGCCGACACAACAATAGAGACACACGCATTGGTTACTACCTAGGCCAGCCCAGGACTGAATCACGCCCAGAGCCCCGGTGTCATTGTTCACAGCCTTACGCTGGACTGGCATACGCGAGGCCAGCCCACGCCACTTACACTCACAGGGGGTATGACAACGCTACATGTCCCAGATCTTCCCTGTAGTGATCTGCTGATCGCAGGTTTAGTTGTAAGCATGCCACAGCCACTCCCTCATGGCTGGTTTACACCCACACCACACCCATCCAGCACACGCGTCACAGGACATGTGACCCTTCCAATAAAAAGGACCGGGAGCAAGTGCTCGACGCCATTTCCAGTGTCTCTCTGGGTGTATCCGTGTGGTTATTATTTATGCATGAGGGGCTATGGCCCTGCAACATCACATTCCCCAGGGCCAGTGGTGACATGGTGGCGTCCGCACCACAATACTCAATCATAGAGGGTCCATGACTTGCGAGCACAGACTTGGTGGCACCGGAAACACTGCGCCCGGCACAGGCACACCGCCATGGGATGGTGACTTTCCGGGCACTGAGGTAGGATCACCTTAAGTGCTGAGTGGGTGTGCAGCCTGCGATGATGCCCCGTCCTAGCGGTCTGGACTGGTGAGGATTAGTGTGAGCCCTGCTGTACCGCAGTGTAGGCTTGAGCCAGCGGGCAGTGATGGCCTACCGCCACATGGCGTTGCCTCGCGGGTCACAGAGTTAGTGGCACCTAAAGGGATGAGGGGTGTACAGCCTGCGATGATGCAGTGTGCAGTGATATCAGCTCTGCCATAGCAAAATCAAGACCCAGAATCAAGTGTGAGACCTAGTGACCCGCGGAGCCGGGCTGCATGATGTGGAGGGTGCCATGTTCGCGGGCCCGGGCCTGGGGCTTGCACCGACATGTGGTGGGCCCTCTTGGAGACACGCCGGTGGCGGAAGGTGAGCAGTGAGGCCTGGGTGCGCAGGGGCATGCAGTCACTGTTGGGCGGCGGGAGGGGCTAGGGTACAGCTGCCTGTTTGCGTAGGGGCGGACAAGCGATGATGGCGAGTGCAATTGTATGTACTCTGCCATTCATAACTCGGGACTCTGTTTCAGATGAGGGACCTGCTGAACTGCAGTGCATACAGGCATGTGGTTGGAGACACACCGGTGCCAGCAGGTGAGAAGTGAGACCTGGGTGCGCAGTGTCGGCACTCTCTCTCCCTATCCCTCTCTTCTTTTCACTTTGTCTCTCTCTCTCTCCCTCTCTTTCCGTCTTTCTCCCTGTCTCTCTCTCCTCTCTCCCTCTCTTTCGCTCTCCCTCTCTTTCCGTCTCTCTCTCTCTCTGTATCTCTCTCTCTCTCTTTCACTCCCTCTCTGTCCTTTGATCGGCGCATGTCACACTTTCTTATCTGGATTTTTGTCTTGCTGGCTGTGACCTACAGATTGTCCTGAGGAGAGTGAGGCTTCAAAATTGTTGTTTTTCAGTTTATTTGAATTAAATGTTTTGTTTGGTAATTCAAAGGTGAATGTGAGATTCTGCTTTTTGTGACAACACATGCATGTTACTTGTTATAATTGTGCGACATCAGGAGAATTGTTTTGTTCATGATTTTGTGAAGTTGATGTAATATTTCTTTGTCCGGGGGGGTGGTTCCTGGGGGTGGTGGTGGAGGATGTTGTGGCCCTTTAGGGTGTCTTAGCTGCATGACTGTTGGCACCATGGCAGCAGTTGTTCTTCAGGTGTGGCTCTGGGATTGGCTCCCTTTTCTGGAGCAGGTTGTCGTCCGACTTTACACCATGTCAGAGCAGGTGTTAACTTCCTGCTGCTAACGTGCCTTATCGCCCTTTTTTGGGTTCTTATTGCCGATCTGGCTGGTCGTCGTGAATTTTGCAGAGTGGTATTGTCGCGGCTGTTTGCCCGGGAATGCCTACTCTGCATCTCATTAGCGATAGTTGCCTGGGTCATATGTGACGATGTTTTTTGCGGATGCTATCATAGGTAAAATGGTGATATGGACTGTTAGCACTAGCTTGTGAATGGGGCGATAAATGTATCGCCACTTTGGCTGCAATAAAGTGCTGATAACTCGGCGATAAGTCCTTGAGAAAATGCCCCATAATTTCCCTCTATATTTCTCCAAGATTACATACCTCCACTCTCGCTGACGTAGGTTCACACATCATCAGTTTGCCACAGGGGGAACTACTTATTGGTGGCAACTTTTACGCTGCCATTAATGGAGATATAGGTCGCTGGCCAGCCAGACAGTATGATGCCTCAGGAAAGGCCTTAGCTGAGTTCTTGTCGGCCATGGGCGTTTTTGATGTATGGCGAATGTGCAACCCCCTAGCCTGTCAGCATACCTTCCACCCAAGGGGCCATGGAAGTTTATCCCGTATAGATTATATGATTGGTGTGGCGGGACAACTCCCGCTATTCGGTGAGGTAATCCACCTCCCCAGAGGCATTTCCGTTCATTCTCCACTTTGTGCAATCTATGGTGGAGCAGCAGTACTTAAGAGCAGCCAGATGACAATTAACCCCTGGTACCTACAAGTGCCACCTATTAGAGCAGGCTTAAAGAAAGCAACGACAAACTACTTTGCAGAAAATAAGGAGTCAGTGGATTCAGCCTAAACATTATGGCAGGTCTACAAGGCAGTTATCAGGGGCCCAGGAATCTCCTTAATATCTGGCCACAAAAAGGAAAGGCAGAAACAGCTGATTGAGATGGATGAAGAAATCTAGAAGCTAGATTCAGAGATGCAGCAGTCCGTCTCCCCAGACATAAAACATGGATTACAAATCAAGCAGAGAGTGTACAGAGATATTGCCAAAGAGGCAGCTAAAATGCAGAACCGCACATCTCAACATTGAATTTATGAGGTGGGAGCTAGAGCGGGTATATTGCTGACATGGCTAGAAAAGAAGAAAACTGCCTCCAGATGGTTTTGGGAGATCACCCCAGGTACTGGCATGCCACTTAGAGGTGGGCAAGAAATAGCAGACGCCTTTGCATCATATGAACAATTGTATACCCCATCACGATTGACCTCTCATGCCGATGCCCATGAACTATTGACTACCCTGGGTCTGCCATTCCTCGGGACAGAGGACAGGGAGAGCCTAGAATTAGACCTGACTAAGAGTGAAATAGTGCAAGCAATAGGGGCTTTGAGAATCGGTAAAGCATTGGGCCCAAACGGCCTACTTATTGAATCATATGAACTAAATGTGTCTAAAACTGCCCTATACCTATTGCGAATGTACCAAGAAAGCGTTAAAAAGGGAAAACTGCCTGGTGATGAACGGTTGGCTAATATAGCCGTCTTACACAAAACTGGAAAGCTGCCAGAAATGTGTGCACCCTACAGACTGATATCTCTGCTGAATGCAGAAGTTAAGATCTTAGTAAAAATCCTAGTAACGCGCTTGGCTCCATTACTGCAGAGAAGTTGGTCCATCGTGATCAATCAGGATTTATGCCAAGAGGAAATACCTCACTAATTCTCTGGCACCTTCATGGTGTGTTTGGAAGAGCTAACACTATCAGGGAAGAAGCAATCATAATGTCCCTAGACGTTAAAATGGCATGCGATATGATAGAATGCCTCTTTTTATTTGAGGGTTTAGAGAAAATTGTGTTTGAAGACGCTTTTTGGGCATTGGTTAGACTTCTATAGTCGGAGCCCCTAGCAAAGGTCATAGACAACGGAGGGAGATCTAAAGTCTTTCACTTGCATAAAGGGATGAGTCAAGATTGTGCCCTCGCCCCATTGATATTTGCCCTAATCTTGGAGGCATTGGCGGTGTGGATAAGAGGCGACCAGCTGACCAGGGGATTAAAATGGACGGAAGCCTAGGAGGATAGAATCTCCTTCTATGCTGATGACATTCTCCTTTATCTGGCAAGCCCCTATTCCTCTCTGCATAGGGTGCTGCATATTTTTACTTTATTCCAAAAATAGGATATACAATAAATTGGGACAAGTCGGTTCAGTATGTTATCTGGAGACCACCCCCTCGGCTTCTCAGATCCTGTACGGTGCAAATTACTACGGAGGGATTTCAATACTTAGGGGTCTATGTTACCAAAGACCTGGCAGTCTTCTATGAACGCAATCTGGACCCAGCTTTGCGGCAGTTGCAGGAGGATGTAAGGTACAGGAGAATGCCCTTGTCGTTATTGGGTAGAGCTTCTCTATATAAAATGATGGCACTCCCCTGTTTTGTTTATATTCCACAAAATACGCCGTATTTGGTACCCCCCAAGATATTTTTGCGCTGTTGAGGCAGAGATACAGCTATTTCTCTGGAATGGGAAAACCCCGCAAATAGCACAAAATAAGCTGATCAACGGCTGGTATGACGGCGGGATCGCCCTCCGGGCACTCCAATACTACTATTGGGAAGTGCAGTTAATAGTGGTTAATTGATGGGTTCCTCTGGAGCAGACTGAACCTGCATATAGACTGGATAGGCACAACCTGAGACCAGGAGGTTTCCTCAGGGCCCTCTATGGCTGGAGACAAAACTCACTGGCATACAACCCAACATTGGCAACGATTTAAATCTTGCATATGGTGTTAGTATCTTTGGGATGGAAAGGCAGGAATACTGTACCCACACGGCTGTGGGATTCACTACGATTGGGACTTTTGGTGCATCAACTAGGCTTTGTTAAATGGGATTGCATAGGAGTCTCCAGGGTGGGACACCTGTGGGTGGGAGGGAAGATTAAGCCCTTTGCAGACCTCCTTAGAGAACATGAGTTATCCTCAACGGAAATTTTCTGTTACCTTCAGATAAGACATGCACTATCAAGAGCAATCCCAATTGGTACAGTTCTCCCAGACTCCTCTCCGTTGGAGGATAGACTCCTTGATGACTACCTTAAGATAAGGCAATATCATTGACATACCGGAAATTGCTTTACAATTCACTTGCTACCTTACAGAAAGTCCGGGCAAAGTCGGAGGAGAATGTGGGAACCCTCACTGATGAAGAGTGGCAGGATGCACTTGCATCCCCCCGAGAGGTAGCCATACACTCCAGATTCAAATTAGTCCAATGAAGAAATTTGCACCAAACATATTACACTAGCATCACACTGGTTAAAATGGGTAAAATTGAATCATCACAATGTCTGAGACACTGAACAGACAGGTACGTTCCTACACTTATGGTGGGACTGCCTGAGAATACTCGAATGTTGGAAAAAGATTACTACATGTATGCTTACGGTGTGTGGAGGACAGATGGAGATGTCGCCCCAGTGATGTTTATTAAACATCTGGGAGAAAACAGACCTAGCAGCGGGAGAAAGAACCTGGGTCACACGAGGCTTTACAGTGCGAGGACATGGAGGGCAGATTCTGCACCTCCATTTGGAGATTGGAAACCCTAAATGGATTTGTGCATGCAGACTGAGAGGGTAGTATATGAAGGTAGAGGCTGCCCGCAACAATGGACAAAAATATGGGGGGAAAGGAATAGAGCTAGGGGTCTGCTCTGTTCACCTGTCAATACCAATTCCTCACTTGGAGAGGATTAAGAGCACAACACAGTGAGAATAAGTAGTGGAATTCGATCAATGGGAAGGGAGGTGAATTATACAATACACAGTCAATGCTGATAGTCCTGTTGAATAAATGTTGTGCTACCTATTAACATGTACTAATTGATTTCTTTGTTTTGTATTTTGTTTATGGCCTGATTTGTAGTACATGCAACAATAAAAAAGACTAATAGAAAAATAAAAAAGTCCTCTCTACTAAGATTGGCATATTGAGCTTGCCTCCTTGAAGCAGGCGCTAAGGGCCCGATTCACAGAATGAACTTAAGACTAAATCCTAAACTTACTACTATTTGGTATTCACAGAATGCACTTACTACTTTATGGATTCACAGAGTGAACTTACTACTTTCGGGATTCACAGAGTGAACTTACTACTTTCGGGATTCACAGAGTGAACTTACTACTTTCGGTATTCACAGAATAGATTTAAGACTACTAACTCTAAGTCCGAAATCGGGGAGTAAATTCCGGCCCGGAGGCGGAGCTTATGGCCCGGAGGCGGAGCTTACGGCCTGGAGGCGGAGCTTCCGGCCCGGAGTCGGAGCTTACGGCCCAGAGGCGGAGCTTCCGGCCCGGAGTCGGAGCTTACGGCCCAGAGTTGGAGATTTCAGCATGGCAAAAATCCCCACCTCCGAGCCGGAAGCTCCGCCTCCGGGCCGGAAGCCCCGCCTCCGGGCCGTAAGCTCCGCCTCCGGGCCGTAAGCTCCGCCTCCGGGCCGGAATTTACTCCCCGATTTCGGACTTAGAGTTAGTAGTCTTAAATCTATTCTGTGAATACCGAAAGTAGTAAGTTTATTCTGTGAATCCCGAAAGTAGTAAGTTCACTCTGTGAATCCCGAAAGTAGTAAGTGCATTCTGTGAATACCAAATAGTAGTAAGTTTAGGATTTAGTCTTAAGTTCATTCTGTGAATCGGGCCCTAAATGTTTTTATTTCTCTAAACATTTACACTTTGTATGTGTGCTGCACTGTACAGCAGACTTCTAATGTGTGTCTATGAATAGGATTTTGAACTGAAAGCGTATGCTTCTAGTACAAATCCTAAGCTAGACATCACATGCTCACCCCTTTGCGCCATGGTGCAACAGTTATGCATGACACTAGGCAGCTTGTTTGTGCACCAGTTCAAGGAATTACAGCAGCAGCATGCAACTTTAAAAACAATATGGCTCTGCACTGCATTTTTTGTGTGATGCTTGAACATTGGTTCCTGCTCTGCGCAAAAAAATAGTTTGCCCCATAGTAAACAAAATTACAGAGAAAAACAGTTTGGAATGTATACATGTGACACATTCACAAAGCAGGGCATAAGAACAATTAAAAAAAGGCCAAGGTACAAGAAAACAGAATCATGTGCAAGGGAGCTAATGTGGAATGTGAAGGAGTACAATAGCTTCAAAAAGTTGGGTCCTTGGTGGGTCTCACAAGTAGCTTACATGTGTCATTCATCTGTTTTGCACTTGGATGTTTCAGAGGCTCCCTCTTGATGTACGGTATTGCCAAAGCTTTACCTTATTGTTGGACTAATCACAAAGCTGTACTAACTTTGGCTACAGGTTTTTGAGTTTTAAAAGGAGTCTTTAAGGACTAGTGATGACTTCTTTTGATTTGTTTATCTCCAGGTACAGTACATTCTAAGGGCCAATTATCAATGCTACCTTAGTTTGAGGCAGAGTTAAAGCTGCATTATTTTCTCATGTTAGGCTCCTGAAGCCCTGCATGAAGATAGCACAGTACTCTCTTTAGATGGCCCCTCATCTCATTCCAAAGGGCTAACATATGCTTTCAAAGGATTTGACTCTGCCAGGAAAGCAGAAGCTAGAGGACCAGCAGCAATTTCAGGACACACTTTGCAGCTTTTCCTGGGACCAGATGTTTGATTTAATGTTGACAGTTTAGCATCAGTAACCACCATATGGGAGGCTAGGGTCTGAAAAAAGTCATCACAATCCTCCAATCTTTCTCACTGAAGTGAAAGAACCCAACATTTGTTGTTGCTTGCAAAGTGATGTATAAATCACCCCAACCCTTGGAGTGAATAATTGTCTTTTATTGCTCTTAAACTACAGGGTTAAGATTGGATTTTCCTGACCTTGATATGGAGATTCCTTAGCTGGATTTAAAAGCAATCAGTCAATCAGGAGTTTGTAAAGTATGGCTACTCACCCGTCAGGGTCTCAAGGCGCTGAACTGAAAGTTAATTAGCATGAGCCTCTGCCAGCTTGCAGCCTGTGCTCAGTTTGACTAGGTGTTAAATGGCTTCCATGATCAAACAGTAGGCTGACCTGAATGGCAGAGATGATTCCTCTGAACTCCACAGAATATTTGTTTCAAATCCTGCTCGGCGGGTTTGATGAGCCACCTGTACTACCTGGGGCATTCTTGAAAGGGAGAGAACAGGATGTCAAGTCAATTCTTGTGGATCCCGTCTGGTTGCAGAAGCACCCTGCGTTTGTCATCCTAGACTTCTGTCTCTTGGTTTTATTTGGGTACAGTGCCTGCTTCAACTGTGTAGTGTAGTTCCTATTTTCCCAATAGGCTCTGCGCATTGGAATAGTACCTACAGCAGTAAAGGCCTAGGCCAGACGTTAACTAGGTCTACTACTGTCGATACTAGACTTAATTTTTGGGTTTGCCAGCTAAGCTCAGAGTTCGCTAGAAACTTTCTCGAATGTTCAAGGAAGGAATTAACTCCCCTGATTAGACAAGAAGGGATTTAGTTTCTGACAACCATAGAACATGACAACTTTGCTCTCCCCTAATCAAGAGTCAATCTCGAGAGTCGTGTGAGCACAAGGCAATTATTTTACTCAGTCAGTACGTGCATTCTTAGTCTCATCAGAATGTAGAGAAAAGGAAGAGACGGGCGTGTTCAATAAAAAGGTGTTATTTATTGATCAGTCTCTTTTCTCGTACAAGAGAAATGGATCGATATTATTGAAATACTTATAGTTAAGTAAAGTGCATACATTAGAAGCAATAGTATAAAATAATACTGTAAAAACATTGATATGGTTTCTGAGCCATATGATGTTTAAAATGATTAAAATATATTTACATACACATATACATTTGACTAAACGTACTCAACTGGTGTTTCTAAATACGCCTACCCCGTGTACCTGACCTAAGTCTAATGCGTGGGCGGGAATAGAAAGTTACAGTTTAAGTTAAGTTTGTTTTTGCCAAGTGAATAACTAAAGAATTCTCTGTGAGGGGTTATTCAGTTCTGTACCTGGAATTTAGGATGAATGAGGAATGGTATCTCTTTCTCTGCTCTCGATATTCCAGGCTGCCTGCGAGGGCTGCCCGAAAGCGCCGGTGCTGGGTCTCTCGGCTTGAGATAGCAGCGCGTCTCTCAGCGCGTCAGGAAGGCGGGGCTGCTGCCAGCGGGGTCTGCTTCTGCTCTCGGCTTCGGCAAGTATGGCTGCTCCGTCTTGTCACCACGCGTGTGTCTGCATAGGGCAAGGTCGGCAATATTTATACCTTAAAGGTGCCGAGATTGACGTAAGGATGGACATAGGTACGTCAATAAAGATGTCATACGACTTGCTCGTTAGCACATTCTTTTGCAAAAGTTCTCTGTGAAATCAAAACAATGGCCGCACGGATTTTCCAGGTTGTCATAGGTTTGATTTGTTATGAGAACGTCGTATGCCTTATCAGGGGCTGGAGGAATGTCGCTTGTCTAATTAGATCTCAAGCGTTATGACCTAATCAGATAACACGTTCCTGTGCCGTAGTGTGACTGCGTCAGATAACGGTATCTGCATCATGGGGGTTTTCTTGCCTCATGGGCTGACTGTTAGTTAACTTGATAGTTAGTTTAACCAGAATAGGGTCAGGAATAGGGGGACTGATTCAGAACCTATAGAAATACACGACAACTGGATTTTAGTGTTCGATGTGTGAAGACACTAAAATTATCATAGAATACTCCCCACACTCACTCCCAGCTCTGAGTGCCCAAGTTGATTGTTATCAAAGACATTTACCATCTTGGTTTTGTCCTGACCCACTGCATTGTTGGCCTCTTTGTAGTATGGTAATCAGGAGCTACTGCAAAAGTAGGTAAATCAGCACATGGGAACTTTTACCCCATTGGTTAGGAATGGGCAAGGAATTACCCCGTCCACTAGTTCATGTTAGGCATTAAAGTGAAATCTCTAGGCACCTATTTTATAACCCTTTCTGGACCTGCGGAATATCAGAAGAGGATTGGACCTGCTGTCTGTGACCTTAGAGGATCTCGGACTGACTGGATTTACTCCCTCCTGTATCAAGGACAAATAAGTGAACTCCAAGTGGACTCAGTTGGTTGATCTCCTGTGTGGCCAAAGGACATCGAGCTGCAAGAGCCCTTTTCTTGGAAGTACCCAGCTGACCAGAACCAACTTTACCTGCCCTCGACCCTGATATTGGCCTGTGACTGACACCATGTGAGTCTCTAAATGACTCCCCTGAAAATCTTAGGGTCTTTAGGAGAGTGGTTGCTAGGCATTATTTAAAAGACTAAGGGCCTCATTTATAAAGGAATTGGTGCAGGGCAGCACCTCAATTCATCTTGCTGCGCTATGCTGCCCTACCCCAATGTGAAAGGGCAGCAATGCACCCTATTTATGAAATACAGTGCATTCCTGTCCTTTCCCCCTTAGCTAGCACACAATTAAATATTTCTCCTTGTTATACCTGCCTTAGGGAGGCTTTAGGTTTTGGCACTGCCCTAGGTTTATGTCATTTTATTAATCTGGGCCAGTGTTAAAATCCATGCGTGTTGCGAGGGAATACACTGCAATGCCCATGGACTACCTCCTTTACGCAGAGTAAGGCAAAGCAGCGCTTTGCACTGCCTTGCTTTACCCCATATCTGTGAGGGTATGCAAAGCCGCGCAGGGTGGCTTTGCGTCGCCTCATAGATATGATAGAGAGGCCTGCACCACCGGAGCATCAAGAGAGTGATGCTCCAGCTGCGCAGGCCTCTTGTAAATAATGTACATGCTTTGGGCCAAATATTGGTATTAGGAACTAGAGAACTTAACTTTTACATTTAGTAAAGGGAGGTGAGGAGCATAATGTGGATGAAAATAAGCCGCTACCTAGTTCTATACCTGAGAAAACTTTAATTAGCAGTAACTGCAGAGGCTTATTGTCTGTTCCACAAGTAATAATATTTTTTGTGAAAAAGGCTAATAACATTTATTGTGAATCACGGCTGGCACCTACAGTACAAGGGCATTAAACTAAGAAGTGAGCTCTTTATTTGTTCTATTTAATTGGGTCTACTTCAGTTCATCTGAAAAACATTAAACAAGCAGGATTTGAATCAGTGTATGATCATTCTTGCCAATAAAAATGCATTATTTTAAGACATGTTCTAGATCATATATATTCACACTTTTTTTTTTAAACAAGCAGGATTCGAATCACTGTATGATCATTCTTGCCACTAATGTATTATTGTATGACATCTTCAACAGTGGTAGGGCATCACTACTGGCAGTATATTGATTGACCTGGCGCGCCCCACAGGGACATCTATTGGCAGCCTGCGGTACTGCATCACTTTGGTAAAAGGGAACAGGTCCCCCCCCCCCAACACAGGAAGTCCCCCACGCACACACATGGTTCACATTTCGCCACTCCTGACTCGGAAGTTAAATCGACGCAACTTCTCGGAAATAAACCACCCGGAAGTGTACCATTGCAACGTGTGGAGGGTATGCTCCATATCATGTCACCAGGAAGTAATTGAACAGCTCGTTGGTTCGATAGCTGCCCCCGAAAATGTGGGTGATTTTATACCTCTTTGAAAGGTCTAGGTATGGTAAAGTAGTGTTAAGCTGAGGGCGCTTTCAATTAACAGACCAGTTTTTATGTTCGCAGGAAACGGCGAACTGGTTTCGTGGAAGCATTACAGGTCATACGACATGAGACCCTCTGGGAGCTCTGCGAGCACGGACACTGGGTCATTTTTGTTCTGGTCTTATGTCACGAGGCCAGGTAGAAACAACATTTTTTTTTTAATTGAACTGAAGCCCCGGAGAAAACAAAATGCAATGTGGATGCAAATGGATGCAGTACCGCAGGCTGTCGCACGGTGTCCCTGCGGAGCCCACGGGGACATCTAGTGACGGCCTGTAGAACTGCACCTTCACTGCTGACGATGGAACAAGATAGGCACGATTCATTCCCGAGCCGTCAAAACCTGATAGTTTGCAGTATTTTTCTTTTGTGTGTTATCTTTGATCCTTTAAATAGGGAGGGAAATACGCCAGTTCTTTGTAGAGTTTCAGGTGTACTCTGTCAATATCTGCGCTGGTCTGTGCAGGCTCTTAATGGGCAGATTTTCAAGCCCCTTGCGCTACTTTTGCGTCACTTTTCCCATGTTAAAAATGACGTAAAAGTGGCGCAAGGGTCTTGTAAATCTGCCCCCTACTGTTCGCAACTTTTCCTGTCTTTTCGGGGCAGATTTACGACTTCTGGCACATCTCTGCTAATCATCAGAGATGCGCCAGAAGAGTTGCAACGCATCTGCCCACTCATGCACCACTACTGATGTGCCGCGTTTACAATGCGGCGCATGGATAGGCAGATGCGTGACGCATCCCCGGCATAAATGCGCGCATTGCCGGAGTTGCGACGCAGCTTCAGCAAGGCTCTAACATGCTGCGTCAACCCAAACTCCTGCTTCAAGCAGGCCCAGGGTTTTGACACAGCATGGCCCTAAAAGTGACAGAGTGAAATGTTGTAGATTTCACTCAAGCCTGAAGGGGGGCGTCCTCTCGCCCCCAAACAATCGCACAGCCAATTTTGCCATCCTGGCATAAATGTATTAATTTATTATATTCAAAATTTAATCAATGTACTCTTTATATTCCATAATTCCTCATCGCTTTTCTCTCATTTTCGTTCAAATCCACACTCAGAGTGTTCATGCCATTTCCCAAACTTCTACTGTTCTGGCTGTGTCCGTCCAGACCTCTTGCAAGAACATGACTAAAGCATAATTCATTTCAGGCAGCGTTTATTCGAAAAATACCCAATGCATTTTGTGCAACATAGCACTTCTTCAGGGGTCACTGTAAATAATCATAGGAAAACACACAATCAGCAAATTTTGTCTTCACTGTGGTTTGCAATCTCTAATCACTATAACAATTTATAAAGGTGCAACATTGTATTGTGCCAACGAGACTATTTCATTCATAAAAATGTTATTACATAACACTTATAAAACGGAAAGTTTCACACTGGGCCACTCTTTCTCCTTCCTTATCTGGGTTCCCCATCTGCACATAACATCTCAATCCCCCTTACGTAACAGTCTGCAACCTTCCCCATGTTTTTAAAACAGCATACCACCGATATTTAACCTTGTGCTTTCACCTCCTTCCTACCGTCTCCACCCAACTTTTTCTCATCCCTTCCGAGTTACGATAAATGTGTAGTATTAACCTCCGTGTTTATGTCTTTCTTACTTGCTTCTTACTCTCGATTATTACACTCTACACTTTAAACTTTTGCCTCTTACCCCATTCAATTATACTAGAATCGTACACTCGTCCTTGACCCTTCCACAACTCTGCACTTTGCAATTTATCCGTACCTTCCGTATGCTGTTAAAACCCTCCATTCTCGCAGCTCCTTCCAACACCCCGTTTATACGTCCCACAATCCCTCTCCTATTTAACCTGTGTTTCTAACCACTCAATTGGCCCACTGGTTCAAATCTGCCGCCATCCCCGCACCACGCTTAATTACGCGAGGTGCATTGTCCGTTGGAAACTCCATTACCCATAATCCAATACATCGTGGTTCATTGAAGACGGTGTTGAAAACGATTTAGGAATGAACTCTAAAATAATCATGAAATGTTGAATACTTATGTGAAATACGCGGTTGCACACTGTGTTTTATCATCTGACTACAGCAATGAGATTTGCATATGCCGGTTGAGACCAATCGTATTGGATTATGGGTAATGTAGTTTGCAACGGACAATGCACCTCGCGTAATTAAGCGTGGTGCGGGGATGGCGGCAGATTTGAACCAGTGGGCCAATTGAGTGGTTAGAAACACAGGTTAAATAGGAGAGGGATTGTGGGACGTATAAACGGGGTGTTGGAAGGAGCTGCGAGAATGGAGGGTTTTAACAGCATACGGCAGGTACGGATAAATTGCAAAGTGCAGAGTTGTGGAAGGGTCAAGGTCGAGTGTACGATTCTAGTATAATTGAATGGGGTAAGAGGCAAAAGTTTAAAGTGTAGAGTGTAATAATCGAGAGTAAGAAGCAAGTAAGAAAGACATAAACACGGAGGTTAATACTACACATTTATCGTAACTCGGAAGGGATGAGAAAAAGTTGGGTGGAGACGGTAGGAAGGAGGTGAAAGCACAAGGTTAAATATCGGTGGTATGCTGTTTTAAAAACATGGGGAAGGTTGCAGACTGTTACGTAAGGGGGATTGAGATGTTATGTGCAGACAGGGGAACCCAGATAAGGAAGGAGAAAGAGTGGCCCAGTGTGAAACTTTCCGTTTTATAAGTGTTATGTAATAACATTTTTATGAATGAAATAGTCTCGTTGGCACAATACAATGTTGCACCTTTATAAATTGTTATAGTGATTAGAGATTGCAAACCACAGTGAAGACAAAAGTTGCTGATTGTGTGTTTTCCTATGATTATTTACAGTGACCCCTGAAGAAGTGCTATGTTGCACGAAATGCATTGGGTATTTTTCGAATAAACGCTGCCTGAAATTAATTATGCTTTAGTTATGTTCTTGCAAGAGGTCTGGACGGACACAGCCAGAACAGTAGAAGTTTGGGAAATGGCATGAACACTGAGTGTGGATTTGAACGAAAATGAGAGAAAAGCGATGAGGAATTATGGAATATAAAGAGTACATTGATTAAATTTTGAATATAATAAATTAATACATTTATGCCAGGATGGCAAAATTGGCTGTGCGATTGTTTGGGGGCGAGAGGACGCCCCCCTTCAGGCTTGTTAATTATTTTAGTGCTGTTTGGGCATGGCACTTTACTCAATCTGCACGCATTCTTTGAACAAACTAAATAATTAACGAAAAACAGGTCATATGAGGTGTGCATCCGGTCTCCATATTGATGATTTGTAGATTTCACTCAGCCACTTTTAGGAGGCGTTCCTGCACTGGAACGCCTCCCCCCCCCCTGCGCAGGAACGCCTTCTTGTGGCGCAGGGCTTTACAACGTGACACATCTCCCAGATGCGTCACGTTGTAAGTACCCCGCAGCATGGCGCTGGCTTTGCCCCGCCTCTGCGTCACAAAAGTGACGCATTGGTGGCTAAAAGAGGCGCAAGGGGCTTGTAAATCTGCCCCTTCGTGTTTTTGTGCTAGCACTATTCAAAATGGTAGTTCAGCACTTGATTGTGAGAACCCCAAGCTTTTTTTTATAGAGAAATCATACTCTCCCCGGAGTTGACAACATTACACTAAGAAACATGTGTGCACTGAAGTAAAACATGCAGGGCTAGAATTACCATGACTATGCAGAGTTACACAAGAGGAGCAAAGAATCTGCTTTGCTGAGCAAAAGTTATTTTGCAATGTAAAGGTGCCCTTTTCTCATGCAAATGGCGCTGCTCGCTGCTTTGCTGGGAGCTTTATAAGGATGTAACTTGGGCAGACATTGCAACCACCTATCCTTTTTGACAAAAAGTTTTATCTACGAAGATTTTGCATATTGAGCTTTGCCTCTATGAAGCAGGCGCTAACTTAGAGTGTTTTTATTTCTCAAAAAATTCATTCTTTGTGTGTGTACTATACTGTACAGCAGACATTCAATTTATGTTTATGCATAGAATTTTGAAGTGGAAGCGTATGTTTTAGTACAAATCCTCAGCTAGACATCACATGCGCACCCCATGTTGCAAAGGTTATGCATGAGACTAGGCAGCTTGTTTGGGCACCGGTTCAAGGAATGACAGCAGCAGCATGCAATTGTTAATAAATATGGCTCTGCCCTGCATTTTTCCCCTTGAGTGATGCTGTAACATTGGTTTCTGCTTTGCTTTGTGTCATAATTAATGTTTGTCCCTTAGTAAATAATTTTCACAGACTAAAGCAGTTTGGAATGTATACAAGTGCCACGTTCATAAAACAGATGCAAAAGAAACAATGGACAGAGGTTGCAAACATTCATCCCCAGTCACAAGGATCTGGGGGGCATATTATAAAGATAGGCGATAAAATTATCGCCGCTTTAGCGGCAGAAAACTGCCGCTAAAACGGCGATAATGGGCTTGATAATACGCTCTATGGTATTCCGATTGAAGCTCAGGTTAGACGTCCTTCACATCTAACATGGGTTTCAATTGGAATTCCATAGAGCATATTATCAAGCCCATTATCGCCATTTTACCGGCAGTTTTCTGCCGCTAAAGCGGCGATAATTTTATCGGCTGTCTTGATAATATGCCCCTGGGTTTAATCTATCATTCTTTTGCTCACCACACCACCCCAGTTTGGACCTAGTCATGCCCGAACTGCCAAGCCAGTCCCTCCCAGGATCAGAAACTAGCATCCTGGGACCGGTTTCAGTGCATGACCTTTCATCAGCCAGGCTAGCTTGAATCCAGTGGTGTAGTGTGCACGGGACCCACATCTGGGCATACTCCTCCCACTTAGGGCAACATATGCAAAAGAAACAACTGATGGACGGAATGCTGGACAATGCACACATTCACCCCAATCACAAGGATCTGGGTTTAATCCATAATTCTTTTGCTCACCACACCACCCCAGTTTGGACCAAGCCTTTTTACATTCACTAAACTGGGCATAAGAAGAATTGGGAAAAAATCCAACACAGAAGAAAGCAGAATCATATGCAAGGATGCAAATGCAAAATGTGAAGAAGGAGTACAATAGCTGTAAAAAGTTGGGTCCTTGGTGGCTCTGACAAATAGCTTACATGTTAATCCAAAGTCATTCATCTGTTTTGCAATTAGATGTTTTAGGGACTCCCTCTTGACATATGTTATTGCCATAGCTTTACCTTATTGTTGGACTTAATCCACATTTGTACTAACTTTCGCAACAGGATTTTGAGCTTTAAAAGTTGTTTTTAGGAATTAGTGATTACTTCTTTTTGATTTTTTTTATCTCCTGGTACATTAAATTCTAGGGGACAATTAGCAATTCTGCCTTGGTGTGAGGCAGAGTTAAAGCTGCATGCTTTTCTCATGCCAGGCTCTTGAAGCCCTGCATGAAGACAGCATGGTACCCTCCTTATATTGCCACTTTCACATCCCAAAAGGCTAACAGATGTGTTGGAAGGACCCTGGCTTGATGTCAGGAAAAGCTGAAGCTAGAGGCGCAGGTGCAAATTCAGGAGTTATGTTACAGCCCCTCCTGGGCCTAGATGTCTGATTTAATTTTGACCGTTTAGCATCGGTGACCACCATATGGGAGGCTAGGGTCTGGAACCGGTCAACACAAACCTCTAGTCTTTCTCAGTGAAGGAAAATAACTCTACCCTGTAGTTGCCTACAAAGTGGTGTAAAAATTACCACAAACCTTGCAGTGAATAATTGTGTTTTATTGGTCTTAACCTACAGGGTTATGCTTGGATTTTCTTGACCTTGATATGCAGTTTCCTTAGCTGGATTTAATTTTGACAGTTTAGCATCGGTGACCACCAGGTGGGAGGCTAGGGTCTGAAAGAAGTCAGCTCTAAACCTCCAATCTTTCGCAATGAAGTGAAAGAACTCAACATTTGTTGTTGCTTGCAAATTGATGTATAAATTACCCCAAACCTTGGAGTGAATAATTGTCTTTTATTGCTCTTAACCTACAGGCAGGGCCGGACTGGCCGTTGCGGGCACCGGGCAATCCTGCGGTGGGCCGCAAGGATGGGGGCCGGTTTGGGCCACTGGGAGCCGTATTTGTTACAGGGCTGTTTTTGCAGCAAAGCTGCAAAACCGGCTCTGTAACTAAATTGTCGAAAACAGGCCCTGGCAAAGAGCTCTGTCGCATCCCAACCCCCCTGGGGGGCTGGCCGAGCACTTTGCCAGGGCTGGTTTTGGTTCCCAGTCTTGCCCTGCCTACAGGGTTAAGCTTGGATTTTCTTGCCCTTGATATGCAGTTTCATTACCTGGATTTATAATCAATCAATCAATCAGGATTTTGTAAAGCATGGGTACTCACCTATGAGGGTCTCAAGACGCTGAACTGATAGTTAATAAGCATGAACCTCTGCCAGCTAGCAGCCTGTGCTCAGTTTGACTAGGTGTTAAATAGCTTCCAAGAGCAAACAGTAGGCTAACCTGAATGGCAGAGATGATTCCTCTGAACTCCACAGAATATCTGTGTCGAATCCTGTTAGACGGGTTTGATGACCCACTTGTACCACCTGGGGCATTCTTGAAAGGAGAGGACAGGTTGCCAAGTCAATTCTTGAGGATCCCCTGTCTGGTTGCAGAAGCACCCTGCTTTTGTCTGTCTCTTGGTTGTATGTGGGTACAGTGCCTGCTTTAAACTGGATTTTAGTGTTTGATGTGGGACGACACTAGAATTATAGAATGCTCCCCACGCACATTCCCTGCTCAGTGCCCAAATTGAGTGTTATCAAAGACTTTTACCATCTTGGTTTTGCCCTGACCCACTGCATTGTTGGCCTCTTTGTAGCATGGTAATCAGGAGGATGTATGTCAGTACAACGCGATCTTTTAGATCGCGGTACTTTACAACGCTGCCATTACAACGCAAGTCGTTACAACGACTTGCGTTGGTGTGCGTGGATTGAGGATTATTATAATTTTATATTCCAACACCAGCCCACGTAACAGTAGGGAAGGTGTTGGAATATAAAATTACAATATTCCTTATCCAACAGCGCCATCCAGCGCAAGTCGTAGTAACGACTTGCGTTGTAATGGCATCGTTGTAAAGGTAGTGCGGTGTAAACACCGCGTTGTAAACGATGTTTCCCAATCAGGAGTTACTGCAAAAGTAGGTAGATCTGCACATGGGAACTTTTACCCCATTGGTTAGGAATGGGCAAGGAATTACCCAGTTCATTAGTTTATGTTAGGCATGAATGTGAAATCTTAAGGCACTCATTTCAGAACCCTTTCTGGACCTGTGAAAGATAGGAAGAGGATTGGACCTGTTTTTTGTGATCTTAGAGGACCTCGGACTGACTGGATTTACTCCCTCTTGTATCAAGGACAAATAAGTGAACGCCAAGTGGACTCAGTTGGTCGATCTCCTGTGTGGCCAAAGGGAGACATCGAGCTGCAAGAGCCCTTTTTTTGGAAGTACCCAGCTGACCAGAACCAACTTTATATGGCCTCGACCCTGATGTTGTCCTGTGGCTGACACCCTGTGAATCTCTGAATGACTCATGAGACATACTATAACAAAGACACTAGAATGTCTAGGCCAAAAACCAAAAAAACAAAACATGCTTCTAGTAAGAAAGATGAATATGGAAACATTCCCTCAGAGATAGTCACTCTGTGTGAGATTTGTGTTGTTTACCTATTTTTAGAGCGGGCCTCATTCCATGAGCAGTCGCCAGGAGAGGTGAGTAGTACTCCCACTGAAAGTTGGGTGAGTACATTATTTTGTTAATCATAAGTGCTACACATGAATGGTTACTTGGACAATATAGCCAATGTGGGTGTATATGTATACAAATGTATGAGAGACATAGAGGAACAGAGTTCTTGGATGTTCTAGGCCGAGAAAAGATGCGTTCTAATTCAAACACTTTATAATTCAAAACATTTTATATTATTTTGTAGGAATGAATCCAAAGTTCCTGTTTGGTTCGCTCACTTGTTGGGAGCTACAGGATATGGTAGGCTGTATTGCACCAACCATTTGATTTGTCAATAGTATATTGTTTTCACATTTTTGCTGTAGCGTTATCTACATTTGGTCCTGACGAAAGCCTGTTGGCTGAAACATGTAGACCTGCCTTTATACCGCATTTGACTGTTATTTTTTCAAACTGTTAGCGCTCTGTTTTTAGAGTTGCAACAACAAAGGAGGAATGCCTGTGCTGATATATTCTTTTCCAAATATTTACTTTCACCAAAGTACAGACATCAGTTCAATACCTGGGTTTATTGCTATTTAAATAGCTATTTATTCACAATGATTTGAACATCGGACATTTTATCTATTTCAATACATCTTTACAGATTGTATTCTTCACAAACAATAACTTGGAACACAAAATAATAAAAAGAATGTAATTTCAACCATCTCCACGCTCAACAAGCATATCACATTCACACCACTCTCACTCGAACAATGGTAAAATACATAGGGTCAACCAAAATAAATTGCAAAATGGTTGTAGGGGATAATGCAAACAAAAAATACACCACTACTGATTTAGCTTTCAGTTGTCAGAAAAAACATACCATAAACAATCAATGGGTGTATAAGCACAAAACCGGGTGACGTATAATTAAGGCACCAGGGTGGCAAAGGTTGACCCTACAAGGTCTACGCGTTTCGAATCCTCACTACTCACGGGATTCTCTTCAGGACCTTAGCACGCTCTTCAAAGGAGACAAAAAGTGGAAGAGAAGACCAAATCTAAGTTTCTAATAGAGTGGTTGTAACCTCAAATCACTCCTAAGCACTACTACACCAAAAATTCAAATTCAGCTTACCCAACAGTGGAGCAGACGGAGAGTTATCTAAAAGTCAGAAAAGAAAACAAATCCACACAAAGAAGAAAGAGTAGATAAGATATTAGTGCCACTCCTCAAAACCTGATTTCTGTTCTAAATGCCAATATAGACTTGTAGGTTACCGTATCGAGAATTCCAGAGTAATCTTCATTAAGGGCAGTCTTCAACGACAATGCGCGGCCAGCAGGGGTAACCCTAATGAATAGCATGTATATAGTTTTAATATTCGCGTTCCAATAGCTGTACACCAGACGAATAAAACAATCACATAAATGCATGCGGGCACGCATAAATCAATACTATCGAATTGTGCTTACCGGGCAGAGTTCGTACTTCAAACCCGGAAGTGGATTCAGTCAAGTAGGTTAACACCAGGCGGCGTCGGGACAAATTTTAACACGCCGTGTTTCTAAAAAAATGACCAGGGTGGACAATATAAGACTCAGTTTAGGGAAAACTTGGGACAGATATGGAAAGCGCAATACCTAATCCCGGGGGCCGAACACTCACCGGTAGCGAGCAGCGTCTGGTTCCCAAGGTAAACACTTCGTCAATGGCCATCGGGCGGATGAAGACGCATGCGTGGCTCTAAGCCTGCTGGAAAATGTAGTTTCTACGGCGCGAAAAAATCGCGTGGAAAAACAAAACTGCTTCAGCATATTCGGGCTCTCTAGATTCAGAGGAGGGGGGAAAAAAGGGGGGCTAGCATCACCATTATGTGGAAGCTCAATTAATTATAAGCCATAACTCAGATGTCATCCTAAGGATCCACTAGTGAAAAAATGTTCAACTAGTGAGAAAAGTTGCATACTTTTTAAGAGTTGTATGTAGAAGAATGTGGATGAAAAGATTCTTCACGTCAGAATTCTGCTGCACAAAAGGAATTAAAGTTTGTAAATTTCAGATAATTCGTTGAGACCTGACACGGCCGTGTCAAATTTAATGATTTAGAGTTGACACAGGGATTGTGTTTATTAAAGGTGCTGGCACTACCCTAGTAGTCAATTTTAAATTTTGCACTTCACTTTCACCCTTTTTGCACTGCAAACCTTCAGCACCACTGATCAAGACTGGTGAGTGGCTTTACCGATCACTAGGGTTCAAAACAAGCTTAGTTTTGACATCATTCTCTGTCGGACACACTAATGGTGCAACCAACAATGAATCCCAGATGACGAAGTGTAGCCACGCATGTGGGCTGATGGGATTCTTTTTTACTAGAAGCATGTTTTGTTTTTTGGCCTAGACATTCTAGTGTTTCTGTCATAGTATGTCTCATGGTTCTTGGACCAGTAGGTTTTTTGGTGTTTTTTCATTTGGTAGATTGGGGATTAAACACTACCAGGTCTTTAAATATTTCCCTAGGACCCTTTTGTTGAAAGTTCTGTGTATGTAAGTTAGAGCAGCTACGGCTGCGGGTCCCTGTTTTTGATAGTTATTCTTTAATTTGGAAGAATACTGTTTCGCTCACCTTGCTTTCTGTCCTTGCTCCTTGAACATGGCTGACTTTGCAGGTCTTGCTTTTGATGATGATGTATTACATTCAATACGCTTGGAGAACCGTAGTATCTTAGATGTGTTGCCTGAGGTACAGACTAATATACAAGATGACTGGTTAACATTGTCCAATTTGAAAAAGACTCTCTCTCGCACCACTATTCATGAAATAGTGATGGCAGAATATTTACGAGGTAAATGTGCACCTACAGGTTTGATTGTCACAAACACCCCAAGATTATTCTTGACTGATAAAGATTTCCTACGGGATTGGTTGCTGATCGCGTGGCAATGTACACGCGATTGACTGATCTTAATCATTAGCACGGCTAAAAGGGTAGCAGATGCGATCTTAATTGAAATACAGATCCTAGAAGGGCAAATTAAGACGACCATATCCAGCACCCTATTTAAAAAGAACATGGAGGAGACCAACAAATCCAATAAAGATTGTAAGGAGAATATCCTTGTGACCAAGATTGAGAAGTTTAAAAAGGATCTGGCTCGTTTTTCACTGACCAATATCTATCCCTTCACTAGTGATACATACACACCACCAGAATATAATAAAAGGGGCAAGCGATATGGTTCAAACTACTCTACATCTGATTCTGATCAGGGCTCTAGTGATTCAGATACTTCAAACGCTAATACACCTAACTATAGGGGTAGAGGCCAACCGAATAGATTTAACCAAAAGAGAGGTATACAAGGTCCATATCAACATCAGGGACCATGGTGGCCCATTGGCCTAGCCACAATTTCCTCAGTTTCCATCACATCCACTGTTTTTTGAAAATCAGCCTTTTTTAGGACAGCGCCATGGATGCAACCGAGGCAGGAGAAGATCTCAGCCTCAAGTACACTGGGGGGTGAAACAAACATTCCCCAATACACGGAGCAGGAGGGGTCAACAGCAGACACCCAGAACAAGCACGGACAGGACGACTTAGTAGTCAATTTGAGCTCCCGTGTTCTGACAGAGGATGAATGGTTGGTACTAAATAAAGGGTTGGGCTTTGTTCCCACCAATAAAGGTAACCCTTTCCAACTAAGATGTGAACTCGAAAAAAAATTCCGGAAGATCCACCTACATTTCTTTTTTACATCTACAGTAGGTGAGACGGAACAAGGGTCCCTAGAAACACGTACGATCAACACTGGCTTGAAAGTGCCTTCCACTTTTACCCCTGTGACACATCAGGTTCCATCACAAATTCAGGTCTTAGAAAAAGCAGTAACTCATGATGTGATGGCTTTATGTGACTCTAAGTCCTCCACCTTTCAGAACATCTCGGCAAGAGAAAAATCTGCCATGAATACTTTGGCTAATGATAATTCAATAACGATCAAACCTGCCGATAAAGGGGGAGCCACGGAAATTCTAGACACTGAAGCCTACTGCACAGAATGTTTGAGACAGTTGGGGGATACAAAATCATACCGGTCACTGACTGCTGACCCGACGCCCAGATTAACTCAGAGATAAGGTATCTTGTGGAAGAATAAAAAGCAGAAGGGTGGGTAACTGCACAGGAAGCACAGTTTTTGATTACAAGTCATCCCACCATGCCATACTTCTACGTCTTACCTAAGATTCACAAAACCCAAAGGCCACCATTTGGCTGGACGATTATCTCGGGCATTGGTTCTCTTTTAGAACCATTGTCGGATTTTGTCGATCATTTTCTCAGGCCTTTAGTCAAGGAGATGCTGAGTTATTTACAGGACACTAAGAATATCCTGAGGTTACTACCAGCGATTGATTTTGATATTGAGACTGACTATTCAGTCAGTTTCGATGTTTAATCACTTTATACCTGTATTCCACAGGAAGAAACTCTGTAGTTAATAAGAGGCCTTTTGGAGACAAGGGACTTAAACAGTATCACACCAGTACACTTCATCATGGAGTGTGCGAGATTGGGCATGACCGAAAACTTTTTTAGATTTGAGGACACCATCTTTTTGCAAATCTCTGGAACATGTATGGGCAGCATTTTTGCGCCGAGTCTGGCCAATCTCTACATTCACGTGTTTGAACAAGAGTGCGTCCTTGTCCACAGCAACCCTTTTCAACACCAAGTGTTGCTGTGGAAGAGATATATAGACACATTTTTTGTCATCTGGAGAGGGTCTCCTACCAATATCCTTGACTTCCAGATCTGGCTCAATGCCCAGAAGAGATTTCTTAAATTTACAGTTGAATTCAATAAACTCGAACTCCCCTTTTTAGACATCTTGATCTTCCCAACACAAGGGAAACTTGGGAGCAAACTCTACAAGAAACCAATGGCGAAGAATTCTCTACTAAGCTTTGGGAGCCATCATCCCAAGACACTTCGGGAAAATTTACTAATTGGTCAATTCCTACGGGTACGTAGGAATTGCTCAGAGAAGAAAGGCTTTGAAGTACATGCTAGAGCGCTTTCTCACCAACTCCAGAATCGTGATTATCCCTCACCTTTAGTGTGCCAAGCCAAGAAAAGGGCCTCGAACAATAATCGTGATGCGTTGCTTGATTTACCAACGGCCAAACAACCTTTACAGAGACTAACTTTCGTGAATACATTTAGCACATTATCCAACCAAGTACAATGATCAGTGCGTAGACATTGGAAGATTCTGAATGTGGGGAATGAGTCTGTTCCTCCTCCTCTTTTCTCATTCAAGAGGGGAACTAGTCTGCGAGATTGTCTAGTCCATACGAGACCAAGAACCCCAAGACATGACTCTGTGAATCCACTTTGGGGACTCCCTTCGGTCCAAGGCCATTATGCTTGTGTGTCTTGTACTGCGTGTCCCCAAACAAATACAACTAAATCTATGATATAGGTACTGGGAGGCCTTGGATTCTGAAGAGACATACTAATTGCAACTCAGAAAGGGTCATCTATATGATCACGTGTTCATGCTCATTGAGATATATTGGCATGACGACACGGAAAATCAAACTAAGAATAAGTGAACATAAGAGCACGATTCGGTGCAACAAACAATCAACGTATGACAAATCATTTCCTGACTTTGAAGCATAAAGCCGAGGATATGACATGGATTGTCCTTGAACAACCTTTTGTTCCGCCACATGTCAGTGACATCAGCAAGTTTTTGTTTGTCAAGGAACAAAAATGGATATTCAAATTTAAGACAGACTGTCAGGGACTGAACGATGAAATTCCGTGGGTTACTTTGTAACCTGGTGTTCGCACCCCATTACACGATATATTATCATGTATAGAATACATTTTTTACAATCATATGGTTCCAGCATGCGTAGCTTCATAGCTGAAAAATAAGTGATTGGCCAAAAAACGAATGATGCATAAAATATATGTGACACAAAGGAATACAATGATTTAGGTATTGCGACTTACTAGCATTAAAACAAGTTGGAGAGACACAGGGCGATTGAGTCCAGAGTACTCTAATGGTCACATACCTTTTACAACCCTAATATATAAGCTAATTCATTGTGAGAAACAATCTTTATTGATACATACAATTAGAGTACTATTACAACTAACACATATGACTTGTTACCGTATGATAATCCCACGGATAAACACATGCAATCTGTATTGTATTTTACAAAACACACAGGAGTTAATAAACGATAAGCCCACTGAAGGATGAGACAGTATCCAATTTCAATTGGTAAAGCCACGACATTGCTTTTTCTGTCCAGACTGCATATGACGCATTGGGAACTATGAAACTACATTTCCCATGAACATGCTGTTCTGGATCAAGCGATTGACGCATGCGAAAAGGCAAGGTAGGGATCTGTCTTAAATTAGATTTGATGTCATGAGGGTGTTGGTGCCTTTGATTTCGAGGTCGCATTAATATTCCGAATTTATAAGAGAAATGCGATCTCGAGGTCGATTTAACTGTGGCCCATAGGATATTTGCTAAATGCACACTCAAGACTCTGTATAATAATAATCCTGATAAACATTGGAAAGATTACACTCACCATCTTACAAATAATACATTTTGAATGCCCAGAGCGTACCTAGTTTGATTGTATATATCGCTCAGAAAACTACCAGACTACAATTCCCATGAGCCTGCTGTGGTAAGCACTATGGGATGTACCACATGATTGTATGTAGACGTGGTTTCCGCCTAGAGGAGTATCCTCGAAATGGAATACCTGACGGCGGTTTTCATACTTTTACATATTCAAACGCATGACAATCAAGTGAACCAATGGGGTTTTGTGGCAGAAACTATTTATTTACGAAACCTGCCCGAACGAGCGCCTCCCCCTCGGCTTAGTAAATACCCGAGGTACCGACGGACAGGTAGGGACAAACATGCCTATATTCCCTGAGTTTACGAGTCTGTCTCTATCATCTTCACTACCCTTATAATCGCTATAGCTTGCTAGTTTGGCTCACTACGTTTAGATAAAGGTATCATTAGACATTTGTACGCTGGGTCCTGTTTGTCCTGAGCCTTTTTACCAGCTTTTTTAAACAGGACCCTTGCTTAATGGGTCCCATAAAATTCATTCTATTATCACATTAGACAACTGAATTGCAATTGGGCATTGAGATGTTTTTATGTTGCCCTTAACCACTTTACCAAACGGCAGGATTAGAACACAAGTCAATAAGGTTCACTCCTATTGATACTTACTATCTTTATTCACACGTAAGTACTAAAGTGTGGTCTTTGATCTGCCCTTAATTGTGGGGGAGACTGTTTTTGATACTAGTTCTGTTCAAATATGTCGAGTGCATCTTAGTCATGAGGGTACCCTGTGAAGGTTTGTTGGTCAAGGAGGAAGGTTTTAAATATAGCAAGGTTCATGATGAATATGGAAATATTCCCTCAGAGCAGTCACCAGGAGAGGTGAGGAGTACTCCCACAGAAAGTTGGGTGAGTTTGTTATTTTGTTAATCATAAGTGCTACACATGAATGGTTACTTGGACTATATAGCCAATGTAGGTGTATATGTATACAAATGTATGAGAGACATGGAGGAACAGAGTTCTTGGATATTGTAGGCCGAGAAAAGATGTGTTATAATTCAAACACTTTATAATTCAAAACATTTTATATTATTTTGTAGGAATTAATCCAAAGTTCCTGTTTGGTTCGCTCACTTGTTGTGAGCTACAGGATATAGTAGGCTGTATTGCACCAACCATTTGATTTGTCAATAGTATATTGTTTTCACATTTTTGCAGTAGCGTTATCTACAGTTAGTCCTGACAAAAGCCTGTTGGCTGAAACATGTAGACCTGCCTTTATACCGCATTTGACAGTTATTTTTTCAAACTGTTAGCGCTCTGTTTTTAGAGTTGACACAGGGATTGTGTTTATTAAAGCTGCTGGCACTACCCTAGTAGTCAATTTTAAATTTTGCACTTCACTTTCACCCTTTTTGCACTGCAAACCTTCAGGCACCACTGATCAAGACTGGTGAGTGGCTTTACCGATCACTAGGGTACAAAACAAGCTTAGTTTTTACATCATTCCCTGTTGGACACACTAATGGTGCAACCAACGATGAATCCCAGATGACGAAGTGTAGCCACGCATGTGGGCTGATGGGATTCTTTCTTACTAGAAGCATTTTTTGTTTTTTGGCCTAGACATTCTAGTGTCGCTGTCATAGTATGTCTCATGGTTCTTAGACCGGTAAGTTTCTTGGTGTTTTGTCAGTGGTAGATTGGGGATTAAACACTACCAGGTCTTTAAATATTTCCCTAGGACCCTTTTGTTGAAAGTTCTGTGTATGTAAGTTAGAGCAGCTACGGCTGCGGGTCCCTGTTTTTGATAGTTATTCTTTAATTTGGAAGAATACTGTTTCGCTCACCTTGCTTTCTGTCCTTGCTCCTTGAACATGGCTGACTTTGCAGGTCTTGCTTTTGATGATGATGTATTACATTCAATACGCTTGGAGAACCGTAGTATCTTAGATGTGTTGCCTGAGGTACAGACTAATATACAAGATGACTGGTTAACATTGTCCAATTTGAAAAAGACTCTCTCTCGCACCACTATTCATGAAATAGTGATGGCAGAATATTTACGAGGTAAATGTGCACCTACAGGTTTGATTGTCACAAACACCCCAAGATTATTCTTGACTGATAAAGATTTCCTACGGGATTGGTTGCTGATCGCGTGGCAATGTACACGCGATTGGCTGATCTTAATCATTAGCACGGCTAAAAGGGTAGCAGATGCGATCTTAATTGAAATACAGATCCTAGAAGGGCAAATTAAGACGACCATATCCAGCACCCTATTTAAAAAGAACATGGAGGAGACCAACAAATCCAATAAAGATTGTAAGGAGAATATCCTTGTGACCAAGATTGAGAAGTTTAAAAAGGATCTGGCTCGTTTTTCACTGACCAATATCTATCCCTTCACTAGTGATACATACACACCACCAGAATATAATAAAAGGGGCAAGCGATATGGTTCAAACTACTCTACATCTGATTCTGATCAGGGCTCTAGTGATTCAGATACTTCAAACGCTAATACACCTAACTATAGGGGTAGAGGCCAACCGAATAGATTTAACCAAAAGAGAGGTATACAAGGTCCATATCAACATCAGGGACCATGGTGGCCCATTGGCCTAGCCACAATTTCCTCAGTTTCCATCACATCCACTGTTTTTTGAAAATCAGCCTTTTTTAGGACAGCGCCATGGATGCAACCGAGGCAGGAGAAGATCTCAGCCTCAAGTACACTGGGGGGTGAAACAAACATTCCCCAATACACGGAGCAGGAGGGGTCAACAGCAGACACCCAGAACAAGCACGGACAGGACGACTTAGTAGTCAATTTGAGCTCCCGTGTTCTGACAGAGGATGAATGGTTGGTACTAAATAAAGGGTTGGGCTTTGTTCCCACCAATAAAGGTAACCCTTTCCAACTAAGATGTGAACTCGAAAAAAAATTCCGGAAGATCCACCTACATTTCTTTTTTACATCTACAGTAGGTGAGACGGAACAAGGGTCCCTAGAAACACGTACGATCAACACTGGCTTGAAAGTGCCTTCCACTTTTACCCCTGTGACACATCAGGTTCCATCACAAATTCAGGTCTTAGAAAAAGCAGTAACTCATGATGTGATGGCTTTATGTGACTCTAAGTCCTCCACCTTTCAGAACATCTCGGCAAGAGAAAAATCTGCCATGAATACTTTGGCTAATGATAATTCAATAACGATCAAACCTGCCGATAAAGGGGGAGCCACGGAAATTCTAGACACTGAAGCCTACTGCACAGAATGTTTGAGACAGTTGGGGGATACAAAATCATACCGGTCACTGACTGCTGACCCGACGCCCAGATTAACTCAGAGATAAGGTATCTTGTGGAAGAATAAAAAGCAGAAGGGTGGGTAACTGCACAGGAAGCACAGTTTTTGATTACAAGTCATCCCACCATGCCATACTTCTACGTCTTACCTAAGATTCACAAAACCCAAAGGCCACCATCTGGCTGGACGATTATCTCGGGCATTGGTTCTCTTTTAGAACCATTGTCGACTTTTGTCGATCATTTTCTCAGGCCTTTAGTCAAGGAGATGCTGAGTTATTTACAGGACACTAAGAATATCCTGAGGTTACTACCAGCGATTGATTTTGATATTGAGACTGACTATTCAGTCAGTTTCGATGTTTAATCACTTTATACCTGTATTCCACAGGAAGAAACTCTGTAGTTAATAAGAGGCCTTTTGGAGACAAGGGACTTAAACAGTATCACACCAGTACACTTCATCATGGAGTGTGCGAGATTGGGCATGACCGAAAACTTTTTTAGATTTGAGGACACCATCTTTTTGCAAATCTCTGGAACATGTATGGGCAGCATTTTTGCGCCGAGTCTGGCCAATCTCTACATTCACGTGTTTGAACAAGAGTGCGTCCTTGTCCACAGCAACCCTTTTCAACACCAAGTGTTGCTGTGGAAGAGATATATAGACACATTTTTTGTCATCTGGAGAGGGTCTCCTACCAATATCCTTGACTTCCAGATCTGGCTCAATGCCCAGAAGAGATTTCTTAAATTTACAGTTGAATTCAATAAACTCGAACTCCCCTTTTTAGACATCTTGATCTTCCCAACACAAGGGAAACTTGGGAGCAAACTCTACAAGAAACCAATGGCGAAGAATTCTCTACTAAGCTTTGGGAGCCATCATCCCAAGACACTTCGGGAAAATTTACTAATTGGTCAATTCCTACGGGTACGTAGGAATTGCTCAGAGAAGAAAGGCTTTGAAGTACATGCTAGAGCGCTTTCTCACCAACTCCAGAATCGTGATTATCCCTCACGTTTAGTGTGCCAAGCCAAGAAAAGGGCCTCGAACAATAATCGTGATGCGTTGCTTGATTTACCAACGGCCAAACAACCTTTACAGAGACTAACTTTCGTGAATACATTTAGCACATTATCCAACCAAGTACAATGATCAGTGCGTAGACATTGGAAGATTCTGAATGTGGGGAATGAGTCTGTTCCTCCTCCTCTTTTCTCATTCAAGAGGGGAACTAGTCTGCGAGATTGTCTAGTCCATACGAGACCAAGAACCCCAAGACATGACTCTGTGAATCCACTTTGGGGACTCCCTTCGGTCCAAGGCCATTATGCTTGTGTGTCTTGTACTGCGTGTCCCCAAACAAATACAACTAAATCTATGATATAGGTACTGGGAGGCCTTGGATTCTGAAGAGACATACTAATTGCAACTCAGAAAGGGTCATCTATATGATCACGTGTTCATGCTCATTGAGATATATTGGCATGACGACACGGAAAATCAAACTAAGAATAAGTGAACATAAGAGCACGATTCGGTGCAACAAACAATCAACGTATGACAAATCATTTCCTGACTTTGAAGCATAAAGCCGAGGATATGACATGGATTGTCCTTGAACAACCTTTTGTTCCGCCACATGTCAGTGACATCAGCAAGTTTTTGTTTGTCAAGGAACAAAAATGGATATTCAAATTTAAGACAGACTGTCAGGGACTGAACGATGAAATTCCGTGGGTTACTTTGTAACCTGGTGTTCGCACCCCATTACACGATATATTATCATGTATAGAATACATTTTTTACAATCATATGGTTCCAGCATGCGTAGCTTCATAGCTGAAAAATAAGTGATTGGCCAAAAAACGAATGATGCATAAAATATATGTGACACAAAGGAATACAATGATTTAGGTATTGCGACTTACTAGCATTAAAACAAGTTGGAGAGACACAGGGCGATTGAGTCCAGAGTACTCTAATGGTCACATACCTTTTACAACCCTAATATATAAGCTAATTCATTGTGAGAAACAATCTTTATTGATACATACAATTAGAGTACTATTACAACTAACACATATGACTTGTTACCGTATGATAATCCCACGGATAAACACATGCAATCTGTATTGTATTTTACAAAACACACAGGAGTTAATAAACGATAAGCCCACTGAAGGATGAGACAGTATCCAATTTCAATTGGTAAAGCCACGACATTGCTTTTTCTGTCCAGACTGCATATGACGCATTGGGAACTATGAAACTACATTTCCCATGAACATGCTGTTCTGGATCAAGCGATTGACGCATGCGAAAAGGCAAGGTAGGGATCTGTCTTAAATTAGATTTGATGTCATGAGGGTGTTGGTGCCTTTGATTTCGAGGTCGCATTAATATTCCGAATTTATAAAAGAAATGCGATCGCGAGGTCGATTTAACTGTGGCCCATAGGATATTTGCTAAATGCACACTCAAGACTCTGTATAATAATAATCCTGATAAACATTGGAAAGATTACACTCACCATCTTACAAATAATACATTTTGAATGCCCAGAGCGTACCTAGTTTGATTGTATATATCGCTCAGAAAACTACCAGACTACAATTCCCATGAGCCTGCTGTGGTAAGCACTATGGGATGTACCACATGATTGTATGTAGACGTGGTTTCCGCCTAGAGGAGTATCCTCGAAATGGAATACCTGACGGCGGTTTTCATACTTTTACATATTCAAACGCATGACAATCAAGTGAACCAATGGGGTTTTGTGGCAGAAACTATTTATTTACGAAACCTGCCCGAACGAGCGCCTCCCCCTCGGCTTAGTAAATACCCGAGGTACCGACGGACAGGTAGGGACAAACATGCCTATATTCCCTGAGTTTACGAGTCTGTCTCTATCATCTTCACTACCCTTATAATCGCTATAGCTTGCTAGTTTGGCTCACTACGTTTAGATAAAGGTATCATTAGACATTTGTACGCTGGGTCCTGTTTGTCCTGAGCCTTTTTACCAGCTTTTTTAAACAGGACCCTTGCTTAATGGGTCCCATAAAATTCATTCTATTATCACATTAGACAACTGAATTGCAATTGGGCATTGAGATGTTTTTATGTTGCCCTTAACCACTTTACCAAACGGCAGGATTAGAACACAAGTCAATAAGGTTCACTCCTATTGATACTTACTATCTTTATTCACACGTAAGTACTAAAGTGTGGTCTTTGATCTGCCCTTAATTGTGGGGGAGACTGTTTTTGATACTAGTTCTGTTCAAATATGTCGAGTGCATCTTAGTCATGAGGGTACCCTGTGAAGGTTTGTTGGTCAAGGAGGAAGGTTTTAAATATAGCAAGGTTCATGATGAATATGGAAATATTCCCTCAGAGCAGTCGCCAGGAGAGGTGAGGAGTACTCCCACAGAAAGTTGGGTGAGTTTGTTATTTTGTTAATCATAAGTGCTACACATGAATGGTTACTTGGACTATATAGCCAATGTAGGTGTATATGTATACAAATGTATGAGAGACATGGAGGAACAGAGTTCTTGGATATTGTAGGCCGAGAAAAGATGTGTTATAATTCAAACACTTTATAATTCAAAACATTTTATATTATTTTGTAGGAATTAATCCAAAGTTCCTGTTTGGTTCGCTCACTTGTTGTGAGCTACAGGATATAGTAGGCTGTATTGCACCAACCATTTGATTTGTCAATAGTATATTGTTTTCACATTTTTGCAGTAGCGTTATCTACAGTTAGTCCTGACAAAAGCCTGTTGGCTGAAACATGTAGACCTGCCTTTATACCGCATTTGACAGTTATTTTTTCAAACTGTTAGCGCTCTGTTTTTAGAGTTGACACAGGAATTGTGTTTATTAAAGCTGCTGGCACTACCCTAGTAGTCATTTTTAAATTGTGCACTTCACCTTCACCCTTTTTGCACTGCAAACCTTCAGCACCACTGATCAAGACTGGCGAGTGGCTTTACCGATCACTAGGGTACAAAACAAGCTTAGTTTTTACATCATTCCCTGTTGGACACACTAATGGTGCAACCAACGATGAATCCCAGATGACGAAGTGTAGCCACGCATGTGGGCTGATGGGATTCTTTCTTACTAGAAGCATTTTTTGTTTTTTGGCCTAGACATTCTAGTGTCTCTGTCATAGTATGTCTCATGGTTCTTAGACCGGTAAGTTTCTTGGTGTTTTGTCAGTGGTAGATTGGGGATTAAACACTACCTGGTCTTTAAATATTTCCCTTGGACCCTTTTGTTGAAAGTTCTGTGTATGTAGTCTCTAAATGACTCCCCTGAAATTCTTGGGGGCTTTAGAAGAGTACTCCTGTGGTTGATAGGCATTTAAAAGACTACGGGCCTCATTTACAAAGGAATTGGTGCAGGGCAGCACTGCAATTCTTCTTGCTGTGTTATGCTGCCCTACCCCAACATGAAAGGGCAGCAATGCACTGCCATTTATGAAATACAGTGCATTCCTGTCCTTTCCCTTTTTGCTGGCACACAATTTGCTGCCTGGTGCCAATGTAGGCACACTTGCACCATGATGCAAAGGTGCTTTGTGGCAGGCAGGATTGTTTTTGTGCTGGAAGGGGCACCTTCCTGCACAAAACAATCCAGAGATGTGTTTTCCTCGTTCTATGTGTGCTGCAGAATGCAGCATCTGTGGAGAGAGGAAAATATGAGGAAACATTAAAAATGTCTCCTTGTTACACCTGCTCTAGGAAGGTGTTAGGTTTTGGCACTGCCCTAGGTTTATGTGATTTTATAAATCTGGGTCAATGTTAAAATCCATGGGTGGTTCGTGGGAACAAACTGCAATACCCATGGAATACCTCCTTTACGCAGAGCAAGGCAATGCAGCGCCTTGCACTGCCTTACTTTATCCCATATCTATGAGGCCATGCAAAGCCGCGCAGAGTGGCTTTATGTTGCCTCAGATATGATAGAGTGGCCTGCGCCACCGATGCATCAAGAAAGTGATGCTACATCGGCGCAGGCCTCTTGTAAATAATGTACATTCTTTAGGCCAAATATTGGTATTAGGAACAGGGGAACTTAACTTTTACATTTAGTAAAGGGAGGCGAGGAGCATAATGTGGATGAAAATAAGACGCTACCTAGTTCTATAACTGAGAAAACTTTGATTAGCAATAACTGCAGAGGCTTATTGTCTGTTCCACAAATAATAATACATTTCATAAAAAAGGCTAATAACATTTATTATGAATCACAGCTTGCACCTACAGTACAAGGACATTCAACTAAGTAGGGAGATCTTTATTTGTTCTATTTAATTGAACCTGCTTCAGTTAATCTGATGGCGAGTATTTAATGTTCTAGATTATATATATTCAATAAATGTGTTTTAAAACAAGCAGGATTTGAATCAATGTATGATCATTCTTGCCACTTCCAAAGTTAATTCATGCCCTCTCTATTATCTGAAGGAATACCTCCCATTACTGAAAACTCTATTCTCCATGACTATAGAAGTGCCTTCCCAGTGTGTTTGTGTGGTTGGAGTGTATGTCATTTATTGCAGTATTACCTTGTACCGTTGTTTGGTACTCTTTTGTAACATGCACATGCTACTTTTCTCTTGTAACACACTGTTTGCTACCTCTTTAAGGTCGCCTCCACTCACGATCTCTCCATCCTAAGCTCCACTCTCGACTCCATTCAAAACTAAATGTCAACTCATCAACTGATTCTGAATCCCTCCAAAACTGAATTCCTCCTCCTCTCCTCCTCACTCTCTCCTACCCCGGTTCAATCATGGATGGATCAAATGAACCTACTTAACAATAAACTCATCATTGTCGACAGCGCAAAATCCCTTGGTGTCATACTCCACAAAAAACTCAATCTAACCCCCCACATCAATTCCATTGCAATGTCTGCTCGATACCAATTGCGCCTTCTTTGGGGAATTCGTCGCTTTTTCCCGGAGCAGGACCTTAAAACCCTGGTGCAATTGCTGGTCCTCTCCAGACTGGACTACTGCAATTCTCTTCTTACTGGCCTCCCCAAATCCCACTTGTCCCCCCTTAGATCTGTTCTCCATTCAGCAGCTCGTTTCATTTATGGGGCCAAAAGAAGCGACCACATCACATCAATGTTATCCACCCTCCGCTGGCTTCCCATCGAGGCTAGAGCTATCTACAAGACTGCCTGTATCACCCACAAAGCCCTGCACTCCTCCTCCCCTAGCTACCTGACGAACAGGCTGAAACTCTCTGGAGGCGCTAGACCTTCACGTAATGCGGAAAATCTACTGCTTGAACCTCCCACTTTCAAGAAGGAAAGATCGATGGCCCAATCCTTTTCAGGCAACACGGTGCGAATATGGAACTCACTTCCGCCTCAGCTCCGGACCATCACCTCCTCCCAGGTCTTCAAAACAGACCTCAAAATTCTCCTCCTCCAAAGACACCTCCTAAAGTAATTCACGCCCTCTCTATTATCTGAAGGAAGACCTCCCATCACTGAAAACTCTGGGGCATATTATCAAGGGCAAGTATCGCCGCTTTCTCGGCGAAATGTGCCGAGAAAGCGGCGATACTGCCAGAGCCCTATTCACAAGGGCATTTTAAAGCCTGCCCCAAGCCCACTTTGCATGTTGGCGATAAACATCGCTAATGACATGCAAAGTGGGCGTTCCCACGTCCAACCACATGATAAATGTGGTTGGAGGTGGGAACACCCTATTACCAAAGAAGGCGATGGGAGGAAAAGTCCTGCGATAAACTCATTTATCGCAGGTCTCCCAACGCCTGCTCTGACCAGGCGTTAGGCATTGATAACATGGGGGTGTGGATCACAAAGCTGAATCCACCCCCCATATTATCAAGGCCCACATTAGCGCATGAAAACAACGTTTGTTTTCATGCGCTAATGTGCCATATCGCCGATTATCGCCGGATTTCTTTTCGCCTGCCTGATGCGCATTGATAATTGCTCGCTAAAAAGGCGGTGAAATCCGGCGATAGCCGGCGATACGGGAATGTGCGTTGTGCGTTTTCCAACTCACTCCTCGGTAATATGCCCCTCTATTCTCCATGACTATGGAAGTGCCTTTCCAGTGCGTTCGTGTGGTTGGAGTGTATGCCATTTATTGCAGTATTATCCTTGTATCTGTGTTTGGTTCTCTTTTGTAACATGCATACGTCACTTTTCTCTTGTCACACTGTTTGCTACCTCTCACATTTTGTTTGCTTTTGATACTTGCACAAGTGCCACCATTGCCTACGTAACGTTTGTTCTTGTGCCTTTGTGTCTAGCATATATTGCAGTATATTACCTCTAAATGTACTTTGTTTTCTCTTGTAACCTGCACACTTGTCACTCATTCCTCCTGTAATGCACTGTTTGCTACCTCATGTATTTTGTTTGCTCACAATTGTCACTTTTACCTCATGTAACTTATCGTCTGCTTTTGTAATTTGGTTATTTGTAATTTTTCTGTTCCTTTTGTGAAGCGCTCTGACGCCTTCGGGTAAAGTCTGCGCTATATAAAAACGCATAAATAAATAAAAATAAAATAAAAAAATCTCACATTTTCTTTGCTTTTGATACTTGCACAAGTGCCACCATTGCCTATGTAACGTTTGTTCTTGTGCCTCAGTGTCTAGCATATATTGCAGTATATTACCTTGATCCAGCGCCCCTAAGGAAAAACTGTCTCACCAACGCTACCCAACTCCACAATACTCACCATTAATCATAATACTCTCACAAGGCCCATATACTAACGAGACAATTTTTGGGCAACAGAATCATGTGACCTAATTAATAAAACCTATTCACAAACTATTTACAATTTTATAAACAACTGCAGTTTATCATTTCTTACCATGGTTTTATGTATTTATCATATTAATTAAGTCACTTAGGCAAATGGATCAGCTGATGATAACTAGACCATGAATAAACAAGACCAGCTTGTCGTTTCAAAAATCTATTTATTAACTTTATTATTCAGGAAAGTGCATTTTCATTAGAAAATCTTTATTTATTAGCAAATTAAGCAGCATCAATTAAGGTAAATGAATTATTAAACTGACATCTTCAAAGCAAATCAGCATGTATGAGTTAAAGCAAATAACAGTTTTCCATTCCCTAAGTCTATTTCCCTGACTAAAACTCTCTCCACCTAAAGGTAAAGTCATTAAAGCCTGTTATCCTTACGTGCGCCAAAAGTCCAACAGCACGACACGCCCATCAGGAATCGGAGAGCAAGAAGCGCCCTCCTGTCAAAGGGGCCAAGTTTTATACCTTTTTGTCTAACTAATCTCACTAAAAAGTATATTTTCCCTGCCATCCAGTGTCCTCATTGGCTGACTGATGTCAGCTCATATGGTGTCATCACCTTTCTCCAAGCCTAGATCGGGCTTTTCTTAGAGTCCATTGTCTCTTATTCTGAAGTCCCGCAGCTTCCTTAAAATGATACTTTCATTTGAGCCACAGTACATGACTTCCTTGGCTTGGCAAACTTTGCCGCTTCCTGTCCTTGAATCAGTCACACCAAGAGCACGTAAAACAATTTTCATTTGAGCTTGCAAATATTTTTCAACGTGGCAAAAGTTTCCATGCAGGGCTCTTGCTCTCTCTGGACACAACTTGACAACGCCATCTTTTCAGTTTACTCTTTTAGGCCTCACTCGAAAACTATTATTTAAACAAACACAAGACATCAATTAATTAGAGAATTGAGACCCATTCTGTTACCCACCCTCTTTGCTAATTATTAACCCATTAATTTATGTTACCTAGCTGCGCACACAAAGCTGCGTTTCATATAAACCTTCTTATTATAGGCCGCAGGATTCTCCACGAACTTATGCCACATAAAAAACGTAAAGACACAACTTAAGCACACAAATAAGCACATGCCATTAATTAAACAGCCGCATTTAATACTGACCAAGACAATAGACAAGGTTAGTTTATTATTTTCAACGCACTTGCTTTTGCAACAAAGAGCACATAAGTTAGTCCCTCATGTTGTGTAAATACATTTTAAACTAGATTGGTTAATAATTCATCACAAATCAATTAATACTGTTATATTATTATGGAAGTTTAACTTTGCGAGCAAGAACAAAATATTATTCTGAAACTCGCTCCATCAACTCCCTCATCTGGTGATTTCAAAATCTATATACCCTTGAACATGTTTTGACAATCACAGTATTAGTATTTCTAAACTTTCGATTCTGCTGTTTGTTTGTAACTCTCCTATTGTGACCTACGAAACTCTTCTAATTCTATCTCTTTCTCCTGTTCTTTTCTGAGCTTGTGAATCCTCTTCTTTTCCCTAAGATACTTCTTTCTCTTGTGTAACATGCAACAAATTTTTAGCAGAAATATCACAAAAACTATAGCTAATAAAGGACACAGTATTTTGCCTAAAATTGAACTACCAATCTCTTGGAACCAGTTTTTGATTGCTGCAAATCTTTTGCTCAAGCGTTCTGAAAAATCTTCATCTTCTAAAGGTCCAATTTCTGAATGTAATTCTGTAATGTTCTTAATATACATCTCAATGTTTTGACTCTTATCTTGAATATATGTACAGCAATGCTGGACCTGCAAAATTCCACAAACTCCTCCCTCTTTTGCTAAAAGAACATCAAGGGCAAGACGGTTCTGCATAACCATCGATCTCATGGCAATAAGTTCAGTATCGACTAATTGGAATCCACTAGCAGTATCAGTGGACAATCTGTAAACAATTGTAGACATTTTTCTGATTTTAACTGCATTCAGGGTTATACCCACAAAAGGTATTACTGCACCAAAAATATCTCCCAAACTTTCCGAAAAACTTTCCCTTCTGAATCTACTCAGATGATTGCTAATTTCAAATGAACCCTTTACATTTCGATCTACATGAAAAAGTTTTGGAAAAACTAATCCGATATAGCAAGTGCCATACCAGTGATCTGGGAGATTATAATAGGCTTTATCTCCACACACAAAATAAATTCCTGGAAAAATTGGATCTTTACCACCTTTAAATCCCCAACCACCTAAGATTTGATATGTGTCTTCACATTGACTAGCACCTACAAAATAATTATCAAATAAAGTATTATCCCTTCGAATACAAAGCTTGCCACTAACAGGTTTATCTACGTGAATAGCAACATTTTCAGTTCTACCATTTACCTTTTCATCCTCAATTTGCCAAAACTTAGATTTTGTTTGTTTCAGCATTTCGTTATGCTTATAAATCGCTCTTCTCTCTTCAACTAAGTTTAAGAAAGATTTTTCTTCAGCTCTCAATTTACAAGTTAAATTATTTCTAAAAGCATACTCCTAAGTAAGTTCATTAGTTACAATGAAAAATTCCCTCATCTGTTTAGCATGTTTATGTTTATTCAAGCTTTTGTCAACCTTTAAACAAGCAAAGATTTCATCATAATTTGAATAATAGTACTCTAAACGACCTGTCTGATAAAATAGACTAGCTATTACACTGCAAGTTATGCCATAAGTAAGGGGAAGCATATTGTATGTAACCCCCTCAGAAACAGAAGCAGGTAACTTTACACAAATGTATCAATCTTTAACATCCATTAACTAAACATATTCAGATAAATGTCTTGAAAAAGTATTACTAGAAAAATCACCAACAGATCTGTCTTGGTGGATCTCTGGTTTGTGCTCAATAACTCTGTTAGACTTATCTACTACATTATTGTTATCTTGTTTAGCCACAGCTTTACTTGTCATATTAGTCTTATACTCTTCCTTATCAATGCCAAAAGGAAAAATGACAGCTAAAATTTTACCAAACCAAAACTATTAAAATCACACAAATAGAAGACATTTTGCAACATCTCCTTAAGATAGAACATCTTGAGTTATTGTTAACAAAAGGCATCTTTACTTTAAAACAAAAGCCTTACAAAAAAAATCAAAAATCAAAAATTTCTAAATATATACACCCCACTGTTTAATTTTTTTTTTTTTTTAAAAAGAAAACCCTATTTTCTAACAGCTTTTCTTCGACCTTGCGTCTTACATCAATATGTTTTTCCAGCTAACACAATTTCTTCGTCCTTGTGTCACCTAAGACAATTTCTTCAGCCTTATGCCAAATACAAATTTCAAACTTTATATGAAAACAAAATCAATCATTATCACTTGTGTCATCAATATCTTCCTGACTACTGCTATTCACCTCCACCACTGGTGGGATGATAATATAAGTCCACTCAGGGGACTTGTACTTCTGGTTAGGCTTCACTACTCTTTTTGCTCTACTGCTGATCACTTCTATTTTCTTTCCTGCTTGAATTTTCTTGTATGTGTCTCCTTTTTGACTTGAGATTTCATTCACCTGCTCCTTTGATCTGTTTACTAATTTAAACTTTAGGCCCTCATGTTCATTAGGCCAATTATCTCCCTTTCTTGATAATTTCTTCTTTGGTTCAGTCACATTACACTCTGCTCTCCAAGCTCTTTTTCTTGAACTTCTCACTTTGGATTCATTGTCACTCTCATCTGTCTCCCTTTCCGAGATTTGAATTCTAGATTCAGGTACTTCTTTACTTGGCAGTTGCACTCTGTTAGGAACATCATCCTTATAACTGGTACTCGGAATTTCGTCTTCTTCTTCTTCTTCAATTATTTCCAACTTCCCAGTTTCAGAACTTCCGTTCCTGCCTTCAGAGCTTCCAATCTGCTTTTCAATACTCCCCTGATCTTGAATCACCACTTGATCAGACTCTTTTTCTGCTTCTTTTCCTAGAAGATCTTCATCATCTTCAGAGTCTTGTATCACAATTTCTTCAATATCTTCATTCAACGCCTCATTCGCAATTGAATTTCCCAGATGTTGACCTTCCTGTTGATCTTCAGTATCTGGATATTTTTCAGGTTCTTCTTCAGAATCTGAATGAGCTGTGGTGTCACCTTCGTCAGGATTTTCAGGTGGAGGTACACGAATGGTGTGACTTGCATGAATCCACCTCTTCAAACCTCTGCACTTTACTGCATTTGTTGTGACAAGTATCACCTGTCTTGCCTTTTGCCACCTGGGTACTAGACAGTTTCTTCTCCGTTGAACTTTTGTTCTCACCCAGTCTCCTGGTAACAGATCATGAGCTTGTTCCTTTTCTCTTGTTAACACTTCAGTTCCCACCTGATGGAACACAGAAGTCACGACGTCAGAAAGGTTCTTGCAGTAATCCAAAATGACGCTATCATTAATGCTCATAACCTTGCCAACTGGTACAAAAGCTTGTCTCATGACTCTGCCCATGAGTATTTCATGTGGGCTTAAACCTGTCATTTTATCTGGAGTACTTCTCCATGACATCAAAACAAGTGGTAGTGCATCAGTCCACTTCATTCCTGTAGCTAGACACATTTTAGCTAATCTATTTTTGATTGTGCCATTCACTTGCTCAACAACACCTGATGCTTCTGGTCTGTAAGCACAATGCAGCTTTTGCTTAATGTTCAGTGCTTCACAAACTAATTTTAACAATCTGTTTTCAAAATGTGTTCCATGATCAGTCTCGACCGTCACTGGAAAACCGTACCTTGGTATGATTTCCCTTAAAAGCAATTTAGCCACAGTAACCGAATCATTGTGACGTGTTGGGAACGCTTCTACCCATCTCGAAAACAGGCAGATAATCACTAGGACGTATCTCAACCTGTTGTGGGGTGGAATATCATTAAAATCCATCTGCAATCTGGTAAAAGGACCACCCTCCCGTCCTATGGTTCCCATGCTCACAACTGTTTTTCTGTTTGGGTTGATCTGCTGACAGATCAGGCATCTTTGACAAAAAGTTTCTGCAATTAGTCTGAACTTTGGATTGTACCATGTTTGCCTAAATAACCTAATCATTGAGTCTCTTCCAATGTGTCCTTGACCATGATACATTCTAGCCATGTCAGCAATCATGCTATCTGGCATAACTGGTCTGTCATCTTTGTAAACCCAAATTTCATCTTCCTCACGCTGTCTGCAACCTGCTTTTAACCATTTGTCTTTTTCCTCATCATCTGCCTCATCTTGTAAATCTTTTACTCCTTGCCATGTCTCAACTACAGATGTTAGCATAAGTGAGTTCAAAACATGTTCATTGTTTTTCTCCCGATTGATTGACATATTATTTTTCGCGCAAAACTTCGCGATTTCATCAGCATAAGCATTTCCCTTTGTTATATAGTCTTCGCCCTTCCTGTGCGCTATACATTTCACGACAGTAATTTTCTCTGGTAGCTGAATTCCGTCAATTAACCTTTTTAGCAAATCAGCGTTTCTTATTGGAGTTCCCGCAGAAGTTAAATAACCTCTTTGAGACCAGAGCTGGCCATAGTCATGGACTACGCCATATCCATACTGACTATCAGTCACTATGGTAACTTTTAAATTTTGACCTCTTTCATATGCACGATTCAAAGCAATCCATTCTGCTACTTGAGCTGAACGAATTCCTTCGAGACAAGAGGCTTCAACTACATCAGCAACTGTACAGACATAATACGCTGCTCTCAAAACACCTTCATCTGTTCTCAAGCATGAACCATCAACAAAATAGACAAAATCTGATTCAGTTAACGGGACATCTTTAATGTCCTGCCTTGGTTTTGTACAATATTCTAAAACATCTAAGCATTCATGATCAATGTCATTTTCATTTCTGATTTCTGTTAGTGTTCCATCAGGCAATAATGTGGAAGGATTTAGATTCACACATCTTGCTATCGAAACGTTATCTGATCCCATAATAACCTTTTCATATTTAGTTAACCTGTTACTTGTCAAATGCTGAGTTTTGCTGCTGGTAAGAAGAATTTCAACTGAATGGGGTACATACACTTTTACAGGTTATCCCATTATTATTCCCTCACTCTGTTCAATGCTTACACTTGTTGCAGCTACTGCTTTTAAGCAGCCAGGTAATGCTTTTGCAACAGGATCAAGAACTGCTGAGAAATAAGCTATTGGCTTTCTCAGTTTTCCATGTCTTTGAATTAGAACTGACAATGCACAGCCTTCTCTTTCACTGCAATACAGCTCAAATTCCTTTTCGTAATCAGGCATACCTAAAGCAGGTGCTTCACACAGACTTCTTTTTAATTGCTCAAAAGCTTCTAACTCAGTTTCTGTTAAAATAATCGGGTCTTTAATGTCTGCTTTTGTCAATCTCTGCAGTGGTTTTGCAATTACTGAAAATCCACTAATCCATTGGCGACAATAACCAACCATTCCTAAGAACATTCTAACTTGTCTCTGTGTTTTTGGAGGTTGCATTCCCTGAATCATCTTAATTCTCTCAGTTGTCACTTGCCTGATTCCTTTTTTTTTAATTTTTTATTGAGAATCCATGAAGCATAATAAGAAAGCAATATACATGATTAGAATAGGAGAGGCGAGATACAATATAATATAAACCATCCACCTAAATTACCAATAGAAAGGTAATATACAGATCAGTTGTCAAATTACATAGCTTAGTATCTAATTGAATGATTCTTTTAAAACAGCAAATAATTAATGTTATTAATATAAAGATTGTAAATATTAAATATTGAGATGGCTGCCGCAAACAAAAAGGAGATGAGAAAAAGAGTATAACAATTGAGAGCATTACCATAGCCATGGTTCTAAGGATCCTATGATCTTACTACAATCTGCCAGCACGCCAAGCAGCCACTGGTGCCCAGATCTTCGTCCCCACTTCTCTTGATTTTTTACCCTTAAGTTCAAACAGAGCCGCCTCAACATTATGTATTCCCAATAGTCTGGACAACCACATTTGGCAGGTTGGGGCCTCAGTGTCTTTCCAAGCTGCTGAAATTAGAATTCTAAGTACAGCTGTAGAGATGAAGATTAAAGCTTCAGTCTCAATATTTAATTTCAATTTGCTTTGACATCCTATAATCATGAGTGTTGGAGACAAGGTTATCTGAGTATCCAGCAGCCCCGCCCAGAATAATTCAATCTCTGTTTTGATTGATCCAAGTTTCTCGCACTGATAAAACATATGGATAATATCAGCACGACCTTTACAGCATCTGGGGCAGTTGCTGTTCTCCCTCTTACCTCAATCGTAAAGCTTAGAGGGGGTATAATACAAGTTAAATAATGTTTTAAAGTGCTGAGCTCTTAAATTGGAGGAGCGTAGAAATCTTCTATCCATTAAAAGAGCTCTGTCCAGATCCTCCAATTTTGAAGCCCAGTCTGCCTCAGTTTTGCCCATGTCATCTTGGGATTCCTCCACAAACAGCTTATACACTCCGTTAATTCTAAGTGTACTCCCCTTCAGATAATCCAGTATAGTGCACCTCTCCCTTAAGATGATACAAGGCCTTGTTGATCTAATTGTACTGACCACCTGAGCATATTTGTAATCTTGGCTACCCTGGAGGGAATGCCTTTGTCTCAGTTCTTCCAAAGTTCTGCACTCATCTCTAACCATAACTTGCCCGAGTGTCAGGATACCCTGTTTGCTCCCAGTGTCTCCAAGACCCATCATTGCTTAGATTAGGAAGGAGGCTCGAGTTCCAGAGTGGGGTGTGGTGATTATATTTAGAGATTGCCAGTGCTTTCTGAGCTGCTACCCAGACCCCCCCATATCCCTTCAAGTGTCTTGAGTCTCGACTTATTGTAATATCTTCTTTCTGTTCTCCTTAATAGTACCCCGGTAGCCTCACTACCAAGCAGCAATTCAAAGATAGATGGGATAACATCTTGTCTAATCGGGGAGTTTGTGCTATTTCCCACGGGATCAAATAATATAGCCATCTGCGTAAGAAGACAAGACCAATGGTAGTATCTAAGGTTTGGCACCCCCAAGCCCCCCCTTTCCTGAGGCAAAGACATATATTTCATGGATCTTCTAACCTTTCCATATTGCCACAAGAAATTCATAAAGATGGATTCTATTTCTTTGATAATTTTCCCCTCTATTTTAAAGGGGATCGACCGGAATTTATATAGCACCTTGGGGAACATAGTCATTTTGATGACATTAGCACGAGTTATGATTGAGAGTTGTAATGTATCCATTCTTTTCAGATTCTCCTTCATAGATTTCATAAGAGGGATGACATTTTCTCTAATTATCAGCTCCGGCTGTGCGTTGATCGTTATCCCCAAATAAACCACGGAATCAACAAATCTGGAGTCTGATTTATTCATGTTCTTGGAGCAGAGCACCTGTGTCTTACCCACATTTAAGCGATAACCTGATTGTCCACCAAATTTGCTCGTAATGCCCACCACTTCACGCATAGCCGCGTCGGGGTCAGTGGTAATGATAGCCAAATCATCGGCATATGCCAAGAATTTTGTTTGAAATCCCATCGTAACTGCCGGTTTGATAGCGATGTTATTGATTATTTGGCGTATTAGAGGATCAATATAGAGTGTAAATAAAATGGGTGAGCATGGGCATCCCTGCCTTGTCCCCCTCGTAATAAAGATCTTATCCGAGCTCTCACCCATCATTTGAATTTTCGCGATTGGGGTAGTATACATAGCCTGAATAGCCTTCATAAACCTCAGTCCAAACCCCCTTTCACCAAGCACGCTCCACAGAAAATCCCATCTAACGCGATCAAAAGCTTTCTCCGCGTCTAGGAGGATCATTGCGACCCCGCCCTCCACGGCAGCATGGGTATCAAACAACGTGATAGCTCGTCTGATATGATCAGTGGTTCCCCTGCCGGGAATAAAACCATGCTGCCAGGGAGAGACCAGGGTCCCAATGATCCGTCCCAAGCGGGTTGCCAAGATCTTAGCGTATAATTTATTGTCCGCATTTATTAGAGATATGGGTCTATATGAACCCGGATTTTCCGTGGGCTTGCCCTTTTTATGGAACACCACTATATTGGTGTTCATCCATGACTCAGGGATTGAACCTGTATTTATAATCCCATTAAAAAGGTCTAACAGAAGTGTAGATGTTTCTTCAGATAAGCATTTATAGAATTCAATTGGTAAACCATCGGGGCCCGCAGCCTTCCCTACTGCTAAATCTTGTAGGGCCACCAAGAGTTCATCCATAGTGATGGGTTGTTCTAAAATTTCTCTATCCCCCTGAGCCACTTTGGTCCCCAATCCTGTCCACTCAATCATTGGTTCCTCAGTAACCGAATCTTCCTGATACTGTGTTTGATAGTATCTTTTGAAGACATTTATGATGTCCTTTGGCTACTCGTAGGTCCTACCCTGCTCTTCAATATGTGTAATAATATTTTTCGAGGTCGCTTGTCAAATACGTAGTGCCAATGCTTTCCCGGCTTGTTCCCCCGTCTCATACATATTTCTTCTTTGTGCTTGATATTCAGCGGCTGCTTTTTTAGCTAATTGCTTTTGTATCTCGGCTTTAATAGTACTCACTCTTTCTAAACTTTGCGTTCCCTGCCTTCCCTGGCATATATCCTTCCTATGCTGTTCCTCAGCCACTGTTAATTTATGCATTAATTGCTCTCTTTCTGAGTTAAGTTTTTTCCAATTGTGAGAAGTGTAGCTACTGGTTTCTCCCCTTAAGGCGGCTTTATAACTGTCCCAAACAGAGTTGCGCGATGCGCTGTATCTATTTGCGTCGAAGAAGGCCTGTGACCAATTCTTCATATGCGCCATATAAGTACTATCTGTTAAAAGCTTCCTATCGAAGGTCCATGTTCTCATTGGTTTGGCTGGTCTGTTAAGAGCTATTGTTAATAACAATGGGTTATGGTCTGATATTATCATGGGCAGTTTACTGATTTCTACTGTGCTAATCTCTGTGGTAGAAATCATAAAATAATCAAGCTTGGAATATTTCTTAAATGGGTGCGAAAAATATGTAAAACATGAATTCCCTGATTCAATACTACCCCAGACATCCCTCAAACCATGTGAATCCATCATTGAACATACTGCCCGATACACCCGGGGTTTACGCCCGGTATATCCAGTTCCCCCTTCGAAATCTGCAGAGATATTAAAATCCCACAGACCACAATGGGTGCTGGCCAGCTTGCTAGCTCCTTCTCCATACGGTCGAAGGTATCAGGGTCGTCGCTATTAGCCCCATAGATGCAGCAGATAGTGATGCCCAGATTCATTTCACATAATGCCCACCGCCCCATGGTGTCAGCCTTAAATCGTTTAGCTCCCCCCAGACCGACCTTGCCAATGATAGCCACCCCCCTAATAGTAGACGTTTGGGAGGAACAAGAAAGAGTCTCGAATCCCTTTAGGTTTAACCAGTGCCTTTTCCCCCATGGTAAATGGGTCTCCTGCATACACATAATATCCGTTCGTGTAAATTTAACAAATTCCCCTAGTCTTCCCCTTTTTTTCCAATCATTTAGGCCCCCTGTATTCATAGAGCAGATCCTAAGCTTTGACATACTTCTGTCTTAGATTCTTCCTTCTATTCAACCTTCCGTTTAGCATACTAGAAACACGTATAACTACATACCTTGTTACAGCTTTAAATCTCAGCCTGATTATAATTACAATAGTATCATGAATTCTCTTTTTTCGGTTTATACTCCCCGGCACCAACCCATCCCTCCCCCCCCTTCCACCACCCAGTCCCTCCCGCCCCCCCAACCACCCATTGAGGCATCCTGGGTCCGACCGGATCCAGGTGTGGGCGTCTATGTGATCCGTACACCAACGATCACTCTCAGAGCCTCTGGCCCCGCCATTAGAGAATAAGGAAAGAGCACAAAAGCCAAGAAGGAAAAAAGGAAAAACAGATCAGAGAAATAAGGACATAAGTCCGTATCCTAGCAATAGTTGTTTTACGAATCTCGGCAATTAATTATCCCCAATAGAATTTTTTATTTTTTTTTGTTCATGATGTTTATCATTTATCCTTACAGTGTCCGATATTTCTTGCAAGTATCCTTCCGCTTGAATTTCACTATTAAAAAACGCGTAGTTCCTTTAAAGATTACTTTCAGACGGCAAGGGTTTTGTAGGTAAACAGTAGCACCAACTTTTTCAAAAGGAATGAAGAGCTGCCGCATTCTCCATCTTCTTTCGACTGTTGGATGTGCAAAGTCTGGTCTTACAAAAAAGAAGAATCCATTGTATTCCCGCTTGCTGGTAGGCCGCGCCAGGTCGTAAATGGCTTCCCTTTAAGAAAGTTACCAAAATGTACCAGTATTGCCCTTGGGTATTTAGTGGAGTTCTCAGTTTGTTTACGTTGTGTGAGGGGAAAGCGATGGGCCCGCTGAATTTCTTTGTCCATATCCCAGGATTGTAATTCCGGAAAAGTTTTTTTCAGAAGATTACTTCTATATCCCCTAGGATCATTGCTCTCCACTGCTTCCGGGATACCAAGAAAGCAAAGGTTATTTCTTCTGGAGCGATTCTCCTGTTCTTCAACCTTGAACATTAAGTCCTGATGATCCCATCTTGAGTTTTTTCTTGCTTTTGCAGGCAGGCAACATCGTTCTCTAAATACTCAGTACGAGTTTCTAGAGATGCCATCCTTTCCGATATTTCGGTGCAAGTACTGCCTACTTTGTTAACCACCCCTTCTAGCTTCTGCATAGCGGCATGATTCCTTTCGCTGTCTTTCTTTATATCCTTGTGGAAGTCTCTGATAGTAGTCAGGATATCTTTTAAAGAAGGCTCAACCAATTTCCCTTTTCTTGCAGCCGATCCATGTTGTAATTGGTTGTCGCTCCCATTTGAGTCCTCTTCCCTGTGTTGAGCCGGTACAGCTACATCAGAATTATTGGATTTGTTCCTGCTTTTACTGGCTTGCCCAGTGAAACTTCCTTGGTCTGAGCTTTCTTCAAAGTTTGACTTATTGAGCCTTTGGTTCCTTGTTCTCCTTTTCTCGAATTTTTTTCCCCTAGGGGTATAGCCTTGATCTGAAGCGCCAGATTTCTTGGCGTCTAAGGAGTCTGTACCTTCGGGTGTTGAACCCCGATCTGGATTAATATTATCATCGCTAATCTCACTTGTTGTAGATAGTCCAGTCTCATATATATCTGCATCCGATCCCTCAGATGGATTTTCCACTTCGGATTGTATCAATTTCACAATAGAGGGATTGCATAAGGAACTAGGAGTCTCATTATAACCAGGTTGCGTTAAAAGCGACTTTGCTGATGTTTCAGGGGCTGGTTCCAGAAGTATCGTCATATTCTCCTCATTCTTAGATGATTCAATCATTACTGGATGTTTTGAAACTTTTTTCCCCCCTTCCTTGGATATAGGGATAAAGATACTGGATATACTGGGCTGCAGTGTACTGGCTTGTTCGGTAGCTTTAGCGTTTGCTTTCAGATTCTTGATAGTTTGGAGTCGCTTAGCTTTTTTTGCCATTAACTCCACATCATCATTTACTTCGATGCATTTCTCCTTCTCTTTATCCTTTCGTTGAACTTTCTCTTTTTCACCAAGGCATTTTTTATGTCTTTCTTTGATTTTTTCGTTTTCTATTTCCATCTCTTTATCTTTATTTTTGTCTTTGTCTCTGTTTTTATCTTGGTCTTTTTCTTTTTCTGAACCTTTCCCTTTTGGTTAATCTTTGTCTTTATCTTTCTCTCTCCCCTTCCCTTCTTCTCGTAATTTATTTTTAATTTCCTTTGCCTTGGCTCCCCGAGTTTCTGGTCCCTTTGTCTCTAGTCGTTTATCTGTGTTTTTATCCATCGATTTGCAGGAGTCAGCAACACCTTCAATTTCAGGTGTGTAAGCACCCCCCTCTATACTCCTAGAAGGTGTTATTGAGTTGCTTAAATCCCTTGATAGTTCCAATATATTCTCCACTTCTTTTCCCAGGTTGATCTCACTGTGCTTTATTGGTCCAGTTTGCTCCTTCTGCAGACTCGATACAGGCAATGAGACTGACACTCCAGCTCCAGCTCCATGAATCGGGTCTTCCATGACTAATCTTCTATTAAATGTTTTGCCTGACCCAAAGATTTCAGTATAAAGCGGTGAGCTACTAAGCGGAGAGGCTGTGGTAACGGCTTCTGCTTGAACCTTGCTTTTTATCACTTTCCTCAGACCTCGCCCTCCCTTGTGCAACTTCACATGGACAGGGATCCGTAACCTTGATTGTGCTTTGTATTCTCGAGGTGAGTTGTATATGCAGTTTATCGCGTATATGACACGATGACCACCAAATGCGATTTGAATTACCGCTTTCACCAATTGATACCTAGTAAGGCAAAAGGTAGACTGTATATGTTCATTTGTGGATTGGATTTTCAATTTCAATCTCTGCTTCTGCGTCTGCCTCTGCTGTCCAGGCAAATTTTTATTCTTTGCTGGGCCCACTCTCATTGCAGGCGCTGGGAAAGTATTAGATCGCCACTAGTCACCTCAGCCACAATACTTGTTGTACCCTAATTTTTTTAGACTGTCAGACTGTCAGACCGCCACTCTACTCAGTTTATTTGTTATCTATTAGCTCAGTTCAGTTCAGGGTATTAAATGCAGGCTAATGTTGCCCTGTTTACCCTAGCCAATAGAGACCTTGCATGTAGAAAGCTGTAGGACGAGGCTGAGTAGCTACTGAAGAGTACACGAATTGGATTATTTTTTTCGTCCTCGCGTTTCTTTTTTAAATCTCACCGACTTCCGCGAGACGAGTGATGACTGTTTCCCCCCACACGGCAGAGAGGAGAGAACTCGGAATTTCTGCACCGGGCAAAACCAGGAGTGAGGAGTGAATGGGGAGCGAAAGTCACCTCTCCCGCTGATGCTTAAAACACAACACAACTGCAGCCGGTTTGACGGTCTTGAAAACGTACTGCAGAGTGCTGGAGGCAAAGCTCGACCCCCAATGACAATGACTTCTCGTAACTGCCCGTATCGTCAGCATCAGAGACACACTCACATCAATGAGGTCGGATACCAGCGAAGCCTTGACAATGGGAGCAATGGAAGCTGCGAGTGCCCCTCCAGGCCGCCTCACCTCGAGTCTCAGTCCACTTGAATCCTGCCTCCATTGCCTCCGACGCGAAACAGCAATCAGCACTTACAGTTTGTGGCTCATCTCCCCAGGAAGACACTCCGCGGGCCTGCGGATCTGCGGGTCTGCGGATCAGCGAGTCTGCTCAGATTATGCCGAAGCAAGCTTTTCCTGCAGCACCACGTCACAACTACATTGCAGAACACAGCAGCGGGATGCGCTTATCGTCCGGATCCAGAAAAGCGGCTAATCCGATGCACTTCTCTCTCACTTCCTCCCGGGGCACCAGGACCATATCAAGACCGCTCCGTGGAAGGCTCACCACGCTTTTTTCCGCCTTGGCCAGGTAAATACACCCAGCTCCTTATACCACTTTTCTTTTTCTTTCCTTCTCCCGGCTTGGCTCTAGTCTCAGTTTAACTTAACGGAGACATTGTGAAAACCACGGCGAAAAACAGAGTACATGCTTAAGCTCCAAGGCAGAGCACAGAGATCTGTGAGAGCAATACAGCAGCGTCCTCTCACTCAGGAGCCACTTGCTTGATTCCTTTTGCAATTCTGTGACCAAGGTATTTTACTTCTTGTTTGCAAAACTGTAATTTTGCAGGAGACACTTTATGTCCTTCATCTGCCAAATGATTTAAAAGAGTAATGGTATCTGTTACACAATTATCTTGTGTTTTTGCAGCTACAAGGAGGTCATCAATATACTGCACTAATGTCGATTTTCCAGGTAAATCTAGATTCTCCAAGGATTTCTTTAGCAACTGATTAAAAATAGATGGACTTTCTGTATACCCCTGAGGGATACGACACCATGCTAGAATACGGTCCTGGAACCTGAATGCAAACATTTGCTGGCTTTCTGGATGCAATGGAAAGAATGCATTACAGAGGTCTATAACTGTATACCATTCTGCATCATGCGGAATCTGGTAAAGAATTACCGCTGGGTTTGGAACAACTGGGCAACATGGAACAACTATCTGATTAACCTTTCTCAGGTCTTGAACAATCCTGAAAGTTCCGTATGGCTTTTTAATTCCCATAATTGGTGAATTGCATGGGCTACTCTCAATTTCTTTTAGAACACCTTGTTTTATGAATTTTTCAATTACAGGTATAACACCTTCAATAGTTTCTGCTTTCATTTTATACTGGGGAATGTTTGGAAAATCTACTCCTTGTTTCACTGTTATTTTAACTGGGTCTACATTTTTCATCAAACCCATTTCACTTCCTGTGAGATCCCAAATTTTAGCATTGACTGTCTCTTTTAATTCCTCAGGCAGATTATTTTTATCAAATGCAGGAAATAATTTACTTTCCTCTGCTTCAACCATTAAAATTGTTAATCTGTAAAGCCCATCTTGTTCTTGCGTTTGAAGCTCTATACCATCCGGTGAGCAATATATTTTGCAATTCATCTTACAGAGTATGTCCCTTCCTAACAAGTTTACAGGACCGCTGTTACAGACTACAAATCTGTGTTTGTCTTTAAATTTGCCAATTTCAACTTTAACTGGTTCTGTTAAATCTGTTTTAATTTGCTGATTAGCTACTCCAACTACTTGAATCTTGTCACCCGAGAGAGGTAGGTTTTCTATTTCCACTGATCTAACAGTAGAACGGGTAGCACCAGTGTCCACAAGAAAAGTGATTTCTACATCATTCACCTTCCCATTTACAAATAGACCAGCCTGATCTACCTCAAGAGTGGCTCCAAGCACACACTCTTCCTCCTCGCTCAGGCACCGTCATAAGTAATCGTCAGAATCACTCCCTCGATTCTCGTTCAACAAATACTGTTGTGAAACATTTGACACATTCACTCATGGTGATCTGTTTACCTGTTTACCTCCGCAGAATCCCGTTTCTGTATTGTATCTCTGCACATTTACACAATTTGGAAGTGGCGGTTGTGGAATCTGACTCTGCTGATTCACTACCTGTCGCTGTAGCTGTTGCTGAAGATTTATCTCACTCTGCATCTGTGGATTTAATGATGCATTTTTAAAATTTCTGGGCGGATTTTTACATTTGCGCTTCCAGTGTCCAATTTCGCCGCAATTAAAACATGGGAGTTTCTGCTTTAATTCTTCAATATTTCCCATCATTCTAGGCTTATTACTTTGAAATTTTCCTTGATTCTGATTAACATTTTTGTTTTCTATGGTTGCTATCTGCTGTTCAGCTACCTTTACCTGTGCCCACATAGCTTTTACTTTAAGCTTCTTCTGTTTTGCATCTATTTCGTCACTACAATATTTTGCTTTTCTCAAAATGTCATCAACCGAAAGTGATTGCCAGCCAACTATTCCAGACCTTATCATTTCACCAATTTCAGGTCTTAAGCCATAAACAAATCTGTAAATAAAGTGGCTCATGTCCTTCTCACTCAATTGTTCATAACCACTGTATTGCTTAATACCAGTAATAATCTTTCATAGAATGAATGTACTGATTCTTTTGGCTCTTGATTTGTTCTATCTATTTTAACCCAATCAACTTCTTTCGGGGGAATCTTGTTTTTCAACCAGAAAATTACTTTATCATACAGATTACTAACATCTGCTGAAGGAGCACCTGTTACCTTATCTCGAGCAGGTTCTTCTTTGGGCCAATCTATAGAAATTTTACATTCTGTCCAAAGATCTGACGGGACAACAATGTCAAAGAATCCATCAATATCAATCCACAGAACTTTTGAAACCTTAACAAATCTGTCTACCTGTCGATACCATTCCACTGGTTTTTCTCTCAGCCGAGGAAAATCATTTGTAAACAGTAAAATATCCTGTCTTGACCAAGGAACATGCACATATCCACCACCAGCAATTTCTCTCATTGGAAACTGACCTGCTACCTTTCCTCTTTCTCTCCTTTCTTCCTCTCTTTTCTTTGTCCATTTCACTCTCTACTTACTCAATTCACCTAATCTTTTTAGAAACACAATTAATTATTTTATGTGAATAATTCTACCTGTGTTGTTCATGCTCTCACTGTCTTTTTCAGAGAAATCCACTCTGTAACGCTTTCCCAAATTTTTCTGTCTACTCAAGTCAATTTCCAATTCAGCAGCTAATTCCTCTAATTGATCATACTTTGTTTTCATTTTCCATTGTATACTTTTGCAAATAAACAATAATTAATCATCCTGATATTGCTTCAAATTGTCAGGTCCAATTGTACCAATAATTAGTTCCTCCAAATCTGCTTTCAGTTTTGCAACATCAAGTAATTTAAATTCTGAGCTTTGTGGAGTTTGCGTTAAATCTATTTTATTAATGCTCTTCTTTCGGAGTTCCAGAATCAGATTCTGCACCAGATGGAGTTTTATTCGAAAAGCTTTGATTAAATGTTAAGTCAGGCATCATTGTTTTTTCTCGGTGAATTTCTGATAAATCTGAATAAAATTTTTCAGCCACTTTCTGAATTTCTGCATTTAATGGAATAGTTAAAGCTGAGTGTCTAATTTCCCTGGTTGAACAGGTCCAATCGTTACTGGTACCGTTACTGCTTCCATGCTTTTAGTTAACTGCTGTATTAATTCATCTTTTGTTCGAAAATATTCTGAAGTATTTGGCATTTCCTCACAACCTTCTGTTCTCATTACATTTCTTGGGGTTTCGTTTCTGCGAACTGGGGTTTCAGCATAATTTCTGTTTTCACCAGATATACTGGAACTAGATCTTGTTTCTACTCTTTCAGGAGTTTTTGCATTATTTGGATATAATCTGGGTGATGCCTCATCATTAATCTCTCTAGGGGGAGCACTTGGGGAAGTTCCTGGAGGAACCATCGGGGAAGACCATGTACAAGCTGGTTGATAAGGAGGAGGCTTTTTTGGTTTCGTAATATAAATCTCTTCTAAAACTGAATCTTCTAATTCACTTTCTTCAGCATTATTATTTTTCTTTTGGGCACTGTTTTGACTAGTTGCCTCACTAAATCTTGCTGGATACAAACCATCACATGCACCACGTCTCCATCGACGCATTCTATCTTCATGAGTTTCCCTATTTATGTCCAATCTGGTACCACTTGTTATACCTTTATTCTCTCGTTACATCTCATCCTCCCATTCAGCTAAAGCCTCAAATTGTGTAGGCCTAGGCTTTGGATCAAGAGTCATCATTTTGTCTCTTAAGTTTTTCATAACTTTAATGTTAAATGATCCATCTTCCGGCCAAGCCAAAACACCATCATTCTTGGTATAATCCATCCAATTCTCAATCCAAAGGCAAGCATGATAACCATATTCACCTTGCATATAAGCTGCGGGTGTTTTGTACTTATGAAGCAATCTTCCACCTCGCGTTTTAATTTTCTTATCAGGTTTCAATTTATTTTTCAATTTCTGAAACCAAGAAAGTTTCTTTTTCTCTTTAATATAATAATAATCCATGTTTTTAAATGATTCCGCTTACTTTAGAATAGATCGTAAATGTTTCCTGGTTGTTCCGCGAAACCAAACAATCTGTGCGCGAAACACACCAACAAGCCAATCAGGTTAAGCTACGTCACCACCTTGCTCAACCAATAGAATTGCTGCTTTCAGGAAGAACCAATCAGCTGTCAGCTCGTCTTAGTCACATGAACCAATCAGAGCGCTTACTGTGACGTATGTTAGCCAATCACAGCGCGGACCCTGTGACGTACACTGCCGCTGCAGCTTCTCGTCTCTCGCTCCTTGAGCTCACCCCTCCTTCACAAAATATTTTCACAGCGCCCTTTTAACAAAACTTTTCAATGAAATTCAGTTAATAACTCCAGAAAAACAAACCATTTGTCCGTTTCGCTAAAATAAAGTGATAGCTTTTTCTGACACTCAGATATTCTTTGCGTGGAATAGACGACGCTATTCTCACAGAATATTTATATTCGTTGATAAAGTAAGGCTACTCTACCCGTCTAGCAAGTAATAACAAACTCGTTTCACTCTGAATGTACATAAAGTAACAACTCAAAGTTTGACTCTATCAATATTACAAAATCATTTACACACATTCAAACGAAAAAATCCCTAACCATGTATACATGAATCTTGGTAGGACTTTAACCCACACCAGAAAACCTCGTACGCCAGTAAGATAGACAACGCTTCCTTACCCTTCACTCAAGCTTGGATAAAATCTACTACTTTTTTTCACAATGAGTTTTAAAACAGGCTCCAAGTCCTTATACTCAAAAGCTAGAATTTCATAGATAATCCTCACTATACATTTTACCTTACACACCTAGAATCCCTAAACTTGTGCTGTACGACCACAACACTAGTGATATATGACAATACCACTATTTTGAAACAGAACAAATGTACTGTGCAACTTCACCTGTTACACTACTCTTGCCGGCACAACTAGGAATTTTCACACTGCTGGAAAAAACCTTTCGACTACATATAACCACTGAACAAACTCAACATATGTTAAACATCGATCCTATGTAATTACCATGTAACATGTCAGTTACCATAGCAACCGAACTCTGCTACCAAAGAATTGATCCAGCGCCCCTAAGGAAAAACTGTCTCACAAACGCTACCCAACTCCACAATACTCACCATTAATCATAATACTCTCACAAGGCCCATATACTAACGAGACAATTTTTGGGCAACTGAATCATGTGACCTAGTTAATAAAACCTATTCACAAACTATTTACAATTTTATAAACAACTGCAGTTTATCATTTCTTACCATGGTTTTATGTATTTATCATATTAATTAAGTCACTTAGACAAATGGATCAGCTGATGATAACTAGACCATGAATAAACAAGACCAGCTTGTCGTTTCAAAAATCTATTTATTAACTTTATTATTCAGGAAAGTGCATTCTCATTAGAAAATCTTTATTTATTAGCAAATTAAGCAGCATCAATTAAGGTAAATGAATTATTAAACTGACATCTTCAAAGCAAATCAGCATGTATGAGTTAAAGCAAATAACAGTTTTCCTTTCCCTAAGTCTATTTCCCTGACTAAAACTCTCTTCACCTAAAGGTAAAGTCATTAAAGCCTGTTATCCTAACGTGCGCCGAAAGTCCAACAACACGACACGCCCATCAGGAATCGGAGAGCAAGAAGCGCCCTCCTGTCAAAGGGGCCAAGTTTTGTACCTTTCTGTCTAACTAATCTCACTAAAAAGTATATTTGTCCCTGCCATCCGGTGTCCTCATTGGCTGACTGATGTCAGCTCATATGGTGTCATCACCTTTCTCCAAGCCTAGATCGGGCTTTTCTTAGAGTCCATTGTCTCTTATTCTGAAGTCCCGCAGCTTCCTTAAAATGATACTTTCATTTGAGCCACAGTACATGACTTCCTTGGCTTGGCAAACTTTGCCGCTTCCTGTCCTTGAATCAGTCACACCAAGAGCACGTAAAACAATTTTCATTTGAGCTTGCAAATATTTTTCAACGTGGTAAAAGTTTCCATGCATGGCTCTTGCTCTCTCTGGACAGGACTTGACAACGCCATCTTTTCAGTTTACTCTTTTAGACCTCACTCGAAAACTATTATTTAAACAAACACAAGACATCAATTAATTAGAGAATTGAGACCCATTCTGTTACCCACCCCCTTTGCTAATTATTAACCCATTAATTTATGTTACCTAGCTGTGCACACAAAGCTGCATTTCATATCAACCTTCTTCTTATAGGCCGCAGGATTCTCCACGAACTTATGCCACATAAAAAACGTAAAGACATAACTTAAGCACACAAATAAGCATATGCCATTAATTAAACAGCCGCATTTAATACTGACAAAGACAATAGACAAGGTTAGTTTATTATTTTCAACGCACTTGGTTTTGCAACAAAGAGCACATAAGTTAGACCCTCATGTTGTGTAAATGCATTTTAAACTAGGTTGGTTAATAATTCATCACAAATCAATTAATACGGTTATATTATATATATTTTTTTGTAACTCTTTTTATTGATAAAATATAAACAAACAAGGCAGTAAAAAAACAATACAGTGGATATGCGTTCAAGGAGGAAGGAAAGTGCATTACAATTTAATACAAATCATCGATGCAGGGGGGGCAGAGGGGAAGTCAAAGTCCTAACACATCGGGGCTTAAACAGTACTAGGAATGTCGGGTCAGGGGAAAAGAGGAACATCCGAAATATCAGCGAGGGGAGGTGTACATATATCACCCCGGTAAGAGTTCCATTGGCCCCAGATTTTACCCCACTTCTTAGGTCTGCCGCGCGCCACATACACCGTCTTCTCTCTAAACATACACCAGTCCATGTTCTCCTTCCATGCCAAGACCGTGGGCGGTCTCTGGGAACCCCACAATTGCACAATATCTCTCTTGGCAACCATATTCCCAAGGGTCGCCCACTGAGTCTGCGCCACATCATAATCAGTCGGTCCCCAAACATTCAACAGACAACGCCTGGCTTCAGGCAACAGCGCAACACCCGTGACTTCCGTCATCACAGCATGCACACGTTTCCAGAAGACTACCACTTCCGGACACTCCCAAATTATGTGAAGGAAAGTACCAATTAAGCTGCATCCACGCTTACACAACCCATCCACAGAATAACCCATACGAATCAGGCGAGGGCCGGTCACATAAATCCGATGCAGGATCTTAAGCTGTACGAGCCGGAGACGGGCCGGAATCGCGACCTCCTTAGGTGAGGATATCGCCGATTGCCAGTCCTCGTCATCCAACTCTAGACCGTCACTGGTCCAGACCTCCCTGAGGTGCGCCAACAGGTCAACTCGATCGTTAATCAATTTCTTATATATCAAAGAAATAGTGCTGTCGGGAACATATCCGTCAAGCACCCGATCTTCGAGTGGAGATGATTCCGGGATAACAGTACCTTCAGGAAAAACCCAACTTAACGCGTGGCGAATCTGTAAATAACGGAAGAACTCCTTGTCACTCAGCTCGTATTCTACCTTCAACTCCTCAAAGGTCTTAATCCTAACCTTGGCCCAGAGATCACTCACCCTGCAAATACCAATCATATCCCACTTCTCAAAACCTTTCGTCTGCCACAAGCTGCCCAGTCTGTCAGACGCACAGAGCGGAGTCGCCCGGGTCAGTCGATCCGTCCATCCCATTGCCGCAATCGTACATTGCCACACTCGCACCGCTATCTTAGTGGGTCCCGAAAGTATCTGTCCGGCAGATCTGGAATAAAGCGCTCTGTTATAATCACCACCCGGTAGCAGCCACTTATCCATCGCAAACGCAGGATTTAAAGCAGGAACGTACATAGCATGATTAATCGCCCCCAGCTGAGAGGCCCAATAGTATCGCCTAATATCCGGAAGTGCGATACCGCCGTCATACCAGGAAAGCGTCAGTTTGGCGAGGGCGATACGCGAACGCCCATCCCATATCAACCGCCTCTGCAGACTCTCCACCTCCCGGAAATAGCACGCCGGAATGACATCAAACGTGTTCTGAAGCGCGTATAAAAACAGCGGCAGGGACATCATTTTAAAAAGAGCTGCACGCCCGAGAGGGGGCAGTGGCAGTTTGCGCCAGGCCACAACGTCAGATTTTAACCGTTGGAGCGGAGGAAACAGATTACGATCATAACGGACCCCGGGTCTAATGTAATAAAGACCCCCAAATACTTAAATCCCATCTGCGTCACCTGCATGGGGCAACCACGCGGCAATGAAGGAGCGTCACCAGAGAGTACGTAAATACAGGACTTGGTCCAATTAATCACAAGGCCGGAGTTCCTCCCGAACGAGTTCAGCACATCAAACAGTACAATCAGCGACTTTCGAGGCGACGTGAGATACAGCAAGATGTCGTCTGCATAGAGTGATACTCGATCCTCAAAGTCCGGGGTCCACTGAATACCCCTCATCGATGGCTCCCACCGCAGCCAGGCCGCAAGAGGTTCCAAGAGAGGGCAAAAAGAAGTGGGGACAACGGGCATCCCTGCTGCGTGCCCCTCCCGAGAACAAAGGACTCAGAGACTCGACCATTCACCACAATCTGAGCCAAGGGTTCCGTATACAAAAGTTTCACCCAGCCAATGAAACCAGGACCAAATCCAAACTCTGCAAGGACTGCCCAAAGATACGGCCATTCCACTGCTTCAAAGGCCATCGTAGCGTCTAAGGAAGCCAAGATGGCCGGTTCACACAGTGACGCTGCTCTCGCGAGAACGCCATGCAAGCGCCGCAAGTTCAATGCTGTATTACGATGTGGAATGAAACCAGATTGATCCAGATGGATCAGGTCACTGATTACTTTTATCAAGCGGTTACGGTTATATTATTATGGAAGTTTAACTTTGCGAGCCAGAACAAAATATTATTCTGAAACTCGCTCCATCAACCTCTAATTGTACTTTGTTTTCTGTTGTAACCTGCACACTTGTCACTCTGTCCGCCTGTAATGCACTGTTTGCTACCTCATGTATTTTGTTTGCTCACAATTGTCACTTGTACCTCATGTAACTTATCGTCTGCTTTTGTAATTTGTTCATTTGTAATTTTCTGTCCCTATTGTGAAGCGCTCTGACGCCTTCGGGTAAAGTCTGCGCTATATAAAAACGCATAAATAAATAAATGACATCTTCAACAGTGGTAGTGCATCACTACTGACAGTATATTGTTTTACCTACGAGCCCCACAGGGACATCTATTGGCAGCCTGCTGTACTGCAGCACTTCGGTAGAAGGGAACAGCCCCCCCTCCTCCCCCCCCCCCCCTCCTCCAGACAGGAAGTCCCCGCGCACAAACGGGTTCGCCCTTCCGCCTCTTCTGACTCGGAAGTTAAATCGACGTCCCACCTGGAAGTGCACCACTGCTAAGGAGGGAGGTCACACTCCATACCATATCACCAGACAGTATCGTTGGTTCGATAACTGTCCCCGAAAATGTGTGTGTACTATACTTTACAGCAGACAATTAATTTGTGTTTATGCATAGAATTTTGAATTGGAAGCGTATGTTTCTAGTACAAATCCTCAGCTAGACATCACATGCACACCCCATGTTGCAAAGGTTATGCGTGACACTAGGCAGCTTGTTTGGGCACCGGTTCAAGGAATGACAGCAGCAGCATGCAATTTTTAATAAATATGGCTCTGCCCTGCATTTTTCCCCTTGAGTGATGCTGTAACATTGGTTTCTGCTTTGTTTTGTGTCATAATTAATGTTTGTTCCTTAGTAAATAATTTTCACAGACAAAAGCAGTTTGGAATGTATACATGCGCCACATTCACAAAACAGATGCAAAAGAAAGATGGACAGACGTTGCAAACATTCATCCCCAGTCACAAGGATCTGGGGGCATATTATAAAGATAGGCGATAAAATTATCGCCGCTAAAACGGCGATAATGGGCTTGATAATATGCTCTATGGTATTCCAATTGAAGCTCAGGTTAGACGTCCTTCACATCTAACATGGGTTTCAATTGGAATTCCATAGAGCATATTATCAAGCCCATTATCGCCGTTTTACCTGCAGTTTTCTGCCGCTAAAGCGGCGATAATTTTATCGGCTGTCTTGATAATATGCCCCTGGGTTCAATCTATCATTCTTTTGCTCACCACACCACCCCAGTTTGGACCTAGTCATGTGCAAATCAGTCTTGACCCTGTTCCTTGTGGGAACAGTCCAGCCCGAACTGCCAAGCCAGTCCCTCCCTGGATCAGAAACTAGCATCCTGGGAACCGGTTTCAGTGCATGACCTTTCATCAGCCAGGCTAGCTTGAATCCAGTGGTGTTGTGTGCACGGGACCCACATCTGGGCATACTCTTCCCACTTAAGGCAAATCTGGTCAATGCACACATTCACCCCCAGTCACAAGGACCTGGGTTTAATCCATCATTCTTTTTCTCACCACACCACCCCAGTTTGGACCAAGCCTTTTTACATTCACTAAACAGGGCATAAGAAGAATTGGGAAAACATCCAACACAGAAGAAAGCAGAATCATATGCAAGGATGCAAATGCAAAATGTGAAGAAGGAGTACAATAGCTGTAAAAAGTTGGGTCCTTGGTGGCTCTGACAAATAGCTTACATGTTAATCCAAAGTCATTCATCTGTTTTGCAATTAGATGTTTCAGGGACTCCCTCTTGACATATGTTATTGCCATAGCTTTACCTTATTGTTGGACTCAATCCACATTTGTACTAACTTTTGCAACAGGATTTTGAGCTTTAAAAGTTGTTTTTAAGAATTAGTGATTACTTCTTTTTGATTTTTTTTATCTCCTGGTACATTAAATTCTAGGGGACAATCAGCAATTCTGCCTTGGTGTAAGGCAGAGTTAAAGCTGCATGCTTTTCTCATGCCTGGCTCTTGAAGCCCTGCATGAAGACAGCATGGTACCCTCCTTATATTGCCACTTTCACATCCCAAAAGGCTAACAGATGTGTTGGAAGGACCCTGACTTGATGTCAGGAAAAGCTGAAGCTAGAGGCGCAGGTGCAAATTCAGGAGTTATGTAACAGCCCCTCCTGGGCCTAGATGTCTGATTTAATTTTGACAGTTTAGGATCGGTGACTACCATATGGGAGGCTAGGGTCTGGAACCGGTCAACACAAACCTCCAGTCTTTCTCAGTGAAAGAAAATAACTCTACCCTGTAGTTACCTACAAAGTGGTGTAAAAATTACCACAAACCTTGCAGTGAATAATTGTGTTTTATTGGTCTTAACCTACAGGGTTATGCTTGGATTTTCTTGCCCTTGATATGCAGTTTCCTTAGCTGGATTTAATGTTGACAGTTTAGCATCGGTGACCACCAGGTGGGAGGCTAGGGTCTGAAAGAAGTCAGCTCTAAACCTCCAATCTTTCTCAATGAAGTGAAAGAACCCAACATTTGTTGTTGCTTGCAAATTGATGTATAAAATACCCCAAACCTTGGAGTGAATAATTGTCTTTTATTGCTCTTAACCTACAGGCAGGGCCGGACTGGCCGTTGCGGGCACCGGGCAATCCCGCGGTGGGCCGCAAGGGTGGGGGACGGTTTTGGGCCACTTTATTGTTACAGGGCCGTTTTTGCAGCTTTGGGCCGAGCACTTTGCCAGGGCTGGTTTTGGTTCCCAGTCTGGCCCTGCCTACAGGGTTAAGCTTGGATTTTCCTCACCTTGATATGCAGTTTCATTACCTGGATTTATAATCAATCAATCAATCAGGATTTTGTAAAGCATGGGTACTCACCTATGAGGGTCTCAAGACGCTGAACTGATAGTTAATACGCATGAACCTCTGCCAGCTAGCAGCCTGTGCTCAGTTTGACTAGGTGTTAAATAGCTTCCATGAGCAAACAGTAGGCTGACCTGAATGGCAGAGATGATTCCTCTGAACTCCACAGAATATTTTTTTCAAATCCTGCTCGACGGGTTTGATGAGCCACTTGTACCACCTGGGGCATTCTTGAAAGGAGAGGACAGGTTGCCAAGTAAATTCTTGAGGATCCCCTGTCTGGTTGCAGAAGCACCCTGCTTTTGTCGTTCTGGACTTCTGTCTCTTGGTTTTATGTGGGTACAGTGCCTGCTTTAAACTGGATTTTAGTGATTGATGTGGGACCAGACTAGAAATATAGAATGCTCCCCGCACACACTCCCAGCTCAGTGTCCAAATTGAGTGTTATCAAAGACTTTTACCATCTTGGTTTTGCCCTGACCCACTGCATTGTTGGCCTCTTTGTAGCATAGTAATCAGGAGGATGTATGTCAGTACAACGCGATCTTTTAGATCGCGGTACTTTACAACGCTGCCATTACAACGCAAGCGCTACAACGACTTGCATTGGTGTGCGTGGATTGAGGATTATTATAATTTTATATTCCAACACCAGCCCACGTAACAGTAGGGAAGGTGTTGGAATATAAAATTACAATATTCCTTATCCAACAGCGCCGTAATGGCATCGTTGTAAAGGTAGTGCGGTGTAAACACCGCGTTGTAAACGATGTTTCCCAATCAGGATCTACTGCAAAAGTAGGTAAATCTGCACATGGGAACTTTTACCCCATTGGTTAGGAATGGGCAGGGAATTACCCAGTTTATTAGTTTATGTTAGGCATGAATGTGAAATCTTTAGGCACTCATTTCAGAACGCTTTCTGGACCTGTGAAAGATCAGAAGAGGATTGGACCTGTTGTCTGTGATCTTAGAGGACCTCGGACTGACTGGATTTACTCCCTCTTGTATCAAGGACAAATAAGTGAACGCCAAGTGGACTCAGTTGGTCGATCTCCTGTGTAGCCAAAGGGAGACATCGAGCTGCAAGAGCCCTTTTTTTGGAAGTACCCAGCTGACCAGAACCAACTTTATATGGCCTCGACCCTGATGTTGTCCTGTGGCTGACACCCTGTGAATCTCTAAATGACTCATGAGACATACTATGACAGAGACACTAGAATGTCTCGGCCAAAAACCAAAAAAACAAAACATGCTTCTAGTAAGAAAGATGAATATGGAAACATTCCCTCAGAGATAGTCACTCTGTGTGAGATTTGTGTTGTTTACCTATTCTTAGAGCGGGCCTCATTCCCTGAGCAGTCGCCAGGAGTGGTGAGGAGTACTCCCACTGAAAGTTGGGTGAGTACATTATTCTGTTAATCATAAGTGCTACACATGAATGGTTACTTGGACAATATAGCCAATGTAGGTGTATATGTATACAAATGTATGAGAGACATGGAGAAACAGAGTTCTTGGATGTTCGAGGCCGAGAAAAGATGAGTTCTAATTCAAACACTTTATAATTCAAAACATTTTATATTATTTTGTTGGAATTAATCAAAGTTCCTGTTTGGTTCGCTCACTTGTTGGGAGCTACAGGATATGGTAGGCTGTATTGCACCAACCATTTGATTTGTCAATAGTATATTGTTTTCACATTTGTGCTGTAGCGTTATCTACATTTGGTCCTGACGAAAGCCTGTTGGCTGAAACATGTAGACCTGCCTTTATACCGCATTTGACAGTTATTTTTTCAAACTGTTAGCGCTCTGTTTTTAGAGTTGACACAGGGATTGTGTTTATTAAAGCTGCTGGCACTACCCTAGTAGTCAATTTTAAATTTTGCACTTCACTTTCACCCTTTTTGCACTGCAAACCTTCAGGCACCACTGATCAAGACTGGTGAGTGGCTTTACCGATCACTAGGGTACAAAACAAGCTTAGTTTTGACATCATTCTCTGTTGGACACACTAATGGTGCAACCAACGATGAATCTCAGATGACGAAGTATAGCCACGCATGTGGGCTGATGGGATTCTTTTTTACTAGAAGCATGTTTTGTTTTTTGGCCTAGACATTCTAGTGTTTCTGTCATAGTATGTCTCATGGTTCTTGGACCAGTAGGTTTTTTGGTGTTTTTTCATTTGGTAGATTGGGGATTAAACACTACCTGGTCTTTAAATATTTCCCTAGGACCCTTTTGTTGAAAGTTCTGTGTATGTAAGTTAGAGCAGCTACGGCTGCGGGTCCCTGTTTTTGATAGTTATTCTTTAATTTGGAAGAACACTGTTTCGCTCACCTTGCTTTCTGTCCTTGCTCCTTGAACATGGCTGACTTTGCAGGTCTTGCTTTTGATGATGATGTATTGAATTCAATACTCTTGGAGAACCCTAGTATCTTAGATGTGTTGCCTGAGGTACAGACTAATATACAAGATGACTGGTTAACATTGTTCAATTTGAAAAAGACTCACTCTCGCACCACTATTCATGAAATACTGATAGCAGAATATTTACGAGGTAAATGTGCACCTACAGGTTTGATTGTCACAAACACCCCAAGATTATTCTTGACTGATAAAGATTTCCTAAGGGATTGGTTGCTGATCGCGTGGCGATGTACACGCGATTGGCTGATCTTAATCATTAGCACGGCTAAAAGGGTAGCAGATGCGATCTTAATTGAAATACAGATCCTAGAAGGGCAAATTAAGACGACCATATGCAGCACCCTATTTAAAAAGAACATGGAGGAGACCAACAAATCCAATAAAGATTGTAAGGAGAATATCCTTGTGACCAAGATTGAGAAGTTTAAAAAGGATCTGGCTCGTTTTTCGCTGACCAATATCTATCCCTTCACTAGTGATACATACACACCACCAGAATATAATAAAAGGGGCAAGCGATATGGTTCAAACTACTCTACATCTGATTCTGATCAGGGCTCTAGTGATTCAGATACTTCAAACGCTAATACACCTAACTATAGGGGTAGAGGCCAACCGAATAGATTTAACCGAAAGAGAGGTATACAAGGTCCATATCAACATCAGGGACCATGGTGGCCCATGGGCCTAGCCACAATTTCCTCAGTTTCCATCATATCCACTGTTTTTTGAAAATCAGCCTTTTTTAGGACAGGGCCATGGACACAACCGAGGCAGGAGAAGATCCCAGCCTCAAGTACACTGGGGGGGCGGAACAAACATTCCCCAATACACGGAGCAGGAGGGGTCAACAGCAGACACCCAGAACAAGCACGGACAGGACGACTTAGTAGTCAATTTGAGCTCCCGTGTTCTGACAGAGGATGAATGGTTGGTACTAAATAAAGGGTTGGGCTTTGTTCCCACCAATAAAGGTAACCCTTTCCAACTAAGATGTGAACTCCAAAAAAAATTCCGGAAGATCCACCTACATTTCTTTTTTACATCTACAGTAGGTGAGACGGAACTAGGGTCCCTAGAAACACGTACGATCAACACTGGCTTGAAAGTGCCTTCCACCTTTACCCCTGTGACACATCAGGTTCCATCACAAATTCAGGTCTTAGAAAAAGCAGTAACTCATGATGTGATGGCTTTATGTGACTCTAAGTCCTCCACCTTTCAGAACATCTCGGCAAGAGAAAAATCTGACGTGAATACTTTGGCTAATGATAATTCAATAACGATCAAACCCGCCGGTAAAGGGGAGCCACGGAAATTCTAGACACTGAAGCCTACTGCACAGAATGTTTGAGACAGTTGGGGGATACGAAATCATACCGGTCGCTGATAGCTGACCCGACGCCGAGATTAACACAGAGATAAGGTATCTTGTGGAAGAAGAAAAAGCAGAAGGGTGGATAACTGCACAGGAAGCACAGTTTTTGATTACAAGTCATCCCACCATGCCATACTTCTACGTCTTACCTCAGATTCACAAAACCCAAAGGCCACCATCTGGCCGGCCGATTATCTCGGGCATTGGTTCTCTTTTAGAACCATTGTCGACTTTTGTCGATCATTTTCTCAGGCCTTTAGTCAAGGAGATGCTGAGTTATTTACAGGACACTAAGAATATCCTGAGGTTACTACCAGCGATTGATTTTGATATCGAGACTGACTATTTAGTCAGTTTCGATGTTTAATCACTTTATACCTGTATTCCACAGGAAGAAACTCTGGATGTAATAAGAGGCCTTTTGGAGACGAGGGACTTAAACAGTATCACACCAGTACACTTCATCATGGAGTGTGCGAGATTGGCCATGACCGAAAACTTTTTTAGATTTGAGGACACCATCTTTTTGCAAATCTCTGGAACATCTATGGGCAGCATTTTTGCGCAGAATCTGGCCAATCTCTACATTCACGTGTTTGAACAAGAGTGCGTCCTTGTCCACAGCAACCCTTTTCAACACCAAGTGTTGTTGTGGAAGAGATATATAGACGACATTTTTGTCGTCTGGAGAGGGTCTCCTACCACTATCCTTGACTTCCAGATCTGGCTCAATGCCCAGAACAGATTTCTTAAATTTACAGTTGAATACAATAAACTAGAACTCCCCTTTTTAGACATCTTGATCTTCCCAACACAAGGGAAACTTGGGAGCAAACTCTACAAGAAACCAATGGCAAAGAATTCTCTACTAAACTTTGGGAGCCATCATCCCAAGACACTTCGGGAAAAATTACTAATTGGTCAATTCCTACGGGTACGTAGGAATTGCTCAGAGAAGAAAGACTTTGAAGTACATGCTAGGGCGCTTTCTCACCAACTCCAGAATCGTGATTATCCCTCACGTTTAGTGCGCCAAGCCAAGAAAAGGGCCTCGAACAATAATCGTGATGCGTTGCTTGATTTACCAACGGCCAAACAACCTTTACAGAGACTAACTTTCGTGAATACATTTAGCACATTATCCAACCAAGTACAATGATCAGTGCGTAGACATTGGAAGATTCTGAATGTGGGCAATGAGTCTGTTCCTCCTCCTCTTTTCTCATTCAAGAGGGGAACTAGTCTGCAAGATTGTCTAGTCCATACGAGACCAAGAACCCCAAGACATGACTCTGTGAATACACTTTGGGGACTCCCTTCGGTCCAAGGCCATTATGCTTGTGGGTCTTGTACTGCGTGTCCCCAAACAAATACAACTAAATCAGTTGATATAGGTACTGGGAAGCCTTGGATTCTGAAGAGACATACTAATTGCAACTCAGAAAGGGTCATCTATATGATCACGTGTCCCTACTCATTGAGATATATTGGCATGACGACACGGAAAATCAAACTAAGAATAAGTGAACATAAGAGCACGATTCGGTGCAACAAACAATCAACGTATGACAAATCATTTCCTGACTTTGAAACATAAAGCCGTAGATATGACATGGATTGTCCTTGAACAACCTTTTGTTCCGCCACATGTCAGTGACATCAGCAAGTTTTTGTTTGTCAAGGAACAAAAATGGATATTCAAATTTAGACAGACAGTCAGGGACTGAACGATGAAATTCCGTGGGTTACTTTGTAACCTGGTGTTCGCACCCCATTACACGATATATTATCATGTATAGAATACATTTTTTACAATCATTTGGTTCCAGCATGCGTACCTTCATAGCTGAAAAATAAGTGATTGGCCAAAAAACGAATGATGCATAAAATATATGTGACACAAAGGAATACAATGATTTAGGTATTGCAACTTACTAGCATTAAAACAAGTTGGAGAGACACAGGGCGATTGAGTCCGGAGTACTCTAATGGTCACATACCTTTTACAACCCTAATATATAAGCTAATTCATTGTGAGAGACAATCTTTATTGATACATACAATTAGAGTACTATTAGAACTAACACATATGACTTGTTACCGTATGATAATCCCATGGATAAACACATGCAATCTGTATTGTATTTTACAAAACACACTGGAGTTAATAAACGATAAGCTCACTGAAGGATGAGACAGTATCCAATTTCAATTGGTAAAGCCACGACATTGCTTTTTCTGTCCAGACTGCATATGACGCATTGGGAACTATGAAACTACATTTCCTATGAACGTGCTGTTCTGGATCAAGCGATTGACGCATGCGAAAATTCAAGGTAGGGATCTGCCTTAAATTAGATTTGATGTCATGAGGATGTTGGTGCCTTTGATTTCGAGGTCGCAATAATATTCCGAATTTATAAGAGAAATGCGATCTCAAGGTCAATTTAACTTTGGCCCATAGGATTTTTGCTAAATGCACACTCAAGACTCTGTATAATTATAATCCTGATAAACATTGGAAAGATTACACTCACCATCTTACAAATAATACATTTTGAATGCCCAGAACGTACCTAGTTTGATTGTATATATCGCTCAGAAAACTACCAGACTACAATTCCCATGAGCCTGCTGTGGGAAGCACTATGGGATGTACCACGTGATTGTTTGTAGACGTGGTTTCCGCCTAGAGGAGTATCCTCGAAATGGAATACCTGACGGCGGTTTTCATACTTTTACATATTCAAACGCATGACAATCAAGTGAACCAATGGGGTTTTGTGGCAGAAACTATTTATTTACGAAACCTGCCCGAACGAGCGCCTCCCCCTCGGCTCGGTAAATACCCGAGGTACCGACGGACAGGTAGGGACAAACATGCCTATATTCCCTGAGTTTACGAGTCTGTCTCTATCATCTTCACTACCCTTATAATCGCTATAGCTTGCTAGTTTGGCTCACTACGTTAAGATAAAGGTATCATTAGGCATTTGTTCGCTGGGTCCTGTTTGTCCTGAGCCTTTTTACCAGCTTTTTGAAACAGGACCCTTGCTTAATGGGTCACATAAAATTCATTATATTATCATGCTAGACAACTGAATTGCAATTGGGCATTGAGATGTTTTTATGTTGCCCTTAACCACTTTACCAAACGGCAGGATTAGAACACAAGTCAATAAGGTTCACTCCTCTTGATACTTACTATCTTTATTCACACGTATGTACTAAAGTGTGGTCTTTGATCTGCCCTTAATTGTGGGGGAGACTGTTTTTGACACTAGTTCTGTTCAAATATGTCAAGTGCATCTTAATCATGAGGGTACCCTGTGAAGGGTTGTTGGTTAAGGAGGAAGGTTTTAAATATAGCAAGGCCATGATGAATATGGAAACATTTCCTCAGAGCAGTCGCCAGGAGAGGTGAGGAGTACTCCCACAGAAAGTTGGGTGAGTACGTTATTTTGTTAATCATAAGTGCTACACATGAATGGTTACTTGGACAATATAGCCAATGTCGGTGTATATGTATAAAATGTATGAGAGACATGGAGCAACAGAGTTCTTGGATGTTCTAGGCAGCGAAAAGATGTGTTCTAATTCAAACACTTTATAATTCAAAACATTTTATATTATTTTGTAGGAATTAATCCAAAGTTCCTGTTTGGTTCGCTCACTTGTTGGGAGCTACAGGATATGGTAGGCTGTATTGCACCAACCATTTGATTTGTCAATAGTATATTGTTTTCACATTTTTACAGTAGCGTTATCTACAGTTAGTCCTGACGAAAGCCTGTTGGCTGAAACATGTAGACCTGCCTTTATACCGCATTTGACAGTTATTTTTTCAAACTGTTAGCGCTCTGTTTTTAGAGTTGACACAGGGATTGTGTTTATTAAAGCTGCTGGCACTACCCTAGTAGTCAATTTAAAATTTTGCACTTCACTTTCACCCTTTTTGCACTGCAAACCTTCAGCACCACTGATCAAGACTGGCGAGTGGCTGTACTGATCACTGGGGTACAAAACAAGCTTAGTTTTTACATCATTCTCTGTTGGATGCACTAATGGTGCAACTAACGATGAATCCCAGATGACGAAGTATAGCCATGCATGTGGGCTGATGGGATTCTTTCTTACTAGAAGCATTTTTTGTTTTTTGGCCTAGACATTCTAGTGTCTCTGTCATAGTATGTCTCATGGTTCTTAGACCGGTAAGTTTCTTGGTGTTTTGTCAGTGGTAGATTGGGGATTAAACACTACCTGGTCTTTAAATATTTCCCTAGGACCCTTTTGTTGAAAGTTCTGTGTATGTAGTCTCTAAATGACTCCCCTGAAATTCTTGGGTGCTTTAGAAGAGTACTCCTGTGGTTGATAGGCATTTTAAAGACTAAGGGCCTCATTTACAAAGGAATTGGTGCAGGCCAGCACTGCAATTCTTCTTGCTGTGTTATGCTGCCCTACCCCAACATGAAAGGGCAGCAATGCACCGCATTTATGAAATACAGTGCATTCCTGTCCTTTCCCCTTTTGCTGGCACACAAGTTGCCGCCTAGTGCCAACGTAGGCACACTTGCACCATGATGCAAAGGTGCTTTGTGGCAGGCAGGATTGTTTTTGTGCAGGAAGGGGCACCTTCCGGCACAAAAACAATCCAGAGAAGTGTTTTCCTCGTTCTATGTGTGCTGCAGAATGCAGCATCTGTGGAGAGAGAAAAATATGAGGAAAAATTAAAAATGTCTCCTTGTTACACCAGCTCTAGGAAGGTGTTAGGTGTTGGCACTGCCCTAGGTTTATGTGATTTTATAAATCTGGGCCAATGTTAAAATCCATGGGTGGTGCGTGGGAAAAAACTGCAATGCCCATGGAATACCTCCTTTACGCAGAGTAAGGCAAAGCAGCGCCTTCCACTGCCTTACTTTATCCCATATCTATGAGGCCATGCAAAGTCGCGCAGAGTGGCTTTATGTTGCCTCAGGTATGATAGAGTGGCCTGCGCCACCGAAGCATCAAAAAAGTGATGCTCCATCAGCGCAGGCCTCTTGTAAATAATGTACATGCTTTAGGCCAAATATTGGTGTTAGGAACTAGGGAACTTAACTTTTACATTTAGTAAAGGGAGGCAAGGAGCATAATGTGGATGAAAATAAGACGCTACCTAGTTCTATAACTGAGGAAACTTTGATTAGCAATAACTGCAGAGGCTTATTGTCTGTTCCACAAATAATAATACATTTTATAAAAAAGGCTAATAACATTTATTATGAATCACGGTTGGCACCTAAAGTACAAGGACATTCAACTAAGTAGGGAGATCTTTATTTGTTCTATTTAATTGAAGCTGCTTCAGTTAATCTGATGGCGAGTATTTAATGTTCTAGATTATATATATTAAATCAATTTTTTTTAAAACAAGCAGGATTTGAATCAATGTATGATCATTCTTGCCACTTCCAAAGTTAATTCCTGTCCTCTCTATTATCTGAAGGAAGACCTCCCATTACTGAAAATTCTATTCTCCATGACTATGGAAGTGCCTTCCCAGTGTGTTCGTGTGGTTGGAGTTTATGCCATTTATTGCAGTATTATCCTTGTACCTGTGTTTGGTACTCTTTTGTAACATGCACACGCCACTTTTCTCTTGTAACACACTGTTTGCTACCTCTTCAAGGTCGCCTCCACTCACAATCTCTCCATCCTAAGCTCCACTCTCGACTCCATTCAAAACTGGATGTCAACTCATCAACTGATTCTGAATCCCTCCAAAACTGAATTCCTCCTCCTCTCCTCCTCACTCTCTCCTCCCCCGGTTCAATCATGGATGGATCAGATGAATCTACTTAACAATAAACCTATCATTGTCGACAGCGCAGAATCCCTTGATGTCATACTCGACAAAAAACTCAATCTAATCCTCCACATCAATTCCATTGCAAAGTCTGCTCGATACCAATTGCGCCTACTTTGGGGAATTCGTTGCTTTTTCCCGGAGCAGGACCTTAAAACCCTGGTGCAATCGCTGGTCCTCTCCAGACTGACTACTGCAATTCTTTTCTTACTGGCCTCCCCAAATCACACTTGTCCGCCCTTAGATCTGTTCTCCATTCAGCAGCTCGTTTCATTTATGGGGCCAAAAGAAGCGACCACATCACACCAATGTTATCCACCCTCCGCTGGCTTCCCATCGAGGCTAGAGCTATCTACAAGACTGCCTGTATCACCCACAAAGCCTTGCACTCCTCCTCCCCTCGTTACCTGGCGAACAAGCTGAAACTCTCTGGAGGCGCTAGACCTTCACGTAATGCGGAAAATCTACTGCTTGAACCTCCCACTTTCAAGAAGGAAAGATCGATGGCCTAATCCTTTTCAGGCAATGCGGTGAGAATATGGAACTCACTTCCGCCTCAGCGCCGGACCACCACCTCCTCCCAGGTCTTTAAAACGGACCTCAAAGTTCTCCTCCTCCAAAGACAATTCCTAAAATAATTCATACCCTCTCTATTATCTGAAGGAAGACCTCCCATCACTGAAAACTCTATTCTCCATGACTATGGAAGTGCCTTTCCAGTGCGTTCGTGTGGTTGGAGTGTATGCCATTTATTGCAGTATTATCTTTGTATCTGTGTTTGGTTCTCTTTTGTAACATGCGCATGTCACTTTTCTCTTGTAACACACTGTTTGCTACCTCTCACATTTTGTTTGCTTTTGAAACTTGCACAAGTGCCACCATTGCCTACGTAACGTTTGTTCTTGTGCCTCTGTGTCTAGCATATATTGCAGTATATTACCTTTAAATGTACTTTGGGGCAGATTTACAATAACTGGCGCATCCCCAGGGATGCGCCAGTTCGCCAGTTATTGTGCGCCATGCTGCAGCCTCCATGGATGCGCCGCATTTATAATGCGGCGCACCATGGCTCAAAAACGGCACAGATGCGTCACGCATCTGTGCCATAAAAGTGGCGCATTGCTGGGGTTGCGTCACAAGCGAGATGCAGCTCCAGCAAGACTCTAGGGTGCCCTATTCTGCCAATGCTGCGTCAATCCTTACTCCTGCTTCAAGCAGGCGCAGGGTTTTGACACAGCATTGGCCTAAAATGACTGAGTGAAATCTTGTAGATTTCACTCAGCCCTTTAGGAGGCGTTCCTGCGCCGGAACGCCCCCCCCCCTGCGCCGGAACGCCTCCTTATGGCGCAGGGCTTTACAACGTGACGCATCTCTCAGATGCGTCACGTTGTAAATACCCCGCACCATGGCGCAGGATTTACGCCGCCGCTGCGTCACAAAAGTGACGCAACAGCGCCGTAAAATCGGCGCAAAGGGCTTGTAAATATGCCCCTTTGTTTTCTCTTGTAACCTGCACACTTGTCACTCATTCCTCCTGTAATGCACTGTTTGCTACCTCATGTATTTTGTTTGCTCACAATTGTCACTTTTACCTCATGCAACTTATCGTCTGCTTTTGTAATTTGTTCATTTGTAATTTTTCTGTTCCTTTTGTGAAGCGCTCTGACGCCTTCGGGTAAAGTCCGCGCTATATAAAAACGCATAAATAAATAAATAAATGACATCTTCAACAGTGGTAGTGCATCACTACTGGCAGTATATTGTTTTACCTACGAGCCCAGGTAGAAACAAAAATGCAACGTAAATCACGAGGCCAGGTAGAAACAAAAATGCTTTTTAATTGATCTGAATTCCCGGAGAAAACAAAATGCAATGTGGATGCAAAAGGGTGCAGTACCGCAGGCTGTCCCAAGGCGTCCCTGCGGAGCCCTAGGGGACATCTAGTGACGGCCTGTGGAACTGCACCTTCACTGCTGACGGTAGAATCTGATACTGCTCGATTCATTCACGAGCTGTCAAAGCCTGATAGTTTGCAGTATTTTTTCTTTTGTGTGTTATCTGTGATACATTAAATAGGGAGGGAAAGGCGCCAGTTTTTTGTCGAGTTTCAGGTCTGTACTCTGTCAATATCTGCGCTGGCCCTTACTGTTCCAAAACCTTCCCTGTCTTTTCGTGTTTTTCTGCTAGCACAGTGGTTCCCAAACTTTTTTGACCCGTGGCTCCCTTGACCTAATTGGCAGTTGGCCGTGGCTCCCCACCATTTTTTTACCGGCACACCGGGGTGCCGCGGCGCACACTTTGGGAACCACCGTAGTAGACCTTTGTACTCTCTACCATTCCTATGTGACTCTTAGAATTTATCCATTTGTATCTCTTCCTTGAGTGACTTTACAACCTGTACATTTGCAATTTTTTCTATTTGTCTCTTCCCTGTGTGACTTTATAACTTGTACATTTGCAATTTTTTTCTGCTTGTATCTTTTATGTAACGCATGTAATCCTAAGTCCTTATGTATCGCAACTGGTTCTTATGTAAAGCGCTCTGACACCTTCGGGTAATGTTCGCGCTATATAAAAAGAAAAGGTGATGTCAGAAGTCATTAATAGGCAAAAAGCTTTTCATCCATTAAATTTATGACTACAAATAGAGGACATGATGACCTAAAAAGAATTTCTGATCCATCTTCATGCATGAATACTAAAGGTTATTCTTTAAATATAAAAATACTCCTTGACTGGATTAGGCATTCACTATAACAAATAGGTGCTCGTATGTATGTTACTCTAGTAACACTTGTAGTTATTTGCTTGCTGTGTTTATGTCCTGCCTGACACAGCGCCATCTAGCGCTAGTCCATCTGTAAACCATGTCTGGGGTCGGCTCACTGCTGCTGAGGAGGGGAGCCTGCAGAATCTGCGCCGATAATGGCCTAGTGACAGATTCTGCAGGCTGTGTGAGTAAGGTCTTTCATGTTCCCAGCGGCTCTGATCACTTATACTCTTAAGTGTTTGTTTGTTTTAATCGCGCATAATTATCTGGTGATCTGGCACTCTGGACTTCTGACATCGCTGCACAGGAGGGGAGGCCACATACTATCTTTCCCAAATAGTGCGGCGGCGCCCCTGGCTACTGATAACGGCGCACCAGGGCGCCGCGGCGCACAGTTTGGGAACCACAGTGCTAGCAGGATTCAAAACTGCAGCTCATCACTTCATTTTGAAAACCCCAATCTTTTTCATAGCGAAATCACGCTCTCCCCGTTGTTGATGCTTCCCTGCGTGGAGAAGGAAGGGAGTTTAATTTTTAAAGCTATTGATATTTCAGTGTGTGCAGATGTTATCTTTCCGTCTCCTTTTAATTTCATCTGTGGTTGATAGGCTTGTATCTGCTTTAATGTTTTATTTCTAAAAAATGATCCTTCAAGGTATAGCCTCTGTTAAATGTAAGGTGATTGTAAAGCAGGTTTGGCTGATATGGCCTTTAGTGCATCAAACATAATTACACTAAGAAACATGTGTGCACTGAAGTAAAACATGCAGGGCTAGAATTACCAAGACTGTGCAGAGTTACACAAGAGGAGCAAAGAATCTGCTTTGCGGAGCAAAAGTTATTTTGCAATGTAAAGGTGCCCTTTTCTCATGCAAATGGCTCTGCTCGCTGCTTTGCTGGGAGCTTTATAAGGATGTAACTTGGGCAGACATTGCAAACACCTATACTTTTTGACAAAAAGTTCAATCTACGAAGATTTTGCATATTGAACTTTGCCTCCTTGAAGCAGGCGCTAACTTAGAGAAGTGTTTTTATTTCTCTAAAAATGCATTCTTTGTGTGTGTACTGTACTGTACAGCAGACATTCAATTTGTGTCTATGCATATAATTTTGAAGTGGAAGCGTATGTTTCTAGTACAAATCCTAAGCTAGACATTGCACGCGCACCCCTTTGCGCCATGTTGCAAAGGTTATGCATGACACTAGGCAGCTTATTTGGGCACCGCTTCAAGGAATGACAGCAGCAGCATGCAATTATTAATAAATATGGCTCTGCACTGCATTTTTCCCCTTGAGTGATGCTGATCATTGGTTTCTGCTTTGCTTTGTGTCATAATTAATGTTTGTCCCTTAGTAAATAATTTTCACAGACAAAAGCAGTTTGGAATGTATACTTGTGCCACATTCACTAAACAGTTGCAAAAGAAACGATGGACAGACGTTGCAAACATTCATCCCCAGGCACAAGGATCTGGGTTTAATCTATCATTCTTTTGCTCACCACACCACCCCAGTTTAAACCTAGCCAAGTGCAAATCAGTCTTGACCCTGTTCCAGCCCAAATAAATAAATAAATAAACTGCCAAGCCAGTCCCCCAGGACCAGAAACAAGCATCCTGGGACCGGTTTCAGTGCATGACCTTTCATCAGCCAGGCTAGCTTGAATCCAGTGGTGTAGTGTGCACGGGGCCCACATCTGGGCATCCCTTCCCACTTAGGGCAACATATGCAAAAGAAACTATTGAAACAATTGATGGACGGAATGCTGGACAATGCAAACATTCACCCCCAGCCACAAGGATCTGGGTTTAATCCATCATTCTTTTGCTCACCACACCACCCAATTTTGGACCAAACCTTTCTACATTCAAAAACAGGGCATAAGAAGAATTGGAAAAAAATCCAACACAGAAGAAAACAGAATCATGTGCAAGGATGCAAATGCAGATTGTGAAGGAGTATAGCCCCTCTTGACGTATGTTATTGCCATAGCTTTACATTATTGTTGGACTCAATCGCAAATCTGAACTAACTTTTGCTACAGGATTTTGAGCTTTAAAAGGAATTTTTAAGAATTAGTGATTACTTCTTTTTGATTTTTTTATCTCCTGGTACATTGAATTCTAGGGGACAATCAGCAATTCTGCCTTGGTGTGAGGCAGAGTTAAAGCTGCATGCTTTTCTAATACCAGGCTCATGAAGCCCTGCATAAAGATAGCATGGTACCCTCCCTAGCTGTCCACTTTCACATCCCAAAAGGCTAACAGATGTGTTGGAAGGACCCTGACTTGATGTCAGGAAAGTTGAAGCTAGAGGCGCAGGTGCAAATTCAGGAGTTACGTAACAGCCACTCCTGGGCCTAGATGTCTGATTTAATTTTGACAGTTTAGCATCAGTGACCACCATATGGGAGGCTAGGGTCTGGAACAGGTCAACTCAAACCTCCAGTCTTTCTCACTGAAGAAAATAACTCTACCCTGTAGTTGCCTACAAAGTGGTGTAAAAATTACCACAAACCATTTTGCCGCTATCGCTGGATATTTTAGTACAATGGAGAAAAACGTTGCTAATAGCATGTTTTCTCCGCTAAAATATCCAGCGATAGGCACCGATAAAAAAAAATGTGCTAAGCGCATTTTGCGACAAATATCACTATTCCTTGTTAATATGCCCCTTAATTTTGACTGTTTAGCATCGGTGACTACCTGGTGGGACGCTAGGGTCTAGAACAGGTCAACTCAAACCTCCAGTCTTTCTCACTGAAGTGAAAGAACTCAACATTTGTTGTTGCTTGCAAAGTGATGTATAAAATACCCAAAACCTTGGAGTGAATAATTGTCTTTTATTTCTCTTAACCTACAGGGTTAAGCTTGGATTTTCTTTACCTTGATATGCTGTTTCATTAGCTGGATTTATAACCAATCAATCAATCAGGAGTTTGTAAAGCACGGGTACTCACTTATGAGGGTTTCAAGACGCTGAACTGATAGTTAATAAGCATGAACCTCTGCCAGCTAGCAGCCTGTGCTCAGTTTGACTAGGTGTTAAATAGCTTCCATGAGCAAACAGTAGGCAGACCTGAATGGCAGAGATGATTCCTCTGAACTCCACAGAATATCTGTGTTGAATCCTGCTAGACGGGTTTGATGAGCCACTTGTACCACCCGGGGCATTCTTGAAAGGAGAGAACAGGATGCCAAGTCAATTCTTGTGGATTCCCTATCTGGTTGCAGAAGCACCCTGCTTTTGTCATCCTTGACTTCTGTCTCTTGGTTTTATGTGGGTACAGTGCCTGCTTCAAACTGGATTTTAGTGTTTGATGTGGGAAGACACTAGAATTATCATAGAATACTCCCCGCACACACTCCCAGCTGAGTGCCCAAATTGGGTGTTATCAAAGACTTTTACCATCTTGGTTTTGCCCTGACCCACTGCATTGTTGGCCTCTTTGTAGCATGGTAATCAGGAGCTACTGCAAAAGTAGGTAGATCAGCACATGGGAACTTTTTTCCCATTGGTTAGGAATGGGCAAGAAATTACCCAGTTCACTAGTTTATGTAAGGCGTAAATGGGAAATCTTTAGGCACCCATTTCAGAATCCTTTCTGGACCTGCGAAAGATCATAAGAGGATTGGACCTGCTGTCTATGATCTTAGAGGACCTCAGACTGACTGGATTTACTCCCTCTTGACAAGGACAAAGATGTGAACGCCAAGTGGACTCAGTTGGCCGATCTCCTGTGTGGGTAAAGGTAGACATCGAGCTGCAAGAGCCCTTTTCTTGTAAGTACCCAGCTGACTAGAACCAACTTTACCTGGCCTCGACCCTGATGTTGTCCTGTTGCTGACACCATGTGAGTCTCTAAATGACTCCCCTGAAATTCTTGGGGACTTTAGAAGAGTACTCCTGTGGTTGATAGGCATTTAAAAGATCAAGGGCCTCATTTACAAATGAATTGGTGCAGGGCAGCACTGCAATTCTTCTTGCTGTGTTATGCTGCCCTACCCCAACATGAAAGGGCAGCAATGCACCGCATTTATGAAATACAGTGCATTCCTGTCCTTTCCCCTTTTGCTGGCACACAATTTGCTGCCTAGTCCAATCTAGGCACACTTGCGCCATGATGCAAAGTGCTTCGTGGCAGGCAGGATTGTTTTTGAGATGGAAGGGGCACCTTCCTGCACAAAAACAATCCAGAGAGGTGTTTTCCTCGTTCTATGTGTGCTGCAGAATGCAGCATCTGTGGAGAGAAGAAAATATGAGGAAAAAGTAAAAATGCCTCCTTGTTACACCTGCTCTAGGAAGGTGTTAGGTGTTGGCACTGCCCTAGGTTTATGTGATTTTATAAATCTGGGACCCGTGTTCAAATCCATGGTTGATGTGTGGGAAAAAACTGCAATGCCCATGGAATACCTCCTTTACTCAGAGTAAGGCAACGCAGCGCCTTGCACTGCCTTACTTTATCCCATATCAGTGAGGCCATGCAAAGCCGAGCAGAGTGCCTTTGCGTCACCTCATAGATATGATTGAGAGGAAACAATGAGTTCCCAAGTCACGAAAGCTGAACAACGACTTGCACGAACAACGACTTAGCCTGAACACGCATGTGCGTGGTTCAGGCTAAGACGGTCTAGTGTTCGTGCAAGTCGTTGTTCAGAGGAGCTACAAAACAGGAACAGGTAAGAGGGGTTCGTTTCTAGGGGTTTGGGGGGACATGTTAGTGGTAAGGGGATGTATTTGTATAAAGAAATAAAATAAAATAAATGTGAGTAAGGGGTTATGGACAGATGAGGGGCGCCGATCTAAATACAAAGTGAAGGTAAATAAAAATCTAACTGCTGCTTTAAAACATAATTTTAGTGATCGTTTTCGTAAATTCAGTATTGCGTTCCTTTTCAAATATTTTTACAAGTTTCGTTGCAGTAGATGTCTCACACATGGTTCAGCTGCGTAAGCAGAAATTTTCGGACGGTGCTGCTGTTCTCTTAAATGGCTCTCAGCAGATTTAGGGACAATACTTTTTTTATTTTCTTTCTACTAATTTTTAACAAGAAACATATTTCAGGAAAGCTTTGCTTCCCACATCCTTATCTGCTACTTGATCATTAACGCATTAAATGAACTCCCAAGGCAAAATTTCACAGGGAGTATTACTGATCACAGGACACTGATTATTTTTCATTTTTGAAGTGTTTGGTGTGTTTCGTAAAAGCGCTTGTTGACCAGTGTTTCACTCCGTAGCCAACGTAGTAGCTCCAAGCAAACATTTAATTACCAATATTAAAACTTTAGGGAAGGGACACGAGAGAGTGGAAGAACGTGACAGTGTTTTTAATTTTTTTAATAAATAATCTGCTTTAATGTCCTTAAATATTTCTGACATCTGGAAGAAGAAGTGGTTAGCTACTCGGCGCTTGCAGCGTGCTCTTGTTACTTAAGTTTATCTGCACGAGAGGCTGCGGAGTTTGACGACACAGATGTGGGTGATTAAAGAAACAACTTGCTTTCACCTGGCAAGCCTGCAGCATCTTGGCAGCGCGCGACTCTGGGAAGTCTATCGAGGATTCTGTCATTATAATTGATGGATTCTTTTGAGTGTGTTGGGTGTAGTGGTTAAACATGGAGTTTGTGGTTCAGTAAGTCGTGGCTAAATAGTTAGTGGTTTGGCATAGGTCGTTGTTTACCCTTCGTGGTTCAGGCACTAGTGATTTAGTAGGTAGTTGATTAGTCATACAACCATGATTGAGAGGTCTACGCCACCGAAGCATCAAGAAAGTGATGCTCCAACGGCGCAGGCCTCTTGTAAATAATGTACATGCTTTAGGCCAAATATTGGTATTAGGAACTAGGGAACTTAAGTTTTACATTTAGTAAAGGGAGGCGAGGCGCATAGTGTGGATGAAAATAAGACGCTACCTAGTTCTATAACCGAGAAAACTTTGATTAGCAATAACTGCAGAGGCTTATTGTCTTTTCCACAAATAATAATAATTTTTATTAAGAAGGCTAATAACATTTATTATGAATCACGGCTTGCACCTACCAAGGACATTCAACTAAGAAGGGAGATGTTTATTTGTTCTATTTAATTGAACCTGCTTCAGTTCAACAGATGGTCAGTATTTAATGTTCTAGATTATATATATTCAATAAAACATTTTTTTTAAACAAGTAGGATTGGAATCAGTGTATGATCATTCTTGCCAATAATGTATTATTGTATGACATCTTCAACAGTGTTAGTGCATCACTACTGGCAGTATATGGATGGACCTGGCGAGCCCCACAGGGACATCTAGTAGCAGCCTGCGGTACTGCATCACTTAGGTAGATGGGAACAGGTTTCCCCCTCCCCCCCAAAGACAGGAAGTCCCCGCGCGCACACATGGTTCACACTTCCGCCGCTGCTGACTTGGAAGTTAAATCAACGCTACTTTTCGGAAACAAACCACCCGGAAGTGCACCATTGCTATGGGGGGAAGGCACGCTTCATATCACCAGAAAGTTATTGAACAGCTCGTTTGTTCGATACCTGCCCCCGAAAAATTGGGTGATTTTATACCTTTATATGAGATCTAGTTAAGGTTAAGTAGAGTGTTATGAGGGCGCATTCAATAGACAGACCTATTTGTAAGTTCGCAGGAAACAGCACAGGCTTAGATTATGCGACATGAGACCCCTCTGGAAGCTCTCCGAGCACGGACATGAAGTCATTTCCGTTCTGGTCTTACGACACGAGGCCAAGTAGAAACAAAAAAAGTTTTTTAATTGAACTGAAGACTCGTAGAAAACAAAATGCTACGTGGAGGCAAATGGGTGAAGTACCGCAGGCTGTCGCACGGTGTCCCTGCGGAGCCCTACAGGGACATCTAGTGACGGCCTGTGAAACTGCACCTTAACTGCTGACGATGGAATCCGATAGGCACGATTCATTACCTCCTCGTCCTGTCTTCCTCGCCACAGTAATATACATATGAGCCTCCGGCTCCACACAGAACTCCAAGTAAAATAAAAGAGCAGCGCTCTAGTCTCCCCTCCCTCCTCCAATATGGCCCCAGAGGCTTCCTCCAATCACATAAAAGGACACATAACAAGCAGCCCAGCCTGTTCTTTTTTTCTGCACTTCTCCGAGTGCTGTGAATTCCCTGCTGGTCAGGTGAGTGGGACGGGGTTCCTGCTTTAGCGGTTCCCCTTGCCCTGTGGTATCTAGTTGGGGGATGTTTGTTGGTGTTTGCATGCGTTAATTTGTCATTTATTTGGCTTTGTTTTGCTGATTGTCTTGTTTCCCCCTTCTTCTGCCTGGATGCCTCGCGTCCTGCTTCAGCGGACTGGCGTGGCTTCTCTGTCTACGGCTGGTGTTGGTTATAATTGGGCGGGACGCCTTGTGTCCTGTGTGCCGTTTTTCGTTCCCGGCCGCGCGTCCTGCTGAGCGGACGTTGCACGGCCGGGTGCGTGTTCTCTGGGAGCCGGGTGCTTCAGTTGAATTTTACCGGTCTGCGTGTTTACCTGATGCACGGTCTCCGCGCCGGCGTGTTTCATGCCTCTTCGTGTTTCCTGCGGAGCGAGAGACGCATTAAGGGGTTCATTGGGCTCGGCGCGCTGCAGTCGGTGCCTCATTTCTACTGCGGCGCGCGGCTCTTCCGGCTGCTTTTGTGGCCTTCGGCTTCGGTCCGGGTGGAGTTGGTTGGGTTGCTTAGCAACCTGGGGTCCTACTTTACCGGGCCTGTTCTTCGTTTTTGCCTGTGTTTGTTTTTCTTACACGTGGCTGGCTATCATGGATCTTTCATCTAGCCTGGCTGATCCTGATCCTTTGAACGTGGCTTCCGGTTCGGGGGTGCATATTCCCTCTATGGAACTTTTGCAGCAGTTGATAAATACTGCTGTTTCTGCTGCTTTGCAGGGTCATGTTCCTGTCCCTCCTCCTAAAAAGGCGAGGGTTGATGGCGCTGCTGCTGATGCTGATTCTGAGAATGAAGAGGCGGTTGATGTCAGGGGTCGCTTTGTACAAGGTGCCGACCTGAAGGAGGTGCTGGGTCACATTCGCGAAAACTTGGTGTTCCCTGCTTCCGTGCTGCCTCTGGAGGACGATCTGTTTTCGCAATATCGTCGTCCTGAGCCTGATTCTTTGCCTCTCCATTCCTCTGTCTTGAAGGTCCTGGAGAATGAATGGAAGGATGTGGACAAAGGTTCCTTTCCTCGTTTCTTGAGTAAGAGGTACCCTCTTCAGGATTTTGCGGTGAAATACCCTGCCTCCGTGAAGGTTGACTCTTTGTTGGCGAGCATGTCTTCGCATGGGTCCGTTGTCTCGGAGGACTCTTCTCCTGCTGACCCGGTTGACCGTAAGGTGGATGGTGCTGTGAAACGCACTTTTGCGGCTGCCAATTTTTCTATCAGGGCGGCGGCCTATTCGTCTTACACAATCCAGTCCTTGCTCAAAGATTTTCAGTCTCTGTCGGAGTTGTTGGACCAGGGGGAGGATGTTTCTTCTACCCTGGCGATGATGGAGCAGCAGGTTCGTCTACTGTCCGATGTCTCCTTTGATTCGCTGGGGGCTGCTGCTTCTGCGGCCGGATCCTCTGTGGCTGCGAGGCGTCAGTTGTGGCTCCGCTCCTGGAAGGCTGATGCTGCCCAGAAAAACTTGCTTATGAAAATCCCTTTTTCGGGGGTTAAACTTTTTGGTTCCTCTCTTGACGACATGGTGAAGAAGACGGCGGAGGACCGTAAACTGCTTGCTCCTGACCGTCCTGGCAGGTTCCGTGCCTTTGGTTCTCAGCGGTCTTTTGGTACCTCGAAGAGGGGTCGGGCAGGTCAGCCCTTTCGTGGACGGGGGCGTGGCCGGGGTGCTCCCTCCTTTGATAAGTCCCGGTTCTCCGGAGCTTCTGCCTCCTCCGCTCCCGCTTCCAAATCATGACTGGATCGCTCCTGGTGTGGGTCCGGTTGGGGGTCGGCTCACTTGCTTCCTGGACTCTTGGCGGGAGACTGTGTCGGACCAATGGGTGCTTCAGGTGATCTCGGAGGGTTTGCGCATTGGATTTGCCCGGACACCCCCAAACTGTTTCAGGGCCACTCCTTGTCCGAGAGATCCTGTGAAACGATTGGCGCTTTTGGACGGCATTGCGTCCCTGTTGGTCAAGAAGGCGATCGTTCCTGTGCCCAGCGATCAGTTGGGGCAAGGGGTGTATTCGATACTTTTCCTGGTGTCCAAGCGCAACGGGGATCTTCGGCCGGTGATGGACCTGAAGTGGGTGAATACTTTCATCCCTCACCAACGGTTCAAGATGGTTTCCCTTCCCTTGATCCTTCCTCTGATCTCTCAGGGGGATTTCCTTGCATCGCTGGACCTGAAAGATGCTTACCTTCATGTTCCTCTTCATCCAGACTTTCGGAAGTTTTTCCGGTTTTGTGTGCGGGGTCGTCATTACCAATTCCAGGTATTGCCTTTTGGGCTCTGCTCTGCTCCCCGGATCTTTACTAAGGTTCTGGCTCCTCTTATTGGACATTTGCATGGAGAGGGAGTTAGTGTTTTTCCTTATCTGGACGACATTCTAATTTCTGCTTCTTCTCTTCCTAAGGCGGAGTTGCATGTCCAGAAGGTGTGCCATGTCCTGGAGCATCATGGGTTCCTCGTGAATGTGCCGAAGTCCTCCCTGGTTCCAGCTCAAGAATTGACTTTCATTGGGGCTCTGTTCAAGACTCAGTTGGGGATGGTGTTCCTGCCCCCTCCCCGTGTTTTGTCCCTGATGTCTGCTGTTCGTTCCCTGTTGGTGGGGGTTTCTCATCCTGTGAGCCTGTGGTTACGAGTTCAGGGTCTGATGTCGGCTTCATTGTTGACGGTGCCGTGGGCTCGCCTCCATATGTACCCGGTGGTGTCCCACATTTTATCGCATTGGGACCCCTGTTCCCTCGATATGGATGTTCTGGTTCCTATGTCGGAGGAGGTTCGGGTGGTCCTGGGTTGGTGGTTGGACGTGGGTCATCTGTCCAAGGGCCGCCCTTTTCTGATTGTTCCCACCCGCGTGGTCACTACCGATGCCAGCCTGCTGGGATGGGGTGCTACTCTGGGGGTTTCGGCGACTCAAGGGATTTGGCCTCAGTCGGTTTTGTCGTGTTCCTCCAACTACAAGGAACTGAAGGCCGTCCTTCTGGGTCTGTTGGACTTCTCGGATCTTGTTCGGGGTCACCACGTGCAGATCCGGACGGACAATCAGGTTGTGATGTCTTATGTGAACCATCAAGGGGGGTGCAGGGTTCGCTCCCTCAGTTGCCTGGCTCGTCGGATTGGTTCTTGGGCGGAGGTGCATCTGGAGTCCCTGTCTGCCATCTACCTACCTGGTGCGGAGAACACTGTGGCGGATTGTCTGAGCCGGGTGTTTCCTTCCATGGGGTCCTTGTCTCTCACGAGGTGGATGTTCAGGAGGTTACGGGTGATGTTTGGTTGTCCGATTGTGGACCTGTTTGCCTCCCAGGACAATGCCCAGACCCGTTGTTTTTGCACGATTATGCCTTGCCAGGATGCCTGGAGGGTGGACGCCCTTTCGTTCCCTTGGCCGGAGGGTCTGCTGTATGCATTTCCCCCTGTTCCCCTGCTTCCAGCTGTGTTACAGAAGATCAAGAGGGAGGGGTCGTTGGTGCTTCTGATTGCTCCTTGTTGGCGGCGTCGCCCTTGGTTTCCCCTTCTGAGGGAATTGGCTGTGTCTCCGGGGTGGCCCTTGCCGTTCGTGCCGTACCCTCTGATGGGTCCTCTTCTTCCTCTGCCTGTGTTCCGTTCCCTGGGTCTGCGGGCCTGGCTCTTGAGAGGGAGTCTCTGATGCGTGAGGGTTGTTCTGTGGCTGGTGTCATTCAGCAGTCCCGGAGGCCTTCTACGCTTAAGTCTTACGCCAAGCATTGGGATCATTTTGCTTCTTGGTGTGTTGTTCATGGGCTGACGTTGGATTCTTTGGATCCGGCTCGCATTCTGGACTTTCTGAACGATGGGTTTGTGTTGGGATTGGCCATTTCGACCCTTCGGGCTCAGTGGGCTGCCATTCGGGCTTTTCATGTCCTGCCTTTGGTTTCCATTTCTCCGTTGGTTGCTCGACTTTTTAAGTCTCTTTCTTTCCAGCGACCACGTCCTATCATGTGTCCTCCTCCTTGGGACCTTCCTTTGGTTTTGCGTTCCTTGCAGTTGGCTCCTTTCGAGCCTTTGGAGTCTGTGGACCTGAAGTTTTTGACTCTCAAGGTGGTGTTTCTGGTGGCGATTGCCTCTGCCAGGCGTGTGGGGGAGTTGGGTGCTGTCCTTCGTTCTGCCCCGTTTTTGTTGGTTTTGGCGGACCGTGTGGTCTTGCGCCCTCATCCCACTTTTGTTCCTAAAGTGGATTCTTTTTTTCACCGGTCTGCCGAGGTGGTTCTTCCGGTTCTGTGTCCTGATCCCTCCTCGGCTGAGGAGTCCCTTTTGCACCTCTTAGATGTTCGGCGTGCCTTGCTGATTTACATATCTCGCACTTCTCCCTTTTGTAAGGTTGACTGCTTGTTTGTTAATTATGGTTTGTCGCGTCAGGGTATGAAGCCCTCCCTGTCCACGATCAGTCGGTGGATTAAGGAAGCCATTCTTTTGGCTTATGCTTCGGTCTCTGTGGTTCCATCTATTCCTATTCAGGGTCGTTCCACCAGGTCGGTTGCTGTATCCTGGGCTTCTTTCAAAGGGGTGTCTATGGAGGATGTTTGCAGGGCTGCTACGTGGTCTTCTCCGCATACCTTCATGTCCCATTACCGCCTCCAGATTGGGGGTGGGGGTTCTGTTTCGTTTGCCTCTTCTGTTTTGACTGCTGGGGTGCCTTAAGAGGTTGTCCATTTTTTGGGTTGTTGTGCCTCTGTTATTAAACATGTGTTTCGCTGCACTGATGATGTGGTCTGTTTTCCTTACATGAAGCTGATTGCTTTGGTATCGGCTCATATGTATATTACAGTGGCGAGGAAGACAGGACGAGGAGGTAATGCCCCGGTTACTTACCGGTAATCTTCATTACTCCGAGTCCATGTCTTCCTCGCCACAGTATAGTTTCCCTTCCCTCCCGGCACTGGTGGTGGCTTCATGTCTGCGGCTTGGTTTTTTCAGGCTGGGCTGCTTGTTATGTGTCCTTTTATGTGATTGGAGGAAGCCTCTGGGGCCATATTGGAGGAGGGAGGGGAGACTAGAGCGCTGCTCTTTTATTTTACTTGGAGTTCTGTGTGGAGCCGGAGGCTCATATGTATATTACTGTGGCGAGGAAGACATGGACTCGGAGTAATGAAGATTACCGGTAAGTAACCGGGGCATTCCCGAGCTGTCAAAGCATGATTGTTAGCAGTATTTTTCTTTTGTGGGTTATCTTTGAAACATTATATAGGGAAAGAAAGGCGCCAGTTTTTTGTGGAGTTTCAGGTCTGTACTCTGTCAATATATTCCGCGCTGGTCTGTGCAGGCTCTTACGGTTCCGCAACTTTTCCTATCTTTTCGTGTTTTTCTGCTAGCAGGATTCAAAACTGTAGCTCAGCACTTAGGGCGATATGTATCAAGCATTTTCCCATTCGCAAATGCCGAAATTCTCAGAATTTCGGCCTTTGCGAATGCGAATTCTCAATATGGTATGTATGAAGGAAATGTGGTACAAAATAGGGAATCGCACAATTTGCTATTCCTTATTTTGCGATTGCATTTAAGGAATCGCAAAATGTGCGATTCCTTAAATGCAATGTATGATGCAATAAAATATTGCTAATTGTTCCTAAGGAATCGCAAATTACCACCAACTTCAAGTTGGTGGTAAGTTGCGAATTCCTTTTAAAAAGCATTTTATTTAAATACAAAAGGTGCCATGTGACGCTCATACATGCCCTTAGGGCATGTATATGCGCCATATGCGCACACATGTCATTTTCAGGGGTGCAGCAGGGTGTCCTTTGGACACCCCTGCACCCTTGAAAATATTCCCAAATTGCGATTAGCTAATTGCTAATCGCACATTTCCCCTTCGTTCCTATGGGCCTCCTGGCCCATAGAAATGAATGGGAAATTATTCCTTATTTGCGATTAGCAATTTGCTAATCGCAATTAAGGAATATTAAGAAATCGCTAAAAAGAAGCTGATTTCTACATACATACCATTGTGCGATTCCTAAATAGCGATTCCTTAAAAATCGCTATTTAGGATTCGCACATTGGAATGTTGATACATATCGCCCTTAATTTTGAAAACCCCAAGCTTTTTCATAGCGAAATCACACTCTCCCCATTGTTGATGCCTCCTTGCGTGGAGAAGGAAGGGAGTTTAATTTTTAAAGCTACCGATATTTCATTGTGTACAGATGTTATCTTTCCGTCTTTCCTTTTTATTTCATCTGTGGTTGCTAAGCTTGTATCTGCTTTAATGGTTTATTTCTAATAATGATCCTGCAAGGTATAGCCTCTGTCAAAATTTAAGGTGATTGTAAAGCAGGCTTTGGCTGATAAGGCCTTTGGTGCATCAGGCAAAATTACGCTAAGAAACATCCGTGCACTGAAGTAAAACATATAGGGGTAGAATTACCAAGATTGTGCAGAGTTAAACAAGTGATGCAAAGTATCTGCTTTGCAGTGCAAATGTTATTTTGCAATGTAAAGGTGCCCTTTTCTAGGGGGCGTGGCTTGGCCACCAACGAGAATGGACGCGTGAGCACGAAGCTCCGTGCCCGCCTTCACCTTTTATCCTGCTCGGGAACGATCACCTACCTAGCATTGTGGATCGGCCCGGAGCAGTGACACCAGCCCGGCTCCGGAGGCCGCGCCGGCCATTTTCCTGCGGCCTGTGTGGCCGGCCTCATCCCCGGCCTCGATTTGCTGATTGGTCGCTTTGAGGTGAGGGCCTGCCGGTCTCGTGTTGCGGCGGAGGTCGGGGCTCCGGCGTCGCTCCTGGGAAACGGCACTTGGCGGCAGGGGGACCAGAGTCATATTGGAGGCCTCTGCGGTGCCCGGTGGGGAAGCGGCGAGTGGAGGAGGTGCCGCTTCTCCCCCTGATACTGGGACCCGGCGGACGAGAACGCTGTCGGGCAGCGGACCGGAGACCTCGGAGGCTGTGACCATCGGCGTGCTGGGGACGATCTGCTGTAGCGAAGGCCCATCCCGACGTGTTCGACTGAGTGGCGCCTTTCACGGCCGGAGACCGAAGGGCTGGGCGCGGCCCCATACCTGGCTGGCCCTGCGCTGGCGCAACTCTTGAGGAGGTGGTCAGCTAGTCTGGGGTGCCGGCGGGACCTGAGTGATGCGGAGGACCTGGAGGCGCCTGCCGCGGCCTGCGGAGTCGCGCTCATTCCCGGCCTGGTGTGCGCAGGTGCTGGGTCTGGACTGTGTACCTGTCGGCTGCCACTGACGGCGGACGTTGAGGGCCCAGTGGAGCATCCGGGGACCCGACGGAGCCTGGCTGTGGAGGTGGCCGGTTGTGGGGGCGCGGGGGTGGCTGGACTCGCGGTGCCCCTAGGTGTTGGCTCTCTTTGGATGGGGCGTGCAGCTTATACCATTACTCTGATGGCGGTTCCTGGGGTTTCATCGGATGGCTAGTGACCCCCTTGGACTCGACGGCCGCGGACCGGTAGCTGCTGATGAGACACACCCCTCCCTCACCCCGGAGAACGTATTAACAGGGGAACGCCTCCTGGGGTTCGGCGACTGGTGGGACACTGATGCCCGGCACTAAATGGGAAAGAGTGGATGATCTTCCCTAGCAGGAGAGTAGCTTGCGACCCCTCATTGCACTGTGGCTGCGACGCTACGGCTAGGATGGGCCGGATGCACCCACTGGTTTGTCTTTGGTTCTGTTCCTAGAGGCGGCTCGGAATTGGACCTTCCTTGTGATGTCTGCCCTGGGGAACGCGGCGAGGCTGGTTGGACCTAGGTGTGGAGGCCCTCGTGTTCTCCACGGTCGCGGTAACATTGGCAGGCGACCCAGCCCTGGGAATGGGACCGTAGTTTGCACAGTGGAGTTTCCGGGCCGCCGACTTCAGCGAGTGCCCCTGGTGGACCTATTTCGGGGGACACTCCACAGGTACAGAGACTGAGTGCTGGGGGACGGCCGCCGCCATGGGAAAGCCGCGCCAGAAACCACCTCCTGACCCGGCAGAGCACTTACCGGGCACTCGGGAACTTGATTCACCCAGTGACTCTGCGGCGGGCCTTCAGCAGCACCAGCTGGATCAGATCCTGAAAGCCATTACCGACACGAGGGAGGCCTTACATCACGACATCACTCAGGTGTCCACGAGTTTGGGACTACTACGGGCAGACCATGGAAAGTTGGTAGAACGGGTCAAACAGACTGAGTCTCGGTTGGATGTGCTGGAACCCGCCCACAAAGCGACGGAGACCACCCTGGGGGATCTGCAGAGGAGGGTACTGATGCTGGAAAAGAGGGCAGAGGATGCAGAGGGACGCAATCGTCGTAACAACATACGCGTGGTGGGCCCGCCCGAAAAAGTCGAAGGGACTGACATGGTGAGCTACCTTAAGTCCTGGCTCCGAGAAGTGGTTGTTCCTGAGGGACTGCTGCCATTTTACACTCTGGAGTGAGCTCACCGCGTTCCGGCCCGCCCCCCTGCAGCTGGTCAGCCCCCTCGGCCGGTTGTTGCGCGCCTCCTGCACTTCAGGGACCGGGACATTGTGTAACAGAGAGCGCGGGCGATGGGACCTTACCAGGTGGACAATACCCGAGTTTCCATCTACCCCGACTATTCTTTCGAGGTTCAAAGGCAGCGCTCCTCGTTCCTGACAGTCAAGAAAGCTCTCCGGGATGAAGGTATCCTTTACTCCCTTTTGTTTCCGGCCCGACTACGGATCATGATGGAGGGAAATTCCTCCTTCTACAATACCCCTGAGGAAGTGTGGGACTGGTTGGAGTCATACAGGCCCGGAACGGACGCTCATCCGAGGGCTGGGGAAGAGCGGGACACAGCACCGAAACCTAGACGGAGCAGGAGGCAGCCGGCGACTAGTCGGATCCCCTCCGTATCGCAGACTGAATTGGAACGCAAGGAGGCCCTCAAAGCTGTCTCTACTATTTCCAGAGTGGTGAAATCAACGTCAGCAGTGGACTCGGGCTCGCACAGGGGGTCCGAAGATGGGACATCTGAGGGTTCGAGAGGTGGTGGCCCGACTCTACCTCATGTCACGCCGGGGACTGCAGATGGCCTTCTTGATGAATGATCCCTGTATCTTTCTCACTGTGGTATAGTAACTAACTGTATGATTTATGCTGGGGGGTGGAATGTTCATCCCGTGGTAACTGAGATTTGCTGGGCCGATGGTAACTATGCTTAGTGGATTTTACTGTTGACTGCCTGGGGGTGTGGGACGTCAGGGAAGTCATATGGGAGGTCGGGTTAACAACACAAGTGAGACTCACTGTCCGCGTAGTTGCGGTGCTGACCCCCCCGATCTCACACTTGCTGTGATACTCTGGTAGTTACCAGAGACTTTTTTCATTTGGGATTTTGTATTTGGATGGGTTCCTACGGTTCAGTGCCTATTCTGGGGTTGGGTGGGAAGAGGGATTGTTGGGCTGCTTCGGGATTGGGGTTTCGGGGGAATGTCAGTGCGCCTGGGGTTTTAGCCGTAACTCGAACTGTATGTGTAATTTTGAATGGGGACTCTACCTGAATTAAAATGTGTAACTTGGAATGTACGGGGACTGAATTCCATGCTGACACGACATAAAGTGCATGCCTATCTTGTTCGCAGAGGGATCCAAGTGGCTTTCATGCAAGAAACACATATTGACCAATCAGAGGGGCGGGCTTTGCAGCACAGATGGCGCGGCCAGCTGTTTTATACTTCATACTCTGCCTTTGCACGGGGAGTTTTAATCTGGGTGAGAGCAGGGGTTCCGTTTCAGCCCTTGGTGACATTGGTGGATCCTGATGGGAGGTTTGTGGCTGTGCAGGGCCGGCTTGACGGGAGGGATTTGACGCTTTGTAGTGTTTATGCCCGGAATGTAGAGCAATCTGCCTTCTTTGCGCGACTGTCGGGGAAGCTGGCGGCAGTCTTAGCGAGCACGGTCTTACTTGGAGGGGATTTTAACTCGGTGATAGATGAGGAGTTAGACAGATCATACCCACCACTAGCGCAATCCGCAGTTCATAGGATGGCCAAGAGCAGGCGAGAGTGGCAATGTAGGTGGGGATTGGTTGATGCATGGCGAACACAACACCCTACCGAGAGGGATTATTCCTTTTATTCCCTCCCACACGATCTGCATGTCCGGCTTGACAGCATTCTATGCTCACCAGATGTTCAGAATTTGGTCCGCCATAGCGAGTATTTGGCAAAAACGATCTCTGACCATAACCCTTGCTTGGTGGTGGTCCGGTGGACTCGGCAGCGCCAGGCTATTCCCACGTGGCGGCTGAACCCGCTGGCTCTGGAAGACTCGGCCTTTAAGCCATGGTGTAAACCAGTGTGGAGGGCTATTTTACTGCGAATGAGGGCACGGCGTCGAGTAGGGCCCTTGAGTGGGACGCCTTTAAGGCGATGATTAGAGGGGTTTGTATCTCTGCCACGGCGGGGGCCCGCAAGACCCTCCTACAGGATCTCACACGGAGCGAGGATCGGTTGCGTGCTGCGGAGCGGGCTGGCCACGGGGATCCTGAGGCTCACGGGGCCGTTTCGGCTGCTCGTGAGGAGGTTGCGACACAGATGGACAGACTCCGCTGCTTCGACCATAAGGAATTTCTTGTGCGGGCTCATGCTGAGCGCGACAAGGTGGGCTCCTTCCTGGCTTGGCTGGCCAATCCCGTGACTCGTGGCACCTGGATCTTGACTTTATCCACGGCGGAGGGGCGCTTGGTCTATACCCAAACAGAGATCAACACCCAGTTCTTCGAGTACTATGAGCACCTGTACAGGAGCACGATGCCAAGTGCGCCTGAAGAACTTGACAACTTCCTACTTGCGGCGCAGTTGCCGTGTCTCGATCCGGACCATGTGGACCGATTGGGCGGGGAGATCTCCATAGGGGAGATACGCACGGCTATCAAACACATGGCTCGCCGCAAGACCCCTGGCATGGATGGCCTGCCGGTTGAGTTTCACGCGGCTTATGCAGATGTGTTGACCCCGCGGTTGCATGCTGTTTTCAGGGACCCTGGGAAACCGGGGTTCTACCTGCAACCGCTCGTGAGGCCATCGTAATACCCTTATTGAAACGCGGAGGAGACGCCAGCTCTCGCTCGGCCTATCGCCCGCTATCCATGCTCACGACTGACTATAAAATCCTGAGTAAGGTCTTCGCGACGCGACTTCTTGCTCATATGCGAGCTTTGGTACGTCCAGATCAGGCGGGCTTCATTCCCCAACGCACCACTGCCACTTGTGTGCGCCGACTACTCCGGGTCATGGGGGTGATCTCGGAGAGCACCCGGAGGCCGCTATACTCTCGATTGACATCGAAAAGGCCTTTGACAGCGTGGAGTGGCCATACATGCTCCGGGTTTTAGAGGCGTTTGGATTGGGAGAACAGTTTGTGAAGTGGACTGCCTTGCTCTATAATGCAGCCACGGCTCGAGTAAAAACGGGTGCCACAATCTCGGCTGCATACCAGGTTGGTCGTGGGACGCGCCAGGGGTGTTCGTTATCTCCCCTGTTGTTCGCGCTGGCTATTGAGCCGCTGGCGGCTCACGCTCGTATGGGCCAGACTTATGAAGGCCTGACGCTGAGGGGCGAATCCCATTACATCTCCTTATACGCAGATGATTTGCTGATGTTTTTGGCGAATACTGGCGGCTCGCTTCATGGAGCCAAACGCCTCCTCCTTGACTTTGGCAGCCTCTCAGGACTGCGGGTCAGTTGGGGGAAGTCTTGCCTTTTCCCGGTGACCCCGAGGGAGAGCGCACCCCAGATGGAGGGGAACCTTCGCTGGGAACACCGTTGCCTCCCCTATTTGGGCACACATGTCTATCACTCTCAATTAGACCTATTGGAGGGCAACGTAAATAAGGCGATGTCGGTAGCGTGGCGGGTGGCATTGCTGAAAATGGTTGCACTTCCTCGTTTATTGTATTTGTTCCGCACCCTACCAGTATGGATACCAGTGTCGATCTTTCGCAGACTCCGATCCTTAACCTCGGGGTTCATCTGGGGATCGGGTAGGCGTCGTGTCGCTCTGACCACTTTGATGCGCCCCAGGGCGGATGGGGGGCATGCAGTCCTGGATTTTGAATGGTACTATCTGGCGGCGCAACTACAGTGGCTTACTCAAGCGGTGGCGTGAGAATTCCGTGGGCCAGAGGAGCCGCAAGGCAGGCTGTTTCTCTAGGCACGTTATCTCTTTCATAATATTAGGCCAGAAGTTGGACTTAGCTCAACTCACTCTTGAGGAGCGCACTCTCCGTCTTTGCTGGCTTCGCAGTCACAAACGCTCAGGTACCGTTGACCCGTACGCCCCCGAGATTCCTTTGGGGATGTGCACAGCCCTTCCGCATGGTGGTGATTGGTCAGCGATGGCAACATGGGAGGAACTGGGGCTGCATATGATTGGGGACCTTTATAGCGATGGGGCGCTGCTGAATTTCCAAGAGTTGCAAGACAACTATGGCCTCCCGAGGGGGGATTATTTGCTGCATGCCGCCCTAGTGGTCAGTATTCAGAAACACTGGAGTAAAGGACTCACTGAGCCGCAGACATCCGCGGGTTGCCAGTATGTGGTCATGGTGGCTGGTACATTCAAGGCCGTCACTTGCCTTTACCGGAGACTCTCGACAGGAGCCCTGTTGCCCCTGGACGGGCTGCGAGTCAAATGGGAACTGGATATTGGGAAACCCATCCCCGAGACAACGTGGCCTCAGTTGGTTAGGCGTGCCTGGAAAGGTACTCGGAATGCTAGGTTCCATTTAGTCCAGTTTTTTACGCTCCACCGAGCGTACTTGACACCTGTTAAGATTTTACAATACTTTGGGGGCACCACATCGCTATGTCCGAGATGTAGGACGGATGGGGCTGATTTCGCTCATATGTTTTGGTCTTGTAGTGGACTGACTGGTTACTGGGATGCGGTGCTGGCTTGTCTGAATGCTGTCACAGACCGACAGATAGAGGTGGATATGGGCACCTGCTTGCTGCTATGGTTTCCTCACACCCCCCGAACAAAAGTCACTAGCAAGTTCTATGACCCGGGCCTGATTTTGGCTAAAAGGGAAATCACCATGCACTGGAAATCAAGCCAGGGCCCCAGTTATTTGCAGTGGAAGACCACTCTTCAGCGCTGGGCAGGAGCTGAGAGCACACTTGGACTGCGGCAGGCCAGGCGCTTAGACAATGACAAAGCCTTAGATGTAGCCAGAGCATGGGAGACCTTAGTAACGGCGCTTCAACGACCAGAAGTTAGTTCAAGCGAGGAGGAGGAGGAGGGTCTGGCATAGGGCTGGCAATCTGGTGGGTAGACTGTTCCCGAAGAAGCTACAATGATGGCGCACACACAGGATGGACACTGGGGAAACTGTCCCCCTAACACAAACGGACATGATCAAAGGCACTACTAGATGGAGAGTACCTACTGCCACTATACTTGTTTAAACTTGATTGCGGGCGCACTGACAGGGGTGGGGGGGATTGAAGGGGGGAAGGATCTGTGGGGTTTGTTTCATAATAGGCATAAGTATCAATGCTGTGATACAATCCTGAGTTGACTAACACTGAAGTAATATATTGACAGATGTTCCTTTTCGATATGACCGCCAATAAAAAATTTGTTTACAAAAAAAAAAAAGGTGCCCTTTTCTAATGCAAATGGCGCTGCTCTGCAGGGGGCTTTATAAGGATGTAACTTGGGCCGACATTGCAACCACCTATACTTTTTGACAAAAAGTCCAATCTACTAAGATTGGCATATTGAGCTTTGCCTCCTTGAAGCGGGCACTAACTAAGAGAAGTGTTTTTATTTCTCTAAAAAATCACTCTTTGTATGTGTACTGTACTGTGCAGCACACATTTAATTTGTGTCTATGCATAGAATTTTGAACTGGAAGTGTATGCTTCTAGTACAAATCCTAAGATAGACATCACACGCTCATCCTTTTGCGCCATGGTGCAACAGTTATGCATGACATTAGGCAGCTTGTTTGGGCACCCATTCAAGGAATGACAGCAGCATTCAGGGGCTTATTTATGAGCCCTTGTGTTACTTTTGCGCCGCCGGTGCGTCACTTTTTGTGACACACCAGTGGTGTAAAAAATTTGCCTTGTTGCACCATATTTGCAAAGTGACGCATCTAGGTAGATACGTCACTGTGTAAACCCCTGCGCCACATTATGCTTGCGCCAGGTATAATGTATGATGGGGGAGCGTTCCGACGCAAGTAAGGATCATACAAGTGACGCAGTGAACTCTACAAGATTTCACTGCGTCACTTCTAGGACGCAAATGCGTCAATATCTTACGCCTGCCTCCTGGCAGGTGGAAGACTGACGCAGGCGCAGTTCACATGGGACTTGCCCATGTGTAATGACTCATTGCTAGAGTTGCGTCACATTTGTGACACACTCCAGCAGTGCCCTTCATGAAAACAGCACAGTACCTTCCTTACCTGGCCTCTTTCCCATCCCAAAAGGCTAACAGATGTGTTCGAAGGACCCTGACTTGATGTCAGGAAAGCTGAAGCTAGGGTCGCAGGTGCAAATTCAGGAGTTACTTTGCAGCTCCTCCTGGGCCTAGATGTCTGATTTATTTTTGACAGTTTAGCATCAATGACTATACTGTGGGAGGCTAGGGTCTGAAACAAGTCAACACAAACCTCCAGTCTTTCTCACTGAAGGGAAATACCTCGACCCTTGTAGTTGCCTACAAAGTGGCGATAAAATTACCACAAACCTTGCAGTGAATAATTGTCTTTTATTGGTCTTAACCTACAGGGTTAATCTTGTATTGCCTTGACCTTGATAGGCAGTTTCCTTAGCTGAATTTATAAGTAGCTGAACTAATAGGTAATTAGTATAAGCCTCCGCCAGCTTGCAGCTTGCAGCCTGTGCTCAGCTTTGAATAGGTTTTAAATGCCTTCATGAGTAAACAGTAGGCTGACCTGAGTGGGAGAGATGATTCCTCTGAACTCCACAGAATATCAATGTCAAATCCTGCTTGATGGGTTTGATGAGCCACCTGCACCACATGGGGCACTCTTGAAAGGGAGAGAACATTATGTCAAGACAATTCTTGTGGATCCCCTGTCTGATTGCAGAAGCACAATGTTTTTGTCCTGCTATACGTCTGTCTCTGGTTTGGCATGGGTACTGTGCCTGCTTCTAACTGATTTTTATGGTTAGACGTGTGAGGACACCAGAATTATCATAGTATACTCCCCACACACACACAGACTCCCAGCTCTCACTGCCCAAGTTGAGTGCTATCAAAGACTTTCACCATCTAGGTTTTGCCCTAACACACTGCATTGTTGGCCTCTTTGCAGCATGGTAATCTTCAAGGTCGCCTCCACTCACGATCTCTCCATCCTAAGCTCCACTCTCGACTCCATTCAAAACTGGATGTCAACTCATCAACTGATTCTGAATCCCTCAAAAACTGAATTCCTCCTCCTCTCCTCCTCACTCTCTCCTCCCCCGGTTCAATCATGGATGGATCAGATGAATCTACTTAACAATAAACCCATTATTGTCGACAGCGCACAATCCCTTGGTGTCATACTCGACAAAAAACTCAATCTAATCCCCCACATCAATTCCATTGCAAAGTCTGCTCGATACCAATTGCGCCTTCTTTGGGGAATTCATCGCTTTTTCCCGGAGCAGGACCTTAAAACCCTGGTGCAATCGCTGGTCCTCTCCAGACTGGACTACTGCAATTCTCTTCTTACTGGCCTCCCCAAATCCCACTTGTCCCCCCTTAGATCTGTTCTCCATTCAGCAGCTCGTTTCATTTATGGGGCCAAAAGAAGCGACCACATCACACCAATGTTATCCACCCTCCGCTGGCTTCCCATCGAGGCTAGAGCTATCTACAAGACTGCCTGTATCACCCACAAAGCCTTGCACTCCTCCTCCCCTCGCTACCTGGCGAACAAGCTGAAACTCTCTGGAGGCGCTAGACCTTCACGTAATGCGGAAAATCTACTGCTTGAACCTCCCACTTTCAAGAAGGAAAGATCGATGGCCCAATCCTTTTCAGGCAACGCGGTGAGAATATGGAACTCACTTCCGCCTCAGCTCGGGACCACCACCTCCTCCCAGGTCTTCAAAACGGACCTCAAAGTTCTCCTCCTCCAAAGACAACTCCTAAAGTAATTCACGCCCTCTCTATTATCTGAAGGAAGACCTCCCATCACTGAAAACTCTATTCTCCATGACTATGGAAGTGCCTTTCCAGTGCGTTCGTGTGGTTGGAGTGTATGCCATTTATTGCAGTATTATCCTTGTATCTGTGTTTGGTTCTCTTTTGTAACATGCACACGTCACTTTTCTCTTGTAACACACTGTTTGCTACTCTCACATTTTGTTTGCTTTTGATACTTGACCAAGTGCCACCATTGCCTACGTAACGTTTGTTCTTGTGCCTCTGTGTATAGCATATATTGCAATATATTACCTCTAAATGTACTTTGTTTTCTCTTGTAACCTGCACACTTGTCACTCATTCCTCCTGTAATGCACTGTTTGCTACCTCATGTATTTTGTGTGCTCACAATTGTCACTTTTACCTCATGTAACTTATCGTCTGCTTTTGTAATTTGTTCATTTGTAATTTTTCTGTTCCTTTTGTGAAGCGCTCTGACGCCTTCAGGTAAAATCCGCGCTATATAAAAACGCATAAATAAATAAAAATAAAATAACAAAATCTCACATTTTGTTTGCTTTTGATACTTGCAAAAGTGACACCATTGCCTACGTAACGTTTATTCTTGTGCCTCAGTGTGTAGCATATATTGCAGTATATTACCTCTAATTGTACTTTGTTTTCTGTTGTAACCTGCACACTTGTCCCTCTGTCCGCCTGTAATGCAATGTTTGCTACCTCATGTATAAGCTTTATTCGATTTTCACCATATAGAAAAATCATAAAAGCGAGTACATACAAGTCTGCATCCATACAATTAAACAACAATAATAACATTTAGATTAAAAAAGTATTAAATCATTACAGTAAAGCTATCGAATAATTTGAAATTCATAATAAATTCCGTGATTTTAAAACACTTTTTAAAAACATGGTCATAGTCATTATACATAAAGGATTCCCCAGTTGCTGCAAATTCAAGTACGCAGGCCTGCATTGCCGCCAGTCACCACCTCTCAAGTATTGTTTGATCCACCTACAGCGTTCATTTTTATACAACTTGCAAAACAGGACCAGATGGAATGTAGTTTGGGGAGACATATTGTGACATGGGCATGCGGCCAGAGTTCTATGCCAGTCATTCTTAGATGGAAATGTCACTAAGTGGTGAAACAGGTTGAACCTAAATCTGGTCAAAATAAAGCGTTCGAACCCTAGAGTCACAAGGTTTATGTAAGGTTGTATTCTATGGGAGATCAACAACGATTGGTGCTCCAGCACAGTTTTCTTTGTGGCCTCCCCTCCCAGTCTTATTATATTAAAGTGCTCCAAACACAATTGTTTTAAAACTTTCTTTGGGATTTCCCCGATTGATTTAGGGTTACTTTACCATTCGGGCCTTTGTATGTCATTTAGAACCCTCCTGACGTACTCAAGCCATTAAATGCGCTTTGCATTTTCAAGGGCCATAACGTCTCTAATAATTTCTTGGTTCAGGGCGAGTTCTTGTGTCGCCCAGACACTGCGCCATAGCAAAATTGGTTGAATTCTGATCAGCTCAGTAAGGTGGTCCATACCTAATTCCGCGTGGCAATTGTAGACAGATGTACCCTTCGGGAGGAACAGAAGGGATCTAAAAAAGTTGTTTTCTACAATTTGAAGTGATGTTACATCATGATACCCCCAGACCCCTGCACCATACAGAGCAATGCTTCTGCATTTTGCTACGTAAATACTGAGCATGATTTCAGGCTGTCGCTTACCCAGTTTACTTGAGAAGTTTAGTACAGCCGCGACCGATCGCTTGAAGGCTAGGGTCCTATTTTTCACTTCTGGCCCCCAGGTGCCAGATCTTTCGATTACAACCCTCAGATATGGGAATGTTTTAGTATGTTCAGTACTTTAAGTTGTTTACACCTGGCACTCCCTTTGCCACTGCACATCACAAAGGACTTTCCGGCATTAACTCTAAGGCCTCTGGCCTCCATAACTTCTACATATTTGGTTAGGGCCTTTTGTGCACCCACCTTCGTCCTAGCCATTAGGACTGCATCGTCCGCGTACAATAGGGAAACTATCTCCCTATTGCCATACCTCGGTGAGTCGATATGCTTGGCCCTCAATTCTTTCTCCAGACTGTTCGTATATAGTGAGAAAAGAAGTGGGGCCAGCACGCAGCCTTGTCTCACCCCCTTCTGTATACGGAAAGACCCTGTACACTCGCCTCCCAATCCAAACCTTACTTTGGCGGTTGAATTTGAGTATAGTTGTCTTAAAAAGAGAAATATAGCTGGGTCAAGCTTCATCTCCTCCAGTATTTCCCACAGTTTTGTATGTATTACGCAATCAAAGGCAGAGGAGAGGTCGACGAATATTGCGTATAAACAACCATCTTTGGCCCTGGTGTACTTCCCCTGTAGTAATACAAAGTTTAAAATCTGTTCAACCGTACCCATCCCTGGGCGGAACCCATATTGTACGGGAGTTAGAATATCATGTTCCTCAGCCCACGTCTGTATTTTAGACAAGACCACTCTCCCTGCGTTTTTCATTAGTTAATCCAGGAGAGATATAGGTCTATAGTTTGATGGGCTTTCCCTATCGCCCTTTTTATAAATGGGAATTATCACTGATTCAGCCCACGTTTTGATGAAGCCTTCGGCACAGCAAGCGCCCAAGACCCGCAAGCACAGTGGGGCCCATAGATCTATATTCATCTTATAAAGATCGCTAGGGATCCCATCTGGTCCGGGGGCTTTGTTATTCTGAGTTTGGCTTATAGCTATTTGTACCTCTTCAAGGGTAAACTCAATTGGTACGGGAACAAAATTACTCACTACGTGCGATTCTTCTTGACTACTACTATAAACATTTGAGAAGAACTCTATCCAGGCTTTTTCATCAATGGCTATTTCAATCCTGGCCATCTCTTTATTATTGAGAAAAGGAGTGTTAACCACCTGCCAAAATAATTTGACATCTTTACATCTTTACTCTCTGCTGTCTTCATTAAATCCTGCCAGGCTTTATCTTTAATTGTTTTCTTATGTTGCCGCCTAGCTAAATTGTATGCCTTCCTATATACCCTATTACCTCGTGGTCCCTTGGTTTGTTGCTCAAAGCTAATTTAAGGGCTGTATGAGTCTTGGTACATTGCGAATCGAACCATCCCTTAGCTTTATTACTTTTTTTAGAGCGGGTCCGAGTTAACAGACTCTGTGTGATAGTGGTAATATTATTAAAAGCCTCCATAATTTCGCCATTAGATGACTTCTCCTCTAAACATATCATAATTGGCTGCGAAGCTTTCTCCACTATTTTCTTTAAATTTTTTATTGGGTCTGCCGAACTCCATTTCAGGGCAATGCCATTCTGCCGTGCAATTACAAGGTCTTGTGACCATGCCAGGGTCTTAATGGTGAGGGTGTTTTTTCTTCCCGGGGCACTAACAACCACCTTCAGGGGTAGGTGGTCACTCAAACCAATATTAGGGATTTCAAAGTTGACCACCCGACCTGCAAACCTGTTTGGCATAATGATGTAATCGATGACTGAATCAAACCCCCTTGCTAAGAAGGTGGAGGTAAACTCCATCTTGGGGGTAGGTCTGTTCGCCTAGCCGAGCCTCAGCCACGCCACGCCACACCACGCCCCGCTAGACCGAGTGCAGCGATCACCGAGCAGGAGTAAGGAGCAGGAGCAGGAAGGACTCGGAGTAAGCCTATGACCGCCGGACGACCGCTGGACGAGGACGCGGTCAATCACCAACGACAAACGGGCATACCGCTGCAGTTTTCACCACAGCCTCGGAAAACATCGGAGCCCTCGGGGGAGAGGAAGCGTGAGCCGGAGGGACGCCGAGTGCCACGAGATACGTGTGCATACACCAGAGCGGAGAACGCCAACGTCCGCCAGCCCCCACTCAGCCCCCAGTCAGCCCCACTCAGCAGACTCGGACATTCAGCTGGATCAGCGATTCAGCAGAGTCTGCAAAGGGGAAACTGTGCTAAACAACGGAGGCCCCTAAATGTGCAAGTTGGCACTAAAGGAGAGCTTTGTAATCTAAATACCAGTCCAAAGAAGTCTAAGCTCCACAGAGAAGTCGGAGCCTTATCAAACACGACAGAAAGTGTAATCGTGGCAAGGCAAGCAGGCGGAAGGCAACTAAGGCAGAACAGAGGTAAGCGAATAACTATTAATAAAGTAAAAATTGATAATTAAGAGTTCTCACCCATAATTGAACAACAGTTTCGTACCTAGAAATGGTACCTAAAAAAGGGACACAATTACGTACAGGGGACGAACAAGGGAGGAGTAAATCAATGGAGGGCTCAAAATCTCTCGAAGAGAGCCAGGAAAGTCATGTATCATCTTTGGATAATAGTAAGGGGAAAAGAAAGAAAAGAAAAGTCAAAAGAGCAACGAAGAACGCCCAGAAGGCAAAAAGAGGTGGCAACCAAACAACTAATAAACAGAAAGAGAACACGGTAGCGACAAAGTCCATAAAGGAGTTTGTGGGTAAACATTATAAATCATTAAACCCAGCGATAACATCGGAGATAGATGGAGAAATAGTGAAAATTGACGGAGAAATCGGTGAAAATTCAGGCAAACCGGACGAAAGTCAAAGACGGTTAAATAAGGGAGATCATCATGAAGAAGTCAATCTTGACACCGAAGATGAAGGGGTGAACCACAAATCTTTAAATCTGACTCTGCAGAGCCAAAATCACCAAATCTCGGCGCCTCGATTATCATAATCACCTAAGATGTTCTCACTGGTGTCACCAGGGAACGAAGGTAACAGGGGAAATGAAGGCCAGAACCAGAGCATTATCTGGGGAGGTGCGCCAGATCAATTCCAGCAGTCCCATCCACAGCAAAAAACCCCAATACATCAAGACAGCATAAGGACAAGTTACCCAGTAAATCCAGTCAGAAACACTATACAGGATTCGGTGCTCTCTGAAACTCCTACATCTTCGTTGATGCATTTAATCTTGTTACTTCAGAAGGCATTACAAGGAATCCTGGAAGTAAGTCTCTCAAACAATGGTCTGATGAAAGCTCAGAAACAACATTTAAAGAAAATTGAAGAAGAGCTAGGAGAAATAAAGAGCAAAATGCCAAGTAGGATAATGCCAACGGATATAGCCCCACCAATTGAGAAAAGTGACATGATAGTACCAGAAGAAGAAAGTATGGTAACTTTGGAAAGAGCTCCCCAACCCATAGAACAAACAGCAAAGGATGAAGAAGAGTCTGTAGACAATGTAGATCTGATAAAAAGGCGCAGGGGGTATGTCACTCTTGGGGCCATGAACAGGACAGGAAAAATTAGGCAATTGAAACAAGCAGGAAAGAGAAAAGGGAAGGAAACAACGACGGGGGGGGTACAGTCAGGATTAAATGCCTCAGCTCCGACCTTTACAACTCATAGACCCACATACGAAGAGGCAAAAACTACGAAGACCCCAAAGACCCCAAAGACCCCGAGAGAACTAAGGAAAAAGGAGAGATGTAAGGAGGCAATTGAGATTCCCCCCTCCATCCGTACGACGAAACAGAAAGTAAGGCTAATGGATGAACGAGTTACAGAACAATGGTCAGTAAGACCTCAGGTACACGAAGAACCCAATAGGAGAAAGAATGGACGGCAAACAGGGAGAACAATCGCCAGTCAACAGGCGCATGTAATAAACACGAATCTATATGAGAGAGACAATAACAAATGGTTATTTCTGGACCTGGTACCAGCTGGGAAGAAAGAGAAGCCGACAAGAAATTCCAGACCACTAAATAGGGCACTGATTTTGACTGCATTTGAAAAATGCGGCAGTTTGAGGGGGATCGGCACTAAAGACCTCCAGCAGGTTGGTTTTGTGGAAAATAGGTATGGAAAGGAAATAACAAAAATCACCCTTCACTCAGACCTGGTAAAAAGGGCAATTCAGAAAGCCTCAAATGAGATAATTCAACAGGGAATAAGGATTATCCCAGAGAGAGAAATAAAAACCTCTAAAGATAACAACTTCTTAAAACAGCATGCCGGGCTTCAGAAGAGACAAGTGAATCTCTATAGAGAAACAGAAGAGGATCTAAGCTGCCTGAATGTCGTAATAGATAATACAGGAAACGACTCCTCATGGGGCAACTGGTCGTTGTATAGTAATCCCATGGGAGAATGTAATGAAAGTAATTCGTTGGATACGGAAGAAGAAGGTGGTTTGAGTGATGTTGAATAGGATGGAGGGGGGTCGCAAGAACTAGGTCTCTTAACTTGGAACGTAAATGGGCTAGGCAATGAGCAAAAACGGGAATATATAAAGGAAGTTATAAATAATGTGGACATTGCCTGCCTACAAGAGACCTGGCTATGCGACGACACCCCAACCTTTGATGGATACGTCCAGATACATCAGCCAGCCACAAAGAAAAATGATGGACGGCCCTCGGGGGGGCTGCTGACATTGGTATCAACAAAAGTAAAATAAAACTGTTGAATACAAAATGTAAATGGGTACAACTATGTAGAATTGAACTTATGACGGTGGAACTGAATTATAAAATGATGATTTTAATGAATGTATACATGCAGTGGGATACTGGGGAGGAGTATGAAAGGGAAATGAGGCATTTTAAAGAGGATGTAGACAGTACTCTAGAAAAATACCCCGCAGATATAATAATAATAATGGGGGATTTTAATCATAAACTAAACCCAAAAAAGCTAGACCTTTGGAATTGGGAACAGTTAGAGGTGTACGGAATAAACCCGGCTAAGTTCCCAACTGGGGAAATTTCAAAACAAGACCTAGGTCTAGTATACACCTTAGGAGGAAGGGGCTTTCACTGCGTAAATGGGAGAATAGAGACAGACTCACCAGCAGGAAAGACGTTCACCCAAGGGCAACAGAACTGCCCAATTGATTATATATTCTTGCAGGCCTGGAATTTCACCCAGATTAGGGACTTTAGGTTAGAACTAAAAGAAGTGAGTGATCACAAACTCCTACACATAATAATATCGGGGGAAGGGAATTACAGAGAGAAACGGTGATTACCCAGGAGGTCGAGTACCCCAAACGGGTGATGACACGACTAACTGAGGAATATATGGAAAAACTAAAGGCCATGCAAATAAAAATGGCTCCCGAAAACTGCGAGAATAAAAAATTGGAATGGTTCATAGGGAAATTAGAAGAAGTGGTTCAATGTCTAAAGATAAAATTAAAATGGGTTAAACCCACAAGGGTAAAACAAATAAACCGAGGTAAAGGGTTCTCTGTGGCGTGCCAAAATAAGAAAAAGGAGATACGAGTAGTACAAAGAAGACAAAAAAAGAACTTTACTCAAGAGAGACAGGTCCAGCTAGTTAAGCAGAAAAAAGAATTCAAGTTAATGGTAACCAATGCTAAAAGAATATATAAAGAAAATTGCTGGATAGAACTATTAGAAGCCATAGAGAATAAAAATCTAAGGCAATTTTGGAAACTAGTAAAGGCTGTAGCGGGAACATCAGATGGAGAATTAAACTGTGTGGTGAGTGAGGCCGCATGGGAAGGGTACATAAGGGAACTGTACGGGGTAAGGACTCCCAGAGAGGAGGTGGAGACCAAAATATGGCAAGAAATCTCAGATGACTTATTTATTAAATTTAATGAAGAACAAGTTGAGCTCACAATAAAAGAACTTAAGCTAACTCGGGCAGCAGGACCAGATAATCTCCCTGCTATAATTTTGAAATCCGAGGTTAAATGGTGGGCAAGATTTCTTGCCAAGATGTTCCAGGTAGTTCTAAGAGAAGGTGTAATGCCACCAACCTGGAAGGGGGCCATAATTAGGCCAATCCACAAGAAAGGGAGCAAAGAGGCGCCACAAAACTACCGGCTGATTAATCTCCTAGATATAGGTGAGAAAGTGTTTTCTAAAATTGTACTGAAACAATTGAATGCATGGGTAGACGAGTTTCAAATAATACCCACAGAACAGGGTGGATTTAGAGCAGGCCACTCTACAATAGATCATGGATTTGCTCTATGGGCGATGGCGAGGAAGTCGACGGAACAGAACGGCAAGTTGTGCTGCTGTTTCGTCGACTTCAGAGCAGCCTTTGACTCTGTGGATCGGGTCTGCCTATGGGAGTTACTAAAGAGGTTAAATATTCCAAAAGATCTCCTCACAATAATAAAAGAACTACACAGGGAAAACTGGGGCAAGTAATTAAGGATACGGTGGGTTCTCTGACCCCAAAAATACCCATTGCCAACGGATTAAGACAGGGTTGCGTGCTGGCCCCACAGCTATTTTCGATCTTCTTGTCAGATCTCCCGGCACATTTAGAGGTGGAGGGTAGTGCCAGTCCGAAAATGGATGGCAATAAGATACCCTGCCTATTATACGCGGATGATCTGGTAATAGTAGATCAGACTGAGAGGGGCCTCCAAAGAAAGCTTAATGCTTTTAATACATACTGTGCCAGTAAATTCTTAACTATCAATCTGGAAAAAACTAAAACCTTATGCTTCGGGAAAAAGATAAGCAGATTCAGTTGGTATATAGGGGATCTCAAATTGGAGACAGTTAATGAGTACCGATATCTGGGTATATGGTTCGATAGGGCTTTAAATTGGAATAGCCACCTGGAAACTCAAAAAGCAAAGGCACTCTCTTCCATATGTGGCCTAAAAAGATTTAATGGGGACTATGGAGAGATGTCACACCGACCTCTGCTGAGAGCTTTTGAAGCAATGATCCCCCCTCAATTTTATATGGTGCTGAGATCCTTTATTTGAGCGGTAAGGGATCCTGGGACGTGATAGAGGGGAATTGCATAAAAAGGCTCCTATCACTTCCTCAGTCTGCTATGATACAAGCCATCAGAACTGAAATAGGCACAAAGTCCTGGGCGATACAAACCCAGATGGCTGTGATTAGATTCTGGAAGAGATTGGAAGACCCTGAAAGCCAAAAAATAGCACACTGGTGCCGCAAAGAAATTCTGAGAAGTGAGCTAAAATGGGCAAAGGTCAGTAGGGAAAAACTGAAGGGAATCTGTAACTCATTAGAGATCGACTGGGACCAGGAAACGTTTCAAGTTCTAAGTACCAAAGGTGAGCTGAAGCAAAGGGGGAAAGAATCTTCTAAATCGCTTGATATAGGTTATCTAGCCAAGAAAAAATCAGTGGCGCATATGCTAAATGCTTGGTCCTATGAAAATTGGTTCCCCTACCTTGATAGATTACCCAACCGCGGGTTCAGGCAAGAGATCCTGAGGTTTCGAATTGGGATTAACCCGTGGCTAATAAACAAAGATCTTAAAACAAAAATGATAGATCAAGAAGGTCGTTGCAGGTGTAAGCTGGGAACTAAGGGAGACCTGCTACATATCTTGTTGGATTGTCTGTCACTCCTAGAGCAGAGAAAACTGTGGCTGCGCCCGGTCTTTCTAAAATATGATATAAAAACAAGGTCGCAGGCAGCCAGCCTTTTAACAGAAATCCCCTTTATTGACATTGCAATTGCCCTCGGGAAATTTATAAAGGTGGCCCTGAGTGCACTGAGAACCAAGGAATAACATGTAGTACTGTATGAATTTTAGCCGACTGAAATAGCTGTGGTGGTAAGAAAGTGAATAGGTTTTAATTTTACAATTATAAGTTTTAAGGTAATTGGAATTTTTATTGGGATTTTGTATTTTGTACTTTGAATTTTGTATTTGTGATAATGGTGTGTAGGATTGTTTTTAACGGCCTAACTTTTAAAAATAGGTTTATGAATTTATTGTACATACTCCATATTGCGTTATGCTCACTGCATTGTTTAAAGACCAATGGTCACAATAAACATACATTTGACTTGACTTTGACCATCTTGGGGGAGCACAGTCTGTTTGCAAAACCAAGGTCGACGTTGGCCATGATACTATTTAATATTTCCCCTTTCTCATTGTGTTGAAAGTGACTCCTACCCGCAGTTTCCCCCTCCCCATATTCCTGGAACCCGCATGTTTCACTGTCACATAGGTTTAAATTAAAATCACCTACCCAGATCCAAATTAAATCTTTTCCTTTTACACTTTTTATGGTCCTTAATGCACATGTCAAATTTGTTGTTACTTCCAAGAAATCCGAACTCTTAATATTATTCTAAAAGTTCACCACTACCAGGACATTCAATGGGTTTAATAATATGGTGACCAGTTGGAAGTAGTGCGAATTTGTGCTACCGGGGATAATGCTAGCGTTTAAAAGATTCGAAACATAAACACATAATCCCCCCTTGTGCCTACCATAACTAGAACGTACCGCTGGGACATGGAAAGTCCTAAAACCATCTAAATGTGATTCAATTGGAACCCAGGTTTCCTGTAAGCACAGTATATTGATATTTTTGATAAACTCTCCCCACGCTAGTTCTTGTACCTTATTTACTAATCCACACACGTTCCAGGACACTACACTTACTTGGTGACTTTCTGTGCTGGTGCGTTTAGGGATAGTGGGGTATTTTTCTTTAATTATTCCACGCATCATCTTCACTTCTTCATTATGATTTGGTTTAACCTCGGTAATTGCATGTCCCTTGTCTAATATAGGTACATAAGAATCCCTCCCTTTATCTGGTAGGTGCTCAGGTGATCTGCTCAGAGGAATAGTAGGAATAGAAAATAGTTCCTCTGCTGTCCCACAATTTTTCGAGGGGTGACCCGTGCTTCCTTTTTGGGAATTAGTTGGAATAAGTCAGTCATTTGCTTCTAGGCCTCCAAGGGGTTCAAATAGGTTGTGTAATGGAATATTCCATAACTCATTTGGGTTTGTGGGGTGGTAACCACTACCCATATAATGAGAGAACCTATCTGGGCGCTGTTGTGGGGGCAGAGACGTAAAGTTACTTATGTACTGTCTTGAAGCAATATGATGCTGGTTTCCGTAAGGGAATTTCAGGGGATCAGAATTACTTGTATGCTGTCTAGGGGCGATATGGTGATGGTTTCCATATGGGAATTGGCGGCCTTCATAATTACTTGTATGCTGTCTTGGATCAATATAATGCTGATTTCCATACGAAAATTGCAGGGAATCAGAGAGGCCCAATGTTGGTGGATAGATAGGAGGCTTCATCAGTGTTTCAGGATAAAAGTAACTCAGGTTGCGAGTGGATACTGTTCCCTCCTTGCTTCCTGGATACCAATCACTGATATACGTGACAACTCTGTGATCCCTGAAATTTACTATCACCACCTCCCCCTCATATCTTTTGGTCGTATACCCACCCAGCTACACCTTCTTACAGATATTATGTCGCCATTAAGGTGTGGTGGCAAGGGTCTGTTTTTCCTTAACCAGTGGATAGTTTTATTTTTGAGACTAATATTGGATTCAATACTTCCGACTGGGACTAGAGGAACTCCAGTCAAAATGATAGCGTAATTAGATGAATCTGGTGTAATTGTACGTTATTTCGGAAGTTTGATTTTTCCAAGTTCTTAATTGGAACCTTCGTTAAGGGAGGATTAGTAACCTGGGGTTTCAGAGGGCTTGATTTAACCTTCTCTTTATGTGGATCTAAGGTGGCCACCGGTCTAGTCTGGTGATTGTATGAGGTCTTTTTTTCTGGTATGGGGTTGCCCGCTTGTGGGTTAGATGTCTTCTGTTTTGGAAGTTTAATAGTCGGGCAAATTTCCCGTGGGCTATTTTCTTTTGGGGCTTTATTTACATTTAAGGCTTTTGAAATACAGTCCATGTTTTCTCCCAACCTTTTTACTCTCTCTAGGAGTGGCGACAGGAGCGATTTTATAAGGTGTTCAATATCCTCCAATAACCCTTTAGACGGCGGGACTGCTGAAAACATAATACTTTGTGTTTTGGGCCCTCTCAGTGCATCTTTCCCAGCCTCTTTAGGTTTATTATTTGTTATAATCAATGGTGGTGAGGATGCATTTAGGATTTTGCCCCCTTTTCTAGCCCCTGCCTTTCTCCTTCTTTTTCTAGGAGGAGAACGATATAATCCCTGGTATTTCTTAGTTGGTGCCTTTTCTTTGGGTATACTAACTGCTGTCGGCAATTGTGTCTCCATTAATACCACCACCTCCGCCCCCGAACTGGATACAGGAGTTGAGGTATTTATTGTAGGTTGAGGGAGTGCATCTACCCCTATTGGGGAGTTCAAATCTATTAAACAGTTTGATGTCCCATTGGTAATAATTTCATCATTAATTTCAATAGTAGAGAGAGGGGGTGACCCGTCCTGAAAGATCAAAGGGATATTTTCAGTGTTAAAAAGCTCTGCATCAATGTCCACGTCTAGTGAGGTGTTATTATGTAGTTGTGGGATTAATACCTCTTTCTGGGCCAGGAATGAGGGCTTGTTTTTAAGAAGTTCGACAGAAAGGCGGCGCTCCGCACGTTTCTCGGCCAGCGCAATCTCTCTGTCTATTTCTTTATTGGCCCTAGCAAAATACTTATCTAGGGGCCCAAGTATTGAGACCCCTACGGTAGAAGGTAATGAGTTTGATGAACAAATGGACATCCTGACGCCTCAAATTGATAACAGTACAAAATCAGTCTGAGGAAACCAAGTCAAAATACCAGTTTTACAAGACAAAATCCCGGCCCTGAAAAAGGAGGGGCAAACGGCAACAACAAAGACAACTTACTATATGAAATTACCTAGTGGCACGAACAAAAACGGGTACAAGATGTTAGGGTGCAGCCTCCTACGGCCCCTGACGGCCACAGACGGTCCCGGCCGTGTCCCGGGCTTCTCCTGGGACGCTCCCGCGCAGCGGTGGAGGGACTTGGTTTTATTAGATATGGACCACTCAGGGGGGGGGCTAGCAGGGAGAGCGGGCCAGGTGTTTCAAATCGGCCGAGCAGGGACTCCTGGGAAATGGAGTCCCCGCGCTGTTGCTCGCAGCCCTGCACTGCCCCTAAACACCCTGGTAGAGTCCACAAGTTTCAGCCGGACCACCTCCGCGATGCGGGACCCGCGAAGCGGGTACCGCGAGTAGTAGTTTAAAAAAGTACACGGAACAGCCCAGCAGGAAGGTCCACAGCACAGCGCAAATCAAAGATTCCCTTTCCAGTGCGTTCGTGTGGTTGGAGTGTATGCCATTTATTCCAGTATTATCCTTGTATCTGTGTTTGGTTCTCTTTTGTAACATGCACACGTCACTTTTCTCTTGTAACACACTGTTTGCTACTCTCACATTTTGTTTGCTTTTGATACTTGACCAAGTGCCACCATTGCCTACGTAACGTTTGTTCTTGTGCCTCTGTGTCTAGCATATATTGCAATATATTACCTCTAAATGTACTTTGTTTTCTCTTGTAACCTGCACACTTGTCACTCATTCCTCCTGTAATGCACTGTTTGCTACCTCATGTATTTTGTGTGCTCACAATTGTCACTTTTACCTCATGTAACTTATCGTCTGCTTTTGTAATTTGTTCATTTGTAATTTTTCTGTTCCTTTTGTGAAGCGCTCTGACGCCTTCAGGTAAAGTCCGCGCTATATAAAACCGCATAAATAAATAAAAATAAAATAAAAAAATCTCACATTTTGTTTGCTTTTGATACTTGCAAAAGTGCCACCATTGCCTACGTAACGTTTGTTCTTGTGCCTCAGTGTGTAGCATATATTGCAGTATATTACCTCTAATTGTACTTTGTTTTCTGTTTTAACACCTTCACTGCGGCGGCTATTCCGCCGCAGTGCTACGGGTTTTGAACGGCCGCGCGGCGGGCGCATGCTGGTGACGGAACCGCTCCGTCACCAGCGTCGGTTGAGCTGTGCTCGTGACGGAGCGGTTCCGTCACGGCCCGCCCCGCTCAATAGAACCCTCAGCGCAGGCGCCGAATTCGCGCCGCGCATGAGCGTTCTATCGAGCTGGGCGGCCATGACGGAACCGCTCCGTCATCAGCACAGCGCGACCGCGGCTGATGACGGAGCGGTTCCGTCATCAGCACCGAAGGGGTTAACGTGCACACTTGTCACTCTGTCCGCCTGTAATGCAATGTTTGCTACCTCATGTATTTTGTTTGCTCACAATTGTCACTTTTACCTCATGTAACTTATCGTCTGCTTTTGTAATTTGTTCATTTGTAATTTTCTGTTCCTATTGTGAAGCGCTCTGACGCCTTCGGGTAAAGTCCGCGCTATATAAAAACGCATAAATAAATAAATAAATGACATCTTCAACAGTGGTAGTGCATCACTACTGGCAGTATATTGTTTTACCTACTAGCCCCACAGGGACATCGATTGGCAGCCTGCGGTACTGCAGCACTTCGGTAGAAGGGAACAGCCCCTCCCCCCAGACAGGAAGTCCCAGCGCACAAACGGGTTCACACTCCCGCCTCTTCTGACTCGGAAGTGTAAAGATGCACTCTGTGAATAAATCACTGACCCAGTGTGGCTTGTTGATAGCTGATTTATTTATCTTATAAAGTTCCCTGAAGAGCGCCGAGCCAGCGCTCCGATTCCTAAGCTGCCGCGCTCCCTAATGCGCTGCGCGCGCAGTCCCTCAAAATGGCCGCCGCACGTCACGTAGCAACGTGACGTGCATAGACTAGAGCGCGCCACTACATATCTCCCTTTTTTCCAAACAGTTCAAGCGTCACTTACAGTTCAATTGTCCATTTCAAAATCTTGGAACCTTGCTGGTCTCACCACAGGTCTTCCACTCCTGGTTACCTGGGTGTAGCCTCCCTGGGACCTTTGACTCGGTACCTCATTGCTTCTTTCCTCTCTCTGCTCCACCATGTTCTCCTCTACGCTCTCTCTACTCTCTCTGGGTTCATCTTCCCCACTTCCTTCTCCACGTTGCTCGCCGGTTCCTTGATCTTCTTCTGCATTCGGCTCTTCTCCGTCGTCCCACTCAGTTCCATGTTGATTCCATTGTACCACTTTGTTACATCTGGCCATGCGATCTTGGGACCACACGTTGCCGTCACTCAGTAAGGCCGCACGATCATACACCTCCTTTACTTGCATGGGCCTGCTGTATTTACTGTCTCCCTTCTTCTGTAGTGTTGCCAACTTTACTCTTACCCACTCGTCCTTTTCCAACTTTGTCCCTTTTACATTTCTCCGTTTGTTGTAGTGGTTGGTGTATATCGATTGTGCCTTTTCTAGGTTAGCCCGTACCACTGCCGGGGACCATTCACTGGTGATTACCTTCTCCTTCCAAACCCGATTGTCATGGGTGAAAGGTTCTCGTCCTCTCAGGATCTGAAATGGACTGTATCCTGTTCCAGTTGGGGTGATCCTGTAAGCCCATACCATGTTCTCTATGGCCCTTTCCCAATCCTTATTACAGGAAATCGCTGCTTGTACGGCACCCATCACCACTCGGTTAAACCTTTCCACCAAGCCGTTCCCTGCAGGATGGTAGATTGCCGTGTGTTTAATGGCTATGCCGTTCCTTTGCATGAAGTTGTTCCACCTTTCCGACGTGAACTGGGGGCCATTATCGCTCAAGATGGATTTGGGTATGCCCTCCCTCACAAAGGTGTCTGACAGAAACTTCAGGATGTTCTCCGTATCCATGGTCTCCTCCACTTTCAACTCAGGCCATTTAGAGTATCTATCTATGAGGACACAAACATACTTCTGCGTGCCCTGGCTATCCAGGATGGGTCCTAAAATGTCTATAGACAATTCCTCCCACGGGTTCTGTGGGGTCTCGAACTGTCCCAGCGCGGGGCGCAGGGGCTTGAGTGATTTGTCCGCTCCCTGGCACTGTGGGCACTCTCTGACGTGCCTCTCCGCTCTTATGTCCATGCCTGGCCACCAGTAATTTTGTTTGGCTCTTAACTTCAGTTTCCCAATGCCTAGATGGCCCTCATGTAGTATGTCCAATAACTGAGTTGCGAGTGTCCTGGGAGGGATTACCTTGTCCCCTCTGTATGTGAACACTCCTCTATCCCCCACTGATAATTCTTCTCTGACTTCATAGTAGGGTTTGACGTCTTCACTCACGTGCCTCTTTTCTGGCCATCCCGTTACGATGTACTTCTTCACTTCCTCCAACACTCTGTCTGCCTTATATTCTTCAACCCACTCTTCATAGTCGATGACTTTGCCTTGATCCCCCACCAAAGCCACCAGCTCTGTGCGGTCCGTGGGGTCCTCTTCTCCAGGCTCCATCGCTGCTGCCCTGCTCAGGTAGTCTGCCACTCGATTTCGGTTCCCTGGGAGGTACTCTACGTCGTACCTGAATTCGAGTAGTTTTAGGGACATCTTCGAAATCCTGGGCGTGGCATTGGCATGCCCACTCGATGTTAACACTTTCACTAATGGCTTATGATCTGTTCTGAGCAGGAATCTGGTGCCCCATAGGAACTGCCTAAATCTCGCTGTAGCCCACACTACCGCCAGCATCTCCTTTTCGATGACGCTGTACTTGCTTTCGGTGGCTGTCAATGCCCTAGATGCAAAACTAAGCGTTTCCATCTGACCTTGTCCTCGTTCTTGCATGAGCACAGCTCCCAAGCCTTTGTCGCTGGCATCAGTGGTGAGGACCGTGGCACCTTGTGGGTCATAACCTTTCAGTGGCACTGCCCCCGTGACGTTTCTCTTGATGGTGTCAAACTCCTGTTGTGCCTCTGGCGTCCATTCAAAAGTGGTGTTTTCTCTAGTCAGCATCCTCATATTGTGTGTTTTGGAGGCAAAGTGAACCACAAACTTACTGTAATACTCCGCCATGCCCAAAAACGACCTGACTTCCTCTTTGTTTGTGGGGGGCGGAGCCTCAGCAATTGCCTTCACATTGTCTGCTTTGGGTGTAATGCCATGCACCCCTATCTCGTGACCTAGGTACGTCACCGATTCTAGTCCCAAGCGGCATTTGGTCCATTCTGCCGTGAGGCCTTTGCTTTCCAGGGTCTTTAACACCTTCTCTAGTTTCTGGTCGTGGTCCATTCTGTCTCGCCCCATTATCAGAATGTCATCTTGGAAATACTGGATGCCAGTTAAGTCCTTAAACAGTTGGTGCATTAACCTTTGGAATACCGCAGCCGCCGAGGCCAGACCAAACGGCATGCGGCGGAACTGGTAGCATCCGAATGGGGTTATGAAAGACGTGAGTTTCCTGCTGTCTGGGTGCAAAACTACCTGGTGGTACGCGGAGGTCAAATCGATGGTGGAGTACCATTTGACTCCTCTGGTCTTTGCTAGCATCTCGTCGATCCTTGGGAGAGGAAATTTCTCAACGACAATGTTCTTATTTAACTCTCTTAGATCGACGCAGAGCCTGACCTTTCCATTTGGCTTCATGACTACCACCAAGGGTGCGAGCCACTCTGCGCAAGTAATAGGCTCAATTATCCCCTTACTCTCCAATTCCTGAAGCTCCTTCTGGACCGCCTCTCTTACCGCTATGGGTATATTCCTCACCTTGTGGGCAACTGGAATAGCGTCTTCTTTGAGTATGATCTTATGTTGAAACTTTTCTAGCTTTCCTACTGTGCCTCCGAACACTCTTGGGTATTCCTCTTTCCATTTTTCGAGATTGGGCCAGGTTTCTGGTTCTGTGAGCAAAATCTGTTCTTTGCCTCCCGGGTCTAATTTGATTCCCAGGTCGCCCTGGTCCAGCCACCCTAAGACGGACGGTCCTCTCTCTGAGATGTACAACTTGCATTCCGCCGATCTGCCTCTGAACTCAAACTTCAAGAGTCTATATCCTACCATTGGGATACGATCGCCGTTATATGTGACTGGTCTGATGTCCAATCTCTCCAGCTCCGGTCCGATCTTTGGTCTGAACGTTTTCTCCCACACTGCTCTTGGGATTATCGTGAAAGGAGAACCTGTGTCTGCCACTACGCTGATGGTTACTCCTCCCATCTTCATTTCCAGCACGGGTTTGGTCGTCCTTCTCCCTTCTACAGTCATGACCTGGTCGTATATGCATAGCACGGTGACGACTTCTTCTTCTCCCGTCTCTTCCTGGTTCTCTCCATCCTGGTCTATGTGTTTCACCACGCCCTTGGACATTTTCTTCCGGCACACCTTCTCGTAGTGGCCGATGATGCCACAGTGCAGACACTTGGCCCTGAACGCAGGGCATCTTCTGTCGTGTGCCTCATGGGACCAGCTTCCGCACCTGTAGCACGTTTTCTTGTTGCCACTTCCTTCCTGTTTCTTTTGCAATCCGGAGTTGCCCTGCCATTTGTTGGAACCCTTCCATGTAGCGCCTCTGTAACTCTGATCCTTGCGGGGTTCCTCTTCCTGTATCCTGTTCACGATGGCGGCTGTTGGCGGTTCTTTCTTGGTTGCGTCAGCGCACCTCCGTGCTAGTTCGGCCCTCTTGACAATGACCATTACGTCCTTGAGTGTGGTATCCCCACTTGCCCATAGCTTGTCCTGGACATTCGTGCTGGTCGTGTGCATCACTATTTGGTCTTTGATAAACTCTTCCTCCCATAGGGCATACCTGCACGTGGCCGCCAGTTTCTTCAGGGCCGCTACATATTCCTCAATCGACTCTCCGGCGCGTTGTCTCCTCTGCTGGAAGTTGAATCTATCAACTGATACACATACTGTGGGCCGATAGTGTTCATTCAAATCGTCGATGGCATGGGCGTATACATCATCGTCCGAGTCATCTCTCGGTTTGGGTACCAGGCTTTTGTATATTCTAAGTCCCTCAGGCCCTAGGTTGAGTAATAGGATCCGTTTTTTTCTGTTGGGTTTGAAGGACTCTTCATTTTCGTCCTCTAGGACCTCTATGAAGTTGTTTATGTAGTCGCGCCAGTCCTCCCACTTCATCAGTGGTTCTCCTGGCTTCGGGAGGAACTGGACCGGTGCAATGGCATATCCCGCTGGGGCGCTCATTTTCTCTTCCTTGACCGTCGTCGTTCTGTTTCCTTTTCCTGTGGGGCTCCCTGGGGTGTTGTCCGTCTCCTCCTCCTTAATCTGTACTGGGGGGCCTTCTGCGTCAGCCCCCTCCCCCTCCTTAATGGTAGCCAGGTCTGGCTCCTCCGTGGGTACGTGGGCCAACTGCGGCGCTCCGCCTGGCTGCTATGGGGACACGCTGCTCTCGTCTGTTTGTGTGCCCTGCGATGGCCCTGCCGCGCTCTTCAGGGTACAGTACCTCCTGTGGTGACCACGGTCCTTGTGGTTCTCTAGGGACACTGCGCTTGTCTGCTGTCCAGCTGTCCGGCCCCCTTCTCCCTCGGCGACACAGGTTGCCTGGGGTTCCGCTGGTTCCACTTGCTTGCGTGGATGTGGGCCTGCTGTGACCCCCTTGCCACGTGGTGGGTGTGATGCCCTTCGTCGTTTTTTCCTTTTCTTTTTTTTTCCGTTTTGGTCGAATCCCGACCTCGTCGCCACTGTAAAGATGCACTCTGTGAATAAATCACTGACCCAGTGTGGCTTGTTGATAGCTGATTTATTTATCTTATAAAGTTCCCTGAAGAGCGCCGAGCCAGCGCTCCGATTCCTAAGCTGCCGCGCTCCCTAATGCGCTGCGCGCGCAGTCCCTCAAAATGGCCGCCGCACGTCACGTAGCAACGTGACGTGCATAGACTAGAGCGCGCCACTACAGGAAGTTAAATCGACGCTACTTTTCGGAAACAAACCACCCGGAAGTGCACCATTGCTAAGGGGGAGGGCACACTCCATATCATGTCACCAGACAGTATCGTTGGTTCGATACTTGTCCCCGTAAATTTGGGTGATTTTATACCTCTATGCGAGAACTAGTTAAGGTTAAGTAGAGAGCTAGGCTGAGGGCGCATTCAATAAACAGGCCTCCAGTGTGTACGGTCGCAGGAGGCAGCAGATCCGGTTTCGTGGAAGCATTACAGGCTTAGGTCATACGACATGAGACCCCTCTCAAAGCTCTGCGAGCACGGACACTGGGTCATTTCTGTTTTGGTCTTACGTCACGAGGCCAGGTGGAAACAAAAAATGCTTTTTAATTGATCTGAATTCCCGGAGAAAACAATGCAATGTAGATGCAAATGGATGCAGTACCGCAGGCTGTCGCACGGTGTCCCTGCGGAGCCCTAGGGGACATCTAGTGACGGCCTGTGGAACTGCACCTTCATTGCTGACGATGGAATAAGATAGGCACGATTTATTCACGAGCTGTCAAAGCCTGATAGTTTGCAGTATTTTTCTTTTGTGGGTTATGTTTGATACATTAAATAGGGAGGGAAAGGCCCCAGTTCTTTGAAGAGTTTCAGGTCTGTACTCTGTCAATATCTGCGCTGGCCCTTATTGTTCCAAAACCTTCCCTGTCTTTTCGTGTTTTTCTGCTTGCAGGATTCAAAACTGCAGCTCATCACTTCATTTTGAAAACCCCAAGCTTTTTCATAGCGAAACCACGCTCTCCCCGTTGTTGATGCCTCCTTGCGTGGAGAAGGAAGGGAGTTTAATTTTTAAAGCTATTGATATTTCATTGTGTACAGATGTTATCTTTCCGTCTCCTTTTAATTTCATCTGTGGTTGCTAGGCTTGTATCTGCTTTAATGTTTTATTTCTAAAAATTATCCTTCAAGGTATAGCCTCTGTTAAAATGTAAGGTGATTGTAAAGCAGGTTTGGCTGATATGGCCTTTAGTGCATCAGACAAAATTACACTAAGAAACATGTGTGCACTGAAGTAAAACATGCAGGGCTAGAATTACCATGACTGTGCAGAGTTACACAAGAGCAACAAAGAATCTGCTTTGCTGAGCAAAAGTTATTTTCTAATGTAAAGGTGCCCTTTTCTCATGCAAATGGCGCTGCTCGCTGCTTTGCTGGGAGCTTTATAAGGATGTAACTTGGGCAGACATTGCAAACACCTATACTTTTTGACAAAAAGTTCAATCTACGAAGATTTTGCATATTGAACTTTGCCTCCTTGAAGCAGGCGCTATCTTAGAGGTGTTTTTATTTCTCTAAAATGCATTCAGTGGGGCAGATTTATGTTAACTGGCGCATCCCCAGGGATGCGCCAGTTAATGTGCGCCACTGCTCCACCACCTATGGTGCAAGGCAGGGAAGATGCGTGACGCATCTTTTGGCGTACGGGCGGCGCATTGCTGGAGTCATGTCGCAAGTGAGACATGACTCCTGCAATGCACAGGGGCCACCCCTACAATGCATGGTACGTCACCCTTACGCCTGCTTCAAGCAGGCGTAAGGAATTGACGTAGAAAGTGACTGAGTGAAATCTCATAGATTTCACTCAGCCACTTTTAGGAGGCGTTCCTGCGCAGGAACGCCCCCCCCTGCGCAGGAACGCCTCCTTATGGCGCAGGGCTTTCCAACGTGACGCATCTCCTAGATGCGTCACGTTGTAAATAGGGTGCATTGTTTGCGCCGCCGTTGCGTCAAATTAAGTGACGCAATTGCTGCGCAAAGAGGCGCAAGGGCCTCATAAATCTGCCCCTTTGTGTGTGTACTGTACTGTACAGCAGACATTCAATTTGTGTCTATGCATATAATTTTGAAGTGGAAGCGTATGTTTCTAGTACAAATCCTCAGCTAGACATCACATGCACACCCCTTTGCGCCATGTTGTAAAGGTTATCCATGACACTAGGCAGCTTGTTTGGGCACCGGTCAAAGGAATGACAGCAGCAGCATGCAATTTTTAATAAATATGGCTCTGCACTGCATTTTTCCCCTTGAGTGATGCTGAACATTGGTTTCTGCTTTGCTTTGTGTCATAATTAATGTTTGTCCCTTAGTAAATAATTTTCACAGACAAAAGCAGTTTGGAATGTATACATGTGCCACATTCACAAAACAGTTGCAAAAGAAACGATGGACAGACGTTGCAAACATTCATCCCCAGACACAAGGATCTGGGTTTAATCTATCATTCTTTTGCTCACCACACCACCCCAGTTTAAACCTAGCCAAGTGCAAATCAGTCTTGACCCTGTTCCAGCCCAAATAAATAAACTGCCAAGCCAGTCCCCCAGGACCAGAAACAAGCATCCTGGGACAGGTTTCAGTGCATGACCTTTCATCAGCCAGGCTAGCTTGAATCCAGTGGTGTAGTGTGAACGGGGCCCACATCTGGGCATACCCTTCCCACTTAGGGCAACATATGCAAAAGAAACTATTGAAACAAGTGATGGACGGAATGCTGGACAATGCAAACATTCACCCCCAGCCACAAGGATCTGGGTTTAATCCATCATTCTTTTGCTCACCACACCACCCTAGTTTGGACCAAGCCTTTCTACATTCACAAAACAGGGCATAAGAAGAATTGGAAACAAATCCAACACAGAAGAAAACAGAATCATGTGCAAGGGTGCAAATGCAGATTGTGAAGAAGGAGTATAGCCCCTCCTGACGAATGTTATTGCCATAGCTTTACATTATTGTTTGACTCAATCGCAAATCTGTACTAACTTTTGTTACAGGATTTTGAGCTTTAAAAGGAGTTTTTAAGAATTAGTGATTACTTCTTTTTGATTTTTTTTATCTCCTGGTACATTACATTCTAGGGGACAATCAGCAATTCTGCCTTGGTGTGAGGCAGAGTTAAAGCTGCATGCTTTTCTCATGCCAGGCTCATGAAGCCCTTCATAAAGATAGCATGGTACCCTCCCTAGCTGTCCACTTTCACATCCCAAAAGGCTAACAGATGTGTTGGAAGGACCCTGACTTGATGTCAGGAAAGCTGAAGCTAGAGGCGCAGGTGCAAATTCAGGAGTTACGTAACAGCCACTCCTGGGCCTAGATGTCTGATTTAATTTTGACAGTTTAGCATCAGTGACCACCATATGGGAGGCTAGGGTCTGGAACAGGTCAACTCAAACCTCCAGTCTTTCTCACTGAAGGAAAATAACTCTACCCTGTAGTTGCCTACAAAGTGGTGTAAAAATTACCGCAAACCATTTTGCCGCTATCGCTGGATATTTTAGCACAATGGAAAAAAACATTGCTAATAGCATGTTTTCTCGGCTAACATATCCCACGATAGGCAGCGATAAAAAAAATGTGCTAAGCGTATTTTGCGACAAATATCACTATTCCTTGTTAATATGCCCCTTAATTTTGATTGTTTAGCATCGGTGACGACCTGGTGGGACGCTAGGGTCTAGAACAGGTCAACTCAAACCTCCAGTCTTTCTCACTGAAGTGAAAGAACTCAACATTTGTTGTTGCTTGCAAAGTGATGTATAAAATACCCCAAACCTTGGAGTGAATAATTGTCTTTTATTGCTCTTAACCTACAGGGTTAAGCTTGGATTTTCTTGACCTTGATATGCAGTTTCATTAGCTGGATTTATAATCAATCAATCAATCAGGAGTTTGTAAAGCACGGGTACTCACCTATGAGGGTCTCAAGGCGCTGAACTGATAGTTAATAAGCATGAACCTCTGCCAGCTTTCAGCCTGTGCTCAGTTTGACTAGGTGTTAAATAGCTTCCATGAGCAAACAGTAGGCTGACCTGAATGGCAGAGATGATTCCTCTGAACTCCACAGAATATCTGTGTTGAATCCTGCTAGATGGGTTTGATGAGCCACTTTTACCACCTGGGGCATTCTTGAAAGGAGAGAACAGGATGCCAAGTCAATTCTTGTGGATCCCGTCTGGTTGCAGAAGCACCCTGCTTTTGTCATCCTAGACTTCTGTCTCTTGGTTTTATGTGGGTACGGTGCCTGCTTCAAACTGGATTTTAGTGTTTGATGTGGGAAGACACTAGAATTATCATAGAATGCTCCCCGCACACACTCCCAGCTCAGTGCCCAAATTGAGTGTTATTAAAGACGTTTACCAACTTGGTTTTGCCCTGACCCACTGCATTGTTGGCCTCTTTGTAGCATAGTAATCAGGAGCTACTGCAAAAGTAGGTAGATCAGCACATGGGAACTTTTATCCCATTGGTTAGGAATGGGCAAGAAATTACCCAGTTCACTAGTAAATGTGAAATCTTTAGGCACCCATTTCAGAACCCTTTCTGGACCTGCGAAAGATCAGAAGAGGATTGGACCTGCTGTCTGTGATCTTGGAGGACCTCAGACTGACTGGATTTACTCCCTCTTGACAAGGACAAAGATGTGAACGCCAAGTGGACTCAGTTGGCCGATCTCCTGTGTGGCCAAAGGGAGACATCGAGCTGCTAGAGCCCTTTTCTTGTAAGTACCCAGCTGACTAGAACCAACTTTACATGGCCTCGACCCTGATGTTGGCCTGTGGCTGACACCATGTGAGTCTCTAAATGACTCCCCTGAAATTCTTGGGGGCTTTAGAAGAGTACTCCTGTGGTTGATAGGCATTTAAAAGACTAAGGGCCTCATTTACAAAGGAATTGGTGCAGGGCAGCACTGCAATTCTTCATGCTGTGCTATGCTGCCCTACCCCAATGTGAAAGGGCAGCAATGCACCGCATTTATGAAATACAGTGCATTTCTGTTCTTTCTCCTTTTGCTGGCACACAATTTGATGCCTAGTGCCAATGTAGGCACACTTGCGCCATGATGCAAAGAGCTTCGTGGCAGGCAGGATTGTTTTTGTGCAGGAAGGGGCGCCTTCCTGCACAAAAACAATCCAGAGAGGTGTTTTCCTTGTTATATGTGTGCTGCAGAATGCAGCATCTGTGGAGAGAGGAAAATATGAGGAAACATTAAAATGTCTCCTTGTTACACCTGCTCTAGGAAGGTGTTAGGTTTTGGCACTGCCTTAGGTTTATAAGATTTTATAAATCTGACCCAGTGTTCAAATCCATGGGTGTTGTGTGGGAAAAAACTGCAATGCCCATGGAATACCTGCTTTACGCAGAGTAAGGCAACGCAGCGCCTTGCACTGCCTTACTTTATCCCATATCAGTGAGGCCGCGCAGAGTGCCTTTGCGTCGCCTCATAGATATGATTTAGGGGAAACATCCTCAACAACGACTCCGGAACAATGAGTTCCTAAGTCACGAAAGCTGAACAACGACTTGCACAAACAACGACTTAGCCTGAACCACGCATGTGCGTGGTTCAGGCTAAGAAGGTCTAGTGTTCGTGCAAGTCGTTGTTCGGAGGAGCTACAAAACAGGAACAGGTAAGAGGGGTTCGTTTCTAGGGGTTTGGGGGGACATGTTAGTGGTAAGGGGATGTATTTGTATAAAGAAATAAAATAAAATAAATGTGAGTAAGGGGTTATGGACAGATGAGGGGCGCCGATCTAAATACAAAGTGAAGGTAAATAAAAATCTAACTGCTCCTTTAAAAACATAATTTTAGTGATGACCAGTGTTTCACTCCGTAGCCAACGTAGTAGCTCCAAGCAAACATGTAATTACCAATAATAAAACTTTAGGGTAGGGACACGAGAGAGTGGAAGAACGTGACTGCGTTTTAAATTTTTTTTTATAAATAATCTGCTTTAATGTCCTTAAATATTTCTGACATCTGGAAGAAGAAGTGGTTAGCTACGCGGCGCTTGCAGCGTGCTCTTCTTACTTAAGTTTATCTGCACGAGAGGCTGCGGAGTTTGACGACACAGATGTGGGTTATTAAAGAAACTACTTGCTTTCACGAGGCAAGACTGCAGCATCTTGGCAGTGCACGCCTCTGGGAAGTCTATCGAGGATTCTGTCATTATAATTGATAGATTCTTTTGAGTGTGTTGGGTGTAGTGGTTAATCATGGAGTTTGTGGTTCAGTAAGTCGTGGATAAATAGTTAGTGGTTTGGCATAGGTCGTTGTTTACCCTTCGTGGTTCAGGCACTCATGATTTAGTAGGTAGTTGATTCGTCATACAACCATGATTGAGAGGTCTACGCCACCGAAGCATCAAGAAAGTGATGATCCAACGGCGCAGGCCTCTTGTAAATAATGTACATGCTTTAGGCCAAATATTGGTATTAGGAACTAGGGAACTTAAGTTTTACATTTAGTAAAGGGAGGCGAGGCGCATAGTGTAGATGAAAATAGGACGCTACCTAGATCTATAACCGAGAAAACTTTGATTAGCAATAACTGCAGAGGCTTATTGTCTGTTCCACAAATAATAATAATTTTTATTAAAAAGGCTAATAACATTTATTGTGAATCACGGCTTGCACCTACCAAGGACATTCAACTAAGAAGGGAGATGTTTATTTGTTCTATTTAATTGAACCTGCTTCAGTTCAACTGATGGTCAGTATTTAATGTTCTAGATTATATATATTCAATCATTTTTTTTTTTTAAACAAGTAGGATTTGAATCAGTGTATGATCATTCTTGCCAATAATGTATTATTGTATGACATCTTCAACAGTGTTAGTGCATCACTACTGGCAGTATATGGATGGACCTGGCGAGCCCCACAGGGACATCTAGTAGCAGCCTGCGGTACAGCATCACTTAGGTAGATGGGAACAGGTTTTCCCCTCCCCCCCAAAACCAGGAAGTCTCCGCGCGCACACATGGGGGCAGATTTATGATGACTGGCGCATCCCCAGGGATGCGCCAGTCATCCTGCGCCGCTGCTCCGCCACCCATGGTGCGCCACATTTACAATGCGGCGCACCATGGGGCAAAAACGGCACAGATGCGTGACGCATCTGTGCCGAAAAGGTGGCGCATTGCTGGAGCTGCGTCGCAAGCGCGACGCAGCTCCAGTAAGGCTCGGGGGTGCCCCATCTCCACAATGCTGCGTCAAGACCTACGCCTGCTTCAAGCAGGCGCAGGCTTTTGACGCAGCATTGTCCTGAAAGTGACTGAGTGAAATCCTATAGATTTCACTCAGTCATTGTTTGCGCCGCCGTTGGGTCAAATAAAGTGACGCACCGGCGGCGCATGGCCTTCATAAATCTGCCCCTAGGTTCACACATCCGCCGCTGCTGACTCGGAAGTTAAGTCGACGCTACTTTTCGGAAACAAACCACCCGGAAGTGCACCATTGGTATGGGGGGGGGGCGCACTCTTCATATCACCAGAAAGTTATTGAACAGCTGGTTTGTTCAATACCTACCCCGAAAAATTGGGTGATTTTATACCTCTATATGAGATCTAGTTAAGGTTAAGTAGAGTGTTATGAGGGCGCATTCAATAGACAGACCTATTTGTAAATTCGCAGGATTATGCGACATGAGACCCCTCTGGAAGCTCTCCGAGCACGGACATGAAGTCATTTCCGTTCTGGTCTTACGACACGAGGCCAAGTAGAAACAAAAAAATGTTTTTTTATTCAACTGAAGACTCGTAGAAAACAAAATGCCTCGTGGAGGTAAATGGGTGCAGTACCGCAGGCTGTCGCACGGGGTCCCTGCGGAGCCCTAGGGGACATCTAGTGACGGCCTGTGGAACTGCAGATTTTCCACAGTTTTAATGTAAAGAAAATCATGATTTTATTAAAAAAGGCACGGAGGCTAATATTATGCATATATCCCTTTTATTACTGCCCAAACACAGCAGCAACAGCACCTAGAACTTAGAATACTATCAAACATTCTAGAACTTAGAACATGAATAAGTCCCCTTGAGCAGCAGCCATCTTCCTCTTTTGTGACTGCGAAAAAAACAATAAGTAACAAACTCCAAAATTCTTCTGACTCCAAATTTCTCCAGACTCCATCTCCAAACTTTCTTTTTTAACCCGAACACCTTCTTCATTTTCATCTTCATCCTTAAAACAAAACAAACAAATTAATTACAGGGCGGGCACAGAGGAGGGATAATATTAGCCTCCGTGCCTTTTTTAATAAAATCATGATTTTCTTTACATTAAAACTGTGGAAAATCTGCATTTTATGTCAAAGGCCCGGAGGCCAACATTATGCATGTTCAAAGTTCTTCCAAAACCTTCCCTAAAACATTTTCCATAGGCTTAAAGTAAAACTTTCTAAAAGTCGAATCATTTGACCAATCCGCAGCCTTTAAAATATCACTCAGACTGAACCCTTTTACAAAGGCCTTACTAGCCATAGCCCCTCTAACAGAATGCGACCCAAATACACCAATATCTATACCAGCCTTGGCCATCACATTCCTAATCCATCTTGCCAAAGTAGGAGTTGACACAGCCCCATAAGGATTAACATATGAAATTAACAACTGACTACAACCCTTCTTCCTCAAAGCAAAAGTCCTTCTCTCATACTCCTTCAGACATTTAACCACACACAAAGAACTCTCACCCTCTAAAAAAGGGTAAAAAATCGTCCTAGACATAGTCTTTGTTCTCCTCTTTAACTCAAAACATACACCCTCTGGTTGGTAAAACCTCGAATCCACATCCAAAGCTCTAACATCTGACACCCTCCTAAAAGAGACCAGACATAAAAGCATTGTCACCTTCCAAGTCAAAAACTTCAAATCCAAACCCGAATTCTGACCCCAACTCTCAAGCTCTCTCAACACCAAATTAACGTCCCAGAGTGTACCATACTTTGCCTTTGGTGGATTAACCACCCTTACACTCTTAACCAACCTCTTAACTAAAACATGCTGTCCCACTGGAACTCCTTCCACAAAATCATGACCTGCCGAAATTGCAGATCTACTCAAATTAACCGAATTATAAGCCAAACCGCTACAGAAGAGACTTGACAAATAATTAGCCACCTCTACCACAGGTGCCGAAATGGGATCCAAGTCCCTCTCAACACACCAACCATTCCACCTTCTCCAAGCTGATCCATACACCCTAGATGTTCCCTTAGACCACGACTTTGACACAAGCTCTTCAGCCTCCTTCGATAATCCCTGCATTTGCCAAACTCTCCTGAAATCAACCATGCCATCAACTTCAACTGACCTGAGATCACAAGATCGTGAAAATTTCCTTGAACATCCATCAAAATCTCCCTGCAATCTGGCAGAACTATCGGATCTTCCATCAACAAATTCATCACATCCGGGAACCATACCTGTGCTCTCCAAAAAGGAGTTATCAAAACCAACTCTATTTCCTCCCTTCTGACCTTGTTCAGGACTCTCTGAATCATAGAAAACGGGGGAAACGCATAACACCTTCCCCCTTTCCAACTCTGCAGAAAAGCATCCACTCCCTTGGCTTCCGGGTCCGGCCTCCAACTGTAAAATTCCTTCAGCTGAGCATTTAACCTGTCTGCAAACAGATCCACACATAAAGGCCCCCATATGTCCTCCAGACTCAAAAACACCTCTCTCTTCAACTTCCAACTGCTCGCATCCCTCAGGTATCTTGAATACCAATCCGCTTCTACGTTGCTCAACCCTGGTATATATTGAGCTTGCACAACAATTTCCCTTTCCAGACAAAACCTCCAGAATTCCTTCGCTATTTCCGCTAATCCTCTTGAACGCGGACCACCCATCTTGTTTACATATTGAACCGCAGACAAATTGTCCATTTTTAGAAGAACACAACATTTCATCCTGTCCCTCACAAAGCTCTTTATCGCAAACGACCCTGCCAACAGCTCCAAACAATTTATGTGCATATGACCTTCCATCTCCGACCATTGTCCTCCTGTCGAAACCTCTCCACATCGAGCACCCCAACCGTGCAAACTTGCATCCGACTCTATCTCCACCTCCGGCATCATCCCAAAAATCGCTCGACCGTTCCAAGCTTCCAGACTCGTCAACCACCACCCCAACTCCTCCTGAGATTCCTGATTTATCATGATCCTCTGAGAATACCTCACATCCTTCCTTAAATAATGTGCCTTCAGTCTCTGCAAAGCACGATAATGTAGAGGAGCTGGGAATATAGCCTGAATCGAAGAAGACAGAAGACCCAACAGACGTGCCAACTGCCTCAACGTAATCCACTCTGCAGACTTCACTCTCCTTACCTCTTTCCTGATTTTCCTCACTTTCTCCATAGGCAACTTCAACACACAATCCAACGTCTGTATCTTGAAACCTAAAAACGTCATCTCCTGATTCGGAACCATACAAGACTTCTCCCTGTTCACAACAAATCCCAAGTCCTCTATTACTCTCACCGCAAACTCTGTTTGTTCCTTCGCTAAAACTCTCTCCTCTGCCATAATCAGAATATCGTCCAGATAAACAATCAACCGAATTCCCCTTGACCTCAACCAAGCCGCAATTGGCCTCATCACCTTGGTGAAACACCAAGGAGCTGACGTCAATCCGAAAGGGAGACTTTTGAATCTCCAGCGCCTTCCCAACCACCTGAACTGTAGGTAATCTCTCTGGTCTTGACACATCGGGATCGTTAAATATGCATCCTTTAAGTCTAGCCTCGTTAACCAATCCCCTTTCCTCAACAAATCTCTTAACATATGTATCCCTTCCATCTTGAAATGGTTGTAAACAACCCAATCGTTCAACTCCTTCAAGTTGATTACCGGTCTCATCTTCTTGTCTTTCTTTTCCACAAGAAACAAATTGCTTATGAAGCAACCATGCACTTCCTCTCCAACTCCAACACTTCCTTTGTCACTAACTTTTCCATCTCTCCTGAAAACCTTAACACCTTTGGAACCTGTATCCAACCACAGTTTCCAAAACCCACGGATCTTGAGTTATCTCTTGCCATCTGTTATTGTTGGACTCAATCGCACATCTGTACTAACTTTTGCAACAGGATTTTGAGCTTTAAAAGTTGTTTTTAAGAATTAGTGATTACTTCTTTTTGATTTTTTTTATCTCCTGGTACATTAAATTCTAGGGGACAATCAGCAATTCTGCCTGGTGTGAGGCAGAGTTAAAGCTGCATGCTTTTCTCATGCCAGGCTCTTGAAGCCCTGCATGAAGACAGCATGGTACCCACCTTATATGGCCACTTTCACATCCCAAAAGGCTAACAGATGTGTTGGAAGGACCCTGACTTGATGTCAGGAAAAGCTGAAGCTAGAGGCGCAGGTGCAAATTCAGGAGTTATGTAACAGCCCCTCCTGGGCCTAGATGTCTGATTTAATTTTGACAGTTTAGCATCGGTGACCACCATATGGGAGGCTAGGGTCTGGAACCGGTCAACACAAACCTCTAGTCTTTCTCAGTGAAAGAAAATAACTCTACCCTGTAGTTTCCTACAAAGTGGTGTCAAAATTACCACAAACCTTGCAGTGAATAATTGTGTTTTATTGGTCTTAACCTACGGGGTTATGCTTGGATTTTCTTGACCTTGATATGCAGTTTCCTTAGCTGGATTTAATTTTGACTGTTTAGCATCGGTGACCACCAGGTGGGAGGCTAGGGTCTGAAAGAAGTCAGCTCTAAACCTCCAATCTTTCTCACTGAAGTGAAAGAACTCAACATTTGTTGTTGCTTGCAAAGTGATGTATAAAATACCCCAAACCTTGGAGTGAATAATTGTCTTTTATTGCTCTCAACCTACAGGCAGGGCCGGACTGGCCGTTGCGGGCACCGGGCAATCCCGCGGTGGGCCGCAAGGGTGGGGGCCGTTTTTGGGGCGCTGGGGGCCGTATTTGTTACAGGGCCGTTTTTGCAGCAAAGCTGCAAAATCGGCCCTGTGACTAAATCGGCCGAAAACCGGCCCTGGCAAAGAGCTCGGTCGCACCCCAACCCCCCTGGGGGGCTGGCCGAGCACTTTGCCAGGGCTGGTGTTGGTTCCCAGTCCGGCCCTGCCTTCAGGGTCACGCTTGGATTTTTTTGACCTTGATATGCTGTTTCATTACCTGGATTTATAATCAATCAATCAATCAGGATTTTGTAAAGCACGGGTACTCACCTATGAGGGTCTCAAGGCGCTGAACTGATAGTTAATAAGCATGAACCTCTGCCAGCTAGCAGCCTGTGCCCAGTTTGGCTAGGTGTTAAATAGCTTCCATGAGCAAACAGTAGTCTGACCTGAATGGCAGAGATGATTCCTCTGAACTCCACAGAATATCTGTGTCGAATCCTGTTAGACGGGTTTGATGAGCCACTTGTACCACCTGGGGCATTCTTGAAATGAGAGAATAGGATGCCAAGTCAATTCTTGTGGATCCCCTGTCTGGTTGCAGAAGCACCCTGCTTTTGTCGTTCTAAACTTCTGTCTCTTGGTTTTATGTGGGTACAGTGCCTGATTTAAGCTGAATTTTTGTGTTTGATGTGGGAAGACACTAGAATTATCATAGAATGCTCCCCGCACACACTCCCAGCTCAGTGCCCAATTTGAGTGTTATCAAAGACTTTTACCATCTTGGTTTTGCCCTGACCCACTTCATTGTTGGACTCTTTGTAGCATGGTAATCAGGAGCTACTGCAAAAGTAGATAGATCAGCACATGGGAACTTTTACCCCATTGGTTAGGAATGGGCAAGGAATTACCCAGTTCACTAGTTTATGTTAGCATAAATGTGAAATCTTTAGGCACTCATTTCAGAACCCTTTCTGGACCTGTGAAAGATCAGAAGAGGATTGGACCTGCTGTCTGTGATCTTAGAGGACCTCGGACTGACTGGATTTACTCCCTCTTGTATCAAGGACAAATACGTGAATGCCAAGTGGACTCAGTTGGCCGATCTCCTGTGTGGCCAAAGGGAGACATCGAGCTGCAAGAGCCCTTTTTTTGGAAGTACCCAGCTGACCAGAACCAACTTTATATGGCCTTGACCCTGATGTTGTCCTGTGGCTGACACCCTGTGAATCTCTAAATGACTCATGAGACATACTATGACAGAGACACTAGAATGTCTAGGCAAAAAACCAAAACATGCTTCTAGTAAGAAAGATGAATATGGAAACATTCCCTCAGAGATAGTCACTCTGTGTGAGATTTGTGTTGTTTACCTATTTTTAGAGCGGTCCTCATTCCCTGAGCAGTCGCCAGGAGAGGTGAGGAGTACTCCCACTGAAAGTTGGGTGAGTACCTTATTTTGTTAATCATAAGTCCTACATATGAATGGTTACTTGGACAATATAATAGTATGAAGATGGGGACCCCCTCTAAATTTACTTCAAGCCAGGGAAAAGAGGGGAGAATGTACACACATGAATAGAGAATTTCCGTTATGGCTTACATAATTTATACATTGTGTCTCATTTCACATCAATATCTCATGTCCTTCAAAGTATGCTAATGACACTTTTTTTAAATTTGTATTTATCAAATTTTATTTCTTTTTTTAAAAGAGTATATCAAAAAAGCTTTTTTTTCCTTTTTTAGATGCTTTTTTTGTAACCTTTCTTTTTTATAAATTCATTTGGACAATTAACACATAGTTCATCATTTACATATTTGTTTCAGGTTTTTATCCACAAAAATTAAATCACACTTATCAGTCATTCATACTAACACTTGCATACTATCCATTTATCCATTAAATATTCTTTCTGTATGTAAGGTTTTGACAAAGAAAGAAACTCTGACTGAGTAGTAACCACGGAATGTTATGTGGGGTTCCACGCTAGGTCGACGCGCGTTTCGGTGGACTTGTACCACCTTCCTCAGGACCTCAAAACCGCTATTTTTTGATTATCGTGTGGATGCAGGGTATCTGAAATTACAAACACAAATTGTTGCGCATACCCTTGATCATTCAAATAGAGAAGAACTATTTTTTTACATCATTTCATATTTCATAATGCATAGTTTAGATTAGAGTCTAAGTGCACATAAATTTCACAGAGAAATTAGGGGATCAGCAATGTTGCTTGTAACAATGTGTGGAGTCTCTACATTATTTAAAAGGAGACCCACAACAAGAGCTGATATCATTCATACTCTTTCACTCAACATAAATGTCTTAGAGAAAAGGCAGAGAGAAAAATAGACCAATAAATTCCTTTTTTTTAAAAACATTGCACCTCTTATGTCCTGTTGCCTGACTATGAGGGACATTTTGTTATATACGCTAGATATACTAATCTCATAACTTAGTCTAATACCATTCCAAATTGACACTAAAAGTAGTTCTTATGAGGAGGGCGTGGCTAGCAGCCAACGATGGCGGCCGCAGCTTAGAGAGGCTCCCGAGACGAGGAGGCTTCCCACTACACTACAATCCGTTATATTTATCCTCTCTTCATTGGTGATCTAAGGGGTGGACCGGACCCGGAGTCCTTGCGGCACCCAGCGCAGCAATTTTGGAGGCGGCGACGGCCTGAATGCACTTCGAGACGCCGAGCAGTGTCCGGGGAGGAGAGGGGCCTATCGTGTGCCTGGAGGCAGCGGAGTGGCGGGCGGACTGAGGCCGGCCGGAAGTAGCCTCTTAGCGGCGGTGAGTGGCAGGAAGTACCGGCCCCCTAGACGTGGTGCCCGAAAATCCACGGAGCGTCCTCCGGCGACCCGATAACGCGAGCGGAGCCCCGAGGCTTCCAGCGGATGCTGCCGCAACCTTGAGGTCCAGCCCAGGGGTGAGGAAAACGCCTCGGACCAAAGACGTGAAGCCGCCATTTTACGCGCTTGACGCGCGTCTCACCCCGAGTCCCAGCGGCTGCCACCCTTGCTGAGCGGAGCTTAACACAGCCTCCCGGGTGTGAGCGTGGAGGTCCGCTGTCATTGCGGACTCACTTTTGAGGTCATCAACGGGCGGTCGTGAGGCAATCGACTGCAGTGGGGGCGGTGAGTTGAACCCCCCCCCTCCTGAAAAGACATTGGAAAGAGCTGGTGGGACACTGGCAGCAAGCATACTGAGGGGGCACTAAGGATCAGTGGAACGCGGGGACAAGACCCAGTGTTGGCCACAACCCAATGCACCTCGCCAGACCTGCTAACGGCTACACTGCAGGCATATTGGCTCGGCGGGCCGCCTGCGTTACGGCATTGGTGGGAGGGGTGCCGCATTGACTTTCTCTGGAGCAGATAGCACCCTGCCCGACCTCGCGTTTCTGTTGGGGAGAAACTCAGCTGACAAAAGGCCTGCGAGGGGACGAGGCTCTCCCTCACGACGGATTTGACTGCGTTGCCGTCACACGGACGACTATAGGGGAACGAGCCCTCCTTGGCCCGAACACCGACACTCAGTGGCAGATTGCAACGCCGGTGGACACTACGCCATGTCTAACAGAGGCCCCAAGCACAGCACTACCCAGGCCAGGCTAGACAAATTCGCCTATGAGAGGCAGACTCCTCCCCAGGAACAGCGCAAGAACGCGGGGAAAACAACGGAGACCGAGGGGGCGAAAAAGGCCACACTTGAGGATGTATTGGCAGCATTGGCTCAGGTGCAAGCGACGGTGGGAGCTACAGCCACTGAGGTCACCTTGATACGGGCGGACCTCCAGAAAATGAACGAAAGGGTCAAACAGGTTGAGGTGGTCACCAAATCCTTGGTCGAAGATGTGTCCGAACTACAAACGGCGGTGGAACGACTACAAACTGATAACAAACTGCTCAGAGACAAACTGGACGATCAAGAAGGACGCTCCCGGCGTAACAACGTCCGAATTTTAGGTGTGCCAGAATCGGAAGACACGGGGGCAATGGACCTCTATGTGGAAGACATGATCAAAACCAGACTCCAGCCTAAGGGGCTCTCGAACTTCTTTTCAGTGGAAAGGGCCCACAGAGTACTGGGGGGGAAGCCTAAAACGGGGGGCCCGCCTCGGCCAATACTGGCAAGGCTGTTCAACTTCAGAGACCGCGACGCCATCCTACAAGCCGCAAGAGTGGCGCCGGCCATTCAAATCCAGAACTCGAGAATAGCCTTTTTCCCAGACTACACGGCTGAGGTGTCCAGGAGGAGGAGGACGTTTCTGGAGGTGAAAAAAACGTTGAGGGAGAAGGAACTGCCATACTCGCTGCTGTTTCCGGCCCGTCTGCGAGTGGTAGCAGACAAAAAGGTGTGGTTTTTCGACTCCCCGGACGCTGCCCGGGACTGGCTTGAGGGATGGCACACTGTTGACCGGCAGCGCAGAACCCACAGATCAAATCACGAACGCAGAGGAGATGGCAGGAATGGCTCACAAACGTCTGGTCGAGAAGACGGAGCGGAGGGCTCTCCCTCCCATGGATTTGCAGGGGCCGGTGGAGAGGAATGACCCCTACTCCGGGACTTGTATTAGTGGCAATCGCTGACCATTGACACACAGTTTCAAATGCTGCACATGGACTCTGGCATGGCTACCCCGGGACCACGCAGGGATGCCGCCTGCTCGGGGAGACGCTCTCCCCCCTACACGCAAGTACACTGGTTGTGGGATGGGTCAAGCTCTCTGCTCAGTTGGGGGGGAGGGCAGTTGAAAGTCCGTTAGGCAGGGATGCAGGGAGGGGGGGTTGGGGACGGGGTTGTTCTTTTGCAGTTAGGAATACACATGTACGGTCGAATACAAAGACTAGGCTTCCACATGAGTCAATACCGAGTGGGATGAGAGATCGAGGGTCTGCAGCCTCCATGAGGACCTTCAGCAATTTCCTACACGACTATACATCCAACACTCATGCTACACTTGCCCACCGATGTACCATGGAACCCATTGCACAGGTTTGGTCGAGGACAATTGTGATATACAAGGGCAATTTACATATGCTTGGACATTCGCGCAGTGGATCTAGCTCCTCGGTGGGGATCCCAAGCAGTTTGTCGTATGGCTGTACAGATAGCTTTGGTGCTATGTATCTGGTTGAGTGTGCTATCATTTTCATACCCATGAATGGCGGAAGACATTTCACTCACTGACCCGGGCCAGCGTGACCTATCCCTAAAAATACTGACGTGGAATGTGCGAGGGCTGGGTGACAAGGTAAAGAGGGGGCTGGTGCTTACTGAGCTGAAAAGGCTGAAACCCGCAATAGCACTACTGCAGGAAACACACTTAACAGGGGGGGCTTCCAAAGCACTGGATAGGAAAGGATATAAAATGGCAATACACTCCGAATTCACGTCAGGATCCAGGGGAACGGGTATACTACTCCACAAGTCCTCCAGGTTCATTCCCTTGCAAACTAAGACTGACGATCTGGGGTGTTTCGCAGCGTTGCAGGGACAATGGGAGGGTCGCCTCCTCAATTTGGTTTCTGTATATATCCCCCCTGCGCTCCACTCTGTACAGCTGCCAAAACTAGCAGACTTTTTACTGACCCTTCCTGAGGGGGATGTTATTCTGGGGGGAGACTTTAATGCCACCATAGACACTCAATTAGATAGGTTCCCGGCTACACCTCCAACAGGGGGGCCCTCCCGCTTCCAGCGCTTTCTGACGGCTATTGGCCTGATCGATATATGGAGACACACCCACCCTCAGACTAAACAATACACCTTTCACTCTGCAGTGCACGGTAGCATGTCCAGAATTGACTACCTCCTGGCGCTGGGAAATGGCATCCAACATGTAGATACCATAGAAATTCACCCAAGGAGCATTTCGGACCACTCCCCAATCACGCTGACAATATCCACACGAGAGAAGGCTCGTAAACGGGTCTACCCCATACACGCTTCGTACCTCAGAATTCCCCAAGTCCGCAAGGCTCTCAAACAAATGACGACACTATATTTCACTGAAAACACGGGTTCAGTGGGCTCCTCAGAAATCTTATGGGAGGCTTACAAGACAGTGTTAAGGGGCCAAGCCATGAACTCGATCACGGGCTACAAACGGATACAAACTCAAGAACTGACCACCTTGGAATTAACACTGCGGGACTTGACGACGGCACACGAATTGAACCCCACTCCGACCTCGTTACACACACTTAACCTCCAACAACAGCTCTACACGGACAATTTGTGGACCCAGGTCCAGGGACATATAACTGACACCCAGAATAGGATATACGAGGTTGGGGACAAGGCGGGCAAACTACTGGCATGGCTCGATAAGAAAGGGGGAAGCTCTAGAGGAATCCAACAAGTGAGGGATAGCCGGGGAGTGTTGCACACGAACCCGGAACACATAGTAGAGGCGCTTGCGACCCACTATAAGGGAGTCTACACCCCTGAGCACGTGATAACTCCTGAGACTGCCAGAGCAGCCTTAGAACGTATCGAGGTCCAGACTCTCTCCTCAGAGGCCGCTACAGACTTAGACGCAGACATTACTGAGGATGAGATACAACGGGCTATACATGACTTAAATCCGGGCAAAGCGCTCGGACTGATCGGCTTACCTATAGAATAGTATCAATTGGCATCGGAGAGCCTAAGTACACATCTGCTAGCAATGTTCACGGAATGTTTAGAGAAAGGGGTACTGCCACCAGATCAGAGATTGGTCACGATCGTAGCTATCCCCAAGCCGGGGAAACCGCCGGAAGAATGCTCCTCATATCGACCCATCTCACTGCTTAATGCAGAAACCAAAATCCTCGCCAAGCTTTTAGCGAACAGGATCCTGCCGCATCTGCCTGACATCATACATCCGGATCAATCCGGTTTTATGCCACGTAGAAACACAGCGCTGAATCTGCGCAGACTACATGGGGCTCTAGCCAGGGCGGACATGTTATCAACGCAAGCGGTGATCTTGAGCCTGGACGCCAAGATGGCCTTTGACCTCGTGGAGTGGAACTACTTGTTCGAAGTCCTGTCGCGTTTGGGATTCGGCCCCAAATTCATTGCTTGGATTAAGTGGCTCTATTCAGACCCGGTAGCGCAGGTGGTGGCGAATGGCCATATCTCCAGTTCCTTCCCTCTAGGGAGAGGCACTCGACAGGGTTGCCCCCTATCGCCATTACTCTTTGCGATTTCCCTGGAACCTTTGGCCACCTTAATACGGACATGCCCGCTGCTGACGGGGATATGTTGGGAGGAGGGCTGGGAAGACCGTCTCTCCCTATATGCCGATGACATGCTAGTCTACTTAACCAACCCTGAACAGGGTATACCGGCGCTCCTACAACTCTGTGACGAACACGGCGCAGTGTCTGGTTACACGTTAAATTGGAACAAGTCTGAGATGTATGTCCTGAAGGGTCCGACTCCAGCGCTATCGTTGAACTGCCCCCTAAAGGCGGCTGGATCCTCCTTTAAATACTTAGTTATACATGTTACGAGGGACCCAGCAGAATTAATGGATAAAAATTTGGGACCTCCTCTGGCGCGACTCAAACAAGATGTTCAGTTCTGGGCGGGATTGCCCCTAACGCTACTGGGAAGGGCAGCATTATACAAAATGAAGTCCCTCCCCCGATTTTTATATATACTTGAAAATACCCCTTACCCGGTGACTCCGAGACTCTTTCAAAAGATCGCAGCATTGGTTTCGACCCTGCTATGGGGGAACCTTCCGGCCCGCATTGCACAGACCAAGCTGCATAGGGGCTGGTATGATGGCGGAATTGCACTGCCTAATCTGAAGTTGTATTATTGGGCAGCGCAACTAAAACCCATCAACCATTGGCTACACACTCCACAAACTGAACCGGCGTATCGAGCAGACAGGGCGCAATTGGGTACGGTTAGTCTATTGGCTCCGTTGTAAGACAGGAATAAACTGCGCAAATTGGTGGGGCCCACTAAACTGTCAGCGACACTGTGGCATACGGCAACGGCAGCGCTCGGATGGAAGGGGAAACTGACCAAACTGACCCCACTATGGGACTCTCGAGCCCTAGGTAACATGAGAAACAGCAGGGGGTTCTCCCACTGGGATACTATAGGAATATCCACGGTGGGGGATCTCTGGGACAGGGGAGCTGTGATACCTTTTGATAGGTTGAGGGACCTATACGATATGGGAGAGAGAGAATTGTACAGGTACATACAGATACAACATGCATTACTCGCAGTCCTGCCCCCTGGCACCGAACTGCCGGAATCCTCCCCGCTCGAGGACCGCCTTCTCACAGAGTTTATGGCAGACCGCGCGACTTCCCTTATATACCGTAAACTACTTAACAACCTACCAGACCCCTTGGCCCTACTGAAAGAGAAATGGGAGGGTGACACTTGTGACATGGACGAACAGGAATGGAACGAAGCGCTGGCGTCGTCCAAGGAGGTAGGAATCTCCGCACGGCTGAGGCTAGTGCAGTTGAAAGTGTTACATAGGACATACTACACTAGGACAATGCTACACCGTATTGCTAGAGCACAACACCCTTACTGCCTGCGTGGGTGCGGGGAGGAGGGTACATTTTACCACACTATATGGGACTGCCCTCTTATCCTAGAGTTCTGGAGGCAAATAATGCGCACGATGTCACAGGCGTTGGAGATCTCATTGCTGCCCGAACCACGTAGGTGCCTACTGAACGTTTGGGAACCCACAGACTTATCCAGGCATGGTCGTCTTTGGGTCACGGTGGGCTTGATCATAGCGAAGCGAGACATAGCTCAGAAGTGGGGGGCGGCAGATGCACCTACGAAGTCACAGTGGTGCCTTAACATGGACAGAGTCATGGTGACAGAAAGAGCAGTGTACTCTGGTAGAGCGTGCCCGGGGAAGTGGAACAAAATCTGGACTAAGTGGAACGAGTATAGGGGTGAAATTTGTGATCCCCTGCCAATAGATGAACAAGACTTATCGGACGAAGAGGGGGAAGAGGAGTAGAGCACATCCTGAACACAGTGGTGGGGGGCCATGGACACTAGATACACCAAAACTCTATGAGGAGGGTCCGACGGTTGGTGGAGAGGGGACCTGGAGAACAGCGTCCGCGTAAGCCCGACTACTCACACATATAAAGTTCAAGGGGGGGCTGATGGGACCGGGGATGGAGACTCTGGGGAGGGGCTTATGTACAATTAGTGGATGCGACCTTCTGAACGAACTGCTTGACCATGATGTGATTCCTCGAATTGTTTATGTTGTTGTTGTTTTACCAATAGAAAACCAAGAACCGGTACTAACGGACGACTCATTAACGGTACTGTAACTTTTAATTGTGGCAATTGCATGGTGCTTTATGAACCGACTAGTTGATCCCAGTCTGCTTTCACTGCATTTTGCTAATAGGAATGTGATGGCGGCCGGCCCCATGGGTTGTAGGCCAACAGCTGTGTGAACTTGAAGGTGCAATAAAGGTTTTTGGAGAAAAAAAAAAAAAAAAAAAAAGTAGTTCTTACCCTCAAGCTAGCGTTGCTACAAGTTGCGGGGTCTGTCAATATCCAACGGGATATTCGTATTAGTTTTCACTCCTAAAATCAGAATACATGATATCACAAGGACATTGTTCACATGTGAGATTTGTTTGTTAATAGGAGGCTAATGAATAGATATTACCTCATATCATAACGGACTTCTTTATTAAAAGCTATTCTCAAAACGGCTTCACTTTTTCAACTTCTGTGCGACTTCAGTAGAAATTTCTAAAAACATATATCAAGGTGTGAGTCTAAACAGTTTTGTTTAAAATTGTATGTAGGTGTTTTAGGTCTCAAAATGAAACTACAACACACTGACCTTGTTTTCTGCATTTTTCAGGTATATAAGAACTTTGCCATCCTCGTAATTAGCTTTGTTTTGTTGTCCAAAGTCGGGGTAAACACTTTTTATACGAGAGGCCACATCTTATATAATTGCCTGTAGGGATTAAGATGATGTACTTAGAGGTATGACAATTAAGTTCCTATTGGCAACTATTTATCTGGTTGTTAAACTGATAAAGTCGATCTTAAATAAAGTCTCTATCATTCCCAATGACAGCACTTTACTATGGTCTTTCATCCAGGCTAAATAAGATGTTTACAAAAACGTATTTTACTGTTTGTACGATGAGACGGACTCAGTTCAAAGCGTAACTTAGTTACTCTGTTTGCATACCTCATTGCCGTTTTTCTATGTGCCCTGTATATTACCCAAATAAGATTTGCAATTTCATGTCCGATTTCAAAAGTATCCCACCAACCAATTTGGGAGACGGCAAAGTGACCTTAAAACAATCTGACAGGTTATGCTGGCTAATATACGAAAGATTAATCTTGCTTCACTTGGACAATATAGCCAATGTGGGTGTATATGCATACAAATGTATGAGAGACATGGAGGAACAGAGTTCATGGATGTTCTAGGCCGAGAAAAGATGTGTTCTAATTCAAACATTTTATAATTCAAAACATTTTATATTATTTTGTAGGAATGAATCCAAAGTTCGTGTTTGGTTCGCTCACTTGTTGGGAGCTACAGGATATGGTAGGCTGTATTGCACCAACCATTTGATTTGTCAATAGTATATTGTTTTCACATTTTTGCTGTAGCGTTATCTACATTTGGTCCTGACGAAAGCCTGTTGGCTGAAACATGTAGACCTGCCTTTATACCGCATTTGACAGTTATTTTTTCAAACTGTTAGCGCTCTGTTTTTAGAGTTGACTCAGGGATTGTGTTTATTAAAGCTGCTGGCACTACCCTAGTAGTCAATTTTAAATGTTGCTCTTCACTTTCACCCTTTTTGCACTGCAAACCTTCAGCACCACTGATCAAGACTGGCAAGTGGCTGTACCGATCACTGGGGTACCAAACAAGCTAAGTTTTGACATCATTCTCTGTTGGACACACTAATGGTGCAACCAACGATGAATCCCAGATGACCAAGTATAGCCACGCATGTGGGCTGATGGGATTCTTTTTTACTAGAAGCATGCTTTGTTTTTTGGCCTAGACATTCTAGTGTCTCTGTCATAGTATGTCTCATGGTTCTTAGACCAGTAGGTTTCTTGGTGTTTTTTCAGTGGTAGATTGGGGATTAAACACTACCTGGTCTTTAAATATTTCCCTAGGACCCTTTTGTTGAAAGTTCTGTGTATGTAAGTTAGAGCAGCTACGGCTGCGGGTCCCTGTTTTTGATAGTTATTCTTTAATTTGGAAGAATACTGTTTCGCTCACCTTGCTTTCTGTCCTTGCTCCTTGAACATGGCTGACTTTGTAGGTCTTGCTTTTGATGATGATGTATTACATTCAATATGCTTGGAGAACCCAGGTATCTTAGATGCATTGCCTGAGGTACAGACTAATATACAAGATGATTGGTTAACATTGTCCAATTTGAAAAAGACTCACTCTCGCACCACTATTCATGAAATAGTGATGGCAGAATATTTACGAGGTAAATGTGCACCTACAGGTTTGATTGTCACAAACACCCCAAGATTATTCTTGACTGATAAAGATTTCCTAAGGGATTGGTCGCTGATCGCGTGGCGATGTACACGCGATTGGCTGATCTTAATCATTAGCACGGCTAAAAGGGTAGCAGATGCGATCTTAATTGAAATACAGATCCTAGAAGGGCAAATTAAGACGACCATATCCAGCACCCTATTTAAAAAGAACATGGAGGAGACCAACAAATCCAATAAAGATTATAAGGAGAATATCCTTCTAACCAAGATTGAGAAGTTTAAAAAGGATCTGGCTCGTTTTTCGCAGACCAAAATCTATCCCTACACTAGTTATACATACACACCACCAGAATATAATAAAAGGGGCAAACGATATGGTTCAAACTACTCTACATCTGATTCTGATCAGGGCTCTAGTGATTCAGATACTTCAAACGCTGATACACCTAACTATAGGAGTAGAGGCCAACCGAATAGATTTAACCGAAAGAGAGGTATACAAGGTCAATATCAACATCAGGGACCATGGTGGCCCCCAGGCCCATGGGCCTATCCACAATTTCCTCCGTTTCCATCACATCCACAGTTTTTTTTAAATCAGCCTTTTTTAGGACAGGGCCGTGGACGCAACCGAGGCAGGAGAAGATCCCAGCCTCAAGTACACTGGGGGGCGGAACAAATATTCCCCAATACACGGAGCAGGAGGGGTCAACAGCAGACACTCGGAACAAGCACGGACAGGACGACTTAGTAGTCAATTTGAGCTCCCGTGTTCTGACAGAGGATGAATGGTTGGTACTAAATAAAGGTTTGGGCTTTGTTCCCACCAATAAAGGTGACCCTTTCCAACTTAGATGTGAACTTGAATTTTTTCCCCGGAAGATCCGCCTACATTTCTTTTTTAAATCTACAGTAGGTGAGACGGAACTAGGGTCCCTAGAAACAGGTACGATCAACACTGGCTTGAAAGTGCCTTCCACTTTACCCCTATGACACATCAGGTTCCATCACAAATTCAGGTCTTCGAAAAAGCAGTAACTCATGATGTGATGGCTTTATGTGACTCTAAGTCCTCCACCTTCCAGAACCTCTCGGCAAGAGAAAAATCTGCCATGAATACTTTGGCTAATGATAATTCAATAACAATCAAACCCGCCGATAAAGGGGGAGCCACGGAAATTCTAGACACTGAAGCCTACCGCACAGAAATTTTGAGACAGTTGGGGGATACGAAATCATACCGGTCACTGACAGCAGACCCGACGCCTAGATTAACACAGAGATAAGGTATCTCGTGGAAGAAGAAAAAGCAGAAGGGTGGATAACTGCACAGGAAGCACTGTTTTTGATTACGAGCCATCCCACCATGCCATACTTCTACGTCTTGTCTAAGATTCACAAAACCCAAAGGCCACCACCTGGCCGGCCGATTATCTCGGGCATTCGTTCTCTTTTAGAATCATTGTCGACTTTTGTCGATCATTTTCTCAGGCCTTTAGTCAAGGAGATGCTGAGTTATTTACAGGACACTAAGAATATCCTGAGGTTACTACCAGAGATTGATTTTGATATCGAGACTGACTATTAAGTCAGTTTCGATGTGTAATCACTTTATACCTGTATTCCACAGGAATAAATTCTGGAGGTAATAAGAGGCCTTTTGGAGACGAGGGACTTGAACAGTATCACACCAGTACACTTCATCATGGAGTGTGCGAGATTGGCCATGACCGAAAACTTTTTTAGATTTGAGGACACCATCTTTTTGCAATTCTCTGGAACATCTATGGGCAGCATTTTTGCGCCGAGTCTGGCCAATCTCTACGTTCACGTGTTTGAACAAGAGTGCGTCCTTATCCACAGCAAACCTTTTCAACACCAAGTGTTGCTGTGGAAGAGATATATAGACGACATTTTTGTCGTCTGGAGAGGGTCTCCTACCACTATCCTTGACTTCCAGATCTGGCTCAATGCCCAGAATAGATTTCTTAAATTTACAGTTGAATACAATAAACTAGAACTCCCCTTTTTAGACATCTTGATCTTCCCAACACAAGGGAAACTTGGGAGCAAACTCTACAAGAAACCAATGGCGAACAATTCTCTACTCATCCCAAGACACTTCGGGAAAATTTACTAGTTGGTCAATTCCTACGGGTACGTAGGAATTGCTCAGAGAAGAAAGACTTTGAAGTATTTGAATTTAATTTGAATTTAAGGGTATTTGTTGAGCGCTCGTTTACCAGGCGGTTTCATGGCGCTGTTGAGGAGGGATCCTGAGATAGATGGTAAGCGGATTAGGGGCCATATGTATCATACTTCCGTTTAGCGAATTCCAAATAGCGAATTTTAAGGAATTGCTATTTGGAATTCGCAAAACGGTATGTATGTACAAAATCGCTTTTCAGTAGCGATTCCTTAGCATTCCTAATTTGCGATTAGCAAATTGCTAATCGCAAATTACCCATTCATTTCCATTGGCCAGGAGGCCCATAGGAATGGAAGTGCAATTTGCGATTAGCAATTTGCTAATCGCAAATTAGGAAATTTTTCAAGGGTGCAGGGGTGTCTCAAGAACACCCTGCTGCACCCCTGAAAAAGACATTTGGGGGCATATGGCGCACATACATGCCCTAAGGGCATGTATGGGCGTCATATGGCACCTTTGGTTTTTTGTAAAAAAGCTTTTTGAAAATAATTCGCAACTTACCACCAACTAGAAGTTGGTGGTAATTTGCGAATCCTTAATGGCAATTTTTGAATATTTTTTGTTTGATACATTGCATTTAAGGAATCGCAAAATAAGGAATAGCAAATTTTGCCATTCCTTATTTTGCATCAAACATGTTTGATACATACCATTTATCTAATTAGCATTCGCAAAGGCCGAAATTCGCAGTATTTCGGCCTTTGCGAATGCTAATTAGCTTGATACATATGGCCCCAGGTATTAAAAGCCTGTGAGAACAGGATAGTTTTCAGGGTGCTGCGAAACTCCAGATAGGATGGAATTGCTCTCATAGGGAGAGGTAAAGAGTTCTAAAATTGCGGAGCCAGCACAGAGAACTTAGAGCCTCCCATTCTGCTCTTCTTGAACCTGGGGACCACCAAGAGGGACAGAGATGAGGACCGCAGTTGTCTGCTGGGGATGTAGGGTTCGATTTTGGACGTGATAAATGATGGAGCAGTTCCCGCCAGAGTCTGGAAAGTAATACATCCCATCTTAAAGAGGGCCCTTTCTCTGATAGGAAGCCAGTGGAGGGATCTGAGAAGGGGTGTGATGTGATGTGATTTCGGTAAGCCGTAGATCAAGCGAACAGCCTGGTTCTGTACCAGTTGGAGACGCCGGAGGGCGTAAGCGGGGGCACCATTGTACAGAACGTTACCGTAGTCTAAACGGGAAAGAACCATAGCCATAAGGATCAGTTTGAGGGCTGAAAAGGAAAAAAACGTGAGATCTTTCGGATAGTGCGCAAAATAAAAAAACACAAAGAAACCACCGTGCTAATCTGGGAGTGTACGGTGAGATGTTGATTGAGCGTTAACCCCAGAGTCTTGACAGAGGAAGAGGGAGAGGGGGGAGGACCAAAAGAAGGGGGCCAAAAGATAGAAGACCAAGGGTTGAGTTTACCACCAGTGAGGAGAAGCTCGGTCTTATCATGGTTGAGCTTAAGATGGTTAAAGCTCATCCAATCCCTGATAAAGACCATCACCGACTGGAAATTGTGGATAGAATCAGAGGAATTAGAAAGGTTGAAGATGAGCTGGAGGTCATCGGCGTAATTAAACACCGTGACCTCCATCTTCAGCAGAGCAAAAATAAGTGGGAAAATTTACAAATTAAAAAGAAGGGGGGAGAGAGAAGATCCCTGGGGGACGCCACATTGCACTTTGCGCGCGGGGGAGGAAAAGTTCGCCAGATGGACTGCCTGTGAGCGGTCGCTCAGAAATGAGCTGAGCCAGGCCAAGGCAGAACCTCCAATGCCTGCCGCCTCGACACGGGAGAGAAGGATGGTGTGGTCCACCGTGTCGAAGGCGGCTGACAAATCAAGGAGAACCAGTGCCTGTGGGAGGTTAGCATCTAGCCCCTCTCTAAGGGGCAGATTTATGAAGGCCTTGCGCCGCCGGTGCGTCACTTTATTTGACGCAACGGCGGCGCAAACAATGCGCCCTATTTACAACGTGACGCATCTAGGAGATGCGTCACGTTGTAAAGCCCTGCGCCATCAGGAGGCGTTCCGGCGCAGGGTGGGCGTTCCGGGGCAGGTGCGTCTCGCAAAAGTGGCTGAGTGAAATCTATAAGATTTCACTCAGTCACTTTCAGGACAATGCTGCGTCAAAAGCCTGCGCCTGCTTGAAGCAGGCGTAGGTCTTGAGGCAGCATTGTGGAGATGGGGCACCCCCGAGCCTTGCTGGAGCTGCGTCGCGCTTGCGACACAGCTCCAGCACTGCGCCACCTTTTCGGCACAGATGCGTCACGCATCTGTGCCGTTTTTGCCCCATGGTGCGCCGCATTGTAAATGCGGCGCACCATGGGTGGCGGAGCAGCGGCGCAGGATGACTGGCGCATCCCTGGGGATGCGCCAGTCATCATAAATCTGCCCCACAGTGTGTCCATAATGGAGACCACCACTTTTTCGGTGGAGTGGAGAGGGCGAAACCCTGCTTGGCGCGAAGCCAAGTAGCCACTGTCCTCGATGAACGAGCTGAGGGCTTTGGTGGCGTGGCGTTCAAGGACTTTGGCCAGGTAAGGGAGAAGGGAAATAGGCCGATAGTTTGTCAACGCTGTTGAATCTGCGCCTGGTTTTTTTAGGATTGGGATTATGGTGGCTGATTTGTGACAGGGAGGGACAATTCCTAACTTGAGGGTCTCGTTGAGAAAAGTGAGGGGAGGGGAAGGGCAGGTCAGGAAAATGTCGCGCAAGATGTGAGCCGGGCAGGTGTCGGAAGGGGATCCAGAATTGACGCGAGGGAGCCAAGAAAGAAAAATTTCTTTAGACAAAGGGGTTATGTGATCAAGGTGATTGATATTAGGTGGTGGGTCGGTGTTTGAAAAGGCTGAGGAAGGGGGGGGGGGAATGTTGGCCTTAATGTCGGCAATTTTTTAAATAAAAAAGTTATTCAGCGAGTCACACGGGCTGGGAAGGTATAGGTTTGGAGGTGGTCCTGTCCGAAGAGGCTAGTTCAAAGACTGTAGCGAAGATCTCTTTGGGTTGGTTCTCTGCCTGGAGGATCTTATTGGAGAAATAGCTTGTTTTGGCGTCTAGGATGGCTTTCTTATACTCAGCCTGAATGGAAGAGTACAGTAATTTGGAGGCAGGGCAATAAGTACGCCTCCAGGCACGCTCTGCTCGACGGGCCGCCAGTTTTTTCTCCTTGAGATCCGGGCTGAACCATTTGTTAACGTCGTGGGCGCGTCTTACTCTAATTCGCCTAAGGGGGGCCACCTGATCACAGGCCTTGGACAGCCATTTCTTTAAGGTCTCTGCTTGGAGCGATATGGGAAGATCCTCTATAGCTGGACTAGAGGCTAAGAGAGAAGAGCAGAGAGCGGGAATATCAACTTTGCCCCAGTTGCGAGCCCAGGTGTTCCTGGCCAGGGGGGGTTTTGTGGTTAAACTTAAATCCAAAGAGAAAGAGATCAAGTAGTGGTCGGACCATAAACAGGGAGTGACAGTAGGGGTAAGGATAGGGATATTGAGAGACCAAACTTGGTCCAAAATGTGACCCTGAACGTGGGTAGGAGTATGAATATGTGATGTAAAATTTAGACTGTGGAGTGATTCCGTGAAGTCTCTGGAGAGGGCGTCTTCAGCCGGGTCAAAAATTAAAGTCTCCAAGTACCAGGACCGCCGAGTTATTCACCGCCAAAGTAGCTAACAGGTCCTGGAAAGCCGAAAGGAAATAAGGCATGTTTTGGGGGGGGCGATACATCAGAACACAAGTGATTGGTGTCTGTAAGGAGTTAGAGCGCACAACCAAGTAGTCAACTGCTGAAATAGGCGGGTTGGATAATAGTTGAAAATGTAAATCGGAGCGAATAATCAGGGCCACTCCTCCCCCTGCTTTGCCAGGAGGCCGGTCTGCCCGTAAAGCATAGTATGAAGTGGGCAGGGCCGCAAGTAAGTTGGGCGTAGAGTCCTGGCAGAACCAAGTTTCCGTGAGGAACAAAAAGTCCGGTTTTTGAGTGTCCAAGAAGATAAACAGGTCGAGATGGTGTTTTACAACCGACCGTGTATTTAATAGGAAGGCAGAGATGGTCGATGGGTCACTTGCTTGGGGAGTGAGAGAGCTGGGGCAAGTGAGAGGTCGGGATAGTGAAGGCAGGTTGGGTGGTAAAGAAGGTAGGGGATGAATGCGTAGAATCCCAGCTTCCATAACATGCCCCATCGCTACTTGATTCAAGGTCCAAGGGCCTTGGAGTGCGCAGAGCATATCGGGGGAGTAGGAAAGGAAATGGGTATAATGCCGTGCCCCTGTCCCCGTCCGGCCGTGGACGGGCGCAGACAGGCTTGCCTTTGGCTCGCTGGCGGCGCGCCCGCTGCGCTCGTCCGCTGCGAGTCCGAGCAATGCACATTTTTAGAGGGGGAGAGGAGGCCTGTGAGCTTGTGGAGTGATGGCGGCAAAGATTTCCCCAACCCGTGGCAGCGCTTACATCCGCTGCGCGGGGATGTCTGTAAATTCTTAAGAGGGAAGTGCCCAGGTGGAAAGAAGCAGGCAAGTAAAAATTATCAAATACAATGTGCAGTTTTAAAAATAAACGAGCGTCTCTCCCGGCTTTCCGCCTCAGGAGTCAAGTGTCCTCTCACGCGAGCTAGTATTCAGCGCGGCTTATATAGGTCAGGACAAAGGGGGCGTGGCCTCGCGGCCGTGGGAGTGGCTTGTGGAGTGATGGCGGCAAAGATTTCCCCAACCCGCGGCAGCGCTTACATCCGCTGCGCGGGGATGTCCAGCAAATTCTTAAGGGGGAAGTGCCCAGGTGGAAAGAAGCAGGCAAGTAAAAACGATCAAATACAATGTGCAGTTTTAAAAGTAAACGAGCGTCTCTCCCGGCTTTCCGCCTCAGGAGTCAAGTGTCCTCTCACGCGAGCTAGTATTCAGCGCGGCTTATATAGGTCGGGACAAAGGGGGCGTGGCCTGTGGGCTTGTGGAGTGATGGCGGCGAAGATTTCCCCAACCCGCGGCAGCGCTTACATCCGCTGCGCGGGGATGTCCAGCAAATTCTTAAGGGGGAAGTGCTCAGGTGGAAAGAAGCAGGCAAGTAAAAGCGATCAAATATAATGTGCAGTTTTAAAAATAAACGAAGTACATGCTAGGGTGCTTTCTCACCAACTCCAGAATCGTGATTATCCCTCACGTTTAGTGCGCCAAGCCAAGAAAAGGGCCTCGAACAATAATCGTGATGCGTTGCTTGATTTATCAACGGCCAAACAACCTTTACAGAGACTAACTTTCGTGAATACATTTAGCACATTATCCAACCAAGTACAATGATCAGTGCGTAGACATTGGAAGATTCTGAATGTGGGAAATGAGTCTATTCCTCCTGCTCTTTTTTCATTCAAGAGGGGAACTAGTCTGCAAGATTGTCTAGTCCATACGAGCCAAGAACCCCAAGACATGACTCTGTGAATACACTTTGGGTACTCCCTTCAGTCCAAGGCCATTGTGCTTGTGGGTCTTGTACTGCGTGTCCCCAAACAAATGCAACTAAATCAGTTGATATAGGTACTGGGAGGCCTTGGATTCTGAAGAGACATACTAATTGCAACTCAGAAAGGGTCATCTATATGATCACGTGTCCATGCTCATTGAGATATAATGGCATGACGACACGGAAAATCAAACTAAGAATAAGTGAATATAAGAGCACAATTCAGTGTAACAAATAGTCAACATGTATGACGAATCATTTCCTGACTTTGAAACATAAAGCCGAAGATATGACATGGATTGTCCTTGAACAACCTTTTGTTCAGCCACATGTCAGTGACATCGGCAAGTTTTTGTTTGTCAAGGAACAAAAATGGATATTCAAACTTAAGACAGACAGTCAGGGACTGAACGATGAAATTCCGTGGGTTACTTTGTAACCTGGTGTTCGCACCCCATTACACGATATATTATCATGTATAGAATACATTTTTTACAATCATTTTGTTCCAGCATGCGTAGCTTCATAGCTGAAAAATAAGTGATTGACCAAAAATGAACGATGCATAAAATATATATGACACAAAGGAATACAATGATTTAGGTAGTGCGACTTACTAGCATTAAAACAAGTTGGAGAGACACAGGGCGATTGAGTCCAGAGTACTCTAATGGTCACATACCTTTTACAACACTAATATATAGGCTAATTCATTGTGAGAGACAATCTTTATTGATACATACAATTAGAGTACTATTAGAACTAACACATATGACTAGTTACTGTATGATAATCCCACGGATAAACACATGCAATCTGTATTGTATTTTACAAAACACACAGGAGTTAATATAAACGATAAGCCCACTGAAGGATGAGACAGTATCCAATTTCAATTGGTAAAGCCACGACATTGCTTTTTCTGTCCAGACTGCATATGACGCATTGGGAACTATGAAACTACATTTCCCATGAACGTGCTGTTCTAAATCAAGCGATTGACACATGCGAAAAGGCAAGGTAGGGATCTGCCTTAAATTAGATTTGATGTCATGGGGGTGTTGGTGCCTTTGATTTCGAGGTCACTTTGATATTCCGAATTTATAAGAGAAATGCGATCTCGAGGTCGATTTAACTTTGGCCCATAGGATTTTTGCTAAATGCACACTCAAGACTCTGTATAATTATAGTCCTGATAAACATTGGATAGAGTACACTCACCATCTTAAAAATAATACATTTTGAATGTCCAAAGCGTACCTAGTTTGATTGTATATATCGCTCAGAAAACTACCAGACTACAATTCCCATGAGCCTGCTGTGGGAAGCACTATGGGATCCAACAAATTGCATCTTTAAAATCGTTAAAGATCTCAGAAGTAAAAAAAGGGGCTATGCCTAGTATAATATCCACACAGCAATGTGAAGAGCTTGCGACCTTCTTTGTGGAAAAAGTCCAAAAGATCTATGAATCTTTTCCACTTACGTTTTCGGATACTATCCTCCCGTCCACTAGAGATGGGTTCTGTCCCACTTTATCGGCAATCCCAGAGATCTCCGAGGATGAATTTACCAGACTGAGCGGGAGAATTAAATCTGGCTCACCTTCTGATCCTCTGAGACCATCCCAATTCAGTGAGTCGCTCCCGATCTTTCGGTAGCCGTTGTGTCAAATACTTAACTCTTCCTTCTTCACGGCTACTGTTCCCGGTGCCTGGAAACAGGCCTGGGTGTCACCTATCATTAAGAAGCCCACGCTAGACCCCCTAAAACCCGAGAATTTCAGACCTATATCAAGATTAGAGATAAGATTGCTGAAGCCCATGTTAATAACGTCTTATCTCAATTTCTGAGCTCCAATAATATTCAGGACCCATCGCAAAATGGATTTCGACCGGGCCATAGCACGGAAACAGCTCTGCTAGCTACCACTGAACATCTTCGGTCAATCCTTGATGCCGGTCGAAGTGCAGCGCTGATCCTGTTAGATCTTAGTGCTGCCTGCGACACAGTGTCACATGGCATTCTTCTCCACTGATTAGAGGTAGCAGGGGTTACCGGAACAGCCCTAGAATGGTTTAGGTCATTCTTAACAGAAAGATCTATCCGTGTGTCTGCCCCCGTTCCTCTCCGAGTCCCACTCCATCAGACAGGAGGGTCCCACAGGGCTAAGGAATTGAGCCCGTCGCTGTTTAATCTATATGTCCAGCCTCTAGCTTCTGTCGCTAAACAGTGGGACCTTACGTTGGTCTCTTATGCTGACGACACGCAGCTTGTTATCACCTTAGCTGAGGGGCCATCTACAACGGCTACTAGATTCAGAGACGGGATGACGGCGGTGGCTCAGTGGATGACCAATAACTGTCTGCAATTAAATGCAAGTAAAACAGAGGTTTTACTGGTGGCAAAGAATGCTGCGCTATGGAATGAACACTGGTGGCCGTCACACCTAGGAGTTATGCCCATGCCTAAGACAGTGGTAAAGAATCTCGGGGTCTGGATGGACTCGACTCTTAGTTTCCAGCCCCATACAAAGAGGGTTGCTGCTACCTGTGTGGGACTGTTAAGGGGTCTTAAACCTCTCCTGAAATTTTTTGCCCCAGCAGTACGACAACTAATTGTGCAGACAACCATACTATCTCGCTTGGACTATGCCAGCTCCCTGCTCTCAGGGGCCAATAAAGCAGAGATACTTCGGCTGCAACGAGTACAAAACTCCGCAGCTAGAATACTGGTGGGTCTCCCCCGTTTCTGCCATGTGAGGGCCACTATTCAAGGGCTGCACTGGCTGCTGATGGAGAAGCGGATCCAGTTTAAAGCTTTATGTATATCCTTTAAGATCTTAAAAACTGCTAGCCCAGCGCTCTTGGGAGACCTTCTGACCCCGTATGTCCCCCCCGACAGTTGTGCTCACTGGGGCAACACCTGGTGATTGTCCCGCGGGTCAAACTTTGCCGGGCAGGAGGGCGTTCGTTTCGCTGTCTGGCCGTCAAATTATGGAATACGCTGCCTATATGTATTCGTGGTATGGACGGCCTGTTCGCTTTTAGGAAAGCCATTAAAAACTTTCTCTTCTCCTCAGTGTAGCCTATTGGTCTCATGACATCTGTGACGACCTTCGCGGCTGTGTGTGCTTTTTAGATCCTTGCAGCGCCGGGACGCCCCTTTGCTGGGGCAGCTGTGCGCTATAGAAAAACACCTAACATAACATAACATAACATAACGTGTACCACGTGATTGTATGCAGACGTGGTTTCCGCCTAGAGTAGTATCCTCGAAATGGAATACCTGACGGCGGTTTTCATAATTTTACATATTCAAACGCATGACAATCAAGTGAACCAATGGGGTTTTGTGGCAGAAACTATTTATTTACGAAACCTGCCCGAACGAGCGCCTCCCCCTCGGCTCAGTAAATACCTGAGGTACCGACGGACAGGTAGGGACAAACATGCCTATATTCCCTGAGTTTACGAGTCTGTCTCTATCATCTTCACTACCTTTATAATCGATATAGCTTGCTAGTTTGGCTCATTACGTTTAGATAAAGGTATCATTAGACATTTGTTAAATTGTACGCTGGGTCCTGTTTGTCCTGAGCCTTTTTACCAGCTTTTTGAAACAGGACCCTTGCTTAATGGGTCACATAAAATTCATTCTATTATCATGCTAGACAACTGAATTGCTTTTTTTTTTTGTTAAAGATTTTTTTCCCCCACATATTCCAGATATCGTTACAGCACATAATAAAGTCAGCAAATTACCACATTTGCATTTCAAATGATACATCAAAAAATCTTAGAAACTTAACTATAGTAAAGCCTTATTATAGAACTATTACAGCTATTACAATAAAGTTATGCCACTTATGTTGAGGGGGATGCGGTCAAGATTCCGGGCTTAACGTACTTTTCCATTGAACTATGGGGTTCCAAATTATCCTGCCCAATGCTTTAGCTCTGCGCCCTTTTTTGTCATATATCGCTTTTTCTAGATTATATGTAGAGAGCAGCCTGGCAATCCATGTTTGAAAAGTCGGGGGGGCTTTGTCCAGCCAAGCCTTTGCTATACAAATGCGGTATACTGCCATAGCAACAAATAGAAACTCCTTATACTCCCCTGCAGCCCCTCCAACTACCCCCAGTATTATAAGTTCCGACGATAGTGCAACTCTAACCCCCAACAAGGCATCCAGGAATTTCTCAATTGCCGTAATCAAAGAGTACAGTTGTGGGCATCCTGCAAAGACATGAACAATATCTGCTTCGCTTGCGTCACACCGTGAGCAGGTTATACCAGAGGTGACCCCCCATTGCGCAATTCTAGCGGGCGTATAATACAGAGAGAACACTGTTTTATAATGCTGTGCCTGCAGAGCTGCTGAGCGTAGGACAATGCACCCCAAGTCCAGAGAAGACTGGAATCCCTCCTGATCTGCACCTATTTTCTCCACCCACTTTGTGACGTACTTTCCCCTATCATCAGCTTTTAGAGCACACAATTCCGCGTATAAGCGTCGAATTGTGCAATTCCCGCAACTCTCTACGTATTCCAGTATTTGACACTGGCCAAATCCCAATGGCCCCCCTTGCTTGTTAGCAAAAAATCTTCTTAACTGTAAATACTTTAAAAAAAAACTACTACTTAGGTTACATTTTGTTTGTAGCACACCAAACTGTAGCAGGCCCTCCTGATCATACAAGTCTCCTACTTTCTTAATACCCTTATTCCACCATTACAGAATCCCTAAAGATATCCCCTGACAGTGAGACATTTGCTGATAATCTAGTATACCTGTTGTATCTCCCTATCCCCATTCTTTTGGTGACTGCGTTCCAAATAGTATATGCAGCTTTTAATGTCTTGAATCTTGTGTGTTTAAAATAACTGAAATCAATTGTATTTACAAAGCAGTTCTGTGCATCCCCACCCAGCAGTGCCTCATATACATTCGTGCGTAACGGTCTGCCCGCTACGTGCTCAATGTCTCCGCCCCCTATCAGTCCCTGGAAGTACTGCAGGGCTGCTGCCCAATAGTAGAGCCTAAAGTCTGGGGCCCCCCAGCCGCCTTTCTCCCTGGGGAGGGTAAGGTGCCGATACGCCCTCCTGGTATTCCCCTGTGCCCAGATTAGCCTGTTGATTATCTTTTCTAATTTATTAAACCATACATGTTCGAATAGCAGTGGAATAGCTCTAAAAAGGTACAAAAATTTAGGCAGGGTAATCATTTTGATGACATTTATACGGCCCACCAGGGTAAGATGCAAGTTGTGTATCCTTTCCGTGTTCTTCTTAACTTTTGTTAGTAGTGGCCCCATATTCACTTCTACCAGCCTATCCAGGTCTGTTGTTACCCTGATCCCTAAATAGACTGCCTCTGAGACCACCCTCGAATCGTGATACGCCTTGAACTTATTTTGTACAATTTGCGTCTTCCCCCTGTAGATTGAATACCCTGAGATTACCCCAAATTCCTCTGCCTCCCTTTCGATTTCCACGATGGCTCTACCTGGGTCAGGAGTGACGATAGTAACATCATCCGCGTAGGCGAGCAGTTTATATTCCCTATTATGCAGCTTCACTGGGAGGATGTTATTATTACTGGCCAACTTTCTTAATATTGGGTCTAGATACAAAGCAAACAGCAGAGGTGAAGCGGGGCAGCCCTGCCTCGTCCCCCTCTTGATCTCCACCATGTTCATAAAGCCTTGATAAATTTTTATTCTTGCAGTAGGCTTCGTATATAATACTTGAATTGCTCTGATAAACCCGCACCCAATGCCAAACCATTTCATGAGCTGCCACATGTACCTCCAGGAGACCCTGTCAAAAGCCTTTTCTGCATCTAAAAATATAGCCGCGACAGGGTCTCCTGAAGCCTCTGCCGCATCCATCAACGTCATCATACGCCTCGTATGCGGAGTAGTCCCTTTCCCCGGGATAAACCCGTGCTGTGTACTACTAACCAGATTCTCAATAACTCTACCCAACCTCTGTGCCAATGCTTTAGAAAAGATTTTTGCATCCGCGTTCATTAGCGTAATTGGCCTGTACGACCCTGGTTCTATGGGAGGTTTGTCCTTCTTTAAAATAACTATAATGTCAGCCCCCGCCCATGAAAGAGGGCCCGAACCTAGTTGTGCTTGTCTCAGTATCTCATGTAGGTCCTTGCCCAGTGTAGACCAAAAAGTTTTATAAAATTCAACAGGAATTTGGTCTGGACCTGCAGCTTTCCCCGAGGGTAATTTGTTCAAAGCCAACTCAATTTCTTGCAGACTAAAGGGGAGATCTAGCACATCCTTCTCTTCCTCTGCCAGTACAGGATGTGGTATTCCCTCCAGATATTCCGTTGTTTCTAAGTCCAGATTCAAAAGGGTCTGATCATACAATGTTGCATAGAAGCCCCTAAAAACCTCCCTCACCTCTGCTACATCGTTCACTATACTTCCCAAGCTATTGGTAATTTCCTTTATTTCTCCTGCTGGAAGATTTTGCCTCGTACGGATTGCCAGTAAGTGACCTACGCGGTCACTATACTTGTCACATTTTTCCTTTTTGATCAGATAATTGCTAGCCGCTTTCCTGACTATACTCTCACCCGTCTGTGCTTTTGTTATTTCGATTTTGAGTAGTATGTCCTCCAGGGGATCTTGTCTGACAATAGCCGTTATCAGGTGTTCTTCTAATGCTACCAATTCGTTAATCATTCCTTCGATCTTGAGCCTTTTCTGCTTATTTTTATACAGCGTGTAGCTCAGGGTTTCCCCCCCTAATTCCTGCCTTAAAGGTATCCCAAATAATGCCAGGGGGGGGCTGTTCCCTTATTAATTTCCCAGAAAGAGGCTATTCAACCATGCATATGCATAACATATTCCTCGTCCCTTAAAAGACTTCTTTCAAAAGTCCAGGTCCTCTCGTTCCTGCCTCTATCTCCCAGTGATACTGATAGAACTAAAGGGCTATGATCAGACAGGATCCTTGGGAGTCTTTTCAGCTGACTGCTACCCACCAGGGAACTAGAAATAAAAAAATAATCCAACCTGACAACCATTTTATGTGGGGCTGAGTAGTATGTGCTACCCGACCCTACCGGGTTATTTTGCGCCCACATATCTACCAGTGCATTATGCCTTGCTAGATTACAGATAGCCTGGCATGTCCTTTTCTTCCATCCCTCATATGATCGCCCTGCCATAGTACCTAAACCCACCAACCCATTAATATTAAAATCCCCGCAAATGATCAGAGGTTCGGGCCATAGTGGCAGCTCAGTATCTAAAAATTCTAAAAATATCTGGCTCATCAGCTGTGGAAGCATATACAGAAACGATTGGGCAGATCCCAGCCAAGGTCTCCCCCTCCACCATTGCCTACCTCCCCAATTGGTCTTCTTTCTTCCTTTTTACCTTAACCCCCCCTTTCCAAGCTAGTATGGCCACCCCTCTTGTTTTAGTCCCCTGTCTAGTGTGTGCAAGTACCTCTAAGCCTAGCTGACCCAGTAGATGTTTGTTGTTTCCCTCAATATGGGTCTCCTGAAGACATATTATATCTAGTTTAAGCATTCTCAACATGGCAGCGACCTTCTGTCTTTTCCCTCCGTCATTAAGTCCACATATGTTAATTGAGGCAATCTTTAATGCCATCTGACTTTGCTACATGGTTCCCTCATTAAGCCCCGACATCCCTTTAGCCTTCCTACTGTGCCTAGTTTCCAAATGTGGTATAGTAACCTGGTGATTTGTGCAGTACCTACTGTACTATCCCCCCACCTCCCCCCACCCTGACCCCCTTCACCCCCACCCACCCTCTAGCACCCCTCCCCCCCTGCTACGAGCAAATAGGTCAAGCATCATGACTGGCTTGCAGCTGCTTAACCGAGTATGCAGGTCCCAGAACTTTCTTTTAAGCAATTTCAAACCCGCTGCTAATGCCGCCTGTATCCGCCGCTCAGTGAGTATAGCCACCGTGGCCTGCCCATACATTAGCCACAGCATTCCAGCATTATTCAGTTTCTAGACATCCCGGTAAGGAGAGGGTGTGGATGCGACTGCTCACCACGACCATGTGGCGGCCATCTTGCTCGGAAATTAGACAAGGTAGGGACAAACATGCCTATATTCCCTGAGTTTACGAGTCTGTCTCTATCATCTTCACTACCTTTATAATCGATATAGCTTGCTAGTTTGGCTCACTAAGTTTAGATAAAGGTATCATTAGACATTTGTTAAATTGTACCCTGGGTCCTGTTTGTCCTGAACCTTTTTACCAGCTTTTTACCAGCTTTTTGAAACAGGACCCTTGCTTAATGGGTCACATAAAATTCATTCTATTATCATGCTAGACAACTGAATTGCAATTGGGCATTGAGATGTTTTTATGTTGCCCTTAACCACTTTCCCAAACTGCAGAATTAGAACACAAATCAATACGGTTCACTCCTCTTGATACTTACTATCTTTATTCACACGTAAGAACTAAAGTGTGGTCTTTTGATCTGCCATTAATTGTGGGGGAGACTGTTTTTGACACTAGTTCTGTTCAAATATGTCGAGTGCATCTTAGTCATGAGGGTACCCTGTGAAGGGTTGTTGGTCAAGGAGGAAGGTTTTAAATATAGCAAGGCTCATGATGAATATGGAAACATTCCCTCAGAGCAGTCGCCAGGAGAGGTGAGGAGTACTCCCACAGAAAGTTGGGTGAGTATGTTATTTTGTTAATCATAAGTGCTACACATGAATGGTTACTTGGACAATATAGCCAATGTGGTGTATATGTATACAAATGTATGAGAGACATGGAGGAACAGAGGGGCATATTACCAAGGGTGGCGATAGGCAATTATCGCCGGTTTAGCAGCCGTTTTCGGCCGCTAAGCGGCGATAATTCTATCGCTCTATTAGCAAGCTGTCGCTAACTGATGTTAGCGACAGCTTTTAGGCAATAGCGAGTGGTTTGGGGCCCGCTTTGCATGTTAGCGATATTTATCGCTAATGACATGTAAATGTAAATGTATTTGTATTTATATAGCGCACTTCTACCCAGAGGTCTCGTAGCGCTGTATTCATACCGCTGTGAAACCCATCCTGGCTTTCCTGTAAAATGTCCACTCCTGGGCACCCCCAAGGTGAAGCCAGGCATCCAAGCGCTGCTGGGGCCGTTGTGGAGATTAAGCAAGCTATTGCCCAGAGTCACAGAGTGGGACCCATGATTAGACTAGGCACCAAGGCGAGAATTATCAGGTCCGGGGAAATTGAGTCCAAGAGCCGCCGAGGCGAGAATTGAACCCTGGTCCCGGGCCAGACCTCTGCATCAGGGTCTGCCGCTCTAAGCATTTCGCCGCTTTTGCTGGATATTTTAGCACAATGGAGAAAAACGTTGCTAATAGCATGTTTTCTCCGCTAACATATCCAGTGATAGGCAGCGATAAAAAAATCGTCGCTAAGCCTATTTAGCGATAATTATCGCTACTTGTTGGTAATATGCCCCAGAGTTCTTGGATGTTCTAGGCCGAGAAAAGATGTGTTAGAATTCAAAAACTTTATATAATTCAAAACATTTTATATTATTTTGTAGAAATGAATCCAAAGTTCGTGTTTGGTTCGCTCACTTGTTGGGAGCTACAGGGTATGGTAGGCTGTATTGCACCAACCATTTGATTTGTCATTAGTATATTGTTTTCACATTTTTGCAGTAGCGTTATCTACATTTGTTCCTGACGAAAGCCTGTTGGCTGAAACATGTAGACCTGCCTTTATACCGCATTTGACAGTTAGTTTTTCAAACTGTCAGTGCTCTGTTTTTAGAGTTGACACAGGGATTGTGTTTATTAAAGCTGCTGGCACGACCCTAGTAGTCAATTTTATATTTTGCACTTCACCCTTTTTGCACTGCAAACCTTCAGCACCACTGATCAAGACTAGCGAGTGGCTTTACCGATCAGTGGGGTACAAAACAAGCTTAGTTTTGACATCATTCTCTGTTGGACGCACTAATGGTGCAACCAACGATGAATCCCAGATCACGAAGTATAGCCACGCATGTGGGCTGATGGGATTCTTTCTTACTAGAAGCATGTTTTGTTTTTTTGTTTTTTGGCCTGGACATTCTAGTGTCTCTGTCATAGTATGTCTCATGGTTCTTAGACCGGTAAGTTTCTTGGTGTTTTTTCAGTGGTAGATTGGGGATTAAACACTACCTGGTCTTTAAATATTTCCCTAGGACCCTTTTGTTGAAAGTTCTGTGTATGTAGTCTCTAAATGACGCCCCTGAAATTCTTGGGGGCTTTAGAAGAGTACTCCTATGGTTGATAGGCATTTAAAAGACTATGGGCCTCATTTACAAATGAATTGGTGCAGGGCAGCACTGCAATTCTTCTTGCTGTGCTATGCTGCCCTACCCCAACATGAAAGGGCATCAAGGCACCGCATTTATGAAATACAGTGCATTCCTGTCCTTTCTCCTTTTGCTGGCACACAATTTGCTGCCTAGTCCAATCTAGGCACACTTGCGCCATGATGCAAAGGTGCTTTGTGGCAGGCAGGATTGTTTTTGTGCAGGAAGGGGCACCTTCCTGCACAAAAACAATCCAGAGAGGTGTTTTCCTCGTTCTATGTGTGCTGCAGAATGCAGCATCTGTGGAGAGAGAAAAATATGAGAAAAAATTAAAAATGTCTCCTTGTTACACCTGCTCTAGGAAGGTTTTGGCACTGCCCTAGGTTTATGTGATTTTATAAATCTGGGCCAATGTTAAAATCCATGGGTGGTGCGTGGGAAAAAACTGCAATGCCCATGGAATACCTCCTTTACGTAGAGTAAGGCAACGCAGCGCCTTGCACTGCCTTTCTTTATCACATATTTGTGAGGCCATGCAAAGCCGCGCAGAGTGGCTTTATGTTGCCTCAGATATGATAGAGAGGCCTGCGCCACCGATGCATCAAGAAAGTGATGCTCCATCGGCGCAGGCCTCTTGTAAATAATGTACATGCTTTAGGCCAAATATTGGTATTAGGAACAAGGGAACCTAACTTTTACATTTAGTAAAGGGAGGTGAGGAGCATAATGTGGATGAAAATAAGACGCTACCTAGTTCTATAACTGAGAAAACTTTGATTAGCAATAACTGCAGAGGCTTATTGTCTGTTCCACAAATAATAATACATTTTATAAAAAAGGCTAATAACATTTATTATGAATCACGGCTTGCACCTACAGTACAAGGACATTCAACTAAGTAGGGAGATCTTTATTTGTTCTATTTAATTGAACCTGCTTCAGTTAATCTGATGGCGAGTATTTAATGTTCTAGATTATATATATTCAATCAATTTTTTTTTAAACAAGCAGGATTTGAATCAATGTATGATCATTCTTGCCACTTCCAAAGTTAATTCATGCCCTCTCTGTTATCTGAAGGAAGACCTCCCATTACTGAAAATTCTATTCTCCATGACTATGGAAGTGCCTGCCCAGTGTGTTCGTGTGGTTGGTGTGTATGCCATTTATTGCAGTATTATCCTTGTACCTGTGATTGGTACTCTTTTGTAACATGCACACGCCACTTTTCTCTTGTAACACACTGTTTGCTACCTCTTCAAGGTCGCCTCCACTCATGATCCCTCCATCCTAAGCTCCACTCTCGACTCCATTCAAAACTGGATGTCAACTCATCAACTGATTCTGAATCCCTCCAAAACTGAATTCCTCCTCCTCTCCTCCTCACTCTCTCCTCCCCCGGTTCAATCATGGATGGATCCGATGAATCTACTTAACAATAAACCCATCATTGTCGACAGCGCAAAATCCCTTGGTGTGATACACGACAAAAAACTCAATCTAATCCCCCACATCAATTCCATTGCAAAGTCTGCTCGAGACCAATTGCGCCTTCTTTGGGGAATTCGACGCTTTTTCCCGGAGCAGGACCTTAAAACCCTGGTGCAATCGCTGGTCCTCTCTAGACTGGACTACTGCAATTCTCTTCTTACTGGCCTCCCCAAATCCCACTTGTCCCCCCTTAGATCTGTTCTCCATTCAGCAGCTTGTTTCATTTATGGGGCCAAAAGAAGCGACCACATCACATCGATGTTATCCACCCTCCGCTGGCTTCCCATCGAGGCTAGAGCTATCTACAAGTCTGCCTGTATCACCCACAAAGCCTTGCACTCTTCTTCCCCTCGCTACCTGGCGAACAAGCTGAAACTCTCTGGAAGCGCTAGACCTTCACGTAAAGCGGAAAATCTACTGCTTGAACCTCCCACTTTCAAGAAGGAAAGATCGATGGCCCAATCCTTTTCAGGCAACGCGGTGAGAATATGGAACTCACTTCCGCCTCAGCTCGGGACCACCACCTCCTCCCAGGTCTTCAAAACGGACCTCAAAGTTCTCCTCCTCCAAAGACACCTCCTAAAGTAATTCACGCCCTCTCTATTATCTGAAGGAAGACCTCCCATCACTGAAAACTCTATTCTCCATGACTATGGAAGTGCCTTTCCAGTGCGTTCGTGTGGTTGGAGTGTATGCCATTTATTGCAGTATTATCCTTGTATCTGTGTTTGGTTGTCTTTTGTAACGTGCACACGTTACTTTTCTCTTGTAACACACTGTTTGCTACCTCTCACATTTTGTTTGCTTTTGATACTTGCACAAGTGCCACCATTGCCTACGTAACGTTTGTTCTTGTGCCTCTGTGTCTAGCATATATTGCAGTATATTACCTCTAAATGTACTTTGTTTTCTCTTGTAACCTGCACACTTGTCACTCATTCCTCCTGTAATGCACTGTTTGCTACCTCATGTATTTTGTTTGCTCACAATTGTCACTTTTACCTCATGTAACTTATCGTCTGCTTTTGTAATTTGTTCATTTGTAATTTTTCTGTTCCTTTTGTGAAGCGCTCTGACGCCTTCGGGTAAAGTCCGCGCTATATAAAAACGCCGGGACTCTTTTTGCCGTGATTTGGAGGACGAACTCTGCCCTTTGCTTTCTGTGGCTGCTAATCCTACCTCTCGCCGCACCCGCTCTGCGGGTGCCGCTTCGTGTTGCTTGGTCCTAGAGAGCTGCTGGGAGACGGTGACGCTTGCTGCTTTGGACACTGTGGGGACTGCCTTTGGCCGTTCAGGTGGTCCTTGGGTGCGGTGCTGCAGGTACTCGCTTTCCCAGGAGTCCCTGCCCTGAAGTTTGCACCTGGGCCGCGCTGACTCGCTACCCCGCCCACTGGCCGGCACCAGGGCAAAGGGCGGGCCGTCTGTGGCCGTCCGGGCTGTTCAGGGCTGGGCTGGGCCACCCCTCTGATATTTGGCTGAGGGGTTGCATGGACATCAAGTATTGTGCTTTATTATTCTGTTAGCTGGAGGATCCCCTCTTCGGGTTCAGTAAGTGGCCCTACTATACTTTTTGGGGTTTCTATGCCAATGTCAACCCGTTCGGGTAGGAGCTTGAGGGGGGGGCAGGGCTGGTGCTGGTTGTGTTTCTGGGACTATGGACCAATATATTACTCGTGTTGTCACGGTCATCGAGAAAGAAATCGCTATGACAGAACAACGGCTTTCCCAGGGACCCTTTGCAAATGAACGTTCATCGTTGGGCACGCTGTCGTTAGCTCCCTCACCGGTTCATGCAAACGACCCCTTAGCTAATGTTTCTTTAGCACATGTATCTGATCCCTTGGCTAATGTTTCCCCCGACCCTGACCACCCACGGGTTGTTGCGATTAGGGCCAGTCTGGATCATCTAGAGAGCTTGTCGAACGTGGTTTCGCTCGGTAGCGAGAGAGCGTTGACAGAGCTACTGCCTATTGAGACTTCTGCATTTTTGCCTCCCTTAGCTACTCTACAGCGGTATGAGGATTCCATAGCCATTTCTGTGCCCTTACCGTCGTCAGTAAATGGATTATCCTCTAGTAAAAGGAAACGGCCTGTTAGTCCACGCAAGGGTAGTTACCTGACACCTTTTAAGAAACCAAGGAGAAATGGAAGTAGGGCGGGGGGGACTAATAAGGGTCCAGGGCCGGGTATTAGCAATTCCCAGGGTCGAAAGGGGGGAGTAGCTACTGGTGCTACTGTAGAGAAGACATCTGTGGATTTGACATCCGACCCTGTTGAACCTGTTAAAGACCCCTCTTTTGAGGCCCCATTGATCACCCGGCTGCGGAAAATGGTGGAAACATTGCTGATTCCGGTTATGGAGAGAGTAAAGGGGTTAACAGAGCGGCTAGACAGATTCAAGCAGGTCACTCTTGATAATTTCTTCTCCCTAAAAACTTTTGTTAAACTTCATTTTAAAAACGGGGAGGATGGTCCAGTGAGGAATCTTGCCATTCAAGAGACACCGACTACTTCAAAGAGTCTAAATCTCCCATGTGGGGCGGTGCCCGGGGTGGTTGAGGCAAATACCCTTGTTGCACTTACTGTGGCCCCTTCAGGGGCCGTCCCAAATTCGGGGACAGTCGCAGTGGGTGTCCCGGTGCCACCTAGTGTATCAGTGGTTAGTGTTTCTCGTCCAATGACAACTGTGAGGTCTGTGGGCCTAGGCACCAGTGGCACTGCTATGACTAAAAAATCTAGTAATAGTAATTGTACTGGTTCAAAAGATAACAAATCTGGCAAAACAATCCCAGTTTCCATCTAACAACAAAGAATCGTTTCTGACACAGTAATTGCCCCCAATGTACCCCCTGACTGTCAGCCCTTTGTGGCAGTTCTTACTGGGGTGCCCGTGCTTACGCCAGGCAAACAGGAGTCTTATGTTGAACTTAGGAATAAAATGCTATTTTGGCTGAAGGAAAATAGACCTCTCCCTAACTCCATGGGTGGTCGGGTAATTCATGTGAGGAGGGTTAGCTGGTTAGGCACCAGGCCCAAAGACATAAAGGGGGAGTGTATTATAGTCAATTTCGATGACCCTAGGGTAGCCAGCTATGTTTGTAGTTTTGCCAATAGTGATGGTAATATGAGTTCAAGCATAGGAATTGGCACCCGTGACCTTAGTTTCTTCAATCCCTATGTAGCTTCCATCCGGCCTGCCAGACCTACTACTAGGGAGGGACGGGATGGCAGACAAACTCCCTACAACCTTCCTCAATACAGTTTGTTTCGTCAAAACCCATGCCCATTTTCTAACTGGTCATGGCAGGACTGTTGACAAAATGGTTACCATTCCCCCTTGAAGCTGCCTGATGTATTTGGGGAGGTGGAGAGCCATATTTTAGATTGTAGAGGGGTAGCATTGGGGTCACCGTGTTATAACCCATTGTCTTCTGATGGCCACGCTGCTTTCTATTCTGGGGAGTCCATTGGTTACCTAAATTCTGGCGAGTCTGTCCCTGTTGCCCCTAACCAGCAGATACTAGGAAATGTTGTATCAACCAACTCTGGTCTTCGGGATAGCTTTCCTGTGCAGAGGTTTTCTCCTGCACAGGCCATAGCTGATGACGAGGTCCTGAAGATTGTCAGCGGGAATATAGCGGGCATTTCCCGTAATCTGGACATACCTGAATGGAACTCCTTTATTGAGTCATTTGGGATATGCTTATTCCAGGAAACTTGGTGTGTGGAACCTCAATACAAGGTCGGTTACATTACCTACTTTGTTCCTGCAATTCCCACTCCCATAGGGAGAGGTCGCCCTTCTGGCGGCCTACTAATCTGGATAAGCATTTCATTGGGTTATCACATAAGGAGTATATATACCAAGTCTCCAGACTTGCAGAGACTAGTAATTAGAGGGCCTCTCGGGGGCGGTCTTTAGAGATCTTTAACATTTATGCTAGATCCTCGAAGGGAGGTACGCCCTCATCGACCCTACTGGGCCTTGAGGGCGAACTTAGATCCTGTAGTGCAGACACATACATAATGTTAGCAGGGGATTTTAATTGCACCTTTGAACCCCTAGCTGTGGATGACATTTTAGGTACTCAGGAGGATGATGCCAGGAGAGGCATTCCACTCCTCTCATTACCACCTATCAAAAGTTGGACCCAAAGAGCTATCCATTTAAATGCCCTAACCCTGGAATATGGTGTGAGGGCAGTAAATGGACGGGCAAAGTCGGATTCCAATGGGGCCCATACTTTCAACAGGGTAGGTCATTCATCTCGAATTGACTATATCCTGCTGAACTTTAGACTCTGGGAGTATCTGTTGGATATGGCAGTTCTCCCTCTAACTGACAGCGATCATAATCCGCTGTCTCTGTCACTGTCCCCAATGTGGACGGTTGGGAAAAAACTGCAAGCTCCCCAGGTGTGGAAGTCAACATGCGAAGTTTGTCCCTCGAACTGTGGGAGACGCTTAAAATGGGAAAAGGTTGCTCTTGACGATGGAAAGATTCTGGAAATAAGATCAATAATGGCCAGTGCTCTATCCAGCTTAGATTCCGTTGCTTCAAATGCTTATGAGGTTTCCACTCTATTTAGCAACACTATCAAAGCACTAGGTGACCTTTTTATTATGCGCAACCCAGGCTATAGGGCCAACAGGAAGGGGCGTCCTAAGGGTAACCCTGGCTGGTATTCTGCCCCCTGCCGAAGTGCCAAAAGAGATCTAATCATCGCTGTCAAAATTAAGGATAGTGGATTAATTAGTACTGCCAGGAAGATGTATAGGCGTGCTATTGTTATGGCGAAGAAAGAGTGGGAGAACCAGTTTTGGTGCGAGCTAAAATTGGCAAGCGCTGGGAGGGATTCCAGGGGTTTTTGGGAATTAGTCAGAGCCAGGGGCAAACCCATGGATTCCCTTATAACATGTAATATCCCTGAGGTGTCATGGTTTAACCATTTTTCCAAACTGTACACTGTGGCATTGGGTGAGGGGGAAGATCCTTCTGAAAAATTTTCAGTGGACTTTTTTGGGCTAAGTGAGGACCTTCTGTTTACAGGGAAGGAAGTAGAGGATGCAATTTCGTGTCTTATCCCAAATAAAGCTGCGGGGCTGGATGGGCTACCCGGGGATTTGATCCGCATTTCTACATTAGAGTGGGGAAAGCTCATTGCATCACTACTTAATGCAAGTTTTTATGACTCACCTCTCCCAGGCTCCTGGATGGGCGCTGAGGTCGTCCCAATTTTTAAAAAAGGGAGTCGGGACGACCCAGCTAATTATCGCCCTATAAGTCTTATGGATTCATCGCAGAAGGTAGCAGGAAAGGTGGTTTTGGGGAGGGTGCTCCAGTGGGTAGAGGAGAATAGGATACTTTCTGATTTTCAGGCGGGTTTTAGGTCTGGCACCGGGACCATCGAGCAGTCATTTCGCCTGCTGTTGCTATACTGGAAGGTGGTCGTGCTGGGCAAAGGCAGTCTGTATCTCTCCTTTATAGATTTGCAGACTGCCTTTGACCCTGTGCCCCGCAGCCGTTTATGGAGGGTGCTATCTGATTTGGGAATGCCACCGTACCTATTATCTTTGATAATTAAGTTTCACGCAGAAGATTTTGCGCAGGTTCGGTGGGGAAATCAGGGCCAAAAGACCGCTAGAATAGCTGTAAATAGAGGTGTCCGTCAGGGCTGTGTTTTAGCCCCCACCCTGTTTTCATTATAGGTTAACGGTGTGGTGGAGCATCTCTTACAAAATCCTTCAGATGCTCCATCCCTGGCGGGCAGGAGAATACCCACTCTTCTATTTGCAGATGACACCCTCTTGATTTCTAAGACTCCGGTTGGGCTGCAGAGCCACCTTGATAGGTTCCAATCTTTTTGTGACTTGAGGGGTTTAGAAATTAACACAGGAAAGACCAAATATTTGGTCTTGAATCCCCCGAAGAAAATGGGCAGGCCACCTGTGCTGAACTCAGTATCCCTAGAAAGGGTTAAGGAGTTTGACTATTTAGGAATCCGCCTCTCTGACACCATGAGGTGGAATTGTCATCTCCCAAAAATTTTGCTAAATCATAAAAGGGTTGTGGGGGCCCTGCTTAAAGAACAACAGTCCTCTACCCTCAAACCAATTGCACCAGTACTGGACATTTACAAGGCAAGAGGTGTGAGTGCGGCGCTTTATGGGGCAGAGCTTTGGGGGCGCAGAATGTGGATCAGCTGACTTGTTCAGAATACAAATTCTTGAAGGATTTAATGGGTCTCCCTTATAGTACCCCCACCCTTCCCCTATTCCTCGACATGGGCTGTCGCTCTATTAAAGATCAGGCAAGGTTGCGCCCTCTACTCCTCTGGGCTCGTTTATGGAGAGTTCCGGAACTCGCTAGTTATGCGGAGGGGCTAAAAGAGGTTTTATCAATGTCGGCCTCGTACAAAATAGGATGTTTGAGGGATGTGAAGTGTTTACATGGAGAGGTGGGTCTGGGAGAGGTCTGGCAGTCTAGGTCCGCACCGCCCAAGTCTGTTTTGAAAAAATTGTATTGGAATTGGGTAAGGGATTCGAGAAATTCTAACTTTAATGTATGTAGATGTACTGTCGAATTCCTATTATTAAAGGAGGTGGCATCACGAGAGTCCTATCTCGATATTATCTCAAAACCCAGAGATAGGGCCTTATATTTTAAATTTAGAATAGGAGTGCTGCTCGTTTGTGAATTGACCGCTAGATGGAAGTCACCTGTACAGACTACTCCATTTTGCCCATTCTGTGAGACTAGGACTGAGTCGGTCCCTCACTTTTTATTTGTATGCCCTGCATATAAAGCTCCTCGCCGTAGGTGTCTGAAACCCCTATGTAAAGAGTTAGGTACCAGACAATGTAGCGAGGCCTTACGTATCCTAAAATCCGACACACGGCCCCTATTTGTCTGTGGCATGGCGAAGTTTTTAAATTGGGCACGGCTGATTAGGTCAAAAAGGCTTTCTTATGTTGTTTAATTGTGGTTTTAAAATTGACAATTTTATGTAATTTATTGCTGACATTCGTATTTTGAATTTGTATAACTGTCTTTTATGAATTGGCTTTTTGTGCATTTTAAAACTGTACTGTATTGCTTTTAAAGATATGTTCCATATCGAAATAAAGCCAACTTTGACTGACTGACTGATAAAAACGCATAAATAAATAACCAAATAAATAAATGACATCTTCAACAGTGGTAGTGCATCACTACTGGCAGTATATTGTTTTACCTACGAGCTCCACAGGGACATCTATTGGCAGCCTGCGGTACTGCATCGCTTCGGTAGAAGGGAACAGCCCCTCCACCCCCCACCCTCCCCCAGACAGGAAGTCCCCGCGCACAAACGGGTCCAAACTTCCGCCTCTTCTGACTCGGAAGTTAAATCGACGCTACTTTTCGGAAACAAACCACCCGGAAGTGCTCCACTGCTAAGGGGGAGGGCACACTCCATATCACCAGACAGTATCGTTGGTTCGATAACTGTCCCCGAAAATGTGGGTGATTTTATACCTCTATGTGAGAACTAGTTAAGGTTAAGTAGAGAGCTAGGCTGAGGGCGCATTCAATAAACAGGCCACCAGTGTGCACGGTCGCAGGAGGCAGCAGATCCGGTTTCGTGGAAGCATTACAGTCTTAGGTCATACGACATGAGACCCCTCTGGGAGCTCTGCGAGCACGGACACTGGGTCATTTCTGTTTTGGTCTTACATCACGAGGCCAGGTAGAAACAAAAAAAATCTTTTTAATTGATCTGAATTCCCGGAGAAAACAAAATGTAATGTGGATGCAAATCGGTGCAGTACCAGAGGCTGTCCCAAGGTGTCCCTGCGGAGCTCTACGGGGACATCTAGTGACGGCCTGTGGAACTGCACCTTCATTGCTGACGATGGAATAAGATAGGCACGATTCATTCACGAGATTTCAAAGCCTGATAGTTTGCAGTATTTTTCTTTTGTGGGTTATGTTTGATACATTAAATAGGGAGGGAAAGGCGCCAGTTCTTTGTCGAGTTTCAGGTCTGTACTCTGTCAATATCTGCGCTGGTCTGTGCAGGCCTTAACTGTTCCGCAACGTTTCCTGTCTTTTCGTGTTTTTCTGCTTGCAGGATTCAAAACTGCAGCTCATCACTTCATTTTGAAAACCCCAAGCTTTTTCACAGCGAAACCACGCTCTCCCCGTTGTTGATGCTTCCCTGCGTGGAGAAGGAAGGGAGTTTAATTTTTAAAGCTATCGATATTTCTTTGTGTACAGATGTTATCTTTCCGTCTCCTTTTAATTTCATCTGTGGTTGCTAGGCTTGTATCTGCTTTAATGTTTAATTTCTAATAATGATCCTTCAAGGTATAGCCACTGTTAAAATGTAAGGTGATTGTAAAGCAGGTTTGGCTGATATAGTCTTTAGTGCATCAGACAAAATTACACTAAGAAACATGTGTGCACTGAAGTAAAACATGCAGGGCTAGAATTACCAAGACTGTGCAGAGTTACACAAGAGCAACAAAGAATCTGCTTTGCTGAGCAAAAGTTATTTTGCAATGTAAAGGTGCCCTTTTCTCATGCAAATGGCTCTGCTCGCTGTTTTGCTGGGAGCATTATAAGGATGTAACTTGGGCAGACATTGCAAACACCTATACTTTTTGACAAAAAGTTCAATCTACGAAGATTTTGCATATTGAACTTTGCCTCCTTGAAGCAGGCGCTAACTTAGAGAAGTGTTTTTATTTCTCTAAAAATGCATTCTTTGTGTGTGTACTGTACTGTACAGCAGACATTCAATTTGTGTCTATGCATATAATTTTGAAGTGGAAGCGTATGTTTCTAGTACAAATCCTCAGCTAGACATCACATGCGCACTCCTTTGCGCCATGTTGCAAAGGTTATGCATGACACTAGGCAGGTTGTTTGGGCACCGGTTCAAGGAATGACAGTAGCAGCATGCAATTTTTAATAAATATGGTTCTGCACTGCATTTTTCCCCTTGAGTGATGCTGAACATTGGTTTCTGCTTTGCTTTTTGTCATAATTAATGTTTGTCCCTTAGTAAATCATTTTCACAGACATAAGCAGTTTGGAATGTATACATGTGCCACATTCACAAAACTGTTGCAAAAGAAACGATGGACAGACGTTGCAAACATTCATCCCCAGTCACAAGGATCTGGGTTTAATCTATCATTCTTTTGCTCACCACACCACCCCAGTTTAAACCTAGCCAAGTGCAAATCAGTTTTGACCAATGTTCCCTCTAATTATTTTCCTCTGTGTGCGGCAGAGTAAGGTCTGTGTGCGCTGCAGCCAAGGCTATGTGTGCCAAGAACCTAACCGCGTGTGTAGACCAAGGCTTTGAGTGGGATGAAAATACTCGGTGATCTTTCAAAGGGGCATAACCAATGCAATTAAGGGTGTGGCTTAAAAGCAGTTACGCTAAAAATATGTGCATCGCATAGTGTACCACCCTACTGATATTTTGCTGCTTCTGTCATTGCATCCAGATATATAATACAAGTAACTTTACACCTACAAGAAGCCAAGACAATTGGCTTTGTCAATGGTTGTTAAGAAATAAAAAGCATTTTGGAACCATAGTTAAATCTATACAGTTTCATCATATATTGGACTCCCAATTTATATACTAATAACTCACGTCTTTCTGAACAATATCATTGGAGCTGTCAGATTGATGGACCAAAACACTCCAATTATGTGGTGCTCTGGAAATCATTTCAGGGTTAGAAGGGTGCACTGGATTGGACCCTCCCATAAAATAGGAAATGGAGACTGTATTATTGCCATTTTTCAGCATCCAAATATGGTAAAGGCCCGCCTTTTTACCATTCAGGCCAGCCATCAACACCTTAATGATTTTGAGGAGATTACAGCTGCCCCCCTAGGCTTCCCTTATAAACCTCCAGTACCAATCCTTTTTTGGAAACGGGGCCACCAACAATTCTTCCAACAAAGAAATCAAAGACAGAGCTTATCTATACCCTGTTCAAAATGATTTGCTCTACTCTCAAGCCTCGGTAAACAAGACTGACAGCAGGTGGACACTGGGATCCTTGAGAAATCTAGTTGGATGAGGGATAAAGATACAAGGGTGTAAGAAACCAAGTGAAAGATGGCTTGATAAGATTCTAAACAGGAGATCTTGGAATGTAGCAGGGATCAAAAACAAAATTGATAGCAAGTAATGGCAAATGTATATTTACTCTGTGCAGCTGCTGTTTCTACAAGAAATGTGGCACGCACAGAATTTTAATATTGATGGATGTGTCACAATAAATTCCTCCAATGGTGTGCAGGTGCGGTGACACTGGGGCCAAATGTGGTCATAACTCCTCTTAACACCTAATATTTTTATGACATCAATTAATTCTATTATTTCCCTATTTCATATCATTTTTCAAAATGTTGCTATTACTTACCCACACTATACCACTTGCCTTGTGTACATAAACAAGTCATAACCCTTTAACAGACTGACATAACCCTTTAACAGACTGTCTGTAACTTATATTGTACAACTACTCAGCAAGCTGCAACTTACAACACAAAACAGCTTATTATTATTCACTTAGGTGAAATCCAATCCATGTACCAATGCTTGTTCTCTTTAGTGAGATGCTTCTTTAGTGAATGGTGCTGCCAGCCATACTGCTGTTGGCTCACATGGAAGGATGATGAAAATGATGATGCTGTGTTATGCATTTGAAAGTGGCACCATGTTAGGTATGTCACACCCTTCAGTAGCTATTAAAAACGCAACAAGCACTCTTTCTAGCAAACACACAAATGGTCGATCAAATGCTATACTCCATTTCACGAGGGTGTGGGCGGAGCCAGAGTTCCTCTCTCAATAGTGCTGTTTGAAGCTCATTTTCAGTTGATCAGAAAACCGTGACAGCTGCGCTTTCAAGATGGACCTAAAACGAGTAGCGCACATGTGAATTGACTTCACTTACTTCAGAGGAAAAGACCAAACTTTGAACTCAAGTGAAACAAAGGCAGACGATTACTTTTGTTCTGCACACATATAGATGCTACCCAGTCATAGCAAACGACGACTGTAATGCTAATACCGAAGCACTTTGAGGTAGAATGCAAGAATACGATTTGATACGGATATTTTTTAAATTCGTAGTAATTTGAGCCAAACTGACTGGAGTGTTTAAACATTGCTCTTACGCAATCTTAATTAATTACACATTAAACCATTTTAATTTGAGCTGCGATATTCCCTTCAATAGCGGTCAACATCCAATGTGCGAGTGCCTGCAGCTTGAAAGGGGTGACATCACACAGCAGGTCGCGGTGTTTTCAGAAACTAAGGGCAGTAACTAAAGGGAAGTCATGCAGCAGACACCAGGGCTCGCTGCTGTAAGAAAATACGCTCCGTGTGTAACTCCACCAATCGCTGTACGTTACAGCCATTTTACCACACACAAGGTAAAGAGGTGATTGATATGGTGCATTGCGATCTAGTTTAGAATATTTTCTTTTAAGCTCTGATATCTTAAAATAGCACTATAACACAAGCCAGGAGGAAGAATAGTCCCGTGTACATGGTGGCACAGTTTACGCAGCCAGCTGAGTGGTCCACAACAAACACGTGCAAGAATAAACGCTATAGAATTTCCTAGATACTTATTTCTGCCTTCCTATTGTTCCCTCTTGTTTGCTCAGTAATTTTTCACCGTCTGTGACTGGATGAATGGAGGCCTGTGCATGCTCACTGCTGCTGCTGACAGTGGGCATACAGTGAGTGACTTTGTAGTTGTCGGGTTTGGTAAGCGCCACATCCTGAAGCCCTCAAGACACCGTGTCTCGAGTCGGCAGCTTAGTAGTAACTTCCTTGAAGTGCGACTTATTAGCAGTGTCTGCAGCATAGCACCGCACTGATTCAAAGAGAGCCAACATTTGCAAAATGATTGTGTACAACAGAACGCGATTGAGTTCCGGAGAAACCACACCGTTCATGACATGAGCTGTAAGTTAACAAAAACTGAGGAAATGCATTACAAAGGTGTCTGGTTTTCGAGCGAGTGGACAGTGTTGCATTTAAGCAGCTGCTGATTGCTATGGGTGACCGTTCATCTCTCCTTTACAGGACAGCTGGAGGAAAGAACCACAAAGGGTCACAAGCAGACCCACAATTGAGCACAATTAAGAAAAGCAAAGTCAAACACACTCTGCATTCCTTTTCTTACAGTGCATAGCTGCGGGGTGATTGTGACCCTTTGAGTTAGTCTTCACGTTAATTGTATGAATACTAATTCAAAGGACCACAATCAGCCCCGCAGCTGTGCACTGTAAGAATTGTAGTCAGTCGCAACGAGTAAATGGCAGTGTTTCGCGCCGCTCGCATTTTAAAAGTGGCAGCGCGAACGGTGTCTCGGGAGTGCGCGCTGAATACAGCACACTGCGCGCTTAGGGTGACCTCTGTGTGCGCACGCTCACACACGCAGCTTATTGGGAACAGTGGTCTTGACCCTGTTCCAGCCCAAATAAATAAACTGCCAAGCCAGTCCCCCAGGACCAGAAACAAGCATCCTGGGACCGGTTTCAGTGCATGACCTTTCATCAGCCAGGCTAGCTTGAATCCAGTGGTGTAGTGTGCACGGGGCCCACATCTGGGCATACCCTCCCCACTTAGGGCAACATATGCAAAAGAAACTATTGAAACAATTGATGGACGGAATGCTGGACAATGCAAACATTCACCCCCAGCCACAAAGATCTGGGTTTAATCCATCATTCTTTTGCTCACCACACCACCCCAGTTTGGACCAAGCCTTTCTACATTCACAAAACAGGGCATAAGAAGAATTGGAAAAAAATCCAACACAGAAGAAAACAGAATCATGTGCAAGGATGCAAATGCAGATTGTGAAGAAAGAGTATAGCCCCTCTTGACCTATGTTATTGCCATAGCTTTACATTATTGTTGGACTCAATCGCAAATCTGTACTAACTTTTGCTACAGTATTTTGAGTTTTAAAAGGAGTTTTTAAGAATTAGTGATTACTTCTTTTTGATTTTTTTTTATCTCTTGGTACATTAAATTCTAGGGGACAATCAGCAATTCTGACTTGGTGTGAGGCAGAGTTAAAGCTGGATGCTTTTCTCATGCCAGGCTCATGAAGCCCTTCATAAAGATAGCATGGTACTCTCCCTAGCTGTCCACTTTCACATCCCAAAAGGCTAACAGATGTGTTGGAAGGACCCTGACTTGATGTCAGGAAAGCTGAAGCTAGAGGCGCATGTGCAAATTCAGGAGTTACGTAACAGCCCCTCCTGGGCTTAGATGTCTGATTTAATTTTGACAGTTTAGCATCAGTGACCACCATATGGGAGACTAGGGTCTGGAACAGGTCAACTCAAACCTCCAGTCTTTCTCACTGAAGGAAAATAACTCTACCCTGTAGTTGCCTACAAAGTGGTGTAAAAATTACCACAAACCATTTTGCCGCTATCGCTGGATATTTTAGCACAATGGAGAAAAACGTTGCTAATAGCATGTTTTCTCCGCTAACATATCCCACAATAGGCAGCAATAAAAAAAAATGTGCTAAGCGCATTTTGCGACAAATATCAATATTCCTTGTTAATATGCCCCTTAATTTTGATTGTTTAGCATCGGTGACTACCTGGTGGGAGGCTAGGGTATGAAAAAAAAGTCAACTCTTAACCTCCAATCTTTCTCACTGAAGTGAAAGAACCCAACATTTGTTGTTGCTTGCAAAGTGATGTATAAAATACCCCAAACCTTGGAGTGAATAATTGTCTTTTATTGCTCTTAACCTACAGGGTTAAGCTTGGATTTTCTTGACCTTGATATGCAGTTTCATTAGCTAGATTTATAATCAATCAATCAATCAGGAGTTTGTAAAGCACGGGTACTCACCTATGAGGGTCTCAAGTCGCTGAACTGATAGTTAATAAGCATGAACCTCTGCCAGCTAGCAGCCTGTGCTCAGTTTGACTAGGTGTTAAATAGCTCCCATGAGCAAACAGTAGGCTGACCTGAATGGCAGAGATGATTCCTCTGAACTCCACAGAATATCTGTGTTGAATCCTGCTAGACGGGTTTGATGAGCCACTTGTACCATCTGGGGCATTCTTGAAAGGAGAGAACAGGATGCCAAGTCACTTCTGTGGATCCCCTATCTGGTTGCAGAAGCACCCTGCTTTTGTCATCCTAGACTTCTGTCTCTTGGTTTTATGTGGGTATGGTGCCTGCTTCAAACTGGATTTTAGTGTTTGATGTGGGAAGACACTAGAATTATCATAGAATACTCCCCGCACACACTCCCAGCTCAGTGCCCAAATTGAGTGTTATCAAATACTTTTACCAACTTGGTTTTGCCCTGACCCACTGCATTGTTGGCCTCTTTGTAGCATGGTAATCAGGAGGTACTGCAAAAGTAGGTAGATCAGCACATGGGAACTTTTATCCCATTGGTTAGGAATGGGCAAGAAATTACCCAGTTCACTAGTTTATGTAAGGCGTAAATGTGAAATGTTTAGGCACCCATTTCAGAACCCTTTCTGGACCTGCGAAAGATCAGAAGAGGATTGGACCTGCTGTCTGTGATCTTAGAGGACCTCAGACTGACTGGATTTACTCCCTCTTGACAAGGACAAAGATGTGAACGCCAAGTGGACTCAGTTGGCCGATCTCCTGTGTGGCCAAAGGGAGACATCGAGCTGCAAGAGCCCTTTTCTTGTAGGTACCCAGCTGACTAGAACCAACTTTACCTGGCCGCGACCCTGATGTTGTCCTGTGGCTGACACCCTGTGAGTCTCTAAATGACTCCCCTGAAATTCTTGGGGGCTTTAGAAGAGTACTCCTGTGGTTGATAGGCATTTAAAAGACTAAGGGCTTCATTTACAAATGAATTGGTGCAGGGCAGCACTGCAATTCTTCTTGCTGTGTTATGCTGCCCTACCCCAACATGAAAGGGCAGCAATGCACCGCATTTATGAAATACAGTGCATTTCTGTCCTTTTGCCTTTTGCTGGCACACAATTTGCTGCCTAGTCCAATCTAGGCACACTTGCGCCATGATGCAAAGTGCTTCGTGGCAGGCAAGATTGTTTTTGTGCAGGAAGGGGCACCTTCCTGCATAAAAACAATTCAGAGAGGTGTTTTCCTCGTTCTATGTGTGCTGCAGAATGCAGCATCTGCGGAGAGAGGAAAATATGAGGAAAAATTAAAAATGTCTCCTTGTTACACCTGCTCTAGGAAGGTGTTAGGTGTTGGCACTGCACTAGGTTTATGTGATTTTATAAATCTGGGCCAGTGTTCAAATCCATGGGTGGTGTGTGGGAAAAAACTGCAATGCCCAAGGAATACCTCCTTTACGCAGAGTAAGGCAACGCAGCGCCTTGCACTGCCTTACTTTATCCCATATCAGTGAGGCCATGCAAAGCCGCGCAGAGTGCCTTTGCGTCGCCTCCTAGATATGATTGAGGGGAAACATCCTCAACAACGACTCCAGAACAATGAGTTCCTGAGTCACGAAAGCTGAACAACGACTTGCACGAGCAACGACTCAGCCTGAACTACGCATGTGCGTGGTTCAGGCTAAGACGGTCTAGTGTTTGTGCAAGTCGTTGTTCGGAGGAGCTACAAAACAGGAACAGGTAAGAGGGGTTCGTTTCTAGGGGTTTGGGGGGACATGTTAGTGGTAAGGGGATGTATTTGTATAAAGAAATAAAATAAAAAAAGTGAGTAAGGGGTTATGGACAGATGAGGAGCGCCGATCTAAATACAAAGTGAAGGTAAATAAAAATCTAACTGCTGCTTTAAAACATAATTTTAGTGATCGTTTTCGTAAATTCAGTATTGCGTTCCTTTTCAAATATTTTTACAAGTTTCGTTGCAGTAGATGTCTCACACATGGTTCAGCTGCGTAAGCAGAAATTTTCGGATGGTGCTGCTGTTCTCTCAAATGGCTCTCAGCAGATTTACGGACAATACTTTTTTATTTTCTTTACTGATTTTTAACAAGAAACATATTTCAGGAAAGCTTTGCTTCCCACATCCTTATCTGCTTCTTGATCATTAACGCATTAAATGAACTCCCAAGGCAAATTTCACAGGGAGTATTACCGATCACAGGACACTGATTATTTTTAATTTTTGAAGTGTTTGGTGTGTTTCGTAAAAGCGCTTGTTGACCAGTGTTTCACTCCGTAGCCAACGTAGTAGCTCCAAGCAAACATTTAATTACCAATAATAAAACTTTAGGGTAGGGACACGAGAGAGTGGAAGAACGTGACTGCGTTTTTTTTTATTTTTATAAATAATCTGCTTCAAAGTCCTTAAATATTTCTGACATCTGGAAGAAGAAGTGGTTAGCTACTCGGCGCTTGCAGCGTGCTCTTCTTACTTAAGTTTATCTGCACGAGAGGCTGCGGAGTTTGACGACACAGATGTGGGTGATTAAAGAAACTACTTGCTTTCACCTGGCAAGCCTGCAGCATCTTGGCAGCGCGCGCCTCTGGGAAGTCTATCGAGGATTCTGTCATTATAATTGATGGATTCTTTTGAGGGTGTTGGGTGTAGTGGTTAAACATGGAGTTTGTGGTTCAGTAATTCGTGGATAAATAGTTAGTGGTTTGACATATGTCGTTGTTTACCCTTCGTGGTTCAGGCACTCGTGATTTAGTAGGTAGTTGATTAGTCATACAACCATGATTGAGAGGTCTACGCCACCGAAGCATCAAGAAAGTGATGCTCCAACGGCGCAGGCCTCTTGTAAATAATGTACATGCTTTAGGCCAAATATTGGTATTAGGAACTAGGGAACTTAAGTTTTACATTTAGTAAAGGGAGGCGAGGCGCATAGTGTGGATGAAAAAAAGACGCTACCTAGTTCTAGAAAACTTTGATTAGCAATAACTACAGAGGCTTATTGTCTGCTCCACAAATAATAATAATTTTTATTAAAAAGGCTAATAACATTTATTATGATTCACAGCTTGCACCTACAGTACAAGGACATTCAACTAAGCAGGGAGATGTTTATTTGTTCTATTTAATTGAACCTACTTCAGTTCAACTGATGGTCAGTATTTAATGTTCTAGATTTTATATATTCAATCATTTTTTTTTTAAACAATTAGGATTTGAATCAGTGTATAATCATTCTTGCCAATAATGTATTATTGTATGACATCTTCAACAGTGTTAGTGCATCACTACTGGCAGTATATGGATGGATCTAGCGAGCCCCACAGGGACATCTAGTAGCAGCCTGCGGTACTGCATCACTTAGGTAGATGGGAACAGGTTTTCCCCTCCCCCCAAAGACAGGAAGTCCACGCGCGCCCACATGGTTCACACTTCCGCCGCTGCTGACTTGGAAGTTAAATCGACGCTACTTTTCGGAAACAAACCAGCCGGAAGTGCACCATTGCTATGGGGGGAAGGCACTCGTCATATCACCAGAAAGTTATTGAACAGCTCGTTTGTTCGATACCTGCCCCTGAAAAATTGGGTGATTTTATACCTCTATATGAGATATAGTTAAGGTTAAGTAGAGTGTTATGAGGGCGCATTCAATAGACAGACCTATTTGTAAGTTCGCAGGAAACAGCACAGGCTTAGATTATGCGACATGAGACCCCTCTGGAAGCTCTCCGAGCATGGACATGAAGTCATTTCCATTCTGGTCTTACGACACGAGGCCAAGTAGAAACAAAAAAATGTTTTTTAATTGAACTGAAGACTCGTAGAAAACAAAATGCTACGTGGAGGCACATGGGTGCAGTACCGCAGGCTGTCGCACGGTGTCCCTGCGGAGCCCTACAGGGACATCTAGTGACGGCCTGTGAAACTGCACCTTAACTGCTGACGATGGAATCCGATAGGCACGATTCATTCCCGAGCTGTCAAAGCATGATTGTTAGCAGTATTTTTCTTTTGTGGGTTATCTTTGAAACATTATATAGGGAAAGAAAGGCGCCCGTTTTTTGTGGAGTTTCAGGTCTGTACTCTGTCAATATATTCCGCGCTGGTCTGTGCAGGCTCTTACTGTTCCGCAACTTTTCCTGTCTTTTCGTGTTTTTCTGCTAGCAGGATTCAAAACTGTAGCTCAGCACTTAATTTTGAAAACCCCAAGCTTTTTCATAGCGAAATCACACTCTCCCCGTTGTTGATGCGTGGCAGTGCGCTGTGACCCTTGACCCGGTCACTCCACTACCGCACGGCCCCTGTGTGCCCGGATTCTGCTGCCGCTGTCTGCTTGGCCCTGTTGCTGCCGCCTCTCCTTAGGGCCCCTGCTCTCCAGGCTTGCCCTCGCTCTCCAGGCTGTCCTAGGCTTGCCCTCGCTCTCCCCGCTCCGCTTTCCCGCTCTTTCCAACCCCCCCTCTGCTCCTCGCCGCTGCTCTCCTGCAGCCCCGCCCCTTCTCCTCTCTCCCGCTCCCCATTCGCCGCCCCGCTCCTGCCTCCCAGCTGCTCCTCCCTCCCACGTCGCCATAAATGGCGGGGATCGCACGTACGCGCAGCGGGCACGCTGATTGCATCAAGCCCGTCTACGCCCGTCCACGCGTGGACCGCGCCCAGCGCCAGAACCCCTGGATCCCGCCAGAGCCAGCCAACCCGACTGAGCTATGACGCCGCCACCCTCCACGCACTCAACACCGGCCGACATCCAGCCTGCTACCAAGCCACCCCGAAACGCACCCACGGAGCCTTCACCTGACACGCCTGCTACTTCACCTGCACTCGGTCCTGCACCGCGCCAGCCAAAACAGCCGCCTCAAGTGCATCCTGCTCAACACCCGCTTCTGTCGTAATTTAGCAGCAATTAGATTAAGCATTAGCAGAAGACATCCTGTATTTAGAGACTATCTTGTCTTTTTATGGAATCCATTTTGTATTTTGCAGCCATTTTAGATGGCCATGTGCTCACCATGTACTCAGTCCTATCTTGCTGTTCTCTGCTCGGTATATTTAGCCTCTTCCTCCTACTTTGCACATGCTCAGTTGTGCTTGCAGCTGCTAATATTCTGTAACTGTCAGGATGTGCTTGCTAGCATTGGCAAAACTGTTAGCTCCTCCTACTAGTCGACTGTGCATTTTCTGTATGACCATCTATGTGTGTAACTCTTCTTATGTGCACTTGTACTGCCCTTTTTTAGCCCCTGTGAGGGTATATAAGAGATACTGTGGCCTTCAGTCCTCAGACCATCTCATACAGAGTGCTGCGGCTTCTGTGTGACATGGCCTCACTTGTTGTAATTTAATAAATATGTTTCTCTTGATTACAGATTCTGTGCCAACTTTTTCATGCTGCTTTAAAGGAGTAGGTGTTAGTGCAAACCCCTGAGATGGGATTTTTGATTTCCCTCATTTGGCGCCCTACGTGGGGCTCATCAGAGCGGTGACTATCTGCAGGAGCGATTTTTGGTCAGGAGACAGACATTTACTGAGGAAGACAAGGCAGGATTCTACTAAAGGAGGTACCAATTCTGGGGGTTCTTAGTCTCTGTAGCCCAGTCTACTTCTGATCTTACTGATTTTTGATCCTCCACATGATGGCACCCCTGACTGAGAACATTTCTGGCGTGAATATTTTAAAAGAAAAGACTGTTAGGTCATTCAAAACTTGGCAGATAGAACCTGGACGCTCGTGCTTGGTAAGAACCATTGTAAGGTAATTACTGTGAGCTTATGGTAGCCAGTGACTCGCAAGGCAGTTTTAGGATACGCTTGCTGTGGCTTATGGATATGGATATGGATATGTATGGATGATCGATCATATTTATGATATGGATTATGTGATATATGCGTTGCAACACATGTAGGCAGGTAATGTGGAGATGTTTCTCCATTTATGGTTATGAGCGGCGCAATGATTAAGTGCCATTTTAGATTATGATAATGCATATTTTGCATAATGTTTGTTTGCATGCCTGTTCCAAACTCACATGTAAAATGTGTAGTTTTATGAGAGGTACCATAGTGAGATATGAATTGAATTAGCCGGCTTCCCCTAGAGGGAAAACTTAAAATAGGTTTTAGGTATGAAAACATATTTCTTCCTTGGTGAAATTTTTCCCCAGGGAATTTAAATATGCCCATAATACACATGAGGATCCTTTGTTCTGTGCAATTTTATGTATGAAGATATGCAGAGCGGTTTTTGGTGTTCTGCCAGCCTGAATTAGTGAATTGAGAGTATTTCTACTTCAGTTTTTAGAATACTGTTGAGAATAGGGTTTCTCCTTGTAAATATGACTTACAACTGGAATTTACATAGGTGGTTTGGATGCAGTCTGCGGGCTGTCTTTTGTTTCTGGCTTTAGTGTTGACCCATGGTTTAAAAGGTGTGTTTAAATGTCTAGCTGGTTTGTGGGTTTTTTCCATTCATGTAACTTTTGCTTGTACATTGCGTCGTCGCTATTTACGAAACATGGCTAAAGCGCGCTGTATTGTGTGTCTTTTGTGTTTTACCCCTTTCTGTTTATGTCTGTACTGAGCTCAAATGCATTTTTGTGATTATTTTTGATGTTTTCAGTCTGTTAAACATAATGTTAGATTAATTAATATTAGGGAAAAATTCGATAGAAATTCAGGAATGACCTATGTGATGTGCTAAACATAACTATATGTTTCTCCTTAAAGTTATAGGGTAAGGAATAGCGCACATGTACAATTGTTAAATGTTTAAGGGATAAACTTAAAATTCTTATTCACTAGGAATATTAAAGGCCTACAGCAGAAAACTGAAATGGTGTTTTTTTGTAGACGACACTCTCATAACATGTTTACTCCTATACATCGCATTAGATGTTAACGGACAAAACAGTTTAGCTGGAGTGAATTTTTCTGAACTCGAAATGTGTATTCTTGCACACGCATTTCAAAGCTTGGAATGTCTGTTTTTAGTAAGGCTGCCACCAGGAAATTCAACACTGGGTAGGGCCTGCCGTCAAGGACACAGCTGTTGTTTTCGCAGGCCATGTTTATTTAGCCAGGATTTCTTCCTTAGTTAAACGTGCAACTTTGCATTTCAGAGTGTTATTTTGAAAGCAAGGTTTACAAAAATAAGGTTAATTATTTGTATCACAGACAGACATTTTAATTGCGATTTCCCTTCTCTTTTAGCATTTATGGCTCTGTTGCTAAAATCATTGTCCTTTTCAAACAAAAGTGGCGCGAAGTTGACGTGTATTTAAAATTGAGATTATATGCTTAGGCGAATGACTGCTCTAAAAAGATAAGCAAGGGGCAGATTTATAATAGGGATGCAGCTTGGTTTTAAGATATAGGATTATTACAAAAACGAAATATGGAGAGTAATTTTTTTAATTATGACAATAAAAAAAATTATTTTTGAAAAAATAAGGGCTTTTTAAAAATCGTTTTTTGATATTCATAAAGCTTAATACTCATACTGTGACCTCCTAGCATTATAATTTAATTTAAGTTGTGCAGTACTGCATAATGAGGACATTTATGTATGGGACCTTCACTTGGCGCAGGCGTAAGAAGTCATTTTTTTTTAAAGATTTACATGAGATATGTCTAAGTCTGTTTCCTGCAATCTCTAAATAACATTTTGAGGATGATTAATATGTAACACAATTATAGGTTATTTATTTCTAAGTGCCTCAAATTGCAAAGTCGATATTGTGTTAAATAGACCATTTTAAAAGGCTTTCTTGCCATTTAAACTAGTTTTATAATGCCTTAGGCTTCAGTGAATGCATACATTCAAGTATAATACAAATGTGCACATTTGCTTTTTCATAGCTTAATGAGTTAATGTGCCCAGCGCAGAGGTTTGTGTTTAATATCAGGGTTGAAGGTTTTGACTTCAGCGGGGCCTACTGAGCCATTCATTCATTTAAGGTTGATAAAATGTGTAGCATTGCATGGCACAGTGACACACATTTATTCTGAAGCTGGTATGGTGTGTTGTTATGTTCCATGAATTATTCACAGTAAATGTGTTAATGCTCTGAGAATAAATAAATTGTAGTTCTCTAAAAGAAGTAATATATTTAAAATGTCTTTTTTTAAATAGGGTTGATTATTGCACAGACTTGCAGAGACTTATTGTCTTTGTCAGTTTCACAGTGAGGGTCCCAGGGAGGTTACAAGAAAGCTTGGTGCTCCAGCCAGATTTTGACCTTTAGGTCAGTGTGGTGGGGGCTTAGGAGTATGTGACAACAAATGGTGAAATGATTGCTTGGAAAAGCGTCACGCAAAGGAGCCATTCACGTCGACATTTGAAGAGTGCATTCCTGACACAGCTTTTTATAAACAGCAGGGCCTAAACTGGGGGGTTGGTGTAAGGGACACGCAGAGGCTGTGAAAGAGTTTTTGCTTAAGAGATTTTGTACATTTACAAAAACTGGGTGGTTCTACTTGAGATTTTGCGTGTTATGTGAAGTATTGGTTGTATGATGAAACAAAGATGTGTTTTTATGACTTCTTTGAAATGAATTATCTGTGCATTTTCATGTTTTTTGCATTTCTTCCATGAATTTTCCCTGCTTTTCCTGTGTGTCTGACGCGACACAGTAAGTTATATTTGACAGCTGATCTTCACTGACTGCTTGATCTGCTGTCAAAAGGGTGAGGATGGATTAAAAGAAGGTGTTATTTAGGTATAAGTCTGACAAAATTAAAATGGGCCCGAATGGTTTTTTTTATGTTATTGGAGTGTTTATTGTGCAGAAAGTGCATGAAATGGTGTTGCATGCTATTGTGTTTTTTCTGTGCTTAGGTATACAGCAAAGTATATCTGATGGCTTGGCATGACATGTCCTATATTATGTATGTTTGTGATCCATGTTGGTGCTTTTGTAAGTTTTGCTGTGTTGTGAAGGGATGACATGACTATGTATATCCTTTGAGCAACAGTGGTTAAAACTTGTTAAGTGGTAAAACTTGCTGATACTAAATTATGATATATGATATTGTTATATTGTGAGCAAGAACAGACAGCACTTCACCAAGTGCATGCCTATGTGGTTATAATATATACAGCAAAGTGTGTCACCTTTACTCACGTTACTGCTCTTTTCCCTTAAGGAAAAGGCAGCCTCACATTTATATTTCCTTGATTGGACCTAAGGAAGCAATTATAGATCTGTGACTCTTATGCAAGGTGACCTAATTTCTATATAGTATTAGTTAAATGATGTTCTGTCTTAAAAGGAAACCAGGTTTCATTTTCCCCGAGAAAGGAAGGAATGGGATCACTAGCTGAGATTACCGTAGATGGTGTAGTGGCCAGCGGTAGAGTTATAATATGTGTACTATTTTTGACTTTTTTGTATCACCCATGCTCTTGGCATTATGTCACAAACTTGATTATCACCCAAGTCATTTTTTGTCCTTCCTATAGATTTTTCTTTTGCTGCTTCTCCCCTGATTGATGTCACATTGTGCCTAGTTTTTGGGGATTTTAGCTGTGTTCTAGTCCTATTTTCTTTTTCGTTTTTCTTTCACCATTTAGAGGTTTACATTTCCAGACTACAGTGATGTATCAGGTTCCTCTATAATATGTTTAATTCCCTTTTGTATGACCAAACTGGTTTTCAAAATTTCTTCAGGCCTACTCTGATGTTTTCTAGTCTGACTGTTAGGGTAGTGATAGATTATAGTAAGATCAGTTGTCCACCTCAATAGGAGATACTTTCACGTGTATTTAGTATGACAAATTCAAATGCCTATTCTAATTTGGTTTTTAGTTCTTTTTCCTTGCTGCTTTAATTTTTGGTGGGATCAGATGTGTCCTAATCATAGAAATACCAGGACTCTAGTTCTTGTCTGTTGTTTCTACATTGCTATTAGCTTTTGTATTGTATAGTCCACCTGACGCACAATTAGTCTACATGTCCCTGATAATCTGTATTATGTGATTTCTCTTTTTGAGGTGTTCTAGATAAGGAATTTAGGAACAACTGCACTTAATAATTGAGGAAAGTTTGTTTACCCCCTTAGACAATGTCACTATGTGTGAAAACATCCACTCAAACAGAATTTTTATGTAGCTGTTTTCCTTTAGATGGTAGAGGGTATGCTCTCACATGGAAACCCAATTGAAGAGGCTAGAGGTGCTGTTTTACCTACTACCTTTTGTCTTTGTACTCTATGACAATGACAGTATTTTGTTTTAGATCACTATAGTCCCATGGTGTATGGCCACTCCTTTGAAGATTGCAGGCCACCTGCTTGCAAATCCCCTGCAATGAATTGTTTTTTGTATACTTGCCAATAGGTCCAGCCTGTGTTTTTCTTTACTCTCACATAGATAGATGGAAGTGGTTCTTGGGTGCCTTGCTAATATATGGGGCATCCCAAGACTAGGAAGTATTTTCTAACACTCTGTTGATAGACTGTTTCTGTGCCTTGTCTAAAGACAATTTGTTCTGTCCACCAATAGATATTTGCTGCTGTACAAACCACTACCAGAGGGGCCCGGACATCAGATTCAGCCTGGGGAGTCAGCGTCAGCACCAGTGCAGCTTGAAACCAAAGTGAAGGTAACCAGCACAGGCATTGCTGGCAACTAGGACCTCAGTGAAGGCGGAAGCCCTGTGATTAAGTGTGTACCCCTGCCACTGTTTTGAGCGAAAGACGGGGTCACAAATCAGAAAGGAGAAATCGTGGATCATGCCCAGCTGAGAGTCACAGACCGACCAGAATGGCAAGGAGGTTTTGCTTGAGGTGACCCCTTCTGAAACAAGGGTTGCTTCAGAGATCCTAGAATCAGGCCTCTGATTTCTGGTCCTAAAGTGAATACAAGTTTGCACATTTGTTTGTTGGTCAAGAGATACCTGGGTACACTGGATGCAAACGTGTAGCCCCAACGAATGAGCAGTGCGCCAGCAAAGCAATATAGGAGATAGGGAAGGACTTGAGATTAGGGTTCAAGTTCTGTGTCTCTGGTGCCTGTTAGATTGAAGTGAAGAAAAGTGGTGCACTGTTTGAGACACTGGACAGGATCGCTAAGAGCATTTGCCTGTTGGGTGACTGCCCTATCCTGAAAGAAGAGACTTTTTCCCCTTGAAACTGGACTGTGATTCTTGAGTTACGAGTTGTGCAGCTCCACCGTGGAAACAACAAGAGCCTGCCTGTGAGGCTCAAACGGACACAGGGAGAAGACTCCCCCTCTGGTTGGTTGTACAGCGGCTTCAATTTCCCCAAGGACTTCCTCTTTTTTGTCAATAATGTATCCCTTTAGTTGTCCCATTTTTGAAGAGCAGCCCTTTACAGCTCTTGGCCCTAATTCCTATGGCCCTGTGTGGTCCTCCTGGTCCCAGATATGCTTGATGTTCTGGCCATCATAAAAGGAAAATGTAACAGTCAATTGGAAAATGTTTTTATTAGATATGAGCTGTTAGCTATTCTGAAATTTAAAATGAATAGTCACTGAAATGCATAGGAGCCCTGAAAATGTCTACTAGATAATTTTAGGATTTGCTTTAGCTCAGGCCAAGAAAAATGATAATTCTGTTTATAATAGTGGCCATTGCTTTCTCCTACTGTCTGTATGTTTATTATGATCCAATGCCCGTTTTTCTTGGATTCCTGCTGATACCCTTAGTGAAATGTTTAGACTGGAAAATGCTCCCCTAGCAATAAATTAGGATATTGATAAATTGTGAAATTGAATGTACAAATATTTTCTATGTTCTTACTGGATCATGGGAATGTCTTCAGCTAATGCTGAAAGGGTCGTCTGTCGTAATTTAGCAGCAATTAGATTAAGCATTAGCAGAAGACATCCTGTATTTAGAGACTATCTTGTCTTTTTATGGAATCCATTTTGTATTTGGCAGCCATTTTAGATGGCCATGTGCTCACCATGTACTCAGTCCTATCTTGCTGTTCTCTGCTCGGTATATTTAGCCTCTTCCTCCTACTTTGCACATGCTCAGTTGTGCTTGCAGCTGCTAATATTCTGTAACTGTCAGGATGTGCTTGCTAGCATTGGCAAAACTGTTAGCTCCTCCTACTAGTCGACTGTGCATTTTCTGTATGACCATCTATGTGTGTAACTCTTCTTATGTGCACTTGTACTGCCCTTTTTTAGCCCCTGTGAGGGTATATAAGAGATACTGTGGCCTTCAGTCCTCAGACCATCTCATACAGAGTGCTGCGGCTTCTGTGTGACATGGCCTCACTTGTTGTAATTTAATAAATATGTTTCTCTTGATTACAGATTCTGTGCCAACTTTTTCATGCTGCTTTAAAGGAGTAGGTGTTAGTGCAAACCCCTGAGATGGGATTTTTGATTTCCCTCACTCCATCCACAGGCACGCCGTCGAACTATAGGACCTCCTGGACAAAACGGCACCAGACGTCTTCTTCTTCACGGAAACCTGGATGAACGCCGCCTCAGCCCCCGACATCGCCATTGCCATCCCGGACGGCTACAAGATCATCCGGAGGGACCCCGTCAACCAGACCGGAGGAGGCATCGCCATCGCCCACAGAAACACTATCCGCATCACGACCAACACCGACGACACCCTCGCCACTGCAGAGCACCTGCAGTTCCAGATTCACACCGACCCCAAGACCACCCTCAGAGGAACCCTCATCTACAGACCCCCGGGACTACGCTCACACTTCAGCGAGGCCATCGCAGACATCATCAGCCCGCTCGCCCTCGCCTCCCCCGATTACATCCTCCCTACTAGACAACCTCGCCAACCTCGGATTCAAGCAACTTGTCAACACCCCCACCCATTACGCCGGCCACAGGCTCGACCCCGTCTTCTCCTCCAGCAACCACATTTCCTTCAGCCACACCACCGAGCTCCACTGGACCGACCACAGCTGTGTACACTTCAACTTCAGGAAAACAACAACCCACCACCGCCCTCAACAAACCCCCCGAAAGATGCTGGAGCAAGATCACCACCGACCGACTCACCACCTCCTTGAGCCTAAACCCTCCCACCAACACCACGGACCCCAACGAAGGAGCCCGCAAACTCACACAGTGGATCACCGACTGCGCCGACACCCTTGCTCCACTGAAAAACCCTCCCAGCAACCTCAACAGCAGGAAAGCTGCGTGGTTCACCAACGATCTCAAAGACTCCAAGAAATCCTGCCGTGACCTCGAGAAAGCCTGGCGCCACAACCAGTCAACGGATAACATGACAGCCCTCAAGAACGCCACCCGCAAACACCACCAGCTGATCCGCACCACCAAAAGGTCATCCTTCAGAGAACGACTGGACAACAACACCCACAACAGCAAGGAACTCTTCAACGTCGTGAAAGAGCTCTCCAACCCCAACGCCAGCAACAACGACATCATGCCTTCTCAAGACCTCTGCAACTCTCTGGCCACCTTTTTTCACCGAAAGATCGTCGACATACACCACGGTTTCGGCGCTCAGAACTCGTACCCCAGCACCGAACCTACACCCCCCACCACCACCCTGTGCGCCTGGACTCAGGTCAGCGCGGAAGATACCACCCACACGATGAACACCATCCACTCGGGCTCCCCAGCCGATCCCTGCCCACACCACATCTTCAACAAAGCCGACTCCATCATCGCACCCAAACTTCGGGACATCATCAACAACTCCTTCATATCCGCCACCTTCCCGGAGAGCTGGAAGCACACAGAGATCAGCGCCCTCCTGAAGAAACCCACCGCAGACCCCTCAGACCTCAAGAACTTCCGCCCCATCTCGCTCCTCCCCTTCCCTGCAAAAGTCATCGAGAAAACCGTCAACAAACAGCTGACAGCCTTCCTGGAGACGAACGTCTCTCTCGACCCATCGCAGTCCGGATTCCGAGCAAACCACAGCACCGAGACCGCCCTCATCGCGGCCACCAACGACATCCGGACCCTGCTGGACAACGGAGAAACCGCCGCCCTCATCCTGCTCGACCTTTCGGCTGCGTTCGACACGGTCTGCCACCGCACCCTGACAACCCGCCTCCACCACGCCGGGATCCAAGGAAAGGCCCAAGAATGGATCACCTCCTTCCTCTCCGACAGAACCCAAAGAGTCCGTCTCCCGCCCTTCCTCGCAGAAGCCACCAAAATCATCTGCGGCGAACCTCAAGGCTCCTCGCTCAGCCCCACCCTCTTCAACGTCTACATGAGCCTCCTCGCAGCCATCGCACGCAAGCACAACCTCAACATCATCTCCTACGCCGACGATACCCAACTGATCCTCTTCCTCACCAACGACCCCACCTCCGCCAGAGCCAGGTTCCAGGACGGAATGAAAGACATCGCAGACTGGATGAAGCTCAGCCACCTGAAACTGAACTCAGACAAGACGGAAGTCCTCATCCTCGGCCATCCATCTCTGCCTGGGACGACTCCTGGTGGCCCCCTGCTCTGGGCCCCTCACCCAAGCCCACGGACCACGCACGCAACCTGGGCTTCATCCTTGACTCCTCCCTCACGATAGCCAGGCAAGTTAACGCCGTTACCTCCTCCTGCTTCAACACACTCCGCATGCTCCGTAAGATCTTCCGCTGGATCCCCACTGGAACCAGGAAAACGGTCACCCAGGCCCTCGTCACCAGCCGTCTGGACTACGGGAACGCCCTCTTCGCTGGGACCACCGCCAAACTACAGAAAAGACTCCAGCGCATCCAGAACGCCTCAGCACGACTCGTCTTGGACATCCCCCGACACAGCCACATCTCCGCCCACCTGAGTGACCTGCACTGGCTCCCCGCCAGCAAGAGGATCACGTTCAGACTCCTCATCCACGCACACAAGGCTCTCCACGACTTGGGCCCCGAATACCTCAACAATCGCCTCACGTTCTACACGCCAACCCGCCAGCTCCGCTCCGCCAGCCTCGCCCTCGCCACTGTCCCACGGATCTGCAGAACCACCACCGGAGGAAGATCCTTCACCTACCTGGCGGCCAAGACCTGGAACTGCCTCCCCACCCACCTACGACTCACCCAGGACCATCTCTCCTTCAGGGAGCAACTCAAGACCTGGCTTTTCGAGCAGTAGCAGCCCCCCCACCCAGCGCCTTGAGACCCTAGCGGGTGAGTAGCGCGCTTTACAAATACTCTTGATTGATTGATTGATGCCTCCTTGCGTGGAGAAGGAAGGGAGATTAATTTTTAAAGCTACCGATATTTCATTGTGTACAGATGTTATCTTTCCGTCTTTCCTTTTTTATTTCATCTGTGGTTGCTAGGCTTGTATCTGCTTTAATGGTTTATTTCTAATAATGATCCTGCAAGGTAAAGCCTCTGTCAAAATTTAAGGTGATTGTAAAGCAGACTTTGGCTGATAAGGCCTTTGGTGCATCAGGCAAAATTACACTAAGAAACATCCGTGCACTGAAGTAAAACATATAGAGGTAGAATTACCAAGACTGTGCAGAGTTAAACAATGATGCAAAGTATCTGCTTTGCAGTGCAAATGTTATTTTGCAATGTAAAGGTGCCCTTTTCTAATGCAAATGGCGCTGCTCTGCTAGGGGCTTTATAAGGATGTAACTTTTTTTTTTTTTTTTTTTAAATCTGTTTATTAGCATAGTAGGTAAAGCAGTTACAGAAAGTTCCAGACACAGCAAAAAACAGGGTAATACAGTCATATTTGCGCTTAGAGCATATACATGCATAATCATGTGGAGTTTTCAATTTTGTTGATGATGACAATAACCGTCAAACGATAGATAAACCCCGGTCAATGCTATCCCTCCCCCCACCCTCAACTAACCCACCCAACACTCTCACAACCATATAAAACTGAAAGATCAGTAGACCGGGTCACTTACGGCATCACAACGTAAGGATTCATCATTTGCATACACAGGTGGAACGAGGCAAATATAGTGAATAAATTCAGAGTTCCTCGCACCTCATCAGTGCGCACCACAGTTAGCATCATTGCATGACAGTCTGTCCAAGTACCCACTCATCCTACGTGTGACGAGGCATATGAATCCCCGTCCTCCTCATCGTCCCCAGCTTCAAACATACCCAGGGTGGTAAACCAGTCTAGGGAGATAGGCGTTTTCCTCAGGCCCCTGTATTCCTCCCGCTGCAGAGCTTCTCCCTCTGCCTTACCCCATCGCACTACCTCCGCCCTCCACAGTTCAGGATTGGGAGGTTTGGGTGACTTCCACCTCATCGTGATGGCACGCTTCGCCAGCAACAAAGCTAGGTCCGAGAAACGTGCCGCCACGGTTCTGGTGCGTTGTGGGGGCCCCAACCCCAATAATGCGCATTCCAATGCAGGAGCTCTGGACAGAGCGCCCGCTTTCTCAAGCGAATCATGAACCGTAGCCCAGTAATATCCTAGTTTGGGGCAGTGCCAGAGCATATGCGTCAGTGATGCGTCTTCGGTGTCGCACCGGGGGCAATTGCTTTTCGCATCTGGGAACATCACATGTATGCGGTGTGGGGTCAGGTAGGCCCTATGTAGTAGCATCAATTGAATAAACCTGAACTTGGGGTTCCTAGCCACTTTCTTTGGAAACTGAAGGATGCGTTTCCATTCTCCGTCTCGTAGAGGTCTCCCTACATCTCCCTCCCATGCTGCCCGAAGTAATGACAAATCGAATGCCCTTCCCCCTTTAATACTAGCAGTGAGCCACCTTGTCAGGTGGGCGCCCGCGCCCATCAGATAGTGCATTGTGATGAGAGGGTTTGTAACTGGCTCCTGGTTCTCAGGGGACCACTTGTGTGCAATATATCGGCGAAGGCCCGCGTGTAGGAGGAAGGTGCCTCCAGGGACTCCATGGGTGGTTTTAAAGTCTTCAAAAGACAACAAGTGCCCTTCTGCAAACAGGTCACCTACATGCGACACTCCTGCATCATGCCATTGTTCCAGCGAGTCCGTCGTTAGAGTTCCTGTGGCCAGTGGGATGCCCAAGAGCGGGATCGTGGGTGCATAGGTCGACCCAGGGGACGTATACTTCAATGCCTTACGCCAGTAAAGTATCGCTAGTTTGAGAAGAGGTGGGGCATCCCTCGGTATAACCGAGTTGGGCAATAGCATCGTATGTAGTTTCCCCAGTGCATGCTCCCTGCCTGTCATATCGACCTCCTGAAGGTTGCGACCCGCCACCCAGAAGGCCAGCCATTGTAGCTGACAAGCGTAGTTGTAAGCTCTAAAGTCCGGAAGGCCCATACCACCGGCGTCAGAGGGGAGTTGTAGCTTGGACAGACCCACACGCCTGCGGCCATGCCCCCAAACAAGTTCGGTGAGCAAAGTGTCTAGGATCTTAAATATCGCTGCCGGGATCAGGTATGGCAAGTTAGTGAAGTGATAGAGAAGACGGGGAAGCATCACCATCTTGGAGATCGCCGCTCTGCCGGGTATGGAGAGTGGAAGTGTGAGCCAAAATTGTACCTGCGATTTCAGTGCTCTGATGGCCCTCCCAAGATTACCGTCAATCATCTTGTCGGCTTCCCTGTAAATCTGCATTCCCAGGTATCTAAAGGTGGTTTCAGCCATCTGGAACACGTGGGGGGCGAAAGGTAGGGGAACCGTCAGGCCTGTAATTGCAAATGCGAACCCATATGACTTGGATTCACTGATGGTCAGGCCTGAAACCATCCTAAAGTCCTCAAAAACCCGGGAAATGGGGCTCAAGTCGCCCCTCAGGTCCCGGAGATACAAGATGATATCATCCGCATAGGCGGACACTATGTGCGCTGTCCCATGCCTTAGGATGCCATATCGGGGGGCCATCAGCCTGAGTTTACAGAGCATAGGCTCCAGGGCAAGGACGAAGAGGAGGGGGGAGAGTGGACAGCCCTGTCTGGTGCCCCGTGCGATGGCTATAGATGCTGATATGTGGCCGGAGGTGCGCACTCTAGCGGTGGGGGAGGTGTACAGCAATCTGACCCAAGCGAGGAATTCGGGTGGGATCCCAAATTTAGACAACGTGTCAAACATATAGTCCCATCTAAGGGAATCGAATGCTTGCTTCAAATCCAGTGAAATGCAGCCTTCGGAGCTTGTGTCCTCACGGTCTCCGAGCATGAGCTGGGCTAATCTTCTGAGGTTCATGGCCGTGCTGCGGCCCGAAACAAAACCACATTGGTCCGAGTGAACCAGCTGAGGTACGTATTGCACTAGCCTCGATGCTAGTACCTTGCTCAATATCTTGGAGTCAGTATTGAGAAGGGACAGGGGTCTATAGTCAGCCATTTGAAGCCCCTCTTTAGTAGGTTTCAAAAGGGATGTGATTAATGCCTGCATAGACGATTGCGGTAGAGCAGTCGTACGTAGCGCTTCTATATAAACAGCGTGTAAACGTGGGGCCAATAGGTCTATGTATGTTGCGTAAAAATCGGCCGATAGGCCATCCGTTCCAGGGGTCTTACCGTTGGGGAGGGCACGTATTGCCTGCCTAATTTCAGCTATCGTGATGGTGCGTTTCAGGTCTGTAATTTGCCCGTCATTGAGTCGAGGCAGGGCTAAGTCCCTCGTGAAGGCCTCGAGTGCAATCTCCGGGAGCGGCTGCGGGGGGCTGTACAGCGTGGTGTAGTATTCTTTAAACGCCGTGTTAATCCCGACCTGGGTGGTAGTCGGGCTGCCCGACTGGTCTAATATTTTCAAAATGGGGTGGCTCACCGGGGAGTCTCGTAAGAGGCGGGCTAGAAGGGGACCAGCTCTATCTGCCTGTGTATGTTGCCTGCTTGTGTATTCCCTATAATCTACGAGCCTCAGGTCTTCCAGTAGCTCTGCGTGCCTAATATGAGCCTCCTGTAGTGGTGTGAATGGTGCATGTGTGCCTGCAGCCTCATTCTCTAGTGACGCTAGTGAGCCCTCCACCTCCTTCAGTTGATTAATCACCTCCCGTTTCCTGCCCACCCCAGCGGCCATTGCTGCCCCTCTCAGACAGACTTTAAACGCATCCCATTCCAGTTGACGGGTGCTGGCTGTGTTCACGTTAGTGGAGAAGTAAGTTACTATGGCATCGGTCAGTGAGGCCCTAAAGACCGAGTCTTCAAGGAGATCCGGAGACAGTCTCCAGGTGGGGATGGGGGTCAGCCGCCTGCCCCAATTCCAGATGAGTTCCACAGAGCTCAGATCGGATAGAGTTTTCCCCATATGTTGGGCCTGGACAATGGTATCAGCTATGGGCCGGGAGCAGAAAATGTGGTCAATTCTGGTATGAAGCTGGTGCGGTGGGGAGAAAAAAGTATATTCTCTCTCTTGTGAATGTGTGCTGCGCCATGCATCTGTCAGGTCCCAGCCCTCAGCCCACCTAGTAAGAGCATCTGCCTGTTTCCTACTCTCAGTCGCTTGTAAAGGGGGATGTGACCTGTCCAATGTAACATCAAGCACAGCATTGAAATCACCCCCAATGAACCAACGATAATCAACCCATCTCGCTAGCACCTCATTCACTGCTGCCAGGAATTCCGACTGATTCGAGTTCGGCGAGTACACACATCCAAATACAATAGCATCCCCGTCTAACAGCCCCCGCACAAATACATAACGACCCTCAGTATCGATACATTGTTCTAACATCTGGAAGGGGACAGATCCGCGAAACCAAATCGCTGCTCCCCTCGAAAACGCTGAATAGGAGGTAGCAAATAGTTGTCCCCTCCATTTTTTGCGCAGTTTCACAGCTTCAGCAGCGTTCAAATGTGTCTCTTGCAGGCATGCAATCTGAGTCCCCCTGCGATTGAGCTGGGCCAGTATTCGATGTCGTTTCTGCACAGCTCCCATGCCACGCACGTTCCAGGTGCATAGGTGGTAATTATTAAGTGGTCCCATAACCACCCGCGTGACGCAACCCAGTGAAGCACCCGGGTACCCATGTCAAGTCTGCATAGTAATGAGGTGAGAGTGTCATGAAAACAAATAACCCCTGAACAACAAGGTCCCCAAGCCAACGTGCCTGGAAGCCAAACCACGGTGCCCAACGTGGGCACAAGTCAATGAAGTCCATATGCATAACGGGGGGTGACAGGCCTCTGTCGGCTGTCACTGAGCAGTCTGCATTGGCTTGCTAGCCCTCAGTAAAGTAGGTTCCCCGTGCAACCCACCACAGACGAAAGAAAAAAAGGGGGGGGGAGGTGCAGTTATACATTACCACCCGGAGGGGATCCTATTCACAACAGGTCAGAACTCCGCTGCAGTTTGCGCCGTAATTTTCGGGAACAGCGGCAAGCTGTCTGCTGATCCAGACACCTCCGTATGAGTATCGGTGGTGGCTGTGTTCCTTTCTCTACGTGCTTCCGCGTCGTGAGCTGCAAGTGCTGCTTCTGTGAGCTGTTGCCGCTGTGTCGACGATGGGTGGTCTGCCATTCGAGCATCAGGAGGACGTGTCTCTGTTAAGGAACCATGGGAGGAGTGGTGTCCCGGACTGGGAGTGTTGCGCCGTCGATCCGGAGGTTCTCCGTGGCCACTGTGTCCGCCCCCACGTCGATCATCAAATGGGTCCTGCGAGGTCGGTGGCGTTAGAGTGACCTCCATCCATTCCTTCGCCTCTTCCGGCGATTCAAAGAAGTGAGATTTATTACCGTGCAGGATTTTTAGCCGGGCAGGGAACAATAGTGCATATTTCATATTCCTGTCTCGTAATTTGCGTTTTACACCCATGAATGTGGATCTGGCTCGTTGGACAGCGGGCGTGAAATCAGGATATACTGAAATGTTTGTATCCTCAAAGCGTATCGGTGCTTTCTCTCTGGCCGCACGTAGTACTGTGTCTCGGTCTCTGTAGTGAAGGAGGCGCGCGATCAGGGGGCGAGGAGGCGCCCCCGGTTTGGGGGGCCGTGGAGGCATCCTATGTGCCCGTTCCACGCTGTACAGGGCAGTGAGGTCTTCTTGGCCCACCAGCGTTCGCAACCAGTCCTCCACAAATTGGGTGGGGTTCCTCCCCTCGCTTCTCTCCGGAATGCCCAAAATTCGGACGTTGTTGCGGCGCGCTCGTCCTTCGGCCTCGTCCACCCTGTCCCAGAGATGTTTGAGCTGCTTCTCCACGCTCTCCAACTTCGTGGAATGCTCCGTTTGTTGAGGCACCAGGTCATTCAGCGCTATTTTTTGTTCCGCCACCCGTTCCGCCAATTTATTGTGGTCCGCCCTCAATAGTGATAGGCCAGTCGCCATGTTGTCTATACGCGATTCCAGGGCTTCGCGAGTCGCGCGTATCTCATTGAGGATAAGGTCCAACTTTGCGTCTTGGGATCTTTTTCCGGTCGGCGGAATGATGTCCATATTGGAGGAGGCCAGTGGGTCCTCGGAACCCGTGGATTGTAGATCCGCCGCAGCGCCCCGATCATGGGTCTTGTCCCTGTGTTTGCCCATCGATCTTGTTAGCAGGGTGGTGCTGGGAGGGGCACAGCGGACCGCCGTCGCCCACTCAAGTACTTACTCCTGGCACTGGGCCGCGGACACCGCAGGTTCAGGGTGTGGTGGTCAAGGGCGGTGGTCGTGTAGACCTAATCCTGGCAGGGAATGCGTGGGATCTGTGCTTGTATCGCCTGCAGTGGGAGGGACAGTGTCCACCTGAGGGCCCTTTGGGTGTATTATACTTCGATCCTCCAGAGGACAGACGGAGGGAGAGAGACGGATCTCTGCAAATGTCAAAAAAGAGCCCGGCTTCCAGGGGGAGCACAGTAGAAATCTGGGCTAGTGCGTGGTGGCAGGTCCGCAACGCCCGTGGTGCCCACCCTTATCGCTGGTCGGGGCTGGCTGCCTGGGTATTCCGGGTCTGCTGACCGCTGTCCGCCGCGTGCCACTGGACACACCGATCCCAGCCGTACGCTACTCCAAGGCCACTCCCTGGCTCATATCAGCCGGTCGGCTAGTGTGGGGGCCAAAGAGATGTCTCCGCAGAGAGTCGGGGAGTCTGTCCGTCCCGGACCCGTAAACAAGATGGCGCCGGTGGCACTGCGTAGCAAGTCTCCAGTGTTGAGGTGGGTCCGGGGAGAGCCCTGGCCCCAGTGCCGAAGTCGGGCGTCTGGCACCGCCTGGCCCACAGTCTCGGACAGCGCCTCAGGTAACAGGTAGGACACTCACTGTGCAGGCCAGCGTGGAGCCGGCTGGCTGGTCAGGGAAAGCCTCCGCAGGACACACGGCAGGGCGGCCGAGCAGGGCTCCGCAGCAGAGAGGGAGGTTGCCGGGTTGCAGTGAGAGCAGGGTGTTTCATAGGCGAAGGCGCCCGCCGCTTGTATCCGCCGTTGTGCCCCGGTGCGGAATCTCGACCGGTCCGCGCCAATGCCTACGGGGAGTCCGGGAGGATCGCTCACTCGAGCCCGGGGCTGCACCACAAGCAGCAGGCCTCAGCCGGAGCCGCTGCACCAGTGCGTTCACAGGACGGGCAGAGTAGTTAAACACCGCTCCGCTTCCAGCAGGACTCCCCCGGGGGCCTCCGGTACAGGTTTCAGGTGGGCTGCAGGTGGGGGAAGCAGGATAACTGGCTAGTGTCTAGGGCTACGGACGGAGCGCTAGATCTACACGTCCACCATCTTCGGCTCCAGGCCACGCCCCCCATAAGGATGTAACTTGGGCCGACATTGCAACCACCTATACTTTTTGACAAAAAGTCCAATCTACTAAGATTGGCATATTGAGCTTTGCCTCCTTGAAGCGGGCACTAACTTAGAGAAGTGTTTTTATTTCTCTAAAAAATCACTCTGTATGTGTACTGTACTGTGCAGCACACATTTAATTTGTGTCTATGCATAGAATTTTGAACTGGAAGTGTATGCTTCTAGTACAAATCCTAAGATAGACATTACACGCTCACCCTTTTGCGCCATGGTGCAACAGTTATGCATGACATTAGGCAGCTTGTTTGGGCACCCATTCAAGGAAGGACAGCAGCATTCAGGGGCTTATTTATGAGCCCTTGTGTTACTTTTGCGCCGCTGGCGTGTCACTTTTTGTGACACACCAGTGGTGTAAAGAAATTGCCTTGTTGCACCATATTTGCAAAGTGACGCATCTAGGTAGATACGTCACTTTGTAAACCCCTGCGCCACATTATGCTTGCGCCAGGTATAATGTATGCTGGGGGAGCGTTCCGACGCAAGTAAGGATCATAGAAGTGACGCAGTGAACTCTATAAGATTTCCCTGTGTCACTTCTAGGACGCAAATGCGTCAATATCTTACGCCTGCCTCCTGGCAGGTGGAAGACTGACGCAGGCGCAGTTCACATGGGACTTGCCCATGTGTATTGACCCATTGCTAGAGTTGCGTCACATTTGTGACACACTCCAACAGTGCCCTTCATGAAGACAGCACGGTACCTTCGTGACCTGGCCTCTTTTACATCCCAAAAGGCTAACAGATGTGTTCGAAGGACCCTGACTTGATGTCAGGAAAGCTGAAGCTAGGGGCGCAGGTGCAAATTCCAGAGTTACTTTGCAGCTCCTCCTGGGCCTAGATGTCTGATTTAATTTTGACAGTTTAGCATCAATGACTATACTGTGGGATGCTAGGGTCTAAAACAAGTCAATACAAATCTCCAGTCTTTCTCACTGAAGGGAAATACTTCTACTCTTGTAGTTGCCTACAAAGTGGCGATAACATTACCACAAACCTTGCAGTGAATAATTGTCTTTTATTGGTCTTAACCTACAGGGTTAATCTTGTATTGCCTTGACCTTGATAGGCAGTTTCCTTAGCTGAATTTATAAGTAGCTTAACTAATAGGTAATTAGTATAAGCCTCTGCCAGCTTGCAGCCTGTGCTCAGCTTTGAATAGGTTTTAAATGCCTTCATGAGTAAACAGTAGGCTGACCTGAGTGGGAGAGATGATTCCTCTGAACTCCACAGAATATCAATGTCAAATCCTGCTTGATGGGTTTGATGAGCCACCTGTACCACCTGGGGCACTCTTGAAAGGGAGAGAACAGCATGTCAAGACAATTCTTGTGGATCCCCTGTCTGATTGCAGAAGCACAATGTTTTTGTCCTGATATACGTCTGTCTCTGGTTTTGGCGTGGGTACTGTGCCTGCTTCTAACTGATTTTTATGGTTAGACGTGTGAGGACACCAGAATTATCATAGTGTACTCCCCACACACACACACTCCCAGCTCTCACTGCCCAAGTTGAGTGCTATCAAAGACTTTCACCATCTAGGTTTTGCCCTGACACACTGCATTGTTGGCCTCTTTGCAGCATGGTAATCTTCAAGGTCGACCTCCACTCACGATCTCTCCATCCTAAGCTCCACTCTCGACTCCATTCAAAACTGGATGTCACCTCATTAACTGATTCTGAATCCCTCAAAAACTGAATTCCTCACTCTCTCCTCCCCCGATTCAATAATGGATGGATCAGATGAATCCACTTAACAATAAACCCATCATTGTCGACAGCGCAAAATCCCTTGGTGTCATACTCGACAAAAAACTCAATCTAATCCCCCACATCAATTCCATTACAAAGTCTGCTCGATACCAATTGCGCCTTCTTTGGGGAATTCGTCGCTTTTCCCAGAGCAGGACCTTAAAACCCTGGTGCAATCGCTGGTCCTCTCCAGACTGGACTACTGCAATCCTCTTCTTACTGGCCTCCCCAAATCCCACTGGTCCCCCCTTAGATCTGTTCTCCATTCAGCAGCTCGTTTCATTTATGGGGCCAAAAGAAGCGACCACATCACACCGATGTTATCCACCCTCCGCTGGCTTCCCATCTAGGCTAGAGCTATCTACAAGACTGCCTGTATCACCCACAAAGCCTTGCACTCCTCCTCCACTCGCAAATGGCGAACAAGCTGAAACTCACTGGAGGCGCTAGACCATCACATAATGCGGAAAATCTACTGCTTGAACCTCCCACTTTCAAGAAGGAAAGATCGATGACCCAATCCTTTTCAGGCAACGCGGTGAGAATATGGAACTCCCTTCCGCCTCAGCTCCGGACCACCACCTCCTCCCAGGTCTTCAAAACGGACCTCAAAGTTCTCCTCCTCCAAAGACACCTCCTAAAGTAATTCACTCCCTCTCTATTATCTGAAGGAATACCTCCCATCACTGAAAACTCTAATTTCCATGACTATGGAAGTGCCTTTCCAGTGCGTTCGTGTGGTTGGAGTGTATGCCATTTATTGCAGTATTATCCTTGTATCTGTGTTTGGTTCTCTTTTGTAACATGCACACGTCACTTTTCTCTTGTAACACACTGTTTGCTACCTCTCACATTTTGTTTGCTTTTGACACTTGCACAAGTGCCACCATTGCCTACGTAACGTTTGTTCTTGTGCCTCTGTGTCTAGCATATGTTGCAGTATATTACCTCTAAATGTACTTTGTTTTCTCTTGTAACCTGCACACTTGTCACTCATTCCTCCTGTAATGCACTGTTTGCTACCTCATGTATTTTCTTTGCTCACAATTGTCACTTTTACCTCATGTAACTTATCGTCTGCTTTTGTAATTTGTTCATTTGTAATTTTTCTGTTCCTTTTGTGAAGCGCTCTGACGCCTTCAGGTAAAGTCCGCGCTATATAAAAACGCATAAATAAATAAAAATAAAATAAATAAATCTCACATTTTGTTTGCTTTTGATACTTGCACAAGTGCCACCTTTGCCTACGTAACGTTTGTTCTTGTGCCTCAGTGTCTAGCATATATTGCAGTATATTACCTCTAATTGTACTTTGTTTTCTGTTGTAACCTGCACACTTGTCACTCTGTCCGCCTGTAATGCACTGTTTGCTACCTCATGTATTTTGTTTGCTCACAATTGTCACTTGTACCTCATGTAACTTATCGTCTGCTTTTGTAATTTGTTCATTTGTAATTTTCTGTTCCTATTGTGAAGCGCTCTGAAGTCTTCGGGTAAAGTCTGCGCTATATAAAAACGCATATATAAATAAATAAATAAATGACATCTTCAACAGTGGTAGTGCATCACTACTGGCAGTATATTGTTTTACCTACGAGCCCCACAGGGACATCTATTGGCAGCCTGTGGTACTGCATCACTTCGGTAGAAGGGAGCAGCCCCTCCAGACGCCCCCCTCCCCCAGACAGGAAGTCCCCGTGCACAAACGGGTTCACACTTCCGCCTCTTCTGACTCGGAAGTTAATTCAACGCTACTTTTTGGAAACAAACCACCCGGAAGTGCACCACTGCTAAGGGGGGAGGGCACACTCCATATCATGTCACCAGACAGTATCGTTGGTTCGATAACTGTCCCCAAAAATGTGGGTGATTTTATACCTATATGCGAGAACTAGTCAAGGTTAAGTAGAGAGCTAGGCTGAGGGCGCATTCAATAAACAGGCCACCAGTGTGTACGGTCGCAGGAAGCAGCAGATCCGGTTTCGTGGAAGCATTACAGGCTTAGGTCATACGACATGAGACCCCTCTCAAAGCTCTGCGAGCACGGACACTGGGTCATTTGTGTGTTGGTCTAACGTCACGAGGCCAGGTAGAAACAAAAAAATGCTTTTTAATTGATCTGAATTCTATGTCAGGACGGAGGCGAGGATTATGCAGTCCTTTCTTCTCTTTATTACAATAGCAACTTTAAAGTGGACCAATAAGAAAGCTTTACAGAAACTACAACTCCCATGAGCACATGGGCCACAGTGTCCAAAACAACCGACATCCAATCACGAGGCCGTCCACTGTATAACTGGTCCTGACGTCCCTTCCTCTTCCTCTTTCTTCTCTGCTCATCAGATAAGTCATTTCCATTTTTTCTGACGTACTGTGCTTTTGTCGTTTATTGCCGTGTTTGACCTGTGCATTACTTTCTGCTTCTTTAGTTGGGGGCGCTTGTTAGCGCTGTGCTGATTGTTGTGCTTGTCAGCGCTGTGTTCGCGGCAGTTGACGTGCGACGGGCGCTGCTTGCGCCGTCTCTGTTGCTTTATCGGGGAACGAGTGGAGCGCGCTTTGCGTTCCCCAGCTCTGTGGGGCACCCGCTGCTTGTGGGTAGGCTGCGGTTGCGGTCTCCCGCTCGTTTGCAGGGCGCACCGAGGTGGGGGTGTCTCCTGCCTCGCCAACCCTCTCCTGACACCGGCTGCGGTGTTCTCAATCGCGCGGTAGTGCACTGCGCCCTCTTGTGGCCTAGACAGGTACCACACCTGTTTTTACGGCGGATTTCTACCTGAGCACCGGTGAGGGGGCTACCTCAGTGAAATTAATTAGAGGTGATTAGTGCTCACACCCTCTGACAATGCAGGCATCAGACCACTCAAATCCCTCCATTCAGGAGGGAGAGGAGCTTTTTGTCTCCCAACCCTTGCCGCCGGCGGTTGGTTGCGCGCTTTTGCAGGCCCTGGACTCTGTCCTAGCGCCGCTGAGGGAGAGAGTGGACGCACTCGCCCACAGCATCCCCGGGGTGTTTGGGGGCTCAGCGCCTGGCGACCGTGGCCCCAAAGGTGGGCAGGGTGGGGGCAAAGTCTCAGTGAAGCGTCACGCGGGGCACCTGGAAGAGTTTGATCATCTAAGAGACTCCTTCCGTAAGAGTGCGTTGAAAAATGTACCCTGCCGGGAGGGATTTTACCCCGGAGATGATGGCGACGAGGTCGCCCCGGAGACGGACCAAGAGCATGGTTTCCCCATGGAGGGAGAGGGTGTTTCTGATGATGAGGCCTCCTCGGAGGATGAGGATGAGTACTCGGGTCGTCCCTGGCGCCCGGCGTCTCACTCCTCGGAGTCCCAGGAAGGTGAGGATAAATTCTCTGATATGTTTGATCCAACCAGAATTTACCACCCTAGGTCGTCTGAGTGGATCCCTGATCCCAAGGTGGTAAAGTATGTCGCTAGCAAAGTTCGCCAACCCCTTGAAAAGGAGGTTAGAACCCGCATGCGGGGCGAATGCCCTCGTCCGAAATTGGAAGGCATGGTGGCGGTCACACCAGACATTGATGAAAAGCTCTGCGCGTTCTTTGCTAAGTTCATGAAGGATCCCAAGAAAGGTATAGACCGTTCCTGGCGCAGCTGGCAGAATAAACTCCTGGACGCAGTGGGGCCCGTGACTCAGATCATCCAGTTGGCCGAGAGGGCCAAAGAGTCGGGGACCGCGATGTCCACGGAGATCGTGGCAGGTTGGGCCCAGCGAGCCCTATGCTTCTTGGGCAATGCGAACTGCGCATTGGCTGCTGAGCGGAGGAGGTCACTCCTCATTAAGATTGACCCTAGAGGAGGAGCCAAGATGGCCACCGGAGCGGACGTGTAGGCTCCCGGCTCCGCGAGTTCTCGAGCCCCGCTCTGAAATCCTGATTATCATCCTGAGGTCGCGCTGCAGCGGGGTGTTGGTGATTGCGCGCTGTCCTCATTTGTGTTCTCCTGGGGTTTCTACCTGCCTGGTAACTGGAGTTATTCGGGAAGTTGTTTGGTGGCCTCCGCAGCCCTGAAGCCGGGACCTACGCAGCTGAATGCCGCCGGGTTCTAATTTCTCAACACCGGCCAGCCGGGCCTGTTCGGAGCTGGCCCTTTAGGACGCATTGACTGCCGACGGGGAGCAGGAACAGAATTTCGCTGCTGGGGCGCAGCTCCTCGCACCACGCGACTGGGGTGCATTTGCGAGATGGGGACTCGCTGGGCATACTTCTTCTTTGTGTAAAGCTGGAGGTGAGCAGTATCGACCCCATTTTCGAACTTGCCCGGTCTTTGCGGACCACCCCCGAATTTGCCCCAGCCTTGAATTGATGAGGGGATGGCTGTTACCGAGGATCGCTCCTTAGAGGTCTGCCTTGTTGGCATCGGTACCTTGGACTGCTGCCTGCCGGTGCCGTCCTCGCCCCCATCTTATTGTCATTCTCCCTCCACGGTGGAACCGTTTGCTGGCTCCCTGCACGAGATAGGCTGCAGTACCCTGCCTATCGCTGTGATGTGTGATGGGGTGTGCGGGTCATCTCGTAACGCGGTGATGTGGGGTCCCCTACCTGAGCTATCCTGTGGCACCATTCTCGCTGCTCTTGGGGACCTACGATCTGCGTGGAGGGATGGTTACCGAGAGCTGGGTGAGAAGCTTGATGGCGTTGCGTGCACTCTGAAGCGAATATGGCTGGACTGCTCCCAATGGGATGGCGATTTGCCTTCTCCAGTTCCTGAGGTGGCTACTATGTTTCCCCGCGAGTGCGGAGGGGAGCGGATTATCCCTGATAGTGTTGTTGCCTGCGGACGGCCGTCTGCCAGCTCCTGTGGCGCTGCAGTGTATCTCTCCCGCCTGGGGGCTGAGACTTCGTTCACGGTATCGTCGCTATTGCCCCGCACAATGCTTTTGCGGCTGTTAGCCTCTTTGACTGCATCCTCCCTCCAAGCCCCACGATCCTTGCTGTGGACTGTGTGTCATCGGACGAACCTGGGGATGATGTTTGTCGGTGAAGATGGACCTATTGGTAACGGGCGGCGTCCATTTTGTGTTCACAGACCTCTCTTCTGCCATGCGTGGACATTTTGTTTCTTTGTGTTGGGTGGGACGGGCTTCCCACAGGGGCCATGTTTAGGGGGGCTCGCACGAACGGGCCAGGGCTAGGTGCTCCCTTTCATAGTTGATGGCTGCTTGGCTGGCGGAGGATCGGATTGATATGTCCCAATGTAACATTCAGCTGCGCTGTGTTTGATGACTCTCCCCATTCATTACCGTAACTGTTGCTTATTATTGTTGCCATTTACTCTTGGGGTGGAGAATGAACTTGTGGCTTGGGAGACCGGGAGCTCATATGTATGACCCTCCTCCGATTTATAGGGTTTCTTCTTCTTTTCTTTCTTCCTGTTCTGTGTCTATATTTCGGGTATTCTTTATTGGGCGACAGACACACTGCTAGGGGGGGGGGGGGGTAGGCCGTAGCCTCTGCATGTGTGTAGGGTGGGGGGTGAGGAGGGGGGGCTTTTATTTTGTCCGTTTTCAGTTCCTATGGGCCTTATTTTTTCTCTTCCTTTTTAACTCCTTTTCTCTTCTTCTTTTCTTTGGGTCAGTAGGGTGGCTTGGTGTGGGGTGGGTACGGACTGGCGCGAAATATTTTGGTGGTAGTTTATCCTTCCATTGCTATTTATGTGCCGATACTTTGCTTATGTTTCTCTGTTCGTTAGATATCCTTTGGTAGGCGTTGCCCACTCTTACTCTCGCTGGACTGTATGGTTACTGATCCTTCTCTGTTTCTATCCTTTTACGTATATTGTTAAAATTTTAAAATGAACCTTAATTCTCCTGTTTCTCGGCAGTCTGATGTTTTCCAGTGTAATTCTGAATGCTTGCTACTTTGTATTGATGTACTGCTGAGTCACCGTATAACTTATGAAAGTGCTTAGACAGACGTCGAGGCCGGCCGGGTGGTTGTAGGCCCGTAAATGTTTGATGATACTGCACAATAAAGGTTTTAAAAAAAAAAAAGATTGACCCTAAACTCGGGGACCTGGCCACCTCAGAAGCAGGGCCTATTGCACAGGGCAAGCTGTTTGGCGAACCCTTTATCAAGGAGTTGAACAAGTTCGTCACAACCTTTTCCGCCTTAGATAAGGCACAAACGTCGATTAAAAAGATTTTTCCCAGACGGGTTTTTGCTGGGGCCGGAAGAGGTAGGGGTCGCTCCTCCGGCCGCCAATATCAGCAAGGCCCCAACAATAAAAAATAACGTCGTAACAACGGTTGGAACGACGGCCGACAGGGATCTTTCTATCCCAGTAGAGGCGCCGGGAAGGGGCGCGGCAGAGGCTACCGTGGCGGAGCCAACGCACCTGGAGGCCCATCCGGTGAGTGTTACCCTTTTTTCCCCGTCCGTACTGGGGGGGAGGTTACAGAACCACTTTCACAACTGGTGCAGGATCACTTCAGACCCTTGGGTTCTCCAGACTGTACGAGGTTTCCGGATAGAATTCTACGGAACTCCCCGTCAGAGGCTTCGCCCTTGCCCCCTCGTTTTCTCTTCGGAGGACAGGGTTCTGATCGACAGCGAGGTAGCAGATCTCCTCAGGAAAGGGGCGATCCGCATGGCCCATCTGCACCCTGCGGGGTTTTTGAGCAACATCTTTTTAGTCCAGAAAAAGGACAAAGGTTTTCGCCCAGTAATAAATTTACGGGAATTCAACGAGTGGCTGGTGTACCGCCACTTCAAGATGGAGGGGATCCATCTGCTCCGCGACCTTCTCCTCCAGGGGGACTGGATGGTTCGTCTGGACTTGAAGGACGCCTACCTCACGGTTCCGATCTTCCCGCCCCATCGGAGGTTCCTCCAGTTTCTTTGGAACGAAATGGTCTTCGAGTTTCAAGCTCTGCCCTTCGGCCTATCATCGGCCCCATGGTGCTTTACGAAACTCCTTCAGCCGGTGGTGGAGACCCTACGCGAGAGAGGCATTCGGTTGATCATATATCTCGACGATATATTGATTTTGAATCAGTCACCAGAGCGGCTCCGGCTAGACTTGAACATGACTATTGCGTTACTCCAGGACTTGGGCTTTGTGATAAACGCCCAGAAGTCAGAACTCCGACCGTCGACTCAGATTACGTTTCTGGGATTCCAGATAGATTCGGAATCGGCCTCCCTCAGTCTTCCCCCACAGAAGGTAACCAAAATCGGCAAGGAAGTCTCCCAAGTCCTCCGGAAGGACAGAATTTCTCTGCGGCAGCTGTCTCGAATCGTGGGTCTCCTCTCCTCCTCGATTCAGGCGATCTTCCCGGGCCCCCTACACTACAGGGCCCTGCAGCGATTGAAGGCGCTGCACCTCAGGAAGGGGCTCACGTACTCCGAACTTATCTCCCTCACGGAGGAGACGAGGCCGGAGTTGCTTTGGTGGATAGAGCACATGAGTGCATGGAACGGGAGTGCGATTTTCGGATCCAGCCCGGATCTAATCATCGAGTCGGATGCCAGCAGATCAGGCTGGGGAGCACGCTGCGGCGACATAACGATGGGAGGTCGATGGTCGGAGGAGGAACTTCAACTTCACATCAATTGTCTGGAGCTCCTGGCGGGTTCCTTCGCGGTGAGATCCCTGACTCAGAACCAGGTGTTGTGCTGCATTCTGCTGCGCATGGACAATGTGTCAGCAGTGCAGTATATCAATCGCCTGGGCGGCCCTCTGTCTCGGGCCTTGGCAAACCTGGCGAAGGACTTCTGGCATTATTGTCTGGAGAAACAGATATCGGTGACGGCAGAGTATCTTTCGGGCAGGCAGAACTCCATTGCGGACTGGCACTCCAGGCACTTCCAGGATTTCAGTGACTGGCGACTGGAGCGATCGGTCTTCCAGGCTTTGATGGCCAGGTAGGGTCCATGCTCGATGGACCTGTTTGCATCTCGGCTCAACCGACAACTCCCGAGATTCGTGAGTTGGAGACCGGATCCGGAGGCGTCGGCAGTCGACGCGTTCTTGCAGGATTGGGCGCGGGAACAAGCGTATGCGTTTCCCCCCTTTCTCATGATTCCACGAGTGGCGGCTCAGGTTCGCCGTCAACAAGCTTCCATGATCCTGGTGACACCCTTCTGGAGGGCTCAGGCGTGGTTTCCCTCTATGTTAGAACTGTCATGGGACTGTCCGATTCGGCTGCCCTTGTTCCCTTCGTTGCTCTCGGGCCCTCAGGGGGAACCTCATCCTCTGGTGATTCAGGAGACCTTGCACCTCATGGCATGGAGGATTTCAGGGGACGTTGGCAGGACGGACGCCTTTCGGTGGATGCTGAGGACCTCATTCGTAGAGCCTGGGCTCCGGGAACTGTCAAGAAGTACCGCTTGGCTTGGCAGCGGTGGCGTCGTTGGTGTTTGGGAAGACACGCCGATCCCGTGGGGGCGGACGTTAGCCACATCTTCAATTTTCTAGCTGAATTGGCCCAATCAGGATTGGCCTATTGGTCTATTAATTCTTTCAGATCAGCCATTTCGGCAGGGCATGCCCACATCGATGGGAAACCGGCGGGGTAGCACCCTTGGGTTTGTAAACTGATGAAGGGCGCTAGACTGTCTAAACCCCCGGAACCCAGATATGAGTTTCTCTGGGATGTCAATATCGTTCTGCGTTTCCTCTGTTCCTGGGGGGACAATCAATATCTCTCCAGGAAGCAGTTGTCCGCCAAGTTGGCAATCTTGCTCTGTCTGGTCTCGTGCAGGCGTGTCTCGGACGTTAGGGCCTTGGACATTACGGCACGGGCGTTCACCCCGAATGGGGTCACCTTTACGGTGGCTAGAAGAACCAAGACTAATATCAGGTCGGTATCGTATCCTATTTTTCCAGACCAGCCCAAACTTTGTGTGGTGAGGTGCCTCAAGGCATACAAGGACATGACGTCGGAATATCGCCCCCCGGGGGAACGTCAGCTCCTCATTGCACTGCAGAAGCCGTTTAAGGCGGTTTCCTCTCCATCCATCGCCAGGTGGGTCCGCTGGATCATGACCGAGGCGGGGGTGGATGTGACCGGATTCGCTCACACTCCACGAGGGGAGCAATGGCTTCTAAGGCCATTCAGGTCGGCGGCCGCTTGGAAGATATTATGGCCGCGGCGGACTGGTCTTCCGAATCCACATTTAAGAAATTCTATTTCAAACCCATTTATGGCGCCGCGGAATTGGTGGTGGAAAGGCTTTAAACCTGCATAATCCTCGCCTTTGTCCTGACATAGAATGAAAAATTTCCTAGCTATTGTAACGGAAAGTTTCAATTCTATTAAGGACAAGGAGGCGAAGATTATCCCTCCCGAAACTTGCTGGTCTCACCCCACCCAGGATCTCCGTAATTCAGTAAGTACATTTTACAAGGGGGTTTGAATATGTTTATGCTGCTGTATTTGCTTTGCGATAATTATATTGCTGCTTGGGGTTCATCACCAGGCCTGTTCGCATATGTTCCTATTCTTAAGTTATCCATGACATGTGTCCTCTGCTGTTATCTGGCATGAAACTCTATGTATCGCATTCTATGCTTCCGTACACGGAAGGGGATCTGGATAACGGTTTGTCTTGTGTTGGTTTAGGACAAGACCAGAAGGATTGATGTACGCCCTCGGGATCTTTCCTCACAGAGAAGAAGAGGAAGGGACGTCAGGACCAGTTATACAGTGGACGGCCTCGTGATTGGATGGCGGTTGTTATGGACACTGTGGCCCATGTGCTCATGGGAGTTGTAGTTTCTGTAAAGTTTTCTTATTGGTCCACTTTAAATTTGCTATTGTAATGAAGAGAAGAAAGGACTGCATAATCCCCGCCTCCTTGTCCTTAATAGAATTGAAACTTTCCATTACGATAGCTAGGAAATTTTTCATTCCCGGAGAAAACAAAATGCAATGTGGATGCAAATGGGTGCAGTACCGCAGGCTGTCCCAAGGTGTCCCTGCGGAGCCCGACAGGGACATCTAGTGACGGCCTGTGTACCTGCACCTTCATTGCTGACAGATGGAATAAGATAGGCACGATTCATTCACGAGCTGTCAAAGCATGATAGTTTGCAGTATTTTTCTTTTGTGGGTTATGTTTGATACATTAAATAGGGAGGGAAAGGCGCCAGTTCTTTGTCGAGTTTCAGGTCTGTACTCTGTCAATATCTGCGCTAGTCTGTGCAGGCCTTAACTGTTCCAAAACCTTCCCTGTCTTTTCGTGTTTTTCTGCTTGCAGGATTCAAAACTGCAGCTCATCACTTCATTTTGAAAACCCCAAGCTTTTTCATAGCGAAATCACGCTCTCCCCGTTGTTGATGCCTCCTTGCGTGGAGAAGGAAGGGAGTTTAATTTTTAAAGCTATTGATAGTTCAGTGTGTGCAGATGTTATCTTTCCGTCTCCTTTTAATTTCATCTGTGGTTGCTAGGCTTGTATCTGCTTTAATGTTTTATTTCTAAAAATGATCCTTCAAGGTATAGCCTCTGTTAAAATGTAAGGTGATTGTAAAGCAGGTTTGGCTGATATAGTCTTTAGTGCATCAGACAAAATTACACTAAGAAACATGTGTGCACTGAAGTAAAACATGCAGGGCTAGAATTACCATGACTGTGCAGAGTTACACAAGAGGAACAAAGAATCTGCTTTGCTGAGCAAAAGTTATTTTCTAATGTAAAGGTGCCCTTTTCTCATGCAAATGGCGCTGCTCGCTGCTTTGCTGGGAGCTTTATAAGGATGTAACTTGGGCAGACATTGCAACCACCTATACTTTTTGACAAAAAGTGTAATCTACGAAGATTTTGCATATTGAGCTTTGCCTCCTTGAAGCAGGCGCTAACTTAGAGAAGTGTTTTTATTTCTCTAAAATTTAATTATTTGTGTGTGTACTGTACTGTACAGCAGACATTCAATTTGTGTCTATGCATAGAATTTTGAAGTCGAAGTATAATAATTATAATCCACATTTGTAAAGCGCACAATCACCCGTAAGGGTCTCTAGGAACTGGGGGCCTTGGGGTAGATTAAGCAAGCTATTGCCCAGAGTCACATGGTGCTGGGCTAATTTGCCGCCAGTGCCAGGGATCGAACCGTGATCCCCAGATTCCGGAGTCAGTCGCCCTAGCCGCGGCGCCACACCTCTTCTAGTACAAATCCTCAGCTAGACATCACATGCACACCCCTTTGCGCCATGTTGCAAAGGTTATGCATGACACTAGGCAGCTTGTTTGGGCACCGGCAAGGAATGACAGCAGCAGCATGCAATTTTTAATAAATATGACTCTGCACTGAATTTTTCCCCTTGAGTGATGCTGTAACATCGGTTTCTGCTTTGCTTTGTGTCATAATTAATGTTTATCCCTTAGTAAATAATTTTCACAGACAAAAGCAGTTTGGAATGTATACTTGTGCCACATTCACAAAACAGATGCAAAAGAAACGATGGACAGACGTTGCAAACATTCATCCCCAGTCACAAGGATCTGGGGGGCATATTATCAAGACAGGCGATAAAATGAAAACTGCAGCTAAAACGGTGATAATGGGCTTGATAATATGCTCTATGGTATTCCAATTGAAGCTCAGGTTAGATGTCGTTCACATCTAACATGGGTTTCAATTGGAATTCCAGAGAGCATATTATCAAGCCCATGATCGCCGTTTTAGCAGCAGTTTTCTGCCGCTAAAGCTGCGATAATTTATTTGCCTGTCTTGATAATATGCCCCTGGGTTTAATCTATCATTCTTTTGCTCACCACACCACCCCAGTTTGGACCAAGCCTTTTTACATTTACAAAACAGGGTATAAGAAGAATTGGGAAAAAATCCAGCACAGAAGAAAACAGAATCATATGCAAGGATGCAAATGCGGAATGTGAAGAAGGAGTAAAATAGCTGCAAAATGTTGGGTCCTTCATGGCTCTGACAAGTAGCTTACATGTGAATCAAAAGTCATTCATCTGTTTTGCAATTAGATGTTTCAGGGACTTCCTCTTGACATATGTTATTGCCATAGCTTTACCTTATTGTTGGACTCAATCGCAAATCTGTACTAACTTTTGCTACAGGATTTTGAGCTTTAAAAGGAGTTTTTAAGAATTAGTGATTACTTCTTTCTGATTTTTTTTAATCTCCTGGTACATTAAATTCTAGGGGACAATCAGCAATTCTGCCTTGGTGTGAGGCAGAGTTAAAGCTGCATGCTTTTCTCATGCCAGGCTCATGAAGCCCTGCATAAAGATAGCATGGTACTCTCCCTAGCTGTCCACTTTCACATCCCAAAAGGCTAACAGATGTGTTGGAAGGACCCTGACTTGATGTCAGGAAAGCTGAAGCTATAGGCGCAGGTGCAAATTCAGGAGTTATGTAACAGCCCCTCCTGGGCTTAGATGTCTGATTTAATTTTGACAGTTTAGCATCGGTGACCACCATATGGGAGGCTAGGGTCTGGAACAGGTCAACACAAACCTCCAGTCTTTCTCACTGAAGGAAAATAATTCTGCCCTGTAGTTGCCTACAAAGTGGCGTAACAATTACCACAAACCTTGCAGTGAATAATTGTCTTTTATTGGTTTTTAACCCACAGGGTTATGCTTGGATTTTCTTTACCTTGATATGCAGTTCCCTTAGCTGGATTTTATTTTGACAGTTTAGCATCGGTTGTGAGAAGTTGGCCTGGTATATGATGTTCACTATTCTAGTGAACACCTTGCACCAGTCCAAACAACCCTTATGGTGATGTTTGTAAGGCAACCTTATAGACCAGCTATCCTAGTGGTAGCGTGGACAGAACAGTCTTAGGCTAAAAGACTCTTGAGGGCGTGTAAAGCCAGCTGTTTTACCATATGTAACCCCTTGAATACCAAATGAAAGGACACCACACAGGATATATATAAAATATATATGTATTTATTTACTAACACACTCCTCTGAACTCTTTATGAGATCAGAGGCCAAAGCACATAACAAGTTACTTGATCAGGATACTTTAAGTTGCACAATTTACAGTTAGGCCCTAGGGGCGAAGCAAACCATATATTAAGAAAGTGGTATAAGTACCACGTCACGAGGAAAGGAAAGGCCTAGGGCCTAGGGAATCACTGGGGCTACACTATCTGAACCTTAGTTAAGAAGTGGGAAGCCCACAGGCGGCGCGTGCAGAGTCTTTACTCACACGCGAGAGTCAATACAAAGTCAATGGGAACTTAGAAGTTAGGAAAAGAAGGATTCAGGACACTTCCGATTTAACTAGGAGGAAACAACTAAAAACCTAGACCCTTGGATAGTCAATATCCTTTGGAGCACCGAAGTACTCGTGTTACCTCACCCACAGGAAGCGGGTGCATAGGTGTAAAGATGTGTCGGATTTTACCGTTGAAGCCTATGGCGACCTGGAGGAAAGATGCTGCAGGCGACCAGGAGGAGGATGTCCGGATGGATCCAAGGGTGGATTGAGGATGAAGAAGACCTGAAAGCAGAGGGGACAGAGTCTGGGTCACTAGCCAGTGACCGGGTGGAACCAGGAAGGAACCAGACGAAGTCGAGGAGCTATCGGGTGCTGTTGTGAAGCTTGTCTCTTCATCCACACGGACCAGGAGGCGTCGAAGACAACCAGATGCTGGAGAGGAGCTGTCCCACAAAGGTTCTCACAGATGGAGGAGTCGACTGCCGGATCGGAGTCAACAAGCCTTGGCAAAGGCAACCCATGCAGGATTCAAAGAAGGCTTCTGGTGCAGACCAACAAGGTCTGAGGTGCCTCACCTTTGCAGCGAGGCAAGGGCCAGTCTGGAGCAACCAGACCAGCGAGTTGATCCAAAAGGATCGTCGGCACAGGGGCTACTAGCCAGCGGGCCAGCAACCGGACAACGCGTCGCGCAAAATACAAGCAGAAGGGCCCCACGCAGAACTCGTGGAGTGTGGAGGGCTGATCTTCAGTGCAGGTGGAGCTCGGATTCGGGGCTTCTCAATCCCCAGTGCACAGCTTCGAGGATACCTCAGGAGCTGCACAGTTAGCAAGTCGTGGACTTTTCAAGATGTCCGGTCCCACGTGTCTCGTCGCCTCCACGGATCTCAGCTATGCTGCAGACGTGAAGAGAGGGTCAGAGAGGTCTGGAAGTCTCGGTCTTGTCAGGCTCTGTGCTCGGGTCTCGGCGGGAGCGTCGACAAAGCAAGCCATTGATTTGCTGGATGGTGCCTGATTGCCCAGGGTGGTCACTCCTTGGCCACAAGGGAGATTCTTCAGTCTTCAGCTTCAGCAGAATGTCGAAGGTCCAGGGTTTCGTGTCAAGTTTCGATTCCAGGATTAATCTAAAGTCCTGGGGCTCAGCTCCTACCTTTATACAACTAAAAGGGGCTGGATTACTTTTTAGGTCCCTCCTATGGGTGGGACCAGGAAGGGGGGTGGTTACACCCCCTTTCCTTTGTCCAGTTTCACGCCAGAGCTGGGGCTGGAGTGCCCCAGCAACCGGTTTGAACTGGGGTATGCATGGAGCACCTAGTGTGCCCCAGGCAGTGTCTCATTCTATTCAGCCCTCCCTGTCCCAATACACAAAGTCCTGTCTGGGGTGGTGCTCGCACCTCTCCAGGCAGGAAACCTATTGTCCAAACCTCCGTGACTGGAAGGACTCCCAGCAGCAGGAGGTCAGACTTGTGTCTGTGGTAGCAGCGTCCATTTTGTGACGCTGGGGACTCTGGTTAACTTTAACTGGGATAGTCAGCAACAACATGTCTTCTCCCTCTAGAAGGGTGGAATGCTACCCCCATTGCCATAATTGGCGAGGGGGTAGTATTCCAAAGCGTATGACACCTTACACGACATGTTTGGATAAAGCCAAACCAAAGTTAGCATACAACTGTGAGGATTATAATGCACTTAAGAGTATATGGTATGGCGATATCATAGAACAGCTGTAAGGACATGGTTCCGAAAGCTGCAGACAGGCTCAGCTCATGCTAGAGCACCATCTCACACATAACCAAGCACTCTGCCTTCAGGATTGTTAAGTCCTGCCATAGGAGTGACTTATAGGTTACTGTGTGTCTATATATAATGGTAGATATAGGAATACTATACCTAAGCAAGGGGTGATTACACGACCTTGCCCCAGCTCAGTGATCAGCCAGTTGTGTCAGTTTGAGTGGCCAGCAAAGGGGTGGCATAATACATGCTGCAGCCCCTGGTAGGCCTGGGTTACACCTATGCCCTGAGTACCTAGGGTACACTTCTACAGGGGCTGATACGGTGAACCAATTCCCAATTGTGGATGTACCTTGAGTACATGGTGTGAATTTAGAGAGAGTGCATCTGGGCTGTGGGTCTGGTTAGCAGGCCCACAGCCACATCTAAGTCGAAAACCAGTAAAGCAAAAGGAAAAAGTGGGGGTGACCATAGGAAGCAGACCCTACTCTCCTACTTCGGTGACCACCAGGTGGGAGGCTAGGGTCTGAAAAACGTCAACTCTAAACCTCCAATCTTTCTCACTGAAGTGAAAGAACCCAACATTTGTTGTTGCTTGCAAAGTGATGTATAAAATACCCCAAACCTTGGAGTGAATAATTCTTTTATTGCTCTTAACCTACAGGGTTAAGCTTGGATTTTCCTGATTTTCCTGACCTTGATATGCAATTTCATTAGCTGGATTTGTAATCAATCAATCAGGAGTTTGTAAAGCACGGGTACTCACCTATGAGGGTCTCAAGACGCTGAACTGATAGTTAATAAGCATGAACCTCTGCCAGCTAGCAGCCTGTGCTCAGTTTGACTAGGTGTTAAATAGCTTCCATGAGCAAACAGTAGGCAGACCTGAATGGCAGAGATGATTTCTCTGAACTCCACAGAATATCCGTGTTGAATCCTGCTGGACGGGTTTGATGAGCCACTTGTACCACCTTGGGCATTCTTGAAAGGAGAGAACAGGATGCCAAGTCAATTCTTGTGGATCCCCTGTCTGGTTGCAGAAGCTCCCTGCTTTTGTCATCCTAGACTTCTGTCTCTTGGTTTTATGTGGGTACAGTGCCTGCTTTAAACTGGATTTTAGTGTTTGATGTGGGAAGACACTAGAATTATCAAAGAATACTCCCCGCACACACTCCCAGCTCAGTGCCCAAATTGAGTGTTATCAAAGACTTTTACCATCTTGGTTTTGCCCTGATCCACTGCATTGTTGGCCTCTTTGTAGCATGGTAATCAGGAGCTACTGCAAAAGTAGGTAGATGAGCACATCAGAACTTTTACCCCATTGGTTAGGAATGGGCAAGGAATTACCCAGTTCACTAGTTTATGTTAGGCATAAATCTGAAATCTTTAGGCACCCATTTCAGAACCCTTTCTGGACCTGCAAAAGATAAGAAGAGGATTGGACCTGCTGTCTATGATCTTGGAGGACCTCGGACTGACTAGATTTACTCCCTCTTGTATCAAGGACAAAGAAGTGAACGCCAAGTGGACTCAGTTGGCCGATCTGTGTGGCCAAAGGGAGACATTGAGCTGCAAGAGCCCTTTTCTTGGAAGTACCCAGCTGACCAGAACCAACTTTACCTGGCCTCGACCCTGATTTTGTCCTGTGGCTGACATCCTGTGAGTTTCTAAATGACTCCCCTGAAATTCTTTGGGGCTTTAGAAGAGTACTCCTGTGGTTGATAGGCATTTAAAAGACTTTGGGGCATATTACCAAGCAGGGCGATAGGCAATTATCGCCCCTTTAGCGGCCGCTAAGCGGCGATAATTCTATCGCTCTATTAGCAAGCTGTCGCTAACAGCAGTTAGCGACAGCTTTAGGCGATAGCGAGCGGTTTGGGTCCCGCTTTGCATGCAAAGTGGGCGTACCCAAACATCGCTATCGCCTATTAGCAAGGCAGGCGTAGCGATGGAAATATTCCCACTATCGCCAAAAACTAATGCCTGCTCTGACCAGTTCTTAGCCATGTTATCCAATGGGAGGTGGATAACATGGCTGAGAGCATTTTGTCGCTAATGCGTGAATATCTCTGGCAAATGTATCGCTTTGGAGATAAACGTTGCTAATAGCACGTTATCTCAGGGATAATTTCCGGCAATGCTTAGCGATAAAAATTCGTTGCTAAGCCTAGTTAGCGATAAATATCGCTAATCGTTGGTAATATGCCCCTAAGGGCCTCATTTACAAAGGAATTGGTGCAGGGCAGCACTGCAATTCTTGCTATGCTATGCTGCCCTACCCCAAAATGAAAGGGCATCAATGCACCGCATTTATGAAATACAATGCATTCCTGTCCTTTCCCCTTTTGCTGGCACACAATTTGATGCCTAGTGCCAATGTAGGCACACTTGCACCATGATGCAAAAGTGCTTTGTGGCAGGCAGGATTATTTTTGTGCAGGAAGGGGCACCTTCCTGCACAAAAACAGTCCAGAGAGGTGTTTTCCTCTTTCTATGTGTGCTGCAGAATGCAGCATCTGTGGAGAGAGGAAAATATGAGGAAAAATTAAAAATGTCTCCTTGTTACACCAGCTCTATGAATGTGTTAGGTGTTGGCACTGCCCTAGGTTTATGTGATTTTATAAATCTGGGCCAGTGTTAAAATCCATGGGTGGTGCGTGGGAACAAACTGCAATGCCCATGGAATACCTTCTTTATGCAGAGTAAGGCAACCCAGCGCCTTGCACTGCCGTACTTTATCCCATATTTGTGAGACCATGCAAAGCCGCGCAGAGTGGCTTTATGTTGCCTCAGATATGATAGAGTGGCCTGCGCCACCGATGCATCAAGAAAGTGATGCTCCATCGGCGCAGGCCTCTTGTAAATAATGCACATGCTTTAGGCCAAATATTGGTGTTAGGAACTAGGGGGCATATTACAAGCAGGGCGATAGGCAAATATCGCCGCTTTAGCGGCCGTTTTCGGCCGCTAAGCGGCGATAATTCTATCGCCCTATTAGCAAGCTGTCGCTAACTGATGTTAGCGACAGCTTTTAGGCGATAGCGATCGGTTTGGGGCCCGCTTTGCATGTCAGCAATGTTTATCGCTAATGACATGCAAAGTGGGCGTACCCAATCAGTTTGCGACTGAAAGCGTCGCTATCGCCTATTAGCAAGGCAGGCGTAGCGATGGAAATATTTGCCCTAAGCGCGAATATCTCCAAATACTAGCACCTGCCCAGGCCAGTTCTTAGCCATGTTATCCAATGGGAGGTGGATAACATGGCTAAGAGCATTTCGTTGCTAATGCGTGAATATCGCTGTATTCTCAGCGATATTCACGCATTTCGCCGCTATCGCTGGATATTTTAGCACAATGGAGAAAAACGTTGCTAATAGCATGTTTTCTCCGCTAAGATATCCAGCGATAGGCAGCGATAAAAAAATCGTCGCTAAGCCTATTTAGCGATAATTATCGCTACTTGTTGGTAATATGCCCCTTAATTTTTACATTTAGTAAAGGGAGGCGAGGAGCATAATGTGGATGAAAATAAGATGAGAAAACTTTGATTAGCAATAAGTGCAGAGGCTTATTGTCTGTTCCACAAATAATAATTTTTATAAAAAAGGCTAATAACATTTAATATGAATCATGGCTTGCACCTACAGTACAAGGACATTCAACTAAGAAGGGAGATCTTTATTTGTTCTATTTAATTGAACCTGCTTCAGTTCATCTGATGGCCAGTATTTAATGTTTTAGATTATATATATTCGATCAATTTTTTTTTTAAACAAGCAGATTTGAATCAATGTATGATCATTCTTGGCAATAATGTATTATTGTATGACATCTTCAACAGTGTTAGTGCATCACTACTGGCAGTATATGAATTGACCGGGCGAGCCCCACAGGGACATCTATTGGCAGCCTGTGGTACTGCATCACTTCGGTAGCCATGTCCGTTGGCACCCGACGCTGGTGCTGGAAACCAGGGATCGAGCATCAAGGTCGCGTCCACATCCTGTGATTCTGGGTAAATCACTTACCCCCAGATTCATCATTGTCCCGTTTTGTGAGTCCTTAATAGCGATTATTAAGGAATCGCTATTAAAGATTTGCAAAACGGGATTCATGTAGAAATCGCAATTTTATTTGCAATTTCCACAGCTTCCTTACGCAAATAAGGATGCGATTTCAAGGGTGCCAGGGGTGTCCAAAGGACACCCTTTAGCACCCCTGAAATGTAAATGTAGACTGATGTTGCGCACACACATGTCCAAAGGACATGTGTGTGTGTGTAACATACAACTTAGAAAAATGCTCTAAAGTGCATTTTTCTAAGTTTTCGCTATTTACCACGAAGTCAGATTTCGTGGTAAATAGCGGCCAAAAATAGCGATTTCGCAATTTTTAAAAGGTTCATGAATAGCATTTAAGGAATCTCAAATTGAGATTCCTTAAATGCGATGGCAATTTGATAAATCGCAATTATTTGCGATTTTTCAAATTGCAAGTTAATGAACCATTGATGAATCTCAAATGCCATTTTGCGGGCGCAAACGGCCGAATTTTGCGATTCGCACCGTTTGCGCTTGCAAAAATGCTTGATGAATCTACCTGTTAATCTCCCTGTGCCTGAATGTGTAAGTAACCGGTGCTCATGTAAAGCGCTCCAATACCTTCGGGTTGAGTTCGCGCTATATAAAAAATGCAAAAGAACCAAACAGGTTTTTTTGCCCCCAAAAGACAGGAAGTCCCCGCGCGCACACATGGTTCACACTTCCGCCGCTGCTGACTTGGAAGTTAAATCGACGCTCCTTTTCGTAAACAAACCACCCGGAAGTGCACCATTGCAACGTGGGGAGGGAACGCCTCATATCATATCACCAGAAAGTTATTGAACAGCTGGTTGGTTCGATACCTGCCCGAGATTTTGGGTGATTTTATACCTCTATGCGAGATCTGGTTACGGTTAAGTAGCGTGTTAAGCGGTGGGCGCATTCAATAGACAGACCAGGAAGCAGCAGAGCCGCTTTTGAGGAAGCAGTACAGGCTTAGGTCATACGACATGCTAACCCTCCCGAAGCTCTGCAAGCACGGACATGGAGTCATTTCTGTTCTGGTCTTACACCGGGACCAAGTAGAAACAAATAACGGGGCAGATTTATGTTAACTGGCGCATCCCCAGGGATGCGCCAGTTAACATGCGCCACAGTGCGCCACTGCTCCGCCACCCATGGTGCGCCGCATTTATGATGCGGCGCACCATGGTGCAAGGCAGTGAAGATGCGTGACGCATCTCTCGGCGCACGGGCGGTGCATTGCAGGAGTCATGTCGCAAGTGCGACATGACTCCAGCAATGCACAGGGGCCACTTGTTCAATGTATGGTGCGTCACCCTTACGCCTGCTTCAAGCAGGCGTAGGGAATTGACGTAGAAAGTGACTGAGTGAAATCTCATAGATTTCACTCCGCCACTTTTAGGAGGCGTTCCTGCGCAGGAATGCCACCCCCTGCGCAGGACCGCCTCCTTATGGCGCAGGGGTTTCCAACGTGACGCATCTTCTAGATGCGTCACGTTGTAAATAGGGCGCATTGTTTGCGCCGCCGTTGCGTCACATTACGTGACGCAATTGCGGCGCAAGGAGGCGCAAGAGCCTCATAAATCTGCCCCAACATGTTTTAATTGATCTGAATTCCCGGAGAAAACAAAATGCCTCGTGGAGGTAAATGGGTGCAGTACCGCATGCTGTCGCACGGGGTCCCTGCGGAGCCCCACGGGGACATCTAGTGACGGCCTGTGGAACTGCACCTTCACTGCTGACGGTGGAATATGATACTGCTCGATTCATTCCCGAGCTGTCAAAGCCTGATAGTTTGCAGTATTTTTTCTTTTGTGTCTTATCTGTGATACATTAAATAGGGAGGGAAAGGCGCCAGTTCTTTGAAGAGTTTCAGGTCTGTACTCTGTCAATATCTGCGCTGGCCCTTACTGTTCCAAAACCTTCCCTGTCTTTTCGTGTTTTTCTGCTTGCAGGATTCAAAACTGTAGCTCACAACTTAATTTTGAAAACCCCAAGCTTTTTCATAGCGAAATCACGCTCTCCCCGTTGTTGATGCTTCCCTGCGTGGAGAAGGAAGGGAGTTTAATTTTTAAAGCTATTGATATTTCATTGTGTACAGATGTTATCTTTCCGTCTCCTTTTAATTTCATCTGTGGTTGCTAGGCTTGTATCTGCTTTAATGTTTTATTTCTAATAATGATCATGCAAGTTATAGCCTCTGTTAACATTTTAGGTGATTGTAAAGCAGGCTTTGGCTGATAAGGCCTTTAGTGCATCAGACAAAATTACACTATGAAACGTGTGCACTGAAGTAAAACATGCAGGGGTAGAATTACCAAGACTGTGCAGAGTTAAACAATGATGCAAAGTATCTGCTTTGCAGTGCAAATGTTATTTTGCAATGTAAAGGTGCCTTTTTCTAATGCAAATGGCTCTGCTCGCTGCTTTGCTGGGGGCTTTATAAGGATGTAACTTGGGCAGACATTGCAACCACCTATACTTTTTGACAAAAAAGGTCCAATCTACTAAGATTGGCATATTGAGCTTTGCCTCCTTGAAGCGGGCACAAACTTAGAGAAGTGTTTTTATTTCTCTACAAAATCACTCTTTGTATGTGTACTGTACTGTGCAGCACACATTTAATTTGTGTCTGCATAGAATTTTGAACTGGAAGTGTATGCTTCTAGTACAAATCCTAAGATAGACATTACACGCTGACCCCTTTGCGCCATGGTGCAACAGTTATGCATGACATTAGGCAGCTTGTTTGGGCACCCATTCAAGGAAGGACAGCAGCATTCAGGGGCTTATTATGAGCCCTTGCGTCACTTTTGGGCCACCGGTGCGTCACTTTTTGTGACACACCAGCGGCGCAAAAAATGTGCCTTGTTGCACCATATTTTTAAAGTGACGCATCTAGGTAGATGCGTCACTTTGTAAACCCCTGCGCCACTTTATACCCGCGCCATGTATAATGTATGCTGGGGGAGCGTTCCGACGGAAGTATGGGTCAAAGAAGTGACGCAGTGAAATCTTTAAGATTTCACTGCGTGACTTCTAGGGCGCAAATGCGTCAATATCTTACTCCTGCCTCATGGCAGGTGTAAGACTGACGAAGGCACATTTCACATGGGACTTACCCATGTGTAATGACCCATTGCTAGAGTTGCGTCACTTTTGTGACACACTCCAGCAATGCGTCATTTTTGCGCCTACAGATACGTCAGAAATACTGACGTATCTGTAACTCCTTGCGACATGATGCGTCATACTGTAAATATGACGCAACATTGGTGTCGCAAGGAGAGCGCAATGAAAAGTGACGCATTGCTGTTTTCTCGCAACGATGTGTCACTTTTCATAAATGAGTCCTCAACTTTTTTTTAACAAATATGGCTCTGTACTGCATTTTTCCCCATGATTGATGCTGTAACATTGGTTACTGCTTTGCTTTGTGCCATAATTAATGTTTGTCCCTGAGTAAATAATTTTCACTGACAAAAGCAGTTTGGAATGTATACATGTGCTATATTCACAAAACAGGGCATAAGAGGAATAGGAAAAAAATCCAAGATACAAAAAGCCAGAATCACCTGCATGGATGCGGAATGTGAACAATAGGGGCAAAAAGTTGGGTCCTTGGTGGCTCTGACAAGTAGCTTACATGTAAATCCAAATCCAAAGTCATTCATCTGTTTTGCAATTAGATGTTTCAGGGGCTCCCTCTTGATGTCTATTATTGCCATAGTTATACCTTATTGTTGGACTCAATCGCAAAGCTGTACCAACTTTCGCTACCGGATTTTGAGTTTTAAAAGGAGTCCTTAAGAATAAATGATGACTTCTTTTTGATTTTTTTTATCTCCTAGTACATTAAATTCTAGGGGACAATCAGCAACACTTCCTTGGTTTAAGGCAGAGTTAATGCTGCATGCTTTTCTCCTGCTCGGCTCCTGAAGCCCTGCATGAAAATAGCATGGTACCCTCCTTAGATGGCCACTTTCACATCCCAAAAGGCTAACCGATGTGTTAGAAGGACCCTGACTTGATGTCAGGAAAGCTGTAGCTAGAGGCGCATGTGCAAATTCAGGAGTTACTTTGCAGCTCCTCCTTGGCCTAGATGTCTGATTTAATTTTGACAGTTTAGCATCAATTACTATACTGTGGGAGGCTAGGGTCTGAAACAAGTCAATACAAACCTCCAGTCTTTCTCACTGAAGGGGAATACCTCTACCCTTGTAGTTGGCTACAAAATGGTGTAAAAATTACCACAAACCTTGCAGTGAATAATTTTATTTTATTTGTCTTAACCTACAGGGTTAAGCTTGGATTGTCTTGACCTTGATAGGCAGTTTCCTTAGCTGAATTTATAAGTAGCTGAACTGATAGGTAATTAGTATAACAATTGAACCTACAGCCGACTCTAAGCTGAGCACATCAATCATATAGTCCCATAGAGAGTTGAGTCCTGTGCCAGCCAACCACGGGACCTGCTGCAGCTCGGTCCCACTGGATATCTAGAGATGAAATTCAATACATAAGTGGAGGCAGCACCAGGGATGAAGTCACAAACTGGTCACTTTATTTCAAAAGTTCTTTATTGATCTTCATAAAAACACTGGACAACAGCCAACGCATTTCGTTCCTGTAAAAGGAACTTCCTCAGGGCAAAAAATGTGTAGACTTGTAGTATGGACCCAGAGTTATGGCCTTGGACATGATAATCCTGATCTTATTTTCTATCCCAAAGTCCAAGATCTCTATAGTATCTGTGCATGGGTGCAGTTCAATAATCTCTTACGCAGGCAAATTCTTCAGGCTCACCAGAACCCAGCCTGCGTCAAAATACTATAAACTAGGAACTATATCTAAGTATGGTAGTCCCGCAGTGTATGGGGCCACTTCATGTCAAGGCCAAAGTTAGATTGCGACAAATTTAAAAGTAGTAATCGACAGGAGGAACAGGTAAAGATACAGTAGTCCACACCATACAGGTAGTTTTTACTGTGGGTCCTCTATTTCGGTTTGTGGCGGGGGGATGTGATCGGTGAAGCATTATGTCCATGACCGCTTTGCAGTGCCCCCCATGATCAACGGGTATGCCTCCCAGTCTGCTAACAGCGCATTTAATCCCATGAAGAATTTATCTTGGTCAAAGTATGGGGCATATAGGCTACCCAGTATGACATGTGATCCATCGAGTATCCCATGGAGAAGTATGTAGCTGCCCTGTGTATGTCCACTCGCCTTTCTAGCTCCACGAACGGGACCCCATGTCTGTTCCAGATCACTACCCCCCTAAGGAGGGAGGAATAATTGGTGGAGAATATCTGCCCTTTCCATTTCCTGTGCATCTTTACCTCTTCCGTCTCAGTGAGGCAGAGCTTTCCACAGTACTGTGTCACGACACAGTACTGTGTCGCCTGCCATGTGTGGGTGTGTCGCCCGATGACATCTGCGGGGCCAGATTAGGATGAATGCTCTCTTGGGCGTTTGCATTAAGTTATGCAGAACACGGAGGAAGGAGAGGCGTTAGGCGAGTGCGTGGCCTCGTTCCCTTTGCGACGTGCGTTAAACGCCCAGTCAGTCCACAGAGCCGCCTTCACTCGATCTCCATCCCAGGCGCTTGGAACTGTAAGTTCATAAATTTAAAAAACTCTGCATTAAATTGTAACCCTGTGCCCCATAGAAACAGAGAACCCTGTGTGTCTCTGGTTTTCCGCAACTCTATGGCCCAGGGTAATTGTTTCTTCTCACACGCTGAGTGTTTTGCCTAATTCAAAGCCCCCCGCCCAGCCCCCACCCCCATCTTTGCAAACTACGAGGGCAGAGTCATTACTAAATTGACCAATATCACATGATTTGTTAACACGGGGAACTAACACTCTAACTCAGGTTTCGTAGGGCCTACAATTTAAGCACCTTTAAACCAAAACCCCATCCTCTGTCATGAACACGTTGGGGCAGTAGCTTGGAGATTGAGGAACAAGCGTGATTGTCTTTCAACAATAAATGCAATTGCGTATTCACAGCCCCCACTACCCCTAAAAAAAATAGCTGCTCCTCCCTCCCCCATACCTTGAACTCTTGTAACCTCCTGTGACATCTGAGGGAAGCCCCAGCGGGGAAGGAGTAAGCAGGAACAGGGGCGAGGAGGGAGAGCTTTCTCACAACACAGCCCGAGTTTGGAAAGCTGTGGGAGGTATGACATGATTTTACTAGGGCTAGGCAGATTAACTGTCTGCATATTACAGGTTTCTCCTGCGGCCGTTCCCGCCCCTCAGCCCTCACAGACTTGTGGGGGTGACATTTTTATTCCTCGTCATTTTCAATCCTCTCACAGCACAGTATTCACTTTCTGCTCTCTGTGTGCTGTAAAAGAGGTGTCTGGCCCTGACCAGGAGGGAGGGGCAGATGCCCTGGAAGGGGTCCTACACTTTGCAAGGTCAGTGCTCCTTCAGCTTTGGAGTCGACAATACGGCAGTCTTAAATTAAACAAACCTGAATAGGTGAATGGATGCCATGCTGGGGTCCCGTCTGGGAATATGCCCTTGGTTTTTAGTTCTTCCGTTGAGCACATTTGATTTGACTGTGCTCACACATTGTCAAACCACTGAACAGAGACACAGGGAGAGTAGGAGCTGCCCAGGACCAAAGTGCCAATATTAGCAACATACCCCTCCTGCAGAGCACAGCAATCTCATAATAAATAACACACAAGACACATTGTTTGTTGTAGAAAACATTGCTGCAGGTTTTATTTGCATAATAAATATGTGTCTTTGTGTAACTAAACTGGTGCTATGTAAAGCGCTCTGATGCCCGATATCTTCGGCTCTAGTTCGTGCTATATATTAATCTTTACCATCGATTTATTTTTTGACTCTGTTCAGTGCTCTGTTGCCTTATTAGACTTAAAAGCTTTGCAGTTTCAGAGAGCTCATCACATTCACTCCTATGTGTTAGCATCAACCCCCTTAGGTGGTTTGGGCTCGCTCACTGCACTCGCTCGCATTACCGTGTCACAAGATGAAGATTGTCTAAAAGGTGCGTCACCAACATGAAAAGTTTGGAAAGCTGTGCTGTGAGGTGTGATTCCTGCAGAAACACTATTTGCGCCTTACGCCTTACCAATTGTGCGTGGACTCTGCTTCTGCACTGAACCTAGGCCCCTCACGTTCCAGGTGATTAAGTTATAGGAGCCGAGCATGTGCACTCAATAGCGTCGATGTTGGTGTGTGTGTCTGTAGTGGAAAACAAAGGCGTCAGTTTAGAACATGTCATCAGTCGAGTGCCATTGCCCCTCCCAATTCTTTTTTAACTATAAATACAAGGTTTAGCCAGCAAACTAATAACACGACTTTGAGAACTCTGTCACAATTACATGGTGCATACACTTTTTGAGGGTCATTGCCTGCACCTACCATCGTGTGTTGTCTTCGTGTACGAGTTCTGCTCAGCAGAGCCTGGATTTTCTTGCCCTTGATATTCAGTTTCGTTAGCTGGATTTAACTTGACAGTTTAGCATCGGTGAGCACCATGTGGGAGGCTAGGGTCTGGAAAAAGTCAACACAAACCTCCAATCTTTCTCACTGAAGTGAAAGAACCCAACATTTGTTGTTGCTTACACAGTGGTGTATACATTACCCCAAACCGTGGAGAGAATAATTGTCTTTTATTGGTCTTAAACTACAGGGTTAAGTTTGGATTTTCTTGACCTTGATATGCAGTTTCATTAGGTGGATTTATAATCAATCAATCAATCAATCAGTCAATCAATCAATCAGGAGTTTGTAAAGCACAGCTACTCACCTGTGAGGGTTTCAAGGCCCTGAACTGAATGGCAGAAATGATTTCTCTGAACTCCACAGTATATCTGTGTCGAATCCTGCTAGACGGGTTTGATGAGCCACTTGTACAATCTGGGGCATTCTTGAAAGGAGAGAACAAGAGTCTAAGTCAATTATTGAGGATCCTTTGTCTGGTTGCAGAAACACCCTACTTTTGTCATACTAGACTTCTGTCTCTTGGTTTTATGTGGGTACAGTGCCTGCTTTTGATAGGCATTTAAAAGACTAAGGGGCATATTATCAAGGGGGATTATCCCCGCTTTTTTGGCTTTAAAAGCCAAGAAAGCGGAGATAAAATGATCTCCCTATTACCTAGCTGTCGCTAACACCAGTTAGCGACAGCTAGTAGGAGATAGCGACCATCTTGGGCCCCACTTTGCATGTCAGTGATATTTATCACTAATGACATGCAAAGTAGGCGTGCCAAGATGTTAGCAACTGGAAACAGTCGCTAACATCGCTATCTCCTATTACCAACCTTTGGAGATATTCGCGCTAAGCGCGAATATCTCCAAAAGCTAACACCTGCCCTGAGCAGTTCTTAGCCATGTTATCCAATGGGAGGTGGATAACATGGCTAAGAGCATTAGCTCGGTAATGCATGAATATCGCTGACTTTTCAGTGATATTCATGCATTGCGGCCGTTTTTTATCGCATTTGCGATAAACCTTGGTAATACCAAGGTTTATCTGCGATAAAAATCGCCGCAGCTCAGCGCTAAAGTTTTGTCTCTAACCAAGCAATAGCTATAATTATCGCTATTGCTTAGTAATATGCCCCTAAGTGTTAACGATAGTGCCAATTTTCCACAGGAACGTAGAAGAATCCCACTACCTCCAGGACACAGGAGCAAGAATGTGAGAGGAAACACACTCCTGTCTACTGTCCCGTAAAAGTATGAGGGAAAAAAACCAAGGAGTGTCCACCACTCTCCTCATACGAGGGGGTCAGGAAGAAGTACGTCAAGTGGAGGTCCAGGCTAGGAAACAGAACAGGAAGCACTATATATATATCATATATTCTTGGCATAACAGTAATACTCAAAACATTGACATGCGTGATTGTTACCAGGAAATCTTACCCCAAATGTTATGTTATGTTATGTTATGTTATGCGTTTTTATTTGGCGCACAGATGCTCCAGATAAGGAGCGTCCTGGCGCCCGACAAGGTAGCTGCACAACACAACTGAAACAATAAACAAACAGTAAAACAAACTAAGGGAATAAAAGAGTTTTCACCGCACGGCGAAAGGAAAGCAGATCCCTCATAGCGCGGATCGCCGGGGGCAAGGAGTTCCACAAAACCGCCGCGCGCACTCGAAACGAGCGTCCTCCAGCTCGACTCCGCTTGAAGCTCGGCACGACAGCTAGTTCTAAGTCGGCAGATCTTAAGAGTCGAGCTGGGGTGTAGTGGGCAAGGAGAGCCACAAGAATCGTTGCCGGGGACCCCTTCAGGATTTTGTAGGCGACACAGAGGACCTTAAACTGAATCCGCTGGGCCACCGGTAACCAATGCAATGACCGCAGGGTACTGGAGGTGGGACAGAATCTGGGGAGGCCTACCACCGCTCTTGCAGCGGCGTTCTGGATCCGTTGTAGGCGCCCAATCTCCGCTTGGTTCAGGCCAACTAGTAAGGAACTCGCATAATCCAGCCTCGAGATGACTGTGGCTTGGATCATGAGTTGCCTGGTGGGAGCATCGAAAAACTTTAGCAGTGGACGGAGCCCGCGCAGAATGCCAAAGCAGCAGGCCGCCGTGCGTTTGGTATGACACACAAACGTAAGGGAAGGGTCCAGCCAGACCCCGAGGTTCTTAAGCTCGGCGACTGGGATGGGAACAGGACCCAAATCCCCAGGCCACCATCTCTCTCCCCAAAGATCCGGCTGTCTGCCAAAAACCATGACCTCGGTCTTACTAGCGTTCAGCTGGAGACAGTTGGACGTCATCCAGCTGGCGACCGCCCGCAGTCCATGTTGAAACCTGGGGGCATCTACCTCGGCATCCCCGCTGATTGTAACCGCTAGCTGGGTGTCATCGGCATATGACACCATCGTCATACCCCATTGCCTGACAACCTCAGCTAGCGGCCTTACGTATAGATTAAACAACGTAGGGCTCAGCGAGGAGCCTTGGGGAACCCCCAGGTTCAACGGATGGAATTTGGACTGGTAGGGTGGGACGGTCACGCTAAAGGCCCGGTTGGCTAAAAACGACCGGAACCACTGGAGAGCGATACCGGTCACACCAGCCTCCTCTAGGCGCATCAGAAGGATTGGGTGCGAGACGGTGTCGAAGGCAGCGCTCAGATCTAATAGCACAAGCGCTGCCGTTTGTCCCGCGTCAAGCACGGAGCGAAGATGCTCCACCATATAGAGCAGAGCCGTCTCCGTGCTGTGACCAGCCCTGAACCCATTCTGCGTTGCGTCGAGGATATCAGCACGGCAGAGATGTTCCGAGAGGACAGCATTTACATGTGCCTCCGTAACCTTAGCCGGCCACGGCAAGAGTGAAATCGGCCGGTAGCTCTCCGGCTTGCTGCCATCCAGGCTGGGTTTCTTACGGATAGGCCGAACCATGGCTCGCTTCCACTTCAGTGGAACCTCGCCAGATGTTAATGACGAGTTGATCAGAGAGCAGAGCGGCGAGATGTCATGTGCCGCTAAGTCTTTGAACACATCTGGGCAAAGTGGATCCTCTGGGGACCCGGACTTCACTTGACGGGCCAATATATCTAGGCTATCGGATGTTAAAATAGGAAAGGAATGCAGTTCCTCAGATGGTAATGGCTTAACAGATGGATTGGCCGAGGAAGTAGCCAAAGGAAAGGCCCGATAAATAGCATTCACCTTTTCCAGGAAAAACTCTGCCAGTATTTCACAGTGCTCGACAGAGCTCTGGTATGTCGTTGTTATCTTTTTGGCAGTAAGGTCTTTTAAAACCTTAAAAATAGCCTTGGACGGGTTCGAGCTAGTCCTAAATTGTGCAGCATAAAATGCGGCACGAGTTCTACATACCGCCCGATGATACACTTTGACAGTAGACAGGTAGAGAACTTTCTTCGTACTGTTGTAGGCCTTACGCCATGCCCGCTCTGCACGCCTACAAGAGACCTTCAAAGCACGCAGTGCGTCGTCATACCAGGGGCTAGCTTTACCGGACCCGGTTTTGCAGCCGACCAAGGGAATTAGAGTGTCCAAAGCCCTAGATACCCAGTTACAGAACCTGTCATAAACCTGATCAGGTGACCCCGTGTTGACAAATGGGTCAACCGATAGGAGATGGAAAAACTCTTCCAGCTTCAGTTTATTCCAGCGTCGTCTTGGGATGGTACACACCACTGGCTTGGGTTGAATAGCTGGAAGAGGGCACTGGATCTGTATCAAGTAATGATCAGTCCATGCAAGAGGTGTGTAACTGGTAATGCAGGCTTCCGTAAGATTTGTAAAAAACGGGTCGAGGGTATGACCCCCTGAGTGGGTGGGCTGTGCCACCAGCTGAATCAGCTGGAGTGCCACAAGGTCTGCCACAAAACTGGACACCGAGGGGCTCATTGAGTTGTCAAAGTGCAAATTTAAGTCTCCAATGATGGAAAAATTGGAGCACCCCGTAGCCAGTTGACTAATGGCGTCAGGTAGTGCCGCTCTAAAGGCCACTTCACTTCCCGGTGGCCGATAAATCAAAAGCCCCGACAGGGTGAAGTTAGGTGTAATAGCTACCTTGAACATAGCACTTTCGCAGCCCGAAATTTTTTGACCCTGCCACGTACAAGCATAGCAAGATTTAACAGCGAGCGCTATTCCTCCGCCTCTAGAAGCTCTGTTTAAAGTGAACACCGAGTATTCCGACGGGAAGGCCAGATTAACGACGGCCGTATCGGCGTCCTGCAGCCAGGTCTCCGTCACACAAAATAGATCGAATGAAGGTCGTAATGCAGCAAAGGTGAGTTCCTTAGTAGAAGGGGATATCCTGTGGGCTAATAATCAGGCCAGGAAAGACAGAACTCACCAAGGACTCACGCACTCAAACATACCAAAGAAACAGGAAGGAATTAGGTGTACCGACCGGCTGAGCAGGGGCAAGAAGAGCAGAGCAGTCACACACTCAGGAGGTGAGACACCCGGCCCCGAAGGAGAACCAGGACGGAGCGCTCACTCTCAGTAGGGGTACACAAAAGGAAAGAAAAAAGGTAGCTTCAGATTGCCACTGTGATAGGGAATAAAGGCACGGGCTCGCAAGACGCCCGCAAAATGCGTGGGATAAGGTAGGGGGAGCGGCCGGTTACAGCCCGGGAGCTTCGTAAAGCAAAATGCCGTCACCCGGCAAGTACCTCGCCTAGAGGAACACGACGAGAGCTGGGAAGAGAGGCTACCGGGCACAGAATGCAGGCAGAGAACGATGAACTGAACACCAAGAGGGAGCTGAGAGACGCTGCTGCTAGCGCGTTCGAGAGTCAGGAAGTAGAACGGGGGCGTGGAACTGGAACAGTAAGCCAAGCAACGGCTACGTTCCGACGCGCCTCTTTACGCGTGCTAGGGAGCGTCTGCAAAGTACTATCATCACGAGAGGTTAGGGATAGGGACAAAATAACGGGACGGGGATTCCGGCACAAACACACATGTCAAGATCTTTCTAGCCTCACCTATTCCTAACAGTACCCCTCCCCAAAGGCCTATTCCCAAGACCAGGTTTAGAAGGATGGAGTCTGTGGAATTGTCTGACCAATCTGGCCGCATGAATGTTCTCTGCAGGCTCCCAGGATCTATCTTTCGGGTGGTATCCTACCCAATCAATGAGGTATTGGAGTCTGCCTCTATATCTCCGGGAATCTAGTATTTTTTGCACTTCATATTCTGCTTCTCCATTGATTTGTACGGGTGGGGCGGAATTTCGGGAACAACAGGGGGCAGGTACTTTTTAATCAATGAACTGTGGAATACAGGATGTATTTTCATGCATGGGGGTAACAGCAATTTCAGAGTGACAGGAGTAATGATTTTATCAATAGGATAGGGTCCTATGAATCTGGGTTGGAATTTTCTGGATCCTTCCATTCTAAGATTCCTAGTGGATAGCCATACCTTCTCACCTACACTGAACATGGGTTCTGTTTTTCTGTGTTTATCAGCTTGTTTCTTCATGGCTATCTTGGCTTTGCCTAGCTCCGTTTTAGCAGCTTCCCATACTTTGTGAATGTGTGCATGATGTTCCTCTAATGCTGGCACAGTTGTTTCGTTCAACACCAACACAATAGTAAGCATTCTAGGGTGTTGTGCATGTAAAAAGAAGAAAGGGGAAACGTTTGTAGCTGAGTGACTAGAATTGTTGTAAGCAAATTCTGCTAATGGAAGAGCTTGAACCCATGTAGAGGGAATGGATGTCAATAAACAACGCAGAAACTGTTCTAATGTCTGATTGGTTCTTTCTGTTTGCCCATCAGTTTGGGGGTGATAAGCGGTAGAAAGTCGGTGATCGATACCCAAAGTGGAACACAGTCCTCGCCAGAATTTGGAGACAAACTGGGGGCCTCTATATGATATGATGACTGATGGCAACCCATGCAATTTTACTATATTGTCCAAAAAGACAGATGCTAGGTCTTTAGAGGTAGGTAGCTTCTTTAGAGGAATAAAATGGGCCATTTTTGACAACAAATCCACTACCACATAAATAGTGTTGTATCCTTGGCAGGAGGGAAGGTCAGTCATAAAGTCCATGCTTATGGTGTGCCAGGGTGATGGTGGAATAGCTAGATTTCTTAGTAGCCCTGTAGGCGCACAATGGGAAGCCTTTTGTCGTGCACATGTGGAGCAGGATTGCACGTAAGCTAATACATCTTTGGACATTGATTCCCACCAAAACCACCGGTGGCATAATTCATTCGTTTTGTGGCTGCCGGGATGTCCCGCTAAGGCGTTGCTATGACACCACTCTATTATCTTTTGTTGTAGAGCGGGAGTAGGTACAAAAAGTTTATCTTCATTATAGTACAACCCTTCCCTAATGGTGTGCAAGGGGTTATGTAGCCAGTCTATCGATGGTATGGACTGGAGATGTTCCTTTATGTCCTCCAGGAGTTTGTAATCTTTGTCTCCCACCCCCAGTATTCTGTTCTCAGGAATGATAGGAAGAGGTTGTTCCTTGTCGGTTTCTTTCTCATATCATAAGCGTGATAAAGCATCCGCCTTTCCCTGCTGGGGCCCTGGTCTGTAAGTGATAAGAAAATCATATTCACTGAAGAATGACAGCCATCTCATTTGTCTAGGTGTGAGTGCTCTGGCAGACTTAAAAAACTGGAGATTTTTGTGGTCTGAATAAATGGTGACTACATGGGGGGACCCTAACAAATGATGTCTCCACTCCTGAAAGGATAGTTTGATGGCCAACAATTCCCTTTCACCTATTGTGTAGTTCCTCCCAGCTGGCAATAACGTTTTTGAGAAATAGGCTATGGGATGCATGTGGCCTGTTTCCTTGTCTCTCTGAGAAAGGATTCCCCCTACAGCGTACTGAGAAGCATCCGCTTCCACAAAAAATGGTTGTGTGTTGCCAGCGTGGTGCAGGATAGGAGCGGTGGTGAACTTGTTCTTTAGGGCGCAGAAAGCCCTTTCAGCTTCATCAGACCAAAGGAAAGGCACTCCTTTTTTCAATAGCTTGGTTATCGGGGAGACAGAGTCAGAAAAATGATCAATAAATCGCGATAAAAATTGGCGAAGCCTAGAAAGGATTGTATTTCTTTGATAGAGGAAGGGCTAGCCCACTGAACCAAGGCTTCAACTTTCTTGGGGTCCATCTGGATACCGCCAGGCTTGATTATGAAACCTAAAAAGTCAACTTCCGTAGTGTGGAAGATACTTTTATCCAATTTGGCAAACAAATGGTTGTCTTGTAGTTTGCTCAAGATTTTTCGGACATGTTCCACATGATCATTTTTGTTCTGGGAGAATATAAGGATGTCGTCGATGTAGACGATAACGAATATATCGATATATTCTCTTAAAATGTCATTGATAAAATACTGAAACGCAGCAGGCGCATTACACAAGCCAAAAGGCATGATACAATATTCATAGAGGCCGAACTTGGTGCGAAAAGCTGTTTTCCATTTGTCGCCTTGTTTGATGCGTATCAAATGGTAAGCACCCCTTAGATCAATTTTGGTAAAGATTTTTTCCCCTTTTATTTGATCGAGGAGAACAGGAATGAGAGGAAGGGGGTACTTATTTTTTATGGTGATTTTATTCAATGACCTGTAGTACAGGCATGCTCTGAGCCCTCCTTCCTTCTTATCTATAAAAAACAGAGGGGATGACACAGGCGAAGTAGAGGGCCGAATAAAGCCCTTGTTGAGCATGTCGTCCAGGTAGTCCTTTAGATAATCAGTTTCTGAGGGGGTCAAGGCGTAAATGCAACTGCAAGGCAAGTCTGCCCCGGCTATCAAGTCGATGCGATAGTCATAACTCCTGTGTGGAGGCAACTTGGTAGCTTCTTGTTCGCAAAAAACTCCCTGGTATTCAAGGTATTGATCAGGTACTCGCAGGTCCGCCCGGGTCTGAACAGCACAATATAAAGGGAGTTCTGGTTCTCGGGCTTCCTGGTAACAGTGGGACCGGCAATATGGGGAACTCAAAGTGACGGTCCTCTTACCCCAATCTATTAATGGGTTGTGTACTTGCAACCACGGAACCCCTAAGATGGCACCGAAATTAGGAGCATCTATCAGGTCAAAGGAGATGCTTTCGGAATGCCCATTGCTAAAAATTACAATCATAGGAGGGGTTTGATAGGTTATCTACCCAGAGGATAACTCGGAACCGTCCACCGCCCATATAGATTCAGGTTGGTTCTTAGAGATAAAAGATACTCCAAGTTTCTTTGCGAGCTTCAGGTCAAAAAAGTTCCTGGTAGCCCCGGAATCTAAGAGAATAGACATGTTGTACTGCAGCTGATCCATGTACGTTAGAGTGATGGGTACAGTGAAGTGTTTTACCACCTTCTGAGGTAGGAGTTTGTTGGTAGAGATCTGCTGAGGTTTGTAGCTTGAAGAATTGATCTCTCCGTTCTCCAAGCTTCCTAGTTTTCCGAACTAGACAAGCTATTTGCTGTTAGTTTTGGACTTCTGGGACGCACTGGACAGTCCTTGGCGTAATGTCCCCCTTTTCCACAATATAAGCATAAGTTAAGCTTTCTTCTCTTATCCTTTTCTTCCGTGGATAAGGGGCCTCTTATTCCTCCTATCTGCATAGGTTCTGAGGTATCTTTTATTGCGGGTTTCTCCGGCCGAGTCAGGACATATCTAGGTACACTACTGCGACTTTTCTCTCCTTTTCTCTCATGCAACCTATGGTCCAGCTTTACGGTTAGATCAATAAAGGAGGCACAGTCTTCTAGGGGTTTACTATTTGTGAGAGCAAGTCTTTTAATTCGTCGCCTAACCCACAGTAAAACAAGGATGTTCTTTTGTCTTCAGGCCAATGTGTTTCTGAAACCAGGCGGTTAAAACTGGTAATATACGTAAGGAGGTCTTTGGGTCCCTGTCTAAGGTTTAATAATGCTGTATCACTAGCTTGCATATAGGTGTGTTTGGCAAACAATCCTCTCATTTTCTCTTGAAACAGAGAGAGATCGTACAATAAAGGGTCGATGTTTTGCACCAGTGGTACAGCCCATTCAGCTGCATTCCCTTCAAGGTAGGAAATGATGAAAGCCACTTTAGCGGAGTCATCAGGGAATGCCGCTGCCTTACATAGGAACTGTAGTTGGCATTGATTCATGAATACATTGTACTTGGTACTATTCCCTGTAAATCTTTCTGGTATTGCTAGGGGACTTGACTAGGAGTATGAACTATAACCTGTACAGGAGGTATAGTAGAATCCCCACTAGCCCCTTTGTCACTGTCTACGCCACCCATAGTGAATCTGGCTGGCTGTATGTAATTCTTGCGGGTTTTAGGGATAGTCCCAGTGTCTCTATGTGTCATGTGTTCGGCTGTTCTCAATTGATGGACCTCTGCTTGCAGCCTCTGATTTTCGGCACCTAATCTCCCCACCTCTGACTGAAGGTTGACTAAAGCAGCTGCTAAGTCCTCCATAGTATGGGCCTGGAGGGTAAGATCATGAGCACCAAGGAGCGGGTCAGGATTCATCTTCGTTCAGGGGGAATAGAATTCGTGGGCTTGGCTTTCTGTTAACGATATTGCCAATTTTCCACAGGAACGAAGAAGAATCCCACTACCTCCAGGACACAGGAGCAAGAATGTGAGAGGAAACACACTCCTGTCTACTGTCCCCTAAAAGTATGAGGGAAAAAACCCAAGGAGTGTCCACCACTCTCCTCATACGAGGGGGTCAGGAAGAAGTACGTCAAGTGGAGGTCCAGGCTAAGAAAAAGAACAGGAAGCACTATATATATCATATATTCTTGGCATAACAGTAATACTCAAAACATTGACATGCGTGATTGTTACCAGGAAATCTTACCCCAAATGAAGGTCGTAATGCAGCAAAGGTGAGTTCCTTAGTAGAAGGGGATATCCTGTGGGCTAATAATCAGGCCAGGAAAGACAGAACTCACCAAGGACTCACGCTCTCAAACATACCAAAGAAACAGGAAGGAATGAGGTGTACCGACCGGCTGAGCAGGGGCAAGAACAGCGGAGCAGTCATACACTCAGGAGGTGAGACGCCCGGCCCCGAAGGAGAACCAGGGGGGAGCGCTCATTCTCAGTAGGGGTACACAAAAGGAAAGAAAAAAGGTCGCTTCAGATTGCCACTGTGATAGGGAATAAAGGCACGGGCTCGCAAGACGCCCGCAAAATGCGTGAGATAAGGTAGGGGGAGCGGCCGGTTACAGCCCGGGAGCTTCGTAAAACAAAATGCCGTCACCCGGCAAGTATCTCGCCTAGAGGAACACGATGAGAGCTGGGAAGCGAGGCTACCGGCCACAGAATGCAGGCAGAGAACGATGAACTGAACACCAAGAGGGAGCTGAGAGACGCTGCTGCTAGCACGTTCGAGAGTCAGGAAGTAGAACGGGGGCGTGGAACTGGAACAGTAAGCCAAGCAACGGCTACGTTCCGACGCGCCTCTTTACGCGTGCTAGGGAGCATCTGCAAAGTACTTTCATCACGAGAGGTTAGGGATAGGGACAAAATAACGGGACGGGGATTCCGGCACAAACACACATGTCAAGATCTTTCTAGCCTCACCTATTCCTAACACTAAGGGCCTCATTTACAAAGGAATTGGTGCAAGGCAGCACTGCAATTCTTCTTGCTATGCTATGCTGACCTACCCCAACATGAAAGGGCAGCAATGCACCGTATTTATGAAATATGGTGCATTCCTGTCCTTTCCCCATTGCTGGCACACAGTTTTTCTGCCTAGTGCCAATGTAGGCACACTTGCACCATGATGCAAAGGTGCTTTGTGGCAGGCAGGATTATTTTTGTGCAGGAAGGGGCACCTTCCTGTACAAAAACAGTCCAGAGAGGTGTTTTCCTTGTTATATGTGTGCTGCAGAATGCAGCATCTGTGGAGAGAGGAAAATATGAGGAAAAATTAAAAATGTCTCCTTGTTACACCAGCTCTAGGAAGGTGATAGGTGTTGGCACTGCCCTAGGTTTATGTGATTTTATAAATCTGGACCAGTGTTAAAATCCATGGGTGGTGCGTGGGAACAAACTGCAATGCCCATGGAATACCTCCTTTACGCAGAGTAAGGCAACGCAGCGCCTTGCCTTGCCTTACTTTATCACATATTTGTGAAGCCATGCAAAGCCGCGCAGAGTGGCTTTATGTTGCCTCAGATATGATAGATTGGCCTGTGCCACCGATGCATCAAGAAAGTGATGCTCCATCGGCGCAGGCCTCTTGTAAATAATGTACATGCTTTAGGCCAAATATTGGTGTTAGGAACTAGGGAACTGAGGGGCATATTACCAAGGGTGGCGATAGGCAATTATCGCCGGTTTAGCAGCCGTTTTTGGCCGCTAAGCAGCAATAATTCTATTGCTCTATTAGCAAGCTGTCGCTAACTGATGTTAGCGACAGCTTTTAGGCGATAGCGAGCGGTTTGGGGCCCGCTTTGCATGTCAGCGATATTTATCGTTAATGACATGCAAAGTGGGCGTACCCAACCTGTTAGCGACTGAAAAAGTCAAAAGCAGTCGCTAACGTTGCTATCGCCTATTAGCAAGGCAGGCATAGCAACGGAAATATTCCCGCTATCGCCAAAAACTAACGTCTGCTCAGACCAGTTCTTAGCCATGTTATCCAATGGGAGGAGGATAACATGGAGAGAGCATTTCGTCACTAATGCGTGAATATCGCTGTATACTCAGCGATATTCACGCATTTCGCTGCTATCGCTGGATATTTTAGGACAATGGAGAAAAACGTTGCTAATAGCATGTTTTCTTCGCTAGCATATCCAGCGATAGGCAGCAATAAAGAAATTGTCGCTAAGCCTATTTAGCGATAATTATCGCTACTTGTTGGTAATATGCCCCTTAATTTTTACATTTAGTAAAGGGAGGCGAGGAGCATAATGTGGATGAAAATAAGATGAGAAAACTTTGATTAGCTTCAGTTTCAGTTTATAAACTTTATTTCGATTTGATCATAAAATTTATAGCAGCATAAACATTCGAGGCAGAATCGACAATACAACATAATTCATTATCGGGTTACTCCATTGCACAAACCAGCACCCCAATTGTCATACATAAAACAGTCAATAAGTACAATTAAAAAAAAGTAAAACAAACCCATAATTAAAAAAACCTTATTTTTAAAAGTTACAATTGCATTTGTAAGTAATTCACTAAGGAAATAGGAACACTGTACAAGAGATACATAATGCTATGATCATTTTACTTCGATAGAAAACACATCGTCAATTAGAACACCTTTTTTTTTATGCCATCTAATCACCCAAACCCAGCCTAAAAACTTTGCAATTGCAACCACCATCGGGCCTTCCAGTGAGGTTTTTAAGATGCGGAAGGTCTCACTGCTGGACCTGGTACCTAAACTACAACAAACAGATTTCAGAGGGGCGTGGCCAACTGCCGAGCATGGCGGCAGCTTAACGAGGGAGCTCCGCAGGCATAACGGCCTGACCACATATCCGTAGACCCATCCGTGACATCGCCCGCTCAAAGGAGCGACATCGGCTGGGGGTAACCAGCGGCACGCACCGACCCGCTCCTGGCGACCGTCAGATGCCGAGAGGTGCTCCGATCGGGGGCGGACTGCCGCGGCCTTTCACTGCCCGGCAGCACCGGGCTGGCGTACTAGGCGGATCCGGGCGGAAGTGCGCCCTGGGCGGCTGAGGCGCACTGACTTCACCCGGCACCTGCGGACACCCGGTGAAAAGACTCGCGCCGACGCTCCCTGCTGCCAAGCTGCACCCCTTGAGAGAGCGACATCGGCTGCAATACCCCGGACGGGCGGAGCACCCACGCAAGCGGGGAAATCCCTGCTCTTCAGCGGCGCCATCACTGGGGAGAGAGGAGGGCTGATACCGCCGCCCCGTCTGAAAGGTGAGACGGCAGCGCGCCCATAGATCCGTGCAGCGGTCACTGGCTTCAGCCCACCTGGGGGGCTGGTGCTGAACATTGTCCCGTGGACAGCGGACACTACCCTGGGAAGGCGTGTGCTGTGCACTTTACACTACTGGTGGGGGCTGCGACCTCCCGGATACTACCCCCCGGCACTGCGGCTCAAAACACAGCGAAAACCTGCCGCTATTTACAAGACACCACCTGTCCTGGGGGCACAGAAGACACCACGAGGCACGGAAGGTAAGCGTGCTGTAGCGCGCAGAGGAGCAAAGTTCACACGTGGGGAGCCGCACGGCACGGGCACGGGCACAGATCCTCCACGAATGCGCCCCATCAGTCACAGTGAACTAGAAGCCTGTAACTAACGGTGCGAGAGACTGCAGACGGTGGGAATCCAGTCAGGCCACACGTGGCGGTCTGCGTTGGACATTTTTAGGGGTCCGGGTCGCACGACAGAGAACGCGACGCCATGGCAGGCAAAGGCTTAAGGAGTACAACGACGCAGGCAAAACTTGATAAATTTGCATATGGTCAACAAAGCCATTCTCAGGGAGGCGGGCGCCACTCCACTGGTACACCTCCGGACACAGAAGGGGCGGAGAAAGTAACCCTGGAGGACATTATGAGAACGCTCACTGATGTACAGGCGACGGTGGGCACTATTTCTTCCGAAGTAAATTTGCTGAGGGCGGACTTTAAGAAGATGTCTGAAAGAGTGTCCCAAGTGGAAGTGGTCACAAAATCTCTCATTGAAGACACTTCGGACCTGCAAGTGGCGATGGAGCGAATGGAAAAGGTCGCGAAGCAACTACAGGACAAGCTGGATGACCAGGAAGGGCGCTCCCGTAGAAACAACGTACGCATCCTAGGCCTTCCGGAGTCGGAAGGGAAAGGCGCCATGGACTTGTATGTAGAAGACCTTATCAAAAACAAGCTACAACCAAAGGGCCTGTCCAACTTTTTCTCTGTTGAGAGGGCGCACCGGGTCCCTGGAGGTACGGCCAAACCGGGAGCAACGCCGCGGCCTGTCCTGGCCAGGCTGTTTAACTTCAGAGATAGAGACGCCATCTTGCAGGCAGCAAGGGTCGCACCGCCTGTAAAAGTTCAGAACTCGACTTTGGCCTTCTTTCCGGACTATACGGCGGATGTGGCTAGGCGCAGAAAATCATTCACTGAAGTAAAAAAGACGCTACGTGATAGGGGCGTACCCTACTCTATGCTTTTCCCCGCCAAATTGCGGGTTGTGGCCGAGGGCAGGACATGGTTCTTCGACACACCGGAGGTGGCACGAGAATGGCTGGATGGATGGAGGCAGGTGGGCCAACCCCAACGTCCGCACAGGGACCGCCGGAACCAGCGTAACGAAGGGACGCCGGAACACCGAACCAACAGCCCTACAACTGAAGAAGGAGCCGCGGGGCTGGACTCGGATCTAGAAAGAGACCCTCTCGGCTCAGGACAACCTGCTAGGGGCTGAATGAATGTGATACATTTGGATCGACAAATCTGCTGCCGTTGGGACCTTGTGGCTGTTGGAGCTGAGTAGGGCGGGCATTGGCCGATGCCTGTGGGGGACTCACCGACCCCACGAGCAAGTAAGATAGTTAGGGATGGGACTAAGCACTCTGCCAAGTTGGGGATGCGGGCGGGTCATCGTCCGTGGAGCAGGGGAGCAGGGAGGGGGTGGGGGGGGAAAGTTGTACTGTTATTGTTATGGTTATCGTTATTGGTCATCACTACTTCCATGAAGAAAACGGTCACACTGTGGGCCATCCACATCGGGCACACAGACTCACGTCATTCCTTACAAATAGCGCCACATAGCCGCACATTGGAGTCACGGGCTTTAAATACGGATGGCAAGGCGAGCACAAAATGCACCCACTGAGGGCGCTCCCGCTCTAACAATGGTGCCCCCACTGAAACTACTTACGTGGAACGTCCGGGGATTGGGTGATAAAATAAAAAGGGGTTTGGTGATGCACACCATCAAACGCCACGGGCCTGAGTTGGTTTTACTTCAAGAAACACACCTGACAGGGAATACATGCAAGGCTTTAAATAGACGTGGATACACCATGGCAGTTCACGCTCAATTTACTACGGGCTCCAGGGGCACTGGGATACTTATTAAGAAAAACTCGCCCTTTCTGGTTCACAGCCATAGGGCGGACGACCAGGGACGCTTTGCGGCGATCTCTGGTCAATGGGAGGGGAGAACCTTTAATGTGGTGTCAGTATACATCCCCCCGGCGCTGCACTCTACTGCACTGCCGGCACTGGGGCAGTTTCTTCTAGAACTTCCGGAGGGGAACATAATCATCGGGGGGGACTTTAATGCTATAACAGATCCCTTGCTAGACACTTTTCCGACACGGGACCGCCCGAGAGGGGCCTCTGCTCTTCCCAGCTTCCTGAACGCAATGGGCCTCACGGATGCATGGCGTCAACTCAATCCCACAGCACATCAATACACGCACTACTCCTCCTCACATAACAGCCTCTCACGTATTGATTTCTTCTTTCTTTTAGGGGTAGGTTTAGGCTCCATAGATAAGCTAGAGATTCTACCCAGGGGCATTTCAGATCACTCCCCGATATCACTACATCTTACCACCAAAGAGTCAAAGCGCGCCAGAATATACCCGATTTATCCCAACTACCTACAGATCCCTGGGATCAGGAAGAAACTCAAGCTAGCCACGACACATTACTTTACCGAAAATGCAGGAACAGTCTGCTCACCCTCGGTACTCTGGGAGGCATATAAAGCGGTCTTACGTGGAGCTGCCATAGCGGCCATCGCTGGGCATAAAAAGGACTCCAGAACAGAACTTACGAATTTAGGGGTATATTATCAAGGGGTTTTATCTCCGCTTTTTTGGCTTTAAAAGCCAAGAAAGCTGAGATAAACTTATCTCCCTATTACCAAGCTGTCGCTAACACCAGTTAGCGACAGCTAATAGGAGATAGCGACCATCATGGGCCCCACTTTGCATGTCAGTGATATTTATCACTAATGATATGCAAAGTGGGCGTGCCAAGATGTTAGCGACTGGAAACAGTCGCTAACATCGCTATCTCCTATTACCAACTTTTGGAGATATTTGCGCTAAGTGCGAATATCTCCAAAAGCTAACACCTGCCCTGAGCAGTTCTTAGCCATGTTATCCAATGGGAGGTGGATAACATGGCTAAGAGCATTTGCTCGATAATGCATGAATATCGCTGACTTTTCAGCGATATTCATGCATTGCGGGCGTTTTTTATCGCATTTGCGATAAACCTTGCTAATAGCAAGGTTTATCTGCGATAAAAATCGCCGATCTGTGGCGATAATTTTTGTCTCTAAACAAGTTAGAGACAAAAATTATCGCTAGTTGTTGATAATATACCCCTTAGAGCTGGCGCTTGGCGCAGCGAACAATGCTCACATGTCAGACCCCACCCCGGACACTACTCATACATTACACCTCCGACAGCAGCAATACCAGGCTCACTTGACAACAATCACTAAGGGTCACTTAGCACACACCGCACACCGAATATACGATGTGGGAGACAAGGCCGGGAGGATGTTGGCATGGCTAGACAAACGGGGCGGCAGTAATAGAGGGATACAGAGACTGTACGACAGTGAGGGCCAACTACAGACACACCCGGAACAAATAGTACATACCTTAGCACGCCACTTTCAGGGGATATACACCCCGGAGCGGTCCGTCACGGAACGGGAGGCGATGGCCTCGATTAGTCACATTGATATCCCAGAGCTTTCCAACGAAACACAGCAAGAACTAGACGCAGACCTGACTGAGGACGAGATCCAGTTGGCAATACAGGCATTGCAGTCAGGCAAAGCGCTGGGACCCAACGGCATACCTGTAGAGTGGTATAAAGCGACGGCCTCAGTGCTGGCAAAACCCCTGTTAGATATGTACACTGAAAGCGTAGAGAAGGCGATGCTCCCACTCGACCAGCGCACAGCCACGATCGTGGCCATTCCCAAGCCAGCCAAGCCACCAACTGATTGTAGCTCTTACCGACCCATTTCCCTACTCAACATTGAAGCGAAGATACTAGCGAAACTCCTGGCCGGTCGCCTAACTCAACACCTACACACCTTGATACACCCAGACCAGTCGGGTTTCATGCCGCACCGTAGCACGGCGTTGAACCTACGGAGACTGCATGGGGTGATGGCACGGGCGCGTCTTCTTACGGACCAGGCAGCGATAATTTCCCTGGATGCTAGGATGGCGTTCGACCTGGTTGAATGGGAATATTTATTCGCTGTACTGACCCGAATGGGCTTCGGCCCAAAATATCTTGCATGGGTACGGCTACTGTACACGTCGCCAGTCGCACAGGTGGTTGCGAATGGTCACATCTCACCGCCATTCCCACTGGGGCGGGGAACCAGACAAGGGTGCCCGCTATCGCCCCTTCTCTTTGCACTGGTACTGGAACCTTTGGCAATTCTGCTCAGAGCGGCACCGCTGTTCCGGGGCATCTCCTGGGAGGAAGGATGGGAAGATAAAGTCTCCTTGTATGCAGACGACATGCTTATTTACATGATCAATCCTGCCGAAGGAGTCCCTGCCCTATTGGCAATATGCGATGAACATGGCAGGGCGTCGGGCTACACCCTGAATTGGTCCAAATCCATCTTATACGTACTCCGGGGCCCGGCCCCGTTGTTGCAAGACGACTGTCCCCTAAAGATAACGTCCACCTCTTTTAAGTACCTGGGAATCTTCGTTACTGCTGATGCTAAGGGATTTTATACAGAGAACTTGCTGCCGCCTCTAGTTCGCCTGCGTGCGGACGTTAAATTCTGGGCTACACTGCCGCTGACCCTCCTTGGAAGGGCGGCGCTGTATAAGATGATGGCTCTCCCGCGGTTTCTATATGTGCTTGAGAATTCCCCCTATATCGTGGACCCACGCTACTTTACGCAAATCGCTGCACTGGTATCTGGCTTGTTGTGGAGTAATGGCCCAGCGCGGATAGCACAGGATAAACTGGTTAAGAGCTGGTATGAGGGAGGGATTGCGTTGCCTAATCTTCAATTATATTATTGGGCGTCCCAGCTTAAAATAATTAACCACTGGATACACACTCCACGGGACGATCCCGCTTATAAGGCGGACTGGTCTCAGCTGGGCACGGACGGCATGCTCGCGGTGTTATACAACTACTCGCAAGTTAAGACCCTACTAGGCCCGACATTTCACACAGCAACACTGTGGCACACAGCACAATCGCGTCTGGGCTGGAAGGGCAAAATTACCAGGTTAACACCGTTGTGGGACACTAAGGCGCTGGGAAACTTGAGGTCCTGTAAGGGATTCACACAGTGGGACAACATAGGGATCTCAGTGGTAGGAGACCTTTGGGAAGGGGGCACAGTGCTTACGTTTTCCTAACTCCAACAACAATATGGACTAGGCCCCACGGAGACATTCAGGTATGTTCAGATCAGACACGCCCTCCTACGAGCAATTCCACCTGACACCACACTCCCAGACTCATCACCGCTGGAGGACAGGCTACTGACAGAATTTATGGAACAAAAGGCTACCTCTCTCACATATAAAAAACTAGTTAACAACTTCCCGGACCCCACACAGAAGCTCAAGGAGAAATGGGTTGGGGAGCTGGGCGAAATGGACGAGACGGAATGGAACGAGGCGCTTGCATCACCACGGGAGGTAGGCATATCGGCCAGGTTCCGCTTAGTACAACTCAAGATTCTGCACCGCACATATTACACCAGACCGCTCCTCCATAGAATACAGCGGGCGCCACACCCATACTGCCTCAGGGGCTGCGGGGAGGAGGGTACTCTGCTCCACACCCTGTGGGATTGCCCACGCATCCAGGAGGTGTGGAGGCAGATTATGCGTACTGTCTCCCAGGCCATGGAAGTATCAGTCCTGCCAGAACCCCGTCTGTGCCTGTTAAACATTTGGGAACCTACTGACCTGGACAGGTATGGGCGATTGTGGGTTACGTTGGCTGTCACGGTGGCCAAACGAGATATTGCGCAAAAATGGGGTGCCCCGGAACTGCCTACAGTAGCTGGGTGGATCAGGAACATGGACCTTTTAATGGTAAAAGAAAGGGCAGTATATCTGATGCGAGCTTGCCCCCGTAAGTGGAATAAGGTATGGTCGCCGTGGAACAAATATAGGGGGGAACCATGTACACCATTGCCGGAGTGCCAGGACTCGGAGTCGGAGGAGGATGAAGACTAGATGGACTGAGTCCACACACTGAAAACTGGGGAGGGCTGAGAGGGTGCGGGGTGGCAAAGCTATCTTGGGACCAGTAATGCATGTGTGGAATGGCCGAATGCTGACCGTATACGGAATTACCTATTGCCATGTGATGACCTTAGTTGAGTTAATTGTTTTTGTTCTGCTTAAAATTTGACCTGTTGGGAGCGGGTAAACCTACCACGAGTAAGAACCGTAAGGATTACCATGAGGGACTGTTATGAAGGTATGACTTGAAACCTGTCTTTCGCGGAATCTTCAGAATGCTCCATGCACAAATCAAGGTGGCAACCGTAAGTTGTTGGATCACGACATGTTTTTGTTTCTCCAATTCTCTTGATTGACAATGCCAATGATACATGAGCGAGATGCATGTATGTTTATGTGATTGTATGATATGCCACCTTGACAATAAAGATCTGTTATAAAAAAAAATAAAAAAAAAATAAAAAAAACAGATTTCAACCAGGTCCGCCTTGGTTTAATGTAAGCTTGGCATACAAAGAAAATATGAGGTAGTGTTTCAATCATGTCTCGACAGAAAGGACATAGACTACTACTTGTGTTATTCCATTTGGTGGTAAAGGAATTGATAGGCAAAGATCCTGCCCTAAATTGATGGAATAATTTCCTGTTGCGTGATGACGTGATCAAATCCCAATACCCCTCATATTTGGGCTCGTGTTTTATTTCAAGAAAGGCTTTGGTCAGGACGCCGCTGAAACAAGATGCGAAACGTTTGTTATTAAGTAAGTTCCAGTAGGCTACCTTTAAATTCAGTTTACTTGGGAAAACACTTCCGGTCGGGGGCGGTCCATAGTTGGTCCATACCCAGCTTGCGTAATAGATTTTTGACACAACTAAACCACCCAATTTTACAATTAACGTCCAAATCCCTCACTTCTATCAGGGCCTGGGCATAATGTGTAAGCTCAGGAGTAACCCATATCCTCCTCCAATAGGCTAAAAGCCTGTAGTGTGCCACATCTCTCACTGAGTGGCATCCCAGGTCCAGAAGAAGGTGAACTAGGGGGGTGGATTGATGGAGGCCAACTAAAGACCTTAAAAATCTATTCTGTCCCACCACCAGAGTTTCCAAGTTGGCATATCCCCACAACTCCACCCCATACAAGATTGATGCACCAATTCTTGTGTTATAAATCTGAAGCACAGGAGCTATGGGCTTGGTATGTAAACGTCTACGCTCCTTAAGCAGTGCACCAGAAAGTTGCCCGTGTTTAACAGACAAACAGTCTAATTGCGGCTTCCAAGTCAGCTTTCTATCAATTAGTACCCCCAGATACCCAAAGGTCTCGGTTTGCTCCAATAACACTTCATTCATTTTAACATCACCAATGACTTTTTTATGGTTGTGCAGAACCATATACTTCGTTTTATCGACATTTACAATGAGGTCGTGGTCTGCACAAAATACTTCGAATCTTAGGATGGCACTTTGAAGTCCCTGTCTCGTCTTCGACAAAATTAAAGTGTCATCGGCGAACATAAGCAATGGCGTCTTCACCCCAGCTAAAATCGGAGCATCAGTAGGAAAATCTTTAAAATAATTCACTACCCCATTGATGTATATTGAAAAAAGGGTTGGTGCCAAGACACATCCCTGTCTGACACCCTTTTCTACTGGGAATTTTTCCGTGGTACCACCTGCCATGTCCCATCTGACCTGAGCAAAATTGTCGGTGTGTAACTTTACTAAAAAAGCTATGAGTTCAGTTGGCATACCCAATTTAAGCAGGGTAAGCCACAGCTTATAGCGTGGAACCAAATCAAAGGCTGACTTCAAATCTACAAAGGCAGCGTAAATGAAGCCTCTCCCCAGAGTTACCGGCTGCCAATATATAAGAATAAACTTTAAAACCTGATCTACTTTACTAATGGACTGCCTAAACCCTGCTTGTAAATCAGAGAGGATATGGCAGTCCTCCTTCCAGGCCTGGATTCTGCATAGCAGTACTCGAGCAGAAACTTTTTGGATGCAGTCAATCAGGCTGATAGGCCTATAGTTACTTGGTAGCGAGCGGTCACCTTTTTTATGGATCGGAATGATTATGGCTCCTAACCAAGAACTGGGCAATGATTCCCCTTTTGCGATGGCATTCAACAACAGTTGGATGTACAAAGCCCATGAATCAGAATCTTGTAAGAACAGGTCCGCGGGGATGCAATCTAGCCCTGGAGCCCTGCCTTTCGGCACTTGGAGGAGAGCGTTTTCCACTTCTTTTTTGGTTATATATATGTCTGGGATAGATGGAGGGATAACAAAAACATCTTGGGCTGCTAGACAAGAGGCAAACTGATTTTTATAGTGAGCAACCCAATCTTCGGGCGTCACATAGTTCACCGGGAATATTACTTCGGTCCCCGCTCCCCCACTTCACTATATGCCAAAAAGCAGTCATATCTTTCCTGCTACAAGCGTTGAGTAGGTCAGTCCAATGTGCTTCATCCCAATCCCTTTTGGCCTGTGTCTGGGCTACCTTATAGGCTGTCCTTTTTACTTTAATCAGGCCCCTGTCTTTGCTTCTAATGGCAGCCGCTAGTGATCTGGGGACCATATTACCAACAAGTAGCGATAATTATCGCTAAATAGGCTTAGCGACGATTTTTTTATCGCTGCCTATCGCTGGATATGTTAGTGGAGAAAACATGCTATTAGCAACGTTTTTCTCCATTATGCTAAAATATCCAGCGATAGCGGCGAAATGCTTGAATATTGCTGAGAATACAGCGATATTCACGCATTAGCGACGAAATGCTCTTAGCCATGTTATCCACCTCCCATTGGAAAACATGGCTAAGAACTGGTCTGAGCAGGCGTTGGTTTTTGGCGATAGCGGGAATATTTCCATCGCTACGCCTGCCTTGCTAATAGGCGATAGCGACGTTAGCGACTGCTTTCAGTCGCTAACAGGTTGGGTACGCCCACTTTGCATGTCATTAGCGATAAATATCGCTAACATGCAAAGTGGGCCCCAAACCGCTTGCTATCGCCTAAAAGAGGTCGCTAACATTAGTTAGCGACAGCTTGCTAATAGAGCGATAGAATTATTGCCGCTTAGCGGCCGAAAACGGCAGCTAAACCGGCGATAATTGCCTATCGCCCCCCTTGGTAACTTGCCCCTATATGCTATGCGGCACGAAGATTTATACCACGGAGCAGATTTGTGGCAAGGTTGTATAACTAATTTTTTGGGTTCGGCTGTAAAAAGTCTTTTAAGAGCATTAAAAAGGTGTTCATGGACCTGTACAGCACTAAAGGATGGGTCATCGTGTTCAGCAACATGCTGAATAGAGGCTATGGCGTTACTTACTAATATACTCATTTGATTCAAATGTTCAGCCTTATTCGCCACATTTGACCATTTGAGGCGCCGTAAGTCAGTTGTTGTGAAAGTTTCCACACATTCAACAAATGGTGTCCCACCTTCATCCTATTTTTGGTAACGTCCCCGTATGGAAAGCAGCAAAGGATTATGATCGCTTTCTGGGTGAGAATATACCTTCATGTCTGACAGGTGGGTCCAGAGCTCTTTGTTAATAAAGATATAGTATATGCGACTAGAACGTGCGCCACTAACATATGTCGGCAACCCATTTTTATCGAATAAGGTGCGCCCATTTACAGCTCTCACCCCATGTTCCAAGGAAAAAACCTTTAGCTGTAGAGCCGAACTTGTCCACTTCTTTATTGGTGTTGAATCAATAGAAGGAATCAACCAAGTGGCGTCCTCCTCAACACTAAAATCCATATCATGAGAATCTAGGGGCTCAAATGTGCAATTGAAGTCCCCAGCTATTAATATGTTGTTTTGGCCTCTTTGATGAGTTAAAAAAGCATCAAGCAGTGCTATCGTTTCTGAGGGTTTCCCGCCCTGTAGACCCCTCGAATAAACGTCGATAAACATAAAATCTGGAAAATTACCCTGATGGAACCTAATAATAAGGATATCCCTAGAGTCAATGTAGATTTCCTCTATACTATACTGCAAACACTGCCTAACCCAAATTGTCAATCCCCCTTTGGGCCTTCCCCTTTCACCCTTCTCTGCATTTTTGTAAAAGTTAATATAACCTGAGCGGAGTACCTGGTCCACCGCCCAGGTCTCTTGAATTGACAGAATATCGTGTTCCGCTCAATCAGGTGAAGCAATTTTAGTTGTTAGCCCTGCTATATTCCATGACATAATTTTTAACACAGCACAATCATGGGTGGAGTCTAGGGTGTTTAAGCAAGGGTGTAGACCACTCCTAGTCCCAGAATTAGCAGGAATATTTAGAATAGATTTAGTATGAGATTTTGGGCCGCAAACTAGTGCCCTACTTTCTACCGGTAAATCTGAGTTATTGCACTGTAATGGGGCACAAAGAGCATGAGAGCAAGATCTGTCCGTCAATGGTGAAGACAAAGCTTGCTCAACCGCAGCCAGAGCAACCTCTGGAGATGGTATCACTTCACGAGCTGGCAAACGTCCCAGTCAATCAATTTCTTCCAGGTTGGAGAGCAGATTAAAGCTATTGTGAGTGGGAACATTATATTCATAGAGACCATGGGGATTGTGAATAGGTCGGTGATCATCCACCCTGGTAGTCAGCATTGTGGGGTTTTGGTAAAAGAACCCCAACGGCAAAATGCTAATATCTTCCTCTGTCAAATATCTTGTCCCAGCCCTATCTAAAATAGTTTTCACTATTAGGGGGGACCCGAAGTTCAATACCACACAATCCCCTGAGCTTGTTTTTAGTGATCTCCCAATCCAAGTAGTTCTACAAATCATCTTGAATTCGCGAAATAGATGACTTCCCAACCCAGTTTTGTTATTTAAAAAATGCAGGGCTTTATTCCTAAGCGACACCCAGTGTTCCCCACTTCCTGATTGTAATGGGGGTACCTTAGATAGAATAAAAGTATAGGGTATTGCAGCGGGGAGTAAGTTAAGGGAGTTGTTTGGATTGACCGAACCCCCCTTTACAGGGCCCCCAGTTGTTTCCCTCCCAGGGGCAGTCATCGGGATACTAGAATGTATACTGCTACGATTTAAAAGTGAGGGCAAAACTACAGAATTATGGACAGGGCCAACTACCCTGTCAGGTTGATTAATTGACAAGGGTGGTATTCTGATTGAATCAGTCTGGAAATTACTAGCTACCTCTGGAGGGGCAGATTTTGACAGATGATGTTGTTGCTCAATTTTATCGAGTCTAAGATTGATATCAGACAGCTTGGTAAAAAGAGGATTGAGCAAAGCTGTTAATTTTTCCTCAATTTTTAACCAAGAGGCGAACTTCCAATTGACCCAAAATATCACTAGATAAACCCTGTGCATTGGTCACATTTGTGCTAGGTGTACTATTATTCTGAGTTTCTTGGGTGCTACCTTTGTTGCCTCGTGCCACGCCTCAGGTTTTTGCCACTTTGTTGGCCTGAGTGGTAGTGAGTGGTAAACCACCCGCTTTCCTTTTTTTTGCAACAACAGTTGTGGCACCTTCTCTGCCCTTTACGTGAGATGTTCGCTGGTTGCGTGTAAGGATCTTAGCTGGGGGTGAGGGAGAGAGGGAGAGCACACTAGCTGTATTAGAGGGATCAGCAAACAATGATGTTGGCAATAAAGTGTCCTGCAAGGGTACAGGATTAGGGAGTGGGTCAATGGTTAGCAAGGGGCCAGCAGGAAGAACCTCAGAAGAGATTCGACGGGGCTCCAAGGAAAGTCTCTTTTGCATGATCTCAATTTCATTTAAAATAACAGATTCGGCCCTCAGCAAAAATGCATCGAGGGTACCTACGACCCCTTGCCCCCCTGCCGCCTTTCGATTACACTTGCTCATGATAAAAAAATATAATCAGTCACAGTTAAATATACAAGTTAACAACAATGTTTATAAACTAAAGGCACTGACCAAATTCGCTAGTTTCATCGAATGTCCAGCAAAAGGGGGGTGGCCCTGCCCTGTCTCCTGGCTTCGGCAGACGGGCCCGCTCCCTCGCTGCGGGAGGCTCTGGATGCTTTTAAGCGCCTCCAGGCTCTTCCGAGTGATGGCGTCAGAGGGCGTCAGCAAAGGCTGCTGGGATATGCAGTCCTCCTCAGTAGTCCCCCTTGAGCTACAAACCTAAGGATGGCACAGCCGAAGGAGCGGTGCGGGAGGTTCCGGAAAGACGCTGTCCCCCGTTGTCAGCAGCAGGTAGGGCGAGATACACTCGGTGAAAATGCTGGATTAGCAATAAGTGCAGAGGCTTATTGTCTGTTCCACAAATAATAATATTTTTTATAAAAAAGGCTAAACATTTATTATGAATCACGGCTTGCACCTACAGTACAAGAACATTCAACTAAGAAGGGAGATCTTTATTTGTTCTATTTAATTGGACCTGCTTCAGTTCATCTGATGGCCAGTATTTAATGTTTTAGATTATATATATATTTTGTGTTCTTCTTACCTTTTTGTCCATTGTTCACACTGTAGTGTCCTCGTGCCGCTGTCACTGTCACGAGCCATGCCCTGTGCATTATGACGTCTAAGGGTTCTCTGTTAGAACCTGGCAGGGATGACCGTTGACAGAGACAGTTGCGGCGAGGAACGACTGAACGAAGACGTACCTCGGTGTCAGGGACTTTATGTTAATAAAACAGTTGAAACTTACCTTTGACTCCGCTGCATCTTTACAATTTGGCGACGTTGGGAGCCCTGACACCACTAAGAACCAGGCGTGCTACGGATTCTTCAACGGATGAAAAAATCCATGAGGGTCGTCTTCATCGTAAATACAATAGATTCCTTCGCCATTCCAAAAGATCCGGCAGAAGTGCAGATTCTTCAAGTTCCGTGAGAAATTCTTCTAGATCTACAAATTATCCTGTTGTTCCTGTTCTTTGCAGTCCGAGAGACGAGCAATATTTACAATAATGACCTAATCGCACGTTTGCGGTATAGGATGAAGTATTGAAGATTGGAACATCGGGGCTGAATCAACTATCTTCAAGTTGCCGGTGAGATCAGTTCAGTCTGCCAGTGTTGGTTTTTTTTCGCATTTCAACAAGTTAATGTTGGAATTTCGCTGAGAGGAATTCTCCTCAGAAAGCTCTTGCTGCGCAGTATACCCGCGAACGTCCCTTGTGTGATGCCCTATTACGGAATGACGTCACTGGAACGCACGCGTTAGGAGGTTACTGCAGCGATTTTAATGACATTATCGGCAGATTCTACACGAGTCACTCTTACATGAGACTCGCATAACTTCAAAGGTCAATTTTTGGAATACTATTCCAACGTGTCATTCAGCGGTGATACGCACACCTTAAAATAAATATTTATTCAGTTCATATTTACTGTGTTCAAGACAACTTTAAGCGTTCAGCAGATTCAAGCGTGTCCTGCCTACCGGTGACACGCACACCATTTCTATATACTGCAATATTAATGACTTTTGGAACATCAATAATTACATATAACAGCACGGTGACACGCACACCTAATTTGGTGTATAGTTTTTTTTATTATTTTTTTTATATTATCTACAATAGCAATAATTTTTTTTTCTCTCTAAGGTGAAAACAAAATTGTACTGGAACACAAATCTCTACAAATTTTGAGTGTTACTTACCGTCGATAAGCACAACTTGATTTTTAAGATATATATTCACATTTGTGTGATATTCTATTTGGAACATACAAACATTATATTGCTTTATAAAACTCTTTGTGTTACTTCTAAAATTATAAAATGGTTGGATATTTCGAGCACAAGTAGTAAATAATATTTCTAACACCTTCAAAACAGTGTTATATTTACTATTTCATCTTAAAATTAAATTGTATATAATCATATTAATTTCAGCATGGCGTCAGGCACCATATTGAACCTTGCACATCCCCAACCATTCATTCCATCTACAAGTGATGACGCTATCAAATGGGAAGATTGGCGTGAATACTTTGAAAATTATATTTCAACTATTGAAGAGAAAGAGGAACTCACTCCTGCAAGTAAAAAGAAAATACTCCTCCATTGTTTAGGGGCAAAAGCTATGAAAATATACAATCGCATTAACAAAAAACCCAGGGAAGGTGATGTATACATAATTGCATTGGAAGATTTAACCATGTATTTCAAGCCCACATTTTCTATTTCTGTAAACAGATACAAATTCTTCCAACGCAAACAGGCTCCTGAAGAAACAGCGAGGATTTTGTTGCTGCTTTGAAGAATTTGGCACTCACTTGTAGATTTGGAACATTGCATGACGAATTAATTTGTGACAAAATCGTTATGAAATCTTCAAATAAGAATGTTCAGGAGAAATTATGGGCCAAGGGAGAATTACCACTAGAAGAGGTTATTGAGATTGTCAAATGTACTGAATTAACAGGTAGATGTGCTAAAGCTGTGTTGCAAGAAAAAAAATCCACCTCTGATGAGAAATCCACTATAGCAAAGATCATTCCATCTAAAAATACTTATAATAAATCTCGTTCCAGCAATGTACAAAGGATAGATAATAGTTCTAAGGCAAAATTGTCAGATGATAGGAAATGTTTCAGATGCGGCAGCAGATACCATCTAGCTAATGGTAAAATGTGTCCTGCATTGAAACAAAAATGTTCAAGATGTGGATTGATTGAGCATTTTTCAACAGCGTGTAATAGAAAGCAGAGGAATAGTAGAAATGTAAAAATGGTAGTACCAGAGGAACATGATGAAGCTAATTCTTCGGATGAAAATGATATGAATTTATTTGTGTTAAACATTGATGACACATCTAACAAAAAGAAGAAACCATGATGTCATTTAAATATAGGGGGTGTGGACATCTCGATCGTAGCTGATTCGGGGTCTCCATACACCATTGTGAATGAAAAGGTGTGGTTGGATAAATTTGTACCCGTGATAGGCAAAGAGTTAATAAGTCCAGATATATCCCCAAAAACATTCACGGGGGAACCCAGTGAAATTCTAAGGTTCAGAGAGTTGCAGTTTCAATTCAAAACACGCCAAATGTTAGGTAAATTGTACATATCAAGAGTTGGTCCCTCTGTATTAGGGTGGATCGACCAAGGTGAACTGGGGATAATTCTAGATCCCAACAGTCCTGATCCCGTTCTAGTACTTCAAACTGAGGATGATTATAACAGTTTCATTGTAAAAAGGTATCCCAAAGTATTCTCTGAAGGAATAGGGAAACTTAAGGGATTTGTTCATGAGATTAAACTAAAGGATAATGGTGTTCCCTGCATTCATAAATCAAGAAATATCCCATTTTCTATCATGGGTGAAGTAGAAGAAGAATTTACTAAATTACAAAAGTCTGGCATCATAGAACCTGTTGAGTCTGCCGAGTGGGTTTCTCCCATGGTAATTGCAAAAAAATCAAATGGCAAACTCCGCCTGTGTGTGGACCTTCGTGATCTAAATAAAAACATCTTAATAGACCAATTCCCCCTACCAAGAATTAGTGAAATGTTGTCCTACACAAATGGTGCAAAGTGGTTCTCAACAATTGATTTAAGCTCAGCCTACCACCAGGTAGCACTTCACCCTAAATGCAGAAGTCTCACCACGTTTGTAACACCATTAGGGTGTTTTAGATTTAAAAGAGTACCTTTCGGGCTAGCCTCTGCTGCGGCTATGTTCCAAAGGTTGATGCGCACAATCTGTAAAGACGAAAAAAATCTCCTTATTTTTCAGGATTATATTATGGTGACAGGCAACAACAGAAAGGAACATGATGAAACATTGAACAGAGTGTTGAGTATACTAGACCACCACGGTCTAACTGCTGATGTACGTACATGTAAATTTGCAACCAATGAGGTCACATACTTGGGGCATGAGATTAATAGTAATGGTATAAGACCAAAAAAAGAGCTTTTATCTGCAATTAGAGACGCCCCTCCACCAAAGAACAAGGAGGAAGTTAGAGCTTTCCTTGGCCTTTCTGAATTCTATGCTAAATTTGTACAAAACTTTTCTTCAAAAACTTTTCCATTAAGAGAACTTATCAAACAAAACAACAAATTTGAATGGAGTACTGCTTGTGAAGAGTCTTTTGGTAGAATTAAAAATGATATCTGTAGAGCTCCACCCCTCCAAGGATTCAATCCCTTACTTCACAGCATTGTAACCACCGATGCGAGTGGAACAGGGTTGGGGGCAGTACTTAACCAAATTACAGAAGAAGGAAACGAAGTGACTGTAGCTTTTGCCTCTCACTCAATCACACCTACGGAGGGTAGGTACTCTGTGATTGAGCGTGAGGCACTAGCATGTGCTTGAGGCCTGGAGCACTTTAGGCAATATATATGGGGATATCAAATTACCCTCAGGAGTGACCATAAACCTTTGATCAAGGTACTTTCCACAAAAGGTTTACAAAGTGCATCTCCACGACTAGCACGCATCTCTATGAGGATGCTGGATTTTAATTACAAGGTTGAATACCTTCCTGGCATAAAGAATCGAGTGGCAGACTGTTTGAGTCGGTTACCCTTACCAAACACTAATGAACTTACATCAGTTATAGAATAATTTTGTATTGCAAACATCATTGAGGAGGTAACTTGCATTTCACATTCAGATTGGGACACTGCCATGAAGGAAGATGCCACCCTTCTAGAAGTAAATAAATACATAGGAGAGGGATGGCCCATAAAAAAAATTCAAAAACAATTGCACACTTTTTGGGAACTAAAGGACGAATTATCCTTTGAAGGAGAATTGATACTTCGGAATGGCAAGGTAATACCTCCGACCTGTTTGCGCACAAAACTTCTAGAGATCTGTCATGAGGGCCACCTTGGCATTGGGAAAACCAAAAGTAGAGTTAGAAACTTGTATTGGTGGCCTGGTGTAGATTTTGAAATCGAAAGGACTGTTGTGAACTGTGTGGCATGTGAGAACTCAGACAAGTCTCAAAATACTTTAAGGCCACCCCTTCAGCCACTTTCTTGCCCTTCCATGCCATGGGTCAGACTAGGAATTGACATTTGTGGTCCCATTTGGGAGCATGGAGAACAGCTATATCTCATTGTCCTGGTGGACCATTTTTCTAAATGGCCTGAAGTGGAGGTGGTACAGAACACAGATGCTAAAACCATTGTCAGTTTCTTGAGGAAATTGTTTCTCAGAGAAGGTCTCCCTATTTGTTTAGTATCAGACAATGGCCCACTATTTGTATCCAACATTTTTAAAACATTCCTAAACGTAAATGGCATATCTCACAAGACCACTTCAGTATACCATCCTGCAGGGAATGGTACCGTGGAAAGATTTAATTGCGTGATTAAAGGTGTAGTGCAATTAGCTAACCAAAATGATCTCTCATGGAGAAAACAACTCATCCACAATCTATGGGCTTTTCGCGTGACTCCATGTGAGTCCACAGGTACAAGTCCTTTTGTGTTGTTAAGGGGGAGAACCCCCATCACGAAAGATAGTGTGGATGGGCCACTCCCAAAAGAATTTTGTTGTCTCCAGAAAAGGTGAAAAATAATATTCAAAAATCACGAATGACCAGCAAGAAATACTATGACTCTAAACATGCATGTAAAGAAGTCCACATTCAAGTGGGAGACAAAGTTAGAGTTAAGAACCCCCAAGTTCACTAGTAAGGGGCAGAGTCGCTATTCAAAACCCATGTAGGTCAGGAAAGTTTTCTGTAATTCAGCCCTTTTGAGTGATGGGAAAACTTGGCATTTCTCAACTTTATCCTTGTGTAAGGATGGTGTCGTTACTTCACATTTTCACTGCAATTCTGACAACCAAGATCCCTCCTTTTCTCTAAACTACGATTGGATGCTTGATGGGGATGCTAGTAGGGATTCTAAACCACAGGGGAGCTAGTAATGCTTCTTCTGAGTGAGGATGCCCCTGGTAGTACACCCATTCTAGAAGACAATTGGGGTTGCTCGGATGAGGAACTATCTGGTGTCGACAAGGAGTTTCAAAGTACCAGTAGTACCAACTTTGGTATTGATTGTCATATGGGTGATGATGCCTTGCCTCAAAACAGCTTGTTTCGGAGTGAACCCAGGGTGAACAGGTGTGGAAGAGTTGTAAAGTCACCAGCTAAATTACAGGATTTTGAGTGTGATTAGTTTCTCAGTTTTGTTCCCTCCTTACCTGCTGCTCGCAGTACATTCCTTTATCCATCTGTTCCATTATTGGGAAGGAGATGTGTTGTGTTCTTCTTACCTTTTTGTCCATTGTTCACACTGTAGTGTCCTCGTGCCGCTGTCACTGTCACGAGCCATGTCCTGTGCATTATGAGGTCTAAGGGTTCTCTGATAGACCTGGCAGGGATGACCGTTGACAGTGACAGTTGCGGCGAGGAACGACTGAACGAAGACGTACCTTGGTGTCAGGGACTTTATGTTAATAAAACAGTTGAAACTTACCTTTGACTCCGCTGCATCTTTACATATATTCAATCAATTTTTTTTTTTAAACAAGCAGGATTTGAATCAATGTATGATCATTCTTGCCAATAATGTATTATTGTATGACATCTTCAACAGTGTTAGTGCATCACAACTGGCAGTATATGAATTCTATTACAGGACCGGAGGCTTCAGATTATGTTTCTCAATCTGTACTGCAATAAACACAGCAGCCAATGAAAATTTATATTTTCATAAATAACAGTAAAACAAACTACATTTCCCATGAGTACACATGAGTATAGGCACGCCCCCATAGTCCATAAGAACCCCTTGCGTGCTCCCATCATCCTCTTTCTTTGCTGCTCACAGCAAGAGTTAAGTGCACCTATTTTACTGGTCCCCTCACTCTGCTGTAGCATGGGGATACATTGTTTATATTGAAAGTTTTACTTGTATTGAAGGTTATAGTGTGGTTTATACTGTATTTCAGTGAATGATTGCTTATATATTGGCAAAGTTTCTTTTTTACCTTACAGATTCAGTTGTTAATGGGTGCATTTCATAGGGGCTTGTAGCGCGCCTCCGAGGCGCTCAGGGACTCCGGTTTTGGCGTCGCTGGCTTTCCGCCGGTTTCAGACGCTCTTCTGCCCTCTCGCTTCAAGCGCGTCTTTGTCTACGGTCTCTGACCGGCAGGGAGCCGGTCGCATTAACCAGGAGAGTCCGTTCGCCGGCAGCGCTTCAGCGAGCGTTGGGCTCCCCTCGTACGCCCTGCACGCAGAGACCGGGTGGCTCACGGCTGACGCGTGTGCCCAAACGCGACCAGTTTTGGGCTTCTTTTTAGTAGGATTTGGTTGCGTTTGGGCTGCGCGCCTCGGCGCGATTCCCAAGCTTACACGGGGCGTCTTATTAGGCGTCCTACACACCGGCAGGCTCCCTGTTCGAGCGCCTTCGCTTTTAAGTGCACAAGGTTGTAAAATAAGAGGCCTTAGAGTGAGCACACGCTCTGAGAATATTTGGGCCAGGTCACTGACCACATTGATTACAGCTTTGCTAAGGGGGTTTGGGTAACGTTTCGTTTTGACTGTGTGCTGTGGGCTGACCCCCCCCATTATCCCTCCTGTGTGTGGCCAGTGGGTTACTGTCCCAGTGTACCTTTATTCCATACATTACCATCATGGAAGAGTGGGCCCAGGACCCTGAAGAGTATTATGGTGGAGAGGAGGAAGTTGGAGAAGGACAGCAGGAGGCTGTGCTAGAGGACAACATTATTGAGGCTTTAGACGCCTCAGTCCAGGCTTCCGTGAACAAAGCCATGGAGACTAAGGTTCCTCAAACTGTGCAGCAGGCACTAGCTGTGGCACTTCGCCCTATCAGGAAGCAATTGGAAGGGTTTGCTAAACGTCATGGATATGACAAACCAAAGAAACAGAAGAAGGAATAGGCCCCTTCCCCTGATACTACTTCAAAACCCCAAGATCAGTGGCCGCATTCTCAACCACTGGCATCCCTGCCAGCGTCAGGTACGGCGGAGCACACTTACGCAGGCGGGAAGGCGAAAGCTAAGCGCCCGGCTCCGGTGGATACGGACACTACTACAACCAACACAGACACGGACACAGACACTGATACTTCAGAGGAACCTCCTCCTCCGAAGAAGGCCAAAGTGGCCCCTAAGGCTGCGGCGGACAAGGTCAGCACTCCTTTCACCTTTGACCCGTCAGACATTATGCATCCCCGGTCCTCAGATTGGGTCCCACCCACTGCGGTGTCTGAATATCTTCATGATAACCTGTGAAAGAGCTTCTCTAGAGAAGTCCGTAATCGTTTAAGATCCGAGTGTCCCCGCCCGGACCTGCCTGACAGCGTGGTGGAGACTCCAGAAATCGATGCCAGTATGCTGACCTTCCTGAAAAAATTCTCGAAGGACCCCAAACGTGGGCTCGACCGTGCTTGGCGGGGCTGCCAAGATAAAATGCTCGACGTTGTGGGTCCCCTAGCAAAGATCCTAGAGATGGCTCTGGCGGCCAAGGAAGGCGCCACACCAGTTGATCCGGACATTTTGGCAGGCTGGACTCAGCGCGCTATCTGCCTCATCGGCAATGCGAACTGTGCGATATCCGCAGAAAGGCGCAAATCCTTACTACTTAGAATGGACAGCTACCTGACGGAACTAGCAGAGGCAGAACCAGGCCTCCTGGCGGATGGTCACTTATTCGGAGACCGATTCGTCAAGGATGTGTCCAAATATGTTGGGACATTCACTGCTTTGGATAAAGCTCAGAGCGGTATTAAACGAGCACTCACCCAGGGTGTTTTCAATAGGGCCGGGCGAGGCGGGGGCCGCTCGTCAGGCCGGGGCTAACAGCAAGGCTCCCAGAGAGGTGACTATGGCCGCGGAAGAGGAGAGTGGGATTCCACCCGCGGTGGTACCTTTTACCCGTCCCGCAGAGGCTTCAACAGAGGCCGTTTCCAATCGGGAAACAACAGGGCGAATTTCAAGTCCCAGCAAAAGACAGGTGAGTGTAACAGATCTCTCTCTGTTTCCACTGGGGGGTCGCACACGCCATTGTCTTCCACAATGGCAAACCGTGACTCAGGACGCTTGGGTTCTGCAGACTGTACAAGGGTTTCAGTTGGATTTTTATTCTCATCCGACACAAGTGTCTCCTCCCCGTCCTCTCCTTTTTTCCCAATGAGATCACAGTTTCATAGACAAAGAGGTTGCAGACTTGCTGCAGAAACACGCGATTGTACAATGCCAAGGCGGACCTCGCGGTTTCTGCAGCAACGTCTTTATTGTTCAGAAGAAAGGAGGTGGCAACATGTTAGTGCTCAACCTCAAGGATTTCAACCAGTACCTGACGTACAACCATTTCAAAATGGAAGGTATTCACCTGTTAGCGGATTTGTTACAAGACGGAGATTGGTTAGTCCGTCTGGACCTCAAAGACGCGTATCTGTCCATACCAATTTTTCCTCCACACCGCAGATTCCTGCAGTTTCTTTGGAACGGCCAGTGTTACGAATATTTGGCTCTTCCTTTCGGGCTCTCCTCAGCTCCCTGGTGCTTCACCAAGGTGATGAAGCCAGTGGTGGCTCATCTCAGGGAGAGGGGGATCAGGCTTATAATTTACCTAGACGACATACTGATCATGGCGCAAAGCCAGTCCACGCTCAAGCAGCACTTAGACACAACAACGTCGCTGCTGCAGAGCTTAGGTTTTGTTATCAATCAGAAAAATTCGGTGATGGTCCCGACTCAGGTGATAGACTTTCTAGGGTTCACGATCGAATCCCAGGCAGCACAACTGTGCCTTCCTCAGGCAAAGTTGAGGGACTTGAAGAAGGAAATTCTGAAGTTACTGGACAGCCAGACGGTTACACTCAGAGCGATTGCCAGAGTGGTGGGAATATTGGCCTCATCCATTCAAGCTATATTCCCGGGCCCTCTTCATCACAGGGCACTTCAGCGCCTGAAGATCAAACATCTTCAGAGAGGTCTGTCGTACACGGACTCCATTCCACTGTCGGAGGAGGTCCGAACCGAGTTACAGTGGTGGCTCGGACATGTAGAAGCTTGGAACGGCAGGGCGATCTTCGAATCACAACCAGAGGTGGTGATCGAGTCAGACGCCAGCAGATGGGGCTGGGGCGCGTGCTGCGGAGATATCTCCACAGGCGGCAGATGGTCCACGCAAGAGCTAGATCTACACATAAACTGCTTGGAGCTGCTCGCAGGATCGTTTGCGATCCGCACGTTATCCCCGAGGCAGACATCCTGTTGTATCCTACTGCGTTTGGACAATGTGTCCGCAGTGAGATACATCAACAAGTTGGGTGGCACGGGGTTGTCGCTTCTTGTTCAAATGGCCAAGGACTTTTGGCATTATTGCCTCGAGAATCAGATCTCGGTGATAGCGGAGTACATTCCGGGGCAATCCAACCAAGTAGCGGACTGGAATTCCAGGTACCTCCGGGACTGGACTGGAAGCTGCTTCCCCAGGTGATTCAGTGGTTACAGACAATTTGGGGTCCTTTTCAGACGGACCTATTCGCCTCCAGGCTGACCTATCAGATTCCCAGGTTCTTCAGCTGGAGGCCGGATCCGATGGCGACTGCAACCGATGCCTTTCTCCAGGATTGGTCGCAAGGGATTCAGTATGCCTTTCCCCCGTTCTTGTTGATCCCCAGGTTGATGACACAGGTGATCAGACAACGGGCGGAAGTGGTCATGGTGACACCGTGGTGGACGTCTCAGGCTTGGTTTCCCAAGTTGTTGCAGTGGAGCTGCGATCGCCCACGGTTGCTCCCGGACTCGGAGTGGTTATTGCAGGGCCCTCGTTAGGAGCAGCACCCTCTGCTGTTGGAGGGCAGACTAACCCTGATGGCATGGCGGCTTTCAGGGAACAGTGGCACCTGCCAGGAGTTTCGAGCGAAACTTCGGAATTCATCAAGCAAGCATGGGCACCATCTACCAGGAAACGTTACTCCGCGGCCTGGAAGAACTGGGTGGATTGGTGCGTGGGAAGACAGGTGGATCCCGTGGGGGCAGAGTTACCCCACGTGTTAAATTTTTTGGCGGATAAGGCAGCTGGTGGCCTAGCCTATCGATCGGTCAACAATTTCCGTTCAGCCATTTCTGCGGGGCATGCTCAGATAGACGGGAAACCGGTAGGCATGCGCCCGATGGTTTGTAAACTGCTGAAGGGGATTAGGATAGCTAATCCCCCCAAGCCCAAATATACAGGTTTGTGGGACGTTACGTTAGTCATCTCTTTGTTCAACAGATGGCCTGATAATGCACTTTTATCCAGGAAGCAATTATCAGCAAAGTTGGCCATGCTACTTTGCCTATCAGCATGCAGACGATCTTCGGACGTGAGAGCACTCAGCGTTACAGGTAGAGTGTTTACCCCGGAAGGGGTTTCTTTTACTATTACAGGTCGTACCAAAACAATGTCAAGACACATTCATTATAATGCATTTCCTGATAATGAAAAAGTATGTGTAGTCAAATGTTTAAAAGCATATGAGGAATGTACACAGGCCTTGAGGCCTCAAGGTTGTTCACAGTTATTGATTGCTTTGCAAAAGCCGTTTAAACCTGTGGCGGCTGCCACAATTGCCAGATGGCTTCGCTTCATAATGAAAGAAGCAGGTATTGATACGCAGATCTTTGGTGCTCATTCAGTGAGAGGCGCTATGGCGTCAAAGTCTTATGGTTTAGGATCTAGTATCCAAGACATTATGCGATGTGCAGATTGGTCTTCGGAATCAACGTTTAAGACATTTTATTATAAGCCGGTGGGTGATATTACTTCTGTGGTTTTTAAGGAGCGTTAAACTAGCATAATCTGAAGCCTCCGGTCCTGTAATAGAATCAAAAATTTGCTAGCATTCGCGCCAAGAATTTTCAATTCTATTAAGGACACGGAGGCGAGGATTATCCCACCCGGCTTAATTTACAGTAAATAAGCTTGCCCACCCAGTTATACAGTGATTACGGTGGTGTTATTTCCTTTCTTTCAGGATCAGATAAGAAGTCTGATTGATCGACGACGCACGACAGGATGTTTAGCCTGAAGTCTGGTTTCTTCCATGTTGGATGAGTTATTCATTATTCGAGTTATTGTTGGACTTGGTTCGCCTCAAAGAAAGAGGATGATGGGAGCACGCAAGGGGTTCTTTTGGACTATGGGGGCGTGCCTATACTCATGTGTACTCATGGGAAATGTAGTTTGTTTTACTCTTATTTATGAAAATATACATTTTCATTGGCTGCTGTGTTTATTGCAGTAAAGATTGAGAAGCATAATCCTCGCCTCCGTGTCCTTAATAGAATTGTAAATTCTTGGCGCGAATGCTAGCACATTTTTGATTGACCGGGCGAGCCCCACAGGGACATCTATTGGCAGCCTGCGGTACTGCATCACTACGGTAGACATGTCCATCGGCATAAATGCCTGACGCTGGTGCTGGAAACCAGGGGCCTCATTTATGAAAGCCTTGCGCCACCGGTGCGTCACTTTTTCCCATGTTAAAAGTGACGCACCGGCAGCGCAAGTCCTTCATAAATAAGGCCCCAGGGTTCGAGCATCCTGTGATTCTGGGTAAATCACTTCATCTCCCTGTGTGCCTGAATGTGTAAGTAACCGGTACTCATGTAAAGCGCTTCAATACCTTCGGGTCGAGTTCGCGCTAGATAAAATGAGCAAAAAAACACAAACCGTTTTTTTGCCCCCAAAAGACAGGAAGTCCCCGCGCGCACATATGGTTCACACATCCGCCGCTCCTGACTCGGAAGTTAAATCGACGCTCCTTTTCGGAAACAAACCACCCGGAAGTGCACCATTGCTACGTGTGGAGGGCACGCTTCATATCATATCACCAGAAAGTTATTGAACAGCTGCTTGGTTCGATACCTTCCCGAGATTTTGGGTGATTTTATACCTCTATGCGAGATCTGGTTACGGTTAAGGAGCGTGTTAAGCGGTGGGCGCATTCAATAGACAGACCAGGAGGCAGCAGAGCCGCTTTCGAGTAAGCAGTACAGGCTTAGGTCACAGCATGAGACCCATCTGGGAGCTCTGCAAGCACGGACATGGAGTATTTCTGTTCTGGTCTTACAACCTGGGACCAAGTAGAAACAAATAACATTTTAATTGATCTGAATTCCCGGAGAAAACACAATGCCTCGTGGAGGTAAATGGGTGCAGTACCGCAGGCTGTCGCACGGGGTCCCTGCGGAGCACTAGGGGACATCTAGTGACGGCCAGTAGAACTGCACCTTCACTGCTGACGGTAGAATCTGATACTGCTCGATTCATTCCCGAGCTGTCAAAGCCTGATAGTTTGCAGTATTTTTTCTTTTGTGTGTTATCTGTGATACATTAAATAGGGAGGGAAAGGCGCCAGTTCTTTGTCGAGTTTCAGGTCTGTACTCTGTCAATATCTGCGCTGGCCCTTACTGTTCCAAAACCCTTCCCTGTCTTTTCGTATTTTTCTGCTTGCAGGATTCAAAACTGTAGCTCACCACTTAATTTTGAAAACCATCTTTTTCATAGCGAAACCACGCTCTCCCCGTTGTTGATGCTTCCCTGCGTGGAGAAGGAAGGGAGTTTAATTTTTAAAGCTATTGATATTTCATTGTGTGCAGATGTTATCTTTCCGTCTCCTTTTAATTTCATCTGTGGTTGATAGGCTTGTATCTGCGTTAATGTTTTATTTCTAATAATGATCCTGCAAGGTATAGCCTCTGTTAACATTTTAGGTGATTGTAAAGCAGGTTTGGCTGATATGGCCTTTGGTGCATCAGGCAAAATTACACTAAGAAATATCCGTGCACTGAAGTAAAACATGCAGGGGTAGAATTACCAAGACTGTGCAGAGTTAAACAATGATGCAAAGTCTCTGCTTTGCAGTGCAAATGTTATTTTGCAATGTAAAGGTGCCCTTTTCGAATGCAAATGGTGCTGCTCGCTGCTCTGCTGTCGTTTTTATAAGGATGTAACTGGGGCAGACATTGCAACCACCTATACTTTTTGACAAAAAATTCCAATCTACTAAGATTGGCATATTGAGCTTTGCCTCCTTGAAGCAGGCACTAACTTAGAGAAGTGTTTTTATTTCTCTAAAAAAATCACTCTTTGTATGTGTACTGTACTGTGCAGCACATATTTAATTTGTGTCTGCATAGAATTTTGAACTGGAAGTGTATGCTTCTAGTACAAATCCTAAGCTAGACATTACACGCTCACCCCTTTGCGCCATGGTGCAACGGTTATGCATGACATTAGGCAGCTTGTTTGGGCACCCATTCACGGAATGACAGCAGCATTCAGGGGCTTATTTATGAGCCCATGCGTCACTTTTGCGCCGCCGGTGCGTCACTTTTTCTGACACACCAGCGGCGCAAAAAATGTGCCTTGTTCCACCATATTTTTAAAGTGACGCATCTAGGTAGATGCGTCACTTGTAAACCCCTGCGCCACATTATACCTGCACCAGGTATAATCTATGCAGGGGGAGCGTTCCGACGGAAGTACGGGTCATAGAAGTGACGCAGTGAAATCTGTAAGATTTCACTGCGTGACTTCTAGGACGCAAATGCATCAATATCTTACGCCTGCCTCATGACAGGTGTAAGACTGACGCAGGCACATTTCACATGGGACTTGCCCATGTGTAATGACCCATTGCTAGAGTTTCGTCACTTTTGTGACACACTCCAGCAATGCGTCATTTTTGCGCCTACAGATACGTCAGAAATACTGACGTATCTGTAACTCCTTGCGACATGATGCGTCATACTGTAAATATGATGCAACATTGGTGTCGCAAGGAGAGCGCAATGAAAAGTGATGCATCGCTGTTTTCTCGCAGCGATGTGTCACTTTTCATAAATGAGCCCTCAATTTTGTTTAACAAATATGGCCCTGTACTGCATTTTTCCCCATGATTGATGCTGTAACATTGGTTTCTGCTTTGCTTTGTGCCATAATTAATGTTTGTCGCTGAGTAAATAATTTTCACTGATAAAAGCAGTTTGGAATGTATACATGTGCCATATTCACCAAACAGGGGCATAAAAGGAAAAAATCCAAGACACAAAAAACCAGAATCACCTGCATGGATGCGGAATGTGAACAATAGGGGCAATAGGTTGGGTCCTTGGTGGCTCTGACAAGGAGCTTACATGTGAATCCAAAGTCATTCATCTGTTTTGCAATTAGATGTTTCAGGGGCTCCCTCTTGATGTCTATTATTGCCATAGTTTTACCTTATTGTTGGACTCAATCGCAAAGCTGTACCAACTTTTGCTACCAGATTTTGAGTTTTAAAAGGAGTCCTTAAGAATAAGTGCTGACTTTTTTTTGATGTTTTTTATCTCCTAGTACATTCAATTCTAGGGGACAATCAGCAACGCTTCCTTGGTTTAAGGCAGAGTTAATGCTGCATGCTTTTCTCCTGCTCGGCTCCTGAAGCCCTGCATGAAAATAGCACGGTACCCTCCTTAGATGGCCACTTTCACATCCCAAAAGGCTAACCGATGTGTTAGAAGGACCCTGACTTGATGTCAGGAAAGCTGAAGCTAGGGTCGCAGGTGCAAATTCAGGAGTTACTTTGCAGCTCCTCCTTGGCCTAGATGTCTGATTTAATTTTGACAGTTTAGCATCAATGACTATACTGTGGGAGGCTAGGGTCTGAAACAAGCCAATACAAACCTCCAGTCTTTCCCACTGAAGGGAAATACCTCTACCCTTGTAGTTGGCTACAAAATGGTGTAAAAATGACCACAAACCTTGCAGAGAATAATTTTATTTTATTTGTCTTAACCTACAGGGTTAAGCTTGGATTGTCTTGACCTTGATAGGCAGTTTCCTTAGCTGAATTTATGAGTAGCTGAACTGATAGGTAATTAGTACAACGATTGAACCTACAACCGACTCTAAGCTGAGCACATCAATCATATAGTCCCATAGAGAGTTGAGTCCTGTGCCAGCCAACCACGGGATCTGCTGCAGCTCGGTCCCACTGGAAATCCAGAGACGAAATTCAATACATAAGTGGAGGCAGCACCAGGGATGAAGTCACAAACTGGTCACTTTATTTCAAAAGTTCTTTATTGATCTTCATAATAACACTGGACAACAGCCAACGCATTTCGTTCCTGTAAAAGGAACTTCCTCAGGGCAAAAAATGTGTAGACTTGTAGGATGGACCCAGAGTTATGGCCTTGGACATGATAATCCTGATCTTATTTTGTATCACAAAGTCCAAGATCTCTATAGTATCTGTGCATGGGTGCAGTTCAATAATCTCTTATGCAGGCAAATTCTTCAGGCTCACCAGAACCCAGCCTGTGTCAAAATACTATAAACTAGGAACTATATCTAAGTATGGTAGTCCCGCAGTGTATGTGGCCACTTCATGTCAAGGCCAAAGTTAGATTGCGACAAATTTAAAAGTAGTAATCGACAGGAGGAACAGGTAAAGATACAGTAGTCCACACCATAACGGTAGTTTTTACTGTGGGTCCTCTATTTCGGTTTGTGGCGGGGGGATGTGATCGGTGAAGCATTATGTCCATGACCTCTTTGCAGTGCCCCCCATGATCCACGGGTATGCCTCCCAGTCTGCTAACAGCGCATTTAATCCCATGAAGAATTTATCTTGGTCAAAGTATGGGGCATATAGGCTACCCAGTATGACATGTGATCCATCGAGTATCCCATGGAGAAGTATGTAGCTGCCCTGTGTATGTCCACTCGCCTTTCTAGCTCCACGAACGGGACCCCATGTCTGTTCCAGATCACTACCCCCCTAAGGAGGGCGGAATAATTGGTGGAGAATATCTGCCCTTTCCATTTCCTGTGCATCTTTACCTCTTCCGTCTCTGTGAGGCAGAGCTTTCCAAACTCTGTGTCACGACACAGTACTGTGTAGCCTGCCATGTGTGGGTGTGTTGCCCGATGACATCTGCGGATGGCAGATTAGGATGAATGCTCTCTTGGGCGTTTGCATTAAGTGATGCAAAACACGGAGGAAGGAGAGGCGTTAGGCGAATGCGTGGCCTCGTTCCCTTTGCGATGTGCGTTAAACGCCCAGTCAGTCCACGGAGCCGCCTTCGCTCGATCTCCATCCCAGGCGCTTGGAACTGTAAGTTCATACATTTAAAAAACTCTGCATTAAATTGTATCCATGTGCCCCGTAGAAACAGAGAACCCTGTGTGTCTCTGGTTTTCCGCAACTCTATGGCCCAGGGTAATTGTTTCTTCTCACACGCTGAGTGTTTTGCCTAATTCAAAGCCCCCCGCCCAGCCCCCACCCCCATCTTTGCAAACTACGAGGGCAGAGTCATTACTAACTTGACCAATATCACACGATTTGTTAACACTGGGAACTAACACTCTAACTCAGGTTTCGTAGGGCCTACAATTTAAGCACTTTTAAACCAAAACCCCATCCTCTGTCATGAACACCTTGGGGCAGTAGCTTGGAGATTGAGGAACAAGCGTGATTGTCTTTCAACAATAAATGCAATTGCGTATTCACAGCCCCCTCTCCCCCTAAAAAACACCAGCTCCCCCCCCCCATACCTTGAACTCTTGTAACCTCCTGTGACATCTGAGGGAAGCCCCAGCGGGGAAGGAGTAAGCAGGAACAGGGGCGAGGAGGGAGAGCTTTCTCACAACACAGCCCGAGTTTGGAAAGCTGTGGGAGATATGACATGATTTTACTAGGGCTAGGCAGATTAACTGTCTGCATATTACAGGTTTGTCCTGGGGCCATTCCCGTCCCTCAGCCCTCACAGACTTGTGGGGGTGACATTTTTATTCCTCGTCATTTTCAATCCTCTCACAGCACAGTATTCACTTTCTGCTCTCTGTGTGCTGTAAAAGAGGTGTCTGTCCCTGACCAGGAGGGAGGGGCAGATGCCCTGGAAGGGGTCCTACACTTTGCAAGGTCAGTGCTCCTTCAGCTTTGGAGTCGACAATACGGCAGTCTTAAATTAAACAAACCTGAATAGGTGAATGGATGCCATGCTGGGGTCCCGTCTGGGAATATGCCCTTGGTTTTTAGTTCTTCCGTTGAGCACATTTGATTTGACTGTGCTCACACATTGTCAAACCACTGAACAGAGACACAGGGAGAGTAGGAGCTGCCCAGGACCAAAGTGCCAATATTAGCAACATACCCCTCCTGCAGAGCACAGCAATCTCATAATAAATAACACACAAGACACATTGGGGCATATTACCAAGGGTGGCGATATTGAATTATCGCCGCTTTAGCGGCCGTTTTCGGCCGCTAAGCGACGATAATTCCATCGCCCTATTACCAAGCTGTCGCTAACACCAGTTAGCGTCAGCTTGTAGGCGATAGCGAGCGGTTTGGGGCCCGCTTTGCATGTCAGCGATATTTATCGCTAGTGACATGCAAAGTGGGCGTACCCAACCGGTTAGCGACTGAAAGCAGTCGCTAACCTCGCTATCGCCTATTACCAAGAAAGGCGAAGCGATGGAAATATTCGCGCTAAGCGTGAATATCGCCAAACGCTAACGCCTGCAAATACCAGTTCTTAGCCATGTTATCCAATGGGAGGTGGATAACATGGCTAACAGCATTTGCACGCTAAAGCGTGAACACCGCTGGTTTTCCAGCGATATTCACGCTAACGCCTGCAATATTATCGCTTTTGAGATAAACGTTGGTAATAGGACGTTATCTCAGCAAAAATATTGGGCGAAGCGCGGCGTTAAAAAAACTAACGCTAAGCTCAGTTAGCGATAAATATTGCTAACTGTTGGTAATATGCCCCATTGTTTGTTGTAGAAAACATTGCTGCAGGTTTTATTTGCATAATAAATATGTGTCCTTGTGTAACTAAACTGGTGCTATGTAAAGCGCTCTGATGCCCGATATCTTCGGCTCTAGTTCGTGCTATATATTAACCATACAATATATACATGTGTTGACGCAGTCTTTCACACGAGTTATCTTTTTCAGATTGCGCACTTCATGCATGAAACGACCTACAAACACGTAAGTGTTTTTCTCGAATACTGAACCCTTTGGGTTAAGGTTTCTCACAGAACGGGTGCTTGGTCACATATTGACACGACACACACCACAACAGTTTAGAACTAATGTATATATTGTATGATGTTTTGAGATTATGTACCCATGCTATACACCTATGCTATATCCTTGTGTTCACAGAGCTCCCGGAAGAAGGGCAAATATGCCCGAAATGCATAGGAGCTACATAGAAAATGAAAAGCAATTTGAATTTGTTACAATCAAGTGGGAAACATGATATAAAAACGACATAAAGATGAAAAAATCTTCTAATAAATTCATTATGAAGTAATAAATGAGTTCATATAAATATCGAGTGGAGTCCAATCATTCGAACCAAAGGTGTGCCCTACAGAAGGAGGCTTCCAAATTGATGGTAGCACTACACATGTTGAATTTCTCATCGACGTGCAGGGACGGACACGTCACTTTAAAGGAGCACCCAAATTCGTCAAACGTTAATTACTTATACATAAAATCAAATCAAACCAAATAAATAAGCATCGCAGGCTGTGCACCCACCGCTCGCTTGTTCATATATTCATCTTTACCATCGATTTATTTTTTGACTCTGTTCAGTGCTCTGTTGCCTTATTAGACTTAAAAGCTTTGCAGTTTCAGAGAGCTCATCTCATTCACTCCCATGTGTTAGCATCAACCCCCTTAGGTGGTTTGGGCTCGCTCACTGCACTCGCTCGCATTACCGTGTCACAAGATGAAGATTGTCTAAAAGGTGTGTCACCAACATGCAAAGTTTGGAAAGCTGTGCTGTGAGGTGTGATTCCTGCAGAAACACTATTTGCGCCTTACGCCTTACCAATTGTGCGTGGACTCTGCTTCTGCACTGAACCTAGGCCCCTCACGTTCCAGGTGATTAAGTTATAGGAGCCGAGCATGTGCACTCAATAGCGTCGATGTTGGTGTGTGTGTCTGTAGTGGAAAACAAAGGCGTCAGTTTAGAACATGTCATCAGTCGAGTGCCATTGCCCCTCCCAATTCTTTTTGAACTATAAATACAAGGTCCAGCCAGCAAACTAATAACACGACTTTGAGAACTCTTACATGGTGCATACACTTTTTGGGGGTCATTGCCTGCACCTACCATCGTGTGTTGTCTTCGTGTACGAGTTCTGCTCAGCAGAGCCTGGATTTTCTTGCCCTTGATATTCAGTTTCCTTAGCTGGATTTAACTTGACAGTTTAGCATCGGTGAGCACCATGTGGGAGGCTAGGGTCTGGAAAAAGTCAACACAAACCTCCAATCTTTCTCACTGAAGTGAAAGAACCCAACATTTGTTGTTGCTTACAAAGTGGTGTATACATTACCCCAAACCTTTGAGAGAATAATTGCTTACAGGGTTAAGCTTGGATTTTCTTGACCTTGATATGCAGTTTTATTAGCTGGATTTATAATCAATCAATCAATCAGGAGTTTGTAAAGCACAGCTACTCACCTGTGAGGGTTTCAAGGCCCTGAACTGAATGGCAGAAATGATTTCTCTGAACTCCACAGAATATCCGTGTTGAATCCTGCTAGATGGGTTTGATGAGCCACCTGTACCACCTGGGGCATTCTTGAAAGGGAGAGAACCAGAGGCTAAGTCAATTTTTGAGGATCCCCTGTCTGGTTGCAGAAGCACCCTACTTTTGTCATACTAGACTTCTTTCTCTTGGTTTTATGTGGGTACAGTGCCTGCTTCAAATTGGATTTTAGTGTTCGATGTGTGAAGAAACCAGAATTATCATAGTATACTCCCCACACACACTCCCAGCTCTCAGTGCCCAAGTTGAGTGTTATCAAAGACTTTTACCATCTTGGTTTTGCCCTGACACACTGCATTGTTGGCCTCTTTGTAGTATGGTAATCAGGGACTACTGCAAAAGTAGGTACATCTACACCTGGTAACCTTTACCCGTTGGTTAGGAATGGGCAAGGAATTACCCCGTCCACTAGGTCTTGTCAGGCATAAATGTGAAATATCTTGGCACCCATTTCAGAACCCTTTCTGGACCTGCGGAAGATCAATAGAGGATTGGACCTGCTGTCTGTGACCTGAGAGGACCTCGGACTAACTGGATCTACTCCCTCTTGTATCAAGGACAAAGAAGTGAACTCCAAGTGGACCCATTTGGCTTATCTCCTGGGTGGCCAAAGGACATCGAGCTGCAAGAGCCCTTTTCTTGGAAGTACCCAGCTGACCAGAGCCAACTTTACCTGGCCTCGACCCTGATGTTGGCCTGTGCCTGACACCATGTGAGTCTCTAAATGACTCTCCTGAGATTCTGGGGGGCTTTAGAAGTGTACTCCTGTGGTTGATAGGCATTTAAAAGACTACAGGCCTCATTTATAAAGGAATTGGTGCAGGGCAGCACAGCAATTCTTCTTGCTGAACTATGATGCCCTACCCCAATGTGAAAGGGGGCAATGCACCGTATTTATGAAATATCGTGCATTCCTGTCCTTTCCCCCATTGCTGGCACACAGTTTTCTGCCTAGAGCTAACGTCCGCACATTTGCACCACGATGCAAAGGTGCTTCATGGCAGGCAGAATTGTTTTTGTGTTGGAAGGGGCACCTTCCTGCACAAACACAATCCAGAGAGGTGATTTCCTCGTTCTATGTGTGTTGCAGAATGCTGCATCTATGGATAGAGGAAAGAACGAGGAGAAATAAAAACATTTCTCCTTGTTACATCTGCTCCAGGGAGGCGTTAGGTTTTGGCACTCCCCTCTGTTTATGTGATTTTTAAATCTGGGCCAGTGTTAAAATCCATGTGTGTTGCGTTGCTTTACCCCACTGAGGCCATGCAAAGCTACGCAGGGTGGCTTTGCGTCGCCTCATAGATATGATAGAGTGACCTGCACCACCGGAGCATCAAGAGAGTGATGCTCGAGCGGAACAGGCCTCTTGTAAATAATGTACATGCCGTGGGCCATAATGTGAATGAAAATAAGGTGCTACCTAGTTCTATAACTTAGAAAACTTTGATTAGCAATAACTGCAGAGACTTATTGTCTGTTCCACAAATAATACTTTTTTTTGTAAAAAAGGTGAATACCATTAATTGTGAATCACGGCTTGTACCTACAGTACAAGGACATTCAACTAAGAAGGGAGCTTTTTATTTGTTCTATTTAATTGAGCCTATTTCAGTCAGTCCTGTCAAGTATCACGCATCGGGCGTGACACTAACGCATTTCAGTGCGGTGTTCCCGCATCACCGCACTGAAATGCATTGTCACGCATTTTTTACAGCGCTGAAACGGACTACCTTAACCTACACCAGATGCTAGCGCGACCGCTGGCACCTCTGACACCTGTGTACCCGCCGTGCGCCTGGCCCGGGCCACTTTCACATCCCAAAAGGCTAACAGATGTGTTGGAGGACCCTGACTTGATGTCAGGAAAGCTGAAACTCTAGGCCCAGGTGCAAATACGTAACAGCCCCTCCTGGGCTTAGATGTCTGATTTAATTTTGACAGTTTAGCATCGGTGACCACCATATGGGAGGCTAGGGTCTGGAACAGGTCAACACAAACCTCCAGTCTTTGTCACTGAAGGAAAATAATTCTGCCCTGTAGTTGCCTACAAAGTGGTGTAAAAATTACCACAAACCTTGCAGTGAATAATTATCTCCTCGTCCTGTCTCCCCGTCCCATTCCTTATCAGTGAGCAGCTAGTCTGTTCCACAGAAACCTATAGCCTAGCTGAACTGTTTGCACGCCCCCCAACATGGCGTCACTATCACGTGACAATAAAGGGGGAAGTGCATCACCGGAACATCCTGTTCTTTTTTTTCTGCCTGCACGGTTTGCCTGGATGCCTGGCTGAGCTCGGGGTAAGTTCCCTGTTTTTTATTTGTTGCTTTATGTTGTTGACGGCCTGCCTTAGCGGCCGCCTTTTGTTGTTACTGTATTTCCCCCGCGCTGCCTCCTTTGCCGGTGTTTTTGCGCGGTTCGCGCTAGCGGCCACCTATACTTAGCGCCCTCACCTGTTGGCCCTCGGCCTGCTTCAGCGGCCGTTTTTTGGTGTTCTCCCGGTCCCGCTGCGTCCTGCTTTAGCGGGCAGGGATGGCTGGGTTGGTGCTGCAGCGCGCATGTGTTTTTGGCATTTATAGGGGCGAATTCTGGCGGCTGGTTGTATTTTTATGCCGGCCCCTTTCCTATGATCCCACGGGAGCTCGGGTCCTCGGGACTTCGTGATTCTATAAGTGGGGTCCTTACTTTCAGGTTTTTGTCCTTGGTGTGTGCCTGTATTTGGTGCTTGGGACTTGGCTTGTTGCTGTCATGGCCTTTGATGCCTCTACCTCTGCTGCCCCTCTTGATGCCCTGTGCCTGATTATTAATGAGGCTGTGGCTGCTGCATTCCTGGCTAGGGACGCGGTTGGACCTCCTCCCAAGATGCCTCGTGGTTCCTTGGTTCCAATGGCTGCTCCTGATGATGAGTTTGGTCCTGATGAGGATGAAGGGGTCCGTGGGTGCTTTGTTCAGGGTGCTGAGCTCTCTGACCTGTTCGCCCATGTGCGGGGCAATTTGGGATTTTCTCCTCCTGTTGCTGATGTTCTGGAGGATGACTTCTTTACGCAGTATGTCCAGCCTGCTGCTGACTCCTTTCCTTTGCACGGGGCTGTGCGCAAGGTGCTGGCTCACGAGTGGAAGGAGATGGTCAAGTCCGCCTTTCCTCGTTTCCTGTCCAAGCGTTACCTTCTGGAGGGTTTTGCTGCGAAAGTTGAAAATTTGATGGCTGGCCTTTCCTCTCAAGGTTTGGTAATTTCGGATGACGCCCTTCCTGCGGACGCTGTGGATAAGCGTGTTGAAGGGGCGGTGAAGCGTTCTTATGCTGCTTCTAATTTTTCTGTCCGTGCGACTGCCTATTCTAACTACATGGTCCAGTTGCTCCTCAAGGATTTTCAGTCTCTGTCCATTCTGTTGCAGGACGGAGAGGATGCCACGCCTCTTTTGTCTTTGATGGAGTTGCAGGTGCTGTACTTGTCGGATCTTTCTTTTGACAATTTGGGGGCGGCGGCGGCTGCTACTGGTGCTTCCATCGCTGCCCGTCGTCATATATGGATGCGTTCATGGAAGGCTGAGTCTTCCCAGAAGTCGGTCCTCCTTAAGTTGCCCGTTGAAGGTTCCAAGGTCTTCGCTCCCCAGCTGGAGGATTTGGTCAAGCAATCGGCGGAGAACCGCAAGCTGGTGGCTCCGGTCCACCCTCCTAGGGGGCGTGGGTTTGGCTACTGTCGCGCTTTTGGGCCTCCTGCTCGGGGCGCTTCTCAACCCTTTCGTGGCAGGGGTCGTGGCCGGGGGGCCCCTGGAGGTGCCAAGCCCCGGGCCACTGCCGGTGTTGCCGCCACCGCTTCCTCCTCTTCCCAATGACTGTCTGCCTTTGCTAGTTGGTGGTCACCTCCAGTCCTTCCGGTCCCAGTGGTTGTCTGTTCCGGATGCCTGGGCGGTTCAGACTGTGTCGGAAGGTTGCCGGATAGAGTTTTCCTCTCCTCCTCCTCCAGTTTTCGTTCGGACTCCCCTGCCCCGTCTTCCTCTGCGACGTGAGGCATTGCTGGCAGGTGTGCGGCTTCTGTTGGTAAAGAATGCTGTTGTGGAAGCTCCTCCTCTGGAAAGAGGCGAGGGTTGCTATTCGATCCTCTTTCTGGTCTCCAAGAAAGATACTTCGGATCTTCGTCCTGTTTTGGATCTGAAGCGGGTCAATCGCTTCGTTCTCCATCGTCCATTCAAGATGGTGACTCTGCAGTCCATCCTGCCTCTGGTGCTTCCAGGGGGCTTCCTGGCGTCCCTGGACCTGATGGATGCATATCTGCATGTCCCTGTCCATCCGGCGGACCAGCGGTTTCTCCGGTTTGCTGTGGGGGACCTTCACTACCAGTTCCGGGTGCTCGCGTTTGGCCTTTCCTCGACGCCCGGGTTTTCACCAAGCTTTTGGCTCCTCTGGTGGGTATTCTTCATTCCAGGGGGCTACAGGTGTTTCCCTATCTGGATGACTGGTTGATTATCTCTCCTTCTTTTTCTCAGGCTCTGTCAGGTATGGACCAGGTGTGTCTTCTCCTGGGTTCTTTTGGGTTCCTCATCAATCACCAGAAGTCCTCCCTGGTGCCCTCCCAGTCCCTGACGTGCCTGGGGGCTCTCTTCTGCATGGACCTGGGCATGGTGTTCCTCTCCCAGGAGCACCAGTTGACTTTGTTTCGTCACCTTTCTTGGCTTCCAGTCCCGGGTGTCTGCCTGTCTCTGGTTACGGAGTCAGGGGGAGATGGCGTCCACTTTGCATATCCTTCCTTGGGCCAGGCTACATCTGTATCCCCTGTTGCATCATGTCCTGTCGCACTGGGATCCTGCCTCCCTGGACTACAAGACTCTGATACCTGTCACTCTGGGGATTCGGGCGGCTCTCAAGTGGTGGTTGTCCCCTCAGTCTCTTTCCCAGGGGTTCGATCTCCTTCCTCCTCAGTCTGTGGTTGTGTTGTCCACGGATGCCAGTAACTTGGGTTAGGGTGCAGTTCTGGGTGCCTCCAAGGCTCAGGGTCAGTGGTCCCGTTTCGAGTCCCTCCAGTCCTTGAACTGGAAAGAGTTGAGGGCAATTTGGTTGGCTCCTCTCCTTCGGGGTCGGGCGGTCTCGGTGCAGACGGACAACCAGATGGTTCGTGCTTATGTGAATCGCCATGGGGGCATGTGTCGTTCTCTGTTTCTCCTGTCCCGGAAGATCGGACTTTGGGCCGAGTTGAGTCTCTTGTCTCTGACGGCGGTCTATCTTCCGGGGAAGGAGAATGGGCCTGCGGATTCTTTGAGCAGGGTGTTCCCCTCATCGGTGGTCCTGTGTCTGTCCCCGGATCTGTTCGGTCTGATTGTCCTCCAGTTCCGCCGTCGTTGCTGGATCTTTTTGCCTCGGAGGATTCCGCCCTTCTTCCTCTGTTTTGCAGCATCGTTCCCTCTCGGTTGGCGTGGGCCACCGATGCTTTCTCGATTCCTTGGTCGACAGGGCTGCTGTTTGCCTTCCCTCCATTTGCCTTGATTCCGCGAGTCCTCCGGAAGATTCGGTTGGATCGGGCGGAGGTTCTCCTGGTGGTGCCGGAGTGGTCTCGGCAGTCTTGCTTTCCCCTTCTGCTGACCTTTTCTGTTTGCCCACATTGGAGGTTTCCCCTGTGTCCCTCCCCTCTGTGGGCTCCTCTTCTCGGGATTGCATCCCTGCGCCGCCTCCGGCTGGGGGTTTGGCACTTGAGAGGTTGAGTTTGCTGGGTCTGGGTTGTTCAGTGGAGGTTGCCCAATGTCTCCAGCTGTCTCAGCGCCCTTCCACCTTGAAGTCCTATGCCCGTCACTGGAAGAATTTCTCCTCCAGGTGTCTTGGGATGGGTCTCTCTTCTGCCTCCTGTGAGGCTGTGAGGTTGTTGGACTTCTTGAGGGATGGTTTCGTCTTGGGGCTTGCGGTTTCTTCCCTGCGGGCGCAGTGGACTGCCATTCTTGCTTTTCGGGGTTCCTCTGTGTCCTCTGTCTCTCCGTTGGTGTCTCGCCTTCTGAGGAGTTTTTTTCTTCAGCGTCCTGTTTCCCATTCTCCTGTGCCTCCTTGGGATTTTCCCTTGGTTCTCCGGGCTTTGACGGGTCCTTCTTTCGAGCCTTTGGACTCCATGGCCCTGAAGTTCCTTTCTGCTAAGGTTCTTTTCCTGGTGGCCATTACTTCTGAGCGGAGGGTTGGTGAGATTGGGGCTTTGATGGCTTCTCCCGCCTTTTTGCGCTTTTGCGCTGACAAGATCATTCTCCACCCGAGTCAGTTCTTTCTGCCTTAGGTGTTGTCTTCTTTTCACTGTCAGGAGGATATTGTTCTCCTGATGTTTTTTCCGGATCCTGCCTCTCCTGAGGAGGTGTTCCTCCATTCGTTGGATGTGCTGAGGGCTTTCCGCATCTACTTGGAGCGTACGGCTGGTTTCCGTAATGTTGATTCCTTGTTTGTCACCTATGGCCTCTCGGGGCTGGGTCTTTGGCCTTCTTTGTCCACCTTGTCTCGTTGGGTCAGGGGTGCTGTGGTTTCTGCTTACGATTCTGCCCGCTGTCCTCTCCCTTCTTCTGTTCAGGTTAGGTCGACCAGGGGCGTTCCATCCTCCTGGGCCATGTTCAAGGGGGCCTCCTTGAGGGATATTTGTAATGCTGCCACTTGGGCTACTCCCCATACGTTTGTTTCCCATTATCAACTTCAGTTGGGAATGGCGGCCTCTGCTGCCTTTGGGTCTCATGTCCTGTCTGCGGTACATGGTTTGTGATGTGTACTATTTCTGTTGATTAAAATGGACCTGTTTTTCTCGCACCTTTTGGTCTGTTTTTTTCTTACAATCACCGTGTGCTTGGATAAGCGCTCACTGATAAGGAATGGGACGGGGAGACAGGACGAGGAGGTCATGCCCGGTTACTCACCGGTAATATCCATTACTCCGAGTCCTGGTCTCCCCGTCCCATTCCTGAGCCTTTCCCTCCCTCCCTGTTGTGGGTTTTGTTTGGGTGATTGTCTGTTTTCGTTCTGGGTTTTCTTTAGTATTCTCAGGATGTTCCGGTGATGCACTTCCCCCTTTATTGTCACGTGATAGTGATGCCATGTTGGGGGAGGTGCAAACAGCTCAGCTAGGCTATAGGTTTCTGTGGAGCAGACTAGCTGCTCACTGATAAGGAATGGGACGGGGAGACCAGGACTCGGAGTAATGGATATTACCGGTGAGTAACCGGGCATTGTCTTTTATTAGTTTTTAACCTACAGGGTTATGCTTGTATTTTCTTTACCTTGGTATGCAGTTTCCTTAGCTGGATTTTATTTTTACAGTTTAGCATCGGTGACCACCAGGTGGGACGCTAGGGTCTGTAAAAAGTCAACTCTAAACCTCCAATCTTTCTCACTGAAGTGAAAGAACCCAACATTTGTTGTTGCTTGCAAAGTGATGTATAAATTACCCCAAACCTTGGAGTGAATAATTGTCTTTTATTGCTCTTAACCTACACGGTTAAGCTTGGATGTTCTTGACCTTGATATGCAATTTCATTAGCTGGATTTGTAATCAATCAATCCGGAGTTTGTAAAGCACGGGTACTCACCTATGAGGGTCTCAAGACGCTGAACTGATAGTTAATAAGCATGAACCTCTGCCAGCTAGCAGCCTGTGCTCAGTTTGACTAGGTGTTAAATAGCTTCCATGAGCAAACAGTAGGCAGACCTGAATGGCAGTGATGATTCCTCAGAACTCCACAGAATATCTGTGTCGAATCCTGCTAGATGGGTTTGAAGAGCCACTTGTACCACCTGGGGCATTCTTGAAAGGAGAGAACAGGATGCCCAGTTAATTCTTGTGGATCCCCTGTCTGGTTGCAGAAGCTCCCTGCTTTTGTCATCCTAGACTTCTGTCTCTTGGTTTTATGTGGGTACAGTGCCTGCTTTAAACTGGATTTTAGTGTTTGATGTGGGAAGACACTAGAATCATCATAGAATACTCCCCGCACACACTCCCAGCTCAGTGCCCAAATTGAGTGTTATCAAAGACTTTTACCATCTTGGTTTTGCCCTGACCCACTGCATTGTTGGCCTCTTTATAGCATGGTAATCAGGAGCTACTGCAAAAGTAGGTAGATGAGCACATCAGAACTTTTACCCCATTGGTTAGGAATGGGCAAGGAATTATCCAGTTAACTAGTTTATTTTAGGCATAAATGTGAAATCTTTAGGCACCCATTTCAGAACCCTTTCTGGACCTGCGAAAGATCAGAAGAGTATTGGACCTGCTGTCTATGATCTTAGAGGACCTCAGACTGACTGGATTTACTCCCTCTTGACAAGGACAAAGATGTGAACGGCAAGTGGACTCAGTTGGCTGATCTCCTGTGTGGCCAAAGGAGGACATTGAGCTGCAAGAGCCCTTTTCTTGGAAGTACCCAGCTGACCAGAACCAACTTTACCTGGCCTCGACCCTGATTTTGTCCTGTGGCTGACATCCTGTGAGTCTCTAAATGACTCTCCTAAAATTCTTGGGGGCTTTAGAAGAGTACTCCTGTGGTTGATAGGCATTTAAAAGACTAAGGGCCTCATTTACAAAGGAATTGGTGCAGGGCAGCACTGCAATTCTTCTTGCTGTGTTATGCTGCCCTACCCCTGAAAGGGCAGCAATGCACCGCATTTATGAAATACAGTGCATTCCTGTCCTTTCCCCTTTTGCTGGCACACAATTTGCTGCCTAGTGCCAATGTAGGCACACTTGCGCCATGATGCAAAGGTGCTTTGTGGCAGGCAGGATTGTTTTTGTTCAGGAAGGGGCACCTTCCTGTACAAAAACAGTCCAGAGAGGTGTTTTCCTCGTTCTATGTGTGCTGCAGAATGCAGCATCTGCGGAGAGAGGAAAATATGAGGAAAAATTAAAAATGTCTCCTTGTTACACCAGCTCTAGGAAGGCGTTAGGTGTGGGCACTGCCCTAGGTTTATGTGATTTTATAAATCTGGGCCAGTGTTAAAATCAATGGGTGGTGCGTGGGAACAAACGGCAATGCCCATGGAATACCTCCTTTACGCAGAGTAAGGCAACGCAGCGCCTTGCACTGCCTTACTTTATCCCATATCAGTGAGGCCATGCAAAGCTGCGCAGAGTGGCTTTATGTTGCCTCAGATATGATAGAGTGGCCTGCGCCACCGATACATCAAGAAAGTGATGCTCCAGCGGCGCAGGCCTCTTGTAAATAATGTACATGCTTTAGGCCAAATATTGATGTTAGGAACTAGGGAACTGAGTGGCATATTACCAAGGGTGGCGATAGGCAATTATCGCCGGTTTAGCGGCCGAAAACCGCTAAGCGGCGATAATTCTATTGCTCTATTAGCAAGCTGTCGCTAACTGATGATAGCGACAGCTTTTAGGCGATAGCGAACGGTTTGGGGCCCGCTTTGCATGTCAGCGATATTTATCGCTAATGACATGCAAAGTGGGCGTACCCAACCTGTTAGCGACTGAAAGCAGTCGCTAACGTTGCTATCGCCTATTAGCAAGGCAGGCATAGCGACGGAAATATTCCCGCTATCGCCAAAAACTAACGCCTGCTCAGACCAGTTCTTAGCCATGTTATCCAATGGGAGGAGGATAACATGGCTAAGAGCATTTCGTCACTAATGCATGAATATCGCTGTATTCTCAGCGATATTCACGCATTTCGCCGCTATCGCTGGATATTTTAGCACAATGGAGAAAAACTTTGCCAATAGCATGTTTTCTCCGCTAACATATCCAGCGATAGGCAGCAATAAAAAAATCGTCGCTAAGCATATTTAGCGATAATTATCGCTACTTGTTGGTAATTTGCCCCTTAATTTTTACATTTAGTAAAGGGAGGCGAGGAGCATAATGTGGATGAAAATAAGATACTTTGATTAGCTTCAGTTTCAGTTTCAGTTTATAAACTTTATTTCGATTTGTTAAAACAAAATCATAAAAGTTATAGCAGCATAAACATTCGAGGCAGAATCGACAACACAACATAATTCATTATCGGGTTAAGCAATTGCACAAACCAGCACCCATATTGTCATACATAAAACAGTCAATAAATACAATTTAAAAAAAAGTAAAACAAACCCATAATTAAAAAAAACTTATTTTTAAAAGTTATAATTGCATTTGTAAGTAATTCACTAAGGAAATAGGAACACTGTACAAGAGATACATAATGCTATGATCATTTTACTTTGATAGAAAACACATCGTCAATTAGAACACTTTTTTTTTTTTTATACCATCTAATCACCCAAACCCAGCCCAAAAACTTTGCAATTGAAACCGGAATTGGGCCTTCCAGTGAGGTTATTAAGATGCGGAAGGTCTCACTGCTGGACCTGGTACCTAAACTACAACAAACAGATTTCAACCAGGTCCGCCTTGGTTTAATGTAAGCTTGGCATACAAAGAAAATATGAGGTAGTGTTTCAATCATGTCTCGACAGAAAGGACATAGACTACTACTTGTGTTATTCCATTTGTGGTAAAGGAATTTATAGGCAAAGATCCAGCCCTAAATTGATGGAATAATTTCCTGTCGCATGATGACGTGATCAAATCCCAATACCCCTCATATTTGGGCTCGTGTTTTATTTCAAGAAAGGCGTTGGTCAGGACGCCGCTGGAACAAGATGCAAAACGTTTGTTATTAAGTAAGTTCCAGTAGGCTACCTTTAAATTCAGTTTGCTTGGGAAAACACTTCCGGCGGTGGCGGTCGGTCCATACCCAGCTTGCGTAATAGATTTTTGACACAACTAAACCACCCAATTTTACAATTGACGTCCAAATCCCTCACTTCTAACAGGGCCTGGGCATAATGTGTAAGCTCAGGAGTAACCCATATCCTCCTCCAATAGGCTAAAAGCCTGGGGCCTTATTTATGAAGGTCTTGCGCCGCCGGTGCGTCACTTTTTCCCATGTAAAAAGTGACGCACCGGCGGCGCAAGGCCTTCATAAATAAGGCCCCTGTAGTGTGCCACATCTCTCACTGAGTGGCATCCCAGGTCCAGAAGAAGGGGTACTAGGGATGGTGGATTGAGGGAGGCCAACTAAAGACCTTAAAAATCTATTCTGTCCCACCACCAGAGTTTCCAATTTGGCATATCCCCACAACTCCACCCCATACAAGATTGATTTTGCGTTATAAATCTGAAGCACAGGAGCTATGGGCTTGGTATGTGAACGTCTATGCTCCTTAAGCAGTGCACCAGAAAGTTGCACGTGTTTAACAGACAAACAGTCTAATTGCGGCTTCCAAGTCAGCTTTCTATCAATTAGTACCCCCAGATACCCAAAGGTCTCGGTTTGCTCCAATAACACTTGATTAATTTTAACATCACCAATGACTTTTTTATGGTTGTGCAGAACCATATACTTCGTTTTATCGACATTTACAATGAGGTCGTGGTCTGCACAAAGTACTTCGAATCTTAGGAGGACACTTTGAAGTCCCTGTCTCGTCTTCGACAAAATTAAAGTGTCATCGGCGAACATAAGCAATGGCGTCTTCACCCTAGCTAAAATCGGAGCATCAGTAGGAAAATCTTTAAAATAATTCACTACCCCATTGATGTATTTTGAAAAAAGGGTTGGTGCCAAGACACATCCCTGTCTGACACCCTTTTCTACTGGGACTTTTTCCGTGGTACCACCTGCCATGTCCCATCTGACCTGAGCAAAATTGTCGGTGTGTAACTTTACCAAAAGAGCTATGAGTTCAGTTGGCATACCCAATTTAAGCAGGGTAAGCCACAGCTTATAGCGTGGAACCAAATCAAAGGCTGACTTCAAATCTACAAAGGCAACGTAAATGGTGCCTCTCCCCAGAGTTACCGTCCGCCAATATATAAGAATAAACTTTAAAACCTGATCTACTGTACTAATGGACTGCCTAAACCCCGCTTGTAAATCAGAGAGGATATGGCAGTCCTCCTTCCAGGCCTGGATTCTGCATAGCAGTACTCTAGCAGAAACTTTTTGGATGCAGTCAATCAGGCTGATAGGCCTATAGTTACTTGGTAGCGAGCGGTCACCTTTTTTATGGATCGGAATGATTATGGCTCCTAACCAAGAACTGGGCAATGATTCCCCTTTTGCGATGGCATTCAACAACAGTTGGATGTACAAAGCCCATGAATCAAAATCTTGTAAGAACAGGTCCGCGGGGATGCAATCTAGCCCTGGAGCCCTGCCTTTCGGCACTTGGAGGAGAGCGTTTTCCACTTTTTTTGGTTATATATATGTCTGGGATAGATGGAGGGATAACAAAAACATCTTGGGCTGCTAGACCAGAGGCAAACTGATTTTTATAGTGAGCAACCCAATCTTCGGGCGTCACATAGTTCACCGGAATATTACTTCGGTCCCCACTCCCCCACTTCACTATATGCCAAAAAGCTGTCATATCTTTCCTGCTACAAGCGTTGAGTAGGTCAGTCGAATGTGCTTCATCCCAATCCCTTTTGGCCTGTGTCTGGGCTACCTTATAGGCTGTCCTTTTTACTTTAATCAGGCCCCTGTCTTTGCTTCTAATGGCAGCCGCTAGCGATCTATATGCTATGCGGCACAAAGAGTTATACCACGGAGCAGATTTGTGGCAGGGTTGTATAACTAATTTTTTGGGTTCGGCTGTAAAAAATCTTTTATGACCATTAAAAAGGTTTTCATGGACCTGTACAGCACTAAAGGATGGGTCATCGTGTTCAGCAACATGCTAAAAAGAGGCTATGGCGTTACTTACTAATATACTCATTTGATTCAAATGTTCAGCCTTATTCGCCACATTTGACCATTTGAGGCGCCGTTAGTCAGTTGTTGTGAAAGTTTTCACACATTCAACAAATGGTGTCCCACCTTTATCCTGTTTGTGGTAACGTCCCCGTATGGAAAGGAGCAAAGGATTATGATCGCTTTCTGGGCGAGAATATACCTTCATGTCTAACAGGTAGGTCCAGAGCTCTTTGTTAATAAAGATATAGTCTATGCGACTAGAACGTGCGCCACTAACATATGTCGGCAACCCATTTTTATAGGATGAGGTGCGCCCATTTACAGGTCTCACCCCATGTTCCAAGGAAAAAACCTTAAGCTGTAGAGCCGAACTTGTCCACTTCTTTATTGGTGTTAAATCAATAGAAGGAATCAACCAAGTGGCGTCCTCCTCAACACTAAAATCCATATCATGAGAATCTAGGGGCTCAAATGTGCAATTGAAGTCCCCAGCTATTATTATGTTGTTTTGGCCTCTTTGATGAGTTAAAAAAGCATCAAGCAGTGCTATCGTTTCTGAGGGTTTCCCGCCCTGTAGACCCCTCGAATAAACGTCGATAAACATAAAATCTGGAAAATTACCCTGATGGAACCTAATAATAAGGATATCCCTAGAGTCAATGTAGATTTCCTCTATCCTATACTGAAACACTGCCTAACCCAAATTGTCAATCCCCCTTTGTGCCTTCCCCTTTCACCCGTCTCTGCATTTTTGTAAAAGTTAATATAACCTGGGCGGAGTACCTGGTCCACCGCCCAGGTCCCTTAAATTGACAGAATATCGTGTTCCGCTCAATCAGGTGAAGCGATTTTAGTTGTTAGCCCTGCTATATTCCATGACATAATTTTTAACACTGCACAATTATGGGTGGAGTCTAGGGTGTTTAAACAAGGGTGTAGACCACTCCTAGTCCCAGAATTAAGAGGAATATTTAGAATAGATTTAGTATGAGATGATGGGCCGCAAACTAGTGCCCTACTTTCTCCCGGTAAATCAGAGTTATTGCACTGTAATGGGGCACAAAGAGCATGAGAACAAGATCTGTCCGTCAATGGTGAAGACTAAGCTTGCTCAACCGCAGCCAGAGCAACCTCTGGAGATGGTATCACTTCACGAGCTGGCAAACGTCCCAGTCAATCAATTTCTTCCAGGTTGGAGAGCAGATTAAAGCTATTGTGAGTGGGAACATTATATTCATAGAGACCATGGGGATTGTGAATAGGTCGGTGATCATCCACCCTGGCAGTCAGCATTGAGGGGTTTTGGTAAAAGAACCCCAACGGCAAAATGCTAATATCGTCCTCTGTCAAATGCCTTGTCCCAGCCCTATCTAAAATAATTTTCACTATTAGGGGGGACCCGAAGTTCAATACCCCACAATCCCCTCAGTTTGTTTTTGGTGATCTCCCAATCCATGTAGTTCTACGAAACATCTTGAATTCGCGAAATAGATGACTTCCCAACCCAGTTTTGTTATTTAAAAAAATGCAGGGCTTTATTCCTAAGCGACACCCAGTGTTCCCCACTTCCTGATTGTAATGGGGGTACATTAGATAGAATAAAAGTATAGGGTGTTGCAGCGGGGAGTAAGTTAAGGGAGTTGTTTGGATTGACCGAACCCCCCTTCACAGGGCCCCCAGTTGTTTCCCTCCCAGGGGCAGTCGTCGGGATACTAGAATGTATACTGCTAGGATTTAAAAGTGAGGGCAAAACTACAGAATTATGGACAGGGCCAACTACCCTGTCAGGTTGATTAATTGACAAGGGTGGTATTCTGATGGAATCAGTCTGGAAATTACTAGCTACCTCTGGAGGGGCAGATTTTGACAGATGAAGTTGTTGCTCAATTTTATCGAGTCTAAGATTGATATCAGACAGCTTGGTAAAAAGAGGATTGAGCAAGCTGTTCATTTTTCCTCAATTTTAACCAAGAGGCGAACTTCCAATTGACCCAAAATATTACTAGATAAACCCTGTGCATTGGTCACATTTGTGCTAGGTGTACTATTATTTTGAGTTTCTTGGGTGCTACCTTTGTTGCCTCGTGCCACGCCTCAGGTTTTTGCCACTTTGTTGGCCTGAGTGGTAGTGAGTGGTAAACCACCCGCTTTCCTTTTTTTTGCAACAACAGTTGTGGCAGCTTCCCTGCCCGTTACGTGAGATGTTCGCTGGTTGCGTGTAAGGATCTTAGCTGGGGGTGAGGGAGAGAGGGAGAGCACACTAGTTGTATTAGAGGGATCAGCAAACGATGATGTTGGCAATAAAGTGTCCTGCAAGGGTACAGGATTAGGGAGTGGGTCAATGGTTAGCAAGGGGCCAGCAGGAAGAACCTCAGAAGAGATTCGACGGGGCTCCAAGGAAAGTCTCTTTTGCGTGAGCTCAATTTCATTTAAAATAACAGATTCGGCCCTCAGCAAAAATGCATCGAGGGTACCTATGACCCCTTGCCCCCCTGCCGCCTTTCGATTACACTTGCTCATGATAAAAAAATATATTCAGTCACAGTTAAATATACAAGTTAACAACAATGTTTATAAACCAAAGGCACTGACCAAATTAGCTAGTTTCATCGAATGTCCAGCAAAAGGGGGGTGGCCCTGCCCTGTCTCTTCCTGGCTTCGGCAGACGGGCCCGCTCCTGCGCTGCGGGAGGCTCTGGATGCTTTTAAGCGCCTCCTGGCACTTCCGAGTGACGGCGTCAGAGGGTGTCAGCAAAGGCTGCTGGGATATGCAGTCCTCCGCTGTAGTCCCCCTTGAGCTACAAACCAAAGGATGGCACAGCCAAAGGAGCGGTGCGGGAGGTGCCGGAAAGAGGCTGTCCCCCGTTGTCAGCAGCAGGTAGGGCGAGATACACTCGGTGAAAATGCTGGATTAGCAATAAGTGTAGAGGCTTATTGTCTGTTCCACAAATAATAATAATTTTTATAAAAAAGGCTAAACATTTATTATGAATCACTGCTTGCACCTACAGTACAAGGACGTTCAACTAAGAAGGGAGATCTTTATTTGTTCTATTTAATTGAACCTGCTTCAGTTCATCTGATGGTCAGTATTTAATGTTTTAGATTATATATATTCAATATTTTTTTTTTAAACAAGCAGGATTTGAATCAATGTATGATCATTCTTGCCAATAATGTATTATTGTATGACATCTTCAACAGTGTTAGTGCATCACTACTGGCAGTATATGAATTGACCGGGCGAGCTCCACAGGGACATCTATTGACAGCCTGCGGTACTGCATCACTTCGGTAGACATGTCCGTCAGCATAAACGCCTGACACTGGTGCTGGAAACCAGGAGGCAGCTTTACAAGCCCCTTGCTCTACTTTTGCGTCACTTTTAACATGGGAAAAGTGACGCAAAAGTAGCGCAAGGGGCTTGTAAATATGCCCCCAGGGTTCGAGCATCAAGGTCGCGTCCACATCCTGTGATTCTGGGCAAATCACTTAGGGGCAGATTTACAAGCCCCTTGCGCCTCTTTTACGCCGCCGTTGCGTCACTTTTACTTTTTACTTTTCAAGTCAAGGTCAAAGTTAGATTGCGACAAATTTAAAAGTAGTAATCGACAGGAGGAACAGGTAAAAATGCAGTAGTCCACACATTACAGGTAGTTTTTACAGTGGGTCCTTTATTTTGGTTTGTGGCGTCCGTGACTCTGCGCAGGAGCACATGAGGAGTCCTACGTCTGAGATGTATCATGATCTCTTTTGGATATAAAATAAAGAACCCACATTAAAAACTACCTGTATGGTGTGAATCTAACTTTGGCCTTGACTTGAAGTGGCCACATACACTGCGGGACTACCATACTTACATATAGTTCCCTTACTACAATTCCATCTTCTGACTTCTGTTCTTCGAAATTTAAGGTATTTTGACACAGGCTGGGCTTTGGTGAGCCTGAAGAATTTACCTGCATAAGAGATTATTGAACTGATATTATTGGACTTTGCGATAGAAAATAGTATCGGGATTATCACGTCCAAGGCCATAACTCTGGGTCCATCCTACAAGTCTGCACATTTTTTGGTCTGAGGAAGTTCCTTTTACAGGAACGAAATGCGTTAGCCAGTGTTTTTATAAAGATCAATAAAGAACTTTTGAAATAAATTGACCAGTTTGTGACTTCATCCCTGTTGCTGCCTCCACTTATGTATTGATAGGTAATTAGTATAAGCCTCTGCCAGCTTGCAGCCTGTGCTCCGCTTTAAATAGGTTTTAAATGCCTTCATGAGTAAACATAGGCTGACCTGAGTGGGAGAGATGATTCCTCTGAACTCCACAGTATATCAATGTCAAATCCTGCTTGATGGGTTTGATGAGCCACCTGTACCACCTGGGGCACTCTTGAAAGGGAGAGAACAGGATGTCAAGACAATTTTTGTGGATCCCCTGTCTGATTGCAGAAGCACCATGTTTTTGTCCTGCTAGATGTGTGTCTCTGGTTTTGGTGTGGGTACCATGCCTACTTCTAACTGTATTTTATTGTTAGATGTGTGAAGACACCAGAATTATCATAGTATACTCCCCACACACACACTCTCAGCTCTCACTGCCCAAGTTGAGTGTTATCAAAGACTTTCACCATCTAGGTTTTGTCCTGACACACTGCATTGTTGGCCTCTTTGCAGTATGGTAATCTGGAACGACTGCAAAAGTAGATGGATCAGCACATGGGAACTTTTACCCCATTGATTAGAAATATGGTGCATTCCTGTCCTTTTCCCATGCAATGGCACACAATTTGATGCCTTACGCCAACGTAGGCACCCTTGCACCATGGTGCAAAGGTCCTTTGCTGCAGGCAGGATTGTTTTTATGCAAGAAGGTGCACGTTCCTGCACAAAAATAATCCAGAGAGGCATTTTCCTTGTTCTGTATGTGCTGCAGAATGCAGAGCTAATGGAAAGAGGAAAGAATGAGGAGAATTTAAAACATTCTTCTTTGTTATTTTTGCTCTGGGGAGGTGTTCGGTTTTGGTGCGGCCCCAGGTTTAAGTGATTTTGTAAATCTGGGGCAGAGTTAAAATCCATGGGTGTTGCATGACAACACCCACCACAATGCCCATGGAGTGCCTCCTTGATGCAGACTAAGGCAACGCAGCGCTTAGCACTCCCGTGCCTTATTTCACATCTGTGAGGCCATGCAAAAGAGCGCAGAGTGGCTTTGCGTTGCCTCGTAGATATGATTGGGAGGCCTGCACCACCAAACCATCAAAAAAGTGACAATCTGGCAGCATGGGCCTCTTGTAAATAAGCCCCTAAGTCAGGGGGTGAAATCCTTACCTGACGCGTGCTCTATTGCGGTCAGCTTGAAATTGTGCCTGAATCCCTTTTTACTGCAACTTTAGACTATCATTGGTGCTTTGTGGTTTTTGGTGTTATTTTCCGTTTTAAGGAAATGCCTGATTTTTTATGGTCACCCCCATGTTTTTTGACTGATGCCGCAGGTTTTTTGACTTTGAGGGGCATATTTACAAGCCCATGCGCCACCGCTACGTCACTTTTTGTGATGCACCGCCGGTGCAGTGTGGTGCTCCATATTTACAAGGACTTTCAAAGGCACCCTGCGTGGCTTTTCATGTCCTTGTATAAATACGCCCCCTTTTCACACAACACTTGGCATGTGAACACATCTAACATGGGCTTCGATTGGAATTCATAGAGCATATTATCAAGGCCATTTTCGCCGCTTTATCGGCAGTTTCCTGCCGATAAAAGCGGCAATAATGTAACGCCTGTCCTTGATAATATGCCCCAACGTGTTTTGTAGTAGTGGCAATGCAAGGTACATGTCTCAAGAAATTAACAGCTGTAGAACAGGATGTCGAGCGAAGGGCTCTGAAGGTAAAAGTAAAGTGACCTCCTGACAGGGTGGATTTAGAAGCACTCACTCAAGAGAGGCTTGCACAGATACACAATACCATGACCAGAGATAAACCCGCTTGTAACTTCAAACAAACTTCTATCATGGAATGCCAACGGCCTAGAAGATGAAATGAAAAGAGGGGAGGTATTGCAATATCTGAAACGTCAAGTACCTGACGTAGTATTGCTACAAGAAACACACATACAGGGAGACTCATACTGTGTGCTCAATAGATGGGGTTATCAATAAGCGGCCCAATCAGGCTACACCAGGGGCTCAAGAGGAGGTGGTATCCTGCTCCACAAATCATTTCCATTTATGATACAGAAAGTCACACGTGATTCACTGGGGTGCTCTGTAACACTGTTGGGACACTGGGAGGATCGACTTTTACACATTATTTCCGTCTATATTTCTCCAAGATTACATACCTCTACTCTCGCCGACCTAGGTTCACACATTATCAGTTTGCCAAAGGGAGAACTACTTATTGGTGGCGACTGTAACGCTGCCATTAATGGAGATATAGGTCGCTGGTCAGCCAGACAGTATGATGCCTCAGAAAAGGCCTTCACTGAATTCTTCTCAGCCATGGGCCTTGTTGATGTGTGGCGAATGCACAACCCCTTTGCCCGTCAGTATACCTTCCACTCATGGTCCCATGGAAGTTTATCCCTTATAGATTAAATGTTTGGTGTGGCTGGACAATTCCTGCTGTTCAGTGAGGGGTTCCTCCTCCCCAGAGGCATCTCCAATCATTCTCCACTCAGTGCAATCTATGGGGGAGCAACAGTACTTAAGTGCAGCCGGATGACAACAAACCCCTAGGGCCTCATTTATGAAAAGTGACGCATCGCTGCGTGAAAACAACGATGCGTCACTTTCACTGCGCTCTCCCTGCGACATGATAGATGCGTCATATTTATAATATGACGCATCATGTCGCAAGGAGTTACAGATACGTCAGTATTTCTGACGTATCTGTAGGCGCAAAAGTGACGCATTGCTGGAGTGTGTCACAAAAGTGTCACAAAAGTGACGCAACTCCAGCAATGCTTCCTTTCACATGGGGAAAGCCCCATGTGAAAGGGCTTGCGTCAGTCTTACGCCTGCAACAGCGTCCTAAAAGTGACGCAGTGAAATCTCATAGATTTCACTGCGTCACTATTATGAGGCTTTTTGCGGGTGAACGCCCCCTCTGCATACATTATACCTGACGCAGGTATAATGTAGCTCAGGGGTTTACAAAGTGACGCATCTGCTTAGATGCGTCACTTTGTAAATAGTGCGCATCAGGAGGCATGTTTTACGCCGCCGATGCGTCACAAAAAGTGACGCATCGGAAGCACAAAACTCACGCAAGGCCTCATAAATGAGGCCCCTAGTACCTACAAGTGCCATCCATTAAAGCAGGCTTAACGAAAGCAACAAAAAACAACTTTGAGGAAAATAAGGAGTTGGTGGACTCAGCCCAAACCTTATGGTAGGCCTACAAGGCAGTTATCAGGGGCCCAGGAGTCTCCTTAATATCCGGCCAAAAAAAGGAACGGCAGAAACAGCTGATAGAGATAGAAGAAGAAATCCAGAAGCTAGAATCGGAGATGCAGCAGTCAGTCTCCCCAGACATACAACATAGAAAAGAAATCAAGCAGAGAGTATACAGAGATATTGCATCGAATTTATAAGGTGGGAGCTAGAGCGGGAAAATTGCTGGCATGGCTAGAAAAGAAGGAAACGGCCTCCAGATGGGTGTGCGAGATCACCCCAAATTCTGGCACACCACTTAGAGATGGGCAAGAAATAGCAGACGCCTTTGCAGCATATTATGAACAATTGTATACAAGATTATGATTGACCTCTCTTGCCGATGCCCATGAACTATTGACTACCCTGGGTCTGCCGTCCCTCGGGAGGGAGGACAGAGAGAGCCTAGAATTAGACCTGACTGAGAGTGAAATAGTGCAAGAAATATGAACTTTGAGAACCGGTAAAGCAATGGGCCCAAACGGCCTACTGATTGAATTATATAAACTAAATGCGTCTAAAACTGCCCCATACCTATTGCGAAAGTACCAAGAAAGCGTTAAAAAGGGAAAACTACCTGGTGATGAACGGTTGGTTAATATAGTCTTAATACACAAAACTGGAATACTGCCAGAAAGTTGTGCGTCCTACAGACCGATATCTCTGCTGAATGCTGAAGTTAAGATCTTAGCGAAAATCCTGGTGACGTGCTTGGCTCCATTACTGCACAAGTTGGTCCATCCTGATCAATCTGGATTTATACCAGCAAGAAGAACCACACTCAACCTCCGGTGCTTCATGGTGTCTTGGTAAGAGCTAACACTATCAGGGCAGAAGCAACCATATTGTCCCTAGACGCTAAAATGGCATTTGATAATGATAGAATGGGCCTTTTTGTTTGTGGGTTTAGAGAAATTTGGGTTTGGGGAAGTTTATTTTGCGTTGGTTAGACTTCTATATTTAGAGCCCCTAGCACCGGTCATAGTCAACGGATGTAGATCTAAAGTCTTCCACTTGTATAGAGGGACGAAGCAAGGTTGTCCCCTCTCCCCATTGATCTTTGCCCTAGTTTTGGAGCCATTGGCGGTGTGGATAAGAGGCGACCCACTAATCAGGGGATTCAAATTGCCGGAAGACTGGGAGGATAGAATCTCCCTCTATGCTGATGACATTCTCCTTTATCTGGCAAGCCCCTATTCTTCTCTGCATAGGGTGCTCCATATTTTCACTCTATTTCAAAAGTACTCAGAATATACAATAAACTGGGACAAGTCGGTTCTGCATGTTATCTGGAACAACCACGCAACATTGACAACAATTAAAATCTGGCATATGGCGTTAGCATCTTTGGGATGGAAAGGCAGGATTACTCTAGCCACATGGCTGTGATATTCACTACGATTGGGACTTTTGGTGCATCAATCAGGCTTTGATAAATGGGATTGCATAGGACTCTCCAGGGTGGGAGTCCTGTGGGTGGGAGAGAAGATTAAGCCCTTTGCAGACTTTTGGAGGGAATAGGAGTTATCCTCAATGGAAATTTTCCATTTCCTTCTGATACAACATGCACTGTTAAGAGCAATCCCAATTGGTACAGTTCTCCCCGACTCCTCCCCGTTGGCGGATAGACTCATTAAAATGGGTAAAATGTAATCATCACAATGTCTGAGACACTGTGGACAGACAGGTACGTTCCTACACTTATGGTGGGACTGCCAGAGAGTACTAGAATATTGGTAAAAGATTGTATTGTATTGTGTTGTGGACTTATATAACTATATTGCTTTTATCCTGTGATTATTGTGTGTACAAACTTATTGCTCCTCTGCAAAGTATTTACATGAGAGTACTCGTACCTTGAAAAGTATATTTTTATAACTGTTGGTTCTAAAAATAAAACCACTATATCTGAGGATATAACAACAATTGGCCTGGAGTTCAGTTCTTGAGTGTGTGAAACCTTTTGCTGACCGAGTGTGTACAACAAATGCTTTACACTGTCCTCTGGTACTGCCTTACTGCTCGACCAAGCTACCACTTTGGAGAGTAAGGTCAGTTCTGACTTTAACCTCTGTTAAACCTTTGGGGTTTGTGAACTCTATACACACTGTACTACCTTATTGTCCAGTATCTATAGAGCCACTTTCTCACACCCATGGATCCTGCCGGGGGCATTGAGTATAGTCAAACCTTCTGCAAGGTCAGTGCCCACTACTGGCACCTACTTCAGTCACGGCCCGGGATCCCAAGACTGTATTTTGGGCAGACATTGCAAATTATAGTTTTTGACAAAAAGTCCAATCTGGATTGGGCATGGCTATCAGCCAAACAAAATTGCCGCACCCTGAAATATCCTCATAAAATATACATTTGCCACAGAGTAAAGCCCGGTTAGGAGGTACCGGCATAGCGTGTGATGTCAGGATCGATTTTGGAGTCCCGACGAGGCATCGTGTAGCTGAACCAACCTAAGACAGCCGAGTTGCCGTGAGACGCCATCCCCATCGGAAAGAATCACTGCATCACCCCCATGAAAAGATTAAAATAACGGCGGAAGCAGGACTGGTGACGCCACAGATCGGGGGAGCTCAACGACACCGAGCCTGCAGTGCAACCAGTGTCCGGCGGCGAAGTTGCTAGGCAAAGCAGGCCCTGCATCGGGCGAAGACGCCTCAAGAGGATCCGGCCTAGCGGCAGCAGCTCAGGCAGGTGCGATCATGAAGAGGTGAGCGTGGACGCCGATCGGTCCCAACAGCAGTGATCCGGCTCACTGCGGTGAATACTGATAGCCACAGAGGGGCAGAGAGTCCGGTAATGAGGGGCTTCCTCCGTGGCCTGCTCTACTGCTCCAGGTGGCAAGCAGAGGGGCAGGTTTGGGTCATGGTTGCTGCGAAGAGGAAAGTCAAGAATACATCCAACCAGATGTAGACTGAAGGTCAAGCGGTGTGCCTTCATAGTAAGGTAAAGGAACACTGAGCAGGTCTGGTGAAAGTTGCAGATAACTGTGTGGATTGAAATACACATGAACAGTCTAATAACCCCAACCTGAATTTAATCTGTCAGTTTGTATTGCTTGAGGTGGGTGGCGTTACCCGGTGAGTACATCCATGAAGTGACGGAGGCGCAGCGAGTGTGGGGTGAATCACTACTATCCAAGATGGCGACCCACAGAGGAGCTAAACTTACACACCAGACCAAGCTTGATAAATTCACAAACTCCAAGTTTGATACCATCTTAGAAGGGGGATATGATCAGCGACAAAAGCAAGTGAATGAGGAAGGAGCGCTTACCCTCCAAGACAAAATGGCAGCAACCCACGTTGTGCGCTCTACGCTAGAAAGTACAATAGAAGCGGTCACGACGGAGGTAACACTAATGCACGCAGACATTTGCAATCTGGGGGACCGGGTATGAGCTGCTGTTGATTCTATTACTACGCTCCAGTCAAATACTAAGGGGCATATTAACAAGGAACAGGGAAAATTAAAGCTAAGGGCGCTTAGCGTTCATTTTTTTAACGCCCGCTATCGCTGGATAATATCGCCGCCTTGATATCGCGTTATTAACAACGCTAACCACCTAGGCGATAAAAAATCCAGCGATAGCGGCATTTTGGGAGGTTATAGCTGGTAATGCAGCGATAAAACTACGAGGATAGGGATATCCTTGTTGATAGCCCATGGTGGACTTAATTAGCAGATGTAAAATAGCAGCGTTAACCGTGGTTAGCGCTGCTTTTTTTGTCTCTAACAGGGTTAGCGTAAAGCTTGATAATAGGAGAGAGAGAGAGAGAGAGAGAGAGAAACTCTGGGGCATATTATCAAGGACCAGTGATAAAATTATCGCAGTTTTTGGCGATAATGGGCTTGGTAATACGCCCTTGTTAATTCCCATAGAAGCCCATGTTAACACCATAACAGCAGTTTCCTGCCGATAAAACGGCGATAATTTTATCACTGGTCCTTGATAATATGCCCCTCTGTTTATTTAGGGCCCGATTCACAGAGCTAACTTAAGAGAAAATCCTAAACTTACTACTTTTGGTATTCACAAAAGTTAGGATTTTGTCTTAAGTTTGTCTTAAGACAGACTTAAGACAGACTTAAGACAAAATCCTAACTTAAGTCTGTCTTAAGACAAACTTAAGAGAAAATCCTAACTTCTGTGAATACCAAAAGTAGTAAGTTTAGGATTTTGTCTTAAGTTAGTTCTGTGAATTGGGCCCTTAGACCATAGTCTTTAAACACCGAGGGGCATATTATCAAGGGGGTTTATCTCCGCTTTTTTGGCTTTAAAAGCCAAGAAAGCGGAGATAAAATTATCTCCCTATTACCTAGCTGTCGCTAACACCAGTTAGCGACAGCTAGTAGGAGATAGAGACCATCTTGGGCCCCACTTTGCATGTCAGTGATATTTATCACTAATGACATGCAAAGTGGGCGTGCAAAGATGTTAGCGACTGGAAACAGTCGCTAACATCGCTATCTCCTATTACTAACTTATGGAGATATTCGCGCTAAGCGCGAATATCTCCAAAAGCTAACACCTGCCCTGAGCAGTGCTTAGCCATGTTATCCAATGGGAGGTGGATAACATGGCTAAGAGCATTAGCTCGATAATGCATGAATATCGCTGACTTTTCAGCGATATTCATGCATTGCGGCGATTTTTATCGCATTTGCGATAAACCTTGGTAATACCAAGGTTTATTTGCGATAAAAATCGCCGCAGCTTTGCTGTAAATTTTTGTCTCTAACCAAGCAATAGCGATAATTATCGCTATTGCTTGGTAATATGCCCCCGAGATCTTATAAAATACAACACTGTACATACTTATTAAAACAAACGTATACGCAAATAACGTTTTAAAATCACACGATTACTTTTCAGACCGCTCTGCTTAGTACCTCTATAGTAGAACAGTAGCTGCAGTCGCCCCTTGCAACCTCTAAATTTCAAATTTTCCATAAAATCAATTAAAAAGATAAAGACCTCATAAAACCTTAGTAAAACAGAGGTAACAAAAACTCCTAAAGTTAAAAGTTCTTTACATTTATAAATCTTCATTAGTAACGATAGATTAGACAATTTGGGGTAAAATTTCTTCGGTCTTAAGCCTATAGCTAATAAGTAGGGGGCGTTTATAGTTAATTTCATCCCTAACATTGCTTAAGTTTTTCCCTAGCAAAACAATTTACCCCTCTCATATAATTTCCTAGTGCAATTGCAGTATTCAGGTTTTCAATTTCTATCAATAATGTAATGGCTTGATCTCGAGAGCTTATTCCTTATTTTATAAATAATGGCCGTAGAAATAGTTTTCTCGCTTCTACCGTCATAAGGCAATCTACCACTATATGCAATATATCGCACTTTGTCCTCAGCCCGCATTTGCATAGCCCATCGGGGTATAACATTACTGCTTTTAATCTTCCCTCCATTAACCATGGCTTGGTGCCAAGTCGTAATTTCAAGATTTCATATCTAATTCCATGGTTAGGCAAGGTTTTTAAATACGGATACCATGCGTCTTTTTCCCATGCTTTTACCATGCATTGGACCGACATTTTCTTTCTTAAATATTCTAGGTCCTGGCTCCTTGATTGCTTCATGCCTTGTGCTCTAAGTAGACTCTTTGAAAAGGCAATGTCTAAAGGATTCTGGTTTACTCTCACATTTAGACTCCCAGTAATCTCCTTAATTTTCCTTCTTGCTTCTATTGCCCATTTAAGGCTGCTATTCCTGATTTCCTCACTGCACCAATATGATACCTTCTGCGCGCCCCCGTAGGATTGGCGTTTCCAAAATCTTGCCAGGGACATTTGGACCTGGATATTCCATGCTATTGTTCCTATCTCTATTCTGATTGCTTGTATCATGGCTGCCTTTGGTAGGGACAGTAGCATTTTTAGGGCCTTGCCTTCCTCCCGATCCCACCCTCCTTTACCACTAAGATGTAAAATTTCTGCTCCATACAATACTTGGGGCGGGATCATAGCTTCATAAGCTTTTAGCAAAGGTTTATGTGACATGTCCCCATAATCTTTATTACATATTTTCAGGCCACAGATAGAGGATGATGCTTTCGCTTTTTGGGTGTCCAAATGTATCCCCCATTTTAACGAGCTTTCGAACCATACCCCTAGGTATTTGTATTCCTTTACAGATTCTAGTTTCGTTTGACCTAGGTACCAGCTAAAGCATTTAGACTTTTTAACCAAAAGTCAGGATCTTCGTTTTGTCCATGTTAACCACTAAAAGTTTGGCCTTACAGTATTCACTAAAAGCATTTAATTTTCTCTGTAGCCCTATCTCCGTCTGATCGATGATCACAAGATCATCTGCATATAGCAGGCTTGCTACCTTCCTGCCACTCATTCTGGGGCTCGCTTTTTTTTTGTTCCACTTCCAGGGCTGCTGGTAGGTCAGCTAAAAAAATTGAAAAGAGGGGAGGAGCCAGGACACAGCCCTGTCTTAGCCCGTTCCCTATGGGTATTTTCTTTGTCAATGCTCCTTGAGTGTCTTTGATCACTTGGGCCCAATTACCTCTATGCAATTCTTCTAGTATTGCAAGTAGGCCTGGTGGGATCTCATATTTAATCAAGCACTCCCATTACCTCTTACGATCCCCCAAATCAAAGGCCGCCCGGAAGTCGACAAAACAGCAGAACATTTTCTTCTTTTGTTCTATCGACTTCCGGGCGAGTGCCCAAAGCGCGTAGCAGTGGTCCACTGTACAGTGCCCTTCTTTAAAACCCCCCTGTTCTACTGGGACAATTGACTTCACTTCTACCCAATTTTTTAGTTTTCCTAACACTATTTTTGCAAATATTTTCTCCTCGATGTCTAGCAGATTGAATAATCTGTAATTTGTTGGGGTGTGCATATCACCTTTCTTGTGTATGGGCCTTATTATTGCCCCTTTCCAGCTATCTGGGAACCTCCCAGTGTCCAAAACTACTCGAAACATTTTGGCAAAATATTCAGCCCACCAATATGTCTGGGTTTTGATTATCAGGGCCGGCAAGTAATCTGGGCCTGCAGCTTTTGTTAAATTCAGACTCTTTATCGTAGTTTTAACTTCTGGGACCAAAAAATCAAGGGGTATATTACCAATAACTGGCGAAAAATATCGCAATCGATATTTAGCGGGAAAAATTTTATCGCCAAGCATCGCCTGGAAATATCGCCGCCGTAGCGAGGTATTACCAATACCCCGCAAGGCGGCGATATTTCCCCCTATATGCGATAAAAGCATGCGGTTAAACTAGCGTGACGACGCTAACCCGACGCACGCTAACGTGAAAAAAATTCACGTTGGGCCTATCAGCGATGATTATCGCTAAACCAATAGGCCCAAGGCTACCATATAACGCGTTAGCGGGACGAAAAAATGCCCGCTAAACCGAAAATCGTTGCTAAGAATGGAAAATAATGAAAATGATGGTGAGCAGCCAGGGACTAGTGCAGAGGGCACAAACAACACCCAGGAAGGCCAGGAAGACACCCAGGGAAAAGGCAAGAGGAAGAGGAAACCAAAGTTCACTCCAGATGAGAACCAGGTACTGGTTGAAATGGTGACGCAACACCAGCAGGAACTCTTTGTGAGTTCCACCGTCACCATGGCAAGGAAAAGGGACATATGGCTGGACATCATGTCCAAGGTCAATGCCGTGGGGGAGCGCAAGAGGACAGTGGAGGAGTGTAAGAAGCGGTGGCACGATACGAAAAGCAAAACAAAAAAGAAACTGGGGGCAAACCTAAGGGCAGCAAGTGCGACGGGAGGCGGTGGACCAGCTCCACAGGAGGAGCTGGATGAGCTGGAGGCACAGGTGGCGAATGTCATCAGTGAGGAGACTGTTGTAGGAGTCACAGGCCAGGATTCTGCTGTACTGGAAGTCACACAACAACACCAGGGTGAGTGTCAAAAAGGAACAGGTGGAAGTGGGTGGATGGCAGCCACGGCCGGTGGCAGGTGTAACTGCAGGGCGGTGACGTAGGGAGGTGGAGGTGCAGGGTGGGGGGTCATAAAGTATGGATTACGGACTTTGACAGGTAAGTAAACATATAAATTAATAAAACTATTTTTGTTGCGATGTCAAAAAGGAACAGGTGGAAGTGGGTGGATGGCAGCCACGGCCGGTGGCAGGTGTAACTGCAGGGCGGTGACGTAGGGAGGTGGAGGTGCAGGGTGGGGGGTCATAAAGTATGGATTACGGACTTTGACAGGTAAGTAAACATATAAATTAATAAAACAATTTTTGTTGCGCGCACTGCATCGCATTTGGTGATGCAGTGCACACAACGAAATTCGTTAATTAATTTTATATGTTTACTTACCTGTCAAAGTCCGTAATCCATACATTACTACCCCCCACCCTGCCCCTCCCCCTCCCTACGTCACAGCCCTGCAGTTACACCTACCACCGGCCGGGCTGGTGGATGGGCACAGTGGCACTCATGTACCATGCAAGTCATGACATTGCATACCCTCATGTACTGTACAACAAGTCCTGGAGAGCCCTGGTCATGCTGGCATAGGGACACATCACCAGGAGGATGAGGGCAGAAGTGTCGCTGTTGCACAGTTGGCTCATGATGTCGTCACTGGCGGACATGAGTTCTGGCAGGGTCCTGTGGACTTGTATGATTCAGGCCTGGGATGGGTACATGATGTTGTTATCTACCAGGTGTTGGGCCAGTTGCATGTTGAGCAATTCCCAGTGATCGGCCCTGGAAACAGGAGCAGGGAAAAACGCTGGAAGCACATGAGGTCCTTGTGACCTGGCTTTGGCTAGTTGAGGAGGGTGTAGATTTAGTTGTGTTCCAAGCACCATGGAAATGTTGTTGTACTGTAGTCAGCTCAGATAGCAGCATCTGCCATGTTATATACGTGGTGTGGGAATAGGTGTGACAGGGAGTGTGAGTGGATGGAGTACATAACCTTGTGTATCTTGTTGCTGTTGACATTGGCCTGGGAGGTCAGGTGGCATGCGCTGCTGGTGTACACAGGGGAGGGGGGCCCTGGCATAGTTTGGGTGGGTGTCGTGTTGAAGCTGTCATGGATATCAGCGAGCTAGCAGTGGAAGAAGATGGCTAGTGAGTAGCACTGTTCTACTCAGGGAGTCATGTTGTTGGTGTTGGTGCTGGAGTCCGAAAGATCCCTTACGATGCAGAAGAGACCCTTGCTCCCGTGTGTGTTGTCTTCCAGTTAGGCTTTCAAGGAGAAACCCTTGGCCAATCACAAGAGGTGGAGATGTATGTGTATGGCATCCCTGTGGTCTGCGTGGTAGTCTGGAGTGCATATGGTGACCAATATCCACTCCTGTTTCCGACATCCAACTCTGGATACACACCAGCACATTGGTGAAGGTGGCAGCTGGCCTGCTGGTGTGGGGGTTACAGGGTTCCTTGAGTGGCATAAGTGTGTTGTCACAGTTGCACATACACTGCCTGAGGTGGCGGCCTGCAGCGTTGGAGTTGGTGGAGTTGTTGTGTGGCCTGTGGGTAAGGGTGGTGAGTAGCTGGTCTACAGTCACTCTCCTCCAGCAGTGGTGAGTTACCCGTGGTGTGTGGTGGTCTGTGGACTGTACATTGAAGGGGGAATGGATGCAGCACGGTACTGTCCTGTGGAAACAGGTGGTGTGTACAGAAGTTACGTGGGTGCCTGTGTAGAAGGTGGTGTCCAATGTGTGACCAGCGGCGTGGGTGGAAGGGTGGGTGGGTGGGTGGGTGGGGGGGTGACGAGTTGGCTGAGGCAGAGGTTGGCTAGTGTGGCGGACAGGGTTCTGGAGTTGGTGTTGGTGTAGTTATTGTTCCTGAGCTGGAATGTCAGCTCCACGAGGAGGATGTAGTCTGTGGAGGTGACTGCATGGTTGCAGGCGACGTAGGTGAGGGATTTGCTGAATTGACAATGTGGTCTGGGGGTGCTGGACATGAGTACGTCTGAGGGTGGAATTGGGGTCGGTGTGGATCTGGAAGTGGAGATGTGTGGCAGTGTTGAGGAATAAATCTGTGTGGGTGGTGAGCTTGAGGGTGGCAGTGGTGACCCTGAGGGTGGCAGTGGTGAACTAGAGTGTGGCACAGTTGAACCAGAGGGTGGTGTGAAGAAAAAAATGGTGCCAGGTGTGAACCTGAGGGTGCTGTGAGGAACCAGAGGGTGGTGCAGCTAAACTGCCTGGGAGACCTGTGTGTCTGAGCCCCTTGCAGCAGAACTGCCCCTGAGCCCTCCCAGTGTGATTATATTATTTAGCACAATTGCGGGTAAGCCCTCAGGGTGTGAGCACATATTGTGCCAAGGTACCCCCTGCCCCCAGTACATATATACCTGTAACGCACAGCACGATCATGTTCTTGCACCATGAAGTCTTGTGGCTGGATACTCCATATCTGTGTAGGTGGTACCACCGTCAGTCCAGTCAAAATGTTAAGTCACAACGACCTACACAGCACCAATAAACATCTGTCCCCCTTGGCACAAGTATGTGCATGTACCATGTGTGCAGCACCTGCATGCCACTGCACCCTACTGCCCAGCGCCAGCATAGTCCTGTATGGGGCATTTAAGTATGAGATGGGATATTGTCCAGCAGCAGCTGCATGCGCATGAACACACTGAGCAGGATCTCAATGGCTAGGTACCAACACGTGCAGCAGAGCAATCTTGGACATCCGAAGGATTCTGGGGTCCAGACCAAATTTATATTAGCATTCATTACTTTCCCAAGCGCCATCCCTGTGAAGCTCCTGTGACAAGGTGCCTGCACTCTCCGCACCTGATGCTCTGCTTGGTCTCTGACCCCTCCTAAACAAGATGCATGTGAACTCCCATAGAAGCTCTCCCTGTTTGGCAAACTCCACCACACACTAGCAGTATGAAACATCTTGTCGGCCGTCCCCACTATAACGTCCAGTTCACTAAAGGGACCTCGTTGCATTATGGTGTGCTGCCAAAGTGACAGCCACATGCGGGCACATATTTTATCAAATAGCTACACAAGTACGCCAGCAAATTTGCTAACATGTGGACTGTCTTGCCATCTAGTGCTAAATAGCAGATTGGTAAGTAGCAGATTTGGCCCATACACAAATAATTCTATGTAATCTGTCAACCATGCAAGTCAACAGATACCACAGCTAAGGTTTACTTAACACTATACATGCATCCCAGTAACCGGTTGCATCCAAAGTCACACATACAGGGATCACAACACTGATGACCTGAAAAACATACTATGTGTGAAGACACACACTCAGCAACCAACCTGACACCAATGCAAGTAGTAACAAATTCCAAAATATTTATTTTATAACAAATTACCTATCTAAAACTACACTAAACACTAAAACTAACACTATATCTAAAATCCCTACACACATATAAAACTAAACTACACATGTAATACTACCTAAACCCTACTACACAAACTAAAAAACTACATCAACCCCCCACCCAAAGAGAAAATAAACTTACCCCCAACACTATCTTAACCTAACAACATCTCACTACACTAAACTAACTATACATAATCTAACACTAATCTACATCAAAATACTAAAATACAACTATCAACAACAAAACAAGTCATAACAAGGAGGGAAGGCAGAAGAGGGGTGTGGGGCAGAAGAAGTCCAGCTTCATGGAATGCCAAGTTTCTGTCCAATTTCATTTACCCGCCGGCTCAGGTTCAGATAATCATTCCTGAGATCCAGGAGCAAGTTGTTGTTCCTGCCCAGCTCCATGAGGATGTTGTTGAGAGTGTCTGCCATTGCCGGCGTTGTGGTGGTTGCCCCCAGATCCTGGCTTGGAGTGGCCAGGGCTGGTCCCTGGCTGGGTGCAGCTTGACCCGGCCCCTGGCTGCTTGTACCTGGAGTAGCTGCTGTGGATTGGACCGGAACAGGTGAGGCCATTGTGGCTGTGTGCCTGACTCGGCCAGCCTTGCCAGCAGCCTTGGAGCTCTTAGCTGCTGTCTTGTCCCCCACAATCTCTGGCATTGCGCGCCAGGTCCCATCCTGTCGAGCTGCCGCGTATTTACGTGCCATGGCTCGGTAACCCTTCTTCACCCGGCGGATGTGAACCCACCGTTCCTTGGCCACATTGAACGCATGGGTCTCCTCTGCATTCATGTTGTCTGGAAAAAAATGGAAATGTCAATCCCAAAACAAGGACACTGGGTCATTTGCCTATCATCATATTACTTGGCACTAATCACATACCACATGGGAGGCAACACACATGTGACATCCTGTAACGTCTCAAAGTGACCTGAACACATCATTGACAAGCCCTACTTTCCACAACACAGGCCCTGGGACGTGACATGACAGGCCATGGCAGGTGTGACGTAATGAACAAATAGATGCCAAATGAGACAGTGATAACATGTCACCATTGTGCATCCTGAGAGTGTGCAAGTAGTCCAATTAACATCAGTAGTGTGGCACTACCCCTCCATGGGCAGCACCACCCTCATCTGACCCAGTGACACACTGCTGCTACTGCTGTACATTGCACATGTGCAGACATGTGTGTCTATCTGAAAATCTGTACAGTTCATGTAGTCACTGACAAGACTGGCACCCTTTTACATGGTTGCCAGTGTGGCTGTATGTATATGCCAATGGCAAGTGAATAGAAGCTCAGCCTACATGCACGGGAAGAAGACCGGGACACCCCTACCAACAACAGGTGTCAAGAATATCAAGAAAGTACTCCACAATATTGCAGCGTACATCGGCAGGAAACAGATGCAAAACACGCTATGAAATCCTTGACAATATGCACCTGAGAAATCACATAGCTGTCCTGGTCATGGGGTTAAGGATCTGTCCTAAGTCCAATGCTGTTCAATGTATACTTGAGCCTGTTGGGCAAAGTTGGGAAATAGTACGGCTCATCTAAGCGTATTGTATGCTGGCAATAACCAGTAACTGAGTACGTGTGGGACAAACAACACTGACACATGTCTCTGTTGTACAAACAGCATGTTTTACATTAGCAACTAGAAGGGCATCAACAAACTCTAACTAAACAGTTGTGAAACAGACATCATTCAGTTTGGCAGCCCTGAGGTATCTTGGTCACCTGAAAGGTGGCAGCTGGAACTGTGCTCCAGTCCCCCTTGCAAACATGTGATCTTAGACATACGAATAACAAAACTACGGGGCATATTACCAAGGGCATTATCGCGGCATTAGCGGGATTTTTCCCCGCTAATGCGGCGATAATTATCTCGCCCTATCACCAAGCAGTCGCTATCACCAGTTAGCGACAGCTTGTAGGCGATAGCGGGCATTTAGGGGCCCACTTTGCATGTCAGCGATAAATATCGCTAATGACATGCTAAGTGGGCGTGCCAAGATGTTAGCGACTGAAAACAGTCGCTAACATCTCTAACTCCTATTAACAACTTTTGGAAATATTCGCGCTAAGCGCAAATATCTCCAAAAGCTAACGCCTGCTAAAAGCTGTTCTTAGCCATGTTATCCAATGGAAGGTGGATAACATGGCTAAGAGCATTGTCACGATAAAGCATGAATATTGCTGATTTTGCTGCGAAATTCATGCATTTTGCGGGATTTTTACGGCTTCAGAGATAAACCTTGATAATATGAAGGTATCTCAGCTGTAAAAAACCTCGGTGCTCTGCGAAAATATTTTCCCGCTAACCAAGCTATAGCGATAATTATCGCAATTGCTTGGTAATATGCCCCTACATTCCCTGTCCTGGACAGAGGTCGTCTGCCAGGTAATTGCCACCTGCTACGGGTTCATGTGTAAAATATGGAATGTCTTCAAATGCCATCCTATTGAAGCAAGGAACCCTTTGCTGCAGGGCGTGCCCATCAGCCACACCGATGACAGCAATCCTCAGATTTCATTAGTAAAAACAAAAATGTGTGTTAAACAGCAGACCCTGCTGAATTTGGCAGACACACTGACTCACAACCTCTCGCCTATAACCCCTTCCACACCTACATAGAAAATACACCACATGCTCAGCATGCGGCAGAAAAGGCAGTGTAACAATCAGAGTTGCATTCATGACATCCTGTCTAACCCTGGACCTAAAGACCTCCTAAAAGAGAAGAACTGGGATGGGCCAAATAGACCCCTTAGATCCTGGTATAAAACATTCATGACCCAGTCTTTTGTTAGACCCTCTCAACATGGCTACGCTAGTTAACTGCTCCAGCCCCTTGGCGGTGTAATGAACTTCCCCCTCAACCATTATCCATCTATCAACACAAACTCTCCTGTGAAAGTTGGTAAACTTGACTGTTCCCAATATGTGGTGCAACATTGCCTGGAACCTCTATGGCACAGTTTCATTTGATTTACACTGCTAAAGGACCTTCAAACCTTGTGTGGATGATATGTGATAGATTTATACCTTACACATGACATGACCTTAACCTGGCATGATATGGGAATGTCCAGGGCATATTAGTAAACCTCTATGTCTGCTTCACTGCCAGTGTACTGCAGATGAAGCGTGGATACCTCTTCTGGCTGGTATTGATAATATGTAGCCATGTGTGAGAATCCTGTAATGATCCCTGGCTCATTGCCTATTTAGCTATAATCAGTGCTGGATGTCATGCACAGGAAATCAGAGCTGTTGCATTGTCCCTTCATGGACAAAGTCACTACTTAGATAGATAAGCGTCTAACCACACTCTTATACATATTTTCTGAATGATAACCGAACAATACTCTGCACCTTGTGGCCCCGTGACAGGCCAAACACACCAGCATTGCAAAACGAGCGTGTGTTGCATTAGTTAATGACATCCTTTACATCACACATGGCAATTTACATAACAATTACTCACCAGTGGCATTTGGGTCCCTGAATCGATCCACGTCACCCTGTGTGAGGGGTCGCCGACCATCTGCAGCTGAAGGCAAATAAAATATGTGTCATTGCATGGCATCCAGAAACGTTACATACACATGATGAACAACTTTTCTGTCTCAGGAAAAGCTACATCACTTTGTAGGGGATTCACACATTGAACTAATGACTCTGTGCACTTTGATTGGCATGCACACATGGGCTAGCTAATGCAGTGGTGGGCAAACATAACATTACCGCGGTCATACATGCACATAACATTTGGATTATGCCATTTCTAAGACCCATGTCCACACAGGCATCATGTAGAAGTAGTCCTGCGTATGATGGTAACTATGCATTTAGTAAGAGGCAGATACACAGTCCATTGCGATGTAAAACACTGTGCAGCTGGCAAACTCACACATTGCATAATCACCTGGCAAGGATATATCTACACATGACCCATGTACAAGGACCGTGTAGATACAGTCCTGCTGCTCATGGATTTGAGCATCTGTCATACTGTGTACTGTCCTGCACATAGGTCACACACACACAGGCGCTGCTCAGATATGTACAGTTACACATACTGGCCACACACACATCATCCTGCACACAGTCACTGCTCACATCTCTGACTGACTACAGCCGTGATGGTCTCCTAAATGCAAACATCCTCTGTGCCTTGCCACCCTTACTGCCATGTGGTCATTCACCATCACATAGTAATGTGAATGAAAGTGACACACAGAAAACCTCTTTCCCACATCTGGTCTGCATACAGCTAATATGTATTCACACCTCAATGATAATGTGACTGCTCACTCCAACTGTCAAATCATGGAGCTATACAAACCGGCGCATTAGCATTGACTACTCACACACCTACTGTACTGTAGCACACCAAGGGACAGTATTACAGGTAATGGTGCATCCCACAAAAAAAGCATGGAGGCAAGAGAAAATGTGCACATTGGAAAAAATACCTATGCGTAGGGTGGGATTAAACACTAACACACTAGGGATGTGTTTGACATGCTAACCATATCTATGTGTATGGGGGGGGCAACACTATTTGTTTTTAGTTAACCTCACACACCCTAGTGGTGTCATGCTTCATCATTGGGTCACCCCCTACTCCTACAGGTCGGGGTGGGCTCAACCACAGTGTTGGGAAGCTCTCATGATAGTGAAGGCAAAGCAGCCACAATCCGGGAAGCGAGACGGTTAATTCCGGTAGTGAGCGTCCTCCAAATAACAGAGTATGCCCAGCGTCCCGCTTACTGAGGTGCCTGCGCCCAACATAATTTTTATGGAGCCTGGCATTTCTCACCAATATTACCACACATACACGAGGAGAAGCTACTCTTACCTCGACATATTGATAGAGTAGGGAACTCCCCCTCTTTAGCATCCCCACACATAAGGGGGTCACTGAATCTTGCCATGAAGAAAGTCTGGGAGCTTTATGGCCATACAAGGACTGAAACATGTTGGCACTTCACTAGGGTAATAGGACCATAAAAATCCTAATTGACCACATTCTTCACTCCTTCATTTACAACCCAACCACACCCATGAATAAAGGAATACCAGGGGTCCGATTGAGGTTTCTCATATATACCCCTTTGCCTTCACTATCATAAGAGCTTCCCAACACTGTGGTAGAGCCCACCCCGACCTATATGAGTTGGGGGGAACCAATGATAAAGCATTACACCACTAGGGTGTGTGAGGGTAACTAAAAACAACTAGTGTTGCCCCCCCCATACACATAGATATGGTAAGCATCTCAAACACATCCCTAGTGTGTTAGGGCCAGATGTAGGTAGGCGTTTACCGGGTGGTAACGGCCGAAATCGGCCGTTACCGACCGGTAAAAGCAATTTGATATGTAGGACCCTGTATTTTACAGACTCGGTAAATTTACCGATAGGTAAATTTACCGATTATGTAAAATACCGAGTCGGTATTATTACGGATTCCTGAAAATTGTTATGTAGGTGGGACTCTTCTGAGTCCCACAAGCATTACAAAATCGGTATTTTACCATCAAATACTATTTGATGGTAAAATACCGATTCTGGTGTGCATGCACATGTGTGCATGCACACCTATGCCATATGACAGGCAGACCTGCCCTTAGGGCAGGTATGCCTGCCACATGGCACCCGAGCCTCTTTTGGGGTGCCAGAGGGTGTCAAAGTGACACCCCCTGCACCCTTGTGACAGTCGGTATTTTCCGTTGCGGTAAATACCGACCGGTAAATGCCCAATCAATCCTATGGGCTTCAAAGCCCATAGGAATGAATGGGCATTTACCGGCTCGGTATTTACCGCATCGGTAAATACCGACTGTTTCCGAATCGGTAAATGCACATCTGTATTTACCTACATCTCGGTACTTTTATTTTACCACTTCTGAAATACCGAGTCGGTATGATGCGGTATTTAAGAGGTGGTAAAATAAATTTTACCTACATCTGGCCCTTAGTGTTTAATCCCACACTACACATAGGTCATTTATCTATGTGCGCTACCTACACTGAACTATCAGTTCTCTCTGTAGGTTTCCTTTGGAGTATTTTTAGTAGTAACCTATTCGCTGGGAGGACGTACTCCATATACCCTCTCATATCCCCCAGGACCTCTGGATTAAGTTACAGTGGTCCCTTGTTTAGCAAGAGTAAAAGTGCACCATGGGCCAACTCACATGATGAGCTGCATTTCCCATGCTGTGCACCATGCGGCAAAAATGGCACTTATGCTTCAGGCATCTGTGCTGTAAATGCAATGCAATGCAGGAGTTGCGACGCATGTGCGGCGCAGCTCCAGCAATGCTCCTGTTGGCCCTATCTTGGCAATGTTGCGTCAATCCTCATGCCTGCTTCAGGCAGGGCAAGAGTGAAGACGCAGCATTGCCATGACAGTGAATGACAGAAACTTGATATATTTCACTCTGTCACATTACAGAGGTGTTCCTGTGCATGAATGCCCTCCCCTGCGCCAGAACGCACCCTAAAGGTGCAGAGCTTTACAATGTGAGGATTCTCCCAGAATAGTGATATTGTACATACCCTGCACCATGGCGCAAAACCTGCACTGACGCTTTGACACATAAGTAATGCAACTGCGCCGCAACATAACCCCAAGTGGCTTGTAAATCTGCTAAAATGTGCCTGGAAGTGGGAGCCCAAATTAATCTTAACTGAAGCAAATCATGTGCAAATCACATTGGGACCAATGTATCAACATTCCGTTTAGCGATTACTAAATAGCGATTTAGAAGGATTTGCTAATTTGCAAAAGCTAAATGCAAAGTATGTAGGAAAAAGCTTTTTGTTAGGGATCCATTAATATTCCATAATTGCGATTAGCAAATTGCTAATCTCAAACTTCGCAATCATTTCTATGTGGCAGGAGGCCCATAGGAATTAATGGAAAATTAGCGAATAGCAAATTGCTAATTGCTATTTGTGAATATTTTCTAGGGTGCAGGTGTGTCATAAGAACACCCTGCTGCACCAGTGAAACTTACATGTGTGCGTATATGGCGCACATACATGCCCTAAGGGCATGTATGAGCGTCACATGGCACCTTTTGATGATTACAAAAAACCTACATTCTAATATTTTGCTAATTACCACCAACTAGAAGTAGGTGGAAATTTGTGAAACCTTAATGGCTATTAGGAATGTTATTAGCCTTGATACATTGCATGTAAGGAATTGCTAAAGTAGCCATTCCTCAAATGCTATTGCTAAATAAGGAAAGTAATAAGTAGTGAAGCCTTACTTTGCACCAAAAATGTCTCATAAATACCATTTAGCGAAAAAGTGTTCGCTGACGCCGGAAATCAGCGAATGTCTGCGTTACCGAACACATTTTGGCTTCAATCACATGGCCCATAGGGAAATGACATTGTCATCAACACTTAGTTACAGTATCACAGTAAAGAGTCTGCATGTACATGCCATACTCACATGTCACACACGTAACTTACATTACATTTGAATATTAAAGTGAAATAATGGCTTTGAGACTTACCACCCTGGATGCCTGCCATCACTCCGGTGTAATCCAGGAGGTCGGCCTCCCGCGCAGTCATGCCCTGCCAGCGGTGCTTCCACTGGTGCACGGAGCGTACAATTTCAAAGTAGTGCTCCATTTGGAGCCTCACACGCTCCCAGCGCACATTCCGTGCCCCCACAGCATACCCCTGCAGGATCCGCCCCCCCGCCTCCAACATATTTGGCAGATAAAATTTTATCAGCCATAAAAACCCCCCCAATGCCTCCTCACTCATCCTCCCTGACCTCCCAACAGCAGGCATCTCCCTGAGCCCCGTAACCCACTTAAAAGTAAAAAATAAAACCCCAATTAACTAACTAACTATAGAAAAATACAAACTAACCCCTAAATAAACTCTACAAAACACAGGACACTAGACACTCAAACTGTGTAAAATACTACAAATACAACTAACAGACACTGCAGACAAACCAGAGGACAGTAGACACACAAACAGTATAAAATACAACAACAACTATTAAAAGACACTTAAGACAGGACACAGCACACAGCACCACTCTCTAAAACCAACTTTCAACACACCAACTACCATACACCTCCTTCACTCAGCCCATGCACCAGCAATGTGCTGAAAAGAGAAAGTGAAAGTAAAAACCACACCCATGTGACAGGAAGCAGTAATACACCACTTCCTGTGTTTGCTGCAAAAAATCCCGCCTTAGCGACAGAATTAATCGCGTTAGCGACGAATAGCGTGACATTAAACATCGCTATGGTATTTATATACAAAATCCATCGAAATGCGAGTCGTTTTATTGAATAGCGACGAAAATATACTCGCTAAATGTCGCTAAGCAACAAAATAATAATATTGGAAATCTGCAATTATAAAAGTCATGGATTTCATGCAAAATATATAAATAAATAGCAGAAAACATAGGAAAAAAATGGACATTATTTTTAACACAACCAAAAATTTTTGTATGATTAATAGGTGTAACCACAAATGAGAATATTTAATAAATTAGAAAAATAAATATACACAAGATATAGGGGTCAGGGAACGTGATCATGCACAGATTTCCTACAGGCAAAATATTAACAAATAATGCTACAATACTGTTTCATCATGGTTCTGTGGAAAACTATGGCAGGACGTTCAATGATTCACGTCAAAATGCATTTAAATAGACGGGAATGGTCCAAATCTTTGTTTTGCCTCTACATGTCATGCATTGCGTGATAAGTGAAATGCCATCATGCAGACGTAGAAAGGCAACACACAATAGGGGAGATCAGCACACCACAAACCATACATCATGGTGCAGAGTTACTAGTTCCTTGCACCCCTGAAAGTTAGCATCAGAGTAACTTTTAGTGCAGCTGCTGTGGCGCAATCCATGTGCGGCATATGTGGTGCAAATGATACCCAATGCTGCGGCAAATCCTCAAGGTCTTGCCTCATAAAGAGATGTGACATCACTAATGGATGCCACCGGGGGTGGCACAAATGCACAGGAGGTAGTGTACTGGCGTTGCTATGCGTCATTCCATTGGCTAATGTAATATAGAATGATACCAGCCACTCACTCTTGGACCAATGCTGCGTCCTATCCCTGCACTTGCTTTCAGCATGCGTGATGCTTCATGCAGGGCGGTTGTGGGGTCACATGGTGCAGTCATTGATATCCGTGTGGTAATGTACATGTCTTGGGCCTCTGGTGGCGCAGGCTCGCACTGGTCTAGTGTGTGATTGTAGCCGAGGCCTCATGTATATCCCATGGTTGCTTAGTTTGTCCTGGGCTCTTACTGCCTTTGTACCTCCTGAGGATGTTGATGTTCCGGTCACACTGTGTGATGGTGGTGTGAAATGCCATATGTGTGCGTTCCCACAAATTGCACATGTTTTGTGGATCTTGCTGCAGGTTGGACTGGCTCGAGCCTGCTACGTGGGGAGGCATCGAGTTTGTTTGGGGCGGGTCTGACTCCCTACATTGTGTTTGGCAGTGGGGCCTTGCTGCCAGGCCCGGACTGACCGTTGTGGGCACCGGCCAATCCCCCAGTGCGCCGCTAGGGTAGTGGCCGGTTTAGGGCCCCTGGGGTCCGTTTTAGCTACAGGGCTGTTGATGCAGCATAGCTGCACACTCCTCCCTGTAAGGATTTTGGACGAATACCGGCCCTGGAAAGGAGCTCTGTTGCACCCCCAACCTCCCCAAGTGGGGCAGCCAAGCACTTTGCCTGGCCCAGTTTTGGTTCCCAGTCTGGCCCTGCTTGCAGCGGCTTGCCGGAGGTCCCTTGTTGTTTCACATCTCGGGGTGTCTGCTCTGCTTGTGGGGTGGCTGTGGTGTGTCTGGACCTCCTTGCATTAGCCTGTCCTCCTACTATGGGTGAGTTAGGACCTGGGTTTGGTAGCCCTTGGCCCCTCGGGTCCCATGCCAGTCGTGTGGTCATTTTACCTGGAGTGCTGTCCGACACAGGGTTTGTCCGCATTAGAATCCGGGATGTGTGTAGGATTACGTGGTGTTTGGCTTCAACTAGGGTTGGGCTCTGTCCTCCCTGCAAGCTCTGTGTGTGGCCGGATGGCCCTTTGCCGGTTTGTGGGTTGAGTATGTGAGCCCCTTGTTGTCCCGATGGACCTTGAGTAAACTCCACCTGGGGCAGGATTTTACTTCCTTTGCACATTGTCAGAGTATATGGTTGTAATATTGGTCTGTCGTGTACTGCTTACTGATGTGTATGTGCAGGTGCTCAGTTTGGCGTTTGTGCACCCTCTGGAGGTGTGCCTCATTCATGCTGTGCCTTTGTTGTAGTGTGGTTATCCCTTTTGGTTCCCTTTGGCCTGGCTGGTCATTAACTGTGGTATTCTGTGCCTACTCTCCATCAGTGGCTGTGTTGGCTGTGGGGCCTGTGTTTGGCCTTGTGGTGTGTTGGCACATGGGCCATTTGGAGGTTGCTTGCGTTGGGTGTGGCAGATCATTGTGCTTGCTTCTGGAGGGATTCCCTGGGCAGGTTGTGCATGGATGCCGTTGGGTGTTCTCAGCACACTCTAATGTCATGTGGACATAGGGTGATGTGTGGGACTGTGTTTCCTGGCTTTGGGAACGCTGTGTTGTTTAACACCTTAGGAGCTCGTAAACAAACCTCCCCAGTGCTGCGCTGTCCATTATCCAGTGCTGAACTGGACGTCCAGCGGTCGCACGCAGCACTGGGGAGGTAGTGCCCGTGACGACCGTTGGCCGACGGCAGCACCTAAAGGGTTATTGCTTGCGTAACTTGCTGCTTGTACTGCTTCTGTCTGTTTTGCTAATGTGTCAATCAAAATCTTGTTTAGCTATCTGCACAATTGTAAGGACTGGTACGTGGAGGGCTATGACTCCGAGTAATGTTCATTTGCATAGAGTCACCGACAATACTACTCCCCAACCTGCATATGTCAACACCCTGCACGTACTACCACTTGCATCTGTACCTGGCTGACTTGCACTTGCAAACACACTCCAGCAATGCCACACATTTACGGCATAGATGGCTCACACATACTGTTATTTTACGGACCAGGCTGCAGAACATTAAATACGCATCACATCCATGCTGGATGTTGTGTTCTGCCCAATTACTGTGGCATCCCTGCAGACATGCAGGGAGCCAACAGGTTTTGGAATTCTGGACCTCATTGTCGGACACTGTGGGACATAGGCGACATGTGGTACGCCATAACGTTATGCAGCCAAGCATGGCATGGCCATTGTGGCTAGCTGGACACATAGCAACTCCCCTATTGGAATACTGATTTTAGAATGGGTGGTAGGTTTGCAGTAATTCATTATCACACCAGGACATGTATCAGCCTTCCATTACTCTGTCCACACTAAGGATGTGTCTGGTGCGTCGAGATAGGTATCTTTTATCCAAATGACACACAGCATGAAATAAAAGCAGAACTAAGATGAGCCACCCACTAAGGGGGAGGTGATGTCAGTGACAGTATTGTGTGGAATGATGAGCATATGAGATGAAGTCCCACAAGGGCTGCCAGATAGCCAGTGTATATATGCATCACAGTCCAAATAATCAAGCATTGTGTTAACATACACTCCACACTCATTAGTCTATTTCCTAGTGCAAAGGCAGAGCCATTTTTGTATGTCCCATTGAAAATAGGGCACTGTGAGACCACCATGTACCACTACTACTTCTCATGTGACATCTTCTCCGATCATTTGCCATTTGTCAAACACAAGTCCTTACCTCTAGACAAGTATGATCAGACAATGTCATGCTGTATCAAGGTGTAATGAACAAATGCATGATTGTATGTGACAAACAGTGATGTAATTCATCTCCCATGTCACATTGCAGAGGTCGAGACAGCACCTCCTGAAGAGCAACCTGGCTTGGCACCCACTGATGACACAGACGCCTATCCTACCATCAACATTGACGACCTGCAACTCCTGTTCAATGTAATTGCCTCCCCAGCCTCCGGTGCAGGGCAACCCAGTAGCCCTCCGCAGAGCCCACACCCTGCTCACACCAACGAGCAGCAGGCATCCACCACCCCACCCACCACCCTGGGGCCAGATCCATTCCAACTGCGGATCATAGAGCTCCAGGAACGGTTGGGGGATAGGGTGGAGCAATTGGTAGCTGAAGTTGCAGGCCTACGTGGGTGGCTTACTGACACCCACGGCCCCCTCCATGGTCTCCACCAGTCCATGGCTGACATTGCTGGAGTCATGATCCAGAGGCAGCAGGCTTTGTCTGCTCAGGGTGATACCAGCAGTGTCAGCAAGGATATTCACGACATCAAGAAGACCCTGGAGACCATGGGGCAGATGCAGGCCCAACATCTGGCTGCCAGGGCTGAACACATGCGCCAGGTTACTGGGATCTACACTGCCCTGCACCTTCTTGTTGCCTCCTTACTGCCACAGGGTTTGGCGCAGATGGATGCGGCTGCAGCCTCCACATCCTCAGCTCCAACACCAGGTGTGTCAGTGCCTCACATGGCTGCTGCCACAACACCCACTGACACCTGTGAGGCACATGACACCGATGATGATGGAGATGAGGATGACAGCGGATTTCTGCTGAGGAGAAAGCGGTAGTATCCCTCTGTGCCAAAGCCCCAGTTTCTTATGTTTTGCTGCACTCGGATTCGTGCCACCCATGAACTTCTTTCACTCACTTTCACTGTCCCCCGGAACATCCTTGGACCCCCCCATGGACTGCCATATGAACCCATTCCTTGCCACTTCAACCAGCCTGTGGAGTGAACTATGCCTCTTCCCTTGGACCTGATAACATCAATTGTCTCTGTCTGGCCATCCAACGGGCACCCTCTGCACTAGCCCTATATGCTCACCATGTGTAAATACTGTACATAAATATATATTTTCTGTTTAATACGTGTTTTGGTCATATGTTGCTAAGGATTTAAGTAGCTTTTTAGGGTCAAGAGACTGATACCTTAGGAATGTACAACAATGTCAATACGAGCTGTGTACATGTTGATACAGATCCTGAGAGGGTGGAAACTAATGTTGAGATGTGTAAACATGTGGAGCCAACATTGCACCAATGCTATGCTATGACATTGTCACAATGTAAATGGGCCATCAGGTAAGGTCATCTATTGGGACATGCCAGTGAACATACATTTGATAATTGTGATAGGAGAACGCCCCCTGGCCCATGTTTGGATGCAGCAAGGCAAGTACTACTGTCCTCATGTCTTGTTTGCCATGCACTGCTACATACCACTGGTTGACCTCCATATTGGCATCATACATTAGAAAGGATACACACTGTCTGAAAGAATATTAGTTCCTCTCCTGCATACACTGAGTATTCCCTGCCGTCACACTGTTATGTGTGTAGTCTGTGAATCATGAGTCTGTGGCCCTTAGGTGCAATGAGCATGCCTTTCATCAACATCACATTTGTGGAAGGGTTGCAGCAGGTGTGTAGTTGGGCCACAACTTACCAACATGGGCAGCAGCTCTGCATCCTACAGGTGTAGGTACAATTAGGAAGGTAGCTCCAGGCAGCCCCAAGCACGTCAGTACTATTTGTACACTTAGCCACCACACATGCCACGTCATGTTGCCATTGCTCACAAGTGCTCCATGAGTGATGATAGCCTCGTCTAACATGTGCTACTCCCCCATGGTGGACACGTGACATAGGGTCATCACTTCCATTAAACATTGTGGTGTGTGCACCTGCATGTGTAATGTCAGATGTTGATGTTACGATGTCACGTAGTGGTTGAAATGCAATTACAGAAGTGTCGAACTGGTATCTATGAATGACCCAGGGGTCTGTGGGGCATATATTCAACACAGGCGATAAAATTATCGCTGCTTTTATCGGCAGAAAACTGCCGCTAAAGCCGCTTTTGCTGCAGTTTTCGGCCAATAAAAGCAGCGATAATTTTATCGCCTGTGTTGATTATATGCCCCGGTGTGTATACACATATACTAGTCTGTCCAGCTGTAGGAGGTGTCTTCACCAAGCCATGTAAAATATTTTGGATGTTGCAGTTATGCATGTCATGGTGATGGTAATGGTCCATCGATTCTGCAAAGTATCTGGTCAGCATAGTGATGTATGGCCTTGTGGATCTGTAGCTGGTAGTTGTTTCCAGGCTGAGGTCTTGTGACAGACAACCTAATGTTGTACCCACATGAGACGCAAAATCAACTTGTTACTCTAATTTGTCCCATTACTTTTAAAGTGGTCTAATTCATAGTCCCTTTCCCCTGTTCATATGGCGCCACTTTTCACCGGCCATAGCTACATTTCTGGCCATTACATGACCTTATAGCAGCTCTTATCACATTCCACACATGGATCTTTGAGGCATATGTTCATGAACCTCATTGACAGTATGGCCATCTGTGCAGATATGTACTTGACATTATACATCAACAATGAGCTTGGTAATATTCTGGATATGTAAGTTCTACGGGCCCTGGTTATTTATACGGCACTTCTTGTGGCTGCTACAATGGGAAAAGAAATTTGCTGGTAATCCGGAACATAGTTCACATCTTAAGGGTCAATTTACGGCTGCTACGACGGACATGGTTTGGACATGTGTCTTGATGATTGGCACCATTGTGTATTGGGATGTTGCTATGACTATTGGCATCCTGTACACCATTTCACACACTCCAAATTTGTGTGATTGACACAACATGCCCAATCCATCATACATGGATTGGGGAAATGGACTCAGAATAGGAATGAAATCCTCATCACACACAGCACCCTGGTTTGCTAGTATTTGAAGCATGTGACACAACCATATGACATAGTGTAGCCTACGTAGTACCTTGACAAGTAGAGTGTGATACATTAGACACAGTGCAGGGCATAACTGTACTGCGTACACATTCCCAAACTCTATTGAAATTTGTCTCATCTGACCACTCATTGGGACACGTAACTGTTTAATGGGTACAGTGCCCATGCCAGACACTAACACATGAACATGTTATTTATTTGACTATTTTATTTAACAGACACCACGTGACAGACTCAGACAAAATAATTGTTGATGATGCGGTTCCTCCTTGCAAGTCCTGCAGCATTTGGTGTGGGGTGTACAGCACCAGCCTCTTCTTCTTCCTCATCCTCATCAGGTGGGTCTGGCACTTGGATCCATGGTGCTTTGGTACGGACACATATGTTGTGCAACACACAACATGCCATGATAATTTTGTTCACCATTTCGGGACTGTACCGCAGGCTGCCACCTGTGATATCCAAGCACCGGAACCTGGACTTCAAGACACCAAATGTCCGCTCTACAATGGACCGTGTGCGTATCTGTGCCGCATTGTACTGCCTCTGGCCAGGGGTGGTGGGGTTTCGTACTGGTGTCATCATCCATGCTCCCAGTGCATATCCTTGGTCCCCTGTGACATACAAGGGAAAGCGGAATTAGTATTTGGTTGTGCTGGATGTGTTGTTGATGAGCATGGATTTGTGTGTTGGGATGGATGTCAAGTTGTATATCAAGTTGCCCATCTGTTTAAGCTGGATTCTGTAGTGCATGTTAGCATGTGATCAAGGCTCACTGCTGTGACTCCATCCAACATCATTTTAGTGTGCAGATGAGTTGCATGTGTGGCTCTTTTCCCATCTGCAACAGACAGTGATCCACCTACTGCACTGTAATTTACCTTAGCTGTATAGGTGGCAAGATTACACACAACACACACTTGACCTACTGTGCGGCAGCATACAGCAATCGTGCTGTAGAACATCATGGTCTGAACCGTCATGGTCTGAAACAAATCACCAGGCAGCTACCCGTTACATGCATGGACCATTGGGCCCTTGTTAGGTTCAACAACAACATCAACTCCAGCATGTGCTACACCATCCACTACCTGTACTGTGTGCTCCTTCCTGTCCTGGACTCAAAACCAAATGACATGAGTGCTCAACAGACATTATCAATGTTGCTATGTCACATCTCTTATGTTTCTGATCTTTTACTAATAAGACTTTTAGTTAATCTTAACACCATACTAAACAAAACTAAGGGCCTTTATGAATTAAGGCCATACGCTTTCCAAGTTAAGACTGGACAAGTATGCTATAAGTGATAAAGCTTATTAATCACCCTCAGTCTCCGGGAAGGTGGCGGATGCGAGGGAGCTGTTAATGATGTCCCGGAGTTGGGGTGCCATGATGGAGTAGGCTTTGTTGAAGATGTGTTGTGGACAGGGGTCCGTTGCCGAGCCGGAGTGGATGGTGTTAATCATGCGGGTGGTGTCTTCTGAGATGACCGAGGTCCAGGTGCAGAGGGTGGTGGGGGTGGGGCAGGTTTTGTGGTTTGCTGTGTTGTCTGTGTGCTGATGCTGTTGTGTATGTCGGCAATCTTGTGGTGGAAGAACGAGGCAAGTGAGGCGCTGAGGTCTTGCGAGTGTGTGATGTCATTGTTGCAGGCGTAATGGTATGAGACCTCTTTGACGATGCTGAAGAGTTCCCTGCTGGTGTGGTTGTTGTTGTCTAGTAGTTCTCTGACTCTTGTCCTTTTGGTGTTTGTGATAAGCTGGTGTTGTTTGCGGGCGGCGTTCTTGAGGGCTGTCATTGACTCATGTTTCCTGTTGACTGGTCATGGCGCAAGGCTTTCTTGAGGGGGCTGCAGGTTATCTTTGGAATCAGATTTAGTAGTACAATGCGGATTTGTTACTGCCAGGTCTTCTGGGAGGATACTTCATCTGTGCAAGCTCATTTGCTAAGTTGTTGTTCCACTGTGTGAGGTTTGGGTCAGATTATTTGGTGTCCGTCGTGTTGGTGGGAGGGTTCTAGCTAAGGGAGGTGGTGAGCTGGTCAGAAGTGATCTTGCTCCGGCTTCTATGGGGTACCTGTTGCAGGTGGTGGTGAGTCGTGGTTCTCCTGAAGTAGAGTGGAAGCATCTGTGATCTGTCCAATGTAGTACGGTGGAGTGGTTGTAGGGGATGTGCTTGTTGGAGGAGAAGAAGGGGTCAATCGTGTGGCCCGCATAGTGGTTGGGGGTGTTCACCAGTTGCTTGAGTCTGGGGTTGGCGAGGTTGGCCAGCAGGGTGGTGGTGGTGTTTTTGGCATTGTTGTTCACCAGGTGGAAGTTGATGTACCCAAGGAGGTTGTACTCTGAGGGTGTTTGGCCCAGCGAGCTGACAAAGTCTGCGATGGGTTTGCAGAATTGTGTGCGTGGTCACAGGGGTCTGTAGATGAGAGTGCCTCTTAGGGTGGTGTTGGGGCCATCCAGAATGTGTATGGCGATGTGGGGGGCAGAGGAGGCATTCATCCATTTTAATGTGAGCATGGCAACATCTGGTGATGTTGTGTCCAGGAGGTTCCAGAGTTCAACAGTGTGCCTGTGGACAGAGCGGGTGTTGAGCAGGATGCACTTGAGGTGGTTGTTTCTGTGGCCTGGCCAGGCGGGTGCGGTGCTGGTCCAGAGGCAGGTGAACTTGCTGGGTTGCCAGGTGAAGGGTCCGTGTGTGCATTTTGGGCTGGCTTGGTGGCAGGTGTTGTTCAAGTTGGCGTTGAGTGTGTGGAGGGTGGTGACATCGTTGTTCAGACCGGTGGCCTGGTGTTGTTGAGGGCAACGGGTCCTGGCGCTGGGCACCATCCATGCGCAGACGGGCACAGACAGGCTACCTTTGTTGCCCCTTCGGCACAACAGCAGTGCGTCCGCTGCACAACAGCAATGGAGCAATAGTGTATGATGAATAATACCACTCAACACTCACACGAGGTACAAAATGAGAAGGGATGAGAGCAGGCACACAAGGACCCAGAAGGCAAGGGGCACAGGCACTCAAGGGGGGCCATGCAGCAATGACACAGGCGAATCAGCGTCGATCTGAGGAAGGGTCAAAGCTGGAAGAGCGGACAGGGCAGACAGAGCTGCAGCAGTGGGTAACCGACCTATCCAAGGGTCAAGGGTCGCTGTCACCACTGCGCAGCAGCTGCGAAATAAGGGGATGAAGGGAGGAGGGGTCAGCTGGGAGGCGTGAGGCGTGAGCCAAGGTCAGCCAATGGCATCCAGGGTGCTGTGTGGCACGGGTGGCAGCATGGGGAATGACAACCCCGGAGGCGCTAGCACCGCCAAAGTGTGCCATCGGACAAGCTGCCTCACCCCCAATGTCAACTTTCTGATCATTACTTTACAAACTGGGCACCAAACATGCCACCCACCCGTGGGGCTCCATAGATTGGTTCTCAGGGGAAATGATCATTGCAAGTGCTGTGAACAATCCGGGGCAGTGTTTATTAATTTGTCCTGGGTCTGTATTCATGGTCACCTATGCTGGGAGGTAGTATTGAGATACTTGAGAACCACGATGGCTTAGCAGTTTCCGTGTACACCTCTGTTTGACTACTTCATCATACTCAGCACATTAAGGGACAGTGGCCAGGTTGGTCAGATTTGCTCTCAGACTGGATATACGCCACATCCTATTTACATGGGATGGTAGGGCGTAGGCAGGTATGGAGTGCTGGCTGGAAGACTTGGATTACTGTAGGGACCCTGTCAACTTATGCTGTAGAACTGGCAAGGACGTCAGAACCCAAGTACAACTGGGGTCAACTGCAGAGTTGCCTTTCTCCTCCATCACCTGTAAGTGTCACCATTCATTCTTCCACGAGTCATACTTTCCATAGTTAATAGTCAACAGTGGTTGATGCATCACCTATATCATCAGGCAAGCAATAATATGAGGTATGAACCTTATGTTTTTGTGCATGCCCGTGCTATATTATCCACTGACGTCTCTTGTTTTTCAAGTATGTACTGCCGTAGAGTGCAGTATTACTGTGTTATGTTGTGTATAAGTAAATTGACTATTTAATGAGGCAACAGTCCTGTATCAGATCCATATTTGAGGCTCAGTCTCCATATACCTAGAGGTGTACCAGGTAGTCTGCATCTGCCTCACATGTGTCGGCGTACTCCATACAGCCTTGGCAAATATGCACACATTGTAGTGTGCTACTGGGTCACGGACGGTAAGTGACATGCAGCAGTACTACACTAGCACACTAAATGGCAACATGTCAGTCTCTCCTGTGGTATTCATCATGCCTGTCCAGCACAGGACATGCACAGTGAGAGTTGTGTTGCAAGTTTGCTTGTGAGTGATGTTTCTCCGTCACACATGCATGTTTCACACATCTTGCAACTTTGGGGAGGGGGACAGGGATGTACAACTTGCAGTGATTTTGGTCTATGTATCTGGCAACAATGACCACAGTTCATGGTGTCAATGTGTCTGGTGTGGGCTGTTGTTTTTGGACATCTTGGGGCAGATTTAAACACCCCTTGCGTCTCATTTGCAACATCGTTGCATCACTTTTGTGCAGGAGTACTCACAACCTGAGGCATCTGGGAGATGCGTAACATTGTAATGCCCTGCACCACATGTAGGCCAAAGTCATCGAGTAAGCCGTCAACAGTCAGCTCACTGCCTTCCTAGAATCCAACAAATCCCTCAACTCCTCTCAATCAGGCTTCCGAGCCAAACACAGCACCGCAACCGCCCTCATCGCTGCAACAGATGACATCCTTACACTACTGGACAATGGAGAAACAGTTGCTCTCATCTTACTTGACCTCTCCGCAGCCTTTGACACAGTCTGTCATAGCACCCTCATACAACGCCTCAGCAACATCGGAGTACAAGGAAAGGCATTGGACTGGATCATATCGTTCCTCACCAGAAGAACCCAGAGAGTCCGCCTCCCCCTTTTCAAATCAGAGGCCACCGAAGTCTTCTGCAGTGTACCACAAGGATCCTCACTCAGTCCCACCCTCTTCAACGTATACATGAGTCCCCTCGCATCCATCGCGCGCCTACACAACCTCAACATCATCTCCTACGCTGTCGACACCCAGCTGATCCTCTCCCTCACAAAAGACCCAAACACCGCCACAATCAACCTACACGAAGGAATGAAAGAAGTAGCCGAATGGATGAAAAACAGCCGTTTAAAACTAAACTTGGACAAAACAGAAGTCCTCATCTTAGGACCATCCCCCTCTGCCTGGGACAACTCATGGTGGGCACCAGCCCTCGGAACCGCACCCATACCTACGGACCACGCACGTAACCTGGGCTTCATCCTAGACTACTCCCTCTCGATGAGCAGACAAGTCAACGCCATCTCGTCATCTAGCTTCAATATCCTACGAATGGTAAAAAAGATTCTTCCGTTGGATACCCACCAAAACAAGAAAGACTATCACCCAGGCACTGGTCACAAGCCGGTTGGATTACAGCAACACCCTCTATGCCGGAACCACAGCCAAACTACAGAAATAGCTCCAACACATCCAAAACGCCTCAGCCAGGCTCATTTTAGACATCCCTCGGCAAGCTCACATTTCCGACCACCTGAAAGACCTCCATTGGCTCCCTGTCAACAAGAGAATAACGTTCCCTCTCCTCACCCACGCACACAATGCCCTCTACAACCTAGGACCCAAATGCCTCAACACGCGTCTATCCTTCTACACCCCCTCCCGCCAACTACGATCGTCAATCAAGCCTTCGCCGCTAACCCGCGCATCCACAGATCCACCATGGGGGGGAAGATCCTTCTCCTACTTAGCTGCTGAAACCTGGAATTCTCTCCCCACCCACCTCCGCCTCACTCTGAACCACCTCTCTTTCAGAAAGCAACTAAATACCTGGATATTCGATTAGTAAATTCACCTCCATCCCTCAAGCGCCTTGAGACCCTCTGGGTGAGTAGTGCGCTATACAAATTTCTGAACTTGAACTAGGCGTTCCTGTGCAGGGGGGGCCTTCTGCGGCTGGGACACCTCCTAAAAGTGGCGGAGTGAAATCCAAAAGATTTCACTCAGTCACTTTTAGGCCCATGCTGCGTCACAACCCTGTGCCTGGCTGAAGCAGGTATAAGGATTGAGGCAGCATTAACTAGATGGGGCCCACAGAGCATTGCAGGAGCTGCGTGGTGCTTGTGACGCTATTCCAGCTATGCATCACTTTGACGGCACCGTTGCGTCACACATCTGTGCTGTTTTTGCACCACGGTGCACGGCTTTGTAAATGAGGCACATCCATGATGTTGGGGCTGTGGCGCACAGTAACTGACGCATCCCTGCAGATTAACAGGAATGCGCCAGTAATTGTAAATGTGCCCCCTTGTATGTGATATGGTGACATTGTAATTGGTACATTTCTGTAATGCATCTATGTGCTGTAGATGGACGTGGTATGTTGGATTACTACTTACCAACTAGGACTGCATTCCCATATTGTCCATCCTGGAAGCGCTGGTTGATGACTGACTGCTGGAAAATATACGAATCATGCACACTCCCTGGGAACTTGGCAATGACATTTGTGAACATTCCACGGTGGTCCACTATTGCATGCACATTCATTGAGTGAGTGTGCTTTCGGTTTCTATATATGTGTGCCCTGTCCGCAGGTGGCACTAATCGGATATGTGTGCAGTCTATTGCACCCAGTACTTGTGGGATTCCAGCTATGGCATAGAAACCCTGCTTGACCAGGAGCTGTTCACGCACAGTATTGGGGAAGTGTAGTTCCTGAGGTATCAGGCTGATTATGCCATCCAACACAATTGGGAGGAATCTTGAAAAGGCTGCCTGGGAGACTCCACCCACTCTGGATGTTGTGGGTTGAAATGTCCCTGAGGCCAGGAAATGCAGCACAGCGAGTAGCTTTGTTTGCGGTGGAATATTGGTTATCCGCTGGGTTGCTGGTGTGAGCCGGTGGCCAATGTGGTTAAGTATATAATCAATAGATGTCCGTTTGAGCCTGTAGTGGGCTATGATATCCTGGGGTTGTAGATCTCCAAGGACAAGTCGTGTGCGCATTGGCCGCCGTCGTCTTTGCCGCTGCCTTGGTGGTGGTCCAGGAGGAGGCGGTGGTGGTGGTGGTGGTGGTGGTGGTGGGGGCTGTGGCCTTTGTCGGACTCCAACCTGTGTGGTAAATAAATAATTAATTACCGGTACTATTTTTCTATACATTAACTAAAACAGATAGCTCAATAATTAAGAGACAGGATCCGTGATATCTGAGTCAGAATGGCTTTAATCGGATGGCTCGAGCCTAAAGACCATGAAGTGGCATGCAATGAAATGGAATGGCAGCTGCAACGTCTCATTAACATTACATAGTATATATAGGAAAACAGTACAATTGCATTGCATACAGTAGGCGTAACAAGTGACAAACGTAAGATAAGAACATATGGGCTTACAAAGAAGGCGTGCACAGGGCGTGCACGTAGACATGTGATGAAAACGTCACAGAAGTGTCATAAATGGGTGGATACATGGAGGGGGGTACCTAGGCAGCTGGAACCTTTAACCTACTGGTGCGCGCAAACGGGCCATGACGTGTAACTAGGGAGAGCTGGGGGCTCTGACTTCTGCACTAAAAGAGGAGACTAAAGTCTGGGATGTCAGGACGACATGTACCTATAGCATATCTGGTATCTCGTGTTTGGAGTACATGTTGATAGAATCTAAAAGTCATCAGAGCAAAGGCTACTTGACACTAAGACTGGTGCATGCATATATTCTACATGTATTGCGTGTGCTATGAATCTTCTATGGATATTAATTCAGTAATTCTCTTACATGGAGACAGGAAGACTAAACTATAGCTGAAGATGTTTATGCGGTTCGTTAGCTTAGGAATGTGAAGCCGGGGAGCTGAACTGATAACTAGAGGCATAACATATTCTTGGCAGACAGGCAGGCAGGCCAGGCCGGGCACCGCGCTGCTTGGCAGAAAGTAAGCGAAGGGTCAGGGATGCGGGAGGGGCTGCATCGCTCCTTGGAGTGGTTTCAGGAGACTGGAGCTTGAATCTGGTGTCCGTGCCCTTTGAGGCCTAGAAACGGGGACAACTCGATGAATTAACGTGCACAATGTAAAACGTGGACAACATAGGCCTAATACTCGTTGCTTTCACGAGGACTGGAAACTGGCATACTAACGTTGTACACAACCATAATTGCGTCTTTATTCGTCAAGGGGGAACATATGCATATCGATCATGCACATATAACATATAATGGGGAACACGTAGGGACACATAACAAGGCAAAATTCAATTTTCCTCACCTGTATGATTACTGCTTCCATGACGTCTGCAGGTCCTCAGCTTTTTGGTGGGTCTGGGCTGGCCTATGTCTCCTTTTATGGAAATTTTTATCTCCAGTTTTGATGTTTTAGAACTGCTTTTAGCAGTTCTTATTTATCTCCTGCTTAAGGGCATTAGCGGGAATTTTTTCCCCTCTAAGCAAGTCCATGCGTTAGTTGTTATTAGTGCGATATCGTTTTAGCGGGAATTTAGGTGTCATTTAGGTGTCATTTAGCGAGGGTACGCCTACCTTGCATATCATTAGCGATATTTTTCGCTTCCGTGTATCGCGATAATTTTTTTGGTTGCTAACGCATGGTAACAGTCGCTAACAGTAGTTAGCGGCCGCTTGGTCATAGCGCGATAGTTTTATCGCCGCAATAGCGGGAAAAATTCCCGCTAAAGCGGCGATAAGGCCCTTGGTAATATACCCCCAAGTTTTATATCTGCTACCAGACCGCTCCAGTCTGTGTGCTGATTCTCTTCCCGGTTACTCCAAGGGCAAATAATCCTCCCAGGCTGCTTCTGCCACTACACAATTCATTGTGGGTAACTGGTGATCCGCAGCCAAGTGAATTAGTCTCCAGAACTGCCGTAAGTTTCTTGCCTCAATTGCCTCATGTAATCTTGACCAACAAGCTTCTTTATATTCTCTTTTTGCCCTTCTAATTAACATAGTATATTCTCTTTTCAGACTTACAAGGTCATTGAATGGATCTTTTTAGTCTTTTGTTGATCAATTCTCAGCCCCTCACTAACGGTTTGAACCACATCCTCGATTTTTCCCACGTACGAATCTAACCCCTGCCCACTTGCTGTGTCTAGATCTAGATTCTGTTGTACCTTTACTAGTCTAGCCATATATTCTTCCGTGAGCCTTGTTGTACGTCGCCTGGGGTTGATAATAGGAGAAATGTCGCTTAGCGACATTTCTCCTATTATTTTGCACTGGAACGCCCTCTTTGCATCTCATTAGAGATGGAAAGGGAAGCGTAGTGAAAAAGGGTGCTAACATGCGATTTTTTTATCTCTGCTTTTTTGGCTTTTAAAGCCAAAAATGCGGAGATAAAGCCCTTGTTAATATGCCCCATAATCTCGTGAAACAACAGTTCAAAAGCTCCAACTGATGACGGCGACCATGGAAGAGAGGCTCGAAGACTATGAAGGGCGCGCAGGTACAAATACCGTGCGCATTTTAGGGGTGCTGGAGCGTGCCGAGGGACCCTCTACAGACCTATTTGTTGAAGAGCTTACTACAAAGCATCTACAGCCTCGTACCCTCGCTAACTATTTCTCTGTGGAGCGTGCCAAACGAGTGCCAGGAGGCCGGCCGCGGCTGGGTGCACCCATTCGTCCTATGCTGGCTAGGATCTTCAACTTTAGAGATGGGACGTCATATTGCAGAGTGCCCACACAGCCCCTCCACTGAAATATGATAATTCCACAATAACCTTCCTTTTTTGGACCTCACAGCCCAGGTCCAGAGGAAGCGCTTCTTTCTGGAGGTCAAAAGGTCAAAAATGTACTTCGTGGTAATGACCTGAAATATGCGATGCTGTTTCCGGCCAAACTCCGGGTAGTGGCAGAAGGAAAAACTTGTTTTTTAAATCCCCTCAAGATGCCTGGGAGTGGTGGAGGGGTGGAGGACAACAGGTAAGGCGGGATCCAACTCCCACTGACAGAAAAGCGACAAAGAGTGGCGGCAACTGAGACATCAGCAAGAAGAGGAATTGCCAGGGGATGCAAACAGATGCAAAGCCGCTAAACCATAGCTGAAACCAAAGCTGCACTGGAGAGATTATGCGATACTATAGGACTACATTTGACACAAGGCATGAATGGAAACTGGGAATGGGTGGATCTGTGCAGCTCAGAACTGCTCACTGTTTACTTAGGGACAAGTTTCAGGAAGGGTCGAAAATCCTGTTGGACTCCAGTGACATAGCTGTAACCTGGTAAAGTTATTGTATGATTGCGATATAGGGTTGTGGCGGGTGAGCAGCCGGCGGAGACATGTGTCCCAACAGTAAGTTATGAGGGATGGGATACACAGGCACTCTGCAGAGTTGGGGGTGGGCAGTTTTTTTTTCTCTTTTTCTTTTCTTTTGCATGCTGTTCCCTGGCCCACTCACGTGCCAGACTCCTATATCCATCTCGGAGGAGACTCGACCGATGCCTCTCCTCCGGGGTATTGCTTCCCATTTCCTCCCCCTCCAAGGTTGCCAACTCCGCCTCAACTCTATCGACTTCTGCGCGGCCTCTTCTTTTCTTCCCGGCGACTAGTGACAACACCTCCCCTCGAACCACGGTCTTATATGCCTCCCAAAGTGTACTACCTGACTCCACAGTTCCGACATTGTTCTGAAAATAATGTTCCGTGGTCCGCACTATCTCCCTTTTGGTGGCGGGGTCTCTCAGGTGCCATGCGCTTATGCGAGCTACCCGACCCACGTCTCTCTGACCCACCTCTATTCTAAGTTAAAGTGGTGAGTGATCGGATATTCCCCTGCCCAGGTGCCTCACTTCTCGAATCTCTGCCAGCTGCGACATCTGTACCAGGATATAATCTATTTGCGAAAGAGAATGATGTGCAGCCGAGGCGTGGGTATAGTATCTTTCCCCTGGATTCCTCAACCGCCACCCGTATGCTAGCCTCGTGGGGCCTCATTTATGAAAAGTGACGCATCGCTGCGTGAAAAAAGGGATGCGTCACTTTTCACTGCGCTCTCCCTGCGACATGATTGATGCGTCATATTTATAATATGACGCATCATGTCGCAAGGAGTTACAGATACGTCAGTATTTCTGACGTATCTGTAGGTGCAAAAGTGACGCATTGCTGGAGTGTGTCACAAAAGTGACGCAACTCCAGCAATGCTTCCTTTCACATGGGGAAAGCCCCATGTGAAAAGGCTTGCGTCAGTCTTACGCCTGCTGTGAGGCAGGCGCAAGATTTTGACGCAACAGCATCCTAAAAGTGACGCGGTGAAATCTCATAGATTTCACTGCATCACTATTACGAGGCGTTTTGCGGGTGAACGCCCCCTCTGCATACATTATACCTGACGCAGGTATAATGTAGCGCAGGGGTTTACAAAGTGACGCATCTGCTTAGATGCGTCACTTTGTAAACAGTGCGCATCGGGAGGCATGTTTTACGCCGCTGATGCGTCACAAAAAGTGACGCATCAGAAGCGCAAAACTCACGCAAGGCCTTATAAATGAGGCCCGTGGTTTCTAAGAAGTCTGACAACCACATCCGTGACGGCGGGAGAACCCGGGCTGGCATCTATCCATCTCGCCATTCACTACAGCATTAAAGTCCCCCACCCACAATCAGTAACCCCACGGGCATTGTCAAAAAGATTCTACACAGGTCACGAGAGGTGTCAGTCTGCAGGGCTGGAGGGACATATAAAGACAAAAAGGTTACAGTTCTCCCTTCCCACAGCCCCAAATCCCTACGTATCTGCCTCTGTTATCCACCCATGTGTCCTGAATAGTCAGCGGGAAGGAGTTCCTCACCAATATCCCCACCCCTCTGGATCCCGTGGTGAACCCGGCATGTGCAACCAATTTATAACCCCCCCTGTGCAGCGCCATACAGCGATTTCCCACCAGGTGAGTCTCCTGCAACAGCACCACCTCCAGAGAGTGTATCCTAATCAACTGGCTGACCATCCCCCTTTTTATCTTGTCCCCCAACCCATTCACATTCCAGCTGAGCGTGGCAATCCCGAACCCCTGCCTACCAGAAGACATAGAATTGGTACATCATTTCCACGTCACCCAATGCCAAAAAAAACCACAACAAAAACCAAACACAATATATTCTGCACATTTTAAATTCACCAATGTAAAAAATCCTCGAATTTTCAAACACCCCTTAACTCTTATCCCACCTAACCCCTCCCTGCACCCCTGCCTGAAGCTTCCGCTCATCCCCAGCTAGCAGTGTGCCTGTCACCCCAATCTACTCTACAACTAACTAAAAGTAGACATAGAGGAGGACCTGGGAATAACCCCCGCTCCTCCCCCCGACCATTCCACAATTCTCAAAAATAGTTAAACCGGATTAGCAGCATCAAAGAAACATTACCCACCCGTCCTACCCCCGCGTTCCGCTCTCAATAAATTAAATCCACACTGGCACAGTAGACAATAGCCGTTGTTCATCTGCCTCCTCTCGGGGTCGTTCCTTAGTCTCAGTGGCGTGTGTACTGTCTAACCAAACTGCTGCCACTTCAAGATTGTCAAAAAACCACGACTTCCCATTATGCTCCACTCAAAGACGGGCCGGAAACATCATGCCATACCTCATACCCTTGTCATGTATTCTCCTCTTCACCGACAGAAAACCTTGTCTCTGTTTTTGCACAGCTTGTGTAAAGTCTGGGAAAAAGGAGAGGGTCGCATTCTCGAAGCGCAAAGGAGGTCCCACTCGAGCCGGATATATGACGTTACAACGCATACTTTTACCACGCCTACCATTACCACGCATTTTTTACAACGCATGATCCATTACAACGCATACCATTACAACGCATGTATTTACAACGCAGGTACCTTTACAACGCATACCATTACAACGTAAGTATTGGTAAGTATATAATATTTTTTTAAATGTAATTTAATTAAAATTAATTTAATGTAATTTAATTTAATTTAATTAATTTAATTTAATTTGATTTATTTTAATTTAATTTAATTAATGTAATTTAATTTAATAAATTTAATTTAATGTAATTTAAATTTAATTATATTTAATTTTTACCCTATACCCCTTTACCCAAAACTGACCCTAAACCCTAAAAATACCCCTTTACCCAAAAACCCAAAACTGACCCTAAACCCTAAAAATACCCCTTTACCCAAAAACCCAAAACTGACCCTGAACCCTAAAAATATCTCTGTACCCCAAAAACCCAAAACTGACCCTGAACCCTAAAAATACCCCTTTACCCAAAAACTGAAAACTGACCCTGAACCCTAAAAATACCCCTTTACCCAAAAACTGAAAACTGACCCTGAATCCTAAAAATACCCCTTTACCCAAAAACTGAAAACTGACCCTAAACCCTAAAAATACCCCTTTACCCAAAAACTGAAAACTGACCCTGAACCCTAAAAATACCCCTTTACTCAAAAACTGAAAACTGACCCTGAACCCTAAAAATACCCCTTTACCCAAAAACTGAAAACTGACCCTGAACCCTAAAAATACCCCTTTACCCAAAAACTGAAAACTGACCCTGAACCCTAAAAATACCCCTTTACCCAAAAACTGAAAACTGACCCTGAACCCTAAAAATACCCCTTTACCCAAAAACCCAAACTTATATTATTTTTAATAAAATGATATACTTACCAATACTTACGTTGTAATGGTATGCGTTGTAAAGGTACCTGCGTTGTAAATACATGCGTTGTAATGGTATGCGTTGTAATGGATCCTGCGTTGTAAAAGTTGCGTGGTAATGGTAGGTCGTTGTAAAAGTTGCGTTGTCAAGGTTGTATACCACTCGAGCCACCTGGAGTATGACATCTCTGTCGCGGAGGTTGAGGACCCTGGCTATCACAGGGCGGGGGGGTGCCCCTGGTCTGGTCCGTCCCCTCAGGACCCTATGCACTCTTTCGACCGTGAAAAAGATGCTGAGTCCCTTCGGTTTGAGATGATTAAGTACCACATTTTTGACAAACAGGTCTGGCGTTTGTCTCTCCGACTTTTCAGGCACTCCCAATATGCGAACGTTATTCCGCTGTGCCCTACCTTCGAACTCATCCAGCTTACGGTCTGCGAGAGTTCTCGAAGCCTTAAGTTCCTGCACCTCTTGCTGCAGTTGGTTGACGTCGTCAATTAAACTGGTTGTTTTAACCTCCAAGGACTTTACTTTCTCACTCGTCTTCGTGAGATCCGCTCTTATCAGCCCCACCTCTATGGTGACAGTTTCCAGCTAAGTATCCAAGGTTTCCAATTTCTGGCCCAGGGATGTTTGAACTCCTGTAATCGCTGCCATGAGATCCGTCAGTGTTGGCTCTACCACTCCTGGAGTGTCTTCTTCACCTCCCACTTGCGACCTTTTGGCTTCCACTGGGGATCCCCTAGGCAAGGTGTATCGATCTAGTCTGTTGGACTGGACATTTCTGGACCCTTTAGTGTTTCAGGACAGAGCTCTGTCTTGGTCCGTTTTAGTCGCCCTTTTGCCACTTCTCTACCACTGATGCCTCCACCATGGCTGGTCCAACTCAGAGCATCCTCCTCACCACGTCTCCTTGTGGCAGATCCTTCAGTTTTCCCGTCGGGCCACCCAGAATCAATCTGCCCACCACTGGACGTTCCTGTAGCACAGCCGGTGGGGGCAGCGCCCAACCCTCTGGGGCCGCTGCTATCTGGTCAATTTCAACCCCTGGATCGTTGCTTTCTTTCAGGCCCAGCTTGACCAACAAATTGACTCCGACAGAATGATGGGGGGTCCGCGGACCTTGATGGTTCTTCTGGCGCCTCCCGGCTTGACTGGTGTCACTCCCACATCCCCTAGTGCGCCCCCACCACCAGTGGACTTGTCTTTGCTGGCTTTACCACATGAGAGGTGCCCAAAGTTGCTCCTGGCTTTGGGCAATCCCCCTGGGGTGACACACTAGCATCCCCGTCACCGAGTGGCTCCCTTCACGCCAGGACGAGACGGCCAACAGTACTTTCTAGCCTCCACCAGGCGATACAATCAATTGCGGGCCTTCCTGTCTCCGGGGATCGGCACCCCTCGTCTTTCTAGCCAATTTAGCCTCACCGATGCTCTATCTCCGCCTATACCACTCCTCGGCCTTTTGGGTTACACTTTGGCATGAGGCCACCTCCCCCACGCATTTGCTATTTGGCCAGTGCTGTCTGGGGCCTCAGCGCCCTCGGCGGGTGCTTCCTTACCGATCAGAACGGTCCGGGTCATCTGCTCCTCCCGGCCCCGTTGTTTACTCACTGCAGAGCGGATCACGGACTACGCGAGGCCCCGGTCTGAACGCCGGACCGGGCCTAGAACTGCCGGACGACGCAGCTCCATCCCAGAGCCTCGGAGGAGGCTCGTTCTTCCGCCTACTGGCACCGCTTCACTTCATGCGCAAGGAGGTGCGACCGTGGGATCAGGATCGTTGCCAGGATATTGCGGCGGGAGAGAGATTGGCGGAGCCGACCCCCTAAGCGGCCATCTTGGTCGCTGGCTTGGCTCCTCCTGGGGGTGGGCAGGTTTAAGTCCACAATGGGGGGTGGGAGAACTAGTTTTTCTGGTTGGGTTAGCAGAGTTACTAGATACACAAAATGGTTTGCAGTAGAGGCAATGCAAGGGACATGTCTCAAGAAATTACAGCTGCAGAACAGGATGTCAAGCGAAGGGCCCTGAAGGTAAAAGTAAAGTGACTTCCTGACAGGGTGTCCTTAGAAACACTCCCTCGAGAGGCTTGGGCAGATATCAATTAACGGCCACTTAGGCTATACCAGGGGCTCAAGAGGAGGTGGTATCCTGCTCTGCAAATGAGTTCCATTTACGATAAAAAACGTCACACGTGATTCACGGGGGTGCTCTGTAACACTGTCAGGACACTGGGAGGGTCGACTTTTACACATTATTTTCCTCTATATTTCTCCAAAATTTCATACCTCTACTCTCGCCGACCTAGGTTCACACATTATCAGTTTGCCAAAGGGGGAACTACTTATTGGTGGCGACTGTAACCCTGCCATTAATGGAAATATAGGTTGCTGGCCAGCCAGACAGTATGATGCCTCAGAGGAGACCTTAGCCCGTCAAAATACCTTCCACTCGGGGACCCATGGAAGTTTATCCCATATAGATCATGTTTGGTGTGGCAGGACAACTCCCGCTGTTTGGTGAAGTGGTCCACCTCCCCAGAGCATCTCCGATCATTCTCCACATAGTGCAATCTATGGGGGAGAAACAATACTAAAGAGCAGCCGATGACGATTAACCCCCTGGTACCAACAAGTGCCATCCATTAGAGCAGGCTTAATGAAAGCAACAAAAAACTACTTTGAAGAAAATAAGGAGTCGGTGGACTCAACCCAAACATTAGGATAGGACTACAAGGCAGTTATCAGGGGACAAGGAGTCTCCTTAATATCTGGCCACAAAAAGGAAAGGCAGAAACAGCTGATAGAGATAGAAGAAATCCAAAAGCTAGAATCGGTGATGCATCAGTCAGTCTCCCCAGACATACAACATAGATTACAAATCAATCAGAGAGTGTACAGAGATATTGCAGAAGAGGCAGCTAAAATTCAGAACCGCTCATCTCAACATCGAATTTATAAGGTGGGAAATAGAGCGGGTAAATTGCTGGCTTGGCTAGGAAAGAAGGTAACGGCCTGCAGATGGGTGTGCGAGAATACCCCAGATACTGGCACACCACTTAGAGATAGGCAAGAAATAGCAGACGCCTTTGAGGCATATTATGAACAATTGTATACACCATCACGATTGACCTCTCATGCCGATCCCCATGAATTATTGAATACCCTGGGTCTGCCGTCCCTTGGGACAGAGGACATGGAGAGCCTAGAGTTAGACCTGACTGAGAATGAAATAGTGCAAGCAATAGGGGCTTTGAAGACAGGTAAAGCAACGGGCCAAAACGGTCTACTGATTGAATGTTATGATGTAAATGCGTCTACAACTGCCCCATACCTATTGCGAATGTTCAAAGAAAGCGGTAAAAAGGGAAAACTGCCTGGTGATCAAGGGTTGGCTAATCCTAATAAACAAAAGCAAAAATCCGCCAGAAAGTGGTGCGTCCTACAGACCGATATCTCTGCTGAATGCAGAAGTTAGGATCTTAGCGAAAATCCTAGTGACACGCTTGGATCTATTACTGCACAAGTTGGTCCATCCTGATGAATCAGTATTTATGCCAGGAAGAAATACCACACTCAACCTCCGGCGCCATCATGGTGTGTTGGGAAGAGCTAACACTATCATGGAAGAAGCAATTGTAATGTCCCTAGTTGCTAAAATGGCGTTTGAAATGATAGAATGGCCCTTTTTATTTGCGGTTTTAGAGAAATTTGAGTTTGGATACGTTTTTTTGGCGTTGGTTAGACTACTATATTCGGACCCCCTAGCACAGGTCATAGTCAATGGAGGTAGATATAAAGTCTTTCACCTGCATAGAAGGACGAGGCAAGGTTGTCCCCTCTCCCCATTGATCTTTGCCCTAGTCTTGGAGCCATTGGCGGTGTGGATAAGAGGCGGCCCGCTGATCAGGGGATTAAAATGGTCGGAAGACTGGGAGGATAGAATCTCCCTCTATGCTGATGACATTCTCCTTTATCTGTCAAGCCCCTGGTACAGGTCGGTTCTATATGTTATCTGGGAACCATGCCCTCGGCTTTCCAGATCCGGTACGGTGCAAATTACTATGGAGGGATTTCGATACGTGGGGGTCTATGTTACCAAAGACCCAGCGGTCTTCTATGACTGCAATGTGGATGCTCCTTAGCAGCGGCTGCGGGAGGATGTAAGGCGCTAGAGGACTCTGCCCTTGTCGTTATTGGGTAGAGCTACCCCATATAAAATGATGGAACTTCCCGTTTTGTTTATATTCTACAAAATGCACCCTATTTGGTACCCCAAGATACTTCCACCCTGTTGAGGCGGAGATACAGATGTTCCTCTCGGGCGGGAGAACCTCGCAAATAGCACAAAATAAGCTGATCAAGGGCTGGTATGATGGCGGGATCACCCTCCCGGCACTCCAATACTACTGTTGGGCAGCACAGTTGATAGTGGTTAATAGATGGGTTCATCTGGAGCAGACTGAAATGTGTATAGAGTGGATAGGCACAACATGAGACCAGGAGTTTTCCTCAGGGCCCTCTATGGCGGGAGACAAAACTCACTGGTATACATCCCAACATCGACAACGGCTGTGGGATTCTCTACGAATGGGACTTTTGGTGCATCAACCAGGCTTTGAAAAATGGGATTGCATAAAACTTTCCAGGGTGGGAGACCTGTGGGCGGGACGGAAGATTACGCCCTTTGGTGATCCCCAGAGGGAAGATGAGTTATCCTCAATGGAAATTTTCTGTTGCCTTCAGATACTACATCTATCAAGAGCAATCCCAATTGGTACAGTTCTCCCGGGCTCCGCCCGTTAGAGGATAGACTCCTTGATGACTACCATAAAGATATGGCAATATCATTGACATACCGGAAAATGCTTTACAATTCACCCAATACCTTATAGAAAGTCCATGCAAAGTTGGAGGTGACTGTGGGAACCCTCACTGACAAAGAGTGGCAGGAGACGCTTGCATCTCCCTCAGAGTTGGCCATACGCTCCCGATTCAAATTAGTCCAATGAAAAAATTTGCACCCAACATGTTACACTAGCATCAATGTGGTTAAAATTGGTAAATTGAATCATCACAATGTCTGAGACACTGGTGACAGACAAGTACGTTCCTACACTTATGGTGGGACTGCCCGAGGATACTAGAATATTGGGAAAAGATTACTACATGTATGCTTATGGGTAAACAGACAAAATATCGACTAAAAAATATCGAATGGACATATCGAGTCCAAAATATAGGCTGGACAAAATATCGAATGGACAGAATATAGACATCAAAAATATTGTTTTGAAGGTAAGTAATGTAATATCGAATTTTAAAATATAGATACTTAAAATATCGAAGTACATAATATAGGTTAATAAAAATATCGAAAATTTAATATCGAATTTTTTATAGTGTATTTTATGTGTTAAAAGTGTTTATTTATGTTATGTAATTTAATTAATGAATTTAATGTTATTTAAATTTTGCGTAATTTAATTCTGTAGCGGGTTGTGGGTTTATAGGGGAATAGGGTGGGAAGTAATTTAATTAGAAATAACTAAATATGTAAATTTATTTATTGGTATTTGTTTACAATTAATTGTTAATTAATTTTTATTTTGTAATTAATTAAATGTTAATTGCCAATTAATTTTATTTAATTGATTAATTGATAATTATGTTAATTTAACTAATTTATTTTCTGTAGCGGGTTGTGGGTTTATAGGGGAATAGGGTGGTAAGTAATTAAATTATAACTAATTACATATGTTCATTTTTTAGGGTATTTATTAGATTTTAATTGTTAAGTAACTTTTTAATTACTAATTAATTAATTGTTAATTTGTAATTAATTAGTATTAATAGATAACTAATTGTAATCATTAATTTAAATTAGTATTTGTAATTAATTAATTATTATATTAAACTACATTTGTAATTACTTTTTATAGATATTAATATATACATTTTTGAAATAATATATGAAGTATCTACTTTCCCTACTGTTGCACTCTCCGGAGTGGGAATAGTAATTTTTACCCCTACGCTATCCAACCCTTTCCCTACTGTTGCACTCTCTGGAGTGGGAATAGTAATTTTTACCCCTACGCTATCTAACCCTTTCCCTACTGTTGCACTCTCTGGAGTGGGAATAGTAATTTTTATCCCTACGCTATCCAACGCTTTCCCTACTGTTGCACTCTCTGGAGTGGGAATATTAATTTTTATCCCTACGCTATCCATCGCTTTCCCTGTTGTTGCACTCTCTGGAGTGGGAATAGTAATTTTTACCCCTACGCTATCCAACCCTTTCCCTACTGTTGCACTCTCTGGAGTGGGAATAGTAATTTTTACCTCTACGCTATACTTCACCTTACCTACTGTTGCACTTTCTGGAGTGTGAATAGTAATTTTTACCCCTACGCTATCCAACGCTTTCCCTACTGTTGCACTCTTTGGAGTGGGAATAGTAATTTTTACCCCTACGCTATCCAACGCTTTCCCTACTGTTGCACTCTCTGGAGTGGGAATAGTAATTTTTACCCCTACGCTATCCAACGCTTTCCCTACTGTTGCACTCTCTGGAGTGGGAATAGTAATTTTAACTCTATGCTATCTAACGCCTTACCTACTGTTGCACTTTCTGGAGTGGGAATAGTAATTTTTACCCCTACGCTATCCAACGCTTTCTCTACTGTTGCACTCTTTGGAGTGGGAATAGTCATTTTTACCCCTACGCTATCCAACGCTTTCCCTATTGTTGCCCTCTCTGGAGTGGGAATAGTAATTTTTACCCCTACGCTATCCAACCCTTTCTCTACTGTTGCACTCTCTGGAGTGGGAATAGTAATTTTTACCCCTATGCTATCCAACGCTTTCCCTACTGTTGCACTCTCTGGAGTGGGAATAGTAATTTTTATCCCTACGCTATCCATCGCTTTCCCTACTGTTGCACTCTCTGGAGTGGGAATAGTAATTTTTACCCCTACGCTATCCAACGCTTTCCCTACTGTTGCACTCTCTGGAGTGGGAATAGTAATTTTTACACTTCCGCTATCATAAGGTAATAATATTGGATATTTTTTAATTATATTATGTTACTATATATATATGTTTTAACAAATATGATTGTAATTATTTGTTTTACTTTAATTAATTATTTAATTATTATAAGGTAATTTAAGTATTCTTAAGTATATTTTAGTAATTAATTTTTTTAAATATTAATTTAATTTAACATTGTTTTTAATAAAGTCGATATTTTTATAAACTATATTTTTGTAAACGATATTTTTTACTCAATATTTTTGTACTTACCTGTTTGTAGATACAAAGTCGATATTCTGTCTGTCGATATTTTTGGTAGTCGATATTATGTCCCTCGATATTATGTCAGTGATCCATGCTTATGGTGTGTGGAGGACAGATGGAGATGTCGCCACAGTGGTGTTTATTAAACATCTGGGAGAAATCGAACCTAGTAGCGGGAGAAAGAATCTGGGTCACACTAGGCTCAACAATGGCTAAGCGCAATATTGTGAGGAAATGGAGGGCAGATTCTGCACCTGCATTTAGAGATTGGAAAACCGACATGGATTGGTGTATGCATGCTGAGAGGGTGGTATATGAGGGTAGAGGCTGCCTGTAACAATGGACACAGAAATGGGGGAAATGGAATACATCTAGGGGGCTGCTCTGTCTGCCTGTCAATACCAATTCCCCATTTGAAGAGGATTAAGAGCACAACACTGTGAGAATAAGTGGTGTAATTCCATCAATGGGAAAGGAGGTGAGTTATACGATATACTGCCATTGCTGATAGTCCTGTTGTATAAATGTTGTGCTACCTAATAACATGTACCGATTGATTACTTGATTTAGTATTTTGTATATGGTCTGATTTGTAGTAAATGCAACAATAAAAATAATAATATAAAAAAAGGTCCAATCTACTAAGATTGGCATATTGAGCTTTGCCTCCTTGAAGCTGGCGCTAACTTAGAGAAGTGTTTTTATGTCTCTAAAAATTCACACTTTGCATGTGTGCTGCACTGTGCAGCAGACATTTAATTTGTGTCTATGCATAGGATTTTGAACTGAAAGTGTATGCTTCTAGTACAAATCCTAAGCTAGACATCAAATGCACACCTCTTTGCGCCATGCAAAGATTATGCATGACACTAGGCAGCTTGTTTGTGCACCAGTTCAAGGAATGACAGCAGCAGCGTGCAATTCTTAATAAATATGGCTCTGCACTGCAGTTTTCCTTTTGTATGATGCTGTAACTTTGGTTGCTGCTCTGCTTTGTGAAAAAAATAGTTTGCCCCTTAGTAAATAATTTTAGGGAAAACAGTTTGGAATGTATACATGTGACACATTCACAAGACAGGGCATAAGAAGAATTTTTAAAAAAACAAGGTACAAGAAAACAGAATCACGTGCAAGGGAGCGAATGTGGAAGGTGAAGGAGTACATGCCTTCAAACAGTTGTGCCCTTGGTGGCTCTGACAAGTAGCTCACATGTGAACCCAAAGTCATTCATCTGTTTTGCACTTGGATGTTTCAGAGGCTCCCTCTTGATGTACGGTATTGCCAAAGCTGTACCTTATTGTTGGACTAATCACAAAGCTGTACAAACTTTGGCTACAGGTTTTTGAGTTTTAAAAGGAGTCTTTAAAGATTAGTGACGACTTTAGATTTTTTTATCTCCAGGTACATTAAATTCTAGGGGACAATCAGCAATGCTACCTTGGTTTGAGGCAGAGTTAAAGCTGCATCCTTTCTCATGCTAGGCTCCTGAATCCCTACATGAAGATAGCATGTTACTCTCCGTAGATGGCCACCCATCTCATCCCAAAGGTCTAACATATGTTTTCAAAGGATTTTGACTCTGTCAGGAAAGCTGAGGCTAGAGGACCAGCTGCAATTTCAGAACACACTTTGCAGTTCCTCCTAGTCCCAGATGCCTGATTTAAGTTTGACTGTTTAGCATCGATGACTACAATGTAGGAGGCTAGGGTCTGAAGAAAAGTCAACATAAACCTCCAATCTTTCTCACAGAAGTGACAGAACTCTACCCTTGTTGACAACAAAGTGGTGTATAAATTACCCCAGGCTTTGGAGTGAATATTTGTCTTTTACTGCTCTTAACCTAAAGAGTTAAGCTTTCATTTTCTTTCCCTTTTTTAAAAACATACTTTATTGATTTTTCCGATTGTTTCTAGCATTTACATTCCAAACATTATTATAATACTTTTTTTCTCCAATTTTGATGTTCATGTTACATTGCATTTAATTACGTATATTATATTATCAGTTACTGGATTGTTGCATATGTTGTTTGTCTTTCAAGTATTCCATGCATTTTGTGGTTACATTATTGCCTAAAGCTTAAATGTAAACATTAACTGATAACCTACCCTTCCCCCCACCCACTTCCCACTAAAAATCTGGCAAGCATTTGTCCGTATGTGGGTATTTGCGTACCAAACTATCGAGTATAATGATTATTAAACAGTGTTGTTTGTATGCCCTTGTTGTCCTTCACCACAGATTGCGTCTCTGTATATTACAGCTATGCTACAGCCTTCTAGTCTTTTGGGGTGCTAGTTGTAGGGTCAGGTTCTATGCCTTTGAAAGCTTCTAACATCATATCCCACTCCATGGATATCTGGTTTTACTGCAGCCCCCAACGCTCTTCTCTACCAATTGCGGCACTTTCTGCCCCTCCCCAACGCAACATTTCGCTGTGCCAGGCATACATTGTTGGGGGTTTTGCTGACTTCCATCTCATGGTTATGGACCGCTTGGCCAGGATGAGGGCAAGGTCCAGGAATCAGAGCTGAACTTTCTGTGGAGCCGAGCGCCTTCGGATGCCTATTAGGCATTCCGCTATTGAATCTGAAATGTGTAGATGTGTAGCTGTTGCTATGCTGCTTCGAACCTCCCCCCAGAACCCTCTCAAGCACGGACAGTCCCATAACATGTGGGCGATGTCTGCTTCGATTAATTGACATCAGGGGCAATGGTGTTGCATATTCGGGAACATCCGCTGTAGGCGGCGTTGAGTCAAGTAAGCCCTGTGTACCACCATGCATTGTATAAATTAGAATTTTGCGTTTCGGGTTACTTTTTTAGGATATTCCAGGATGCCAGCCCATTCTTTGTCAGATATTACCTGCCCCGTGTCCTCAACCCATTTTGTCTGTAGGTCGTCAAGGGCCACCGCCGCATGCGTCCTGACACCCACATAAAGCCATTTAATGAGAGGGTGCCCCTGTCCCATGTAATATAGAGATTTAACTAGTTCATGTGTCGGGGTTACTCTTTTTTGGGGTGCCCATTGTTTTCTCACATATTTTAGTATTGATGCATGCAACAAATATAAGTGGTTGGGCTCCCCAGTGTCCAGTATAAAATTCTCATGGTCCATTAAAATGTTGTTATTAAATAGTGCTCCTATCATGTCCACCCCTTCATCGGTCCAGGCCCTAATCCTGCGTCTTGTTAGCAGACCGCTAGGTAAGGGAATCCCTAATAGCGGGATGTTGCCTGCATACTGAGCACAACTAGATGTATATTGCAGCGCCTTCTTCCAGCACGTCAGCAGATGCAGCGCTTCTGGGGGGAGTTTTCTCTTTGGCAGTAATAACGTGTGATGGGTTTCCTGACTAATATCTTGTAGGGTGTATCCTATCTCTTGTAGGTTTCGGCCTGCAGTCCAATAGGTCAGCCACTGTAGTTGGCGCGCGTAGCAATACACCCGGAAATCCGGCACTCAGAGCTCCCTTTTGTGTGTCTCTAGCTGCAATTTCTTGAGGCTTACCCATCTTCTTCTGCCCCCCATATTAGTTCTAGGAGTACGGTGTCCAAAGCCTGGAAGGAAAATAATATAAAAGCCGGGGGAGGACTACCATTTTTGATATGGCCACTCAACCCATTACTGAGAGGGGCAGTGTAGTCCAGAAGAGAACTTTAGATCGTATCGCCCTGTTTAGATTGCCCTTGAGCATGTCCACATGGGACCGATATATGTGTATTCCTAAATATTTTAATGTACAGTGCGCTGCAGACGAGTATTGCCCAAATCTAATCTCCTCAGGGCGGGCACGGTCTCTTAAGAAGAAGGAGGTCAATTTTGTATCGTTGATTGCAAGGCCCGATATGTGTTTGAACCTTGAAAAAATAATTGGGAGCGGGGCTAGCTCTCCTAGCAGGTCCTGTACGTAGATGATTTTGGCATCTGAGTAGGCAGATATTAAGTGTGTTGAGTTACCTAGTGTTATCCCCAGGTGCGTAGGCTCCTGGAGCAGACGGAGGGCCAGTGGTTCCAGCACTAATACAAAAAATATTGGGGACAGGGGGCATCCTTGATGCATGCCTCTATATACCGGGTACTCTGGCGCTATGTGTCCGCCTGACTATCGCTGTGGGGGCTTCATATAGCAAGCACACCCTTTACAGGTACTCAGGAGGTAGACCAAACTTTCCTATAGCTTTAAACATGTATTCCCACGTGAGTGTATCGAACACCTGCCACATGTGTATTGAGATGCAGACGGCCTTTTCTTAATGTTATGGGGTAGTTGCCATTATGTTATGCAGTCGCCTGATGTTTACATACATACTGCGTGCTGGGATGAAACCACATTGGTCTATATGTATGAGTTTGTTGAAATAGGGAAGAAGCCTGCTCACTAATATCTTGCTTAATATTTTGTACTCTGTCGCCAAAAGCGATAGTGGGCGGAACCCTGACATGTCTGTCGAAGCCCTTCCCGGTTTGGGAAGCCAAACTACTAATGCTTGTGTGGAAATAGCAGGGAGGTGACCCAATTCTAAGGAACTGTTGTACAGTTCATCAAGCAGCAGAATTAGGGTCTCAGAGTAAGTATCGAAGAATTTCACCGGGAGGCCGTCCAGTCCCAGCGCTTTGTTGCATGTGTGCCCCTTTATAGCTGCTTTTATTTCAGCACTCGTAATGGGGCCTGTCAAGGCTTTCTGTGCGTCTGTGGTGAACTGGGGACATGGCAGGTCCACTAAGAATGCATCAGTGAGCATAGTGTCTATTGGTGGTGGATTGCTGTAAAGTGTGGCGTAGTATGTACAAAAGGCGTCATTTATGTCCTGTTATGTGTGTGCCACGTCTTCCCCCTGCGTGATCATTTTGCTTATTAAGGTAGTCGGTGGGGCTTTCCTCAATATCTTAGCTAGGAGTATCCCCGGTTTGTCTACCTCTGTGTGCTTTAGCTGGGTGTATGCCCTATAATCAATTATCCTGAGGGTCTCGCAATTCTGCATGCTTTATATGCACCTCCTACAGGGGGTCCTGCTTCATGGGATCCCTCGCTGCCTCCTGCTCAATCCCATTCAGTTTGCTCTCTACGTCTTTCAGGCTTTCGAGTATCTCTTGCTTTGGCCCCACTGTGGCGCTAATCGCAGAGCCCCTTATAAGTGCTTTAAGCACATCCCATTCTACTAAGATCGAAGACGCAGTATTGCCATATTCTAAAACATAATTGGTGATGGTGGTGGCCAGGGCGGGGCGAAATGCAGTGTCCTCTAGTAGTTGGGGCCAGAGGTTCCATGTGGGAACCGGAGTGGGGATTCTGCCCCAGGTTATGGAAATCTCTAGTGGATTGTGATCTGAGAATGTTTTTGCTAAGTATGTGGTACTCGTCACTTGCGTGGCTATGGCTGGGGAGCATAGAAATCTGTCAATTCTCGTGTGCAATTGATGTGCCGGGGAAAAGAAGGAGTATTTCCTGTTCCCCTGGTTCCTCAATCTCCACACATCGCTTAGCGACCATCAATCCACCGCCGCTTGCTTCACACTCCCCTCTCCATGTAGAGGGGAATGTGATCGGTGAAGCATTATGTCCATGACCGTTTTGCAGTGCCCCCCATGATCCACGGGTATGCCTCCCAGTCCACTAACAGCGCATTTAATCCCATGAAGAATTTGTCTTGGTCAAAGTATGGGGCATATAGGCTCCCCAGTATGATATGTTAGCCATCGAGTATCCCATGGAGAAGTATGTATCTGCCCTGTGTGTGTCCACTCGCCTTTATAGCACCACGAACGGGACCCCATGTCTGATCCAGATCACTACCCCCCTAAGGAGGGCGGAATAATTGGTAGAGAATATCTGCCCTTTCCATTTCCTGTGCATCTTTACCTCTTCTGTCTCTGTGAGGTGTGATTCCTGCACAAACACTATTTGCGCCTTACGCCTTACCAATTGTGTGTGGACTCTGCTTCTGCACTGAACCTAGGCCCTTCACGTTCCAGGTGATTAAGTTATAGGAGCCGCGCATGTGCAATCAATAGCGTCGATGTTGGTGTGTGTGTCTGTAGTGAAAAACAAAGGCGTCAGTTTAGAACATGTCATCAGTCGAGTGCCATTGCCCCCCCCCCCCAATTCTTTTTGAAGTATAAATACAAGGTCCTGCCAGCAAACTAATAACACGACTTTGAGAACTCTGTAACAATTACATGGTGTATACACTTTTTGGGGGTCATTGCCTGCACCTACCATCGTGTGTTGTCTTCGTGTACGAGTTCTGCTCAGCAGAGCCTGGATTTTCTTGCCCTTGATATTCAGTTTCCTTAGCTGGATTTAACTTGACAGTTTAGCATCGGTGAGCACCATGTGGGAGGCTAGGGTCTGGAAAAAGTCAACACAAACCTCCAATCTTTCTCACTGAAGTGAAAGAACCCAACATGTGTTGTTGCTTACACAGTGGTGTATACATTACCCCAAACCGTGGAGAGAATAATTGTCTTTTATTGGTCTTAAACTACAGGGTTAAGCTTGGATTTTATTTGACCTTGATATGCAGTTTCATTAGCTGGATTTATAATCAATCAATCAATCAATCAATCAATCAATCAGGAGTTTGTAAAGCACAGCTACTCACCTGTGAGGGTTTCAAGGCCCTGACCTGAATGGCAGAAATGATTTCTCTGAACTCCACAGAATATCCGTGTTGAATCCTGCTAGATGGATTTGATGAGCCACCTGTACCACCTGGGGCATTCTTGAAATGGAGAGAACAAGAGGCTAAGTCAATTATTGAGGATCCCCTGTCTGGTTGCAGAAGCACCCTACTTTTGTCATACTAGACTTATGTCTCTTGGTTTTATGTGGGTACAGTGCCTGCTTTCAACTGGATTTTAGTGTTTGATGTTGGAAGACACTAGAATTATCATAGAATACTCCCCGCACACACTCCCAGCTCAGTGCCCAAATTGAGTGTTATCAAATGCTTTCACCATCTTGGTTTTGCCCTAACCCACTGCATTGTTGGCCTTTTTGTAGCATGGTAATCAGGAGCTACTGCAAAAGTAGGTAGATGAGCACATCAGAACTTTTACCCCATTGGTTAGGAATGGGCAAGGAATTACCCAGTTCACTAGTTTATGTTAGGCATAAATGTGAAATCTTTAGGCACCCATTTCAGAACCCTTTCTGGACCTGCAAAAGATATGGGGCCCGATTCACAGAATGAATTTAAGACTAAATCCTAAACTTACTACTATTTGGTATTCACAGAATGCACTTACTACTTTCGGGATTCACAGAGTGAACTTACTACTTTCGGGATTCACAGAATAAATGTACTACTTTCGGTATTCACAGAATTGATTTAAGACTACTAACTCTAAGTCCGAACTCGGGCCGGAAATTCCGGCCCGGAGGCGGAGCTTCCGGCTTGGGGGCGGAGCTTCTGGGCCAGAGGCGGAGCTTCAGGCCCGGAGTCGGAGCTTGCGGCCCAGAGGTGGAGATTTCAGCCATGGCTAAAATCCCCAGCTCCGAGCCGGAAGCTCCGCCTCTAAGCCGCAAGCTCTGCCTCCGGGCCAGAAGCTCCGCCCCCACGCCGGAAGCTCCGCCTCCGGGCCGGAATTTCCGGCCCGAGTTCGGACTTAGAGTTAGTAGTCTTAAATCAATTCTGTGAATACCGAAAGTAGTAAGTTTATTCTGTGAATCCCAAAAGTAGTACGTTTCCTCTGTGAATCCCGAAACTAGTAAGTGCATTCTGTGAATACCAAATAGTAGTAAGTTTAGGATTTAGTCTTAAGTTCATTCTGTGAATTGGGCCCATGAAGAGGATTGGACCTGCTGTCTGTGATCTTAGAGGACCTTGGATTGACTGGATTTACTCCCTCTTGTATCAAGGACAAAGAAGTGAACGCCAAGTGGACTCAGTTGGCCGATCTCCTGTGTGGCCAAAGGGAGACATCGAGCTGCAAGAGCCCTTTTCTTGGAAGTACCCAGCTGACCAGAACCAAATTTACCTGGCCCCGACCCTGATGTTGTCCTGTGGCTGACACCCTGTGAGTCTCTAAATGACTCCCCTGAAATTCTTGGGGGCTTTAGAAGAGTACTCCTGTGGTTGATAGGCATTTAAAAGACTAAGGGCCTCATTTAAAAAGGAATTGGTGCAGGACAGCACTGCAATTCTTCTTGCTATGCTATGCTGCCCTACCCCAACATGAAAGGGCAGCAATGCACCGCATTTATGAAATACAGTGCATTCCTGTCCTTTCCCCTTTTGGTGGCACACAATTTGCTGCCTAGTGCCAATCTATGCACACTTGCACCATGATGCAAAGGTGCTTTGTGGCAGGCAGGATTATTTTTGTGCAGGAAGGGGCACCTTCCTGCACAAAAACAGTCCAGAGAGGTGTTTTCCTTGTTCTATGTGTGCTGCAGAATGCAGCATCTGTGGAGAGAGGAAAATATAAGGAAAAATTAAAAATGTCTCCTTGTTACACCATGTCTAGGAAGGTGTTAGGTGTTGGCACTGCCCTAGGTTTATGTGATTTTATAAATCTGGGCCAATGTTAAAATCCATGGGTGGTGCGTGGGAACACACTGCAATGCCCATGGAATACCTCCTTTACCCAGAGTAAGGCAACGCAGCGACTTGCACTGCCTTACTTTATCCCATATTTGTGAGGCCATGCAAAGCCGCGCAGAGTGGCTTTGTGTTGCCTCAGATATGATAGAGTGGCCTGCCCCACCGGAGCATCAAGAAAGTGATGCTCCAGCGGCGCAGGCCTCTTGTAAATAATGTACATGCTTTAGGCCAAATATTGGTGTTAGGATCTAGGGAACTTAGGGCCATATTATCAAGCCTGGGCGATAAAATGATCGCCCCTTTATCGTCAGGAAACTGCCGCTAAAGTGGCGATAATGGGCTTGATAATAGGCTCTATGGAATTCCAATCGAAGCTCATGTTAGATGTGAAGGACATCTAACATGAGCTTCGATTGGAATTCCATAGAGCCTATTATCAAGCCCATTATCGCCACTTTAGCTGCAGTTTTCTGTCGATAAAGCGGCGATAATTTTATCGCCCAGGCTTGATAATATGGCCCTTAGGGGCATATTACCAACGATTAGCGATATTTATCGCTAACGAGGCTTAGCAACAAATTTTTTAACGCTAAGCATCGCCGGAAATTATCGCAGAGATAACTTGCTATTAGCAAGGTTTATCTCAGAAGTGATAAAAATCCTCGCGCTAACTGCCAAATGAGAGATTATCGCTGGAAAACCAACGATAATCTCTCGAAGTTTGGCGTTAGCTTGATAATAGGGGCTCACAAACTTAGCCATGATATCCACCTTCCATAGGATATCATGGCTAAGTCAGAAAAATACCAGGTGTAAAAAAAGCAGCGCTAACCGTGGTTAGCGCTGCTTTTTTTTATCACTAACAGGGTTAGCGAAATCCTTGATAATAGGAGAAATGTCGCTTAACAACATTTCCCCTATTATTTTTCTCTGGAACGCCCCCTTTGCATCGCATTAGAGATACAAGGGGAAGCGTAGAGAAAAAGGGTGCTAACATGCGAATTTGCGTGTTACCACCCCGTTGCTGATAGGGAGATAATTTTATCTCCGCTTTCTTGGCTTTTAAAGCCAAAAAAGCGGAGATAAATCCCTTGATAATATGCCCCTTAATTTTTACATTTAGTTAAGGGAGGCGAGGAACATAGGGGCATATTATCAAGAGGGTTTATCTCCGCTTTTATGGTTTTTAAAGCCAAGAAAGCGGAGATAAAATGATCTCTCTATTACCTAGCTGTCGCTAACACCAGTTAGTGACAGCTAGTAGGAGATAGCGACCATCTTGAGCCCCGCTTTGCATGTCAGAGAAATGTATCACTAATGACATGCAAAGTGGGCGTGCCAAGATGTTAGCGACTGGAAACAGTCGCTAACATCGCTATCTCCTATTACCAACTTTTGGAGATATTCGCGCTAACAACATTTCTCCTATTATTTTTCTCTGGAACACCCCCTTTGCATCTCATTAGAGATACAAGGGGAAGCGTAGAGAAAAAGGGTGCTAACATGCGAATTTGCGTGTTAGGACCCTGTTGCTGATAGGGAGATAATTTTATCTCCGCTTTCTTGGCTTTTAAAGCCAAAAAAGCGGAGATAAATCCCTTGATAATATGCCCCTTAATTTTTACATTTAGTAAAGGGAGGCGAGGAACATAGGGGCATATTATCAAGAGGGTTTATCTCCGCTTTTTTGGCTTTAAAAGCCAAGAAAGCGGAGATAAAATGATCTCCCTATTACCTAGCTGTCGCTAACACCAGTTAGCGACAGCTAGTAGGAGATAGCGACCATCTTGGGCCCCGCTTTGCATGTCAGAGAAATTTATCACTAATGACATGCAAAGTGGGCGTGCCAAGATGTTAGCGACTGGAAACAGTCGCTAACATCGCTATCTCCTATTACCAACTTTTGGAAATATTCGCGCTAAGCGCGAATATCTCCAAAAGCTAACACCTGCCCTGAGCAGTTCTTAGCCATGTTATCCAATGGGAGGTGAATAACATGGCTAAGAGCATTCGCTCGGTAATGCATGAATATGTCTGACTTTACAGCGATATTCATGCATTTCGGCCGATTATAAAAATCGCCGCAATACGCAATAAAAATAATGCCGCTAAGCCAACATGGCGATCATTATCGCTAGTTGTTGGTAATATGCCCCATAATGTGGATGAAAATAAGATGATAAAACTTTGATTAGCAATAAGTGCAGAGGCTTATTGTCTGCTTCACAAATAATAATATTTTTTATAAAAAAAGGCTAATAACATTTATTATGAATCACGGCTTGCACCTACAGTACAAGGACATTCAACTAAGAAGGGAGATCTTTATTTGTTCTATTTAATTGAACCTGCTTCAGTTCATCTGATGGCCAGTATTTAATGTTTGAGATTATATATATATTCAATCAATTTTTTTTTAAACAGGCAGGATTTTAATCAATGTATGATCATTCTTGCCAATGATGTATTATTGTATGACATCTTTAACAGTGTTAGTGCATCACTACTGATAGTATATGAATCGACCGGGCGAGCCCCACAGCGACATCTATTGGCAGCCTCCGGTACTGCATCACTTCGGTAGACATGTCCATCGGCATAAATGTCCGATGCTGGTGCTGGAAACCAGGGGCCTCATTTATGAAAAGTGACGCATCGCTGCGTGAAAACAGCGTTGCGTCACTTTTCATTGTGCCCTCCTTGCGACACCAATGATGCGTCATATTTACAGAATGACGCATCATTGCGCAAGGAGTTACAGATAGGTCAGTATTTCTGACGTATCTGTATGGCGCAAAAGTGACGCATTGCTGTAGTGTGTCACAAAAGTGACGGAACTCCAGCAATGCGTCCTTTCACATGGGGCAAGCCCCATGTGAAAGGGCCTGCGTCAGTCTTACGCCTGCTGTGAGGCAGGCGTAAGATATTGACGCATTTGCATCCTAGAAGTGGCGCAGTGAAATCTTATAGATTTTACTGCGTCACTTCTATGACCTTTTCTTGCATCAGAACGCCCCCTTTGCATACATTATACCTGGCGCAGGTATAATGTAGCGCAGGGGTTTACAAAGTGACGCATCTACCTAGATGCGTCACTTTGTAAATATGGTGCAACAAGGCACATTATTTACGCTGCTGGTGCATCACAAAAAGTGATGCATCGGCGGCGTAACAGCAGGCACTAACCTAGAGAAGTGTTTTTATTTCTCTACAAAATCACTCTTTGTATGAGTACTGTACTGTGCAGCACATATTTAATTAGTGTCTGCATAGAATTTTGAACTGGAAGTGTATGCTTCTAGTACAAATCCTAAGCTAGACATTACACGCTCACCCCTTTGCGCCATGGTGCAACGGTTATGCATGACATTAGGTAGCTTGTTTGGGCACCCATTCAAGGAATGACATCAGCAGCATTCAGGGGCTTATTTATGAGCCCTTGCATCACTTTTGCGCCGCCGGTGCGTCACTTTTTCTGACACACCAGCGGCGCAAAAAATGTGCCTTGTTGCACCATATTTTTAAAGTGACGCATCTAGGTAGATGCGTCACTTTGTAAACCCCTGCGCCACATTATACCTGCGCCAGGTATAATGTATGCAGGAGGAGAGTTCCGACGGAAGTACGGGTCATAGAAGTGTCGCAGTGAAATCTATAAGTGACTTCTTTCATACTGTAAATATGACGCAACATTGGTGTCGCAAGGAGGGCGCAATGAAAAGTGACGTATCGCTGTTTTGTCGCAACAATGCATCACTTTTCATAAATGAGCCCTCAATTGTTTTAACAAATATGGCTCTGCACTGCATTTTTCCCCATGATTGATGCTATAAAATTGGTTTCTGCTTTGCTTTGTGCCATAATTAATGTTTGTCCCTGAGTAAATAATTTTCACTGACAAAAGCAGTTTGGAATGTATACATGTGCCATATTCACAAAACAGGGCATAAGAGGAATAGGAAAAAAATCCAAGATACAAAAAAACAGAATCACCTGCATGGATGCGGAATGTGAACAATAGGTGCAAAAAGTTGGGTCCTTGGTGGCTCTGACAAGGAGCTTACATGTGAATCCAAAGTCATTCATCTGTTTTGCAATTAGATGTTTCAGGGGCTCCCTCTTGATGTCTATTATATCCATAGTTTTACCTTATTGTTGGACTCAATCGCAAAGCTGTACCAACTTTTGCTACCAGATTTTGAGTTTTAAAAGGAGTCCTTAAGAATAAGTGATGACTTCTTTTTGATGTTTTTTATCTCATAGTACATTAAATTCTCGGGGACAACCAAAAGCCTTGGTTTAAGGCAGAGTTAATGCTGCATGCTTTTCTCCTGCTCTGCATCCCAAAAGTCTAACATATGTGTTAGAAGGACCCTGGCTTGATGTCAGGAAAGCTGAAGCTAGAGGCGCAGGTGCCAATTCAGGAGTTACTTTGCAGCTCCTCCTTGGCCTAGATGTCTGATTTATTTTTGACAGTTTAGCATCAATGACTATACTGTGAGAGGCTAGGGTCTAAAACAAGTCAATACAAACCTCCAGTCTTTCTCACTGAAGGAAAATACTGATAGGTTTCAGTTTTCGATGCCCCGCCCACTGTATATATTATGTTTATGAGTTAGCATGATGTGTCTAACCAATATGCAGTCACAGTTTAAAATCCATGTGCTGAAACCCACCGAGCTATTTTTGTAATGTGCAAGCTTCAGTTGGATAGAATTGTTTCTGTAATGTGTAAGCTTTTGTCTTATTATTGCCTTCTAAGTTAGAAAACCTGATGTGGTACATTACCTTTTCCCTTGGTTAAGTTCCCATTATTGATATTTCTGTATACTTTCCTATAAGAGAGAGAAGCTTGTCTATGGCAGACAGACTTCTGATGCTGACATTTGCTCTGCAGTTCCAATGTCTCATGGTACAGTTTTCCCCCCCTCCCTTATGAGCAGAAAATCCTTATTTCAGCATTTCTTGCCTTGAGTTAGTTTTGCAGAAAATGTTTCCATGCCCTGGCAGAGCAAAGCTTCGGCTCTGTGTCCTTGAGGGGAGATAACAGGGTTGCCTTCGCAGGCGCAGATGCCTCATGTATGAGTTCATTGTTCACCATTTCGCTAGTTCTGTAATTTTCCAGGCTGGGCGTGTCTTTACCCTGCCATGTTATGTTATAATGTATTATCATGATAGGATGAGTCAGTCCTCTCGATGCATTCTCTGGAGTGCAGACCTGACAGGGCCCATCTATAGATGAACATTTGTATCCTAATAAATATATCTCTAATCCTTCTCCACTGCCTGGCTGGCTTATTATATGAGAATGATAGATGAGTGAGGTAAGTCGCTCAGGTGGATTTGAGCCACGCTTATCAGATGGCGCCCGAATAGGGACTCCGTGATAAGGATCTTTCTCACCCGTAAGTGGGTAGCAGAAGGCCGGGGACCCTCTGGTCAGCACGGTGGGCCCGGGTACCCATTTTGATGCCGAGCTTGGTTCTCGCAGCGCTGCCCCACCCTGCTGATCGGGAGAGGTCCCGGTTCATGATCCTGCACCGGAGTCCAGAAGGCGGAACCTTGGAGCTGACCGTGTTGGTCCCAGCAGCCGGCGGTGGAGAACGGTGGATGTCGGTTCTGCGAGCAGAAGGTGAGTGGTCCGACTGTTGATTGAGGGAGCTGGGATGCTCCATGAGACCGGTGTGTCTCTGAGACCGGTGTGCCTCTGGTGATTGGTGGAGCCGGTGTCCTCCTGGGGCTAGTGTGCTCCGGGGAACTCAGAGTGCAAGTGGCGCTCTGACAGACTATTGGTGATGAGGGTTTCGGGTGGATGTCTGTTTTAGAGCATCCGACCGGGTAGTACTGAGACTGGAGTGTGGCTCACCACGGTTAAATACTGGGAAAGGACCCAAACCCCTAGTGTGAGTGGTTTGATGGAAGAGTCCCAGATCTTCCGGGGTAAAGTGCGCAACGATCTGCAGTGCCGCCCGGGTGGCGGATGTGTCCTCCAACCTCAGAACAGTTAGTGTACTGTTCGGTCTGCGGTAGGGTCCAGGTTCCCCAGGACTTGGTCGACGGGCCTTGTCCCATTATGGTAACACGTGTTTGGCAGGGATTCAATGCATAGGGCGTGTGTGGTTGTGTGTGGAGATAGTTGTTTGGTTCTTTTGTGCCTGGGTATGTGTGGGTTCTTTGGCGGTATCTGATTGAGTGAGTTTGGTGGTGTTTGATTGAGTGTGCAAGATGCCGTGTTTCAGTAAGTTGCGATGTTTTAGGTGTTGCTGCAGTTCAACTGATGTCAGATTGGCCAAGAGCCAACCCGCTCCTGTAGAAGACTCTTGATTTTGTTTAATATTTCTGATGCAGTTAAGATAGATCACTTGCAAGAGAGATCGTTTGCTAGGCACTGCTGTCAGAGCATGTTTGATTCCCTAAGGTTGTGGCAGAAAGAGGAAATTTTAGTTTTAAAAGAAGACAAAATGTGTACACTTAAAGTTGCTTTTAGTGGCTCAGTGAGCCAATGTGAGCAGTGATTAAGAGGATGGGGTATGTATTTCATGTAACATGTTTTATTTTGTTATAATTGGTTTGGGTTGAGAGCAGTCTGTGGGCTGCCTTTTGTTTGTGTAAATGTTTGTTTGAATGAAGTGAGTGCATCTTGTTGCATAAGTTAGATTGTCTGGTCCTTGTGAGCTATCTGAGATGGTTGTGGCTGACTATCAGTGTGTTTTTCGTGTAGTTTAAAAGTGCATGCAGGGCTGTGCTCTATGGAAAAGAATTTGGTTTCTTCCATTCCCTCAATTTGTGAACAGTAGAAGATGGAGAAAAAGGGATTTGATTACCAGTAATCAGAATGTATATTAATAGAATGTAGGAAGAAGTGTAAAGTTAGAAAGAAGAGAAAAAAAAGAAAGAGAAATGTATTGCCAAAATAGTGTTAATTATTGAATGTTAGAAAGAGTTAGGAAGGCTTATTGGCTTTGTCAGCGCCAGACCGATGAGCGTGAGGCAGATTTGACCTTGGTGGTGAATGCAAGGGGAGGCGGAAGGCTGGCTAGCAGCCCAGAATTCTTAGCTCTTGGAAGGAGAGTGAAATGCAGTTGTTTAGTTAGTTTTAAAAATGACTTGTTGAATGAATGTGTTTCAGTCCACAATCAAATAAAAAAGGTTGTAGAACTCCGAGTTGGTAAGGTTTAGAATAACAGTGTGTGCATTTTTATTCAGTTTTGGAAGATTATGTAGGATGGAAACATAGATGCTTGCCGCCGTAGAGCAGGACAGGTGTGACCTTGGTGTTATCAGCACCATTCCAATGGGTTCGCAGAGCACCGAGAGCGAGAGAAGAGTACAGGCAGAAGATTAAGGGGGGGCTAGGAGACTCTGCTCCTGGCACAGACAGCAGAGATACACAGTTGGAGCCAGCATCAGCAAGTCTGCATAATTATGAGTTCTGCTCTTTCCAGCAGACTGTTGCTGGTTCACATTAAAGTATAATGCAGTTGTTCAGAACACATGTGATTTAGAATTAGGAACAAAATTATGAATAACTTTCAACAGGTTATTCCATTTGGACATAGAGAATTACACTTTAACATGGCCTAGTCTGAGAAAAGAAGGATTGTTTTGAGAAAAATTAATTTACTAAATATGTTAGTGAGTGTTACTCCTATTGTTTGGATGGTATTCAGTAAGTGAGTGATTTGTGTGCAGTTCAATGGCAAAAAGAAAAGAGAGATCTATTGGTTGTCTGTTGTGTCCATTTTTGTTGTTGATTTTTTTGTTTCATTGTTGGACCATGTCATAGTATAACATTTTTCTAGTTCAATAATACTTGAGTTGGGGGGTCCCTGATTGGCATACTGATTAGTGTCTTTGCTAGTGGATACCAGTGGAGAGTACTGATGATGCGAGGGCAGGTAAAAATATTGATCGTGTTGCTCATAGGAGCGGCCTGGTGGGAATGTATATATGTGTGTAATGTCTATATGTGTGTAACAGTATTTGTATGCAGTTTGTCCATGGGACATCATTACAGTGGGCCCAGTGCCCCACCCGCTGAGTGTGCAAATGTCTGCTAGTGTGCACTGGAGTATTTAGTATGTTCTGGAGGTGAGAATATGGCGCCCTTTTGTTTACAGTTAAGAAATGGCATTGGTTATAAGAGGGCTCATTTACACAGCGAAAGATAACTGTGCAGAAATATTTGGTATTTTAATAACAAGAATAAAAATTTTACGCAAATATGGAAATTCCTGGCTCATGACAAGTGAATGATGTGAACGTAAATGTATATCTTTTTCCCTTTTTGATGCTGCATTAAATGCCATTACCAGATTGTCATGTGATTTTCAATGCTGCTAAATGTGTTATATTCATGGCTGACGGTTAAAGAGGTTAGAACTGGTTCTTATCTAAGACAGCAGACAGGGTTTTCGGAACGGAAAGTGAACGGTGAATTGGTATGAATGAGCTCCAAGCATAGGTTTTACGGTAAGTATTTGTGGAAGGTATTTTTACTAAGTGGTTGCTTTTTTTGTTTGTCCAATATTTTCTGTGTTGTTTCTTTTGTGTGTGTTTTGATTTGTTTCATTTCAGTGCAATGGGAAATAGTTTTTATCTGTGTGTTACGGTGAGTATTGATGCAGCTTTGTGCTAGACAGATTAAGTGTGCACTGACACCGCATGATGCATGATATGCATGAGAAAAAATATAGTCCTTTGAGTAACTAATATTGTGTTTTCCTTTTGTGGCCTTTGTGCTGTTGTGTGTTTTATGTTTTCTTTGGCTTCTTGTGCATTGCTTGCTCTGTTCTGCGTGGATGGTATGCTGATTATTCTTAAGCCTGACAAATTACGTAGGCCAGCATGCTGGGTTTTGGGCCACAGGCTCACTGTGCATGAAATGCATGGCATCGTATTGTGTGTCACAGCTCATTTGCATGTGTTACTGCGATTTGTCTATGCTTTCTGTGCTTAGCACAGCAAGTATACCTACTGCCTTGGTATGCTTGTTTTTATTTTATGTATGTTTCTGTATTGTATTGTTTTGACAATTCTATTATTGATACTAGAACAAGCTCATCTATGGGGAATTTGTTCTGGTCCCTAAATTTCACAGACAACACTTCAGCAGTGTATGTCTATTTGGTTAAAAGGGGTATGGAGGGAAAAACACGAGAGTTCTACGGTGTACTCATGGTGTTGTGTCACAAGTCTGACCATTACCTAAGTAATTTTTGTTCATTTATAGATTTTCCTTTTGCTGCCATTTCCCTAATGAATGTCGCATAGTGCCTAGTTATGGGGGACTTCAGCTGTGTCCCAGTTCCATTTCCTTTTCCTTACTACTTTTCCTTAGATACGTTGTATTAGGTATTAATAGGAATGAAACGGAAAAACCTGTGGTTTCTGTGAAGGGCTCTATTCGATTTAAGAGTCCTATTCGGAAAATACCACTCTCTGCACGGGACCCAGTAGTGTGTGGGACCTCAAGAAAATAGCTGCTCCAAGCAATATGTGGGGAGACTATATCTCTAACACCATCCCAAGTGAAAATAGTTATACAATTTAAAAAAAAAAATATTTAAACATATACAGGTAAACACACCAGAAAAATTGGGAAATGTTAACAAAATTTATTAAAATACCTCCCACTAGGGGTTACATTCTAGATAAAAAGATAAAAATACGGAAAGTCAAAGTACAAAAGGTCGACGCAGCGTTTCGGTGTGGACTTCAAATGTTTACACCTTCTTCAGGACACTTTGACAGTTTCTTAAGTCATCTGTTAGTATACTCTTTTCAATATTGAGATATACTTCACACTCAATAGAAGACGTCTGTGCCTTGACTTTTGTTCAATGGCCTGTATTTGGTTCAAGTACACTTTGGAAAACTCTGGAGGGGCCACCGTATCTTTGCGGATAGTTATAGAAGATAACTTTACATTGTAATCATCATTCGGATCAAGCAGCTCTTTTCATTAGCGCTTTGTTCTTCGGTTTTTATAAATAAAACCGGTGTCTTAAGAATCGGCCTCCCTGCTCCTCCGAGTTCCGCGTCATCCGGATAGGTATTAATAGGCGCACATATCATTTTATGGCAATGACATTTCTACATGTGCTAAAAGATGTTCTAGCCCTCTCAAAAGTGCTATGTATCCCCTAGAATTTTGTTTATGCTCAGGGCTACACCCAGTGGTTGATGGTATTGACCGAAGTGAAATATGTTTCAGATTTCCTTCTGTCAAAATGGGGTAGGAGGCTAGCTCCCCGCTAGCTCTCATATAAATTAAAACTAGGTAACATGTGTATTGCTCCCTCCTGTCCTGCTTTGATCTAAAAGGGGAATTAGATGTGGGTAGTTTTGTTCTGCAAGTGTTGGGTAAACTGAGAGTTTTTATTAGAGAAATATTTTAATTGGATAGGGATGAAAGGAAGGGAACAGCCCAATCAATCAATCAATCATAACACTTGTATAGCGCGCTTCTCACCCGGGAGGGTCCCAAGGCGCTTGGGGGAAGGGGTCCGCTACTGCTCGAACAGCCAGGTCTTGAGTTGTCTCCTGATTAGTGTTTCCTTATTTGACCTTTGAAGGGAACAATAGGTCGGTACTTTTGTGTCACATTCTTAGGTAACAACATCATTATTGTGCAGCACTAAGTAAAGGTGCACAAGTTTCTTATCAATTAGCCGGTAAAGTTCAGCTGAAATTCCCTATTAGAGCTGGTGAACAGGTTTTCCCCTAAATAAAATGTTACATGGTCTAAATAGTGAGAAAGGTGAAAAGATGCTTGTGTGATCCTCAGCACAAATATTTTTAGAAATGAAAGATTTGTAGAAGTTAGTTTCCTGCTGCCTCTACAATATGTGAGCATGGTCATGAGCAAAAATATAGTTGTTTTGAGTAAAGAAAAAGAATATTAGAAGTGTTTGAAGTTTTGCACAACAGTGAAGGTTCATAAAGTAGACGCTGTGTGCTCGCTATAGGAAGAGCGGTTTGAACTTCCCTTTTTGCTGTTTCTCAAGTGTAAATGGGGGAATACAACATGTCTGTTTTGTTTTATTTTTTCTCTTCTCTTAGAATTCAATAAATGCATACGTCCATCTACAGGTAATACAGCGAAAAGTCAGATATGTAATGTATTACCTATTGTCAGTGCACAAATTTATTGATAGGTACGATGTGTTCACCTTCAAATTGACATGGGTAGAGAATATGAAAGCACAGAATAGACCTCATTTGGTTTCTTTGAATTTGAATTTTATTCATATGCCTTGTCTAAAGATCTTTGTTCTGTTCATCAATAGAAATGTGTCACACCGCCGGAGCCAGAGGGGACCCAAGCATCGGATCCAACTTCAAGTGCAAGTCAAGTCCCGTCGTCAGAAGATACCAATGGAAGTTTAGCTTGGAGCCAAGGTACCACTGAAGCTGCTGTAGGTGTGTGATTCCTGGGTAAGAAAATGGCAGGCCTGACCGAGATGGAGGACTCACTCTTCGCTTTTGCGCCAGTTCTCCAGTGGTTGGTTTCTCAGAAATACTTGAGAGGGGCAGTTCTGTCTGTGCAAAAGGCTGCCGCCAGTTCTCCAGTGGTTATGCTTCAGGTTTCCCTGTTCCCCATCTGTTTTGGAATCTACAGTTTTGTCTGCTAAGGTACCTGGTCACACTTCATACAATCTATGGCCTCGACAGAAGAGCGGTGCACCAGGAGAAGAAAAGTAGGAGGTAGGGAGAGACTTTAGTCTTAGGGTACAGATACAGTGCTCTTAGTATCTGTTAGATTCATATCTGGTGTACTGAGCGAGACACTGGACAGAATTTGTAGAGGGCACTACCTGGATTGGTGGTTGCTAAAATTCTGCAAGAAAGACTTTGCATCATTGGCCAAGATTGTTTTCCATTTGAGTTGCTAGCAAGTGCAGCTCCAACGCAGATGATTTTTGAATTTTTGATGGATAATACGAGCCTGCCTGTGAGGCTCAGACGGACACAGGGAGAAGACTCCCCTCTGGCTGGCCGTGTTACAGATTGTTTCCTTTAGTTTAATTTGGACATTTTAGCTAGAAAAATGAGTGTTTTTGAATGTTCCTATACCCAAGGAGGAGCAGCCTGTGCAGCTCCTTGTCCAGATGTCCCTGATCATTTGGTTCTCCTGGTCTACAAATTTAATATTGTGTTTGTTTGTATCCTAATTGTTGCTTTCATATTTCTCTTTAGAGAATTTGTTTCTTGTTGCTTGACGCATACCTTCATGAGTATTATTTCAACGCCACCTGAGAATGTCCTAGATCCTCACCAAGAGGAGCACTGGGAAGGTCATTAGGATGATGTAGTATTCAAATGTTGCACCTGACACATGTTATTTATAGAACAGCAAAATTATTTCTCCCTGATAGTGACAGTTTGATATTATTTGCATTAATTCCCGCTCATGACTTAAAATGTGATGTAAGTAGTCCGATCATGACATAGTGTTATAGAGAAATGGTACCCTGAGAACATATGTTTAGATTAGTCAAAAGCGAGGGTGCCCCACACCCAGAGAATAATTATTGTCTTAGTAGGTATTGCAGGGGTTGTTCTTTTACTTGTTGCCTCTGCATTTCCTGCCCTATAGTATGCTGCACTACGACACTGACAACGTGAGGGAAAGTTTTCTACAGTTGAACTCTTCCTTGGCCTATAGACATCCTCCTGCGACAAATAGTAGTGGTCATTCTCTGGTACCCCTGGCAGTTGTTGGCCCTTCACCTTTTTCCTGTATTATGGGGTGGGATTCGTTATTTGGATTATTTACTTCCCCCTGTTCATGTAGCACCCTCGGACTATCATAAGACTCCTCGACGGTTTGCTGTAATGCCTGGGCAGCGTAAAAGGAGGGCTCCCCAAGTTGAAGACGTAGATCAGACGGATACTGGTCGGAATATTTTGATGGGGGTTGTAGGAATTGTGGGTGTATTACTGACTTGAGGCCTATGTGTTTATTGCCTTCCACCACAATATACTGGTTGATGCTGATTGATGATGATATTTTTGACTAGTGTAGCGCTCTGTCCCTTAGCACGTTATGTAAAGACTCTCCTTTTGGTTACTACAAGCTGCACTCATGTTAGCCACATCGTGCTAAAAGGAGGTTCTGATAGGTTTCAGTTTTCGATGCCCCGCCCACTGTATATATTATGTTTATGAGTTAGCATGATGTGTCTAACCAATATGCAGTCACAGTTTAAAATCCATGTGCTGAAACCCACCGAGCTATTTTTGTAATGTGCAAGCTTCAGTTGGATAGAATTGTTTCTGTAATGTGTAAGCTTTTGTCTTATTATTGCCTTCTAAGTTAGAAGACCTGATGTGGTACATTACCTTTTCCCTTGGTTAGGTTCCCATTATTGATATTTCTGTATACTTTCCTATAAGAGAGAGAAGCTTGTCTATGGCAGACAGACTTCTGATGCTGACATTTGCTCTGCAGTTCCAATGTCTCATGGTACAGTTTTTCCTCCCTCCCTTATGAGCAGAAAATCCTTATTTCAGCATTTCTTGCCTTGAGTTAGTTTTGCAAAAAATGTTTCCATGCCCTGGCAGAGCAAAGCTTAGGCTCTGTGTCCTTGAGGGGAGATAACAGGGTTGCCTTCGCAGGCGCAGATGCCTCATGTATGAGTTCATTGTTCACCATTTCGCTAGTTCTGTAATTTTCCAGGCTGGGCGTGTCTTTACCCTGCCATGTTATGTTATAATGTATTATCATGATAGGATGAGTCAGTCCTCTCGATGCATTCTCTGGAGTGCAGACCTGACAGGGCCCATCTATAGATGAACATTTGTATCCTAATAAATATATCTCTAATCCTTCTCCACTGCCTGGCTGGCTTATTATATGAGAATGATAGATGAGTGAGGTAAGTCGCTCAGGTGGATTTGAGCCACGCTTATCAATACCTCTACCCTTGTAGTTGCCTACAAAATGGTGTAAAAATTACCACAAACCTTGCAGTGAATAATTTTATTTTATTTGTCTTAACCTACAGGGTTAAGCTTGGATAGTCTTGACCTTGATAGGCAGTTTCCTTAGCTGAATTTATAAGTAGCTGAACTGATAGGTAATTAGTACAACAATTGAACCTACAGCCGACTCTAAGCTGAGCACATCAATCATATAGTCCCATAGAGAGTTGAGTCCTGTGCCAGCCAACCACGGGACCTGCTGCAGCTCGGTCCTACTGGAAATCTAGAGACGAAGTTCAATACATAAGTGGAGGCAGCACCAGGGATGAAGTCACAAACTGGTCACTTTATTTCAAAAGTTCTTTATTGATCTTCATAAAAACACTGGGCAACAGCCAACGCTTTTCGTTCCTGTAAAAGGAACTTCCTCAGGGCAAAAAATGTGTAGTCTTGTAGGATGGACCCAGAGATATGGCCTTGGACGTGATAATCCTGATCTTATTTTGTATCACAAAGTCCAAGATCTCTATAGTATCTGTACATGGGTGCAGTTCAATAATCTCTTACGCAGGCAAATTCTTCAGGCTCACCAGAACCCAGCCTGTGTCAAAATACCATAAACTAGGAACTATATCTAAGTATGGTAGTCCCGCAGTGTTTGTGGCCACTTCAAGTCAAGACCAAAGTTAGATTGCGACAAATTTAAAAGTAGTAATCGACAGGAGGAACAGGTAAAGATACAGTAGTCCACACCATACAGGTAGTTTTTACTGTGGGTCCTTTATTTTGGTTTGTGGCGTCCGTGACTTTGCGCAGGAGGACATAAGGAGTCCTACGTCTGAGATGTATCATGATCTCTTTTGGATATAAAATGAAGAACCCACATTAAAAACTACCTGTATGGTGTGAATCTAACTTTGGCCGTGACTTGAAGTGGCCACATACACTGCGGGACTACCATACTTAGATATAGTTCCCTTACTACAATTCCATCTTCTGACTTCTGTTCTTCGAAATTTATGGTATTTTGACACTGGCTGGGTTCTGGTGAGCCTGAAGAATTTGCCTGCGTAAGAGATTATTGAACTGCGCCCATGTACAGATACTATAGAGATCTTGGACTTTGCGATAGAAAATAGGATCGGGATTATCACGTCCAAGGCCATAACTCTGGGTCCATCCTACAAGTCTACACATTTTTTGGTCTGAGGAAGTTCCTTTTACAGGAACAAAACGCGTTGGCTGTTGTCCAGTGTTTTTATGAAGATCAATAAAGAACTTTTGAAATAAATTGACCAGTTTGTGACTTCATCCCTGGTGCTGCCTCCACTTATGTATTGATAGGTAATTAGTATAAGCCTCCGCCAGCTTGCAGCCTGTGCTCAGCTTTGCTTAGGTTTTAAATGCCTTCATGAGTAAACATAGGCTGACCTGAGTGGGAGAGATGATTCCTCTGAACTCCACAGAATATCAATATCAAATCCTGCTTCATGGGTTTGATGAGCCACCTGTACCACCTGGGGCACTCTTGAAAGGGAGAGAACAGGATGTCAAGGCAATTTTTGTGGATCCCCTGTCTGCAGAAGCACCATGTTTTTGTCCTGCTAGATGTCTGTCTCTGGTTTTGGTGTGGGTACCGTGCCTGCTTCTAACTGTATTTTATTGTTAGATGTGTGAAGACACCAGAATTATCATAGTATACTCCCCACACACACACTCCCAGCTCTCACTGCCCAAGTTGAGTGTTATCAAAGACTTTCACCATCTAGGTTTTGTCCTGACACACTGCATTGTTGGCCTCTTTGCAGGATGGTAATCTGGAACGACTGCAAAAGTAGATGGATCAGCACATGGGAACTTTTACCCCATTGATTAGAAATATGGTGCATTCCTGTCCTTTTCCCATGCAATGGCACACAATTTGATGCCTTACGCCAACGTAGGCACCCTTGCACCATGGTGCAAAGGTCCTTTGTTGCAGGCAGGATTGTTTTTATGCAGGAAGGTGCACGTTCCTGCACAAAAATAATCCAGAGAGGCATTTTCCTTGTTCTATATGTGCTGTAGAATGCAGAGCTAATGGAAAGAGGAAAGAATGAGGAGAATTTAAAACATTCTTCTGTTCGAGGCATGTGGGCTGCTAAATTCATATCTATTGCATAGATCGCCGCCTAGTGTTGGGTCCGGATGATTGCACATTGTTGTCCTGGAAGAGTCTTCGAAGTATCACGAGATAGGTGGCTCCTCCCCTGGACTACAGTACGCATGGGCATCGACTCCATCCCCAGATTGTTTTTTTCCGCCATTGGGTTCGGATGTGATTTCGACGTCTCCTGGTCGGAATCGAAAAAACTACTTCTTTAAGGCCAAAAGGCCTTCGTTACCTCGTCGGTATTGTTCGCGTTCGGTCTCGTGTTTCATCCGACTCTACGAGTCGGTCTTCTAACGAGTCGCTTAACTCTTCGGACATCGAGGCCCTGTCGTCGCAGCAAGACCCCGACGATACTACGATGGAACGGAGCCCGTTCAAATTCTGCCCTGTGTGTGGTTCGAAGTACCCACACATCGACGTGCATCCAGTTTGTAACAAATGCCTCTCGCCGGACCACAACGAGGCCAACTGTATGGCCTGTTCGAAGTTCAGGTCGAAGAAGACGCTCAAGCTTCGGCGCGCGGCGCGCCTTGAGGCCCGGCAAGCGGCTCCGGCACCGGTCGACATCTTTGACGACCCCAAGGCAGACGGCCCAAGCCATCATCTGCAGATTTCACCACCATCGACGGAGGTCGAGGCCGAATCCGGAGATCCCGTTGAGGACCAGGACCTACAGAAAAACGTCGAGGAGGTAGGGGACGTCGAAGAAGTTTATGGGGCCGCGGAAGATAGCTCGGAGGAAGAGCTATGCCCCAAAAGTAACATGACTCAGGCTCAGGTCACGGGATCGCCACTCGGCCTTACCCACGACCCTGCACCGCAATCCCCGGCCCCGCCTTCTGGCCCGGCTACGGACACACCAGCGGAGCCGCCATTGCGCATATCGAAACCGAAACCGAAACCTTCGGATTCGACAACAACAAAGATGGCCGACGTACCATCGAAACTGAAGACGCCCGCTACGTCATCGATGCCGTCGACTTCAGTGGCTCAGAAGCCGAAGAAGGCTGTCCAGCCGGCTCCGCTACATACGGTAGCCAAGGAGCCGAGCTCGAAGAAGGTCGTTGAACACGTGTCGAGCACGGTGGCTCAATCGAAGTCCAGGAAGACTGTCGACCCGCCATCGGACGCGACTACGGCGCCAACAGGCAGACGCCCGGTTGAAGCGCAGTCGACAAAGGGCCCCGAGCCGAAGTCCGGAGGCCCTACGCAACAGCACAAGGCTGCCGGTCCAAAGCCAACGGCATCGGCGCCTAAGCCTTGGAAGGAGGCCCGGACCGTTGGGGTCGAAGATGCGTCTGAGTCTCCGACACGCACGGACACCTCGTCGACGCTGGGGTCCTCCCATGGTGACGGACACAGGTCATCGGACGGCCCGACTAAACCCTCCGCTTCATTCACTAAACAAGTCACCGACTCCCTCAAAAGAATTCGGGAGAAGAGTTTGCCGTCGACGACTCACACGCCGTCGGTTCCAAAATTAGTGGAAGCACCGAGGAAGACTTCAACGCCGATCCTTTTGTCACTCTGCCGCCGAAGGTGGCACCGAAGGCCTTTACACCCCGGTCGGTGCCAAAGGACACTGAAGCTTCGGAACAAACGATGTTAAGTGAACGTTTGGGTCGACAACTAGCGTCAGATGAGCAATCTGAGCAGTATATCGACGCCGACACGGGAAAATTGACGCTCTATAAGCGAAAAATTACTTCCCAACCATTGGAATCGTATGTGATACCTCTGAAAAAGAAAAAGCCAGCACAGGACTTTCCTGCCCTTGTTGAACCTCTTCATCCACAACCAAGGAGGAGCCCAACACCTTCACCCAATGCTTCAGGGGGAGATGAAGGTGACCAGGATGACCAGTACAACTTCCCAGATAACGATGACCCTGATGAGCAGCAGGACTCATGGGTGGACACTGGTGACCAGGGAGGCCAACAAGTGGTACAGGACCCACAGGTTTATGGTGTAAGGACATCCCCAACTGAAGACTCAGCGGCATTTAATGCCTTAATTGAACGGGCGGCTGCTAATCATAAGGTGGACATGCATGCATTCAGGCAACATAGACAGCTCGCTCTTATCAGCTTTGGCGTTCTATCTGCAGCACTACCTCATTTGCAGCTCTGGACTTTTTTAAATATCCCGTTTTGTCATTTACTTTGCTACCTGCTTTTGACTTTTTCCCCTGTTTTTAAATCGCCGGTTACGCACACTCCCACTGCTGCCCTCTCACCCGCACTCTAATTGAAGGTAACTCACCGCACTTTGCGGGTCCTGCGGCCCCGTCTTGTTGGCGGCCATCTTAGGTGTGTGGGGATAGTCTGCGCGTTATAGTCCTCTTTCTAGGAGGCGAGGCGAGCATAAATTCAGGCAACATAGACAGCTCGCTCTTATCAGCTTTGGCGTTCTACCTGCAGCACTACTTCATTTGCAGCTCTGGACTTTTTTAAATATCCCATTTTGTCATTTACTTTGCTACCTGCTTTTGACTTTTTCCCCTGTTTTTAAATCGCCGGTTACACACACTCCCACTGCTGCCCTCTCACCCGCACTCTAATTGAAGGTAACTCACCGCACTTTGCGGGTCCTGCGGCCCCGTCTCGTTGTCGGCCATCTTAGGTGTGTGGGGATAGTCTGCGCGTTATAGTCCTCTTTCTAGGAGGCGAGGCGAGCATAAATTTCAGCCATGCTTACGCGCAGCGGTGACGCGCTGCGTGGACGCCAGACTGACGCCGGAGTTACGCCAGAGTTCAGCCCGTCTGCGCCCGTCCGCGCTGAGGACGGGCTGCATGACGGGTTGGACCTGGCCCTTACTCCAGCTCCACTCGTTGAGGTAATTAGGCAATACTCCTCATTAGAACTTCTGTCTTTTAGACCTTCAGCGCGGAATTGTTTTCACCGCTTCACTCCTGAGGAGATATTGATATCCCATCGTTATAGGACGTGCACTGCTTCCTTTCAATTCCCCCTTGCTGGTCTTAATAGACCTCATCCCTCTTTTAGACAGTCTATCACCCCCCCTAGAACTGGCTTTCTTATTAATGCGCGTTCGCTCATTAAACACAATTTGGCCTTCCACGATTTTGTGGAGGAGAGACGGCCGGACTGGGTTTTTATTACGGAGACCTGGGCCTCTGACTCTTCCGGCCATGATCTACTGCTGGCCATCCCTGAGGGCTATTCTCTTCATAGGTAGGACAGACCAGTGCGTAGAGGAGGAGGAATTGCCATTCTTTTTAAATCTTCTCTTCCTTGCACTGTTAAACCGATAACTATGCCTCAAGATCGTTTTGAAGCGCTATACTTCTGTATTATGTGTGCTCCATCGGTTTCTTTCACGGGGATATTGATCTATAGGCCGCCTGGCTCTAGAGCCAGTTTCTCTGCCGATGTATTGAGAATTCTCGAACCCTATTTTGGAAAGCCTTGTCTTACCATATTGGGTGACCTAAATTTCCATCTTGACGAGGATAACTCAAAGGACACTCTGTCATTGGTTGAATCACTCGGAGCCTGTAATCTCGTCCAGCTTGTGAACAGTCCCACACACAAGGCGGGTCATATCCTCGATGGTGTATTTTCCAGTGATCCGATACTCTCCACTGGTCCCCCTGTGCCGTTGGTTTGGACTGACCATCTTGCAGTACCGCTGGAACTTGCTCTTCCTGTCTCTTGCCCTTCTAAACAGGCTACTACTCCATTTACTCTCAGAAGGAATTTCAGAAACATCACGGATGAGGCTCTTGCTCCTCTTGTCTTAGTTCCCGAGTCCTCCCCCCTAAAAGACGCGGATGAGGCAGCTCAGGATCTTATGGATTCCATCACTATTGCAGTGGAAAAGCTTGCCCCCGCATCTCTGCGTTATGTAGCCCGGCGGAAGCCTACGGCTCCGTGGTTCTCTGACCAGTTGAGATCCCTAAGGCAGGGCAGTAGGAGTAGTGAGAGAAGATGGAGGAAATCCTGGGACCCTAAGGATCGGGAGGCCCATAAGCTCGCTCTGCGGGAGTATAAACAGAAAGTGGTATCGGAAAAGCAGGAGTACTTTTCCAACCTTACTAGCTCTCTCACTTCATCTAGGGAGCTCTTTAAAATCGCTGACTCGCTATGCTCCCTTCAACTACCAGATCCTGTTGTTAGTTCTCAGGATCTCTGCAATGACATCTCAGACTTCTTTCACAACAAAATTCTCGACATTCATGTTTCTTTAGAAGTCCAACGCTATTCCCTGGATGTGAATATCCCTCCTGCAGTAATGAATTTGGATTATTGGGATGTAGCTCCTTCCAGATCACTTACGGAATTTCCATCATTGTCCCTGGAGGGACTGTACCTCCTACTTGATAGGACCATATCCTCTTCTCCAATGGACCCTCTACCTCTCAAAAAAACTTAAAGAGTGTAGAAGTAGTCTTCTTCCTCCTTTGTTGGAGGTTATGAATAAGGCTATCGTCCAGGGTTCTTTTCCATTGGTATGGAAGAAGGCTATTGTGAAGCCTCTTCTTAAAAAACCATCACTCAACCCTGGCCTTCTTAAAAATTTCAGGCCTATTTCCCTACTTCCTGCCCCAGCAAAAATATTGGAAGCACACCTTGATCTCCATCTGTCTTCCTTTTTGGATGCCTCTGGATACCTTGATGACACCCAGCACGGATTCAGGAAACACCACAGCACGGAGTCCGCTCTCACTCTTGTGGTCGATAACATCCGACGCAAAGTGGACTCTGGCCAAACTACAGTTCTGGTCCTGTTGGACCTCACGGCCGCGTTCGATACCCTGTCTCCCGCTATCTTAACATCTCGCCTTAGGGAGGCAGGTGTTACTGGGCCGGCCTTGAGTCTCCTTAATTCCTTTCTCCTTGATAGGGAACAGAGAGTGATGCTCGGAAACTACCTCTCCCCTGCCAAGTCATTGCAATGTGGGGTGCCACAGGGGTCGGCATTAAGTCCGACGCTGTTTAACATCTATGTGGCCCCCCTTGCTAGACTAGTGAGATCGCAGGGGATGGAGGTGGTATCCTACGCCGATGACACCCAGATCATGGTGTCACTGGCCCATTCCTCTGTCAAGACATCCGCCTTCAGCTTCAGGTCATGCATGCAGCATGTGGCAGATTGGATGATCATCAACTCCCTTAAGCTGAACGGCGATAAGACAGAGGTATTGGTCTTTGGGAAGGACCAAGATATTTGGTCGAGTGAGTGGTGGCCCTCTTCTCTTGGCACCTGCCCCACCCCCTCCCAATCAGCCAGAAATCTCGGAGTGGTATTTGACACCTCACTCTCGATGTCTCTACAAGTGAACCGAACTGTGGCCACTTGCTGGGGTGTGATTAGGATACTCAATAGAATCCGTAGCTATCTCTCCCTTCAGGCGCGCAAACAGATTGCAGTCGCTCTTGTTGGCTCCAGGTTAGATTATTGCAACTCTCTTTACATAGAGACCAACAAGGGCCTTATACATCGACTGCAAATCGTGCAGAATGCTGCAGCGCGCTTTGTTTTGGCTCTTCCTAAAACATCATCTGCAACGATGGCGAGGAGAGATCTCCACTGGCTCCCTGTTCAGCACAGAATCCTTTTTAAAATTTTGTGTCTGACATATAGAGCACTCGCGGATAGTTCAGAGGGTGCTATCAGCTCCTTACTCACCCGTTATTCTCCAACAAGATGTCTCCGTTCTGCGGGACTATTCCAACTTGTTGTTCCCCGATTCAGGCTGACCAGATGGGGAGCTAGAGCTTTTTCCGTTGTTGCCCCTCAGCTCTGGAATGCAACTCCAATTGAGATTAAAACCCTACCCTCAATTGATTTGTTCAAAAAGGCCTTAAAAACGTGGTGCTTTTTACTATCAAGCCGCACACCTCCTCATCCTAAACGACTGGTGGTATAGCAATGGCGAAGACCCAGCCTACGCCCTGGAACGTGCCTTGATGGGCGACAACTCGCTCCACGCCATCCTCTATTCACCCCGGTTGCGTCGATCTCTACCGAGGGTTACGCAACTTGTCTTTGCGGTGTGGCGGCAGGCCCTGCGACGCATGGGCTGGTGGGGCAGACTGACCGCGGAGACGCCCTTGTGGCGTAACGGCTTGTTACCGGAACTGTCTAAGCTATCAGGTTTTGATGGCTGGGACGCTATTGGTATTTCACAATTAGGCCAAGTGATGTCTGGCACAGCCCTCAAATCCTTTCAGGCCCTTAGCGCCGAGTTTGACATGCCCCAATCTCAATTTTTTCGATATTTGCAATTCCGGCATGCGCTGCTGCCCAGTCTCACCGGCATTGACTCCCTTCCTGACTTCAGCCCGATTGAAGCTAAGGTATTCATGGGCGATCTGGGAGACAAAAAAGTTTCACGCATTTACCAGACAATGGTCATCCATTGCTCCTCCACCCTCCTTCCACTGAAGGCGGCCTGGGAGGTGGACGTGGGTCAGCTGGATGAGGATGATTGGCGTGAGGCCTTGGAATCCCCGAGGGGTGCGGCCATTGCCGTCCGATTCCGTTTAATCCAATTCAAAATCCTGCACAGAGCCTACTATACCCGCGAGCGTTTGTGGAAGGCGAGGCTGATAGAGTCCCCGGACTGTCTGAGATGCGGGCTGGAGAGGGGTACGTTGATCCACACGTTGTGGTCGTGTCCTAGATTGGTTGGCTTCTGGAGAGGTGTATGGGACTGCTTGTCGGAAGTGTTGGGATGGACCCTCCCTCGTACCCACCGTCTGGGGCTGCTACATATTCTAGAGGGGGTTGGTGGCAATGTGTACAAGAGACACCTGCTCCTCCTGGGGCTGGTGGTGGCCAAGAGAGACCTAGCCCGAGTATGGAAGGATGTGAGACCCCCCCCCCTGTGTGCGTGGAAGGCTGGCATGGACTTCTGCATGGGTCTGGAACGACCGATCTTTGAGGCCCGAGGGTGCCCCCGTAAGCACTTTAAGATATGGAAGAGATGGGCGGACTACAGGGACCTGTTGCTAGACCCCCCAGTGGAACCAGAGGAGGATCTTTAACTCCCTGTGGCCGGACGGCCCCGTTCCCCCCCCCCACGCACACACTTACCACTTTGAGAATTTTCATCGACACCGTCCATGCACACATGCATAGGGTTAGGGTGGGATCCAGGGGAGGGATCCGGGAGTTGGGGATGAGTGGATAATTTAGTGTTAAAGACAGAGATGATCGTTTATTATGACCTTGTGCTGCAATGATTGTTGACTGAATACTCAATTCTATTTTCTTGATTGTATCGGAATGTCTGATGGTACCTTCCCGATTGTGGGGGTCCGTCTTATTACATATGCTCATCTTTGTCAATAAACTTGTTGTGAAAAAAAAAAAACGTGGTGCTTTTCCAGAGCATACTAATGATGGATTGCTTTGGTGTTGCTATCAGCTGGTATATATGAACTATATATGAAGTAGGCGCCTTGACGCGTATTGGGCTAAGTTTGCGCAGGATAAGACTCCTTTCAATTCATGCCGACCCGGTGGAAGAAGACTTTTTGTTTGACACTTTCTCTGCCGCAGAAAAGACTGTTAAAACACTTCCAATGCTAAAAGGGGTCCTAAAGCATGCCACTGACATCTTCAAGGAACCCACAAGGGCAAGGGTGGTCAACCCACGTATAGAAAAAAAATACAGACCGGCACCTGGGGACCCAGCATATATACGGGGCCAGTTGCCTCTGGACTCTTTGGTGGTCACCAATGCCCGCAAGAGGGCGAACTCGCAGACGACGGGTGAAGCTCCTCCCCCAGACAAAGAGTCGAAAGTGCTGGAGGCATCGGGGAAAAGGGTGGCTGCACAGGCAGCCAATATCTGGCGCATATCGAACACACAGGCCCGCTTGGCACGATATGATAGGGCGCATTACGACACCCTAGAGCAGCTCCTACAACACCTTCCAGATTAGTTTAAGGAGGCAGCTGAGATGCTAATACAGGAGGGCAAGCTTATTTCAAACGCTGCAATCAAGTGTGCGCTTGACGTTGCAGATACAGCGGCTAGAGCGATTAACACTAGCGTGATGTTAAGGCGTCAAGCATGGCTTCGCATCTCAGGGTTCAAGCCTGACATACAAACAACTATACTCAACCAGCCCGTTAATCCCGACAGACTGTTTGGCCCAGACGTTGACACCACCCTCGAGAAGATCAAAAAGGACAATGAGACAGCTAAATCCATGGGGGCGCTTCAGTCTCAGCAATTCAGAGGGAGCACTTTTCGTCGCTCAAGTACCCGTGGTGTTAACAGAGGACACTTGGCACAGCAGACGCAATTCACTAAAGGTGGCGCGCAGTCTTCGTACCCCAAGCAGGGTAGGGGGGGGTTACAGAGGAAACAGTGCCAAGGGCAGGGGCAGAGGCAACAACAACTCCCGTTCCTCTGCCGCCAACAAACAGTGACTCTCTGTCACTGCCCCCCGACCATCCAACACCTGTCGGGGGGAGACTCCAGCAGTTCCTGCCAGTCTGGACGTCCATCACCACAGACAGGTGGGTGAGGAAACTTATCCAGTACGGTTATTGTTTGGAGTTGATGTCCACTCCACCCAACATACCCCCAAGACAACGTCCTATGTCAGCAGAGCACTTGCACTTATTGCAGCAAGAAGTTCTTGTGATGCTGCAAAAAGGCGCAATAGAGCTCGTACCAGTGGAGGAGGAAGGAACAGGGGTTTATTCCCTGTACTTCCTCATCCCAAAAAAGGACGGATCCCTCAGACCCATTCTGGATCTACGCCCCCTCAACCTGTATATCCTCTCAGAACATTTTCATATGCTAACACTGCAGCAAATTCTCCCACTGTTGAACCAAGGGGACTTCCTAGCAACCTTGGACCTCAAGGATGCTTATTTTCACATACCACTCCACCCCTCCCACAGAAAGTACCTCAGGTTCACCATCCAAAACAGGCATTATCAGTTCAAAGTCCTACCCTTCGGAGTGACCACTGCCCCCAGAGTGTTCACCAAGTGTCAGGCGACATTAGCGGCGCACCTCAGGAGACAGAACATACATGTCTACCCTTACCTAGACGACTGGCTCGTTCAAGCAAAGTCGGAACGGCAGTGCGCCGCAGACATGTCCCACACCATTCACCTCCTTCGCAGTCTGGGGTTCTCGCTGAACTACCCCAAGTCGCACCTTCAGCCGGCCCATGTGCGGCAATACCTGGGCGCGACGATCAATACCCTGACTGCTATGGCGCAGCCAAACTCGGTGAGGATCGACAACATTCAGTCGCTCATCCAACGGTTCAGACCACAACACTCACTACCAGCGAGAGTGTTCATGCAGTTGATAGGCATGATGGCCTCCTGCATCTCCATAGTCCCGCACGCAAGGTTGCATATGCGTCCGCTCCAAGAATGCTTGGCGAATCAGTGGAAACAGGCTCAAGGACAACTGACAGACCTAGTGTTGGTGACCGGTCGGGCATACAACTCTCTGCATTGGTGGACTCCACACAACCTTTGCAAGGGCCGACCGTTCCAAGAGCCTGTGCCGCAAATCATCATGACGACGGACGCCTCTCTCCAGGGATGGGGAGCTCATGTGCTCCACTACACGGTGCAGGGACTGTGGTCGACGCAGCAACAGAGGATGCACATCAACTACCTAGAGTTGCTGGCAATCTTCATGGCGCTCAAATCCTTCAAAGTACATCTGTGCAACAAAGTCGTGTTGATCCGGACGGACAACATGACAGCCATGTACTACATCCAGAAACAGGGAGGTACGCACTCTCCACAGCTGTCTCATCTGGCTCAGAGCATGTGGAAGTGGGCCATTCAGAGGAACATCTTCCTCATGGCGGAACACCTCCCGGGCAAGGACAATCAGATGGCGGATCTGCTCAGCAGGTACAGCCATCAAATGCACGAGTGGGAGATACATCCATCAGTACTCCGCCCGTACTTCCAGCAGTGGGGTCATCCAGAGATTGACCTGTTTGCCACAAGGGAAAACGCAAAATGCCAAAACTTTGCCGCCAGGTTCCCTCACCCACAGTCGCAGGGCAATGCGATATGGATGAACTGGTCAGGCAGATTTGCGTACGCTTTTCCCCCAGCACCTCTCATACCGCTGGTGGCAAGAAAGCTAAAGCAACACTCGATGACGCTCATCCTGGTTGCTCCAACGTGGGCACGCCAACCATGGTACACCACGTTTCTAGAACTTTCCGTGATACCGCATCAAAGGCTGCATCTCACACCCAGGCTCTTGACGCAGAACCATGGCGACATTCAGCATCCAGATCCGCAACAGCTCAATCTGGCGATCTGGCTCCTGAGGTCTTAGAGTTTGGCTACCTCAACCTGCCTCCTGAATGCATGGACATTATCAGGGAGGCCAGGAAGCCCACTACAAGAGCTTGCTATGCTGCAAAGTGGAAGCGGTTTGTCATTTACTGTACAGAACATCACATTAACCCGCTAGATGCATCCATTCCTAACATCATCTGCTATTTGTTACATCTTTACAAATGCAATCTAGCTTACGCTTCCATTCGGATACACTTATCTGCCATAGCGGCTTATCTCCAGAACAGGCAGCATCTCTCTGTTTTCAGGGTGCCTGCCATTAAAGCCTTCCTGGAGGGACTGAAGCGAGTCATTCCTCCCAGAACACCACCAGCTCCTGTGTGGAACCTCAATGTGGTTCTCACTAGACTGATGGGCCCACCTTTTGAGCCTCTACATTCATGTGAGATTCAGTTCTTAACATGGAAAGTGGCTTTTCTCATTGCTATTACATCTCTCAGGCGTGTTAGTGAGCTGCAGGCGCTCACAATTCAAGAGCCATTTATACAGATTCATTCAAACAGGGTGGTGCTCCGCACTAACCCCAAGTTCCTTCAAAAGGTGGTGTCACAGTTTCATGTCAATCAAACTATTGAACTGCCCGCATTCTTTCAGAACCCACAGACTGTAGCAGAGAGAATGCTCCATACATTGGACGTAAAAAGGGCATTGATGTACTACATTGACAGAACACAACCATTTAGAAAGACACAGCAACTTTTTGTTGCCTTTTCAGCCCAGCACAAAGGCAACCCTATTTCCAAAGCAGGAATAGCCAGGTGGATCGTTAAATGTATTCAGATCTGTTATCAAAAAGCTAAACGTACTTTAACGGTCCCCCCAAGAGCACACTCCACACGCAAGTTGGGAGCCTCCATGGCTTTCCTAGGGAACATTCCTTTGGAAGACATTTGTAGAGCAGCCACATGGTCTACACCACACACGTTTACCAAGCATTACTGTGTAGATTTGCACTCCAAACAGCAGGCAGCTGTTGGACAGGCTGTTCTCAAAACTCTTTTTCAGACTTCTGCAGCTGGCATGGGCGGCCGCCGTTAATTGAGGGACTGCTATGTATTCTATGCAATAGATATGAATTTAGCAGCCCACATGCCTCGAACTGAATATGCTACTTACCAGTATGCATCTGTTCTTGGCATGTAGGGCTGCTAACTTTCATATCGCCCGCCCTCCTCCCCGGTGCCCGTAGCAGCTGCAGATATTTTCTTGCATTCACTCATTAGCATGGACATCATTTACACTATTTCACTCCATCTCTGCCACAATGGCTAAAAACAATCTGGGGATGGAGTCGATGCCCATGCGCACTGTAGTCCAGGGGAGGAGCCACCTATCTCGTGATACTTCGAAGACTCTTCCAGGACAACAATGTGCAATCATCCGGACCCAACACTAGGCGGCGATCTATGCAATAGATATGAATGTTAGCAGCCCTACATGCCAAGAACAGATGCATACTGGTAAGTAGCATATTCATTGTTATTTTTGCTCTGGGGAGGTGTTCGGTTTTGGTGCGGCCCCAGGTTTAAGTGATTTTGTAAATCTGGGGCAGAGTTAAAATCCATGGGTGTTGCATGACAACACCCACCACAGTGCCCATGGAGTGCCTCCTTGATGCAGACTAAGGCAACGCAGCGCTTCGCACTACCGTGCCTTATTTCACATCTGTGAGGCCATGCAAAAGAGCGCAGAGTGGCTTTGCGTTGCCTCGTAGATATGATTGGGAGGCCTGCGCCACCAAAGCATCAAAAAAATTGACAATCTGGCAGCATGGGCCTCTTGTAAATAAGTCCCTAAGTCAGGGGGTGAAATCCTTAAGCAGGATGAACCTGGTTGGTATACTTGTCGCATGCTCTATTGCGGTCAGCCTGAAATTGTGCCTGAATCCCTTTCTTCTGCAACTTTAGACTATCATTGATGCTTTGTGGTTTTTGGTGTTATTTTCCCTTTTAAGAAAATGCCTCATTTTTTATGGTCACCCCCACGTTTTTCGACTGATGCTGCATGTTTGTTGACTTTGAGGGGCATATTTACAAGCCTGTGTCCACCGCTGCGTCACTTTTTGTGATGCACCGCCGGTGCAGTGTGGTGCTCCATATTTACAAGGACTTTCAAAGGCACCCTGCGTGGCTTTTCGTGTCCTTGTATAAATACGGCCCCTTTTCACACAACACTTTGCGTGAAAAGGGCATCCCATGGGTGTTTGTGTTCTCACGCAACACCATGGATTCTGCCGCATTCCCAGATTTACAATGTTTCATATACCTTAGAATGCTTCAGAATCCTACACCTCCCTTGGAAATACTTTTATTTCTCCTCATTTATTCCCCTTTCTCTGCGTGTTGCATTTTGCAGCACACATATAAAGAGGAAAACACCTCTTTTGATTGGTTTTATGCAGGAAAGTGTCCCTTGCTGCACGCAAACAATCATCCTCACAACGCAGGAAGCTTTGTACCATGGTGCAAGGGTGCCTGCGTTGTCGCATGGCAGCCTATCGTGCGCAAGCGCAGGTGAGGGCTCGGGGATATGTCATATTGTTGTAAATATGATGTATCCCTTTGCTCGAAAGTAATGCAGCGTGGCACAGTCAAATGGCCAGCAGCACCGCGCTGCGTTACTTCGTTGTAAATATATCCTTGAGAGTCCACTGAGGCCTGCTATCCAGACCCTAGTGCCAGTGCTGTTAACCTAAAATGTATATGGAATTGGCTTTACCCAATTGGAAATGGCTAACTTACCTGTAAATCCCTCCTCCATTCCATAACTGTAGACTGGTAGAGCAGTTGTGCATGATTAGCCTGACTTTTACATTTGCAGAAATAGGAAAGCCACCACTTCCCCATGACATGTATGTAAGTCACCCATCTGACTGGCCTACCGAGCCCTAAAGGCAGGGTGTGACATATGACACAGGCAGAACATATAGTTTACATTTCCTGACAGTAAAACACGAAAACTACTGTTTTTTACTGTGGAAAGACTTGGTCGCCCAATTGGCGAGTACAGGGTTACCTGCTGACCCCTCAGCTGTACAAACTACTCCTGAATGGTGCGACCAAACAAAATGGGCACTCCAAAGGTATCAAAAACCTAAGTGCATTAAGCCTGACTTTTATCTCTAGTCAAAATCAATGTAACTTGTTGCAGCTTTAGCAAAGCCGGAACTTTGTTTCCTTTAAAAGTCCTGTCCCTTTCCAAGCACATATGGAGCATGCCCCACGAGACTTCTTTCTGCCATCTTGGAGAGGCGTGCCAACCTCTCTCAGGAAGGAGATCCATGAGAGAGAGCAGGCCAGGGAGGTGTTACCTCCCTCCTATAGGAAGCCACTTAGCTGTAGGCCCCTAAAGGCTGGCTTCAAAAGTGAAGCCGACTTTGAAGTGCAGATGTGGGATACCAGGGGAAGTGCTGCCCCATTGTTGAGGTAGGCAGGCTAGCGCAAGGAGCAGAGAGAAGAAACCATTTGCCAAACCGGTTTCCCTAGTGGTGTGTGTCCTTGGGGTAGTCACACCCCGTCAGTGCGTTAGGGAGGCCTGTACACCAGGAGAGGGGTCTCGCCATTTTGGTAGTGGGCAGAGTTGTGCATTGGGAGATAGCCAGATGTCATGCTCGGCAGGAGGTAGTCACCAGGTGGGGGGAGACCTGGTAGCCCATTGACTACCAACCACATCCTGCTCTGATGGCACTTTCTAAGCTTAAAGAGGGCAGCCCCGGCACCAAGAACTCAGATCTCGACTGAGTTGGAAGAAGGTCTGAAAGATGTGTGCCCTGCTGCCATGAGGGACCAACAGAGAGAGACTGCACTGCTGAAGACTGCACCTGGTGACTAACAAAGAGAGGGAATATTCCTGCCTTGTCCTGCTCAAAGAAATTTGTCTCTAGAGTCATGTCAAGCAAACAAACTCCAAGGGTCAGCCAACTTGCCTCCTTTTTGCAGCACAGGGACACAACAGCTAAAGAAGCCTGCTGGGGTAAGTTGGCAGCCCAAAGTCTTCAAACCGCTACCACAGCCGCCGTGCAGCACAAAGTACCAAGAGCCACAGCACAGAGCTGCACCCAAGTTTGCTGAACCTGAGAGTACTGTTGGAGAGTTGCTGGGTCCCTCAGAAGGAGAGTTATCGACTCAGGAAGGATTGACCTGTGACTGCAACAACAGGTGACTGGTAGTCCAGTTGTGAATGATCATTGCCTGGACTAAAGAGAACTTTATGAGACGTTTACCCTGCAAACAGGACCCCTTCTCCTTCTTTGTGGCTCCCCAACAGTAAGTTATGAGGGATAGGATACACATGCACTCTGCCGATTTGGGGTTGGGGTGCGGGCAGTTTTAAGTCCACAATGCAGGGAAGGGGGTGGGGGACAGCCGGACTGGCCATAGCGGGCACCGGGCAATCCCCCGGTGCGCCGCAAGGGTGGGGGCCGGTTTTTGGCCCCTGGGGGCCAGTTTTGTTATAGGGCCGGTTATGCAGCATAGCTGCAAAATCGCCCGAAAACCGGCACTGGCAAAGAGCTCGGTGCACCTCCAACCTCCCCCCGAGTGGGGAGGGGGGGCCAGCCGAGCACTTTGCCAGGGCCAGTTGTGGTTCTCAGTCCGGCCCTGGTGGGAGAACTAGTTTTCTGGTTGGGTTAGCAGAGCTTCTAGATACACAAAGTGGTTTGTAGTAGTGGCAATGCAAGGTACATGTCTCAAGAAATGAACAGCTGTAGAACAGGATATCGAGCGAAGGGCCCTGAAGGTAAAAGTAAAGTGACCTCCTGACAGGGTGGATTTAGAAGCACTCACTCGAGAGGCTTGGGCAGATACACAATACCATGACCAGAGATAAACCCGCTTGTAACTTCAAACTTCTATCATGGAATGCCAATGGCCTAGAAGATGAAATGAAAAGAGGGGAGGTATTGCAATATCTGAAACGTCAAGTACCTGACGTATTATTGCTACAAGAAACACTCATACAGGGAGACTCATACTGTGTGCTCAATAGATGGGACTATCAATAAGCGGCCCAATCAGGCTACACCAGGGGCTCAAGAGCAGGTGGTATCCTGCTCCGCAAGTCATTTCCATTTATGATACAGAAAGTCACACGTGATTCACGGGGGTGCTCTGTAACACTGTTGGGACACTGGGAGGATCGACTTTTACACATTATTTCCGTCTATATTTCTCCAAGATTACATACCTCTACTCTCGCCGACCTAGGTTCACACATTATCAGTTTACCAAAGGGAGACCTACTTATTGGTGGCGACTGTAACGCTCCCATTATTGGAGATATAGGTCGCTGGTCAGCCAGACAGTACGATGCCTCAGAAAAGGCCTTCGCTGAATTCTTCTCAACCATGGGCCTTGTTGATTTGTGGCGAATGCGCAACCCCTTTGCCCGTCAGTATACCGTCCACTCAGGGTCCCATGGAAGTTTATCCCTTATAGATTATATGTTTAGTGTGGCTGGACAATTCCCGGTGTTCGGTGAGGGGTTCCTCCTCCCCAGAGGCATCTCCAATCATTCTCCACTTAGTGCAATCTATGGGGGAGCAACAGTACTTAAGAGCAGCCAGTTGACAACAAACCCCTGGTACCTACAAGTGCCATCCATTAGAGCAGGCTTAACGAAAGCAACAAAAAACAACTTTGAGGAATATAAGGAGTTGGTGGACCTAGCTCAAACATTATGGTAGGCCTACAAGGCAGTTATCAGGGGCCCAGGAGTCTCCTTAATATCCGGCCACAAAAAGGAAAGGCAGAAACAGCTGATAGAGATAGAAGAAGAAATTCAGAAGCTAGAATCGGAGATGCAGCAGTCAGTCTCCCCAGACATACAACAGAGAGAAGAAATCAAGCAGAGAGTGTACAGAGATATTGCCGAAGAGGCAGCTAAAAAGCAGAACTGCGCGTCTCAAAATCGAATTTATGAGATGGGAGATAGAGCGGGGAAAGTGCTGGCATGGCTAGAAAAGAAGGAAACGGCCTCCAGATGGGTGTGCGAGATCACCCCAAATTCTGGCACACCACTTAGAGATGGGCATGAAATAGCAGACGCCTTTGCAGCATATTATGAACAATTGTATACAAGATCATGATTGACCTCTCTTGCCGATTCCCATGAACTATTGACTACCCTGGGTCTGCCGTCCCTCGGGAAGGAGGACAGAGAGAGCCTAGAATTAGACCTGATTGAGAGTGAAATAGTGCAAGAAATAGGGGCTTTGACAACCGGTAAAGCAATGGGCCCAATCGGCCTACTGATTGAATTATATAAACTAAATGCGTCTAAAACTGCCCCATACCTATTGCGAAAGTACCAAGAAAGTGATAACAAGAGAAAACTACCTGGTGATGAACGGTTGGTTAATATAGTCTTAATACACAAAACTGGAATACTGCCAGAAAGTTGTGCGTTCTACAGACCGATATCTCTGCTGAATGCAGAAGTTAAGATCTTAGCGAAAATCCTGGTGACGTGCTTGGCTCCATTACTGCACAAGTTGGTCCATCCTGATCAATCAGGATTTATACCAGCAAGAAGAACCACACTCAACCTCCGGTGCTTCATAGGGCCTCATTTATGAGGCCTTGCGTCAGTTTTGCGCTTCCGATGCGTCACTTTTTGTGACGCATCGGCAGCGTAAAACATGCCTCCTGTTGCGCACTATTTACTAAGTGACGCATCTAAGCAGATGCGTCACTTTGTAAACCCCTGCGCTACATTATACCTGCGTCAGGTATAATGTATGCAAAAAGCCTCGTAATAGTGACGCAGTGAAATCTATGAGATTTCACTGCGTCACTTTTAGGACGCTGTTGCGTCAAAATCTTGCGCCTGCCTCACAGCAGACGTAAGACTGACGCAAGCCCTTTCACATGGGGCTTTCCCCATGTGAAAGGACACCTTGCTGGAGTTACGTCACTTTTGTGACACACCCCAGCAATGCGTGACTTTTGCGCTTACAGATACGTCAGAAATACTGACGTATCTGTAGCTCCTTGCGACATGATGCGTCATACTGTAAATATGACGCATCAATCATGTTGCAAGGAGTGCGCACTGAGAAGTGATGCATCGCTGCTTTCACGCAGCGATGCGTCATTTCTCATAAATGAGGCCCAGGGTGTGTTGGGAAGAGCTAACACTATCAGGGACGAAGCAGCCATAATGTCCCTAGACGCTAAAATGGCATTTGATATGATAGAATGGGCCTTTTTCTTTGTGGGTTTAGAGAAATGTGGGTTTGGAGAAGTTTCTTTGGAGTTGGTTAGACTTCTATATTTGGAGCCTCGAGCACCCGTCATAGTCAACGGAGGTATATCTAAAGTCTTCCACTTGTATAGAGGGATGAAGCAAGGTTGTCCCCTCTCCCCATTGATCTTTGCCCTAGTCTTAGAGCCATTGGCGGTGTGGATAAGAGGCGACCCGCTAATCAGGGGATTAAAATGGCCGGAAGACTGGGAGGATAGAATCTCGCTCTATGCTGATGACATTCTCCTTTATCTGGAAATCCCCTATTCTTCTCTGCATAGGGTGCTCCATATTTTTACTCTATTTCAAAAGTACTCAGGATATACAATAAACTGGGACAAGTCGGTTCTGCATGTTATCTGGAAAAACCACGCAACATTGACAACAATTAAAATCTGACATATGGCGTTAGCATCTTTGGGATGGAAAGGCAGGATTACTCTAGCCACATGGCTGTGGTATACACTACGATTGGGACTTTTGGTGCATCAATCACGCTTTGATAAATGGGATAGCATAGGACTCTCCAGGGTGGGATTCCTGTGGGTGGGAGAGAAGATTAAACCCTTTGCAGACTTTTGGAGGGAATAGGAGTTATCCTCAATGGAAATTTTCTGTTACCTTCAGATACAACATGCACTGTCAAGAGCAATCCCAATTGGTACAGTTCTCCCCGACTCCTCCCCGTTGGAGGATAGACTCATTGACAACTACCTTAAAGATAAAGCAATATCATTGACATACTGGAAATTGCTTTACAATTCACCCGCTACCTTAGAGAAAGTCCGGACAAAGTGGAAGGAGAATGTGGGAACCGTCACTGATGAAGAGTGGCAGGAGGCGCTTGCATCCCCCCGAGAGGTAGCCATACACTCCAGATTCAAATTTGTCCAATTAACACATTTTCTCCAAAGATATAACACTAGCATCACACTGGTTAAAATGGGTAAAATGTAATCATCACAATGTCTGAGACACTGTGGACAGACAGGTACGTTCCTACACTTATGGTGGGAATGCCAGAGGGTACTAGAATATTGGGAAAAGATTGTATTTTATTGTGTTGTGGACTTATATAGCCCGCTATCACCCGAAGGGTATCCTAGCGCTCCGATTACCCTGCTGACGCAAACTTGGCTGCAACATTAGGAGCTGAAAGGACTGGAACAGTAACTGGGTTCAACTAGTCCCTAGGAAAGAGCCATTGTAGGAAGGTGGATACCTGACTATGGTTACCCCAGATTTCTTTGCCGTGTGTTTAGCTGGTTTTCGACTTAGTTGGCCTGAGATCCTGCTAATCAGGGCCCCAGGCTATCTGCTCTCTCTATAAAATGGACTGCATGTACCTTAGGTACATACCTAATTGGATATTGGGTCACTCTTATGAGTCCCTGTACAGTGTACCATAGGTACCCAGGGCATCTGTGCACCCAAGGCCTACCAGGGGCTGCAGCATATCTTTTGCCACCCCTGGCTGGCCATCCAAACTGACACAACTGGCTGATCACTCAGCTGGGGCAAGGTCGTGTAATCACCCCTTGCTTAGGTGTAGTATTCCTATACCTACCATTATATATAGACACATATAAGTCACTCCTATGGCAGGCCTTAATAATCCTGAAGGCAGCGTACTTGGTTTGATGTGAGATGGTGCTCTAGCATGAGCTGAGCCTGTCTGCAGCTTTCGGAACCATGTCCTTATAGCTGTTATATGATATAGCCATACCATATACTCTTAAGTGCATTATGAACCTCGCGGTTAAATGCTATCTTTGGTTTGGCTTTATCAAAACATGTCGTGTAAGGTGTCATACGCTTTGGAATACTACCCCCTCGCCAGTTGTGGCGACGGGGGTAGCATTCCACCCTTCTAGAGGTAGAAGACATGTTGTTCCTACTAATCCCGGGTAAAGTTAACCAGAGCCTCAGCATCACAAAATGGATGCTGCTGCCACAGACACATGTCTGAGCTCCTGCTGCTGGGAGTCCTTCCAGCGAGGGAGGCTTGGACAATAGGTTTCCTGTCTTAGGAGGTGCTAGCACCACCCCAGACAGGCTATAGTGTATTGGGGCAGGGAGGGCTGAATGAAATGAGACATGCCTGGGGCACACAAGGTGTCCAATGCATAGTCCAGTTCAAACCGGTGCTGGGGCACTCCAGCCCCAGCTCTGGTGCGAAACTGGACAAAGGGAAAGGGGTGTAACCACCCACTTACTGGGTCCCATCCATAGGAGGAACCTAGCAGGTAATCCAGCCCCTAAATTTGGTATATAGGTAGGAGCTGAGTCCCAAGACTTTAGATTTTATCCTGACTGAAACTCTGATACGAAACTCTGGACCTTCAACATCCTACTCGACGTAGAAGACTGAAGAATCTCACTTGTGGTCAAGGAGTGACCCCCCTGCACAAGCAGGCACCATCAAGCGATCAACAGTTTGCTTTGTCGACGCTCCCGCCGGAGCCGGAGCACAGAGCCTGACAAGACCCGGAATTCCAGACTTCCAACAGCACGATCCACAGTCACAGCAGAGCTGAGACCCGTGGAGGCGACGAGAGATGTGGGACCGGCCATCTTGGAAAGCAAGTGAATTGCTTTCCGTGCAACTTCTGAGGCACCCTCGAAGTTGTGCATTGGGCATTGAGAAGCCCTAACCCCGAGCACCAACTGCACCGAAGATCAGCCCTCCACACTCCACGAGTTCTGCGTGCGGCCCTTCTGCATTTTCCTGCTCGACTCGTCTGTCCGGTCACTTGCCCATTGGCTAGTGGCCTCTGTGACGATGAAACCTTTGATTTACAATGCTGGTGTGGTTGCTCCAGACTGGCCCCTGCTCCCCTGAAAAGGAGCAGCCCAGCAGACCTTGCTGGTCTGATTAAGAAGCCATCTTCCTTTTCTGCGTGGGTTGCCTTTGCCAAGGATTGTTGACTCTAATCCAGAAGCCGACACCGCCGACAGCGAGATCCTTCATGGGACAGTCCGTGCCGAGCTCCTGGTCATCGTCGACACCTCCTGGTCCACGTGGCTGCAGAGACAAGCTTCACGACATCACCTGATTTATTCGCGACATTGCCTGGTTCCTTCCTGGTTCCATCCTGGTCACTGGCTAGTGACCCAGACTCTGTCCCCTCTGCTTTCAGGTACTCTTCATCCTCGATCCGCCCTTGTATCCACCTGGACACTTCTCTCCTGGTCGCCTGCAGCATCTTTCTCCAAGGCTCCATAGGAATCAGCGACGAAACCCGACACACTTTGACACCTATGCACCCGCTTCCTGTGGGTGAGGTAACGCAAGTATTTCGGTACTCCTGTGGGTATTGATTATCCTAGTGTCCTAGTTTCAAGTAGCTTTTCCCTAGTCCATCCGGAAGTGTCCTAAAAGAACTAGTTTCCATTTCTTTCGTTTCCATTCTAACTCCATGGTAACTTGCGTGCGTGTAAAGACACTGCACGCGCATCCCGTGGGCCTCCTGCTCTCTATTCATTGGTAGTACAGTGTAGCCCCAGCGATTCTCCAGGCCTAGGCCTTTCCTTTGTTCGTGATGTGGTTCTTATACCACTATTTTAGTATATGGTTCGAAGTGCCCCTAGGGCATTACTGTATTTTGTGCAACTTATTGTATTTTAATTAAGTATCTTGTATTGTGCTGGTGCCTCTGACCTCATAAAGATTTCAGAGGATTGTGTTAGAAATAAATACATATATATTTTGATATACAACCTGTGTGGTGTCCTTTCACTTGGTATTAAAGGGGTTACATATGATAAAACAGCTGGCTTCACATGCCCTCTTGAGTTTAGCCTAAGACTGCTTTGTCCATGCTACCACTAGGATAGCTGGTCTATAAGGTTGACTTTACAACCATCACCATAAGGGTTGTTTGGACTGGTGCAAGGTGCTCACTAGAATAGTGAACATCATATACCAGGCCAACTTCTCACAGCCATGTTTTAACTTATTTCTAAAATTCTGTAAATTCTCTGTTTTTCTGAGGTCAAACGGTAATTTATTCCATAGACGTGAGGCTAGAGCGAAATGATTTGCCCCCCAAATCTGGCTGTACACACCAGTTTTGCAGTAGATGAGCGAAGATTTCTAGTTGGAGTATACCAAGTGAATTTGCTCTGCAGTGGTTTAGGTCCAACTTCATGTAGTGCCCAATGAACAATACAGAGTGCTTTGAATTGCACTCTGTGCAGAATTGGTAGCCAATGTAGATCCTTCAAAGCTAGAGATGCCGAGGACCTGCACTGTCTTTTTAATGCCAGCTTGGCTGCAATTGTCTGAATTCTCTGAAACCTTTTAATCAGATACATTGGTGCTCCAAGTAGCAAGGCATTGCGGTAATCCAGCCTTCTGAAGATGACACTCCTCACCACCTGTGACCTAGCAGAAGAAGGCAATAGCGGTAGTATTTTCCATAAAGGTCTGATCAAGGATACACAGGTACCAACTATTCTGTTTACTTGTGAGTCTAGCTGTAGACTACTATCAAATACTACCCCCAGATTACGCACAGACTTAGATAGAGTCAGTGGGTTGTCTGTCGGAGTAGGCCAGAAGTCAGCTGGGAGCGAGCTGGAAATTTTGCTCACTGTGCAGTGTACAATTTCAGTTTTATCTCTATTAAATTGTAGTGAATAGTCCCTGAGCCATTTTGTTGTTCTTAACATACACTCATTGAATATTTCTATTGATACTGCTTGAGATCCTTCTAATGAAAAGACAAGCTACGTATCATCCGCATAATTCACTACTTCAATTCCAAAGGATTTAATACTAGAGATAAGCGGGTACAGGTGTATATTGAATAAAATCGGGCTGATTGCTGATCCCTGGGGAACTCCATGCTGTATGGAGTGATTTCTTGATACAAAAGGTGGAATGGTTACTGTCTGCTGTCTATCTGACAGGTATGACTGAAACCAATTGACCACCATGCCATCAACTCCAAATTCTATGAGCCTTTTCTGTAAAATGTGATGATCAACTGTATCAAAAGCAGCCGACTTATTGAGTAACACCAATATGACCTCTTTGCCGGTATCAGCACGCATTCTTAGTTCATCTAGGACTTTGACCAGGGCTGTCTCAGTGCCATCTCTAGGCCCAACCCGAATTGAAACATATCTAATAGATATTTTTCTTCTAAAAATTGCGATAGGGCTTTGCTAACTAGTCGGTCCAGAATCTTTACTGGGTAAGGAAACAAAGAGATAGGTCTATAGTTTGATGTGCAAAGAGGATCAAGTGTATCTTTTTTCAATAAGGGGCTCACCATAGCCTTCTTCCAACAACCAGGGACCATACCGCTAATGAGTGACTGGCAGCAAATTTGATAGAGCAGAGGAATAAGCTCTATATTAAATTCTTTCCATATCCTATGCGAAAGTGGGTTAAATGGAGATCCTGAGGAGACACTTAATGCTATTTTATTGAACTCTTCCTCAGTGGTGATAGTAAACTGATCCAATATTGCCTGTTTGGCTTTATCTACTCCCTCTTCCTGCATCCATTTCGTCGCTACTATTGATGATCCATTTCTATTGTCCAACTTTGTTCCTTTATTAGGATCAAGGCCATCAATGATTTTGTTAATTTTCTCCTCGAAGAACACTGCAAGGTCATCACAAAGTCCTTTCGTAGCTACAATCTTGTTTTTCACACATGCGTGTTTGGATAAATCCTTCACTATGTTGAATATGGCTTTAATTCTGTTGGGTGCCTGTAAGATAGTTTTCTCATAGTATTCGGCTTTAGCCTTAGTAATTGCTCCTTTATATGAATTCAATGCTATTTTCAAGGCTATTCTGTCACTTTCCTTATTGCATTTCCTCCATTTCCTCTCTTCCTGCTTACATTTTTTCCTTTGTGCCTTTAATTCCACATTATACCATGGGGCTGATGGTTTATCCCTGTTTTTTAGTTTTTTCACTGGGACCAGTTGGTCAAGCGTGTAATTAATCTGGTCACAGAGATTAGGGTAATTTTCTTCCACAGATTTACTAGTATCGAAATGGCTGTTTTCAGAGCGTAACAAGAGTTGTTTAATTTTCAGCAATTTAGCCCAATCCCTTCCCTGTCGGGTATCACTCGAATGAGAGATTCTATTACTCGTTTTAGGAGGTATTAGCAGGAATTGAACTAAAAAATGATCAGTCCAACACAGCAGTAATATTTCTCCCATCTCTACCTCTGTGTGCTTTGCGAATATTAGATCTAATACATGTCCTCCCTGATATGTTGGTTGTTTCACCAGTTGATGCATATTAATATTCTCACATTCTTGCAGTAGTTCTTTCAAGGCCAAGCCAGAATTCCCATTTCCCAGAGATTACAATCACCCAAAATAATAATTCTGAAATGGGTAAGTGACATATTGTATATAAAGTCCATTAGAGCTTGGTATTGAGGGCTCAGTCCTCCAGCGGGTCTATAGCACACCATTCCAGAAAACAGTTGTCCCTTGGCATCTTTAAGGGTGAATCCTAACATTTCAATGCCCTCCACTTCGTCAATAGTTAAGGGGCAAAGTTCAACTTCTCTATATATTACTCCCACCCCTCCTCCTCTTCCACTAAGTCTAGGTTTATGGAACACTTTGTATCTCGGGGGGCAAGCTAGCCCCAGTTCGACTTCTGAGTCAGATCATTTCCATGTTTCTGTTAAGAATAGAACATCCAAATCATGGTCCTCCAGCAACATATATATTTCCTGAGGATGTTTTATTAGAGATCTAACATTGATTAGGCCACATTTGAGGCTGTCTGATGACATAGTGGTCCGGGGGCCTACTTTCTCTCAATTCCTCATCTCTGTGTCCCACGCCACCTTGCTTACCTATAGTAAGAAGTTGCTCCCTCGTGCGCGGTCGGTACGCAGACAATCGCAGACGGGCTTGCCTTTTGTGCGCCAGCTGCACCTGCTTGCATTCCCTCTCCTTAAATAGGGAGGAGCGTTTTGGGGGAAGTCAACTAGAACGCTGACCAAGATGGCGTCTGCTCGGTGACCTGCTCTAACAAGGGGAGTACACTAGCTCACCTTGGCTAGTTAAAGTGTGAGTGCAGGCTTAGAGTATGTGTGCAGCAGTGAAAAAATTCTACCACAGTTAAATTTCAGAACACTGTAATTTTTAGAAACACTTAAAAAGTTAACATTACACAATTACAGTTTCAATATGTGCATAAGCAGCGTTGCTGAATCGTGCTTTCGCTCTCCAGGCGGCAGTCAAGACGCCCAGCGGGTAGATTACTACATGTATACTTATGGTGTGTGGAGGACAGATGGAGATGTCGCCCCAGTGGTGTTTCTTAAATATCTAGGAGAAAACCGACCTAGCAGCAGGAGAAAGAACCTGACGGCATATTATCAACAACTAGCGATATTTATCGCTAAATAAGCTTAGCGACATTTTTTTTATCGCCACGCATCGCCGGATTGTATCGCAGATATAACGTGCTATTAGCAACGTTTATCTCCAAAGCGATAAAATATCCGGCGATTGCGGCGAAATGCATGAATATCGCTGGTAATTTAGCGATATTCAGGCAGTATCGCTAATAGGGACTTAACCTGAATATCCACCTCCCATTGGATATACAGGCTAAGAAGTAGTCTGAGCAGGCATTAGGATTTGGCAATATTCGCGCTTAGCGCAAATATTTTAATTGCTACGCCTGCGTTGATAATAGCGATAGCGATGTTAGCGACTGCTTTCAGTCGCTAACAGGTTGGGTACGTCCACTGTGCATGTCATTAGCGATAAATATCGCTGACATGCAAAGCGGGCCCCAAATCGCTCGCTATCACCTAAAAGCTGTCGCTAACTGATGTTAGCGACAGTTTGCTAATAGGGCGATGAAATTATCGCCGCTTTGTGGCCGAAAACTGAGGCAAAAGTGGCGATAATTTCATTTTGCCTGCTTTGGTAATATGCCCCCTGGTTCACAATAGGCTTTACAGCGGCTAAGCCTAATATTGAGAGGAAATGGAGGGCAGATTCTACACCTGCATTTGGAGATTAGAAAACATACATGGATTGTTTGTTGTATGCAGGCTAAGAGGGCGGTATATGAAGGTAGAGGCTGCCCACAACAATGGACAAATATGAGGGAAAAGGAATACAGCTAGCAGGCTGCTCTGTCCCCCTGTCAATACCAATTCCCCAATTGAAGAGGATTAAGAGCACAACACAGTGAGAATAAGTGGTGTAATTCGATTAATGGGAAGAGAGGTGAATTATACGATATACTGCCAATGCTGATAGTCCTGTTGTATAAATGTCTAATATGTACCGATAGATTACTTAATTTAGTATTTTGTATATGGCCTGATTTGTAGTAAATGCAACAAACAAAGACTAATAATAATAAAAAAGTCCATTCTAAGATTGGCATATTGATCTTTGCCTCCTTGAAGCAGACGCTAAATAAGAGAAGTGTTTTTATTTCTCTAAACATTCACACTTTGTATGTGTGCTGCACTGTATAGCAAACCACTAATGTGTGCCTATGCATCGCATTTTGAACTGGAAGCATATGCTTCTAGTACATATCCTAAGTTAGACATCGCACGTGCAACCCTTGGAGCCATGGTGCAACGGTTATGCATGACACTAGGCAGCTTGTTTGTGCACCAGTTCAAGGAATGACAGCAGCAGCATGCAACTTTTAATAAATATGGCTCTGGACTGCATTTTTCCCCTTGTGTGATGCCTGAACATTGGTTACTGCTCTGCTTTGTGCAAAAAAAATAGATTGCCCCATAGTAAAAAAAAATTACAGAGAAAAACTGTTTGGAATGTATACATGTGACACATTCACAAGGCAAGGCATAAGAAGAATTAAAAAAAGGCCAAGATACAAGAAAACAGAATCATGTGCAAGGGAGCTAATGTTCAATGTGAAGGAGTACAATAGCTTCAAAAAGCTGGGACCTTAGTGGGTCTGACAAGTAGCTTAAATATGAATCCAAAGTCATTCATCTGTTTTGCACTTAGATGTTTTAGAGGCTCCCTCTTGATGTACGGTATTGCCAAAGCTTTACCTTATTGTTGGACTAATCACAAAGCTGTACCAACTTTGGCTACAGGTTTTTGAGTTTTAAAAGGAGTCTTTAAAGATTAGTGATGACTTTTGATTTTTTATCTCCAGGTACATTAAATTCTAGGGGACAATCAGCAATGCTACCTTGGTTTGAGGCAGAGTTGAAGCTGCATCCTTTCTCATGCTAGGCTCCTGAATCCCTACCTGAAGATAGCATGTTACTCTCCTTAGATGGCCCCTCATCTCATCCCAAAGGGTTAACATATGTTTTCAAAACATTTTGACTCTGTCAGGAAAGTTTAAGCTAGAGGACCAGTAGCAGTTTTTCTGAACACACTTTGCAGCTCCTCCTGGGCCCAGATGTCTGATTTAGTGTTGACAGTTTAGTATCAGTGACCACCATGTGGGAGGCTAGGGTCTGAGAAAAAGTCAACACAATCCTCCAATCTTTCTCACTGAAGTGAAAGAACCCAACATTTGTTGTTGCTTGCAAAGTGATGTATAAATCACCCCAAACCTTGGAGTGAATAATTGTCTTTTATTGCTCTTAAACTACAGGGTTAAGGTTGGATTTTCTAGACCTTGATATGGAGATTACTTAGCTGGATTTAAAATCAATCAGTCAATCAGGAGTTTGTAAAGTATGACTACTCACCCGTGAAGAAGTAAAAAAAAACAACAACAAAAAAAAACAAATGGGGGAAGGGAGAGGGAGAAGTGGATTCTGTCTCCCCTTACAATATTCATAAACAAAAGGAATCCACTAAGTGGGGTTTGGTTGTCACTGCAACGGTGAGGAGCAACCAGTGTTGTTTAAATACCCCTCACACACCAACAGGCCCCTTGGTGTCATGCTTCATCATCGGGGTCTTCGCAAACCTCTACGGGATGCGGCGTGCTACGACTCACGACTACGTAGGAGCACTATCTGTGAACTATGTGCTGGTGTGTCTGAGGGTAAATGATGTGAGTAGTGGGGTGAAAGTGAAAAATTAAAATAAAAAGATACCTGGCACGTAAGTACTGGAAAAATTTTTTATTTGTCTTCGGCTGGTATCGTTAAAAGTGCTAGAGTGGTTGTTTTTTACTGATTAGGGTAAAACAACCATATTAGTGCGTCGACATGTTTCGGAGTAGAAAACTCCTTCTTCAGGACGAGGATGTGCACTAATTATCCCCACCTTACTCACATGTATGTAGATATAAAAGTGTGCTCTACAAAAATAATCTTAGGTGAAAATGTACCTATCTGTTTTAAAGGTCATAAAGTCTGTTGCGCCCAATTGGCGAAGAACTGAACCTGTGAATAAAGAAAGGTCAGATAAACCATGGTGTAATATACATATTCAGGAAACACTGTGTAAATACACAGGAGGGTAACAAGGAGCAAAAATGGAGGTCCAGGAACCCTAAAAAGAAAAAGAAAATAACGAACAACACATAGACTGGGACACACATTAATGGTCTCTGGAAATGCCATGAGATAGAAAAATAAGACATAGATGTATATAGCTTACTTATAGTCATGGGCCAGATTGCCTCATGAGCCAGATACGTGGTATGGGGGTCCGTTCCGCCCGGCGTGGCAACCTGTGAGGTATTCAAGGGACCGAGTTAAAGCATTATGAGCCCTCGATCCTAGCAAAGGTTTTCAGGCCAGTAAAAAACTCCCATACACACAAAACACTCACGGTTACTTCCAGGGCTGTTTGGCTCTCTTCCCCTCCACGCGGCTCCGACGAATGGTCGGCTAGGTCAGAGTTGAGCCCTTTTATAGTGTTCCCCTGTCCCTAATTGACCACTTATTGAAAACGGAAAAGGCCCACACAAGGGCCTAACCCTCCGATTCTAATCCGCTTCTGCGCTGAATGGGTAGGGCGTTCCCATGGTGGTGCGCATGTGCGAAGGGGTAATGATACTCGCCGGTGCCTGCGCATGGCGGTAGTGTCTCTGTTAACCTTTCGCAGACAGATTGTTGGTCATAAGCGCATGCGTGGGGAAAGCTGACTAGTCACTCGCGCATGCCTATGGATCATGTCTTACATCGCAGAGTGTCATATGGAAAACCTCTGTTTTTGGCATATTTCTAAGTAAAAAGTAGGTGCGGGCGGGGGGTAGGGCATGAATTGACAGCTTTTTTGGCAGGAATAGATAATGGCTATATCATAATAACCATAGTTAGAAATTACAGAATTGGACTACCATACAGCATTAGGGGCACCTTAACTACATGGTGTCTGGGGGCTCCCTTTTAACGTAATTGGCTCCATGGGATGGAGTCATTCAGCCCCGTGACATCAGAGCCCAAACGAAACACCCATCTCTGTTCTTTTTCAAACAGGCCTCTTTCTGAAGGCAGTTGTTCAATTACTGTCCAATGTATATCATTTACACAGTGTTGCGCCTCAAGGAAATGTGATGCCATTTTTGTTGTTTGTTTTTTACATCTCACATTGCTCTTGTGTTCATTGATTCTGGTTTTTACAGCCCGTGTCGTCATTCCCACGTACTCTTTTCCACAAGGGCATGTGATGAGATACACCACATTGCGGCTGTTACAATTCGTGACAGCACGTTGTTCCCACTTGGTGCCATTTTTGAATTCGAGACTCAGGCTTTTCTCAGTGAGGTGGCAAATGTTACAATTACCACACGGGTAATGCCCATGCAGACCTTGCAGCCTAGTCTGTTGTATTACATTGGTTTGGGGTCTTGTATGAACCAAGATATCTTTCAGGTTTCTTCCTCTCCTATGGGCGAAGATGGGTTTTTCTAAGACTAGATTCCCACTTGTCAGGATGCGCCAATGTTTATTAACCAGCTTGGAGATCTGGTTTGAGACAGGGCTGTATGTCGTGACACAGACTGTTCTGTTTTCTGTTTCTTCTTTTGGGGGATTATCTTCCAAGAGAGCTTCCCGGTTATTATTGCGGGCTCTTTTCATAGCCTGGTTTATGATTTTGTTTGGATATTTCCTTTGTTGTAATTTCTTACTCAGATCAAGTGCTTGGGTTTTGTACTTCCCCACATCGCTGCAATTGCGGCGCAGGCGTAGGAACTGCCCATATGGTAAGTTCTCTCTTAGGTGACGTGGGTGAAAACTGTCGAACCTAAGGAGGCAGTTCCTAGCTGTAGGTTTAAAGTGTGTCTCGGTTTTTAATTGGCCTGCTTCATGGTAAATATTTAGGTCTAGAAAAACCATTGATTCATTTCTTAGTGCCTCTTCATGTCTGCGGGTGCCAATTAGTTTACAAATCGGTTTCACCCACATCAATCTAGGGGCCACATAGAGGGGACAGAAAAAGAGAACATGACTTATAGTCTCTTGTTCATCCCTGCACCTAAGGCATTTATCATAGTCGTTGTCTCCTGCCCATTTAGCTGTAAATGACCTTGTTGGAAGGGAGCCTACTCTAAGTTGGAAATAGAGTTTACGGTCATACTGCTTTTCTATGGCATCGCAATATGGTTCCAGCTTAGGATGGGACTTGAATTCCAGAAAGCGACCAGTAAGATGTAGAGAAAGACCCTTCGTACATGTTTTTGAATTAACCATCTCCCAAAATTTCGCCTTCATAATTTTTTGGGAAGGAAATATAGCATTTGCAGGGTCATCCCAGAGTTCCCTCATTCCCAGGCTAAATAACAACGACTTTATGGCCTTTAGCCAGTGTATTTTGTGGGAGGAATCTTTGGCTATTATTTCCTTTAGACCCCCCGCATAATGCTGGAGTTCTTCTGTGGTCCATATCCCACGCCACTACAAAAGCGGGCGTAGGGAAGCAAGGTCTTGGATGGGTTTTTTCCCAAGATCCCACATTAAGGGTGTCAGCGGGGTACTTAGTGGAACGCTAGTAGCTTTTCTCAGGAATTTATTTTCTGCTAGCATCAAATTTCTTAGGTTTTCAAACCACCAAAGTTCAGCTCCGTAAAGAGCCGAACTTAGCACCTTCTTTCCGTATATTTCTAATAATGGGCTAGAAGGATAATTGCCTGTTGGTGATGTTTAAGCACTGCTAGATCTAATTGGCTAGTCCATCCCAGGTCTTTCTGGAGGGTAACCCCCAGATAAGTAAAGGCGTCAACCTGCTCTAGCGGGGATTTGTTCATATATATCCTCCCTCTAAAAGGTTTGGCAGACCCAAGGGGCTTACGTTCAGTAAGGACCATGAACTTCGTTTTTGCTATATTTATTTCCAGGCCCCGGCCCAAGCAAAAGTCTTCAAAGCGCTTTAAGGCACCCTGAAGCCCACTTGGAGTTTTTGAAATTATCAGGGTGTCGTCCGCGAACATAAGGATCGGGACTCGCTCACCAGACATCGCAGGGGCATCAGTCGGGACCATGGAGAGGAAACTCGCCACCCTGTTCACAAAGAGCGAGAACAAGGTAGGCGCCATAACGCAGCCTTGCCTCACTCCACGCTCAACAGGGAAAGGTTCCGTAACCTCTCCCTGGCGCCCCCACCGAACCCGAGCGAACGTATCCTCATGTAAGCGAACGACCAAACTCAACAACTCAGGGGCCATCCCTAGCTCTTCCAAAACTTGCCACAGTTTGCTACGGGGAACTAGGTCAAAAGCCGCCCTTAAATCTACAAAAACGGCATATAGAGTACCTTTATCCAAGACCATAGTACGCCAGTATAGGATAATGAAGCGGAAGACCTGATCTATGGTACTGGTCTTGGGCCGAAAGCCAGCCTGGAGGTGACTCAAGATGTTATCATCATCCATCCAGGTCTAGATTTTCCCTAATACTAGCCGGCCCATGATTTTTTGGATGGAGTCAATCAGGCTAATAGGCCTATAATTGCCCGCTAACGACTTGGCCCCTTTTTTATAAACCGGCACTATTTCGGCACCTTTCCACGAGTGGGGAACTTCCATCCCTTGGGCAATAGCGTTTGCGAAGTACATGATGTAAAACTGCCATCTATTTTTATTGTTTAGGAATAGGTCGGCGGGGACACAATCCATGCCCGGAGCACGGCCCTCAGCCACTAGATCTAGCGCTCTGTCAACAACTCCCACAGTGAAGACGGCTTCATTGTAGAAAATGTGGACATAAGTCCCCTCACTATTGCCAGCTTCATTACTAGCATATTGTGGCTTAAAGTAGTCAACCCATGAGCTTTGGGCAACGTTATTTTGAGGGTTCTCACGTTGCCCACCCCTGTCCCATTTAAAAAGATTCCAAAAAATGTTCGGGTTCTTGGACTCACATGCAGCTTTAAGGTCCTGCCACCTACTCTCTTCCCAGGCTTTTTTAGCAGTGAACTGTTTACACCTATAATTAGCTCTAGCCGCCTTTATTTTACTACAATCTTTTGTTCTAAGTGCTTGGGACAACTCCCCCTGGCTTGTCGTCAGGAGGCATCATACCAACTCTCCACTTTTTGATTTTGCGCTCTTTTACCTTGACAAGGTTTGCAAAAGTAAGTTTTTAATTTGGAAAAGAAGCTATCATGAGCATCCATAAAAGGTTTATACAAAGGCCCATGCGTTGTATCTACCTCCATAGTTGCTAACACACCTTCCAGACCTATCAATGTCAGTGATGATGTTCTGATGCTCTACAACCTGACACCACTTGAAGGTGGCCCTCATCATTTGTTAATACTAGGTCAGGTTGAGTGGGTCTTCTGGACATTTCGTCCACCTTATTTAAGCCCAGATTGAACACCGTGGCAATGGGATTATGGTCGCTCTCGACACGGGCCACTACCTCCATATCTAGAAGAGTGTACCACAGCTTGAGGGGAACAAGTAAGTAATCAATTGTGCTTGTCCTAACCCCATTATCGAATGTTTTCTTGCCCATCCTATCCGACAGTGTTCGGCCATTGGCAGCCCTCAACTGGTGCCCCATACAGAGGCCCTTCAGTTGAATTGCAGCCTCTGTCCATTTTCTTATAGGGTTAGTATCTAATTGGGGGATTCCCCATCTACAATCCTCTTCATCTGTTAGGTGCATATCATCGATGTCAAGTCACTTTTTGTGGATCCCGAGTGGTTGCAGAAGCACCCTGCTTTTGTCATCCTAGACTTCTGTCTCTTAGTTTTATGTGGGTACAGTGCCTGCTTCAACTGGATTTTAGCATTCGATGTGTGAATACACAAGAATTATCACAGTATACTCCCCACACTCACTCCCGGCTCTGAGTGCCCAAGTTGAGTGTTATCAAAGACTTTTACCATCTTGGTTTTGCCCTGACACACTGCATTGTTGGCCTCTTTGTAGTATGTTAATCAAGAACTACTGCAAAAGATGTGAAATCTCTAGGAACCCTTTCAGAACCTGCGGAAGATCAGAAGAGGATTGGACCTGCTGTCTATGACCTTAGATGACCTCGGACTCACTGGATTTACTACCTCTTGTATCAAGGACAAAGAAGTGAACTCCAAGTGGATTCAGTTGGCTGATCTCCTGTGCGGCCTAAGGGAGACATTGAGCTGCAAGAGCCCTTTTCTTGGAAGCACCCAGCTGACCAGAGCAAACTTTACCTGGCCTCAACCCCGATGTTGGCCTGTGGCTGACACCCGTGAGTCTCTAAAGGACTCCCCTGAAATTCTTGGGGGCTTTAAAAGAGTACTCCTGTGGTTGCTATGCATTTGAAAGACTGAGGGCCTAATTTATAAAGGAATTGGTGCAGGGCAGCACCGCAATTCTTCTTGCTGCGCTATGCTGCTCTACCCCAATGTGAAAGGGCATCAATGCATCGTATTTATGAAATGCGGTGCATTACTGTCCTTTCCCCCTTTGCTGGCACACAATTTGCTGCCTAGTGCTAACGTAGACACACTTGCACCATGATGCAAAGGTGCTTTGTGGGAGGCAGGATTGTTTTTGTTCAGGAATGGGCACCTTCTTGCACAAAAACAATCCAGACGGGTGTGTTCCTCGTTCTATGTGTGCTGCAGAATGCAGCATCTGTGGAGAGAGGAAAGAATAAGGAGAAATTAAACATTTCTCCTTGTTACATCTGCTCCAGGGAGACGTTAGGTTTTGGCACTACCGTAGGTTTATGTGATTTTACAAGTCTGGGCCAGTGTTAAAATCCGTGTGTGTTGCGTGGAACACACTGCAGTGCCCATAGAATACCTCCTTGATGCAGAGTAAGGCAACGCAGCGCTTTGCACTGCCTTGTTTACCCCATATCTGTGAGGGAATGCAAAGCCACGCAGGGTGGCTTTGGTTCGCCTCATAGATATGATAGAGTGGCCTGCCCCACCGGATCATCAAGAAAGTGATGCTCCGGCGGCGCAGGCTTCTTGTAAAAAATATACCTGGCAAAACTAGGAGTGCTTTGGGCTAAGTATTGGTATTAGGAACTAGAAAACGTAACTTTTACTTTGAGTAAAGGGAGTCAAAGAGCATAATGTGGATGAAAACAAGACTCTACCTAGTTCTATACCTGAGAAAACTTTAATTAGGAGTAGCTGCACAGGCGTATTGTCTGTTCCACAAGTAATAATATTTTTTGTAAAAAAGGCTAATAACATTTATTGTGAATCACGGCTGGCACCTACAGTACAAGGATATTAAACTAAGAAAGGAGCTCTTTATTTGTCGTATTTAATTGAGCCTGCTTCAGTTCATCTGTTGGCCAGTATCTAATTTTCTAGATTATATTTATTCACACAAAAAAATTTAAACAACAAGGATTTGAATCAGTGTGTATAGATTCCTGCCAATGAATAATGCATTACTGTATTACATTTTCAACAGTGTTAGTGCATCACTACTAGCAGTCTAATGATTGACCTGGCGAGCCCCACAGGGACATCTAGTAGCAGCCTGCGGTACTGCATCCCTCTGGCAGAACGGAACAGGGTAAACCCTGGGACAGGAAGTCCCCGAGCACAAATATGGTTCACACTTCCGCCGCTTCTGACTCGGAAGTTAAATCGACGATAGTTTTCGGAAACAAACCACCCGGAAGTGCACCATTGCTAAGGGGGGAGGGCACGCGTCTTATCGACAGAAAGGTATTGATCAGCTTCCTTGTTCGATACCTGCCCCCGAGAATGTGGGTGATTTTTATACATCTATGCAAGATCTAGTTACGGTTGATTAGAGTGCTAAGCTGAGGGCGCATTCAATTAGCAGGAAGCAGCAGATCCGGTTTCGTGGAAGCTTTACAGGCTTAGGTCATACGACATGAGACCCTCTGGAAGCTCTGCGAGCACGAACCCTGGGTCATTTCTGTTCCGTCCTACCACATGAGGCAAAGTAGAAACAAACAAATGTTTAGAATTGGACAGAAGCCTCGTACAAAACAAAATGCAACGTGGATGCAAAGGGGTGAAGTACCGCAGGCTGTCCCAAGGTGTCCCTGCGGAGCCCTACAGGGACGTCTAGTGACGGCCTGTGTACCTGCACCTTCACTGCTGACGTTGGAATACAATAGTGCACGATTCATTCCCGAGCTGTCAAAGCCTGATTGCAGTATTTTTTATTTTGTGGGTTATCTTTCATACATTATATAGTGAAGGGAGGGAAAGGCGCCAGTTCATTGTCTAGTTTCAGGTTTTTTTTGTTGCAGATTTATACAGCGGGAACTTGACCCGATGGTATTGGAGCACTTTTCATGAGCACCAGTTACGTTACACATTCATTTTTTGGTAATCAGGGCAGATTTACAAGCCCCTTGCGTCATTTTTGCACTGCGGCTGCGTAAAAATGCGGCCCATTTACAATATGACACATCTAGGGAGATGCGCCACGTTGTAAAGCCCTGCATCACATTATACCTGTGTCAGGTATAATGTATGTAGGGTGGGCGTTGCCACGCAAAAAAGCCTCGTAGAAGTGACGTATTGAAATCTACAAGATTTGACGGAGCCACTTCTGGGATGCCACTGCGTCAAAACCTTACGCCTGCTTTGCGTAAGGAGTGACGCAGCACAATAGGAATAAGCATTCCTGAGCATTGCTGGAGTTGCGTAATGCTTGCGACAAGACTCCAGCAATGCGTGACCTTTGTGCCAACAGATGTGTGGCGCATCTGTCACTCCATGCGCCATGGTGCAGCGCATTGTAGATGTGACACATCCATGGTGGCACAAAGGTTTTTTGCGCGACGCAAGTAACCTGACGCATTTCTGCTATAATGCAGAGATGCATCAGTTTCTTGTAAATCTTCCCTTAAGATTTGCCCAGAATCACAGGATGCTGAGCTGACGGTGAGGCTCGAACCCGGTTCCCCAGCTCCAAAGTCGGCAGCTCCAGCTGTAAGACTACATCCTCTCCCCCAGGTTTGTACTCTGTCAACGTATTCTGCGCTGGTCAATGCAGGCCTTTACTGTTCTGCAACTTTCCCTGTCTTTTCGTGCTTTTCTGCTAGCAGGATTCAAAACTGTAGCTCACCACTTAATTTTGAAAACCCCAAGATTTTTATAGTGCAATCACACACTCCCCAATGGTTGATGCTACCCAGCATGGAAGAGGAAGGGAGTTTCATTTTTTAAGCTATCGATGTTTCATTGTGTACAAATGTTATATTTCCGTCTCTTCCTGTTTTTATTTCATCTGTGGTTACTAGTCTTGTATTTGTCAAATACTTTCTGCGTTAATGTTTTATTTCTAATAATTCTACTGCAAGGTATAGCCTCATTTAAAATTAAAAGCGATTGTAAGGCAGGCTTTGACTGATATGGCCTTTGGTGCATCAGGCTAAATTACACTAGAAAAATAATCTGGGCACTAAAGTAAAACATGCAGGGGTAGATTTACCAAGATTGTGCAGAGTTACACAAGTGGTGCAAAATATCCACTTTGTAGAGCAAAAGTTATTTTGCACTTTTCTCATGCAAATGGTGCTGCTCGCTGCTTTGCTTCCAGGAGACTTTTTGTGGATGTAACTTGGGCAGACATTGAAAACACCCATTCTTTTTGAGAAAAAGTCCAGTCTACCTAGATTGGCATATTTAGCTTTGCCTCCTTAAAGTAGGCGCTAACTTAGAGAAGTGTTTTTACTTCTCTAAAAACTCACTCCTCATGTGTACTGCACTATACAGCAGACATGTAATTCGTGTCTGTGCATAGGATTTTGAACCGGAAGCGTATGCTTCTAGTACAAATCCTAAGCTAGACATTACGCGCACACCCCTTTGCAGCATGGCGCAAAGGCTATGCATGAAACTAGGCAGCTTGTTTGTGCATCAGTTCAAGGAATGACAGCAGCAGCATGCAATCTTTAATAAATAAGGCTCTGCACTGCATTTTACTCCTAGAGTGATGCTGTAACAATGGTTTCTGCGATGCTTTGTGCAAAAAATTAATGTTGGTTCCTTAGTAAATAATTTTGACAGACAAAAGCAGTTTGTAATGTAAACATGTGACACGTTCACAAAACATGACATACGGAGAGTTATTTTGCAGCTCCTCCTGGGCCTAGATGTCTGATTTAATTTTTACAGTTTAGCATCGGTGACCACCATGTCAGAGGCTAGGGTCTGAAAAAAGTCAACACAAACCTTGGCTGATCTCCTGTATGGCCAAAGGGATACATCGAACTGCAAGAGCCCTTTTCTTGGAAGTACCCAGCTGACCAGTGCCAACTTTACCAGGCCTCCACCCTGCTATTTCTGCCTGATACCCTGTGAGTATCTAAATGACTCCCCTGAAATTCTAGGGGGCGTTAGAAGAGTACTCCTGTGGTTAATAGGCATTTAAAAGACTAAGGGGCAGATTTATGAAGGCCTTGCGCCGCCGGTGCGTCACTTTATTTGACGCAACGGCGGCGCAAACAATGCGCCCTATTTACAACGTGACGCATCTAGGAGATGCGTCACGTTGTAAAGCCCTGCGCCATCAGGAGGCGTTCCGGCGCAGGGTGGGCGTTCCGGGGCAGGTGCGCCTCGCAAAAGTGGCTGAGTGAAATCTATAAGATTTCACTCAGTCACTTTCAGGACAATGCTGCGTCAAAAGCCTGCGCCTGCTTGAAGCAGGCGTAGGTCTTGACGCAGCATTGTGGAGATGGGGCACCCCCGAGCCTTGCTGGAGCTGTGTCGCGCTTGCGACGCAGCTCCTGCAATGCGCCACCTTTTCGGCACAGATGCGTCACGCATCTGTGCCGTTTTTGCCCCATGGTGCGCCGCATTGTAAATGCGGCGCACCATGGGTGGCGGAGCAGCGGCGCAGGATGACTGGCGCATCCCTGGGGATGCACCAGTCATCATAAATCTGCCCCCATCGGCCTCATTTACAAAGGAATTGATGCAGGGCTGGAATTCTTCTTGCTGCGCTATATTGCCATACCCCAATGTGAAAGGGCAGGAACGCACCGTATTTATGAAATACGGTGCATTCCTGTCCTTTCTTCTTTGCTGGCACACAAGTTGCCGCCTAGTGCAAACGTAGGCACTCTTGCACTATGATGCTGAGGTGCTTTGTTGCAGGCAGGATTGTTTTTGTGCAGGAAGGGGCACCTTCCTGAATAAAAACAATCCATAGAGGTGTTTTACTCATAGTGGGGATATTCATGCCATTCGTCCACCACCCCCCCACCCCCCACAAAGACACTTTACACGAACTTGGTGTTCACTGCGTAGCTTTTATTACTTGTCAATAACACCATCTTTATTTGTTATTAAACCTCCAACTTTTACCAATTTTTTAACCATCAAAATACCATTACTGAACCTCAGGAGGCGCAGTATCCATCTGCGCCACAGGTTACCATGTATTTACAATTCGTCAGCTCTAGATCCACTCGAGGCGTGTTGTACCAGCAGGACACAACCCAACCTCTTACCACTTAATACCATTACTGAACATAAGGAGGCGCAGTATCCATCGGCGCCAAAGGTTACCATGTATTTACAATTCGTCAACTCTAGATCCACTCGAGGTGTGTTGTACCAGCAGGACACAACCCAACCCCTTACCACTTCGTCCATTTGAGATACCATGTTGCTTCATCCAAGCAGCACCGGCTACTAGGGTAGGGCCGGAGAGTCCAGGACCACCAGCAGGACGGCCCCCTCTCTCGCAAGCCCAGAGCCCCAATGACTGCCTCCCTATTGCAAGGTCAGGCAGTTTCCGCATAAAGAAGTCCCCTGGCCTTTTCCTCTTGTCCGGGACCCCGCCACAGGGCAAGTAGCCCACTGGCGCTCTTGCCCTCCCCCCTGAGCTGCACCACCTTCCATTTGTGATGCTCTGGGCTATACTTTTGATGCAACTCCATAGCCCCCCCGTATAGTTTGGACAAACGGCTCCAATCCTGCCCTGGACAGCTGCAATCCCTCTGCCCAATACAAATTTGAGTTTAATGCCTGCAGCATACCATGCCTACTGGGATGAATTTGGAAACCCCGCTATAGTTTCCTACCTCTCGATTCAGTTCTCTGCGACGTGTTCGCCGCAGCTAAAGACACTCCATCACCCCCAGACTCTAGTAGCGAACACCTCTGACCGTAAGATAATGGTGTCTGGCAATACTATTTTGACCGATGAGAAAGTAGAGAACAGGGCCTTCTTCATCCTCTCCTGCCACCCGGGACCATATTTCCCCCCCGAGTGAATAACCAACACATCTGGAATGGGCATACCATCGTCCAGCGCACCCTGCAAATGGTCTGCAACATCCTCCATACGATGCCCATCAATACCTAACCAATTATGGTTGACTCTCGTGGCCCTTTGCATTCCCAATTCTCCGGGCTCTGTGTATACCGAATCTCCACACCAGCATACCTGCGTCTTCTTACTGGACACCACTGCATATAAGCCCCCAGACAAAAGACAGAAGAGGGCATAATTATCAAACCGCCGAAACCCCTGTTCCTAACTACACCAGCTGTAGTCTGAAATAGCGCTTTATCTTAGCTGGACCCAGGCGGCTTTCTCTAACGGGTCCATTTTTTACCTCCTTACTCTGGGATCTGTTACCTCTTGATCCAGCAAAGAAGGCAATTGCCGACCACTGCCTCCTAACTAGGGCCAACGACCGCCCATTCTCTTTCTGATGAACTATGAACCATAGCACCCCTTGTGTTGTGAATTCCACTGTGCCCCCATCTTTCCGCCCCACTTCTATGTATACCTGCCATGCCTTCTCATACATCCACCTAGTCTTGGGCGCAACAGACGCCGCTAAGAGTTCGGGAGCAATGGGGCACCAAACTCCCATAAGCATTCCGGGAAGACCGTCATCTGAACGCGGCCATCGCGCTCTGACTTCTGTCAACTTAACGAGACAAAACCTCAACATCTGCATTATCCACACCTAGTACATGTTTTCCCCGTCTGCCCCCAAACTCAAGCAACAGGGGCAACTAATTCATTTATATGGTCCGGCGGTTAACCCTCCCACGGGCACCCGCCCCTTCATAACGGAACCCTCACCAAACATGTACCATAAGATAATACTGCAAAACGCCAACCGAAGCAACGCTATAAAGTTTAGGTGTACAAGTACGAAACTTGTGGTCACAAGCCAATGGGCAATAGTGTGAGCAGCAGCCCTGGATGATTGCCCCGCTGATCGTCTGTATTCAGCGCTTGCACTGGCTAAAGTACAGTCGTCTTAACCGAATATTTCCCCGAGTTAAAGCACGATTTTCAGACCGGCACATCTCGGAAACAAACACCCAGCTTGTACTCATCATCGCGGTGGATGCCGAAAACAATCCACACGTTAACACTTCAAAGTGTTTCTCCCATTAGTAACGGCGAGCCGCGCTTCCCGCTAAGCAACAGCACTTCCAATAGACACGCCCGTCACTTCCCTGGTACTTCAAAAGGGCTTCTCAGAACACACGCCCACATGCTTCCAGCCGCAGACTTTTCCACCGCGCTAACCTGTATTGAAAAAAGCCCCTAAGTACACTGTCATTAATTGATGCCAATGACATCCTAATGATGTCCCGCAAGCTTCCCAACTACGCGTGAGGCCCCCTCACCTTTGCGAGTCGCCGACAACGCCGCCGGGCCCAGGTGGCCACCCCATGCCAACTGTTCCTGCTGCGCCTTTCCGGCTACTCCACGAGGCGAGAGGACAAAGAGGGCTACTCCCTTGATTCAGGCTATTTTATCACCTAAGAGGAGGGACCGCCAATGCCCCTCCTTCTTTAGTCGCATTTCAGGCGTGTCCCTCCCCTTGCCCACTTTCAAGGAAACAAAACTGTTCTCTCGGCACTGAAATCCCACTAAAGGCACCCCTCCCCTAGACGCGGGGGGTGCCTCTCATTCGATGGGCCCGATTCACAGAACTAACTTAAGACAAAATCCTAAACTTACTACCATTTTGGTATTCACCGAAGGCACTTACTCATTTTGGTATTCACAGAAAGCACTTACTCATTTCGGTATTCACAGAAGTTAGGAGTCCTAACTTTAGGACTCTTAAATGCCTTCTGTGAATACCGAAAGTCTTAAAGTTAGGATTTTTCTCAATTTAGTAGTAGTAAAGTTAGGACTTCTAACTTTAGGACTCCTAAATGCATTCTGTGAATACTGAAAGTCTTAAAATTAGGAATTTTCTCAATTTAGTAGTAGTAAAGTTAGGGCTCCTAACTTTTGGACTCCTAAATGCCTTCTGTGAATACCGAAAGTCTTAAAATAAGGGTTTTTCTCAGTTTACTAGTAGTAAAGTTAGAACTGCTTACTTTAGAACTCCTAAATGCCTGCTGTGAATACCGAAAGTCTTAAAATTAGGATTTTTCTCAATTTAGTAGTAGTAAAGTTAGGACTCCTAACTTTTGGACTCCTAAATGCCTTCTGTGAATACCGAAAGTCTTAAAATAAGGGTTTTTCTCAGCTTAGTAGTAGTAAAGTTAGGACTCCTTACTTTAGAACTCCTAAATGCCTGCTGTGAATACCGAAAGTCTTAAAATTAGGATTTTTCTCAATTTAGTAGTAGTAAAGTTAGGACTCCTAACTTTCGGACTGCTAAATGCTTTCTGTGGATACTGAAAGTCTTAAAATTAGGATTTTTCTCAACTTTACTAATACTAAACTGAGAAAAATCCTAATTTTAAGACTTTTGGTATTCACAGAAGGCATTTAGGAGTCCTAAAGTTAGGAGTCCTAACTTCTGTGAATACCGAAATGAGTAAGTGTCTTCTGTGAATACCAAAATGGTAGTAAGTTTAGGATTTTGTCTTAAGTTAGTTCTGTGAATCGGGCCCAAGGTGTTCTGCAGAATGAAGCATCTGTGGAAAGAGAAAATAATGAGGAGAAATTAAAACATTTCTTCTTGTTACACCTGCTCTAGTGAGGCGTTAGCTTTTGGTTCATGTGATTTTGTAAATCTGGGCCAGTGTTAAAATCCATGGGTGTTTCGTGGGACCACACTGCAATTCCCATGGCATGCCTCCTTGACGCAGAGTAAGGCAACGCAGCGCTTTGCCATGCCTGGCTTTACCCCATATGTGTGAGGCCATGCAAAGCCATGCAGGTTGGCATTGCGTCGCCTCATAGATATGATACAGTGGCCTGCGCCACCGGAGCATCAAGAAAGTGATGCCATAGGCACAGGCCTCTTGTAAATAATGTACTTGCTTTGGGCTAAATATTGGTATTGGGAACTAGAGAACTTAACTTCTACATTTGGTAAAGGGAGGCAAGGAGCATAAAGTGGATGAAAAGAAGACACTAGTTCTATAATTGAGACAACTTTGATTAGCAATAACTGCAGTGGTCTATTGTCTGTTCCACAAATAATAATAATTTTGTAAAAAAAAAATGCTCTACCATTTATTATGACTCGTGGCTGGCACCTACAGTACAACGACATTAAACCAAGAAGGGGGCTCTTTATTTGTTCTATTTAATTGAGCTGCTTCCGTTCATCTGTTGGCCAGTATCTGATGTTCTAGATTATATATATTCACGCAAAAATATGTACACAAGCAGGATTTGAATCAGTGTATGATCATTCTTGCCAATAATGCATTATTGTATGACATCTTCAACAGCGTTCGGGCATCACTACTGGCAGTATATTGTTTTACCTGGTGAGCCCCAGAGGACATCTATTGGCAGCCTGCGGTACTGTATCACTTCGGTAGATGGGTGACAGGTTCCCCTCCCCCCAAAGACAGGAAGTCCCCACGCACACACATGGTTTACACTTCCGCCACTTCTGACTCGGAAGTTAATTCAACGCTACTTTTAGGAAACCAACCACCCGGAAGTGCACCATTGCAACGTGTGGAGGGCACGCCTCATATCATATCTCCAAAAAGTTATTGAACTTGGGGGCATATTACCAACAACTAACGATAATTATCGCTATGTTGGCTTAGCGACAAAAATTTTATCGCCGTGTTGCGGCGATTGTTATCGCTTAGGAGCCTTGCTATTATCAAGGTTTATCTCCTAAGCGATAAAAATCGGCCGAAATGCATGAATATCGCTGTAAAGTCAGCGATATTCATGCATTACCGAGGTAATGCTCTTAGCCATGTTATCCACCTCCCATTGGATAACATGGCTAAGAACTGCTCAGGGCAGGTGTTAGCTTTTGGAGATATTCGCGCTCAGCGCGAATATCTCCAAAAGTTGGTAATAGGAGATAGCGATGTTAGCGACTGTTTCCAGTCGCTGACATCTTGGCACGCCCACTTTGCATGTCATTAGTGATAAATATCTCTGACATGCAAAGCGGGGCCCAAGATGGTCGCTATCTCCTACTAGCTGTCGCTAACTGGTGTTAGCGTCAGCTAGGTAATAGGGAGATAATTTTATCTCCGCTTTCTTGGCTTTTAAAGCCAAAAAAGCGGAGATAAATCCCTTGATAATATGCCCCAATATTTTTTAATTAAACTGAAGCCCCGGAGAAAACAAATGCAATGTGGATGCAAATTGGTGAAGTACCAGAGGCTGTCGCTCGGTGTCCCTGCGGAGCCCTATAGGGACATCTAGTGACGGCCTGTGGAACTGCACCTTCACTACTGACGATGGAATACCAGAGTGAACGATTCATTCGTGAGCTGTCAGAGCCTGATAGTTTGCAGTATTTTTCTTTTGTGGGTTATCTTTGAAACATTATATAGGGAGGGAAAGGCACCAGTTCTTTGTAAAGTTTTAGGGGGCATATTACCAACAAGTAGCGATATTTATCGCTAAATAGGCTTAGTGACGATTTTTTTATCGCTGAGCATCGCCGGAATTTATCGATGAGATAACGTGCTATTAGCAACGTTTATCTCCTAAGCGATACATTTTCCGGCGATAGCGGCGAAATGCGTGATAATCGCTGAGAATACAGCGATATTCACGCATTAGCGACGAAATGCTCTTAGCCATGTTATCCATCTCCCATTTGATAACATGGCTAAGAACTGGTCTGGGCAGGTGTTAGTATTTGGAGATATTCGCGCTTAGCACAAATATTTCCATCGCTACGCCTGCCTTCCTAACAGGCGATAGCGATGTTAGCGACTGTTTTCAGTCGCTAACAGTTTGGGTACGCCCACTTTGCATGTCATTAGCGATAAATATCGCTAACATGCAAAGCGGGCCCCAAACCGCTTGCTAGCACCTAAAAGCTTTCGCTAACTGCTTTTAGCAAAAGCTTGCTAATAGGGCGATAGAATTATCGCCGCTTAGCGGCCGAAAACGGCCGCTAAAGCGGCGAAAATTCCCTATCGCCACCCTTGATAATATGGCCCTAGGTTTGTAGTCTGTCAATATATTCTGTACTGGTCTGTGCAGACCCTTCTGTTCCGCAACTTTTCCTGTATTTTTCGTGTTTTTGTGCTAGCAGGATTCACACTCTCCCTGTTGTTGATGCTTCCCAGCCTGGAGAAGGAAGGGAGTTTCATTTATTTTAAAGTTCCAAAAGATACGTTTATTGAGCATACAAGGGAAAAGAAAACATCACAACATTACATATAGAAAAAAATCAGAAAACACAAAGGAGAAAAATAATAATGATAACACCATGCAAAGCATATTGGTCAAAGAAAAACTTGGAGATAACACGAATCAAAGCTAAAATACAGGGCTGGCAACAACAATTAATACAAGGCTAGAACATATTAGGCAAAAGGAGATATGGCAATATATGGAAAATTCGGAGTTTCATTTTTTAAAGCTATCGATATTTCATTGTGTATAGATGTTATCTTTCTGTTGTTTTTATTTCATCTGTGGCTGCTAGGCTTGTATTTGTCAGATACTGTCTGTGTTAATGTTTTATTTTTAATGATTAGCCTGCAAGGTATAGCCTCTTTTAAAATTAAAGGTGATTGTAAAGAAGGCTTTGACTGATATGGCCTTTGGTGCATCAGACAAAATTACACTTACGGGCACATGCATCAACGATAATTGCATTCACAAACGGTGCGAATTGCAATTTTCGTCCGTTTGCGAATGCAATTATCAAAAGTGGAATGCATCATGTATTTCGCAATTTTAGGAATGGCAATCATGTTGCGATTTCTAAAACTGCGATTACATTTCAGAAATCTCAATTTCAGATTTCTGAAATGCAATGCATGATCATTTTTAAATTGCGAATTAGTAATTTGGAAGGGGTAAATTAGCATGAGGTTGAACCTCGTGCTAATTTACAGAAAACCTTCAAACATGCACAAAAATGCATATTTGAAAGTTGCATGTTACATACACACATGTCCTTGGGACATGTGTGTGTGTGTAAATTGCACTTAAGTTTAATTTCAGGGGTGCAGGGAGGGATTCTTTGGACCCCCCCTGCACCCTTGAAATTGCATTTTCAATTTGCGATTCGCAAATTGAAAATCGCAAATTGTAAATGCCTCCCCATTGATTCCTATGGGCCTTTTGGCCCATAGAAATCAATGGGAAGGGTTTTCCTTAATTGCGATTCGCAAATTGTGAATCGCAACTAAGGAAAATTACCGAATCGCAAAAAAAAAAGCGAATTATTCATGCATTGCCGTTTGCGAATCCTTAATTGCGATTACTTAATTCTCGCAATTAAGGATTCGCAAACGGCAACATTGATGCATGTGGCCGTAAGACACATCTGTACACTGAAGTAAAATATGCGGGGGTAGATTTACCAAGACTGTGCAAAGTTACACAAGTGGTGCAAAGTATCTACTTTGCAGAGCAAAAGTTATTTTGAAATGTAAAGGTGCCCTTTTCTCATGCAAATGGTGCTGCTCGCTTCCTTTGCAGGGGGCTTTATAAGAATGTAACTTGGGCAGACATTGCAAACACCTATACTTTTTGACAAAAAGTCCAATCTACGAAGATTTCACATATTGGGCTTTGCCTCCTTGAAGCACGCACTAACATAGAAGAGTGTTTCTAAAAATTCAATCTTTGTATGTGTACTGCACTGTATAGCAGACATTTAATTTGTGTCTTTGCATAGAAGTTTGAACTGGAAGCATATTTATTTATTATTTTTAGAGTTTTATATAGTGCGAACCGGACCTGAGAGATCGGGTATCAGATCGATTTACATGAGCACCTGTTTCGTTACAGATTAACACATTCATGTTTTTTTTGTTAGGCCCGGGGAGATAAAGTGATTTGCCCAGAATCACAGGATGTTGAGCATCGTTGCTAAGACTCGAACCTGGTTACCCAGGACCAAGGTAGACCGCTCTAGCCATAAGGCTACATCCTCTCCCGTATGCTTCTAACACAAATCCTAAGCTAGATATCACATGAACACCCCTTTGCGCCATGGTGCAAAGGCTATTCATGACACTCGTCAGCTAGTTTTGGCACCGGTTCAAGTAATGACAGCAGAAGCAGCATGCAATTTTTAATAAATATGGCTCTGCACTGCATGTTTCCCCTTGAGTGATGCTGTAACATTGGTTTCTGCTTTGCTTTGTGCCAAAATTAATGTTTGTAGCTCAGTAAATAAGTTTCACAGAATCGATCCAGTTCCTTGTTGACCTATCGCGCATCTCGTGCAAAATAGTACAAGGATTCATTCAACCACACTTGATCCCTGCTGAATTCAACCCTTGGCCCAGCACTTTCTGATTCATTTGGCTGTGCCTCGCGGCTTCATAATATGCCTACTATTGGATCTACAGATCCTGCCACTTTCCGGGCACGACGCAATTCGTTCCTTCATGTCTGGATTCGTTTCCACAGACTTCTGCCCTTACTGGCCATTTCGCCGATTCTGATTCTACCTGCTCACACTTGTCCTGATGATGATCTCACACTCATGAGATCAAAACGATGTTGATCCTTACAACCAAAACTCCATTACTGTCACTAATTAATTTGGAGTTTTGCATATTATTTGTTGTCAATGCGATGTAAACACCCCTCACTTCACGCACTTTTTCACTCGTGTGAGCACCTGAACTATTACCAGATTTATACTATGATACTCCGTTTATGCTGTTAATAAATGTGAGTTCATACTAAAAACCCTGTGTCCCTCCATATATTGCATAACCAGTCCTACCGGACTACTTTACTTTGTTGAAACCTGACTAACGCTATTTAAAATACTGTGGGCCCGATTCACAGAACTAACTTAAGACAAAATCCTAAACTTACTACTTTTGGTATTCACAGAATTTAGGATTTTGTCTTAAAACAACCTTAAGACAGACTTAAGACAGACTTAAGACAAAATCCTAACTTAAGTCTGTCTTAAGTCTGTCTTAAGTTTGTCTTAAGACAAACTTAAGACAAAATCCTAACTTCTGTGAATACCAAAAGTAGTAAGTTTAGGATTTTGTCTTAAGTTAGTTCTGTGAATCGGGCCCTTAGTGGCCTAGGGCACACACGGACTCTAGTGGCCTCATCTTGATCTTTGTTTTGTAAAATACATTTACAAAACAGGGCATAAGTTGAATTTGGAAAACTCCAAGATACAAGAAAACAGAATCACGTGCAAGGATGCAAATGTGGAATGTGAAGGAGTACAATAGCTGCAGAAAGTTGGGTCCATGGTGGCTCCGACAAGAAGCTTACATGTGAATCCAAAGTAATTTGTCTGTTTTGCAATTAGATGTTTTAGGGGCTCCCTCTTGGTGTACGTTATTGCCATAGCTTTACCTTATTGTTGGACTCAATCGCAAAGCTGTACCAACTTTTGCTACAGGATTTGGAGTTTTAAAAGGATTCTTTATGGAGCATTGATAACTTGTTTTTGATTTTTTTTAAATCTCCTGGTACAGTAAATTCTAGGGGACAATTAGCAATGCCGCCTTGGTTTGAGACAGAGTTAAAGCTGCATGCTTTTCTCATGCTAGGTTCCTGAAGCCATGAATGAAGATAGCACGTTACTCTCATTAGATGACCACTTTCACATACCCAAAAGGCTAACAGATGTGTTTGAAGGACCCTGACTTGATAGGAAAGCTGAAGCTAGGCACACAGGTGCTAATTCAGGAGTTACTTTGCAGCTCCTACTGGGCCTAGATGTCTGATTTAATTTTGACAGTTTAACACGAGTGACTACACTGTGAGAGGCTAGGTTCTGAAACAAGTCAACACAAACCTCCAGTCTTTCTCACTGAAGGGAAATAACTCTACCCTTGTAGTTGCCTACAAAGTGGTGTACAAATTACCACAAACCTTGGAGTGAACAATTGTCTTTTATTGGTCTTAACCTACAGTGTTAAGGTTGGATTCTTTTGACCTTGATAGGCAGTTTACTTAGATGGATTTATAAGCAGCTGAACTGATAGTTAATTAGTAAAAGCCTCCGCCAGCTTGCAAGCTGTGCTCAGCTTTGAATATGTTTTAGGCTTCATGAGCAAACAGTAGGCTGACCTGAATGGCAGAGATAATTCCTCTGAACCCCACAGAATATCAATGTCAAATCCTGCTGGACGGGTTTGATGAGCCACCTGTACCACCTGGGGCACTCTTGAAAGGGAGCGAACAGGATGTCAAGACAACTCTTGTGGATACCCTATCTGATTGCAGAAACACCATGCTTTTGTCCTGCTAGATGTCTGTCTCTGGTTTTGGTGTGGGTACAGTGCCTGCTTCAAACTGGATTTTAATGTTAGATGTGGGAAGACACTAGAATTATCATAGTATACTCCACACACAAACACTCCCAGCTCTCACTGCCCAAGTTGAGTGTTCTCAAAGCCTTTCACCATCTTGGTTTTGCCCTGACACACTGAATTGTTAGCCTCTTTGCAGTATGGTAATCAGAAACTAATGCATAAGTAGGTAGATCAGCACATGGGAACTTTTACCCCATTGGTTACGAATGGGCAAGGAATTACCCCATCCACTAGCTCCTGTCAGGCATAAATGTGGCATCTCTAGGCTTCCATTTCAGAACCCTTTCTGGACCTGGGGAAGATCAATAGAGGACTGGACCTGCTGTCTGTGACCTGAGAAGACCTCGGAAGTACTGGATCTGCGCCCTCTTGTATCAAGGACAAAGTAGTGAACTTCAAGTGGAACAGTTGGCTGATCTCCTGTGTTGCCACAGGGAGACATTGAACTGCAAGAGGCCTTTTCTTGGAAGTACCCAGCTGACCTGTGCTAACATTACCTGGCATCGACCCTGCTCTTTACCTCTGCCTGATACCCTGTGAGTCTCTACGTGCCTCCCTGAGATTCTGGGGAGCTTTACAAGTTTACTCCTGTGGTTGATAGGCATTTAAAAGACTAACAGCCTCATTGATGAGCAATTGGTGCAGGGGAACACCGCAAGTCTTCTTGCTGCGCTACCCTAATGGCATAGGGCAGGAATGCACCGTATTTATGAAATATGGTGCATTCCTGTCCTTTCCCCATGCGCTGGTACACAATTTGCTGCCTTGCGCCTACGTAGGCACCTTTGCACCATAGTGCAAGGGTCCTTTGTTGCAGGCAGTGTAGAAAATAGAAACCTTCTCAGGGGTCCCACTGATACTTGGTCCTTTTAAACCAACAAAGAAGAAATTGGCACAGAAGCTGAAATATAAAAAGAACATCTTTATTAACCTCAAATGAGGGAGACTACATCACACAGAAGTCTTAGCAACTGAATGAGGCAGTCTGAGGAGTACAGAAAACTGGCCTTATATATGCTTAGGGTTACATAGTCCGCATAAGACCAAGGGGCAGTCCTGGCACATGTAAGCATGCAAAAATGACTAATATGGGCATGCAAGATCAGCTTGCTCAACAAAGTGGGAGGAGCTAACAGTTGCTAATTCTGGTGAACACATCCTGACATTTACACACTAGAAACAGTTGCAAGGACATCTGCAAGCTCAACTGAGCATGTGCGAAGGTGGAAGATGCTAAATATAGTTCGTTTCTAGGCAGATTACAAGAGCAGTCAACACTGAGGGAGGACAGAGCACATGGCGAGCACGTGGCAGCACATGGCAAACAAGATGGCTGCCAGAAATACAAAATGGCTTTCAGCTCATGCTAACAAATCCCTCCAATATTTGACAGATAGTCCTTTTAGCATGAGCTAAAGACATTCCTATGATTCAGTAGGAACATAGAAAATATTTGCACATTAATTTTCATAAATTTATCAATATCCTTATTCATTGCTAGGTGGGCATTTTTCATTCTAAACATTCCATTAAGCGGGTACATGTAAGGTATAAGCAGGAATACAAAGAGAACGAAGCATTGGGTCATAATTAACATACAGACAGTAGGAGAAAGTATTGACCACTATCACAAACAGAATTATCATTTTTCCTATTCCTAAGCAAAAGCAAATCCTAAAATCATCTAGTAAACATTTTCAGGGCTCCTATGCACTTCAGTGACTATTCATTTTAATTTCAGAATAGCTAACAACACATATCTAATAAGAACATTTTCCAATTGACTTTTACATTTTCCTTTTATGAGGGCTAGAACATCAATCATATCTGGGACCAGGAGGACCACACAGGGCCATAGGAATTAGGACGAAGAGCTGCAAAGGGCTGCTCCTCCTTAAAAATGGGACGACTAAAGGGTTACATTATTGACAAGAAAAAGAAGAAGTCCTTGAGGAAATTGAAGCCGCTGTACAACCAAGCCAGAGAGGGAAGTCTTCTCCCTGTGTCCGTTTGAGCCTCACAGGCAGGCTCTTGTTGTTTCCACGGTGGAGCTGCACAGCTCGCAAATCAAAAATCACAGCCCAGTTTCAAGGAAAAAGTCTCTTCTTTCAGGATAGGGCAGTCAACCACCAGACAAATGCTCTTAGCGATCCTGTGGAAAAAGGGCAAGCAGGTCAGATCGATAACCCCATTTCAAGGTTTGTCCGGCGATAGCCGCCTCTCACTCAACTCAAGGTTACCAAATGAAGAGGCAGGCGCTGGAGACTGGAAGGCAGGAAACAGGAGTTTATTCCGACGGAGCAGAACACGTCAAATCAGACAACAGGGTATCTTCTCGAGGTGCTCTAACCGCATCTCTGAGGCCTGGCCTCTTATACACAAGTTTATGGCTCTATTACATTTATGACATCCGTGGTATTGCTTTGAAGTACGAAAAAGGCATCTTTGGAATCCCCGGTTCAGGCCCGTTCTCACACATATCTACAGTAGGGGTCCCCACCCAAATCTCAGCATGATGGCTATCGCGCAGCTGGACATTCCGCTGGGAACAGGAATGCGGGCGATCGGTCGGATCTAGGGGTGTGAAGGCATTGATTAATCCCCGCTCCTATGATGTGAGGCGAGGTCCTATTGTAGGGGGCAATAAACTGCATCTAGGTGATGGCCTGGGTTCAGGCCGGACAATCGGGCAGGGAGGAAGAGGTTATCAAAAGGGCCTGTTCTATGAATGAGATGAAAGAGTGCGGGGGATTCAGCACGGGATGTGGCTCGGAGGAAGGGTCGCGCTGGAGGTGCGTTTATGGCCCAGCCAGGAGAGACCGGAGGCTGTCAAAAAAAAATGGCTGCTGCTGCAAGTGTGCGTGAGTCTAAAAGGGGACAAGATGGCGCCGATAATGTTGACATCGCAAACCAGATTTTAACAGTCCTCCCTTTTCAACATATCTAGCCATTTTGTCTAGTCGATATCGATCTTCATTAAATCCTTAACCTCGACATCGTACAATGCTCTCATGCGTTCCTTGTCAAAGTCCAGAGTCTTTGGGCAGATACAGTTTGCACATAGTGAGCACAAAGGCGGCAGGCATTGAATTCCTAGGCAGAACCCACATAACACAACAATGGGTATCAGTATAATTGTAAACAACCTCCACCCCCAGTTCTTTACAGTACTCCAGAACCATCCGCCAAGCGACCATTTTTCTTGATCCTGGTGGACTTCTGAGGAAAGTCTGTGGAGATGTTCAATGGCTCTGTACACTGAGGGTGAATTGTCCGGTATATAGGTGCAGCAGCTAGACCCTATGATGCGGCATGCCCCTCCACGATCTGCTAGAACCACATCTAGAACAAGGCGGTTCTGAAGGGCCACCAAGCGGACCGCTTGAAGCTCGGCCGTGTTATTTGTGAGGATGCCAGCTGTAATGTTCATGGTTGTTTCAACTGCCTGGGTCAAATGTCGGATGGCACGGCTGTTTGCCATTGGACCCCAGAGTGGAACAAGTCCCTTCATTGCGTCCAGGAACTGTGCTCCGGCAGAGTCGGCTTGTTCAATGTCTCTCTCTCTCGTTTTTGTCGGTGGTGGTTTTCAGATGCCACTTAGGTCGGAGGAAGGATGAAGGCAATGTAGCAGGTACCTCCCCAGCCTTTTGGGAGCCAGGTGTAGGCTTTCGTACCGCAGACAAAGTACATGTTTGGAGAAGTGACAAAAGAGGGTGGGTCAGTAGTGTCCAAGGTTCTGGTGATGTTGCAGGCACTGTGACCTACAAATTGTGTCCCGAGGCCTTCGATGCATACAAGGCCCGAGACATTGACAACAGATAGGGCCACAGTCAGGGTGGCTGCTGTTCGTTTCCGGAGGTAGGAGAAGGTAGGTCTGGCCGGATTGTTGAACACCTGCATTTCGACGCGTTCTTTGGCTGGGATGTCCAAGTGAACAGAGGTGTTGGACGTCCGTGGGCAAAAGGGTGCAGCCGCTTTTTTTGTTTTGTTCAGCCAGACCCCTTGATAAAAGTGTGACATGGTTTTGCTGGAGATTGTCTTATCTCTGTAGCTCTCTTGCAGGAGAATCAACCAGGCGAGGCAGGAGCCATGAACAGAGAATGGTGAGGGGATGAAAGGGATGGAATGTCCAGTGGCATGCGGAAGCAACCCGCAGATCCAGCAGTTGGTGGCATTGGCGGCAAGGTTGTGCTGGTGAAAAAGTTGTACAAAGGAGTTATTCCAGTACTCCTTACGTCTTTCTCGGAGTTGAGGTGAGAGAGAGATCAGGTGGTGTTCCTTCACGGTGACAGGTAGTACAGTGGCTAGAAGTGTCTCATGTGCTGGTGAGCTTTCTTCCAAGATCCAGAGGGTGGTCATGAGGAGGAGGCAGAAGAGAAGGGTAACAAAGAAGGCAATAGTCTTTGAACTGTGCATTTTGTCAGTCTTTGGGTTTCTGTAGTGGGTCTTTGGATATCCGGTCGCTTCCACCATCTTCAAGTCGGGTGCTTCCATCATCTTCGTATCGGGCGCTTCCATCATCTTCAAGGGGGCTCGGTAGTGGGCAGAACCACAAACTTCGTTTGGCTTCTCTCCTTGCGACCTTAGTAGCGTTAGGCCACCGCTCTGAGAATATAAACTTAGTCAGTAGTCTATTTAGCCGAAGCTCCCCCCTTTCGTCGCAGGTTGTACCCTTCTCTGGATGGCACAGTGGGGTCGGGATATGTTGCCAGTTCAAGCGCGTCTGTTTCCGGGTAGCAGCTCAGGGGTGGTCGATCTTTGTTCAGGAGCTCTTCTTGCGTGGTCACGCCTTCGGTTGTTGTCAGATTCGACGAGATCTTCTTGCAGTGGTGTGCGTGCAGCCAATTGCGCTTTCCCTCCACTCGAAGAGCTGTTCGGGTGGTGATCAAAACTTGCCAGGGGCCCGCCCAGCGGGGTTCCAGACTCTTCTCCCGCTGGAAGTTCCGAATTAGGACGAAATCTCCAGGCTGGATGGTATGTCCGGGGCCCCTGGAAGCATCGGGGATGGCCTGCAGCACCTGATGATGAATAACAGACAGCGTTTTAGTTAGGTTATACAGATAGTCAGACATTAGGACGTCCGGGACGTCGTGAATAGATGTCGGTTTGGGTGCAGACCAGATACTCATGGGTCGGCCAAAAACGACCTCGTAAGGGGTCAAGTGGTGTTTGGTGGGGGTGGAACGCATTGACAGCAATGCCAGGGGAAGAGCGTCTGGCCATTTTAGTCCTGTGGTAGCCACTATTTTTGCCAGTTTTAGTTTCAATGTGGCGTTGTGTCGCTCGACCAGTCCAGCAGATTGGGGGTGAAAAACTGCGTGGAATTTCTGTCGTACCCCCAGCCTCTTCAGGATAAGCTGGATAACCTTGGCTACGAAATGGGGGCCATTGTCACTCCATAAAATAGGACAAAGGCCGTAGCGAGGGAAGAAGTCTTTCAGTAGTACTTTTGCAGTGGCAATGGCAGTGTTGTCACGCGTCGGGTAGGCTTCCACCCATTTACTAAAAGCGCATACAACAACAAGTACATACTTCAGTCCTTGACATCTCTCTAACTGGATATAGTCCATCTGTAGGACTTCAAATGAATGGTTGGGGACCCCAAACACTCCCCGGGGTACGACAGTTCCTTTCCCAGGGTTGTGTTGCAGGCAGACTAGACATTGCTGGACTAATCGTTTGGCTGAGTCTGCAATTCTATCGTTATGCCAAACTCGGGAGACAAGTTCGGTCATAGGGGCAGATCCTATGTGTGCAGGGGAATGAGCCATAGTCAGTATGGGGATCAGATACGAGTTGGGTAGCAACCATTTGTTCGTGTCTTTTGTCCGCCAGCAGCCTTCATCGTCTTTTAATCCCACCCGTGCCCATTCAGTCAATTCGTGTGGTGAGCTGGCCATTTGGATGTCCCTAATAGTTTCCCTAGCGTCCGTCCATTTTTCTGCTTGTGACCTAGTCACGTACATGTGAGTCGTCGTCCTATTCTTAGCTGTGTTTCGGGCAGTGATGTCGGCCAGTGCATTTCCCTGTCCAATGATGTCTGTCACCTTTTTGTGTGCTTGGCATTTGATTACGGCAAGTCGTTTGGGGAGGAGAACCGCTTCAGTCAGAGCGGAGACTAGATCTCCGTGCAGGATGGGCGTGCCATGAGATGTCAGAAATCCCCTCTCCTTCCATAAGAGCCCAAAATGATGAACCACCCCGAAGGCATACTGGCTGTCCGTGTAAATGTTTGCTGTCGTCCCCTTTGCGAGGATACATGCTCGTGTGAGGGCAATCAGTTCTGCCGCCTGTGCGGATCGTTGCGTGATGCGGGCGGTTTCAACTACAGTTCGGGCTGTGGTAACTGCATAGGCAGCTGAGGTGGTGCCGTCGGGGAGTTTAATGCAAGAGCCGTCTACCCATAGCTCTCCGTCGGGGTTTGGGAAGGCAGTGTCTCGGAGGTCAACTCTACTCCTAGTCTGTTCGTCCGTGAGGGTCACACAGTCATGTATAGGGGGGACATTTGGGTCATTTTCGGGCAGAGGCAACAAGGTGGCTGGGTTCAGCGTGGTGCATCTTTTCAGCGTGATGTGGGGTGCAAGCAGAGTCAGTTCGTATCCAGTCAGTCGTGCGCTAGTCAGGTGTTGCGTCTTAATCTGGTTCAGGAAGGTGTCAACAGCATGGGGCACTAATACCGTGAGGGAATTCGAGAGTACGATCCCCTCACTTTGTCGGATAGAGACAGCAGCGGCAGCTACGGCTCAAAGGCAGGCAGGCAAGGCTCTCGCTACGGGATCAAGAGTGGCAGAGAAATAGGCACATGGTCGTTGCTTGGGGCCGATGGTTTGAGTCATGACAGACAAAGCGCATCCCTCCCTTTCGTGAGTGTAGAGAGAGAAGGGTTTGGTATATTCGGGGGTTCCTAGGACTGGTGCAGAACAAAGGGCGTCTCGAAGTTCTTTGAAGGAGGATTGGCATTCGGGGGGCCAAGGGAGGGGGAAGGGGACATCTTTAGCTAGTAGAGAAAGCAGTGGCTTTACAATGAGGCTGAAGTTTGGCAACCACTGCCGGCAGAAGGAGGTGAGGCCTACCAGGGAGCGGACTTGTTTCTGGGTCTTTGGGACAGGGGTTTCTAGAATGGCCTGAATTCGATCGGGTGTAAGCTTTCTCCCGTCTTTGGACAAGAGGTGGCCTAGGTAGGTGACCTGGGGTTGGCAGAATTGCAACTTCTTCTTGGAGACCTTGTGGCCATTTTCCGCAAGGAAGTGCAGGAGTTGGACAGTGGTAGTGACTGCAAGTGGAGTGGTGTCGGCCGCCAAAAGGATATCATCGACGTATTGTATCAACACCACTCCATCCGGCAGCTGAACGGCGTCCAGCTGTCTCTTGAGGGCCTGGCTATAGATGCTGGGACTTTCTGTGTAACCTTGGGGAGCTCTACAAAATCTATATGAGCGGGATTTTAACGTGAAGCCAAAAAGGTAGCGGCTGTCTGGGTGGATGGGGATGGAGAAGAATGCATTCTTGAGATCGATTACAGTGAAGGTGGTGGCTGTGGAAGGAATCAGGGTCAGAATGGTGGTGATATCCGAGACTACGGGGTACTGAGGTACAACCACTTTGTTGACCTCTCGAAGGTCGATGATGAAGCGGTACGCTTTCTCATCTCCCTCACCCTGCTTCTTTACAATGGGTAGGATAGGGCTGTTGCAAATATTGCTGACTACTTCCTCTACCACTCCTGCCTCTACCAAGGACTGAATTATCTTTACCAATGCCTTCTCACCTTCGGGCGGTATCCGATACTGTGGGAGTTTTGGGAGTATCGCATCTTGGCGAACAGTTATGTGCACAGGGTCAATCATCATGCGTCCTACGTCAGCGTCAGTTTTGGCCCACAGATACAGAGGTAGAGAGTCGAGTAAGGATGAGTCAGCGTCAGAGATGGAGAACATGTGTCGTAAGGGATAAGGTCTGAGCAGAGTCGGGTTATCATACAGAATGACTCGAACTCCGTCCTGTGAACACCTAATAGTAGCTCGGAAATGCTTCAGTAAGTCAAGTCCCATAATGGCATCGGGGGTGTTGGAGGAAAGCAGAAAAGTCGTGTCAGTGGGGTTACTGTCCAAGTCGAAGGAGATCGGCGTGGACAAGGGATTAGTGGAGGGCGTTCCATCAAAACCTATTGATGTTATGTGTGAGCCAGACAAGGGTGCCCTTGGAATCAGTCGTTTAGATAACGCACTACGTGTCGCGCCAGTGTCTACCAGGAATGGAGACTTCGTATCTAGGACCTTAGCGGTGACATAAGGACCTTGCTGATCAACATAGAGCTCGACTGGATCCCTCCCTTGCCCTTGGCAGTCCTATGCGAAGTCGCGGGCATCGTCACAGTCAGCCTGCTGGCATTGGTTCTGTCGGGGGCGGTCAAAAGTGTTCGGTCTGCCTGGTCTGTTATTGCTAGCGTCGTTTGTGTGCCCTCGTCCCTGTCCTCTATTTTTCGGCCCATCCGCTACGTCTTTTGTGTCTCTATTTTTGTACATTTCTAACAGGACCGGACACTGGGACTTCCAATGCCCAAATCCCTTGCAGAACGCACACTGGTTGTCGTCAATGTCTGTCCGTCCAGCATAGGGCGCGTGGGTACGGTCTTTAGGGGGTGGATTTCTAGGGGCAGTCGACTGGTAGTGTCCTTTGTACGGTTCCCTACCTATCGTCGCTCCTTGCAATTGGGCGATCATTACTCGTTCTTTCAAGTCCTTTTTCTTTCTCTCAGTCGCTTTGTCGTTCTCATTCTTTTGTCGTTCTTAGTATTGAGCCATCTGAAGGATAGCCGCGGGTTTGGAGACAGCCCAACTACTTTCACTAGTCTGCAGTTTCTGCGAGACTTCTGGAGTCAGGCCCTTTACGTAATTCTGGACGAATAAGTGATGTCCGGTTGCAGAGGTCATGTCCTGGCCGCTGTAATCGGAGAACACCGTTTCGAACCTGGAAAAGTATTCTGATACGTCTTCCTGGGGTTTCTGGCAGCAGGCCGTTACTATCGACCAGTCCACCTTCTTTTCTGGGACTATGGTTTTGAGTTTTTGTACGATTTTGTCTGGCAGGTCTAGAATTGATTTCAAAGGTTTCTGTCCGGGCTCTCGTTGCTTGTCTATGCCATCGAGTTGTAACCAGGTATGTCCGAACAGCTCAAGGTGGTCGACTTTCCAGATTAGCTTCCACACATCAGCTGGTAGACATAGCCCGAAAAACAAGTCGATGTCCGCTAGGGTCATAATCGTCGACCCCAAGGCGGTACCTAATTCTGTGTAGAAGGCAGTGGGGTTCTTTCGTAGATCAGGCAAGGACTTTCGAAAAGTCAGGATGTCTTGCCGATCCCAGGGTTGGTAGACCCAGTTGTACATTACCCTCCCCCTCGCATCTTGGTGGTTAATATCGTCGTGTGTTCCCTGTCCTCGTGAGGGGACCCAATAAGGAGCTGCTTCTCTTATCGGCATCATGGTGTTAGTTCCCTCGGTTTGAGGTACAGTCGCTACAGGGGTCGTGGTGCTAGCTTCTAATCTTTGTTCAGTGAGGTGGCGGGAGACTTCAAGCGTGCGCATGAAGAGATCCGTCAGATCACACTCACCTTCGTCTCCAATGTCGACTTTCCTATACAGAGTCGTTAGGCTTTCAGGACCTTTGGCTTGGTACCGATCTTCATAAGCATTAAGGGTGTGGTAACAGAAATGTGTAACAAAGTGTTGTTTGTGGTTATTGGCATACGAATTGCATATATCTGTTACGTAATCTTCGCTTTCTTTCCGTTCCACTAACGTCTTTACGATTTTATCAATCCCTGCTCGTTCATTCTTACTCAATCGATTTAATCTAGCGCAGTCTTTCTTCTCAGTGTCGGGGTCATCTACTGTTGCTGCTTGCGCTGCGCTGAGTACAAGGGGATCGGCCGGCGCGGAGGCCGTGAGGACCGAGGCTCTGGTACTGCTCTCATCTGTGCTTGGGGGTTGCGTGCGTTGCACTAGGGGTTGGGAAGGGGCGTATGGAGGGGGCATGTAGATGATCGGGGGACCTAGTAGTAGATCATCGTTCGCTCGCTGCTTCGAAGGTAGCTCAGGGTAAAGCGTGGCGGGCGTTCTAACGGGACATTGGCTTGATGTTTCAGATTCTTATTTTAGTTTCGCTTCCTCTCTTTCTTTTATTTCTTCTTTCAACTTGTTCGCGGCTAAATGAGCTGCTTTTCGTAATTCTTTTTCTAGTCTGACTTCATTTCTTTTCTTTCGCTGTTCTGTTTCTTTGCGCCACATGCCAAAACTATCAAGCATAGTGGGCGTTGTTTTATGGGTACGAAGGGCTGTTTCCAGCACGCTTATTTTAGTATCATCGAAGGATCCTATCAGTGGCCACTGACTTTCCTGATCCTTTTTAGTATATTTATGCCATAACTTACTATAAGCTACGGCGACTAGTCCATACTTTAAAAACATATCCTTATTAGGGGTGCCTTCCAGAGGAGCCGGATGATCCACCACTAATAAGCGGTCCGGGCTGAACCAACTACTGAACAATGGGGAGAAGATAGGCATGACGGGTTACAATGGGGACAAAAGTCTGCACTACCTATCCTTCACTACTTTGCGAAGACTAGGCAGAATATTTCTATTCTACAGTATTCGCAAATAGGGAATACCCAAAGAGAGAACTAATTCCAAACAGTCAATGTTCGGACAAACAATCAATCAATCAAATGAGGAATAAAATAGGCGCGACGGGTTACAACGGGGGCAAAAGCCTGCGCTACCTACCCTTCACTATCTGCAAAGAGAGAGGGAAATTCCTGTTCCTCCCTGTTTGTAGGCAGAGAAGATCCTTTCAGAGAACCAATTTCGAACAGTTAATGCTCGAACAAACAATCAATCAATGGAGAGGGAAGTAGGCGCGACGGGTTACAACGGGGGCAAAAGCCTGCGCTACCTACCCTTCACTATCTGCAAAGGGAGAATACTCCTATCCTTCCCCGTTTGTAGACAGAGAATCTCTCAGAACGAAACAATCAAATGCGTAATACTAGTATTTTCCAAGACAATCAAACAATCAATTCGCAATTCGTCGTGTTACACGACCTTACCCGGACCGCATGGACAGTTTCTCGTCTTCCGCTTCCAGCGCCTGATCGTCCTCTATTCTCCGTAATTGCTGTGGCACTCCTGATGGTTCCCAGCCAGGACCGTAGATCACTCGAGAGAGGTCTGTTCGGAACTGGTGAAGTTCGGATGATCGGCTGCCAGACGAGGGTCTATCGGGCAGGAGCTCTTTCCCGATCGTTGCAGTCGTTCACACTGTCGTTGGGACCTCTCCCATTGGATCCACGTGTCGCTGATGGGCCCCATGTTTGGGACGCCAATTGTGGAAAAAGGGCAAGCAGGTCAGATCGATTACCCCTTTTCAAGGTTGGCCCGGCGATAGCGGCCTCTCACTCAACTCAAGGTTACCAAATGAAGAGGCAGGCGCTGGAGACTGGAAGGCAGGAAACAGGAGTTTATTCCGACGGAGCAGAACACGTCAAATCAGACAACAGGGTATCTTCTCGAGGTGCTCTAACCGCATCTCTGAGGCCTGGCCTCTTATACACAAGTTTATGGCTCTATTACATTTATGACATCCGTGGTATTGCTTTGAAGTACGAAAAAGGCATCTTTGGAATCCCCGGTTCAGGCCCGTTCTCACACATATCTACAGTAGGGGTCCCCACCCAAATCTCAGCATGATGGCTATCGCGCAGCTGGACATTCCGCTGGGAACAGGAATGCGGGCGATCGGTCGGATCTAGGGGTGTGAAGGCATTGATTAATCCCCGCTCCTTTGATGTGAGGCGAGGTCCTATTGTAGGGGGCAATAAACTGCATCTGTTGGGCTAGGTGATGGCCTGGGATCAGGCCGGACAATCGGGCAGGGAGGAAGAGGTTATCAAAAGGGCCTGTTCTATGAATGAGATGAAAGAGTGCGGGGGATTCAGCACAGGATGTGGCTCGGAGGCAGGGTCGCGCTGGAGGTGCGTTTATGGCCCAGCCAGGAGAGACCGGAGGCTGTAAAAAAAATGGCTGCTGCTGCAAGTGTGCGTGAGTCTAAAAGGGGACAAGATGGCGCCGATAATGTTGACATCGCAAACCAGATTTTAACAATCCTGTCCAGTGTCTCAGGCAGTGCACCAGTTTTCTTCACTTCAATCTAACAGGCCCCAGAGACACAGCACCTGTACCCTAAACTCAAGTCCTTCCCTAACTCCTGTATTGCTCTGCTGGCGCACTGCTCATTCGTTGGGGCCACACATTGCATCCAGTGTGCTCAGTTATCTCTTGACCAACAAACAAAGGAGCAAACTTGCATTCCCTTTAGGACCAGGATTCAGAGGCCTTATGCTAGGATCTCTGAAGCAACCCTTGTTTCAAAAGGGGTCGCCTCAAGCAAAGCCTCCTCACCATTCTGGTCGGTCTGTGACTTTCAGCTGTGCATGATCCACGATTTCTCCTTTCTGATTTGTGACCCCGTCTTTCGCCCAAGACAGTGGCAGGGGTACACACTTGATCACAGGGCTGTGCTGGTTACCTTCACTTTGACTTCAAGCTGGACTGGTGCTGACGCTGACTCCCCAGGCTGAATCGGATGTCCGGGCCCCTCTTGCAATGGTTGTAAGGCAGCAAATATCTATGGGGGACAGAACAAAAAGTCTTTAGACAAGGCACAGAAACAGTCTATCAACAGAGAGGATAGTGTCAAAATACTTCCTAGTCTTGGGACTCCCCATATATTAGCAAGGCACCCAAGAACCACTTTCATCTATCTATGTGAGAGTAAAAAAAAACAACAGCCTGGACCTATTGGCAAGTATAAAAGGAACTCTTTGGTGAACTGATAAGAGTAATACATCACTAAAACCCAAGCAGCCAAAGAAGTCTGTATTCATTTACTAAATTGTGAGGAAAAGAGAAAAACAACACAGACATACACTAAATCCTTACATTGGTGTATTCCTGTGTACTAATCTGAAAACCCTAAAAAAAAGGAAATGTTCTACACTTTTGCTCATAAACTTTACATTACTTGTACAGGACTGCAGACACTTCTAAAATGATTCTTCTTAATGAAAGCACCTACATTGTACGCTTAGGACCATGCTCTCATGTTATAGGAGCAGCAGAAAAATCTAAAACTGCTAATTTAACAGAAGTTTCTTATCTATAATACAACATTTCCTTCAAAACATTTTTTTTGCTAAGAATCACATTGGCATCTTCCCTGCGTTCTACTTTTCATGATCCAAACTATGAAACATCAGCTCTAATAAGGACTGTCAGTTTATTTACAAAGACTAGCTAATAAACAACTAGCAATGCCCTTGCAAAACTATGTAGCATGGAATAACATACAATAATGGTGTTATCACCTAAGAATTTTAGAACAAAAACTACCCACATCTAGTTCCCCTTAAAGGTCAAATAAGGGAACAACAATCTAGACTACTGATCCTGTCATAATTTCATCAAACAGAATGGGCAGTAACATAACATATATATTTATTAATTTTATTAATGCTAACAATGTTTAACACAGTATTACTGAATAGCCAATTAAGTGTCTCATTGCTATTTCACAGACAATTTAGACAGGCTAAAAAAAATGAGAAAAGGAGAGAGCAAAATACATTTTACCTAGCCTTAATTTGTAGAGAAGCCAGCCTCCTTACCCCATTTTGACAGTAAGAAACCTGAAACAGGTTTCACTTCTGTCAACACTATCAACCCCTATTTGTAGCAACTGGCCATAAACAAAGTTATAGGAGGTACATAACACTTTTGAGGAGAACTAAAAAAACATGAATACCCAAACCCCAATCCTTTTAGCAAATGTACAAGTGAACCATGAGGGCGAATTAATTTAACCTAAATCCCATTGGCTCAGCCCTAGTAAGCACCAAACTAAAAGCATTAGTGCTGTATAGATGGTCAAGCTCACAGATACAATTGTATTGTGGTATATTCATATAAGTGCATAAAAACTTGCTTTTGCCAACAAAAACTAAGCACAACTCCTTTTTTCCCTGCGATGCCATATTGTCTTTCAAAAAGTTTCAAATGTCAAAATGTCAAAGCAGACCTTGCTCTGGTAGCCCTGCCAGGCTTCTAAATGTAGAACTGACTTTTAACTCTTTCTAGCTGTCCTATTCTGTGTGTAAATTTTCCATGCAGCTTTCCCTATTCAAAGTCACCCTGAAAACAGAAGGCTGACCCATTCACCTGTTTGTCTGTTTAATAACTTCTACTTTTTTTTAATACATATTTTCAATTATACGCAGTGTGCAGTAGACTTATCTAACAATATTGAAGTCAGCTATTTGTATTATACCTAAATGTATGCATTTACTGAAGCCTAACGCACTTTAAAAACAGCTTTGAATGGAAAAAATGCTGTTTAAATAGTTAATTTTGCCCAATTTTTTCATAATTAATATTTTTTTTATTTTTTATAAAACCAATCATTTTGATAATTCCACATAGGAAAAGCAAGCTGCATTCCTTGCCTATCATATTTAGACGCATTCATTCATAAGCCTAAGCACAGAAGCCTAACTTGAAACATGAAACATTTTGCGCCACTTTTTTTAAAAGGACAGTCATTATTTAAAATCAGAACCACGGATATGCTTATGTGAAAAGGCTTTAGAAAAGGAAATCCTTACTTTAAATTTTTTCCTGTTATCCAAAATAATGAACCTGATTTTTCTAACTTTTTAAAACAGCAGTCTGAAATGCAGGGTTTTACACCATGTTTCCACTTTGCTGCGTCAACAGCCTTGTCTCTCTGTGGCCTACAATCAAAACAACAGCTGCTGCTAAGCGGCAGTTAAAACACAGCTGTTGGAAAGCTTTTTTCAGTGTTGAAATGAAAGCATGGTACTGTCTATTTAAAACTGAGGCATTTCTAGTTCTAAAATGTGTGTGTAGTTCAGCAACATCCAATTTACTCAGATGATGTGTTTGCCTGATTATATCTAACACAATGTATCTAAGGAAATGTTGTAACATTTTATAATTATTTATTTATTGCAAAACACACAATTTCGTTATTTATTTTTTTTAGGCCTATTTTTTCCTATTCAATGTGAATTCTAATTTTATCTTTTAAGCATTGGCAGTTTGTACATGTGCATAGTAGCTTGCTCTTATCAATTTAATAGTAACATGCAGTTATTTAGCATATCATATGGTTCATTGCAGGATTTTTATTTAATTTTTATTTAATAATAATTAAATGACATTTTGCATAACAGACTGATGACAGCAAGAAAACACAAACACATACACTGAGCTCATTCCAGATATATACAGAAGGGGTCATACACTCAGAATCACATAATACAGTACGCTTACGGCTAGCAATCCTTTAACAAAGAGCGCAATCGCTATTTACTTACAGAAGTATTACTAATGTGAAAACCACAAACCACATAGACATTTAAACACACATTTAACCCACTGATCAACACTTAAGACAGAAACAAAGGACAGCCCGCAGACTGTTCTTAAACTAAACCATTTGTAAATACTAGTTGTAAGTCATATTTACAGGAAGTGCTTCTCAATAGTATTCCAAAAGACTGCAAAAAAAAAAGCCCAACAAACTGTTTTATTTCCAAGAAGCCAAAATACACTCAATTCACTAGCTTTGTCTGGCAGAACACCAAAAAATCGCTCTGCAGATCTCCATTTATAAACGTGCGCAGAAAAAGGATCCTTGTTTGTATTATGTCCATATTTGAATTCCATGGGGCTACAGAATCACCAAGGAAGAAATATGTTTTTATACCTAAGCCTATCTAGCTATTCCCTCAGGGGAGCCGGCTAATTTAATTCACATCTCACTATGGTACCTCCAAAAAGCAACACATTCTTCGATGTGTGCTTGAAACAGGCATGCCAAAAATATTGCAGAATATGCGATTATTAAAATCAAAGTAGCTCTTAAGATACTCTTCGTACGTTGCGCCGTTCAAACAAATTCAAATAGAGAAAAATCTCCTCATTACCTGCCTACATAAATTGCAATTTAGATATTACATACATACTAATCAAAAGTTGGCCAACTCAAATCTAAGCCACAGTAAGTGTTACTAAACTACCTTACCAATCCAAGGCATCAAAACCAACAGCAAGTGCGCAGAACGACTCTTACCAAACAAATGGTTGTCCAAATTCTAACTGCCAAGTTCTGAATGACCTAACCGTCTTTTTAGAATACTCACGCCAAAAAGGTTCTCAGTCAGGAGTGACATCATGTGGAGGATCAAAATCAGGAAGATCAGAAATATACTGGGCTGCAGAGACAGAGAGGGCCAGATTCATCAAGCGAAATGCGCTCGCAAAAGGGCCAGATTCTGAGAATCTGGCCCTTTGCGAGTGCAATTTTTGCATTTGGGATTCATCATCCCAAAAGCAAAAATTGCTAATAAAGAATTCGCAAATTTGCGAGGATTAGCATTTAAGGAATCTCTATTAGAGAATCCTTAAATGCTATTCATGAAACATTTAAAAATTGCGAATCCTCAATTTAGGACCGCTATTTACCACGAAGTCAAACCTCGTGGTAAATAGCGAAAACTTAGAATAATGCATTTAAATGCATTTTTCTAAGTTGCATGTTACACACACACACACACATGTCCTTTGGACATGTGTGTGCACAACATCAGTGTAAATTCACATTTCAGGGGTGCTACAGGGTGTCCTTTGGACACCCCTGCACCCTTGAAATCGCATCCTTATTTGCGATTAGCAAATTGCTAATCGCAAATAAGGAATAACTCCCCATGCATTCCTATGGGCCTGTAGGCCCATAGGAATGCATGGGGAGTTATTCCTTATTTGCGATTAGCAATTTGCTAATCGCAAATAAGGAACATGTAGGAATCGCAATATTTTTTGCAATTCCTACATGAATCCCGTTTTGCAAGTCCTTAATAGCGATTCCTTATGAATCGCTATTAAAGACTCGCAAAACGGGACTTTGATGAATCTAGCAGAGAATCCCCAGAATCTCCGTGCACAGAGTACTTCCTTAGTAGAGTCCTGTCCTGTCCTCAGTAGATTTCTGTCTCCTGACAAGATCACTCCGTAGATAGCCACTTCTCTGATGAGGTCCACGTTGGACCGCCATTTGTAGAAAATAGAAACCTTCTCAGGGGTCCCACTGATACTTGGTCCTTTTAAACCAACAAAGAAGACATTGGCACAGAAGCTGAAATATAAAAAGAACATCTTTATTAACCTCAAATGAGGGAGACTACGTCACAGAGAAGTCTTAGCAACTGAATGAGGCAGTCTGAGAAGTACAGAAAACAGAGGCCTTATATATGCTTAGCGTTACATAGTCAGCATAAGACCAAGAGGCAGTCCTGGCACATGTAAGCATGCAAAAATGACTAATATGGGCATGCAAGATCTGCTTGCTCAACAAAGTGGGAGGAGCTAACAGTTGCTAATTCTGGTGAACACATCCTGACATTTACAGACTACAAACAGTTGCAAGGACATCTGCAAGCTCAACTGAGCATGTGCGAAGGTGGAAGATGCTAAATATAGTTTGTTTCTAGGCAGATTACAAGAGCAGTCAACACTGAGGGAGGACAGAGCACATGGCGAGCACGTGGCAGCACATGGCAAACAAGTTGGCTGCCAGAAATACAAAATGGCTTTCAGCTCATGCTAACAAATCCCTCCAATATTTAACAGCTGGATTGTTTTTATGCAGGAAGGTGCACCTTCCTGCACAAATATTTTCCTTGTTCTATGTGTGCTGCAGAATGCAGACGTCATGGAAAGAGGAAAAAATTAGGAGAAAGTAAAACATTTCTCCTTGTTATGCCTGCTCGGGGGAGGAGTTTGGTTTTGGTGCCGCTCGCAGCAGTTTCTGCCGGGACTTTGTGGTTGTTGCCTGATTGACGGGACTGCGAGGACCAGCAGCCCGTGCCTGGTTCCACCTGTGTCCTATTCCCGCCCTTTGCTGCCACTTTAAAAACTGCTCGCGGCCCCCGCTCCGTGGGCGCCGCTCGCAGCAGTTTCTGCCAGGACTTTGTGGTTGTTGCCTGATTGACGGGACTGTGAGGACCAGCAGCCGTGCCTGGTTCCACCTGTGTCCTCTTCCCGCCCTTTGCTGCCACTTTAGAAACTGCTCGCGGCAGTTTCTGCCGGGACTTTGTGGTTGTTGCCTGATTGACGGGACTGCGAGGGCCAGCAGCCTGTGCCTGGTTCCACCTGTATCCTCTTCCCGCCGTTTGCTGCCACTTTAAAAACTGCTCGCGGCCCCCACTCCACGGGCGCCGCTCGCAGCAGTTTCTGCCGGGACTTTGTGGTTGTTGCCTGATTGACGGGACTGCGAGGGCCAGCAGCCCGTGCCTGGTTCCACCTGTGTCCTCTTCCCGCCCTTTGCTGCCACTAACTGCTCGCGGCCCCCGCTCCGTGGGCACCGCTCGCAGCAGTTTCTGCCGGGACGTTGTGGTTGTTGCCTGATTGACGGGACTGCGTGGACCAGTAGCCCGTGCCTGGTTTTCACCGGTGTCCTCTTCTCGCCCTTTAACGAAGGGTATTTATTTGTGCACACCTGCCGCTTCACCAGGATGCGCGCGGGCATGCGCCGGCCGAAGCCCGTGCCAAGGGCGGGCCCGTTTAAGCCCGTTGTAGCCCGGAGGAGGCCGGACCTGGCCATCTCTCTTTCATCCCGCCTGGCCCACCCCGAGGTGGAGCAGGCTCTCTGTAAGTCCTCACTTCTTATTGTATCTGCTGCAAGGGAAATGCCTGGGCGGGAAAGTAGGAACAAGGCACTGACTTCGGGTGGCTTTGTAGCGGAGACTCTTGACAATTTTATCATCAGAGCCAACTCATTGCTGGAAAACGAAATAACCTTGATGGAGCGCCGCCTCTCCCAAGACATTGCTACACCAAAGAGATCTTCGCTGGATCACATAGCGAACGCACGTACACCGGACTAAAGAGCGAACTTGATGGCAACCGAAGCCCCTGAAGCATGTGAGAATTTACAAAGCACTGAGTCTACACAGGCTTTGGGTACCTTGGCTTTATCTGGTGAAACACTGCTATCACCTATAGCAGAGACAAATCCTGTTTCTGTGACCTGGTGTTGGTGATTTTAGGCCTCTGCGCACTTTTTCACTGTGGTACAGTGTAAAGTGCGTGAGCTCTCTGTGTGTGTGGTGAGTGACCTGCCCTCCCATAGGAATGAATGGGGAATATGTATGCCCATGGTAGTTCCTGATGTGTGGGGAGTGCAGGGTCGAGTTTGGTATGTGCGAACTCGTGAGATTGAATGCTGCGTAATGATGTATGCGGCATGATTGTGCCTAGTGTAGAAGTGCCACTTTTAGAAGTTGGCATATTTGTGTAATTTGTGTCTGGCGTGTGATTGGATGAGGCTGGCTGGTGAGCCTGGCTCCAAGAGTCTGGGAGGGTCTGCCCAGGTGGTGAATGGGGTGTTTAGCATGCTGATGTGAGGGGAGGAGTGAGCCTGGGACTGCTTGTGGATTGACCGTCTGGTTTGAGGGTCCTGAGTGAGGCTGGGTTTTCCCCACACAATGCTTGCTCCACCCCCTGGGGTGCGTCTGATGTCCCTAGCCTGGCCAGTGAAAGGAATTCCCTATAACCAGTTCTAGCTGGTTCTCACACTGCCTGCACCCAGCTAGACAAAGGATTTCTCAGTATTAAAAGGGGCTGTGTCCCCTTCCAAAATGTTCTTGTTTCCTACTTGAATCTGCCAGGGGCGTGCTGCTGCTTGGGCCCAGGGGAAAGCTTGCCTCCCTGGGCCCTGCCCAGCCCCTGGATGGACTTGGACACCTGAAGGACTTTCCTTTTTCCTGGGGCGCTGCTTGCTCCATATTTTTGCTGTCCAGGACTTTTGGGGACCCCTTTGCCTGGCTCTCCTGCCCCCTTCACTCATGGGTGCTGCTTTATTGCTTATAGCGCTGGGAGAGCGCTTTATCTGGTCCCATAGCACTTGAGAGCGCTTTTTGCTGTAGTGCGAGCGTGTCGCCGCCACTAATTTTGCGTGAGGATTGGCAGGTGCCTACCCTGCGACTTTGCCCGTATTTATTTAGTTATTTACGAGTGCCCACCTCGCTTCTATGTTTATTTTGATTATCGAGGGTGCTCACCCCTCTTTGTGTGCCCTCGAGTGGAATCACCGCCGCAGCCCTCGCGCCGCGACCAGGAAGTCAGGCACCGTAGTGCCTGATGTGGGGCGGGACTTCCGGTTCTCGGAGGAAGTCCCGCCTGCTGCCGCGCTCTAATTGGCCAGTGCGGTCAGGAAAGGAGAGGAAGCGTGGAGCGCCGGTGCGGGGCTCGCGTGAGTGAGGGAGCCCCGAGAGAAGAAGAGAAGCCGAGAGATAGCGTGGCCGGGGCTCGAGTGAAGAGCCCTGTGTGCGGGCAGAGCCCCGGCCTGCGGCCCGTTTGCAGAGGAGTCCGCCCGCAGCTGCTGGTAAAGAGGAGCAGAGGCCGTGACTAGAGGAGAAGCGTAGCTCCCCAGCGCGAGGGAGAGCCCCGCTACCAGCCTCCTGCAATGCCCCAGTGAGTCCCGTGTCTGCTAAGGTCCCGGTGAGTGCGGGGACAGGGTCTTTTTATTTAGAGCGGCCCCGGTTGACAGCGGGCCGCTCCGACAACCTGGGGCATTGGTATGTAAGAGCCCGTGAGAGGCTCTGAGGGCATAGTTGCTCCTGAGAGCCCTGAGAGGCTCCATGCCCGCAATATTGTTAAGAGCCAGAGAGGCTCCGGGGCATTGTTTGTTTTGAGCCCTGCAAGGCTCCAACGGCGGGCCATTTTGTGTTTAGAGCCACGGAGGCTCTAGGGGGCACGTTGTCGTTTTAGAGCCTGAGAGGCTCACAGTTGTTTCCGAGTCCCCCGTGAGGGACTCCAACGTTCCGGGCATTGTGTTTAAGCCCCGAGAGGCTCCCGCCCATATTTGATTTACGAGCGCAGCGAGGCTCGAGGTGCCATTGTTTTTAGAGCCCTGAGAGGCTCCCTGCCCACATGGATGTTTAGATCCCCGTGAGGCTCTTGGGGGACACAAGTGGTTTCAGAGCCTGTGTGGCTCCCACAGTTGGCACAGTTCTGTTCTAGGGTCAGTGAGGACCCTGTCGCAGTTTTGATTCCCAGCTGCCCAGCAATTAGTGGGCAGCTGCACCGTTTAGGCGCTTGGGATTGTCCTCAGCTGTCCAGCAATTTGTGGGCAGCTGCCATGTTTAGGCCCCTGACTTTTGGACACAGGGCGTCCTAGCGCCAACAAGGCCAGTTGGCCTAGGGACTGCCACAGGTGGTGGCTTATGTAAGTTTTTGCGCAATTGTGTGGGTTTATTGCACCTCTGAATGTTTTAGGCATTGTGTTTTTGCACTATTGAGTTGTGTCCTGGCACCTCTGAATGTTTTATGCATCATGTGTCTTCCTTGTCTTTGCACCTCTGAATGTGTTTTTGATGCATCATGTGCCTTGTTCTCACACAGTTGAATGTATTTTTATGCATCATGTGTTTTCTTTCCTTACACCTCTGAATGTTTTAGGCATCATGTGTTTTTCCTTCCCTGCACCTCTGAATGTGTTTTGATGCATCATGTGTAATGTGTTCTTGCTGATACCCCTAAATGTATTTTATTCTTAGGTGGTTGTTCTTTCCAGTACAGGTGGTCCTAGTGAGGTCCTGGTCCCCTGCGTGACATTCTCCTAAGGTGGTTAGGGTTGCGTAGGTGGTACTTACCTGTTACCAGTAGTTACTGGTTGTGTGCTATACTTGCTAATTTGTGTTACAGTGATTTTATATCCTATTTTCTATGATCTACAAAGTGCTATTTCTAAAAGTGTTGATTCTGACAGTGGCCCATGTGGCCCTGTCCTGTACATAATCCCTTGTGAATATTGCCCGTGCCAGTTGGCACAATGTACATGTGTGATTTCTATATGATGTGTTTTGACAATACAAAAGTTATTTTTATATAACCTTGTGTGGAGTTCCTTTTGTGGTGTGCCTAGGGTGTTGTTGCTGTTGTGTGCTGGCGCAAATGCTTTACACATTGCCTCCGAGTTTAGCCTTACTGCTCGTGCCAAGCTACCAAGGGGGTGAGCAGGGGTTATCTTGGCGTGTGACTCCCTTTCTTTGACTAGAATGGTGGTTTCTGCTTGGCTTTGGCGTCAGCCTTAGCCTACCAGAAATCCCAGTTCTAACAATCTTGGTAGTTGATAGTCCAGAAAGGCCCAATACCCGGCAGTTACGGGGGAATCGCGAGGGGGCGGTACCCAAGAGGAAGCGTGGTGCCCAAACATTTGGTGGGAGGAAGTCAAAGCATGCCAAACACTCCAACAACTCTGAAGCAAGGTCATGGAGGTTCCTATAGTATACAATGCACCAGTTACCACTTCAATACCAACCTCACCCACACCAATCTTACGCGAGGAAAACACTAGGACGACAACACCTATAAGGGAGGATCTATCCACCAAAAAAGGGTTGCTCTCCTGAGGTCTCTACTTAACCCACTGGAAACTAGACTCTCTCAGATAGAGCTAAGGCTAACAAAAATCGAAAAAGCAACCACAGCTACCGCAGATTGCTTAAAAACCAACAAAGTTATGCTGGGTGATGGGCAGACTAAAAAGGCCCTGGGGGGGAGTCTTGCTACAAAATCCTATTCCACCATCATCTCAGGCCCATGTATCGGTGATCACCCCTAAATGGAACCCACCTCCCGTTCTTCTTGATAATGCCCCAAAAATGGCCAAAAAGGTCAAGCCCAATGAGCCACTCGAACCCCAAGTGGGGAGCGTCCCAACCAAGAAAATCAGAATCGAACTACCCCCAGACTCAAGTCCCTATGTAGTGGTCCTATCTGGGGTTCCTGAGTTAAATGATCCGGCTAGGGAATCCTTTATGTCATTAAAAAATAAAGTTGCTGACTGGCTGAACAAACACAGACCGCTCCCAGGCCACATTAGTTGCGAGATTCTGATGGTTCGTAGGGTGTCCTGGGTGGGTCACAGGCCAAAAAACATCAACGGCGACAGCATTTTGGTCAATTTTAGGGACCCAAGGACTGTAGCCCACTTATGCGACTGGTTGTATTGTGATTCCGGGACAGCCATACAGTCACTCCCACTATCTTACTTTTACCCGCTTGGTCATTCGTGCTATAACCCAGGGACGGAAACAGATTGGGTGAGAGTGGAAGCTAGAGGGGTGGGTAGGACAAACAGGGACAGGTCAGGTCAGCCCCATATATCTACCCAATTTCCGACTCATAATCGGTATAGCTGCTTGGATATTTGGGACCCCGGCAAGTAGCTGGAGCCAGCAACTTAGTGATTGTATCCAGTGGGAGTTCTATAAGCAACCAAGGAGACAGGACTGTGGGTAGTAGTTTGGAAATTATTAAGTCCACAGTCCCGCAGGTCCGCCTATTTTCCCCCACTACAGGCCTGACCAATCCGGGTCTAGACCCAAACTCGTCAGCTAACCTACAAGGTTCTTCAACTGGTGTAAGACTAAATGAAACAGGCCCCAGGGCTGTGGTAGGCTGTACTTCCGGTAGTGGTAACCTAGGCACACTATCGATATTGTCTTGGAATGTAGCAGGTCTGCCCAACAAAATGGATTGCCCGGAGTGGGGATCCTTCATAGATAAAAATGATGTATGTCTCTTTCAAGAGACTTGGGCCAGAGAGGAACAACTAAGTGGGGGTTTTGCATCATTTAACGTGCTGGCACGCTGGGGGGGGGAAGGGACGTCCGTCGGGGGGTCTTACTATCTGGGTGGGTTCCCACCTGGGATGTAGGGCTAAGACTTTGAACACTCACTCCGATGATGTCCAAAGTGTAGTTCTAGGATGGCCTAACGCCTTTAAGCTTGCTCTGGTCAATGTATATTCTCGACCAGTTAGCATAACTAGTGATTCGAGAACCATTGAGGAGCTGTCCCTTTTTTTAAACACCGTCACTAGTGACACTCATCTTCTGGTAGGGGGGATCTGAATTGTCACTTTGAGCCACTAGCAGGCTTGAGGGATGGCGCCTCCATGGAAGAAGATGACTACTGGTCTATACCATCGACCCAGGCGCCCTCGCCAAGGTCATGGTCTCCCCTAGCCATTCAGATTACGGCACTAACTCTTAATCATTCAATTAGGGCCTGCAATGGTCGCATGCCTTCGGACATGCCATCCAAGTGCACATTTAACAAGCCTGGACAAGAGTCACGGCTGGATTATATACTAGTTGAAACAAGACTTTGGCCTAGGGTCATTGACCTAAGGGTTACCGCACGAGCCGAGAGCGATCACAACGCTCTAATTCTGGAACTGACCCCCCCCCCGGTCCTACCAAAGATAACACGATCGGCTCTGCGGACCCTGATACTAGGATCATTCTATCTAATGATAGACACAGAGTCAGGTGGGATAAACTAGTAGCACACCCAGAAGATGTTTGCAAATTATACTCACGGATAGTGCCCGTATTTGAAGAGGTCTGTGTTTTAATCACACAACCTTCTCCCCCAGACCTCCATACTAAATTCCAGGTACTTTATACTGATTTAGCCAGCACCTTAGCTGAGGTATTTAACCCCCGTGTGACCAAACGGAACAGAAGGGCTCACACAAGTTCATGGTATAACGCCGCCTGTAGAAAGGCTAAAGCAGAGCTAGTACAGGCTTTGAAGCAGAATAATAACAAATTACAAATTCAAGCCAGGAGAACAGAATACAAATGGCTGATTAAGTGTGCAAAGGCAGAGTGGAATCATGATAAGTGGACCAACTTAACTGCTGCCCTCGCTGCTAGAGACTCCCGGAAATTTTGGTCTATTGTCAATACAGGTTCTGGAGAGCCAGTATCGGCCATTGAACCAAACATAGCAGCCGAAGTGTGGGAAGATCACTTCCGCGCTTTGTACTCAGCGGAGGATGGTATGGTAGCCGGGGGAATAGAATTGATGCTGTTACCATCTACCCCGCAGCTTGAGGTGGTTGATTTTAAAACGGAGGAGGTTTGCAATGCAATAGCCAAACTTACGGTTGGAAAAAGCCCCGGGCTTGGACAAACTCCCGGGAGACCTCTTCAAACACGAACCAAAGATATGGGGCCCATATTTTCAGACCATGTTTAATGCAGTCCTGAGAGGAATGGCGGTACCCTGTACTTGGCTGGGCGCAGAGATAGTCCCTATCTTCAAGAAGGGTTCTACTCTGCTCCCAGCCAACTACAGTCCCCTCAGCCTCATTGATGTGCATCAGAAGATCTTTGCGAGGTTAATTTTAGATCACCTACAGGACTGGATAGAGGTCCATTCAATTCTTAGTCCATATCAGGCAGGGTTCAGGAAAAATACATCTACCATGGACCAAATTTTTCGTCTGACCGTATTATTTTGGAAAACGGTCAGGATAGAGGGTGGCAGCCTCTACATGGTGTTCGTGGACCTACGCGCTGCCGTTGATTTGGTCCCATGGGCGAAACTATGGTCTGTGCTCCTTGAGCTAGGTATACCACCTCAACTTTTGAACATGCTGATGAGGCTTCACGAGGCGAATTTCGCTCGGGTTAGGTGTGGGAAGAATGGAGCACTCTCATCCAGATTCCCTGTTGACAGGGGGGTAAGGCTGGGTGCGTTTTGGCACCTACCCTGTTCTGCCTCTATGTCAACGGGGTAATCGCCCATTTAAACGGTGTGCTGAACACTGATGCCCCAAAGCTGGCAGGTAGCAGGGTGCCTGCGATTATGTTCGCAGACGACACCCTCTTGCTGTCTAAGTCTCCAATGGGGATACAGCGCGTATTGGACGGATTCGAGGCATTTTGTGGTGGACGGGGCTTGGAGATTAATGCCCTCCAAACCAAATTCATGATCTTCAACCCCCCCGCCACCACTCGCTCGAACCCCAGCATAGGTACAACTAGCTTTTCAAATATCTGGGGGTAACCATAAACGAGAGCATGACGTGGGCCCCCAGCAAATTAAGTCCCAACTGAAACTGGCCCAACTTGCAGGGGGTATCCTCAAGCTCGCCAATACGTCGACTATTAAACCTATCGGCCCACCCTTGGAGATTTATAAAACGCAAGCAAGGGGGGGCGGTCATGTACGGCGGCGAACTCTGGGGCTACTCATGTAGGACTGATATCAGCAAAACAGAAAATACATTCCTAAGACAATTGCTGGCCCTACCACTTAGTACTCCTCTCCTACCCCTGAGGTTTGACTTGGGTCTGAGACCGATAGATGAGGAATTAGGTCTCAAACCCTTAAGGTTCTGGCGCAGGCTCTGGACAACACCCGAGCTGCCAAATTATAGGCTGGAACTCATAGAAATACTGGAGCATATTACCAACGATTAGCGATATTTATCGCTAACGATGCTTAGCAACAAATTGTTTAACACTAAGCATCGCCGGAAATTATCGCAGAGATAACTTGCTATTAGCAAGGTTTATCTCAGAAGTGATAAAAATCCTCGCGCTAATTGCGAAATGAGAGATTATTGCTCGAAAACCAACGATAATCTCTCGAAGTTTGGCGTTAGCTTGATGATAGGGGCTCACAAACTTAGCCATGATATCCACCTTCCATAGGATATCATGGCTAAGTCAGGAAAATACCAGGTGTAAAAAAAGCAGTGCTAACCGCGGTTAGCGCAGCTTATTTTATCACTAACAGGGTTAGCGAAATCCTTGATAATAGGAGAAATGTCGCTTAACAACATTTCTCCTATTATTTTTCTCTGGAACGCCCCCTTTGCATCTCATTAGAGATGCAAGGGGAAGCGTAGAGAAAAAGGGTGCTATCATGCGAATTTGCGTGTTAGCACCCTGTTGCTGATAGGTAGATCATTTTATCTCCTCTTTCTTGGATTTAAAGCCAAAAAAGAGGAGATAAATCCCTTGATAATATGCCCCTCTAAGTTTACCCAATGCAGGGAAAATTCCATGGCTCATGTATATTAGGAATTAATGTGGGAGGTTGGGAGTACCTGCGCTGTGGTCTGATCCCGAGTCTGGCTGTAACGGGGTCTCACGCAAGCACCTATCGAGACTGTTTTATGACAGCAAACTCACTGCCGTCCTTCATAATTCTCAAGCTGGCACCCATACCGACTCTTTCCTAAGGGTCAAAGATTTTTATCACTTTGAGTGTATTTTGGATGACATTTACCCTATTTTAGCTAGGAAACTGTGGGGTATATTACCAACAACTAGCGATAACTTTTGTCTCTAACTTGTTTAGAGACAAAAATTATCGACGCACATCGGCGATTTTTATCGCAGATAAACCTTGCTATTAGCAAGGTTTATCGCAAATGCGATAAAAAACTCCCGCAATGCATGAATATCGCTGAAAAGTCAGCGATATTCATGCATTATCGAGCAAATGCTCTTAGCCATGTTATCCACCTCCCATTGGATAACATGGCTAAGAACTGCTCAGGGCAGGTGTTAGCTTTTGGAGATATTCGCGCTTAGCGCAAATATCTCCAAAAGTTGGTAATAGGAGATAGCGATGTTAGCGACTGTTTCCAGTCGCTAACATCTTGGCACGCCCACTTTGCATGTCATTAGTGATAAATATCACTGACATGCAAAGCGGGGCCCAAGATGGTCGCTATCTCCTATTAGCTGTCGCTAACTGGTGTTAGCGACAGCTTGGTAATAGGGAGATTATTTTATCTCCGCTTTCTTGGCTTTTAAAGCCAAAAAGCGGAGATAAACCCCCTTGATAATATGCCCCTGTATCTACAATGGAGATATGGTACTCTACCGATAAGAGCCTTTACTAGTAGATGGTCCTCATCCTCTCCAAAAAACTGCCCTGGTTGTAACTGTGACTTAGAAAATGATCTACACTCTACACGTTCTCTTCTTTTGTCCGGCATACTGTAAGACCAGGAGGTATTGGCTCAAAACTCTGTGCAAAAACTTGGGTTTTGCACATTGTATGCAAGCTTATAGAATACTTAAAACAGAGCTAACCAGACCCATTGTATTTGCCGTATCACAATTTTTGGCAGTTAGGTGGCATAAGCGTAGGCTTTTAATTACCACCGCACAAATTGTGTATAGTAGCTAACTGTAATTAATAGTTTTAAATGAATTAAGGAACATATTGCAAGTTTTATGTTTTTATGGTACAATCTTTATGGTCTATTTTTAAAAAAAAATCTTGTCCCAGCACTGCTATTAATTTATTATGTATGTAAAATACATTTATGTGTCATCCATGTACATTGTATTTCAAACATGTCTTGATCTTCTTTTATGGCTAAAATGCCGAAATAAAGATTTATAAATGAAATGGTTTTTGTGCGGCCCCAAGAATAAGTGATTTTGTAAATCTGGGGCAGCGTCAAAATCCATGGGTGTTGCGTGAGAACACCCACCACAGTGCCCATGGAGTGCCTCCTTGATGCAAACTAAGGCAACGCAGCACTTAGCACTGCTTTGCCTTATTTCATATCTGTGAGGCCATGCAAAAGAGCGCAGAGTGGCTTTGCGTTGCCTCGTAGATATGATTGTGAGGCCTGCGCCACCAGAGCATAAAACAAAGGGGCATATTATCAAGGGATTTATCTCCGCTTTTTTGGCTTTAAAAGCTAAGAAAGCGGAGATAAAATTATCTCCCTATTACCTAGCTGTCCCTAACACCAGTTAGCGACAGCTAGTAGGAGATAGCGACCATCTTGGGCCCCGCTTTGCATGTCAGAGAAATTTATCACTAATGACATGCAAAGTGGGCGTGCCAAGATTTTAGCGACTGGAAACAGTCGCTAACATCGCTATCTCCTATTACCAACTTTTGGAGATATTCGCACTAAGTGCGATTATCTCCAAAAGCTAACACCTGCCCAGAGCAGTTCTTAGCCATGTTATCCAATGGGAGGTGGATAACATGGCTAAGAGCATTTGCTCGGTAATGCATGAATATCGCTGACTTTTCAGCGATTTTCATGCATTTCGGCCGATTTTTATCGCTTAGGAGATAAACCTTGATAATATCAAGGCTCCTAAGCGATAAAAATCGTCGCTACACGGCGATAAAATTATAGCCGCTAAGCCAACCTAGCGATAATTATCGCTAGTTGTTGGTAATATGCCCCAAAGTGACACTTCTGGCAGCACAGGCCTCTTGTAAATAAGCCCCGAAGTCATGAGGTAAAATTCTTAACCAAGATGAATCTGGTTCGTGTACCTGACTCGTGCTCCTTTGCGGTCAGCCTGAAATTGTGCCAGGATCCCTGTTTACTGCCAATTCAGACTATCATTGGTGCTTTGTGCTTTTTGGTGTTAATTTCCCTTCTAAGGAAATGCCTCCTCTTATATGGTCACCCCTAAGTTTTTCTATTGATACTGCAGGTTTTTTTACTTTGAGGGGCATATTTACAAGCGCTTTGTTCCACCGCTGCATCACTGTTTGGGAGCACAGAGCTGCACCCAACTTTGCTGAACCTGAGAGTGCTTTTGGAGAGCTGCTGGGACCCTCAGAAGGAGAGAGGTCGACTCAGGAAGGATTGACCTGTGAGTGCGACAATGGGCGACTGGTAGTCTAGTTGTGAATGGTCATTGCCCAGACTCGAGAGGACTGTGTGAGACTTTTACCCTGCAAACATGACCCCTTGTCCTTCTTCGTGGCTCCCCAACAATAATTTATGAGGGATGGGATACACAGGCACTCTGCAGAGTTGGGGGTTGGCCAGTTTTAAGTCCACAATGCAGAGAGAGGGGGTGGGGGAACTAGTTTTTCTGGTTGGATTTGCAGAGTTTCTAGATGCACAAAATGGTTTGTAGTAGTGGCAATGCAAGGTACATGTCTCAATAAATTAACAGCTGCAGAACAGGATGTCGAGCGAAGGGCCCTGAAGGTAAAAGTAAAGCGACCTCCGAAAGGGTGTCCTTAGAAACACTCACTCGAGAGGCTTGGACAGATACACAATACCATAATCCGAGATAAACCCTCTTGTAACTTCAAAATTCTATCATGGAATGCCAGCGGCCTAGGAGATGAAATTAAAAGAGTGGTGGTATTGCAATATCTGAAACGTCAAGTACCTGATGTAGTAATGCTTCAAGAAAACACATACAGGGGGACTCTTACTGTGCGCTCAATAGATGGAGCTTTCAATTAGCAGCCCATTCAGGCTACACCAGGGGCTCAAGAGGAGTTGGTATCCTGCAGCCGCGGCCTGTGGAGGGAGTTGCGGTGGAGCAGGCAGGCGGGGCGGGGGAGGGGCAGGGTGGGTGGTGATAAATAACGGAATCTGGAGGATTGCAGGTAAGTAAACAATTAAATTAATAAAACGAATTTCGTAGCGCACCCTGCATCGCATTTTGCGATGCAGTGCACGATATGGAGGAAATTGTGTCCATAGTCATCAGTGGGGAGACGGTGGCAGGAGTTGGGGGACCGGACACTGCTCAACATGACCTAACACAACAGCATCAGGGTAGCGACCAGGGACGGGGGGATGGGAGAGATGGGCACATTGGCACATATGCACAACTAAGTAGAGCATATCTGCAGACAAACCATGCCCCAGACCCCCAACTCCCACCACGAAACCAATGTATCCAAGTATGTAACATCTCAGCACTGTATAAGCACAGAAGTCAAAGGCACACTGCATGAAAGGTAGAAGGGGCAGCAAAATCAGAGCTGCAGGGGCGACTCCCCCAAAATGCAGCACACACACATAACATGCAGAGCACATCAACATTGATAACGATGTGGTACAAACTGCAACACGTCCACAATAGAACAGAGGACACCACTGTTGCTGCTTGTGTGTAGAAACTGACCAGTCACATTTGGCATTGCAGGGAAAGGTGAGTTGTTAATGTACAAGTACAAACACATATCCGTGATGTTGTCAAAATGTCGACTGTCCCCATCAAATAGGCAGCTCCTCCCAAACAGCCACAATGTACACTGTCATGCAGTCTGTATGTAAACATGTACACAGCGACAACAAACATGTGAACACAATGTTAAACTTCATCTCCCCTTCACATTGCAGATTGAAAACCAACACCTCCTGCAGAGCAGGCCGAACCTCTCTTCTCTGATGACGAAGAGGACCACCACACCTACGACACCAACGCCCTCCAAGAGTTCATTGACAGCCTCCACACCCCACCTCCAGGAGCAGGGCAGCCCCGCTACATCGATGAGACCCCACCCCCTGCACAGACCACACAGCAGTCAGCACCCACCACCATGGCTGCCTCCAAGGACCCCCACAAAGAACACATGGCCTTCCAATGCCGTGTGTTGGGGTGCCAGGAGAAGCTGGCTGAAAAGGTGCAGTGGGGTTTGACCGCATGGCAGCCAAACTAGATGCTATAGGTGGGTGTCTAAGTCCCATCAGGGACCACTCACAGTCCCTAACGGACACCCATAGTCCGCTCCATGCTCTCCAACGGACCATGGCTGACATCGCTGAAGTCTTGACTCTGGACAGTTGTTCCTGTCTCAGTCAGAGTGGCCCTAACGATGGGAGTTGGGAAACATGTGAAGGATAATGGAGACCATGGAGCGGACATAGGCGGAAAGAGCGGCTGCCACGGCTGCACGCCAGAGAGAGGTAGCTGGGTTCCTCAGTGACCCCAATACCATCCTCATGGCATTGCTGCCACAAGGCCTGGCGCTGATGCATGCTGTTGCTACCACTACATCCACATCTCCGCCACCTGAAGTGTCAGGGCTACACAGTGCAGCAGAAATTCCTCCTCCGGACCCTGAGGTGTCACTGCCACACAGTGCTGGAGACAGAACACCAACACCCACACGTGAGGCACATGAAACAGCAGTGGACGAAGATGCAGATAAGCCTGCCTTCGTGGTAAGAAGGACGAAGTAGCACTTATCTCCGCCATATGGCCGGTTTCTGCTTGGTTCTGCCCTCTGCATCATCACCTTCCACTGTCCCCCGATACACTCTGCGACACTCACCTTGGACCTCGAAATGGTCTGCCATATTCTGTTTGATCGCCAAAGACACAACATTCAGATTGCGGACTGAACTCTTCCTCTTCCTTTGCACTTGTCATTACCTGAAGGACTCTGGCAGGCCCTCCACGGGCCAACATTGTAAAGTGGGGTTTGCATGGCCCTGTACTGCTCCAGCTGCAACACTCCACTGAATGTGCGCTAAACATTCATATTCACACAGATGTGTTATGTCTATGATCTTTCAAGTGTGGATGAATGTAGGGTCAATGATGCTCCCTTATGTCCATGTTGCTCATGTCGTTGGACTTGGGTCACAGGATGACACTTTGCCGAATGTGGTCAGGGTGGCGCCAACACAACAACAGAGACACACGCATTATTTACTTCCTTGTCCAGCCTAGGATGGAACCATGCCCAGAGCCCTGGGGTCATTGTCCACAGCCTTACGCTGGACTGGCATACGCCAGGCCAGCCCACTCCACTTACAGGGGGGACAACAAAGCTACATGTCCCAGGTCTTCCCTGTAGTGATCTGCTGATCATAGGTTTAGTTGTAAGCATGCCACAGCCACCCCCTCATGGCTGGTTTACACCCACAAATGAAGAGGGTTGGAAGCGCACTCCCTATTCTAATTAATCACAACAGGTCAAACAGATTTGAAAATAATTTTGGCAATGGTGCCACAGCGTAGCACTTGCTGTCTATCAAGTGCTGAATAACATGAAATAAAGAGAACTACCAAGGAAGGGAGGATACGCTGCGCACTGTGCATGTATAGTCTGTGAGGACTCTCTACTCAAATCATAAAAATAATACAATACGCATTACATATGCAACAAACGTTTCATCAGTTATTCCTTTGAATATTTAATGTCAGATAACTCTTCAATTATTTTAACAATTGCTTAATACATGCTGATATGTCATTTTGCTGAAGCAAAACATAAATCTCTGGTCCATTGAAATCATGAAACCCATTGATTGCTGCTAAACAGTAAAATACATTCTTCCATCAATGAAAATAATAGCGTAACATTTTATGCAATGCCTGATGCATTTTGGGACAGTGACGTTCCTTCCTCAGGTGCAATCTGTAAAAACAAAAAAACGACTGTTCAAGGTTAACAGTAAAAATACTGACAACGTACAACTAAATGCTTAATGCTGTAAATGGTGACCAATCCTTCGGCGGCTCATAACATGCTATTGTGTCCAAATCACCAGTTGTATTATTGCGTGTACTATATAATCCACAGTGTGCTGAGTGATGTTCGCTCTCCCTCTCTTTCTGTCTTCCTCTCTCTCTCTCTCATTCCCTCTCTTTCTCTCTCTGTATCTCTCGCTCTCTCTTTCGCTCCCTCTCTGCCTTTGATGAGCGCATGTCACACCTTCATATCTGGATTTTTGTCTTGCAGGCTGTGACCTACAGATTGTCCCAAGGAGACCCGCCATGAGTCTTCAAAATTGCAGTTTATTTGAATTAAATGTTTTGTTTGGTAATTCAAAGGTGAATGTGTGATTCTTCTTTTTGTGACAACACATGCATGTTACTTGTATTTGTGCGACATCAGGAGAATTGTTTTGTTTATGGTTTTGTGAAGTTGATGAAACATATCTTTGTCCGGGGGGGTGGGTCCTGGTGGTGGTGGTGGAGGGTTTTGTGGCCCTCTTGGGTGTCCGAGCTGCATGATTGTTGGCTCCGTGGCATCAGTTGTTCTATAGGTGTGGCTCTGGGCTGGGCTCCCTTTTCTGGTGCAGGTTGTCGTCCGACTTTACACCAGGTCAGAGCAGGTGTTACATTTCTGCTGCTAAAGCGCCTTATCACCCTTTTTTGGGTTCTTATCCCCGATCTGGCTGGTCATTGTGAATTTTGCAGAGTGGTGTTGTCGTGGCTGTTTGCATGGGAATGCCTACTCTGCATCTCATTAGCGATAGTTGCCGGGGTAATCTGTGACGATGTTTTTTGTGGATGCTATCACAGGTAAACTGGTGATATGGGCTGTTAGCACCAGCTTGTGAATGGAGCGATAAATTTATCGCCACTGTGGCTGCGATAAAGTGCTGATAACTCGGCGATAAGTCCTTGAGAATATGCCCCATTATTTCCCTCTATATTTCTCCAAGATTACATACCTCCAATCTCGCTGACCTAGGTTCATACATCATTAGTTTGCCACAGGGGGAACTACTTATTGGTGGCAACTTTTACGCTGCCATTAATGGAGATAAAGGTCGCTGGCCAGCCAGACAGTATGATGCCTCAGGAAAGGCCTTATCTGAGTTCTTGTCGGCCATGGGCCTTTTTGATGTGTGGCGAATGTGCCACCCCCTATCCTGTCAGTATACCTTCCACCCAAGGGGCCATGGAATTTTATCCCATATAGATTATATGTTTGGTGTGGCGGGACTACTCTCGCTGTTCGGTGATGTAGTCCACCTCCCCAGAGGCATTTCCGTTCATTCGCCACTTAGTGAAATCTATGGGGGAGCAACAGTACTTGAGAGCAGCCGGATGACGATTAACCCCTGGTACCTACAAGTGCCACTGATTAGAGCAGGCTTAACGAAAGCAACAACAAACTACTTTGCAGAAAATAAGGAGTCGGTGGACTCAGCCCAAACATTATGGTAGGTCTACTAGGTCGTTATCAGGGGCCCAGGAATCTCCTTACTATCTGGCCACAAAACGGAAAGGCAGAAACAGCTGATGGAGATTGAAGAAGAAATCTAGAAGCTAGAATCAGAGATGCAGCAGTGGGTCTCCCCAGACATACAACATGGGTTACAAATGAGGCAGGGAGTGTACAGAGATATTGCCAAAGAGGCAGCTAAAATGCAGAACCGCAAATCTCAACATTGAATTCATGAGGTGGGAAATAGAGCGGGTACATTGCTGGCATGGCTAGAAAAGAAGGAAACTGCCTCCATATGGGTTTGGGAGATCACTGTCATACCACTTAGATGTGGGCAAGAAATAGCAGACGCCTTTGCAGCATATCATGAACAATTGTATACCCCATCGCTATTGACCTCTCATGCCGATGCCCATGAACTATTGTCTACCCTGGATCTGCCGTCCCTCGGGACAGAGTACAGGGAGATCCTAGAATTAGACCTGACTAAGAGTGAAATAGTGCAAGCAATAGGGGCTTTGAGAACCGGTAAAGCATTGGGCCCAAACGGCCTACTGATTGAATTATATGAACTAAATGTGTCTAAAACTGCCCTCTACCTATTGCGAATGTACCAAGAAAGCGTTAAAAAGGGAAAACTGCCTGGTGAACGGTCGGCTGATATAGTCGTAATACACAAAACTGGAAAACTGCCAGAAATGTGTGCATCCTACAGACCGATATCTCTGCTGAATGCAGAAGTTAAGATCTTTTTTAAAAAAAAATTTTTTTTATTGTGTAAGACATTTATTATACACAAAGAAAAGTTACACTGCGTCATGCCAACAACCCGGAGGCAGGCCGCGATGCTTACAGATGGTATTCAATGGCGGGTATATTTCAAGGAATCTTGCAGCATAACGGGCAATGCATCATCAGGAGATGCCTGTAAACAGTCTAAGGTATGCAGACATACAGTGCAACAACAACAAGGCAAATAGTCTTACATTTTTTAGGGTGCCGCAGACAGGCAATATCACCCAAACACATGACGTCGCCCCATCAGATTGACGAGCGCGACAGCCGTGGCTCAGTTAAACATCAGCTCAGCATAGACTCGTCCGCGGACACCTTTTCTCCCAAACCCCCACAACAACCCGAGGGAAACAACAAACCTGGTGCATAGCGGAAGCAGAAACACATATCACATCAGGCAGATGCAGGGCTGTGAGTACTAGGGTCAGGCAGCTTAATAAGGATGTCAACATGTAACAGGGGCAGTGGCGGGAGTATCCCATGTATCCCCCGCAGGGCGGGCGGGGGGGGACAGGCAGGACGGTGGGTCGCGCGATCAATGAAGGGGACATATTGCTAGGTCGGGTGAGCACTTGGTAGATACCAGCAAGGGCAGGAGTAGGGCGTTCCACAGCCCCGAGGCACATCCGCCCAGGCAGTAAGTAATCCACTGGAGAAAGGGTGTACACGGTGGAAGGCCCTCAACCCATGTCATCAGAAACGCCCACGTCAGGGGAGTCCTCGGAGGTAGCAGATCCCGCCCGCTCCCTGGCCCACTGAAGGAACGGCTCCCAAATGTCTTTAGGTCTGGAAGCGGTGGGCATTGACTCCCAGTAATGCGTGAGCTGCGTCTGGCCATAAGTCACGTCCTTAATCCACGCCATAAACGCAGGCAAGGTCCTGCGGCCCCAGTTTATCGCCACCTGGCGTTTTGCGTAAAGGAGCAGTAACGCGTGCAGTTTCCGGTCACCAGGCTCGGTGTCTCTTACATAACCCAACAGGCCCTTGAGCGGAGTAGGCTCGTCAGTCCTGTGTAGAATTTGGTTAATGGCCGTGAAGATGGCCGACCAGTACTCATTTAATTTAGGGCAGTCCCATGCCACATGCAGGAAGGACGCATCCGCCCCACCACATTTCCAGCACGATGCATCCGTCCGGATGCCCATGCGATGTAGCAGTATCGGCGTGCGGTAGTACCGGTGCAGGAACTTAAAATGGACCAGTCTTAACCTATAATTTGGAGACAGTGCCGTGAGTTGTGCACAGCAGTAGTCCCACATGTCATCAGTGAGGGGGTCGTCCAGGTCTGCAGACCAAGCTTGTCTGGCCGCAGGCACAGTGATCGGGGCTTGCTCTTGCATACAATTGTACAGTCTAGAGACCAGTTTCGTGTGGGACGGTCTTGACAGTAGATTTTGGAGTGCATCGAGTTGTGGCGGCTCCTCTGGGAACTGGGGCCACAGCTTCTTACATGACTCCCGGAGGGAGTGGTGTAACAGTGCGTCCGAGAAGGAGTCAGATTGGCCGTCTTCGCGCGCTCCCAACTCAGCGAACGTCCCATCGGGATAGAGATCAGCAAAGGTTGTTACGCGTTTCCCGCGGATCATGATGGTGTCACCCCTAGTACATAGGCAAGGCAGCATCGGGTTGCTTCGTAATGGGATTGCCGGCGCATAGAGCAGGGTAAGCTTCGCCCGGTTCCGCAACTCGCGCCAAGACCAGCGGATCATTTCCGCTGTGTCTATGTCCCTCGACGGGCGTGTAACCTTGCCATATAGCGCCACCTGAAGAGGCGACGGGGCGACAGCGGCCAGCTCCACCGCCACGTGTGGCTGGTAAGGGGTGGGGAAGGCCCAGAAATGTAGAAATTGCGCCTGCGCGCATAGCGAGTATAGCTTCAGATCAGGCGCCCCAAGGCCCCCCTGCCGTAGCGGGAGCGTGAGCAGGGCCCAAGAGGATCTCGCCTGACCCCCGGCCCACACCAGATTCAAAAGTAGTGATCTCACGCGCGCATGGAAATGAGCAGTCATGGGTAGCGGAACATTGACAAACAGATATAAAAATTTGGGGAGTACCACCATTTTCGCCAAGGCTATCCGCGCAACCAGGGAGAGAGGGAGCCTGTTCCAGATCTCTACCTTTCTCTCGAGCCAGTCAACAGCTCTCCCGAAGTTCAGGGACCATAGTTCCTGCGTGTCTCGACTCACCCAGATTCCCAGGTATTTCACCGCATCAGTTTCCCACCTCAGGGGATAGTCCGATGGAGGTTGTTTAGTGGCGTCAGTTAGGGGGAATGCAACGGACTTGGACCAATTGATAGATACTCCAGCCAGACCTTCAAAGCGCACGAATTCTCGGAGCAATGGGTTCATGTTGTCAGCAGGGTCTATAACGTAAAGAGTAACATCGTCTGCGTATAAGGAGATCAGCAGACTGCGGGAGCTGAATCCGATCCCTCTCGCCGTGTGGTGCTGACGAACTCTGGCCGCCAGCGGCTCCATGGCAATAGCGAAAAGGAGAGGAGATAGTGGGCACCCCTGCCTGGTCCCCCTTGAGATGTTAAAGGGCTCGGACACAAGACCGTTCACACTCACTCGAGCCCTGGGTGCATCATACAGTAGTTTTATAAGCGTGATGAAGTTATGGCTAAACCCCATCCTACCCAGGATTTTAAACAAGTAGGGCCACTCCAAGGAGTCAAAGGCTTTGGTGGCGTCGAGGAACACCACCGCAGCTTGAACGGAAGGGTGGAGATAGTGCAAGATGGAAAAAAGAGTTCTGAGGTTGTGGGAAGTTGCGCGGCCAGGAATAAACCCGGACTGGTCAGGGAGAGCTATAATGGGCAATAACGGTTGGAGCTTGTCTGCGATGATCTTAGCAAAGATCTTAGCGTCCACATTTATGAGGGAGAGGGGACGATAGGAGTCAAGTACCATGCCGTCTTTGTCGGGCTTCAGGAGGGTGATAATCAGGGCTTCTCGCATCGAGTCCGGGAGGGAGTTCAGTTCGAGGGCTTCAACAAACAGCGAATGCAGCCTCGGGGCCAACTCCTCCGCATATGTCTTGTAAAATGAAGTTGTCAGGCCGTCTGGGCCGGGCGCTTTGTTTGCCGGCATGCTCTTGATGACCTGAGCTATGTCCTGAACAGTAACGGGGAGGTCCATGTATTGTCTGTGGTGATCATTGAACCAAACAAGGGCAATAGAATCAAGAAAACCGTCCAGGGAATCAGGGGCGACTGTCTGTCTAGTCGTGTAGAGGGATGCATAAAAATCAGGGAAGGCTTTTAGAACTGCCTCCAGGCCCACAACCAGGGTACCCGCGCTATCGTGTATAGTGTGAATGTGGTGTGTTTGTGACCGAGGGACGATCAGCCTGGCCAAAGTTCTGCTCGGCCTGTCCCCCTCCCCGTATCTGCGGGCTTCAGCTTGTTTCCCCAGAAATTTTATTTCTCGTTGTGCCTCCTCATTAAATATGAGCAGTTTGGCTTTAAGACGGCTAGCCAGCTCCAACGTCGGGCCCTGACAGAAGGCCAGGTCCAACTCCCTCAGCTCTCGCTCCAACTGGGACAGTGAACGGCGTATGGTGTGTAGCACCCCTGCCTGTCTAGCTATACATTGGCCCCGTATCACCGCCATGAAGGCGCCCCACACAATAGCCTCTGAGGAGGCCGACCCTTCGTTATCCTCAAAGTACTTCACAATGTCCGTTCTTATTTCCTCTGTAAACACCAGGTCTGTAAGGGCATGAGGGGGTAAGCGCCAGGAAAACGCCCTAGTCGTGATGCCAGGAATCCTCAGCTCCAGTGCGCAGGGGGCGTGGTCCGATAGTGACCTAGCTTGGATATCAACACTCTCCACCCACGTCGCCACCTCAGGTGATACCAGCCAAAAGTCCAGTCTTGACCAAGCAGCATGATGGCATGTGATACAAGTCCCCGTTCTATCTCCAGGATGTCTAACCCTCCACACATCAGACAGCAACCCCTCATCCATCACATCAATTATTGCCTGTCTTGCTCTAGCATGTGTGGGCCTGGCTACACCTTTTCTGTCTAGCTCATCATTCAACACAACATTAAAGTCCCCTCCGATCACAATCGAGTGACAATCTAACAGTGTAATTTGTGCCCAGACATCGCGAAAGAAGTCCGGGTCATCCACGTTCGGACCATATATAGCAGCCAGAACCAGCGGCTTACCCTGTAATGTTCCATGCAAAATGACATAGCGGCCCTCCTTATCAAGCACACACTTGTGTTCCTTCCAATCCAGCCCCCTACGCACAAGGACAGCCACTCCCCTAGCATAATTAGAATAAATGGCAGAGTACACCTGTGACCATCTAGAGTGCCTCAGTCTGGGCGACGGAGTCGCGTTTATGTGAGTTTCCTGCAAGAAACATATGTCCACATTGTGTCTGGCCAGTGTACCGTGCATCAACCTAGCTTTTTTGTAGTCCCCAAGGCCTCGAATGTTCCAGGTCCACAGCTTAACCCCCCCCATGCCAGCAACTCAGCCGAAGTATCTGGACTCCCACCACCCGCACCCCCAACGTCGTATGAAAGCCCGCACACCACACACACAACAGCTCTCTGCGTAATATATGAGCAAAATTGTATTCCATTTCGCACCAGTTCAAAACAAGAAACCAAACACCCAACCATCCCCTCCACCCCCCACCCATGCCAACCCCCCAATCAGGTTGCGATAAAACCCTTTTCGTGCTAAGACCAGCACTACAGTTAAATAGAAACAAGAACAACGGGAGGTACCCCATGGGGGCGAGGTGCTCCCGGCTTACACCCCCGAATACTCGGGGTGGCTGCACAGTCAAGGATCTTCGCAGCACTCGAGAGGTAGCCTGTCTCATGAAGGTGCTATAAACAGAGCACTATATGAAATAGCAGCGACACAGACCTGGGTCTCCACTCAATGTCCAGATCGTTCCCCAGGTAGGGCAAACAGGCCAGGCCACTGGCAGCGAATTCCTCCGGCACCCAACTCACGTGAAACAGCCAGGGCCGCCCATATAGGCAACAAAGAGGGGGCCGCCCGGCCAGCTAGTTTCGATGCAGTCAATCATTGTCGCTCATCTGGCCTGCGCCCTCCTCCAGTCTAGGCGACTTGCGGCGAGCACCAGGGCCACAAACGTGCTTGGCGAACTTCAGAGCAGATTTTGCGTCCGTGAAGAAGTGCGCGGCCTGCTCGTGTAGTACTTTCAATTTGGCCGGGTATAATAAGGAGTGCGGAACTCCGGCTTGCATCAGTAGTTTCTTGGCCGGCATAAACTCCTTCCTGGCCGCCTGGACAAGAGGAGTGAAATCAGGGTAGAATGAGAGATGGTTGCCTTTGTGGGTGATCTTGCCTTTCTCCCGGGCCAGCCTCAGAATGCGGTCCCGATCCTGATAATTTAGCAGTTTGGCCAGAATGGACCGAGGAGGGGCGCCCGTCGGTGGCTTCTTGCCCAGGGTCCTATGTGCCCTCTCAACCGTGAACACCTGGGAGAGGTCGGGGTCAAATAGCTCGTGTAGGAGATCAGTTACAAATACCTCCATCCTCCCAGTGTTGTCCGTCTCCGGAATGCCAGTGATCCGAATGTTGGATCTACGGGACCGAGCCTCCAAATCATCTGTCTTGGCACGCATGTATTCCAGTTCGCGCTCAATGTTAGTGATATGTTGCTTAGTTTGTTGTTGGAACTCGCTGCATTCCGATTGCCTGTTCTCCAGGCAGTCTAAACGCTTCTCATGCGTATCCACCTTGGACTTTACCGCCTCCAGCTGCGCGGACATGGCATCCAATTTTGAGTCAATACTCTTGAGGCTAGATCGGACCTCCATTATTAAGGCGCCAAAATCAATGTCAGGTGTAGGACTGTTGGAAGGGGGCGACGCGGCCCCCTGGTCCGCCGGAGACTGTTTGGCCTTCTGTTTTTGCTCGAAAGTGAGCTTGGGTTGCTTCGCATCTCTATTGCCTCCCATCATGGACTCGCAGATTTACCCCCTTGTTTGGCGCGCTTTTCACCCCCTCCTGCGCTCCGCGAAGCCCGCCACCAAGGACAGCCCGGCCCAAAGCAAGTTGTGTCAAAGGGAATCTGGGGGGGTACGCTAGTGTTCAGTTCCAGCGATCTCAAGCAGCATGTCCCAGTGAATGTTTCAGCTCGAGCCAGTGACGCTCAGGACTGGGGCAGATGGCAAATCCCACACCGAGAGTCACAAACAAAGCGCCCCGTCCAATCCAGGCTCGCTTCCCCCCAGTCTTCCCTGCAGCTTGTCGCAGGTTGTACTCACCAGGGGCGCGGCGCCTCCCCGCGTGGCCAGCAAGTCTCAGCGGTACAGGGATTCCTCAAGCAGGATCTAGTCCCTTACCGACCCTGTCGAGTGTCCGGGCGGCGGCGCCCCGCACCGCGCCGCTACACCAAGATGGCGGACGCACCACCAGGTCAGCGCCGACCCGTCGCAGGAGGCGCCACTCAGGTCTGAATTTGCTCCACACTCACTCTGCAGGGCTCGGCCTCCGCCTCCTCAGTCCAGCAATCCTCAGCGGAGTTCTAGCAAGTGGCGCGGGGGTTCGTTCAGTGCGCTCGCAATCCAGCCATACAGGCCCGATAATCCTCGGGGTCCGGTGAGCAGCAGCCGCCGCCCTGGGCTCCACGGCAGTGGGCGGGTGCGGGCAGTCGGGTCCTCGGCGCCAGATCTCTTGCGCCAGGCGCCCGTTTTCTCCAGAAGTGCGATCGAGTGTGCCTCAGGTCATTTAACGCTCAGTCATCCGTGAGTCAGGGTCTCTCGGTAGCGTTAGACAGGATTATGGTAGGATTTTCAGTGTGCAGCCGGCAGAGCTCGCTCACAGAGCGGCCATTTCGCTGCTCGGTCAGCCACGCCCCCCAGAAGTTAAGATCTTAGCAAAAATCCTAGTGGCACACTTGGTTCCATTACTGCAGACGTTGGTCCGTCCTGATCAATCAGGATTTATGCCAGGAGGAAATACCACCCTAATTCTTTGGCACCTTCATGGTGTGTTTGGAAGAGCTAACACTATCAGGGAAGAAGCAAGCGTAATGTCCCCAGATGTTAAAATGGCATTTGATATGATAGAATGTCGCTTTTTATTTGCGGGTTTAGAGAAATTTGTGCGTGAGGACGTTTTTTGGGCATTGGTTAGACTTCTATAGTCGGAGCCCCTAGCAAAGGTCATAGACAATGGAGGTAGATCTAAAGCCTTCCACTTACATAGAGGGACGAGTTAAGATTGTCCCCTCTCCCCATTGATCTTTGCCCTAGTCTTGGAGGCATTGGCGGTGTGGATAAGAGGCGACCAGCTGACCAGGGGATTAAAATGGATGGAAGACTGGGAGGATAGAATATCCCTCTATGCTGATGACATTCTCCTTTATCTGGCAAGCCCCTATTCTTCTCCACATAGGGTGCTGCATATTTTTACTTTATTTAAAAAATACTCCGGATATACAATAAATTGGGACAAGTCGGTTCAGTATGTTATCTGGGGACCACACCCTCGGCTTCTCAGATCCTGTACGATGCAAATTACTACGGAGGGATTTCGAAACTTGGGGGTCTATGTTACCAAAGACCTGGTGGTCTTCTATGACCGCAATCTGGACCCACCTTTGCGGCAGTTGCGGGAAGAAGTAAGGTACTGGAGGACCATGCCCTTGTCATTATTGGGTAAAGCTTCTCTATATAAAATTATGCCACTCCCCCGCTTTGTTTATATTCCACAAAATACACCGTATTTGGTACCTCCAAGATACTTTTGCGCTGTTGAGGCAGAGATACAGATGTTTCTCTGGGACGGGAGAACCCCGCAAATAGCACAAAATAAGCTGATCAACGGCTGGTATGACGGTGTGACCGCCCTCCCGGCACTCCAATACTACTATTAGGCAGTACAGTTAATAGTGGTTAATCAATGGGTTCCTCTGGAGCAGACTGAACCTGCGTATAGACTGGATAGGCACAACATGAGACCAGGAGGTTTCCTCAGGGCCCTCTATGGCGGGAGACAAAACTCACCGGCATACAACTCAACATTGACAACGATTAAAATCTGGCATATACTGTTAGCATCTTTGGGATTGAAAGGCAGCATTACTGTACCCACACGGCAGTGGGATTCACTACGATTGGGACTCTTGGTGCATCAACTAGGCTTTGGTAAATTGGATTGTGTAGGACTCCTCAGGGTGGGAGACCTGTGGGTGGGAAGGAAGATTAAGCTCTTTGCAGACCTCCTGAGGGAATATGAGTTATCCTCAATGGACATTTTCCATTACCTTTAGATAAGACATGCATTATCAAGAGCAATCTCAATTGGTACAGTTCTCCCGGACTCCTCCCCATTGGAGGACTACTTGATGACTACCTTAAAGTAAGCCAGTATCATTGACATACCGGAAATTGCTTTACAATTCACCCGCTACCTTAGAGAAAGTCCGGGCAAAGTGAGAGGAGAATGTGGGAACCCTAACCGATGAAGAGTGGCAGGAGGCGCTTGCATCCCCCCGGGAAGTAGCCATACACTCTTGATTCAAATTTGAACAAATTTGCACCGAACATATTACACTAGCATCACACTGGTTAAAATGGCTAAAACTGAATCAACACAATGTCTGAGACATTGTGGACAGACAGGTACGTTCCTACACTTATGGTGAGACTGCCCGAGAATACTATAATGTTGGGAAAAGATTACTACATGTATGCTTATTGTGTGAGGAGGACAGATGGAGATGTTGCCCCAGTGGTGTTTATTAAACATCTGGGAGAAAACAGACCTAGCAGCGGAAGAAAGAACCTGGGTCACACAAGGCTTTACAGTGGTTAAGCACAATATTGCGAGGACATAGAGGGCAGATTCTGCACCTGCACTTGGAGATTGAAAACCCTACATGGATTGGTGTATGAAGACTGAGAGGGTGGTATATGAAGGCAGTGGTTGCCCACAACAATGGACAAAAATATGGGGGAAAGGAATACAGTTGGGGGCTGCTCTGTCGCCAGTCAATACCAATTCCTCACTTGAAGAGGATTAAGAGCACAAAACAGTGAGAATAAGTAACAGATCAATAGGAAGGGAGGTGAATTATACGATATGCGGCCAATGCTAACAGATCTGTTGAATAAATGTTGTGCTACCTATTAACATGTACTAATTGATTACTTGATTTTGTATTTTGTATATGGCCTGATTTGTCGTAAATGACACAACAAAAAGATTAATAAAAAATAAAAAGTCCAATCTATTAAGATTGGCATATTGAGCTTTTCATCCTTGAAGCAGGCGCTAAATTAGAGAAGTGTTTTTATTTCTCTAAACATTCACACTTTGTATGTGTGCTGCACTGTACAGCAGACATCTAATTTGTGTCTATGCATAGGATTTTGAACTGAAAGCGCATGCTTCTAGTACAAATCCTAAGCTAGACATTGCACGCTCACCCCTTTGCGCCATGGTGCAGCGGTTATGCATGACACTAGGCAGCTTGTTTGTGCACCAGTTCAAGGAATGACAGCAGCAGCATGCAATTTTTAATAAATATGGCTCTGCACTGCATTTTTCCCCTTGTGTGGTGCCTGAACATTGGCTACTGCTCTGCTTTGTGCAAATAAATTGTTTGCCCCATAGTAAAAAAACAATTAGAGGGAAAAACTGTTTGGAATGTATACATGTGACACATTCACAAGGCAGGGCATGAGAAGGATTAAAAAAGGCCAAGGTACAAGAAAAAAGAATCACGTGCAAGGGAGCTAATGTGGAATGTGAAGGACTACAATAGCTTCAGAAAGTTGGGTCCTTGGTGGGTCTGATAAGTAGCTTAAATGTGAATCCAAAGTCATTCATCTGTTTTGCACTTGGATGTTTCAGAGGCTCCCTCTTGATGTACGGTATTGCCAAAGCTTTACCTTATTGTTGGACTAATCTCAAAGCTGTACAAACTTAGGCTACAGGTTTTTGAGTTTTAAAAGGAGTCTTTAAGGATTAGTGATGACTTCTTTTGATTTGTTTATCTCCAGGTACACTGCATTCTAGGGGACAATCAGCAATGCTACCTTGGTTTGAGGCAGCTTTAAAGCTGCATTATTTTCTCATGCTAGGCTCCTGAAGCCCTGCATGAAGATAGCACAGTACTCTTTTTAGATGGCCACTCATCTCATTCCATTCCAACTCATCTCATTCTAACATATGTTTTCAAATGATTTTGACTCTGTCAGGAAAGCTGAAGCTAGAGGACCAGCAGCAATTTCAGAACACACTTTGCAGTTCCTCCTAGTCCCAGATGTCTGATTTAATGTTGACAGTTTAGCATCAGTGACCACCATGTGTGAGGCTAGGGTCTGAAAAAAGTCAATACAATCCTCCAATCTTTCTCACTGAAGTGAAAGAACCCAACATTTGCTGTTGCTTTCAAAGTGATGTATAAATCACCCAAAACCTTGGAGTGAATAATTGTCTTTTATTGCTCTTAAACTACAGGGTTAAGGTTGGATTTTCTTGACCTTGATATGGGGTTTCCTTAGCTGGATTCATAATCAATCAGTCAATCAGGAGTTAGTAAAGCATGGCTACTCACCTATGAGGGTCTCAAGGAGTTGAACTGAAAGTTAATTAACTTGAGCCTCTGCCAGCTTTCAGCCTGTGCTCAGTTTGACTAGGTGTTAAATGGCTTCCATGAGCAAACAGTAGGCTGTCTGAATGGCAGAGTTGATTCCTCTGAACTCCACAGAATATCCATGTCAAATCCTGCTCGACGGGTTTGATGAGCCACCTGTACCACCTGGGGCATTCTTGAAAGGGAGAGAACAGGATGTCAAGTCAATTCTTGTGGATCCCGTCTGGTTGAAGAAGCACCCTGCTTTTGTCATCCTTGACTTCTGTCTCTTGGATTTATGTGGGTACAGTGCCTGCTTCAAACTGGATTTTAGTGTTCGATGTGTGAAGACACTAGAATTATCATAGTATACTCCACACGCTCACTTCCAGCACCCAAGTTGAGCGTTATTTAAGACTTTTACCATCTTGGTTTTGCCCTGACCCACTGCATTTTTGGCCTCTTTGTAGTACGGTAGTCAGGAGCTGCTGCAAAAGTAGGGAGATCAGCACATGGGAAATTTTACCCCATTGGTTAGGAATGGGCAAGGAATTACCCCATCCAGTAGCTTGTGTCAGGCATAACTCTGAAATCTCTAGGCACCCATTTCAGAACCCTTTCTGGACCTGCGAAAGATCAGCAGAGGATTGGACCTGCTGTCTGTGACGTGAGAGGACCTCGGACTGACTGGATTTACTCCCTCTTGTATCAAGGACAAAGAAGTGAACTCCGAGTGGACTCAGTTGGCTGATCTCCCGTGTGGCCAAAGGCATCGAGCTGCAAGAGGCCTTTTCTTGGAAGTACCCAGCTGACCAGAGCAAACTTTACCTGGCCTGGACCCTGAAGTTGGCCTGTGGCTGAAACCCTGTGAGTCTTTAAATGACTCCCCTGAAATTCTTGGGGGCTTTAGAAGAGTACTCCTGTGGTTGCTAGGCATTTAAAAGACTAAGGGCCTCATTTATAAAGGGATTGGTGCAGGGCAGTACCGCAATTCTTCTTGCTGCGCTATTCTGCCCTACCCCAATGTGAAAGGGCATCAATGCACCGTATTTATGAAATACGGTGCATTCCTGTCCTTTCCCCCTTTGCTGCCTAGTGCCAACGTAGGCACACTTGCACCATGATGCAAAGGTGCTTCGTGGCAGGCAGGATTGATTTGTGCAGGAAGGGGTACCTTCCTGCACAAAAACAATCCAGAGAGGTGTTTTCCTCGGATCTATGACATAATATCGACAGACAGAATATAGACATACAAAAATATCGAAGCAAAAATATCGACATCAAAAATATCGAAGTTCTATCTACATAAAGGTAAGTAAAAAATATCGGAAAAAAATATCGTAGTACAAAAATATCGAAGTAAATATCGTTTTTTTAAATGTATTAATAATAATGTAAAAATAATATAAAAATACATATAATTTAACAAATTATAGATATAAACATTAAAACATATATAAAAAATAATAACTAATACATATACATTCAAAATAAATTCAAAACTCCACATATAAATTAATATATATACCTATTCTACATATTGCATCAGAAGTGAAAACGTTGGATAGCGTAGCGAAAAAAATGACTATTCCCACTCCAGAGGGTGCAACAGTAGGGAAAGCGCTGGATAGTGTAGGGGTAAAAATTACTATTCCCACACCAGAGGGTGCAATAGTAGGGAAAGCGTTGGATAGCGTAGGGGAAAAAATTACTATACCCACTCCAAAGGGTGCAACAGTAGGGAAAGCATTGGATAGCGTAGGGGTAAAAATGACTATTCCCACTCCAGAGGGTGCAACAGTAGGGAAAGCGCTGGATAGCGTAGGGGTAAAAATTACTATTCCCACTCCATAGGGTGCAACAGTAGTGAAAGCGTTGGATAGCGTAGCGGAAAAAATTACTATTCGCACTCCAAAGGGTGCAACAGTCGGGAAAGCGTTGGATAGCGTAGGGGTAAAAATTACTATTCCCACTCCAGAGGGTGCAACAGTAGGGAAAGCGTTGGATAGCGTAGGGGAAAAAAATACTATTCCCACTCCAAAGGGTGCAAAGGTAGGGAAAGCGTTGGATAGCGTAGGGGTAAAAAGTACTATTCCCACTCCAGAGGGTGCAACGGTAGGGAAAGCGTTGGATAGCGTAGGGGTAAAAATTACTATTCCCACTCCAAAGGGTGCAACAGTAGGGAAAGCGTTGGATTGCGTAGGGGTAATAATTACTATTCCCACTCCAGAGGGTGCAACAGTAGGGAAAGCGTTGGATATCATAGGGGTAAAAATTACTATTCCCACTCCAGAGGGTGCAATAGTAGCAAAAGCGCAGGATAGCATAAGTGTTATATTAACAAACTTATCAATTAGATATTTTTTTTAACAAAATAAAAGATATAATATTTTATTTACAAAAATATATTACTTAATACCAAATATGTATAATTAATATTTACTTAAATAACAAAAAATTACTTCCCACGCTACTCCCCCTTTAACACACAAAACACTAAACATAAAAAAACCACAATTAATATAAATATCAATTAATCAATTATTAACACTTAATATTATTAAATTGATGTAATTATAAATTAACTAATTGACAAATTTTAATGACCAATTAATAATTAACAATTAATAATTAATAAACCAGATATTTACAAGAATAAACAAAACTTATTAATACATTATTTATAATTAATATTATACAATATTTAAAAAAACTAATTACCAATTAATTAATTAACAATTAATTAATAATAAATATCAATAAATAAATACAATTTCTTTAATTAATTTAATTTAATTATTTCACACCCAATTCCCCTATAAACACACAACCCACTACACCTAAATAAATTGCATAAAAAATGTAATTATCATTTAATCACTTAATAATAATTAGTTACCAATTAATTATTAATTAACAATAGCAAAAAAAAATATTACTACATTAACTCTAATTAAATTAATTAACTAATTAATAATAGTTAATTACCAATTAATTATTAATTAACAATTCATTATTAATCAAAAATATTTTTTTTAAACATAATAATTAATTAGTTATAATTAAATTACTTCCCACCCTATTCCCCTATAAACCCACAACCCGCTCGGATACTAAAATGCAAAATGTAAACAAAATTACTAATTTCTAAACATACATTAAAAACATGTTTAACAAACATATAAAATACATAATAAAATACATAACACTAAACAAAATTTCGATATTAGTAACATAAATACCTTAATATCGATATACTGTCCATCGATATTATTGCGCATCGATATTCTATACCATCGAAATTAAAACATCGATATTATTGTATATCAATATTTTAATTTCGATATTTTGTCTCCCTACCGTTTTCCTCATTCTATGTGTTCTGCAGAATGAAGCATCTGTGGAGAGAGGAAAGAATGAGGAGAAATTTAATATTTCTCCTTGTTACACCTGCCTTAGGGAGGCATTAGGTTTTGGCACTGCCCTAGGTTTATGTGATTTTATTAATCTGGGCCAGTGTTAAAATCCATGCATGTTGGGTTGGAACACATTGCAATGCCCATGGAATACCTACTTGATGAAGAGTAAGGCAACGCAGCGCTTTGCAGTGCCTTGTTTTACACCATATCTGTGAGGGAATGCAAAGCCGCGCAGGGTGGCTTTGCGTCGCCTCATAGATATGATAGAGTGGCCTGCCCCACCGGAGCATCAAGAAAGTGATGCTCCAGCTGCGCAGGCCTCATGTAAATAATGTACCTGCTTTGGGCCAAATATTGGTATTAGGGACTAGAGAACTCAACTTTTACATTTAGTAAAGGGAGGCGAGGAGTATAATGTGGATGAAAATAAGACGATACCTAGTTCTATACCTGAGAAAACTTTAATTAGCAGTAACTGCAGAGGCTTATTGTCTATTCCACAAGTAATAATATTTTTTGTGAAAAAGGCTAATAACATTTATTGTGAATCACGGTTGGCACCTACAGTACAAGGACATTAAACTAAGAAGAGATCTCTTCATGTGTTCTATTTAATTTAACCTGCTTCAGTTCATCTGTTGGCCAGTATCTAATGTTCTAGATTAAATATATATATATATATATATATATATATATATATATATATATATATATATATATATATATATATATATATATATATATATATATATGCACACAATTTTTTTTTAACAACAAGGATTTGAGTCAGTGTGTATTAATTCTTTCCAATGATTAATGCATTACTGCATAATATTTTCAACAGTGTTAGTGCATCACTACTGGAAGTATATTGATTGACCTAGCAGGCTCAACAGGGACATCTATTAGCAGCCTGCGGTATTGCATCCCTCTGGCAGAACTGAACAGGTTAAACCCCGGGACAGGAAGTCCCCGCGCAGAACCATGGTTCACACTTCCGCCACTCCTGACTCGGAAGTTAAATCGACGCTACTTTTCGGAAACAAACCACCCGGAATCGCACCATTGCTATGGGGGGAGGGCACGCTTCAAATCACCAGAAAGTTATCGGCCAGCTTGTTGGCCCAATATCTGCCCTTGAGAATTTGGGCATTTAATTAACAGAACAGTTTGTACGGTCGCAAGAAGCAGCAGAACTGGAGACCCCTCTCAAAGCTCTGCGAGCACGGACACTGGGTCATTTCTGTTCTGTCCTACGACATGAGGCAAAGTAGAAACAAACAAATGTTTCGAATTGAAAAGAAGCCTCGTAGAAAACAAAATGCTATGTGGAGGCAAATGGGTGAAGTACCGCAGGCTGTCCCAAGGTGTCCCTGCGGAGCCCTACGGGGACATCTAGTGACGGCCTGTGGAACTGCACCTTCACTGCTGGCATGGAATATAATAGTGGACACATTCATTTGCGAGCTGTCAAAGCAGTATTTTTCTTTTGTGTTATCTTTCATACATTGTAAAGGTAAGGAAAGGAAAGGAAAGGCCCAGCTCTTTGTAGAGTTTCAGGTCTGTACTCTGTCAATATATTCTGCGCTGTTCTGTTCAGACTCTTACTGTTCCGCATTTTCCCCTGTCTTTTTGTGTTTTACTGCGTGCAGGATTCAAAACTAGCTCACCACTTAATTTTGAAAATCCCGAGAAATTACCCTCTCCCCATTAGTGATGCTTCCCAGCGTGGAGAAGGAAGGGAGGGGCATATTACCAACAAGTAGCGAAAATGATCGCTAAATAGGCTTAGCGACGATTTTTTTATCGCTGCCTATCGCTGGATATGTTAACGGAGAAAACATGCTATTAGCAACGTTTTTCTCCATTGTGCTAAAATATCTAGTGATAGCGGCAAAATGCGTGAGTATCGCTGAGAATACAGCGATAGCTGAGAATACAGCGATATCCACGCATTAGCGACAAAATGCTCCTAGCCATGTTATCCACCTCCCATTGGATAACATGGCTAAGAACTGGTCTGAGCAGGCGTTCATTTTTGGCAATAGCGGGAATATTTCCATCGCTACGCCTGCCTTGCTAATAGGCGATAGCGACGTTAGCGACTGCTTTCAGTCGCTAACAGGTTGGGTATGCCCACTTTGCATGTCATTAGCAATAAATATCGCTAACATGCAAAGCGGGCCCCAAACTGCTCGCTATCGCCTAAAAGCTGTCGCTAACATCAGTTAGCGACAGCTTGCTAATAGAGCGATAGAATTATCGCCGCTTAGCAGCCGAAAATGGCCGCTAAACCGGCGATAATTGCCTATCGCCACCCTTGGTAATATGCCCCACAGTTAGGGGGCTGCTCTGTCACCTGCGAATACCAATTCCTCACTTGAAGAGGATTAAGAGCACAACACAGTGAGAATAAGTAGTCTAATTCGATCAATGGGAAGGGAGGTGAATTATACGATATACGGCCAATGCTAACAGATCTGTTGAATAAAGGTTGTGCTACCTATTAACATGTACTAATTGATTACTTGATTTTGTATTTTGTATATGGCCTGATTTGTTGTAAATGGCACAACAAAAAGATTAATTAAAAAAGTCCAATCTATTAAGATTGGCATATTGAGCTTTTCCTCCTTGAAGCAGGTGCTAAATTAGAGAAGTGTTTTTGTTTCTCTAACCATTCACATTTTGTCTGTGTGCTGCACTGTACAGCAGACATCTAATTTGTGTCTATGCATAGGATTTTGAACTGAAAGCGCATGCTTCTAGTACAAATCCTAAGCTAGACATTGCACGCTCACCCCTTTGCGCCATGGTGCAACGGTTATGCATGCCACTAGGCAGCTTGTTTGTGCACCAGTTCAAGGAATGACAGCAGCAGCATGCACTTTTTAATAAATATGGCTCTGCACTGCATTTTCCCCTTGTGTGATGCCTGAACATTGGTTACAGCTCTGCTTTGTGCAAATATATAGTTTGCCCCATAGTAAAAAACAAATTACAGGGAAAAACTGTTTGGAATGTATACATGTGACACATTCACAAGGCAGGGCATGAGAAGGATTAAAAAGGCCAAGGTACAAGAAAACAAAATCATGTGCAAAGGATCTAATGTGGAATGTGAAGGACTACAATAGCTTAAAAAAGTTGGGACCTTGGTGGGTCTGATAAGTAGCTTAAATGTGAATCCAAAGTCATTCATTTGTTTTGCACTTGGATGTTTCAGAGGCTCCGTCTTGATGTACGGTATTGCCAAAGCTTTACCTTATTGTTGGACTAATCTCAAAGCTGTACAAACTTAGGCTACAGGTTTTTGAATTTTAAAAGGAGTCTTTAAGGATTAGTGATGACTTCTTTTGATTTGTTTATCTCCAGGAACACTACGGGGCATATTACCAACCAATAGAGAGAATTTTTGTCTCTAACTTGTTTAGAGACAAAACTTATCGCCGCAAATCGTCGATTTTTATCGCAGATAAACCTTGCTATTAGCAAGGTTTATCGCAAATGCGATAAAAAACGGCCGCAATGCATGAATATCGCTGAAAAGTCAGCGATATTCATGCATTATCGAGCAAATGCTCTTAGCCATGTTATCCACCTCCCATTGGATAACATGGCTAAGAACTGCTCCTGGGCAGGTGTTAGCTTTTGGAGATATTCGCGCTTAGCGCGAATATCTCCAAAAATTGGTAATAGGAGATAGCGATGTTAGCAACTGTTTCCAGTCGCTAACATCTTGGCACGCCCACTTTGCATGTCATTAGTGATAAATATCACTGACATGCAAAGCGGGGCCCAAGATGGTCACTATCTCCTATTAGCTGTCGCTAACTGGTGTTAGCGACAGCTTGGTAATAGGGAGATAATTTTATCTCCGCTTTCTTGGCTTTTAAAGCCAAAATGCGGAGATAAAGCCCCTTGATAATATGCCCCTACATTCTAGGGGACAATCAGCAATGCTACCTTGGTTTGAGGCAGATTTAAAGCTGCATTATTTTCCTAGCTAGACTCCTGAAGCCCTGAATGAAGATAGCACAGTACTCTCTTTAGATGGCCACTCATCTAAATCCTTTCCAACTCATCTGATTCTAACGTATGTTTTCAAATGATTTTGACTCTGTCAGGAAAGCTGAAGCTAGAGGACTAGCAGCAATTTCAGAACACACTTTGCAGCTCCTCCTGGGACCAGATGTCTGATTTAATGTTGACAGTTTAGCATCAGTGACCACCATGTCTGAGGCTAGGGTCTGAAAAAAGTCAGCACAATCCTCCAATCTTTTTCACTGAAGTGAAAGAACCCAACATTTGTTGTTGCTTTCAAAGTGATGTATAAATCACCCAAAACCTTGGAGTGAATAATTGCCTTTTATTGCTCTTAAACTACAGGGTTAAGGTTGGATTTTCTTGACCTTGATATGGAGTTTGCTTAGCTGGATTTATAATCAATCAGTCAATTAGGAGTTAGTAAAGCATGACTACTCACTCATGAGGGTCTCAAGGCGTTGAACTGAAAGTTAATTAACTTGAGCCTCTGCCAGCTTTCAGCCTGTGCTCAGTTTGACTAGGTGTTAAATGGCTTCCATGAGCAAACAGTAGGCTGACCTGAATGGCAGAGTTGATTCCTCTGAACTCCACAGAATATCCATGTCAAATCCTGCTCGACAGGTTTGATGAGCTACCTGTACCACCTGGGGCTTTCTTGAAAGGGAGAGAACAGGATGCCAAGTCAATTCTTGTGGATCCCGTCTGGTTGAAGAAGAACCCTGCTTTTGTCATCCATGACTCTTGTTTCTTGGTTTTATGTGGGTACAGTGCCTTTTCAAACTGGATTTTAGTGTTCGATGTGTGAAGACACTAGAATTATCATAGTATACTCCACACACTCACTTCTAGCACCCGAGTTGAGCGTTATTTAAGACTTTTACCATCTTGGTTTTGCCCTGACACACTGCATTGTTGGCCTCTTTGTAGTACGGTAGTCAGGAGCTACTGCAAAAGTAGGTAGATCAGCACATGGGAAATTTTACCCCATTGGTTAGGAATGGGCAAGGAATTACCCCATCCACTATCTCTTAGGTCTTAAAACTGTGGGGCGCGCCCCCCTGGGGGGCGCCGCATCCCTTCAGGGGGGCGCGCACTTCACACCACACTGTTGCTTCCAGGAACAAGACGTGCATCTCAGCCCGGGCTGCTACAGCTGCTGGGGGCTCGGCTGAGAGTGTCAAGAGTCACAGGTCTTTAAAGGCCAGAGGCAGGCACGACGATTTCGGAGAGGGGGGGGCTAAGTTTTATGGTCATGGAGATGCGGGGGCACTAAAGGCTGGAAAACAACAAAGCCTTATTAACAAGTAAATGGTCTTTTAAAGACCTGTGAAGTACTGAGGTTGGCAGCTCCAAAATTGTCTGTGTGTGTGCCCGGGAAGCTGCCTCAGCCCGGGCTGACACACACACACACACACACACACACACTCACACACAACAGGTGGGGGGGAAGAGGCATGCTGAAGCCTTTTGAGCCCATGGGCGTTGTGCGCCTGGTAAAGACCATGTGGCTTAATTACAAGCCCCTTGCCCCACTTTTGCGTCACTTTCAACATGGAAAAAGTGACTCAAAAATGGCACAAGGGGCTTGTAAATCTGCCCCCATGTGCATATTTACATGCCCTTGTAAACTGATTAAAGAGGTGGTTTGTTTTCTGCTTCCAGTACTCCCTGTGCCCCCACTCTGCCTATTCCTTACATTTTACTTTTTACTGCCTTAATGTGATTATGCATTTCATGAAAGGGAATATAAAGTAGGGTTACCAAAATAAAAATGCCAGCCATGTGCTGTTTAAAGAGCCTGCAAAGGCCTTGTCTTGACACTAAATAGGGTTATAAATAAAATAGTATGTATTCCTTTGTAATGTGACTTTCAATCTTTGTTCCCTTTAATTATGTCATAGATCATTCAGGTAGCCTTAGAACACAATTAAAAATGTTTTCTATGTATTTTTGCTGTTCCAAGTGTGCACCGATCAGTGCTGAAAATAGGCTTTAGGGGACTGCTTACTTTTGTACCTTCTGGGACATCCATATAATGAGCTAGCCACCCTAATCATAAGACTGGAAGTTTATTGCAGGATGAACACAATATTTATTTCCCCCACCCTCGATCCCTGGACCTTGCCATAAAAGCAATAGTTTCTTATATCTGAAACCCTATGCCAAGCCTCAATAACATGCTGAGTAACTTCAACTGTGTCTGCGGTTGCACCCTGCATTCAGACAACTCACTCCTCATTCTCGTCCTTCACTTTCACACTCGCCCTGCACTCACTGGGATCACAATGTACTCACACTGATCTCTATGCACTCAACCCACCCTCTCACCCTGTACTCAGAGTGACCACACTGCACTTCTGCCACTCACCATGAACTTACACCGTTCTCCCTCCACTTACCCTGCGGTCACATGAGCACACCGCACACTCTGCACTCACAGTGGTCACTCTGCACTCACAAAAGTCTTGCGCTGTTAACCATGTACCTCACCCTGCAGTCACACGAGCACACTACTCACCCTGCTCATGCGACACTTCACTCACCTGTCCCTCTCATGGGTGCGATCAGTGTTAGGGCCAGCCCTAGCTGGGAGTCTTAGCCCCCCCCTGAAGTTCTGTCTAGTTGCGCCCCATGTTGCTTCCCACGTCGGAAGTACGTTTCACTGCAAGGAGTTTACAACGGTTACATCCTTCCTGAAGATTCCATTCTCTGGCAGGAAAGAGTGAAGAGCTTTTTGTATTATTTTTTTAAAGCCTTGCTCCTTTCCCCTTCGTCCCAATACTAGTGGGAACGTTGGATATTTCAAAGAGGAGTGGATTTGGCATTAATGCCATAGGTGCTGCCTTGGGTTCTGGGGACCCAGGTTCAAGTCCTGGGTTCGGCTCAACATCGTGTCGGTAAAATCACTTAATTTACCAGTGACTTACGAAAAATTAATTTGACCTTGATTAAAGTTGCTGGTGCTTGTTTGACATGTTCCAATCCCTAGAGCTGAGCCCACAAGTCAAATATAACAAATATTGTGAAGTGTGCCTCCATCTGTCCTCGCTTCTTTCGTACACCAAATTAAAAAAAATTCTTGTGCAACTATTTCTGAAGCTTTGGAAGGCGATCTTTTTTATAAACCAACTATGCTAACAAATTGACTCTTGATGCTACTAGAAAATAAAGATGTATATATCCTCTTGAATCACTTATATCACATGTGTACGATGTAAATGTCCCCTAGGCTTCTTGGAAAACTGTGGCTGGCCTCCTACTGATATGGCAACACCTGGCCATTCTCCACATAATCATGTATTTATCAATTGTGTCAGAAAGCATATTTTTGGGAATTTCTTTTTCTGATATCTTGTTTAGGGGCAAGGATGTGGCACAACAGCGGGAGCTGATGACTGTAGAGCTGGGAAACCAGGTACAATTCTTGATGTCTGCTCAACATTCTGTGATTCTGGGCAAATCACGTAATCTCCCTGTACTTACAAAAAATGAATGTGTGCTTCTGTAATGTAAAAGATGCTCCTGTAAAGCGCTCCAATACCTTTATGTCATGTTCACCCTATATGAAACTACAAAAAATATATTGCAAAATGTTGTGAGCACTCCCGTTTCCAGGCACTACTCAAGACTGGAAGTGGAGCACAACCTAAGGATGGCAGAAGCAAGAATACGTCCACCCATTGTCTCTGTGGAGAAAAACAAGCACTCCAACACCTGTGTTTTGGGAGTTTTTTTGCAGATCTATCTTAAATGTGGTATTTTATGTAAAAAATAAAGCACCAATGTAATTTATTGTGCTAATTTGTTTCTTGGAGACTTTTCATTTTAACTTTAGGATAAGCACATGCACTTCAAAAGCTTCAGTTTACTAAACACTCTTACTTTATTTAATATTATTTGCCCTATACAACCTGGGCTCTGCAGGAGGGATTGGCCATCAATGATGCAGAGTACCAGCTTCCAGAACTTTTAAGTCAGGTGGTAGTGGCGGTGGGGGGGCTTGACGCGTAAAAAGGTTTAGATGGGGGTGCTCGGCCGACTAAAGTTTGAAGACCTCTGCATTAGCTTGTGTCAGGCATAAATCTGAAATCTCTAGGCACCCATTGCAGAACCCTTTCTGGACCTGCGAAAGATCAGCAGAGGATTGGACCTGCTGTCTGTGACATGAGAGGACCTCGGACAGACTGGATTTACTCCCTCTTGTATCAAGGACAAAGAAGTGAACTCCGAGTGGACTCAGTTGGCTGATCTCCTGTGTGGCCAAAGGCATCGAGCTGCAAGAGGCCTTTCTTGGAAGTACCCAGCTGACCAGAGCAAACTTTACCTGGCCTCGACCCTGAAGTTGGCCTGTGGCTGAAACCCTGTGAGTCTCTAAATGACTCCCCTGAAATTCTTGGGGGCTTTAGAAGAGTACTCCTGTGGTTGCTAGGCATTTAAAAGACTAAGGGCCTCATTTATAAAGGAATTGGTGCAGGGCAGTACCGCAATTCTTCTTGCTGCGCTATTCTGCCCTACCCCAATGTGAAAGGGCATCAATGCACCGTATTTATGAAATACGGTGCATTCCTGTCCTTTCCCTCCTTGCTGCCTAGTGCCAACGTAGGCACACTTGCACCATGATGCAAAGGTGCTTCGTGGCAGGCAGGATTGATTTGTGCAGGAAGGAGTACCTTCCCGCACAAAAACAATCCAGAGAGGTGTTTTCTTCGGATCTATGACATAATATCGACAGACAGAATATAGACATACAAAAATATCGAAGCAAAAATATCGATATCAAAAATATCGAAGTTCTGTCTACATAGAGGTATGTACAAAAATAGTGGGAAAAAAATATCGTAGTACAAAAATATCCAAGTAAAAAATATCGTTTTTTTAAATGTATTAATAATAATGTAAAAATAATTTTAAAATACATATAATTTAACAAATTATAGATATAAACATTAAAACATATTTAAAAAATAATAACTAATACATATACATTTAAAATAAATTAAAAACTCTACATATAAATTAATATATATACTTACTCTACATATTGCATCAGTAGTGAAAGCGTTGGATAGCGTAGGGGAAAAAATTACTATTCCCACTCCAGAGGGTGCAACAGTAGGGAAAGCGCTGGATAGCATAGGGGTACAAATTACTATTCCCACTCCAGAGGGTGCAACAGTAGGGAAAGCGCTGGATAGCGTAGGGGAAAAAATTACTATTCCCACTCCAAAGGGTGCAAGAGTAGGGAAAGCGTTGGATAGCATGGGGGTAAATATTACTATTCCCACTCCTGAGGGTGCAACAGTAGGGAAAGCGCTGGATAGCGTAGGAGTAAAAATTACTATTCCCACTCCCTAGGGTTCAACAGTAGTGAAAGCGTTGGATAGCGTAGGGGAAAAAATTACTATTCCCACTCCAGAGGGTGCATCAGTAGGGAAAGCGTTGGATAGCGTAGGGGAAACAAAATACTATTACCACTCCACAGGGTGCAAGAGTAGGGAAAGCGTTGGATAGCGTAGGGGTAAAAATTACTATTCCCACTCCAGAGAGTGCAACAGTAGAGAAAGCTTTGGATAGCGTAGGGGAAAAAAATACTGGGGCATATTGCCAAGAATAAGCGATAATTATCGCTAAGCTTGGTTAGAGGCAATCATTTTATCGCCGGGCTTCGCCTATTTTTATCGCTTAGAAACCTTGCAATTATCAAGGTTTATCTCCTAAGCGATAAAAATCACCCAAAATGCATAATTATCGCTGTAAAGTCCGCGATATTCATGCATTACCGAGCAAATGCTCTTAGCCATGTTATCCACCTACCATGGGATAACATGGCTAAGAACTGCTCTGGGCAGGCGTTAGCTTTTGGAGATAATCGCGCTTAGCGCGATTATTTCCAAAAGTAGGTAATAGGCGATAGCGATGTTAGCGACTGTTTCCAGTCACTAACATCTTGGCACGCCCACTTTGCATGTCATTAGCGATAAATATCGCTGGCATGCAAAGTGGGCCCCAAGATGATCGCTATCTCCTACTAGCTGTCGCTAACTGGTGTTAGCGACAGCTAGGTAATAGGGCGATAAAATTATCGCAGCTTTAGCAGGAAAAATTCCCGCTAAAGCGACGATAAGACCCTTGGTAATATGCCCCACTATTCCCGCTCCAAAGGGTGCAAGAGTAGGGAAAGCGTTGGATAGCGTAAGGGTAAAAATTACTATTCCCACTCCAGAGGGTGCAATGGTAGGGAGAGCGTTGGATAGCGTATGGTTAAAAATTACTATTCCCACTCCAAAGGGTGCAACAGTAGGGAAAGCGTTGGATAGCGTAGGGGAAAAAATACTATTCCCACTCCAAAGGGTGCAAGAGTAGGGAAAGCGTTGGATAGCGTAGGGGTAAAAATTACTATTCCCACTCCAGAGGGTGCAACGGTAGGGAAAGCGTTGGATAGCGTAGGGGTAAAAATTACTATTGCCACTCCAGAGGGTGCAACAGTAGGGAAATCGTTGGATATCGTAGGGGTAAAAATTACTATTCCCACTCCAGAGGGTGCAATAGTAGCAAAAGCGCAGGATAGCATAAGCGTTATATTAACAAACTTATCAATTAGATATCTGTTTTTTAACAAAATAAAAGATGTCATATTTTATTTACAAAAATATATTACTTAATACCAAATATTTATAATTAATATTTACTTAAATAACAAAAAATTACTTCCCACGCTACTCCCCCTTTAACACACAACACACTAAACATAAAAAAAACACAATATAAATATCAATTAATCAATTAATAACACTTAATATTATTAAATTGATGTAATTATAAATTAACTAATTGACAAATATTAATTACCAATTAATAATTAATTACCAATTAATAATTAATTAACCAGATATTTACAAGAATAAACAAAACTTATTAATACATTATTTATAATTAATATTATACAATATTTTAACAAACGAATTACCAAGTAATTAATTAACAATTAATTAATAATAAATATCAATTAATAAATGCAATTTCTTTAATTAATTTAATTTAATTATTTCACACCCTATTCCCCTATAAACACACAACCCACTACACCTAAATAAATCACATAAAAAATGTAATTATCATTTAATCACTTAATAATAATTAATTACCAATTAATTATTAATTAACAATAGCAAAAAATAAAAAAATATCACTACATTAACTCTAATTAATTTAATTAACTAATTAATAATAGTTAATTACCAATTAGTTATTAATTAACAATTCATTATTAATCAAAAATATTTTAAAAAACATAATAATTAATTAATTATAATTAAATTACTTCCCACCCTATTCCCCTATAAACCCAAAACCCGCTCTGATACTAAAACGCAAAATGTAAACAAAATTACAAATTTCTAAACATACATTAAAAACATGTTTAACAAATATATAAAATACATAATAAAATACATAACACTAAACAAAATTTCGATATTAGTAACATAAATACCTTAAAATCGATATACTGTCCATCGATATTATTGCACATCGATATTCTGTACCATCGAAATTAAAACATCGATATTATTGTATATCGATATTTTAATTTCGATATTTTGTCTCCCTACCGTTTTCCTCATTCTATGTGTTCTGCAGAATGAAGCATCTGTGGAAAGAGGAAAGAATGAGGAGAAATTTAATATTTCTCCTTGTTACACCTGCCTTAGGGAGGCATTAGGTTTTGGCACTGCCCTAGGTTTATGTTATTTTATTAATCTGGGCCAGTGTAAACATCCATGCATGTTGCGTGGGAACACATTGCAATGCCCATGGAATACCTACTTGATGAAGAGTAAGGCAACGCAGCGCTTTGCAGTGCCTTGTTTTACACCACATCTGTGAGGGAATGCAAAGCCGCGCAGGGTGGCTTTGCGTCGCCTCATAGATATGATAGAGTGGCCTGCCCCACCGGAGCATCAAGAAAGTGATGCTCCAGCTGCCCAGGCCTCATGTAAATAATGTACCTGCTTTGGGCCAAATATTGGTATTAGGGACTAGAGAACTCAACTTTTACATTTAGTAAAGGGAGGCGAGGAGTATAATGTGGATGAAAATAAGACGATACCTAGTTCTATACCTGAGAAAACTTTAATTAGCAGTAACTGCAGAGGCTTTTTGTCTATTCCACAAGTAATAATATTTTTTGTAAAAAAGGCTAATAACATTTATTGTGAATCACGGTTGGCACCTACAGTACAAGGACATTAAACTAAGAAGAGATCTCTTTATTTAATTTAACCTGCTTCAGTTCATCTGTTGGCCAGTATCTAATGTTCTAGATTAAATATATATATATATATATATATGCACACGATTTTTTTTTTAAGAACAAGGATTTGAGTCAGTGTGTATTAATTCTTACCAATGATTAAACAGTGTTAGTGCATCACTACTGGAAGTATATTGATTGACCTAGCAGGCTCAACAGGGACATCTATTAGCAGCCTGCGGTACTGCATCCCTCTGGCAGAACTGAACTGGTTAAACCCCGGGACAGGAAGTCCCCGCGCAGAACCATGGTTCACACTTCCGCCACTCCTGACTCGGAAGTTAAATCGACGCCACTTTTCGGAAACAAACCACCCGGAACTGCACCATTGCTATGGGGGGAGGGCACGCTTCAAATCACCAGAAAGGTATCGGCCAGCTTGTTGGCCCAATATCTGCCCTTGAGAATTTGGACATTTAATTAACAGAACAGTTTGTACGGTCGCAAGAAGCAGCAGAACTGGAGACCCCTCTCAAAGCTCTGCGAGCACGGACACTGGGTCATTTCTGTTCTGTCCTACGACATGAGGCAAAGTAGAAAGCAAAAATGACAATTGTGAGCCAACAAAATACAAGAGGTAGCAAACAGTGCATTACAAAAGTGACAATCGTGAATAAATAAATAAATGTTTAGAATTGAAAAGAAGCCTCGTAGAAAACAAAATGCTACGTGGAGGCAAATGGGTGCAGTACCGCAGGCTGTCCCAAGGTGTCCCTGCGGAGCCCACGGGGACATCTAGTGACGGCCTGTGTACCTGCACCTTCACTGCTGGCATGGAATATAATAGTGGACACATTCATTTGCGAGCTGTCAAAGCAGTTTTTTTCTTTTGTGTTATCTTTCATACATTATAAAGGAAAGGAAAGGCCCAGCTCTTTGTAGAGTTTCAGGTCTGTACTCTGTCAATATATTCTGCGCTGTTCTGTTCAGACTCTTACTGTTCCGCATTTTTCCCTGTCTTTTTGTGTTTTACTGCGTGCAGGATTCAAAACTAGCTCACCACTTAATTTTGAAAATCCCGAGAAATTACCCTCTCCCCATTAGTGATGCTTCCCAGCGTGGAGAAGGAAGGGAGGGGCATATTACCAACAAGTAGCGATAATTATCGCTAAATAGGCTTAGCGACGATTTTTTTATCGCTGCCTATCGCTGGATATGTTAACGGAGAAAACATGCTATTAGCAACGTTTTTCTCCATTGTGCTAAAATATCTAGCGATAGCGGCGAAATGCGTGAGTATCGCTGAGAATACAGCGATATTCACGTATTAGCGACAAAATGCTCCTAGCCATGCTATCCACCTCCCATTGGATAAAATGGCTAAGAACTGGTCTGAGCAGGAGTTGTTTTTTGGCGATAGCGGGAATATTTCCATCGCTACGCCTGCCTTGCTAATAGGTGATAGCGACGTTAGCGACTGCTTTCAGTCGCTAACAGGTTGGGTATGCCCACTTTGCATGTCATTAGCAATAAATATCGCTAACATGCAAAGCGGGCCCCAAACTCCTCGCTATCGCCTAAAAGCTGTCGCTAACATCAGTTAGCGACAGCTTGCTAATAGAGCGATAGCATTATCGCCGCTTAGCAGCCGAAAACGGCCGCTAAACCGGCGATAATTGCCTATCGCCACCCTTGGTAATATGCCCCACAGTTAGGGGGCTGCTCTGTCGCCTGCCAATACCAATTCCTCACTTGAAGAGGATTAAGAGCACAACACAATGAGAATAAGTAGTGTAATTCGATCAATGGGAAGGGAGGTGAATTATACGATATACGGCCAATGCTAACAGATCTGTTGAATAAATGTTGTGCTACCTATTAACACGTACTAATTGATTACTTGATTTTGTATTTTGTATATGGCCTGATTTGTTGTAAATGGCACAACAAAAAGATTAATGCTGTCGCTAACATCAGTTAGTGACAGCTTGCTAATAGAGCGATAGAATTATTGCCGCTTAGCAGCCGAAAACGGCCGCTAAACAGGCGATAATTGCCTATCGCCACCCTTGGTAATATACCCCACAGTTAGGGGGCTGCTCTGTCGCCTGCCAATACCAATTCCTCACTTGAAGAGGATTAAGAGCACAACACAGTGAGAATAAGTAGTGTAATTCGATCAATGGGAAGGGAGGTGAATGAGAAATTTCCTAGTTCACACAAAGGAAAGTTTCAATTCTATTAAGGACGCGGAGGCGGGGATTTTGCTTGTCCTTTCTCCATTTTATTGGACAGCACGTTATAAGAGTAAAGAAAAAACATATACATCATCCATGAAACTACCCTAACCAACATGGCCGTGGTAGTCATGGAAACACAGTAACCAATCATAGTCCATACGACAGCATAAAGGTATCCCACGTCGGTAGTCCTTCCTCATTCGTTGCTGCCGCTGGAAAGAAGTCCTCTACCCTCTATTCCGTTTTCTGATCGGAACCTAGGGAAGAGAAATAAGAATAATATCTCGTCCAGAACAATGTTTTTTTTTAAATATTTTTTTTTATTTTAACAGTAAGACAAGAGTAGGCATTACAGATATCAGGTGTCAAACGGTAAAATGCAGAACAGGGACAGGCGGGGGAAATATTCATACAAAAACCATCGTAAGGAACACTTGGCCCATCACGATTACGCACATTAGAAAGGAGAAATAAACAGTCTATTATACGATCCAAAACAATCCCACCCGCGCGACCCCGTCCTCAATGATACAGGATAATTAAAACCAGTGTAGACACCCGGACAATAAAGGATCCGTGGAGAGTAAACAGCCCACCTCTCATAGAAAGGAAAAAGGAAGACAAAAGGGCCATAGAACAAAACAAAGGCAAAATAAAAAAAACCCTCCCCTAACCCCCCACCCTGCAATGGCTACAGCCTAACCCCACTGACAGCGTGCCTGTCGCCCAAGAACTACCCTAAAAGAAGGGGAAAAGAGAGAAAGTGGAGGAGGAGAAAGCAAACACACTCCCGGTCTCCGGTACCCCCCTGCCAACAGCGACCTCCCCGAGATGTGGTAAAACCAATAGTCAGCAAAATATACGAACCAATTGGGGGGAGTATAGTCAATAACCACCCAACTCCCGTCACAGTATAGGCACCACCCCGGCATTGCATAAAACTATTATATGAGATCTAAACGATCAAGTTCAGCCCTGGCCAGTACGATCTTTCTTGAGTCTTCTTCACTCGAGCCGCCATCTTGATGGAAAAGGCAAAGCGTTCATAAAAGTTCATGTCAGTGCAGTAGGATCGAATACCGGATAAAAGTTCACGAATCGAACGAGGAAAGGTGTCCAAGAACAGCGAGTATCTCGAACAGTCACTGAGGAACTTGTTACCACACAGAAGACCGTCCATACATGTGTTAAGTGGCAGCAGAATCGAGCAGGAGACGCTGGCGATAAGCACTGGCTGGCTCGTTGTTGACTGGGGACCGCCAAGGCTCATTAAATCCGGGATCTGCACGGGGACCTCGATTTCAAACGTTCGGTGCACCGCTGGTACCACAGCTAGCTGGAAACTTAACGCAGAGTCGTCCTCCGGTTCCAGGATACCGTTCACTCTCACAATCAGTGTCCGGAACACAGCGATGGTATGCGAATGGAGCGCCCCAATGGCGGCCATAACGGCCTGCAGCGATGGCGTGCCTTCCGTCCGCTCCATCCCCTCTCAGTAGGCGACAGAGCAGGACTTGAACCCCAGAGGCCGGTTACTCCGGGGTAACAGGCCACACAAATCTGATGTTGAACAGTGGGCGCTCCTCGTCTAGCAGAACACACCTTTGCCGATAGCGAGGGCCCCAGCCCGTCGACCCCGGGAGGGCAGCAAGGTCTTCGGGCACCGGACCCCCACCCCGGCAGCCGGCGTGACACGCTGGTGTGTCCTCGGTGTAGGTCATGCACAGGATCGTCACCAAAAATCAACAATGCACGGCACACTTCGGGAGACCGGGCTCAGTCCAGGTCTCACGGCCGATGTTGATCAATTCCAACCCGGATAGGCTAGAAATCGAGGCCCTGGCTTCCACACGGTGTTAGGCCGAGAATGGAAACACGGCGTATCTTCGTCAGCCGATGAGGTAGAAAACTCGGGATTGCGCCATGAGAAGCAGAAAAACTTCATGAACAAGTAAATCTGGTGTAAGTTCAGGATGAAAGGCAGGATATTCGAGCTGCTGGCGGAGGTCAGCGGAGCCGGGAGCTTACGCGGCCATCTTGATTGCTAGCGTAGCTCCTCCTCCGTCCAGAACAATGTTGAAAAGAATCTAACACATTGTAATGGGAATGATCAAAGACAATTGCAGTAAAACAAGATATTTCAAGTAGAAACACATCAACCAATGTACATCAATACATATGAAAAAGAATTACTTCCTTTGTATGAAGAAACAACACAGGAATCCAGAAGTCAGGGAGGGAAGGCTAGATAAAGCCGGGTGGGAAAATCCTCGCCTCCGCGTCCTTAATAGAATTGAAACTTTCCTTTGTGTGAACTAGGAAATTTCTCATTCTATGTCAGGAAGCGGAGGCGAGGATTTTGCTTGTTTAAAGCTTACTCACCACCAAAGAAGTCGCCTCATGGATTGGCTTAAAATAAAACTTTTTAAAAGTTGAATCTGAAGACCAATCCGCTGCATTCATAATATCTTCCAATCTGCCCCCAACTTGGACAGCTTTGGAAGCCATAGCACCTCTAGTGGAATGAGCACCGAAATTTGTAATGTTAATACCAGCCTCAGACATAATCCACCTGACCCATCTAGCAATGGTGGGAGAAGAAACTGCTTTGAAAGGTTTCTTTATTGCAATTAGCAACTGTCGTTCGCCCGGAGGGCGGAATTCCAAAGTGACATTCTCATAAGTTTTGAGGCAACGAACAACACTTAGGGGCAGATTTATGAGGCACTTGCGCCACGTTTACGCCGCTGTTGCGTCACGCAAGGCGGCGTAAACGTGGCGCATCCCTACGAACGATTTACAACGTGACGCATCTAGGCATATGCGTCACGTTGTAAAGCCCTGCGCCGCTTGTGGGCGTTCCGGCGCAGGGTGGGCGTTCCGGGGCAGGTGCGCCTCGCAAAAGTGGCTGAGTGAAATCTATAAGATTTCACTCAGTCACTTTCAGGCCAATGCTGCGTCAAAAGCCTGCGCCTGCTTGAAGCAGGCGTAGGTCTTGACGCAGCATTGTGGAGATGGGGCACCCCCGAGCCTTGCTGGAGCTGCGCCGCGCTTGCGACGCAACTCCAGCAATGCGTCACCTTTACGGCACAGATGCGTCACGCATCTGTGCCGTTTTTGCCCCATGGTGCGCCGCATCATAAATGCGGCGCACCATGGGTGGCGGAGCTGTGGCGCACTGTGGCGCATGTTAACTGGCGCATCCCTGGGGATGCGCCAGTTAACATAAATCTGCCCCATAGTTTAGGTGAATCCAGAAAAGCTGGATAAGATACTGACCTCGTATTGCACTTAGTTCTTCTGGAGACGGTAAAAGTAACTCCTTCAGGAGTAAAGACTCATCGGAAGCTCTTTTGCAAGAGATAAGACAGAGCAGAATAGCTAATTTAGCCGAAAGTTCCTTTCGCGAAAGATACTCGTTATCCTGCCAGGATAGAAGGAATCGTAAAACCACATTCACATCCCAAAGACCGGAATAACGAGGTTCCGGGGGACTAGACAGACGGATACCCTTGAGGAGCTTGCAAACCCAAGGATGCTCTCCCCCCGGAGAGCCATCCACCAGGGCATGACCCGCAGAAATTGCTGATCTGAAAGAATTGATAGTACAGTAAGCAAGTTTATCGTGAAAAAGTTTAGCAAGGAAGTTTATTACCTCTGTTACAGAAGAGCCCACGGGATCCAGGTGTTTTGCCACACACCAACAAACCCATCTGTTCCAGGCAGATCGATATCGTTTAGTGGTACTAGGGGCCCAGGCTCGCTGAATGAGGAGTTCAGCGTCTGTCGAAAGTGAGTCGTTAGACCAACGTCCCCTGAAATCCTCCAGGCCATGAGACGTAGATGGCCTTGGAGAACCAGAGGATGTGGATGACCCAATGGATCCGTCAGAATGAGGTCGAATATCGGCAGACGAAGAGGTCTGTCCCAAGACAATTCTAGAAGAGACGGGAACCAACATTGAGCTTTCCAAATCGGGGTGATCAATATTAGAGAGGCCCTTTGTCTGCGGACCTGGGCTGCTACCCTCTGAATGAACAGGAACGGTGGAAAAGCATAAGCTGGAAACCGGGACCAATCCTGCAGGAAGGCATCCACTGCTTCCGCTCCCGGGTCCGGTTTCCAGCTGTAAAAACTTGGAAGTTGGGTGTTTCATCTGGATGCAAACAAGTCCATCTGTGGAAGACCCCAAAAATCCGAGATCATTTGAAACACAGAATGATCCAGTTTCCAATCGCTGGCATCCTGAAAATTCCTGGACTGCCAGTCCGCCACCGCATTCATCTCACCAGGAAGATACTCCGCCATGACAGAAATCTGGCGTAACAGGCAATAGTTCCAGAAATCCTTCACGAGATCCACTAGGACTTTGGAGTGGGTGCCGCCTAGGTGATTGATGTACCTGACTGCAGTCGTGTTGTCCATCCGAAGAAGGACACAACAAGAGACTCTGGTCGTTGTGAATGAGCGTATGGCGAACGAACCCGCAAGGAGTTCCAAACAAGTGATGTGGAGGTGAAGCTCTTCCTCCGTCCACCTGCCACCCACCGATAGGGATCCGCAACGGGCTCCCCATCCCTGGCGGCTGGCATCCGATTCGATCACCAGATTATTATTTAAAAATGTTATATAGCGCACAGTTACCCTAGGGCATCCCAGCGCTTATCCAGACACCATCAGATAGTAAAAAAACGGCAAGGTAGATGCACTCAAGCAGGGAACAGGTAGGTCTTGAGGAATTTGCGGAACCGCAGAGTACAAGACTCGGCGCGAAGTTTAAAAGGGAGCGAGTTCCACAGCTTCGCCGTGTTAACTGAGAATCTTCTCCCGCCGGTATGAGACCTTTTAATTCTAGGGACTAAAAGAAGGTGTTTTTGGTCAGAGCGCAATGATCTGCTCGCTTTGTATGGGACCGCTAAATTCTTTAGTATAGGGGGGCCTTTCCCCAAAAGAATTTTGTGGGCTGTACAGAGTGCCTTGAATGTAACTCTCTCCCGCACTGGGAGCCAGTGCAGCGCCTTTAGAGCAGGTCTCGCTGATTGCGTCCTGGGAACGTCCATGAGCAATCTTGCCGCTGCATTTTGGACCTGCTGGAGTTTCTTAAAAGTGGATTCAGGAGCGCCCAGAAAGATGGCGGTACTATAGTCCAATCTGGATGTTATAAGGCCCTGAATCAGCAGCTTCCTAGATGTTACAGGTAGAAGGGGAAACATTTTACGGGCCGACCGTAACAGTGCGAAGCACACTCCTGCAATTTTCTTTGCTTGGGTCCGGAGTGACAAGTCTTGCTCTAGCCAGACTCCCAAGCTCTTGATCACCTCTTTGGGGTCCGGAAGGTCTCCCATACAGCTCGGCCAGCTGGTCAAAGGGAGAGAAGGAGTTTTACTCCCTAACAGCATTATTTCCGTCTTCGAGCCGTTCAGTTTGAGGGCTGATTCTTCCATCCAGGTGTGAATGTCCGACAGGCAAGAGTGCAGTATGTCCGGATTCTCTGCCAATTGGGATAGAGAAACCACCAACTGCGTGTCATCCGCGTAACTGACGATCTTGATGTCATACGGTGACACTATATCCTCCAAGGGGGCCATATATACATTAAACAATGTCGGGCTGAGAGAAGAGCCCTGTGGCACTCCACATTGGAGGGGGATCGAATTAGATCGCTCCCCGCCTACCCAGACCTGGTATGTTCGTCCGGTGAGAAATGATCTCACCCACTGCAGGGCAACCCCAGACACCCCTACCTCAGCCAGCCGCTGAATCAACACCTGATGGTTCACGGTGTCAAACGCCGCACTGAGGTCCAGGAGGATCACTGCCACTGACCCTCCTGAGTCCAGAATGCGTCTGGATTCATCAACGACCGCCAAGAGGGCAGTGTCGGTGCCCTGACCTGGACGAAAACCGGTCTGCGAGACTCGAAGCAATCCGTTGGACTCCAAGAAGCCTGACAGTTGTTGGTTAACCAGCCTTTCAGCAATTTTGCTTATACCCGGCAACAGAGAAATGGGCCTAAAGTTCGACAGGTCTAAAGGATCCAAATTGGGCTTTTTTAAAAGCGCCTTAACAACAGCTGTTTTCCAAGTCGGTGGTACCAAGCCCTGGGCAAAGGAGGCGTTCAATAGATCTGTCACGGGAGCAACAATGGAAGCAGCTGCTAGTTTAAGGAACTTCATAGGAACCGGGTCCATAGGGGAACCACTTTTCAGGGATGCCAAAGCTTTGGAAACTTCGGTCACTGACACTGGGCCGAACAATTCGAGGTGAGGGACTGTCTCACTAGCCTGTGTTCCTCTGTTCAGATTCCCCTTATCCTGAATCAGCATGGGCTGGGGTAAGGTATTTAAAAACCTCACAATTTTTGAGTGGAAGAACTCAGCTAGCTCCGTACATTTCTGTTTGTTATAAATAACTGCCTGCACGGGAACTTTGAGAAGCTCTTTAACCACTTTAAAACTCTCTCTAGAGGAGCTAGCGGCGGATTTTATACGCTCTTCAAAAAATTGGGCTTTTGCCTGTCGAAGAGCGGACTTATAGCCCCTCATGGCGGCGCGATATTCCTCTCTGCTGGATATCTCCCATTTCTTCCTCCACAACCTCTCAAGCTTTTTGCATCCCTTCCTGAGGGCACGAAGCTCGACAGAGTACCATGGAGCAGATCCTACTCTTTTCTCCCTCTTTTGTACTCTCTTTTTCGGTATGAGGGCATCTAAAGAGGCGGACAGCCAATGATTGATGCTGGCATCGCTCTTAATTGGATCCGACTCACAGGGAAGAGGCATGTCCTTCAACTTGGAGGACCAGTCATTGATCGATAGTCTGGACCAGGGTCTGTCCACCAGGAAAGCCTGCTTAGCACCTGTGGGCCGTGAATCAACTTGCCAGAGTGCCAATACCAAGAAGTGGTCAGACCACGGGAGGGGAAGAGCAGGCCTAGCCGTAAAACGGGGGATGTTAGCGAACAATGGGTCAAGAAGATGACCCTTTTCGTGCGTGGCCCCGGAATTAATTAAGACCAACTCGCAAGCTTTCAAGTCACCTTGAAGATCCTGGGCTACTAGATCAGTGGGATCGTTAAAATGAAGGTTGAGATCTCCCAACACCGTAAAGTTGGCCGTAGATGAGGCCAAGATCGTCACTGACTCCATGAGGGAGCTCACAAAGTTACCCAAACCGCCCGGGGGCCGGTAAATCAGTAAACCCGATATCGAGGCTGTGGGGGATATTCGTAAGGCAAAATGACAGCTCTCACAGTCCAAGATTGATCCATTCTGAGCCCTACATCCAAAAGAGTCCCTATATAAAATAGCGAGGCCACCCCCTCGCCCCTCAGGTCTATCCAGATGGTAGACAAGATAACCCGGCGGAAGGGCTTGCACAATGTCAGCGTCGGAACTGGGACTTATCCACGTTTCCGTCAGAAACAAGATATCTAAATCTGAATCTTGTAAAAGTAGGTTAACTTCAGCTGAGTGTCGTGGGAGAGATCTACAGTTCAATAAGCCTACCGCCAAGGAGTTCTTACCTTTGTCAGAAGGTGAGGTCGCGCTCAGCTTAGCGACTGATGGAATGGGCCCTATATAGGCAGGTTCAGGGCCGCTGATCTTCATATGGCGCAGAGCTATAAGTTCGCCTCGGTCGTATGTCCGCCTCTCAGCAAGGATTTTAGGCAGAGTGCCAGACCCCAGGCCCGTCTGGGCCCGGACGGGCACAGACGGGCACAGACGGGCTGGACTCTGGCGTGACTCCGGCGCTGAGACGGCGCTTCCGCTGCGCGTCACCGCTGCGCGTCTCCATCGAAGCTTTAAGTAGGGACTGCGCCTCGTGTGGATAAACACTAAAGCGCTCCCGAGAATGGCGCCTGTAGAGCATCCCGAATCTACCCCCAAGATGGCGGCGGTGGTGTCAAACTGCCTAAGGACCCGCGAAAAGCGCGGTGAGGGACACAGTTTAATATGCAGGTAAGTGCTATTCTAAGGAGAGCCTCTTAAAAACAGGGCATAAGAAAGTAAATGCAAAAAATAAATAGTGACAAAAACGGGAGATTGTTTTTAAAATAAGCGCGATAAATCAGCACGAAATGCCAGCTAAAACAGACTGTACTCTACGCCACAGTGCATAGAGTAGTAGCGCGAACCGCAACACAGTGCACAAACCTTTGTCCAGGGGCGGCCAGCAAGCACCACTCTCCTTAAGTAGGGACCGCGCCTCGTGTGGATAAACACTAAAGCGCTCCCGAGAATGGCGCCTGTAGAGCGTCCCGAATCTACCCCCAAGATGGCGGCGGTGGTGTCAAACTGCCTAAGGACCCGCGAAAAGCGCGGTGAGGGACACAGTTTAATATGCAGGTAAGTGCTATTCTAAGGAGAGCCTCTTAAAAACAGGGCATAAGAAAGTAAATGCAAAAAATAAATAGTGACAAAAACGGGAGATTGTTTTTAAAATAAGCGCGATAAATCAGCACGAAATGCCAGCTAAACAGACTGTACTCTACGCGACAGTGCATAGAGTAGTAGCGCGAACCGCAACACAGTGCACAAACCTTTGTCCAGATCCGGACGGGAACCGAAAATCGTTTTCCCGTTCCAAGCATCCATGTGATCCAACCACCATAGGAGTTCCGAACGGGCTTCCATGGGCAAAGAAATTAGTTCCGAATACGTGAGACCTTTGCGGAGATGAAACGCCTTTAGTCTCTGGAGAGCCCTGTAGTGAAGCGGGCCTGGAAAAATGGCCTGGATCGATGAGGACAGTAAACCTACAATCCTGGCCAAAAGACGGAGAGAAATCCGGTCTCGACGAAGGACCTTGCGAATCTCCTTCTTGATCTTGGTGATTTTCTGAGAAGGAAGATGTAACGTCGCATCCGTCGTTCGTATCAGGAAACCCAGAAAAGTCATTTCCTGCTGAGGGACCAAATCTGATTTCTGGGCGTTGATGACAAATCCCAGAGATTGAAGCATAGATATGGTCACCTGAAGGTGTTGGAGGAGAAGATCCTTGGACTGATTCATAAGAAGAATGTCGTCCAAGTAAATTATTAGACGAAATCCCATGGTGCGAAGATGTTCCACCACGGGTCGTAGGAGTTTGGTAAAGCACCATGGTGCTGAGGAAAGACCAAAGGGGAGAGTACGAAATTCGTAGATCTGATCCCTCCAGAGAAACTGGAGGAATCGACAATGGGGAGGGTAAATTGGAACTGAAAGATAGGCATCCTTCAGGTCCAAACGTACCAACCAATCGTTCTGTAGAAGGAGATCCCTCAAAAGATGGATGCCTTCAATCTTGAAATGTCTGTAAATTAGCCACTCGTTGAATGAGCGAAGATTGATGACTGGTCGGAAGCCCTTGTCCTTTTTCTCGACCAGAAAGATATTGCTGAGGAACCCATTTGGATGAAGAGACGAAGGTATAATGGCGCCTTTTTGCAGCATAGCTTGTACCTCTAAGTCTATGAGGTCCTGTTCTGCGATTGAAAAAACCAGAGGACGAGGACGTGTTAGTTGAACGGGTGAACCGTAAAACTCTATGTGGAATCCCCAAACAGTTTGTAGAACCCAAGGATCTGATGTGAGGACCGACCAGGCTTGAAGAAACATAGCAATCCTTCCCCCCAGATGAGTAGGAGCCATGATGGAAACACTTACCGTTGAACCCTTTGGAGTTGAACTGGTTGCCACCACATCCTCGGCCTTGTCCTCTGCCTCCACGGGACGGATAGAAGGAACCTTGGCGTCCGTCATTCCATCCATTGTTCCTTCTTTGCTGAGCCCTATTGGGACCTTGTTGGAACTGGCTGCCGGAAGAGCGACCCCTGCCTCTGCCGGCCCCGCCAAAAACCTTCTTCGGGAACATCTTTTTCATTGAAGCTTGAGCCTTATCTAAGGCGGAAAAAGTTGCCACAAACTTTCCAAGTTCCTTGACGAAAGGATCACCAAATAAGGTACCTTGTGCTACTGAACCCGCCTCAGAAGAGGATAATTCACCAAGTTTGGGATCGATTTTTAACAAGAGTGACCGCCGACGCTCAGCAGAAAGAGCACAGTTGGCATTGCCAAGGAGGCAGACAGCCCTCTGCGCCCAACCCGCTACGTCCTCAACAGGGAGTGGCATACCAGACTCCTTGGAGCGTTGGGCAAGTTCAATGATCTTTGGGGACCAACAACATCCAATAACTTGTCCTGACAAGCTTTCCAGGACCTATCTATCCCTTTCTTAGGGTCTTTGACATACTTAGCGAAAAAAGTGCACAATTTTGGGTCAATCTCAGGAGTGGCCGCCACCCTATTAGGAAGGGACGGTCGGGGACACTCCGAGCGTAGGCGCAAACGCACATCCTGAGAGAGTGGCTGTCTAAGTTTAGCAGCTACATAGTCAGCTGTAGATTTTTCTGGAATCCACTCCGAAGAGCGGGGTCTGTAAATGGTGGTAGGATCAAACATGTCATGGGGAACCTGGTCACCCTCACCACAATCCGAGACATTAGATTTAGGGCGCCAAGACCTACTAATATCTGACATATCCTCAGAGGATCCATCCTCATCATCATTAAAATAGTCATCCTCGTCTTCTACTCCCTCTAGGGGAAACCCTTCCTCCGGGTCAAGGTCCTGGGTGGAAGAACCACCAATATCTCCGGGTGAGTCATCCCCCCGGAAGGGTGCGCTTCTAAGCGTGCGCACACTCTTATGGAAAGCGTCTGAAAGCTTGCTGAAGCCTTCCAGGTGCCCCGCGTCACGCTTTTTGGCCGTGCGTGGAGGAATAGAAATTACCCCACTGTCCCCCAAAACCCCTGTACCAGATTTAAAAACATGGGCGGACAGTTTATTGACACTGTCCTGCAGAGGGGCCAGAGCCTGGGCAATCGCTGTAGACAGGAGTCTGTCCACCTCAGCAGGAGGTGGCAATAAGGGCTGAAGAGGCTGTTCAGCATTGACAGCTGCAAGGTTTTGTTCCTGACGAGACTGCATTTGCGCAGAAGACTGGGTACCCATACACAAAAAACACCCCAACTAAATATAAGGGGATGTTTACCCACGCAGGTACCCAAAAGGTTATAGAAATGAAAGAGAAACTGAAGAGATTCCCAATAAAAAATGATTGACTGACTGTGTAAATAATTTAATAAATAATTGAATAAATAACAGTCACAACCTAGGTCTTGCCGCTTAATAGGCAGCGTCCGTGTGGGGAAACGAGGCTAGGATACTTAAATTGAAGCGCAAAGCCTCTTCGCGTGCTTCGCCACAAGCGCGGTGAAAGCGCTGTGGAGAAAGCCGGTCTGTGTCTGAGGAGACGACACACGACCGCGCACGCGCGAAAACAAGACGCTCGGGCCTGAAGCCTACCGCGTCACAAGAGCAGCTCGAAGAGCAAATATATAAGAAATACAGCGAAAACAAGCTGTCACAATAAATTTGTTAAACTGCCACTCCACAAGAATAAGTGAAGGGAAAAAAACGGAGACTTATCTTGACGAGGCAGCAATGGAGAAAGAGGAAGGACTACCGACGTGGGTTACCTTTATGCTGTCGTATGGACTATGATTGGTTACTGTGTTTCCATGACTACCGCGGCCATGTTGGTTAGGGTAGTTTCATGGATGATGTATATGTTTTTTCTTTACTCTTATAACGTGCTGTCCAATAAAATGGAGAAAGGACAAGCAAAATCCTCGCCTCCGCTTCCTGACATAGAATTATACGATATACGGCCAATGCTAACAGATCTGTTGAATAAATGTTGTGCTACCTATTAACATGTACTAATTGATTACTTGATTTTGTATTTTGTATATGGCCTGATTTGTTGTAAATGGCACAACAAAAAGATTAATAAAAAAAAAAGTCCAATCTATTAAGATTGGCATATTGAGCTTTTCCTCCTTGAAGCAGGTGCTAAATTAGAGAAGTGTTTTTATTTCTCTAACCATTCACATTTTGTCTGTGTGCTGCACTGTACAGCAGACATCTAATTTGTGTCTATGCATAGGATTTTGAACTGAAAGCGCATGCTTCTAGTACAAATCCTAAGCTAGACATTGCACGCTCACCCCTTTGCGCCATGGTGCAGCGGTTATGCATGCCACTAGGCAGCTTGTTTGTGCACCAGTTCAAGGAATGACAGCGGCAGCATGCACTTTTTAATAAATATGGCTCTGCACTGCATTTTTCCCCTTGTGTGATGCCTGAACATTGGTTACTGCTCTGCTTTGTGCAAATATATAGTTTGCCCCATAGTAAAAAACAAATTACAGGGAAAAACTGTTTGGAATGTATACATGTGACACATTCACAAGGCAGGGCATGAGAAGGATTAAAAAAGGCCAAGGTTCAAGAAAACAGAATCATGTGCAAGGGAGCTAATGTGGAATGTGAAGGACTACAATAGCTTCAAAAAGTTGGGTCCTTGGTGGGTCTGATAAGTAGCTTAAATGTGAATCCAAAGTCATTCATCTGTTTTGCACTTGGATGTTTCAGAGGCTCCCTCTTGATGTACGGTATTGCCAAAGCTTTACCTTATTGTTGGACTAATCTCAAAGCTGTACAAACTTAGGCTATAGGTTTTTGAGTTTTAAAAGGAGTCTTTAAGGATTAGTGATGACTTCTTTTGATTTGTTTATCTCCAGGTACACTACATTCTAGGGGACAATCAGCAATGCTAGCTTGGTTTGAGGCAGATTTAAAGCTGCATTATTTTCTCATGCTAGGCTCCTGAAGCCGTGAATGAAGATAGCACAGTACTCTCTTTAGATGGCCACTCATCTAATTCCTTTCCAACTCATCTCATTCTAACGTATGTTTTCAAATGATTTTGACTCTGTCAGGAAAGCTGAAGCTAGAGGACCAGCAGCAATTTCAGAACACACTTTGCAGCTCCTCCTAGTCCCAGATGTCTGATTTAATGTTGACAGTTTAGCATCAGTGACCACCATGTGTGAGGCTAGGGTCTGAAAAAAGTCAATACAATCCTCCAATCTTTCTCACTGAAGTGAAAGAACCCAACATTTGTTAATGCTTGCAAAGTGATGTATAAATCACCCCAAACCTTGGAGTGAATAATTGTCTTTTATTGCTCTTAAACTACAGGGTTAAGGTTGGATTTTCTTGACCTTGATATGGAGTTTCCTTAGCTGGATTTATAATCAATCGGTCAATCAGGAGTTAGTAAAGCATGGCTACTCACCCATGAGGGTCTCAAGGCATTGAACTGAAAGTTAATTAACTTGAGGTTCTGCCAGCTTTCAGCCTGTGCTCAGTTAACTAGGTGTTAAATGGCTTCCATGAGCAAAGAGTAGGCTGACCTGAATGGCAGAGTTGATTCCTCTGAACTCCACAGAATATCCATGTCAAATCCTGCTCGACAGGTTTGATGAGCCACCTGTACCACCTGGGGCATTCTTGAAAGGGAGAGAACAGGATGCCAAGTCAATTCTTGTGGATCCCGTCTGGTTGAAGAAGCACTCTGCTTTTGTCATCCTTGACTTCTGTCTCTTGGTTTTATATGGGTACAGTGCCTGCTTCAAACTGGATTTTAGTGTTCGATGTGTGAAGACACTAGAATTATCATAGTATACTCCACACACTCACTTCCAGCACCCAAGTTGAGCGTTATTTAAGACTTTTACCATCTTGGTTTTTCCCTGACCCACTGCATTGTTGGCCTCTTTGTAGTACGGTAGTCAGGTGCTACTGCAAAAGTAGGTAGATCAGCACATGGGAAATTTTACCCCATTGGTTAGGAATGGGTACGGAATTACCCCATCCACTAGCTTGTGTCAAGCATAAATCTGAAATCTCTAGGTACCCATTTCAGAACCCTTTCTGGACCTGCGGAAGATCAGCAGAGGATTGGACCTGCTGTCTGTGACGTGAGAGGACCTTGGACTGACTGGATTTACTCCCTCTTGTATCAAGGACAAAGAAGTGAACTCCGAGTGGACTCAGTTGGCTGATCTCCTGTGTGGCCAAAGGCATCGAGCTGCAAGAGGCCTTTCTTGGAAGTACCCAGCTGACCAGAGCAAACTTTACCTGGCCTCGACCCTGAAGTTGGCCTGTGGCTGAAACCCTGTGAGTCTCTAAATGACTCCCCTGAAATTCTTGGGGGCTTTAGAAGAGTACTCCTGTGGTTGCTAGGCATTTAAAAGACTAAGGGCCTCATTTATAAAGGAATTGGTGCAGGGCAGTACCGCAATTCTTCTTGCTGCGCTATTCTGCCCTACCCCAATGTGAAAGGGCATCAATGCACCGTATTTATGAAATATGGTGCATTCCTGTCCTTTCCCCCTTTGCTGCCTAGTGCCAACGTAGGCACACTTGCACCATGATGCAAAGGTGCTTCGTGGCAGGCAGGATTGATTTGTGCAGGAAGGGGTACCTTCCTGCACATAAACAATCCAGAGAGGTGTTTTCGTCGGATCTATGACATAATATCGACAGACAGAATATAGACATACAAAAATATCGAAGCAAAAATATCGACATCAAAAATATCGAAGTTCTATCTACATAAAGGTAAGTAAAAAAATATCGGAAAAAAAATATCGAAGTGAAAAATATCGTTTTTTTAAATGTATTAATAATAATGTAAAAATAATTAAAAAATACATATAATTTAACAAATTATAGATATAAACATTAAAACATATTTAAAAAATAATAACTAATACATATACATTTAAAATAAATTAAAAACTCTACATATAAATTCCAGTAACAGCTGCTGTGCATTACAGTCCGTGACTGCACGGAGGAGTTTCAGGACACTGTTTCTGTTATTTCCAGGCTCGAAAGGAAAAGGGACTTTTACGGTTGAGGCGTATTGGGGGCCAGAGGTGAGAGACTTTTCTTCAGGGATTGCGCTTTCCAGAGCACAAGAACCCCGTTCCCAATTGAATCCAGGACCCAATGAAGGACACTTGCACCAGGTCTATGTCATGTTCCCAGTTTGCTGTGAGAGGAGCATTCTGGGTACTGTAGTTTGCCGACGCAGCTACAGGGGATTGTACGGACTTAACCCGGTGCACCTGGATTGTCCACTGATGACAGAACGAGGGGAGGTATTTAAAGTGCTCTGGCGAAAAAAGCAATATCGAAGCAGGCATCTGAGGAAGACATTATGTTGAAACGCGTCATGCCAAATGCTTTTTTGCTTTTTTGAATTAAAGCCCTCACCTGGAAACCCCGCTGTGTCTCTCCAGTTCTATTTATTCTTGGAACCTTCGTGGCATAAAGTGCGTGCTGTGTCCTGGGTGCGCTAGGAGGAGACCCGCCTCGCAAAGTGGAAGGAGTTACAGGGACAGCTTCGGCATCTGTTTTCCGTCCAAGGTATTGGAACCTTCAACCCACCGTATCCCTTTCCAGTAACAGCTGCTGTGCATTACAGTCCGTGACTGCACGGAGGAGTTTCAGGACACTGTTTCTGTTATTTCCAGGCTCGAAAGGAAAAGGGACTTTTACGGTTGAGGCGTATTGGGGGCCAGAGGTGAGAGACTTTTCTTCAGGGATTGCGCTTTCCAGAGCACAAGAACCCCGTTCCCAATTGAATCCAGGACCCAATGAAGGACACTTGAACCAGGTCTATGTCATGTTCCCAGTTTGCTGTGAGAGGAGCCTTCTGGGTACTGTAGTTTGCCGACGCAGCTACAGGGGATTGTACGGACTTAACCCGGTGCACCTGGATTGTCCACTGATGACAGAACGAGGGGAGGTATTTAAAGTGCTCTGGCGAAAAAAGCAATATCGAAGCAGGCATCTGAGGAAGACATTATGTTGAAACGCGTCATGCCAAATGCTTTTTTGCTTTTTTGAATTAAAGCCCTCACCTGGAAACCCCGCTGTGTCTCTCCAGTTCTATTTATTCTTGGAACCTTCGTGGCATAAAGTGCGTGCTGTGTCCTGGGTGCGCTAGGAGGAGACCCGCCTCGCAAAGTGGAAGGAGTTACAGGGACAGCTTCGGCATCTGTTTTCCGTCCAAGGTATTGGAACCTTCAACCCACCGTATCCCTTTCCAGTAACAGCTGCTGTGCATTACAGTCCGTGACTGCACGGAGGAGTTTCAGGACACTGTTTCTGTTATTTCCAGGCTCGAAAGGAAAAGGGACTTTTACGGTTGAGGCGTATTGGGGGCCAGAGGTGAGAGACTTTTCTTCAGGGATTGCGCTTTCCAGAGCACAAGAACCCCGTTCCCAATTGAATCCAGGACCCAATGAAGGACACTTGCACCAGGTCTATGTCATGTTCCCAGTTTGCTGTGAGAGGAGCATTCTGGGTACTGTAGTTTGCCGACGCAGCTACAGGGGATTGTACGGACTTAACCCGGTGCACCTGGATTGTCCACTGATGACAGAACCAGGGGAGGTATTTAAAGTGCTCTGGCGAAAAAAGCAATATCGAAGCAGGCATCTGAGGAAGACATTATGTTGAAACGCGTCATGCCAAATGCTTTTTTGAATTAAAGCCCTCACCTGGAAACCCCGCTGTGTCTCTCCAGTTCTATTTATTCTTGGAACCTTCGTGGCATATAAATTAATATATATACTTACTCAACATATTGCATCAGTAGCGAAAGCGTTGGATAGCGTAGGGGAAAAAATTACTATTCCCACTCCAGAGGGTGCAACAGTAGGGAAAGCGCTGGATAGCGTAGGGGTAAAAATTACTATTCCCACTCCAGAGGGTGCAACAGTAGGAAAAGCGTTGGATAGCGTAGGGTAAAAAATTACTATTCCCACTCCAAAGGGTGCAACAGTAGGGAAAGCGTTGGATAGCATAGGGGTAAAAATTACTATTCCCACTCCAGAGGGTGCAACAGTAGGGAAAGCGCTGGATAGCGTAGGGGTAAAAATTACTATTCCGACTCCAAAGGGTGCAAGAGTAGGGAAAGTGTAGGGGTAAAAATTACTATTCCCACTCCAGAGGGTGCAACGCTAGGGAAAGCGTTGGATAGCGTAGGGGTTAAAATTACTATTCCCTCTCCAAAGGGTGCAACAGTAGGGAAAGCGTTGGATAGCGTAGGGGTAAAAATTACTATTCCAACTCCAGAGGGTGCAACAGTAGGGAAAGCGTTGGATATCGTAGGGGTAAAAATTACTATTCCCACTCCAAAGGGTGCAACAGTAGGGAAAGCGTTTGATAGCGTAGGGGTAAAAATTACTATTCCCACTCCAGAGGATGCAATAGTAGCAAAAGCGCAGGATAGCATAAGTGTTATATTAACAAACTTATCAATTGGATATTTTTTTTAACAAAATAAAAGATTAAATATTTTATTTACAAAAATATATGACTTAATACCAAATATTTATAATTAATATTTACTTAAATAACAAAAAATTACTTCCCACGCCACTCCCCCTTTAACACACAACACGCTACACATACAAAAACACAATTAATATAAATATCAATTAATCAATTAATAACACTTAATATTATGAAATTGATGTAATTATAAATTAACTATTTGACAAATATTATTTACCAATTAATAATTAATTAACAATTAATAATTAATATACAAGATATTTACAAGAATAAACAAAATGTATTAATAAATTATTTATCATTAATATGATACAATAATTAAAAAAAACGAATTACCAATTAATGAATTAACAATAAATTAATAATAAATACCAATAAATAAATATAATCTCTTTAATTTAATTTATTTATTTCACACCCTATTCCCCTATAAACACACAACCCACTACACATAAATAAATCACATAAAAAAATGTAATTATCATTTAATCACTTAATAATAATTAATGTCCAATTAATTATTAATTAACAATAACAGAAAATAAAAAAATATTACTACATTAACTCTAATTTAATTAACTAATTATTAATAGTTAATTACCAACTAATTATTAATTAACAATTAATTATTAATCAAAAATATTTAAAAAACATAATAATTAATTATTTATAATTAAATTACTTCCCACCCTATTCGCCTATAAACCCACAACCCGCTCCGATACTAAAACGCAAAATGTAAACAAAATTACTAATTTCTAAACATACATTAAAAACATGTTTAACAAACATATAAAATACATAATAAAATACATAACACTAAACAAAATTTCGATATTAGTAACATAAATACCTTAAAATCGATATACTGTCCATCGATATTATTGCACATCGATATTCTATACCATCGAAATTAAAACATCGATATTATTGTATATCGATATTTTAATTTCGATATTTTGTCTCCCTACCGTTTCCCTCATTCTATGTGTTCTGCAGAATAAAGCATCTGTGGAGAGAGGAAAGAATGAGGAGAAATGTAATATTTCTCCTTGTAACACCTGCCTTAGGGAGGCATTAGGTTTTGGCACTGCCCTAGGTTTATGTGATTTTATTAATCTGGGCCAGTGTTAAAATCCATGCATGTTGCATGGGAACACATTGCAATGCCCATGGAATACCTACTTGACGAAGAGTAAAGCAACGCAGCGCTTTGCACTGCCTTGCTTTACACCATATCTGTGAGGGAATGCAGGGTGGCTTTGTGTCGCCTCATAGATATGATAGAGTGGCCTGAGCATTAAGAAAGTGATGCTCCAGCTGCGCAGGCCTCATGTTAATAATGTACCTGCTTTGGGCCAAATATTGGTATTAGGGACTAGAGAACTCAACTTTTACATTTAGTAAAGGGAGGCGAGGAGCATAATGTGGATGAAAATAAGACGATACCCAGTTCTATACCTGAGAAAACTTTAATTAGCAGTAACTGCAGAGACTTATTGTCTATTCCACAAGTAATAATATTTTTTGTAAAAAAGGCTAATAACATTTATTGTGAATCACGGTTGGCACCTACAGTACAAGGACATTAAACTAAGAAGAGAGCTCTTTATTTGTTCTATTTAATTTAACCTGCTTCAGTTCATCTGTTGGCCAGTATCTAATGTTCTAGATTATATATATATTTATATGCACACAATTTTTTGTTAACAACAAGGATTTGAGTCAGTGTGTATTAATTCTTTCCAATGATTAATGCATTACTGTATAACATTTTCAACAGTGTTAGTGCATCACTACTGGAATTATATTGATTGACCTAGCAGGCTCAACAGGGACATCTATTAGCAGCCTGCGGTACTGCATCTCTCTGGCAGAACTGAACAGGTTAAACCCCGGGACAGGAAGTCCCCGCGCAGAACCATGGTTCACACTTCCGCCACTCCTGACTCTGAAGTTAAATTGACGCTACTTTTCGGAAACAAACCACCCGGAAGTGCACCATTGCTATGGGGGGAGGGCACGCTTCAAATCACCAGAAAGTTATCGGCCAGCTTGTTGGCCCAATATCTGCCCTTGAGAATTTGGGCATTTAATTAACAGAACAGTTTGTACGGTCGCAAGAAGCAGCAGAACTTTGGGGCATATTACCAAGCAATAGCGATAATTATCGCTATTGCTTGGTTAGAGACAAAATTTTACCGCTGAGCTGCGGCGATTTTTATCGCAGATAAACCTTGGTATTACCAAGGTTTATCGCAAATGCGATAAAAAACGGCCGCAATGCATGAATATCGCTGAAAAGTCAGCGATATTCATGCATTACCGAGCTTAATGCTCTTAGCCATGTTATCCACCTACCATTGGATAACATGGCTAAGATCTGCTCAGGGCAGGTGTTAGCTTTTGGAGATATTCGCGCTTAGCGCGAATATCTCCAGAAGTTGGTAATAGGAGATAGCGATGTTAGCGACTGTTTCCAGTCGCTAACATCTTGGCACGCCCAATATGCATGTCATTAGTGATAAATATCACTGACATGCAAAGTGGGGCCCAAGATGGTCGCTATCTCCTACTAGCTGCCGCTAACTGGTGTTAGCGACAGCTAAGTAATAGGGAGATAATTTTATCTCCGCTTTCTTGGCTTTTAAAGCCAAAGAAGCGGAGATAAACCCCCTTGATAATATGCCCCTGGTTTCGTGGAAACATTACAGGTTTGAGACCCCTCTCAAAGCTCTGCTAGCACGGACACTGGGTCATTTCTGTTCTGTCCTACGACATGAGGCAAAGTAGAAACAAACAAATGTTTAGAATTGAAAAGAAGCCTCGTAGAAAACAAAATGCTACGTGGAGGCAAATGGGTGAAGTACCGCAGGCTGTCCCAAGGTGTCCCTGCGGAGCCCTACGGGGACATCTAGTGACGGCCTGTGGAACTGCACCTTCACTGCTGGCATGGAATATAATAGTGGACACATTCATTTGCGAGCTGTAAAAGCAGTATTTTTCTTTTGTGTTATCTTTCATACATTATAAAGGTAAGGAAAGGAAAGGAAAGGCCCAGCTCTTTGTAGAGTTTCAGGTCTGTACTATGTCAATATATTCTGCGCTGTTCTGTTCAGACTCTTACTGTTCCACATTTTCCCCTGTCTTTTCGTGTTTTACTGCGTGCAGGATTCAAAACTAGCTCACCACTTAATTTTGAAAATCCAGAGAAATGACCCTCTCCCCATTAGTGATGCTTCCCAGCGTGGAGAAGGAAGGGAGGGGCATATTACCAACAAGTAGCGATAATTATAGCTAAATAGGCTTAGCAACGTTTTTTTTATTGCTGCCTATCGCTGGATATGTTAACGGAGAAAACATGCTATTAGCAACGTTTTTCTCCATCGTGCTAAAATATCTAGCGATAGCGGCGAAATGCTTCGTGGCAGGCAGGATTGATACCTTCCTGCACAAAAACAATCCAGAGAGGTGTTTTCCTCGGATTTATGACATAATATCGACAGACAGAATATAGACATACAAAAATATCGAAGCAAAAATATCGATATCAAAAATATCGAAGTTCTATCTACATATAGGTATGTACAAACATAGCGGAAAAAAAAATATCGTAGTACAAAAATATCCAAGTAAAAAATATTGGGGCATATTATCAAGGATAGGCGATTAATTATCGCCGCTTTTATCGGCAGGAAACTGCCGATAAAGCGGCGAAAAAGGCCTTGATAATATGCTCTATGAATTCCAATCGAAGCCCATGTTAGATGTGTTCACATCTAACATGGGCTTCGATTGGAATTCATAGAGCATATTATCAAGGCCATTATCGCCGCTTTATCGGCAGTTTTCAGCCGATAAAAGCGGCGATAATGTATCGCCTGTCCTTGATAATATGCCCCATTGTTTTTTTAAATGTATTAATAATAATGTAATTTTTTTTAAAAAATACATATAATTTAACAAATTATAGATATAAACATTAAAACATATTTAAAAAATAATAACTAATACATATACATTTAAAATAAATTAAAAACTCTACATATACATTAATATATATCCTTACTCTGCATATTGCATCAGTAGTGAAAGCGTTGGATCGCGTAGTGGAAAAGATTACTATTCCCACTCCAGAGGGTGCAACAGTAGGGAAAGCACTGGATAGCGTAGGGGTAAATATAGGGGAAAAAATTACTATTCCCACTCCAAAGGGTGCAAGAGTAGGGAAAGCGTTGGATAGCGTATGGGTAAAAATTACTATTCCCACTCCAGAGGGTGCAACAGTAGGGAAAGCGCTGGATAGCGTAGGGGTGAAAATTACTATTCCCACTCCCTAGGGTTCAACAGAAGTGAAAGCGTTGGATAGCGTAGGGGAAAAAATTTCTATTTCCACTCCAGAGGGTGCAACAGTAGGGAAAGCGTTGGATAGCGTAGGGGAAACCAAATACTATTACCACTCCAAAGGGTGCAAGAGTAGGGAAAGCGTTGGATAGCGTAGGGGTAAAAATTACTATTCCCACTCCACAGGGTGCAACAGTAGGGAAAGCGTTGGATAGCGTAGCTTGATTAGAGGCAATAATTTTATCGCCGTGCTTCGCCTATTTTTATCGCTTAGAAACCTTGCAATTATCAAGGTTTATCTCCTAAGCCATAAAAATTAACCGAAATGCATGAATATCGCTGTAAAGTCAGCGATATTCATGCATTACCGAGCAAATGCTCTTAGCCATGTTATCCATGTTATCCACCTACCATGGGATAACATGGCTAAGAACTGCTCTGGGCAGACGTTAGCTTTTGGAGATAATCGCGCTCAGCGCGATTATTTCCAAAACTATGTAATAGGAGATAGCGATGTTAGCGACTGTTTCCATTCGCTAACACCTTGGCACGCCCACTTTGCATGTCATTAGCGATAAATATCGTTGACATGCAAAGTGTGCCCCAAGATGATTGCTGTCTCCTACTAGCTGCCGCTAACTGGTGTTAGCGACAGCTAGGTAACAGGGCGATAAAATTATCGCCGCTGTAGAGGGAAAAATTCCCGCTAAAGCGGCGATAAGACCCTTGGTAATATGCCCCGCTATTCCCACTCCAAAGGGTGTAAGAGTAGGGAAAGCGTTTGGATAGCGTAGGGGTAAAAATTACTATTCCCACTCCAGAGGGTGCAACAGTAGGGAAAACATTGGATAGCGTAGGGGTAAAAATTACTATACCCACTCCAAAGGGTGCAACAGTAGGGAAAGCGTTGGATAGCGTAGGGGAAAAAAATACTATTCCCACTCCAAAGGGTGCAAGAGTAGGGAAAGCGTTGGATAGTGTAGGGGTAAAAATTACTATTCAAACTCCAGAGGGTGCAACGGTGGGGAAAGCATTGGATAGCGTAGGGGTAAAAATTACTATTCCCATTTCAAAGGGTGCAACAGTAGGGAAAGCGTTGGATATCGTAGGGGTAAAAATTACTATTCCCACTCCAGAGGGTGCAATAGTAGCAAAAGCGCAGGATAGCATAAGCGTTATATTAACAAACTTATCAATTAGATATTTTTTTTAACAAAATAAAAGATGTAATATTTTATTTACAAAAATATATTACTTAATACCAAATATTTATAATTAATATTTACTTAAATAACAAAAAATTACTTCCCACGCTACTCCCCCTAACACACAACACACTAAACATAAAAAACCACAATTAATATAAATATCAATTAATCAATTAATAACACTTAATATTATTAAATTGATGTAATTATAAATTAACTAATTGACAAATATTAATTACCAAATAATTAATTAACAATTAATAATTAATTAACAAGATATTTACAAGAATAAACAAAACTTATTAATACATTATTTATAATTAATATTATACAATATTTTAAAAAACTAATTACCAATTAATTAATTAACAATTAATTAATAATAAATACCAATAAATAAATACAATTTCTTTAATTAATTTAATTTAATTATTTCACACCCTATTCCCCTATAAACACACAACCGACTACACCTAAATAAATCACATAAAAAATGTAATTATCATTTAATCACTTAATAATAATTAATTACCAATTAATTATTAATTAACAATAGCAAAAAATAAAAAAATATTACTACATTAACTCTAATTAATTTAATTAACTAATTAATAATAGCTAATGACCAATTAATTATCAATTAACAATTCATTATTAATCAAAAATATTTAAAAAAATAATAATAATTAATTAATTATAATTAAATTACTTCCCACCCTATTCCCCTATAAACCCACAACCCGCTCTGATACTAAAACGCAAAATGTAAACAAAATTACTAATTTCTAAACATACATTAAAAACATGTTTAACAAACATATAAAATACATAATAAAATACATAACACTAAACAAAATTTCGATATTAGTAACATAAATACCTTAAAATCGATATACTGTCCATCGATATTATTGCACATCGATATTCTATACCATCGAATTTAAAACATCGATATTATTGTATATCGATATTTTAAATTTCGATATTTCGTCTCCCTACCGTTTTCCTCATTCTATGTGTTCTGCAGAATGAAGCATCTGTGGAGAGAGGAAAGAATGAGGAGAAATTTAATATTTCTCCTTGTTACACCTGCCTTAGGGAGGCATTAGGTTTTGGCACTGCCCTAGGTTTATGTGATTTTATTAATCTGGGCCAGTGTTAAAATCCATGCATGTTGCGTGGGAACACATTGCAATCTCCATGGAATACCTACTTGATGAAGAGTAAGGCAACGCAGCGCTTTGCAGTGCCTTGTTTTACACCATATCTGTGAGGGAATGCAAAGCCGCGCAGGGTGGCTTTGCGTCGCCTCATAGATATGATAGAGTGGCCTGCCCCACCGGAGCATCAAGAAAGTGATGCTCCAGCTGCGCAGGCCTCATGTAAATAATGTACCTGCTTTGGGCCAAATATTGGTATTAGGGACTAGAGAAGTCAACTTTTACATTTAGTAAAGAGAGGCGAGGAGTATAATGTGGATGAAAATAAGACGATACCTAGTTCTATACCTGAGAAAACTTTAATTAGCAGTAACTGCAGAGGCTTATTGTCTATTCCACAAGTAATAATATTTTTTGTGAAAAAGGCTAATAACATTTATTGTGAATCACGGTTGGCACCTACAGTACAAGGACATTAAACTAAGAAGAGATCTCTTCATGTGTTCTATTTAATTTAACCTGCTTCAGTTCATCTGTTGGCCAGTATCTAATGTTCTAGATTAAATATATATATATATATATATATATATATATATATATATATATATGCACACAATTTTTTTTTAACAACAAGGATTTGAGTCAGTGTGTATTAATTCTTACCAATGATTAATGCATTACTGTATAACATTTTCAACAGTGTTAGTGCATCACTCCTGGAAGTATATTGATTGACCTAGCAGGCTCAACAGGGACATCTATTAGCAGCCTGTGGTACTGCATCTCTCTGGCAGAACTGAACAGGTTAAACCCCGGGACAGGAAGTCCCCGCGCAGAACCATGGTTCACACTTCCGCCACTCCTGACTCGGAAGTTAAATCGACGCTACTTTTCAGAAACAAACCACCCGGAACTGCACCATTGCTATGGGGGGAGGGCACGCTTCAAATCACCAGAAAGTTATCGGTCAGCTTGTTGGCCCAATATCTGCCCTTGAGAATGAGAAATTTCCTAGTTCACACAAAGGAAAGTTTCAATTCTATTAAGGACGCGGAGGCGAGGATTTTGCTAGTCATTTCTCCATTTTATTGGACAGCAAGTTAAAAGATAAAGAAAAAACATAAACCATGAACTACCCTAACCAACATGGCAGCCGTAGTCATGGTGATACAGTAACTAATCAGAGTCCATAACAACAGCATAAAGGAATCCCACGTCGGTAGTCCTTCCTCTTTTGCTGCTGCCGGTGGAAAGAAGTCCTCTACCCTCTAGTCCGTTTTCTGATCGGAGCCTAGGGAAGAGAAAAAATAATAATATCTCGTCCAGAACAATGCTGAAAAATCTAACACATTGCAATGGAAAAAGAGCAAAGATAATTGCAATAAAAGCAGGATATATGCAGAAAAACATATCACTCAAATGTACACATCAATACATATGAAAAATAATACTTCCCTCATATGAAGAACAATAGCTTGGAATGCATAGGTACGGGAGGGAAGGCTGAATAAGCCAGTGTGGGAAAATCCTCACCTCCGCGTCCTTAATAGAATTGAAACTTTCCTTTGTGTGAACTAGGAAATTTCTCATTCTATGTCAGGAAGCGGAGGCGAGGATTTTGCTTGTTTAAAGCTTACTCACCACCAAAGATGTCGCCTCATGGATTGGCTTAAAATAAAACTTTTTAAAAGTTGAATCTGAAGACCAATCCGTTGCATTCATAATATCTTCCAATCTGCACCCCAACCTGGACGGCCTTGGAAGCCATAGCGCCTCTTGTGGAGTGAGCGCCAAAGTTTGAAATGTTAATACCAGCCTCTGACATAATCCACCGAACCCATCTGGCAATGGTGGGAGAAGAAACCACTTTGAAAGGGTTCTTAATCGCAATTAGTAATTGTCTTTCGCCCGGGGGGCGGAATTCCAAAGTTACATCCTCATAAGTTTTGAGGCAACGATCAACACAAAGTTTAGGTGAATCCGGAAAGGCTGGATAAGATACTGACCTGGTATTACACTTGGTTCGTCTAGAGACGGTAAAAGTAACACCTTCAGGGGTAAAAACTCTGGCAGAAACATCAAGAGCGCGAACATCGGAAGCCCTTTTGCAAGAGATGAGACAGAGGAAAATAGCCAATTTAGCCGAAAGCTCCTTGCGTGAAAGGTATTCGTTTTATCCTGCCAGGAAAGAAGAAATCGTAAAATCACATTCACATCCCAAAGACCAGAATAACGCGGTTCAGGAGGACGTGACAGGCGAAAACCCTTGAGAAGTTTGCAAACCCAAGGATGCTCTCCCACAGGAGAACCATCCACAAGGGCATGACCCGCAGAAATTGCTGATCTGAAAGAATTGATGGTACAGTAAGCAAGTTTGTCCTGAAAAAGCTTTGCAAGGAAGTTAATTACTTCTGTCACAGGTGAGCCCACGGGATCCAAGTGTTTTGCCACACACCAACGAACCCATCTGTTCCAGGCAGATCGGTATCGTTTGGTGGTACTAGGGGCCCAGGCTCGCTGAATGAGGAGTTCAGCGTCTTTCGAAAGTGAGTCGTTAGACCATCGTCTCCTGAAATCCTCCAGGCCATGAGACGTAGATGGCCTTGGAGAACCAGAGGGTGTGGATGACCCAATGGATCTGTCAGAATGAGGTCGGATCTGGGGAGCCGAATAGGTCTTTCCCAAGATAATTCCAGAAGAGATGGGAACCAGCATTGAGCCTTCCATATAGGAGTGATCAAGATTAGAGAGGCTTGTTGTCTGCGGACCTGGGCTGCTACCCTTTGAATGAATAGGAACGGGGGAAATGCGTAAGCTGGAAACCGGGACCAATCCTGTAGGAAGGCATCTACTGCTTCCGCATCCGGGTCCGGTTTCCAGCTGTAGAACCGGGGAAGTTGGGCGTTCCACCTGGACGCAAACAAGTCCATCTGAGGAAGGCCCCAAAAATCTGAGATCATCTGAAAGACAGCAGGATCCAGTTCCCAATCGCTGGCATCCCGAAAATTCCTGGATTGCCAATCCGCCACAGAGTTCATTTAGCCTGGAAGATACTCTGCCATGACCGAAATCTGGCGAAGAAGACAATAGTTCCAGAAGTCTTTCGCTAGGTCCGCCAGGACTTTGGAGTGGGTGCCGCCCAGGCGATTGATATACCTGACCGCAGTGGTGTTGTCCATCCGAAGGAGGACACAACAAGAGACTTTGATACCAACACCCCCAGGCCCTAGTCCTCCTTGATCTATCCGCCGCCTTTGACACGGTTGACCACTCCATTCTTCTGTCCCGTGTCAAGGCGGCGGGTATAGGGGGACAGGCCCATGCCTGGATAGGATCCTTCCTGGAGGGGCGCACACAGGCAGTTCATCTGGCCGAATTTTCTGCCTCGCCTAGCAGGGTGACATGTGGGGTTCCCCAGGGCTCCTCTCTCTCCCCCCTTTTATTTAATCTTTATATTTTCCCCCTCATTTTTGCACTCCAACAGATGGAGGTCACAGTTTACAACTATGCTGATGACCTCCAGCTTATTTTAAATTTTTCTCCTTCCTCACTCGGTGTCTCCAGCTTCCAGTCGGTCTTACTGTTTATCCGGGCCTGGATGAATGCAAACCATCTTAAACTCAACCCGGATAAAACAGAGTTGATCCTGACTGGAGGCAGCAGCAACCCTTGGTCACCTACCTTTTGGCCCAACTCCCTTGGACCCCCCCTTCCCCTTCTAATGCAGTTAAGACCCTTGGTATCACACTCAACCATCATCTGACACTTCACACCCACATAAGTTCCGTTGTCTCTTCTTGTTTTTTTTCTTTACGTATCATTAGAAAAGTATCCCGGTTTTTTTCCACTTCCGCACTTAAACTGATTGTCATGGCCATGATCTTATCTAAGATCGATTACGGGAACATCATCTACAACGGTGCTCCCGCCTACGCACTCCAACGTCTCCAGATGGTGCAGAACCAGGCAGCCCGACTGGTGTATGGCCTTCCAAAATTCCATCACTCTACCCCTCTTCTGATGGCTCTCCATTGGCTCCCAATCAAACAAATAGCTCTCTTTAAACTCGGTTGTCTTACTTTCCAAGCTCGGGCAGGCACTGCCCCAGCGTTAATCAATTCTGCTATTACTAACTACTCCCCCGCCAGAGACTTACGCTCCTCTTCTAAGTCTCTGCTACTCATCCCCCGGTTCAGAAAAAAACAATCTGGTGGCCAGAAATTCTCGGTACTGGCACCAACTTTCTGGAACTCCCTTCCCCCCCCTCTCAGATCCTCTCCCTCATATATGGAGTTTCGTAAAGCTCTTAAGACTTTTTTGTTTGAGCAAGCTCTCAATTCTTAGACCTTTCTTTCCCTCAGTTTGAAATCCTATAGCGCCAAGAAACTGCTCAGTGTATGTGCGCTCTATAAATAACTCAAAATTCAAATTCAAAATTCAAATTTGTTCGTTGTGAACAAGCGAATGGCGAACGAACCCGCAAGGAGTTCCAAGCAATTGATGTGGAGATGAAGTTCCTTCTCCGTCCATCTGCCTCCCACCGAAAGGGAGCCGCACCGGGCTCCCCATCCTTGGCAGCTGGCATCTGACTCGATCACAAGATCCGGACGGGAGCCGAAAATCGCCTTCCCGTTCCACGCATCCATGTGATCCAACCACCAAAGGAGCTCCGATCTGGCTTCCGTGGACAAAGAAATGAGTTCCGAGTAAGTGAGGCCTTTGCGGAGATGAAACGCTTTGAGTCTTTGGAGAGCTCTGTAATGAAGCGGGCCTGGAAAAATGGCCTGGATCGACGAGGACAGTAAGCCTACTATCCTGGCCAGGAGACGGAGAGAAATCCGGTCTCGACGGAGGACCTTGCGAATCTCCTTCTTGATCTTGGTGATCTTTTGAGAAGGGAGATGTAACGTTGCATCCGTTGTCCTTATCAGAAAACCCAGAAAAGTAATCTCTTGTTGAGGGATTAACTCTGACTTCTGGGCGTGGATGATGAACCCCAGAGATTGAAGAGTAGTTATGGTCACTTGAAGTTGACGGAGGAGAAGATCCTTGGATTGATTCATCAAAAGAATGTCGTCCAAGTAAATTATCAGACGAAATCCCATGGTACGAAGATGTTCCACCACGGGACGTAGGAGTTTGGTAAAGCACCAAGGTGCTGAGGAAAGACCGAAGGGGAGAGTACGAAATTCGTAGATCTGATCTCTCCAAAGGAACTGGAGGAAGCGGCAATGAGGAGGGTAAATCGGAACTGAAAGATATGCATACTTCAGATCCAAACGTACCAACCAATCGTTCTGCAGAAGGAGGTCTCTCAAAAGATGGATGCCCTCCATCTTGAAGTGTCTGTAGATCAGCCATTCGTTGAACGAACGAAGATTGATGACTGGCCTGAACCCTTTGTCTTTTTTCTCGACCAGAAAGATGTTGCTGAGAAAGCCGTTTGGATGAAGAGAAGAAAGGGAGATAGTGCCTTTTTGCAGCATAGCTCGAACTTCTAGGTCTATAAGTTCCTGGTCTGCGAGAGAAAAAAACAATGGTCGAGGACGTGAGAGTTGAACGGGGGAGCCGTAAAACTCTATGTGAAAGCCTTGAACAGTTTGTAGAACCCAAGGGTCTGACGTGAGATGCAACCAGGCCTGAAGAAATAAGGCAATCCTTCCCCCCAGGCGTACTGGAGAAATGATGGAGAAACTCACCGTTGAATCCTTTGGTGTTGAACTGATTGCCTCCACGTCCTCTGCCCTGGCCTCTGCCTCCGCGGGAAGGATTGAAGGAACCTTGACGTCCGTCGTGCCATCCATTGTTCCTTTTGGACTGACCTCTATTGGGGCCTTGTTGGAACTGACGGCCGGAAGAGCGACCCCTGCCTCTGCCGACCCCGCCAAAAACCTTTTTAGGGAACATTTTCTTCATTGAAGCTTGGGCCTTGTCTAAGGCAGAAAAGGTAGCCACAAATTTGCCAAGTTCTTTCACGAAAGGGTCACCAAACAAGGTACCCTGCGCTACTGAACCTGCTTCCGAAGAGGATAACTCACCCAGTTTAGGATCAATTTTTAGTAAAAGAGACCTGCGACGCTCCGCAGAGAGAGCACAGTTGGCATTGCCAAGGAGACAAATTGCCCTCTGTGCCCAACCTGCCACGTCATCAACTGGTAGTGGCATACCCGACTCTTTGGAGCGTTGGGCAAGTTCAATGATTTTAGTCAGAGGACCGACAACATCTAACAGCTTGTCTTGACAAGCCTTCCAGGACCTGTCAATTCCTTTCTTAGGGTCCTTAACATATTTCGCGAAAAAAGTGCACAACTTTGGATCTATTTCCGGAGTGGCTGCCACTCTATTGGGAAGAGAAGGGCGAGGACACTCAGAGCGTAAGCGAAGCCTGACATCCTGAGAGAGAGGCTGTCTAAGTTTAGCGGCCACATAGTCAGCCGTAGATTTCTCGGGGACCCACTCTGAGGAACGGGGTCTATAAATAGAGTTAGGGTCAAACATATCCGGGGCAACAAGGTCCCCCTCACCATACTCAGAGACATTAGATTTAGGGCGCCAAGACCTACTAATGTCAGACATATCCTCAGAAGATGCATCGTCATCTTCATCATCATAGTCCTCCTCGTCATCTACTCCCTCTTGGGGAACCCCTTCCTCCGGGTCAAGGTCTTGGGTGGAAGTACCACCAATATTCCCGGGTGAGTCGTCCCTCCGGAAGGGTGCGCTTCTTAGCGTGCGCGCACTCTTATGAAAGACTTCAGCAAGTCTACTGAAGCCTTCCAGGTGCCCCGCGTCACGCTTTTTGGCCGTGCGTGAAGGTACAGAAAGTACTCCACTGGGCCCAGCCCCACTGTCTCCACAAACACCTGAGCCAGTTTTAAAAACATGGGCAGACAGTTTATTGACACTATCCTGTAGAGGTGCCAGAGCCTGGGCGATAGCCGAAGATAAGAGTCTGTCCACCTCTACAGGAGGGCGCAATAAGGGCTGATGAGGCTGCTTAGAATCTACAGGCATACCATCTTGTTCTTGACGAGTCTGCATTAGTGCAGATGACTGGGCACCCATACAATGAAATACGCCCCAGGCTATATAAAAGGGGTGGTTCCCCACACAGGTACCCACAGCCAACACCAGAATAAAAGGCAAGAACTAAATGCCAATAAAGTGACGGACAAGAAAAAACCAGAATTTTAATAAATATTATAGAAAAGTCAGTCACTCGATAATCCTGCCACAACAAGCAGCGTCAGTGTGGGGAACGAGGCAAACTTAATAAATAATGAAGCGCTTTGCCTCAGCGCGTGATCTCCACAAGCGCAGGGAAGCGCTGAAGAGAAAAGCCGGTCAGCGTCTTAAGAGACGACGCCACAGACCGCGCACGCGCGCAACAGAGACGCTCGAGCGGAATGCCTACCGCGTCTGACAGACAATGAAACACAGCCTACAAAGCAGGACAATATCGCCAATATAAATAAGGCAAAAATACGCTGTCAACAATATTAAATAACACTGCCGACGCCACAAGAATAAGTTGAGGTGGAAAAAACGGGACTTATCTTGACGCGGCAGCAATGGAGAAAGAGGAAGGACTACCGACGTGGGATTCCTTTATGCTGTTGTTATGGACTCTGATTGGTTACTGTATCACCATGACTACCGCTGACATGTTGGTTAGGGTAGTTCATGGTTTATGTTTTTTCTTTATCTTTTAACTTGCTGTCCAATAAAATGGAGAAGCAAAATCCTCGCCTCCGCTTCCTGACATAGAATTTGGGCATTTAATTAACAGAACAGTTTGTACAGTCGCAAGAAGCAGCAGAACTGGAGACCCCTCTCAAAGCTCTGCGAGCACGGACACTGGGTCATTTCTGTTCTGTCCTACGACATGAGGCAAAGTAGAAAGCAAAAATGACAATTGTGAGCCAACAAAATACAAGAGGTAGCAAACAGTGCATTACAAAAGTGACAATCGTGAATAAATAAATAAATGTTTAGAATTGAAAAGAAGCCTCGTTGAAAACAAAATGCTACGTGGAGGCATATGGGTGAAGTACCGCAGGCTGTCCCAAGGTGTCCCTGCGGAGCCCTACGGGGACATCTAGTGACGGCCTGTGGAACTGCACCTTCACTGCTGGCATGGAATATAATAGTGGAAACATTCATTTGCGAGCTGTCAAAGCAGTTTTTTTCTTTTGTGTTATCTTTCATACATTATAAAGTAAAGAAAAAGGCCCAGCTCTTTGTAGAGTTTCAGGTCTGTACTCTGTCAATATATTCTGCGCTGTTCTGTTCAGACTCTTACTGTTCTGCATTTTCCCCTGTCTTTTCGTGTTTTACTGCGTGCAGGATTCAAAACTAGCTCACCACTTAATTTTGAAAATCCCGAGAAATTACCCTTTCCCCATTAGTGATGCTTCCCAGCGTGGAGAAGGAAGGGATGGGCATATTACCAACAAGTAGCGATAATTATCGCTAAATAGGCTTAGCGATGATTTTTTTATCGCTGCCTATCGCTGGATATGTTAATGGAGAAAACATGCTATTAGCAACGTTTTTCTCCATTGTGCTAAAATATCTAGCGATAGCGGCGAAATGCGTGAGTATCGCTGAGAATACAGCGATATTCATGTATTAGCGACAAAATGCTCCTAGCCATGTTATCCACCTCCCATTGGATAACATGGCTAAGAACTGGTCTGAGAAGGCGTTGTTTTTTGGCATTAGCGGGAATATTTCCATCGCTATGCCTGCCTTGCTAATAGGCGATAGCGACGTTAGCGACTGCTTTCAGTCGCTAACAGGTTGGGTATGCCCACTTTACATGTCATTAGCAATAAATATCGCTAACATGCAAAGCGGGCCCCAAACTGCTCGCTATCGCCTAAAAGCTGTCGCTAACATCAGTTAGCGACAGCTTGCTAATAGAGCGATAGAATTATCGCCGCTTAGCAGCCGAAAACGGCCACTAAACCGGCAATAATTGCCTATCGCCACCCTTGGTAATATGCCCCACAGTTAGGGGGCTGCTCTGTCGCCTGCCAATACCAATTCATTACTTGAAGAGGATTAAGAGCACAACACAGTGAGAATAAGTAGTGTAATTCGATCAATGGGAAGGAAGGTGAATTATACGATATACGGCCAATGCTAACAGATCTGTTGAATAAATGTTGTGCTACCTATTAACATGTACTAATTGATTACTTGATTTTGTATTTTGTATATGGCCTGATTTGTTGTAAATGGCACAACAAAAAGATTAATAAAAAAAAAAGTCCAATCTATTAAGATTGGCATATTGAGCTTTTCCTCCTTGAAGCAGGTGCTAAATTAGAGAAGTGTTTTTATTTCTCTAACCATTCACATTTTGTATGTGTGCTGCACTGTACAGCAGACATCTAATTTGTGTCTATGCATAGGATTTTGAAATGAAAGCGCATGCTTCTAGTACAAATCCTAAGCTAGACATTACACGCTCACCCCTTTGCGCCATGGTGCAACGGTTATGCATGCCACTAGGCAGCTTGTTTGTGCACCAGTTCAAGGAATGACAGCAGCAGCATGCACTTTTTAATAAATATGGCTCTGCACTGCATTTTTCCCCTTGTGTGATGCCTGAACATTGGTTACTGCTCTGCTTTGTGCAAATAAATAGTTTTCCCCATAGTAAAAAACAAATTACAGGGAAAACTGTTTGGAATGTATACATGTGACACATTCACAAGGCAGGGCATGAGAAGGATTAAAAAGGCCAAGGTACAAGAAAACAGAATCATGTGCAAGGGAGCTAATGTGGAATGTGAAGGACTACAATAGCTTCAAAAAGTTGGGTCCTTGGTGGGTCTGATAAGTAGCTTAAATGTGAATCCAAAGTCATTCATCTGTTTTGCATTTAGATGTTTCAGAGGCTCCCTCTTGATGTACGGTATTGCCAAAGCTTTACCTTATTGTTGGACTAATCTCAAAGCTGTACAAACTTAGGCTACAGGTTTTTGAGTTTTAAAAGGAGTCTTTAAGGATTAGTGATGACTTCTTTTGATTTGTTTATCTCCAGGAACACTACATTCTAGGGGACAATCAGCAATGCTACCTTGGTTTGAGGCAGATTTAAAGCTGCATTATTTTCTCATGCTAGACTCCTGAAGCCCTGAATGAAGATAGCACAGTACTCTCTTTAGATGGCCACTCATCTCATTCCTTTCCAACTCATCTCATTCTAAAGTATGTTTTCAAATGATTTTGACTCTGTCAGGAAAGCTGAAGCTAGAGGACTAGCAGCAATTTCAGAACACACTTTGCAGCTCCTCCTAGTCCCAGATGTCTGATTTAATGTTGACAGTTTAGCATCAGTGACCACCATGTGTGAGGCTAGGGTCTGAAAAAAGTCAATACAATCCTCCAATCTTTCTCACTGAAGTGAAAGAACCCAACATTTGTTGTTGCTTGCAAAGTGATGTATAAATCACCCAAAACCTTGGAGTGAATAATTGCCTTTTATTGCTCTTAAACTACAGGGTTAAGGTTGGATTTTCTTGACCTTGATATGGAGTTTCCTTAGCTGGATTTATAATCAATCAGTCAATTAGGAGTTAGTAAAGCATGGCTACTCACCCATGAGGGTCTCAAGGCGTTGAACTGAAAGTTAATTAACTTGAGCCTCTGCCAGCTTTCAGCCTGTGCTCAGTTTGACTAGGTGTTAAATGGCTTCCATGAGCAAACAGTAGGCTGACCTGAATGGCAGAGTTGATTCCTCTGAACTCCACAGAATATCCATGTCAAATCCTGCTCGACAGGTTTGATGAGCTACCTGTACCACCTGGGGCATTCTTGAAAGGGAGAGAACAGGATGCCAAGTCAATTCTTGTGGATCCCGTCTGGTTGAAGAAGCACCCTGCTTTTGTCATCCTTGACTCTTGTCTCTTGGGGGCATATTACCAACCAGTAGAGATAATTTTTGTCTCTAACTTGTTTAGAGACAAAAATTATCGCCGCAAATCGGCGATTTTTATCGCAGATAAACCTTGCTATTAGCAAGGTTTATCGCAAATGCGATAAAAAACGGCCGCAATGCATGAATATCGCTGAAAAGTCAGCGATATTCATGCATTATCGAGCAAATGCTCTTAGCCATGTTATCCACCTCCCATTGGATAACATGGCTAAGAACTGCTCAGGGCAAGTGTTAGCTTTTGGAGATATTCGCGCTTAGCGCGAATATCTCCAAAAGTTGGTAATAGGAGATAGCGATGTTAGCGACTGTTTTCAGTCGCTAACATCTTGGCACGCCCACTTTGCATGTCATTAGTGATAAATATCACTGACATGCAAAGCGGGGCCCAAGATGGTCACTATCTCCTATTAGCTGTCGCTAACTGGTGTTAGCGACAGCTTGGTAATAGGGAGATAATTTTATCTCTGCTTTCTTGGCTTTTAAAGCCAAAAAAGCGGAGATAAAGCCCCTTGATAATATGCCCCTTGGTTTTATGTGGGTAAAGTGCCTTTTCAAACTGGATTTTAATTTTCGATGTGTGAAGACACTAGGGGGCATATTATCAAGGGGTTTTATCTCCGCTTTTTTGGCTTTAAAAGCCAAGAAAGCGGAGATAAAATTATCTCCCTATTACCAAGCTGTCACTAACACCAGTTAGCGACAGCTAATAGGAGATAGCGATAGGAGATAGGAGATTCATGCATTGCGGCCGTTTTTTATCGCATTTGCGATAAACCTTGCTAATAGCAAGGTTTATCTGCGATAAAAATCGCCGATTTGCGGCGATAATTTTTGTCTCTAAACAAGTTAGAGACAAAAATTATCGCTAGTTGTTGGTAATATGCCCCTAGAATTATCATAGTATACTCCACACACTCACTTCTAGGGTAAACAACCTTTACAACTAAACTTTTACAACGCACTACCATTACAACGCGGTCATTACAACGCAAACCATTACAACGCATTGCGCTGGGGGGTGCTCTAGGATAGGGAATAAGTTTAATTTACTATCCAACACCTTCCCTAGTGTCCACGGGGACTGGAGTTGGAATAGTAAATTAAACTATTCACTATCCAACACCCAAAAGCACTATGCTTTGTAATGGATTGCGATGTAAAAACCGCGTTGTAAAGGCAGGCGTTGTAATAGCCTGCGTTGTAACGTCATACATCCCTCTTTGTAGTACGGTAGTCAGGAGCTACTGCAAAAGTAGGTAGATCAGCACATGGGAAATGTTACCCCATTGGTTAGGAATGGGCAAGGAATTACCCCATCCACTAGCTCTTAGGTCTTAAAACTGTAGGGCACTGGGGGGGGCGCCGCATCCCTTCGGGGGGCGCGCACTTCACACCACACTGTTGCTTCCAGGAACAAGACGTGCCTCTCAGCCCGGGCTGCTGCAGCTGCTGGGGGCTCGGCTGAGAGTGTCAAGAGTCACAGGTCTTTAAAGGCCAGAGGCAGGCACGACGATTTCGGAGAGGGGGGGGGCTAAGTTTTATGGTCATGGAGATGCGGCGGCTCTAAAGGCTGGAAAACAACAAAGCCTTATTAACGCGTAAATGGTCTTTTAAAGACCTGTGAAGTACTGAGGTTGGCAGCTCCAAAAGTGGAGAAGCGTGGCTCAATGGTTAGAGCGGCAGACCCTGATGCAGAGGTCTGGCCCGGGACCAGGGTTCAATTCCCGCTTCGGCGGCTCTTGGACTCAATTTCCCCGGACCTGATAATTCTCGCCTCGGTGCCTAGTCTAATCATGGGTCCCACTCTGTGACTCTGGGCAATAGCTTGCTTAATCTCCACAACGGCCCCCGCAGCGCTGTGGATGCCTGGCTTCACCTTGGGGGTGCCCAGGAGTGGACATTTCACAGGAAAACCAGGATGGGTTCCACAGCAGTATGAATACAGCGCTACGAGGCCTCCGGGTAGAAGTGCGCTATATAAATACAATACATTTACATTTACATTTACATTTACAAAACTGTCTGTGTGTGTGCCCGGGAAGCTGCCTCAGCCCGGGCTGACACACACACACACACACATACGACAGGTGGGGGGGGGGAAGAGGCATGCTGAAGCCTTTTGAGCCCATGGGCGTTGTGCGCCTGGTAAAGACCATGTGGCTTATTTACAAGCCCCTTGCCCCACTTTTGCGTCACTTTCAACATGGAAAAAGTGACGCAAAAATGGCACAAGGGGCTTGTAAATCTGCCCCCATGTGCATATTTACATGCCCTTGTAAACTGATTAAAGAGGTGGTTTGTTTTCTGCTTCCAGTACTCCCTGTGCCCCCACTCTGCCTATTCCTTACATTTTACTTTTTACTGCCTTAATGTGAGAATGCATTTCATGAAAGGGAATATAAAGTAGGGTTACCAAAATAAAAATGCCAGCCATGTGCTGTTTAAAGAGCCTGCAAAGGCCTTGTCTTGACACTAAATAGTGTTATAAATAAAATAGTATGTATTCCTTTGTAATGTGACTTTCAATCTTTGTTCCCTTTAATTATGTCATAGATCAATCAATGTTTTCTATGTATTTTTGCTGTTCCAAGTGTGCACCGATCAGTGCTGAAAATAGGCTTTAGGGGACTGCTTACTTTTGTACCTTCTGGGACATCCATATAATGAGCTAGCCACCCTAATCATAAGACTGGAAGTTTATTGCAGGATGAACACAATATTTATTTCCCCCACCCTCGATCCCTGGACCTTGCCATAAAAGCAATAGTTTCTTATATCTGAAACCCTATGCCAAGCCTCAATAACATGCTGATTAACTTCAACTGTGTCTGCGGTTGCACCCTGCATTCAGACAACTCACTCCTCATTCTCGTCCTTCACTTTCACACTCGCCCTGCACTCACTGGGATCACAATGTACTCACACTGATCTCTATGCACTCAACCCACCCTCTCACCCTGTACTCACAGTGACCACACTGCACTTCTGCCACTCACCATGAACTTACACCGTTCTCCCTCCACTTACCCTGCGGTCACATGAGCACACCGCACACTCTGCACTCACATTGATCACTCTGCACTCACAAAACTCTTGCGCTGTTAACCATGTACCTCACCCTGCAGTCACACGAGCACACTACTCACCCTGCTCATACGACACTTCACTCACCTGTCCCTCTCATGGGTGCGATCAGTGTTAGGGCCAGCCCTAGCTGGGAGTCTTAGCCCCCCCTGAAGTTCTGTCTAGTTGCGCCCCATGTTGCTTCCCACGTCGGAAGTACGTTTCACTGCAAGGAGTTTACAACGGTTACATCCTTCCTGAAGATTCCATTCTCTGGCAGGAAAGAGTGAAGAGCTTTTTGTATTATTTTGTTTAAGCCTTGCTCCTTTCCCCTTCGTCCCAATACTAGTGAGAACGTTGGATATTTCAAAGAGGAGTGGATTTGGCATTAATGCCATAGGTGCTGCCTTGGGTTCTGGGGACCCAGGTTCAAGTCCTGGGTTCGGCTCAACATCGTGTGGGTAAAATCACTTAATTTACCAGTGACTTACGAAAAATGAATTTGACCTTGATTAAAGTCGCTGGTGCTTGTTTGACATGTTCCAATCCCTAGAGCTGAGTCCATAAGTCAAATATAACAAATATTGTGAAGTGTGCCTACCATCTGTCCTCGCTTCTTTCGTACACCAAATTAAAAAAAATTCTTGTGCAACTATTTCTGAAGCTTTGGAAGGCGATCTTTTTTATAAGCCAACTATGCTAACAAATTGACTCTTGATGCTACTAGAAAATAAAGATGTATATATCCTCTTGAATCACTTATATCACATGTGTATGATGTCCCCTAGGCTTCCTGGAAAACTGTGGCTGGCCTCCTACTGACATGGCAACACCTGGCCATTCTCCACATAATCATGTATTTATCAATTGTGTCAGAAAGCATATTTTGTGGAATTTCTTTTTCTGATATCTTGTTTAGGGGCAAGGATGTGGCACAACAGCTGGAGCTGATGACTGTAGAGCTGGGAAACCAGGTTCAATTCTTGATGTCTGCTCAACATTCTGTGATTCTAGGCAAATCACGTAATCTCCCTGTACTTACAAAAAATGAATGTGTGCTTCTGTAATGTAAAAGATGCTCTTGTAAAGCGCTCCAATACCTTTAGGTCATGTTCACCCTATATGAAACTACAAAAAATATATTGCAAAATGTTGTGAGCACTCCCGTTTCCAGGCACTGCTCAAGACTGGAAGTGGAGCACAACCTAAGGATGGCAGAAGCAAGAATACGTCCACACATTGTCTCTGTGGAGAAAAACAAGCACTCCAACGCCTGTGTTTTGGGAGTTTTTTTGCAGATCTATCTTAAATTTGGTGTTTTATGTAAAAAATAAAGCACCAATGTAATTTTTTGTTCTAATTTGTTTCTTGGAGACTTTTCATTTTAACTTTAGGATAAGCACATGCACTTCAAAAGCTTCAGTTTACTAAATACTCTTACTTTATTTAATATTATTTGCCCTATACAACCTGGGCTCTGCAGGAGGGAATGGCCATCAATGATGCAGAGTACCAGCTCCCAGAACTTTTAAGTCAGGTTGTAGTGGCGGTGGGGGGGCTCGACGCGTACAAAGGTTTAGATGGGGGTGCTCGGCCGACTAAAGTTTGAAGACCTCTGCATTAGCTTGTGTCAGGCATAAATCTGAAATCTCTAGGCACCCATTTCAGAACCCTTTCTGGACCTGCGAAAGATCAGCAGAGGATTGGATCTGCTGTCTGTGACGTGAGAGGACCTCGGACTGACTGGATTTACTCCCTCTTGTATCAAGGACAAAGAAGTGAACTCCGGGTGGACTCAGTTGGCTGATCTCCTGTGTGGCCAAAGGCATCGAGCTGCAAGAGGCCTTTTCTTGGAAGTACCCAGCTGACCAGAGCAAACTTTACCTGGCCTCGACCCTGAAGTTGGCCTGTGGCTGAAACCCTGTGAGTCTCTAAATGACTCCCCTGAAATTCTTGGGGGCTTTAGAAGAGTACTCCTGTGGTTGCTAGGCATTTAAAAGACTAAGGGCCTCATTTATAAAGGAATTGGTGCAGGGCAGTACCGCAATTCTTCTTGCTGCGCTATTCTGCCCTACCCCAATGTGAAAGGGCATCAATGCACCGTATTTATGAAATACGGTGCATTCCTGTCCTTTCCCTCCTTGCTGCCTAGTGCCAACGTAGGCACACTTGCACCATGATGCAAAGGTGCTTCGTGGCAGGCAGGATTGATTTGTGCAGGAAGGAGTACCTTCCTGCACAAAAACAATCCAGAGAGGTGTTTTCCTCGGATCTATGACATAATATCGACAGACAGAATATAGACATACAAAAATATCGAAGCAAAAATATCGATATCAAAAATATCGAAGTTCTATCTACATAAATGTATGTACAAAAATAGCGGAAAAAAAATATCGTAGTACAAAAATATCCAAGCAAAAAATATCGGGGCAAATTTATGAATGCCTTGCGCCGCCGGTGCGTCACTTTTTCCCATGTTAAAAATGACGCACCGGCGGCGCAAGGCCTTCATAAATCTGCCCCATCGTTTTTTTAAATGTATTAATAATAATGTAAAAATAATTTTAAAATACATATAATTTAACAAATTATAGATATAAACATTAAAACATATTTAAAAAATAATAACTAATACATATACATTTAAAAAAAATTTTAAACTCTACATATAAATTAATATGTATACTTACTCTACATAGTGCATCAGTAGTGAAAGCGTTGGATAGCGTAGGGGAAAAAAATTACTATTCCCACTCCAGAGGGTGCAACAGTAGGGAAAGCGCTGGATAGCCTAGGGGTAAAAATTACTATTCCCACTCCCTAGGGTTCAACAGTAGTGAAAGCGTTGGATAGCGTAGGGGAAAAAATTACTATTCCCACTCCAGAGGGTGCAACAGTAGGGAAAGCGTTGAATAGCGTAGGGGAAACAAAATACTATTACCACTCCAAAGGGTGCAAGATCAGGGAAAGCGTTGGATAGCGTAGGGGTAAAAATTACTATTCCCACTCCAGAGGGTGCAACAGTAGGGAAAGCGTAGGGGAAAAAATACTGGGGCATATTACCAAGAATAAGCGATAATTATCGCTAAGCTTGGTTAGAGGCAATAATTTTATCGCCGTGCTTCACCTATTTTTATCGCTTAGAAACCTTGCAATTATCAAGGTTTATCTCCTAAGCAATAAAAATCTGCCGAAATGCATGAATATCGCTGTAAAGTCAGCGAAATTCATGCATTACCGAGCAAATGCTCTTAGCCATGTTATCCACCTACCATGGGATAACATGGCTAAGAACTGCTCTGGGCAGGCGTTAGCTTTTGGAGATAATCGCGATTATTTCCAAAAGTAGGTAATAGGAGATAGCGATGTTAGCGATTGTTTCCAGTCGCTAACATCTTGGCACGCCCACTTTGCATGTCATTAGCGATAAATATCGCTGACATGCAAAGTGGGCCCCAAGATGATCGCTATCTCCTCCTAACTGTCGCTAACTGGTGTTAGCGACAGCTAGGTAATAGGGCGATTAAATTATCGCCGCTTTAGCGGGAAAAGTCCCCGCTAAAGCGGCGATAAGAAACTTGGTAATATGCCCCACTATTGCCACTCCAAAGGGTGCAAGAGTAGGGAAAGCGTTGGATAGCATAGGGGTAAAAATTACTATTCCCACTCCAGAGGGTGTAACGGTAGGGAAAGCGTTGGATAGCGTAGGGGTAAAAATTACTATTCCCACTCCAAAGGGTGCAACAGTAGGGAAAGCGTTGGATAGCGTACGGGAAAAAAATACTATTCCCACTCCAAAGGGTGCAAGAGTAGGGAAAGCGTTGGAGAGCGTAGGGGTAAAAATTACTATTCCCACTCCAGAGGGTGCAACGGTAGGGAAAGCGTTGGATAGCGTAGGGGTAAACATTACTATTCCCACTCCAAAGGGTGCAACAGTAGGGAAAGCGTTGGATATCGTAGGGGTAAAAATTACTATTCCCACTCCAGAGGGTGCATTAGTAGCAAAAGCGCAGGATAGCATAAGCGTTATATTAACAAACTTATCAATTAGATATTTTTTTTAACAAAATAAAAGATGTAATATTTTATTTACAAAAATATATTACTTAATACCAAATATTTATAATTAATATTTACTTAAATAACAAAAAATTACTGCCCACGCTACTCCCCCTTTAACACACAACACACTAAACATAAAAAAACTATTAATATAAATATCAATTAATCAATTAATAACACTTAGGAGCTCCTGCTCGCCGACTCCAGCGGCCGCTCCCCCCGGCCACGCCCACTGCAACTGGCCACGCCCATCTGAGCCTCATTAGGAGCTGAGTGCTAGCTCAAGCACAACTGGACTGGATAAACTCCCCTGCCTTCCGCGGGAGTAATAGACATGAGTAAACCCTCATTTTTAAAAACCATATCTTTTCTCTTACAGCGCTCGCTCGCGCTTCCCTGGCCCCGCCCATCGCAATAGGCCACGCCCACCTGAGCTTTTTTAAGGAGCTGACTGCTAGCTCAAGTCCAATTGGACTGGACAAACTCCCCTGCCTTCCGCGGGAGTAATAGACTTGGTAAACCCTCTTTTTTAAATAAATAATATCTTTTTCTCTCACAGCGCCGTTCGCGCTTCTCTGGCCACGCCCACCGCAATAGGCCACGCCCACCCGAGCTTTTTTAAGGAGCTGACTGCTAGCTCAAGTCCAATTGGACTGGACAAACTCCCCTGCCTTCCGCGGGAGTAATAGACTTGGTAAACCCTCTTTTTTAAATAAATAATATCTTTTTCTCTCACAGCGCCGTTCGCGCTTCTCTGGCCACGCCCACCGCAATAGGCCACGCCCACCTGAGCTTTTTAAGGAGCTGACTGCTAGCTCACTGGAATTGGATCGGATAACTCCCCTGCCTTCCGCGGGAGCTATAGACCTGAGCTATCCCTCATTTTAAAAATTAATCTTCACCTTTACAGCGCTCGCTCGCGCTTATTTTAATTTTAGCCTACCTGCCCTCAGGGACTCTCCCTGCGTCTGTCAGCGCCGCGCAGCCCAAGGTGACGCTGCAGCGGCCATAGGAGCTCCTGCTCGCCGACTCCAGCGGCCGCTCCACCCGGCCACGCCCACTGCAACTGGCCACGCCTCCTACCATCGCCATAAAGCATGTGCTTCTTTCGTACGCGCAGCGGACGGGCGCAGCGGGCGCGCCGTTTGCGCGCCGAAGGCAAGCCCGTCTGCGCCCGTCCGCGCCCAGACGGGCCCAGGGCCCCGAAACGCTACCCATTCTTTGGCATACTCCCCCGCTGCACTTAGAAATCTCCAGCTGCCCCCCTGCGCTCTTCTATCCACTACCTGGGACCGCTTGGCATCTCTTGGCATTGCGGCCGACCTGGTTTCCCCTAGACTCACCCGTGCACCTGAGTTGCTCCCTGTGCCGCCGGAAACTTGCATCCGCATATTGTATCTTAACACCCGCTCTCTCCCCCAACATCACGCTGATATTTTTCTTCTGCTGACCGCGGAAAACCCTGACATCTTACTGCTCACCGAGACCTGGCTATCCGACCTATCCCTTCCTGATATCCTGGCTGCACTACCCCCTAACTATTATCTGCTGAACGCCAACCGGCCTCACGGCCGCCGGGGCGGAGGGGTCGCAGCAATCATCCGCAAAGATCTTCCTCTCATTACGTCTTCATCTCTATGCCTCCCCGATGTTGAAAATTTAGTAATTAGCCTGCCAACTGAAGTGGGGGCTTTGACCCTTATCGTCTTATACCGCCCTCCTATCCCGATGCCATTATTCCCCGTCACTCTCTGCGAGCAGCTCGCTGCCCTCATGACTTCCTCAGCCCGCGTTGCCATATACGGCGACTTCAACTACTGGTTCAACCATGCTGCCGCCGGTCCCCATGCTACCGAATTGTTTGAGGCACTTTCTAGCCTCAACCTGACGCAGCATGTTACCTCCCCCACCCACACTGGGGGCAACATCCTGGACCACATATGGACTCAAGGTATCTCATTTCTCGGTCCGACTGTCTCCCCCTGTGTCTGGTCAGACCACTCTCTGATCGAGTCATCCATCCTCATAAAGGGCCTGATCAGGCCCCCCTCCCGGCCTGGAGGGTCCGCCCGGAACTGGAAAACTCTGGACTCGCCCGCCTTTCTCTCCTTACTTGCCAAGACCCAGCCTCCATTCCCCGAGTCCTTGGATATCAACACCATTGATGCTAACATCTCACACTGGTTAACAACGGCCAGTGACACTTTTGCTCCCCTCACCTGCTTCTCCCGCACCCATCTTAACAAATCCCACAAATGGTACAATTCCACCTTAAAGCAGCAACATCTGGAGCTGCGCCAATTGGAGCGCAGATGGCGGCGCCACTACCTCGGCCCCGACAGGGAAGCCTATGTGTCTGCGCGCAAAGCCTACAAAGCTGCAATTATCACCACTAAAACCTCTTTCATCTCCAATAGGATCTTAACAGCTCCCAACAGATCCAAGGAGATATTCAAAGTCCTTGGCGAATTGACATCGGACGCCAGGACACTTTCGATTCCACCTCCCTCCTTGGAATCTTGCACTGCCTTAAACTCCTTCTTTACTGATAAAATCATTGCCATCAAGAATTCCATTCCCCACTCACTTCCGCCCGCCACATCAGTTCCTCTCCCTGTTAATACATCTACCTTTTCTCAGTTTCCTGCGCTCGACCCGGAATCACTCACTAGACTGTCCACCCGCGTGAAATCTGGATCTCCCAAGGACTGCTGTCCCCCTTTCGTGCTCCGCGACATCTGTCATGCCCTCCCACACTGTATCCTTCCCCTGCTCAACTCTTCTCTCATCTCAGGCTCAGTCCCCAGCTCATTTAAAGAGGCTACACTGGTGCCCCTCTTAAAAAAGCCTGGCGCCGATTCAGCAGTCCTGGCCAATTATCGCCCCATCTCCCTCCTACCTTTCTTTTCCAAAATCCTTGAGGCTCATGTCACGACCTGCCTCTCACACTTTATCGAGGAATCCAACTACCTTGCACCCAACCAGGCCGGGTTCAGACCAGCCCACTCCACCGAGGCCGTGATCCTCGCTGTGCTGGATAATCTCAGGCGCAGCGAGGACAAAGGACATCCCCAGGCTCTGGTCTTACTCGATCTATCGGCGGCTTTCGACACGGTGGACCATAACATCTTAATCCACTGTGTCGAATCCGCCGGAATCTGTGGGGCGGCTCTGTCTTGGATCAAATCCTTCCTCGAGGAGAGGTCCCAGGCAGTAAGCATGGGTCCCTTCTGTGCCTCTAGTGTCCCCTCGTCCTGCGGAGTCCCTCAAGGATCATCTTTGTCTCCCCTCCTTTTTAATTTGTACCTTCAACCCCTCCTTCACTCCCTGGGTAAATGGGATATCACCGTGTTTAATTACGCGGATGATTTACAACTTATTTTTCCCCTCACTTCCCCTGACGCTGTCACCAATTTTCAGACTGCCATGACACACATCCAGCTTTGGATGAACCAAAATCAGCTCAAGCTCAATCCAGGCAAGACTGAGCTCCTCCTCCCGGGGAGAAGTGCACAGTTTTGGGGCCCTCAGTACTGGCCGATTGAGCTTGGAACACCACCTTCTCCTGCTGGATGTGTTAAGAGTCTCGGAATTCTGATCGACTCTGGACTCACCCTCAAGGCACAGGTGAGCGCAGTAACATCTTCCTGTATGTTTCAACTTTACAGGATCCGGAAAGTCGCTCACCTCCTTTCACCTGAAGCCTTGCTGCAAGTCCTAATAGCCCTGGTGATGTCCCGGCTGGACTTTTCGAACTCAATCTACCACGGTCTCCCTCAATCTCTGCTATCGAGGTTGCAGATCGTCCAAAACCAGGCCGCCCGGTTGGTCTTCAAAATCCCCAAATGGCAGTCGGCCCAACCTTTATTACGCCATCTTCATTGGTTACCAGTGAACGAAAGAATTACGTTCAAGGTCCACTGTCTGATCTTTAAAGCTCTCACTGGCCCTGCCCCTGCTTTCCTTAAATCTCTTATCACTCCCTATTGCCCTCCCCGCACCCTGAGGTCTACCCATCTCTCGCTTCTTGTTGTTCCCCGTTTCAAACTCGCAAGATCTGGTGGCCGCAGCTTTTCCTGCTTAGCCCCCAAGCTGTGGAACTCCCTCCCTCTCGCACTCAAGTCATCTTGTTCCCTCCTTTCTTTCAGGAAATCCTTAAAAACAATACTCTTCCCTCATTAAAATCTCCTCTCCCCTCCTTCTTCCCTTCTTTTCCAATCCAATCAGCGCCAGGAAACCTCCGGTGACAGTGCGCTTAAGAAATCCATAATAACATAACATAACATAACATAACATAACTTAATATTATTAAATTGATGTAATTATAAATTAACGAATTGACAAATATTAATTACAAATTAATAATTAATTAACAATAATAATTAATTAACAAGATATTTACAAGAATAAACAAAACTTATTAATACATTATTTATAATTAATATTATACAATATTTTAAAAAACTAATTACCAATTAATTAATTAACAATTAATTAGTAATAAATACCAATAAATAAATACAATTTCTTTAATTAATTTAATTTAATTATTTCACACCCTATTCCCCTATAAACACACAACCCACTACACCTAAATAAATCACATAAAAAATGTAATTATCATTTAATCACTTAATAATAATTAATTACCAATTAATTATTAATTAACAATAGCAAAAAATAAAAAATTATTACTACATTAACTCTAATTAATTTAATTAACTAATTAATAATAGTTAATTACCAATTAATTATTAATTAACAATTCATTATTAATCACAAATATTTAAAAAAAAACATAATAATTAATTAATTATAATTAAATTACTTCCCACCCTATTCCCTTATAAACCCACAACCCGCTCTGATACTAAAACGCAAAATGTAAACAAAATTACTAATTTCTAAACATACATTAAAAACATGTATATCAAACATATAAAATACATTATAAAATACATAACACTAAACAAAATTTCGATATTAGTAACATAAATACCTTAAAATCGATATACTGTCCATCGATATTATTGCACATCGATATTCTATACCATCGAAATTAAAACAGCGATATTATTGTATATCGATATTTTAATTTCGATATTTGGTCTCCCTACCGTTTTCCTCATTCTATGTGTTCTGCAGAATGAAGCATCTGTGGAGAGAGGAAAGAATGAGGAGAAATTTAATATTTCTCCTTGTTACACCTGCCTTAGGGAGGCATTAGGTTTTGGCACTGCCCTAGGTTTATGTGATTTTATTAATCTGGGCCAGTGTTAAAATCCATGCATGTTGCGTGGGAACACATTGCAATGCCCATGGAATACCTCCTTGATGAAGAGTAAGGCAATGCAGCGCTTTGCAGTGCCTTGTTTTACACCATATCTGTGAGGGAATGCAAAGCCGCGCAGGGTGGCTTTGCGTCGCCTCATAGATATGATAGAGTGGCCTGCCCCACCGGAGCATCAAGAAAGTGATGCTCCAGCTGCGCAGGCCTCATGTAAATAATGTACCTGCTTTGGGCCAAATATTGGTATTAGGGACTAGAGAACTCAACTTTTACATTTAGTAAAGGGAGGCGAGGAGTATAATGTGAATGAAAATAAGACGATACCTAGTTCTATACCTGAGAAAACTTTAATTAGCAGTAACTGCAGAGGCTTATTGTCTATTCCACAAGTAATAATATTTTTTGTAAAAAAGGCTAATAACATTTATTGTGAATCACGGTTGGCACCTACAGTACAAGGACATTAAACTAAGAAGAGATCTCTTTAGTTGTTCTATTTAATTTACCTGCTTCAGTATCTAATGTTCTAGATTAAATATATATATATATGCACACGATTTTTTTTTTTAACAACAAGGATTTGAGTCAGTGTGTATTAATTCTTACCAATGATTAATGCATTACTGCATAATATTTTCAACAGTGTTAGTGCATCACTACTGGAAGTATATTGATTGACCTAGCAGGCTCAACAGGGACATCTATTAGCAGGCTGCGGTACTGCATCCCTCTGGCAGAACTGAACAGGTTAAACCCCGGGACAGGAAGTCCCCGCGCAGAACCATGGTTCACACTTCCGCCACTCCTGACTCGGAAGTTAAATCGATGCTACTTTTCGGAATCAAACCACCCGGAACTGCACCATTGCTATGGGGGGAGGGCACGCTTCAAATCACCAGAAAGTTATCGGCCAGCTTGTTGGCCCAATATCTGCCCTTGAGAATTTACCCGAAGGTTTCAGAGCGCTTCACAATAGGAACAGAACTGATACATGAGAACATTACAAGTGAACAAAATACAAAAGCAAACGTTACATTAAATGAAGCAAAAATGACAATTGTGAGCCAACAAAATACAAGAGGTAGCAAACAGTGCATTACAAAAGTGACAATCGTGAATAAATAAATAAATGTTTCGAATTGAAAAGAAGCCTCGTTGAAAACAAAATGCTATGTGGAGGCAAATGGGTGAAGTACCTCAGGCTGTCCCAAGGTGTCCCTGCGGAGCCCTACGGGGACATCTAGTGACGGCCTGTGGAACTGCACCTTCACTGCTGGCATGGAATATAATAGTGGACACATTCATTTGAGAGCTGTCAAAGCAGTCTTTTTCTTTTGTATTATCTTTCATACATTATTAAGGTAAGGAAAGGAAAGGCCCAGCTCTTTGTAGAGTTTCAGGTCTGTACTCTGTCAATAAATTCTGCGCTGGTCTGTTCAGACTCTTACTGTTCCGCATTTTTCCCTGTCTTTTCGTGTTTTACTGCGTGCAGGATTCAAAATTTGCAAACATTCGTGACAAGAATTTTCAATTCTATTAAGGACTAGGAGGCGAGGATTATGCTTTCTCATTTCTTTAATGAAATGCTCAGCAGCCAATAAAAAACAATGAAAAACTACATTTCCCATGAACACTAGGGAATGACCATAGAGACTATCCTATAAAAGGTCCAAACATTAGTCCTTCTTCCTCTTTCTTTGTGGAAACAGTTCCATATCGAAAAACAATCCCAAGTAAATCAACAAAAACAGTTCCAAACACGCTGCAGAAATCCAAAGGGTCTGGAAGCAGAAGAGCGAGGAACACTGGGTCCGTGAACCAGGAAACACAGGAGACTCTTGAAGAAGAGGAGCAACCTCATTTCGGGTCCGAACCTGAAAAGACACATAGCCGTAATATCCAAATAGTTTGAGGAAAAAGTCAAAGCAATCCAGGGGGGGGAAAGAACAAGGATAAACAGACCTGCCTCAGTAGGCAAGCAGTATACAGTACATAACAATGCCAATAAATCAGAACAAAAGGGTGGGATAATCCTCGCCTCCTAGTCCTTAATAGAATTGAAAATTCTTGTCACGAATGTTTGTAAATTTTGAATTCTATGTCAGGACAGGAGGCTCCGATTATGCTTTTTCAAAGCTGATCCACCACAACAGAGGCAACATTAATAATAGGTTTATAATAAAACGTCTTGAAAACAGAATCTGAAGACCAATCTGCAGCTTTCATAATATCAAATAGAGTGACACCCATGGAAAAAGCCTTAGAGGCCATCGCCCCTCTTGCAGAATGTGCACCAAAAACAGATACATCGATGCCCGCCTCGGACATCAGCCAACGCACCCAGCGAGCCAGAGTAGCTGGGGTAACAGGGCGAAATGGCTTCTGTAGGGCTATCAACAACTGACCTTGCATGTCTGTACGGAAAGCAGCAGTACTCACCTCATAATCTTTCAGACACTGGACAACACAAAGATTGGGATGATCAGGAAAAGAAGGATACGTAATGGAGGAAGTATTAGACTTAGTCCTCCTAGAGAGAATGAACGTAACACCCTCAGGGGTGAAACTACGGCCCGCAAGATCCAAAGCGCGGATATCAGAAACGCGGTTGCACGAAACAAGACACAATAACATGGTCAATTTCGCAGACAACTGCTTACGAGATAACATGAGATTAGAGGGCCAAGCCTCCAAAAAACGCAGAACAATAGAAACATCCCATAAAGAGACATATTTAGGAGTGGGAGGTTTCGCAAGACGAATCCCTTTAAGCAATTTGGAAATGAAGGGATGCTCACCAGCGGGCTTGCCATCAATTCGAACGTGGCCAGCTGAAATAGCGGAACGAAAACTATTGACCGTCCGATAGGCCAGACCTGAGGTGGCCAGGGATGTCAAGAAGTTAATGATCAGACTGACATCCGCTGAAACGGGATCAACTTCCTGTTGAACACACCAATCACACCAGCGCTTCCACGCTCCTTTATATCGTTTGTGAGTATTGGGAGACCAGGCGTCACTAATGAATTTGGCAGCGTCGCTAGAAATGCCCGGGATCGTCCAACGATCCCCGAGATGCGCCATGCCAGTAACTGGAGAGAGCCGGACAGAATGAGGGGATGTGGATCTCCGAGAGGATCCAGCAACAGATTCCACTTCAGGGGAAGAAGGAGCGGAGGTTCGCAACACATCTCTAGGAGAACCGGGAACCACGCCTGAGCCCTCCACAGAGGAGCAATCAGAATCAGCTCCGCACGAAACCGCTTGGTGTAAGCCAGCACCCTGGGAAGCATCATGAATGGGGGAAACGCATAACAGAGAGTCGATGGCCACTGTTGAAGAAAAGCATCCGTGGCCAGAGCCAAGGGATCCGGTCTCCAACTGTAAAACCGGGGAAGTTGCGCGTTGAGGCGAGAGGCAAACAGATCCAGGTGACACTGGCCCCACTGCCGGAGAATGGCACGGAAGACTCGAGGATGAAGCCTCCAGTCGCTGAAATCCCGAAGATGTCTGGAGTGCCAATCCGCAACCTGATTGTTGCGACCCGGAAGATACTCTGCAATAACCGTGATCTTCCGTTACAGACAAAAATGCCAAAAATCCTTGGCTATCTCCGCCAACACCTTGGACCGAGTCCCGCCCAGCTTGTTGACATAGCGGACTGCGGACACGTTGTCCATCCGGAGAAGAATGCAACAACTCGCCTGAAGGGGAGAGAAACACCTGATCGCAAAGGAACCCGCTAGGAGTTCCAGACAATTTATGTGGAGAGACAACTCCTGGGGGGACCAACGGCCCCCCGTCGAGATAGACCCGCAACGGGCTCCCCAACCCCACTGACTGGCATCGGATTCGACCACCAGCTCCGGAGACGAACCGAACAGGGCTCGACCGTTCCAGGCCTCCATGTGGTCCAGCCACCACTGCATCTCCCACCGCACTTCCTCCGAAAGAGGAATCTGATCCGAATAGCGGAGGCCTTTCCGGAGATGTTGAATCTTCAGGCGTTGCATCGCCCTGTAATGTAGAGGACCCGGAAAGATCGCCTGAATGGAGGACGCTAGCAGACCTACCACACGTGCTAACGACCTCAATGACACAGTCTGTCTGGAAATAACAGACGTCAACTCCCTCTTGATGTAGCGCAGCTTCTGGCTGGGCAAGAGAAGTTGGCAAGACACCGAGTCGATCAGAAAGCCCAGAAAATCTATAGATTGAGTGGGGACCAAAACTGATTTCGGAATGTTGACCAGAAAACCTAGAGACTGCAAGAGTTCGATGGATCACTCCAGATGTTGCAGAAGTCTGAGAGGACAATCTGCCATAAGGAGAATGTCGTCCAGATATATGATCAATCTGACTCCCCGCGACCGTAGATGTTCTACAACTGGTCTCAGTAGTTTCGTAAAGCACCATGGTGCTGACGAAAGGCCGAACGGGAGGACCTGATACTCGAACCAACGGCCCTGCCACCGGAATTGGAGAAATCGACGATGGGGTTTGTAAATCGGGATTGACAGATAGGCGTCCTTCAGGTCCAGTCGGGCCATCCAATCTCCCTCCCGAAGGAGATCCCGCAAAAGATGGATGCCCTCCATCTTGAAGTGTCTGTACACTACCCCGCTGTTGAAGTCTTTCAGGTTGAGAACCAGGCGAGACCCGCCTCCTTTCTTCTCGACCAGAAAGACTGAGCTGACAAAACCGTTCGGATGGCGGTCGGTAGGAACGATCGCTCCTTTTTGTAGGAGAACGTTGATTTCCTCTGAAAGGCAAGTTTGTGCGTGATGGGAAAAAAGCAAAGGAGGGGTAAGACGGGTCTGACGCAATGGGTGATAGAACTCTATTTTGAAACCCTGAACGGTTTCTAGCACCCATGCATCGTTGGAGATCATACGCCAATTGTTCAGGAAAAATTGCACTCTGCCCCCCAACATCACATCGCAAGCTGGAATTAGGCTCACCTGCAGCGCCGGAATCTTGGTAATGGCCTTGTTGTCCACCTGATCGACCTTTGCCGTATTGTCCCTTTCCTTTGCGGGATGGGTAGAAATTTGCACGAGTGGAGTATCCCGTGTTATATTGTCCACCACGCTGCTGTGAGGTTCCTCTCTGGGACTGCTGCTGCGACCCACGGCCGAACGAGCGTCCCTGTTGACGTCCGGCCTTGGCAAAAACCGGACGCATGGCCCGGCGCAAGGATGCCTGCGCCTTGTCAATTCCACTGAAAGCGGATACGAATTTAGTCAGTTCTTTTAAAAACGGTTGACCAAATAAGAGGCCCTGCGCCTCTGGACCTGATTCCGAAGTCGCCAATTCCGCCAATTTGGGATCTAACTTGAGCAAAATGGATCGACGCCGTTCCGCAGAAACGGCGCAATTTACATTCCCCAGTTGGCAGATAGCCCTCTGCGCCCACTCAATGAGCTCATCTGGGTTCACGAGAGCCGAAGCGGCCTTAGCGTTAAAGCCTAAATCCAGAATTTTGGAAAGGGGACCAAGCATGTCCAGTAACTTATCCTGGCAAGACCTCCAGGAACGGTCCAGGCCCTTCTTAGGGTCCTTTGAATATTTCTTGAGGTAGGTGACCATCATCGGGTCCACCTCCGGAGTTTCGGCTAGGTGATTAGCAAGGTCAGGTCTCGGGCATTCTGAACGGAGCCTGGCCCGAGCCGACGCCTCAAAAGGCTGGCGAATATGTGCCTCAATATAAGCGGCCACAGCCGGAGCGGGCAACCACGATGACGAGTGTGGATGGACAATGTCCTCCGGCTCAAAATTGAGCAGGGAAGGACGGTCAGGGGCGTCAACAAAATGCTCCTTGCGGAGACGTTTCTTGGGAGGCGGAGAGTCCTGATCAGAAGAGGCCTGAGCCTGATCGGACTCCTCCGCACAACGTGACGCTGAAGATTTGGACGTGTCAGTAGCCAAAGTCTTCGCTAGCCTCTGAAAGTCAGACTTATGAGGATTATGAGGCGATTTGTTGGACTTCTGGGAAGGAGGCAACCAACCTTGCTGCATCGCATACTGGTTTAAATGGCGCTTTAGGGGATTGATAGCACGAACAAGCGCCTTATTAACAGAAAACTGCACACCTTTATCCAATTCCTCCACCAGATTATATTCAAGAGTGTCATCCTCTTCATCATTATAGAAACAGTCATCATCTGCGTCATAATAGTCTGCCATTGCACTAGAGTGCAGATATTCAGTGCCCACAAGATGACTTGCACAGATATGGAGTATCAAGGATACAATTAAGGGGGAGTGACCACCCCAAAGCAGGCCAATTTGAGGTAAACCTCAAGAATAAACAAATTAAATGTGGAGGGAGACAAGCCTGCCGTCAAAAAATCACTCTAGGCAGAGCCTATGCACATACATTCACTACCAAAGCACTTTCCTGTGCTCCGGCGTCGAAACGGGGTCGAGAGGTCAGGGCTGTGTGCGTGAGCGCTGACAAAGCGGTCCTTCACTCGACCGGCGTGAGGAGAAACAGAGCCTGAAGCCGGAAATAATGCAGCGCGCATGCGCGACGCTGCTGCCACTGAACAAACACCGGCTCGAGAGCGCTCGTGCTCTCCTTGTGAGCCGACGACCCCTGCTCCCGCTCCACTACAGCAACCGGGCACAAGCGGCCAGGCGCAGGGAGGCGAACACACGCTCCCAAGAAGACACGCCGCAAACGGACGAAAGAAAACACCGGCACACACAACAAGGCGGAGCCGGAGTGCCCAAACATACACAAGCACCGCGCACGACCAAACAAAGCAGCGCAATACCAGGCAAGTGCATGTATAACTCAGTACAAACAGTAATATCAGCAAATGTAACAGAAGAAAAGTTAAAGAGACTTAACTGGCTGCGGAGCAGCAAAGAAAGAGGAAGAAGGACTAATGTTTGGACCTTTTATAGGATAGTCTCTATGGTCATTCCCTAGTGTTCATGGGAAATGTAGTTTTTCATTGTTTTTTATTGGCTGCTGAGCATTTCATTAAAGAAATGAGAAAGCATAATCGGAGCCTCCTGTCCTGACATAGAATTCAAAACTAGCTCAAAACTTAATTTTGAAAACCCCGAGAAATTACCCTCTCTCCATTAGTGATGCTTCTACCGTGTAGAGCAACAGTTATTTTGCACTCTAAAGGTGCCCTTTTCTCATGCAAATGGTGATACTCACTGCTTTGCTTCCAGGGGGCTCAACGTGGCAGCCCTGTCAAGTGTCACACATCCGGTGTGACACTAACGCATTTTAAGTTACATTACCGCATTACCGCATGTGAAAGGATTGTCACGCAAATCAGCGTATTTAAAAGCGGAGTATATTACCAGTATTCGAGGCTGTCACTGTCAAGTCTGAGTGACTATCAAGCCTGACTAAAACTGAGAGTCTGAGGCAGCGAGCAGCTTTAGTACAATGTATCCTGGGTGAATCTAACTGTCACGGCTCGGCTCTTACTGACAGGCTGATGTCATTGCGGGGGGACGTCACTGCGGAAGCGCGCGCAGTTTATTTTGGGCGCTCGATGTGGCTGGGATAGTTTGCGGGCTGCGCAGCATGTTCACCGTTAAAGGGAGCACTGCTTATAATTACGGCACCGTCCGCAAGTTTGCACCGGCTCGGGCACCAGTGCAATTGTTATTACCGCTCCCCCCCCCATCGAATTATGCAATATCTTACTGTAGCCGACGGAAAGAAGTCAGTGACACCGGGGCCGCCTGGACAGACTGGAGGTGGAGGGCCCTTCTGTGACTGAGGTTAGTGAAACTTTGCTATCACCTCATGTTCGAAGTCAGTGGGAGAGAGAGCCTGTGTGCGCTAAATTAAGATGCTGGCTGAGCCCCCACCCCCACGTGCAGCTCTTCCGCCGTACCTCTCGGTTATCTCTCCTCGGAGCCTTGGGAGAGGCCGTGGGTCTCTGAAGAGAATGGAAATATTTTTGTATTGCTTGGTAAAGGAGCCCCCCACCCACCCCCTCATTGGGCCTCCTTGTTTGTTACGAGCGTCACGCTCTGCCGCACAAGTAGAGGAAAAGAGATTAGAGGCAGCACATGAAGGCCACGGCGGATCTTTCACTTATTCAGAAGCACTCAGATTGCCCGGGTCAGGGCAGCTAGCACAGCAAACCCCACTCCCTTAGTGAACCAATATTTATTAGAGCTTCTTGTTAAATTGAATAAACTGTGCCGTGTTTATTCACAACGTCAAATTAAATGCCACGGATTACTTTCGAAATATTAGGGCATCTTAAACTGCAGAGAACTTCAACAATTTTAAACTCATGAAAACATACCTGAGAGCCTACCCAGTTCTGTGTGTTAAGTGTGGATCATCTCAATCAGGTGCCTACCACTCTATTCTAGACTTATTCCGAGTTTGCCTGTGCCCCTGTCACTCACACAGTATGTCTCTGCTTTGGTTTTCAGTTGCGTTATAGCTCAGGTCACTGGCAGCAGTTGAGTGAGACTGTGAGTCATTCAGCTGATTATAAAGACATTTTGAACCACTTCCAAACTGCTTTATCTAATTTCTGTAATTTTAGCTAGAGTATGATCAATGGAAGTCATTTACATTTCTTACGTTTTGCAGCAGTTAACTTCGTTTCTCGTTCCTCAAATGTGTGCAATTTCTGATATTATTGTTTCCCTCCTCTTCATTGCTTAATTTTGCTCACGAGACAGTGTCACTCATAGTCATTGAAATGTCACTCATAATTACTCTAAAATTATTAAAATGTCACACATAGCAATCTGAAACCTTGGCAGCTATGACGTGGTCGTAACTTGGGCAGACATTTAAACCCTATACCTTTTGACAAAAAACCCAGGGCCATATTATCAAGGAAGCTGCGGTAGTTTATCGCCGCTTTACCGGCAGGAAACTGCCGGTAAAGCGGCGATAATGGGCTTGGTAATATGCGATTCGAATTCTATGTCAGGACGGAGGCGAGGATTATGCAGTCCTTTCTTCTCTTTATTATAATAGCAGATTCAAAGAAAATAACACAAAACTTTCTGGAACAACAACTCCCATGAGCACATGGGGCACAGTGTCCATAGTAACCGCCAGCCAATGGTGATGGTGTCCTTGGTATAGCTGGCCGTGACGTCCCTTCCGCTTCCTCTTTCTTCTCTGCTCGTCAGATAAGTCACTTTCATATCTTTCTGACTTCTGTGGTGTTTTTATTGTTAGAGATTCGTTAGGCGATTTGTGCCTAGGCATTACTACTATGTTTCTTGAAGTGCGCTTACTAGCTAGGCATTACTGCTATGTTTCTTGAAGTGCGCTTACTAGCGCTGTTGAGTCGGCAGAGTGACGCGCGCCAGGCACTGCTTGCGCCGTTACTGCCGCTTCCATCGCGGACCGTGTGAGGCGCGCCCTCGCGTTTTTCCCGGCTCTGTGGGGCACCGTGGTGTGAGGAGATGCTGCGCTCGCGGTCTTCTTCTCACCTTGCGGCGCGCTGAGGCGTTATACCTTTCGCCTCACCAACCCTCGCCTGACACCCTCTGCGGTGATCCTTAACCGCGTGTTGCGGCGCGACGCCATCTGGTGGCGGAAACAGGTACTGCACCTGCCTTTTTTAGCAGATAGGCTGCGAGAGCATCGGCGAGGGGGCTGCCCTATTGTATTTTAGGATAGGGGCGTTTGGTGCTCACACCCTCACAGTATACAACCTCAGTGCAGGCAAAACCCCCCTTTTAGGAGGCGGTAAATGTATGCATCTTCCAACCCTTGCCGCCGGCGGTGGGTCGCGCGTTTCACGGGGTCTGCCACGGTGCTGGCGCCCGGGCGGGAAGGAGTGGACGCTCTTTCCCATTGTTTCCCGGGGTGTCTGGTACCACAGTGCCCGTCGATCGCGGACCTAGAGGCGCGCAGGGTGAGGGCCAGAAATCTGCTAAACGTCACGCGGGGCACCTGGGGGAGTTGACCGCTTGAGGGACTCCTTCAGCATGAGTGCGCGGACGTTAACATGTACCCTGCCGGGAGGGGTTCTTCCCCGGAGAAGATGGCGACGAGGTCGCCCCGGGAACGGACCAGGAGTATGGTTTCCCCTTGGAGGGAGAGAGTGTTATGGATGAGGACTCCTCGGAGGATGAGGAGAAGTTTTTTCCGATCCGCCTTTGGGGGCCCAAGAGGGTGACGAGTTTTACCACCCTCGATTGTCGGAATGGATCCCGGATCCTAATCTGGTGACGTATGTCGCGGGTAAAGTTCGACAACCCATGCACCAGGAGGTTGGGACGCGCAGGCGGGGTGCATGCCCTCGCCCGAAATTGGAGGACAGGTTGGCTGTCACCCCAGATATTGACGGAAAGTTTGACGAAATGTTCTGCGCGTTCTTTGCGGAGTTCATGACGGATCCTAAGAAGGGCATAGATTGTTCATGGCGCAACTGTCAGGACAGCTCCAGGACGCGGTGGGCCCCGTGACTCAGATCATCCAGTTGGCCGGGAGGGCTAGGGAGTCGGGGACGGCGATGTCCACGGAGGTCGTGACAGGTTGGGCACAGCGAGCCCTGTGCTTCTTGGGTACTGCGAACTGTGCATTGGCGGCGGAGCGGAGGGGGTCTCTCCTCATTAAAAAATATCCCAGGCTTGGGGACCTGGCCTCTTCAGACGCAGGGCCTATTGCGCAAGGCAAGTTGTTTGGTGAATCCTTTATAATGGAGTTAAACAAATTCGTCACTACTTTCTCCGCTCTGGACAGAGCACAGACGTCAATCATAAAGATATTCCCGGACGGGTTTCTGCTGGGGCCGGTAGAGGCCCTAATACTAACAAATACCAGTAGAGGCCCTAATACTAACTAATACCGGCAACGGCTGGAACAACGGCAGACAGGCACATTTCTACCCCAGTAGAGGCGCCGGCAGAGGGGCGTGGAAGGGGCTTCCGTGGCGGAGCCAACGCACCAGGAGGTACCCCTTTTTTCCCCGTCCGTCCTGGGGGGGGGAGGCTACGGGACCGTCTCCACAACTGGTGCAAAATCACTTCAGACCCGTGGGTTCTCCAAACAGTCCGGGGTTTCCGGACAGAGTTCTACGGTTCACCCCGTCAGAGTGCAAGCACTCGCCCTCTAGTTTTCCTCCGAGGACAGGGTTCTGCTCGACAACGAAGGGGCAGAACTCCTCAGGAAGGGTGCGATTCGCAGGGCGCATCCTCACCCATCGAGGTTCTTAAAGTACACCTTTGGTCCGGAAGGAGGACAAAGGGTTTCGTCCAGTCATAAACCTGCTGCACTTCGACAAATGGCTGGTCTACCGCCATTTCAAATGGAGGGGATTCATCTCCTGAGCGGTATCTTCCCCAAGGGGGGGATTGGATGATACGTCTGGACCTGAAAGATGCCTACCTATTTATTTATCGAGTTTATCGAGTTTCTCGCACTCCCCTTTGGCCCCATAGTGCTTTACGAAGCTCCTGCGACCAGTGGTGTGGACACTACGCGAGAGGGGCGTACAATGGATCATATATTTCGCCGATATACTACTTCTCGTTCAATCGCAGGACCGGTTGCGCTGCAACTTGACTATTTCTCTGCCCCAGGAGCTGGGGTTGGTAGTGACTTCCCAGAAGTCTGTCCTACTTTCGATGAGACAGACCTCTTTCTGGGGTCCCTCATAGACTCGGAGTCGGCCTCCCTCAGCCTCCCTCAACATAGGTACACAAGATTCGCAGGAGCTCTCCCAAGTCCTGCTGAAAGACAGAACCTCCCTTCGACAGCTAGCTAGAATCGTGGGCCTCCTTCCATGCTCATTTCAGTAGCGAGATAGATGGCTCACTGGCAGTTCACAGTGACTGTGAGTGCTTTTCGCTGCGGCGATATAACGATAGGGGGCCGCTGGTCGGAGGAGGAACGCCAGCTCCACAGCAATTGCCTGGAACTCCTCCAGCTTCACATCACTTGCTTGGAACCCCTAGCGAGTTCCTTCGCAAGGAAGTCTCTGACTTAGAAACAGGTGTCGTGCTGCTTCTTGCTGCGCATAGACAATGTGTCAGCGGGTCAGTGTATCAATCGCCTGGGCGAGCCTCGGTCTCGGGCCTTGGCAGACCTGGCGAAGGACTTCTGGCACTATTGTCTGAAGAGGTGGATTTTGGTGTCGGCGGAGTATCTTCCGGGCACACAGCATTCATTTGCGGATTGGCATTCCAAGAACTTCCGCGACTTCAGCAACTGGCGACTGCACCAGGCGGTCTTCCAGGTCTTGATGGACTGGCGGGGGCCGTGCTCGGTGGACTTTTCGCGTCCCGCCTCAATCGTCAACTCCCGAGGTTCGCGAATTGGAGGCCGGACCCGGAACCAACAGCGGTTCATGCGTTCTTGCAGGGCTGGACACTGGAACAGGCTTATGCGTTTCCATTTTTTCTCATGATTTCACGAGTGGAGGCTCAAGTTCGCCGATAACAAGCGTCCCTGATCCTAGTGACCTTTTTCTGGCGGGCCCAGGCTTGGTTTCCTCTATTGGAACTGTCTCGAGACTGCCCGATTTGAATGCACTGTTCCCTTTATTGCTATCGGGCCCTTCTGGAAGAGCCTCACCCACTGGTGCTTCAGGTGATCTGGCACCTCCTGGCTTGGTGGATTTTCAGGGGCCGTTGGCAAGACGGACGCCTTTTGGCGTAGGCTGAGGACCTCATCTATAGAGCCTGGGCTCCGGGAACTGTCAAGAGGTAACGCTAGGCTTGGCAACGGCGGCGAAATTGGTGTCTGGAAGACACGCCGATACTGTGGGGGCAGGCGTTAGCCACTTCCTGATTTTCTGGCCGTATTGGCCTAATCTGGACTAGCCTACCAGACTATTAATTCTTTCAGGTCCGCCATGTCGGCGGGACATGCCCACATTGATGGGAAACCGGCGGGGGAACACCCTTGGGTATGCAAACTGAGGAGGGGTCCAGACCCTCTAAGCCCCCGGAACCCAGGTACGAGTCCCTCTGGGACGTCAATTTCGTACTACGGTTCCTTGGCTCCTGGCGGGATAATCAATACCTTATCAGGAAAGAGTTGTCGATCAAACTAGCGATCCTGCTGTGTCTAGTTTCGTGCACACGCATCTCGGACGTGAGGGCACTGGTTATTACGGCACGTATGCTCACCCCAGATGGAGTCACTTTAACGGTCGCTAGGAGGACCAAGACCGGTATCAGGTCGGTATCATACCCTTCTTTTCCAGACCAACCCATGCTGTGTGTGCTGCGATGCCTCAAGGCGTCTGTGGATATGACGGCGGAATATCGCCCTCCTGGAGAGCGTCAGATCCTTCTTGCTTTGCAGAAACCTTTAGAGCCGTCCCGGCTCCATCCATCGCCCGGTGGATCTGTTGGATCATGACGGAGGCGGGGGTGGATGTCACCAGGTTCGGTGCTCACTCCGCGAGAGGAGCAATGGCCTCTAAGGCCGTGCAGGTGGGCGGTCGACTGGAGGATTTATGGCTGCGGCGGACTAGTCCTCCGAGTCCACATTCAAGTAGTTTACTTTAAGCCCATCTATGGCGCGGCATAACTGGTGGTGGATAGTCTTTAAACGTGCATAATCCTCGCCTCCGTCCTGACATAGAATGAAAAATTTCCTAGCTCACGTAACGGAAAGTTTCAATTCTATTAAGGACTAGGAGGCGAGGATTATCCCTCCTGAACCTTGCTGGTCTCGACCCACCCGTAATCCTCGTATTTCGGTAAGTAATGACTTAACGTTTACTTTAATGTGTTATGATGCTGTCTGGACTACGTTGGAATACAGTTATTGTATGTTCAAATGGGTTGTGTTCTCCTTGACATGGTTTCAATGGGGGGTGAATTCTTGGAGGTGCGGTAGACTGCCTTTATATGCTTTCTTCCACGGAAGAGGAACAAGATAACGGTTGACTTGTGTTGATTTAGGACAAGACCAGACGGATTGATGAACGTTCCCGGGATTTTTCCTCACAGAGAAGAAGAGGAAGCGGAAGGGACGTCACGGCCAGTTATACCAAGGACACCATCACCATTGGCTGGCGATTACTATGGACACTGTGCCCCATGTGCTCATGGGAGTTGTTGTTCCAGAAAGTTTTGTGTTATTTTCTTTGAATCTGCTATTATAATAAAGAGAAGAAAGGACTGCATAATCCTCGCCTCCTAGTCCTTAATAGAATTGAAACTTTCCGTTACGTGAGCTAGGAAATTTTTCATTTCAATCGAAGCCCAGGTTAGATGTTCACACACATCTAACCTGGGCTTCGATTGAAATTCGAATCGCATATTACCAAGCCCATTATCGCCGCTTTACTGGCAGTTTCCTGCCGGTAAAGCGGCGATAAACTACCGCAGCTTCCTTGATAATATGGCCCCCAATTTACTAAGTTTGGCATATTGAGCTTTGCCTCTTTGAAGTAGGCGGTAACTTAGAGAAGTGTTTTTATTTCTCAAAAAAAATCACTCTTTGCTTGTGTACTGCGCTATACAGCAGACATTTAATTTGTGTCTATACATAGGATTTTGAACTGGAAGCGTGTGCTTCTAGTACAAATCCTAAGCTAGACATCACATGCACAGCCCTTTGCAACATGGTGCAAAGGCTATGTATGACACTTGGCAGCTTGTTTGGGCACCAGTTCAAGGAATGACCGCAGCAGCATGCAATATTTATTAATTATGGCTATGGCTGCATTTTTCCCCTCGAGTGATGCTGTAACAATGGTTTCTGCTTTGCTTTGTACAAAAAAGGTAATGTTTGTCCATTAGTAAATAATTTTGATAGACAAAAGCAGTTTGGAATGTATACGCGTGACATATTCACAAAATAGGAAATAAGAAGAATTGAAAAAAAGGCACGATACAAGAAAAGAGAATCATGTGCAAGGATTTGAATGTGGAATTTGAAGAAGGAGTACAATAGCTGCAGTTGTGGCTCTGACAAGTAGCTTACATGTGAATCCAAAGTCATTCATATGTTCTGCAATTAGATGTTTCAGAGGCTCCCTCTTGATGTACGGTATTGCCATAGCTTTACCTTATTGTTGGACTAATCACAAAGCTGTACCAACGTTTGCTACAGGATTTTGAGTTTTAAAAGGAGTCTTCAAGGCAAAGTAATTACTTCTTTTTTATTTATTTTTATTTATCTCCTTGTACATTAGATTCTAGGGGATAATCAGCAATGCTAACTTGGTTTGAGACAAGCTGCATGCTTCTCTAATGCTAGGCTCCTGAAGCCCTGCATGAAGATAGCACATTACTCTCTTTAGCTGGCCACTTATCACATCTCAAAAGGCTAACAGATGTTTTCAGAGGACCCTGACTTGATATCGGGTAAGCTGAAGCTAGAGGAGTAGGCGTAAATTCAGGAGTTACTTTGCAGCTCCTCCTGTGTCTAAATGTCTGATTTAATTTTGACAGTTTAGCATCAGCGACTACCATATGGGAGGCGAGGGTCTGAAAAAAACAGAAATCTTCAATCTTTCTCACTGAAGGGAAAGAACCCTAACCTTGTAGTTACCTACAAAGTGGTGTAAAATTACCCCACACCTTGGAGTGAATACTTGTTTTTTATTGGTCTTAACGTACAGGGTAAAGCTTGGATTATCTTGACCTTTACATGCAGTTTCCTTAGCTGGATTTACAGGCAGCTGAACAGATAGTTATTTAGTATAAGCCTCCACCAGCTTGCAGTCTGTGCTCACCTTTGAATATGTTTTAAATAGCTTCTATGACCAAACAGTAGGCTGACCTGAATGGCAGAGAGAATTTTTCTGAACTCCACAGAATATATATGTCAAATCCTGCTTGACGGGTTTAATGATCCATCGGAACCACTAGGGAGAAAGCAGGATGGCAAGACAATTCTTGTGGATCTCCTGTCTGATTGCAGAAACCCCCTGCTTTTGTCCTGCTAGACTTCTGTCTCTGGTTTTTGAGTGGATACAGTGCCTGCTTCAAACTGGATTTTAGTGTTTGATGTGTGAAGACACCAGAATTATCATAGTATACTCCACCCTCACACTGCCAGCTCTCACTGCCCAAGTTGAGTGTTATCAAAGACTTTCACCCTCTTGGTTTTGCCCTGACACACTGCATTGTTGGCCTCTTTGCAGTATGATAATCAGAAACTACTGCAAAAGTAGATCAGCTCGTCAGAACTTTTACCCCATTGGTTAGGAATGGGCAAGGAATTACCCCATCCACTAGCTTGTATCAGGTATAAATGTGGCATCCCTAGGCACCCATTTCTGAACCCTTTCTGGACCTGCTGAAGATCAGTAGAGGATGACGTTCTGTCTGTGGCCTGAGAGGACCTCGGAAGGATTGGATCTTCTCCCTCTTGTATCAAGGACAAACAAGAGAACTCCAATTGGACTCAGTCAGCTGATCTTGTGTGTGAACACAGAGAGACATCGAGCTGCAAGAGGCCTTTTCTTGGAAGTACCCTGTTGACCAGTGCCAACTTTACCTTGCCTTGACCCTGCTGTGGACCTCTGCCTGACACCATGTTAGTCAGTCAGTCAGTCAATAAAGCTTTATTTCGATAAAATTTATCATAAAAGCTGCACATGAAACAAGTACATCAAATTTAAGAACAAAAAACAAGAACAAACAAACAAAAAAAGTTTAACCCAGTGAAGGAGAATTAGTTTAAAATTTTACAAATTTCAAAGAAGTTCATTTGGTAGTTTTTTAAAAAAAACATTAAACAATTAATTTTAGCCTTTTGATTCGAATTGACCATGCCCATGATAAAAATTTAGCTAGGGCACAAACATAGGTAGCACGACTATCAGACATTAATATCCGAATTGCCGCCATGTGGCTCCTAGTGCCCAGCTGCCGGCATAGGTTTTTGAGCCAAACCCTCCTGGGAAGGGCATACTCTCTGCACTCAAACAAAAAATGTGCCACTGTCTCTGGTTTACATAGGCATACTGGGCAAAGTTCTGTAGACTGTGCGGGGGATTTCCAACGTGAAGTAAAATAGTACAAAGGAAGGGTTCCTACTCTAAACTTAAAGTACAGAGCCCTATCGAAGGGTTTTTCTATAATATCAAGGTACACTTCCCGTTTGGGTTGATCCTTAAACTTCAAGAAGTCCTCCGTAAGTCTGCCCATAGTAGTACTGGTGTTCCTTTGTAGAAAGATCCAGTCCCAATAAAGTTTCTTAAGGATTGACTTCGGAGGTGAGGATCTATTAGCCCACGCATCATTTAAGCCCAGGTTTGATAGCATTGTCTTAATATCTTTCAACCATTGAATTTTATGCCACCCTGATGATGACATAATTTCTGCTAGACCTTGCGCGTATGTTCCAAGTTCCTCCACACGCCACAGTCGTGCCCATAGCAAAAGTGGACGGAGTCTTGCAAGATCATCAATTGGGCGACATCCTAGGTCCAACATTAGCGGGACCGTGGGGGTGCCCTGGGGGAGTGACATAATTGCTCTACAAAATTTCTTCTCTGATCTTGGTAAATCGTCAGTAATGGATGAGCCCCAAAGTTCAGCCCCATAAAGAGCAGAGCTGACCCCTTTAGCCGAATAGATCTCAAGAACTACAGCTATTGGTCTTATTTTGCAGGAGCGTTGTTCTTTTAAAAGAGCTCCTGTTATCCTCTTATGGGTTAACAACATTTTGTCCAAATGTGGGGACCATTCCATTTTATGTGAAAGGCGAATACCAAGATAGTCGAAAACTTCTACCCTCTCCAGGGGTTCAGCATTCAGGGTAGGAGAGCGGACTGTTTTTTTTGGAGGATTCAACACAAGATATTTTGTCTTGCTTGTGTTGATTACCAGGCCTCGTTTGGAGCAAAAAGATTGAAAGTTATTTAAGAGCCTTTGGAGGCCTACTGGGGTTTTTGATATTAAAAGTGTATCGTCCGCGAAGAGGAGGGTAGGTATACGTTCCCAGCCAGGGATGGTTCATCTGAAGGATGTTCCCGGAGATGCTCAACCACCCCATTGATATAAAGAGAAAAAAGGGTGGGAGCTAACACACATCCCTGGCGGACACCTCTCTCAACCGGGATACTGCTTGTTTTTTCCCCCCCTGGGCCCCACCTGATCTGGGCAAAGCTATTTTCATGTAGCCCAATGAGTAGTGATAGCAAATAGTGGGGCAGCCCCATTTCAGCCAATACACTCCATAGGGTCTCCCTAGGTACAAGGTCAAAGGCAGTCTTTAAATCGATAAACGCGAGATAAAGACTGCCCTTGCCTATAACCACGACTTTCCAGTACACCATCATTAATCTAAAAGCGTGTTCGATTGTCCCGGTGCCCACCCTAAAACCCGCCTGGTAGTCAGAGAGGATTTTATTTTCGGCTACCCAGTCTAGTATTCTGACCAGTAGAACCTTTCCAACGACTTTTTGGCTAATGTCTAGCAGGCTGATGGGCCTATAATTTGATGGGTCACCTCTGGGGCCTTTTTTATAAATAGGGACCACCTCCGCCCCTTTCCACGAAGAGGGGATAGGAGCACCCCTACAGATGGAAACAAGCAGGGAGTGAATCAATTTCCCCCACTTCGGGATGTCAAATCTCAAAAGGTCACCAGGGATGCCATCCGGGCCAGCAGCTTTCTGAGGGATGATAGTGCCTATTGCAGATTCCACTTCCTTAATTGTGAAATCAAAATCTTTAGGATAAATATCCAAGATTGGAGGGAAAGATACTGGAACCATAACCCCCCCATCATAATCACTGGAAGCGATGGGAGTAGAGTGTACATCTTGTCGAGTGTAAAGCTTTGAAAAATGGTTGACCCACGCCTGGCTAGGGATATTACAAGTGATCAAGTCACTATCTGGCCTGTTTCTAGCTCTAATGGTGTCCCAAAAGCATTTTGAATCTTTCTTGGAGCTAGCTTCTTTAAGGGTAGACCAATAGGCATCATCCCACTCCTGTTTCGCCTGTACCAGAGTTCTCTTGTGCTCCTTCCTTGCTGTCTGTATCAGGGATTGAGATTTGCTTTTAACAGCCTCAATTAAACGAGACTTAGCTTTCCTACATGCTGTGGTATACCAGTCATGCATCCCCTTGATTTTATATTGGGACATATTCCTCCCTGCAGAGCCTTTAGCCCAGAAAACTTCGCCTATATCCTTGACAGCTGCTTCAAAGATAGGTGTTGCCTTTTCAGCTTGTGAGGCTAAGTTAATATTATCAAGCTCTACTTGTGAGGCCATAAGAACTTCATCTATGCTGGAAAGTTTGACAGCATTATTAGCAACTTTATCCCACTTTATGCGTCTTCCACAGGAGGAGACAATGATCTTATGAATGGAAGGTGTTAACAGTGCGCCGTTGGGCCAGAGGTTTGTGATAGATAGGGAAAGCGGATTATGATCGCTTTCCACAGTTGGTGTAACTACCATATCTTCCACCATGCTCCATAATTTTAGGTCCAACAAAATGTAGTCAATCCTCGAGGTATGACCAACTCTGTTGAACGTAGGAGCGCCCATCCGGTCAGAAGACGTGCGGCCATTGGTGGCTCTTAGGCCAAATTCTAAAGTCAGTGCATTTAACTGCACTGCACTACGAGTCCAACGCTTGATCGGAGGGATGGAGAGTAAGGGGACACCCCATCTACTATCTTCTTCACCCAGGTCAGGGATACCATCTAAAGGAAGTGGTTCGTAGGTACAGTTAAAGTCGCCCGCTACTAATATATGATTAGATTCCTTTTGGTCCCTAAGCTGCACCTCAAGGTCAGATATTACAGATGAGATACACCCATTTTTTGTGCCTCTGGCATAGACGTTGTAAAGAGCCAGAGACAGACCTCTACAAGGGCTGGACAATAGAATGCCTAAGATATCTGGGCTATTTATCTGCTTTGATGTTATTTGGCAGTTAAGAGAAATGCTTACCCAGATAATAAGGCCCCCCAAGGGACGTCCCTTCCCATATCTGGGTTTCTCAGCTGGGACGAAATAGGTTACGAACCCAACCCGGTGGAGTGGTTCAGTGCTCCAGGTCTCCTGGAATATGCAGATCTTATGAGCTTCAACCAAGTCACTCCACTCGGGCAGACCCAATTTCCTATGAATGCCCGCGAGATTCCAGCTAAGGATTTTTATTTTCTCCTTGATGTTTTCTCCTCCAATGCCAATAATGTCGATGTCAATTGGAGGATCTAAACATTCCTTCTCTAGGACAAATGGTGTTCGCTGAGTCTGGCTAGTAGCCATCATAGTTGGAGGGTCGGGGCATATCGAATATGATGTAATTAGAAAGCTCTCCTCCTCACCCCTATTGAGGTCCAGACTTAGGAAGGAAGTTTTATCAACGGTATGACAGGACGAGTACCCCACCTTATGGAAGGGCTCCCTGCACCAGATTTCCTGGGACAGACATATTGAATGTTCCACCCCCAGAGCGTTCAAGTCAGGCAGGGCCAATTTCCTGTCCAGACCGACCACATTCCCACTGAGAACCCTGGCAAGTGGGTCCGTCACAGTCGGAAAGCTACCGGGCTCGACAGTATCTACCAAATCTTTAACTCCCACAGAAGAACAAGCGTTTGTAGGCTCAATTAAAGTCGGTGCTACCCCTAATTCCCTTATGTCACCTGAACCCGTATACTCCCGTAAGATGGGCAATGAGTTTAATTCTACCGCAGAGTTTAAATGTCTGGAGTAAAATGTTCCAACCACTCTATTGATAATTAGACTCATATTTTTTCCCTGGTGATCGAGGGATTGTCACCATCCCCTCCCTAAGTCTTGCCACCCACCCAAATTGGTAGTAAACGGGACAGTAGTATAGTTATAGTACTGTGTGGATGGGACTACTGTATCAATCCCTGGCCACAGACAACTTCTGGGGTCATTTTGCTCGTTAATCAAAGAGGTTAAGACACTTGTGGGACGTGGGTAAAAGAAAGTGAGGTCGACAATACCAATTCCTCCCTTACCCGTACACCAGCCCTGTCTAGTTAGCCATCCTACAACCCTTGGGTCTTGAAAATTAACCACGATACAGTCCCCCCCCAGACTTTTAGTGGTGGAACCTATCCAATCTATTCGCCTCACTCCCAATATAAGACCATCAACTTCCCCAGGTAGAGGCCGGTTCACCCTTAACCAGTGCATAGCCTTGTTTTTGAGCATCTGGAAGGTTTCTCTCTGTCCCGGTGGAAGTGGTGGGACATTTATCAGGACTGCTACAAAGGGGAAGGAATCTGGGGTGAGGTTCATGGGGGGTTTCTTGTGAGGTGGCTTTTTCAAGGGTGGTAAGGACGGTCTGGAAACAGTAAGGGCAGGGCGGAATATCGATTTATTCGTTAGTGGTTGATTTCCAGTCAGTGGGACAGATGATATAACAGAACCCCTTTTAGTACCCTCCACACCTCCTGCCACTGCAGTGACCAAAGAATTTGTACTAAGCAGCGGTTGATGCACAGCAGACTGAGCAGGTGCTTCCTGCACAGCAGGCAGGGCAGGCACTACAGTGATGGGAGCATTTACAACAATACCCTGTAGTGCTGAATTAAGCGACTTCGGAGGTCTCTTTACTGCCAGGCTGTCAGTCTTTACAGGTAGTGGAGAGTTAGATTGTTCCCTTTGTCCTTTATCTTGTAATGATACTTGTGCAGTTTTCTGGCAATTACTGTTACCATCCAACCTAGCCTGTACTTTTATCAGTGCCTTGGTGGAGAAAAAATTGTCCAATGTTGCCTGCTCAAAATGGTCTAGGCGATCTGAGAGCTTGATAATGCGTTCCTCTAATGGAAGCAATAAGGACCTTAACATTTGTTCTAAAACAGGGAGCAAACTGCTCAGGGATGGCTGTATATCCACTGTTGCCATCCCTGTATCTATAGGGATGGTAGAACTAGGGTCTGGACTATCAGATGTTACAACAGCCCCCTCTTGCATAATTTCCCTCCCACGGCACACTTCTAAAGCTACCTTACTAGAATACAAGCTTTTGTTGGTTTTCCTAAGTTTATAAGGTGGCTTAGATGGAAGACATTTCCTAGATAATGTATTGCCTTTTCTTTTAAGACCTGGTTTAGAATTGGTCAATGGAGCACACACCTTAGTTGAACAGACTGTAGTCTCTGTGTGGCTCACACAGAGAGGAATCAAATCGCCCACAATACCCTGATTGACCCCATTACTAGTTACATCATGACCCAAGTCGGAAACAACGGGTAAGTGTAGTGAAGACAAAGGTGTCACTAAAGCAGGATAAATTTGACCAGAGCGTTTATCCCCAGGATTTTTTAAAAGTTCAATTGATAGTCTTCGCTCTGCACGCCTCTCGGCAAGCGATATTTCTTTGTCAATCAGCTGGGGGGGGGCGATTGAAAAACTTGTCCAAGGGACCAACAACTGATTGGCCGGCATCGCCCGGTGGAGTCCTCAAGGCTGAAGTGCTAGGGAGATCCGGCATTCCTTAGGATTGAGAACCCAGTAGCACGACTTACTAGCAAATGTCAGCGGGGTGGCCCAGCCCGGCCTCCTTCGGCCCCGGACGGCCACAGACGGTCCCGCCCTTGTCCCGGGCTTCTCCCGGCACGCTCCCGCTCACTCCCGCGAAGCGGTGGGACTGGTCTCCTTAAAACAACAAGTGCAACAATCTCATTGAATGATAGGCGGGTGGGTGGGCGTGGCCAGCGGGGAGAGCAGCCCAGGTGGAGCTGGTTGGGCGCGCAGGGACTCCTGGGCACTGGAGTCCCTGTCTTGTGCTCGCAGCCCCGCTGACACAGTCACCAGCCCCGCACTCCTCCCAAGCTTCAACACAGAGCAAGCAGCGTCACTAAGCAAGCAGCGCTGCGGGACCCGCGGAGCGGGTCCGGCTAGGCGCTGAGGTGACTCCTCCAAGCAAGGACACGCAAACAGTCAGCAGGAACCAAAATACCAAGAAGGTGAGGGCACAGTTCTCTCAGGGGCATATTACCAAGCAATAGCGATAATTATCGCTATTGCTTGGTTAGAGACAACATTTTACCGCTGAGCTGCGGCGATTTTTATCGCAGATAAACCTTGGTATTACCAAGGTTTATCGCAAATGCGATAAAAAACGGCCGCAATGCATGAATATCGCTGAAAAGTCAGCGATATTCATGCATTACCGAGCTAATGCTCTTAGCCATGTTACCCACCTCCCATTGGATAACATGGCTAAGAACTGCTCAGGGCAGGTGTTAGCTTTTGGAGATATTCGCGCTTAGCGCGAATATCTCCAAAAGTTGGTAATAGGGATAGCGATGTTAGCGACTGTTTCCAGTCGCTAACATCTTGGCACGCCCACTTTGCATGTCATTAGTGATAAATATCACTGACATGCAAAGTGGGGCCCAAGATGGTCGCTATCTCCTACTAGCTGTCGCTAACTGGAGAGAACCATGAGAGAGTGCACGCCAGGGAGGTGCCACCTCCCTCCTATAGGAGGTCGCTAAGGTGTTAGCCCCAAAAGGCTGGCTTCAAAGTGAAGCCACCTTTGAAGTGCAGATGTGGGACACCAGGGGGAGGGCTGCCCCATTGTTGAGGTAGGCAGGCTGGCACAGGGATCAGAGAGTGGAAAGCAGTTGCCAAACTGATTTCCCCAGGGGTGTGTAGCCCTGAGGTAGTCACATCCCGGCGGTGGGTTAGGGAGGTCTGTACACCAGGAGAGGGGTCTCGCCATCTTGGTAGTGGGCAGAGTGGTGCATCATGGGATAGACAGATGTCACGCTCTGCAGGAAGTGGTCACAGTGACGGGGGGACCTGGTAGCCCATTGGCTACCAACCAGATCCTGCTCTGTGGGCACTTTCTAAGCTTAAAGAGCGCATCCCTGGCACCAAAACCTCAGACCTCGATCGAGTTGGAAGAGGGGATGAAGGAAGACTGCCCTGCTGCACCGAGGGACCAGCAAAGAGAGACTGCACTGCTGAAGGCTGCACCTGGTGGCTAACGAAGAGAGGGAATGTTTCTTCCGTGTCCTGCTCAAAGAAGGAGTTTGTCTCCAGGGCAATGTCAAGCCAAGAGACTCCAAAGGTCAGCCAACCAACCTCCTTTTTGTAGCACAGGGACACAACAGCTGAAGAAGCCTGCTGGGGCAAGCTGGTAGCCCAAAGTCTTCAAACAGCTTCCACTGCAGCCGTGCAGCACCAAGTACCAAGAGCCGCAGCACAGAGTTGCACTCAAGTTTCCTGAATCTGAGAGTGCTGTTGGAGAGTTGCTGGGACCCTCGGAAGGAGAGTTATCTACTCATGAAGGATTGACCTGTGACTGCGACAACGGGCAACTGGTAGTTCAGTTGTGAATGCCCATTGCCCTGACTAGAGAGGACTTTGTGAGATGTTTACCAGGCAAACAGGGCCCCTTCACCTTCTTCGTGGACCGAAGGATCCCTGCATGAAGACCCCCATCAACTGTGTCGCATCCACAGCATCCTTAGAGCATCTACAGCATCCATCATCACTTGCATTAGGGCCTTTCCATATGAACCCCTCGTAACATGCCTGGAACTGTTTTAGGACTGCCTCACCTGTGAAGGTAACTGTTCTTGAGGAGCTTGCTGGTCACTCAGACTAACTCCCTTTTGGAGTTGGTTGCTCCAAGTTCTTCTAACTGATCACATTGATCCTTCCCTAAGTTTTCTCTAAAAACATTTCTAATTGTCCAATTTGTTGACTTTGCCAAGGCCTGTTTGCGCTTGAGTGAAAACGCACTGATTTATTATTGCTTGGAAAATCTATATCTCCAGAACCCTCTGCTAGGTACACTTAGGTACATCTAGTTAAGGAGGCATTGTAGGAGTACGCATCTTTTTTATTATAATGTATTTTATATACTTGTATGTATTCATGATTACTGCAAGATGGTAGAGCTTTACCATCTGTTTACTTTCATAGTACTGCTAATCATTTATATATTTTACTGTCTCATGTTTTTTGCAGCTCATCTATTTTACACCAGAATAACAACTGTTCAATAAATACTTATTGAAAACGCCCAGCCCTTTTATTCTGTGTATCTCTCTAAGACATACTAAGTAAGCATCGGTGACTGAGCGAAAATTAGTATATTGTTTCCATGGTCTTGAGGGATCAGGGTTGTCATGTTCGATGGTTGCCAAGCACTATTCTCTCCTTGGTAAGAGGAGAGGAGAGTCTAGTGGCACTGTGAACTAGCTGGTACAAAAGGCCTACATATCCGGTGGGGGTGTTCAGAATCAGTCTGACACCAATCCTACAGTGTATGCTGTCCGAACACGCAGATCCTGTATAGGCTTTATAGGAACTACGGGGCATATTACCAACGTTAAGCGATATTTATCGCTAACGATGCTTAGCAACAAATTTTTTAACGCTAAGCATCGTCAGAAATTATCGCAGATAAACCTTGCTATTATGAAGGTTTATCGCAAATGCGATAAAAAACGGCCGCAATGCATGAATATCGCTGAAAAGTCAGCGATATTCATGCATTACCGAGCTAATGCTCTTAGCCATGTTATCCAACTCCCATTGGATAACATGGCTAAGAACTGCTCAGGGCAGGTGTTAGCTTTTGGAGATATTCGCGCTTAGCGGGAATATCTCCAAAAGTTGGTAATAGGAGATAGCGATGTTAGCGACTGTTTCCAGTCGCTAACATCTTGGCACGCCCACTTTGCATGTCATTAGTGATAAATATCACTGACATGCAAAGTGGGGCCCAAGATGGTCGCTATCTCCTACTAGCTGTCACTAACTGGTGTTAGCGACAGCTAGGTAATAGGGAGATAATTTTATCTCCGCTTTCTTGGCTTTTAAACCCCCTTGATAATATGCCCCTACGTGACAAAACCAGGATAAAAACGGATTTTGACACAGTTTTAGTCCTCTCCCAAATCTCAAAACCACTCTATGAGGCTGAAAAAACATAGGGGCGTATTACTATTATTTATCGCTAAGTAAGCTTAGAGGCAATATTTTTATCGTCGCGCACCACCGTTTTTTATCGCTGAGATAACTTGCTATTAGCAAGGTTTATCTCAATAGCGATAAAAATCCAGGCGATAGCAGCGAAATGCGTGAATATTGCTGAGAATACAGCGATATTCACGCATTAGCGACAAAATGCTCTTAGCCATGTTATCCAGCTCCCATTGGATAACATGGCTAAGAAATGGTCCGAGCAGGCGTTAGTTTTTGGAGATATTCGCGCTTAGCGCGAATATTTCCAACACTACACCTGTGTTGATAATAGGCGATAGCGAGGTCAGTGGCTGCTTTCAGTCGCTAACGGGTTGGGTACGCCCACTTTGCATGTCATTAGCGATAAATATCGTTGACATGCAAAGCGGGCCCCAAACCGCTCGCTATCGCCTACAAGCTGTCGCTAACTGCTGTTAGCGACAGCTTGTGACTAGGGCGATAGAATTATCGCCGCTTGGCGGCCGAAAACGCCGCTAACGCGGCGATATTTGCCTATTGCCCTCCTTGGTAATATACCCCATAGGGGCTTATTTACAAGCCCCTTGCCCTGCCGGTGCATCACTTTTTGAGATGCGCCAGTGGCGCAGGAGCCTGCTCCATATTTACCAGGCAGCACTAAGCCACTTTTTTTAGCGTAATGCTGCCTTGTAGATATTGTTCCCTTTAACGCAGTTTTCTGCGTTAAAGGGGCATGCAATGGGTGTTGCTGGGGGCGTTCCCAGCAGCATCTATGGCTTTTTGACTCTGCCACAGATTTACAAGAAATCGTAACTCTGTGGCAGCGCCAAAAGCGTACATCTCCCTAATGGAGGTGTTAGGGAGGCACAACGAGGAGAAATATCTTTATTTCTCCTAGTTTTTCCTTTTTCTATGTGTGCTGCATTCTGCAGCACACATAGAAAGAGGAAAATGCCTCTTGTGATTGGTTTTCTGCAGGAAGGGTTCCTTTCCCGCACAAAAACAATCATCCCTGCAACACATGCACCCTTACACCATGGTGCAAGAGTGCCTGCGTCGGCACATGGTAGCCTATGATCTGATAGATACTGCGCATTTCTGCCCTTTTCTTTTGTCACAGGACAGAGCTGCAGGAAGGCCTGCGGCGCTGCCCTACAGGAAAAACTGATAAATAATGCCCCTATTGCTTAACTCCCAAACTCTCACATCTGATACTCATCTGATACTCTTCTAAAAGAAAACCAACGTAATAAAGTTGCTAGCTTCCAAGTTAATTCTATAGTACCCAAAAACGTATTTGGTTACTCCTCAATTAATTAAAAAATATACTCAACATCCCACAGACATTCATACCTAGGTCTAGGTGGTCTTTTAAGCCTTTTTCCTTTCATGGCTTTACCAATCAAAGGGCTCCCACCCATTGACATACCATCAAAAAGTGAATTTCTAGTCGCTGTTGCAGATCTGCAGCAATTATCTGTTCTACAACTGAGCCATTTACCAAACATTTAATTTACAACATGTGCAGTCATAACCCCATCAGCCTCCACAGGATCCAAGGGGCATATTATCAAGGGATTAATCTCCGCTTTTTTGGCTTTAAAAGCCAAGAAAGCGGAGATAAAATTATGTCCCTATCAGCAACAGGGTGCTAACACGCAAATTCGCATGTTAGCACCCTTTTTCTCTACGCTTCCCCTTGCATCTCTAATGAGATGCAAAGGGGGCGTTCCAGAGAAAAATAATAGGAGAAATGTTTTTAAGCAACATTTCTCCTATTATCAAGGATTTCGCTAACACTGTTAGTGATAAAAAACCAGCGCTAACCGCATTTAGCACTGCTTTTTTTACACCTGGGGGCATATTACCAAGCAATAGCGATAATTATCGCTATTGCTTGGTTAGAGACAAAAATTTAACGCTGAGATGCGGCGATTTTTATCGCAAATAAACCTTGGTATTACCAAGGTTTATCGCAAATGCGATCAAAATCGGCCGCAATGCATGAATATTGCTGAAAAGTCAGTGATATTCATGCATTATCGAGCTAATGCTCTTAGCCATGTTATCCACTTCCCATTGGATAACATGGCTAAGAACTGCTCAGGGCAGGTGTTAGCTTTTGGAGATATTCGCGCTTAGCGCCAATATCTCCATAAGTTGGTAATAGGAGATAGCGATGTTAGCGACTGTTTCCAGTCGCTAGCATCTTGGCACGCCCACTTTGCATGTCATTAGTGATAAATATCACTGACATGCAAAGTGGGGCCCAAGATGGTCGCTATCTCATACTAGCTGTCGCTAACTGGTGTTAGCGACAGCTAGGTAATAGGGAGATAATTTTATCTCCGCTTTCTTGGCTTTTAAAGCCAAAAAAGCGGAGATAAACCCCCTTGATAATATGCCCCCTGGTATTTTCCTGACTTAGCCATGATATCCTATGGAAAGTGGATATCATGGCTAAGTTTGTGAGCCCCTATCATCAAGCTAACGCTAAACTTCAAGAGATTATCGTTGGTTTTCCAGCGAAAATCTCTCATTTGGCAGTTAGTGCGAGGATTTTTATCACTTCTGAGATAAACCTTGCTAATAGCAAGTTATCTCTGCGATAATTTCCGGCGATGCTTAGCGTTAAAAAATTTGTTGCTAAGCATCGTTAGCGATAAATATCGCTAATCGTTGGTAATATGCCCCCAAATCCCTTGCAAAGCACCAACTAAGCCACTTTCCATTTACACCTATATCTTTTTCCTGGAGCCCATGATTCATTTAGTAGATTTAAAACCTCTTCAGAAAGTTCAGTGAATCTTCCTAAATTCCTGAAATCTCCCAAACTAAAGGGCTCAGCACTTCTGACTCTACCAGAGAATGTTCCTCTCCCTCTATGCCAACTAGTTATCCTTTGCAAGGCTGCAGCAGAAAAGAGAGTTCCATCATCAACGGAAACTGCACCTGAGTTGTCCACAACAGTATCACCAACTGACATCTCTGTCTCCTTACCTGCAGCAAAACCCTCTGTATCACCAGGAAAGGAGGAAAGGCACCAGCCTTCATATTCCTCTGATTCAGACTGAAACCATTGACTGCTATTGCCCCTGGATCAGGACTTCAACTCACATATTCTGTTATCTGAAATTTCAAATAAGACGCAAATAAATCAATTTCTAATGTGCAAAAACTCTACTAAATTTCCTGAAACGCCTCTAACTTCAGCTTCCTATCAGAATTTCACTACATTGCGAGGACTCCAATCTGCCACTACATTCTCCTTCCCTGGTAGATACTGAGCACTCAAATCATCTGGTGCCCCAAACAATACTCCAGTACATATTTAGAGTATTTCCTTAATTTAACGAGGAGTATGGAGCAGAAATAAATATGCAAGGCTCCTCAATTTCCGAGTTAAAATTGTTTCTTCTGGTAAATTAATACTCATTAATAAAGAAGTCAAGTAATATTCATGAGATATAGGCAAAAAAGGGAGGTTGCTCCAAAGGGGAACCTGCTGGTGGGGAAGGGGTGCTCAGTGTTCCCCTTTAGAGCAACATCCCTTTTTGCCTATATCTGAGGAATATTACTTGACTTCTTTATTAATGAGTATTAAATTACCGGAAGAATTGAATCTATGGTCTGTGTTTATCCTTCTGTTTAGTTTTAAAAATTTTGACTCGGAAATTGAGGAGCCTTGTATATTTATTTCTGCTTCAGACTCCTCTTTAAATTAAGGAAATACTCTAAATATGGACTTGATTTAATCTACATTGTGATCAAGGTTTTAGGACCATTTTTTTTGTATCTTCTAAAGTACCCAGGTCCAGGACCATTATTGGGTCAACCCCATTTTCTGAAATGGCCAAACAATACTCCCACATCTCCTTTTCTAATTTTGATAATCTCTTTGACCTGCTTCCTCCCAACCTGTTTATGTATTTTACAGCAGAATATTGTCCAGCTTCAGTAAAACTGAACAACTCTGAATCCGTTTATTGAAATTGCGAATTGCAAAAATACCTGCCCTCATCTCCAAACACCTGATGTGATCCTATCTTTCTGCTAAACTCCATTTTTATTTTCCTCCCGTAACTTGGTCCTCTAAACTCACTCCCCAGCCTAAAGTGCTCACATCTGATTCCAAACGTCTGGGGTTTAACCAAAAATAGTGCGACCATACAAAACTTGTAAATTCTCCATCCAACAAATCACCTCTGCCTGTGCTACTTGAGACAACACCACCTTGTCCCCATACCAAAGACATTTTGACAAATCTGATCTTTTAAGACGCTACAAAGCTCTGTAATGCAAGAAAAACTTCCTGAATTGACGAAGACGTAAGCCCAATTACTTCAGCCAACTCCCTCAAACCTACTTACTCTTTTTTTAACAAACATCCAACTTCCATTTTCATGACCTAAATCATCTTCTCTGGTCATTGAAACTGTACCTTCCCCGTTTCTGTTGTAAAACTCAAAACGCCATTCTCTGTGAAGGAGTCAGAAAAGACTTCTCCTTATTTATTAAAAAAGCCAGGGCAACGCTGCAAGACTTCCTGCTGCGCTACCCTAGGGCTAAAGAAAAGGTCAGAAATGCGCTGTATCTATCAGATATGGTGCATTCCTGTCCTCTTTCCCTGCGCTGATGCTCAATTGGCTGCCAGGACATGGAATTATTGTTTTAGTGAAGGAAGGTAAATCTACCTTCAAATAAATTAAAACAATGGAGATGATTTCCTCTTTCTATGTGTGCTGAATGCACAGAGAAAAAGCAAAAAACGCTGCCTTATTAATAAGGCAAAGGACTTAACGCCTCCAGAACGTCTGAAAAAGTAACGTTAACTCCTTGTACATATGCTCCAGAGTTTTCAAAATCTCCACATCCTGATTCATTATCAAAATATCGTCCAAATAAATTATCAACCGTACATCTCTTTCTCTCCAAGACCCACACAACAGGTCTCATTATGTTTGACATACAACAAGGGGCTGACGAAAGACCAAAAGGAAGGCACCTGAACTGGTAAATATACATCTTTAAGAACCATTTTACCATTCATTCCAAATCCTACAAAACATCACTCAAATTATGAGAGGTACCCTCTCCTTCCAGCTCTACCATTTAAATTTCCTCCACCAAATGCTTTTTACATACAACTGTGCTCCTTATCCTAAGCATATAAAGTCCGGACAAAGGCCTTTCAATCCTGAAGGCAGGGTTCTAGGTTATAAGTGTGTGGGTGTCCCTGCTTGAGCAGGACACCCCTACAAACCCTGGAGTCGATTCTCCAGGCTTTACATGTGCGTTTAGCCATTTTGATACCTATAGTGGCATCCATCATTACGTGATGGCTAACTATATTGTGTCTGTGCCGAACCTGGGCATGTTTGGTATCAAACATGTTGGAATCATACTTCAGCACTGTTACCAGTTTTTGAGGTATGAGTCCATGCACGGGGCCCCCCCCGGGAAGCCCACAGTACTCCCAGGAGCAGCCTTTCAGGGTCTGCCAGCAAGCTAGTGCTGCTGTCGAACACAGACACAATTCTGCCCTCCTGCTGCTGAGATGAACTTGAGCAGGGGTGGGTAGAACAATAGGTTTCCTGGTACAGGGAGGGGTGACCACCTCCCAGACAGGAATTTGTGTATTGGGCTGGGGTGGGGCGCTTGCCAGCGCCACCAGACTGCTTTGAAGCGCACATTTGGTGCCCTTCTGCTGATTGGTTTGCTGCTCGTTACGTCCCACAGACTTTGCAAGGCTCACTAACACAAGTGGTGGTTCTGCAACTCCCTCGAGGCCTGACCTGTCATCTCTGAAATTTGAGGCCAGTATTCCTTGTCAGAACTGCTGGGACAAACCCCTGTGCACTGTGTCGACTTGCCGTTGCCAAGGCTTGTTGGCTCTGCACTCCAGAATTCTCCTGGCTACAACATCTATTGCTGCCAATATCAGCATCCTCGCTACATCTTCTTCACCTTGGGCCTTCATCTTTGGTGAGCTGCTCGAGGTCCTCTTGTAACCCCTGTGCCTTTGGCCGGTGGGTCCTCTTGGGGGTCTTCTCTCTGCTTCAGAGGGCTTCCATGCTTGCACTGGGCCTGCAATGACTCTCCTGCTTGTGGCGAGTCCCTTGAACCTTACTAGTGCCAATGTTGCTCCTCCTTTGCTTTCCACGCCTGTTGCAGCTGCCAAGGCTTGTTGGTGCTTTAGCTGGACACCGACCCCCTGGTTCTTGACTTCCGATGTGGAACAGTTTGTGCACGTCTTCCTCAGCATCACCTTTCAGCTGCAGCAACAGGTCACTGTTATAACTCCTGCACCCTCCGACATTGGTGCCTCCTGTTCACCTCCAAGTGGCATAGACTCTGTCCCCTCTACTTACCGGTTCTTCTCTTCAACAATACCCCCCTGGATTCCACCTGACCCTTGAACAGTCTTCGCCAGCAGCATCTTTTCTGTAGTCCCGTATTGTGGTCTACGGCGGTTTCCGATGCCATTTTGCACCTATGCTCCCGGCTTTCCTGGTGTAAGTATCCTTGTTCATGGGGTATCCACGGGTGGGTGACTCTCCAACCTTCTGTCTTCCAGTGGGTTTCTTCAGGGTCCACTGGGAAGGTCCCTCTTTTTCAAAACTGCAACCGCGACTTTCTTGTGGACTTCTATTGAGTACGCAGCTGTATTTCCACTCTGCACACAGCCTCCATGGGGTTCCTGGTTACTTACCTTGGGTGGTACCTTAAGTCCCCATCTCTTCTGAATCTCCTGGTCAAAGTTCCTACTTTGGTCGCAGTTCGCATTCCACTTTTTTAGTAGATGGATTGGTCTCCCCCTGGTCTACCCCTGGAGACAACAGTGTATTGTGCTTACTTACCTATTCACAATTGATATATTTTTGTGTATTTGTGTTGATATCTCCGGGTAGGAGATATACCAATGTGTTAGTGAGTATTGTGTAATAAATAGAATTACTTTTATGGTTCTTTGTGGTTCTTTGTAGTGCTTTTTCATTTAACCTACACTACATGATTAGATCTGGTAAAAAGCTGCTTAACACTCCTGGATAAGCCTGAGGCTGTTCTCCGCAGCTACCACTTAGAGAGCTTTCTATGGTTGTCTAAGACCACTAAAATCACCATAAGGGTTGTCTGGATTAGTGCACAGTTTTTCACTTAAATAAGTGTGCATCATATACTAAGCCTTCCTCCAACATTTACCATGCTATTGTTTCTTCAAACACTTTCCACTTGGACCTCCATTTGTCCTTTCTTCCTCTTCTGATAACGACCAAAACTCTGCATAATCAACAGCATTGCCTTCCCTTTTATCTTCTTTTAACAATGGCCTAATTATCTCACGAACAGTTTCCTATAAATCTTTACTGATTATGCTTCTAATTGTCTCCTCTTTCTCCTCCTGTTTAAATACATGACTTTTCTCAGTCATCACTCAGCCTTTGTAAAAACATGTATACTTGAACAATTATTCTGCCTTGTATTAAAGTATGATAAACCACCTCTATGATCCAATCTGATATAAATTCTCCTCAGAAAACACCACTCAGCAAACCTCTGAGGAGAAATGAACCACCTTTAACAGTTAAAACCGCGTTGCTTAGCAATGCACAAATTGTGCCCTTTTTCCTTTAAAACATCGTGCCTGCATCTACATGACCAAAACATGCTCAACTTCCTTAAAAAATCCTTACCATCCCGCTTTATCTGAATGAAGTTGAAGCTGCTCAGACTTACTGGTCGCCTGCCAGATTGAGCCTTCTGCGCAATGTAACTCGGTGTAATATTCTTATTTGCTTCCCCACAGAGGACACATTGCCAGGAGGTATGGATAATGCTATTTATTTAGTTACAACAAGGTGCGCTATACACAGAGCGCCGAGCGTCTCTCTCCTCCAAGCTCCGGTCGCTTCTGCCCTCTCGGCTCTCGCGCGCTTTCTCCCTCGCCTTGCGCGCATGCGCTAGTGTTCCGCTCCTGCTCTGGCGCGCCGCGTCATCACGCCGGGCGTCGGAGACTAGAGCGCAACACTACATATCTCCTTTTCCAAATAACAAAATACGTTTCCTTTTAAACTCGAACATTAATAGTCACTCATGTCATAGTCTTTAAATCGGGGGGGCATGGCAATCGCCCTCCCGGCACGGGTTCTTCTTACCGGTGTGAAGTCTTCCCTGTTATCTTCACCGGGAAGACATCTTACTCCCTGGTGTGTGTCCACTTCCTTCTCTTCAGCCGGGGTCGCGCTTACTGTTGTTTTCTCTGCCGGCTTCTGCTCATTCTCTTCCTTGGTGCCTTGAGTAGGTCTTTCCTTCAGTCTCTCACTCCCTATCACAGTCTCATCATCATAGTAGGCTTGCTCCTGGCCTTCATCCTCCCGGTCCTTGGCAACAGGCCACCGCAGGATCCTGTTGACTTTTGCCATGCGGTCTTGGGACCACACTCTCCCATCACTGAGCAAGGCTGCTCTACCATGTACTTCTTGCACCTGTAGGGGTTTGCTGTACTTGCTTTCACCTTTTCTTTGGAGAGTAGTTAGCTTAACTCTAACCCACTCCCCTTTTTCCAGAGCTGTGTCCTTTGTGTTGTGCCGTCTGTTGTAATGCGCCGCATACACCTTTTGAGCCTTCTCCAGGTTGTGCTGAACCACCGCCGGTGAACATTTGCTCGTCACCGTTTTTTCTCTCCATACCACATTGTCTCTCGTGAAGGGGAGCCTGCCTCTCAGGATTTGGAAGGGGCTGTATCCTAGCGCTGTAGGGGTGATCTTGTAAGCCCACAGCATGCTCTGAACTTCCATTTCCCAGTCTTTCCCTTGCATTATGGCTGCCTGTATGGATCCCATCAGTACACGATTAAACCGTTCTACCTGACCATTGCAAGCGGGATGGTACACCGCTGTATGCTTCGACTTTATCCCGTTCCTCTCCATGTATTTGTTCCATTTGTCCGAAGTGAACTGCGGTCCATTGTCGCTTAAAATCGTTCTCGGTATTCCTTCCCTCAAGAACAACGAGGTGAGGAATCTCAGCACCGTGTCTGTTTCCATGGTTTCTTGTACATCGATCTCAGGCCACTTAGAGTATTTGTCTATGACCACACATATGTATTTGGCCACCCCCTTGTTGTCAAGCACAGGCCCTAAAATGTCCACTGCTATGTCTTCCCAGGGATTCTGGGGCTGTTCGAATTTTCCCAACGCTGGCCTCAGGGGTCTTAGTATTTTGTTGGCTCCTTGGCACTGGCCACATTCCCTCACTTGCCTTTCAATCTGGCTGTCCATTCTCGGCCACCAATACATTTGTTTCGCTCTTAACTTTGTTTTGACAATGCCCAGGTGACCCTCGTGGAGTTGATTTAGAAGAAGGGGGACCAGCGTCATAGGAGGGATTACCTTGTCTCCCTGGTACATGAAAATGCCCGAGTCACTCATCAACAGTTCCTCTCGTATCTCATAGTACTTCCTCAGGTCCTCTTTGATGTGTCTTTTCTCTGGCCATCCCGAGATCAAGTATTGTTTTACTTCCTCCATTTCTCTATCCTTCTCATAGGCCAGGGCCCACTCCTGCCTGCTGATGGCCTTCTCCGCATCCTCCATAACTGCCACCATCTCGTCAGAGTCAGGTGAGACAGCAGGTGCCTCCTCCATGGCCGATGCTCGGCTCAGATAATCCGCTACCTTATTACGAGTCCCTGGTAGGTACTCCACATCATAGGTGTAGTCAAGGAGCTTGAGCGTCATCTTAGCGATGCGTGGGGTGGCTGTGTCGTGGCCGCTTGAGGTTAGCACCTTGACCAGAGGCTTATGGTCAGTTTGCAGTTTGAAGCGGGTACCCCAGACAAATTGTCTAATTTTTCCCATGGCCCAAGAGACCGCCAGCATTTCCTTCTTAATGACGCTGTATTTCTGCTCCGTGGGCGACAGCGCTCTGGAAGCAAAACTGAGTGTTTCCACCGTGCCATCCGCTCTTTCCTGAGCCAGCACAGCTCCCAATCCTCTTTCGCTAGCGTCCGTTGTCAGAATGGTGTTGCTCTTGGGGTCATATCCATGTAGCGGCACCGCACTGCTGATGTCCAGCTTCAACCTTTCGAATTCACTATGTGCCTCCTCATCCCATGTGAACTGTGACTTGTCTCGGATAAGCTGGCGGAGTCTGTGAGTCTTGGTGGCGAAGTGTCTTACGAATTTACTATAGTACTCCGCCATTCTGAGGAATTACCTCACTTCTTCCTTGTTGACCGGAGCTCTCGCATCACAAATCGCTTTCACATTTTGCCTTTTTGGCGATATTCCATGGTTCCCTATTTCATGCCCCAAATATGTGACTGATGACATGCCCAGCCTGCACTTACTCCACTCAGCCGTGAGACCTCGTTCTTGAAGCACGGTAAGCACCTTTGTCAGCTTCTCATCATGATCTTCTCGACTGGTTCCCATGATCAGGATGTCATCCTGAAAGTACTGGACACCTGGTAAGTCCTTGAATAGGCGGTGCATCAACTTCTGGAATACCGCAGCCGCTGAGGCCAGCCCGAACGGCATGCGGCGGAATTGATAACACCCAAAGGGTGTGATGAAGGAGGTTAGTTTTCTGCTTGACGGGTGTAAGTCGATCTGATGATACGCCGACGTAAGGTCTATTGTGGAGAACCAGTACACTCCCTTTGTTCTAGCCAACATTTCCTCTATCCTTGGTAGAGGGAACTTTTCCACTATTAAGCTTTCGTTGAGCTCTCGGAGGTCCACGCATAAGCGTACCTTGCCATTGGGCTTCCTAGCCACGACCAAGGGGGCCAACCATTCTGAGCTGTCTATGGGTTCTATTATCCCTTGTTCTTCCAATCTTTGGAGTTCCAGCTGGACTGCCTCCTTCACAGCAATGGGGATGTTTCTGACTTTGTGGGACACTGGTCAGGCACCTTCCTTGAGCTGTATTTTGTGCACAAACTTGTCCGGCTTACCCACCGTGCCTCCAAACACTTTGGGGAAGGCCTGCATTAATTTGTCTTGCTGAGGCCATGGGTCGTCTTCCGTCAGCAGGATTTGCTCTTTACCACCCGGATCTAGCTTGATGCCCAAATCGCCTTGGTCTCTCCAGCCCAACACTGAGGGACCCCTCTCTGCTACATACAACTTGCAGTTCGCTGATCTGCCCCTGAATTCAAACTTCAGGGTGCGGAAGCCAACCATGGGGATTGCGTTCTCAGTGTACGAAATGGGACGTATGTCCGGTGGATCCAGTCGGGGACCCAGGATGGGCACAAAGTCTTCCTCCCATACCGACCGTTGGACAATGGAGTACGGGGACCCCGAGTCAATTGCAATGTGGACTTTCACTCCTCCTATCCACATGTCCGTGCGTGGTTTGTCTGAGCGTCCGCCTGCTACTTCCAACACCTGGTCCTCGATGCATAAAACCATGTCGTCATCCTCCAGGTCTTCTTCCGCCGGGGCCTCCAATGAGGACTGCCCTATGTACTTCACCACAGCCCTTTTTCCTTTCTTGCCGCACACTTTTTCAAAATGGCCGACTATGCCGCAGAAGGAGCATCTGGCGCGAAACGCGGGGCATCGTTTGTCTTGCGCCGAATGATCCGCACTCCTGCACCTGTAGCACGAGAATTTGCTGTCCGAGTACTGTCTTCCAGGAGTAGCTTGCTTTCCTGTCCACCTCGAATCGTGCCTCCTTTCCCCTGTGGCACCTTTGTACTTCGCGGATGAGGGCACCTCGTCGATCTTGTTTACCATCTGTCTCTGCGCGCCTTCCTTCTTTGCTGAGTCAGCACACTGCTTCGAAAGTTCCGCCTTCTTTACCATGGCGATAACGTCTTTGAGCGACGTCTCTCCCTGTGCCCACAACTTGTCCTGGACCGACCTGTTCGTGGTGTGCATGACTATTTGGTCTTTGATATATTCATCCTCTAGTTGCCCATATTTGCATGTGATGGCTAGTCGTCTCAGAGCTGCCACATAATCATCTATCGACTCTCCTTGCCCCTGTTTCCGTTGTTGGAAGTTGTACCTGTCGACAGATACGCATACCGCTGGGCAAAAATGGTTGTCTAGGTCTTCCAAGGCATTCTTGAAGACGTCATCGGCTGTAGCTGGCCTCTCTGCTGGCACTATGTTAGTATACACACGTACACCCTCTGGACCCAGGTTATGCAGCAGTAACCTTTTCTTTCTAGCGCTGGGAAATGGCTCACCATTTTCATCTTCTAAGGCCTCCACATAGTTCTTGAAATACTCCCTCCAGTCCTCCCACTTCATCAGGGGTTCCCCTGGTCTGGGTAGGAAGGGGACGGGCGCTGTGAGAGATGTCATCTGGTTGCTCATTCTGGGCGCTGTTTCTGGCCCTCCGTCCCGGTTCCCTGGGCTGCCTGGAGCGCTGGGGTTCTCTTCTCTACTTGAGTCGTCCCCTTGGCTATTGGGACTGCCAGGTGCGCTGATTGATTTGTCTCGAGTGGTGTCTGGGAGGTGTGCTTCTCTTTCCTCACTATCACTGTCTCTTAGTTCTGCCAGGTTTTCAGCTGTGTACACCGCTGCTTTATACTGCCTTGTCCTGCCCTGGGGGAGCTGGGCATCTACTCAACCCACATGCTGGTGTGTCACGCTGCTGCCACGCTCTGTTGTAAATAGCGCTACTTCTGTGGGCGTGCTCACTGGCATACAGCCCTTTTATTTCCAGTCTCTGACCTGTTTTGTTCCTCGTGCCTCTGGTGCAGCCACTCCAGTGTTGCTGTGTGGGGGTGGTGGGGTGATCCCAGTCCTCGTCGCCACTGTAATGTTCTTATTTGCTTCCCCACAGAGGACACATTGCCAGGAGGTATGGATAATGCTATTTATTTAGTTACAACAAGGTGCGCTATACACAGAGCGCCGAGCGTCTCTCTCCTCCAAGCTCCGGTCGCTTCTGCCCTCTCGGCTCTCGCGCGCTTTCTCCCTCGCCTTGCGCGCATGCGCTAGTGTTCCGCTCCTGCTCCGGCGCGCCGCGTCATCACGCCGGGCGTCGGACACTAGAGCGCAACACTACACTCGGCTCATTTGTTAACTGTCAACCTTTCCTACTATGCAATAACTTACAGGTACTTTATCCCTTTTACAAAAAAATCACAGGTGAAAAATGTCAACGAATTTCCACTATTAAACAGGAAATCCTCTAAAGACGAAAAAACATACTTGGCTTAATACTAAAAAAATTATCTTTAAGAAGTTTCCTAACAACTGACACTTGCAACCCATAAATTGGGTTTTCGCTCACATTAATTAAAATATCAACTAACAAACAAACCATAAGATCACAATATTAAAATACTGATAAAGCCAAAAACAATCTGCTCAGAGCAGCAAACAAAAGAGAAAGGAGATCGTGGTCTTGAAGCTCATATACATTGTCAGTGTTCTATTGCAAATGGCTTCATTTTGCATTCTAATCTTGGAATTATGAAGTGTTTGCTGCTCAGAAGTAGTGAATAAAAGTTTTATGCATACTGCTAGCCTCCTCTCTAGCTATACGATTCCCTTCAGCTCCTGTGTTTCCCTCAGCTCTGACAAATTAAGAAATGCAGCTATGTAGGTTTAATCTTTGTAATTAGTCCTGTGTCCTTGCTCACAGCAGCAACTAACAGGCACACACTGTAGGAGCTGTGGAAAGCACTGAAGTTTCGGACCGCAAGGGGTTTTAAACCCTGTATCTCCCGATAGGCTTGTTTTTCATTAGGTCATTCTCCCTTCATGGGGTGGAATTTTCAAATAGCCTTATAGACCACAGCAGCAGGCTATACTGGTCAGTGGTTGCGTAGTTCCTGTTAAACACGCTGTAGCTGGACTTTAATGGCCAGTGTCGCCCGCTACAGTGGGCTGTAAGGCAATATTGTTGCAGATCAAACCAGAAATGTTGATATTTGTCCTGACACAGTCGAGATGAGTTCAGGCTTTATGTATAGCTGATAAGTATTTCTCTCCATTCCATTGGGCTAATAAGCTTTTTTTAAGGCTGCATGTTCATTCCATGCTATTGATGCAAATAAAACAGGCAAAGTGCATATTACAATAAAAAAACTGAAATAATTCAAGACATACAAAAAATATATACTGCTAACTTCAATATAAAACATCTTCGATGTACAGTTACACATTGCTTATAGTGTGATTACTAGTGGCAAAATCACATTTGGAAAATCCAACTTGACATGTGAAATATGCAGACTGTCTAAAGGGATATTATCAAATGTGCCCAGGTCTGTCATATGGTAAGAGAGACCTTGGCATGCTGTATGTGGGGACAGTCTGTGAGAGTCACTGTGGGCCTCATTTATGAAGGCCTTGCAACACTTTTGTGTCACCGCTGCGTCACTTTTCGTGACACAGTGGCAGCGTAAACAATTTGCCATGTAGCTGCAGGGTAAACAATGTGCCACGTTGCACCATATTTACAAAGTGATGCATCTAGGCAGATGTGACACCTTGTAAAGCCCTGTGCCACAATATACCTGCGTCAGGTATAATGTATGCAGGGGGGGGGCGTTCCCACACAAGAAAGCCTTGTAGAAGTGTTGCAGTGAAATCTATGAGATTTCACTGCAACACTTCTAGGATGCTAACGTGTCAATTTCTTACGCCTGACTCACAGCAGGCGTAAGACTGACGCAGGCCCTACGCGTGCCTCATGGTAGGTGTAAGGTGAGGCAGTGCCATAGGCACATGCATACCCCATGCATTGCTGGAGTTGTCATGCTTGCGACACAACTCCAGCAATGCATGACTTTTGTGCCGACAGATACGTCAGGATTCCCAATGTATCTGTCTTTCCTTGCAACACGGAGCACTGTACATTAAATACAGTGCATCCATTTCATCGCAGATGGGCGCAATGAAAACTTGCATCGCTGTTTTGTCACAGCGATGCTACAGTTTCATAAATGAGGCCCTTAGTATTTTATTGGAGATTTCCTGACTGTATGGAATTCTTTCTGTGGTAGCACCTGCCATACCCCAATTGATGATTGCGTTATGACATACAATGACATGTTAATTTAATATGGAACATTAGGAGAAAAGTAAAGCCAAACTCAAAGCCGATAAGTTTAACATATCTTTAGAACAGTAAGTATTAGCTATCTAAAAAAAATGCACTTGTTTAAATAGAACTGAGGTCAATGGTAAAAGGGTTACAAAGCATGAATATTCTTCCATTTCAGTAATAAATGCTGATTGCATTATGTTAGCCAACAGCTCTTATTCTATTTGAATACTGGTAGGGAAACAACATTGCTTTCCTGTGCTACAGATCACTTACCAATTAAAAAGATCCCTGTGGCAATTTGTAAGTGCTTGTGTATTGTCCTAGTTTATGTTTGTTATTCCCTTGTGACAGAAAGTGACTTAGCTAACATTAGACATTATTAGGCAGATTTACAAGACCCTTGCGCCTCTTTTACGCCGCTATTGCCTCACTTTTGTGACGCAGTGGTGGCGCAAAAGATGCACCATGGTGCGGGGTATTTACAACATGGCGCATCTGGGTTCCTGCGCGGGGGGCGTTCTGGCACAGGAACGCCTCCTAAAAGTGGCTGAGTGAAATCTACAAGATTTCACTTAGTCACTTTTGTGCCCATGCTGCGTCAAAACCCTGTGCCTGCTTGAAGCAGGCATAAGGATTGACGCAGCATTGGACAGTTAGGGCCCCCCCCCAGAGCATTGCTAGAGCTGTGTCGCGCTTGTGACGCAACTCCAGCAATGCGCCGCCTTTACGGCACAGATGCGTCACCAATGGTGGCTGAGCCACGGCGCACAATAAGAGGTGCATCCCTGCTGATATGCAAGGATGCGCCACTTATTGTAAATCTGCCCCTATGTACTGAACTTTGTAAAAATCCAGGAGGAGTACAGCCACTATATGTAGGTGTCAAAAGAGAGGCACACCTATTAACCACTCTAATCAATAATAAGGATGAAGTCAGGCTATGAAAGTAAATGAGGAATTAACACTTTTCTAGAGGGTGATATAGGTCTGAAAGGCGGTCGACCCATTAAGGCTAATGGAGGCATTTTGTTTGCTAGGCAAATGAAGAGCAGTAACAAGAAAGTGACTCCTAACAAATGCTGGTAATTGTAGTGAAGATGGTAGAAAGACCAAAGAGCTCCATAGCATAAGAGAGTTTGGAGAAGGCATGAAGTTTGAAAGCTAATCTGATTTTTAAAACAACTCTATTTTGGCTCCATTTCTCTTAAATAAAATATATGTTAGCTCTCTTGAATCAGATGGGAGACTCCCGGGCGCAGATTCACCATGTTTTGACATAATACAAGTCAGCAAGCAAAGTTGATGCGTACTGTTATGCGTCAACTGGAGAGATGAGAACTGTGCCAAATCTACATAGAAGCGGTGTGTTTTTCCTCTTGCCCTGCTTTAGTCACTTTTGCAGTCAAGGGCCAGCACAGGCATCCTTATGCATAGCGCAAGGGTGTCTGCATTGTGGTCAGCATAGTGGTTGTGCAGGTAGGTTTGCCTGCCTGCACAACAACTATGCTGAAATGCAAAAGTAAGAATGCAGAACAATTGAAGAGTTAAAAATGAGGAAAATATGTTTCCTCTATATGCCAGCTACAGAGAGGCACAGATGTTTGTCTCAAATTCATGCCTACGCCTTTGTAAATATAGATTTGAGTCAAAGTCAATGGGTGGATGCTTTGAACGCCCGTGCGCTACCCATGACATGCATCCTTGACGTCACGTAAGGAAGGCAGTGAATTGTGTTACTTTTGGTTACAAACCAAAGCACATTGCCATTTTCGATTTAGTTTGTAAATACCAACCTGGGGGCACATTTACAAGCCCCTTTTCGATTTAGTTTGTAAATAACAACCTGGGGGCAGATTTACAAGCCTTTTGCGCTGCCAGTGCGTCACTTTTTTGTGACGCACTGGCAGAGGATTACACTGCAACATATTTACAAGGACAGGAAATGCCACCCTATGTGGCTTTTCCTGTCCTTGTAAATACGGCCCCTTTATACGCAGCACTTTGAGTGAAAAGAGGCGTTCCATGGGTGTTGCTGTGGGTGTTTCCATGCAACACCCATGGAACCAGACACATTTCCAGATTTACGAGGATTCATAAACCTGGAAATGCGTCAGTATGCTACGTCTCCCTAGGGGTGGTGTAGCGAGGCACAATGAGGAGAAATGCTTTCATTTCTCCTAGGTTTTTTTTCCTCTTTCCTCTTTTTTTTTTTTTTTAAAAACAATTTTTATTATTTTCATTGTAGTAAACCATACACGTTGACAATCAGTACGACAATAATTCTGCAATGATTTAAATATACCGTTACATATAATTGAGGTTAACAAAGACAGTACCACGAGAGGCAGCCCATCATGTAATCTGTTATGGTTAGCAGTTCAGATGTCACAGTCCCATTCCCCCTCCTCTTCTTCGTCTGAGCTGGCGTCATCTTCTTCTGGCAGCGGGTCACACAGTTCCCCCCTATATGTATTCCAATTAGTCCAGACTTTGTTCCACTTACGAGGGCAAGCCCTAGATACATACACCGCCCTTTCAGTAAACATCAATAAGTCCATGTTCCTGCTCCATTGCGCCAGTGTGGGTAGTTCAGCTGCGCCCCATTTTTTTGCAATATCTCGCTTGGCCACCATAAGGGCCAACGTGCCCCATATTAACCCATACCTGGATAAGTAATTTGGATCCCAAATATTCAAAATAAATTTACGTGGTTCTGGAGTTAATGACACCTTTTGTGTTTGTGAAATCGTGCGTATCACTTGACGCCAGTAGGCTGCTATGAATGGACAGTCCCAGAGGGTATGGAACAAGGTACCCTCTGCACCACAGTTCCGAAGACAATAGGGATGCGGTGCCCTCTGGAGTTTATGTAGTGTGGTTCTAGTATAATATATGCGATGCAGGATGTTTAATTGTACGAGCCTGAATCTAGCCGAGATGCCCACCTCTCTTGGGGACGCCAGCGCTTCGTTCCACTCCGTATCGTCCATATCGCCCAGTTCCTCCACCCATCTCTCGCGCAGTTTCAGTTTGGGGTCTGTGAGGTTATTCAACAGTTTTTTATAAGTAAGGGAAGTTGCACTATGTTGCATGTAGTCAGTGAGTAGTCTATCCTCCATTGGGGGAGGACTCTGGGATGTCAGTTTCCGCTGGTATTGCTTGCAGCAGTGCGTGTCTGATCTGTACGTATCTGTATGTTTCAGTTGGACCCAGATCATACTGTTGCTGGAGTTGGGTGAATGGGATTACTGTCCCCCTGTCCCATAAGTCTCCCACCGTGGATTTCCCTATGTTGTCCCATTGTGTAAACCCTTTACTCCTTCTTATTTGCCCCAATGCTTTGGTGTCCCAGAGTGGGGTGAGTTTAGTAATTGTGTCCTTCCAGCCCAACTTAGCCTGTGCTTTGTGCCATATCGTGGTCGTGTGTTTCGTTGGATTTAACAACTTCACCACCTGACTTTTATTATAGAGCGTCGAATGCATGCTGTCCACGCCCAACTGAACCCAGTCAGCCCTGTAGGCTGGATCGTCCCGGGGTGCATGAATCCATTGGTTAATTATTTTGAGTTGGGCTGCCCAGTAGTATAATTGCAGGTTTGGCAATGCAATCCCTCCCTCATACCAACTTCTATTCAGTTTGCTATGGGCAATTTGTGCAGGTCGGCTATTCCAAAGTAGGTTGGAAACCAACGTTGTCACTTGTTGAAAGTAACGTGGTGTGACTGGGTAGGGTGAGTTTTCTAGGGCGTAAAGGAATCTGGGGAGGGCCATCATTTTCTAGAGTGCTGCTCTACCAAGAAGCGTAAGTGGCAGCAGTGCCCAGTGCTTCACATCGTTTCGTAGTCAGTCCAGTGGTGGTTTCAGGTTCCTGTCATAGAATTCCGTCTGACTACTAGTGATATATATACCAAGGTACTTGAAGGAGGTTGTGGCTCTCGAGAGCGGGCACTCCCTGTCAAGCGCGGGCGCCGGCCCCTTCAGAACATACAGGATTGACTTTGACCAGCTCAGCGTGTATCCCGACATCGCCCCATATGCATCGCACAGCGCCAGTAATGCCGGCACACTTCTTTCTGGGTCAGTCAGATATACCAACATATCGTCGGCATACAATGACACGCGATCTTCCCACCCCTCTTTCCAGCTAATGCCTTTCAATAACGTTGTACTTCTAATCAGTGCCGCCAGTGGTTCTAATACCAGGGTGAATAGCAGGGGCGAAAGGGGGCATCCCTGCCGGGTCCCCCGCGCCAGTTGGATTGTGCACGAAATGTGACCGTTGGCCACTATATGAGCAGGTGGATTGGCGTATAGAAGGCATATCCAGGCTACGAATTTGGGGCCAAATCCCATGCGGGTCAGAACTGCGAATAAGTGTCCCCATTCCACCATGTCAAACGCCATTCTTGCGTCTAATTAAAGGATGACGGCTCGTTCCAGTAATAACGGAGCCCGTGCCAGCACCCCGTGTAATCGTCTGAGATTGTGTGTGGTGCTCCTGTGTGGCATAAAACCTGATTGGTCAGGGTGGATCAACAGTGGGAGATGGGTCATTAATCTAGTGGCCAACAGCTTCGCGAGAATCTTCGCCTCTGCATTGATAAGAGAGATAGGGCGGTAGGACGTGCAGTTCGTCGGTGGCTTACCAGGCTTTGGTATTGCCACTATCGAGGCCGTTCGTTGATCCCCTGGGAGCTCTGCCCTCGTGAGACTTTCCCTGTACATAGCCAGCAGCGGTGGGCTGAGTGTATCTAACATGAGTTTATACCATTCTATGGGGATCCCACTGGGGCCCATGGCTTTTCCGGATTGTATCGCCCGTATAGCTAGTTGTATTTCATCTATAGTGAGGTCAGCTTCCAAATCCTGGACTGCTTCTTGTGGAAGCGTCCTGGTCTCAATGTGGTTAAGGGAGTCCAGGGCTGCGCTTTCCGTGACCTCACAGTCAGGGGTATACACCCTTTCATGGTATTTCTGGGCCCTCTGCCTGACATGATAGTCGGTATGGTGAATCTTCAAATTGCGGGTGGCCCCTTACCAGTATATGTACTTATATTGTCTCTCCGTGTCACAGCTGCTATGATTTGAAATATTCAGGTATGGCCTTGAATGTGGCGTTAAGACTTGCGTATATAGTATAGTGTCACTGTAGTCTTTGCGCTGGGAAGACGAGGTAGGTCTGCCTTCGCTAGAGGTTGTAGGTATGGCTTTACTGTCGGGAGTCACTCACCTCGCATCCTCCCCGTCACTGGAACTGTGAAGCCCACCGCACTGGAGGCTGCTGGTGCGTCACTATGAATCCAGGGCCTCGTGTAGTGATTCCTCGTCACCGCCTATGGGCCTTTGCACAGTCCCTCTTTATGTTCTTCTCCATATGTCCTCAAGCAGAGCCTGCCCCTCTGCCTCCCCTCCGACTTCTGCTGCCTGCTGCCTGAATCGGTGTTCCACTCGCGTGTCTTGCGTGTTCCCCACAGCTGGGCCGTGTAGTGTGGGTATGGGCTGTGCAGGACAGTCTAGTGAGTGGGTATTTCCTCAACGGGACACCCACTCCTTCCAGGTCTTGTGCGAGCTCGCAGGAAATGGCCTTGTCGCATCTGTCTCCCGGTTATGCTCAGCGGGGGGGAGGGGGAAGGGGGAGGCGAATGCCGTGCAAGGAGAGGACCCGCGTCGGATCGTTCTCAGCAACCAAGGTCGCGCGCCCTGCCGGAATGGCGGGTCTCGATCTGTGCCTCTGTTGCGTTTTTGTAAGTAAGCGAGCGGCCGGCGGGCGTGTTAGACTCCCCTGGTTGGGCACGAGTGCATATCCTACATTTACTGCTCTTTCGTTCCGGATTGTGTCTGTCAGACGCTTCTCTTCTCCACCGGAGTCAGACTAAGTTACGGTCGCCGTCGCCGCTGTGCCTTCACTTCCGCCCGGGCATACGATTACTCGAGACCGGTGCTGCTGGAATGTGGTCAGGCCTCACCGGACTCTGCACAGCCTCCGATGTTCTGGGCGTCGGAAAATCACCGGGATTGCACCGGACGGTGCCGCTCAGGTTCCGATCCTGGGATCAGCCTTCAGAGGCTGTTTTATGGCGGATTTGAGGTACGGATTTATGGATGGGGCCGCTTCGATCAAAGAGCTCCTCTGTCACACAGCCACCATGCTTGGCTGCTAGCCACGCCCCATTTTTTTCCCTCTTTTAATGGGTGCTGCATTCTTCAGCACACATTGAAAGAGGAAAATGCCTGTAGTGATTGTTTATGTGCAGAAAGGTGCCCCTTCCTGCACAAAAACAATCTCCACATCACGCAGGCATCCTTGCACCATGGTGCAAGGGTGCCTGCGCATGGCAGCCCATTGTGCGCCAGCGCAGGGTAGAGCACAAGAATGCAACATATCCTTGTAAATATGTCACATTCCTGTGCTCTGAAAGTGGCGCAGCCCAGCGGCTTGCGGTGCCACGCTGCAGCACCTTCTTGTAAATCTGCCCCCTGGATTTTAAATCCTAACACAAACCCAATGTAAAATCTTTGTAAATCTAGGGCCAATTTTTAAAGCCAGAAATTATTCTATTTTAGGTTTCGTCCACTCAGAACACCCCACATTTCAATAAATTTTAACATATATATATTTTTTAATCTCCCTCTTATTTCGAAACCTTTGCATATTTGACCCCGCTGCTCATAATCCAATGCCCAGGCTCCTACAATCTTCTGTGTAAGAATATGCAAACACGTTCACATTCATGGTAACAGACCTAATCCAGGCCTTCTCCCACTTGAAATTTCATCTTCTACAATATAATTCAATGAGCTAAAAACAATCCTCTGGGGGGCGTGGCTTGGCGCCTATGGGGCATGGCGGCAATCGGGTAAGCGCTCCGCCGGCGGTTCTGAGAACCCGCGGTTCGCGCCGACACCCGACTTCAATACAGGCGAATTCCTGCGTCGGAAGGTGGTGGGCACACCTTGCGGATGTCTCCGACGCCTATGGAGGTCGTTTTCTTACCTTTTGGGACGCAGTGAGTTCCTTCAGCCTAATGCCGGTTTGCGGCCGCCATTTTGTTTTCCGGCACGCAACATGCGCAAAACAGCGTCTGGAGGGCTAATCTCCTGCATTTTTCTCAACTGCTCCTCATTTATTCTATTTACAGCAGATTTTAAGCGGATTAATGCCTAGAAAGCTGCATCTCATGCCACATGTACACTTCTTTGTCCACATGCCGCCTTCATTGTTGTTGTGGGATGTACAGCTTCTTCTATCCGCCATTTTGTGACTCTCTACAGGCCTACTTTGTTCTTTATATTGCTGCTTGTCATTGCTGACGCTGAAGACTCAACTGCGGGGCCTTTTCTACATTTTGAAATAAATCTTTGGCCCTCCTACATGTTATTCACTCCCTGACTTCATGCCTAGTGTTTGGCCCCCTGCTGCAAAGAGCGGAGCACGACGCTCCTACTATTTGCGCTGTAGCTTCTTTTCTTCGCTAACCCCTGCATCTCCTCCTTGCTTCCTATATCAATCGGAGCTAGCACTTGTGGTACAGTATTTTCTACCTGGTTGACGCAGAAAGACCTTCCTTGTTGCTTGCATCTTATGGGCAGAAATAAAGGTTTTTCTGCCTTTAACACCTTGAGGTGCAACTTCGTCAAGAATTCCAAGCTCTTCTCCGCTCTGGCCAGATTGGAGGCATCACATTTGTCCCCTTCTCAAGATTCAGAGATGGAATCGTCGATATGAGTTTCGGGCAAAGCAACTTCCAAGAGGTTGAAAAAGGATCCTCCTTCTCAGCCCAAGTCCTCGTCGCCAGTCTCTTTGGAACTTTTGTTAGAAGAAATAAGGGCTCTTCGCCCCTTCATGGAGGAAACGAATACTAAGCTGCAAATTTTATTGGATAACTGGTCGAACATGGATGCTAGATTAACATCAGTGGAGCAAAGTGTCACGTCTTTCCAAGAGACAACGTCCAAAGTCTCCCACCTGCATTCGCAGGTTTCTTCCCTTCAGCGACAGGTGGAGGAGCTTGAAAACCGAAATAGGTGTAATAATTTACGTATTTACGGCCTGGTGGGGGGTTGTGAAGGGACTGACCCAATTGCCTTCTTCAAGTCTTTCTTGCCTAAGTTGCTGCATTTACCAGAGGATACTGTGCTTAATATCCAGCGATCTCACAGGCTTGGGCGATTACCTTCTTCAGTCTCTTCTTCGGCGAGGCCGAGGGGAGTTATCATGTACTTTCTCGAATACACAGATCTCCTAAAAGTCCTGTCAGCGGCTAGAGCTTCTACCCGGCTTACCTGGTCGGGGTCTTCTCTGTTTTTTGCTCAAGATTATGCTAAGGCTACGGCAAGTCGACGCAAAGCTTTTTTAGATATGAGAGCAGATCTCCGTTCTATTGGTGCCCGTGATGGATTATTCCATCCTTGTCTCTTCAAGGTTACCCACATCAACAAAACAACAACGTATGAAGATCCTGTATGCCTTCAAAGTTTCCTGAATTCCTGCAAAGCAGCCGATATGGATTCGTCTGGTCCTTCTTCTTCTTTTCCTCCTTAAGTCTGCATATTTCGCTGAAGATTTTCCTCACTGTTGTTTCTTTCCTGCATGCTTCTTCGTTTTTTATAGCTATTCTTTTTTTTTAACTTTGTTGATGATTATTATGGAAAGACTCCGATACAGTTGTATTCTCCTCTGTATATATTCTATCCTTTTTACTGCATTTTCAATTGTTGTTTCTCATGTTTTGCTTTCCTTCTTTTCATAAGATTCTTCCTTATTGGTATTCGCCTGTTTTTTGTAGATTTTGTATCCTGTTCCGTGGTGTCCCTCAGGCTGCGTGTCTCGCTGATCCCGTAGATTAAGCCTGCTCCATGTGGTTCCACCCTCCCTCCCCATTCCTGTTCCCGCTCCTGATCCTGGATCCGTTCCTGGTTCCTCGTACTTGTTCTCCCCTTCTGTGTAGGTATGTCTCCTTTTTTTTGTGTCTTACAGTTTTGACTTTTCAGGTGTCAATCCTTTTTTCTTCTCTTTATCTCTCTCCATCCTTTTCCCGTCTTGCTGGGTGCTATTTATTCCTTTCATATTTTTTCTCCCTCGCTATTTCTTTTGTTCTGTTTTTATGTTTCATTCACTTCGCTATCTGTTTTGTTAAATCTCTTATATTTCTTCTCTTGTTATTCATTGTTCAGGGTTTTGAGCTCTTTTTCCTTTATGGGCTCTTATCAGGCTTTACCCTATTTTGTTCATCATTTTTATCACTGTTCTGAATGTCTTTAAGAATTGTTTCTTGGAACGTTAAAGGTCTTCACTCTCCCATTAAGAGGCAAAGAATTTGATCCCATTTGGCCACATAAATGTTGATTTCGCTCTTTTACGAGAAACTCATCTCTCCAATGATGAATCTGCTAAACTCAAGAGAGGCTGGGTGGGCGAAGTGTTTTATTCATCCTGGAGATGGTAAGCGTAATGGGGTAGCGATTCTATGTCGTAAGTCACTTTCATGTTCATTAATATCTCAAGATTCTGACTGCAATGGCAGATGGCTTTATGTTAAGCTATCCTTATGGGGTGTTCCAATTTCTTTCCTTAATGTTTATGCTCCCACGGGAGGAGATCCTGCCTTTTGGCACACGATGGCAGCCCACATTACCAAATTCATTGACGACAATTTTATATTGGCGGGACACTGCAATCAACCCCTAGATCCCTTCCTAGACAGGCATTCTAAAGTCTCCTTTATTCCCAACAAGCCCCATAAATTATTTGCTCAGGCCATCTCACAGCATAGACTTATTGATGCTTGGCGCCTGTGTCACCCAACCACTAAATAGTTTACTTTTTACTCACCTTCTCATCACTCCCAATCTAGAATTGACTATATCTTCTTATCCCACAATATTGCACAGACTCTTACCAACGCAGACATTGGTCCCATCTTGCTGTCTGATCATGCCCCTGTTTCAATTAATGTTGATATAATTTCTAAAATTGAAGGCCCCAGGAGATGGCGTTTTAATAACACTCTCCTATTGGACCCTAAATTTACCGCTTCTTTTAATCAGTTTTTTCTTGAATTTTTCGAACTTAATGACACTCATACCCTACCCAAATATACTATATGGGATACTTTTAAAGCTACAGCTAGGGATTTTATAATTACTTTCACTGCTCGGAAGCGGAAAGCGGCCCGAAAATGCACTGGAGATCTCCTCCAAAAGATCAAGAGATTGGAACACTCCTACTATACCTCTCATTCACAGGATAGCTTGACGAATCTTATAGAGGCTAAGATACAGTTTAACAAGAAATCTACGGAAGATGCTTCTTTATTCCTGTTAAGATCTAGTGCAAAATTTTATGGGGGAAAGAATAAGGCTGGGAAGATTTTGGCCAACTATTTGAAAGTCAAGCATAACAAATTACACATTGAATCTATTTATGATGATGATTTAGAACTCAAGCATAAGGATGTTGATATTTTGTCTGAATTCTCTCACTTTTACGACACTCTCTACTCCTCAGACACTCAACCCACCAACCAATCACTTTCACACTTTTTCTCTAGTATACAGTCATTTTCCCATAGACTTGTCTTCTTTGGAATCAGATGTATCCCAGCAGGAACTACTCATTACACTTCAACACCTTAAGAAAGACAAGGCCCCTGGACCGGATGGTTTCACGGTTGAATTTTACCTTCATTTCTCCAACCTTTTGATACCGAAACTTCATTCTCTAATAGATTCCTTTGTCACTCTGGGTACTTCCTCAGGGTCTTTCTCTGATGCTCACATCTGCCTCATACCCAAAGAAGGAAAAGATCACAAACATTGTGAAAACTACAGACCCATCTCCTTAGTAAATGTTGATTACAAACTTTTTGCTAAATCTCTTGCCACACGGTTAGACCCTTTCCTACCTGACCTTCTGGGGGCAGAACAATCCGGTTTTGTTAAAGGACGTTATATTACTGATAACACCAGACTTTTGTTCAATGTCCTTTCAAAAACTTCCCGGTTACAGTATTCCCTTGCAGCGATAGCCTTGGACACCGAGAAGGCATTTGATAGGGTTGAATGGACATATTTATCCCACGCCCTCAAATGGTTTGGATTTGGCCCCAAGTTCACTTCTCTAATCTCCCTCCTCTATTCCAATCCGCGCGCAGCAGTTTGCGCTAACGGTTTAGTCTCTTCCTTTTTTACTTTAGGTAGGGGAGTACGTCAGTGTTGCCCCCTTTCTCCGTTTCTTTTTAATTTGGCTCTAGAGCCTTTTCTTTCCAGGCTTCGTCAGAATCCTCACATTCATGGATTTCGCACAACGCAATCTCATATCAAACTGGCCGCATACCCTGACGATGTTTTACTTTTTATATCCAACCCACTTGTGTCTATTCCTGCCTTCATAGATGAAGTGCGCGAATACTCTGCAATCTCTGGCTATAAATTAAATATTGACAAGTGTGAGATTCTACCCTTAACGAAATTTAATTTTAAGCCTGATTTTAGCGCCTCCAATTTTACCTGGAGTTCATCCCACATTAAATATTTAGGCCTTCATGTCACCCCCTCCATTTCGGACACGGTCACGCTTTGCTTAAACTAGTGTATTCAGAAAATATACGACCTCACAAGCAGGTGGCATCCTCTTTACTTATCATGGTGGGGTCGCCTTGATACTAATTAAATGATGTTATCTCCTATAGTTCTTTACACAATTTCCAATATCCCAGTTCCCATTCCAGCTAATTTTTTTTAGCAAAGTCAATGCAACTCTTTCTGCCTTCCTTTGGAAAGGCAAAAAAGCCCGGATGTCTATTACTAGGTTAATTCGACCCAAGTCGGAGGGTGTTGTTAACTTTCCAGATTTTCCGGCATATCAAAAGGCATTCCTTTAGCGGCAAGCGTCCCTGTGGCTACAAGACCCCGATGCCCCCAGTCCCTTATGGGTAACGGTTGAACGCCTTGCGTTATACCCTTTTTCCTTTGCCGAATACCTTTCTTTCTCCTGCAAACCACAGGAACTATCCACTCCAATACACAAATTCACTACTAAATTACTTTTATCTCATAACCCTGCCCCTCCTACTACAATTGCTGATTTTCTCACCTCCACCATTTGGCATAATAAAAACGTATTAATCAAAAATAAACCCTTGTACTGGAAATCTTGGAGGCAAAAGGGACTGTCATGGGTATCTCAATTATTCTCAGGCTCTACCCTCATACCTTTCTCAACTCTTAGCCAATCCTTTAACTTGCCTGCATCCTTTGCTCATGTATGTATGTATGTATGTATAGGCATTTATATAGCGCACTACTTACCCGTAGGGTCCCAAGGCGCTTCGACCGCTGCGAAACCCTTCCTGGCTTCCCTGAGAGATGGTCCCTTAATGGGTATCTCCAGGGTGAGACCAGGCATCCCCGGCGGTCTGGTGGGGCCGTTAGTGAAGATGAGGCAAGCTAATGCCCAGAGTTGCCGAGTGTGATCGCTGATCAGAGTGGGCACCGAGGCGAGAGAATTATCGAGTCCGCTGACCCTGGTCCAGAAACCTGCCGCGCCGGGAATCGAACCCTGGTCCCGGGCCGTACTCTGCTCTCAGGTCTGCCGCCTCTAACCAGTGAGCCACACTACTTCACTTCGCACATAAATATCTCTTACTCACAGAGGCGGTGCTGGCGACTTACACTCTTTTTTCTCAATCCCACACACTTCCTCTTTCTCCCAATCCTACCTCGCATCTTCATTCTCTCTTACGCACTGTATCTAAAGCCTCTTCTATCTACAGATTCCTCCACAACACAGACTCTATGAGATTGAAGTCGAAAGTAGAAGAGCAATGGGAACATGATTTTACAACAACCTGGCCAATACATTTGTGGGATACGCTGTGGATCAAAATACGCAAAACCTCCAGGACAGCCACTTTAACACAAACCCTATTCTTTACTTACAATAGCCTTCTTTTCACACCGCACAACTTACATAGGAAATTTCCTGCAACTCCAGATCTCTGTTGGTCTTGCTCTTCCCCATGTGCCACTTTATTTCACATGCTATTTACATGTACTGCTGTTCATGATTTTTGGAAACAAGTTTGGTCCCAAATCAATGCTATTTTTCACTCTCAGGTTCCTTTTTCTTTCACTCACATCTTCCTGGGTAGCCTTTCCTCATGCTGGGCGGATACCACACTTAATGTCCACATTGTTGATTTATTATTGGCCGTTGCGTTCCAACAGATTACAGTTAACTGGAAACAAACTACAAACATCTCTTTTAGAGCATGGTGGTATAATGTTTGTCATAACCATAGGCTAGATACTGTTTTTGTTTACCCTCTTCATATGGCAACTATACGTATGGCTTTATGGCTTCCCATTACGTCCTACCTTGATGCGTCTGCTAAACGTTCATTTCACTTACGTCCTGATCAACAGGAGGTTCCGAAGCCCCCTTAGGTATTTGCCTTACTGTTCCATGTTTCTTTGTTTTCTCATTCTTTTCCATTACAATTTGATTGGTCCCATGTATATGATATATCATTTTGTTTGCTCTGCCTTGTAATTCCTCTTAATTATTGTTATTGCTGCACTACTATATTTGATTGTATGATTTCTTCTCTGTTTTACCCATGTATTGCCTATTGACACCCTTTTTTTTCTGCACAATAAATTTTTCTTAAAACTTAAAAACAATCCTCTGATTTTTCCCCAAAATATTACTTCCCAGTTTTGAAACCTTGTCATGTATGGCATACATGCCAACAGACTCTCGATTTTTGTTGCCCAAAAAATCCTTTACTGTCTCCTGCCTAAAATTGTGTCTGTTTCGATGTATGTTAATGGAGAAAATGTACTCCCCGGTTTCTTTCGCAATCTCACACGTTCCAGGTGTCACATGTTGGCAAGTATACCAAACGAGATACTGTAAACTACCAGGTAAAACAACTGTATGATCATTTCAGTAAAGCAGGAAGAAGATACAGTTCTATCGTCTGTTACTAGGTGTCCCTGCGGAAGTCAACTGGGACATCCAGTAACAGCCACTGGTATTGCATCCCTTTGTTTCCAGGGCATTTGGGGGCATATTATCAAGCAGGGCGATAGGCAATTATCGCCGCTTAGCGGCCGTTTTCGGCCGCTAAGCGGCGATAATTCTATCGCCCTATTAGCAAGCTGTCGCTAACTGATGTTAGCGACAGCTTTTAGGCGATAGCGAGCGGTTTGGGGCCCGCTTTGCATGTCAGCGATGTTTATCGCTAGTGACATGAAAAGTGGGCGTACCAAACCAGTTAGCGACTGAAAGCAGTCGCTAACGTCGCTATCGCCTATTAGCAAGGCAGGCGTAGCGATGGAAATATTTGTGCTAAGCGCGAATATCTCCAAATACTAGCACCGGCCCGGACCAGTTCTTAGCCATGTTATCCAATGGGAGGTGGATAACATGGCTAAGAGCATTTCATCGCTAATGCGTGAATATCGCTGTATTCTCAGCGATATTCACGCATTTCGCCGCTATCGCTGGATATTTTAGCACAATGGAGAAAAACGTTGCTAATAGCATGTTTTCTTTACAAACATATCCAGCGATAGGCAGCGATAAAAAAATCGTCGCTAAGCCTATTTAGCGATAATTATCGCTACTTGTTCAATCAATCAATCAATCAAAGCATTTATATAGCGCGCTACTCACCCGGAGGGTCTCAAGGCGCTGGGGTGGGGGGGGGCTACTGCTCGAACAGCCAGGTCTTGAACTGCTTCCTGAAGGCGAGGTGGTCCTGGGTCAGGCGGAGGCGGCTCGGAAGGGAGTTCCAAGTCTTGGCGGCCAGGTAGGAAAAGGACCTTCCTCCTGTGGTGGCTCTTCGGATGCGGGGGACGGCGGCGAGGGCGTGGCTGGTCGATCGAAGCTGGCGTTTGGGAGCGTAGAAGTTGAGGCGGCTGTTGAGGTATCCTGGGCCTTGGTTGTGTAGGGCTTTGTGTGCGTGGGTGAGGAGCCGGAAGGTGATTCTCTTGTTGACCGGGAGCCAGTGCAGGTCTCTCAGGTGTCCGGAGATGTGGCTGCGGCGGGGGATGTCCAGGATGAGTCGTGCTGAGGTGTTCTGGATCCGCTGGAGTCTCTTCTGGAGTTTGGCGGTGGTTCCGGCGTAGAGGGAGTTGCCGTAGTCCAGACGGCTGGTGACAAGGGCCTGGGTGACCGTCTTCCTGGTCTCGGAGGGGATCCATCGGAAGTAATATGCCCCATGTTTTCCACAATCCTGTAAGTGTTTGAAGCCGTTTGTAGGTCTTCATTCCAGATACGTGCTTTACACGTTTACAGGCTGTGGTAACACAAAAATACATTTTTCATACTGCGTCTCGACAACAGTAAGAAAAGCTACAGGCGAGTCAAAATGTCGCAGACAGGACAGAAGTCATGAATCCGAGCACTTTGTGCAATTTTAAGGTGCATCAAAGAGGGATCCAACGGCAGCATTAACGTCTACAATCTGTGAGGGCTGCGACTGCGCCAGGGCAGTGTCCGACGGGGAGAAAGGAGACCTAACAACAGAAACGTAAAAAAAAGTAACCTCGAAAGAACCCACCCGCCTCACCGAGGAAATCTTAATGCTTCGTTGGGACAAATAGATGCAGTACCACAAGCGGTCACTAGATGTCCCTGTGGAGCTTTATAGGGACATCTAGGGACGTCCTGTGGTATTGCACCCATAAACAGATTTGAAGGTGGTTGGTATACTGTGAGAAGTTGGCCTGATATGCAGTGCTCACTATTCTAGTGATCACTATGTATCAGTCCAAACAACCCTTATTGATGATTGGTTGTAAGTCAACCTTATAGACCAGCTATCCTAGTAGCATGGATACGAGCAGTCTAAGGCTAAGACTCTAGAGGGCGTGTTAAGCCAGCTGTTTTACCATCACATTACCCCTTGAACACCAAGTGAAAGGACACCACACAAGTTGTTATGAAAATAAACAGATATTTATTTATAACAAGACTACCCTGAACTCTTTATGAGTCAGGGAGCTAAGCACACAACAAAACTCTTACGAAAATACTTCAAGTTGCACAATTTACACAAATGCCCGAGGGGCACGAAAAACCATATACTATGAAAGTGGAATGCGAATTACTAGCAGGTCAGTAACTATTCTCAGAGGCTTTGGGATCGCTAGGACTGGACTACTGAACCTTTAGATTACCAGCAGGAGGCCTAGGGAACTCGGGTGCAGAGTGTGCACTCTCACGCGGGATGCGGGACAAAGTCTATGGAAGCTAGAATTTACAAAGTCACTGTTCTCGGGCGAACCCGACTAGCTGGGACGAAAACGGGAGTGGATCCGAACACTTAGAGTGTTGGCCTATGCTGGAGCACCGGAGTACTCAGTTTACCTAGCCCAGGGGCTGCGGCTGCATAGGGTTCAAGTTGCGTCGGAAACCCTCGTTGACGGACCAGGAGCCTGAAGAAGAAGTTGCTGGCAGGCGGCCAGTGAAGAAAAGTTCGAAGAGATCCAAGCCTGGATCAGGGAAGAGGAAGACCTGAAAGCAGAGGGGACCAAGTTCTGAATCACTAGCCAGTGATTAAGTGGGCACCAGGATGGCACCGGGCGAAGTCACCGCAGTTAGGTGAGTGGGCGCTGCTGGGCTCTGCAGTCTCTCGGACCAGGAGGCGTTGTCGGCGACCAGGATGGAGGTGCGAGCTGTCCCACGAAGGTTCTTGCTGTCGACGTCGCTGGACCCAGGATTGGGGCAACAAGTCTTGGCAAATGCAAGGCCCACGCGGTGGACCTAAAATGGCGTCTTGAGTGGACCAGGAGGGTCCAGGGTGCTTCTCTGATGGAGGGAAGCAAGGGCCAGTCTGGAGCAACCAGACCAGCAGTGTTTGTCGTCGTGGAGCGTCGTGAAGGGGCCACTAGCCAACGGGCAAGCGACCTGGACAACGCGGTGAGCAGCAAAGAGCAGAAGGGCCCCACGCAGATCTCGTGGATGCAGGGGGGCTGAACTTCGGTGCTGGAGCTGCTCAGGGTGGGGGCTTCTCTTACCCCAAAGCACTCAGTCGAGGGTCACTCGGGAGTCGTGCTGGACAAGCGTCGTGCAGTTCTGAAGATGGCCGGTCCCTCGAGGTCTCGTCACACCCACGGATCACAGCTGGGCTGATGATTTAGGTTGAGGTCAGAGGTGCCAGGGAAGCCGGTTCTCGTCATGCTGGAGCAGTCTTGATCCGAAGAAGAGACTGGCAACAAACCGCGATGCTTGGTTGGTGCCTGCTGCTGCAGGGTGACTACTCCTTAGTCACAAGGGAGAAATCTTGAGAAGAGTCTTGAGTTCCTTCTTGCAGAAAGTAGTTTCAGGATTCAAAGATGATCTGATTTGGAAGGGGGCCAGTTCCTACCTTTATCCTGTAAAAAGGGGCTGGCACGCGACTAAGTCCTGCCCTATGGGTGGGACTAGGAGGGGGGTGGTTACACCCCTCTCCTTTGGCGGGCTTTCCCCAGATCAGGGGCTGGAGTGCCCCTGGAACTGGTTCCAGCCGGCCTATGCACAGTGAGCACCGGGGTGCCACTTGCAGTCACCTTCCTCTAAAGCCCTGCCTACCTAGGATACACAAAATCCTGTCTGGGACGGTGCTGGCACCGCCCCTGGCAGGAAACCCTTTGTCCTTGCCTCCTGGGCTGGGAGGACTCCCAGCAGCAGGAGGGCAGACTTGTGTCTCGGTGGCAGCATCCATTTTGTGGAGCTAAGGCTCTGTCTAACTTTAACCGGGGTTACAGGTTACATACATGTCGTGTCCCTCTAGAAGGGTGGAATGCTAACCCCGTCGCCAGAATTGGCGAGGGGTTAGTATTCCAATTCGTATGACACCTTACTCGACATGTTTTGATAAAGCGATACCAGAGTTGGCATATAACCGCGAGGATTATAATGCACTTAAGAGTATATGGTATGCGATATCATGGAAACGGCTAAGGGATGGATCCCGAAAGCCGCAGACAGGCCCAGCTCATGCCAGAGCACCATCTCACACGATTCCAAGCACTCTACCTTCAGGATTGTTAAGGCCTGCCATAGGAGTGACTGATAGGAGATCTGTGTGTCCATTTAGGTTTAGATATAGGGATACTATATCTAAAGCAAAGGGTGAGTACACCACCTTGCCCCCAGCTGTCAAGCAGCCAGTTGTGTCTGTTTGGTTAGTCAGTCCAGGGGTGGCATAATACCTGCTGCAGCCCCTGGGAGACTTCTGGGTACACCTCAGCCCTGGGTACAGGGACTTGGAAAGGGCCCAGTGCAAATTTATTACCTGGGTACAATTTGGAATAGAGAGAACAGCTAGGCTGTGGGTCTGATTAGCAGGCCCACAGCCAGGGAAAGTCGTAAACCAGTGAAGCAAAAAGCAAAAATCTGGGTGATCATGGGATTGCAGACCCTACTCTCCTACATGACCCCCCCCCCAAACTTTGGGACAATAAACTAACCTTGAGCAGGTGAGTCTTCTTGCTCTAAGTGGAAATACCTGGAGAGCCCATCGGCATTGCCATGATCAGTACCAGGTCTGTGCTCCACTGTAAAATCCATCCCCTGTAGGGAAATGGACCACCTAAGTAGTTTGGGGTTTTCACCCTTCATCTGACTTAGCCATAAGAGGGGCTTATGGTTGGTCTGAACTGTGAAGTGAGTTCCAAACAAGTAGGACCTCAACTTCTTCAGGGCCCATACCACAGCAAAGGCCTCCCTCTCAATAGCTGACCAATTTTTCTCTCTGGGGGTCAGCCTTCTGCTAATGAAAGCAATTGGCTGGTCGTTGCCATCAAAATTCAGCTGAGATAGAACAGCTCCCACACCCAACTCAGAAGCATCTGTTTGGACAATGAATGGTTTGGAGAAGTCTGGACTCTTTAGGATAGGTGCTGTGCACATGGCCTGCTTTAGGTCATCGAATGCTTTCTGACAGCTTGCTGTCCACTGAACTTTCTTTGGCATCTTCTTGCTTGTCAGGTCATTAAGGGGGGTCACTATGGACCCATAATTTCTGACGAACTTCCTATAGTACCCAGTCAGGCCCAAGAAAGCTCGAACCTGAGTCTGGGTGATTGGAGGAGCCCAGTCCTTGATGGCCTGTATCTTACTCTCCAGTGGCTGAACCTGGCCTCCACCTACAAGGTGGCCCAGGTATACAACCTGTGTCTGCCCTATCTGGCACTTAGTGGCCTTGATAGTGAGGCCTGCCTTTTGCAGGGCCTCTAACACTTTCCTCAGGTGGACCAGGTGATCCTCCCAGGTGGAGCTAAAGACAGCAATATCGTCCAGATATGCTGCACAGAAGTCATCCATCCCAGTGAGAACTTGATTCACCAACCTTTGGAAGGTGGCAGGGGCATTCTTCAACCCAAAGGGCATTACCACAAACTGATAATGACCACCAGGGGTAGAAAATGCTGTCTTGGGCCTGGCTTCCTCAGCTAACCTGATTTGCCAATACCCAGCTGTCAGGTCAAATGTGCTTAAGTAGTTGGCAGAAGCCAATCTATCTATAAGTTCATCTGCCCTTGGTATTGGGTGGGCATCAGTCTTAGTGACTGCATTGAGGCCTCTGTAGTCTACGCAAAACCTCATCTCTCTCTTACCACCCTGGGTGTGAGGCTTTGGCACTAGAACTACTGGGCTAGCCCAAGGGCAATCTGAGGGCTCAATGACTCCCAACTCCAACATCTTCTGCACTTCTGTTTTGATGCAGTCTCTGACATGATCAGGCTGCCTGTAGATTTTACTCTTGACAGGCAGACTGTCTCCAGTGTCAACCTCATGGGTACACCAATCAGTTTGGCTGGGTGTCAGAGAGAACATATGTCTGAAGGATTGCAGAACTTGCCTGCAATCCTGCTGCTGATGTTCAGAGAGGCTGCCACAAAAGACAACACCATCTACTGATCCATCATCAGGATTCTGAGTGAGCATGTCTGGGAGAGGGTCACTCTCTTCCTCCTGTCCCTCATCTGTGGCCATGAGCAAGCTCATGTCCTTCCTGTCGACATATGCCTTGAGCCTGTTCACATGGAGCACCCTGAGGGGGCTCCTGGGGGTTCCAAGGTCCACCAGGTAGGTGACCTCTCCCTTTTGCTCAATGATGGTGTGGGGCCCAGACCATTTGTCTTTGAGGGCTGCTGGGGCCACTGGCTCCAGTACCCACACCTTCTGTCCAGGCTGGTATACAGTCAGGACAGCCTTTTGGTCATGCCAAGCTTTTTGGAGTTCTTGGCTGGCCTCTAGGTTTTTGGATGCCTTCTCCATGTATTCAGCCATCCTGGAGCGGAGACCAAGTACATAGTCCACTATGTTGGTTGCAGGCTTTTTGAGAGGTCTCTCCCATCCTTCCTTCACCAAACACAGGGGTCCTCTTACAGGATGCCCATACAGAAGTTCAAAAGGGCTGTAGCCAACCCCCTTCTGTGGGACCTCTCTGTAAGCAAACAGGAGGCAGGGTATCAGGACATCCCATCTACGCCTGAGCTTTTCAGGTAGTCCATGAATCATCCCTTTGAGGGTCCTGTTGAATCTCTCAACAAGCCCATTGCACTGTGGATGATAGGGTGTGGTGAACTTGTAGTTAACACCACATTCCTTCCACATTGCAGTCAGATATCCTGACATGAAGTTTGCACCTCTGTCAGAAACAACCTCCTTAGGGAAGCCCACTCTGGAGAACACTCCAACTAGGGCTCTTGCCACTACAGGTGCTGTAGTGGTCCTAAGTGGAATAGCTTCAGGATACCTGGTGGCATGGTCCACCACCACCAGTATAAACTTGTGCCCTGATGCTGTCTGGGGTTCCATTGGACCAACAATGTCAATTCCCACTCTTTCAAAGGGCACCCCCACCACAGGTAGTGGTATGAGGGGGGCCTTTGTTGTGCCACCTGACTTACCACTGGCTTGGCAAGTGACACAGGAGCGACAAAACTCCTTGGTATTCTCATTCATGTGGGGCCAGTGAAAGTGTGAGACAAGTCTGTCCCAAGTCTTTGTCTGACCTAAGTGACCTGCAAGGGGAATCTCATGGGCCAAGGTGAGAAGGAAACCTCTCAGAGACAAGGGGATGACCAGCCTCCTGGTTGCACCAGGCTTGGGGTCTCTTGACTCAGAGTACAGGAGTCCATCTTCCCAGTATACCCTATGGGCACCTGTGGCATTCCCTGCAGCCTCAGCAGCAGCCTGCTGTCTGAGGGGTTCAAGGGAAGGGCAGTCTAACTGTGCCTTCCCCAGGTCTTCTCTGGAGGGTCCCCCTGAGCCCAGAAACTCAACTTGATCAAGTTCAAGCTCTTTAGGCTCAGTTTCCCTCAGCTCTCTCAGATCAGCCTCCTTAGAGACTTGATCCTCAACCTGGGGCAAGGGGGAAGGCAAAGCCTTAACCCTACTGCTCTTCTTCTTGGAAGGTGTCTGGTCCATTCTTCCAGGATCCAGCACCTGTTCAGTGGGGCATTTTCTGGCCTGTGACCTAGTCACAGCAAGCACATGTGCTGGCAAGCCTAACATTTCCATGTGAGTCCTCTGCTCCACTTCTGACCATAGGGATGACTCCAAATCATTGCCCAACAAACAATCCACTGGGAGGTCTGAACTAACCACAACTTTCTTTTGGCCACTTACCCCTCCCCAGGAGAAAGCAACAATCGCCATACTATGACTGGTAGTGACGTTGCTGGCATTGGTCACCAGGAAATCTGTACCTGGCATGATCTGTCCAGGGTCCACAAAGTTAGGTGTCACCATGGTGACACTGGCACAAGTGTCCCTATAGGCCTGAGCCATTTAGCCATTTATTAAAGGTGTCTGCCTGTATTTGCCCAAAGTATTGGGACTTACATCAGGGGACATATCCATATCCCCTGTACAGACAAGGACAGCCTGAGTGAGTGTGCCAACTAAGTTGTCAGACTCCTCAGTTCCCAAGGTTAACCCAACTAATCCCTTGGGAGGTGCACTACCACTACTGACTGTACTAGGGGGTGCAGTTGCCTTAGGGGCTGCAGTGGTAGAGGTTTGCCCTCCTCTTTTGGTGCACTCACTAAACCAGTGAGACTTACTTTTACAGTACTGGCACCACCTTTTTGACTGGCCTTCTTGAGTCTTCTTTTTCTGCTGTGAAGCCTGACCACCACCCTCTTTGGTTTGTTGGGGACCTGTTGAAGACTTCTGGTCGTTTTGTTCACTCTTAGTATTACCCTTCTGGTCTGCTTTCTTCTGACCACCCTGGTTCTGGTTCTGGTTCTGCTTGATCCTTGTTCTGACCCATTTGTCTGCCTTCTTTCCCAATTCTTGGGGAGAGGTCAGATCTGAATCAACAAGGTGCTGGTGCAACAACTGGTTCTGATAATTATTTAACATTTGTTCTCTCATCATCAGATTATACAATCCTGTGTAATCAGTAACTTTGCTACCCAGCAACCAGCCCTCCAAAGCCTTAGTGGCACTATCCACAAAGTCAGACCAGTCCTGAGACTGAGTTTTCTGGGTTTCTCTGAACAGCAACCTGTACTGCTCAGTGGTTAAACCAAACCCATCAACCAGTGTATTCTTCAGGACCTGGTAATTGTTAGCATCCTCTACTCTTGTAGTGAGGAGCTTATCTCTACCTTTGCCATCAAAGGAGAGCCACAGTATAGCTGCCCACTGACTCTGGGGAATGCCCTGCACAGTGCAGGCCCTCTCCAAAGCAGCCATCCATTTCTGGATGTCATCCCCTTGCTTAAAGGGGGGCACTATTTTTGTCAGGTGTTTAGTATCTAAACCCTTCTCTCTATCTCTTGGGAGATTGCTGCCACCAGTGGGAGCTAACCCACTCATCTGCTGCTCTCTAGCAAATGCAAGCTTTTCTTTGGCCAGGGCAAGTTCTTCCCTTTCAATCCTCAGAGCAGCCTGTCTCATTCTGGCTTCATGCTCTATTCTCTGAGGGGAAGTCAATCTCCTCTGGGGAGAGTTCCTTCTCCTCTGAGAAGAGGCATTAGAGTGCAGAGATCTATTGGAGTCCCTAGAAAGAGATCTATCTCTCCTAACTCCAAGGTTAGGCCTACTCAGGGTCAGTACTGGGGGTCCCCCAGATCCTAGCCCAAGCAAGTCTATGTTGGCCCTAGTTAGCCTTCTGACTACCTCAAGACCTTTGTCTGCCTCATCCCCAGAGAGTTCATCAGGATCCTCCTCCTCAACTGCATTTACAGTGTTGTGGAGGTCTGGATCCCCAGTGGTACCCTCTAAGGCTGGCATATTCCCATCTAGCTGAGAAATCTTTCTCGCATCATATGTCTCTAAGAGACCTATCAGAAAGGGAATGGTGGGGTTAGACCCCTGTTTCAGTTTCCTGGAGGTACACACTTGTCTCATCTCCTGGAAACTGAGAGCTGCATATCTTGAAGTGACCTGTGGAGGGTCAATAACCACAAGGGGAGTCTCTGAAGACTCTCCCTGGGTAGACATGCTTTTCTAGTGAGGTGTAAGTGGTGCACTTACCTACACTATTTGTTTGCCTACTGATCCCTTGCTAGAGTTGTAGTTTAGGGTGTGCTAGGCCCTAGGAGCTACAACAGCTGGTTCAGTAGAACTCAGAGTATTCTAAGCTAAGTTATATGTACCTTTAGTACTTATGTGATCTTTCACAAGATATTCTTAGGATATGTGTGGTAAAACAACAGCAAGCTCAAATCCCAACCGCTGCTCACCAATGTGAGAAGTTGGCCTGATATGCAGTGCTCACTATTCTAGTGATCACTATGTATCAGTCCAAACAACCCTTATTGATGATTGGTTGTAAGTCAACCTTATAGACCAGCTATCCTAGTAGCATGGATACGAGCAGTCTAAGGCTAAGACTCTAGAGGGCGTGTTAAGCCAGCTGTTTTACCATCACATTACCCCTTGAACACCAAGTGAAAGGACACCACACAAGTTGTTATGAAAATAAACAGATATTTATTTATAACAAGACTACCCTGAACTCTTTATGAGTCAGGGAGCTAAGCACACAACAAAACTCTTACGAAAATACTTCAAGTTGCACAATTTACACAAATGCCCGAGGGGCACGAAAAACCATATACTATGAAAGTGGAATGCGAATTACTAGCAGGTCAGTAACTATTCTCAGAGGCTTTGGGATCGCTAGGACTGGACTACTGAACCTTTAGATTACCAGCAGGAGGCCTAGGGAACTCGGGTGCAGAGTGTGCACTCTCACGCGGGATGCGGGACAAAGTCTATGGAAGCTAGAATTTACAAAGTCACTGTTCTCGGGCGAACCCGACTAGCTGGGACGAAAACGGGAGTGGATCCGAACACTTAGAGTGTTGGACTATGCTGGAGCACCGGAGTACTCAGTTTACCTAGCCCAGGGGCTGCGGCTGCATAGGGTTCAAGTTGCGTCGGAAACCCTCGTTGACGGACCAGGAGCCTGAAGAAGAAGTTGCTGGCAGGCGGCCAGTGAAGAAAAGTTCGAAGAGATCCAAGCCTGGATCAGGGAAGAGGAAGACCTGAAAGCAGAGGGGACCAAGTTCTGAATCACTAGCCAGTGATTAAGTGGGCACCAGGATGGCACCGGGCGAAGTCACCGCAGTCAGGTGAGTGGGCGCTGCTGGGCTCTGCAGTCTCTCGGACCAGGAGGCGTTGTCGGCGACCAGGATGGAGGTGCGAGCTGTCCCACGAAGGTTCTTGCTGTCGACGTCGCTGGACCCAGGATTGGGGCAACAAGTCTTGGCAAATGCAAGGCCCACGCGGTGGACCTAAAATGGCGTCTTGAGTGGACCAGGAGGGTCCAGGGTGCTTCTCTGATGGAGGGAAGCAAGGGCCAGTCTGGAGCAACCAGACCAGCAGTGTTTGTCGTCGTGGAGCGTCGTGAAGGGGCCACTAGCCAACGGGCAAGCGACCTGGACAACGCGGTGAGCAGCAAAGAGCAGAAGGGCCCCACGCAGATCTCGTGGATGCAGGGGGGCTGAACTTCGGTGCTGGAGCTGCTCAGGGTCGGGGCTTCTCTTACCCCAAAGCACTCAGTCGAGGGTCACTCGGGAGTCGTGCTGGACAAGCGTCGTGCAGTTCTGAAGATGGCCGGTCCCTCGAGGTCTCGTCACACCCACGGATCACAGCTGGGCTGATGATTTAGGTTGAGGTCAGAGGTGCCAGGGAAGCCGGTTCTCGTCATGCTGGAGCAGTCTTGATCCGAAGAAGAGACTGGCAACAAACCGCGATGCTTGGTTGGTGCCTGCTGCTGCAGGGTGACTACTCCTTAGTCACAAGGGAGAAATCTTGAGAAGAGTCTTGAGTTCCTTCTTGCAGAAAGTAGTTTCAGGATTCAAAGATGATCTGATTTGGAAGGGGGCCAGTTCCTACCTTTATCCTGTAAAAAGGGGCTGGCACGCGACTAAGTCCTGCCCTATGGGTGGGACTAGGAGGGGGGTGGTTACACCCCTCTCCTTTGGCGGGCTTTCCCCAGATCAGGGGCTGGAGTGCCCCTGGAACTGGTTCCAGCCGGCCTATGCACAGTGAGCACCGGGGTGCCACTTGCAGTCACCTTCCTCTAAAGCCCTGCCTACCTAGGATACACAAAATCCTGTCTGGGACGGTGCTGGCACCGCCCCTGGCAGGAAACCCTTTGTCCTTGCCTCCTGGGCTGGGAGGACTCCCAGCAGCAGGAGGGCAGACTTGTGTCTCGGTGGCAGCATCCATTTTGTGGAGCTAAGGCTCTGTCTAACTTTAACCGGGGTTACAGGTTACATACATGTCGTGTCCCTCTAGAAGGGTGGAATGCTAACCCCGTCACCAGAATTGGCGAGGGGTTAGTATTCCAATTCGTATGACACCTTACTCGACATGTTTTGATAAAGCGATACCAGAGTTGGCATATAACCGCGAGGATTATAATGCACTTAAGAGTATATGGTATGCGATATCATGGAAACGGCTAAGGGATGGATCCCGAAAGCCGCAGACAGGCCCAGCTCATGCCAGAGCACCATCTCACACGATTCCAAGCACTCTACCTTCAGGATTGTTAAGGCCTGCCATAGGAGTGACTGATAGGAGATCTGTGTGTCCATTTAGGTTTAGATATAGGGATACTATATCTAAAGCAAGCCGCCTTGCCCCCAGCTGTCAAGCAGCCAGTTGTGTCTGTTTGGTTAGTCAGTCCAGGGGTGGCATAATACCTGCTGCAGCCCCTGGGAGACTTCTGGGTACACCTCAGCCCTGGGTACAGGGACTTGGAAAGGGCCCAGTGCCAATTCAGTACCTGGGTACAATTTGGAATAGAGAGAACAGCTAGGCTGTGGGTCTGATTAGCAGGCCCACAGCCAGGGAAAGTCGTAAACCAGTGAAGCAAAAAGCAAAAATCTGGGTGATCATGGGATTGCAGACCCTACTCTCCTACATGACCCCCCCCCAAACTTTGGGACAATAAACTAACCTTGAGCAGGTGAGTCTTCTTGCTCTAAGTGGAAATACCTGGAGAGCCCATCGGCATTGCCATGATCAGTACCAGGTCTGTGCTCCACTGTAAAATCCATCCCCTGTAGGGAAATGGACCACCTAAGTAGTTTGGGGTTTTCACCCTTCATCTGACTTAGCCATAAGAGGGGCTTATGGTCGGTCTGAACTGTGAAGTGAGTTCCAAACAAGTAGGACCTCAACTTCTTCAGGGCCCATACCACAGCAAAGGCCTCCCTCTCAATAGCTGACCAATTTTTCTCTCTGGGGGTCAGCCTTCTGCTAATGAAAGCAATTGGCTGGTCGTTGCCATCAAAATTCAGCTGAGATAGAACAGCTCCCACACCCAACTCAGAAGCATCTGTTTGGACAATGAATGGTTTGGAGAAGTCTGGACTCTTTAGGATAGGTGCTGTGCACATGGCCTGCTTTAGGTCATCGAATGCTTTCTGACAGCTTGCTGTCCACTGAACTTTCTTTGGCATCTTCTTGCTTGTCAGGTCATTAAGGGGGGTCACTATGGACCCATAATTTCTGACGAACTTCCTATAGTACCCAGTCAGGCCCAAGAAAGCTCGAACCTGAGTCTGGGTGATTGGAGGAGCCCAGTCCTTGATGGCCTGTATCTTACTCTCCAGTGGCTGAACCTGGCCTCCACCTACAAGGTGGCCCAGGTATACAACCTGTGTCTGCCCTATCTGGCACTTAGTGGCCTTGATAGTGAGGCCTGCCTTTTGCAGGGCCTCTAACACTTTCCTCAGGTGGACCAGGTGATCCTCCCAGGTGGAGCTAAAGACAGCAATATCGTCCAGATATGCTGCACAGAAGTCATCCATCCCAGTGAGAACTTGATTCACCAACCTTTGGAAGGTGGCAGGGGCATTCTTCAACCCAAAGGGCATTACCACAAACTGATAATGACCACCAGGGGTAGAAAATGCTGTCTTGGGCCTGGCTTCCTCAGCTAACCTGATTTGCCAATACCCAGCTGTCAAGTCAAATGTGCTTAAGTAGTTGGCAGAAGCCAATCTATCTATAAGTTCATCTGCCCTTGGTATTGGGTGGGAATCAGTCTTAGTGACTGCATTGAGGCCTCTGTAGTCTACGCAAAACCTCATCTCTCTCTTACCACCCTGGGTGTGAGGCTTTGGCACTAGAACTACTGGGCTAGCCCAAGGGCTATCTGAGGGCTCAATGACTCCCAACTCCAACATCTTCTGCACTTCTGTTTTGATGCAGTCTCTGACATGATCAGGCTGCCTGTAGATTTTACTCTTGACAGGCAGACTGTCTCCAGTGTCAACCTCATGGGTACACCAATCAGTTTGGCTGGGTGTCAGAGAGAACATATGTCTGAAGGATTGCAGAACTTGCCTGCAATCCTGCTGCTGATGTTCAGAGAGGCTGCCACAAAAGACAACACCATCTACTGATCCATCATCAGGATTCTGAGTGAGCATGTCTGGGAGAGGGTCACTCTCTTCCTCCTGTCCCTCATCTGTGGCCATGAGCAAGCTCATGTCCTTCCTGTCGACATATGCCTTGAGCCTGTTCACATGGAGCACCCTGAGGGGGCTCCTGGGGGTTCCAAGGTCCACCAGGTAGGTGACCTCTCCCTTTTGCTCAATGATGGTGTGGGGCCCAGACCATTTGTCTTTGAGGGCTGCTGGGGCCACTGGCTCCAGTACCCACACCTTCTGTCCAGGCTGGTATACAGTCAGGACAGCCTTTTGGTCATGCCAAGCTTTTTGGAGTTCTTGGCTGGCCTCTAGGTTTTTGGATGCCTTCTCCATGTATTCAGCCATCCTGGAGCGGAGACCAAGTACATAGTCCACTATGTTGGTTGCAGGCTTTTTGAGAGGTCTCTCCCATCCTTCCTTCACCAAACACAGGGGTCCTCTTACAGGATGCCCATACAGAAGTTCAAAAGGGCTGTAGCCAACCCCCTTCTGTGGGACCTCTCTGTAAGCAAACAGGAGGCAGGGTATCAGGACATCCCATCTACGCCTGAGCTTTTCAGGTAGTCCATGAATCATCCCTTTGAGGGTCCTGTTGAATCTCTCAACAAGCCCATTGCACTGTGGATGATAGGGTGTGGTGAACTTGTAGTTAACACCACATTCCTTCCACATTGCAGTCAGATATCCTGACATGAAGTTTGCACCTCTGTCAGAAACAACCTCCTTAGGGAAGCCCACTCTGGAGAACACTCCAACTAGGGCTCTTGCCACTACAGGTGCTGTAGTGGTCCTAAGTGGAATAGCTTCAGGATACCTGGTGGCATGGTCCACCACCACCAGTATAAACTTGTGCCCTGATGCTGTCTGGGGTTCCATTGGACCAACAATGTCAATCCCCACTCTTTCAAAGGGCACCCCCACCACAGGTAGTGGTATGAGGGGGGCCTTTGTTGTGCCACCTGACTTACCACTGGCTTGGCAAGTGACACAGGAGCGACAAAACTCCTTGGTATTCTCATTCATGTGGGGCCAGTGAAAGTGTGAGACAAGTCTGTCCCAAGTCTTTGTCTGACCTAAGTGACCTGCAAGGGGAATCTCATGGGCCAAGGTGAGAAGGAAACCTCTCAAAGACAAGGGGATGACCAGCCTCCTGGTTGCACCAGGCTTGGGGTCTCTTGACTCAGAGTACAGGAGTCCATCTTCCCAGTATACCCTATGGGCACCTGTGGCATTCCCTGCAGCCTCAGCAGCAGCCTGCTGTCTGAGGGGTTCAAGGGAAGGGCAGTCTAACTGTGCCTTCCCCAGGTCTTCTCTGGAGGGTCCCCCTGAGCCCAGAAACTCAACTTGATCAAGTTCAAGCTCTTTAGGCTCAGTTTCCCTCAGCTCTCTCAGATCAGCCTCCTTAGAGACTTGATCCTCAACCTGGGGCAAGGGGGAAGGCAAAGCCTTAACCCTACTGCTCTTCTTCTTGGAAGGTGTCTGGTCCATTCTTCCAGGATCCAGCACCTGTTCAGTGGGGCATTTTCTGGCCTGTGACCTAGTCACAGCAAGCACATGTGCTGGCAAGCCTAACATTTCCATGTGAGTCCTCTGCTCCACTTCTGACCATAGGGATGACTCCAAATCATTGCCCAACAAACAATCCACTGGGAGGTCTGAACTAACCACAACTTTCTTTTGGCCACTTACCCCTCCCCAGGAGAAAGCAACAATCGCCATACTATGACTGGTAGTGACGTTGCTGGCATTGGTCACCAGGAAATCTGTACCTGGCATGATCTGTCCAGGGTCCACAAAGTTAGGTGTCACCATGGTGACACTGGCACAAGTGTCCCTATAGGCCTGAGCCATTTTGCCATTTATTAAAGGTGTCTGCCTGTATTTGCCCAAAGTATTGGGACTTACATCAGGGGACATATCCATATCCCCTGTACAGACAAGGACAGCCTGAGTGAGTGTGCCAACTAAGTTGTCAGACTCCTCAGTTCCCAAGGTTAACCCAACTAATCCCTTGGGAGGTGCACTACCACTACTGACTGTACTAGGGGGTGCAGTTGCCTTAGGGGCTGCAGTGGTAGAGGTTTGCCCTCCTCTTTTGGTGCACTCACTAAACCAGTGAGACTTACTTTTACAGTACTGGCACCACCTTTTTGACTGGCCTTCTTGAGTCTTCTTTTTCTGCTGTGAAGCCTGACCCCCACCCTCTTTGGTTTGTTGGGGACCTGTTGAAGACTTCTGGTTGTTTTGTTCACTCTTAGTATTACCCTTCTGGTCTGCTTTCTTCTGACCACCCTGGTTCTGGTTCTGGTTCTGCTTGATCCTTGTTCTGACCCATTTGTCTGCCTTCTTTCCCAATTCTTGGGGAGAGGTCAGATCTGAATCAACAAGGTGCTGGTGCAACAACTGGTTCTGACAATTATTTAAAATTTGTTCTCTCATCATCAGATTATACAATCCTGTGTAATCAGTAACCTTGCTACCCAGCAACCAGCCCTCCAAAGCCTTAGTGGCACTATCCACAAAGTCAGACCAGTCCTGAGACTGAGTTTTCTGGGTGTCTCTGAACAGCAACCTGTACTGCTCAGTGGTTAAACCAAACCCATCAACCAGTGTATTCTTCAGGACCTGGTAATTGTTAGCATCCTCTACTCTTGTAGTGAGGAGCTTATCTCTACCTTTGCCATCAAAGGAGAGCCACAGTATAGCTGCCCACTGACTCTGGGGAATGCCCTGCACAGTGCAGGCCCTCTCCAAAGCAGCCATCCATTTCTGGATGTCATCCCCTTGCTTAAAGGGGGGCACTATTTTTGTCAGGTGTTTAGTATCTAAACCCTTCTCTCTATCTCTTGGGAGATTGCTGCCACCAGTGGGAGCTAACCCACTCATCTGCTGCTCTCTAGCAAATGCAAGCTTTTCTTTGGCCAGGGCAAGTTCTTCCCTTTCAATCCTCAGAGCAGCCTGTCTCATTCTGGCTTCATGCTCTATTCTCTGAGGGGAAGTCAATCTCCTCTGGGGAGAGTTCCTTCTCCTCTGAGAAGAGGCATTAGAGTGCAGAGATCTATTGGAGTCCCTAGAAAGAGATCTATCTCTCCTAACTCCAAGGTTAGGCCTACTCAGGGTCAGTACTGGGGGTCCCCCAGATCCTAGCCCAAGAAAGTCTATGTTGGCCCTAGTTAGCCTTCTGACTACCTCAAGACCTTTGTCTGCCTCATCCCCAGAGAGTTCCTCAGGATCCTCCTCCTCAACTGCATTTACAGTGTTGTGGAGGTCTGGATCCCCAGTGGTACCCTCTAAGGCTGGCATATTCCCATCTAGCTGAGAAATCTTTCTCGCATCATATGTCTCTAAGAGACCTATCAGAAAGGGAATGGTGGGGTTAGACCCCTGTTTCAGTTTCCTGGAGGTACACACTTGTCTCATCTCCTGGAAACTGAGAGCTGCATATCTTGAAGTGACCTGTGGAGGGTCAATAACCACAAGGGGAGTCTCTGAAGACTCTCCCTGGGTAGACATGCTTTTCTAGTGAGGTGTAAGTGGTGCACTTACCTACACTATTTGTTTGCCTACTGATCCCTTGCTAGAGTTGTAGTTTAGGGTGTGCTAGGCCCTAGGAGCTACAACAGCTGGTTCAGTAGAACTCAGAGTATTCTAAGCTAAGTTATATGTACCTTTAGTACTTATGTGATCTTTCACAAGATATTCTTAGGATATGTGTGGTAAAACAACAGCAAGCTCAAATCCCAACCGCTGCTCACCAATGTGAGAAGTTGGCCTGATATGCAGTGCTCACTATTCTAGTGATCACTATGTATCAGTCCAAACAACCCTTATTGATGATTGGTTGTAAGTCAACCTTATAGACCAGCTATCCTAGTAGCATGGATACGAGCAGTCTAAGGCTAAGACTCTAGAGGGCGTGTTAAGCCAGCTGTTTTACCATCACATTACCCCTTGAACACCAAGTGAAAGGACACCACACAAGTTGTTATGAAAATAAACAGATATTTATTTATATCAAGACTACCCTGAACTCTTTATGAGTCAGGGAGCTAAGCACACAACAAAACTCTTACGAAAATACTTCAAGTTGCACAATTTACACAAATGCCCGAGGGGCACGAAAAACCATATACTATGAAAGTGGAATGCAAATTACTAGCAGGTCAGTAACTATTCTCAGAGGCTTTGGGATCGCTAGGACTGGACTACTGAACCTTTAGATTACCAGCAGGAGGCCTAGGGAACTCGGGTGCAGAGTGTGCACTCTCACGCGGGATGCGGGACAAAGTCTATGGAAGCTAGAATTTACAAAGTCACTGTTCTCGGGCGAACCTGACTAGCTGGGACAAAAACGGGAGTGGATCCGAACACTTAGAGTGTTGGACTATGCTGGAGCACCGGAGTACTCAGTTTACCTAGCCCAGGGGCTGCGGCTGCATAGGGTTCAAGTTGCGTCGGAAACCCTCGTTGACGGACCAGGAGCCTGAAGAAGAAGTTGCTGGCAGGCGGCCAGTGAAGAAAAGTTCGAAGAGATCCAAGCCTGGATCAGGGAAGAGGAAGACCTGAAAGCAGAGGGGACCAAGTTCTGAATCACTAGCCAGTGATTAAGTGGGCACCAGGATGGCACCGGGCGAAGTCACCGCAGTCAGGTGAGTGGGCGCTGCTGGGCTCTGCAGTCTCTCGGACCAGGAGGCGTTGTCGGTGACCAGGATGGAGGTGCGAGCTGTCCCACGAAGGTTCTTGCTGTCGACGTCGCTGGACCCAGGATTGGGGCAACAAGTCTTGGCAAATGCAAGGCCCACGCGGTGGACCTAAAATGGCGTCTTGAGTGGACCAGGAGGGTCCAGGGTGCTTCTCTGATGGAGGGAAGCAAGGGCCAGTCTGGAGCAACCAGACCAGCAGTGTTTGTCGGCGTGGAGCGTCGTGAAGGGGCCACTAGCCAACGGGCAAGCAACCTGGACAACGCGGTGAGCAGCAAAGAGCAGAAGGGCCCCACGCAGATCTCGTGGATGCAGGGGGGCTGAACTTCGGTGCTGGAGCTGCTCAGGGTCGGGGCTTCTCTTGCCCCAAAGCACTCAGTCGAGGGTCACTCGGGAGTCGTGCTGGACAAGCGTCGTGCAGTTCTGAAGATGGCCGGTCCCTCAAGGTCTCGTCACACCCACGGATCACAGCTGGGCTGATGATGTAGGTTGAGGTCAGAGGTGCCAGGGAAGCCGGTTCTCGTCGTGCTGGAGCAGTCTTGATCCGAAGGAGAGACTGGCAACAAACCGCGATGCTTGGTTGGTGCCTGCTGCTGCAGGGTGACTACTCCTTAGTCACAAGGGAGAAATCTTGAGAAGAGTCTTGAGTTCCTTCTTGCAGAAAGTAGTTTCAGGATTCAAAGATGATCTGATTTGGAAGGGGGCCAGTTCCTACCTTTATCCTGTAAAAAGGGGCTGGCACGCGACTAAGTCCTGCCCTATGGGTGGGACTAGGAGGGGGGTGGTTACACCCCTCTCCTTTGGCGGGCTTTCCCCAGATCAGGGGCTGGAGTGCCCCTGGAACTGGTTCCAGCCGGCCTATGCACAGTGAGCACCGGGGTGCCACTTGCAGTCACCTTCCTCTAAAGCCCTGCCTACCTAGGATACACAAAATCCTGTCTGGGACGGTGCTGGCACCGCCCCTGGCAGGAAACCCTTTGTCCTTGCCTCCTGGGCTGGGAGGACTCCCAGCAGCAGGAGGGCAGACTTGTGTCTCGGTGGCAGCATCCATTTTGTGGAGCTAAGGCTCTGTCTAACTTTAACCGGGGTTACAGGTTACATACATATCGTGTCCCTCTAGAAGGGTGGAATGCTAACCCCGTCGCCAGAATTGGCGAGGGGTTAGTATTCCAATTCGTATGACACCTTACTCGACATGTTTTGATAAAGCGATACCAGAGTTGGCATATAACCGCGAGGATTATAATGCACTTAAGAGTATATGGTATGCGATATCATGGAAACGGCTAAGGGATGGATCCCGAAAGCCGCAGACAGGCCCAGCTCATGCCAGAGCACCATCTCACACGATTCCAAGCACTCTGCCTTCAGGATTGTTAAGGCCTGCCATAGGAGTGACTGATAGGAGATCTGTGTGTCCATTTAGGTTTAGATATAGGGATACTATATCTAAAGCAAAGGGTGAGTACACCACCTTGCCCCCAGCTGTCAAGCAGCCAGTTGTGTCTGTTTGGTTAGTCAGTCCAGGGGTGGCATAATACCTGCTGCAGCCCCTGGGAGACTTCTGGGTACACCTCAGCCCTGGGTACAGGGACTTGGAAAGGGCCCAGTGCCAATTCAGTACCTGGGTACAATTTGGAATAGAGAGAACAGCTAGGCTGTGGGTCTGATTAGCAGGCCCACAGCCAGGGAAAGTCGTAAACCAGTGAAGCAAAAAGCAAAAATCTGGGTGATCATAGGATTGCAGACCCTACTCTCCTACATATACTTGTTGTTAACAAACTGTTTTTAGAATTTAAAAAAAAGCAAAACATATTCAAGCATTGATGCAGCAATTCTTTTCTCTGAAGGCTAGTAAAATACAATATGTAGTATAACTGCATAATTATTCTAAGAAATAAACATGCACATAGTGCTCAACAAAACATTATTATTGATGCTTAGGGATAGATGTTTTATAAACTCAGGTGTTCTAGGTTTATTGCTCTCAAGAGCTGGTTGGCGCTGCGGAAATTCAGTCTTAATTCTATACATTTTAAATGACCCCTAACAGTGGCGGCATAAGCCAGTGAGCTGTTTTAACGTGATAGGATCTTGTGACAGGTTAGACGTGGATTGCTGAAATAAGTCAATAGACACAAGTGAGCAAACTGGCAGAATTCAAACATGTGATCTGCAGATTGTAGAGTGCTGTGCAGAATACACATAAGTCAACTCAGAAGAATGATTGCTTGTTGGCCCTGCAGAAATTCAATCTTACCCTCTTCACATCTTATGCAGTGGCAATTTGTAGGTGCTTGTGCATAGTCCAAATGATGTTCTTTTCCTTATGACAGAAATTGTCATTGCTAACATTTGCTGTTGTGTACTGAAGTTGGGAAAAAAACCTAAGAAGACCACTGCCACTATATGTAGGAGTCAAAATAAAGTCATGCCTATCAGTGCCCCAAAGGACAAGGGAGTTTGGAGGAGGAATGATTCGCCGGTTTAGCGGCCGCTAAGCTGCGATAATTCTATCGCTCTATTAGCAAGCTGTCGCTAACTGATGTCAGCGACAGCTTTTAGGCGATAGCGAGCGGTTTGGGGCCCGCTTTGCATGTCAGCGATATTTATCGCTAATGACATGCAAAGTGGGCGTACCCAACCAGTTAGCGTCAGTAAGCAGTCGCTAATGTCGCTATCGCCTATTAGCAAGGCAGGCATAGCAATGGAAATATTCCCGCTATCGCCAAAAACCAACGCCTGCTCAGATCAGTTCTTAATTTACACCAAGGGGTGGTGATGGACAGAGTCTCTGAATTAAGCAGAGTACTCTCACCCAGTCAAGAGATCAGGACTAGATCCAACACTGTTTTTTAGCTCATTGCACCATCCCAGTTTCAGAACCTGGCTGTATGCAAATTAGTCTGTCTCTGGCCCAGTGCATCATGGGAACAGGGCAGACCAGACTACAAAAGCCAATTCTTACACTGGGAAGGAAACAAGCTTCCGGGGACCGGTTTCTGCCATTTCAGGCATCTTCGGCCCGGCTTGCTTGAATCCTGATGGTGCAATGAGCAAGGGACTCACATCTGAGTATACCCTTCCACGCTTAGGGTGGACAAAATAATTTACAACAAGGGGTGGTGATGGACAGAGTCTCTGAATTAAGCAGAGTACTCTCACCCAGTCAAGAGATCAGGGCTAGATCCAACACCGTTTTTTAGCTCATTGCACCATCCCAGTTTCAGAACCTGGCTGTATGCAAATTAGTCTGTCCCTGGCCCAGTGCATCATGGGAACAGGGCAGACCAAACTACCAAGCCAATTCTTCACTGGAAAGGAAACAAGCTTGTTTTCAATATAGAGCTTGGAGCCTGCTCACTGCTTACCATTAGTAGGCTTCGGTGTCACTATTCTTTGCTGCCTCCTAATTGGCCAGCACAGGCGAAGCGTCAGTACCGTTCCTTTCATTGGAGTATATACCAAGAACAGATTGATTCAACTTAATTAGTGCCTGTCCAGCGCTCGAGCTGTGATTGAGGTACTATTTCTTTCAGCCTCCTACTTCCTCTGCCAATGTCAGGTATTCACTCCCTCCTCCTACACAACTGCCTCGCTTTGCTTTCCCTATCCTCTTCTCTCTCTATGCGTTATTGCTGCTTCCTCCCCCTCAATCATGCCTCCCTCATGTTGCTTTACCTGTCACCGTTTTTTTTTAACATATTGCAGGCAGGGCAGGCTGCTGTGCATCATGGGTTAAAAAAACTGCTGGCCTAGTTATAGCACATTGGGGCATATTACCAAGCAATAGCGATAATTATCGCTATTGCTTGGTTAGAGACAAAAGGGCATATTACCAACCAATAGAGATAATTTTTGTCTCTAACTTATTTAGAGACAAAAATTATCGCCGCAAATCGGCGATTTTTATCGCAGATAAACCTTGCTATTAGCAAGGTTTATCGCAAATGCGATAAAAAACGGCCGCAATGCATGAATATCGCTGAAAAGTCAGCGATATTCATGCATTATCGAGCAAATGCTCTTAGCCATGTTATCCAACTCCCATTGGAAAACATGGCTAAGAACTGCTCGGGGCAGGTGTTAGCTTTTGGAGATATTCGCGCTTAGCGCGAATATCTCCAAAAGTTGGTAATTTTATCTCCGCTTTCTTGGCTTTTAAAGCCAAAAAAGCGGAGATAAACCCCCTTGATAATATGCCCCAAAATTTTACCGCTGAGCTGCGGCGATTTTTATCGCAGATAAACCTTGGTGTTACCAAGGTTTATCGCAAATGCGATAAAAAAACGGCCGCAATGCATGAATATCGCTGAAAAGTCAGCGATATTCATGCATTACCGAGCTAATGCTCTTAGCCATGTTATCCACCTCCCATTGGATAACATGGCTAAGAACTGCTCAGGGCAGGTGTTAGCTTTTGGAGATATTCGCGCTTAGCGCGAATATCTCCAGAAGTTGGTAATAGGAGATAGCGATGTTAGCGACTGTTTCCAGTCGCTAACATCTTGGCACGCCCACTTTGCATGTCATTAGTGATAAATATCACTGACATGCAAAGTGGGGCCCAAGATGGTCGCTATCTCCTACTAGCTGTCGCTAACTGGTTTTAGCGACAGCTAGGTAATAGAGAGATAATTTTATCTCCGCTTTCTTGGCTTTTAAAGCCAAAAAAGCAGAGATAAACCCCCTTGATAATATGCCCCATTATTTCCTTGACTATATGCCATGTTGCATAGCAACTCTCGCTGATGTGCACCGTGTCTAAAAACACATTGACAAAGACAATAGATCTCACATAGACAAGACTTATTGGCTCTACTAGTGCTTTTTTCTTAAATGACTGCAGGTCGTGCAGATTGAAGACCTGTGCTGCAAATTATGTTGATTTTGTATTTTGTGTATCATAATCCATGAGCTCTGTGTCTTTCACATAATGTTAACTTGTGATAGTGCTCTTTAAATATTGTTTCCATGCGTGTTACAAATATGCTTCATTAAGACAAATGTTTGCATTGCCTGCATATAAGACAGAGGAGATTTTCGTTAAAAGCCCTGCCTCCTCACATATGAAAATAATGCTCAGGGAAACCACTGTTTCCAGACCAGTGCTGATTTTTGGTTTCTGCCATTGAGTAATGATGTCTCCAAAAATGTTCAAGTCTATCTGCGGTTGCCCGGATATGCTGGTTAGTGATGTGCTGGTCTTAAGAAAGCCAGTGATAGATCGTCATTGTCAACTGCTGGTTGTAAGTAAAGCTCTCTTAAAAGTGTGCAACGCTTAAGGGAGATAGAAATTACGACAAAGTGTGAATTTGTTAATTTCAGACAAACCTTTAGATCAAATTGTCAGCAACAATACCAAATTGGCTGCAGGAAAAGTAGATGGAGCTAGCCAGGTAATGCTGCCTCTTGTGCCAGGGGCATCATGGGGCCCCTTGCGGCCTCAGTTGTACCCTGCAGGGGGCCCTCAATAAGCCTTAGGACAATCAATATCGGTGGCATATGGGAGCCTCAGGGTCTCCTAAAATAATCTTGGCCTTGACAAATTTACAGCATATGCTTTTCTGTTGTTTTTGCGGATCACCAGCCTCAGCTTGAGTTTAGGGTGCCAGCCTGTCAGCTGCATACACCCCACTCCTCCTCATGGCCAGTAGGTGGCAAGTCTGCTCACAGAATTTAATGTAAGTACTTGCATGCCAGTTCTTCTAGAAGGCTAGTAGGACTTTGTCAGAGTTGTCACGTTTAAAGCTTGTGCTTGATTTGTAACTCACTCCTCCCCAGCCCTAATTGTCAAAACCCTTTGGGTCAGATTTACAAGGATTTTTCATTAGGGTTGTTTCACTTTTGTGGTGCAGCCCCGACGCAAAGTGATTTGAGAAATGTACCAGCCCATGCAAAGCCACTTTGCGTGACTTGGCGTGATTTAGTAACTAGAAATTACCATAATGCTTTGCATAGCATTGCCTTGCATTACTTTGCATCAGGGTGAAGCATGGACATTCCCATACATCAACCCATGAATTTTGATGCAATTCCACATTTACTAATGTGAGTAAATATGACATTGCGCCAAAATGCTGTGCCTCCACAAACTGGGCAAATATCTTTATATATCTTTATTTCTCCTCATTACTTCCTCTCTCTACGTGTGTTGATTTCTGCAGCATCCTTAGAAACAGGAAAATGCCTTTAAGGATTGTTATTGTAATCTGTAATTGTTTGATTTCCATCCCATGCCCCTTAGGCAAAAAGATGTGTATGTGTTTATTGATATTACTAATTATTTTAAGTTTTTTTTTTTGATACTGTATTGTGATTGATTACTTGTGTATATTAGGATCATAACCCAGAAGCTGCACGTTTGGACGCAGGGAGGCCGTGATTTTATTGACAGGCCCTCGACTATACATTTCTGGCCATACCATATCAACTGAGTGAATCAGTGTGTGTATACCCCACCTCTGGTGACATTAGGCGGTTTGCAACTCCAGTCATGACACATCAATTGGCGTCCTCTAAGCTGCTCTATTATTAAAATTGTTGTTCGGTATATATGAACAATTACTAAAACTTGGCTTCCAACGTGCAGAACAAACCGTTTCTCTGTTTTTATCTAAAGATAGGTCATTGAACAAAGGATAACATCAAGATCCTTATCATCTAAAGACCCAGTATATTTGCCGTTTTTAAAAAAAAGAATAGAACGTTAGACCTAGCTCTGAGGTCATAGAAAACTGTCCTGAAGAAGGTGATTGATTGACCATTCACCGAAACGCCGCGTCGACCTTTGTTTTCTAAATATGTATTGTATATTGTTTTTAACCTGTGGATGATAAATCCTCTTTTAATTCTTGTCATAGAATACATTTTTTTAATGGAAATATTGAATTGAATATTCTTTTGAATTTTTTTACTGTGCTCTACTGACGTACTGTGATTTTGCAATGTTGTTCTGTTGGTTGTTTCTTTAACATCAAGGTGTTAATGTCCATAATTTGGATCGGGCATAGTTTCTGTGCAAATGTTGCCTTGTTTTAGGGACTTACTGTGTTTTGGTACTGCAATCACCCTGTCCCTATTGTCATTTAGGGTACCTCACTTTGTGTTATTACTTATTCCACATGTATGTAGCCACATGGTACATGTTGACATTCAGACAGCATGGCATTGTACATTGTGACAGTCTGTAGATCTGGGCAAGGACCCAGAGTCATTGTGAGTGTACACTGTGCTCTGCTTGATTGTGCATGTGTGCTATTGTGCCCATCTCCACCCTTCCCCCCCAGTATCTGGTGGTCACTCACCCTTTTGCGGTTGTGTTGTGTCCTGTCGAGCAGTGACCGATCCCTCTACTCCAGCCACAGTGTCCACACTGATGTCGATCGACACCAGCTCCTCCATGTCATCCAGCTCGAGCTGTGGTGCTGGGCCCCCACCTCCAGTCTGCGTTGCTGCCTTCTGGTTGGCGGAGAGTTTCTCTTTGGTCCTCCACTTGATGTCATTCCATCGCCTCTTGACCTCGTCCATTGTCCTGTTGTGCTCCCCGATGGCATTCACCTTGTCCACGATGTTCCACCATATTCCATTTTTGGTGCCCAATGATACGTTGGAGGTGACAAACAGTTGTTGATGGTGTTCCATCACCTCCGTGACTATGATCCTGCTCGCCTGCGGACTGAACTTCATCTTCCTCTTCTTCTTCTTCTTGTCCTTGTCCTTCCCTGCCCCCGAGGTCCCAGGCTGGTTGTCCGGGGTGCTTGTGGGGTTGCGCTCGTCCACTGCGCCTGCTCTGGCTGTCTCCATGGTGCTTGGGTGTTGGTCAGTTTGTGTTTGGGTGTTTTTTCTACTTTTATGGTGATTTTTCCCACCTGGCAGGTGTGTATTGCAGGCCTGGTGCTGCTTATCGCTGATTTCCTCATCGCGATTTGGCCCATCGCAGGTTTTTTGGTGTTGTGGTTTGTGTTTTTGTCTCCATCGAGGTGGTTGTATCGCGGACATTATCCGTGGTTTCGGCAGACTATTGCATGCTACCGCCGGGTTGTGAATACCACGTTGACACAGGGTTATATTCCCGCGATAAGCTGCGATGTTGAAAGTTGCATTACGCTACTCATGCGGTAGTTATCACACGTTCTTGTGAATATACCCCTCAGAGTTGGCTCGTGCCCTACAGATAATGCACTTTTTGTGATTGGGCGTTCAACTAAAGCAGTGAAATCTCCTTTTTTCATCAGTGCACACCCTCACCGTGTATAGGTGCAAAATTGAGATTTTTACCCCTCATGATATGGCTGAGGAGCATGCTGACCCGAACTCAAGAACTGTTTGAACGTTTTGGTGCAGGTACAGCCTGGCAGTAGCTAAGGGAAAGACAGGATAAAACTCAGGGTAAGCCAATGTAACTGAAGCTAGAGACTCCATGATAATGATGAAGGCCTGAGAAAGACACAGGCAATAGTTCTGTGAGGCATTTATATAGGAACCTCCAATGGAGGGAAATTGATGTCCTTAGCTTTTTTCCCTTTTTGAAGTGGAATTGCTGTTCTTACCACAAAGGATACAAAACCCTAAAACAAATGCACAGAAATGCTCATGCTTGTTACTTTAGCCTCGTGGTAATGGAATTCCTATATTAGGTTCTAAGGAAGGGGTGTTATGTTAATATAACTTTTAAAGCACATGAATACTCGGAGGTATCTTGGCACTGATCCTGACAGTAAGCCCTGTGGGAAAGCGATAAATAAATGAATTTAAAAATAACCAGGGTTTCTTGTCTTTTCTAAAAGAGGCAAGAGAGTTGGCAGCTCTCATGTCCACAGGGAGCATATTCCATAGTTTGGCTGTGCCATGACCTATGCTTCGACCTCCCCAGCTTGAGGTTCGAATCCTTGGTACCAACATCAACCTGACATTGATGGACCGTAGCTCGCTGCCAGGGTGGTACCAGGAGAAAAAACCTTTCAGAGATACCGGTCCTATATTATTCAAGGCTTTATAGGCTAGGCAAAGTGCCTTGAACTTAATACGTTGTGGCACTGGCAGCCAACGAAGTTTCCGAATGTCTTCAGCAACTCATTGATACTTTGGTAAGTTCAATAAAAGTCTGGCAGCTGCGTTTTGCACCACCCTAAGTTTTTTCAGATGTTTCTATATCTCAAGATAGAGTCCGTTGCAATAGTCTAATTTATATATTGCTAATGTAGTTGCAACTGTCCTCCTGGAATCAGGGGGGATATAGGGTAGGACCTTCTTCAGTTTCCTTATCAGGTAAAAGATAGCTGAAACTGTGGCATTGGTTTGTTCGGAGAAGGTGAGTTTACTATCAATCAGGACCCCAAGGTTATTTGCCTTTTCTACCGATTTTGGTAACACTCCGATTTCAGCCGGCCACCATATTACGTCCCATCTTGGTTGGAGGTTACCAAAGATCACCACTTCGGTTTTGTCCGAATTCAATTGAAGGTAATGCCTTCCCATCCAGCTACTGATCCCTCATGTAGTTTTGAAACTGCATTTGAGGGGATGCGTGATTTTTATGAGTCGCAATTACAATCTGAGTGTTGTCGGCGTATGATGTTAAGTTGAAACCAAATTGTTGGATTAAAGGAGCCAGTTCTGACACATAAATGTTAAATAAGGATGGGCTCAGCAACGAACCCTGAGGGACCCCACACGGGAGCACGTAAGAAGTCGATTTAAACTGGTCCAGGGTCACAGTCTGTCTTCTATTCTTCAAGAAAGACAAAATTAAAGACAGAGCCTGATCTTTAACCCCTAATTTTTCCAGATGCTGAGCAGCGTTTTTATGATGGACGGTATCGAAAGTTGCTGACAGATCGAGGAGGATCAGTGCAGCCGCACCTCCTTTATCCATCACTGCTCTAATCTCCTCAGTGGCCTTGATCAGTGCAGTCTCCATACTATGCCCTGGGCGGAAACCAAACTGGGAGGGATCAAGTAGTTCATTTTCTTGAATGAATTGTGTTAACTGGTTATTCATGATTTTCTCCACTGTTTTTGCTGGATAAGGCAGCCTAGCAATCGGACGGTAATTACTAGTTATTGATGTGTCCAGATTTGCTTTCTTTATTAATGGAAGAATGGCTGCATATTTCCAAAAGGCAGGGAAAATGCCTGAGGAGAACATATTGTTAAATATTTTAGTCAATATGGGGCTCACCTCCCTTGCAACATTTCTAAAAACTGCAGGAGGGCCGGGGTCTAACGGAGATCCCGATTTGATTTCCTGGATTAGTTATTCCACATGCTCACTAGGGGCCATATTAGCAAGGACTTGCGATGATTATAGCAAAGGGCGCTTAGCGCTGTATTTTTTTTCGCCGGCTATCGCTGGTTTACATCACAGGGATAATGCGTTATTATCAACGTTTATCTCCAAGGCGATTATAAACAAGCGATAGCGCCGATTTTCCAGCAATAACGCGGGAATTCCAGCGATGAATTCCCATCGCTAAGGAAAAGGTCGCTAATAGGCAGGTGAGGATTCAGCCGTAGAATCCACCTCCTATAGAAAACTATGGCTAAGTCAGGATTGTAGCAGGTGATAAACGCGGTTAGCGTGTGTTTTTTTATCACTTCGCGGCCTTGGTAATAGGCGGAAGGTGTGTTTGCGACTGCTTTCAGTCGCTTTCAAGTTGGGAACGCCTCCTTTGCATGTCATTAGCAATATATATACCTGACATGCGAAGCGGCACCCAAAACAGTCGCTTTCGACATAAAGTTGTCGCTAACAGTTGTTAGTGACAGCTTGCTGATAGGGCGATAAAAATATCCCCACTTTAGCAGCAACAAGTGCCGCTAAAGTAGTGATACTGCCCTTTCTAATATACCCCTAGATACCTCTGAGAAATTCTGAAAAACATTCACTCAGTCTCAGTGCATGGAGACTCCTTGGCTGGCTTGTTGGAAGTGCAGTTTTAAAGATGTTAGAGATGTCATTAATTTTGTTCCTAAACGCAATAGCAATATTGTCACAGCGAAGTTGACTGCTCCCTGTGGTTTTTTTGCTGGGTGTGGCTGTGAGCTTCTCTACCACCCTAAAGAGTTCTTTGGCTGAGTTTTTAGCTTTCTCGATCTGTCGGGTGAAGAAAGTTCCCTTTTCAGTAATCAGTAGGGATTTGTAGTTAGCTAATGCATGTTTGTAATTATTTGTACCTACTGTCTCATATTTCATTCTGAATTGCCTATCCAGTCTGTGGCATTTTTGTTTCTCTTGTCGCAGAGCTTCAGTAATCCGGGCTATATAGGTGACTTGCTGTGTTTTGGCAGCCCTGGCTTCTAATGTTTTTGGAGCTGTATAATCAAATAGAATTAACCAATGATCTGACCAGACCAGACCAGAGGATGAATGTCATTAACTGCCAAACCTGATACAGAGGAAAATACACCATCAAGGTGCAGTACCACAAGCTGTTACTAGGTCTCCCTGTAACAGCCTGTGGTTCTGCACTCTTTCCTTAAGGCATAATATAAGAATGCCATTACTATGAGGCTTAAGAAAGAGCGCAACCAGTTTAAGCTTTTGTAGCCTTTGTGATGAAAATAAATTAATTCCACTAAAAAAGGAAAACGTGCCTGCACTGGTTCACATAGTAATGAACTTCCTATATTATGGGGCAGATTTATGATAACTGGCGCATCCCCAGGGATGCGCCAGTTATTTTGCGCCACTGCTCCGCCACCCATGGTGCGCCGCATTTACAATGCGGCGCACCATGGGGCAAAAACGGCACAGATGCGTGACGCATCTGTGCCGTAAAGGTGGCGCATTGCTGGAGTTGCGTCACAAGCGCGACGCAGCTCCAGCAAGGCTCGGGGGTGCCCCATCTTTACAATGCTGCGTCAAGACCTACGCCTGCTTCAAGCAGGCGCAGGGTTTTGACGCAGCATTGGCCTGAAAGTGACTGAGTGAAATCTTATAGATTTCACTCAGCCACTTTTGCGAGGCGCACCTGCCCCGGAACGCCCACCCTGCGCCGGAACGCCCACAAGTGGCGCAGGGCTTTACAACGTGACGCATCTGCCTAGATGAGTCACGTTGTAAATGGGTCATAGGGATGCGCCACGTTTACGCCGCAGTTGTGTGACGCAAACGTGGCGCATTCCCGACATAAATCTGCCCCTATATGTCTTAAGGGCAGGGTGCATTACCACAGGCTGTTACTAGGGACACCTAGTAACAGCCTGTGGCACTGCATCCTTTCCTTAAGATATATTTACATTCTATTACCATGAGGCTTAAGGAACTAGCACAAGCATTTTTTACTTAATAAGTGGAATTGCTGTTCTTATCACAAAGGCTACAAAAGCCTAAATTGCACAGAAATGCTTGCGCTCGATCCTTGAGCCACATAGTAATGGAATTCCTATATTATGTCTTAAGGAAAGGGTGCAGTACTAGGGACACCTGGTAACAGCCTGTGGTACTGCACCCTTTCCTTCATGTGGAATTTCTTTCTTTTTTATGTATGCTGCTGCTGGAATAATTTTAAACAAGAAAAAAATTAACATTTGCAACACCAATACTTCAATCACTAAAGCGTGTCCTATTGCATTGCAAATGCTTGTTTTCTGTTTGTCACTTGGAGTCTGCCAGTGGCTCTGCGAAATCTGTGGCACTTTATAGACCTCATACAGTATGTGCATTCCAAATCACAACACACACATGCAGCATATATAATTCACAAAACCAACCAAATGATTGATTGATTGATTGAACCATGCATTAAATACACAGTGTTCGATTCCAAAGGGTCCGCTTTGGAAGGGGGTGAGGGGGCTAGTGTGATAGGTGAGAATGCATCAAAACATGGAGAAGTGGGTGTGCCTTCACTCTCTTATCTTGATGTGCTGTCTCCACCACATGCACAAACTCAGGGACATATTACCAACAAGTAGTGATATTTATCGCTAAATAGGCTTAGCGCCAATTTTTTTATCGCTGCCTATCGCTGGATATGTTAGCGGAAAAAACATGCTATTAGCAACGTTTTTCTCCAGTGTGCTAAAATATCCAGCGATAGCGGCGAAATGCGTGAATATCGCTGAGAATACAGCGATATTCACGCATTAGCAATGAAATGCTCTTAGCCATGTTATCCACCTCCCATTGGATAATATGGCTAAGAACTGGTCAGAGCAGGTGTTGATTTTTGGCGATAGCGGGAATATTTCCATCGCTACGCCTGCCTTGCTAATAGGCGATAGCAACTTTAGCGACTGCTTTCAGTCGCTAACAGGTTGGGTACGCCCACTTTGCATGTCATTAGCGATAAATATCGCTGAAATGCAAAGCGGGGCCCAACCTGCTCGCTATCGTCTACAAGCTGTCGCTAACTGCTGTTAGCGACAGCTTGCTAATAGGGCGATACAATTATCGCCGCTTAGCGGCCGAAAACCGCCGCTAAAGCGGCGATAATCACATATCGCCCGCCTTGGTAATATGCCCCGAAATTCCTATATTATGTCTTAAGGGAAGGGTGCAGTACCACAGGCTGTTACTAGGGACACCTAGTAACAGCCTGTGGTACTGCACCCTTTCCTTAAAACAGATTAATATTCTATTTCCATGAAGCTTGAAGAACTAGCACGAGCATTTTTTCCTTAATAAGTGGAATTGCTGTTCTTATCACAAAGGCCACAAAAGCCTACATTGCACAGAAATGCTAGCACTTGTTCCTTGAGCCTCATGGTAATGGAATTCCTATATTAGGTTTAAAGGAAAGGATGCAGCACCACAGGCTGTTACTAGGTGTCAGTGAGACACCTAGTAACAGCCTTTGGTACTGCATCCTTTCCTTGAGAAATAATATAGGAATGCCATTACCATGAGGCTTAAGAAGCATTTTAATTCTTTTGTAGCCTTTGTGATAAAATAAATAAATTCCACTAATAAAGCAAATGATGCCCACGCTGGTTACTTGGGCCACATAGTAATGGAATTCTTATGTCTTAAGGAAAGGGTGCAGTACCACTGGCTGTTACTAGGGAAACAGGCAGATTTACACGAACTGACGCATCTCTGCATTTCCAACTCAAAGGGGCATATTTACAAAGGAATGGCGGAGCATGGCGTTAAGCACATCAAGGCAGATTTACGTTTCCTGGCGCATCCCTGCAAATCAGCTGGGATGCGCCAGGAAAGATGCGTCACGCAGGTTTACCCTTGCGCCACCACAGACGCGCCGCATTTACAATGCGGCGCATCATGGCGCAAGGATAAACAGATTTGTGTCGCATCTGCCGGCGTAAGGTTGGCACAGTGCTGGAGTTGCGTCGCTTGTGGAAAGCACAAGGGGGCAGATTTATGTTAACTGGCGCATCCCCAGGGATGCGCCAGTTAACATGCGCCACAGTGCGCCACTGCTCCGCCACCCATGGTGCGCCGCATTTATGATGTGGCGCACCATGGGGCAAAAACGGCACAGATGCGTGACGCATCTGTGCCGTAAAGGTGGCGCATTGCTGGAGTTGCGTCGCAAGCGCGACGCAGCTCCAGCAAGGCTCGGGGGTGCCCATCTTAACAATGCTGCGTCAAGACCTACGCCTGCTTCAAGCAGGCGCAGGCTTTTGACGCAGCATTGGCCTGAAAGTGACTGAGTGAAATCTCATAGATTTCACTCAGCCACTTTTGCGAGGCGCACCTGCCCCGGAACGCCCCCCCTGCGCCGGAACGCCCACAAGCGGCGCAGGGCTTTACAACGTGACGCATCTGCCTAGATGCGTCACGTTGTAAATCGTACGTAGGGATGCGCCACGTTTATGCCACCTTGCGTGACGCAACAGCGGCGTAAACGTGGCGCAAGGGCCTCATAAATCTGCCCCAAGGAGGTTTGTCCGTGTAAGCTACGGGAGGGACTGATGTGCAGAGATAATTGTTCATCTTTAAAACAACTTGTTAAAACTTAACTAACTTTAAAACAACGGCACATGAGAGTTACCGTTAATGGTGACAGTTACCTGCTGTCAGTATTGTTCTGTGACGTCTTTGTCCTGTAGTGCCGGCATCGTCCGAACTGTGATGACTATTTGAGAAAGGAGTCCTTGCTCTAAAGCCTGTGTCGTGCCATTTAGACGCACTGTTGCATGCGTGAGGCCATTTTGAATTCACGTATAATTGGAAGTAAAGCGCCTGAGGCTTTTCGGTTTATTTCAGAATAAAAGGAAAATTCTTAATTTTTGTGAACTGGCCTGATTCTAAGGAAAGTTTATGGTGAAGCTTTCACATTTCAAGGAAATTCTTCATTTTACGGTTTCTGTCTGATGTACTTGTGACTACTTCAATAAAGTTGAATATCTGGCAAAGTTCTTACAAATTAAACAGTTTAGCTTACTAAAAATAATATATCATATTGGCACAGAATTACACTATTTGCATTCCAGCAGCATATCTGGTTGAGCCAGGTAAACCTTCTATGTGATGGAAAAATTGGTTGAGGTCCTTCGAAAATTGCTTAGTCACAATTGATAGAAAGGCATATTAGCCAGAAAGAAAGAAAGCCAACATGGTTGGTTTAGTTGGAGCAGCAGATAGTTTGCCTGAGTCTGAGAGTCCACCAGGTCAGTTTATACCTTTAAACAAATACCAGGAAGCAATAAAACAGTTTGGCGAGGAAACTAACATCATGGCATCGTTTCTGCATGAGGAAGCAACAAGAGAATATGACTATTGAGGAGTATATTGCAAGTTTAAGAGTGTTGGCCGCTAAATGTGAGTTTAGTGACACGGTTGATATTTATATGAGAGCAATTTGTTTTCCAATGTTTTTCAAAAATGATCCAAGAGAGATTGTTGGCATGCAGAAATCCCACACTTCAAGCAGTCATAGACATAGCAAAGGGCATTGAGCGATCTCTTGAATCGTCGAGAGTACTGTTAGCAGAAAATGTGCACGCGTCTAATGTTTTTTCTTTACAGCACAGAAGGTAAATCTGATTTTTTTTAAGTGGGTAGTTTTAATGAAAATAAATGTATGGTTTTGTTACAGGTAGCGATGGAAATATTCCCGCTATCACCAAAAACCAACACCTGCTCAGACCAGTTCTTAGCCATATTATCCAGCGGGAGGTGGATAACATGGCTAAGAGCATTTTCTCAATAATGCGTGAATATCGCTGTATTCTCAGAAATATTCACGCATTTCGCCGCTATCGCTGGATATTTTAGCACAATGGAGAAAAATGTTGCTAATAGCATGTTTTCTCCGCTAACATATCCAGCGATAGACAGCGATAAAAAAAACATTGCTAAGCCTATTTAGCGATAATTATCGCTACTTGTTGGTAATATGCCCCATAGTTGGGTGGAAGGACTTGGCAAAACTAGGGGGCATATTATCAAGGGGCTTTATCTCCGCTTTTTTGGCTTTAAAAGCCAAGAAAGCGGAGATAAAATTATCTCCCTATTACCAAGCTGTGGCTAACACCAGTTAGCGACAGCTAATAGGAGATAGCGACCATCTTGGGCCCCGCTTTGCATGTCAGTGATATTTATCACTAATGACATGCAAAGTGGGCGTGCCAAGATGTTAGCGACTGGAAACAGTCGCTAACATCGCTATCTCCTATTACCAACTTTTGGAGATATTCGCGCTAAGCGCGAATATCTCCAAAAGCTAACACCTGCCCTGAGCAGTTCTTAGCCATGTTATCCAATGGGAGGTGGATAACATGGCTAAGAGCATTTGCTCGATAATGCATGAATATCGCTGACTTTTCAGCGATATTCATGCATTGCGGCTGTTTTTTATCGCATTTGCGATAAACCTTGCTAATAGCAAGGTTTATCTGCGATAAAAATCGCCGATTTGCGGCGATAATTTTTGTCTCTAAACAAGTTAGAGACAAAAATTATCTCTATTGGTTGGTAATATGCCCCTAGGTGTCATTCTTAAACCGGGTGCAGCTAAGCCAATAGTTGTGGGTGACATAGAGGTGTCTAACATTCAAGAAGAGTCAGAACTTAAAACTCTAGGAAATGTTTTAAGGAAATATGAAGTTGTTTTTGAGGAACTTACAGGTTGTGTAAATGGGTTTGAATATGCTTTTAAAACTTTTTAAAATGCCATATATGTAAATCATAAAGTTAGAACTGTACCACTCTCAGTCAGGGATGGTTTAAAACATTTATTAGATAAACTTGTAAAAGAGGAAGTCATAAAATCTACTAACTCTTCTGAGTGGGTTTCAGCAATTGTAATTATTAAAAAAAAGACTGGTGGCATTCGACTCTGTGATTATTAAGGTCGTTGAATCAGAATATTGTCGCTGACTAACTACCATCTTTTACCCAGGATTCAGGAACTGTTGGCAGCAACCTCTGGTTCGAAATATTTTTCTTTGATAGACCTCAAGTCAGCTTAGCATCAGGTTAAATTGTCAGAGTACTGAAGCGAACAGCGTTTAGATTCATTAGGTTACCTTTTGGGCTTGCATCAGCCGCAAGTGTATTCCAAAAGCTTATGGATGTCATATTTAAAGATGTAAAAGGAGTTGAAAAATTAGATCCCATACTTGTACATGCAAGCACAGTTGATAAACACAGTGACATTTTGGAAACAGTTCTTGGTTTGTGAAGAATAGAGGGATTAGAGTTTCTCTGAAAAAGTGCAAATTTTAAAACAAGAAATTGAATATTTGGGCCATGTGTTGAGTCCTGAAGGACTTAAAGCTAAACTAGATTTGGTAAGGGCTATTTCAGAGGCACCTAAACCAGAGGATAAAGATTCACTCAAATCTTTCATGGGTTTGAGTGAATACTATTCACGTTTTGTAGTAAATTATGTGGATAAGGTTGAAGCATTGCGTGCCTTGTTAGGAAAAGGTGTGAAATTAATTTGAGGAAATAAACAGGACGTTGCTTTTTAAGATGTTAAGAAGGCCATTGTTGAAGCACCTTCCTTGCAACCTTTTGAGTCAGAAGGTAGCAATATTGTGACTGTTGATGCAAGTGGAGCTGGAATTGGTGTCGTTTTTACACAAAAAGGGAAAGGGTACATACAAACTGTTGCCTTTATCTCTAGGAGATTACACAATGCAGAATTATTTTACAGCACGATCGAAAGAGAAACATTGGCTTGTTTTTACGTTGTAGAGAAACTTAGGGCCTCATTTATGAAAAGTGACGCATCACTGCGAGAAAACAGCGATGCATCACTGTTCATTGCGCCCTCCTTGCAACACCAATGATGCGTCATATTTACAGTATGACGCATCATGTCGCAAGGAGTAACAAATACGTCAGTTTTTCCGACGTATCTGTAGGCGCAAAAATGACGCATTGTTGGAGTGTGTCACAAAAGTGATGCAACTTCAGCAATGGGCCATTACACATGGTCAAGTCCCATGTGAAATGTGCCTGCGTCAGTCTTACGCCTTCCATGAGGCAGGTGTAAGATATTGACGCATTTGCGTCCTAGAAGTGGAGCAGTGAAATCTTATAGATTTCACTGCGTCACTTCTACGAGGCTTACTTGCGTGGTAATGCACCCCCTGCATACATTATACCTGGCGCAGGTATAATTTGGTGCAGGGGTTTACAAAGTGACTCATCTACCTAGATGCGTCACTTTGTAAATATGGTGCAAAAAGGCATATTTTTTACGCGGCTGGTGCGTCACAAAAAGTGATGAACCGGTGGCGCAAAAGTGATGCAAGGGCTCATAAATAAGCCCCTTAAAATGTATCTCTGGGGCAAGCATTTTGAGTTGGTGACAGACCATAAACCTTTAACTTTTATGATGGATGGTTGTGGAATAGGAAACGGTAGGGCCTCATCTACCCTTGTAAGATTGTTGGCTAAATTACATGAGTTTAACTTCACTATCAAGCATATTTCTGGTAAACAAAATATACGTGCAGACTTTTTATCAAGGCTTCCTGTTTCAGATTCAGAATTGTTTGAAGATACTTAGGGGCATTTGTAAAAGGAGTTAACGCCACCATAGCATAAATCTTTTGACGGCAGCTTTTTTTTAACATTGTATATACAAGTTGCCGCTAACCGCAGTTAGTGGCAGTTTTCTGACGGAAACGTGAATTTTTAGGATCGCCACATCTGTTAGCTGGACTTAATGAAAATGAGTTGCAATGTAGGTGTTCCTGTGCAAAAACCGTCACTAAACCCAATGCAATATTTACAAGGAATTCCCTGTGTGGTGCAAACCCAAAAAAACCTCCAGTTTGAGGCAGTTTTTTAAGACCAGAAAATAGCTGGTCCTAAAAATAGTGCAAACACTTGGGGCTTCATTTCAGAAGGTTTTGGAGCTGGACAGCGCTGCAAGAAACTACAGGTCAGGAATGCACACCATCAATAAGATAGGGAGCATTCCTGGGCCTCATTCATAAGAAGTGTTACATTGCTGTGACAAAACAGCGTTGCAACACTTTTCACTACGCCTTGCTTGCAACACCATGGATGCGCTGTATTCACTGTACGGCACTCCATGTCGCAATTAATGACAGATACATCTGGAATTCTGATGTATCTGTCAGCGCTAAAGTCACACATTGCTGCAGTTGTGTCACAAGCATGACACAAGTCCAGCAATGCATGGGGCCAGGCTATCCCTGAGGCACTGCATCACCCTTACGCCTGCCATGTGGCAGGCGTAAGGTACTGATGCAGTGGTGTCCTACAGTTGTTGCAGTGAAATCTGATGGATTTCATTGCGTCACTCCTATGAGGCTTTGTTTTGTGGGAACGTCCACCAGATCCAGGTATAATGTGGCACAGGGCTTCACAGGGTCACGCATATTGATCCAGCTGCGATGGAGGGGGCACTGATGGTGATGTTGTATGCTTGGCCAGGAGAAGGCGTGATATAAACAATGATGGTTGGTACAGGAGAGTCCTGTGGTGGGGCTGTAGTTTAAGTTCCCTCTGGTGGAGAAGATGGCCTCGAGCATGCGTCAGGCTATGTGGGTGGATGCAGTGACTAGCTGCTTGACTCCCGCTACTTCTGTGCTCCTGCTCTCCAGAGTCTGCTACGATAAGGGAAGGCGGCAGCCAAGCTCCCTTCCCTTATCGTATCACAATGCTGCAATGCAGCATTGTGATTGTTCTTGAGTGCCGTGACAAGGCGTTCTGCCAGGGGCTGGAGGGATGGGCATGTTCTCCATGCAAGCTGTAATGAAGCCCATTGGGAAAAGGGATGTGCGCAATACTGCTTTGGGTGGCCTGAGAGGGCCAACCAAACAGCCATTGCGCACTTGAGTGGGCATACCAGTTTGCCCCTGCCCTGCTCCGTGAGTAGAGCAGCTTCACCCACCCTCCCACTCGCAAAGGAAACGTAGCATGAGTACATCAGAAAGTTATCCTCATGTTATATTTCCTCTTCTTGCACTGCTTGAAAGCAGTGGGGCGACGCTGTTCCACCATAGTGTATGAGCTGCCACTGGGGGTGCATCACCCACCGGTGCTAGGCCTGGGCCCGACTCGACACCCGGGCTTCCACCACTACGCGTGCCAACTTCTCCTCACCTGGGCATTGACACTGTGGCGCAATCCGCTGCAATCTCTCCAAATCTGTGACTCAGCCAGCAGGAGCCTCAGCCAGGTGGGATTTCACAAGCCTGGGTACAGCATTCGCTGCCAAGTTCACTGGGGAACCTCCAGATGCAGATGAGGCAATAGGGCCCCCTTAGGTATGACGTTGCTGTACTCCCCCCACACAAGTTTGGCACAGCTGAGGTACCTCACCCTCCACAGCGACCAGCCAGGCAAACATCCTCTGTCCTGTGATGCAGAGAGGCACGGCCCACCATTAGTAATCTCCTCCGTGCACCCCAGTGTACTAGTGGGGTGCGGCACGCGATGCCGACCTCCCTACGTTGGTGCGCAGGACCACCACCTCTACTGTTCACACCTGCGGTCTTCTCACACAGGTCAGCAACGTGTCTCCATGCAACCTGGCAGACTTCAACAACAAGTAAGGGTGATTGCCGACGCCTCACTGTCTACCGCCACGGCCCAGCAACTCCGCAGCACCTCTGCATCCCACTCCGGGTCCCAGACGCAGGACCCAGGGACTGTCTGCGCTTTCAAGGTTTTGAATGCCTTGGTGTTGCAAGGAGTGCGCAATGATAAGTGATGCATCACTGTTTTTGCCCAGCGTTGCGCCTCTTTTCATGATCGTAGTTCTGAAGTTCCTCTTCCCCTGGGACACCTAGCTGTTGGAGAAATGGGGGGGTTGTTGATCTGTGCTACACTTGTCCCTGGCTGCTCCATTCTGCATTCCATTGGTTTAGTTTGCTGTGTTTCATTGGAGGTGGACTTATAGGCTATTTTTGCCTCTAGTGGCAAAAAAAGTCACATTGGGCTAACTAACGTGAGTTTTTTGCCGCTAATGGGCCTTTCGTCAGTTTTTGCCCACTAACATCAGAATTTGTATTGCCTTCATGCTAGTGTTAGCAGCAGTTTTCACCGCGGCTACCTGAAACTATCTCCATATAGTGAAGTTTTGTAAATACATCGCTAACAGGGCGATAGTTTTTGGTGTTAGGCCGCGCTAACAAAAACTGCAGCTAACTAGCGTTAGTTAGTGGCAGTTCTTGTACATATACTCCTAAGTGTGTTGCTGCTGGTGTTGATGTTATTCAGGACTTAGAAGGAACTGTTTCTAAAGCTGATTGTATTGATTTACTTAAACAGGATGTTGTTTTAAAGAAAGTCATGGAATATATCACTGGGCAATGGCCACCCATTAGGAATTTGTGTAACACTTTGAAGCCTTTTCAACAAGTTTCAGATGAATTGAGCATAGAGAATGGATTTTTGTTAAGAGGAGATTTATGTATTCCTCCTCTAAAACTTAGGAAAAGGTTGAAACATGTGGCACATAAGGGACATCTTGATTCAACTGCAACAAAGAAACTTTTAAAAGTGTATTGCTGGTTGCCAGGTACGGACGCAGATGTCCCTTCTCATGTAGAGTCACGCAAAGAGTGTTTAAAGTCTGACAAACACTGGTAGCCAAGTGTGAGTGAAAGGAAATTGGTTACCATACCGAAACTGTCTATGTCTAAGATATCAATTGATTTTGTGGGACCATTCAACATTTTAGACAGTAATTGAGATTTATTGTTTTCGTAATTGACTATTACAGCAAATGGATATTTTATTTATAAAGTTTTGCACAGCGCGAACATGACCCCGAAGGGTATCAGAGCACTTCACATTTTGGAAGGGACGAACATAGTACAGGGAAAATGGAGAATAACATATTTATCTCATAACATAATGTACAAGGATGAGAACGAACATTACCTAATAGGGTATAACAGACAACCCTGAGCTTTACCGTTGGTAGGTCAAAAAGAATGTAGTCAGAGAGTCATTGAGAAAGCAGACGAGCCATGACCATTTATGGCAAGAACTTGTTCATTAGGATTATTTTTACTTCATGTTTGAAGGCAGCCGTGGAGAGGATTCTGCGGACTTCTGGTGGGAGAGAGTGCCAGATCTTCGGTGCCAAGCCAGAGAAAGCTCGAAGCCTTGTTCTCTTTTTGCTAAAGGTCAGAGGTTTCAATAGGAAAGAATTTGAGGCATATTTACAAGGGCTTTATCTTCGTTTTTGTGGCTTAAAAAGCCAAAAAATCTGAGATAAAACTATCGCCCTATTTCCAAGGGTGCTAACATGCATAATCGCATGTTAGCACCCTTTTTCCCTATGCCTCCCTTTGCATCTCTAATGAGACTCAAAGTGGGCGTCACTGGGTGTACCACGGATGTACTACCTTGCAAATATCGCTGATGTCCACATTGCGATATTTATAAGGCTGCTCCAACATTTTAGTACACGTTAGTTTTGGGAGAAAACCACGTCTAAAATGCAGACTTATCTATCCCTAACATTGAGTTGGATTATGCTGATATGACCCTGTAGGTCGTATCAGCAAGGTTATCGCTGTTTTGCAGGGAACATCGCTGGGATGTTCCCTACAAAACGGTGATAACCTTGCTATCTCTGGAATTAATATCGCCCTGGAGAAACGCGTTGTTAATAATGCACTACCAGGGTGATAAATTCCAGAGATAGCCTGCGATAACAAAGGGGCATATTACAACAACTAGCGATAATTATCGCTATGTTGGTTTAGCGGCGATATTTTTATCGCCGAGCTGCGGCGATTTGTATCGCTTAGGAACCTTGCTATTATCAAGGTTTATCTCCTAGGCCAGTGGTTCCCAAACTTTTTTGACCCGTGGCTCCCTTGACCTAATTGGCAGTTGGCTGTGGCTCCCCACAATTTTTTTACCCGCACACCGGGGTGCCGCGGAGCACCCTTTGGGAACCACTGGTGTACATGAAGAATCAAGCCTAGACGTGATGAAGGATTCAGAGAGTAGCCATCACTGTCATAAAACTTTATTTGCAATCACGAAGATCTTATAAAGTACATCTCAATGCATACATAGAGTAGTATAAAGCACTCGCAATAAAAGTAACCAGGCTAGAGAAAGGCTCAAGGAGCTCTGTGGCGATACAAGAAGTTTACGTGAGGTGGGCTCTGATCATGGGTTTCTGCAGAAATGTTTTCCGCTTCTCCCCTCTGCCTTGCACCCTTCTCTCCTCTGCCGTGCACCCTTTCCCCCTCTGCCTTACACCCTTCTCCCCCTCCACCTTGCACCCTTCTCCCCCTTCCCCTTGTACCCTACTTCACCCCAGCCTTGCACCCTTTTCTACCTTGCACCCTTCTCCCCTCTGCCTTGCAGCCTTCTCCCCTCTGCCTTGCAGCCTTCTCCCCTCTGCCTTGCACCCTTCTCCCCTCTGCCTTGCACCCTTCTCCCCTCTGCCTTGCAACCTTCTGCCCTCTGCCTTGCACCCTCTGCCCTCTGCCTTGCGCCCTTCTCCTCTCTGCCTTGCACCCTTCTCTACCTTGCACCCTTCTCCCCTGTCTTGCACCCTTCTCCCCCTCCTCGTTGCACCCTTCTCCCCTCTGCCTTGCACCCTTCTCCCCTCTGCCTTGGACCCTTCTCCCCTCTGCCTTGCACCCTTCTCCCCTCTGCCTTGCACCCTTCTCCCCTCTGCCTTGCACCCTTCTCCCCTCTGCGTAGCACCCTTTCTCCCCTCTGCCTTGCACCCTTCTCCCCTCACACTCTCCAGCATGCAGCAGTCATGAGTGACGACCCCTCAACGAGGAGTGAGGCAAAGACAGAAGCTGCCAGAGTGCGGCTGCATCAGGCGCCCACCCAGCGCCCTCCAACAGGCCTCTCACCCTGCACGCACCCAATGCTCTCCACCAGGCCCCTGAACCTGCACCCACCCAACGTTCTCCACCAGGCTCCCTGCCCTGCACCCACCCACCCAACGCTCTCCACCAGGCCCCTGACCACGCACCCACCGACCCAACGCTCTCCACCAGACCCCTGACCCTGCACCCACCCAACTCTCTCCACCAGGCTCCTAACCCTGCACCCACCCAACGCTCTCCACCAGGACCCTGACCCTGCACCCACCCACCCAACATTCTCCACCAGGCCCCTGACTGAGCACCCACCCACCCAATGCTCTCCACCAGACCCCTGACCCTGCACCCGACCCGAAGAGCACCAGTCACATTACACAAGAATACATTCATGTATTCTGTTTTTGTAGGCGCTGGGAGATTAAGTGATTTGCCCAGAATGACACCGGATTCTGAGCTGACGTCGAGGGTCGAACCCGGTTCCCCAGCTCCAAAATTGGCAGCTCGCAGTTTCACTACATTTTGAGGATAATTATATATTTTTTTCAGACCCACATCCTGCACAGCGGCGCGGCGCCCCTGGCTTCCTTTCATGGCGCACCAGGGTATCGCGGCGCACACTTTGGGAACCACAGATGTATGACATAGATATTAAGAGTGTACTCCCTGGACAGGTCCTGAGCATGGGTAGAGGAGGGGAGAAGATGGAGCTTGAGGTCAGAGCTACCCACTTTGGAACTGAGGAATTAGGTTTGATTCTGGTTTTTCCTCAACATCCTGTGATCCTGGGAAAATCACTTAATCTCTCCGTATCTAAAAAAGGAACATGTCCTTATGAAATGTCATTGGTGCTTATGTAAAGCACTCCAATATGTTTGGGTTGGGTTTGCTCTATATAAAAATTGAGGGGAAAAAATGAAAAAATTAGTTTCATTTACTCTTTCAATGCTATCCTTTCTGCCACTGACCAGCATCTCTTTCACAGCTCATCAGCAGCTGAACGAGTTGATTGCCCCCCCACCTCACATCTAACATGGGCTTCGATTGGAATTCATAGAGCATATTATCAAGGCCATTATCGTCGCTTTATCGGCAGTTTCCTGCCGATAAAAGCGGCGATAATGTATCGCCTGTCCTTGATAATATGCCCCTAGGTTTTTAGAAAAGAAAAATGCAAATGAGGGACTTCCAGATGTTCTTATTTCTGATAACGCAACGCAGTTTACCTCACAAAGAATGTTATAATTTTTGAATAAGTATAGTATCAGACAAGAAAAAACTCCTTTGTATTCACCAAAATCCAATGGTCAAGTTGAACCTGTCAACAGATTTATTAAAGAAGGAATTCAACTTGCTGTAGCATCACAATTTCCTGTTTATGAATATATACCAGAAAAAGTCAATTATTATAATAATACTTTTAATGTAACCACTGTTTATACACTTTTCTTTTTAATGAGGCGTAGAAGTGGTAATATTTTACTCACTCCCAAGTTTGGTGGCAATTTTTAAAAATCCGAACAAGTTGTAGCTATAGATGACAACAAACTTAAGGTTCATCAAAATATTGTGTAAAAACAACTTATGGCTATATCTTATCATGACAAGGCCCACAGAGCTAAACAAAAAACACTTTGAGACCAGCTCATTTTGATTCTAATACAGAGGGTTTTAGTACCAATAATTCTGAAAAATCTTTAAATAACTCAGAAATTTCTTTTCAGCCTTTTGAACTTACGGAAAACTTTTGTGTCACCTAATATTAATCTTTCAGACTCACAAACATGCTAGTAGTATTTCAAAAGAAGCTCATGTTTTCAGAAGTAGCTACAGCTCAAATGACAGAGGCTTTATTTCAAAGAATGCTCCTGATCATGTATCCACTTCTTCTGGTAGAGTTTCGAGAATTCCTAAGAAATGACTTTTCAGCGATATTCATGCATTGCGGGCGATTTTTATCGCATTTGCGATAAACCTTGGTAATACCAAGGTTTTTTTGCGATAAAAATCGCCGCAGCTCAGCGGTAAATTTTTGTCTCTAACCAAGCAATAGCGATAATTATCGCTATTGCTTGGTAATATGCCCCTTTGTTTTGTTTTAATTATTTCTTGCAGAAAGGGAGATGTTGTATATTACCTTTGTCATGAATTTGCCTTTGTACTTAGTTTGACTCACAGTTTGATTGTAATCTAAAACTTTTCCTAACTTGTTTGTCTTATTGTTGTGTCATGTTGAAACCTTCACCTTTTACATAAATGATGTCAAAGAATCTTGGGCTCAGATGAGCCACTTATTTTGCCAGTTGTGCCACGCTCGCCTGTTGCCTGCTTGCAGGCCTTATTTGTCTAAAATGTTTATTGATAACTTTCTTGTCCATGACTTTCTTTTGTCACAACAGTACTCCCGGCTTCTTTTGAAATCTCCCACTTTCAATCTATCAAATGTTGGTAAGTAAGTGAAACGAAATACTGCAAACTACCAGGTTTATCATCAACTGTATGATCATTTCAATGAGGCAAATGAGGCAGGATGACATGCAGTTCCACCGTCTGTTACCGAATGCCCCAGCGGAGCTCAACAGGCACATCTAGTGACAGACACGGGTATTGCATCCATTTGTCTACAGAGCCTTTGGTTTACTGGTGGGAGAGGCTTTCTCAAGAGAACGCCTAAATCACTCCGGAACTGCATCTCTCCCTAGGAAACACGTGTTCCATAATACCAGAAGTGTTTCACGGCCTCTCTTAGGTCAATGGGGCATATTATCGAGGGGGTTTATCTCCGCTTTTTTGGCTTTAAAAGCCAACAAAGCGGAGATAAAATGATCTCCCTATTACCTAGCTGTCGCTAACACCAGTTAGCGACAGCTAGTAGGAGATAGCGACCATCTTGGGCCCCACTTTGCATGTCAGTGATATTTATCACTAATGACATGCAAAGTGGGCGTGCCAAGATGTAAGCGACTGGAAACAGTCGCTAACATCGCTATCTCCTATTGCCAACTTTTGGAGATATTCGCGCTAAGCGCGAATATCTCCAAAAGCTAACACCTGCCCTGAGCAGTTCTCATGTTATCCAATGGGAGGTTGATAACATGGCTAAGAGCATTAGCTCGGTAATGCATGAATATCGCTGACTTTTCAGCGATATTCATGCATTGCGGCCGTTTTTTATCGCATTTGCGATAAACCTTGGTAATACCAAGGTTTATCTGCGATACAAATCGCCGCAGCTCAGCGGTAAAATTTTGTCTCTAACCAAGCAATAGCGATAATTATCGCTATTGCTTGGTAATATGCCCCAATATTCCTAGACGCGTTCTTTACACATTTGCAGGGTGTGGTGCACGTTCTCACATACATCGGACTTTTTTCATACTGCAACTTGACAGTGTTGTATTGCTGACTTCGAATACGTTGTGTGATCATAACAGACATCAATCAAGAAAAAAACTATAGACGAGTCAAAATGAGCCTCAGCAGTCTGCATATTTAAGGTGCAGCAACGAGGGAGCCAACGGCAGCATTAACGCCTACGATCTGTGAGGGCTGCGATTGCGCCAGGGCAGTGTCAAACGAGAGGAGCAGAGACTAAACAACATTAAAGTAAATAAAATGAAAGAACCCTGCCCCCTTCCCTGAGGAGATCTACTTAATGCTTCAATGGGCTCGATACCATCTGCGCCTTCTTTGGGGAATCCGTCGCTTCTTCCCGGAGCAGGACCTTATAACCCTGGTGCAATCGCTGGTCCTCTCCAGACTTGACTACTGCAATTCTCTTCTTACTGGCCTCCCCAAATCCCACCTGTCCCCCCTTAAATCTGTTTTCCATTCAGCAGCTCGTTTCATTTATGGGGCCAAAAGAAGCGACCACATGACACCGATGTTATCCACCCTCCGCTGGCTTCCAATCGAGGCTAGAGCTATCTACAAGACTGCTTGTATCACCCACAAAGCCTTGCACTCCTCCTCTCCTCACTACCTGGCGAATAAACTGAAACTCTCTGGAGGCTCTAGACCATCACGTAATGCGGAAAATCTTCTGCTTGAACCTCCCACTTTCAAGAAGGAAAGAACAATGGCACAATCCTTTTCAGGCAACGCGGTGAGAATCTGGAACTCCCTTCCGCCGCAGCTCCGGACCACCACCTCCTCCCAGGCCTTCAAAACTAACCTCAAAGTTCTCCTCCTTCAAAGACACTTCCAAATGTAATCCATGCCCTCTCTATTATCTGAAGGAAGCCCTTCCATTATAGAAAAATCTACTGTACATGACTATGGAAGTGTCTTCCCAGTGTGTTCTTGTGGTTTGAGAGTCTGCCATTTATTGCAGTATTATCTTTCTACCTGTGTTTGGTACTCGTGTGTAACATGCACCCGTCACTTTCTCTTGTAACACACTGTTTTCTAACTCTTACATTTGTTTATTTTCGATACCTGCACAAGTGCCACCATGGCCTACGTAACGTTTGTTCTTGTGCTTGAGGACCCTCCATATATTGCAGTATTATACCTCTATGTTTACTTTGTACGCTTTTGTAACCTGCACACGTCACTTTTTCCTCCTGTAATGCACCGTTTGCTACCTCTTGTATTTTGTTGGTTCACGATTGTCACTTTTGTAATGCACCGTTTGTTACCTCTTGTATTTTGTTGGCTCACGATTGTCATTATTGCTTCATTTAATGTAACGTTTGCTTTTGTATTTTGTTCACTTATAATGTTCTCATGACACCTACGGGTAAAGTCCGCGCTATATAAAAACGCACAAATAAATAAATAAATAAATAAAATGGGCCTTATAGATGCAGTACCACAAGCAGTTACTAGATGTCCCTGCTGAGCCTCATAGGGACATCTTGGGACGTCCTGAAGTATTGCCTCCATACACATATTTAAAGGTGGTTGGTATAAATTTAGTAGGTGTCTGAAAATGAAAACTCTTCATAGCACTTGCTCGTTAACGAAATGTTTGTAGAACAAGTAAAAGCAAAACATATTCAACCATTGATGCATCAATGTTTTTCTCTGTAGACCAGTAAAATAGAATATTCCCTGAATGCTCAAATAACATCAACCAATGTACTTGGGTGCCCCTTCCCCGTAGACATCTTAATGCTTTGATGGGCCAAATAGATGCAGTACAACAAGCGGTTCCTAGCTGTCCCTGTGGAGCTACATAGGGACATCTAGGAAAGTCCTGTGGTATTGCTCCTATTAACAGGGGCTGCATAAGTCACTGAGCAGCTGTTTTACAATGATAGGATCTTGTGACAGGTGAAACGTGGATTGCTGAAACAAGTGAGTAGACCCAAGTGAGCAGTCTTCCAGGATTCAAACCTGTGATTTGCAGATTGGAGGGTGCTGTGCGGAAGACACATAAATATACTCAGAAGAATGATAGCTTATTGGTCCTGCAGAAATTCTGGTACCGCGGTCACACTGCAGCTTAGGGTGGCCACCTGGCATTGTTGCAAATTCAGGATGGTGAATGTAAAAGTTCAGGACAAGGGGTCAAAATTCAGGACAAAAATTCAGGACAGGAGGTCAAAATTCAGGACAGAAATTCAGGACAACAGGTATGCTTTGCAGACACATCAGTGGATGTCATGCAATAGTGCATAAATAAATAGGCAGGGAGCATAAGTACAAGTGACTTCTCCTGCCCTGTCACTTTCTCCTGCCCCGTCACTTTCTCCTGCCGCTTCACTTTCTCCTGACCCATCACTTCCCCTGACCCGTCACTTCCCCTGCCCCGGCACTGCTCCTGCCCGTTCATGGCTCCTGCCCGTTCACTGCTCCTGCCCGTTCACTGGTCTTGCCCTTTCACCGCTCCTGCTCATGCCTAATCACTGCTCCTGCCTTGTCACTTCTCCTGCCCGTCACTTCTCCTGCGCTGTCACCACTCCTGCTCATGCCTAATCACTGCCCTTGCCCCTTCACTTCCCCTGCCCCATCACTTCCCCTGCCCGTCACCGTTCCTGTCCGTTCACCGCTCCTGTCCGTTCACCACTCCTGTCCGTTCACCGCTACTGCCTGGTCACCGCTCCTGCCTGGTCACCGCTCCTTCCCCGTCACCGCTTCTGACACTTCACCTCTCCAGCCTGTCACTTCTCCTACCCGTCACTTCTCCTACCCGTCACTTCTCCTACCCGTCACTTCTCCTGCTCCGTCACTTCTCCTGCCCCATCACCTCTCCATTCCTGTTGCCACTCCTTCCCTGTCGCCACTCCTTCCCTGTCGCTTCTCCTTCCCTGTTGCCTTTCCTTCCCTGTCACCTCGCCTGCCCCGTAGCCTCTCCTGCCCCGTCATCTCTCCTGCCCCGTCACGTGCCCTGCCCTGTCACTTCTCCTGCCCCGTCACTTCTCCTGCCCCATCACCTCTCCATCCCTGTCGCCTCTCCTTCCCCGTCGCCTCTCCTTCCCCGTCACTTCTACTGCCCCGTTCACTGTTCCTGCCCCGTTCACTGCTCCTGCCCCGTTCACTGCTCCTGCCCCAATCACTGCTCATGCCCCATTCACTGCTCCTGTACTTTCACCGCTCCCGCCCGGTTACCGCTCCTGCTCATGCCTAATCACTGCTCCTGCCCTGTCACTTCTCCTGCTTTGTCACCTCTCCCGCCCAGTCACCTCTCCTGCCCAGTCACCTTTCCTACTCTGACACCTCTCCTGCCCGTCACTTCTCCTGCCCCATCACTTCTCCCGGTCAGTCACCTCTCCTGCACCGTTGCCTCTCCTGCCCCGTTCCCTCTCCTGCCCCGTTACCTCTCCTGTCCTGTCGCCTCTCCTGTCCCGTCACCTCTCCTGTCCCGTCACTGCTCCTGCCCCGTCACTTTTCCTGTCCAGTCACTTTTCCTGCCTGTCACTTTTCCTGCTCTGTTCCCGTCCGGTCAGCACTCCTGCTCATGCTCAGTCACCGCTCCTGCCCCATCACTTCTCCTGCCCAATCACTTCTCCTGTCCCATCACTTCTCCTGCCCCGTTCACTGCTCTTGTCCGTTCTCTGCTCCTGCTCATGCCTAATCACCTCTCCTGCCCCATAAACTCTCCAGCCCCGTCACCTCTCCTGCCCCGTCACCTCTCCTGACCTGTCACTTCTTCTACCCGTCACTTCTCCGGCCCGTCACTTCTCCTGCCCCATCACCTCTCCATTCCTGTCGCCACTCCATCCCTGTCGCCACTCCTTCCCTGTCGCCTCTTCTTCCCTGTCGCCTCTCCTTCCCTGTCGCCTCTCCTGCTCCGTCACCTCTCCTGCCCTGTCACCTCTCCTGCCCCGTCACTTCTCCTGCCCCGTCACTTCTCCTTCCCTGTCAATTGTCCTGCCCCGTCACTTCTCCTGCCCCGTCACTTCTCCTGCCTGTCTTTTCTCCTGCCCTATCACCTCTCCATCCCTGTTGCCTCTCCTTCCCCGTCGCCTCTCCTTCCCCATCACTTCTCCTGCCCCGTCACTTCTCCTGCCCCGTCACTTCTCCTGCCCCGTCACTGCTCCTGCCCAGTCACCTTTCCTACTCTGACACCTCTCCTGCCCGTCACTTCTCCTGCCCCATCACTTCTCCCGGCCAGTCACCTCTCCTGCCCCGTTGCCTCTCCTGCCCCGTTCCCTCTCCTGCCCCGTTGCCTCTCCTGTCCTGTCGCCTCTCCTGTCCCGTCGCCTCTCCTGTCTCGTCGCCTCTCCTGTCCCGTCACTGCTCCTGCCCCTTCACTTTTCCTGTCCAGTCACTTTTCCTGCCCGTCACTTTTCCTGCTCTGCTCCCGTCCGGTCAGCACTCCTGCTCATGCTCAGTCACCGCTCCTGCCCCAACACTTCTCCTGCCCAATCACTTCTCCTGTCCCATCACTTCTCCTGCCCCGTTCACTGCTCCTGTCCGTTCACTGCTCCTGCTTATGCCTAATCACCTCTCCTGCCCCATCACCTCTCCAGCCCCGTCACCTCTCCTGCCCCGTCACCTCTCCTGACCTGTCACTTCTTCTACCCGTCACTTCTCCGGCCCGTCACTTCTCCTGCCCCATCACCTCTCCATTCCTGTCGCCATTCCATCCCTGTCGCCATTCCATCCCTGTCGCCACTCCTTCCCTGTCGCCTCTTCTTCCCTGTCGCCTCTCCTTCCCTGTCGCCTCTCCTGCCCCGTCACCTCTCCTGCCACCTCTCCTGCCCCGTCACTTCTCCTGCCCCGTCACTTCTCCTTCCCTGTCAATTGTCCTGCCCCGTCACTTCTCCTGCCCCGTCACTTCTCCTGCCTGTATTTTCTCCTGCCCTATCACCTCTCCATCCCTGTTGCCTCTCCTTCCCCGCCGCCTCTCCTTCCCCATCACTTCTCCTGCCCCGTCACTTCTCCTGCCCCGTCACTTTTCCTGCCCGTCACTTTTCCTGCTCTGCTCCCGTCCGGTCAGCACTCCTGCTCATGCTCAGTCACCGCTCCTGCCCCATCACTTCTCCTGCCCAATCACTTCTCCTGTCCCATCACTTCTCCTGCCCCGTTCACTGCTCCTGTCCGTTCTCTGCTCCTGCTCATGCCTAATCACCTCTCCTGCCCCATCAACTCTCCAGCCCCGTCACCTCTCCTGCCCCGTCACCTCTCCTGACCTGTCACTTCTTCTACCCGTCACTTCTTCAGCCCGTCACTTCTCCTGCCCCATCACCTCTCCATTCCTGTCGCCATTCCATCCCTGTCGCCACTCCTTCCCTGTCGCCTCTTCTTCCCTGTCGCCTCTCCTTCCCTGTCGCCTCTCCTGCCCCGTCACCTCTCCTGCCACCTCTCCTGCCCCGTCACTTCTCCTGCCCCGTCACTTCTCCTTCCCTGTCAATTGTCCTGCCCCGTCACTTCTCCTGCCCCGTCACTTCTCCTGCCTGTATTTTCTCCTGCCCTATCACCTCTCCATCCCTGTTGCCTCTCCTTCCCCGCCGCCTCTCCTTCCCCATCACTTCTCCTGCCCCGTCACTTCTCCTGCCCCATCACTTTTCCTGCCCGTCACTTTTCCTGCTCTGCTCCCGTCCGGTCAGCACTCCTGCTCATGCTCAGTCACCGCTCCTGCCCCATCACTTCTCCTGCCCAATCACTTCTCCTGTCCCATCACTTCTCCTGCCCCGTTCACTGCTCCTGTCCGTTCTCTGCTCCTGCTCATGCCTAATCACCTCTCCTGCCCCATCAACTCTCCAGCCCCGTCACCTCTCCTGCCCCGTCACCTCTCCTGACCTGTCACTTCTTCTACCCGTCACTTCTCCAGCCCGTCACTTCTCCTGCCCCATCACCTCTCCATTCCTGTCGCCACTCCATCCCTGTCGCCACTCCTTCCCTGTCGCCTCTTCTTCCCTGTCGCCTCTCCTTCCCTGTCGCCTCTCCTGCTCCGTCACCTCTCCTGCCCTGTCACCTCTCCTGCCCCGTCACTTCTCCTGCCCCGTCACTTCTCCTTCCCTGTCAATTGTCCTGCCCCGTCACTTCTCCTGCCCCGTCACTTCTCCTGCCTGTCTTTTCTCCTGCCCTATCACCTCTCCATCCCTGTTGCCTCTCCTTCCCCGTCGCCTCTCCTTCCCCATCACTTCTCCTGCCCCGTCACTTCTCCTGCCCCGTCACTTCTCCTGCCCCGTCACTGCTCCTGCCCAGTCACCTTTCCTACTCTGACACCTCTCCTGCCCGTCACTTCTCCTGCCCCATCACTTCTCCCGGCCAGTCACCTCTCCTGCCCCATTGCCTCTCCTGCCCCGTTCCCTCTCTTGCCCCGTTGCCTCTCCTGTCCTGTCGCCTCTCCTGTCCCGTCGCCTCTCCTGTCCCGTCGCCTCTCCTGTCCCGTCACTGCTCCTGCCACTTCACTTTTCCTGTCCAGTCACTTTTCCTGCCCGTCACTTTTCCTGCTCTGCTCCCGTCCGGTCAGCACTCCTGCTCATGCTCAGTCACCGCTCCTGCCCCAACACTTCTCCTGCCCAATCACTTCTCCTGTCCCATCACTTCTCCTGCCCCGTTCACTGCTCCTGTCCGTTCAATGCTCCTGCTTATGCCTAATCACCTCTCCTGCCCCATCACCTCTCCAGCCCCGTCACCTCTCCTGACCTGTCACTTCTTCTACCCGTCACTTCTCCGGCCCGTCACTACTCCTGCCCGTCACTACTCCTGCCCCATCACCTCTCCATTCCTGTCACCACTCCATCCCTGTCGCCACTCCTTCCCTGTCGCCTCTTCTTCCCTGTCGCCTCTCCTTCCCTGTCGCCTCTCCTGCCCCGTCACCTCTCCTGCCCTGTCACCTCTCCTGCCCCGTCACTTCTCCTGCCCCGTCACTTCTCCTTCCCTGTCAATTGTCCTGCCCCGTCACTTCTCCTGCCCCATCACTTCTCCTGCCTGTATTTTCTCCTGCCCTATCACCGCTCCATCCCTGTTGCCTCTCCTTCCCCGCCGCCTCTCCTTCCCCATCACTTCTCCTGCCCCGTCACTTCTCCTGCCCCGTCACTTCTCCTGCCCCGTCACTGCTCCTGCCCCGTTCACTGCTCCTGCCCCAATCACTGCTCCTGCCCTATTCACTGCTCCTGTACTTTCAACGCTCCCGCCCGGTTACCGCTCCTGCTCATGCCTAATTACTGCCCCTGCCCCGTCACTTCTCCTGCTTTGTCACCTCTCCTGCCCCGTCACCTCTCCTGCCCAGTCACCTTTCCTGCTCTGACACCTCTCCTGCCCTGTCACTTCTACTGCCCCATCACTTCTCCCGGCCAGTCACCTCTCCTGCCCCATCGCCTCTCCTGCCCCGTTGCCTCTCCTGTCCTGTCGCCTCTCCTGTCCCATTGCCTCTCCTGTCCCTTCACTGCTCCTGCCCCGTCACTTTTCCTGTCCAGTCACTTTTCCTGTCTGTCACTTTTCCTGCTCTGCTCCCGTCCGGTCAGCACTCCTGCTCATGCTCAGTCACCGCTCCTGCCCATCACTTCTCCCGCCCAATCACTTTTCCTGCTTCATCACCTCTCCTGCCCCGTCACCTCTCCTGCCCTGTCACCTCTCCTGCCCCATCACTTTTTCTGCCCCATCACTTCTCCTGGCCCTTCACCTCTCTTTCCCCGTCACCCCTCCTGTCCCATCACCTCTCCTGTCCTGTTGCCTCTCCTGTCCCATCATCTCTCCTGTCCTATCGCCTCTCCTGTCACTGCTCCTGCCCCGTCACTTTTCCTGCCCTGTCACTTTTCCTGTCCCTTCACTTTTCCTGCTCCATTCACCGCTCCTGCCCGTTCACTGCTCCCGTCCGGTCAGCACTTCTCCAGTCCCATCACTTCTCCTGTCCGTTCACTGCTCCTGCTCATGCCTAATCACCGCTCCTGCCCCGTCACTTCTCATGCCCCGTCACTTCTCCTACCCGGTCACCTCTCCTGCCCCATCACCTCTCCTTTCCTGGTGCCTCTCCTGTCCCGTCACTGCTCCTGCCCCGTCACCACTCCTGCCCCGTCACCTCTCCTGCCCAGTCACTTCTCCTGTCCGGTACTTCTCCTGCCCGGACACCTCTCCTGACCCATCCCCTCTCCTTTCCTGTTGCCTCTTCTGCCCGTCACTGCTCCTGCTCTGTTCACTCTGTGTACAACATTGACAAATTACACAAGGGGGCAAGTTCCCCACGGTACACTGTTTGGGGAAAGCTCCTCTGTAATCATAACTACGATCTCACTGGCACATGATATGCTAAAGGCAGAGGGCGGGTGCATTGTCATTCGAAAGGGGATACTCAGCCTCAATCGGACCGACAATGGGCCTGTCCACAGTCTGTGAGAGCTCAGGGAGGGGCTGCTGCAGCATCTGGAGTTCAACAGAGAAGTGCGAACTGGACACTGATAATTTTTAATCTCTTGGGGCTTTTTGCATTGAACCCTGTAATTAATGTCCAAAATTACTTGCAAAAGGCTTCCTTAAAAGTAAGGATTACGGACAATGGACATCACACCAAAATGACGGACGATCCATGAAATTTACGGACGGTTGGTCACCCTACTGCAGGTGCACGGTCCCAGACTCTCATTGTGAGACAGGGTCAATGTCCGTGTAAGGCAGAGTTTAAAGCCTGCGCTGCGGTAGCCAGGCGGCTGTGACAGGACTGTCAGAGCCTGATATTTTATTTATAGTATCGGCAGTGTGATTCCAATTATGGAAAAACTAATTTGAATGTTTGGTATTAAAAATAACAAATTGAAATAATGGTGCAAAACAATAATGTTAATGCATCTTCTGGTGATTCTAGTTCGCAATTTTTAGGTATGTTGTATTCGCTAAAGTGATGTCATAGCCTGAGATTAGGCAGAGTATTTTATAGAATCATGCAGTGATAACCTAAGGCACACAGACGTATGCATAACGGCTCAGTGGGTGTAGGAGACTTGAACTCTCTCAGGACATACTTTGCAAACAAGTCATTTTGCAGGTTACATAGACACTATATATATATATATATATATAGGTGGCGTTACAGCCAGACCTGCCAAGTTAGCACTTGGTAGTACAGGTTTGAGTCTTGGTGCTAGATCCAAGCAACATTTATGAGGCTTAGTGTACATATTGTATATGTGCAGTCATTACAGCTAGCCTCTTCATTGGCGGGTAAATAAATGCATCTTATTTTGTGTAATTAAGGCGGAAACGCACCAAACATTGATGGCTTGTTATTCTCTTTCCCTTATATGATCGTGGTGGTCGCACTGAGCAGACATGACGGCAACATGATTTCAAGACGATGACTAGCAGGAACTTCAGGATGGCCGACATATCAGTACCAGAAGACATGGGAAGGATTCTGTGTCCCATTGGGGTAACTGGTTTGTATGATACAGGCCATTTGGCTCATGGGTAGTTATAGCCTGACCTGTGTGGAGCCATGCAGTCCTTATCCTTGCACACTAATGAAGCGGAGTAAGTACCTGTTCACTTGGGCGAGGACACGACTTGGGTGTATGGTCTGCCACTTTAAGTAACACACTATTGGACAATGCTGGGGAGGTAGATCCAGCGGAGTCTTGTTTATAGATTTAATGTGGCTTGCAGGGCTGAGCGCCCTGGCAGTAATAAGACCAGCCGTTTGTCACTGATGTTTTCAGTATGGTCGGTCCCAATGCTACTGCCAGTGGCAATTGTGGCTAATTTTCTTCAGGGTAAGTAGGTCCGGCTAGAGTCATCTGGGTCAGTTCGGTACCAGCCTACATACTTATGCTTACATCTAACCACATGGCTGGGGTGATAGCAAAGGAGGTGAACTAATTCCTGGCATTAATAGGTAGTCTCTCTTTGGGTTCTCATAGTCCTACTAGAAAATCTAAAAAGCCAATGCAAGATCTTTTTCAAGGCGATTGTCGCAAGAGGACCGCCTTCCACCCAAAGTTGGGATAATCAGTCCGTGACCATGCAGAGCAGAATATATTCCTTTCATAATGGGCGGTTAGGACAACTTTTGGCGCCACCGTACTGGGGACAGTAGCTGTACACAAGCACAGTAGCGGGACCAATTACTGGGGACATAAGAAACATCAGGATATTAGATTGTTTGGCTGCACCGGTGACTACTGTTTGAGTAGGTGTGTAAATATCAAGGACCCCCTGAGAATTAGTATAATTCCTGGGACAGGGTAAACATATAATGGAGAGTAAAGTTCCCAGGCAATGTTAAACATGCGCAATGTAGGTAATGAGTTCAGAAAACAACAAATGTTAAAAAAACAGTAAATTTTAATATTTTGGGTAAATACATTTATATTTTAAAATCATCACCAATAGGTTTTTTTGTGTATACCATCAAACCTTTGGATAAAAAAATATACAAAATACACAGTTATAAATGGTGGAGAGGATGTCTTCGACGCGCGTTTCGGCACCAGAAGGTGTTTTCGTCAGGAAATTGCCACCAAAATAATTTGTACTAGAGGCTCTGAGGGTTAGGGAAAACTGTCACCTTCAGAAAGTTAAATAGCCCTGATATGGCTGTAAGAATCTGTGGGGCGTAATTGCCTCCGAATGCAAATGTACGTAGTGACGATTTGTTTCGATATCGAGCTTCCTAAATGGTTCTTTTAATCAAACCGCAAGTTTGACTTTCTTAGTATGCAGATGACTGCACTAAGGAAAACTGGGGCATATTACCAAGCAATAGCGATAATTATCGCTATTGCTTGGTTAGAGACAAAAATTTACCGCTGAGCTGCGGCGATTTTTATCGCAAATAAACCTTGGTATTACCAAGGTTTATCGCAAATGCGATAAAAATCGGCCGCAATGCATGAATATCGCTGAAAAGTCAGCGATATTCATGCATTACCGAGCTAATGCTCTTAGCCATGATATCCACCTCCCATTGGATAACATGGCTAAGAACTGCTCAGGGCAGGTGTTAGCTTTTGGAGATATTCGCGCTTAGCGCGAATATCTGCATAAGTTGGTAATAGGAGATAGCGATGTTAGCAACTGTTTCCAGTCGCTAACATCTTGGCACGCCCACTTTGCATGTCATTAGTGATAAATATCACTGACATGCAAAGTGGGGCCCAAGATGGTCGCTATCTCCTACTAGCTGTCGCTAACTGGTGTTAGCGACAGCTAGGTAATAGGGAGATAATTTTATCTCCGCTTTCTTGGCTTTTAAAGCCAAAAAAGCGGAGATAAACCCCCTTGATAATATGCCCCACTGTGTTTTATGCGTTTGATGAAGCCAACATTCTATGGGGCTGAAAACGCCTCCAAAATGCCGGTACAGTTTTCCTAGTTGTTGCTACGCTTGGAAAAAGAGCTTCGAATATAGCTCTGTTTGATCTGACCACATGTGTGGCTCTCTCGGTATATGAGTAACTGCACTGAGATGGGCTTTATTGTGTATGCTTAAATGAAGCCAGAAATCTATGGGGCACAACATGCCTCCAAAATGCTGATAAAGCTTGTGCTGGATATTGCTTCTTTGGTATTGAAACTAGGTACTATTTCGTAGCAGAACAAGTTAAAGAGACCTAAACTAAACCACATAGCAGGAGAGACAACAATAGAAGGTAGTGTATCAGTGGATTAGTCAATGGGTACAGCCTGTCTGGAGGCCGCTTGTTAGAGGTGGTGATAAGGTACCATATTAATAGGTGTCATCTTGGGTGCTCAATAATTATGCATCATGTGGTATACTATTAGAGTAAATCAGCCATTTATGCACTCGTGAGGGCATCTAGCCATGGGTCTTAACCTTGTATGGACCAGTGCTGACCCCCACATAGGAAGCAACTTCAGTCAGCAAGGGAAGCTGTAGTTGGCTCCACATCATTGGGGACGGTAAAGTCAATGTCATAGTTCTGCCTGGTCCAATGCAATGGTACCTCCAGTAAAAGGTGCGTTACATTGGGTGCAGATGTGATTTTACGGTTTCCAGGTAGCTGTCCTGATAAGGGGTGGATAGGCTTCACTACAACCAAGGGTTGGTTTACTGTAGAGCAGTGCAAATTCAATCACAATAAAATATCCAGCAGTGATCCTGGGCTACTGCTTATCTGAGTCTATTGATGGAAATGGAATTGCATCGTAATGGAGTTGGTTCAGCGTACAGGAAGGTACCATGGCATTGGGAAATAAATTATAGCTGACATCAGCCAGTAACATTGGGCAGTGGGGACACCTTGTGTGGCTCCCAGGAGGCATCAGTGAGATGCCCATGGCTGTTATCAGCCTATTATGGCCTTATTAGGCTCCGGGCGAGCCAGAGAAGGGGCGGACCTGTCGGTGGATCCAGACTTTCTAGCCTATCCTGAGATGCTCAGTGGATGTTGGTTAGGTGTGGCGCTGGGCTCCAGGCACAATGGCTGGGACAATGAGTTATTGGAGACCCTGGGTTCATAATTTCATCTGCGATACAGGTTGCTGGAAGCACAGAAGGTGGTAGTACAAATGCTGACTTGTCTCTGGTTCCAGTCAGGTTGGCAATGTTTTCTACATTTGTATAGGGACATAGGGCAAACGGGGAGCTGCCCGGTTCAATGAGCACTGGAGTTGGACTCCAGGACAGCATACAATTTCCTAAGTCAGTGGTGTTCACAAAAGCGTATTTAGAGGAGCATTCGCGTCCCAAGTAATTGTTCACTTGACGTTAAGATGTTTTTCATAATGGCACTGCTTCATCTCCAACCATAACAAGGGAAATAAAAATAAAATAAAAAAGTAGTAAAGGCTAGCTCACATCCTCTGTGGAAAGGCATCATCCTTAGTAAATAGTCCATCATGCCTACAGGAGCATTCATATAAAAGACCTATCACAGGATCCAGGCATATTGTAAGTTTGATCTTTATCCAGATTACACTGGGGCTATTGTGGAGCACAGTCAGCGCCGGGGGAGTGGAGGGCGAGTGTGCCAAGGAGCTTCTCACCCTGTAGCGGAGCGCTGACAGATAACAACAAAGGGGCATGTACAGCAATGGAGAGTCAGCGACTGGATGGACCCCAGGAGAGGGTAGGGTGGAAGGGTGCAGAGGGTAGGCAGGGAGGGGACTGACCTGCTGGTGGTCCTGGACTCTACTGCCCTAACCTGCAACGTATTGACTGAGTAGAATTTTGGGGAGGCTGCCTGTGTTCAGGTATCCCGGTCGGCAGGTGCGCTATGCGGTGCCCTGGATTTCAAGTAATGCAACTGCTTAATGTAGCACGTTGGGGCCTGCTGGCACAATGTGCGCAGCTGAGTGGGTCGGCGGATTCGCCAAGTTCAAATTAAACTGTAAGGCCAAGCTGAACTTTAAGTATAATGTTGTGCCTAATTTCCTTACAGCCTTTGACATGTGGATGTCGCTAAAGTCTGATGCTGTGAATAATGATATATCCAAGTAGAATACTGATACTCTCGTAATATACAACTGTGTGCTGTAGCACGTTGGGGCCTGCTGGCACAATGTGCGCAGTTGAGTGGGTCGGCCGAGTCGGCCAAATTCTAATTCAAGTGTTAGGCCAAGCTGAAGTTCAAATGTAATGTCGTGTCTACTAATATACGACTGTTTGCTGTAGCGCTTTGGGGCCTGCAGGCACAATGTGCGCAGCTGAGTGGGTCGGCTGAGTCGGCCAAATTCAAATTCAAGAGTAAGGCCAAGCTGAAGTTCAAAATGTAATGTTGTGCCTAATCTTCTTACTGCCTTTAACATGTGGATGTCGCTAAAGTCTGATCCTGTGAATAAGGATATATATATCCATGTAGAATACTTTTACTCTTGTAATGGTTTGTGGTGAATCATCTGATTTGATGTGAATAAAAAGTCTATGCCTCGGACAACATAACCTGATTCCGAAAGTTCTTGGGCCCAGCGGGGGCGGAAAGGTGTCAGAAGTGGGGGAGGAGTGAGTGTTACGTTGTTCCCGTACTAGGACTGTGTCTGCTCCTCTGTAGGAGGCACTATGGATGCATTGCAGCATGTTTTTGCGGCACTACTAGCAGAGAGAGCACAAAGACATGACTGTTCCTTCGCTCCCGGTCCCTCAGCACGCCCAGATATCATGCGTGTGCACAAGGTAGTTGGAGTCCTGTATACATATATATAGGATTCTTTTCCACCGGCTGTATCTTCGGGCCTATGTAATTCTGAGGCCATTTTGTCTCCGCTGGCTTCGCCGGGTTTGACGTTGGGCGTGTTCCCTCCGATCTCTGCCTCTGCCTCTTTAGCTCTTATGGGCAATCTTAAATCGGGCTCGCCTCTGGACCCATGCCCCGCTAAATTTCTGGCGAAAGTTGCAGAGGTGATCAATCCGCTGGCGAATCCGCTATTGAATCTTTCGTTGAGCCAGGGAGTGGTCCCACAGGCCTGGAAGCAGGCGATGGTGATTCCGCTGCTCAAGAAGCCTGGCCTAGACCCGAAGGCCCCTGTCAACTATAGGCCTATTTCTCTGTTGCCGGCTCTTACGAAGATTGTGGAAAAGCACGTTCAGGTGGTGCTCTCCAATTTTCTTGAGACCAATGAGATTCTGCACGCCACCTAGTCGGGCTTTCGCCCTCATCTCAGCACAGAGACTGCGCTCCTTGAGGTCTCGGAAACCATTAAAGGGGTTCTGGACTCGGGGGGCAAAGCCATGCTGGTGATGTTGGACTTGTCGGCGGCTTTTGACACCGTCCCCCATGACGGCCTTCTCGTTAGACTTTATGAGATAGGTCTGCGGGGGACGGTGCTCGGCTGGTTTTCCTCCTTTCTAGCTGGCCGCCGGCAAACGGTCTGGGCCTCGCCAGATTCCGCCGTGATGCCGCCTTTGGGAGTCGGGGTCCCACAGGGCTCTATTCTGAGCCCGACCCTATTTAACATCTTCATGACTCCTTTGGCGGCGTTGGCGGAGTCGTATGAGGCCCAGATCGTATCCTACGCTGACGACACCCAGCTCCTCTTCTCGTGTAAGAGAGGAGGAGATTTTGACGGGGAGAGTATCCGGGATTGCCTTGGGGCTGTTTTTCAATGGTTCCAACTGAACAGCCTCAAGTGCAATTCTGATAAGTCCGAGGTACTCCTCTTTGGGTGTGATACAGAGCCAGACTGGCAGGCCTGGTGGCCCGTGAATATGTTTCCTCCGTTGTGTTCCTCTAAAATTGCTAAGAACTTGGGGGTCAAGATGGATAATGGGCTAACTCTGAAATCCCAGATCCTCGGGGTTTCGGGCACTTGCTTTGGCCTCCTAAGGATGTTGCGGAGGTTCCTTCCCCTGTTGTCTGAGGAGCACAGGAAGCTGACGGTGCAGGCCCTAATTGGGTCCAGGCTAGATTATTCGAATATTCTTTATTTGGGCCTGCCAGAGTATCTGCTGCAGCGGCTCCAAGTAGTGCAGAACGCTGCCGCGAGAGCTATTTTTGGTTTAAATAGACGGGCCAGTGCAGCGGGTCTGTTGAAGACCTTGCACTGGCTCCCAATCCGGAAACGGATTGCCTTTAAGGCTTTGACTCTGGCCTATAAGGCCCTCCATGCGGTGGGAGCAAAGTATCTCCAAAAGAGACTGGCCTTTTATCATCCGACTCGCTCTTTGAGGTCGGAATCCCTGCTCCTGGCGGTTGTCCCGCGAGTGAAGAGAGCTCGCGTGGGAGGACGTTCTTTTGGACTACTGGCGCCACAGCTGTGGAACTTTCTGCCGCTCACCTTGCGGGGAGCCACCAGCCTACTTGCCTTTAGAAAAGGCCTTAAAACTTGGCTGTTTACCCAGTAGTCTGCTTTTTGTGCATCCGCTCGGTCTTTTGTCCTTTCTTCTTTTTAACAGTGTTATGTTACTGCACCACCAGTTTTGGCGTGTAAAGCGGCCCCAGGTTGAGAAGTTGGACCCGTCCCTCCCTTCTGGTGTTTCCTTTGACCTAGGTTAGGCACAGGGGTTGTTACAGCTGGGAGAGGAATGGCATGCACCTGGGCAGCATGCGTGGAGACATTCGGCCTTGACTGCCTCGAGCCATCCTGGAAGGCGGCCGAGGAAGCGTTCCCAAGAGCTGGTCGCTTGGGCGGCTGTGTCGACTGTTCTCCTGGAGGATGACTCACTAGAGCCTCTTTCCCAGTGTTCCTATCTGTCCTGTCCTCGCTGGACTTCGGCTGTAATTTGAACAAGGTTTTCAGGGAAAAGAAGTTGTCCCTGGTAACCTGTTCAAAACGGTCAAGCCTGTCCCCCAAACTTTTGACTTGGTCAATAAGTGGTACCAAAAGAGACCTGACCAGTTTCTCGATCGGCTCCAAAAAGAGACCCTCGTTGGCTAGGTCAGGTACTGCTGGGACCAACAGGGGAGGTAGCACTGTGTCAGCTACGATTGGAGGGGCATTAGAGTTCCTAGGTGGTGCAGATCCTCCAGCACCTGGGAGTGTGGGGCCCCTCTGGGGCTGATACCTGGCGTGCTTAATAAGCGTGGAGTGACAGCCCTTTCGAATGATGGTCGCCCTTTTCCCTTTCCTTTTCATAGGCCCCTGGATAGATCGAGTCTTGGGCGGAAGTTGTGGATCGGGTGTGGGAGCGTCAGAGCAGTAATGGGACTGAATGCCAGGAGAACCGGCTGTGGGAAGGTCGGGGCAGGACTCCACAACCACGGTACAAGGGCTGACGAGGTGAGAATCAATCAGCAAACTTTCTACCCCATCTGTTCCAACCTCTAGTGGTGCAATGTGAGAATCCCCAGGTAAATCCCCAAGCAAGGGTGCAGGGGAAATGGAGATTGATGAGGACATCACTGATGCCGAAGAAGGGCTTTTGGAAGGGGGGAAGTCAAAAGAGAGGCGCCGTTCTGATATGGCGATCTCATTGTCAATAACAGCCGCCACCCTAGTGAGGAATTTATCCATAGAACCAAACATGGCACCCCCTGGGGCACTTTCACCACCACCCCTCAAGGCCTTACCGGAACGGGTTGACATGCTGGATTCCGGGCCCACAGTGAAGCACCAAGAACTTGGACCCGTTGCAGAGGATGTAAGGGGGGTGGCCCAGCCCTGCCTCCTCCTGCCCCGGACGGCCACAGACGGCCGCCCTCTGCCCGGGCTCTGCCCGGCGACGCCCGCGCGCGTCCGCGATGCGGAGAGAGCCTCCGCCTTTTGCAGCGCCTCCGGGCGCATGATGACCGGAAACAGGTGGGCTGGCCTCGTGAAGCCTGCTGGGAGCTGCAGTTCCACCTCGCAGCGTCAGGGACCCAGCAGCCTCAACGGCGGTAGCAGCGTCAACTGCGGTGGCCCCCGGCGTCAGGTAAGAGTTTTCTGAATGCCCCCGCTCTCCAGTGAGAGCCTCCGCCTTTTGCAGCGCCTCCGGGCGCGTGATGACCGGAAACAGGTGGGCTGGCCTCGTGAAGCCTGCTGGGAGCTGCAGTTCCACCTCGCAGCGTCAGGGACCCAGCAGCCTCAACGGCGGTAGCAGCGTCAACTGCGGTGGCCCCCGGCGTCAGGTAAGAGTTTTCTGAATGCCCCCGCTCTCCAGTGAGAGCCTCCGCCTTTTGCAGCGCCTCCGGGCGCGTGATGACCGGAAACAGGTGGGCTGGCCTCGTGAAGCCTGCTGGGAGCTGCAGTTCCACCTCGCAGCGTCAGGGACCCAGCAGCCTCAACGGCGGTAGCAGCGTCAACTGCGGTGGCCCCCGGCGTCAGGTAAGAGTTTTCTGAATGTTATGTTACTATGATGCAGCCTTTCCTATTAAAAGCGCCGGGACACTCTTTTTGAGTAGCCGCGCGCTATACAAAAGATATAATAACATAACATAACATAACATACATGCAATGCAGGCGCAACGCACTGCCTTAAAAGTGCCATTGCGGGCCTGATGCACCACCATTCAGTCTTAGGCGCTCAAATGCTGCTGACCGGATAGAAGGGATTACGCAAAGTAAGAAACAGCCAGTGTGATACTGGCTGGCTAAATTGAGTTCTATTATTGGGAAATCACATTAAACATTATTTTTGTTGTTGTGGTGCCCACCACAGGCAGAGAGAGTGTGGGGCCGGCATCCCGTGGTCCATGCTGTGCCTCATTGACTGCGCACTCTCTGTATGCTTGCCAGCCTTGAAAAGGGTCTTTGGTGCGTGTGACTGATTCCAGGCAGGAAGTTTTTAATTTTGCTAAATCCTGCCAGAAAACAACATGCAGAGGATTCCCTAACCATTGAAACTACTACCAACCAGACCAAGACACTCCTTAGGAGAAGAGACCTGCTGGTGACTCTCCATCCCGTAGGCCCAAGAAACGTGGCAGCTCAAGACGTGTAAACAAAGCAACCGGCCGAAGCAGCACACATAAAAGTTGGAAAACAATTTTTCTTTAAATGATTGTTTATGTGGAGGAACAGACACCTTCCTGCACATAAACTATCAAGGGCATTTTGCTGTTCCCTGCGTGCTGCACAACGCAGCACACTTGGAAACAGCAAAAACAAGGAGAAAATAAACATTTCTCCTTGTTTCGCCAGGGTAAGACCAGGTTTTCCCTGGTCTTAATTTTGGTGCTGCCCCATATTTACACTACCCTTGTAAATATGGGGGAGCATCAAAATCAAAGGGTGCTGCTGTGGAATGCCCACAAGCAACACTCATTGCCCTCCCCTTTCACACTAAGTATAGCGTGAATGGGTGCCTTATTTACAAGGCAGCGTTAAGCCACGTTAAGACACTTGTGCCTTGCTGCTATACCCATACTCTTTTAGGTTATAAGCAGATGCTTGCTCTGCTCGCTCACTGAGGGCTTCTTTTGTTCTTGACCTCCCATTCCACTCATGGAAGTGTCCATATTTGGATAATTAGCACCCTACTCTCATCATGCTTTAGCACACAGGCTCTACCCTCAGCTGTCGACACATTTAAATCCTACAGGCAAGCTTCACCTTCCACACCCTGCAGCCCTTTGCAAACATTTAGCACTATTGCTATAACATTTCTGACTGCCACAATGTGATGTTGGTGCCCTGAGTGGTTGTCTAATTGGTATCAGTATCTTTACCTTTCATTTCAGGGGTTTTGAGCAGTTCCCAGATATGTTAGTGCTTCCCATTGACAAAAGGCTGTAATTTCTAATATTTAGCCTATGAAAATGTCACTCATAACAATCTGAAACCGTGGCAGCTATGTAGTCTCGTTTGTGTTTTTTCCTTCTGACAGAAATTGTCATTGCTAACATTAGCCATGTGTACTGAAGTTATAACAAGCATTTGCAATGCAATAGGTCTTGCATGAGTGAAAATGTGAGCTATGGGTGTTGCAAATGTTAATTTTTTTCTTGTTTAAAATTATACCAGCAGCAGCATACATAATAAGAAGGAAATTCCACACGAGGGAAAGGGTGCAGTACCACAGACTGTTACTAGGTGTCCCTGGGACACGTAGTAACAGCATGTTGTATTGCACCCTTTCCGTAAGACATAATATAGGCATTCTATCACAATGATGCTTAAGAAATTAGCACGAGAATTTTAATCTTTTGTAGCCTTTGCGATAAAAAAATTAATTCCACTAATGAAGGAAAAAATGCTTGCGCTCGTTCCTTGAGCCACATAGCAATGGAATTCCTATATTATGACTTAAGGCATGGGTGCAGTACTAAGTACGCCTAGTAAGAGCCTGTGGTACTGCACCCTTTCCTTCATGTGGAATTTCTTTCTTTTTAGGTTTCGCCTGGTGTCCACTGCGCAGCAGTGGTGTGCAGGCAAAATCTTTTGTTCTTCAGTACAGGGCTTTAACCCATTGGCTAGCTCCATAAATGGAGGCTAGCCATTGGAAGAGAGATGTTGCAGTAAATGTTGGAGTAGTTTCGTGGGCGTTCCGGTGATTTTTTCCCAGCTCCGCCCCTTTTAGAGCGACATGCGGCGGTGGGCGGTGTTTTTTTTTTTTTAAAGGTTTGTTTTGGTCATTTCTCCGAAGATGGCGCCCGGGCAGTAGCTTCGTATCCGAACAGCTACCGACCCTTGTTCTAATATGGCTACAGAATGGGGTACACAAGGCAGTTTCACTGCGCAGATGCAACGGCAAGCCACAAGCTGGTGGGCTATATCTCAAAGCTCTTAAACATGGTGTTGCCTTTATTATTGCTCCCCGTTGTCACAGCGCCACTCGTCCGTTTGACATAAGAGCTTATTCGAACAGCTACCGACCCTTGTTCTAATATGGCTACAGAACAGGGTACACAATGCAGTTTCACTGTGCAGATGCAACGGCAAGCCACGGGCTGGTGGCTGTTTCAAGAGGGGGTGATTGTGATCCATCATGGCGGACGTGGCATAGCCGCCAAAGCTGTCCACAACAGGAGAAGAAGCAGGGTCCGGAGGCGGTCACTGAGGCGTCGAGAACGCCGTGTTCGGACCAGCAGTTAGAAGGACGAACACAGCCCATCCTTGCGTTGAAGCACAGACAGGCGACCATATCAAGTATGTCTTAAGTACCCTGTTCAGCGAAATGCGCGTGCGCAGTTCAGAGAGCACTTCATGAAGTCCCCTCCCGCTGTCCGTGTGCCCGTTCCCGCCCCCCCTCCCGCTGTCCGTGTGCCCGTTCCTGCCCCCCCTCCCGCTGTCCGTGTGCCCGTTCCCGCCCCCCCTCCCGTTGTCCGTGTGCCCGTTCCCACCCCCCCCTCCCGCTGTCCGTGTCTCCTGGATGTGCAGTGGATTGCATGCACACACATGCCCTTGACGACCCTGAGCGAGCATGCACCAGCTCCTTTTCCTCCCACGCTTCACGTCCCCTTACACCCATGTGACCCCACCCTCCCCTTTCAGGTTTCCATTTAACATGGAACCGCTGATTTGTAAGAGTGTGACGCTTTACTAGTCTCGCTACCGGACACATCCCGGACCCTTGAAACACTACCTTGCAGGGCCTGATCGGATTTCTTCCCCGTCCTGCAGACATCGGCATCCCTGCTGCCGATTAGAACCTTCTCCTAGGTAAGCTTATGATGCCCCAGCCAGTACTTTCCTGTGTGCTTCTGCCATGCGCGCTGGTAGTTACCCCGGGCCGTTTGTCATCTCTACTCCCAGATTGCAGTCCCACTTCGCATCAGCTGCCTCCTTTGATGTGGACTGGATCGAATCATTCGCCGCCCAGCCACCTCGGATTTACTCGCTACAGGTAACCTCTCGGCTGAGATTTACCTACCTTTTCACGCTGTGTTCCCCTGGCCTACCCCTATTCCTTTCACCGCAGGTCCAGACTCATGGTTTCCTGCTCCCGCCCTCCCCGCACGGACTTCTCTGCCCCAGTGTCAGCAGGTACACAATTGCTGTCCCAGGACACCCTGGTTTAATTTGTTTTTCCTTCTTGGCTCTATCTCTATTAATTATCCCTCTCCGACTCCTCCTGATTCTATAGAGTACTTTTCAAGAATTTTTGTAACCATCGTCCATTTGCGAGAGATTAAGCTATTGGCATTGTAAATGACAATGCCATTAATTTATCTGTTTTCAAAACCAACACATAAATAACAAATTTGTAATTTACAATGCCAATAGCTCTAACTTTTACAAAGGCGAAACCGTTGCATTGTAAATGCTTGTTTATTATGTACTAAGTGTACCCGGCCACACGTTGCCGTGGCTCAGTCTGGTTAAATGGAAGAGAAAGAATAGAGTGAATACACATTTCTAATATGTTTAATTTCACAATGCTTGTAGGTATACAATATGTTTTTGTGACTATTGTCTGTAGGCGTCCCTTGTAGTTGTTGCGCAGCAAGCAAATCGATAGGGTCTGTTTGGCCTTTCGATTAAAAACACGCACGTATTGTTCACGCGCGTATTGTAATCCAACTTTGTGTATATCTAAACACGCGCTAATGTTGCAAAGTAAACCAACCCCTCCCCCCTCCCTTCACCCACTTCCCGGTCTGCCATCCTGACACCAACTGTCCATCCTAATATATGTAGACTATTGTCTCTATGCGTCCTTACTTAATGTTGCAAAGTGAACCAACTCCTCCCCCCTCCCTCCACCCGCTTCCCGGTCTGCCATCCTGACATCAACTGTCCATCCTAATATATGTAGAGTATTGTCTCTATGCGTCCCTTGTATTTTTTGCGCAGCAACCAAATCGATAGGGGCTGTTAGGCCTTTCGACTATAAACATGCGCGTATTGGACACGCGCGTATTCGAATCCAACGTTGTATATATATAAACATGCGCTAATGTTGCAAAGTGAACCAACTCCTCCCCGCTCCCTTCACCCACTTCCCTGTCTGCCATCCTGACACCAACTGTCCATCCTAATATATGTGAGCTATAAAACGATAAAACAGCGATAATTTTAACACCGGTCCTTCATAATATCCCCCTTAGGATTTTTAACAAACAAACATTTACATTTTTATTTATATATAGAAGATGCTGCTGCTGGTATATTTTTAAACAAGAAAAAACATTGACATATGCAACACCAATAGCTCACAGTTTCACTAATGCAAGACCTATGCATTGCAAATGCTTGTTTTCTGTTTGTCACTTGTGTAGGAGAGTGGGGTCTGTAATCTCATGGCCACCCCAGATTTTTGCTTTTTTGCTTCACTGGTTTACGACTTTCCCTGGCTGTGGGCCTGCTAATCAGACCCACAGCCTAGCTGTTCTCTCTCTAAATTACAACCATGTGCATTTTACCAATTGGTACTGGGCCACCTTATCAGTCCCTGTACAGCATACCTTAGGTATCCAGGGCATAGGTGTACCCAGGGCCTACCAGGGGCTGAAGCATGTATTATGCCACCCCTGGCTGGCCACCCAAACAGACACAACTGGCTGCACGACAGCTGGGGCAAGGTGGTGTAAACACCCTTTGCTTTAGATATAGTATTCCTATATCTAACCCTAAAAATGGACACATATATTCCTATCAGTCACTCCTATGGCAGGCCTTATCAATCCTGAATGCAGAGTGCTTGGAATTATGTGAGATGGTGCTCTGACATGAGCTGAGCCCATTTGCAGCTTGCGGAACCAAGTCCTGATAGCTGTTCCATGATAACGCTATACCATATACTCTTAAGTGCATTATAACCCTCGCGGTTAAATGCTAACTTTGGTATAGCATTATCAAAACATGTCGAGTAAGGTGTCCTACGAATTGGAATACTAACCCCTCGCCAATTCTGGTGACGGGGTTAGCATTCCACCCTTCTAGAGGGACACGACATGTATGTAACTGTGAACCCCGGTTAAAGTCAGACACAGCCTCAGCTCCACAAAATGGATGCTGCCACCGAGACACAAGTCTGCCCTCCTGCTGCTGGGAGTCCTTCCAGCAACGGAGGCCTGGACAAAGGGTTTCCTGTCAGGGGCGGTGCTAGCACCATCCCAGACAGGATTTTGTGTATCCCAGGTAGGCAGGGCTGAAAGGAAGGTGACTGCAAGTGGCACACCGGTGCTCACTGTGCATATGCCGGCTCAAACCAGTTCCTGGGGCACCCCAGCCCCTGAGCTGGGGAGAGACCGGACAAAGGAGAGGGGTGTAACCACCCCCCTCCTGGTCCCACCCATAGGGCAGGACCTAGTCGCGTGCCAGCCCCTTTTCTTTGGATAAAGGTAGGAGCAGGCCCCCTTTCCAAATTAGATCATTCTGAATCTTGAACTACTTTCCACGAAAGGAACTCTTGACTTTTTCTGAAGACTCTCCCTTGTGGCTAAGGAGTAGCCACCCTGCACCAGCAGGCACCATCTAAGCGCTTGCGGTTTGCTGCACGTCCATCCTCCGGATCAAGACTGCCCAGCTCGACGAGACCCGGATTCCCTGCCATCTTTGACCTCTACCTGCATCATCAGCCCAGCTGAGATTCGTGGGTGTGACGAGACCCGAGGGACCGGCTATCCTCAGGACCAGCACAACGCTTAACCAGCACGACCACCGAGGGACCCTCGAGTGAGTGCACTGGGGTTTGAGAAGCCCTAACCCTAAGCAGCTCCAGCACCGAAGTCCAGCCCCCCAGCATCCACGAGGTCTGCGTGGGGCCCTTCTGCTTCTTTGCTGCTTGCCACGTTGTCCGGTCACTTGCCCGTTGGCTAGTGACCCTCTTGATGACGTACCACGACGTTTTCACCGCTGGTCTAGGTCCCCTAGACTGGCCCTTGCTTCTTGCCCAACAAGAAGTGCCCTGGACCCTCCTGGTCCACTCCAGACGCCATCTTGACTCCACCACATGGGCTTGCCTTTGCCAAGGTTTGTTGCTCAAATCCTGAAGCCCATAGGAATGAATGGGGCATTACCGGTCGGTATTTACCGAATCGGTAAATACCGATTTTGACAAGGGTGCAGGGGGTGTCACTTTGACACCCTCTAGCACCCCCAAAAAAGGTTCGGGTGCCATGTGGCAGGCATACCTGCCCTAAGGGCAGGTCTGCCTGTCATATGGCACAGGTGTGCATGCACACATGTGCATGCACACCTGAATCGGTATTTTAACATCAAATTGAATTTGATGCTAAAATACCGAATCGGTAAGGCTTGTGGGACTCAGAAGAGTCCCACCTACATACCAAATTTACCTAATCGGTAGAAATACCGATTCGGTATTTTACAGAATCGGTAAATTTACCGATCGGTAAATTTACCGATTCTGTAAAATATGTGTCCCTACATACCAAAGCTCAAATACCGGTCGGTAACGGCCGAAAATACCGATTTTCGGCCGTTACCGACCGACCTACATCGGGCCCTGAGTCCCCTCTGCTTTCAGGTCGTCTCCTTCACTGATCCAGCCTTGGATCACACCGAACTTCTTCACTGGTCGCCTGCCAGCAACTTCTTCTTTCAGGCTCCATAGACTTCAACGAGGATTCCCGACGTCTTTTGAACCCTATGCAGCCGCGGCCCCTGGGCTAGGTAACTTAAATATTTCGGTGCTCCAGCACAGGTTCACTATCCAAGTGTCCAGATCCTTTTTCGTTTTTAGTCTACCTAGTCGGATTCGTCCGGAAACAGTAACTTTAGAAACGCTAGCATCCATAGACTTCTTCCCGCATCCCGCGTGAGAGTGCACACTCTGCACCCGATCTCCCTAGGCCTCCTGCTCCTAACCTTAGGGTTCAGTAGTGTAGTCCTAGCGATCCTGAAGCCTCTGGATCTTGTTACTTACCTGCTAGTATTTCGCATTCCACTTTTTGTGTATATGGTTTTTCGTGCCCCTCGGGCATTTGTGTAAATTGTGCAACTTGAAGTATTTTCATAAGAGTTTTGTATTGTGCTTAGCTCCCTGACTCATAAAGAGTTCAGGGTAGACTTGTTATTAATAAATATCCTATATTTTTATAACAACTTGTGTGGTGTCCTTTCACTTGGTGTTCAAGGGGTATATGTGATGGTAAAACAGCTGGCTTAACACGCCCTCTAGAGTTTAGCCTAAAGACTGCTCTTGTCCACGCTACTAGGATAGCTGGTCTAATAAGGTTGACTTACAACCAATCATCAATAAGGGTTGTTTGGTATGATACAAAGTGATCACTAGAATAGTGAGCACTATATATCAGGCCAACTTCTCACATTGGTGTGCAGCGGTTGGGATTTGAGCTTGCTGTTGTTTTACCTCGCACGCATCCTAAGAATATCAATTGAAAGATCACATAAGTACCCAGGTACATATAACTTAACTTAGAATACTCTGAGTTCTACTGAACCAGCTGTTGTAGTGCATCAGGGCTTAGCACACCCTGACTACAACTCTTAGCAAGGGATCAGTAGGTAAACCCATAGTGTAGGTAGGTGCATCACTTACACCACACTAGAAGCATGTCTACCCATGGAGAGACTTCAGAGACTCCCCTTGTGGTTGTTGACCCTCCACAGGTCACTTCCAGATATGCAGCCCTTAGCTTCCAGGAGATGAGACAATTGTGTACCTCCAGGAAACTAAAACAGGGTTCTAACCCTACCACTCCTTTTTTGCTAGGTCTCTTAGAGACTTATGATGCTAGAAAGGTTTCTCATACAGATAAGAACATGCCCCCCTTAGAAGGTACCCTTGGTGATCCTGACCTCCCTGAAACTGAGGAAGTAGAGGAGGAAGAGGATGAAGAGGTTATTTCTGGGGATGAGGCATACAATGGTCCTGAGCTAGTCAGCAGACTTACTAGGGCCAACTTAGACCTACATAGGGAAGGATCTGGGGGACCCACAGTACTGACCCTAAGCAGCGCTAATTTTGGAGTTAGAAGAGGTAGGTCTCATTCTAGGGACTCCAATATATCTGTGCACTCTCATGGCTCTGCTCAGAGGAGAATAACTTCCCCTCAGAGGAGAGAACATGAAGCAAGGATGAAACAGGCTAATCTGAGGATTCAGAGGGAAGAACTTGCCCTTGCCAAGGAGAAGCTTGCCTTTGCTAGAGAGCAACAGTTAAGTGGGGTAGTCCCCACTGGTGGCAGCAATATCCCTAAGGATAAAGACAGGAGTTTTGATACTAGACACCTGAGTAAAATAGTGCCCCCTTTAAACAAGGGGATGACATCCACAAATGGATGACTGCTTTGGAGAGGGCCTGCACTGTCCAGTGCATCCCCCAGAGTCAGTGGGCAGCTATTTTGTGGCTCTCCTTTGAAGGTAAAGGTAGAGATAAGCTCCTCACTACTAGAGCTGAGGATGCTAACAATTACCAAGTCTTGAAAAATACACTGATTGATGGGTTTGGCTTAACCACTGAACAGTACAGGTTGCTGTTCAGAGACACCCAGAAAATTCAGTCTCCAGATTGGGCTGACTTTGTAGATTGTGCCACTAAGGCTTTTGAAGGTTGGTTACTGGGAAGTAAAGTTACTGATTACACAGGATTGTATAATCTAATTATGAGAGAACAAATCTTAAGTAATTGTCAAAATCAGTTGTTGCATCAGCACCTTATTGACTCAGATCTGACCTCTCCCCAAGAATTGGGAAAGAAGGCAGACAGATGGGTCAGGACAAGGGTCAAGCAGCAGAACCAGAAACAGGGTGGTGGCCAGAAGAAAGCAGATCCCAAGGGTAATGAGAATAAGCAAAATGACCAGAAGTCTTCAACAGGGCCCCAACAATCTAAAGAGGGTGGGTCCCAGAATTCCCAGAATTCCCAAAAGAAGAATGGTCAGAAGAAACCATGGTGCCAATACTGCAAAAGTAATACTCACTGGTTTAGTGAGTGCACCAAGAAAGGCCCAACTCCTACCACTACTGCCCCTAAGGCATCTGCACCCCCTAGTACAGTTAGTAGTGGTAGTAATCCTCCTAAGGCTATAGTGGGGTTAACCCTGGGAACTGAGGCGGGCTCTGACTTAGTCAGAACACCTACTCAGGCTGTTCTTGTTTGTACTGGGGACATGGATATGACCCCTACAATAAGTCCCAGTACTCTGGGCAAGTACAGGCAGACGCCTTTGATTAATGGAAAAATGGCTCAGGCCTACAGGGACACTTGTGCCAGTGTCACCATGGTGACACCTAACTTTGTGGACCCTGACCAGGTAATACTGGGAGCAGACTACCTGGTGACCAATGCTAGCAATGCCACTACCTGCCATAGTATGGCACTTGTTAACTTCTCCTGGGGAGGGGTAAATGGCCTCAAAAGGGTTGTTGTTAGTTCAGACCTCCCTGTGGACTGTCTTTTGGGCAATGATTTGGAATCCTCCTTATGGTCAGATGTGGAGTATAGGACTCATGTGGAAATGTTAGGTTTGTCAGCACATGTCCTTGCTGTGACTAGGTCACAGGCCAAGAAATGCCCAGCTGAACTAGTGCTGGATCCTGGAACAATGGACCAGACACTACCCAAGAGAAAGAGCAGTAGTGGTAAGATTGACTCTTCCCCCCTGCCTCAGGTGATGGATCAGCTCTCTCAGGAGACTGACCCCAAGACCCCAGAAGGAACTGTCCTAGAAGAGCTTGAGCCTGAACAGGTTGAGTTTCTTGGGACAGGGGGCCCTTCCAGGGCAGACTTGAGGCAGGCGCAGTTAGACTGTTCCTCTCTTGAACCCCTCAGACAGCAGGCTGCTGCTGAGGCTGCAGGGAATGCCACAGGTGCCCATAAAGTGTACTGGGACGATGGACTCCTTTACTCTGAGGCAAGAGACCCCAAGCCTGGTGCTACCAGGAGGCTGGTCATCCCCTTGTCTCTGAGAGGTTTCCTTCTCACCTTGGCCCATGAAATTCCCCTTGCAGGCCACTTAGGCCAGAATAAGACTTGGGACAGGCTTGCCCCACACTTTCACTGGCCCCATATGTCTGAGGACTCTAAGAACTTTTGTCGTTCCTGTGTCACCTGCCAAGCCAGTGGCAAATCAGGTGGCACAACAAAGGCCCCCCTTATACCACTACCTGTGGTGGGGGTTCCCTTTGAAAGAGTGGGGATTGACATTCTTGGACCAATGGACCCCCCAACAGCATCTGGGCACAGATTTATACTGGTGGTAGTGGATCATGCCACCAGGTATCCAGAAGCTATTCCCCTTAGAACCACTACAGCTCCTGTTGTGGCAAGGGCCCTGGTTGGAGTTTTCTCCAAAGTGGGGTTCCCTAAGGAGGTGATCTCTGACAGAGGTGCAAACTTCATGTCAGGATACTTGACTGCTATGTGGAAGGAATGTGGTGTCAATTACAAATTCACCACACCCTATCACCCACAATGCAATGGGCTTGTTGAAGACCTGCTCACTCAGAACCCTGATGATGGGTCAGTAGATGGTGTAGTCTTTTCTGACAGCCTCTCTGAGCCTCAGCAAAAGGATTGTAGCCAAGTCCTTCAATCCTTCAGGCAAATGTTTTCTCTGACCCCCAGTCAGACAAACTGGTGCACACATGAGGTGGACACTGGAGACAGTCTGCCTATAAAGAGTAAAATCTACAGGCAACCTGACCACGTCAGGGACTGCATAAAAACTGAAGTACAAAAGATGTTGGAATTGGGAGTCATTGAACCCTCAGAGAGCCCTTGGGCTAGTCCCGTAGTTCTAGTGCCTAAACCTCACACCCAGGATGGTAAGAGAGAGATGAGGTTTTGCGTAGACTACAGGGGTCTCAATGCTGTCACTAAGACAGATGCCCATCCAATACCCAGGGCAGATGAACTGATAGATAAGTTGGCTTCTGCAACTTTCTTAAGTGCATTTGACCTAACAGCTGGTTATTGGCAAATCAGGTTAGCTGAGGATGCCAAGCCCAAGACAGCATTTTCTACCCCAGGAGGTCATTACCAATTTGTGGTGATGCCCTTTGGTTTGAAAAATGCCCCTGCCACTTTTCAAAGGTTGGTGAACCAAGTTCTCACTGGGTTGGATGACTTTTGTGCAGCATATCTAGACGATATTGCTGTCTTTAGCTCCACCTGGGAGGATCACCTGATCCACCTGAGGAAAGTTTTGGAGGCCCTGCAAAAGGCAGGCCTCACTATCAAGGCTACTAAGTGCCAGATAGGGCAGAGTCAAGTTGTATACTTGGGCCACCTTGTAGGTGGAGGCCAAGTTCAACCTCTGGAGAGCAAGATACAGGCCATAAAGGACTGGGCTCCTCCAACCACCCAGACACAGGTCAGAGCTTTCTTGGGCCTGTCTGGTTATTACAGGAAATTTGTCCGAAATTATGGGTCCATTGTGACACCACTTAATGACCTGACAAGTACGAAAATGCCAAAGAAAGTTCAGTGGACAGTCAGCTGTCAGAAGGCATTCGATGACCTAAAGCAGGCCATGTGCACTGCACCTATTCTCAAGAGTCCAGACTACTCCAAAATCTTCATTGTCCAAACAGATGCTTCTGAGTTGGGTGTGGGAGCTGTTCTATTTCAGCTGAATATTGATGGTCATGACCAGCCCATTGCTTTTATAAGCATAAGGCTGACCCCTACAGAGAAACGTTGGTCAGCTATTGAGAGGGAGGCCTTTGCTGTGGTTTGGGCCCTGAAGAAGTTGAGGCCATACTTGTTTGGTACTCACTTCAAGATTCAGACCGACCATAAGCCCCTCTTATCGCTAAATCAAATGAAGGGTGAAAACCCCAAACTTCTTAGGTGGTCCATTTCCCTACAGGGGATGGACTTTACAGTGGAGCACCGCCCAGGGACTGACCATGGTAATGCAGATGGTCTCTCTAGGTACTTCCACTTAGAGCAAGAAGACTCACCTGGTCAAGGTTAGTTTAATGTCCCTAAGTTTGGGGGGGGTTATGTAGGAGAGTGGGGTCTGCAATCCCATGACCACCCCAGATTTTTGCTTTTTTGCTTCACTGGTTTACGACTTTCCCTGGCTGTGGGCCTGCTAATCAGACCCACAGCCTAGCTGTTCTCTCTCTAAATTACAACCATGTACCTTAGGTGCATTTTACCAATTGGTACTGGGCCACCTTATCAGTCCCTGTACAGCATACCTTAGGTATCCAGGGCATAGGTGTACCCAGGGCCTACCAGGGGCTGAAGCATGTATTATGCCACCCCTGGCTGGCCACCCAAACAGACACAACTGGCTGCACGACAGCTGGGGCAAGGTGGTGTAAACACCCTTTGCTTTAGATATAGTATTCCTATATCTAACCCTAAAAATGGACACATATATTCCTACCAGTCACTCCTATGGCAGGCCTTATCAATCCTGAAGGCAGAGTGCTTGGAATTATGTGAGATGGTGCTCTGGCATGAGCTGAGCCCATTTACAGCTTGCGGAACCAAGTCCTGATAGCTGTTCCATGATAACGCTATACCATATACTCTTAAGTGCATTATAATCCTCGCGGTTAAATGCTAACTTTGGTATAGCATTATCAAAACATGTCGAGTAAGGTGTCCTACGAATTGGAATACTAACCCCTCGCCAATTCTGGCGACGGGGTTAGCATTCCACCCTTCTAGAGGGACACGACATGTATGTAACTGTGAACCCCGGTTAAAGTCAGTCACAGCCTCAGCTCCACAAAATGGATGCTGCCACCGAGACACAAGTCTGCCCTCCTGCTGCTGGGAGTCCTTCCAGCAACGGAGGCCTGGACAAAGGTTTCCTGTCAGGGGCGGTGCTAGCACCATCCCAGACAGGATTTTGTGTATCCCAGGTAGGCAGGGCTGAAAGGAAGGTGACTGCAAGTGGCACCCCGGTGCTCACTGTGCATATGCCGGCTCAAACCAGTTCCTGGGGCACCCCAGCCCCTGAGCTGGGGAGAGACCGGACAAAGGAGAGGGGTGTAACCACCCCCCTCCTGGTCCCACCCATAGGGCAGGACCTAGTCGCGTGCCAGCCCCTTTTCTTTGGATAAAGGTAGGAGCAGGCCCCCTTCCCAAATTAGATCATTCTGAATCTTGAACTACTTTCCACGAAAGGAACTCTTGACTTTTTCTGAAGACTCTCCCTTGTGGCTAAGGAGTAGCCACCCTGCACCAGCAGGCACCATCTAAGCGCTTGCGGTTTGCTGCACGTCCATCCTCCGGATCAAGACTGCCCAGCTCGACGAGACCCAGATTCCCTGCCATCTCTGACCTCTACCTGCATCATCAGCCCAGCTGAGATTCGTGGGTGTGACGAGACCCGAGGGACCGGCTATCTTCAGGACCAGTACGACGCTTAACCAGCACGACCACCGAGGGACCCTCGAGTGAGTGCACTGGGGTTTGAGAAGCCCTAACCCTAAGCAGCTCCAGCACCGAAGTCCAGCCCCCCAGCATCCACGAGGTCTGCGTGGGGCCCTTCTGCTTCTTTGCTGCTTGCCACGTTGTCCGGTCACTTGCCCGTTGGCTAGTGACCCTCTTGACGACGTACCACGACGTTTTCACCGCTGGTCTAGGTCCCCTAGACTGGCCCTTGCTTCTTGCCCAACAAGAAGTGCCCTGGACCCTCCTGGTCCACTCCAGACGCCATCTTGACTCCACCGCGTGGGCTTGCCTTTGCCAAGGTGTGTTGCTCAAATCCTGAGTCCAGCATCGCCGACAGCCGACAGCCTTGTGGGACAGCTCGCACCTCCAGCCTGGACGCCGACAACGCCTCCTGGCCCGTGTGACTGCAGAGTCCAGCGTCGCCCACTCACCTGGTCGAGGTGACTTCATCCGGTGCCATCCTGGTGCCCACAAAATCACTGGCTAGTGATTAAGAACTAAGTCCCCTCTGCTTTCAGGTCGTCTCCTTCACTGATCCAGCCTTGGATCACACCGAACTTCTTCACTGGTCGCCTGCCAGCAACTTCTTCTTTCAGGCTCCATAGACTTCAACGAGGATTCCCGACGTCTTTTGAACCCTATGCAGCCGCGGCCCCTGGGCTAGGTAACTTGAGTATTTCGGTGCTCCAGCACAGGTTCACTATCCAAGTGTCCAGATCCTTTTTCATTTTTAGTCTACCTAGTCGGATTCGTCCGGAAACAGTAACTTTAGAAACGCTAGCATCCATAGACTTCTTCCCGCATCCCGCGTGAGAGTGCACACTCTGCACCCGATCTCCCTAGGCCTCCTGCTCCTAACCTTAGGGTTCAGTAGTGTAGTCCTAGCGATCCTGAAGCCTCTGGATCTTGTTACTTACCTGCTAGTATTTCGCATTCCACTTTTTGTGTATATGGTTTTTCGTGCCCCTCGGGCATTTGTGTAAATTGTGCAACTTGAAGTATTTTCATAAGAGTTTTGTATTGTGCTTAGCTCCCTGACTCATAAAGAGTTCAGGGTAGACTTGTTATTAATAAATATCCTATATTTTTATAACAACTTGTGTGGTGTCCTTTCACTTGGTGTTCAAGGGGTATATGTGATGGTAAAACAGCTGGCTTAACACGCCCTCTAGAGTTTAGCCTAAAGACTGCTCTTGTTCACGCTACTAGGATAGCTGGTCTAATAAGGTTGACTTACAACCAATCATCAATAAGGGTTGTTTGGTATGATACAAAGTGATCACTAGAATAGTGAGCACTATATATCAGGCCAACTTCTCACAACTTGGACATCTGTGGCACTTTATTGACCTCATATAGTATGCTCATTCCAAATCACAACACTCACATGCAGCATATATAACTCACAAAACCTACCGTGCATTAAATACACAGGGTTGGATTCCAAAGGGTCCGCCTTGGAAGGGGGCGAGGGGGCTAGTGTGATAGGTGAGAATGCATCAAAACATGGAGACGTGGGTGTGCCTTCACACTCTTGTCATGATGTGCTGTCTCCAACACATGCACAAACTGAGGGGCATATTAGCAAGAACCCTGCGTAAAATTATCGCCGTTTTATCGGCAGGAAACTGCAGATAAAACGGCGATAATGGGCTTGCTAGTATGCGTTATAGAATTCCAATAGAAGCCCAGGTTAGATGTCCTGTACATCTAACCTGGGCTTCTATTGGAATTCAATAATGCATATTAGCAAGCCCATTATCGCCGTTTTATCGGCAGTTTCCTGCCGATAAAACGGCAATAATTTTACGCAGGGTTCTTGCTAATATGCCCCTCAGAGTTTGCTGGTGCCCTACAGATAATGCACTTTTTGTGATTGGGCACTCGACTAAAGCAGCAAAATCTCCTTTTTTCATCTGTGCACATCCTCACCTTGTATAGGTGATGAAGGCCTGTGAAGGAGACAGGTAATAGTGCTGTGAGGCACTTGTATAGAAAAATGTATGTCCTTAGCCTTTTTTCCTTTTTGAAGTGGAAGTGCTGTTCCTATCACAAAGGCTACAAAAGCCTAAAATAAATGCACAGACATTCTCACGCTTGTTTCTTTAGCCTCATGGTAATAAAAGGGCATATTCCCAACAAATAGCGATATTTATCGCTAAGTAGGGTTAGCGGCAATATTTTTATCGCCGCGCATCACCGGTTTTTATCGCTGAGATAGCTTGCTATTAGCAAGGTTTAGCTCAAAAGCGATAAAGATCAGGCGAAATGCGTGAATATCGCTGAGAATACAGCGATATTCACGCATTAGCGACAAAATGGTCTTAGCCATGTTATCCACCTCCCATTGGATAACATGGCTAAGAACTGTTCTGAGCAGGCGTTGTTTTTTGGTGATAGCGGGAATATTTCCATGGCTACGGCTGCCGTGCTAATAGGCGATAGCAGCGTTAGCAGGGGCTGCTGGTGACATTTGAAAGTGGTGGGGGGTAAAATGATAATCATACTGCACCGTAGCGAGAGAGCGCAGCGAGCGAGCCCGAACCCCCTAAGGAGGGCTCGGGTGGGATTTCCTCCCCTAGAAAATTTTGAAAAAAGCGTGGACAAATGGTGCATTTTCAAGCAAATTTGAGAAAGTAGGAAGGTTAATAAAGCAATTGTGAAAGTGCAGTTATTACATTAATAGATGTCATAACATAGGTAGCTGCTTATTCAGTATAACCACAGAGCTTCATACATTCTGTCCTATTACGTTGCTGAATTCAGACTATAAGACTTTCATGAAAATCTCAGCTCTAAGAGTAGCAGAAGTTGCACAGCAGTTGGGAAACAGCCTTTGCAAAGCATTGGGAACCACGCATTACCTTTACCACGTTTCCATTACAATGCATGTGACTTTATCACGCATGTCTTTCCACACAGTTTATAGTGTTTAGGTGCTACAGGGTGTACTTAATAATATGCCATTTGGTCAGTAAAATCTGTTTAGTCCCTAAGTAGAACAAACACTAGAAAACTTTTAAAAACAGAGATAACAATGCATTTCTGAGTACCTTACTCACAGTATTTTTTTATTTAACAAACAAGTAGCAGCATTCACTTTTTGTAAAGTAAATCAGCACGTCTCTCTTTCAGTGTAGTGACCTAACTCCCATGTAAAAAAATATAGCATCAGTTTCCTTACCTTTAACACTGGTGTTTGCTGGGTAGTAGCCGGGGTGAAAGAGCAGCAAAGGAGGTTGGGGTCCTCTTGTTGTTTGCCGAAAAATTGCCCCAAAATGTGGTAATGTTTCAGGTTGTCAGGCTTTACCAGGTGCTGAAAATGAAAAGATAACAATTTATTTTTGAAGCACTAGGGTAATCCAACAAAGACTGTGGGAAAAAAACATAACGCTCCAATTCTTTCCTTGCAGTTTTCATGCAGCTCTTAGATGACAGTTAATAGCTCGCTGTTGTATGTTAGGATTTTAACTTTCAAACTGCAAGTAACAAAAGGATCTCTCTGACAAAAGCAGTGACTCACTGACCTATTTACATCATATGCATTTTGTGATCTGCATCAGGTACATATTATTTGCAGCAGGCACATTAAGCTTCTGCAGCTGCCGCCTGCTGCTATTTCACTACTGGGACCACAAACATAGGCTAGCTCTGCCAGACTTCCAACGCACCTCCATATATAGGCCAACAACTGATTTTTATATCACATGCACAAACTCAGAGTTTGCTCGTGCCCTACAGATAATGCACTTTTTGTGATTGGGCGCTCATCTGTGCACACCCTCACCGTGTATAGGTGCCAAATGGAGATTTTTACCCATCCCATGATATAAAGTAAAGTAAAGTCCACATTTGTAAAGCGCCCAATCACCCGTAAGGGTCTCTAGGCGCTGGGGGCCGTCGGGAAGATTAAGCGAGCTATTGCCCAGAGTCACATGGTGCTGGGCTAACCTGCCGCCGGAGCCGGGGATCGAACCGTGGTCCCCAGATTCCAGCGTCAGTCGCCCTGGCCGCGGCGCCACACCTCTCCCATATATGGCTGAGGAGCTTGCTGACAGGAACTCAAGAAGTGGTTGAACGTTTTGGTGCAGGTACAGCCTGTCAGTAGCCAAGGGAAAGACAGGATACAACTCAGAGTAAGCTAATGTAAATGTAGCTATAGGCTCCATGATAATGATGATGGCCTGAGAAAAAGACAGGCAATATTTCTGTGAGGCACTTATAAAGGAACATTCAATGGAGGGAAATTGATGTCCTTAGCTTTTCTTCCTTTTTGAAGTGGAATTGCTGTTCTTATCACAAAGGCTATAAACAACTAAAAAAATGCTCAGAACTGCTCACACTTGTTCCTTAAGCGTTTTGGTAATGGAATTCCTATATTAGGTTTTAAGGAAGGGGTGCAGTACCACAAGTTGTTACTAGGTGTCCCTGTAACAGCCTGTTGTTCTGCACCCTTTCCTTAAGACATAATATAAGAATGCCATTACTATGAGGCTTAAGAAAGAGCTTAAGCATTTTAAGCTTTTGAAGCGTTGGTGATGAAAAAGAAAATTCCACTAATGAAGGAAAAAACACCTGCGCTGGTTCCTTAAACCACATAGTAATGAAGGGCCATATCATCAAGAAAGGGCGATACATTATCGCCGCTTTTATCGGCAGGAAACTGCCGCTATAGCGGCGATAATGGGCTTGATAATATGCCCTTGTGAATTCCCGTAGAAGCCCAGGTTAACACCAGAACCTGGGCTTCTATGAGAATTCACAAGGGCATGTTATCAAGCCCATTATAGCCACTTTAGCGGCAGTTTCCTGCCGATAAAAGCGGCAATAATGTATCGCCCTTGCTTTATAATATGGCCCGAAATTCCTATGTTATGTCTTACTGAAAGGGTGTATTACCACAGGCTGTTACTCGGGACACCTAGTAAAAGCCTGTGGTACTGCACCCTTTCTTTAAGACATATTTATATTCTACTAGCAGCCCGTCCCGACGTTGTCCGGGTATGAATTGCTGCCGGCCAGTAGTATATTGTTTCGTAGGATTTCGTTTTGATAGCATTTCTTATCTGTGACAGGCCTGTGAAACGCTCCGATTCACAGTGCACTGCTGATGCACTTAAGAGTGCGCGTTCAGTAGTGTGTGAACTCGAGTTTCCCTACTTTATTTTCTTTGCAATATTATATAGCGCCAACTCGACAACATGGCATGAGCACAATTTACATTACAGAAGAACACATTCATTTGTGGTAGGCACGGGGAGACAAAGCGATTTGCCTGGAATCACAGGATGTTGAGCTGATGCCGAGATTCGAACGTAGCTCCCCATCTCTAAAGTTCGCAATTCTAGAACTTGTGGTGGGAGGTGTGTCTAAAGTGTATGTCAGTGCAGGGCATCAGTGAGAGAGACCTGTGCATTTTTCCAATCGGTGGTGAAAAAATATGAGTATGTTGCTGGAGATGTGGGCCGCCGTGCCACCAATGTACTTACGGGGGAGGGTTAACACCCATTATTCCGCAACTTTCTTTCCGCATACCATCACTCCGCGTACTTTCATAACGAAAGTACCATAACTCCGCAATGCCATTATAGCGCATGGCATTACATTTTATATGCTTTTACCACGCATACATTTACAACGAAATTTGTTGTAAATGCATGAATGATAAAAGCATGTTTTTTTAAAAATGTTTGGATAAGGCAAGTATGGGTATAGGGGTATATGTTTTGGGGTAGTGAGGTATATGTTTTGGGGTGTTTGGGTATTTTAAGGGTTCAGATATAGTTTTGGGTTATGGGGTACAGAGGTATTTTTAGGGTTCAGGGCTAGGTTTGGGTTTTGGGGTATAGGGGTATTTTTAGGGTTCAGGGGTAGGTTTGGGTTTTGGGGTACAGGGGTATTTTAAGGGTTCAGGGCTAGGTTTGGGTTTTGGGGTACAGGGGTATTTTTAGGGTTCAGGGCTAACTTTGTTTTTGGGATACAGGGGTATTTTAGGGTTCTGGGCTACATTTGGGTTTTGGGGTACAGGGGTATTTTAGGGTTCAGGGGTAGGTTTGGGTTTTGAGGTAAGGGGTATTTATAGGGTTCAGGGGTAGGTTTGGGTTTTGGGGTACAGGGGTATTTTAAGGGTTATGGGCTAGGTTTGGGTTTTGGGGTACAGGGGTATTTTAGGGTTATGGGGTAGGTTTGGGTTTTGGGGTACAGGGGTATTTTAGGTTTCAGGGGTAGGTTTGGGTTTTGAGGTACAGGGGTATTTATAGGGTTCAGGGCTAGGTTTGGGTTTTGGGGTACAGGGGTATTTTTAGGGTTTAGGGACAGGTTTGGGTTTTGGGGTACAGGGTATATTTATAGGGTTAAGATGGGTTAGTGTTTAAGGGTGTTGGGGTATTTTATAGCGTAAGGGTGGGTTATGAATATGGGGTGCGGGGGTATTTAAAGTAGGGGTGGGCGGAATTGGCGCGAACTTAGTACAATAAATCCGCAATATTTCGTTCCGTCAGATTTCCAATTATTAAAACAGAAACCTCATATATCCAAGGTAAAATAACAAGTATTTCTACATGCTAAAATGCATATAGTCATTTCACAAAAGTGAAATTAGCTTCCAGCAAGCAGTGAGAGAGGTGATGATTTTGAGATCAAGCCCCTGCAAAGCATTATGGGACGAGATTAGCAGTGGGAAGTGAATATCACCTCGTTGTCCCCAGTTGTCCCGGATGAGGCAAATGCAATAGCATTTAAAATATTATACATCAAGCTGTAGTTCACCTCGTGGTCCCTAGATGTCCCTGATGAGGCAAATGCAATAGCATTTAAAATATTACACATCAAGCTGCAGTTCACCTCGTCGTCCCTAGATGTCCCTGATGAGGCAAATGCAATAGCATTTAAAATATTGTACATCAAGCTGCAGTTCACCTCGCCGTCCCTAGATGTCCCTGATGAGGCAAATGCAATAGCATTTAAAATATTATTCATCAAGCTGCAGTTCACCTCGTCGTCCCAAGATGTCCCTGATGAGTAAAATTCAAAAACATTGAAACCCTTTCATGAATGCTAAACATGATGCTAATCTTATCCCATAATGCTTTGCAGGGCCTTTTAGTTGTATTTTTGCCCATAACTGTGCTTGGGGTGGTTCTAAGAGAATGGGACCTCCACTGAATTACTATTTAAAGGGAGCAGGAATGTATAGAACCTGGGAAGAAAAAACAACACTCGTGATGGAATGCCCCCAGCGATTGTCACGCCCCCAGCACACCCCCACAGCACAATGCAGACACGCCCACAAGGGACTACTTTGCTGGCACGGTTCTTTTACCTTTTAAATGTATATGGTGAGCGTCTGCATAGCCTATGTCCTTCTGCTGCAACTGCCCTTTCCAACGCTGTATTGGGTGTTGGGATTGGTGCTGTGGTTCCTGAGATTACCCGCCTCAAAGGTTTGGGCTCTCTCTTTATTATATTAGTATAGATTACCATGAGGCTTAAGGAACTAGCACAAGCATTTTTTCCTTAATAAGTGGAATCCCTGGGGCATATTATCAACCAATAGCGATAATTATCGCTATGCATGGTTAGCGGCTATAATTATATCGCCGCGCTCGGATGATTTTTACCGCTGAGATACCTTGATGTTATCAAGGTTTATCTCAAAAGCGGTAAAAATCGGCCGAAATGCATGAATATCGCTGAAAAATCAGCGATATTCATGCATTACCGAGCAAATGCTCTCAGCCATGTTATCCACCTACCATTGGATAACATGGCTAAGAACTGCTCTGGGCAAGGATCAACCGGGTAACAGACAACTGACGGCTAAACAAAGAAGGAAAATGAAGAGAAAAGGGAGAAATAAGACAGGCTCCATTAAAACTTATTTTCTAGAAGTAAACAAATCGTTGACAGAACTAGAGAAGGATCAAGGAAGCATGAAGGTCGTTAAAAGTCCCAGGGCTGGGGAGAATACCCTGCCCGCTCCCGCTCTCATAGGTCCAGAGGCAACCTCCCCAAAGAGCAAGTATATAGAAGCATAGACCATAAAGGGGTCAAATGAAGAAGGTCGAAAATGTGATGACTCGGGGCGACGAATAAAAGTGCAAAATCCCCCTTACTTCATCAGATGGTGGGTCCACCATCAGCTCACAATTTGGTCGCCCAACCAATTGAAGGAACTAACCCCTGGAATCCTGCTACCTGTATCTTTTCAACAGTCAGTAAAATAGAACCCAATGTAAAGTTTGACACGGAATCACTGATCCGGAGAGCACAAGTCTCCGGACCAGCCAAAACATAGCCCTCATGACAAAACCTGGACCATCGCCGGAGAACCACAAATATGATCCCTGCGACTCAACAGCTAATTTGGGCCCATCAAATGAGAGAGAGCAGGGTTTACAAGCCCAGGGAGAGCAGGGTTCACAAGCCTATGATAGACATCAAAGTTTGGAAGGTGGAATAAACCATGAACAACGACAGGAGGCTACCACCGATGACGAGTATAACACAATACTCTTCATTCCTGACTATAGATCTAAAGGCCGTGAGGACATTCTAAACCGAAGCAATATCCTTCAAATGTTGAACTCGATTGCATCCTTAACCACGCTCCCTACCCAAAACTTGGAAACTGTTGAATTTACCACTATCAAACATCTATCTGAGCAGGAAATAACAAAAACAATCTGCATCACAGAACTGGGGAAGAAAATCCTAAAGGAAGAAAACCAACTAAAAGTATGGGGGATTCGAATTAAACCATACCTCACCCCGGGATATCCGGTTCCACTACTCCGCAATCTCCAAGAAAAGGTTATTTCAACCACGAGTAAACGCCAGCCAGACATACTCAAAAAATCTATATTGAGAGGAGCACGCGGAAGCTCAGTTGAACGAAAGACCGGAGCAGCCCCTCCGGAAAAAAACAGGATCCCGTATCAAGAATGGGACTGGATTGCAAAAACAATCAACTTCAGACCGTCTGGCCAATGACAATTTGACGAGAGAAACAGTAGTATCCCAACACAAAGCCGTTACTAAAACTGTGTTCCTGGAACATAAACGGATTACGATCAAAAATGCCAAACAAAGATCTACTGTCATACTTTCAGCAGTATGATTTAATTTTGTTACAGGAAACCTGGTTAGCCGAACCATTTCACCTTCAAGGCTACAAAACATTTCACCTCCCAGCAAGCAGAATTTCAAAATTTGGCCACGAGAAAGGTGGCTTAATGATATTCACCTCGATACAAACAATAAATAACGCAAAAGACCTGAATAAAAACACTTCGGGATTGAAAACGGGATCATTGCAGTCCAGCTGGAAATAAAAATATCGGGAACCATTAGGCAGGAACTAACCCTGGTTAACATCTACCTGCACCCAAAAGGCAAAAAAAGTGGGGCTAAACACCTGGTGACAGAATTGACTAAATTAATAACAGAAGCGGAAAACTCGAACCTTATTGTCTCAGGAGACTTTAATATGTTCCTTTCGAAGTCATCCGGTAAGAATCCGCCAGTGGAAGAACATCTGCTGACCAGGGGGATTCCCACACTGGGAGTGTGTCCATGGGGCAGTTTGAAAAATCTATCAAAAAAAATAATGGAAGACTTATCAAACCTGGGTCTGATTTCGATAAACGGCCGATCGCCGGGGGACAGACCACAAGCGGCAACTTTTCACAACACTTCCGCCAGCTCGGCGATCGACTACACTTTCCTATCTTTTTCAATGTTCACATTAGTTCAAGCCTTTAAAATAGGCACACTCGACTGCAGTGACCATCTCCCGCAAGAACTGACACTAAGGGCTCAAGGGACAGCTCTAACATTTCCCTCCAATGGCCCTAAGTTACTGACCACAACAAAATGTAAAAGAATCAAGTGCAATATCAATGACCCGGAGCGACTAGCAAAAGAAGCGAAGCAATGCTGGGAAAGTGTTGCAGACTTGAATGTTGGTCACATTACTGCCTGGGAGTCCTTCTTGAAAACCTTCGGCTGCTTGAATGTTAAGGCCAATTTCTCTCGAGAAAACGACATACGGACAGGCCAAAAAACAACCACCCGTACCAGTAGCGACTCAAAAACCCAATCTCAGACTCTACTATTCTCTAATTTAAGGGCAATAAAAACAGCCATAAATAGAACACTCCGCGAGCTGCGGAAAGCTAGGAGTGATACCAACCTATTGACCAACCTAAGATCATTAAAGTGTCAAAAGAACAAAATCCTGTGGCGAATCAAGCAGGAGTCCACTGAACAAACTTGGGCCAAACTGCTGTATGATTAAAAAAACAACAGCGCAAGATTCTGGAAAACTATCAACAAAATAGAGAATCCGAACGCCCACGGTGTCCACTCCTACATCACTGCGGACACGTGGGCAGATTTTCTGTTCAAACACTTCAATGACGAAGGCCAATGCAAAAACCAACAAAGCCCTAAATTTTGCCAAGCAAACCTGATGGCTCCAAGGATCACTGACATAATATAGAATGACAAAATATAGACTTACCAAAATATAGTCACCAAAATATAGAATGACAAAATATCGAATTCCTATCTACAAACAGGTAAGTACAAAAATATCGAATCCAAAATATAGTCTGTAAAAAATATAGTCAGTCAAAATATCGATTTTTTTTTAAATGTCTTAAAAGTAATTTAAAATTAATGAAATAATAAATATAATTAACTAAAACATACTTAAAAATACTCAAATAACCTTAAAATTAAGATATAATTAATTTAAGTTATTAATATAAAATGTACAATATTTTACCGTAGGATAGCAGGAGGGTAACATTTAATATTACCACTCCAGTGAGTGCAACAGTAGAGAAAGTGTTGGATAGCGTAGGGGTAAAAAATACTATTCCCACTCCAGTGAGTGCAACAGTAGGGAAAGCGTTGGATAGCGTAGGGGTAAAAAATACTTTTCCCACTCCAGAGAGTGCAACAGTAGGGAAAGCTTTGGATAGCGTAGGGGTAAAAATTACTATTCCCACTCCAGAGAGTGCAACAGTAGGGAAAGCGTTGGATAGCGTAGGGGTAAAAAATACTATTCCCACTCCAGTGAGTACAACAGTAGGGAAAGAGTTGGTTAGCGTAAGGGTAAAAATTACTATTCCCACTCCAGAGAGTGCAACAGTAGGGAAAGCGTTGGATAGCGGGAGGGTAAAAAATACTATTCCCACTCCAGTGTGTGCAACAGTAGGGAAAGCGCTGGATAGCGTAGGAGTAAAAAATACTATTCCCACTCCAGAGAGTGCAACAGTAGGGAAAGCGTTGGATAGCGTAGGGGTAAAAAATACTATTCCCACTCTAGAGAGTGCAACAGTAGGAAAAGTGTTGGATAGCGTAGGGGTAAAAAATACTATTCCCTCTCCAGTGAGTGCAACAGTAGGGAAAGCGTTGGATAGCGTAGGGGTAAAAAATACTATTCCCACTCCAGAGAGTGCAACAGTAGGGAAAGCGTTGGATAGCGGGAGTGTGAAAATTACTATTCCCACTCCAGATAGTGCAACAGTAGGGAAAGCGTTGGATAGCGTAGGGGTAAAAAATACTATTCCCACTCCAGTGAGTACAACAGTAGGGAAAGCGTTGGTTAGCGTAAGGGTAAAAAATACTATTCCCACTCCAGAGAGTGCAACAGTAGGGAAAGCGTTGGATAGCGGGAGGGTAAAAATTACAATTCCAACTCCAGAGCGTGCAACAGTAGGGAAAGCGTTGGATAGCGTAGGGGTAAAAATTACTATTCCCACTCCAGAGAGTGCAACAGTAGGGAAAGCGTTGGATATTGGAAGGGTAAAAATTACTATTTCCACTCCAGAGAGTACAACAGTAGGGAAAGCATTGGATAGCGTAGGGGTAAAAATTACTATTCCCACTCCAGAGAGTGCAACAGTGGGGAAAGCGTTGGATAGCGTAGGGGTAAAAAATACTATTCCCACTCCAGAGAGTGCAACAGTAGGGAAAGCGTTGGATAGCGGGAGTGTGAAAATTACTATTCCCACTCCAGATAGTGCAACAGTAGGGAAAGCTTTGGATAGCGTAGGGGTAAAAATTACTATTCCCACTCCAGAGAGTGCAACAGTAGGGAAAGCGTTGGATAGCGTAAAATACTAGTCCCAATCCAGAGAGTGCAACAGTAGGGAAAGTAATGATTTAATATATTATTAAAAATAAATTAAATATCAATACCAATAAAACATTAATTACAATTAATAACCAATTTAATATTATGTAATAATTAATTAGAAATACACCTACATATTAGTTATTAAAAAGTAATAACCTATTCATAATTATTTAACAACTAATTAATTTTCAATAACAAAAACTAATTAATAATAAAAATTAATACCAATTAAAAATTAACAGTAAATTAATTATCAATACACAAAAAGTATTTTAATATGTAATTAATTACAATTACATTACTTCCCACCCTATTCCCCTATAAACCCACATCCCACTACAGAAAATACATTAATACAATTATCATATTTATCAAATATTTAATTAATACAAAATAATTACCAATTAATAAAAAATAATTGCCAATTAATAGAAATTAATTACCAATTAAAAATTAATTATCAATAAATTTAAAATCAATACCAATAAATGAAAAAAATTATTTACTTAATTACAATTAAATTACTTCCCACCCTATTCCCCTATAAACCCACAACCCGCTACAGAACTAGAAAGCAAAATTTAATTAAAAATGAATAATAATTGCTAAAAATTAATATTTAATTTAATATAATTAAATTACTTCCCACCCTATTCCCCTATAAACCCACAACCCGCTACAGAATTAAATTACGCAAAAATTAAATAACATCAAATTCATTACTTAAAATACATTAAACATACATTACAAAAATTATTATACACTTTTCACACATATACTAACATACAAAACACTTTAAAAAAATTGATATTATTAAAAAATCGATATATTTAATGCCTATATTGTATACTTCGATATTTTGACTTCTATATTTTGAAAATCAATATTACTTACCTTAAATTCGATCTTTTTAACCACTATATTGTGTCCATTCGATATTTTGTCCATTCTATATTTTTACTTCGATATTATGTCCATTCTATATTTTGGAATCGATATTATGACTGTTTACCGGCTCCAAAGCCTCTAGTCGAAGAGTCCAACTTCCCAGGCTCAACCGCCCAGTTTAAGGGTCGAATCGCGAAAGGTCGGAAGGAGGGAGCTCCAGGTCCAAATGGAATTCCTCCCATCCTCTATAAGCAAGATCCAACTTACTGGGCCGAACAATTGCTCCCCCTTTTTGTGGAAACCTGGAGGACCGAACAACTCCCATCCTCCTGGAGGGGTTCAATAATTGCCCCAATCTACAAAAAGGGCAACAAGAACGAGGCAAAGAATTATAGGCTCATAGCCCTTATAGATATAGACGCTAAATACTTCTCGGGGCTTCTCTTGGAAGAACTAACAGCATGGGCGTCGCGCAAAAAATTGATCCCCATCAATCAGACCGGCTTTCAAAAAAATCTGGGGACCACGACAAACATCTTGGCCCTTTCCTTGCTGACAGATGCCACTATCAAACAGAAAAAGCCATTATATGTGTGTTACATCGATTTTCAGCTGCATTTGACAGCGTTGACAGAGGAAAACTATGGGCAAAACTCTCAAGGTGGGGAGTGGACCCCAAATTGCTGAAACTACTGATGTTACTACATACAGATACCTGGATCCAAGTAAAACTGGGGGCCGGCAACCGTCTGTCCAAAGAAATACCAACTACTAAAGGGTTGAAACAGGGGTGCGTTCTTGCACCGACCCTGTTCAACCTTTTTATGTCCGACCTCTCTAAAGATCTGGATAACTGCAACCACCATGTCCCAAAGCTTGGGGGTTTTACGCTGTCCAACCTGCTATACGCAGACGACTTGATACTAATCAGTCAAACACCAGTAGGCCTGCAACACCACAAGCAAATTTGCCGGAAAGAACGGGTTATGCGTAAACACAGAAAAATCTAAGGTGATGGCACTAAATCAAAAATCAAAAAAGCAAGTATTGCAATGGTCTCTTCAGAACAACAAAATGGAAATAGTTCAAGAATACAAGTATTTGGGCATAATTTTTTATTCAAACGGCTCCTTTAAGCGACAAGAAACAGCAATAAGGAACAGAGGGATTTCACTGGCCATTGCAATAAAAAGCATCAAAAACAAAATAACGGGCCCAAACGTAACCCCCTTGCTAGACTTATTCCGTGCGAAATTGCTGCCGTCAATAACATATGGTAGTGAATGTATGAGAGGGAAGGATGAGCTCATCTTAGACAACGTGGTCAGCAAAACATTGCGAATACTATTCACGCTCCCTCCATACACCTCCCCAGCACAGCTAAGGCTCGAGTTTGGCCTACAGACGCAGCAAATTGCACGTAAAGGTGCATACGTAAAATCCTGGTACAAAGTAAAGAACGCTGAAACAGACTCCCTGAATGCTCATCTCTGGAAAGAGATGCAAACAAACAAGGACTCCCCCGCAATGGTGTACCTCCAAGCAGCCATTAACTCCCTTGTGCTAAAAGATCTTTGGGCCTCGAGTTGTACACAGAATTGCTTCAAGCGCCTTGTCAACAAATCTGTGAAAACAATCTCGTTGGAAGAGGACAAAGCAGCACTAACCAAGAGGTCCCATGGGTGTTTTGTGATTCAAGGCTACACCAGCGCCTCACCACAGCCATATCTCAGCACCGGCTTTTCAAGGAAGGCGAAGGAAGACTTTTTACGGTTGAGGATGGGGGTAATACCATCCAAAGTACATCTCCCCCCTTGGATGCGACTGGACTGTAATCCTAAGTGTAGGCTCTGTGACAACGCAAAGGAGGACGTCCTGCACCTGCTGTGTAGCTGTAAAGCTCTAGATAGTGCCCGAAAAAACCTACTAACACAGCTCTGGAATCAAAGACGTGTGCGCACTTGCAGACAAGCTCTGCTGATGAGCTTCAAGGGAGAAGACATTCAACTAGCCTGCAGGCTAGTGCGCTTTATGAAAATAGTCAACACGGCCCTAAACCCAGAGGCCAGTAACTAAACTTGAATTATTGTGATTTGTTTTTGCATTCTAAGACCATTTTCTTCTGATAACTAAAGTCACTACTGATCGCGAAGGACCTTTTCTATTAACGGACAGTACTGTACTAGCTGCACGGCTTCTTTTTTTTATTTTTCTAAAAGTGTTTTTAATTGCTTTGCAAAATCGTTACATTCATATTCCTGCTTCCTTCTTGTTTTTTATTGAGTAATTGCAAAGATTTTAATTAATCATGCAATAAAGATTATTATTATTATTATGCTCTGGGCAGGCGATAGCTTTTGGAGAAAATCGCGCTTAGCGTGATTATTTCCAAAAGTAGGTAATAGGAGATAGAGATGTTAGCAACTGTTTCCAGTCGCTAACATCTTGGCACGCCCACTTTGCATGTCATTAGCGATAAATATCGCTGACATGCAAAGTGGGCCCCAAGATGATCGCTATCTCCTACTAGCTGTCGCTAACTGGTGTTAGCGACAGCTAGGTAATAGGGCGTTAAACTTATCGCCGCTTTAGCAGGAAAAATTTCCGCTAAAGCGGCGATAAGGCCCTTGATAATATGCCCCCCTGTTCTTATCACAAAGGCTACAAAAGCCTAAATTGCACAGACCTGCTAGCGCTTGTCCCTTGAGCCACATAGTAATGGAATTCCTATATTAGGTTTTAGGGAAAGGGTGCAGTACTAGGGACACCTATTAACAGTGTGTGGCACTGCACCGTTTCCTTCATGTGGAATTTCTTTCTTTTTATTATGTATGCTGCTACTGGAATAATTTTAAACAAGAAAAAAACATTAACATTTGCAACACCAATAGCTCACATTTTCACTAATGAGAGATCTATTGCACTGAAAATGCTTCTTTTCTGTTTTTCACTTGGAGTATAGTCTGCCAGTGGCTCTGCAAAATCTGTGGCACTTTATTGACCTCATACAGTATGCGCATTCCAAATCACAACGTACGCATGCAGTATATATAACTCACAAAACCAACCGTGCATTAAATACACAGGGTTGTATTCCAAAGGGTCCACTTTGGAAGGGGGTGAGGGGGCTAGTGTGCTAGATGAGAATGCATCAAAACATAGAGAAGTGGGTGTCCCATCACTCTTATATCATGATGTTCTGTCTCCACCATATGCACAAACTCAGGGGCTTATTTATGAGCATTTGCGTCACTTTTGCCCCGCCGGTGCGTCACTTTTTGTGATGCACCGGCAGGGTAAAAAATGTGCCATGTTGCGCCATATTTACAAAGTGACGCATCTAGGTAGATGCGTCACTTTGTAAACCCGGCGCCACATTATACCTGCACCAGGTATAATGTATGCAGGGTGGGCGTTTTGACGCAAGTAAGCCTTGCAGAAGTGACACAGTGAACTACGTCACTTCTAGGACGCAAATGTGTCAATATCTTACGCCTGCCTACTGACCGAGGCACATTGAATTGGGACTTGCCCATGTGTATTGACCCATTGCTGGAGTTGCGTCACTTTTGTGACACATTCCAGCAAGGCGTCACATTTGCGCCCACAGATACGTCAGAAATACTGACATAACTGTAACTCCTTGCGACATGATGCATCATATGGTATATATGATGCATCCATCATGTCGCAAGGAGGGCACAATGAAAAGTGATGCATCGCTGTTTTCATGCAGCAATGCGTCACTTTTCATAAATGAGGCCCTCAGAGTTTGCTCGTGCCCTACAGATAATTCACCTTTTGTGATCGAGCGCTCGACTAAAGCAGCAAAATCTCCTTTTTTAGGTCGAGCCTGTGCAGCGCATGCAGCCCATGAGCTGTCTCAGCGAGACTAAAGTAATGTATATGTTGGGTGAAACTCTGTGTAATTTCTCTCGCCCCTCGTGATTGGTTTAAGTTGGGCACTGCAATTGTTTTCTTGATTTCTGTTGGCTGTTGAGCCTATGGTCACTTCCGTGTAGTCCCGAGGCAGCGGCGCCTAACTACAGTTTCCCTCCACTCGCACTTAATGCCTGCAGCCATCTCGTTGGGGGCGTGGCCCCCCTCCTCTCCCTCCTATCAGTTTAGAAAGATTCCCATACTGCCTCTCAGTATGAAATACGTTATAGAGTGCGTCACTGATGTACTCCCGTGTGTTTCCGACTCTGTTTCCCGGGAGATGAGGCGCAGACACAGTGCTTGTGTACATACTTTACCAGCGCAGGGCCCGTTTCACGAGCACCACGCTGGTTTTTTACGCTGTCTATTCCTCTGCTGAGCCTATTTTTCTGCTCTGTGTCTGGTTTCTGTGTGTTTTGTTCATTCTTCCCTGTACTCATCCGGGCTGTTTCTTTCCTTGGAACCCGTCTGTCTTTTGCTTCCTAACTTCCTCTCTCCACGTAGGTCTCCCTGTCAAAGTCATTCCGTGCTTGGCGTGTGTACCCTCCTCCCTCTCCCACGGTCCGTCCGCCTCCTCTTCTTCAGTCAGGCGGGGCTCCCCACACTCCTCCCCCTCCTCGCAGTTCTTGTTGGCGAAGCAGGCAGCCTTCCTCTCTAGCCTCTGTTTTCTCGTTGTAGAGATGTCAATTGCGGGTTGCGGGGTTGGGGGGCTTCCGTCTCTTATACAAGAGCCCTTCTTACATCACATCTTATCGGTACGATAGTTATCGACCTCGGGCAGATAAATGGAAGAGTCAGTCCTGTTGGAAAAAGCGCATATCACAGCATTGGCTCTCAGCCAGCTGAGCAGTCTCAACATCTGCAGAAAAAAAGTCACAATGGGAAGCTGTAGTCGTGCATTCTTTCCCAGCATCACCGATGCATCAGTCCAAAGAGGCGGCATGGGGACCGTTTACAGGACAAATCGGCAACTTGAATACAGCGCTCTCAGCCGTCTTTCTACCCGTGTGCACTTTAGCTCCACACTTTTTCAGATGCTTCATTCACAGGCCTGAATGGAATATGTTTTGACAGTCGGGCACATATGTACATAACGCAAAAGTAGTCACCAGTGCACACGTCCTGGAAGGGGCGTTGAGACTACATGCAATATTTGAGATCAAAATTAAGAGTCTATGGTACTACACATTCCGTGTGATCTTGAGCACACCCGCCATTTCACGAGCAATGGCGTAGTGAGGGTCCCGGCGGCCTTGCGCAAGCAAGGAAAATGCCCCCCTCTTCAATTTATTACAGCAATAGACAGGGTGCATGGGCCTCTGAAGCCACTAACTAGGCCTCGGTGTCACTGCACCTGCTGCAGTGGCACTGATGTGTTCCAGGTGGCTTTACGTGTAACCGATGTAGAAAACAGTTCCTAGGCAACTACAAGATCATGTACCAATATAAAAAGGGTAAGCCAGAAATAAGCAGAAAAATGTCTATAAAAAATTATTGATTTTATTCAATTGTGTCCACAGTTGTCTCACTAATATTAAACAACAACAATAAGATCAAAGCATCCTAAAAGTTAAAACGACATAAGCAGTGTATTTCTACTACTACAAAATACAGGATTATACATACAATTGCAAGAAATCACATACAAATCATACAAATATTACACATATAAAATTCTTCTTTTTGTAGTAATTAATAGTCTCGACGCGCGTTTCGGCGTATCACACGCCTTCTTCAGGAAATTACCACAACTTAATAGCTCGTAGAATAACTGCAGGATGGTAGCTGTAAAGAGGATACCTCTGTGGCTTTCACCAAACGACGTCAGAAATGATAAAACTGATCGCCTTGCCTGTGTGATATGCAGGTGCTGATAGACTCCAGTTCAGTCCAGTCTAGCCGCTGTTGGCGTCTGACGTAGATGGTAGCAGGGATCACGTGTAACTGAGCCATGCTGGAGCTTAAATAGCGCACATTAATTAATATGGAAATATCTCTTATATTCCGCTATTTTCCCTTCGCTGTCCTGTGTACATCTGTTCTTACGGGATATATGATTCCTCCCCCCTGCCTTCTTGGAGTTTCACGCTGTTCATTCCTTGTTTTACTTTCAGAATTACTCGGCCAGGGGCTTGTGATTTCTGCCCTCGGCGGCTGTATGAGATAAAAAATATGGAGGCCGGGATACAATGTTAAAAAGCGCCCCTCCATACTTTAAACCGATATTTAAGATATTTGGGGTCAGCAATTGAAATGTGTGCTTATACGTTATATGTAGTATTTGTAAGTATATGTATATATATATGTTAAGTGTAGGATACCTCGTCCAATCGGGAGTGCAGAGGAGCTGCACTTCTGTATGTGCGGCACGTGCGCTCAATGGTAAACATCACTTACAACGAAACTTTTACAACGCACTACCATTACGCTGGGGGGCGCTCTAGGATAGGGAATAAGTTTAATTTACTATCCAACACCTTCCCTAGTGTCCACGGGGACTGGAGTTGGAATAGTAAATTAAACTATTCACTATCCAGCACCCAAAAGCACTATGCGTTGTAATGGTATGCGATGTAAAAACCGCGTTGTTAAGGCAGGCATTGTAATATCCTGCGTTGTAACGTCATACATCCGCGCTCGATCCACTCAGGTCCTGCACTCACCAGCACCGGCAGGAACCACACGGAGCTAAGGCAGGGACAGTGCGGGCACAACGCTATTGCAGGGATAGTGCGGAGCTCATGCAGGGACCGCATGGGTCTCATGCAGGGACACCACGGAGCTCATACATGGACACCACAACGGTCAAGCATAGATGTAAAGAGCTCGCGCAGCGGCTTTCGTGCACGCACCACACGGACCTTATGCAGAGACCACCTGGGGCTTATGCAGGAACGACACTTCGTTCATGCAGGGACCGAACGAGCTATTGAAGACAGTACACTGGGTCAGACATGGACATTTTGGAGCTCATGCAGATCTGCACAGAGCTCATGAAGGAACTGCTCGGAGATCATTCAGGGACTACACAGAACTCATCCCGATTCAAAGGACGAACAGCTGTGTGAATGTGTAGATATCTACACAGCGCAAGCTACCAAGTGATCGATCGTGCACACCAAATGCAGCCCCACTAGGGGATTGGTACTAACTGAAAGAAACAGAAACAAGCATTGGCATAGCCAATAGGTCTCGCTTTTGCGAGAGTTTATGCTATTGGCATTGTAAATGACAATGCATTTTAATTTATTTAAAAAAAAACAACACATTAATAAAAGGCATTGTAATCTACAAAGCCAATAGCTCAAACTCTAGTAAATGCGAGACCTATTGCATTGCAAATGCTTGTTTCATCTGTGCACACTCTCACTGTGTATAGGTGCCAAATGGAGATTTTTGCCCAAGCCTGATATGGCTGAGGAGCGTGCTGACAGGAACTCAAGAAGTGTTTGAAAGTTTTGGTGCAGGTACAGCCTGGCAGTAGCCAAGGGAAAGACAGGATAAAACTCAGGGTAAGCTAATGTAGTTGTAGCTATAGGCTCCATGATAATGATGAAGGCCTGAAAAAGAGACAGGCAATATTTCTGTGAGGCACTTATAAAGGAACATTCAATGGAGGAAAATTTATGTCCTTAGCTTTTTTTCCTTTTTGAAGTGGAATTGCTGTTCTTACCACAAAGGCAACAAAAGCCTAAAAAAATGCACTTGTTACTTAAGTCTCATGGTAATGGAAATCCTATATTAGGTTTTAAGGAAGGGATGCAGTACCACAAGCTGTTACTAGGTGTCCCTGTAACAGCCTTTGGTTATGCACCCTTTACTTAAGACAGTATAAGCATGCCATTACCATGAAGCTTAAGAAAGAGCGCATGCATTTTATGCCTTTGTAGCCTTTGCGATGAAAAATATTTAATTCCACTAATAAAGGAAAAAACTGCCCGTGCTGGTTCCTGAGCCACATAGTTATGAAGGGGTATATTAACAAGGCGGTTATATAAAACTATTTGCTTTTGGCCGAAAAGCGGCGATAAATTTATCGCTTTATCAGCAAAGACACGCTATCGCATGTTTTGCTGATTTTGCTCCCGTTTCCAGCACGCCTAACTTTGCATCGCTAATGAGATGCAAAGTAGGCGTGTCTGTGGAAACAACATGGGTAAATATCGCGAAGGCAGCTTCGCGACATTTACAACACGGGGAAGCGATTATTTTAATCGCGCTAAGTATGCCTTAACGCAGGAATTTAACGTCTGTTAAATTCCTGACTAAGGCAGCCCTAACATGGGAGGTGGATTCATGTAGTACGACCACAGGGTCGTATTATCAAGCATATTGGGGCATATTACCAAGTAATAGCGATAATTATTGCTATTGTTTGGTTAGAGACAAAAATTTACCGCTGAGCTGCGGCGATTTTTATCGCAAATAAACCTTGGTATTACCAAGGTTTATCGCAAATGCGATAAAAATCGGCAGCAATGCATGAATATCGCTGAAAAGTCAGCGATATTCATGCATTACCGAGCTAATGCTCTTAGTCATGTTATCCACCTCCCATTGGATAACATGGCTAAGAACTGCTCAGAAACTATTTTTTGAAGGGTTGTAGGAGCACTCCGTGTTTATCTGCTTATGCACTCTTATTCACTGGTGCCGCGATTGTTAAGGATTGTCAGTCCTGATACCTCAACGAGTTATGGTGAAATGGAGTTTCCACCCAATCGCGCACTGTTCACTTAGCGCCCTAGCGCTTTCTATAATTTATTCCTTTAATCCTGCTTGAACCACACTTGTTTTTGTTTGTTTAAATTTTCTTTTTATTTCTTTTGTGTGCTTTTTTTGCTGACTAATTATCATATCATTATTCAACATTCACATGTCTGTTTAGTTGCAAACTAAAATTCACAGTACATTTTCACATCATATTGATACACGTTTTTTTGGCACATATATTACAATATTAGATCAACATTTTTCAAATGAGCCCAATGCATTTCGGCACTCATGTGTGCCTTCCTCAGGGGCAGTCTCTCTGAGAAAAAAGTGAGAAAACATAGTGTAAGTGTTTTTGTTTAACGGGGGGTTCTCTAAATATGTGGCCTTGAAATTTGCCTACCTGGTCGTTGTAGTTTTATGCCTTATGTGATTCTGTTCTTTGTGCTTGCCACTACTTTTCTGTATAAAAACAAATGCAGACCCATATGTAACTAATTCTGATACCCATGCGATTGTTTTTAATGCTCCAATATGTACCCTACATACCTCCAGTTATACTGTCAAATGTTGCTCTGAAAAATAAATAAATAAACGACAATGATCTTAGCTCCTGTGTGCTATACACTGCTGCCATATTCCAACCTCTTGAATCAATAACCTACCTCAATTGGAAATGCCTTTCGTCTCTGAAATACATAAACCACAACTCTTCCTTAGTCACCACAAGTCAATCACTAAAAGAAGGAAAAACGGGTCGCAGTAGCTCTCCGTATTTTTACCTTGTCTTGCTCTGTGCCTTTCTTATCTGCAAAACCGAAAGTCAACAATGTCATTGACCCGCGCCAGCCGTCTAAAATCATATGCGCTGCTCATTCAATACGCTGCCTACGTACCTGTATCTATTCCTTATCTCGTATATCAATAGTTCCGGCTGATCGCTGCGTTGTGTGTTCCTCCCGGTCTATTTTTATCAACTGCTCCGCTACTTCCCCAAACAACTTCGCGTGTTAGCAATGAACGACGGACTTGCACAATAGTCCTCGTTTTCTTTAGTTACCAGGGCGCCATCTTAACACTGTACTCAAAGGCCTCGCTTCTCTACCTAGGTACTGTCTTAACCATGTTTTGGTACTGTGGATCTTAACTTAATTTGAACCCTGCTAGATGTTCTATTGTTCCCCTCTGAATAAATGAATTTTATGTTTGTCGGACTCCTAATTAATGTGGTGTTTCTGAAATCTACGATGTATTGCTAGAAACTGGATACCATTTGTGTTTACAATGGACTGTTGCACAGTCCTTTATCCAACTGGGTGAATGTTATCAAATATTCGCTTGAACAGTTTAAATACAGTAATCTTTGCTTGATAATTACTGTCCGGTGCTCAAACATTAAGGTTGACATAATGTCATCTCTTGTGTGTATTAAAAACCTCTCCACATATTGGTTATTCGAGATGTCATATCAATGAGATCATTGCCAATTTATCAGGGTGCACACATGTTGTGCTACATCATTAAAGTCATTGCTCATATTTTCTGGGTACACAACTGTTGCACTGCATGATTCTCTTATATGTAGTTACATGGCTGTTTACTTGGTCCTATTTATGTAAAGCAATGCCACCTTCTTTGATTTATTATTCCTGAATATCTTTATAAAAAACACGCTAAGTCATACTTGTCATTGAGACCAGTTGGCATCATGGTCTGTAAATATTTGATCCAGAATATTTCACGTTGCAGTAATTTCTGGTGATTGTTTACTCCTTGTTTCAATGGTACTTGTTCCAAAATTTGAAATCTCAATTGTGAGATACTGTGTTTCTCTTGAATCCAATGTAATACCAATGGCGATGTTAGAGAGTTGTTTCTGATGCGACTCTTATGTTCTGATATTCGCACTTTTATCTTGCGCTCGGTCTTGCCGATGTACATTCTTCCACAAGGACACTTAATACCGTACACCACGTTTTGTGTGTTGCAGTCACTTGTGTGTCTTAAACGTATCTGCTTGCCAGTCGTTGGATGTGTGCAAATATCACCAATAATAACAACGTTGAACAAAGGACTATCATTTGTGCCTACTACTCCAACAAATGAATTAGAAACTGAAGGTGCTTTTTTCCGGTTCATGAGAACACTGAAATTAAAACATTACTTTGGTAATGTGGTTGAACCTGCAGATGTCCAAATAGAATCAACAGACAAGCAATTCAGACCAAAAAGTGTATTTCAAGCTCCAACATCGCATAAAATGCTTGACACCTTTGAGATCATGGTGAAGAAGGATCTAAAGACATTGGATTACAAGAGGAAAAGATATAACAATTTGACAAAATATGAACAGCACATAATCACCAATCTGGCCAATGATGAAAAGAGTAACAATACAAACAGCTGACAAGGGGGGAGCACTAGTGCTGATGGACACCTGGTATTATGAGCATAAAGTACAAGAACACGTCACGAACCAAGATACATATCTTCAGTTGCCTTCGGATCCTACTACAACACTTCAGAAAATGTTGGAAGGAATACTACAGACAGCTAAACTGAATGACATAGTGGATGATCAAACAGAGGCATTTCTAACAGTCAAAAATCCAAAAAGACCACATATATATATGATCCCAAAAATACACAAACATCCCACTAATCCACCGTTTAGACCGATAGTGGCAGGATGTGGATCTATTTTTGACCCCATAGGACAATACATTGACCACTACTTGCAAAAATTTGTTCAGCAGTGGGGTTCTTACATTAGAGATACAACTGATTTTTTGAACAAACTATCTTGGATAGAAGAAGGCTACCAAAATCATTGGATACTGTGCACCATTGATGTGGTGGCACTTTATACATCAATACCACATGCAGCAGGTCTGGAAGCTGTGGAATGGGCACTACTTAGATTGGATGACATACCCACAGAGAAAAAAATTGTCTTGTTACAGCTACTAAAATTTTGTCTCCACAATAGTTACTTTACATGGAAAGACACATTTTTTGCCCAATTGACTGGCACATCCATGGGCTTTGCTGGGGCCCCAGCGTATGCTAACACCTTCATGGCTCAGTTTGAGTCACAAAATTTGATGAGTCGGCATGAATGGTCACATGTCAAGTTTTATTGTCGTTTCATAGATGACATTTTTTAAATTTGGGACGACACTCAGGACAAATTAGAACACCTAATAACAGCTCTCAATCAGGTGGAGACAAGAATACAATTCACGCACAAGATAAGTAATGAAACGATTGACTTCCTAGATGTCAGAGTTACCAAGACCACAGATGGATTTGAAACAGAATTGTACACAAAACCCACAGATCGCAACAGTGCCCTCAGTTACAAGAGTTTCCATCCGAGGAGTTTAATCAATAACTTACCATTATCCCAATTCATCCGCATAAAACGCATATGTTCCAATTCTCAAACATGTGTGGAGACCTTGAACAGACAAATGAAAAAATATGAAGAGAGAGGATACCCTAACAACATATTGCAAGAGCATATTGAGAAGGTAACAGCAATGGACAGAACGAAACTACTACAACCACGACCCAAATCACAACAAGACAGATTGGTATTTGTGACAAAATACACCACTCAATCATACAAAATCAGGAGCATCATCAACAAAAGGTGGGAGTTATTAACTCACGAACCAGATTTTCATGGATTATTTAAAGAATTGCCATTACACGCCTACACTAGAGGGCTAAATTTGAAGGAAAAACTGAAATTAAAACATCAACCAGAGAAAGGTCAAGCAGAGAAAGGAATGATACGGTGTCACAATTGCATCAATTGTAACAACGCAATTATTGGTGATATTTGCACACATCCAACGACTGGCAAGCAGATACGTTTAAGACACACAAGTGACTGCAACACACAAAACGTGGTGTACGGTATTAAGTGTCCTTGTGGAAGAATGTACATCGGCAAGACCGAGCGCAAGATAAAAGTGCGAATATCAGAACATAAGAGTCGCATCAGAAACAACTCTCTAACATCGCCATTGGTATTACATTGGATTCAAGAGAAACACAGTATCTCACAATTGAGATTTCAAATTTTGGAACAAGTACCATTGAAACAAGGAGTAAACAATCACCAGAAATTACTGCAACGTGAAATATTCTGGATCAAATATTTACAGACCATGATGCCAACTGGTCTCAATGACAAGTATGACTTAGCGTGTTTTTTATAAAGATATTCAGGAATAATAAATCAAAGAAGGTGGCATTGCTTTACATAAATAGGACCAAGTAAACAGCCATGTAACTACATATAAGAGAATCATGCAGTGCAACAGTTGTGTACCCAGAAAATATGAGCAATGACTTTAATGATGTAGCACAACATGTGTGCACCCTGATAAATTGGCAATGATCTCATTGATATGACATCTCGAATAACCAATATGTGGAGAGGTTTTTAATACACACAAGAGATGACATTATGTCAACCTTAATGTTTGAGCACCGGACAGTAATTATCAAGCAAAGATTACTGTATTTAAACTGTTCAAGCGAATATTTGATAACATTCACCCAGTTGGATAAAGGACTGTGCAACAGTCCATTGTAAACACAAATGGTATCCAGTTTCTAGCAATACATCGTAGATTTCAGAAACACCACATTAATTAGGAGTCCGACAAACATAAAATTCATTTATTCAGAGGGGAACAATAGAACATCTAGCAGGGTTCAAATTAAGTTAAGATCCACAGTACCAAAACATGGTTAAGACAGTACCTAGGTAGAGAAGCGAGGCCTTTGAGTACAGTGTTAAGATGGCGCCCTGGTAACTAAAGAAAACGAGGACTATTGTGCAAGTCCGTCGTTCATTGCTAACACGCGAAGTTGTTTGGGGAAGTAGCGGAGCAGTTGATAAAAATAGACCGGGAGGAACACACAACGCAGCGATCAGCCGGAACTATTGATATAGGAGATAAGGAATAGATACAGGTACGTAGGCAGCGTATTGAATGAGCAGCGCATATGATTTTAGACGGCTGGCGCGGGTCAATGACATTGTTGACTTCCGGTTTTGCAGATAAGAAAGGCACAGAGCAAGACAAGGTAAAAATACGGAGAGCTACTGCGACCCGTTTTTCCTTCTTTTAGTGATTGACTTGTGGTGACTAAGGAAGAGTTGTGGTTTATGTATTTCAGAGACGAAAGGCATTTCCAATTGAGGTAGGTTATTGATTCAAGAGGTTGGAATATGGCAGCAGTGTATAGCACACAGGAGCTAAGATCATTGTCGTTTATTTATTTATTTTTCAGAGCAACATTTGACAGTATAACTGGAGGTATGTAGGGTACATATTGGAGCATTAAAAACAATCGCATGGGTATCAGAATTAGTTACATATGGGTCTGCATTTGTTTTTATACAGAAAAGTAGTGGCAAGCACAAAGAACAGAGGGGTATATTATCAAGGGGTTTATCTCCGCTTTTATGGCTTTAAAAGCCAAGAAAGCGGAGATAAAATTATCTCCCTATTACCAAGCTGTCGCTAACACCAGTTAGTGACAGCTAATAGGAGATAGCGACCATCTTGGGCCCCGCTTTGCATGTCAGTGATATTTATCACTAATGACATGCAAAGTGGGCGTGCCAAGATGTTAGTGACTGGAAACAGTCGCTAACATCGCTATCTCCTATTACCAACTTTTGGAGATATTCGCGCTAAGCGCGAATATCTCCAAAAGCTAACACCTGCCCTGAGCAGTTCTTCACCATGTTATCCAATGGGAGGTGGATAACATGGCTAAGAGCATTTGCTCGATAATGCATGAATATCGCTGACTTTTCAGCGATATTCATGCATTGCGGCCGTTTTTTATCGCATTTGCGATAAACCTTGCTAATAGCAAGGTTTATCTGCGATAAAAATCGCCGATGTGCGGCGATAATTTTTGTCTCTAAACAAGTTAGAGACAAAAATTATCGCTAGTTGTTGGTAATATACCCCAGAATCACATAAGGCATAAAACTACAACGACCAGGTAGGCAAATTTCAAGGCCGCATATTTAGAGAACCCCCCGTTAAACAAAAACACTTACACTATGTTTTCTCACTTTTTTCTCAGAGAGACTGCCCCTGAGGAAGGCACACATGAGTGCCGAAATGCATTGGGCTCATTTGAAAAATGTTGATCTAATATTGTAATATATGTGCCAAAAAAACGTGTATCAATATGATGTGAAAATGTACTGTGAATTTTAGTTTGCAACTAAACAGACATGTGAATGTTGAATAATGATATGATAATTAGTCAGCAAAAAAAGCACACAAAAGAAATAAAAAGAAAATTTAAACAAACAAAAACAAGTGTGGTTCAAGCAGGATTAAAGGAATAAATTATAGAAAGCGCTAGGGCGCTAAGTGAACAGTGCGCGATTGGGTGGAAACTCCATTTCACCATAACTCGTTAAGAACTGCTCAGGGCAGGTGTTAGCTTTTGGAGATATTCGCGCTTAGCGCAAATATCTCCATAAGTTGGTAATAGGAGAACCGGAGATAAACCCCCTTGATAATATGCCCCATTGGGGCATATTATCAAGGGGGTTTATCTCCGCTTTTTTGGCTTTAAAAGCCAAGAAAGCGGAGATAAAATTATCTCCCTATTACCTAGCTGTCGCTAACACCAGTTAGCGACAGCTAGTAGGAGATAGCGACCATCTTGGGCCCCACTTTGCATGTCAGTGATATTTATCACTAATGACATGCAAAGTGGGCGTGCCAAGATGTTAGCGACTGGAAACAGTCGCTAACATCGCTATCTCCTATTACCAACTTATGGAGATATTCGCGCTAAGCGCGAATATCTCCAAAAGCTAACACCTGCCCCGAGCAGTTCTTAGCCATGTTATCCAATGGGAGGTGGATAACATGGCTAAGAGCATTAGCTCGGTAATGCATGAATATCGCTGACTTTTCAGCGATATTCATGCATTGCTGCCGATTTTTATCGCATTTGCGATAAACCTTGGTAATACCAAGGTTTATTTGCGATAAAAATCGCCGCAGCTCAGCGGTAAATTTTTGTCTCTAACCAAGCAATAGCGATAATTATCACTATTGCTTGGTAATATGCCCCAATGTGCTATACAAAGTTAGCGATAATTATTGCTGCCTGTTGCAAATATGCCCTGAAATTCTTATATTATGTCTTAAGGGAAAAGTGCAGTACCACAGGCTGTTACTAGGGACAGCTAGTAACAGTGTGTGGTACTGCGCCCTTTCCTTGAAACAGATTATATTCTACTAGCAGCCCGTCCCGACGTTGTCCGGGTATGAATTGCTGCCGGCCAGTAGTATAATGTTCCGTAGGATTTCGTTTTAATAGCATTTCTTATCTGTGACAGGCCTGTGAAACGCTCCGATTCACAGTGCACTGCTGATGCACTTAAGAGTGCGCGTTCAGTAGTGTGTGAACTCGAGTTTCCCTACTTTATTTTCCTTGCAATATTATATAGGGCGAACTCGACAACATGGCATTAGTACAATTTACATTACATTCATTTGTGGTAGGCACGGGGAGACAAAGCGATTTGCCTGGAATCACAGGATGTTGAGCTGATGCCGAGATTTAAACGTAGCTCCCCATCTCTAAAGTTCGCAATTCTAGAACTTGTGGTGGGAGGTGTGTGTAAAGTGTATGTCAGTGCTGGGCATCAGTGAGAGAGACCTGTGCATTTTTCCAATCGGTGGTGAAAAAATATGAGTATGTTGCTGGAGATGTGGGCCGCCGTGCCACCAATGTACATACGGGGGAGGGTAAACACCCATTATTCCGCAACTTTCTTTCCGCATACCATCACTCCGCATACTTTCATTACGAAAGTACCATGACTCCGCAATGCCATTATAACGCATGGCATTACATTTTATATGCTTTTACCACGCATACATTTACAACGAAATTCGTTGTAAATGCATGAATGATAAAAGCATGTTTTTTTTAAATGTTTGGATAAGGCAAGTATTGGTATAGGGGTATATGTTTTGGGGTACTGAGGTATATGTTTTGGGGTGTTTGGGTATTTTAAGGGTTCAGATATAGTTTTGGGTTATGGGGTACAGGGGTATTTTTAGGGTTCAGGGCTAGGTTTGGGTTTTGGGGTATAGGGGTGTTTTTAGGGTTCAGGGGTAGGTTTGGGTTTTGGGGTACATGGATATTTTAAGGGTTCAGGGCTAGGTTTGGGTTTTGGGGTACATGGGTATTTTTAGGGTTCAGGGCTAACTTTGTTTTTGGGATACAGGGGTATTTTAGGGTTCTGGGCTAGGTTTGGGTTTTGGGGTACAGGGGTATTTTTAGTGTTCAGGGGTAGGTTTGGGTTTTGGGGTACAGGGGTATTTTAAGGGTTATGGGCTAGGTTTGGGTTTTGGGGTACAGGGGTATTTTAGGGTTATGGGGTAGGTTTGGGTTTTGGGGTACAGGGGTATTTTAGGGTTCATGGGTAGGTTTGGGTTTTGAGGTACAGGGGTATTTATAGGGTTCAGGGCTAGGTTTGGGTTTTGGGGTACAGGGGTATTTTTAGGGTTTAAGGACAGGTTTGGGTTTTGGGGTACAGGGTATATTTATAGGGTTAAGATGGGTTAGTGTTTAAGGGTGTTGGGGTATTTTATAGAGTGAGGGTGGGTTATGATTATGGGGTGCAGGGGTATTTAAAGTAGGGGTGGGCGGAATTGGCGCGAACTTAGTACAATAAATCCGCAATATTTCGTTCCGTCAGATTTCCAATTATTAAAACAGAAACCTCATATATTCAAGGTAAAATAACAAGTATTTCTACATGCTAAAATGCATATAGTCATTTCACAAAAGTGAAATTAGCTTCCAGCAAGCAGTGAGAGAGGTGATGATTTTGAGATCAAGCCCCTGCAAAGCATTATGGGACGAGATTAGCAGTGGGAAGTGAATATCACCTCGTTGTCCCCAGTTGTCCCGAATGAGGCAAATGCAATAGCATTTAAAATATTATACATCAAGCTGTAGTTAACCTCGTGGTCCCTAGACGTCCCTGATGAGGCAAATGCAATAGCATTTAAAATATTACACATCAAGCTGGAGTTCACCTCGTCGTCCCTAGATGTCCCTGATGAGGCAAATGCAATAGCATTTAAAATATTATACATCAAGCTGCAGTTCACCTCGCCGTCCCTAGATGTCCCTGATGAGGCAAATGCAATAGCATTTAAAATATTATACATCAAGCTGCAGTAGACCTCATCGTCCCAAGATGTCCCTGATGAGTAAAATTCAAAAACATTGAAACCCTTTCATGAATGCTAAAAATGATGCTAATCTTATCCCATAAGGCTTTGCAGGGCCTTTTAGTTGTATTTTTGCCCATAACTGTGCTTAGGGTGGTTCTAAGAGAATGGGACCTCCACTGAATTACTATTTAAAGGGAGCAGGAATGTATAGAACCTGGGAAGAAAAAACAACACTCGTGACGGAATGCCCCCAGCAATTGTCACGCCCCCCATCACACACCCACAGCACAATGCAGACACGCCCACAAGGGACTACTTTGCTGGCACAGTTCTTTTACCTTTTAAATGTATATGGTGGGCGTCTGCATAGCCTATGTCCTTCTGCTGCAACTGCCCTTTCCAACGCTGTATTGGGTGTTGTGATTGGTGCTGTGGTTCCTGAGATTACCCGCCTCAAAGGTTTGGGCTCTCTCTTTATTATATTAGTGTAGATTACCATGAGGTTTAAGGAACTAGCACAAGCATTTTTTCCTTAATAAGTGGGATTGCTGTTCTTATCACAAAGGCTACAAAAGCCTAAATTGCAAAGAAATGCTAGTGCTTGTTCCTTGAGCTTCATGGTAATGGAATCCCTATATTAGGTTTTAAGGAAAGGGTGTAGCACCACAGGCTGTTACTAGGTGTCACTGATACACCTAGTAACAGCCAGAGGTACTGCACCCTTTCCTTAAGAAATAATATAGGACTGCCATTACCATGAGGCTTAAGAAGCATTTTAATTTTTTTGTAGCCTTTGTGATAAAATAAATAAATTACACTAATAAAGCAAATGATGCTCACGCTGGTTCCTTGGGCCACATAGTAATGGAATTTTTATGTCTTAAGGAGAGGATGCAGTACCACAGGCTGTTACTAGGGACACAGGCAGATTTACAAGAACTTACGCATCTCTGCATTTCCAACTCAAAGGGGCATATTTACAAAGGAATGGCGGAGCATGGCGTTAAGCACATGGGGACAGATTTAGGTTTCCTGGCGCATCCCTGCAAATCAGCTGGGATGCACCAGGAAAGACGTGCCATGTGTCATGACAGATGCGCCGCATTTACATTGCGGCGCATCATGGCACAAGGATAAACAGATGCGTGTCGCATCTGCCGGCGTAAGGTTGGCGCAGTGCTGGAGTTGCGTCGCATGTGCGATGCAACTCCAGCACTGTTACAACTTGTCTATGTCCAACATGGTGCGTCAAGCCTTACGCCTGCTTCAAGCAGGCGCAGGGTTTTGAAGCAACATGGCCGTAAAGTGACTCATTGAAATCTTGTAGATTTCACTGTGTCACTTTTACGTGGCGTTCCGGTGACGGAACGCCCACCCTGCACCGGAACGCCCATATGAAACCTGACGCAGGTTTCATGAGGCGCAGGGCTTTACAACGTGACGCATCTCCCTAGATGCGTCACGTTGTAAATAAGGCACAACGTGGCTTCACAACGGTGGCGTAAAAGTGTTACAAGGGGCTTATAAATCTGCCCCAAAATGCTAAAGTCGCGCTCCGCCATTCAGAAAACGCAGGGATAAGCCGTATTTACAAAGATACACATCCCTGCGTTTTTTCTAGCTCAGGCGGTAAATTAAGCTGCCTAGCGCCAACGCAGGCATCCATGCCCCATAGTGCAAAGGTGCCTGAATTGAGGGAATGAAAGTTTATGTGCATTAAACTAGAATGTGTGTAAACTAATGTTTAACCGTTCATATGTGTAACAAGAAATAATTTCCTGCTAATGCATATAAAATTATCTTTGTAATTCTTTATAAGTTATACATGTATTAAAAAACTACGGGGCATATTACCAAGGGTGGCGATAGGCAATTATCGCCAGTTCAGCGGACATTTTCGGCCGCTAAGCGGCGATAATTCTATCGCTCTATTAGCAAGCTGTCGCTAATTGATGTTAGCGACAGCTTTTAGGCGATAGCGAGCGGTTTGGGGCCCGCTTTGCATGTCAGCGATATTTATCGCTAATGACATGCTAACTGGGCGTACCCAACCTGTAAGCGACTGAAAGCAGTCACTAACGTCGCTATCGCCTATTAGCAAGGCAGGCATAGCGATGGAAATATTCCCGCTATCGCCAAAAACTAACGCCTGCTCAGACCAGTTCTTAGCCATGTTATCCAATGGGAGGTGGATTACATGGCTAAGAGCATTTCGTCGCTAATGTGTGAATATTGCTGTATTCTCAGCGATATTCATGCATTTCGCCGCTATCGCTGGATATTTTAGCACAATGGAGAAAAACGTTGCTAATAGCATGTTTTCTCCGCTAACATATCCAGCGATAGGCAGCGATAAAAAAAATCGTCGCTAAGCCTATTTAGCGAGAAATATCGCTACTTGTTGGTAATATGCCCCTACATTTGGTGCAGGGTATAGAAATGTGCACATATTCTGTAACCCTGTGCCCTGTTAACTTGTCTAAAGTGAGGGCCTCGAGAAACAGTCCAGTTTTTGAGACTTAGGGGCAGATTTATGAGGCCCTGGCGCCTCTTTGCGCCGCAATTGCGTCACTTTATTTGACGCAACGGCGGCGCAAACAATGTGCCCTATTTACAACGTGACGCATCTAGGAGATGCGTCACGTTGTAAAGCCCTGCGCCATAAGGAGGCGTTCCTGCGCAGGGGGGGGCGTTCCTGCGCAGGAACGCCTCCTAAAAGTGGCTGAGTGAAATCTATAAGATTTCACTCAGTCACTTTCAGGCCAATGCTGCGTCAAAACCCTGCGCCTGCTTGAAGCAGGCGTAGGTCTTGACGCAGCATTGTGAAGATGGGGCATCCCCGAGCCTTGCTGGAGCTGCGTCGCGCTTGCGACGCAACTCCAGCAATGCGCCACCTTTACAGCACAGATGCGTCACGCATCTGTGCCGTTTTTGCCCCATGGTGCGCCGCATTGTAAATGCGGCGCACCATGGGTGGCGGAGCTGTGGCGCACTGTGGCACACATTAACTGGCGCATCCCTGGGGATCTGCCCCTTAACATTTAATTTGCACTTCACCTTTGCAGAATGCATTATTGTTTATATTTCGTTTCTACTGCAGGTATAACGAGAAAGCTTTGTTAGGGTTTTGGGGGCATATTACCAAGCAATAGCGATAATTATCGCTATTGCTTTGTTAGAGACAAAAATTTATCGCCGACCTGCGGTGATTTTTATCGCAGATAAACCTTGGTATTACCAAGGTTTATCGCAAAAGCGATAAAAATCGGCCGCAATGCATGAATATCACTGAAAAGTCAGCGATATTCATGCATTACCGAGCTAATGCTCTTAGCCATGTTATCCACCTCTCATTGGATAACATGGCTAAGAACTGCTCAGGGCAGGTGTTAGCTTTTGGAGGTATTCGCGCTTAGCGCGAATATCTCCAAAAGTTGGTTATAGGAGATAGCGATGTTAGCAACTGTTTCCAGTCGCTAACATCTTGGCACGCCCACTTTGCATGTCATTAGTGATAAATTTCTCTGACATGCATAGTGGGGCCCAAGATGGTCGCTATCGCCTACTAGCTGTCGCTAACTGGTGTTAGCAACAGCTAGGTAATAGGGAGATAATGTTATCTCTGCTTTCTTGGCTTTTAAAGCCAAAAAAGCGGAGATAACTCCCTTGATAATATGCCCCTTGGTTCCAATAGATAGCCCTAGGTATGAGAAGATAAAGTTGGCAAGGAGAAGCGCGGTAACAAGTAAGAAGTTGAGGGGCATATTACCAACAACTAGCGATAATTATCGCTATGTTGGTTTAGCGGCGATATTTTTATTGCCGAGCTGCGGCGATTTTTATCGCTTAGGAACCTTGCTATTATCAAGGTACTAGCTGCCCGTCCCGACGTTGTCGGGGTATGAATTGCTGCCGGCCAGTAGTATAATGTTTCGTAGGATTTCGTTTTGATAGCATTTCTTATCTGTGACAGGCCTGTGAAACGCTCCGATTCACAGTGCACTGCTGATGCACTTAAGAGTGCGCGTTCAGTAGTGTGTGAACTCGAGTTTCCCTACTTTATTTTCCTTGCAATATTATATAGTGCGAACTCGACAACATGGCATGAGCACAATTTACATTACAGAAGAACACATTCATTTGTGGTAGGCACGGGGAGACAAAGCGATTTGCCTGGAATCACAGGATGTTGAGCTGATGCCGAGATTCAAACGTAGCTCCCCATCTCTAAAGTTCGCAATTCTAGAACTTGTGGTGGGAGGTGTGTCTAAAGTGTATGTCGGTGCTGGGAATCAGTGAGAGAGACCTGTGCATTTTTCCAATCGGTGGTGAAAAAATATGAGTATGTTGCTGGAGATGTGGGCCGCCGTGCCACCAATGTACTTACGGGGGAGGGTAAAAACCCATTATTCCGCAACTTTCTTTCCGCATACCATCACTCCGCATACTTTCATTACGAAAGTACCATGACTCTGCAATGCCATTATAACGCATGGCATTACATTTTATATGCTTTTACCACGCCTACATTTACAACAAAATTCGTTGTAAATGCATGAATGATAAAAGCATGTTTTTTTAAAAATGTTTGGATAAGGCAGAGTATGGGTATAGGGGTATATGTTTTGGGGTACTGAGGTATATGTTTTGGGGTGTTTGGGTATTTTAAGGGTTCAGATATAGTTTTGGGTTATGGGGTACAGGGGTATTTTTAGGGTTCAGGGCTAGGTTTGGGTTTTGGGGTATAGGGGTATTTTTAGGGTTCAGGGGTAGGTTTGGGTTTGGGGGTACAGGGATATTTTAAGGGTTCAGGGCTAGGTTTGGGTTTTGGGGTACAGGGGTATTTTTAGGGTTCAGGGCTAACTTTTTTTTGGGATACAGGGGTATTTTAGGGTTCTGTGCTACGTTTGGGTTTTGGGGTACAGGGGTATTTTAGGGTTCAGGGGTAGGTTTGGGTTTTGAGGTACAGGGGTATTTATAGGGTTCAGGGGTAGGTTTGGGTTTTGGGGTACAGGGGTATTTTAAGGGTTATGGGCTAGGTTTGGGTTTTGGGGTACAGGGGTATTTTAGGGTTATGGGGTAGGTTTGGGTTTTGGGGTACAGGGGTATTTTAGGGTTCAGGGGTAGGTTTGGGTTTTGAGGTACAGGGGTATTTATAGGGTTCAGGGCTAGGTTTGGGTTTTGGGGTACAGGGGTATTTTTAGGGTTTAGGGACAGGTTTGGGTTTTGGGGTACAGGGTATATTTATAGGGTTAAGATGGGTTAGTGTTTAAGGGTGTTGGGGTATTTTATAGAGTAAGGGTGGGTTATGAATATGGGGTGCAGGGGTATTTAAAGTAGGGGTGGGCGGAATTGGCGCAAACTTAGTACAATAAATCCGCAATATTTCGTTCCGTCAGATTTCCAATTATTAAAACAGAAACCTCATATATTCAAGGTAAAATAACAAGTATTTCTACATGCTAAAATGCATATAGTCATTTCACAAAAGTGAAATTAGCTTCCAGCAAGCAGTGAGAGAGGTGATGATTTTGAGATCAAGCCCCTGCAAAGCATTATGGGACGAGATTAGCAGTGGGAAGTGAATATCACCTCGTCGTCCCCAGTTGTCCCGGATGAGGCAAATGCAATAGCATTTAAAATATTATACATCAAGCTGTAGTTCACCTCGTGGTCCCTAGATGTCCCTGATGAGGCAAATGCAATAGCATTTAAAATATTACACATCAAGCTGCAGTTCACCTCGTCGTCCCTAGATGTCCCTGATGAGGCAAATGCAATAGCATTTAAAATATTGTACATCAAGCTGCAGTTCACCTCGCCGTCCCTAGATGTCCCTGATGAGGCAAATGCAATAGCATTTAAAATATTATACATCAAGCTGCAGTTCACCTCGTTGTCCCAAGATGTCCCTGATGAGTAAAATTCAAAAACATTGAAACCCTTTCATGAATGCTAAAAATGATGCTAATCTTATCCCATAATGCTTTGCAGGGCCTTTTAGTTGTATTTTTGCCCATAACTGTGCTTGGGGTGGTTCTAAGAGAATGGGACCTCCACTGAATTACTATTTAAAGGGAGCAGGAATGTATAGAACCTGGGAAGAAAAAACAACACTCGTGACGGAATGCCCCCAGCGATTGTCACGCCCCCAGCACACCCCCACAGCACAATGCAGACACGCCCACAAGGGACTACTTTGCTGGCACGGTTCTTTTACCTTTTAAATGTATATGGTGGGTGTCTGCATAGCCTATGTCCTTCTGCTGCAACTGCCCTTTCCAACGCTGTATTGGGTGTTGGGATTGGTGCTGTGGTTCCTGAGATTACCCGCCTCAAAGGTTTGGGCTCTCTCTTTATTATATTAGTATAGATTACCATGAGGCTCAAGGAACTAGCACAAGCATTTTTTCCTTAATAAGTGGAATCCCTGGGGCATATTACCAAGCAATAGCGATAATTATCGCTATGCATGGTTAGCGGCTATAATTATATCGCCGCACTCCGATGATTTTTACCGCTGAGATACCTTGATGTTATCAAGGTTTATCTCAAAAGCGGTAAAAATCGGCCGAAATGCATGAATATCGCTGAAAAATCAGCGATATTCATGCATTACCGAGCAAATGCTCTCAGCCATGTTATCCACCTACCATTGGATAACATGGCTAAGAACTGCTCTGGGCAAGGATCAACCGGGTAACAGACAACTGACGGCTAAACAAAGAAGGAAAATGAAGAGAAAAGGGAGAAATAAGACAGGCTCCATTAAAACTTATTTTCTAGAAGTAAACAAATCGTTGACAGAACTAGAGAAGGATCAAGGAAGCATGAAGGTCGTTAAAAGTCCCAGGGCTGGGGAGAATACCCTGCCCGCTCCCGCTCTCATAGGTCCAGAGGCAACCTCCCCAAAGAGCAAGTATATAGAAGCATAGACCATAAAGGGGTCAAATAAAGAAGGTCGAAAATGTGATGACTCGGGGGCGACGAATAAAAGTGCAAAATCCCCCTTACTTCATCAGATGGTGGGTCCACCATCAGCTCACAATTTGGTCGCCCAACCAATTGAAGGAACTAACCCCTGGAATCCTGCTACCTGTATCTTTTCAACAGTCAGTAAAATAGAACCCAATGTAAAGTTTGACACGGAATCACTGATCCGGAGAGCACAAGTCTCCGGACCAGCCAAAAACATAGCCCTCATGACAAAACCTGGACCATCGCCGGAGAACCACAAATATGATCCCTGCGACTCAACAGCTAATTTGGGCCCATCAAATGAGAGAGAGCAGGGTTTACAAGCCCAGGGAGAGCAGGGTTCACAAGCCTATGATAGACATCAAAGTTTGGAAGGTGGAATAAACCATGAACAACGACAGGAGGCTACCACCGATGACGAGTATAACACAATACTCTTCATTCCTGACTATAGATCTAAAGGCCGTGAGGACATTCTAAACCGAAGCAATATCCTTCGAGTGTTGAACTCGATTGCATCCTTAACCACACTCCCTACCCAAAACTTGGAAACTGTTGAATTTACCACTATCAAACATCTATCTGAGCAGGAAATAACAAAAACAATCTGGATCACAGAACTGGGGAAGAAAATCCTAAAGGAAGAAAACCAACTAAAAGTATGGGGGATTCGAATTAAACCATACCTCACCGCGGGATATCCGGTTCCACTACTCCGCAATCTCCAAGAAAAGGTTATTTCAACCACGAGTAAACGCCAGCCAGACATACTCAAAAAATCTATATTGAGAGGAGCACGTGGAAGCTCAGTTGAACGAAAGACCGGAGCAGCCCCTCCGGAAAAAAACAGGATCCCGTATCAAGAATGGGACTGGATTGCAAAAACAATCAACTTCAGACCGTCTGGCCAATGACAATTTGACGAGAGAAACAGTAGTATCCCAACACAAAGCCGTTACTAAAACTGTGGGGCATATTATCAAGGGGCTTTATCTCCGCTTTTTTGGCTTTAAAAGCCAAGAAAGCGGAGATAAAATTATCTCCCTATTACCAAGCTGTCGCTAACACCAGTTAGCGACAGCTAATAGGAGATAGTGACCATCTTGGGCCCCGCTTTGCATGTCAGTGATATTTATCACTAATGACATGCAAAGTGGGCGTGCCAAGATGTTAGCGACTGAAAACAGTCGCTAACATCGCTATCTCCTATTACCAACTTTTGGAGATATTCGCGCTAAGCGCGAATATCTCCAAAAGCTAACACTTGCCCAGGAGCAGTTCTTAGCCATGTTATCCAATGGGAGGTGGATAACATGGCTAAGAGCATTTGCTCGATAATGCATGAATATCGCTGACTTTTCAGCGATATTCATGCATTGCGGCCGTTTTTTATCGCATTTGCGATAAACCTTGCTAATAGCAAGGTTTATCTGCGATAAAAATCGCCGATTTGCGGCGATAAGTTTTGTCTCTAAATAAGTTAGAGACAAAAATTATCTCTATTGGTTGGTAATATGCCCCTGTGTTCCTGGAACATATCAAAAATGCCAAACAAAGATCTACTGTCATACTTTCAGCAGTATGATTTAATTTTGTTACAGGAAACCTGGTTAGCCGAACCATTTCACCTTCAAGGCTACAAAACATTTCACCTCCCAGCAAGGAGAATTTCAAAATTTGGCCACGAGAAAGATGGCTTAATGATATTCACCTCAATACAAACAATAAATAACGCAAAAGACCTCAATATAAACACTTCGGGGATTGAAAACGGGATCATTGCAGTCCAGCTGGAAATAAAAATATCGGGAACCATTAGGCAGGAACTAACCCTGGTTAACATCTACCTGCACCCAAAAGGCAAAAAAAGTGGGGCTAAACACCTGGTGACAGAATTGACTAAATTAATAACAGAAGCGGAAAACTCGAACCTTATTGTCTCAGGAGACTTTAATATGTTCCTTTCGAAGTCATCTGGTAAGAATCCGCCAATGGAAGAACATCTGCTGACCAGGGGGATTCCCACACTGGAAGTGTGTCCATGGGGCAGTTTAAAAAATCTATAAAAAAAATGAATGGAAGACTTATCAAACCTGGGTCTGATTTCGATAAACGGCCGATCGCCGGGGGACAGACCACAAGCGGCAACTTTTCACAACACTTCCGCCAGCTCGGCGATCGACTCCACTTTCCTATCTTTTTCAATGTTCACATTAGTTCAAGCCTTTAAAATAGGCACACTCGACTGCAGTGACCATCTCCCGCAAGAACTGACACTAAGGGCTCAAGGGACAGCTCTAACATTTCCCTCCAATGGCCCCAAGTTACTGACCACAACAAAATGTAAAAGAATCAAGTGCAATATCAATGACCCGGAGCGACTAGCAAAAGAAGCGAAGCTGTGCTGGGAAAGTGTTGCAGACTTGAATGTTGGTCACATTACTGCCTGGGAGTCCTTCTTGAAAACCTTCGGCTGCTTGAATGTTAAGGCCAATTTCTCTCGAGAAAACGACATACGGACAGGCCAAAAAACAACCACCCGTACCAGTAGCGACTCAAAAACCCAATCTCAGACTCTACTATTCTCTAATTTAAGGGCAATAAAAACAGCCATAAATAGAACACTCCGCGAGCTGCGGAAAGCTAGGAGTGATACCAACCTATTGACCAACCTAAGATCATTAAAGTGTCAAAAGAACAAAATCCTGTGGCGAATCAAGCAGGAGTCCACTGAACAAACTTGGGCCAAACTGCTGTATGATTAAAAAAACAACAGCGCAAGATTCTGGAAAACTATCAACAAAATAGAGAATCCGAACGCCCACGGTGTCCACTCCTACATCACTGCGGACACGTGGGCAGATTTTCTGTTCAAACACTTCAATGACGAAGGCCAATGCAAAAACCAACAAGGCCCTAAATTTTGCCAAGCAAACCTGATGGCTCCAAAGCCTCTAGTCGAAGAGTCCAACTTCCCAGGCTCAACCGCCCAGTTTAAGGGTCGAATCGCGAAAGGTCGGAAGGAGGGAGCTCCAGGTCCAAATGGAATTCCTCCCATCCTCTATAAGAAAGATCCAACTTACTGGGCCGAACAATTGCTCCCCCTTTTTGTGGAAACCTGGAGGACCGAACAACTCCCATCCTCCTGGAGGGGTTCAATAATTGCCCCAATCTACAAAAAGGGCAACAAGAACGAGGCAAAGAATTATAGGCTCATAGCCCTTATAGATATAGGGGCAGATTTATGTTAACTGGCGCATCCCCAGGGATGCGCCAGTTAACATGCGCCACGGTGCGCCACTGCTACGCCACCCATGGTGCGCCGCATCTATGATGCGGCGCACCATGGTGCAAGGAAGTGAGGATGCGTGACGCATCTCTCGACGTACGGGCGGCGCATTGCAGGAGTCATGTCGCAAGTGCAACATGACTCCTGCAATGCACAGGAGCCACCTATACTATGCATTGTGCGTCACCCTTACGCCTGCTTCAAGCAGGCGTAAGGAAGTGACGTAGAAAGTGACTGAGTGAAATCTCATAGATTTCACTCAGCCACTTTTGCGAGGCGCACCTGCCCCGGAACGCCCACCCTGCGCCGGAACGCCCACATGCGGCGCAGGGCTTTACAACGTGATGCATCTGCCTAGATGCGTCACGTTGTAAATCGTTCGTAGGGATGCGCCACGTTTACGCCGCCTTGCGTGACGCAACAGCGGCGTAAACGTGGCGCAAGGGCTTCATAAATCTGCCCCATAGACGCTAAATACTTCTCGGGGCTTCTCTTGGAAGAACTAACAGCATGGGCGTCGCGCAAAAAATTGATCCCCATCAATCAGACCGGCTTTCAAAAAAATCTGGGGACCATGACAAACATCTTGGCCCTTTCCTTGCTGACAGATGCCACTATCAAACAGAAAAAGCCATTATATGTGTGTTACATCGATTTTCAGCTGCATTTGACAGCGTTGACAGAGGAAAACTATGGGCAAAACTCTCAAGGTGGGGAGTGGACCCCAAATTGCTGAAACTACTGATGTTACTACATACAGATACCTGGATCCAAGTAAAACTGGGGGCCGGCAACCGTCTGTCCAAAGAAATACCAACTACTAAAGGGTTGAAACAGGGGTGCGTTCTTGCACCGACCCTGTTCAACCTTTTTATGTCCGAACTCTCTAAAGATCTGGATAACTGCAACCACCATGTCCCAAAGCTTGGGGGTTTTACGCTGTCCAACCTGCTATACGCAGACAACTTGATACTAATCAGTCAAACACCAGTAGGCCTGCAACACCACAAGCAAATTTGCCGGAAAGAACGGGTTATGCGTAAACACGGAAAAATCTAAGGTGATGGCACTAAATCAAAAATCAAAAAAGCAAGTATTCCAATGGTCTCTTCAGAACAACAAAATGGAAATAGTTCAAGAATACAAGTATTTGGGCATAATTTTTTATTCAAACGGCTCCTTTAAGCGACAAGAAACAGCAATAAGGAACAGAGGGATTTCACTGGCCATTGCATTAAAAAGCATCAAAAACAAAATAACGGGCCCAAACGTAACCCCCTTGCTAGACTTATTCCGTGCGAAATTGCTGCCGTCAATAACATATGGTAGTGAATGTATGAGAGGGAAGGATGAGCTCATCTTAGACAACATGGTCAGCAAAACATTGCGAATACTATTCACGCTCCCTCCATACACCTCCCCAGCACAGCTAAGGCTCGAGTTTGGCCTACAGAAGCAGCAAATTCCACGTAAAGGCGCATATGTAAAATCCTGGTACAAAGTAAAGAACGCTGAAACAGACTCCCTGAATGCTCATCTCTGGAAAGAGATGGAAACAAACAAGGACTCCCCCGCAATGGTGTACCTCCAAGCAGCCATTAACTCCCTTGTGCTAAAAGATCTTTGGGCCTCGAGTTGTACACAGAATTGCTTCAAGCGCCTTGTCAACAAATCTGTGAAAACAATCTCGTTGGAAGAGGACAAAGCAGCACTAACCAAGAGGTCCCATGGGTGTTTTGTGATTCAAGGCTACACCAGCGCCTCACCACAGCCATATCTCAGCACCGCCTTTTCAAGGAAGGCGAAGGAAGACTTTTTACGGTTGAGGATGGGGGTAATACCATCCAAAGTACATCTCCCCCCTTGGATGCGACTGGACTGTAATCCTAAGTGTAGGTTCTGTGACAACGCAAAGGAGGACGTCCTGCACCTGCTGTGTAGCTGTAAAGCTCTAGATAGTGCCCGAAAAAACCTACTAACACAGCTCTGGAATCAAAGACGTGTGCACACTTGCAGACAAGTTCTGCTGATGAGCTTCAAGGGAGAAGACATTCAACTAGCCTGCAGGCTAGTGCGCTTTATGAAAATAGTCAACACGGCCCTAAACCCAGAGGCCAGTAACTAAACTTGAATTATTGTGATTTGTTTTTGCATTCTAAGACCATTTTCTTCTGATAACTAAAGTCACTACTGATCGCGAAGGACCTTTTCTATTAACGGACAGTACTGTACTAGCTGCACGGCTTCTTTTTTTAATTTTTCTAAAAGTGTTTTTAATTGCTTTGCAAAATCGTTACATTCATATTCCTGCTTCCTTCTTGTTTTTTATTGAGTAATTGCAAAGATTTTAATTAATCATGCAATAAAGATTATTATTATTATTATGCTCTGGGCAGGCGTTAGCTTTTGGAGAAAATCGCGCTTAGCGCGATTATTTCCAAAAGTAGGTAATAGGAGATAGAGATGTTAGCAACTGTTTCCAGTCGCTAACATCTTGGCACGCCCACTTTGCATGTCATTAGCGATAAATATCGCTGACATGCAAAGTGGGCCCCAAGATGATCGCTATCTCCTACTAGCTGTCGCTAACTGGTGTTAGCGACAGCTAGGTAATAGGGCGTTAAAATTATCGCCGCTTTAGCAGGAAAAATTTCCGCTAAAGCGGCGATAAGGCCCTTGATAATATGCCCCCCTGTTCTTATCACAAAGGCTACAAAAGCCTAAATTGCACAGACCTGCTAGCGCTTGTCCCTTGAGCCACATAGTAATGGAATTCCTAAATTAGGTTTTAGGGAAAGGGTGCAGTACTAGGGACACCTATTAACAGTGTGTGGTACTGCACCGTTTCCTTCAAGTGGAATTTCTTTCTTTTTATTATGTATGCTGCTACTGGAATAATTTTAAACAAGAAAAAAACATTAACATTTGCAACACCAATAGCTCCCATTTTCACTAATGCGAGATCTATTGCACTGAAAATGCTTCTTTTCTGTTTTTCACTTGGAGTATAGTCTGCCAGTGGCTCTGCAAAGTCTGTGGCACTTTATTGACCTCATACATTATGCGCATTCCAAATCACAACGTACGCATGCAGTATATATAACTCACAAAACCAACCGTGCATTAAATACACAGGGTTGTATTCCAAAGGGTCCACTTTGGAAGGGGGTGAGGTGGCTAGTGTGCTAGATGAGAATGCATCAAAACATAGAGAAGTGGGTGTCCCATCACTCTTATATCATGATGTTCTGTCTCCACCATATGCACAAACTCAGGGGCTTATTTATGAGCATTTGCGTCACTTTTGCCCCGCCGGTGCGTCACTTTTTGTGATGCACCGGCAGGGTAAAAAATGTGCCATGTTGCGCCATATTTACAAAGTGACGCATCTAGGTAGATGCGTCACTTTGTAAACCCCGCGCCACATTATACCTGCACCAGGTATAATGTATGCAGGGTGGGCGTTTTGACGCACGTAAGCCTTGCAGAAGTGACACAGTGAACTATGTCACTTCTAGGACGCAAATGTGTCAATATCTTACGCCTGCCTACTGACCGAGGCACATTGAATTGGGACTTGCCCATGTGTATTGACCCATTGCTGGAGTTGCGTCACTTTTGTGACACACTCCAGCAAGGCGTCACATTTGCGCCCACAGATACGTCAGAAATACTGACATAACTGTAACTCCTTGCGACATGATGCATCATATGGTATATATGATGCATCCATCATGTCGCAAGGAGGGCACAATGAAAAGTGATGCATCGCTGTTTTCATGCAGCAATGCGTCACTTTTCATAAATGAGGCCCTCAGAGTTTGCTCGTGCCCTACAGATAATTCACCTTTTGTGATCGAGCGCTCGACTAAAGCAGCAAAATCTCCTTTTTTAGGTCGAGCCTGTGCAGCGCATGCAGCCCTAAATGCAGCGAGACTAAAGTAATGTATATGTTGGGTGAAACTCTGTGTAATTTCTCTCGCCCCTCGTGATTGGTTTAAGTTGGGCACTGCAGTTGTTTTCTTGATTTCTGTTGGCTGTTGGCCCTATGGTCACTTCCGTGAAGTCCCGAGGCAGCGGCGCCTAACTACAGTTTCCCTCCACTCGCACTTAATGCCTGCAGCCATCTCGTTGGGGGCGTGGCCCCCCTCCTCTCCCTCCTATCAGTTTAGAAAGATTCCCATACTGCCTCTCAGTATGAAATACGTTATAGAGTGCGTCACTGATGTACTCCCGTGTGTTTCCGACTCTGTTTCCCGGGAGATGAGGCGCAGACACAGTGCTTGTGTACATACTTTACCAGCGCAGGGCCCGTTTCACGAGCACCACGCTGGTTTTTTACGCTGTCTATTCCTCTGCTGAGCCTATTTTTCTGCTCTGTGTCTGGTTTCTGTGTGTTTTGTTCATTCTTCCCTGTACTCATCTGGGCTGTTTCTTTCCTTGGAACCCGTCTGTCTTTTGCTTCCTAACTTCCTCTCTCCACGTAGGTCTCCCTGTCAAAGTCATTCCGTGCTTGGCGTGTGTACCCTCCTCCCTCTCCCACGGTCCGTCCGCCTCCTCTTCTTCAGTCAGGCGGGGCTCCCCACACTCCTCCCCCTCCTCGCAGTTCTTGTTGGCGAAGCAGGCAGCCTTCCTCTCTAGCCTCTGTTTTCTCGTTGTAGAGATGTCAATTGCGGGTTGCGGGGGGGGGGGGGGCTTCCGTCTCTTATACAAGAGCCCTTCTTACATCACATCTTATCGGTACGATAGTTATCGACCTCGGGCAGATAAATGGAAGAGTCAGTCCTGTTGGAAAAAGCGCATATCACAGCATTGGCTCTCGGCCAGCTGAGCAGTCTCAACATCTGCAGAAAAAAAGTCACAACGGGAAGCTGTAGTCGTGCATTCTTTCCCAGCATCACCGATGCATTAGTCCAAAGAGGCGGCATGGGGACCATTTACAGGACAAATCGGCAACTTGAATACAGCGCTCTCAGCCGTCTTTCTACCCGTGTGCACTTTAGCTCCACACTTTTTCAGATGCTTCATTCACAGGCCTGAATGGAATATGTTTTGACAGTCGGGCACATATGTACATAACGCAAAAGTAGTCACCAGTGCACACGTCCTGGAAGGGGCGTTGAGACTACATGCAATATTTGAGATCAAAATTAAGAGTCTATGGTACTACACATTCCGTGTGATCTTGAGCACACCCGCCATTTCACGAGCAATGGCGTAGTGAGGGTCCCGGCGGCCTTGTGCAAGCAAGGAAAATGCCCCCCTCTTCAATTTATTACAGCAATAGACAGGGTGCATGGGCCTCTGAAGCCACTAACTAGGCCTCGGTGTCACTGCACCTGCTGCAGTGGCACTGATGTGTTCCAGGTGGCTTTACGTGTAACCGATGTAGAAAACAGTTCCTAGGCAACTACAAGATCATGTACCAATATAAAAAGGGTAAGCCAGAAATAAGCAGAAAAATGTCTATACAAAAATATTGATTTTATTCAATTGTGTCCACAGTTGTCTCACTAATATTAAACAACAACAATAAGATCAAAGCATCCTAAAAGTTAAAACGACATAAGCAGTGTATTTCTACTACTACAAAATACAGGATTATACATACAATTGCAAGAAATCACATACAAATCATACAAATATTACACATATAAAATTCTTTCTTTTTGTAGTAATTAATAGTCTCGACGCGCGTTTCGGCGTATCACACGCCTTCTTCAGGAAATTACCACAACTTAATAGCTCGTAGAATAACTCATAGCTGCTTGATGGATACGGTTACTCTCTTTGTTTTGATAAAGATATTGTAAAAAATCCCTTCCTGCTGATGTCGGGATTAGTAATTGGACGAAAGTTAATAGAAGACCCAAATGTCTAGGATACGGACCGCCTTCTTCTTTCTTTATCAGTCCGAGGTCTTGATACCTCCTTTGCAGTGTATGGTCTGTGGTCTGGTTAAATTATATTATCAATTGGTTAATGCCAAAAACGGTAGTCACTGCAGGATGGTAGCTGTAAAGAGGATACCTCTGTGGCTTTCACCAAACGACGTCAGAAATGATAAAACTGATTGCCTTGCCTGTGTGATATGCAGGTGCTGATAGACTCCAATTCAGTCCAGTCTAGCCGCTGTTGGCGTCTGACGTAGATGGTAGCAGGGATCACGTGTAACTGAGCCATGCTGGAGCTTAAATAGCGCACAATAATTAATATGGAAATATCTCTTATATTCCGCTATTTTCCCTTCGCTGTCCTGTGTACATCTGTTCTTACGGGATATATGATTCCTCCCCCCTGCCTTCTTGGAGTTTCACGCTGTTCATTCCTTGTTTTACTTTCAGAATTACTCGGCCAGGGGCTTGTGATTTCTGCCCTCGGCGGCTGTATGAGTTAAAAAATATGGAGGCCGGGATAAAATGTTAAAAAGCGCCCCTCCATACTTTAAACCGATATTTAAGATATTTGGGGTCAGCAATTGAAATGTGTGCTTATACGTTATATGTAGTATTTGTAAGTATATGTATATATATATGTTAAGTGTAGGATACCTCGTCCAATCGGGAGTGCAGAGGAGCTGCACTTCTGTATGTGCGGCACGTGCGCTCAATGGTAAACATCACTTACAACGAAACTTTTACAACGCACTACCATTACGCTGGGGGGCGCTCTAGGATAGGGAATACGTTTAATTTACTATCCAACACCTTCCCTAGTGTCCACGGGGACTGGAGTTGGAATAGTAAATTAAACTATTCACTATCCAGCACCCAAAAGCACTATGCGTTGTAATGGTATGCGATGTAAAAACCGCATTGTTAAGGCAGGCATTGTAATAGCCTGCGTTGTAACGTCATACATCCGTGCTCGATCCACTCAGGTCCTGCACTCACCAGCACCGGCAGGAACCACACGGAGCTAAGGCAGGGACAGTGCGGGCACAACGCTATTGCAGGGATAGTGCGGAGCTCATGCAGGGACCGCATGGGTCTCATGCAGGGACACCACGGAGCTCATACATGGACACCACAACGGTCAAGCATAGATGTAAAGAGCTCGCGCAGCGGCGCTCGTGCACGCACCACACGGACCTTATGCAGAGACCACCTGGGCTTATGCAGGAACGACACTTCGTTCATGCAGGGACCGAACGAGCTATTGAAGACCGTACACGGGGTCAGACATGGACAATTTGGAGCTCATGCAGATCTGCACAGAGCTCATGAAGGAACTGCTCGGAGATCATTCAGGGACTACACAGAACTCATCCCGATTCAAAGGACGAACAGCTGTGTGAATGTGTAGATATCTACACAGCGCAAGCTACCAAGTGATCGATCGTGCACACCAAATGCAGCCCCACTAGGGGATTGGTACTAACTGAAAGAAACAGAAACATGCATTGGCATAGCCAATAGGTCTCGCTTTTGCGAGAGTTTATGCTATTGGCATTGTAAATGACAATGCATTTTCATTTATTTAAAAAAAAAAACACATTAATAAAAGGCATTGTAATCTACAAAACCAATAGCTCAAACTCTAGTAAATGCGAGACCTATTGCATTGCAAATGCTTGTTTCATCTGTGCACACTCTCACTGTGTATAGGTGCCAAATGGAGATTTTTACCCAAGCCTGATATGGCTGAGGAGCGTGCTGACAGGAACTCAAGAAGTGTTTGAAAGTTTTGGTGCAGGTACAGCCTGGCAGTAGCCAAGGGAAAGACAGGATAAAACTCAGGGTAAGCTAATGTAGTTGTAGCTATAGGCTCCATGATAATGATGAAGGCCTGAAAAAGAGACAGGCAATATTTCTGTGAGGCACTTATAAAGGAACATTCAATGGAGGAAAATTTATGTCCTTAGCTTTTTTTCCTTTTTGAAGTGGAATTGCTGTTCTTATCACAAAGGCAACAAAAGCCTAAAAAAATGCACTTGTTACTTAAGTCTCATGGTAATGGAAATCCTATATTAGGTTTTAAGGAAGGGATGCAGTACCACAAGCTGTTACTAGGTGTCCCTGTAACAGCCTTTGGTTATGCACCCTTTACTTAAGGCAGTATAAGCATGCCATTACCATGAAGCTTAAGAAAGAGCGCATGCATTTTATGCCTTTGTAGCCTTTGTGATGAAAAATATTTAATTCCACTAATAAAGGAAAAAACTGCCCGTGCTGGTTCCTGAGCCACATAGTTATGAAGGGGTATATTAACAAGGCGGTTATATAAAACTATTTGCTTTTGGCCGAAAAGCGGCGATAAATTTATCGCTTTATCAGCAAAGACACGCTATCGCATGTTTTGCTGATTTTGCTCCCGTTTCCAGCACGCCTAACTTTGCATCGCTAATGAGATGCAAAGTAGGCGTGTCTGTGGAAACAACATGGGTAAATATCGCGAAGGCAGCTTCGCGACATTTACAACACGGGGAAGCGATTATTTTAATCGCGCTAAGTATGCCTTAACGCAGGAATTTAACGTCTGTTAAATTCCTGACTAAGGCAGCCCTAACATGGGAGGTGGATTCATGTAGTACGACCACAGGGTCGTATTATCAAGCATATTGGGGCATATTACCAAGCAATAGCGATAATCATTGCTATTGTTTGGTTAGAGACAAAAATTTACCGCTGAGCTGCGGCGATTTTTATCGCAAATAAACCTTGGTATTACCAAGGTTTATCGCAAATGCGATAAAAATCGGCAGCAATGCATGAATATCGCTGAAAAGTCAGCGATATTCATGCATTACCGAGCTAATGCTCTTAGTCATGTTATCCACCTCCCATTGGATAACATGGCTAAGAACTGCTCAGGGCAGGTGTTAGCTTTTGGAGATATTCGCGCTTAGCGCAAATATCTCCATAAGTTGGTAATAGGAGAACCGGAGATAAACCCCCTTGATAATATGCCCCATTGGGGCATATTATCAAGGGGGTTTATCTCCGCTTTTTTGGCTTTAAAAGCCAAGAAAGCGGAGATAAAATTATCTCCCTATTACCTAGCTGTCGCTAACACCAGTTAGCGACAGCTAGTAGGAGATAGCGACCATCTTGGGCCCCACTTTGCATGTCAGTGATATTTATCACTAATGACATGCAAAGTGGGCGTGCCAAGATGTTAGCGACTGGAAACAGTCGCTAACATCGCTATCTCCTATTACCAACTTATGGAGATATTCGCGCTAAGCGCGAATATCTCCAAAAGCTAACACCTGCCCTGAGCAGTTCTTAGCCAGGTTATCCAATGGGAGGTGGATAACATGGCTAAGAGCATTAGCTCGGTAATGCATGAATATCGCTGACTTTTCAGCGATATTCATGCATTGCTGCCGATTTTTATCGCATTTGCGATAAACCTTGGTAATACCAAGGTTTATTTGCGATAAAAATCGCCGCAGCTCAGCGGTAAATTTTTGTCTCTAACCAAGCAATAGCGATAATTATCACTATTGCTTGGTAATATGCCCCAATGTGCTATACAAAGTTAGCGATAATTATTGCTGCCTGTTGCAAATATGCCCTGAAATTCTTATATTACGTCTTAAGGGAGAAGTGCAGTACCACAGGCTGTTACTAGGGACAGCTAGTAACAGTGTGTGGTACTGCGCCCTTTCCTTGAAACAGATTATATTCTACTAGCAGCCCGTCCCGACGTTGTCCGGGTATGAATTGCTGCCGGCCAGTACTATAATGTTTCATAGGATTTCCTTTTGATAGCATTTCTTATCTGTGACAGGCCTGTGAAACGCTCCGATTCACAGTGCACTGCTGATGCACTTAAGAGTGCGCGTTCAGTAGTGTGTGAACTCGAGTTTCCCTGCTTTATTTTCCTTGCAATATTATATAGCGCGAACTCGACAACATGGCATGAGTACAATTTACATTACAGAAGAACACATTCATTTGTGGTAGGCACGGGGAGACAAAGCGATTTGGAATCACAGGATGTTGAGCTGATGCCGAGATTTAAACGTAGCTCCCCATCTCTAAAGTTCGCAATTCTAGAACTTGTGGTGGGAGGTGTGTCTAAAGTGTATGTCGATGCTGGGCATCAGTGAGAGAGACCTGTGCATTTTTCCAATCGGTGGTGAAAAAATATGAGTATGTTGCTGGAGATGTGGGCCGCCGTGCCACCAATGTACATACGGGGGAGGGTAAACACCCATTATTCCGCAACTTTCTTTCCGCATACCATCACTCCGCATACTTTCATTACGAAAGTACCATGACTCCGCAATGCCATTATAACGCATGGCATTACATTTTATATGCTTTTACCACGCAAATGCATGAATGATAAAAGCATGTTTTTTTAAAAATGTTTGGATAAGGCAAGTATGGGTATAGGGGTATATGTTTTGGGGTACTGAGGTATATGTTTTGGGGTGTTTGGGTATTTTAAGGGTTCAGATATAGTTTTGGGTTATGGGGTACAGGGGTATTTTTAGGGTTCAGGGTTAGGTTTGGGTTTTGGGGTATAGGGGTATTTTTAGGGTTCAGGGGTAGGTTTGGGTTTTGGGGTACAGGGATATTTTAAGGGTTCAGGGCTAGGTTTGGGTTTTGGGGTACATGGGTATTTTTAGGGTTCAGGGCTAACTTTGTTTTTGGGATACAGGGGTATTTTAGGGTTCTGGGCTAGGTTTGGGTTTTGGGGTACAGGGGTATCTTTAGTGTTCAGGGGTAGGTTTGGGTTTTGGGGTACAGGGGTATTTTAAGGGTTATGGGCTAGGTTTGGGTTTTGGGGTACAGGGGTATTTTAGGGTTATGGGGTAGGTTTGGGTTTTGGGGTACAGGGGTATTTTAGGGTTCATGGGTAGGTTTGGGTTTTGAGGTACAGGGGTATTTATAGGGTTTAAGGACAGGTTTGGGTTTTGGGGTACAGGGTATATTTATAGGGTTAAGATGGGTTAGTGTTTAAGGATGTTGGGGTATTTTACAGAGTAAGGGTGGGTTATGATTATGGGGTGCAGGGGTATTTAAAGTAGGGGTGGGCGGAATTGGCGCGAACTTAGTACAATAAATCCGCAATATTTCGTTCCGTCAGATTTCCAATTATTAAAACAAAAACCTCATATATTCAAGGTAAAATAACAAGTATTTCTACATGCTAAAATGCATATAGTCATTTCACAAAAGTGAAATTAGCTTCCAGCAAGCAGTGAGAGAGGTGATGATTTTGAGATCAAGCCCCTGCAAAGCATTATGGGACGAGATTAGCAGTGGGAAGTGAATATCACCTCGTTGTCCCGGATGAGGCAAATGCAATAGCATTTAAAATATTATACATCAAGCTGTAGTTAACCTCGTGGTCCCTAGATGTCCCTGATGAGGCAAATGCAATAGCATTTAAAATATTACACATCAAGCTGCAGTTCACCTCGTCGTCCCTAGATGTCCCTGATGAGGCAAATGCAATAGCATTTAAAATATTATACATCAAGCTGCAGTTCACCTCGCCGTCCCTAGATGTCCCTGATGAGGCAAATGCAATAGCATTTAAAATATTATACATCAAGCTGCAGTTCACCTCGTCGTCCCAAGATGTCCCTGATGAGTAAAATTCAAAAACATTGAAACCCTTTCATGAATGCTAAAAATGATGCTAATCTTATCCCATAATGCTTTGCAGGGCCTTTTAGTTGTATTTTTGCCCATAACTGTGCTTGGGGTGCTTCTAAGAGAATGGGACCTCCACTGAATTACTATTTAAAGGGAGCAGGAATGTATAGAACCTGGGAAGAAAAAACAACACTCGTGACGGAATGCCCCCAGCGATTGTCACGCCCCCAGCACACACCCACAGCACAATGCAGACACGCCCACAAGGGACTACTTTGCTAGCACGGTTCTTTTACCTTTTAAGGGGCATATTATCAAGGAGTTTTATCTCCGCTTTTTTGGCTTTAAAAGCCAAGAAAGCGGAGATAAAATTATCTCCCTATTACCAAGCTGTCGCTAACACCAGTTAGCGACAGCTAATAGGAGATAACGACCATCTTGGGCCCCGCTTTGCATGTCAGTGATATTTATCACTAATGACATGCAAAGTGGGCGTGCCAAGATGTTAGCGACTGGAAACAGTCGCTAACATCGCTATCTCCTATTACCAACTTATGGAGATATTCGCGCTAAGCGTGAATATCTCCAAAAGCTAACACCTGCCCTGAGCAGTTCTTAGCCATGTTAGCCAATGGGAGGTGGATAACATGGCTAAGAGCATTTGCTCGATAATGCATGAATATCGCTGACTTTTCAGCGATATTCATGCATTGCGGCCGTTTTTTATCGCATTTGCGATAAACCTTGCTAATAGCAAGGTTTATCTGCGATAAAAATCGCCGATGTGCGGCGATAATTTTTGTCTCTAAACAAGTTAGAGACAAAAATTATCTCTATTGGTTGGTAATATTAATGTATATGGTGGGCGTCTGCATAGCCTATGTCCTTCTGCTGCAACTGCCCTTTCCAACGCTGTATTGGGTGTTGTGATTGGTGCTGTGGTTCCTGAGATTACCCGTCTCAAAGGTTTGGGCTCTCTCTTTATTATATTAGTATAGATATCTCCTAAGCGATAAAAATCGGCCAAAATGCATGAATATCGCTGAAAAGTCAGCGATATTCATGCATTACCGAGCTAATGCTCTTAGCCATGTTATCCACCTACCATTGGATAACATGGCTAAGAACTGCTCAGGGGCAGGTGTTAGCTTTTGGAGATATTGGCGCTTAGCGCGAATATCTCCAAAAGTTGGTAATAGGAGATAGCGATGTTAGCGACTGTTTTTCAGTCGCTAACATCTTGGCACGCCCACTTTGCATGTCATTAGTGATAAATATCACTGACATGCAAAGCGAGGCCCAAGATGGTCGCTATCTCCTACTAGCTGTCGCTAACTGGTGTTAGCGACAGCTAGGTAATAGGGAGATAATTTTATCTCCGCTTTCTTGGCTTTTAAAGCCAAAAAAGAGGAGATAATCCCCCTTGATAATATGCCCCTGAGTTCTCATGGGAGAGGAGAGGAATGACCAAGTACGAGCGAAGTTGCCATTTATCAGTGTGGGAAAAGCAGTGAAAGTATCCAGTTGTGCCAGAGCTATGGAAATTCCCGGCAAAGATTACGTGGGATTTTCTACTGTAGCTGCAATTGATATTTTATGCTGATCGAAGAGCGGTACAGGGGAGTCAGCTTAGGTTTTTCACCAGGAGCAGACCTATGCTTCTGCTTGTGTGACCAGTCAGAATCAGAGTAGAATGAATCCCACGTCCTGTTTTTTGCCAGGGTCTTACAATTTTGTGTTCTGGAGACCCTCATTCACATTTAAATAGGGGTGCGGTTTATCTTTGTTCTCCGCTCTGTCAGTGAGGTGAGTAGCATCATGATTGGGTCTTTTATCACTTGAGTGTTCAGTTCTCCAAGTGATCTGTGTTACTCCACCTGGAGGGAGGCCGTTTGGTTTTTAGACAGTTGTGATAAGAGAGTGAATAGTGTCAAAAAGAGGTGAGCAGAATTAAAATTACCTCTATTCCTTTGTTCGATCTTTTATTTTAACAAGGAAGGGGCAATATTAAAAGAGGTGAGCAGTGCTGTGGTGGATGTGTCGATCATCCACCGCATCTGGTCTCAGGTCGGGGTAGGTCCTGACGGGTCTATGGGCCTTCTTCAGGACCAAAATGAAGCTGGCAAGCTGGCTACTTTTTAGGTCGCTTGTAGGGAGTAAGCAAATCATGTACCCCTCTTCATCAGTGAGCTCACTCGCTGAACTTCTTATATGTGTTATAGGTACACCTTTTGCCTATAACTTTGTAAGGAGACGTCTGTTGCTCCTTTGGGGATGGAAGGGGGACACACCCTTTGCTATGTCACGTCAGCGCTTGTGCTGACTCCGTCCTTCATGCCCCCGTGCCCACCCCATGTGACATCAAAATTACATAAGATGATGATAAGATAAGATTGTGTGATGGCTTGATTCACCATCAAAGAGAGAATTGATAGAGCGTAGATGTTATCTGGGATCTATCTTTACCATTTCCTACCTGAGAAAATCATTTTACGAGACCCTTTTACTGGATAAGACATGTTAACCTATTAAGTTGAAAACATGAGTTCCTATACTGCATCATAAAAGCATGAATAATTTTAGAAAACGATGGAACAAATTATGTAAACAAAGTGAGAAAAACCGGAAATGTCATGCAAATGCATTACCATGTTATGGGAAGATAAAAATAAAAATAACATAGTTTTCGTGATAATAATATTCAAATGAGCATTAACCCCTTCGATGCTGATGACGGAACGGTTCCGTCATCAGCATCGATTGGGCTGTGCTGATGGCGGAACTGTTCCGTCATCAGTACAGCCCTGGGGGGGAGCGCTGGCGCTCCCCCCCCCTGGGGCATTGATCCTGGTCGTTTTAGGAGGGGTGGCATCGGAAGACTTTCCGCTGCCACCCCCTGGCCCCCCCACGCTTCCTGGTGACGTCAGCGCGCACAGCGCGCGCCGACGTCATCAGTAAGCGCTGGACGCGCTGGAAGCCATTTGTTGCCAGCGCGTCCAGCAGCTAGGTGATTGTTTGTGCTCCGGTGGGGCGGAGGGCAGTTTTTCGGTGCCTTGAGGCATCGGGGGGGAGGAAACTGTGTTTCCTCTCCCCTGATGTCCCAATGCAGGGCATTCCTGGTGCACGAACGCGCCCCACTAGACACCAGGGATTGTTCTTTTTGCCGCAATATTGTGTAGGAAGCGACCCCTTGGGCAAGGGTCGCATCCTTTTTGGGCCCAAATATTTTTCAGACTTTTCTGCCCCCCCTGGGCCAGATCAGCCTTTTTTTGGTCCATCTGCACCCAGGGGGGGGGGCAGAAAAGCCCACGAGACACCAGGGAATGCATTTAATTTATAAAGGAAGCAACCCCTTGGGGAAGGGTCGCTTCCTCGTGGCCCTTGTTTTTTTTTTAGACTTTTCTGCCCCCCCCCCCCGGGGGCAGATCGGCCGGTTTTTTTTGGCCGCATCTGGACCCAGGGGGGGGCAGAAAAGCCCACTAGACACCAGGGATTTAATTATATTTATAAAGGAAGCGACCCCTTGGGCAAGGGTCGCTTCCTTAGGGGGACAAATTATTTTTCAGACTTTTCTGCCCCCCCCTGGGGCAGATCAGCCATTTTTTTTGGCCGATCTGCACCTGGGGGGGGGGGGGCAGAAAAGCCCACTAGACACCGGGGATTTGATTATAATTATAAAGGAAGCGACCCCTTGGGGAGGGGTCGCTTCCTAGTAGCCCATAATTTTTTTAGACTTTTCTGCCCCCCCCCCCCTGGGGGCAGATCAGCCGTTTTTTGGGCCGCATCTGGACCCAGGGAGGTAGAAAAGCCCACTAGACACCAGGGATTTTATTAAGTGACCCTTGGGCAAGGGTCACTTCCAGGGGGCATTATAAATATTGTAAACTGTTCTGCCCCCCCCCCCCCTGGGGGCAGATCGGCAGTTTTTTTTACCGTTTCTGGACCCAGGGGGGGATAGAAAAGCCCACTGGACTCCAGTTTTTTTTTTATAGGGAGCGACCCCTTGGCCAAGGGTTGCTTCCTTGGGCCCATTTGTTTTCAAAAGTATGTTCTGCTGTGTCTTTATTTGGCCTCTCTGCCCTCTGTAGGGTTGCTTCCAGGGGCCCCACGTTTATAATGATATATATTCTGCCCCCCTTGGGGACAGACACCCCATTTGTGACATACCCTGTGACATAGCCTGTTGTAATGTGTGTTGTTTTTGTTTCTTCTAATGTGTATTGTTTTTTTTCTCTTTAGATTGTTGCAGTGTGCGGGTCCGTTACTGGTGGTTCTGTTGTTCTGCTGTTTCTCTAGTTGCATGTGTTTGGTAAGAGACCTCTTTTTTGTTCAATTGTAATGTAATTGTTTATTTTGCAAAGTGTGTAGTAATACGAGTATGTTTGGTTTCTGTTTTTTGTGATTGTAAAACGTGTTTTGCATTTGTTTTTGATGTGTCCTACTGTAGATGTAAGTTTTTTTTTCTTCTTTCTAGTGGGATATCGTTGCCTATTTGCTGTGTCTTTGCAGAGTAGGTGCTGGTGAGTGTAGTTGTCTCTTGTAAGTGAATTGTATACTTTTTCTAAATATAGATATTTGTGATAAAGGCTTACATTTTTTATCTTACTTTGCACAGTGTTGGGGTTGTTGAGTTGTTTGTGTAGACTCCTTTATTTGTAAGGATAATGGCTAGCCGCCGGATTACTGCTCAGCAAGTTGTTGGAATGCTTTTTGATTCTTCCTCTGACCATGGTCCAGAGACTGACTCTGATTCTGAGCCAGAGGTGGGAGGTGAAGATTCAGGTAGTGAGTTTTCTCTACACATGGCTTCATCTGATGATGAAGACACTCTGAGTGCTGATGAAGCTACTTTTGGTGTGGATGAAGTGCCTGTGGTTGTGGAGGACATTGCTGTGCCAATAGTGCGGCAAGAGACATCTGGGCTGCAGCCTGGGGCTGCTAGACTTCCAGTTGGTATAGTGAGACAAGAGGCAGCTGGGCGGCAGCCTGCGGCTGCAAGACTTGACGTTGAAAGTTCTGACCTCTGGGTTGCACCAGGCATGGTGCAGCCAGCATTGCCTGAATTTACTGGTGTTCCAGGGTGTAGGGTGAACACTGAAAACTTTTTGCTTATTGATTTTTTCAAGTTGTTTATGGATGATGTGTTTTTGGCAGAGATTGTAGAGCAGACTAATTTGTATGCTGAAATTTTTTTGAGGGTGAACAGTGCCAGCCCTAAGCCCCACGCTAGAGCTACCCGGTGGACTCCCACAAATTTGGAGGAGATGAAAAAGTTTTTTGGTTTAACTTTTTTGATGGGCTTGCTTAGGAAACCATCAATGGCTTCATATTGGTCTACTAGTCCCTTGATGGCAACAGCTATATTTCCGGCAGTCATGAGTCGTGATAGGTATTTGCTTCTGCTTCGGATGATGCATTTTGTTGACAATAGTCTTGCTTTGCCACGAGATCACCCTGATTGTGACCGTCTTTTCAAGATTCGGCCTGTCATTGATCATTTTGTTGATCGATTTCCTGAGATCTTTTATCCTGGGAAAGAAATTGCAGTGGATGAGTCTTTTCTGTTGTTCAAGGGCCGCTTGGTATTACGGCAATACATTCCTAGTAAGAGGGCACGCTATGGAATCAAACTGTATATGCTGTGTGACTGTGAGACTGGATATGTCTCTAATTTCAGGGTGTACACTGGTAAGGAATCCAGGATTAACCCCCCTGGTTGTCCGTCGACTTTTGGAGTGACTGAGAAAATTGTGAGGGAACTTGGTTGTGGATTTTTTAACAAAGGCCATCATTTGTATGTCGATAACTTCTACACTGGTGTGCGGTTGTTAAGGGAATTGGCCAAAGTGGACACTGATGCTTGTGGCACAATCCGCTCAAACCGTAAAGGTTTCCCAAAAGAACTTGTTTGTCGAAAGCTTGCTCGGGGACAGTGCAGTGCATTGCGTTGTGAGGAGCTTCTAGCTGTGAGGTTTTCAGACAGGAGAGATGTCTAAATGTTGACTTCAATACATGATGAAAGCACTGAACCGGTGACTGTTTGGGGTCAGGTTGCAGAAGTGCGCAAACCTGTGTGCATAATGGACTACAATAGGCACATGGGTGGTGTTGACAGAGTAGATCAGAGGTTGGAACTGTAGGCTGCTCTTCGTAAGGCTTACATTTGGTACAAGAAGTTGGCTATCCATCTTTTCCACTTGGCAACCTTTAATGCTTTTGTTGTGTTCCAGAAATCTTGTCCCCAGATGACTTTTGTAAAGTTTCAGGAGTCTGTAATAGGCAGCCTTGTTTTAGTGGAACAGGCAAGTGTTCCTCGAGTTGGAGTGGTGGAGGATGTTGCCAGATTGAAAGATCGCCACTTTCCTGATCAAATTCCTCCAACAAACTCAAAAGACTTTCCCAGTCGGAGATGTAGAGTCTGTTGGCGAAGAGGTTTGTGGAAGGAGGTTCGTATGTACTGCCCCGACTGCCCTTCAAACCCTGGGCTGTGTGTACCTGCTTGTTTTAGATTGTACCACACGCAAAATAATTTTTTGGAGCATCCATGAGTGGTAAAGTGAACTGGTTGGTCTTTATTCTTTATAACTTATTGTTCAGTTTTAAAGTTTGCATTTGTGTAGTCTTTTTAGATTTAGTTGTTGAGTTAGTAGATTTGTATCTGCATCTGGACCCAGGGGGGGGCAGAAAAGCCCACTAGACACCAGGGATTTAATTATATTTATAAAGGAAGCGACCCCTTGGGCAAGGATCGCTTCCTTAGGGGGACAAATTATTTTTCAGACTTTTCTGCCCCCCCCTGGGGCAGATCAGCCATTTTTTTTGGCCGATCTGCACCCGGGGGGGGGGGGCAGAAAAGCCCACTAGACACCGGGGATTTGATTATAATTATAAAGGAAGCGACCCCTTGGGGAGGGGTCGCTTCCTAGTAGCCCATAATTTTTTTAGACTTTTCTGCCCCCCCCCCCTGGGGGCAGATCAGCCGTTTTTTGGGCCGCATCTGGACCCAGGGAGGTAGAAAAGCCCACTAGACACCAGGGATTTTATTAAGTGACCCTTGGGCAAGGGTCACTTCCAGGGGGCATTATAAATATTGTAGACTGTTCTGCCCCCCCCCCTGGGGGCAGATCGGCAGTTTTTTTTACCGTTTCTGGACCCAGGGGGGGATAGAAAAGCCCACTGGACTCCAGTTTTTTTTTTATAGGGAGCGACCCCTTGGCCAAGGGTTGCTTCCTTGGGCCCATTTGTTTTCAAAAGTATGTTCTGCTGTGTCTTTATTTGGCCTCTCTGCCCTCTGTAGGGTTGCTTCCAGGGGCCCCACGTTTATAATGATATATATTCTGCCCCCCTTGGGGACAGACACCCCATTTGTGACATACCCTGTGACATAGCCTGTTGTAATGTGTGTTGTTTTTGTTTCTTCTAATGTGTATTGTTTTTTTTCTCTTTAGATTGTTGCAGTGTGCGGGTCCGTTACTGGTGGTTCTGTTGTTCTGCTGTTTCTCTAGTTGCATGTGTTTGGTAAGAGACCTCTTTTTTGTTCAATTGTAATGTAATTGTTTATTTTGCAAAGTGTGTAGTAATACGAGTATGTTTGGTTTCTGTTTTTTGTGATTGTAAAACGTGTTTTGCATTTGTTTTTGATGTGTCCTACTGTAGATGTAAGTTTTTTTTTCTTCTTTCTAGTGGGATATCGTTGCCTATTTGCTGTGTCTTTGCAGAGTAGGTGCTGGTGAGTGTAGTTGTCTCTTGTAAGTGAATTGTATACTTTTTCTAAATATAGATATTTGTGATAAAGGCTTACATTTTTTATCTTACTTTGCACAGTGTTGGGGTTGTTGAGTTGTTTGTGTAGACTCCTTTATTTGTAAGGATAATGGCTAGCCGCCGGATTACTGCTCAGCAAGTTGTTGGAATGCTTTTTGATTCTTCCTCTGACCATGGTCCAGAGACTGACTCTGATTCTGAGCCAGAGGTGGGAGGTGAAGATTCAGGTAGTGAGTTTTCTCTACACATGGCTTCATCTGATGATGAAGACACTCTGAGTGCTGATGAAGCTACTTTTGGTGTGGATGAAGTGCCTGTGGTTGTGGAGGACATTGCTGTGCCAATAGTGCGGCAAGAGACATCTGGGCTGCAGCCTGGGCCTGCTAGACTTCCAGTTGGTATAGTGAGACAAGAGGCAGCTGGGCGGCAGCCTGCGGCTGCAAGACTTGACGTTGAAAGTTCTGACCTCTGGGTTGCACCAGGCATGGTGCAGCCAGCATTGCCTGAATTTACGGGTGTTCCAGGGTGTAGGGTGAACACTGAAAACTTTTTGCTTATTGATTTTTTCAAGTTGTTTATGGATGATGTGTTTTTGGCAGAGATTGTAGAGCAGACTAATTTGTATGCTGAAATTTTTTTGAGGGTGAACAGTGCCAGCCCTAAGCCCCACGCTAGAGCTACCCGGTGGACTCCCACAAATTTGGAGGAGATGAAAAAGTTTTTTGGTTTAACTTTTTTGATGGGCTTGCTTAGGAAACCATCAATGGCTTCATATTGGTCTACTAGTCCCTTGATGGCAACAGCTATATTTCCGGCAGTCATGAGTCGTGATAGGTATTTGCTTCTGCTTCGGATGATGCATTTTGTTGACAATAGTCTTGCTTTGCCACGAGATCACCCTGATTGTGACCGTCTTTTCAAGATTCGGCCTGTCATTGATCATTTTGTTGATCGATTTCCTGAGATCTTTTATCCTGGGAAAGAAATTGCAGTGGATGAGTCTTTTCTGTTGTTCAAGGGCCGCTTGGTATTACGGCAATACATTCCTACTAAGAGGGAACGCTATGGAATCAAACTGTATATGCTGTGTGACTGTGAGACTGGATATGTCTCTAATTTCAGGGTGTACACTGGTAAGGAATCCAGGATTAACCCCCCTGGTTGTCCGTCGACTTTTGGAGTGACTGAGAAAATTGTGAGGGAACTTGGTTGTGGATTTTTTAACAAAGGCCATCATTTGTATGTCGATAACTTCTACACTGGTGTGCGGTTGTTAAGGGAATTGGCCAAAGTGGACACTGATGCTTGTGGCACAATCCGCTCAAACCGTAAAGGTTTCCCAAAAGAACTTGTTTGTCGAAAGCTTGCTCGGGGACAGTGCAGTGCATTGCGTTGTGAGGAGCTTCTAGCTGTGAGGTTTTCAGACAGGAGAGATGTCTAAATGTTGACTTCAATACATGATGAAAGCACTGAACCGGTGACTGTTTGGGGTCAGGTTGCAGAAGTGCGCAAACCTGTGTGCATAATGGACTACAATAGGCACATGGGTGGTGTTGACAGAGTAGATCAGAGGTTGGAACTGTAGGCTGCTCTTCGTAAGGCTTACATTTGGTACAAGAAGTTGGCTATCCATCTTTTCCACTTGGCAACCTTTAATACTTTTGTTGTGTTCCAGAAATCTTGTCCCCAGATGACTTTTGTAAAGTTTCAGGAGTCTGTAATAGGCAGCCTTGTTTTAGTGGAACAGGCAAGTGTTCCTCGAGTTGGAGTGGTGGAGGATGTTGCCAGATTGAAAGATCGCCACTTTCCTGATCAAATTCCTCCAACAAACTCAAAAGACTTTCCCAGTCGGAGATGTAGAGTCTGTTGGCGAAGAGGTTTGTGGAAGGAGGTTCGTATGTACTGCCCCGACTGCCCTTCAAACCCTGGGCTGTGTGTACCTGCTTGTTTTAGATTGTACCACACGCAAAATAATTTTTTGGAGCATCCATGAGTGGTAAAGTGAACTGGTTGGTCTTTATTCTTTATAACTTATTGTTCAGTTTTAAAGTTTGCATTTGTGTAGTCTTTTTAGATTTAGTTGTTGAGTTAGTAGATTTGTATCAATTTGCAATTTGTTTTTGTTTCTCTTTTATTTAAAAAAAAATCTAAAGTATGATGTTGGTTTGCGTGTAGTGTCCATTGTCTGACGGTGTGCATGGTTTGGCGCTTGGCTGCCGGTGTCTGTGGACTGGTGCTTGTCTGGCGGTGTCTGTGGACTGGGGCTTGGCTGGCAGTGTGCATGGTCTGGTCTTTGGTTGGCGGTGTGTGTGCTCTTGCGCTTGCCTGGTGTTGTGTTTGGATTTGTCCTTGGCTGGTGGTGTGCGTGGAGTGGCGTTTGGATGGTGGTGTGTGTGGAGTGGCGCTTGGCTGGTGGTGTGCGTGGAGTGATGCTTGGCTGGTGGTGTGTGTGGAGTGGTACTTGGCTATCGGTGTGCGCTGAGTGGTGTTTGGCTGGCGGTGTGCATGGTCTGGTGCTTGGATGGTGGTGTGCGTGGAGTGGTGCATGGCTTACGGTGTGTGTGGAGTGGCGCTTGGCTGGATGGTGTGCGTGGAGTGGAACTTGGCTGTCTGTGCACAGAGTGGTGCTTGGCTGGCGGTGTGTGTGGAGTGGCGCTTGGCTTGCGGTGTGCGTGGAGTGGTTCTTGGCTGGTGGTGTGTGTGGAGTGGTACTTGGCAGTCGGTGCGCGCTGAGTGGTGTTTGGCTGGCGGTGTGCACGGTGTGGTGCTTGGATGGTGGTGTGGGTGGACTGGCGCTCGGCTGGCGGTGTGTGAGTAGTTACTTTCTGTTGGTCACTACACACACTGCTAGTTGAGTGACACTCCACGCAGTCTATCATTTTGTGTAGTTACAGTGTCAGAAATGTGGGCGTGTGAAAGTGATGGGCCCTTGAATGGCGCTGTCTGCTAGTGTGAGTGTTGAAATGTGATGGGTCCGCGGCTGGCGGTGTGAATGTTTTGTATGTGTCACACGTACGAAAGGTGTATGATTGGCCTGTAAAGAGGTTGGTGCCTTGACGGGGCTTTACAGCTCACGAGCTGTGAGTCAGTGGTTCAGTTTATCATACTTTCAATTATACGCAGTGTATTTCATTTTTGTGAAATTACTTGCGAATACAATTGTATGTACTGAATCATCACTCACCCTCGTGCCAAATCCAACCAGTATGTGTGTGCGCTTGCGGATTAGATGGCTGTGCAGTAATAGTTGTCTTTTTTCTCTTTCTGAAGTAGGGTGTACCTTGTACCTTATTGTGATTGTTGTAATGTGTTGCTTTTCCTTCCGGATGGTGTCAATGGTCTGGCTTGTATCAGGTATGAAAGGTGCGTGAATGGCCTGTAAAACGGTTGGTGCCTTGTCGTGGCTTTACAGCTCACGAGTTGCGAGTCACTGGTTCGGTTTTTATGCATATATTTATTGACAGAGCATTTAATTTTTTTGAAAAATCTTGTTAATAAAATTTTATTGTCTGAACCATCACTCGCCCTCATGCCAAATCCAACCTGTATGTGTGTGTCTTTGAGGAATAGATAGCCGTGCTTGAATGTTTGACATTTGAGTAACTCTGTTAAGGTGTACATTATAGCTATAAATAACTTACTAAATTTAGATAGTATTGTTTAACCATGGGAGTATATGGTCATGTCTTTCTTGTGAATTCTATGGTTGTTTTTTATCCACAATCTCCTGCAAACTTGAAATTGTCTGTCACAATTTCCATGCAATATTGTCCAAAGAATCGCACACTCTCAAATTGAAAACTTAATTCACTCAAAACAATTTGGTTTTGCAAGGGGGTTCCCATGAGTTTTTGGCCCGGGGCATGGCGGGCATCTTTGGAAACTACCAAACCCAAACAGTTCTGAAAACTAGACACCCGGGGGAGTCCAGGGAGGTATGGCATGCGTGGGTCCCCCAATGTTTTCCTACCCAGAAATCCCTGAAAACCTTAAATTTAGGTGAAAAAAACACTTTTCCATACATTTTTGGGTGGGATCTCCCTGCCGGCACAAATGTCTTACCACCCAGCGTTCCCCTTGATCTCCCGAGTAAAATGATACCTCACTTGTGTGGGTGGGCCAAAGGCCTGTGACTAAGGTGGGGTGCTTAATTTGTGAAACCTAAATACTATGGGGCATATTACCAAGGGCATTATCGCCGCGTTAGCGGGACTTTTTCCCGCTAATGCAGCGATAATTTTATCGCCCTATTACCAAGCTGTCGCTAACACCAGTTAGCGACAGCTTGTAGGCGATAGCGAGCATTTAGGGGCCCACTTTGCATGTCAGCGATAATTATCGCTAATGACATGCAAAGTGGGCGTGCCAAGATGTTAGCGACTGAAAACAGTCGCTAACATCTCTAACTCCTATTAACAACTTTTGGAAATATTCGCGCTAAGCGCGAATATCTCCAAAAGCTAACGCCTGCTAAAAGCAGTTCTTAGCCATGTTATCCAATGGAAGGTGGATAACATGGCTAAGAGCATTGTCACGATAATGCATAAATATCGCTGATTTTTCAGCGATATTCATGCATTTCGCAGGATTTTTACCGCTTTTGAGATAAACCTTGATAATATCAAGGTATCTCAGCGGTAGAAATCCTCGGTGCTCGGCGATATTTTTTTTCCCGCTAACCAAGCAATAGCGATAATTATCGCTATTGCTTGGTAATATGCCCCTATATTTTTTAAAGATTCATTTTTAGCCTGTTCTGCTTTGGGGCACCCACACAAGTGAGGTATCATTTTACTCGGGAGAACAAGGGGAATGCTGGGTGGTAGGACATTTTTGTCGGCACAGAGATCCCACGCAAAAAAGTTTGGAAAAGTGATTTTTTTACCTAATTTTAAGGTTTGCAAGGAATTCTGGGTAGGAAAACATTGGGGGACCCACGCATGCCATGCCTCCCTGGACTCCCCCGGGTGTCTAGTTTTCAGAACTGTTTGGGTTTGGTAGTTGCCAAAGATGGCTGCCGAGCCCCGGGCCAAAAACTCAGGGCCCCCCCCCAAAAATCAAGGTAGTTTTGCTATAGGGTATTTTAAATTCTCCTCCGTACGATTTGGACCTTTTTCTGTTGCAGCCACTTTGCCTACCCACGCAAGTGAGGTACCATTTTTATCGGGAGACCTTGGGGAACGCTGGGTGGGAGGAAATTTGTGTGAGCCCAGTGATGCCACGCTTTCCCACACAAAAATGTGTGAAAAATCTGATTTTTTTTAGCTATAATCGAGATTTGCAAGGGATTCTGGGTAAAGGAACGTTGGAGGATCCACGCAAGCCATACCTCCTTGGAAGCCCCCAGGTGCCTACTTTTCAGAAATGTGTGGGTTTGGTAGTTTTCCCTAGATGGCCGTCTAGCACGGGGCCAAAAACCCAGGTAACCCCTCTTGCAAAAGCTGGTGGTTTTGACATTGTCACCATTGTCAAAACCACTAGGCAGACCCAGGCAAGTGAGGTACCATTTTTTTCGGGAGACCCGGGGGAACGCTGGGTGGGTGAAAATTTGTTGATCCACGCAGATTCCAGAACTTTCCACCACAGAAATGTGAGGAAAATGCGTTTTATTTGTCAATTTCTTAGCTTTGCAAGGGATTCTGGGTAACAGAACCTGGTGGTAGGCAGTCGAGTCACCCCATCCTAAATTCCCCTGGTGTCTAGTTTTAAAAAATGTATAGGTTTGCTAGGTTTCCCTAGGTGCCGGCAGAGCTAGGGTTCAAAAACAAAAGGTAGTCTCTTTGTCCAAAAAGGGCACAATTTCACTGGGAAATTGAGGTGCGACCAAGTTGCGTTTTGTGCTGTTTCCTGTCGCAGGCACTAGGCAGACCCAGGCAAGTGAGGTACCATTTTTTTCAGGAGACCCAGGGGAACGCTGGGTGGGTGGAAATTGTTTGATCCACGCAGATTCCAGAACTTTCCACCACAGAAATGTGAGGAAAATGCATTTTTTTTGTCAATTTCTTAGCTTTGCAAGGGATTCTGGGTAACAGAACCTGGTGGAAGACAGTCGAGTCACCCCATACTTAATTCCTCTGGATGTCTACTTTTCAAAAATGTATAGGTTTGCTAGGTTTCCCTAGGTGCCCGCAGAGCTAGGATTCAAAAACAAAAGGTAGTCTCTTTGCCCAAAAAGGGCACGATTTCACTGCGAAATTGAGGTGCGACCACGTTGTGTTTTGCGCTGTTTCCTGTCGCAGGCACTAGGCAGACCCAGGCAAGTGAGGTACCATTTTTTTCAGGAGACCCGGGGGAACGCTGGGTGGGCAGAAATTTGTTGATCCACGCAGATTCCAGAACTTTCCACCACAGAAATGTGAGGAAAATGCGTTTATTTCTGTCAATTACTTAGATTTGCAAGGGATTCTGGGTAACAGAACCTGGCGGTAGGCAGTCGAGTCACCCCATCCTGAATTCCCCTGGGTGTCTAGGTTTTAGAAATGTATAGGATTGCTAGGTTTCCCTAGGTGCCAGCAGAGCTAGGGTTCAAAAACAAAAGGTAGTCTCTTTGCCCAAAAAGGGCACGATTTCACTGGGAAATTGAGGTGCGACCATGTTGCGTTTTGCACTCTTTCCTGTCGCAGGCACTAGGCAGACCCAGGCAAGTGAGGTACCATTGTTTTTGGGAGACCCGGGGGAACGCTGTGTGGGTGGAAATTTGTTGATCCACGCAGATTCCAGAACTTTACACCACAGAAATGTGAGGAAAATGCATTTATTTTGTCAATTTCTTAGATTTGCAAGGGATTCTGGGTAACAGAACCTGGTGGTAGGCAGTCGAGTCACCCCATCCTGAATTCCCCTGGGTGTCTAGTTTTCAGAAATGTATAGGTTTGCTAGGTTTCCCTAGGTGCCGGCAGAGCTAGGGTGCAAAAACTACAGCTAGGCACTTTGCCATAAAAGGGTTAATTTGTAACTGCAAAATTGAGGTGTGACCATGTTGCATTTTGCGCCGTTTCCTGTCGCAGGCACAAGGCCGACCCACACAAGTGAGGTACCGTTTTTATCGGGAGACTTAGGGTAATTCAAATTTGTAAATCAACTGTTATTACCAATTGAGTTTTCATGCATTTCTCCCTTCCCAATGAAAGACATTGTGTAAAAAAAAATCAAAAATGACCAATAATTCTCATGCTAGTATGAGTATTCCCAATTTTGAAAATGTGCAATTATATACTGTTTCTAAACTCTATAATTTGTACCCAATTCAGAAATATATAGGTGTCTTTCATACAGATTTTTCCATGTATACATTTTCCAAGAAAAAGTGCTCTATACCCAGTAAATAAAAAAATACCATTGCAAGTTGCTGCTCAGTTTTTGGATCTGGGTTCGTCGGGTTCTTGGTGAAACTACAAGTCCTATATATCCTCACAACCAAGAAAGTCTAACGGATGTAACGGTATATTGCTTTTTGAGAGCTGTCAAAATTACAAAAAGTTATAGGTGAAAACGTTGAGACAAAAGGCTGTTTTTTTCAACAAATTTTCAATTATTCCAAAATTTAACTGTTAGTTTCTATAAAGAAACCTTCATGGATTTAGACAAATGACCCCTTTCTGAATTCAGAATTTTGTCTACGTTTCGAAAATGTATAGCTTTCCAGGATCCATTATTGCTTTCAAACTCATTTCTACCATTAACTGGAAGGAGGTGGAAAGCTCCAAAAATAGTAAAAATAGGCTATGTCCCAGAAAAATGGCAAAACTGTGTGAAAAATGTTGGTTCTCTGACAAAAGACTGTCATTCCCTAAAAGCTGAGAAAATGGAGATTTCAGCCCCACAAACCCTTTTTTGATAACATCTTCAGGGAAAATCCCAGAGGCTTTCATTTGCAGCCCGTTTTTCCCATTTTTCTGAAAAAAACAAACATTTCACTATATTTTGGTTAATTTCTGGGACCCCTCCAAGGGAATCCACAAACCCTGGGCACCTTTAGAATCCACATGATGTTGGAAGAAAAGGACGCAAATTTGGCGTGGATACCTTATGTGGTCAAAAAGTTACAGTGGCCTAAGCGCGCACTACCCCAAATCGCCAAAAAAAGGCTTAGCACAGGAGGGGAAAAGGCCTAGCAGCGAAGGGGTTAAAATGAATGGGCCCGATTCACAGAACTAACTTAAGACAAAATCTTAAATTTACTACCATTTTCATAGTCACAGAAGGCACTTACTCATTTTGGTATTCACAGAAGACACTTACTCATTTCGGTATTCACAGAAGTTAGGAGTCCTAACTTTACTACTACTAAATTGAGAAAATTCCTAATTTTAAGACTTTCGGTATTCACAGAATGCATTTAGGAGTCCCAAAGTTAGGAGTCCTAACTTTACTACTACTAAATTGAGAAAAATCCTAACTTTAAGACTTTCGGTATTCACAGAAGGTATTTAAGAGTCCTAAATTTAGGACTCCTAACTTCTGTGAATACCGAAATGAGTAAGTGCCTTCTGTGAATACCAAAATGGTAGTAAACTTAGGATTTTGTCTTAAGTTAGTTCTGTGAATCGGGCCCAATGTGTATATGCATAGTGGATTAGAGAAATGTAGAAAATGCTTTCTTCAAGGAGAACAGACCTAGGATGAATATGGGGTTGTGTTACGCATAAGAAAATCAAAAAAGTATGCACTGAAAAGTGACACATTGAAAATTATGCTTTCATGGTATGACATTTTTTAGTACTGCTTAATACTGACATGTATATCATGAAGAGAACTTATAACTGAATTAATGAGAAAAGTCAAATGCATTTGCAAATGCGTGATCTTCAGTAATATTAACACAACAGTGATTCAGCTATTTTTCCATGTAGGCCTCAAAAGCTTTTCTTTCCTTGCGCTAATGTAAAATCATGTGACACAGTCACCTAAGCTCTATGATAATTTTCTGCAAAGTTTCACTTCTTTTCTAGCTAACAATGGACTCACTGCTCACTAGAAGCATGTTCTATGGAAATGTAGCAAATATTGTTACAAACCCGGGGAAATTCGCCTGGGAACTCTACTGACTATGGACAAGTAAAAGATTCCTCCTACTTCTGTAGACGTGACAAAATGCTAACTAAATGGAGCATAATGAATATTAAGGAAATATGCAAAAGGAGATTACTTAATTCAACCGGATTTGTATGAGTGATTGATCACCCCATAACAGCCCAATGTGAGTGACCAATGAAAACCCATGAACTGATGGAATTGATATGTTAAGGGGTGTAAACCTGGAAAAGTTGGAGTATAAGTGCCCTATCTGAGGAGGAGCCGCTGCTGGCTGACTAATAATCTTTCCTGAAAGACATGCCTTCCGACAGGCTCTTGGGGCCTCATTTATGTACAGTGATGCATCGCGGCGTGAAAACAGCGATGCGTCACTTAACACTGCGCCCTCCTTGCGACACCAATGATGCATCATATTTACAGTATGACACATCATTGCGCAAGGAGTTACAGATACATCAGTATTTCTGACGTACCTGTATGGCGCAAAAGTGACGTATTGCTGGAGTGTCTCACAAAAGTGACGCAACTCCAGCAATGTATCCTTTCACATGGGGCAAGCCCCATGTGAAAGGGCCTGCGTCAGTCTTACGCCTGCTGTGTGCAGCTTTGATTTGATCTGGTTTACCTGAGGACAGAACATGAAGTGAACAACCTTACTTTGGTTTGTATAATCGTTAACTGAACCTGTAACTTTCCTTGCTCTTAAAAGGCAAATCTTGCTTCTGTAGATGATCTGAGCCCTGGCACTTATGTTTTTTTTTACAACAAAAAAAGTAACTTGCACAGAATTGTTTTATTTTATAGGAAGTTCCGCGCTGCCTGCCTGTTATTTTTTGTAGTGTTCCTGGACTTGCTGTACAGCCGTTCACATGGTTCATGTCAGAGGTGGGGATGGGATCACACAATGTGCTAGTGGTGCACCTGGCACTCCACAACAGCCAGAGCTGATAGGAGAGGGGGCACCTACACTGTTTGGCAGATATTGGGGGCATATTACCAAGGGGGCGATAGGTAATTATCGCCAATTTAGCGGCGTTTTCGGCCGCTAAGCGGCGATAATCCTATCGCCCTATTAGCAAGCTGTCGCTAACTGATGTTAGCGACAGCTTTTAGGCGATAGCGAGCGGTTGGGGGCCCGCTTTGCATGTCAGCGATGTTTATCGCTAATGACATGCAAAGTGGGCGTACCCAACCAGTTAGCGACTGAAAGCAGTCGCTAACGTCGCTATCGCCTATTAGCAAGGCAGGCGTAGCGTTGGAAATATTTGCGCTAAGCGCGAATATCTCCAAATACTAACACCTGCCCAGATCAGTTCTTAGCCATTTTATCCAATGGGAGGTGGATAACATGGCTAAGAGCATTTCATCGCTAATGCGTGAATATCGCTGTATTCTCAGCAGTATTCACGCATTTCGCCGCTATCGCTGGATATTTTAGCACAATGGAGAAAAACGTTGCTAATAGCATGTTTTCTCCGCTAACGTATCCAGCGATAGGCAGCGATAAAAAAATCGTCGCTAATCCTATTTAGCGATAAATATCGCTACTTGTTGGTAATATGCCCCCTGGTTCCTGCGATAATGGCTCGTCTGCTGCTCCTGTGAAGTAAAGGCTGATAATTTCCACCCTAGGGGGCATATTACCAAGGGGGCGATAGGCAATTATCGCCGATTTAACACCTGCCCAGACCAGTTTTTTTTTTTTTTTTGAAAATTTCTTTATTGACAGGGTATATGAAAGCATGTGCAGCAGTGCATGTTAGGTACAGTACATAATTCACACATTTGTATATTATGTTCGCACTGACAGGATGTATACATTTTCATTTTTCATTAGTTTCGTTAAAACTCCCAACTTGAACTCCCCCCTCCCTCACCCTCCCCCCCCAGGCACTGTCCTACCCATAATTACATCAGCTCGTGGTGCCGGACACTCCTACACATGGACATTTAGTGTGATATGAGAACCCTGCTACAGCCGTACTAGAGGCATATAAGATGTGATACGTTCATTTAGACACTGTTTGTGCACCTGTAATTGCGTGCAACGGACCCCTCCTATTTGGTGGAAGCCGTACGGGGGGCGTCATATTATGTGGAATTGTCTTCATTCCTGTTGTCCCATATCTATTGTATGTTCTGAGTCCGTATCATTCCCTAACTCAAAGGACCCCAGCAATGCATTCCATTCTAGGGAGATGGGGTGTTTCCTGAGCCCTCTACGTTCCTCGCGTTGCAATGTCGCACTCTCAGCCTTCCCCCACCTCAATAACTCCGCCCTCCACATCTCAGGGTCTGGTGGCCTGGGTGACTTCCATCTCATGGTGATCGCACGCTTCGCTAAGATCATGGCTAAGTCTGTAAATCGTGTGCCAGCGCTCTTTTTCCGCTCCACGGGGCCCAATCCCAGGAGGGTATATTCTAATGTGGTGTATGGTTTGGCAGGGACTAGTCTAGCCAGGTCAGTCTGTACTGTGGTCCAGTAATACCCTAGTTTAGGGCAGGTCCATAGCATGTGTACTATCAGGCATCCTCCGCCCCGCACCTTGGGCAGGTATTGGGAGTATCAGGGAACATAGTGTGTAGGCGGTGGGGAGTCAGATATGCCCTGTGCAGGAGCATGAGCTGTATGAATTTGAACCTATGGTTTCTCGATACCTTTTTAGGATATTTCAAAATCCGGTCCCATTCCTTGTCCCTGAGCGGTCTCCCAATGTCATGTTCCCACTTATCTCGTAGGGGTTGCAGTGAAATGGCCCTGCCCTCTCTTATACCATGCGTTATCCACCTGGTCAGATGGCTGCCAGACCCCATCAGATACTGCATCATGAGTAGCGGGTTTGTGGGTGGCTCTATCCCATCCGGGGCCCATACCTGTGTTATGTAACACCTTACTCCTGTGTGCAGTAAGAAAGACCCTCCAGGTGTGAGGTGTGTAGTGCGAAAGTCTTCGAATGTCATTATCTTGCCATCATTAAAGAAATCCCCTACTTGTGTCACTCCCAAGTCGCGCCAGGCTGTAAGCATATGGTTCGAAAGCGTTCTCAGCCCAGCTGGTAGCCCTAGTAGTGGTATCGTGGGGGCGTAAGTTGACGTGGGAGAAGTGTATTTCACTGCTCGCCTCCAGTGTTCAATCGCTATGCGGAGTAGGGGGGGTGTTGCCCGCGGGATCCCCGCCCTTGGGAGTAGCAGGGCATGGACACTCCCCTTGTTCCATTCGGAGTCAGACATATCAATTTCGTGTAAATTACGTCCTGCCAGCCAGTAGGCGAGCCATTGCAATTGACAAGCGAAGTTATATGCCCGGAGGTCTGGGACCCCCATACCACCCGCAGTTGTGGGGAGCTGTAATTTCTTCAGGCTGATTCGCCGCCTCCCGGGGCCCCAAACCAATTCGGTCAACAGGGTATCCAGTGTTTTGAATACGGTGGCGGAAATTCTCAGCGGCAGACCGGTAAAGTAGTACAACAGGCGGGGTAGGACCACCATCTTGGAAATAGTCACCCTGCCCGCCACTGCTATCGGGAGCGTGGTCCAGAATTGCACTTGTGCTCTTAACTTCGTAATCGCCCTTCCTATGTTGCCATCTAGTAGATCCCTTGACTCTCTGTATACTTGTATCCCTAGGTAACGAAAGGTGTGTTCCGCCACCTGGAAAGAATAGGGTGCAAAGGGAAGGTGGGTTTCCACTCTGGTTGCAGAGAAGAAAAATCCATACGATTTGGGTTCACTAATCGTAAGGCCTGACATGGTGCTGAAGTTATTAAATATTTCAGGCACCGGTTCTAAGTCTCCTCCTAGATCTCCGAAGTAGAGTATAATGTCATCCGCATATGCTGATACCACATACGTCATCCCGCCTCTCCGTATGCCCCTGTGTTGCGCAGACTCGCGGAGTTTGCACAATAAGGGCTCTAGTGCCAGTATAAATAATAGGGGGGATAATGGGCATCCCTGCCTAGTACCTTTTGCCACTTCCAATTGTGTTGAGATGCATCTGTTTGTGCGGATCCGCGCCGTCGGGTATGTGTAGAGCAGCTTAACCCAGTTAATGTACTCAGTCGGTATCCCGAAATAGTCGAGTACCGCAAACATGTAGTCCCATTTGATTGAGTCAAATGCCTGTTTCAGGTCTAATGATATGCATCCCTCCGCGTCTGTCCTTCCCGTTGCATCTAGCATGATTCGGCTGAGGCGCCGCAGATTCATTGCAGTGCTCCTGCCCGGCACGAAGCCGCACTGGTCTGGGTGTATAAGCAATGGAATATATTGAGCCAGCCTAGTCGCTAGTATTTTACTTAATATTTTGAAATCCGTGTTTAGTAGTGATTTGGGCCCAGATCTTTTGACTGGGGGAGTGTGTGACATTGATCCACATTCAGTCCATCACTTGTTGTTTTTTGCAATTGCCGCCCTAAGTGCGCTGGGGATGCCCAGACGTGGGTCCCAGGCACTCCACACCACTTGGAGTCAAGCTAGCCGGGCTGAAGAGAGGTGTTACCTCGAAACCGGTCCGGTCCTCGGATGCTTGATTCCGGTCTGGGAAAGATATGGCTGTTGTAGTTCGGACTGGACTGTTCCCATGGGGCAACAGGGTCAGAGCTGATTTGCATAAAGCCATTATCTGACCCAGGGTGGTGTGGAGTGCAAAAAAACGATGGATTTGGGCCCAGATCTTTTGACTGGGGGAGTGTGTGACATTGATCCACATTCAGTCCATCACTTGTTGTTTTTTGCAATTGCCGCCCTAAGTGCGCTGGGGATGCCCAGACGTGGGTCCCAGGCACTCCACACCACTTGGAGTCAAGCTAGCCGGGCTGAAGAGAGGTGTTACCTCGAAACCGGTCCGGTCCTCGGATGCTTGATTCCGGTCTGGGAAAGATATGGCTGTTGTAGTTCGGACTGGACTGTTCCCATGGGGCAACAGGGTCAGAGCTGATTTGCATAAAGCCATTATCTGACCCAGGGTGGTGTGGAGTGCAAAAAAACGATGGATTTGGGCCCAGATCTTTTGACTGGGGGAGTGTGTGACATTGATCCACATTCAGTCCATCACTTGTTGTTTTTTTGCAATTGCCGCCCTAAGTGTGCTGGGGATGCCCAGACGTGGGTCCCAGGCACTCCACACCACTTGGAGTCAAGCTAGCCGGGCTGAAGAGAGGTGTTACCTCGAAACCGGTCCGGTCCTCGGATGCTTGATTCCGATCTGGGAAAGATATGGCTGTTGTAGTTCGGACTGGACTGTTCCCATGGGGCAACAGGGTCAGAGCTGATTTGCATAAAGCCATTATCTGACCCAGGGTGGTGTGGAGTGCAAAAAAACGATGGATTTGGGCCCAGATCTTTTGACTGGGGGAGTGTGTGACATTGATCCACATTCAGTCCATCACTTGTTGTTTTTTGCAATTGCCGCCCTAAGTGCGCTGGGGATGCCCAGACGTGGGTCCCAGGCACTCCACACCACTTGGAGTCAAGCTAGCCGGGCTGAAGAGCGGTGTTACCTCGAAACCGGTCCGGTCCTCGGATGCTTGATTCCGGTCTGGGAAAGATATGGCTGTTGTAGTTCGGACTGGACTGTTCCCATGGGGCAACAGGGTCAGAGCTGATTTGCATAAAGCCATTATCTGACCCAGGGTGGTGTGGAGTGCAAAAAAACGATGGATTTGGGCCCAGATCTTTTGACTGGGGGAGTGTGTGACATTGATCCACATTCAGTCCATCACTTGTTGTTTTTTGCAATTGCCGCCCTAAGTGCGCTGGGGATGCCCAGACGTGGGTCCCAGGCACTCCACACCACTTGGAGTCAAGCTAGCCGGGCTGAAGAGAGGTGTTACCTCGAAACCGGTCCGGTCCTCGGATGCTTGATTCCGGTCTGGGAAAGATATGGCTGTTGTAGTTCGGACTGGACTGTTCCCATGGGGCAACAGGGTCAGAGCTGATTTGCATAAAGCCATTATCTGACCCAGGGTGGTGTGGAGTGCAAAAAAATGATGGATTTGGGCCCAGATCTTTTGACTGGGGGAGTGTGTGACATTGATCCACATTCAGTCCATCACTTGTTGTTTTTTGCAATTGCCGCCCTAAGTGCGCTGGGGATGCCCAGACGTGGGTCCCAGGCACTCCACACCACTTGGAGTCAAGCTAGCCGGGCTGAAGAGAGGTGTTACCTCGAAACCGGTCCGGTCCTCGGATGCTTGATTCCGGTCTGGGAAAGATATGGCTGTTGTAGTTCGGACTGGACTGTTCCCATGGGGCAACAGGGTCAGAGCTGATTTGCATAAAGCCATTATCTGACCCAGGGTGGTGTGGAGTGCAAAAAAACGATGGATTTGGGCCCAGATCTTTTGACTGGGGGAGTGTGTGACATTGATCCACATTCAGTCCATCACTTGTTGTTTTTTGCAATTGCCGCCCTAAGTGCGCTGGGGATGCCCAGACGTGGGTCCCAGGCACTCCACACCACTTGGAGTCAAGCTAGCCGGGCTGAAGAGAGGTGTTACCTCGAAACCGGTCCGGTCCTCGGATGCTTGATTCCGGTCTGGGAAAGATATGGCTGTTGTAGTTCGGACTGGACTGTTCCCATGGGGCAACAGGGTCAGAGCTGATTTGCATAAAGCCATTATCTGACCCAGGGTGGTGTGGAGTGCAAAAAAACGATGGATTTGGGCCCAGATCTTTTGACTGGGGGAGTGTGTGACATTGATCCACATTCAGTCCATCACTTGTTGTTTTTTGCAATTGCCGCCCTAAGTGCGCTGGGGATGCCCAGACGTGGGTCCCAGGCACTCCACACCACTTGGAGTCAAGCTAGCCGGGCTGAAGAGAGGTGTTACCTCGAAACCGGTCCGGTCCTCGGATGCTTGATTCCGGTCTGGGAAAGATATGGCTGTTGTAGTTCGGACTGGACTGTTCCCATGGGGCAACAGGGTCAGAGCTGATTTGCATAAAGCCATTATCTGACCCAGGGTGGTGTGGAGTGCAAAAAAACGATGGATTTGGGCCCAGATCTTTTGACTGGGGGAGTGTGTGACATTGATCCACATTCAGTCCATCACTTGTTGTTTTTTGCAATTGCCGCCCTAAGTGCGCTGGGGATGCCCAGACGTGGGTCCCAGGCACTCCACACCACTTGGAGTCAAGCTAGCCGGGCTGAAGAGAGGTGTTACCTCGAAACCGGTCCGGTCCTCGGATGCTTGATTCCGGTCTGGGAAAGATATGGCTGTTGAAGTTCGGACTGGACTGTTCCCATGGGGCAACAGGGTCAGAGCTGATTTGCATAAAGCCATTATCTGACCCAGGGTGGTGTGGAGTGCAAAAAAACGATGGATTTGGGCCCAGATCTTTTGACTGGGGGAGTGTGTGACATTGATCCACATTCAGTCCATCACTTGTTGTTTTTTGCAATTGCCGCCCTAAGTGCGCTGGGGATGCCCAGACGTGGGTCCCAGGCACTCCACACCACTTGGAGTCAAGCTAGCCGGGCTGAAGAGAGGTGTTACCTCGAAACCGGTCCGGTCCTCGGATGCTTGATTCCGGTCTGGGAAAGATATGGCTGTTGTAGTTCGGACTGGACTGTTCCCATGGGGCAACAGGGTCAGAGCTGATTTGCATAAAGCCATTATCTGACCCAGGGTGGTGTGGAGTGCAAAAAAACGATGGATTTGGGCCCAGATCTTTTGACTGGGGGAGTGTGTGACATTGATCCACATTCAGTCCATCACTTGTTGTTTTTTGCAATTGCCGCCCTAAGTGCGCTGGGGATGCCCAGACGTGGGTCCCAGGCACTCCACACCACTTGGAGTCAAGCTAGCCGGGCTGAAGAGAGGTGTTACCTCGAAACCGGTCCGGTCCTCGGATGCTTGATTCCGGTCTGGGAAAGATATGGCTGTTGCAGTTCGGACTGGACTGTTCCCATGGGGCAACAGGGTCAGAGCTGATTTGCATAAAGCCATTATCTGACCCAGGGTGGTGTGGAGTGCAAAAAAACGATGGATTTGGGCCCAGATCTTTTGACTGGGGGAGTGTGTGACATTGATCCACATTCAGTCCATCACTTGTTGTTTTTTGCAGTCGGGTATGTGTAGAGCAGCTTAACCCAGTTAATGTACTCAGTCGGTATCCCGAAATAGTCGAGTACCGCAAACATGTAGTCCCATTTGATTGAGTCAAATGCCTGTTTCAGGTCTAATGATATGCATCCCTCCGCGTCTGTCCTTCCCATTGCATCTAGCATGATTCGGCTGAGGCGCCGCAGATTCATAGCAGTGCTCCTGCCCGGCACGAAGCCGCACTGGTCTGGGTGTATAAGCAATGGAATATATTGAGCCAGCCTAGTCGCTAGTATTTTACTTAATATTTTGAAATCCGTGTTTAGTAGTGATAGTGGTCTGTAATTTGCTATATGTAGGCTGTCTCTGCCCGGTTTCAGCAGTGACACTATTAGGGCTTGCAGTGTGGACTGTGGGGGACCCCGGGCTTTAAGTGCCTCTTTATACACCTCCAGGAGTCGTGGCGCCAGAAGATCTATGAAGGCTCCATAGAATTCCACTGGAAGGCCATCCGTGCCCGGGGCTTTGTTCCGTGGGAGTGCGCGAATAGCCTGACGTATTTCTGCTACTGTAATAGGCCTCGCCAGCTCCTTCCTCTGTCGTTCCTCAATCTTCGGTAGGTCCAACCCCATCATGAAGTCCCCGAGAGCCCCATCTATTATAGGGGCGTGTGGGCCGTATAACGTCCCATAATAGTTGCCCAGACCAGTTCTTAGCCATGTTATCCAATGGGAGGTGGATAACATGGCTAACAGCATTTCGTTGCTAATGCGTGAATAGCGCTGTATTCTCAGCGATATTCTCGCATTTCACCGCTATCGCTTGATATTTTTGCACAATGGAGAAAAACTTTGCTAATAGCATGTTTTCTCTGCTAACATATCGATAGGCAGCGGGAAAAAAATCATCGCTAAGCCTATTTAGCGATAAATATCGCTTCTTGTTGATAATATGCCCCTAGGTCCTTTGTCCACCTTAGCTCTTGCGGCTGACGCACAGCATAGATTACAAATCAGACACCACCTGCATTCCTAATGCGGGGATGCCTCTTTCTGACTACAAGCTCACTCAGGCCATAAAGGCGGGATACAACGATTAGTTAAATTCCTGATTTTGAAAACGAGGAGCCTTAATCATTAACTGAAGTCGCCGGGTCATGGACTGGCCTGCTGATGCAGCTGTGTGTGTCTAAATTCTGTTACATTGGAGCAGCTTAGAGCTGTGGACTCGAAGCCAGCCGGGAACCGCAAGCCTGCCAGGAGCAGCACACATGGCATGCTGCCACTCCAGCTTTACTTTCACTGTATGATTCAGGTTTACTAGAGCCTCCTTTACTTGCCTGTTGCGTGGTATTTGGCAGGGCTGTATGCCGACACACTCCCGATATTTGTTGCCAAAAATGTGCTTTATTTTACCCGTCTCCAGCCTAAAATTACCGCTGTCTCAATGTATGTCAATGAAGATAATGTGCTTGTTGTATATTTCCTTTGTCAAGAATTTACCTTTGTGCTTAGCTTGACTCATAGTTTGATTCAAATTTAAAACTCTTCCTATTATGCTTGTCTTAATGTCATGATAGAACCTTCACCTTGTACATAAATGATGTCATAGAATCTTGGGCTCGGATGAGCCACTTATTTTGCCAGTTGAGCCGGTCTTGCCTGTTGCCTGCTTGCAGGACTTGTTGTCAATAAAGTTTATTGATAACTTTCTTGTCTGTAACTTTCTTTTGTCACAACAAATTTGCAATGATTTTTAAAAATGTTTATGAAAACACAAGAAAGCGGAGAACAAAGGCTTGCAGCAGTGAAGAAAATAAGGTGATAGAGTAGGTTACACTCCAGGAAGTTAAGACTACGCTTCCAGTTGAAATCAACTTCGGAAAACAGAAAGGGGCATATTAGCAAGGGCAATATCACCGCTTTAGCGGGACTTTTTCCCGCTAAAGCGCCAATAATTTTATCGCCCTATTAGCAAGCTGTTGCTAACAGCAGTTAGCGACAGCTTTTAGGCGATAGCTACAGGTTTCGGGCCCGCTTTGCATGTCAGCGATATTTATCGCTAATGACATGCAAAGTGGGCGTACCCAAACTGTTAGCGACTGAAAACAGTCGCTAACACAGCTATTGCCTATTAGCAAGGCAGGCGAAGCGATACAAAAAATCGCGCTAAGCGCATTTAGCGATGAATATCGCTATTTGTTGCTAATATGCCTCAAGGAGGTTTGTCCGTGTAAGCTACTGGAGGGACTGATGTGCAGAGATAATTGTTAATCTTTAAAACAACTTGTTAAAACTTAACCAACTTTAAAACAACGGTGCATGAGAGTTACCGTTAATGGTGACAGTTACCTCCTGTCAGTATTGTTCTGTGACGTCTCTGTCCTCTCCTGCCGGCATCGTCCGAACTGTGATGACTGTTTGAGAAAGGAGTCCTTGCTCTAAAGCCTGCGTCATGCAATTTAGATGCAATGTTGCATGCGTGAAGCCATTTTGAAGTCACGCATAATTGGAAGTAAAGTGCCTGAGGCCTCTGATGCGTTTTATTTACATGGCGATCCTCGAAGAAGATTTGTGTGTCATTGAGGATACGCGATGCTTGTTTCAAATAGATGGCAGCTTGCTTTTAAGTTTTCGGTTTATTTCAGAAAAAAAAGAAAGGGGCATATTATCAAGGGTATTATCGCCGCTTTAGCTGGACTTTTTCCCGCGAAAGCGACAATAATATTATCGCCCTATTAGCAAGCTGTCGTTAAGCAGTTAGCGACAGCTTGTTGGCGATAGCGACCGATTTGGGTCCCGCTTTGCATGTCAGCAATATTTATCGCTAATGACATGCAAAGTGGGCGTACCCAACCTGTTAGCGACTGAAAGCAGTCGCTAACATCGCTATTGCCTATTATCAGCGCAGGCGAAGCGATAAAAACATTTGCGCTAAGCGCGAAAATCACCAAAACCTAACGCCTGCTCAGACCACTTCTTAGCCTGTGTATCCAATGGGAGGTGGATATTCAGGTTAAGACCGTAGTGGCGATGATGCCTGAAGATCGCTGGATTTCCAGCGATATTCACGCATTGAGCCGCTATCGCCGGATATTTTATCGCATTTGAGATAAACGTTGCTAATAGCACGTTATCTCTGCGATAAAATCTGGCGATGCACGGCGATAAAAAGAATATCGCTAAGCTCATTTAGCGAGAAATATCGTTAGTTGTTGATAATATGCCCCAAAATTCTCAATTTTTGTGAACTGCCCTGATTCTAAGGAAAGTTTATGGTGAGGCTTTCACATTCCAAGGAAATTCTTCATTTTACGGTTTCTGTCAGGATGTACTTGTGACTACTTCAATAAAATTGAATATCTGGCAAAGTTCTTACAAATTAAACAGTTTAGTTTACTAAAAATAATATATCATATTAGCACAGAATAACACTATTTGCATTCCAGCAGCATATCTGGTTGAGCCAGGTAAACCTTCTATGGTTGAGGTCCTTCGAAAATTACTTAGTCACAATTGATAGAAAGACATATGAGCCAGAAAGAAAGAAAGCCATTATGTTTGGTTTAGTTGGAGCTGCAGATTGTTTGCCTGAGTCTGAGAGTCCACCAGGTTAGTTTAAACCTTTAAACAAATTCCAGGAAGCAATAAAACAGTTTGGCGAGGAAACTAACATCATGGCATCGTTTCTGCATGAGGAAGCAACAGGAGAATGAGACTATTGAGGAGTACATTGCAAGTTTAACCGCATGCGCGCTAGCGGTTTTCCCGCTGTGCGCTGCGTTTTTTTAAAAGCCGCGTTACATGCCGAGCTCAGCTAGTCATGAGCGTACGAGCGTCGTCACTCATGACGAGCTGAGCTCGTCATGAGCGCCGAAGTGGTTAAGAGTGTTGGCCGCTAAATGTGAGTTTAATGACATGGATGATATTTATATGAGACCAATTTGTTTTCCAATGTTTTTCAAAAATGATCCAAGAGGGATTTTTGGCATGCAGAAATTCCACACTTCAAGAAGTCATAGACATAGCAAAAGGCATTGACCGCTCAATTGAATCATCGAGAGTACTATCAGCAGAAAATGTGCATGCTTCTAATGTTTTTTCTTTACAGCTCAGAAGGTAAATCTGATTTTTTTTAAGTGGGTAGTTTTAATGAAAATAAATGTATAATTTGTTACAGGTGTGGTTCTAAAAATCATAAGGCTGAAAATCAAGGATGTCCAGCCAAGGGTAAGAAGAGTGCTAAATGTTTTAAAATTGGACATTTTGCGTAGATTTGCAAGAACACTTTAACTAAACAGTTTCAAAAAGTTAAAGTAAGTAATGTTGAAGAATTTGATGAAGAAATGTGTAATAATATTGTTTTGACGGTTGAAGAAAAGACTGGTAGAATTAAAGAGCCCCTTGGTTTTGTCGAAGTAGGAGAAGTTGACTTAAAGATTATAGCTGATTTGGGTTCTCTGATTACCATTATTTCAGTCAAAACGTACGAATAATTTTGGCCAGACATTAACCTTTTTCCAACTGATGTAAATCCTAAAGCTTTTGGGGAATTTGATATTGACATCCTTGGATACTTTGAGGATGCATTACTTTTTAAAGAAAAGTTAATTCTTGCCAAAATATATGTAGCATAGAGGGGTAGGAACAAAGGGGCATATTATCAAGGACAGCGTTAAAATTATCGCCAGTTTAGCGGCAGAAAACTGCCGCTAAATCGGCGATAATGGGCTTGATAATATGCCCTGGAGAATTCCAATAGAAGCCATGTTCACACTAGAACATACAGCCAGATTCATCAAAGGAAATCTGGCTCGCAAAGGGCCAGATTCTGAGAATCTGGGGGCATATTACCAAGCAATAGCGATAATTATCGCTATTGCTTGGTTAGAGACAAAAATATATCGTCGACCTGCGGCGATTTTTATCGCAGATAAACCTTGGTATTACCAAGGTTTATCGCAAATGCGATAAAAATCGGCCGCAATGCATGAATATTGCTGAAAAGTCAGCGATATTCAGGCATTACCGAGCTAATGCTCTTAGCCATGTTATCCACCTCCCATTGGATAACATGGCTAAGAACTGCTCAGGGCAGGTGTTAGCTTTTGGAGATATTCGCGCTTAGCGCGAATATCTCCAAAAGTTGGTAATAGGAGATAGCGATGTTAGCGACTGTTTCCAGTCGCTAACATCTTGGCACGTCCACTTTGCATGTCATTAGTGATAAATTTCTCTGACATGCAAAGTGGGGACCAAGATGGTCGCTATCTCCTACTAGCTGTCGCTAACTGGTGTTAGCGACAGCTAGGTAATAGGGAGATAATTTTATCTCCGCTTTCTTGGCTTTTAAAGCCAAAAAAGCGGCGATAAACCCCCTTGATAATATGCCCCCTGGCCCTTTGCGAGCGCAATTTTTGCATTTGGGATTTATCATCCCAAAGGCAAAAATTGCAATTTGCGAAATCGCTAAATTGCGAGGAATTGCATTTAAGGAATCTCTATTGGAGATTCCTTAAATGCAATTCATGAACCATTTCAGAATTGCAAAATCGCTATTTCTGGCCGCTATTTACCGCGAAGTCTGACTTCGTGGTAAATAGCAAAAACTTAGAAAAATGCACTTAAGTGCATTTTTCTAAGTTGTATGTTACACACACACATGTCCTTTGAACATGTGTGTGTGCAACACCAGTGTCAATCACCATTTCAGGGGTGCCACAGGGTGTCCTTTGGACACCCCTGCACCCTTGAAATCGCATCCTTATTTGCGATTAGCAAATTGCTAATCGCAAATAAGGAAGCTGTAGAAATCGCAATTATTTTTGCGATTTCTACATGAATCCCGCTTTGCGAGTCTTTATTAGCGATTCCTTAATAATCGCTATTAAGGACTCGTAAAACGGGACATTGATGAATCTGGCCGATAGACTTCTATTGGAATTCTGTAGGGCATATTATCAAGTCCATTATCGCCGCTTTAGCTGCAGTTTTCTGCTGCTAAACCGGCGATAATTCTTAACGAGGTCCTTGATAAAATGCCTCATAGTTGGGCGGAAGGACTTGGAAAAACTAGGTATCATTCTTAAACTGGGTGCGGCTGAGCCAATAGTTGTGGGTGACATAGAGGTGTCTAACATTCAAGAAGAGTCAGAACCTAAAACTATAGCAAATGTTTTAAGGAAATATGAAGTTGTTTTTGAGAAACTTACAGGTTGTGTAAATGGGTTTGAACATGCTTTTAAAATTTTTAAAAAAGCCATCCCTGAAAAGCATAAAGTTAGACCTGTACCACTCTCAGTCAGGGATGATTTAGAACATTTATTAGATAAACTTGTAAAAGAGGAAGTCATAGAATCTACTTACTCTTCTGAGTGGGTTTCAGCAATTGTAATTATTAAAAAAAAGACTGGTGGCATTCGACTCTGTGATTACTAAAGGTCGTTAAATAAGAATATTGTCGTTGACTACCATCTTTTACCCAGGATTCAGGAAATGTTGGCAGCAACCTCTGGTTTGAAATATTTTTCAAATCAGCTTATCAGCAGGTTCAATTGTCAGAGTACTGAAGGGAAGAGCGTTTAGATTCATTAGGTTACCTTTTGGGCTTGCATCAGCCGCAAGCGTATTCCAAAAGCTTATGGATGTCATATTTAAAGATGTAAAAGGAGTTGAAAAATTAGATCCCATACTTGTACATGCAAGCATAGTTGATGAACACAGTGACATTTTGGAAACAGTTCTTGGTTTGTGAAGAATAGAGTAATTAGAGTTTCTCTGAATAAGTGCAAATTTTAAAACAAGAAATTGATTATTAGGGCCATGTGTTGAGTCCTGAAGGAATTAACCCTAAACTAGATTTGGTATTGGCTATTTCAGAGGCACCTAAACCAGAGGATAAAGATTCATTCAAATCTTTCACGGGTTTGAGTGAATACTATTCACGTTTTGTAGTAAATTATGTGGATACGGTTGAACCATTGCGTGCCTTGTTAGGAAAAGGTGTGACATTTATTTGGGGAAATAAACAGGACGTTGTTTTTCGAGATGTTAAGAAGGCCATTGTGGAAGCACCTTCCTTGCAACCTTTTGACTCAGAAGGTAGCAATATTGTGACTGTTGATGCAAGTGGAGCTGGAATTGGTGTAGATTTTACACAAAAAGTTAAAGGGTGCATACAAACAGTTACCTTTATCTTTAGGAGATTACACAATGCAGAATTATTTTACACCACGATCGAAAGAGAAACATTGGCTTGTTTTTAGGCTGTAGAGAAACTGAGCGATACAAAAGGGGATGATGGACGGAGCGCTTGAGCAAATCAAACACTCACCCCCAGTCAACTGATCTGGGTTTAATCCATCACCATTCTTTAGCTCACTCAGCCACCCCAGTTCAGACATGGCCATATGCAAATCAGTCTGACCCTGTGCCTCATGGGAACAGTCCAGCCCGAACTGCCAAGCCATGTCTTCCCTGGACCGGAAACAAGCATCCTGGGACCGGTTTGGGATTCATAATCCTCATCAGCCAGGCTATTTTGAATCCAGTGGCCAAGTGAGTAAGGGACTCACGTCTGAGCATACCCTGCCACACTTAGGGCGAACAAAGCGATACAAAAGGGGATGATGGACGGAGCGCTTGAGCAAATCAAACACTCACCCCCAGTCAACTGATCTGGGTTTAATCCATCACCATTCTTTAGCTCACTCAGCCACCACAGTTCAGACATGGCCATATGCAAATCAGTCTGACCCTGTGCCTCATGGGAACAGTGCAGCCCGAACTGCCAAGCCATGTCTTCCCTGGACCGGAAACAATCATCCTGGGACCGGTTTCGCATTCATAATCCTCATCAGCCAGGCTATCTTGAATCCAGTGGCCAAGGGACTCACGTCTGAGCATACCCTGCCACACTTAGGGCGAACAAAGCGATACAAAAGGGGATGATGGTCGGAGCGCTTGAGCAAATCAAACACTCACCCCCTGTCAACTGATCTGGGTTTAATCCATCACCATTCTTTAGCTCACTCAGCCACCCCAGTTCAGACATGGCCATATGCAAATCAGTCTTACCCTTTGTCTCATGGGAACAGTCCAGCCCGAACTGCCAAGCCATGTCTTCCCTGGACCGGAAACAAGCATCCTGGGACCGGTTTCGGATTCATAATCCTCATCAGCCAGGCTATCTTGAATCCAGTGGCCAAGTGAGCAAGGGACTCACGTCTGAGCATACCCTGCCACACTTAGGGCGAACAAAGCGATACAAAAGGGGATGATGGACGGAGCGCTTGAGCAAATCAAACACTCACCCCAAGTCAACTGATCTGGGTTTAATCCATCACCATTCTTTAGCTCACTCAGCCACCCCAGTTCAGACATGGCCATATGCAAATCAGTCTGACCCTGTGCCTCATGGGAACAGTCCAGCCTGAACTGCCAAGTCATGTCTTCCCTGGACCGGAAACAAGCATCCTGGGACCGGTTTCGGCTTCATAATCCTCATCAGCCAGGCTATCTTGAATCCAGTGGCAAAGTGAGCAAGGGACTCACGTGTGAGCATACCCTGCCACACTTAGAGTGAACAAAGCGATACAAAAGGGTATGATGGACGGAGCGCTTGAGCAAATCAAACACTCACCCCCAGTCAACTGATCTGGGTTTAATCCATCACCATTCTTTAGCTCACTCAGCCACCCCAGTTCAGACATGGCCATATGCAAATCAGTCTGACCCAGTGCCTCATGGGAACAGTCCAGCCCGAACTGCCAAGCCATGTCTTCCCTGGACCGGAAACAAGCATCCTGGGACCGGTTTCGGATTCATAATCCTCATCAGCCAGGCTATCTTGAATCTAGTGGCCAAGTGAGCAAGGGACTCAGAAACTGAGGGCCTCATTTATGAAAAGTGACGCATCGCTGCGAGAAAACATTGATGCATCACTGTTCATTGCGCCCTCCTTGCAACACCAATGATGAGTTAAATTTACAGTATGACACAGCATGTCGCAAGGAGTTACAGATAAGTCAGTTTTTCTGACAATCTGTAGGTGCAAAAATGATGCATTGCTGGAGTGTGTCACAAAAGTGATGCAACTTCAGCAGTGGGTCATTACACATGGGCAAGTCCCATGTGAAATGTGCCTGCGTCAGTCTTACCCCTGCCATGAGGCAGGTGTGAGATATTGACGCATTTGTGTCCTAGAAGTGGCGCAGTGAAATCTCATAGATTGCACTGCGTCACTTTTACGAGGCTTACTTGCATGGTAACGCCCCCGCATACATTATACCTGGCGCAATGTCAACTTTGCTCAGGGGTTTACAAAGTGACGCATCTACCTAGATGCGTAACTTTGTGAATATGGTGCAACAAGGCATATTTTTTACGCCGCTGGTGTGTCACAAAAAGTGAGGCACCGGCGGCTGTGACTCAGGGCCTCATAAATATGCCCCTTAAAATGTATCTCTGGGGCAAGCATTTTGAGGTGGTGACAGACCATAAACCTTTAACTTTTATGATGGATGGGTGTGAAGAGGAAACGGTAGGGCCTCATCTACACTTGTAAGATTGTTGGCTAAATTACAGGAGTTTAACTTGACTATCAAACATATTTCTGGTAAACAAAATATACGTGCAGACTTTTTATCAAGGCTTCCTGTTTCAGATTCAGAATTGTTTGACGATACTGAGGGGCATATGTAAAAGGAGTTAACACCGCCATAGCATAAATCTTTTGACTGCAGCTTTTTTTAACACCGTATGTACAAGATGGCTTTAACCGCAGTTAGTGGCAGTTTTCTGGCGTAAACGTGAATTTTTAGGATCGCCACTTCTTTTAGCCTGACTTAATGAAAATGAGTTGCAATGTAGGTGTTCCCGTGCAAAAGCTGCCACTAACCCCACTGCGATATTTACAAGGAATATTTACAAGGAATTCCTTGTATGGTGCAAACCCCCAAAAAACTCCAGTTTGAGGCAGTTTTTTAAGACCAGAAAATAGCTGGTCTTAAAAATGGTGCAAACACTTGGGGTTTCATTTCAGAAGGTTTTGGAACTGGACAGCGCTGCAAGAAACTACAGATCAGGAATGCGCACCATTAATAAGATAGGGAGCATTCCTGGGCCTCATTCATTAGAAGTGTTGCATTGCTGCAACAAAACAGCGTTGCAACACTTTTCACTATGCCTTGCTTGCAACATAATTAATGCGCTGTATTCACTATACCGCACTCCATGTCCCAATTAATGACAGATACATCTGGAATTCTGACGTATCTGTCAGCGCTAATGTCACGCTTTGCTGCAGTTGTGTCACAAGCTTGACACAAGTCCAGCAATGCATGGGGCCAGCCTATCCCTGAGGCACTGCATAACCCTTATGCCTGCCATGTGACAGGTGTAAGGTACTGATGCAGTGGTGTCCTACAGTTGTTGCAGTGAAATCTGATGGATTTCACTGCGCCACTCCTATGAAGCTTTGTTTTGTGGGAACGCCCACAAGATGCAGGTATAATGTGTCACAGAGCTTCACAAGGTCACGCATATTGATCCAGCTGCGACGGAGGGGGCAATGATGGCGATGTTGTACTCTTGGCATGGTAAAGGAGTGATGGAAACAATGATGCTAGGTACAGGAGAGTCCTGTGGTGGGGCTGTAGTTTAAGTTCCCACTGGCGGAGAAGACGGGCTCGAGCGTGCGCCAGGCTATGTGGGTTGATACAGTGACTAGCTGCTTGAGTCCGATATTGGCGAGGTTCCCCAGGAGGGGGGTGGTGTTTTGGTCACTGGGGTTTTTCAGCTGGAACTTTAGCTCTTTGAGTAGGATGTAGTCGGTGGATGGGTGATCCTGGGGTGTGATGAGGTCTACAATGGCATCGATGAAAGGGGTTTCGTCGCCCAGGGAGCCTTTAGATGAGGGTGCCACAGAGGGTGGTGTTCGGGTTTGTTCGGATCGGGAAGTGGAGGTGTTCCATGGTGACTGTCGGGTCATTAGAAAAAGCACACTCCGTTTGCGTGGTCAAACGGAGTGTGCTTTTTCAGGCAATGGCAATGCCTCCTCCTGGTAGCTCAGGGTGGTCTGTGTGGGTGAATTTGCAGCCGTCATGAATGGTGATGACGATGTGCGGTCTGGAGCAGAGGTTGGTCCAGGTTTCTGTGAAGAAGGCAAAGTCTGAAGAGGTGGCATCTGGGAGGACCCAGATTTCTGTTGCGTGGTTGTGGAGGGCCCGCACATTGAGGAGGATGCGCTGTTGGTCGGCTGGGCGGCAGGTGGCACTGGTGTGCTGATGTGGCAAAAGGTGTGTTTGCAGTTTCGACAGGCGCAGGATTCTACAGTGTTGCTAGATGGCAGGCTGTGTGGCGTCCAGGGTTGATTGCAAAGGGGATGCTGCCGTCATTGTGGGAGAGTGTCCAAGAGGAAGGGTACTTGGTGCTTGGTGCATTCCAGGGGTGGATGGACACAGACAGGCATGACTTTGGCAAACCAGTGGTACGCCCCCTGTGCATGGCCGCCATTATGTAGTGCTACGGGGGACTGGACAGCTGGGAGGCTGGAAACATGGGAAAGGACACTGGAGGGGCCGGAGACACAAGGGGAGCTAGGTTGTAAATATATGTTTTCTAATTCTTACCTTGAGGCCGGGTCCCGCATCTTCTGTGCTCCTGCTCTCCTGAGTCTGCTTCCAGGAACAGGAAGCAGGCAGCCAGGCTCCCTTCCCTAATCGTATCACAATGCAGCATTGTGATTGTTCCTGAGCGCCGTGACAAGGCGTTCAGCCAGGGGCTGGAGGGATGGGCATGTTCTCCTTGCAAGCTGAAATGCAGCCCATTGGGAAAAGGGATGTGCGCATGACTGCTCTGGGTGGCCTGAGAAGGCTGACCAAACAGTCATTGCGCACTTGAGTGGGCATACCACTTTGCCCCTGCCCTGCTCCGTGAGTAGAGCCGCTTCACCCGCCCTCCCACTCGCAAAGGAAACATAGCATGAGTACATCAGAAATGTATCATCATGTTATGTTTCCTCTTCTTGCACTGCTTGAAAGCAGTGGGACGTCACTGTTCCGCCATAGTGTATGAGCTGCCACTTGGGGTGCGTCACCCACATGTGCTAGGCCTGGACCCGATTCGACACCCGGGCCTCCGCTGATACGTGTGCCAACTTCTCCTCACCTGGACATTGACACTGTGGCGCAATCCGCTGCACTCTCTCCAAATCTGTGACTCAGCCAGCAGGAGCCTCAGCCAGGTGGGATTTCGCTGCCAAGTTCACTGGGGAACCTCCAGATGCTGGTGATGCAATAGGGCACCCTTAGGTATGAAGTTACTGCGCTCCCCGCACACAAGTTCGGCGCTGCTCAGGGACCTCACCCTCCACAGCGACTGGCCAGGCAAACATCTTCCGTCTTGCGATGCAAAGAGGCGCAGCCCACCATTAGTAATCTCCTCCGTGCACCCTGGTGTAGTGATGGGGTGCGGCACGCAATGCAGCCCTCCCTACGTTAGTGCGCAGGAACACTTCTACCGTTCACAGCTCCAAGGGGCACCAGGCGGTCTTCTCACACAGGTCAGCAACGTGTCTCCATGCAACCTGGCAGACTTCACCACCAGGTAAGGGTGATTGCCGATGCCTCAATATCTACCGCCACGGCCCAGCAACTCCGCAGCACCTCCGCATCCCACTCCGGGTTCCAGGGACTGTCTGGCCCAGCGAGGCCTCCAGGTCCCAGGGACTGTCTGCGCTTTCAAGGTTTTGAATGCCTTGGTGTTGCAAGGAGTGCGCAATGATAAGTGATGCATCACTGTTTTTGCCCAGCGATGCACCTCTTTTCATGATTGTAGCCCTGAAGTTCCTATTCCCCAGGGACTCCTGGCTGTTGGGGGAATGGGGGAGTTGTTGACCTGTGCATCACTTGGCCCTGGCTTCTCAATTCTGCATTCCATTGGTTTTGTTTCCTGTTTTTCATTGGAGGTGGACTTATAGGCTATTTTTGCCTCTAGTGGCAAATAAAAAGTCATGTTGGGCTGACTAAAGGTGAGTTTTTTGCCGCTAATGGGCCTTTCATCAGTTTTTGCCCACTAACATCAGAATTTGTATCGCCTTCATGCTAGTGTTAGCAGCAGTTTTCACCCGGCTACCTGAAACTATCTCCATCTAGTGACGTTTTGTAAATACATCGCAAAAAGGGCGATAGTTTTTGACGTTAGGCCGCCCTAACAAACACTGCAGCTAACTACAGTTAGTTAGCGGCAGTTCTTGTATATATACCGCTGAGTGTGTTGCTGCCGGTGTTGATGTTATTCAGGACTTAGAAGGAACTGTTTCTAAAGCTGATTCTATTGATTTACTTAAACAGGATGTTGTTTTAAAGAAAGTTATGGAATATGTCACTGGGCAATGGCCACCCATTAGGAATTTGTGTACCAAGTTTCAGATGAATTGATCATAGAGAATGGATTGTTGTTAAGTGGAGATTTATTTATTCCTCCTCTAAAACTAAGGAAAAGGTTGATAAATTTGGCACATAAGGGACATCCTGATTCAACTGCAACAAAGAAACTTTTAAAAGTGTATTGCTGGTTGCCAGGTACGGACGCAGATTTCAATTCTCATGTAGAGTCATGCACAGAGTGTTTAAAGTCTGACAAACACTGGAAGCCAAGTGTGAGTGAAAGGAAATTGGTTACCATACCAAAACTGTCTTTGTCTAAGATAGCAATTGATTTTGGTGGACCATTCAACATTTTAGAGAGTAATTGCAGATGTATTGTTGTCGTAAGTGACTATTACAGCCAATGGATATTTTATTTATAAAGTTTTGTATAGCGCGAACATGACCCCGAAGGTTATCAGAGCATTTCACATTTTGGAAGGGACGAGCATAGTACAGGGAAAATGGCAAAGGGGGTAACGGAGAATAACATATTTATCTAATAACCTAATGTACCAGGATGAGAACAAACATTACTCAATAGGGTATAACAGACAACCCTGAGCTTTACAGTTGTTAGGTCAAAAAGAATGTAGTCAGAGAGTCATTGAGAAAGCAGACAATCCATGACCATTTATGGCAAGAACTTGTTCATTATGATTATTTTTACTACTGAAGGCAGCCGTGGAGAGGATTCTGCGGACTTCCAGTGAGAGAGAGTTCCGGATCTTCGAGGCTGAGCCAGAGAAAGCTCTAAGCCTCGTTCTCTGTTTGCTGAAGGTCTGCGGTTTCAATAGGAAAGAATTTTGGGGCATATTTACAAGGGCTTTTTCTTTGCTTTTTTGGCTTAAAAAGCCAAAAAAGCGGAGATAAAACTATCACCCTATTTACAAGAGGGTGCTAACATGCATAATTGCATGTTAGCACCCTTTTTCAGAATGCCTCCCTTTGCATCTCTAATGAGATGCAAAGTGGGCGTCACTGGGCATACCCCGGATGGACTACATTGCAAATATCGCTGATGTTCACAGCGCAATATTTACAAGGCTGCCCCAGCATTTTAGCACACGTTAGGTTTGGGAGAAAACCGCTGTTTTCTCCAAAACCTAACGTCTGCTAAAATGCAGACTTACCTATCCTTAACATTGGGGTGGATTATGCTGATACGACCCTATGGGTCGTATCAGCAAGGTTATCACCGTTTTGCAGGGAACATCGCTGGAAAACCAGCGATGTTCCCTGCAAAACGACGATAACCTCGCTATCTCTGGAATTTTTATCGCCCTGGAGAAACGCATTGTTAATAACACGCTACCAGGACGATGAATTCCAGAGAAAGCCTGCGATAATAAAAATATTGCTGAGCACGGCCAGCGATAAATATAACTGGCCGTTGATAATATGCCACAATTTGCACTTCTTGATGGTCTACCCCCTGCATATAGTTCTAGCTTTTGAGCCAGGTAAACAGGAGCTTTGAAATGGAGGGCTTTGTGTGTCAAGCAGGCAATAGCAGATGAATACTGATTGTGTAATTAGGTTTTTAGAAAAGAAAAATGCAAATGAGGGACTTCCAGATGTTCTTATTTCTGATAACACAACACATTTTACCTCACAAAGAATGTTATAATTTTTTAATAAGTATAGTATCAGATAAGAAAAAACTCCTTTGTATTCACCAAAATCCAATGGTCAAGTTGAACGTGTCAACAGATTTATAAAAGAAGGAATTCAACTTGCTGTATCATCACAATTTCCTGTTTATGAATTTATACAGGAAAAAGTCAATTATTATAATAATAGTTTTAATGTAACCAATGTTTATACACCTTTCTTTTTAATGAGGGGTAGAAGTGGTACGCCTATATCTTATAATGACAAGGCCCACAGAGCTAAACAAATCAATCAATCAATCATGAAATTTGTATAGCGTGCTACTCACCCGGAGGGTCTCAAGGCGCTTGGGGGGGTGGGGGGGTCCGTTACTGCTCGAACAGCCAGGTCTTGAGTTGCTTCCAGAAGGAGAGGTGGTCTTGGGTAAGACGGAGGTGGATGGGGAGGGAGTTCCACATTTTGGCTGCCAGGAAGGAGAAGGATCTTCCCCCCATGGTGGCTCTTCGAATGCGTGGGACGGCGGCGAGGGCGTGGCTGGTCGATCGTAGCTGGCGGGTGGGAGTGTAGAAGGTCAGGCGGTTGTTGAGGTACCTGGGGCCCAGGTCGTGGAGGGCCTTGTGTGTGTGGGTGAGGAGACAGAACATGATTCTCTTGCTGACGGGGAGCCAGTGCAGGTCTCTCAGGTGTCCGGAGATGTGGCTGTGTCGGGGGATGTCCAGGATGAGTCGTGCGGAGGCGTTCTGGATGCGTTGGAGTCTTTTCGGCAGTTTGGCTGTGGTACCGGTGTAGAGGGTGTTTCCGTAGTCCAGTCGGCTGGTGACGAGTGCCTGGGTGACCGTCTTTCTGGTTTCGGTGGGGATCCATTGGAAGATCTTTCGGAGCATGCGGAGGATGTTGAAACACGATGATGAGACGGCGTTGACTTGTCTGGTCATCGAGAGGGAGGAGTACAGGATGAAGCCCAGGTTGCGTGCATGGTCTGTTGGTTTGGGTGCGCTGCCCAGGGTGGGGGGCCACCAGGAGCCGTCCCAGGCAGATGGTGATGATCCAAGGATGAGGACTTCCGTCTTGTCTGAGTTCAGCTTCAGGCGGCTGTTCTTCATCCACTCTGCTACGTCTTTCATCCCTTCGTGTAGGTTGGTTCTGGCGGTGGCTGGGTCGTTGGTGAGGGAGAGGATCAGCTGGGTGTCGTCTGCATAGGAGATGATGTTGAGGTTGTGTTGGCGTGCGATGGCTGCGAGGGGGCTCATGTAGACGTTGAAGAGGGTCGGGCTGAGTGATGAGCCTTGTGGTACGCCGCAGATGACTTCGGTGGCCCTGGATCTGAATGGGGGGAGGCGGACTCTCTGGGTTCTTCCGGCGAGGAACGAGATGATCCAGTCCAGTGCCTTCTCCTGGATTCTGACGTTGCTGAGGCGTTGTACTAGGGTGCGGTGGCAGACAGTATCGAACGCTGCGGAGAGGTCCAGGAGGATGAGGGCCGCTGTTTCCCCGTTGTCGAGCAGGGTTCGGATGTCGTCAGTGGCTGTGATGAGGGCGGTCTCGGTGCTGTGGTTGGCTCGGAAGCCTGACTGTGAGTGGTCGAGGGATCCGTTCGTCTCGAGGAAGGCGGCAAGCTGTTTGTTGACGGTCTTCTCGATGACTTTGGCGGGGAACGGGAGGAGCGAGATGGGGCGGTAGTTCTTGAGGTCGGTGGGGTCTGCTGATGGTTTCTTCAGGAGGGCGCTGAGTTCGGCATGCTTCCAGCTCTCCGGGAAGGTGGCGGTGTCGAAGGAGCAGTTGATGATGTCCCGGAGTTGGGGTGCGATGATGGAGTCGGCCTTGTTGAAGACGTGGTGGGGGCATGGGTCGGTTGGCGATCCGGAGTGGATGGTGTTCATTGTGCCGATGGTGTCTTCGGTGCTGACCGGGGTCCAGGCACGGAGGGTGATGGTGGGGGGCGTTGGTTCTGTGATTGGGATCGTGGTCTGTTCGCCGAAGCTGTTGTGTATGTCTGCGATCTTGCTGTGGAAGAACGAGGCGAGTGAGTCGCAGAGGTCTTGTGAGGGAGTGATGTTGTTGTTTCCGGCGCTGGGGTTGGAGAGCTCTTTGTCGATGCTGAAGAGTTCCTTGCTGTTGTGTGCGTTGTTGTCTATCCGATCCTTGAATGCTGTCTTCTTGGTGGTGTGGATCAGCTGGTGGTGATTGCCGGTGGCGTGCTTGAGGGCGATCATGTTGTCTGTAGTCGGGTTTTTTCGCCAGGCTTTCTCGAGGGTGCGGCAGTTCTTCTTGGAGTTCTTGAGATCGTCGTTGAACCAGGGGGCTTTCTTGCTTCTGTTGGGGTGGTTCTTCAGGAGTGCGAGGTCGTCAGTGCAGTTGGTGATCCACTGTGTGAGGTTGTCGGCTGCTAGGTCGGGGTCCGTTGATCTGGCGGGAGGGTTCCGGTTCAGGGATGTGGTGAGCTGGTCGGTGGTGATCTTGTTCCAGCTCCTGCGGGGAGCCTGTTGCGGGTGGTGGTGAGTTGTGAAACAAAAAACACTTTGGGGCAAATGGTGGTGGTGGTGGTGAGTTGTGAAACAAAAAACACTTTGGGGCAAATATACAAGCCCCTTGCGACACTTTTGTGTTGCTGTTGCATCACTTTTGTGACACAGCGGCAGTTTAAAAAATGCGGCTAGTTTACAACGTGATGCATGTAGGGAGATGCGTCACGTTGTAAAGCCCTGCGTCACATAATACCTGCATCAGTTGTAACGTATGCAGGGTGGGCATTCCCATGCAGGAAAGCCTCGTAAAAGTGACGCAGTGAAATCTGCGTCAAAGCCTTACGCCTACTTCAAGCAGGCGTGAGGAGTGACGCTGTGTAGTGAAAATAGGCCTCAACATGCATTGCTGGAGTTGCGTCGTGCTTGCGAAACGACTATACGTGACTTTTGCGCCAACAGATGCATCAGAATTTCTGACACATCTCCCTGGTGGCGCAAGGGTTTCGCAGGCTGGCACAGGAAAACTGATGCATCTCTACAGGTGCGTCAGTTTCTTGTAAATCTGCCCCTTTGAGACTGGTGATTGGGTTGTTTAAAAAAAAAACATAGTGGTTCAGAAAGGGGAATATGTTTATACTGACCCATTTTTGGTAGAGTAAGTTTCTGATAGCTCTGTATCTTTAAAAGATAAAGGATGGTGGAACAAGAGTGATGTCAATAAACTTAAACCTGGACAAAACATCTTATAGCCAATTCCAAAACATGTTTGCATGAGGAGGGAGAAGGGTTGGTCTGGGAAGATCATGAAGTTGCTAAACAAAGTAATGTTGAATCTTTGAGACCAGCTCATTGTGATTCTAATGCAGAGGGTTTTAGTACCAATTTTGTGTCACCTAATATTAATCTTCCTGCTCAAAAACATGCTAGTAGTATTTCAAAAGAAGCTAATGTTTTCAGAAGTAGCTACAGCTCAAATGACAGAGGTTTTATTTCACAGAATGCTCCTGATCATGTATCCACTTCTTCTGGTAGAGTTTTGAGAGTTCCTAAGAAATTTCAAGACTTTGGGGCATATTACCAACAACTAGCGATAATTATCGCTATGTTGGCTTAGCGGCAATAATTTTATCGCCGTGTTGCGGTGATTTTTATCGCTTAGGAGCCTTGCTATTATCAAGGTTTATCTCCTTATAGATAAAAATCGGCCAAAATGCATGAATATCGCTGTAAAGTCAGCGATATTCATGCATTACCGAGCTAATGCTCTTAGCCATATTATCCACCTACCATTGGATAACATGGCTAAGAACTGCTCAGGGCAGGTGTTAGCTTTTGGAGATATTCACGCTTAGCGCGAACATCTCCAAAAGTTGGTAATAGGAGATAGCGATGTTAGCGACTGTTTCCAGTCGCTAACATCTTGGCACGCCCACTTTGCATGTCATTAGTGATAAATATCTCTGACATGCAAAGCGGGGCCCAAGATGCTCGCTATCTCCTACTAGCTGTCGCTAACTGGTGTTAGCGACAGCTAGGTAATAGGGAGATAATTTTATCTCCGCTTTCTTGGCTTTTAAAGCCAAAAAAGCGGAGATTAATCCCTTGATAATATGCCCCTTTGTTTTGTTTTAAATATTTCTTGCACAAAGGGAGATGATGTATATTACCTTTGTCATGAATTTGCCTTTGTACTTAGTTTGACTCACAGTTTGATTGTAATCTAAAACTGTTCCTAACATGTTTGTCTTATTGTTGTGTCATGTTGAAATCTTCACCTTTCACATAAATTATGTCAAAGAATCCTGGGCTCAGATGAGCCACTTATTTTGCCAGTTGAGCCACGCTCGACTGTTGCCTGCTTGCAGGCCTTGTTTGACTAAAAAGTGAGGGGCAGATTTACAATAACTGGCGCATCCCTGCATATTAGCCGGGATGCGCCAGTTATTTTGCGTGACTCAAAAGACTCCTTGCGCCACCATGAATGCGCCGCATTTACAATGCGGTGCACCATGGCACAAGGATAGACAGATGCGTGACACATCTGTCATCCTATGGGTGACGCAGTGCTGGAGTTGTGTTGCAAGCACTGCTCAGGGGTGCCCTATACCTAATATGCTGCGTCACTCCTTACACCTGGGACATAAAAGTGACTCAGTGAAATCTTGTAGATTTCACTGCGTCACTTTTTTTACGGGGGTTCCTTGCGACGGAACGCCCACCCTGCATACATTATACCTGACGCAGGTATAATGTAGCGCAGGGCTTTACAACGTGACACATCTAACTAGATGCGTTACGTTGTAAATATGTTGCATAGTGGTGCATTGTTTACGCCGCCGCTGCGTCACAAAAGTGACGCAACGGCAACGTAAAAGTGTCGAAAGGGGCTTGTAAATCTGCCCCATAATTGATAACTTTCTTGTCCGTGACTTTCTTTTGTCACAACAGTACTCTCGGCTTCTTTTGAAATCTCCCACTTTCAATCTATTAAATGTTGTTAAGTAAGTGAAACGAAATACTGTAAACTACTAGGTTATCATCAACTGTATGATCATTTCAATGAGGCGGGATGACGATGCAGTTCCACCGTCTGTAACCAGATGCCCCAGCGGAGCTCAACAGGGACATCTAGTAACAGACACGGGTATTGCTCCATTTGTCTACAGAGCCTTTGGTTTACTGGTGGACTGAGGCTTTCTGATCGTAGCTGAAAGTGCGGGCTACCACCTCTCAAGAGACCGCCTAGACCACCCCGGAACTGCATCTCTCTCTAGGAAACATGTGTTCCATAATCCCGGAAGTGTTTGACGGCCTATCTTGGGTCAATATTCCAAGACGCGTTCTTAAGATGTTAAACTTCACAGAAGAGTGTCACTAGCCTAGGGAATAACTCTTACTTGCCATCCTGTAATCCATGCAAGTTTCCTGCACACAAATCAACTGGATCCTGACTCTATCCGTCCAGATAAATTACATTTCATGACCACACGTAAACATTCAAATGATTGTTCTGTGATCAACTAAGTTGTATACAAGGTAAAAAGCATCACTCCACCAATTCACTTCTGACATCAGTGCAACCACAATTCAAAAGCAGTAACCATTTATTAGTACTTTACACAATTAGCTACCCTAAACTAACACTAAGGACTACAACTAACCTAATCTTAACTAACTGTAACTAAGTGGATGATATTTTAAACGATCTACTTTAACTAATACTAAACACGCAACAACATATCTGAGACATCAACCCCCCTCCTACCCTATCAGCAGACAAGACAAATACATCTTAGCTAAACATGAACTAACTACACATTTATCCTACACAAATATATATATATTTTTTATATATATAACAACAAATACATCAATCCCCAACCAAAGTTAAAGGAAACGTAGCCCCGAATACTACATCAAGATAATACAGTCTAAAACATTGTTTAAATATTACACTACCTATTCCTACACTACAACTACACTACCTAACACTTAAAAACCTACACAATTACAAATGGTTAATAGAAAAAAACATTGGGGACTGGAGAATAGGGGGAAGGGTCACTATTTGTCCATGTCGATAGGGGAGACCCAGGGCAGCCTTGATGTCCTGGAGGTGGGAACTGTGCTCCGAGAATTCCCTTTCAATACGTGCCAGTCGGACATTCATGTCCATTATGCACCGATGGTCCCTGATTTTGAATCCCACCGCATGTGTCAGTGCTGCAGATGGCAATGTGGCAGTCCCTTGTACGCCTGGCTGTGAGGGGACACCTGCTTGTGTGCCGGATCCTGTAGCAGCAGGTTAGCTGTGTGGTGTCTGTGTCTGATGGGCAGTTCTTTGACCATGTCTGGACCCACACCTGTCGTCAGAAGGGCCGGTATGGCCTGTGTGTCCCTCTGCAACCTTTGCAGTACAACTTCTGGCAGATACTTCCATCTGTAACACTCACAAGGGGAAGTAGTGTGTATGGATCTCTAGATTAGAGGTGGCACGTGCTCAGTGAAAAAATACTGCCCTCACTCACAAAATTGTGGCATGCTTATCATTGGGCTTGCTTCAATACACCCCTGCGCCGACCATGCCTGAGGTGGAGCAAAAGGGAAGGGAAGGCAATACAAACACATATACATAATAATATACATAATGGATCCTGAGATCACTGAAAGAAAAGGTGCAGTGAGAATTAAAACTAGTTTAGTGGTATCTTTTGTAAATCATTGTATTCCTAGATCCACTGACTAGGATTAAAAAAGTAAAGGATGGTGGTGACAGGAAAGTATTAAGAGTTCCTACACCCCTCCTTACTGGCAGATTGTCGACATGCTGCTTTGTTAATGCCTACAATTTCAGGTCATCACAGCCTTCATCAGGACCTTTCAGATCCCAGTATTTTGAATCAGTACCCCCAGTGTCAGGTCCCCAGAATAAATTGTTCTCAGAGCGAGGGGCCAAGTCAGTAACTCACTTCAGAAAATTGAGGGGTATATTACCGGGGTGTGCGTTGCAAAACGCACAACGCACATCTCCGTATCGCCGGCTATCGCCGGATTTCATCACCTAATTAGCACGCAATTATCAATGCGCATCAGGCAGGCGATCAGAAATCCGGCGATAGTCGGCGATATGGCACATTAGCGCATGAAAACAAATGTTGTTTTCATGCGCTAATGTGGGCCTTGATAATATGGGGGGGTGGATTCAGCTTTATGATCCACACCCCCATGTTAACAATGCCTAACGCCTGGTCGGAGCAGGTGTTGGGAGACCTGCGATAAATGAGTTTATCGCAGGTTTTTGTCTCCCAACGCCTGCCTTGGTAATAGGGTGTTCCCACCTCCAACCACATTTTACATGTGGTTGGACGTGGGAACACCCACTTTGCATGTCATTAGCGATGTTTATCGCCGACATGCAAAGTGGGCTCGGGCCAGACTTTAAAGTGCCCTTGGTAATAGGTCTCTAGCTGTATCGCCGCTTTCTCGGCACAATTCGCCGAGAAAGCCGCGATACAAGCCCTTGGTAATATGCCCCTGAGTTTCCAAATAAGCCTTGCTTAAATTGGTACGTAGGAGGAGGAGACCCCCTGTAGTCACACTTACTCCAAGGGTGGTGCCCCACCTCGACCTCTTGTCTTCGGCTCGCCGTGTAGAGATCATCTCTATTTGGAAACTCGATTTTGGTACAAGGGTGCCTTCGCTGGCAGTACACTGCTAAGTGTAGTGACCGAGCAGGGTGAACCGCATGGCTGCGTTACAAAAACTGAGGGGGCCTCCCTGCACGGTACGTAGAGGGTCCCCCTCTGGGTTCAATCAGGACGGTACGTAGAGGGTCCCCCTTTGGGTTCAATCAGGAGCTCTCTGGCCGCAGTTCCAAGGGGGCCCCCTGGACCTTGGGACCCCCCCGCACTGCGGGGGCTGCGGAGTCTGTGTTATGCCCCTGCACCATATCGTTGTAAACTGGATTCGCGCTCGTGATTATCATATTACGATTCGGGCTTCATAATTGTAATGGACTGGTCGGAATGACTGCGCAGAGGGACTGAATACACGTGTAGGAAGTGAATAATACCGGTCCTGGACCAAATATACCTGCAGGTCGAGTGCTACTCCATCCGGGACTCATCGTTTTGGTACACCTGAACGGCCCCCGACTCGTAGTGGATTTATTGAAATTTGACTTCGTGTAACTTCTAGACGGGATCATGTCCTAACTCCATATCAGTGGGCCGGTGTCGAAACCTTTCTAAACTTGTCGAGATTTGCATCGCGATGACTTTTATATTACTTGTGAGTTATCGGGACAGACAAGCCTCTTCCTTGTGCGCAGTTTTACTCTCATATCTCCGTTTACCGTTGGGGGTACTTTGAAGTCTCTTTCTAGTGCCATGAAGAAGTCCCACCCTGGGACGAAATGCGTAGGCTGTACTGTGCTTTGTTTATCTGATGAAATAAAGAGATTGAACTGAGGAACCTCTACTCTCGTGACTTACTGGAATTTGGACTATATATCGGTCCTTATTGTACTATATGTTGTGGTGCAACTGTATGATTTATATTTGAGCCATAGTGTCAGACACAGGTACTGCAGTGTTTATGCAAAATGTCTTTGACAGCTAGGCCTGCGTCTTACACAGGTCTTTGTGCACAAGCAGTGGACATTGCTGCAGCATCAACAACACTTAGCTGTTGGCAAACTCTGGCATGCCAGATGTAGCCCTATTGTAGTCCAGAGATACTGGAGTGGTGCAGCATGTATGGTTGAACAATCGAGGTGCACATGATCATATAAATTGGGTACTTTGTGTTGCATGGCACACACCAAGGCAACAATGGGTTAATAGAGGAGACATCCTATTTTGTCCTGTCCCTTTTCACATCATCATGCATGTAGTTTTTGTGCCGAGCATTAGCTGGTGAAGGTAAGGCACCTGACCTTCGCACAGCTTTTATGTCAGGGTACCTGTGACTGTGCAACTCTGAGGGCATATCTGCATTCCCAGAACATGTTTTTTCCATTGGCAGACTAAGAGTGCCCAGCTGTACCCATGCTAGTGTTATCCCGGGTGACCAAGTATTGCATTTGTAGATTCACAGATCATTACAGTGCGTTGTGTTTGGAGGGCTTGTGTCGTTGTCCATGGTTGTGAGATGGTTTTATATGGAGCAGATGAGGCACATCAAGGGCATATTCAGCAGCAACATGTTCACACTGCTTACACAACCATGATTTACATGGGATATGTCTTACATGTGTTTAGCTTTCTCATGTTGTCTACCTGGAGACAATCATGTGTGTCTGTTTTTCAGCATCACATGTTGTGAATCTCTTGTATGTAAGGTGGATTTCCCTTGTTTCTGTCTGGAGATAGGTTTTGGGGTAGCATTCACGTGACTGGAGTTGCGGTCCGGTTGCCTCCACAGGACTGCAACACATTCCATATGTCTGTTTTCTTGACCAACATTGTGTTCTACCAAGTATGCTGCGCATTACTGGAGTGATACAACAAAATGTGACATTGCCGCATATGTTAATTCGCATGTTTGCCCATGTGTTCAACTGTGACTGCAGGGATGTGTGTATGTATATTTGTGTCGTTATAATAAATTGGTACATAACACACATCATGCAATTGACATTGGTAAACTTGTATTGACAATCGCAAGACATTTTAGACAATTTCAGGGTGCTACTATTTGTTAGCATGTCCATCTCACCCAAAACATTGTCCAATCCTGGTGTAATTGTTAGTATGTTGATGGCAATCTTTTGCTCTAATCATTGGTTTTCCTGTTGCACTTCACTCATGTGTATGTCTGTTCTCTGTTCACTGCAGGACCATACACATTACTTAGTTCATAGGCCCAATCCGTTGTTCCATCCCCAATCTTTGTTTGATCTATTTTATGTCCACTGCTATATGTGAGAGCTGCGGGGTTCAGTTATTTGTTTAACTTTTACTTAGATATATGAACTTATACAGAGAATAAACATGCACACAAGATTTTTGTGTAGTGATATTGATATTTTATTGCACAAACTAGGCTTATGTGCTTTTTTTAAACAAATGAAAACGTGATGTCATCTTTGGACATTGAGATTTGTGATGGTTAGATCCCTCTGTGCTAATTCAGCAGTTGTAGCTGTGGTGTGTGCAGCATCTGCCTATTTTTCCTCATCATCCTCTGGATTGTCCGGATCTTCAGCCCATGGCGTGTTTGTGCGTACACATATGTTGTACAAAACACAACATGCCATGATGATTTTGCAGACAAGTTCTGAGCTGTGCAGCAGTCTGACGCCTGATATATCGAGGCACTGGAACCTGGACTCCAGCACTCCAAATGTCCTTTCAACGATGGACCTGGTGCGTCCCAGGGCAAGGTTGTACTCTCTCTGTGTCTGTGTGTCTGTCACTCTGAGGGTCGTCATCAGCCATGGCGAGAGTGCATATCCTTGATCACCTCAAACAGATAATGGAGAGATGTGTCCATTAGTATTTGTGCCTGCTGTGTTTGCAGAGTGTCTATATTTGTGTGCGTGGTTTGTGCTACTTTGAATTTCAGATTTGTCATGTGTATCTTCAGACAATTGACCAGCATCACTGCAAATTAAATTGCCTATACTTGACAGCCTACACATTAACCATGGTGCCATTTGCTGGATCATGTGTGTTGCCTCAATGTTGTGACTGCCAGGATGTATGTTTAACTCAAATAAAAATTACAGTTTCTTTATAGGGCTGTAGCACATACTGATCCTCTCATGTGCACATATTGAATGGGTTACACCATTGGCACATGTGCCTGCTGAAATATCCACCTTAAGTTTTTGACGATTACTATTTTGAAACATATCTATATACATAATTGTGAGTAATTGTGCTAAGGGTACCGATGAGATAGATTCCTTGTCTGTTAAACGTTGAAGTCATTGTGAGCTAATTACATCCACCTTGCCCCAAAGGTGGGTCAGTGCTTGAGTGACAGTGGCACTGCCAACTGGTGCAATGAACTCAGTAGGACATGTGATGACAACGTACATGTGCATTGATTTACTTGTGCATGAATTGACTTTGACTCTGCATGCGTGCATGTTTGAGTAATACCCATCAATATTTCAGTGTGTGTCAGTTCAGAATCGACACACATTGTTATTTACATTTTTGTGCATCATATTGCTACACCTCACCAGGGTAGTCATATGCATGTTATACTATGCTGAGGTAGAAGAGCCCTTCACCTAAGCCACAAGGGAAGAGAGGTATTCCTGGGTGTGGATACGTCCTCCCGAATCAAATAGTATGCAACAAAGGTATCCCATCCAGTGAAATGAAAGCTCAGACTGACTTCTTGTGGTGTCCACCGCTAAAAAACAGTGAAAGAAGCAATTCATTTTTGGTAAATAACCCTCACACACTGTAGTAGTGTCATACTTCATCATCGGGTTCACCCTGACTCCTAAAGGTCATGATGGTCCTATGACCCTAATGCCATGCCAACATGTTTCAACCCTATTAGGTGGTCCACATGGGTACGGGGTTTTCTTCAAGGCAAAATGGGGTTCCCTCCCTTGGTCTTCAATGGGGTTACCTTAGTTCACAAATTATAGTTACTTGCAATCATTATAACCGGACAGTAGCGGTCAGTGGTGGGAGTAGCTGCCGGGGGTGACGTGGGGAGGGGAAGGGCAGGTAGTAATCTATGGATTATGGAGGATTCCAGGTAAGTAAACATATAAATAAAGCAAGTCAAGGGAGAATCCCTGGAAACACTCAATTCTATTGTATAAGTATATACCTTCACACTCATACACACCCGAAGAATATGGGACGTACACAGTATCGATTTCCACACTAGAATGAACGTTCACAGTTTTTTAATTCTTTAAAAAATGAATACAATAAAAACACAAATTTATACACAAGTCAATAAAATTTCAGAAACGATTTCCTGAAAAATGTAGTTACATAAAATAAAAATGAAAGTTCAATGAAATTCAAACAATACAATTTACAATTTCTAAAAGAAAGCTGGAAAGATACTACAATCCATGAAAAGCATATTCAATACATGAATCAAGAAAGCTCGACAGATTACATTCATTATTTACATTATATCTAAACAATAGCAAACTCCCAACTAGTAGTGGCCTACACGTTATCTCGCCACTCTTTTTAGATATCCCAAGGCCTCCTTACGTTCTTTTTCTGGGCTACTAACAGTAGCATAAATATATGAGTATCTGTTGTTCCCTGGGCTAAAATTGGATTTCGATTACAGAACTGCGTCGACGCGTTTCGGTGTCATAACTCTGGATACTTGAACACCTTCTTCAGGACTTTCCAACTCTCTGGGGTCACCGGCTTCACAAATTATTTGGGACACCCTTGCTCTTGATATGCAAGGTAGGGTGTGGTACATCCACCAACACGGGTTCTTAGAATATCCGTCTAGGTATGTTCCGGCCCTTACGTGTCTCTCTTCTTAAAATCTAGAGAAATCCTTTTGTTAAGGTCCTTAATCCTTTTGTGGGTATTCTAATTCGGTAACTGGAACACCATAGAAATCTCTTCCAACAATCTTACAAATGATAAAATTCTACTTGAGCGAGGCATACATTGTTTCCTCAGGAACTGGATGTGTCCTTCTTTTTCTGGTAACAGCGCTTCTGCCTTGCTCCAAACAAACAAACAAACATATAAATAAATAAAATGAATTTCGTTGCGCGCACTGCATCCCCAAATACGATGCAGTGCACGCAACAAAATTTGTTTTATTTATTTATATGTTTACTTACCTGTAATCCTCTGTAATCCATAGATTACTACCCCCCACCCTGCCCCATCCCCTCCCCACGTCACCGCCCCGCAGCTACTTCCACCACCGACCGCTACTGTAACCGGAGAAGTTCAGTGGTTTTGTTAGTTTAAAACAGTATGGGTCTGATTTAGATCTTGGCGGATGGAATACGCCGTCACAAACATGATGGATATACCATCGGCAGTATTACAAGTGCATTCTATCCTCTGGCACTTGTAAGACAGCTTGCAGGATAGATGTCACATTTGTGATGGAGTATCCCACCCACCAAGATATAAATCAGGCCCATTGTTTTAAAATACATTTTCACTTAACTATAACGTCCCTTTAACCTTTGTTTTTTTCTGTGAATTTCTAGGATTCTTATCATAAAGTGATATATTATTACCATACGTAATGCCAGCCTCAGGCGATGTGGGATTTGCCGCAGGGCCTGGGAGCTGGTGGGCAGCCAGCACCACCCCATGCACAGCCTGGGGCCATGTGTGGCATGTGGTTGGCCGTGGGTAAGGCCCTGCAACCAACCCCAACTGGTGTCCAACCCCCGTGCACCCATACTTCCATGGGCAAGCCTGGCTGAATAAACGCAAAACAACAGACTTTGCCAAAGGGTCGGAACATCAAAATATAAAAAGTGGGCCTATTAGATTTATGAGATGGTCAGAATATCAAACACATAAAAAGTGATGGGAGAATGCTTGCAATTTAGCTAACCACTGACAATCGCTCGGGGTAGAATCCCAACCCATTGTTCCTTGGCTTATCATGCCACCTCAGTTCGGACCCAGCTATATGCAAATCAGTCTTGACGTTTTTTCACCAACTGGTTGCTGTACACGGCCGGGCTCGGCTCCGCTGTGGTGTCCTGGCCGGGCTTGGCTCCGCTGACCCCTGACTTTCTCTGTGGTGCTCCTGGCCGGGCTTGGCTCCGCCGACCCCTGCTTTTCGCTGCGGTGCTCCTGGCCGGGCTTGGCTCCGCCGGGGGCCGTGGACTACAACTCCCAGCAGCCTCATTGCGGCAAGGACGCCGCACTCATAATTAGGAAGCGCCTGGAGGCGCATAAAGGTCCCCTCACCTCCTCGTCCCGCGGGACGCGCGCGGACGCACCCGGGAGAAGCCCGGGACAAGGGCGGGACCGTCTGTGGCCGTCCGGGGCAGGAGGAGGCAGGGCAGGGCCACGACCCCTGGCAGTTTGGCCCTTGGATTCAATCATCTTGTAGTGAGTGCCTAACTTCTCGTTTACTCATTTGTTTATATTGATCTTGTCTATTGAGTAAATGGCAAAATTGCGCTCTGCCAAAACTCCTGCCCTAGTTGGGACTTTGGACAATTATATGGTCAAGATGGTCACAAAGATAAATTCTGATCGTCGTCTGTCGCTCAGCCGGATTAGCCCCCCCGCCTCGCCCACAGTCGACCTTCTTGCGGTAGACAACATTGACATTGATATTGTGAATGAGGGCGCCCCATCTGTTTCTCCCCTTGTTGTATTGGATTTTGGCACTGCTTCTTCTTCGGCGGACATTCTTAGTGTCAAAGTATGTTTATTGAGTTTTGAAACAGAAGAAACAGGCATGGCATGGCAATAGACAATCAGCAGGCAAGGAAGGCAAGCGAGACAGACAAACACGTCTTCTCTTAGAAGCATTAAGTGAGCAGGGTGAACATGCCCAGATGGCGAGGCGCTGCCCGGAGGTCGAGAAGAGCCCCTAAGTGGAGCAGCAATCAAAAAGGCCAGCCTTAAAAAACACAAAAACCCCACCCCCCCCCACATCCAACTCAAACACCCTCCCCCCGCCCCTACCAGTACGCCATTCTTCCGTAGTGATCGTGTGCGTTATAGTCAGGCCAAGTGTATCAGGGTGCCTTCGGTCGCTCGTGGTCCACCATGCACTCCGTAAGGCGTAGGATGCGAAGGTACTTTGGGCAAGTGATTTCATGGAATTCCCTGGAGAGTAACGTCAGGAGCGGTTGCCAAGTGGTTCGGAATGAGTCAGGCGTGTGTGTGAGCGTGGCCTGAATCCGTTCCATGCCTAACGTGAACCACAACTTATGCAACCAGCCTGTGTGGGTGGGAGAGGTGGTGGAGCCCCAGAGCGACAGGATGTGTTGGGACGCCGCCTGCATAGCGATGCCCATCTGTTTGCCGCGAGCTGATCTCAAGGGGAACATAAGCGCATTAGGGAGCCCTAGGATTGTGTAAGCTGGGAAGCGTGGGATTTCAGTGTTGAATGTGGAATCAATGTCGTCCAAGACGGCCTTCCAATATTCCTGCAGGGCGGGACATTCCCATAGGAGGTGAGTCAGCGTGCCCCGGCTGCCACAGCCCCTCCAACACAGCGCACTTCGGGTAGGGTTACCCTGGTTGAGTCTCGCTGGGGTTAGGTGCCAATAGATCGCCAGTTTTATCGCCGATTCCCTAGCTTTGGTATTGCGGGTGGTGTGGGCGGCTCTATAGTGTATGTGGTCCCATTCTAATGAGGAAAGAGTTCTCCCGAGTTCGGTTTCCCATCGTCGCTGGCCAGCAGTTTTAGCAGGGTCGGCAGCAGGGGTGAGCATCGGATAAAGGTCTGAGACAAGATGTTTATCTGAGTCTTTGGACACAAGCCAGCGTTCGAACGGCGTCATTTGCCGGCCGACCAAGGGGGCAACTTCTGGGTGCAAGAGCCAGTGGCGAATTTGGAAATATTGAAACATGCGTGGGTTATCCACCCCGTAGGCTTGCGAAACGTCAGCGAGAGAGAGAAAACCCTCCAGATCAAAGAGGTGGCCGGCCGATCGGCAAGGCGTATCACGCCACTGCAGGAAAGCTCGAGCGTCCGTGCCAGGTGGGAATGCGGGATTATCAAAGAGAGGGGTAAGTGGAGACGGGAAGGTCGTGAGGCCCCGTTTGACCGCCACCATGTCCCAGGTTGCCATAGTGGTCCGAGTGATAGGGGAGCGGAGGAGATAGCGCGGTCTGTGCTGGCGAGCAAGAAATGGTACCTTCCACAAAGAGGTCTGAGCCATTGCCCTATCCTGAAAAAGCCATCTCTTCTCTGACTCGGGTCGGTACCATTCCACCAGGTATCGAATTTGCGAGGCTTGGAAATATTGCAATAGATTCGGGATCCCAAGGCCGCCCTCGTCCACGGTCCTGTGCGCTACTCGTCTATGTAGTCTGGCGCGTTTCTTCTCCCACACAAATTGGTGAATGTCGTGTTGGAGGTCAGCTAGCATTCCCGGAGGCGGGGATACCGGGAGGGTCTGAAAAATGTACAATATCTTGGGTAGGACCGACATCTTCACCGCCGCGATCCTGCCAAGTAGGGAGAGGGGTTGCTTCGACCAGCGCGTGAAGTCGGCCCGGATCTGGGATGTTAAAATAGAATAATTATGATTGACCGTCGAGATCGTGGAAGAGGTCAGGGTGATCCCCAGGTACGGAAGCCGAGCAGTGGATCGTAATTTGCAGCCGAAGGTAGGCGGCGGGCTGTTGGGAAGGGCATGGCTTCCCAGGGGCAGGATCAAGGATTTCCCCTGGTTAACTTTGAAACCGGACACCGCACCGAATTGCTCCAACTCCGCCAGGAACGCCGGTATGGAGCTGGACGGACGGTCCAATGCGGCGATTATGTCGTCCGCGTACAATCCCACCACGTGGGGTTCGTTGCCGAAAGACATCCCTGTAATGTGAGGGTTGTCCCGTATTTTTTGCGCCAAGGGTTCCACGTACAGGGCGAATAATAGGGGCGAGAGAGGGCATCCTTGGCGGGTACCCCTCTGTATCTCGAAGGGTTCTGATTTGAGGCCACCCAACCGGACACGGGCCAAGGGACGGTGATAGCAGCTCGCGATCCAGGCCTGAAACCGGTCGCCCAGGCGGTAGCGTCGTAGCACAGCCCGCAGGTAGGTCCAGTCGACACGGTCGAAAGCCTTCTCTGCATCGATGGCTAGTAGGGCAGAATCCGATACCTGAAAGTGAGCCTTGTCCACGAGATGCAGGAGCCTTTTTGTGTTGTCGCTGCACTGGCGATTCGGGACAAAGCCCGATTGGTCCGGTTCTAGGATGCCCGGGAGGCATGGACCTAAACGAGCCGCAAGCACCCCCGTAAACAGCTTCAGATCCAGATTGAGCAGGGAGATGGGGCGGAACGCGGAGCAATGCGTCGGGGGTTTGCCCGGCTTAGGCAGGACCACGATATCAGCTGCCAGCATATCGGGTGGGATGGAACTCGGGCCTTCAAAGGAGTTAAACAGCCTGGCGAGGATAGGCGCCAGGACCTGGCCGAAGGACTTATAAAAGCCCGCCGAGAAGCCGTCAGGGCCCGGGGATTTAAGCGGGCGAAGGCGCGCAATAGCAGCGAGGATCTCGTCGGCACGGATAGGGGCATCTAGGGCTTCCATGCTCGCCGGGCATAGCGGCGTGATATCAGCAGATTGCAGATATGTATCTATGTCTGCCGGTGACGCCCTGTCCGCGCTGTACAGAGAGGCGTAGAAGGACCGAAAGGCTGAAGCAATCTGTACGTCCTCCGTAACAGCGTCGCCGGCGTCGTCCAGTAGTGTCGTGATTTTGGAGCGTTGAAGTTTGGCTTTCAAGGCGCTGGCCTGAAGCCGGCCGGTACGGTTGCCCCCCACGTAATATGTGTGGCGAAGGCGGAGAGCGGCAAATTCCGCTCTGTCGGTGTCGAGGCTGGCTAATTGAGCCCGGGCGGCTTTAAGTTGGCGCCAAATTCTTGGGGCGCCTGTGCGGCTGTGCGCTCTCTCCAGCTCCGCAACCTTGTCGGAGAGGTCATCTCTCTTCTCCCTGCGAAGTTTAGCGTCCGCGGCCGATATTGCTATCAGCTCCCCCCGGACGACAGCTTTCAAGGCCCCCCACAAGGACGACACCGATACATCAGGGGTGTCGTTGGTGGCCAAATAATCTGATATGCATTTATGAAGCTGGTGGGCTACCGCCGGCTTCTGCAGGAGGGTTTCATTAAGCCTCCACGACCCCGGGGTGCGTGGCGACCTGGGCACGTTGAGTGACAGTTCCAATGCCGCATGGTCGGAGAGGGCTGCCGGGACAATTGACGCTGTGGCGATGTGAGGAATGAGGCCTGATGATCCCAGGAAGTGGTCTATGCGCGCGTAAGTGTGGTGTACGTGTGAGTAAAATGTGTACTGCGTTGTGAGGGGGTGTGTATGCCTCCAAAGGTCCGAGATGTCCCTATCATGCAGCCAGGTAACGCCTTTTTGCGAAAGTGCCCCGGTGTCTCCGTAGCGGTGCCCCGATCTATCCCTGTCGGTATCCATGACGAGGTTGATGTCCCCCCCGAGTAGCATGTGGGTGTGAGGAGCTTGAAGCGCTTCAGAGATCGCGGAAATTAAGAAGGGCTCTTGACCGGTGTTGGGGGAGTAGATGGAGCCTATTGTGTATGCAGTGTCGCCTATTAGGAAAGTGTGGGCTAGAAGGCGTCCTTTGATTTCCCCTATCTTGGCCCCCACCTTGCCCTTGAAGCGCCGTGATATGAGGATAGCCATCCCGGCTTTCTTAGATGGGAGAGAGGAGAAGAATTGCTGCGGGAAGGCGCGGGAGCGCAACCGATGCCAATCTTTAGCTAAGAGGTGGGTTTCCTGTAGTAAGCAGATGTCGGCTTCAGAGTTCTCCAAGTAAGAGATGATAGCTCTACGCTTTATCGGATTGTTGAGGCCCTTGACGTTAAGAGACAGGATTTTAATCGTATCAGGCATCACCACGGCACAAGGGAACAAGCCGGATTATGAGTGCAAGGCGCTGCGCAGCGGCGTAAAACACAGGGAGCCCGTGGTGTGTGTAAAGGCCCCATGGCGTACTGGATCCCTCCCACAACTCCCTCCCCCCCTCGGCCACCCTAACCCCAACAGAGTGGACCCTCCCAACCCCCTCCAAGTACTGAACCCTTGTCCCCCAAACCCCCCTCCCCCTCCCAGAACAACCCCCCCAACAACAACTGGTAAAAGTCTCGGGCCTAGTCGTGCAGGGCACAGGTCCGCAGAAAGTCAAAGAAAGGGGTACCATGGCTGCAGCCCAATTGGCGGCTCCCCGGCCCAACCCCCAGTTAAGCTACGTGCGAGTGAAAGCGCACCCCCGACAAGGTCAAAGTTCTACAGATCGGGTGCTGTGTTATCCGCCACTTCCTGTACTGCAGCTTCACGTTCCTGGGCGACCGTGATTGGGTCCGGTTTTGGGATGGGTCTCGGCGTCCTCCTCCTGCGAACTGTCTGCCAGCCGTCTCTTGTAGGGCGAGACGGGTCGTCCTGTGACCGGGACGGAGAGGCGTCTCTGGAGTTGGAACCTTCCGGCATGTCTATCCCTAGGAGGGAACAGGCGTCACGGAGTGATCTGAGTTGATGAAGGGAGCCGTTCCATTTGAAGATCAGGCGGAACGGGTGACCCCAGGAGTAGGGTATCTCGGCATCTCGCAGGAAGTTCGTCACAGGCCGGAAGGACTTACGCTTTTGTAAGGTGATGTTAGAGAGGTCCTGAAAGAGGGCTACAGGGTCATCTCGAAACCTAATGGGCTGTGCTTTCCTGGCTTCTCTAAGGATGCGTTCTTTCAGAGGGAAGTCCGGGAGGAACGCCAGAATGTCCGGAGGTGGTGCAGGTGCTCTGCGTGCCATGCCTACCCTGTGAGCCCGGTCGATTCGGATTTCAAAGTCGCTCGGCTCACCCAGGATGTCCCTGAATAGGTCTTGGAGATAGCCGGTCACATTGTCTTTTTCAGCCTTCAACGGAACACCCCTGACCCGTATGTTATTCCGCCTGGAGCGGTTCTCCAAGTCTTCAGAGTGCGACTGTAAATCCACCTGTTGATCCTGAAGTCGCAGGATTTCCTGCTGGAGTCTCTCCACCTCCCCGCTGCGGGAGTGATCAGCGTCCTCCAGAGAGGCAACCCGCTCACCCAGACCATCAATGTCACGACGGAGTTCGCGCTGTTCCCCGGCAATGTCCTGTTTCAAAGTCTGGAAGTCCTCTCGCAATGTGTTGAAAAGGGAGGCTAGGAAGGCCTTCGTGATGGGAGCGGAGTCCTCGTCCGGTGTCTGAGGGCTCGTGGGGGGCTTCGGGGACGGCTGTGGCTGGGTCTTATCTCCCTTCGCCGCTGCCTTATGCATGAGATCCACAACATTCCGGCCACCTTTGCGAGTAGATTGCGTCATGATGCCCCAAGCAGGGTGAGGGGCTCGGCCAGCGGGCGTCGTCGGGGCCGCCGAGTGATCGCCCAGCCACCGAAGCGAGGCTGACCGTGAGGGTCAGCGGGTGATGCGGAGCCGGCCCTGGGTAATGCGAGAGGTCAGGCGCGGAGATTCAGCAGGGGGTCCGCGGGCTGGTCCGGGGGCTGCTGTCCGTCGTGGGGGAGTCGCAAGGGCGGCGCTCAGAGTGCGTAGTAGCCAGTGAGAGATTGATGGTAGGGGGAACCAGAATGTCCGGGTTAGGGCAATGCACTGCGCCAAGCGGGGTTATATGTGGCTGGAGGAAGAGCAGTACGGGCCCAGGGGGAGCGTCTAGGCGTTAGGCAGGAGAACTGAGCCCCGACAGTAGCAAGAAGAGAGTCTCGTGAGTCTCGTGAGCTGGATGTCGCAGAGGGATCCACGGACTGCGCGGGGGTCCTGGTGGATGGTGGGCAGCAGGTAGCCGGCAGGCAGCTGGAGTCAACGGCCCCTTCCAACAAGTCCGCGTCTCCGACCACAGCAGCCGAGGGCCACCACACAGGAAATGCAGGGCCCGGGGGAGGGGAAGGCTGGCAGTCCAGGTCGCAGTGCGCAGCTCACCTTATGCCTCCCGTCCAGAGGGTCGTTGCCAACATGGGAAGATGCAGCTGGGTGGTGTCTCACGTCGTCGGAGTGCTCCTCCACCGGTAGGCCAGGGGCGGGGAGGCCGCAGGGCGTAGGCGGCGGGCCGATGTCTCCTCGTGTGATGACCGCAGCAGATGGCGCGGTGGATGGTGGGCCCTCCGGCCGTCCAGCAGGCCCACGCCTGGCAGCTATTGGAAGGGCCCAAGCAAGTAGGCCCCCGCACAGGTGGGACCCCCCCGCTGGAGGACTGAGGCGTGAGGCGGGCACCGGTGGGTCGTAGGGGCGGCGGGTCCGGTCCTGTGGCACCGCCCGGTAGGCCCACGCCGGGACCTAAAGTGTTCGGAAGGCTGGTGCTGCCTCGTTGAGTGACCGCCGTGTGTGGCGCAATGGGCTGTGACTCTTCCGGTCGCCCAGCAGGCCCGTGCCGGGGCGAGGGAGATCAGAGTCCTCGTAGGCTTCGGAGAGGCCGGGGGGGGGGTAGGCCGCAGCACAGGTGGGTCCCCCCCGCCGGAGGTCAGAGGTGCGAGGGGGGTCCGGAGATCCGTGGAAGGCAGGCGACCAAAGTCCCGCCCGGTTTGTGGCTCCGGGGGGGTGGCGGGGTTGAGCCTGCGTCACCGCCCTGTAGGCCCACGCCGGGGCCTAAATTTGTAGAGGGCCGCTCAAGGCCCCGAGAGGGTGCAGCCGCCGGAGCTGGAGCGACCTCTCCGGAGGCAGCCGATGAGGTGGGGGGGGGCTGGTGGAGGTGCGCGGGGCCGGCGGCCCGTGTTCTGCGCAGCGCAAGCCCCCACAGGCCCGACAAGAAAAGGCGCGGGTGGTCGCCTGGAGGCCCACGCCGGGGCCTGGATTCGGCGGTCGGCTGGCGACTGGGCACAGGCTGTCCGGGGCCGGCCGGGAGCACCAGCCGATCGGGCTCTCCGCCGTTGGTCGCCCAGGTAGCCTCTCTGTGCTCCGCCGCTCGTAGGTGTGGAGCTTCGGTCAGCGACCGCAGCCGCCGATGCGTGGGTGTGCGGCGGAAGGGCTCTAACCTTCGTCGCCGACGCACCGGGCCTGGCAGCAATGGGAAAAGCGGGGTTCTAGCGGTCGTCGGCCCAGGAAACTCGGCTAGTGGTCCCCCAAGGGAGTGAGGTCGGCATGAGCCGAATTTGGTCAAGGGCACAAGGGGGTGGCAGCCAGGAAATCGTGCGGGAGGGACACAGGGCCGGGGAGCCTCGCAATCCGCGTCCTTTCAAGCCGCCATCTTGGCCACGCCCCTTCGGCGGACATTCTTGATAGCAATGATGCATTGTCATCTTTTCCCACTGCTGCTCCATCCTTGACCCGCCGCCCAGTTAGGGCTTGTAGAAGACTGATCAATAAGCGTGGGGGGCAACGTAAAATCAAGAAAACTGCAACCTCTCAGCCTGTTCGGGCGGAGGTAATGAATGATGATAGTACTGAGGGGGGTTACGAAGCTGTGAATAACGACCATCTGCAGCTACTTGCAGACATGCTGACCACTAAAATGGAGTTAATGTTTAAACCCCTAATAGCAAAAGTAGACATGGTGACAAAAGAGGTAGCCAGATTAAGCACACTCCTATCTCCACCAGCTCAAGCGATCACTGAAAATATTATAAATGCAAATCAGAGTGATACTTCTGAGGGTGCTGTAGCTAACAGGAAGGGGGTTGATTACAAACTAGACCAAGTCTCTAAGGAGGTTTCTAGACTTGGGTGCCTCTTATCCACACATTTGTCACGGACTAAACTGCCTCAGATCATTGGATCTGGAATAGCCGCCACGGCAGCGGTCTCTGACTCAAATAGCGGCAAGGGGGTCAAAGGTACATCCACGGGTCAACCTGTTATCTGTGTGAGTTCTGCCCAACTTCTGTCAAAATCTGATATCATAGCTCCTATCTTACAGAAGAAAATAGCCGCTAATAAGGCAGGCGATAATAGTTTGTGGGGGACAATGAGGAAGAAAAAACCTGTAGTTAATTTACCCCCTGATTGTGCACCATACACAGTGGTCTTAACAAATGTCCCGCCAGTAGACCCAAACTCTTTTGAAGCACGGGATGAGTTGACCAGCTCTCTAGGCAATAAAGTCATTGCTTGGTTAAATAAATACTGTGGGTTTCCCACCGCTTTTTGTAATGACATACTGTCAGTGCGCAGGGTTGACTGGATTGGCACCTCAAGAAAATCATGCAGAGGCGACTGTGTTATTGTAAATTTAAGACACCTGCAGCACGTCGCAACTGTCTTGTTAAGGGCGGCCTCCTTACCGGTCACCGAGGCTAATATAAGTGTGCGCCCGTTGGGGTATTTTTATAACCATCTCAACATGACTCCTACTCCTAATTCTTATGTTGGTCATCAGACCCCTACTTACCCCTCAAACAGGCAGGCCTTTTTCCCTGGGATGCCCCAAGAACACCAACCATCTGTGAATATGGACTCATATTGTTATAATCTGTGTAGGCCTAATTCACAATCACTTCCAATTTTGCCCTTGTTTAACCGGTTTGCCCCTCTATCATCTTTAAGTGAAAATGATTGACTGTCTACCAATGAGGGTCCCTCAAATGAATATTGTCGGATAATGACCTGGAACATTGCCGGTATTAGGGCAAAGGTAGGGATTGATGAATGGACTAAACTACTGAAGACCTTTGATATTCTTGCATTCCAGGAAACTTGGGACTTAACGAACAGTTTCTCTTTGGATGGTTATTCACATTTTTCTGTACCTGCTACTAGAGGAGGGGCAGGCAGACCAAGGGGGGGCTTGTTAATTCTGTTTAAATCGTCTTTAAAAGGGGTGTTAACACAACACAATTCCGGCTCCCAAAATTGTTTGATTGTCGAATTTAATCCTCCCTCTTTTTCCAATATTTTGTTTATTAATTTCTATAATTCTTGTCCTAACGATGACACTAGGCAGAATTTAGATATCATTGAATCTTTTTTGTCAGTCTATAGAACCAAGGTAAAAGAGTTCGAAGTTATTCTTTTAGGTGATTTTAACATTCATCCCTGCAATCAGTCATGTACAGATCCCTCAGAAGAGGGGCCTTTGCACTCTTTACTACCACACTTTGAGCATTCTACTAGGGGGGAGACCCTTGAATCTTACCTGAATGCTTGGAATCTGTATGAATCTAGTTGTGGGGAGTTTGATAGCAGAACTCCTACCTTTAAAGGTAATGGCAACGGTACTGTAATTGACTATATATTTATGTCTTGTCAGATTTTAGAGAGGGTGGTTCACTATGGTACTATGGTTTCAGTATTTAGCGACCATAACCCTGTAGTAGCGGGGATGTTGTCTAGTGCCTTTTTGAACCAGAGTGGGTTAGGGGGGAATAGAAGTCAAGATGTGGTGTTAAAGGACCAGGGTCGCAGATTGAAGTGGTCTTCTGTTGTCCCTGAGGATGTTCTTTATGCTGTCCTTGATAGCACTGAAAATGATGTGCTGACATGTTTAGATACAAGGGCATCAAATCCTCAAGTTATGTCTGCCTTTGGTAACATCTGTAAAACCATTGACATTAGCCTGACAAATAAGAAAAAACAGTCTAAGCCTAGGGAGAAAAAAATTGTTTGATCATGCTTGTTCAAGAGCTCATACTGTTCTGCTTAAGGCCCTTAAAGCTGTCCCTAAAGACCGTCCACTAATAACTACATTAAGATCTTTATATAAAAAAGCCTTAGAAAACAGGAAGAAGGAGATTAGGGAAACTGCCTGGTCACAACTGTCTGATCCTGAGATTGCTAAAAATAGTGCTGACTTCTGGAGGGTAGTCAATCAGCCCTTCTTTTCAGATAAGGATCAAGCTTCCCTTGAGTTAAATATCCCGGATTGTGACTGGATTGATCACTTTGAGGCAATATGTTCGAGCAATTTAGTTGAAGATCTGTCAGACGGTCTTCCTCTTTCTCATGAGGTGCAGGGCGTTGTTTTTGAGGTCTCTGAGGTGGAGAAGGCCATCGATCAGACCCTAAAAAACAAAGCCCCCGGGCCGGATGGAGTCCCTGCTGACTTCTTCAAAATGGACTCAAAGCTTTGGTCGAGGGTGTTGTGTGGTGTTTTTAATGCCATAACTAGATACAGTATCCCGGCATCCTGGAAGGAGTCTGTAATTATTCCCGTATTTAAGAAGGGAAGTAGGGTAGATCCGGCATGTTATCGCCCGATATCTCTTATCGATTCATCAGTAAAAATTTTGGGCAGGGTCATCCTACTTAGACTCCAGACATGGCTTGACGATAGAGGGGTCTTATCCAACCTGCAGTACGGTTTTAGAACTAAACGGGGTACTATGGACCAGTGCCTTAATCTGCAGATGTTAGTGGATAAATATACCAGGGCTAAAGATGGGTCGTTATATTTAGGGTTCATGGATTTATCTTCGGCCTTTGATCTCGTGAACCGTAATAAATTGTGGCACATTCTTGCAGATCTGGGTCTTGATCGAGCACTTGTAAACCTTCTCGCCGATCTCCACTCAGACCTCCAGGTTTCCGTTAGGGTTGATCCGGGGGGGCGACGCACTAGTCATTTCAAGTCCAAAAGAGGGGTGAGACAGGGGTGCATTTTGGCACCCCTGCTCTTCACAGTTTATATCAATGCCCTTGAATGCGAGTTAAAGACAGCAACACCGGACATACCGCGTATAGGGGAGACCCGTGTTCCTGTCCTCCTGTACGCGGATGACGCAGTGCTTTTGTCCCGCACAGGACTGGGACTTCAGCGGTTACTAGACGCATTTGGGCTTTTTATGACCTCATTAGATCTCAAAATAAATGCTAAAAAATCACAAATTATGATGGTGGGTAAATGCTCACGCTGCAAGAAAGTTAAAACCTTCTATTGTAGCAAAGCAGAAATGCAAAGAGTTTCGACATTCCCGTATTTAGGAGTCACGTTTGAAGATAAGGGGAGTTGGTGCCCCCAAATAAGAAACAGAAATAGTGCCCTAGTAAGAACATCTTCTGCCATCCTGAGTTTCAGCAGAAGGCTGGGGGCTAGGCCAGTCCCAGCCCTTATGACCATCTATAACGCCAAGTGCGTGTCTGTTGCAACCTATGGCTGTTCACTATGGGGATATGGATCGATAGACTGTCTTCAGGTTTCTGAAAATAAATTTCTTACATCAGACTTGTCTCTACCTCAGTCCACACCATCTTACTCGGTTCATTCTGAATTGGGGGCCGATTTTATAGCAGACAAAATTCGAGTGGCCCCTTTAATCATGTGGCTTAAAATTTGGCTTAATAGTGATCTATCTTTAAATCAGGCCATTTTGAAAGACTGTCTTTTACTTGACAACGTCCATAAAATCAAGTGGTTAACCTACGTTAAAAATGGCTTTAGTGCTCTGGGTCGACCTAACCTCTTTACCTCACCGGAGTCTATATCCCGGACTGATATTGTCAGAACCAAAAGTGATATGCTCAAGAGGCTGTCCTTATTAAGAGAGGAAAAGGAGCTGTTAAAACCTTTGGTTAGAGCACACATTTTGGTTGCAACCTTTCCAGGCCCTGAATTTTATCTTACCCTGGTTAACCGCCCTTTTCATAGGTTTTTATTAACTCGTTTCCGCTTCAATATGATTCACCTGATATTAGGTCAGTATACAACTTGGTGTAAACCTGATGAATTTCCACCTTGTTCTTGTGATAGCTTCTCTATCCAAGATACTATACATTTCACCATGTTTTGTCGTCACTTTACAGTGGAAAGGAGGAAGTATCTTGTGCCAATCTTAAAAAAGGCAGGGTTTTTGCAAGTAAGACCAGCACTTCTTTATTTGCAGCTGTTAAATCATCCAGCATTGTCTTTCGCGTAGCCAACTATTTGGTGTGTGCGGTGCGCACCAAGAAAAGACTTATGGAGAATGAGAGATTGGCAATATTGTTGTGAAGTTTTGCACCTAGCACTTTATTAATTAAATACTACCATAAATCAGGAACTAGGTTGATGGCGGTATGATGATGATTTTTAAATATTTTATGACATATCTTTTTATGAATTTAGTGATGATCTTAAATTTTTTTATTCTTTTGCTTTGTCTTTTATTAAACTATGATATGTGGTTTTTAAATTTAAAGATGTTTATTTTTAACATTGTATAATGTGTGTATTTCTTCATGTACCGTGCCTTTTTTGATATTGATTTATCGAATAAAGATTTTTGACTGACTGACTAAGTCTTGACCCTTCTCCAATGGGAACAGTCCAGCCCAAACTGCCAAGCCAGGTCCTCCCTGAGCAGGAACATAAGCAACCCAGGACCAGTTTCACCCTAGTTATGAGCTGGGTACATCATAGTTCCAGTGAAACAGTGAGCATGGGACCCATGTTTGGCCATACACATGACACTTAAGGCGGTACATGAAGCACACAAAAGGTAATGGCAGGAATACATGCAATTTGTCTAACCACTGGCAAATACTTGGGGTAGCATCCCTACCCATCATTCTTTTGCTCACCATGCCACCTCAGTTTGGATCCAGCCATATGCAAATCAGTCTTAACCCTGCTCCTCATGGTAACAGTCCAGCTTGAACTGCCAAGCTAGTTCATCTGTAACTGGAACACAAGCAACGCAGGACCGGTTTCGCCCTAGTTATGGGCTCATCAGTCGGATACAGCTTGGTTCCAGTGACACAATGAGGGGTCAGAATATCAACATATGTAATACTTATATATAATACACATGTATTGTCTGTGTCAAAAAATGACCAATAATTATAATGAAATGAATATTTCATTAATTCACGCAGTTCAATGATTAATAAAAGTGATAGTCACTACAAAATGTAATAACACTTTATTACAAATAAAACCAGCCAACATATCTCTGAGTCTTTTTTTAAACAGTTTTTAAGCTATATCGTGCAACCACAGAACGGGCCACAAGGGGAGTTCTACTCTCCAGCTAAAGAGCATGGGCCTCTAGCTAGCAGTGCTTAAACAAATATGGTAAGCTCTCCAAGGGTCATGGATTCAATGCAGCAGGAGACTTACTGTATTTTCGTTAAATGTTCTGGTGTCTGTTGGACTCCCTGCTGCCGATCCCCCCCAGACATTAAAAACATGTTTGGTGGTACCCTTCTTCTAGGGGCACCACAGGCATGAAAATATATCATATATGGGCATTATAGAGTGCTCCTTGCTAGGAACAGTGAATAATAAATGAGCAGCTCCTGAATTCTCTGTCAGGGGCAGACAGAGATAATAACCCCATTTGTTGTTTGTTTTACGGTTCATGTGCTTTGCCTAAATATTTTAAATTCAGAGTTTTGAGTAGGAATAACATTGTGTCAGGACCATAATTCTGACTGTGTACAAAGTTTTATCAGCTGTTTAACTCGAAAGGTAGAGAGAACAGGGGAGAGACGCCAGAGAAACTCCAGAACGCCATTCCTAACGGCGTGCTGATCGTGCTGCTCCGGGCTGCGGGCTGCGGGCTGCGGGCTGCGGGCTGTCAGCGGCCGCTGTCGCGGATTTCGCAGCCTTTGAGGGAAAGGGCTTCAGTCCGCTGCCAATTGTTGTTGTGCCCACTTTGAGCGCTGGGGTCCGGTGGCCGGAGGCCCACACCGTCTGCCAAGCACCGTTTTCATCTGCAGCGGGCAGGGCGGCTCAGATCGGAGCTCCGCGGTGCCTTTGGTGCTTACGGAGCCTGCCGAGCAGGGATTACGGGAAGCGCCGGTGGTGCCAGGTCTGAAGCTCTGAACCTAATGCCTGAAGCCTGAAGCCGCACAAAGACCGCGAGACTGTGGGGCGAGACTGTGGGGGTATACGCTATACGCCCAGGCACGGTTCCGGCGAGTGCAAGCATCTGCACCCACGGCACCCCGGGCACAACTGTTTTCCTGTTCCAGTGTGTGCCTTACTGCCTACTGTGTCAAGCTGCCCCTGAGCCACCCTGCAGCCTCCCTCCCCTGTAGCCCCACTGCAGCCCCACTACAGCCCTCTAACAGTTGTCCAGGGGTCGGGGGAGACAGGAGTTTGGGAGCTGTGGGAGTTTTGGCTAAGGCGAGGGATCAACACAGGATCAACACAGGATAACACAAGGATAACACAAGGACATATCCGGTGTACACCTGTCGGGAAAGGGGTGGGGCGACACGCACAAGGACGATTTTGACCGGGCCTTGGATCGGAACAGACTGGACGCCAGACGCCAGAACGCCATTGCCTTGAGGCGGACGCGGGTATCTCTACCGCTGTTGCTGCTGCTACTATCACCACCGCAGAGGGATATAGAGGGATACAGAGCGACACAGGAAAACGGCAAAATGGCAAACAGATTACCTGCCAGAGTCGAGGAGAGAGCGGGCCATCGGCCGGCCGGTCGCCGGCTCCCATCCGTGCCCATCTGCTGTCGGCTTGGCTTTGCTCTCTCTGCCGACGGGGGAGCTGAGTCCGTTTTTTCCGGGGAGGTGCCGTGGACTGGCCAGGTGTTCGAGGAGCAACCTCTACAGACGGGTGTGAGCGCTGAGTCAAGCGCTGTAACAACAACACCGCTGTAGCCTTGCCCCGCTGCACCTGGCCCCCCTATCAAAATCTACCAGTCCGTTTATGGAGCCTATCCCGTACCCGCTCTAGTTGCAGCACAGCAGTATAGCTGACTGGCCATGTGAGAGAGGAACAGCAGCTGCTGGCAGGTGTGAGCGCTAAGCTAAGCGCTGTGATAACAACACCGCAGCAGCTTTTGCCTCATCGCGCCTGGCCCTCCTACCAGCCTCACCGCTGATGAACTGAGAAAGTCCAGGGGAAACCAGGAGCCAGGAGTGAGGGATAAGAGCACCTGCGAGCCGGTGAGTCAGCACCAAGGCGCCAGCACCAAGGCGGCAAGGCACGGGGGAGGTGTAATCTGCTGACCAGGTGGTTGGCTGAGTCGCTCGGAGTTTTGCTCGGAGTTTTGCTGCAGAGCCTGTTGCCAGCTGCTAAGACTGCCCCTGGTCTGTCGCTGTCTTTGCAGCCTCGCAGCCCCAGTTCATTACTTCTGGGCATTCAACACTCTTGAGAGGGGTTAGGAGGTGTCTAAGATTCGGCCCCGCCCAGCCCGCAAACAACACCTTGTGGACTCACCATAGAAAACATCAAGCCGCTTAGAAGACTACCACGGACAAAGGGTACTACTCTCCGCTCCGCCTCTCCCGGGGAGGCTCAACAGGAGTCGCCACCATCTCAAGACAAAGCGTTACACCCAGGCGGCCTATCATCGCAATCTCGGATCAGCGACTTCTTCGGAAAAACTCCCCTCCAAAAGGGCTCTCCTTCCACTCACCCACTACGGCCCGACGCGGATTTTAATATTGACACACAGAGCGAAAACTATTGCTCTCCCAGTCCAGTTCACAATAAAAACCCAATTCTGAAGAAACCCTCTCTGTCCTCGCCTAAATCCTTCGCCTCACACGAGGCATACCAGCTGCATACGCTCTCTCAGGAGATTGCTTCTACGACCCAGGACAGTCTCTCTGCCTCACTGAGCCCCTCCTTTGCAGCCCTGGGAAACTCATCCTCACCTGTTTTCAGCTCTGACCCCTTAAATACTACTGTATTAAACACTGCAACCAAGCTGCAAGTCCAAGCCCAGGTCTATGGCAGTGCCCAGCTGACACCATCAGATCACCGGAATCGAAGATTCACTTGCTCACTCACCAGGCTTTAGCCGGCGCTTAAACTCTCTTAGAACGTTAACGGAGGACCGGGATTCTCACGTGTTTACTTCCTCGGACACCACAAACTCTATCTTGGTCTCACTGACATCTCTGCACGCAAAGCAAGACGCAATAGCTAAAGCCACGTTATGGCAGTCGCAGAAAATGGAGCTGCAGATCGATCTAATGCAAACTCTGGCCTCAGCACTATCAGACCTGGGCTCCAGGATAACCTCTCTTGAAGGCTCGGCGGCGCTAACGGGCACTCCGAATTCTTGCCCCTGCTCCACAATAATCAACAAACTTTCGTCTCTCCCCGAAATCTTGAGTGCAATCTTGAAAAGTGTGAAGTGCCATAACAATGGAGAAGGACCATTAAAGTCCACATGAGAGCCTCATCCTTCACTTACCGTCGAAGAGCCCTCATGCGCAGCCATAGTTCCAAGTCCATCCCCAGAGAGAAAAAATATTTCCCCTTGTGTCGGCCCAGCCACTACAAGTCCAGCGCGCTTTACACCGGGGACTAGTCCCTGCCCCCCCAAAGCGGGCTCTGAACACATTGAAGTTACTAGTCAAACATCAACGCAATTATTAACTACACGATCTGTCTGCTCCGACAGTGTCCATATGGACACGGCCCATAGCTTTCCTAATGCCTCATTGAAATCGTCACTGTCAAGGAGGGATAAAAAGAAACTCAAAAAACAATCTAAAAAACAACGCTTAGCGAAAAGGAGAGCGGGGCTTGAAGGCTCAGCAGCACTCAGTTTGCCAGCCACTAAATCAAGGGGCCTCTCTTATTTTCCTATTTTCAACTTGCCCTCAAAATCCAAAACAAAAACTACTGAGACAAGCTCGACCGCCGTGGGTCCAAAGGTCATCAGTGAACAGCCCGGTCCATTAACCCAGGAAGGTCCTGGGGCCACAACAGCCATCGATTTAAACTTCCCACCAACAGTGAATGATCCATTGCCTAACAAAATTACAGTATCAATCATTCACGATCAAAGACCTAGGAATCAGACCATTAATGTACAGTCTGCTGCAACAACATCAGAAACACAGGAGAGTCCACTTGATAGTTAGGTAATGGCGAAACCATTAAAAGTGGACCAGAAAAGTGCAATAGAGGGCGATGCAACAAGCCGCTGTGCCTATCATCCATCGGAGGATCCATCTAGAGCCGGTTGGCTCTCCACTGTGCACATGCAGAGGCCTTGTCCGCCTCAATTGCCACAAGTATCAGAAACGGTAAGCTACTCGGGGGGGGGGAACAATTACCCACCCGAAGTTCGCTTCCAACCTCTGACGGCGCCAGCACCCTCAAATGACCCAGCTAGGACCCTGAATCACCAGAACCTGGAAAAGGGAGCAGAATTAGTCTTTTTTCCTCACTACGAGCATAAGGGCTCATATGACGTCCTCAATAGAGGCAATCTCATCCGTCTACTCAAATGTGTTCCAGCGTTGTCTGGGGTCACTTCCTCAGACCTTATATCGGTCAAGTTTATTACATTACCAGGAAAAGGGGGCTCAGAGGCCACCACTACATCGTGGTCCCAGGAATCCATTAGGAATGCAATCCTCAGGGAAGCCAATTTATTTGAAAATTGGGGCATCCAAATGTGGGTTCCCACCCATCAAAAATATCCTCACGTTCTCCTCCCCCAGGCCCCAGTGAAGCAGTATACTGGCGTACTGAAGGGGTCCCGGGGCGCAACCCATTCTTGGCTTCCGGAAGCGTCGAAAGTAGACAATCTCTTAAACATCGCATGTCATAACAACCAACGTCTGATAAGTTGCAAACCTAACTGCCCTGCCTTGTACGCAAATGATATCCGCCACGGCTATTCCGCCCTTGAGCCTCTTACTAACTTAGCCCAGCAGCGCCCCTCCTAACACGGGCGCCAGTCGGTGTAACCCTAAATTAACCATCACATCCTGGAATGTGGCTGGGCTAAAGTCAATTCTTGCCTCAAAATCAGCCGTGGATTTCCTGAACCAAAGCGATATCATATGTCTCCAGGAGACTTGGTCTCTATTCCCATCGCCACTGCTTGCCTATCACGAACTTTTTCAACGAGCCGTCCAGGCCAACCCCTACGGAAGACCCTCTGGGGGCCTCTCAATTTACATTAAGCACAGCTGCAAGATAATGGTCACACCTATTCCTTGGAACCTGACAACAGGGCAGTCAGTACTTATCACCGGCCTCTCACTGTCAGGTAGGGCCCTCCCAATTCTCCTAATCAATTGTTACCATAATATAGCGAAAATCACAAAATCAACCGCAACTGATCTACTGGTAAAACATCTGGAAGATCTCCTATTGGAATTCGCACTTACGGAGGTACTGTTATTACAAGACTTTAACATCAAAGACCTTGCAACTAATGGTCTCCTAGCAAGAAAAACCAAAGAGCAGGAAGCGATGACCATTTTTCTAACAACTTACAACCTCCGGTCAGCTCAGCAAATTACACTGGAACAGCACTCGGGTGTTCATTTCCTGCCCACGTTCAGAACCATCTCAACCATTGCCTATATTTTCTTATCACCGCTTTTGGGCAATAATCTGGCCAGGAGGGAAATTCTAGATCGTATGGAGAGAGACCACAACCCCCTAACGGTAACATTGCATTTGCAAGCGCCGGTTGCCGCGGAAACAACAGAAGTGGGGCAATCATCGCGGGCTGAACTCCACACCTTGGCTAGAAGAATTAAATGGGATTCACTAGGCTCTGTCAAGGTTGGAATTTGGCTTAAGGCCGAAATACCTAGCTTCAGACTAGAGGCCCCCACAGAACTACATCATCTGTGGGATAATGCCATCGTTAAACTACAGGATCTATTGGTAGGCCGCGTCGTTCAGCCTAGATCACCTGGGCCACGTCTGAAGCAAATTCATGACCCAGCACTAGCCTCCCAAAGAAAGACCCTCAGTAGGGCTGTGCGTAGGCACAAACTGATCGGAACTGTACATACTGCCAACAATGTGGCATTGCTGTGAAAGACCTTCAAGAAATCCTTATGGGAAACCAAAAGACTAAAAGAACACTCTGAGTGGCTAAAAATATTCAGCCTGCTTAAGGGCAATAGCCAGTCCAAGTTTTGGACCTACATGAACAAACTCCGTTCCACGAACAAGAAGAGAGGAAACGCGGTTTGTGAAGAAAATTGGGCCCTGCACGTGTCCCAACTATACCGCAGTGATACCTCGGACCCAGTGGTGATCGGACTAGGAGATCATGTTGAATCCACTCAAACAGAAACTCATGAGCTGACCACTTCAGCCGAGGTCTCCAAGAATCTGCGAAATATGAAAAACGACGGTGCTCAGGACTTGCCAGCTACCAGACTCATGGTTAGGCTCGATTCTATGCCCCATATTCAAGAAAGGAGACCCCACGCTCCCGGCTAATTACAGACTCATCGCACTGTTAGATCTTGAGGCAAAGGCATACGCACAATGTCTTCTTAGGGCGCTTGAAAAATGGGTTGCTGACAATAACATAATACCATACTATCAAACGGGGTTTCGGGCATCGGCCTCCACAATAGACAATATCACCACTCTAGCCATCCTGAGTCAACAAGCAGCCCAAGAAAACCATCTTCCACTTTACTGCTGCTTTATTGACTGCAGCGCGGCCTTTGACAAAGTGTCCCGGAACATCTTGTGGAGGAAATTGAATAAGTGGGGGATCCCGCAGAGCCTCCTAAGAGCACTAATTTCACTGCACAAGAATACATGGGTGCAAATCAAAACCGGCTCAAAGACAGTCTCTTCAAGAATAAGTGTGGCTGACGGGCTAAAGCAAGGCTGCGTTCTCGCCCCTCTCTTATTCAATCTTTATACAGCTGATCTTGGAACATTTTTAGAGAACAGCAATCTCCTCCCGCCAAAACTCAGTCCTGGTAAAAAGTCTCTGCATATATTACAATATACGGATGACATCGTAATAATGGACCAAGCCAAATCGGGTCTCCAACGAGCGTTAAGTACGCTCAACATATACAACACCGCTAATGCCTTGAAAATCAATCAGGCAAAAACCAATATACTGATATTTGGCAGATGTAAGAATAAGAAAAGCTTAAGGTGGAACATCAGGCCTGCCAGGATCAACACAACTGTAAAATATAATTATTTGGGAGTCTGGTTCAACGAGACATCTAGACCTGCAGCTCAGCTAGCTGCCTTGCAAAAGAGAGCAGGAGCAATCACATACTCCCTGACTCGGTTGAACCTGTCCCTGTGTAGTCCCTCTGCAGAAGCCATTCTGAAGGTGATCAGAGCTACCCTTCTTCCTGCCTTAACCTACGGGCATCAGGCCTTTCCCGGGGCATGCTCTGCTAGTCTTGATCTTGCCCAAATCTCCACCTACAAAAAAAATTTCCACCTCCCAAATTTCATTCAGCGAGCAAGACTACGTTTGGAGCTGGGCCTACAAAGACAATCAATTTACTGCGAGGCCGATACCCTGAAATATTTCACACGGCTATTAAAAGCCGGTGACAACACTTTAAAATTACACCTAAAAGAAACCTTTTCCAGTCCTGGCAACCCTTGGAACACTCAGATTGCAAAGGCCATAAGAGTGCTAGAGATGGACAACGCATCCCTCTTTTTAGATTCCATTCCATACTCGGCCTGGAAAAATACCATCAACAGACAGGTCAAATTAATTTCCCATCGCATGGATTTGCACTGCGTAAAAACATCTTCCATTTTGCTCCCACTGAACTCTTCGTATCTTCTCGGGAAACCGCAAGCTTATTTCCAGGAAAACTTAAATGCAGTGGCACGGAAGAATATTATGTTCATGCGACTTCTTGGCTTGCGTTCAACGGCTTTTAACAGATGGGCTCCAACAAGGGAGGGGGGGCTTGCAGACTGTGCAATTACCACTCTGAGTCATGGCTGCATCTCCTGTGTAGTTGCCCGGCACTAGCTGTCCCAAGAAAGTTTCTCTTAAAACGCTTGTATTTAAGATGGGGCATCAGGACATGCTAGGAGGCTTCGGCTCTTTGTTTCGCATCCACTGACATCCAAGTGCTTGCAAGGTCAGGAAAATTTGTGAGACTCTTGGATAATCTTCTGTCACCTTCTTTGGCCCCCGCTCTCCCACGTCTTCCCCCTCAAAAACTCATCACAGACTTTTTTTCTCCCGTGGTTTAGCACTTTTCGTTTTTATTGTCTTTAATCTTGGTTTTGCGTAGCAAAATGTTTATATCCAACCACAAGACTGTTTTTCTTAGAAGCACAATGTTCACCAAGCTCAGTGAGCTGTTTCTCAGCTTTGTGTTTCTGTTTTCTTCCTTTTATATCTAAACATGACAAATGTGTTACTGCTGATTTTTTATATATGTGCTAATGCTGTTTTTTATAGCAATGGTTTTAAGTAACTGTGCTAAACTAATAAAAACTTCCAACTTCAATCTTCAAACTCTGTCTAGGTTTACACCAAACTTTCAAGACCGATACCTACCTTCCTGACAAATCTACTATAAGTCTGTTTAGTGGTTTTGGCTGTAGCCCCTTCTATCATTCGGGTCACCTCGAAACTTTACAGGAAGGAGCTGAACATAAACAAGCATTTTTTGGGAAAGTTTTGTGAAGGTTCTTTAAACAGCACCAGAATTATTAGCAAACCACAAAAGGCATTACCTGTCGAAACAACATCCTAACTATAACTACCCTGTGATCTATATGTATGTATATACATGCCACTGTGTAGTTATAGTTAGGGTTGCTTTTGCATAGCCATGGCATTTTTTTGGCTTGCTAATAATTTTGGCGCCTCATGCCATTTGACGAATCTTCCTGAAATTTTTCCGAGCAAAAGCAAATTTTCCCATGTATTTTCCATAGACTTCTTTAGGCAAAGCTGTAGCACAAACTGCTTAATGGAATTACACCGATATTTGTCAGGAAGCTAGATCTTGGTTCGCAGATTGCGCTTTTTGTGATTTGAGAAATTAAGGTTTAAATATATTTGGATAGCTGGATGGTTGGATCCATGAGAGTGGCAATTTAAAAATAGAGCATTCAGATTTGCCTAGGGAGCTTTTTTCCCGAGCGCTTTTACAGGCTGCCCAACAATATGAGAACAATGTTGCTGGCAGCCATTACAGAACTCTGAGACTTAGTCCCCTATCCAGAACTTAAAAAAAATAATGATATAAGAGGGCAGGGTAGGGATACCCTGCCCCCCAAAGCCAACTGGGGGTAGGTAACTAGTCATAATATCAACTCTAAAATATCGAATGGACAAAATATTGAGTATAAAATATCGAGGTTAGGTAAATATCGACATTAAGAATATCGAGGTAGAAAATATCGATATATTTAATGTTAAAAAAATATCGAGTACAAAAATATCGCGTCAAATCGATTATTAGTAATAGTAAAAAAAATCGAAAATGTAGAGATAAAATGTAAATAATTATTAAAAAAAATGTTAAAATTGTAAATATTATTTATAATAATTTAAAAAATAAAAATATTAATTATATAAATATATAAATTTATGTCAATGTTTAGGAGCGGGATGTTGGGTTAATAGGGGATAAGGGTGGGGAGTAATTTAAAAATATGATAGAAAATTATAAAATATTTATTAAAAATTTAGATATTTTCAAAATAAATAATATTAATAAAAAAAATATATAAATAATTTTTGTAATTTTAATTTTTTGAATAAATTAATTAATAAATAACTCAAAATTAGAAAAATAATATAAAAAAATAATGTTAATTAATTTTGGGGAAAAAAAGAACAAAATTTAAAAAAAAATAAAAAATTTTTAAATATTAATTTTTTAACGATTTAAAATATTGAAGATTTTTTAAAAATAATTTACATTTTATATTAAACAAAAAAGATTTCAATATTTTAAAATGATTTTTAAAATTGTTTTATAATAAATATATAAATAAACAAAAAAATATAAAAAAATGTATTTAATTTTACAAATATATAATAATATACTAAAAAATTAAAAATAAATATATATATATAATAATTAGTTTTAAAAAAATTTATATAATAAATACAATTAAAAAAATAAATTTATTAAAATATTTTTTAATATTTTAGATTTTTTTAACAAACGTTATATTTTATTTAAAACTTAACCATTACATTTTAACATTTTAATAAAAAATTTAAATATAAATATATAAATAAATCAAAATTATTATAAAAAATAGAAAAAAAAATGATGTGGTAACATTTATATTGGATCAGTGTCCACCACCTACCTTGATATATGCTTGACTGGAGTTGGACTAGTCAATTATAATTGGTCAGTGTCCAGCACATTCCCTGATATTTGCTTGATTGGAGTTGGAATAGTAAATTATAATTGGTCAGTGTCCAGCACCTTCCCTGATATTTGACTGACTGGAGTTAGAATAGTAAATTATAATTGTTCAGTGTCCAGCACCTTCCCTGATATTTGCTTGACTGGAGTTAGAATAGTAAATTATAATTGGTCAGTGTCCAGCACCTTCCCTGATATTTGCTTGACTGGAGTTAGAATAGTAAATTATAATTGGTCAGTGTTCAGAACCCTCCCACAAATTTTAACATAACATAACTGTGTCATAATCTTAGAAAAAATAAGTACACATGGATGTTTATAAATTTTTTATTGTCAACTTGTATTTATAACATGTACAGTACAATAGTCAAAAAAATTAACATTTAATATAAGTATTTAGGAAAATAGGATGTATTGATTTACATTTATTTAGATTTATAAATGTTGTACATTTTCAAAAAATATCTTTTTCACTGTATTTATACAACAAATATGAAACGTTTTCAATTATATTTGAATAACAATTAGTAATATTTAGAACAAATAATCACATTTTTTAACAGCCTGTTAAATATTTATTTAATAATGTTAATATATTATATATTAATATTATTAAATATAAATGTTTGATATATAAATTATTATAAACTCATAAGAAAGTAAATAAATGTTTTAAAGAATTAAAAGTAATTTTTTTTAAATATTAATTTTTTAACAATTTAAAATATTGAAGATTTTTTAAAAATAATTTAAATTTTATATTAAACAAAAAAGATTTCAATATTTTAAAATGATTTTTAAAATTGTTTTATAATAAATATATAAATAAACAAAAAAATATAAAAAAATGTATTTAATTTTACAAATATATAATAATATACTAAGAAATTAAAAATAAATATATATATATAATAATTAGTTTTAAAAAAAAATGTATATAATAAATACAATTAAAAAAATAAATTTATTAAAATATTTTTTAATATTTTAGATTTTTTTAACAAACGTTATATTTTATTTAAAACTTAACCATTACATTTTAACATTTTAATAAAAAATTTAAATATAAATATATAAATAAATCAAAATTATTATAAAAAATAGAAAAAAAAAATGATGTGGTAACATTTATATTGGATCAGTGTCCACCACCTACCTTGATATATGCTTGACTGGAGTTGGACTAGTCAATTATAATTGGTCAGTGTCCAGCACATTCCCTGATATTTGCTTGATTGGAGTTGGAATAGTAAATTATAATTGGTCAGTGTCCAGCACCTTCCCTGATATTTGACTGACTGGAGTTAGAATAGTAAATTATAATTGGTCAGTGTCCAGCACCTTCCCTGATATTTGCCCGACTGGAGTTGGAATAGTAAATTATAATTGTTCAGTGTCCAGCACCTTCCCTGATATTTGCTTGACTGGAGTTAGAATAGTAAATTATAATTGGTCAGTGTCCAGCACCTTCCCTGATATTTGCTTGACTGGAGTTAGAATAGTAAATTATAATTGGTCAGTGTTCAGAACCCTCCCACAAATTTTAACATAACATAACTGTGTCATAATCTTAGAAAAAATAAGTACACATGGATGTTTATAAATTTTTTATTGTCAACTTGTATTTATAACATGTACAGTACAATAGTCAAAAAAATTAACATTTAATATAAGTATTTAGGAAAATAGGATGTATTGATTTACATTTATTTAGATTTATAAATGTTGTAAATTTTCAAAAAATATCTTTTTCACTGTATTTATACAACAAATATGAAACGTTTTCAATTATATTTGAATAACAATTAGTAATATTTAGAACAAATAATCACATTTTTTAACAGCCTGTTAAATATTTATTTAATAATGTTAATATATTATATATTAATATTATTAAATATAAATGTTTGATATATAAATTATTATAAACTCATAAGAAAGTAAATAAATGTTTTAAAGATTTAATACAAATTACACTGTAAAGTACTTTGATAGATATTAAATACAATGTTCTTAATAAACAATAAAAAAACATTAATTATTGTTATATGTATACAATTGTTTTTGAAAAAAACATTATTCCTAATACTATATCAAATAGTAAAACAATGACTTAGGGGTCCATTAGGATGACGGGCGGACTTTGTCCGCCCGTCATCCTACCGGTGAATGGGACCACCCGCCAGAAGGGCGGGGGTCCCGTTGTACATATTAAGATGCGCCCGCCACAGTGGCGGGTGCTTCCCGCATTTTTAACATTGCGGCGGGCGGTGCTGAAAGCACCGCCCGCCGCAATGCTAAAATTGCACGTTGTGCATTTCAATGCGCAACATGACAGGCACCGCGAGGTGCCTGTTATGTTGTGCATTGAAATGCAGGGGGGTACCATAGGTAGGGGGGTACCATACCATGTGCACCCCCCACCCCCACGAAGTCCCTGGGGGCCCGCAACGGGCCCCTGCAGGGGGACTCCGCCTGCCTTTCCGTGGCGGCATTGCCGCCACGGAAAGGCGTGCCAGAATGCGCATTGTAATATGGCTGGCGGTGTCTAACAGACACCGCCACCATATTAAACATATTCCGCCCCGGCCACAAGGCCACCGGGGCGGAAAACAGGCGGGCGGTGATTTTCACCGCTGCGGTCCCCCCGGCCATCCTAATATGGCGGGGGGAATTTGGCAATGGATGTCGGGCGGATTGCCTCCGCCAGGCCGGCGGTGGCTACCGCCAGCCTGGCGGAGGCAATCCGCCCAACATCATAATTGACCCCTTAGTTGGATATAATGTTTCAGAATAAATTTTTATTATATACATACATGGTTAGAATAATTAATAATAATAACTAATATTTGATATTAATTATTAAAATTTATTTACAATTGTTAACTAATTATAACATTTTTTACAAATTAAAAAAAACGTTCAGCAAATAGTAACTCAATGTTAGAGTTGTAATTGTATTTGTTTCCTATTGACATATTTCAATTATATTAATAATATAAATAAATAATATTTATTATTTATTTATATTATTAATTTACAAATGTAATAAAAATCTACATTCACTTAAATAAAGGAAAAAATATTTATTATAAATAGAAGTTAACATTGAATATTTAATATATATTTATTACAATGTATATATATTGTTTGTATTATTAATATTAAATAATATTCTATTAATATTATTTAATATTAATTAAGAAAAGATATCTAAGCTAATTAAATTGTAATTTGTGTTACAAAATTTTCTTATAAATTATAAGTGTGGGTATGTATTTTATTTCTTATTAGAACATTGTATTTAGTATGTTTACCTTTCTAATATGGTTTAAGGGGACTACTTTTTTACCGCGTAAGGTTATTTTGCTTTATTCAGGACTGGAGAAGCTCGCGGTTGGGAGCTGCTTCGCGTGGAGAAAGGTAAGGTGAATTTTAATTAATATTTCTTAGAGAGTAGTAGTGTTTGAGAGTATATTAGAAGTTTTTAGTGTTATTGTGTGTATGTAGTCGTGGTTTTGGTATATTTTAGGTGAAATTTCGTTGTTACGGAGGCGTCGTGTATGTTTGAGGCCTAGTGTTATTTTATGCTTAGGATATGTGTTTAAACATGTTTTACGTTAATTTTAATGTGTATTTTAGAATCTTTGGGGGTTTGTGTGGGTGGGTTACTTTATGTATGCTTTTTTACAGGTTCCGGAACTTCGCAGTATAATTCCATGGAAGGATGCGGTTTTTTTTTGGGAGAAAAGAGTGTATTACTAATAAATGTAATATTTTAACATCTCTCTCCTTTTTTCGTGATTTCCTGGAGCGATTTTTATTCTTTTTAACTATTTTTCGGGTTTTTATGGTTGTTTGTTTTGATTGGATTAGGAGAATATAGTGAGTTTTTTTTTAACTAAGTGTGTGTATGTTCATGTTTTAAATGAATTCAACACACTTGGGGCCCCATTAGGATAGCGGGCGGAAAACCACCCCGCCCGCCATGGAGGCGGAAAACAACCGCCCGCCATGGAGGCGGTTCAACCGGCAGACAAATTAGGATCGACCACCAGTACAGACCGACCGCGGCGGTAGCGGTGAAAATGAAACCGCCCGGCGTGTGCGGTGATGACAAAACTCCGACCGCGGCGGTCGGAAAAGCAGCGGAAAATACAAAACCGCCCACAGGGAAAGCGGAGACACCGCACGGGAAATTACGATATCCCCGAGGGTGTCGCGGGCGGAACTGCAGGCACTGACCGCCGCGGTCGAAGGCAGGATTGCATGGGAGAAATGGCGGCCAAGCACCAGCAAACTCACCGCAGCGGACGAACATGAAATACATGGCGGTCGATGTCAAAGCACCGCAGTGATGCCAAATACTGCATAAACAAAGTAGCCCTGCCCCCAATAGATACAACACACACACACAGATACAGAAATGTCAAACAAATATACAAAACAACATAACCACACCCACAACACACCTGACAACCACAATCCAATTGGACACACCCACACAGCTGAGTACAAAGCCACCCTCTCCACTCACCACAATCCTTTGCATCTTTCCAGAACAGAAGGCCACACACCACATCTGAGAGGAGAGGCAAAATCGCACACCACACCCACCCACCCACCACCACCATCAACACCACCATCACACCATTACAATCAAACCCCCAGCACATAACACACCTCATCACCACACCCCTGCACCCACACACCCCTGTACCCACAAACACCTCAACCCCCCCACACCATGACATCACAAAAAATGCCAAAATTCACAGAGAGTGAGTTGACAGTCATGGTCAACAAGATTGTGAGAGTAGAACCACAACTATTTGGTAACCTAGTCCAACAGACACCATTAGCCACCAGGACACAAATGTGGGAAAGGATAGTCCAAAGGGTGAATGCAGTTGGGGCCACCCCAAGATCCAAGAAGGAGATCATGAAGCGGTGGCATGATCTCAAGAGGGTTGTCAAGGAGAGGAGGAGCAAGAACTGGACGCTGGCAAACGCGACTGGCAGTAGCCCTCCCATCCCACCGAAGACATTCACACCATGGGAGGAGAAGGTGCTTGCTATCCTGCTACCTGAGAGTTTCACAGGAGTAGCCGGGGGAGCGGAGGCTGGTAAGTACCGACAAATGTGTAACACCACATTGAGTTTTACCTCCTTGCAATAACCAACCACCAATACACTGTCCATCCCTAACCAACATGTAGCCAGCCATTCTGCTGAGGAGGCCTGTATGGGGCCGGAATGTCAGTACAACATCTCCCAGCATGCCCCCCTGTCCCACAGCCCAGCAGCATGGAGGCCTCCCCCAGCCAGGAGCAAGTGTCAGCCATTGCACTGTTTAACAAACAAACTTACAGGTTGGTAGCCATCTTCACTTGGAGGCTGTTTGTGGGTGTGAGGGAGGGAGGGAGGCCTGTCTCACTACTCCCAGCATGCCCCCCTGTCCCACAGCCCAGCAGCATGGAGGCCTCCCCCAGCCAGGAGCAAGTGTCAGCCATTGCACTGTTTAACAAACAAACTGACAGGTTGGTAGCCATCTTCACTTGGAGGCTGTTTGTGGGTGTGAGGGAGGGAGGGAGGCCTGTCTCACTACTCCCAGCATGCCCCCCTGACCCACAGCCCAGCAGCATGGAGGCCTCCCCCAGCCAGGAGCAAGTGTCAGCCATTGCACCCTGCACACTCACCTTACAGGTATGTAACTACTGTATATCTTCATGAAGTGTGTGTGTGTAGAAATCAAATAACTATTGTACGCAATGCATAGACAATCAACCTTTATGACTCCATGATGTAACTCTGCACTATGTAATATAACACGGTGTTGCCATGATTTGTACAACTGATGACAGCAAATTGCACTAGTGTACAGACAGCTGATGATACGCAGATGACACAAACACTGACCACTCCCCATCTACTCCACAGGTGATGAAGAACTCACTGCTGGGGACAACACCAATGACCAGCAGAGCCAGTCTCCACCTCCGGCACATGGACTCACAGATGCAGACTCCCAGGACAGTTTGGATGATGAGCTCCAGGCCGGCCCATCTGGTGTTCCACAGAGCCAGAGGTCACAGGCCCCCATCCTCCCCACCACCACCTCTGCTGCAACAACAACGCAGCAGACCCCTGCTGTCACGGCCTCTTCCTCCACCGCAACCACCACCGCAGCCACTGCCACCAAAACCACCACTACCACCAGTACTACCTGCAGCACCCTCCCTGTCCCTAGGGATGACCAGCCCACACCAACAACTGTGGAGGGCAGGGAGCCAGTGCGTGGCGCACCAGTGGCGAGGGAAGAGGTCCGTGGCAGCAGAGCAGGCGGGAGGGCCAGGGTCAACACCAGACCTCGGGAGGAGTGGACACCATCCCTGGACCACTTCACCAGAGTTGTGGATGCCTACCAAGAGGTCCAGGGACAAAGTGGCCAGTCGGATGAACTATTAAGGGAGCTCATCCTGCTGATGAGGTCCATCGATAACCGCCTGGGACAGATGGTGGACCTCATGGGCCAGCAAGTGGCGTTGCAGAGGGACAGGCCTGTGTCCCAACCATCACCGCCGTCCCCTCCTGTTGTGCAGCAGGATGACAGTCCACCATCCTCCCCTGCGCCAACAGAGAGGGGCGAGTCCTCTGACGCCGCTGGCCATTCAGCAGGCCCCCCACCGCCAAAAAGATCTAGGGGGCGTCCGAAGAAGAGCCTGGGAGTCTCTGGAAGCAAAGCACCTGCCACACGCCAGTCACGGAGCCAGCCGTGAAGACAACCCTCTCCCCAGCTGCATTCACTGTTTGGACTGTCTTTCCCCACATTGCCTTGGCAATGGCACCTGTCTGTTGGACTGGGTCACCACATCCATGTGGTGTCTACTCTTGCATCTCTGCGACCATGACTGTCAACTCACTGCTCATTCCCCACCTTCCTGTAAATATTCCCGCACAATTCACATGTCCACCCCGTAAATAAAATACCTGACATTCCAGATTTTGTGTATTGAATTCTTTAGTGCAGTATTTACATTGATGATAATGTCCATGATGTGTAAACATGATGTACAGTATGCAGGGCAGGAACACTCTGGAGCACATAGGGAGACACAACAGAACTACAGTCACTGGTCTCATCATGCCAACACACACAGATCAGTGCTCCACAAATATACAAATTATCACAGGTACACTACACATTGTCTAGCTGATATGCACAAATACGGTCCAGAATACATCTCCGTACGTAACGTCCATTCCAACAATACCATACATAGGTGACAGAACATGTGGCTATTGGGAACATCTGCGCATATCCATTCACAACAAAAGCTACCACACTAGACTATGTAGACGTTGTAACTTGTCACACACCTTCAAGTGAAGTAGCGTTGGATTAGCTGCTGGCGTAGGTCAACTCCTTCCTCCTCTCCACTGTCCTCATCACTGGATTCAGGTCCCTGAGCAGGTTGTGGCCTTGGTTCCTCGCCATCGTCCAGGAGCAGGGGGACCCCCTTGTGGATGGCCAGGTTGTGTAGCATACAGCATGCCACAACGATCTTGCACACCTTCCCAGGCGAGTATGTGAGTGCGCCTCCAGTCCTGTCAAGGCACCGGAACCTTGACTTCAGCAGGCCAAAAGTCCGTTCAATTACCCGTCGTGTCCTGCCATGGGCCTCATTGTGGCGGATGTCTGCTGGTGTCTGGGGAATCCGGAGTGGGCTCAACAGCCATGGCCTACTGGGATATGCAGAGTCCCCTGTGAATGAAAAACACCCATAGCAATGTTGTACGGCCACAGTAAAGCCAGTGACACATAGCACGTGATAGCAGTAGTGTAACTCACCCACAATCCAGGCACGTTCGGGATGCAGATTCTCCATCATCCGTGGCACCATGCTGTTCCTCATAATGAAAGAGTCATGGGCCGAACCGGGATACTTTGCACACACATGTGATATTGTCATGTCCGCAAGGCACACCACCTGCACATTCATGGAGTGGTAGTGTTTGCGGTTCCGATAAATGTGCTCCGTCGCCTGAGGTGCCACCAGAGCCACATGGGTGCAATCTATGGCACCGACTACATGTGGGATGCGCCCAAGTGGATAGAAGTCCCCCTTAACGGCAGCCAATTCACATCCCCTGGGGAAATGTATGTAGCGATTGCGATATATCATCATGGCCTCAAGTACATCCCTCAGCACCATGCTGAACATGGGCTGCGACATCCCCCCAGCGTTAGCCACGGTCTCTTGGAAGGAACCAGTCGCAAAGAAGTGTAGTGCTGCCATTACCTTGTAGGTGGGTGTGAATGCCGTGTGTGATTTTGTGTATTGAATTCTTTAGTGCAGTATTTACATTGATGATAATGTCCATGATGTGTAAACATGATGTACAGTATGCAGGGCAGGAACACTCTGGAGCACATAGGGAGACACAACAGAACTACAGACACTGGTCTCATCATGCCAACACACACAGATCACTGCTCCACAAATATACAAATTATCACAGGGTGCATGGTGCAATCTATGGCACTGACTACATGTGGGATGCGCCCAAGTGGATAGAAGTCCCCCTTAACGGCAGCCAATTCACGTCCCCTGGGGAAATGTATGTAGCAATTGCGATATATCATCATGGCCTCAAGTACATCCCTCAGCACCATGCTGAACATGGGCTGCGACATCCCCCCAGCGTTAGCCACGGTCTCTTGGAAGGAACCAGTCGCAAAGAAGTGTAGTGCTGCCATTACCTTGTAGGTGGGTGTGAATGCCGTAGGATAGTGACGGTGAGGCTGCAGGTGGGGCTCCAATAGATCACACACGATCTTCAATGTCGGTCTGTCCAGCCTGAATTTCCTGATGATTGCCTCATTCTCCATGTCCTCAAGCACAATCAACTGACGTAGGAGATTTGGCCTCCTCCTAGTTTAGGATTATAAAGAATAGGTCAATGACAAGCATCATGAGATGGCCATAGCACAAAGCATCAATGATGTAATGGGAAAACAACAAGGGCCAGAGAGATGCATGGCACATCTGGTTACATGGCTGGCCAATAGCTACACACAGAGGGCAGGCCTCTCCAGTGACAATACCCAAGTGACAGTAACACATCGGGTAATGTGAAAGTGGATATCATGATTGAACTTTTGACATGCGCAGACATGGAGCTACTAGAGGCACAAATGTATTGTGACTTAACATGTCTGTCATACCCATCTGCCGTACCTGCCACACCTCAATGCATCATGTACATTCTGCAACCATTCATTAACACAATGATCACAGTAGCAGGGACACTTCTGGTTGTGTGCATGATCAGTTGTGAATCCACAAGTCAGGTACGATACAATGCAGTGCCACCAGCCCGGTCAAGGTCTGCACTGACCAACAACACATTAAACCTCACGACATCTATGTAGAGCACCTGACGTCTGTCAATCATCATCACACATCAAAACCCTGACTAAAAAGGCACAAACACATGCTAAAGTGGCTCACACTGAACGTGCGTCCTCCTGTGGATCTAATGGCTGTGTGGCATCGTGTGTACATCGATGTGCCCTACACCATGTAGCTGCAGGGTACGTATACATTGTCCAGGATTGACATACACAGCAATGTGTATGAAAATGCCAGAACCTACCGCCGGTCCCCGGCGTTGTGACCCCCGCACCACCATCTACCCAGCCAAGGTAGCCATTGGCACATGGACTTGTGTACATGCCGGTGGCTATGCTCCGCCGCATGAGTCGCGGTACCTACCGCCGGTCCCCAGCGGTGTGACCCCAGCACCACCATCTACCCAGCCAAGGTAGCCATTGGCACATGGACTTGTGTACATGCCGGTGGCTATGCTCCGCCGCATGAGTCGCGGTACCTACCGCCGGTCCCCAGCGGTGTGACCCCCGCACCACCATCTACCCAGCCAAGGTAGCCATTGGCACATGGACTTGTGTACATGCCGGTGGCTATGCTCTGCCGCATGAGTCGCGGTACCTACCGCCGGTCCCCAGCGGTGTGACCCCAGCACCACCATCTACCCAGCCAAGGTAGCCATTGGCACATGGACTTGTGTACATGCCGGGCTATGCTCCGCCGCATGAGTCGCGGTACCTACCGCCGGTCCCCAGCGGTGTGACCCCAGCACCACCATCTACCCAGCCAAGGTAGCCATTGGCACATGGACTTGTGTACATGCCGGTGGCTATGCTCCGCCGCATGAGTCGCGGTACCTACCGCCGGTCCCCAGTGGTGTGACCCCCGCACCACCATCTACCCAGCCAAGGTAGCCATTGGCACATGGACTTGTGTACATGCCGGTGGCTATGCTCCGCCGCATGAGTCGCGGTACCTACCGCCGGTCCCCAGCGGTGCATCACCGCCATGGCGCATTGCATCCAGCCAATGGCATGGGTGTTCGCAGTGGCATGATGCATATTTGAAAATAGCGGAAGCTGTGCTCCGCCGCCGCGGAGGCGGTCATTGGATGCTTTTGAATGATGCACCATTGCGGTAGCGCGCCCCGGACACCCGCGGTGCGTCACCGCCATGGCGCATTGCATACAGCCAATGGCATGGGTGTTCGCTGTGGCATGATGCATATTTGAAAATAGCGGAAGCTGTGCTCCGCCGCCGCGGAGGCGGTCATTGGATGCTTTTGAATGATGCACCATCACGGTAGCGCACCCCGGACACCCGCGGTGCATCACCGCCATGGCGCATTGCATACAGCCAATGGCATGGGTGTTAGCTGTGGCATGATGCATATTTGAAAATAGCGGAAGATGTGCTCCGCCGCCGCGGAGGCGGTCATTGGATGCTTTTGAATAAGGCAGACCCAGACAACCAATTGTAGCAGCTTATTAGCTTCCTAACTACCCCAGGGGGCTATAAATCTGTGGGAGTGAGCCACACATTCCCACTGCTCGCAGAGCCTGATGCCTGGGACCCTCTCCTGCTGCTGCCTGGGACACTCTCCTGCTGCTGCCTGGGACCCTCTCCTGCTGCTGCCTGGGATCCTCTCCTGCTGCTGCCTGGGACCCTCTCCTGCTGCTGCCTGGGACCCTCTCCTGCTGCTGCCTGGGACCCTCTCCTGCTGCTGCCTGGGACCCTCTCCTGCTGCTGCCTGGGACCCTCTCCTGCTGCTGTCTGGGAACCTCTCCTGCTGCTCACAGAGCCTGCTGCCTGGGACACCTCACAACTCACTTCCGCCACAGGTCTGCCATATCCACAGGGATGTCAAGAACAGATAAGATCCGTGCCAGTCCATTCACGAGTGAGGAGCTGGATGTCCTTGTGAACGAGGTGCTGGCACAGTACCCATGCCTGTTTGGTGGCCCCAATGTCGTGGTAAGTCAACATGAAGGGAGCAGTAGGGCAGGGTGGTGTCAGACGTGTATTCATGATGCTGCAGTATGTGCTTTTTGATGTGGGGTGCAGACAAACACTGACAGACAAGATGTTTCCAGGTGGTGGGAGTGTGTGTTTTGCATTGTGACTCTGTCCTAGGCCTATACTTGTATGTGTGAGTGGTATTTGCTACTTTTTCGGGCAGACATAACCAACGGTTGTTTGCCTTGTAGCTGCCTGGACAGTGTCCGCTTGTGATGTAATTTCAGGGTGCCCCTGTAGTCATAGTCAGTGTGCCCCACAGAGTAGGTTCAGTGGCTGCACAGACAAACGTTGTCCATCAGCCAACTTACATGCTACAGTTGCTTCACACTGATTAGTGGATATGCCCCATCAATGCCCTGTACTATTTCTGAATTACACAGTGCTGTCGATGCATTTGTGTTGAAGCATCATTCTTTAGTGTGATTATCATGGAGACTAAGAACCTCAATGTGTGCATGCATTCACTAATGTTTATGCCATGCAGAGTGGCCTTGTGAGGGTACCCCCAGTTCTGGAGGGAGGGAGGTCACTGTGAGTCCCGAGTCAGTGTCTGGCTGCTGTACTGATAGATGCTGACATATGACATTGTGTAAATGTTCATTTGGCCTTCTTTACTCTCATTCCTGCAGCTCAAGGTACACCAACGTAAGGCTGTCTGGAGGGCCATAGCAGCAAAGGTGCGAGCCCTGGGGGTATCAAACAGACGACACACACACTGTCACAAGAGGTGGGACGACATCAGCCGGCTGGCTAAGCAAGTGGCAGAGATGACCTTGGGGATGGTACCACGCACAGGGCGTGTGGCACGGCGCACCATGACTCCGCTGATGGGACGCATACTGGCAGTGACCTATCCAGACCTGGATGCACGTCTGAAGGGGCTTCAGCAGCAAGACAGAGATGGTGAGTATCCGGGGAGGGAGAGTTTGTCTGGGAGTGGATGCATGTGTAGAGTGCCTGTGGCAGCGGTGACACATGTGATGTGCGTGTGCTGCCATGCTGTGATATGTGATGTGATTGGCAACTGTGATGTGTGTCTGTATGAGGCATTGGCCCACCATGGCCTTACTGTGCAGCTCCTGCCTGCAGTTTTCAGTCCTTGACAGATATTTTGTTGTCCACATGGTCACTCTTCTTTGTGATGGTGGGTGTAGTCCCTATTCTGCCGTACAGCTGTGTCCACTTAATGAGTGTGACACCATGTCTGTCTACTTTGCATGCACCTTCATGGTAGTGGCCCACACATCTGACGACAATGTGAACCCAGATTGGCACATGGTGATTGTAATGGCCTATTTGACAATGTGGCATGTGTAGACAATACAGGTGTGTGTATTCCCCTCTGGATCCCTTTTGGTCTGTAAGTGGTGATGTTTGTTGTGGCTACATCATGTCCATGGGGCAGGTCAATGTGGGCTGGGGGAACACCATCCATGGGCAGGGTGTAGTGCTGTGTGTCATCGACATTGGTCCACTCCTGCCTGTTTGTCCGCATGACAGGCACTGTTGTGTTCTATATGGTGTGTAGCTGCACAGTGATTGGAGGGTGTGGTGGTTACCATGTAGCTCTAGGCCTCTCATGTGCTGCATCTGATATCGTGTGACCAGACAATGACACTTAGACAACCATGTTTCTGTCACTAATGCAGATTTGCAAGACACCATGGCGGAACATGATCCTGAAAGTGGTGGCGAGACCAGCACGACAGCGGCAGCAGAGCAAAGTGAGACGGAGCCAAGTGACACTGACCACACCAGCGCTGCTGAGGGTGACAGGAGTATGCATGAGGAATCTGTGGCTGAGACACAGAGTACCACTTCATCTGAGGGCAGGGGGGATGCGTCCCTGCTAGCAGCCACAGGAGATGGGGAGTCTTCTGCTGCATCAGACTACCAGCGGCCACTGCCCACCCTCCCATCCACTTCCTCTGGGGCTGCCCGTATCCGTGTCACTAAGAGGGGACGTGTGACATTCACACATGGCACCGCTGCACCTGCACCTGTCCCCCCTGCTGCCCTCAGTGCAGAGTGCGTAGATCTCCTGCGGCAACTTTGCGTGGGCCAGACCGCCCTGCTCAATGCCTTCAGTGCACACGATAACAAATTAGGCCAGGTTCTGGCATTCATGGAGGGCATACACTCTGACGTGGGTGGCCTACATCGTACACTCCTGTCATTGTCAGGTACAGTGACGTCAGCCCTCCAACAGGCACATGCCCCCTTTGCAGCTCAGGTGCCTGTGACGTCCACCCAGTCAGTGGCCACATCAGATGACAGTGAGCACTTGGGACATACATCAACTAAACGATACAACACTAGGAGCACAGGTCAGACCCAAATCAAACAATCCCGAAAGAAGAGCAGGGCCCCCCAATATGCACAGACAAGGTGAAGTCACAGAAGAGCAAGGCCAGAAGAGCATTGTGTCAGACACCAGGCTCACATGCTGCAGAGGCATCACCAGAAATTGACTCAGCTATGCCCACAGAGGATGTGTGGGATGTCATGGCTACACCTGGGGAGAGAACAGGGACACAACCACCTACCACATCAACCCCAGAACAAACTACATCGTGGCAGGTGGAGGGAAGCCCTGTTGTGACCAGCCCAGTCATTGTGGCAGAGGAGACCCCTGTTGTGACCAGCCCAGTCATTGTGGCAAAGGAGGGCAGTGTTGTGTCCAGGCCAGTGACTCAGGTAGAGGAGGGCAGTGTTGTGGCCATCCCTGGCAAGAAGGGACAGGAGGGCACTGTAGACACCACCCCTGTGGTAAGTGGGAAGGTGGTCACTGTGGGGGGTACACCTTCCAGAGAGGGTAAGGTGGTCCGGAGGCGTAGCCAGCCCAAGCGTACTGCAGGATCAAGCACTTCTCCAGAGGGAGTGCCAGTGTCTGCCCCTGATGTGGGACAGTTGGGGGGTGTGCCGGTGGTGTCAACGCCACTTCCCATCAACCCCATGACAGGGAAGCAAATTCATATTCCGAAGAAGTGGAAGGGCACCCCTCCAACCTCTCCCACCCACACTGTGTCAAGGGCGTGCATGACTCCACCTCCACGTGCCACGGTGCCACCTGGTCCGCACAGCCCTCCACCTTGCAGGCCCTCTGTTATAGCCACATCACATGTCCCTCTGTCACACCAGTCAAGTGGACCTGCAGTCCCTGGCACACAGCCAGGTCCCACTCCACATGACAGCCAGGAGTGAGTTGTCAACACCCTCAGACGCCTGTGCCACACAGAGGTGTGCTACTCTAGACCATTGTTAGCGATCTGGGTGTGTTCCTGGGCCTGTTGCTCTGATGTACTCTGCCCTGCCAAGGACTCTGGGCCTGTTGCTCTGATGTACTCTGCCTTGCCAAGGACTCTGGACCTATTGCTCTGATGTACTCTGCCTTGCCAAGGACTCTGGGCCTGCTGCTCTGATGTACTCTGCCCTGCTCTGCCAAGGACTCTGGGCCTGTTGCTCTGATGTACTCTGCCTTGCCAAGGACTCTGGGCCTGTTGTTCTGATGTACTCTGCTCTGCCAAGGACTCTGGGCCTGTTGCTCTGATGTACTCTGCCCTGCTCTGCCAAGGACTCTGGGCCTGTTGCTCTGATGTACTCTGCCCTGCTCTGCCAAGGACTCGGGGCCTGTTGCTCTGATGTACTCTGCCCTGCCAAGGACTCTGGGCCTGTTGCTCTGATGTACTCTGCCCTGCCAAGGACTCTGGGCCTGTTGCTCTGATGTACTCTGCTCTGCCAAGGACTCTGGGCCTATTGCTCTGATGTACTCTGCCTTGCCAAGGACTCTGGGCCTGTTGCTCTGATGTACTCTGCCCTGCTCTGCCAAGGACTCTGGGCCTGTTGCTCTGATGTACTCTGCCCTGCTCTGCCAAGGACTCTGGGCCTGTTGCTCTGATGTACTCTGCCCTGCCAAGGACTCTGGGCCTGTTGCTCTGACGTACTCTGCCTTGCCAAGGACTTTGGGCCTACTGCTCTGATGTACTCTGCCTTGCCAAGGACTCTGGGCCTGTTGCTCTGATGTACTCTGCCCTGCTCTGCCAAGGACTCTGGGCCTGTTGCTCTGATGTACTCTGCCTTGCCAAGGACTCCGGGCCTGTTGCTCTGATGTACTCTGCTCTGCCAAGGACTCTGGGCCTGTTGCTCTGATGTACTCTGCTCTGCCAAGGACTCTGGGCCTGTTGCTCTGATGTACTCTGCCCTGCTCTGCCAAGGACTCTGGGCCTGTTGCTCTGATGTACTCTGCCCTGCTCTGCCAAGGACTCTGGGCCTGTTGCTCTGATGTACTCTGCCCTGCCAAGGACTCTGGGCCTGTTGCTCTGATGTACTCTGCCTTGCCAAGGACTCTGGGCCTATTGCTCTGATGTACTCTGCCTTGCCAAGGACTCTGGGCCTGTTGCTCTGAAGTACTCTGCCCTGCTCTGCCAAGGACTCTGGGCCTGTTGCTCTGATGTACTCTGCCCTGCTCTGCCAAGGACTCTGGGCCTGTTGCTCTGATGTACTCTGCCCTGCCAAGGACTCTGGGCCTGTTGCTCTGATGTACTCTGCTCTGCCAAGGACTCTGGGCCTGTTGCTCTGATGTACTCTGCTCTGCCAAGGACTCTGGGCCTGTTGCTCTGATGTACTCTGCCTTGCCAAGGACTCTGGGCCTGTTGCTCTGATGTACTCTGCTCTGCCAAGGACTCTGGGCCTGTTGCTCTGATGTACTCTGCCCTGCTCTGCCAAGGACTCTGGGCCTGTTGCTCTGATGTACTCTGCCTTGCCAAGGACTCTGGGCCTGTTGCTCTGATGTACTCTGCCCTGCCAAGGACTCTGGGCCTGTTGCTCTGATGTACTCTGCCTTGCCAAGGACTCTGCACTTCCCGATTGTGTTTGACCAGTGCATAGTCTGTGCCATTTATACATGATTTTGTGACTTGCTGGTGTCTACTAATGTTGTGTAGCTACATCTGTGCAATATGTGAATAAATACAGTTACTTATGGTGTGTTTTCTCTGTCTCCTTACTGATTAAAGTACTTTTCTTGTTTGCATATGCTTGACTGAGTACCATGCTCTATTTTGTAAATCACCATTGCAAGGCTCTATGTGGCCATATGATTTTTAGACAGGGGGGACAGGGTCTTCAGTCCATTCTGGCCCTGCTGATGTTGTACTCTGTGATGGCTATTTTACAGGCCATGCAGTTTTCGTGCTGGTGAATTGCTATTGCTGCATACACTGTTCACAGGTCACCTTGGGGGACACTGGCAGCACAGGGTGTGCAGCTGTGCTGTGGTTTAGTCGAAGTCTATAATGTGATGAGGTGTGTGTGTTTTCCTTTCTGTGTGCCCAGGCGTGTATGTGTATGGTCGTCTTGTGTTGGCCCTTAGTCCTGGTGGCATGGCTTACATGGCATGTGTGGTGTTGGGTGTGGCAGAGGTGTGCAGTGTGAAGGGCGTTAGTTTGTAGTGTATGTATGTGTGCCTCTGTATGGTGTGAGACACACATGTGTCAGCCAGGAGTTGTATGCCTGTTGTTTGTTTTGTCTTGCCCTGTGTGGATGATTGTATGCAATTGTGTGGGCTGTGGGGAGTGCACTGGTGTTGTGTGTTCGTTGTCAGCCAATCCTGCAGTGCCTGTGTCCCTGGTTGTGTGTCGCAGTGTGTGTGTATTGTGCTTGTTGTTACAGTGCTTGTTGGTGTGCATGGGGGTGCACGGGATAGGCACCTGGCCTGTGACTAGCTCGGATGGGGTGCAGTGTTGGTCGGGGTGGTGTGTCACTGTGATGTTTAGGACCTGGCCATGCCTTGGTGTTGCCCTGCCTTCTGCATAGTGCGCATGTGTTTACCGCGGCGGTGACGTGTCCGTGACCGTGACGTTGCTGCAGGTTGGAGGACGTTGTGTGTTCCGGATGCCGTGGGGTGCCTTGTTGTGAGGTGGGTGATGTGTGGGTGCCCATGTGAATGTGTTGTGCCCCCCAGCAGGATGCCAGTGTTTTGTTTGGGCACTGTGTCGGCATGTGAGATGTGTGGTGCATATGTGTAGTGGCGTACCTGCGATGGCGTCCGCGGCGGCCCATCTGGCGATAGTGTTGCAGCAGGTACATGACCGGATGCATGTGGAGGGCTGGGTCCATGGGGTTCATGTCGGGTCTCGGCGTTCGTGCTCCGCTGTCGACTTTCCGCCTGCTTCAGCTGTGCGGTGTCTCCGCTGCCGTGCGTCTGCTTGTTTGGGCCATCCTAGTTTGTTGAGCGGGGCGGACGTCATCGGCCGCGGCGGAGGGTCTCGATTGGCTCCAGCCGCCGCGGTGGCGGGCGCACCTTGATGGCGGAGCGCGGCGCTCCGCGGCGGACGGGAAATGACCTGTGTTTACCTATCCTAATGTGGCGGACGTGAGTTCCGCTGCTCGCGGGCGGTAAAAACTGTTTTTCCGCCCGGCCATCGCCGCGGTGGTGCCACCGCCCGACATCCTAATGGACCCCTTGGTTTAGTCCGCGTTTCCTGGAGCGATTTTTGAAATATTTTACTATTTTTCGGGTTTTTGTAGGGTGTCGCTTTGGATTGGGATAAGAATATGTGTTACAGATTTTTTACAAGGTATGTGTATATCACTTTAAATTAAATAGTGTCCACACTTGTGTTATCGGGATTTCCTGGAGCGTTTTTGACCAATTTAAATTATTTTCGGGTTTTTGAGGGTTTCCGAAATTGGATTTGTACTGGATTGTAAGGGATTGTATGGATTATACATGGCTGGATTACGTCTTCTTCTGCTACATAAATTGTAAGTGTTTCTAATTTATTTTATTTGGGTGGGAAATGTCGATTTAAATGTCTTAGCAATGTTTGATGTTATTTTAAATATTGCATATTTGTCAACAAAATGTTTTTAACAATTTTATAAATATGTTAAACAAATATGTATTATTTATTATTAAATGAAAATTGTAATTTTTTTAACTTTTAAGTAATTATCAGAAGTTGTTGTTAATTTTGATCTGATACTTTATAGTAGGCTCTTAGCTATTAGTGATAGGTACTCTAGACCTCTGGTTGAAGGATATAGTATCACTTGGCTTTGCAGGAGTCTGAACATTTGTTTGGTTAGTTTAGGTCCAATTTGTGTAACAGATTGTTCTATCCTTAGTTCTTGGTAGCTTTGTTCTTTTTTCAAAGCTTCTATTAGATTTTGGAAGGTGGGTTTGGCTCTGTTAGTGGTAGCTTGGAATGCATTGTGCCATCCTTCAACACTGTTATTAGTTTTTGCTTCTTGGTTTAATGTACTTAGATATACATTCCACCAAGGTATGTGGAATTTAGGTTGGCGTCGGTGCCCAGATCTATATAACCTTCCCACCCAAGTATCCTCAAAATAGTGCAGTAGTGGGGCTAGTTTTTCTTCATACTTTTTGTAGTATGTGCTGTCAATTAGTAAGTTGTAGTGTTCCGCTACATCAGTAACTGGAACATAGGCTAGTGCTATTAATTTTTTTACTTGATATGCAAAGTTGCTATCAGTTGAGTATTGAATGCTTAAGGTGGATTTCTGGAGATGTCTCCATATACTTTGATTGAAGTGATAGTAGCAACCTTGGATTGCTGTGTGGGGAAATGTTTTCAAAATGCTATTGATCATAGCTAGCTCGAAATCAATAATTATTTTTGGGGGAAAATAATTATTGATTTCAATTTTGATTACATTTAATATTTCAGTATATGTATTTTGTTGTTTGTTAGGTAACAAACAGTAAATAAAAAGAATATTGTAGTGATGGTATAATCCATGTATGGTATATAGTTGATAAAATGGTTTGGGACATGGTTTAAAAGTCCCATCCATCATCCATTGTTTGCATTGTTGTATTTTCCTTACATTTGTAGCAGTTGCAAACATTATTATTCTGTTTGTAGGGCTTACAGTGTCAAAAAGTATAAATTTGTCATTACTGTGTGTTACGCTCATTTCTGGGCAACTTATAATTTCTTCAAAGGTTGTAGGGTTAGGTTGTGTCGTGGTAGTTAGTCTTTTTGTGCGTGCTATTGTGCGTTTAAGGGAGTCAATTGAGGGTAGCTGCCCTGAAGCATGTGCTGGAATTTTTAACCGTTCTTCTCTTAGGATTTGTGTGGTAGGTTTGTCACTCCCTGTGCTAGCTGTTTTTATAGTTTCCAAAGCATCCCTTATCTCTATCTCTGTGACATTTGGGGGGTGATTGTGTTCCCAGGTAAATAATACATTTGTGTCTTCAGTAGTAGCCCTACCATAGCATTTGTTTGAATAGTATTTGGTACATTTCCAGAATACTTTTCTTCCTGTTTGTCTAACAATAATTTATTTTTCTGTGACATTACAAATTCTGCACTTTCAGTCATTTTGTATTACTTGTTCTAGGAAAGATTAGAAAGAAACATGTTTAAATGAAAAATATTTTTGATTGTGTTTTACACATTTATATTTCACTGTTTATACTTACAGTTGGTAAATCTTGTTTTGAGAAATTCAGAAACTGTGTTTTCAATGTATTTCTTGTATGTTCTTCTTGTTTTCCTGTTGGTAGGCAAAGTAAAAAAATTATAAGCGATTTTTAAAAATTGTTGAGATTTTTTTTAGGAGAAAGCTGTATTATATGTAGCTTTTTAGGGAATTTTAGGACATTATTAGATATACTTACTTGTTTAAATTGTTGAGTGTTTGTCTTTGGTGGAGTAGATGAAGGATGTAATGTGAATATCTGTAGAGAAGATAGAATAAACAAGAAATGCTTATTAGTAAATAGATTTATAGCTTTAGGGACTTCTAGGAAGTAAATACATATACTTACTTGTTTAAATTGTGTAGTGTTTGATTTAGGTAGAGTAGATGTCGGATGTCTTCTGAATATCTGTAGAGAAGATAGAATAAATATTAAATGGTGTTCAGAAGATAGCTTTAGCATTTTAGGGCGTTTTAGGAATTTAACAAATATACTTGCTTTTTAAAATTGTGTAGTCTTTGCCTTTAGTATAGTAGATGTAGGATGTCTTTAGAATATCTGTAAGGAAGATAGAATAAACAAGAAATGGTGTTTAGAAAATTGTTTTAGTATTTTAGGGCCTTTTACGAAATGTACACATATACTTACTTGTTTAATTTGTGTAGTCTTTAAATTTAGTTGAGTAGAATTAGGATGTTTTCTGATTTTCTGTTAAGAAGATAGAGTAAATAATGAATGGCTATTAGAAAATAGTATTTAAGAACAGCAGTTGGTGTATTAGAGAACATTTACATATACTTACAATCAGTAATTAGTGGTATAGAAATAGGAGCAAGTTTTTTGAAGTGTTTAGCAGATGTCTATATAAGAAATGTTCAATGAGAGAAATAAAAGTTATTTAAACAGTTAGGAGAAATACTTAAATTTTTAGCCTAGTACTTGTGTATTATAAAAATAAAGTTTAACTTACTTGATTAATTTGGTAGATATCTTGATTTGTAATGTAGATTCATCAGCAACCAGTTGATCAAAGTGTTGCCTTCTTCTTTCTATAGAGTTAGCAGCAACAAATGGTAGTAGGCATGTACTCCTTTTATAGTGTGTATTTTTTGTGTTCTCCTATTTTATTGGATGTTTTAAGAAAGGGTGCATTTTATTCGCTAGTTTGAATTTTTTTACAATTAATTGGTTTGTTTGTTGATGTGGGAATGGTGGTCTGTGAAGAGTTCTGCATAAAAGCTGGTTAGTTATTTAAATAATTTTAAATATATTTAATAATAATGTGATATTATATGTAGAATGATTTAGAAATATTTATATATTAATTGCAATGTTTTCATGATATGTTGGAAAAATTTTAACACATTTAAATGTTTTAATTTTTTTTTTATTTAACATGTTATATTTATTTTGGATTGTGTAATGTATTTTCCAAGACGATTTATATAGTATTTTACATATGTAATGTTTATAATCCTAAGTCAATAATCATTAAAAGACGATATTTTTGTTGTCTATATATTTGCTGTTGATATTTTTGTAGTGTTAGGTTTATTTTGCCTAAAAACAATATATTTGTAGTCGATATATTGCTTGTCTATATTAGTGATGTCGATATTTTCTAGACTCGATATATTTTACTCAATATTTTTGTAGTTTGTAAAATAAGTATAGAAACTCGATATTATTGCTGTCGATAATTTGTCAACGATATTTTGGCAACTCGATATTTTGTCCGTCGATAATATTTCAGTGATCCCTGGGGGGACCCAGATGGACTACCCCCAGGGTCAAAATAGGAGAAAAATCTGTAAAAGTTTGCTGAGATCCCACAAGAGTCTTGCCATTTAATAGTATATATAATACTTTTTTAGTCATTTTTGTTATTTAATCTGTTGAATGTCACTCTTATAAGATTTGAATCCAAATGTATTTTACATGTATTAGGAAATTTCTAAGAAATCTTATTGTATTTTACATCTATTTAGAAATTGCATTGTCGAGTGTAAAGAATTGTAGTATGTTTTCCATGTTTATTAGCAAGTTTGCACAGGTGTTTTACGTTAATCACTCGCTTTCACTATAAAAGGTGTACCCAGTCAAATGTACGCTGTCATGTGATCAAGGCTCCGTTAGAGCCGAAACGTTGGTGACTCTTTCTGCGTGAATAAAAGCTGTTTATACCTCGAGGTCCGTGTCCGGAGTCTGCTTGCTGGGTCTGCGCGAGCGTGCTAGCTGGGAGACAGACGGTGCACAGGAGATATAGCCAGTGGGATTCGTCCTGGCTTTACACGGGACCCTCCTCGAAAATTGGTCGGCATCTGGGAATCGAATCCTTTCCCTGAACGGCGTTTTGGGAAGTTGGAAACTCCGGTAGGAGTACGGTGCCTGACCCCCGGCTTCCGGTAATTGACCGGAACACAGAGCGAAAGATTCGAACGTCCGGGGCTGTGCGCGACTCGGGCTCGAGTCAGACGGAAAGCATACAGCCTGAGGAAACGAGGACGCTCGTTCAAGGAAGCTCATTAGCAATCTCGTCAGCTGGGAAAGGAGAGAGGTCGACCCGGAACACAGGTCTGTGCCGGCAGTTTGGAAAGCGGCCAGCCTAACGTTACCGGTACAAATTTGGAAAATTTGCAGAAAGATGTCAGGTGACAGCGTGAGGGAGCGGGAGACATTGGCTGCAACAATGTTTTCCGATGACACCCCTATCCCTGATAAGACTCCAGGGAAAAAGAACACAGAAGCTAGTGGCAGCAGCAACACCTCCAAAATAAAGGAATTATTCAAATCATTGGAAAAGAAGTCGTTTCAGGAGCAGGCTAAGTGGTGGGAGTTGAAGTCACTACAACGCTACATTGAGGTGAACCGCATCCCACGGGGGTTGAGAATATTAACGGCCCCCACCTATGAAAACCCAAATGCTGACCTTATGAGAGAGTGGGCAGAGATCAATTTGGAGGCCTCGCGACGCCAGGTGCAGGTACTCATTAAGTATGCGGATATTGACAGAGCCAAGCTCCTTACGGAAATATCGGAATTATATGATGAAATCGATGGCCTTGGGGAGGAGGATGAGAAAGGCAGACTCCTAAAGATAATGCAAGAACGTCTGAAAAAGGAGGAGGCGAAGATCGTGGCTAGAAAATCGTATAAATTCCAAAGGGACAGGAATGATTACGAGTTGGGCCAGATCTTTACTTTTGCGCGAAAATTTGACACCCTTCGCAGGGGTGGCGCTAAACAGCAACAACAACCCAATAGAAGGAACCCCCCGAGCCACCTCAATCCCGCAAGGAAAGATGTAAGTGGAGCAAGTGATTCCTCAAATGCCACGGTGAGTTCTGATCCGGATTCGGATTTGGAAGGAGAACGCCATAGACAGGCGGAAGCAGCATCACTACCTAAACTCACGCCCGGCCAGGAGATTGTTTTTTTGGGCCAGGACAGGCGGAATACCCTGAGATCCTACACAAAGGGCAATCAAGGAAACACAGGGCAAACTACAAGCGCCGCCAGAGGGCGAGGGTGGCAAAAAAGAGGAAACCAAAAGAAGAGGGGCGGGGGAGTTGGGCGGAGCAATGCTCCACAACAGGAATAAAGCCAGCTTCCAACCGCACTATTGTCAACCTCACTGAACTAAAACTTACAGAAAAAGAGGAAAACATACTTAAACTTGGTTTGTCATATGCTCCCCCTTGCGACTTTGATTATGCCAATACCAGATGTAATGTGTACAAAACAGTCAGGAAACTGAAACTGCGTAAATTCTATGCCTTAAAAAACAAAGGCGAAACAACGCCAGACATGGAAATACAGCAACCTGAGGCCTCGCAAGGAACACGCATTATAAGCGAGCTTTGGGAAACAGAAGGAATGGGATATGATATAGCCCAGAATACCAATGGAGCCAATAAAGGGTGGGATGAGAGTGGCAATAGAACAACCACAGCTACAGATTTTAGAGCACCATCCACCTTCTTTCCTATCCTTCTACGAGACAATATAGACATCTTCCATGAGAATGTGGTATCGGATTTGAAAAAGTTGCAAATGAAGATGGGGAACACTAAACGGAGATACTCAGCCCAACACCAACAATACAAAGCACTGACTGAGAAACTCAATAAGGAAAAGAATGTGATTATCAGAAGCAGTGACAAGGGGGGCAATGTAGTCCTCATGACTAAAATGAACTATGACAAAGAAGCCTACAACCAACTTAATGATAGCGATTGTTATGAAAAAATAAACAACCGGGAGCTCCTGACCATCAAGGAAGATTATCATCGCAAACTAAGTAAGTGGCGGTCAGCCAAACTCATTACTGACAATGAATTTGAATATTTAAAGGTTGAACACCCAGTAACACCGATTCTGTATTTTTTGCCAAAAATACACAAAGACCCCATCCATCCACCGGGAAGGCCAATAATATCAGCAAGAGGGAGCCTCCTAGAACATACCTCAATTTATATAGATCACTTTATACAAGGCTATGTTCAGCAATTGGGGTCTTACATACGTGATACTGGGGACTTCCTAGTGAAAATCAAAGATGTACAAATTCAGGAGGGGGATTGGTTGATAGCCCTTGATGTTACATCATTATATACTAGTATATCACATACTGATGGTCTCGAGGCAATACGGTATTACCTATCAAGAAGGAAACCAGGCAATGAAAAGCACACCAAAATGTTGTTAGACATGTTAAATTTCTGTCTCTCAAATAATGTGTTTCTATACAACTTTCAACTGTATCGCCAAAAACAGGGGGTGGCTATGGGGGCCAGTTTCTCACCAAGCTACGCATGTCTGCACATGGGGGCTTGGGAGGAACTGGTCCTGGGACTTGGTTTCTAACATATCATTAAGAACAACCTAGTAGCATGGTTCCGCTTCATTGACGACTTGTTCGTCATATGGAGAGGTAGTCAGGAGGAGGCCCTTAAATTCATTGAAGATATCAATGACAACCCCCTTAACCTCAGATTCACTGCATCACTCAGTCAGGAAATGGTTACCTTTTTGGATGCTGAGCTATATACTAATGGGTGCCGTTTGGAGTCCAGGGTTCACAGAAAAAAGACAGCAGGTAACAGCATTTTACATGCTGCTAGTGCGCACCCGGTCCATCTTATTTCCAGTATTCCATATGGGGAAATGCTGCGATTAAGACGCATATGCAGCAACCCGGTGGAACTGGAACAAGCACAAATGGAAAGCAGGGAGAGGTTCATTGAAAGAGGTTACTCCGCAAAGGTGATAGATAAAGCTGTGCAGAAATCCCTATTAAAGAGTAGAGATGAGCTCCTTATTAGTAAAACAGATAGGGAGCTCCCCAGCGGAGGCACATCGAAACCGGGCACGGGTGAGCCTGAAAGCTTCAGATTAATTACAGGGTTCACTAGACAACATCAGCAAATTAAGAGTATAGTGAATAAACACTGGCCCATTGTGCTGAGGGATAATGTCATAGGCAAGAGTTTGCCTAAATCTATCTCTGTGACCTACAGCAAAGCCCCCTCCCTAAGGGACCATATAGTTAAAACCAACCCGGACCCTTTCATCAGAACTGAGTGGTGGCAAAGTAACAAGGGCTTTTATAACTGTAAGATCTGTAAAGCGTGCACCCATGGTGAAAACACCAAAACCTATAGAGATGGGTTCACATGCAAGGAACATCCTATAACCCAAGTGCTCACATGCAAAACAGAATACGCCATATATGTTTTGCGCTGTCCCTGTGGCCTACAGTATGTGGGCAGTACCAGGAATGCTGTCCATAAACGCATTTTGCAACATCTGCGAGCAATAACAAATATGGACAGCACATACCCTGTTGCACGCCACTTTAAGGACCACCATCAAAGCAACAATGGTGGCCTCAAATACTGGGTTATTGATTCTGTCATTAACACCAAAAGAGGCGGGGATAGGGAGACCAAGCTGAGAAAACTGGAAACAAAATACATCCTCCTGCTCAACACCAAGGTGCCCCATGGGTTGAATGTGACTGAGGATCTCCACACTAGCCTGCTCTGAACGACTTTGAATATTAGGTATGTGTACTCTCCCCCACGTGGATAATGTCCATGGTACATACCCGGCTGGGAAAGTGCTGGGACAGATCCCGTGGGGGCTGCGAGCAAACACAATCCATAAGAATTTACACTGAGAATAATAATGCTGCTATAAGAAAACTATTAATGTTTAGTTATTATTGTTTTTTCACTGTGCACGTTTTTTTCTTTAAACCAGGTTAATTACCATGGATATACGATGAAATGTATAGGTTTTTTAACATTTGGTTGTACATTTATTTATATATGGTTTGAATTACTTTGGTGTTGGGTTACAGGCCCCTTGTGGACCTGGTGTATTTGTCTTAACTCGTTCTAACACATACATATTTTAAACATGGAAACCTTGGCACTCTAGCAGTGATTTTCAGCATGAACTTGTATGACTAATGTGTGACAGTTGTGAAATAAGATGTACCCGTTTAGGATTTGAAGTTTTAGTAAAATATACTCTATAGATCCCTGTATGAGTAGAGATACATTATCTTGTCTCCTCACCAACATTCGATATACAGGCTAATGTCTCCTGTATCTAAGTGGAATGAATCAGGACCCCAGCATATTGCAGTATATGTATTTGCACATTGCCTATTTTGCACATATTGATGCACTTTCAAAGCACTTATGCACTTTAGCAAGTTAGCACGTAGCACTTTATATGTATTTTATGCTGGGATTCCTGAATTGGAAAACAAAACTGTGTAAATTTTCCTCACAGTTTTGTAATTATAATGAACGGGGTTTCTATCAGTTTATATCTTATAACCATGGTTTTAAAACGGGTCAGTATAATAGATCTGTGTATTTTACCTTAATACTTTTTTAGTCATTTTTGTTATTTAATCTGTTGAATGTCACTCTTATAAGATTTGAATCCAAATGTATTTTACATGTATTAGGAAATTTCTAAGAAATCTTATTGTATTTTACATCTATTTAGAAATTGCATTGTCGAGTGTAAAGAATTGTAGTATGTTTTCCATGTTTATTAGCAAGTTTGCACAGGTGTTTTACGTTAATCACTCGCTTTCACTATAAAAGGTGTACCCAGTCAAATGTACGCTGTCATGTGATCAAGGCTCCGTTAGAGCCGAAACGTTGGTGACTCTTTCTGCGTGAATAAAAGCTGTTTATACCTCGAGGTCCGTGTCCGGAGTCTGCTTGCTGGGTCTGCGCGAGCGTGCTAGCTGGGAGACAGACGGTGCACAGGATATATATATATATATATATATATATATATATATATTACCTACTGGCGGTCGCCAGTAGGTAGTTATAGTTAGGATTGATTTCCATAGGGAAATCGCAAAATTCTATTTGGAATAACTTTGGCGCCGGTTGAGGAATCAGCCTGAATTTTTCAGCAACTTTGCCTCGCGGCTCTCCGCTCCTTCCCTGAAAGTTTGGGGGGGATTCGTCAAGCGGGGGCCGAGATAAAAGGGGTCCCAAAACGTGTTTTCCCCATGTTAATTTCCATAGTGCGGTCTGTCGCACTTTTAGCTCGAACGGCTGAATGGATTTTCACCAAACTTGGCAAAATTGTAGGGACTGGTAGCCCGATGTGCCTTTGCTATGTCTCAAGATATGTGCTCCAGAAGATTTTGAGTAATTTAGGTTCAAAAAAATGTATATATCTGTAAGCGCGCCCCGGTGCGCGTACCGGGGAGCGCTCCGAGTGCGCCACGCGACCTGCGCACGGGAAGCTGATTGGCTCTCGGGTGTCTGTAAACATTCGAAACAGTCCGCAGTGGCCGCCATCTTGTGTCTCGGTAGGATCGAGACACAAGAGGTGGCAAAAAACAAAGGGGGAAATGACCAAAAGGGGGCAGGGTACACCCCCCTGACCCCCTAGGTTTGATGTGGGGGCCATAAAAGGGTCCCTCGGGTAAAAAAAATTGCAATTTTTTTTCGATTTTCGCCGGGGGAGCGCCCGGTACGCGCACCGGGGAGCGTACCGGGGAGCGTACTTTGGTGAAAAATAGTGAAAATAATAGTGTAAAATAATCATTTTGAGTGATTACAGGTAGGGTAGCTCTGAAAAGAGCTTTTGGGTTCTGTGGCTGTTTTAGGTACCTACAAGTACGTCCCACACACACCCACACGCACACAACCCCACACCTCACACCCACACACTCCCCACACACACCTCACACACGCACACCTCTACCCACACCCAAACACCCCACACCCCCACACTGACACCTTACACATCCACACCCACAACCACACATCCCACACACCCAGACACACACACACACCTCACCCCCCCAACACACACACACGCACACACAGATACCTCACAGACACACCTCACACATCCCACACACCTCCCCCCCACACACACGCACACCTCACAGACACATCCACACATACACACACATCCTATACACATACTCCCCACACCCACACACACCCCACACACACCTCACACACCCACACTTCCACCTACACCGAAACACCCCACACACCCACACCCACACCCGCACACACACTTTACACACCCACATCCCCACCCACACCCACATACCCCACACAGATATACACCTCATCCCCCCAGACACACACACACACACATACACACCTCACAGACACACCCCGCACATCCCCCACACACACCTCCCCCACCCCCACACATGGGGAAAACTCAGTGAAACACTAAAATAATAATTTAAAGTGCTTAGAGGTAGGGTATCTCTGAATAGAGTTGTTGTGTTGTGTGGGTGATTTAAGTACCAACATGTAGGTACCAATGCAGAGTCTTAAATTCAATGTACACCGTTTACTCTGTAGATAATTTGCATGTTGTTATAGAAGTTATTGTGGTATATGGAATCCATACCATAGTCTGTCAGGAAAACATAAAGAACATGGAGGCAGGAGATAAAAAAGAGATGTCAAATACACATTTGAGATAATATAGTGGGAGAAAGGAAGCCTAGTCCACTGCACTCTTAGACACAAGCCTCACCACCTACGCTCCCCAGGAAAGCCCAAACAAGTACCTTTTTGCCCCATATTTAAAAATTGACGCATGTAGGTAGGAGCGTCACTTTTTAAACCTCTGCGCCACATTATACTCAAAAATGTAAAAACTATTTATTTTCCCCAAAATCGTTTTTGACATCACATTTAGGAAACACAGCACAGATCCTATTTACAATCATCTGCCTCACAGCAGGGATAAGACTGAGGCAAAATCTTGCACCTGCCTCACAACAGGAATAAGACTGAGGCAAACGCTTTTACATGGAGCTTCACAATTTTACAAAATACAATTCCTCTATGCAAACAAACTCAATATGCTTCCTACACTGAGTTAAAACACAGGTAACATCATTGTAAAGAGTCAAATATACACCTGTGTCTAAGAATGCAGCAGAGATAGGCTTCATGAAGCCTAGTCCACTGCACTCTTAGACACAAGCCTCACCACCTACGCTCCCCAGGAAAGCCCAAACAAGTACCTTTTTGCCCCATATTTAAAAATTGACGCATGTAGGTAGATGCGTCACTTTTTAACCCCTTCGACGCTCATGACGAGCCCAGCTCGTCATGGAGTTTCCATTGGTTTCAATGGAAATTGCATTAAGGATCCAAAATAGCCTTAGCATCCAAGTGGTTAAACCTCTGCGCCACATTATACTCAAAAATGTAAAAACAATTTATTTTCCCCAAAATCGTTTTTGACATCACATTTAGGAAACACAGCACAGATCCTATTTACAATCATCTGCCTCACAGCAGGGATAAGACTGAGGCAAAATCTTGCACCTGCCTCACAACAGGGATAAGACTGAGGCAAACGCTTTCACATGGAGCTTCACAATTTTACAAAATACAATTCCTCTATGCAAACAAACTCAATATGCTTCCTACACTGAGTTAAAACACAGGTAACATCATTGTAAAGAGTCAAATTGACACCTGTGTCTAAGAATGCAGCAGAGATAGGCTTCATGAAGCCTAGTCCACTGCACTCTCAGACACAAGCCTCACCACCTACGCTCCCCAGGAAAGCCCAAACAAGTACCTTTTTGCCCCATATTTAAAAATTGACGCATGTAGGTAGATGCGTCACTTTTTAAACCTCTGCGCCACATTATATTAAAAAATGTAAAAACCATTCATTTTCTCCAAAATCGTTTTTGACATCACATTTAGGAAACACAGCACAGATCCTATTTACAATCATCTGCCTCACAGCAGGGATAAGACTGAGGCAAAATCTTGCACCTGCCTCACAACAGGAATAAGACTGAGGCAAACGCTTTCACATGGAGCTTCACAATTTTAAAAAATACAGGGGCATATTATCAAGGATGGGCGATACATTATCGCTGCTTTTATCGGCAGGAAACTGCTGATAAAACGGCGATAATGGGCTTGATAATATGCTCTATAGAATTCCTATCGAAGCCCATGTTAGATGTCTTCACATCTAACATGGGCTCCGATAGGAATTCTATGGAGCATATTATCAAGCCCATTATTGCCGTTTTATCGACAGTTTCCTGCCGATAAAAGCGGCGATAATGTATCACCCGTCCTTGGTAATATGCCCCAAAGTTCTATATAACTATATAACTCAAAACTTTCTCGGGAAGCATAGGTGGTGAAGCCTGTGTATAAGAGTGCAGTGGACTTAGACATAGGTCTCATCTTCTTTGTACTTGTGGACAGAGCTGTCTTCCACTATACTCTTCAATACAGGCCTCACCTTTTGTGCACCCCTGGAGAATCCTCACCTGATCTGTAACCCTGTATAGATTGTTTGCTTTTTGTCATTGCTTTGTTGTTTGATAATAGTGGTCTATAATGTGCTATTTTTTTTTAACACAGATTGAAATACACATTTGAAGAGTAAGCAAACATGCCCACTAGGGAAAGGAAAAGAAAAGGATGTAACCGCCAAAAATCAAAAACAGCAATGGAATTACAGCACTCTTCCACAACAAATACTTCAAAAAACAGGATCCAAGCTCCTGGTAAGACAACTAAGTCTTTCTTACATAACATATGTACTTAAAAAAAAAAATGGACAGCATGTAGAAAAAGAGAATGACAGAGAAAATTTGAAAAGGAAGGAGAGAACCTCAAAGAATCCTACAACTGGAGCAGGAGAGAATAATATGTATAGGAATAGAAGGCAGAATCAGTTTAGAGACATTCGTAAACGAATGTTTCGCAATAGGGTGGTTTTAAATTTGTTAAAAAACATTAGGAAAGGTAAACAGAGAGCTGCTTTTTATAAGAAAAAGAAAAGTGTAGAGAAGATTGTTGATCAGGCTTTTGAAGTTAAGAAAAAATTATTTATTTTAATAATCAATAGAATTAGGACAATTGATGTTTTCAAATCAAACAGTAGATGGAAAAGAGTAATTAATCGGACTAATTTTTGTAAAGTTTTTTCGGGAGAATGGATGCACAGTTCAAGTTGTGAGACATTTTTTAATGAGGAGAGTTACTTCCAGGATAATGATTTAGTGCATGCAGTTGACACCAGTGGTCGAGCGTATGAAGTGAAAGACGGTTGTCCGATTGAAAAAGAGAAACTTGTGCCTAGAGAACTAGAATAGGTGTTAACTGATGAAGTTTTAGGGAGACGTACTAAGGGTCCAGTGTACACTTGGAAGTGTAGTAGTATTTGTAGTGTGCGACAGGAATCAATTGATTTGTTTTGTAATTTCTTACGTACATATAGTAAGAAAAGTATAAAGCAGAAAGTGAAGTTGTTGCAAGACTTACATCCTTGCAGAGTGAGAGGAATCACAGGTTTGCAAGGCCATTCACTGGCTTGTCTTTCTAGAAAAGTCTGTCAGAGTGTTTTTCATCATTTTAGGATGTTAGCAGTGCATCATACCAAAATGAGGAAATTAGTGAGAATGTTGTATTATGCAAAAAGTCCCGCACTTAAGCTTAAACAATTTAACAGTGCTCTTTTGCATGGAACTGAATTAGATGTGAAGAAGATTTGTGAAGAAATTGAGATTTGTTATTTTCGTGAAAAAGAGGACAGTGTAGAAATTGAGACAGCAATTCAAGGTAATGTGGAAGACAATGTACAGATTTTAAATACAGAAAAGTTTGAGAAGGAAAATACCAGGTTTAAGGTGAAATCAAGTGAAAGGCCGAATTTTACTTGTGTGTGTTGTCGACGGACTCATTATAAGATTCAGACTAGGTTAGTTGATTTACATGCAAAAAGTGAAAAGATGGATAATTATGAGTGGAAAGATTTAGCAACTTATTTGTGGGTGGAGAATTGTTTTGATTTGAGTTCTGATCAGCGTATTTGTAAATATTGTTATGATAAATTAAATCAAAACAGAATGCCTGCTAGAGCTGTTCATAATAATCTGGAGTTGGTAGACATTCCCTGTGAATTGTTGGATTTAAATACATATGAGTCTGTTTTGATTCAATGTGTCCATCCTTTTCAGGCAATTGTTCGCATGGAGCCTAAGATAGGGAAATTGCCTCCTACAGATTTGCAGAGAGGATTAAAGGGAAGAGTTGTTTATTTGCCCCTAGATTTGAAAAAAAATATTGATACAATTGGTATAGAAAAAGTAGAAGAGGAACCTTTAGTTATTCTAGTTAATGGGGTTCCAACAAAGAGTAAACAAATCTGACAAGATTTAGTGGATGTTAGGAAAGTCCAAAAGGCAACGTTGTATTTAGTCAAAAACAATGAGTACTACAAAGATGTATGTGTTAAAGCGGAGGAAACAGCTGCAAATGAAGACAGTGATTGTTCAGGCGGCCAAATTGAAAAAGTTGATGTGTCTAGAAGTGAAGAAATATATGAACATTATACTTTTCATCCTTTGCATTCCAAAGAAGTAATGGGGAATGCAATTGAATTGTTTCAAATGAAAACAGCAAAAGGAAGTCCCATTAGTGTATGGGAAGAAAGTTTGGAAGCTCGTTGTTTTCCACAGCTATTTCCAACAGGTCGAGGTGGACGATATGACGATCGACCACTTCAAATTCCTGCATCTGAATATCGAACTGTAAGATTATATGCTGAAGATGCAAGGTTTCGTCAATGCATTCCCTATTTGTTTCATCTACTGTATGAAAGTGACTTGTCTGGGCTTTCTTATGCAGTAAACCATATTCTGAAAAGTGGAGCACATCTGCAAAATGTTTCGGCGAGGGACTTTATGGAGAAAGTGAATCTGCAAGATAATATTTTAGAATCTCATCTAATCAATCTCATGGCATGTCAGCATGGTACAAATGAGTATTGGTACCATCGCCATGGGGAATTGAAATGTATGCTAAGAAACTTAGGAACTCCTACATGGTTCCTCACTCTTAGCTGTGCCGAGTATGCATGGGAGGACTTACTTCAATTTCTACGAGAGGCCAATGCTAATATACAAAATATAGAATTAAAAACACCTGGAGAACTGTGTTCTTTGGATTCAGTGAATGTATGCAGATATTTCAATCATAGATTTGAAGCTATGATGTCTTTTATTACCAACAAAACAATCCTCCCCTTGGAGAGGTTTTGGATTTCTTTTGGAGAAAGGAGTATCAAGCGAGAGGTGCTCCTCACATACATATGTTATTATGGATTAAATATGCACCCAAATTTGGAACAGATTCAGATGAGACAGTGATGAGCTTCATTGAAAAGTATTCAACATGTGCTGTTCCGAAAACTACCGAAGAAAACAATTTAAGGCAACAAGTTTTATGCTTTCAATCCCATCATTGTGGAAAGTACTGTCGTCGAACATTCAGAAACAAGGACAAGTTCTACACAAAATGTCGTTTCGCTTTTCCAAGACCAGTGATTTCTAAAGGAAGAGTAAATAATTTAATGTCTTCTCTGCGACATACTGTGACGAGAAAATCACCAAAAAATACATACAATTTAAAAAGAAACAAAGAGTCCAAGTACATCAATGACTACAACCCAGTGATTTTGTCCATGTGGAATGCTAACATGGATATTCAATTCGTTGCTGACAGCTCTATTGCTGTAGCTCGATATGTGACGTCTTACATCACAAAAAAAGAAAAGACAGAACTGAAGGAAATGTGGGAGGACATTTCACATGAAAAGAGCCTAAGCAAGAAATTGTACAGTTACAGTCTGAAGATGTTGTCGCATCGAGAAATTAGAGCATATGAATGTTCTGATCGATTGTCGTCAGCAAGTCTCTATGCCAAATCTAGAACCATCATTTGGGTGAGTCTAGGTCTTGCTGCAACACGAAATCGAGTTTTGAAATCTGTACAAGAGATAGAGTATTTGGCGGAGAAAGAACCAGAAAGTACAGATATTTTGAAGACAAACATGTTGGATACATACTATCCAAATAGAAGTCCTCACCTTGAGAACGTTTGTCTCTATGAAGTTCTGCAAAGATATATTTATAAGAGGAACATCAGAGAAGATATCAATAATGGAATATATGGAATCATTGGATGTGAAGGATGTCTAGTGAAACAGAAAAAAGGTCATTTGATTAATCATCGAAAATTGAGTTGTGAAAATCCAGACAAAAGAGAATTTTACTATTTGGCTCTTTGCAACTCTTTAAACCATGGCGAGAAGAAGAGGAACTACTTGGAGATTTTCTCTGTTATGAAGACTCTTTTAATGCTACGAAGCATACAATAGAATGTCCTGTTTTTCCAAATTATTTGCAAATGTTGAATGAAGAAATAGAGCAAGAATCAACAATTGCTGCAGAGATTGCGAGAGATAGTTCTCAAGGCAGTCAGAGTTCTGCTTCATTGAGTCAGGATCCACTAGGAGGACCTATTATCCAAAATGAAGCTGCCACTGCCATGGATGAAGTGGAAAGAGCTATGGAGCAAGCTCAAGAGGATGTAATTAATTTAGAAGATTTGGTGAAACAATTAAACCTTGAGCAGAAACTGATATATGACGAAGTCATTGAACAGGTTGAACATGGATTGAGTCATGAGAAGAAAGAGTGCTCATGTACATCATTTAAGCCTGTCCAACTGTATGTGAGTGGAGAAGCGGGAACTGGAAAAAGTTTTCTGATTAAAGCAATTGCATCTTATCTGCAGAAAAGGACTGAATCACCGCTGTCTTGTGTTGTTACCGCTCCAACTGGGCTGGCAGCACATAATATTAAAGGGATTTCTTTACATCGTTTACTGATGCTGCCAGTGGAGCATTATAACAAATTGCAATATCACAAGCTATCTGGAGATGCGTGTTCCGAAGTTTCGAGAGTCCTGAAGAAAATGAAACTTCTTATCATTGATGAAGTAAGCATGGTGTCAAATATAATGCTTGCTTTTGTGCATTTGAGAATTCAAGAAATTCTTAGAATAGACTATGATGTTTTATTTGGAGGAAAACATATTATTGTTTTTGGAGATCTTCTGCAGTTGACTCCAGTGAAAGGACAACCTGTGTTCAAAATGCTCACACATGAAGATACCAGGAAGTGCCAAGGAAGCATTGGAAACGTTAATATATGGTTAAACTTCAAATATGCAGAACTGCTTCAAAATATGCGGCAGGCAAAGGATGAAGATTATAAAAATATTTTACAAGATGTAAGAGTAGGAAAAATAAGTCAGCAAGGGAAAGAAGCTTTACATGGACGGTTAATTTCTAATTTGTACCCAAATGAAAACATACTTCCAGAGAATATTTTTAAGAAAATTAATGAGAAGAAATCTGCCATATGTTTGATGCCTACTCTGAAAGAATGTTCCATGTTCAACAACAAAATGCTGAAGTTAGAAAATGAAGAGATAGTGAAACTGGAAGCTATAGATAAAATAGAGCATATGGGAGCAACAATTATTTTGTCAGAAAATTTGAAATCAAAATTGGATTCATTAGAGAAGACTATATCTAAAACTGCTGGTTTTGAAAAGACTCTCAATGTGTGTTTAAATTGTCGTATCATTTTGAGAAGGAATTTAAATGTTGAAAGAGGTCTGGTAAATGGAGCAATGGGTCATGTTGTTGGTTTTGTGAATTACAAAAATAGAGATGGAATTGAAATTTTAAAAAATTAATTTGATGGCATTGGTGAAATAGAACAAATTTGTCGTTGTTCAGCTAGATTTTTGCTCGTGAAAGACTTATATGTTCGCCGAAAACAGTTTCCTATTTGTTTGGCATATGCGGTGACAATTCATAAGTCTCAAGGTTTAAGTGTAGATAGCGCTTTGGTGAACATTGGAAGTTCTGTGTTTAAAGAGGGTATGGCATATGTGGCATTATCACGAGTCAGAACTTTATCAGGATTGTACTTGATTGAGTGTGATGAAACAAAGATTTGTGCAGATCTACATTGTGTTAAAGAATACAATAGGTTAAGAAGAGAGTATGCTCCACATTTGCCTCAATATCCTCTTATTGAAAAACGTGTGGTAGGCCGAAAAATAAGAAATGAGAGTAATTGCAGTGAGGTAGTAGCAAAAAGACAAAACGTAGATTAAACTGTAATTGTAAGCAGGAGGAAAAAGGTTTCTGTTGAGGATGTTGTTGGATTTCAGTTTGAAAACAGTTCTGGTGTCAACTGCTATGCTAATGTAGTAGGTAATGTTGTTTTTTTTCTTCAAAATTTACAAAAACAGATTGTCGAAATTCGAGAACAAACATTGTGCTGTTTATTGAATTCTGTGTTAGAGAAATGTAGTAGTGATAGAGCAAAAATAGAAAGTGTTTCAGAAATTAGGAATCTTGTAGACATATGTTCAGGTCAAAATCAATTTTCACAGAATATTCAGCAGGATTGTCAGGAATTTTTAATGTATATGTTTGATGTATTGCAAGATGAAGGAGTAGATATAAAAAATCTTTTTAGCCTTTCTTATCAATGGCAACATGACTGTGATAACTGTGCTTCATCAAGTACTACTAGAATAGACTCTGAAAGATTTATATATTTGACTTTACCAGACTGCAAATCAGTGCCTTTTAATAATCTAGTTAAAGCAGCGGATCACAATATGGTGTGTACCCAATGTAACTCTGCAATGCTGTCCACATTATTTCTGCAAAATTATGGTCACTATGTCATTTTACTTTTCCAACGATGTAGACCTGATGGAACTAAATTGTCAACTTCTATTAAAAATTTCGTGGCTTCTCAGTTATCGATATCAAGAAGGACCTTTGCAACTGTAGCTATTATTTTTCATGACGGTCCTTCTACAACATCAGGGCATTACACATGCTATTTAAAAACTTCTAAAGGTTGGACCCAATGTAACGACACTCATTTGACTTCCAAACAACGTTTGCCTTATGGCTTTATAAATTCATACCTAGTGTTTTTACTGCCAAAATTTAGGTAAAGGTATTTGGCCTATGAAGACGGGAGGAGTACTGATATATACTCATACATCTGACACTATTTGGCCAAATGGAAAGGTGCAGGAATGAGTAAAGAGTCATGACTGAAAAAAAGGAGTATATGAAAATATTGAAAATATTTCAGATGTTCTTGGAGTTTTTCTTCTAGAAAGTCGATGAAATTGATTTTTTTACTGAACAGCAAAGTACTTTGCAACGAGAAAAGGACCTCCATGATATACTATTTGGCCTCAAGGAAAAGTAAGTCAATCAAACATTAGTGTACATTTGTCATTTGTTAGTATCTAAGGTTTTTTTTAAAACACAATCTTTTAGATTGTGTTTTTTTTTCCTGCTGTCATATGATGAGTAATTTGAACTCACTGTTTTAAGTGAAATTCAATATATTCTGAGAACAGCAAAAATAAACTATGTAACATGTTGTACAAGTTATTCTATACTTTGGATTGTGTAAAATAAATTGTATTCCCATTCTCTGACACTCGCTTTCCTTTTTCCATCCTCTTTCAGCTCTTTTAACTCACTTATAATGTCTTTCTCTCACTCTCTGTAACCCCCGTTCCCTTACTCCACTTCTTTGACAACCCCTCATTTTCATTTCAACTGTCTGCATCACCTCTCTCCCTTGCATAACTTTTCAGCTTTCAGTCTCTCTGCTTTACTTCCCTTTTCCGTATTTTCCTCCTTTGCTCTTTTAGTAATTCCTGTTTACTCACTCAGCACTATTATCGCACTCTATCTCTTTAAATCACCCAATCTCCCTCGCTTATCTTTGTTTGCTCCTTACTTTTGACCTTTTCTATATATTTTTCGTTCACTACTTCTATGTCCTCAGTGCCTCACTCTCCTTGTGTTATGTTCACTTGTGTTTATCTACCTTCTATCATTCCTTTTACAACAACTTCACTGCTCCTCTCTCATCGTTCTTCATCCCATTTCTTTTACTCTGGTTCCATTACTATCTCTCATTTCCTATATTTCACACTGTTATGATTTTTTAACCTCTTCATTTGTATCTTTTAATTTAAAATACATATTTTACTAATTATAACTTATTTTTTCTGCTCTCTTTCACAGATATAAAGTGTACTAAAAAAATGTAATTAAAGTTACATTTATTATATGGTAAGTGTGACTAAAAAAATGTAGTTTGTCATCACCCTTTGCTTTAAGCTCACTAATATTTTCTCAACCAACCTCACTCCTGTTTCTTTACTCTGCTTCCCTCACTTATTCTTATTCTCCATGTTTACTCCAATTTCCCTATTTCCCCTCTCATATTCAACTTCTTTCAGTCCCTATTCTTTACTTCCCTTACCCTCTGTTCTCTTCCTTTGCTTCTTCACTCATTCTCTTAATTATTTACCTTACTCCTACACACACACCTCATCCCCGTCCCAACACATACACACACCTCTGACATACACCACACACACACATCACACACACACCTCATACACAGAAAAAAATCCCCCCACACACACACTTCACATACACACACACATTCCATTCAGGTACTGTTACCGTTATTTTCTCTGTTCTTTGTGTTTGTCACTCCCCATCTCTTATCCTAATTCAATTTTTCACTGTCTTTCACCCCTCTTTACTTATACTAACTGGTCTTTTCTTACCCTCCCTCACCGTTATTCATTTATCCCAGTTACGTCACTACCGTTCATTCTCAATTTTTTTCTGTCCTATCGTTTTCTTTCAACACCCACTCACATTCTCCCACTATCTCTAGTTTAGTGTTCTTCCTCTCTCTTCCCTTCTTTCGCTCCTTTAGTGATTTTACTTTTCTCATTTTCACCCTATTACACATTGTCTTTTTTTAACTATGTAGTAAACAATCCCTCTGTGTTTCTCCCTCTAGCTCTCTTTCTCTTAACATTACTCTCTTTGTGTTCTTCCCTCATGCTAACATCTTCATACATTTTTTTTTCTTTTTTTTTTTTTGGTGCACTCCCCGGTGCGCGCCCCGGTGCACGTACCGGTACGCGTACCCTGCAGAAAAAAGATTGACACAGATTCTTTAAAAATATAGGTTTATTTTTATAAAGTAAAGGTAGTTCTAAAAAGAACTGTTTTTTTTCTTCTTTTTTGTTGTTTTACATTTTTTTTATGTTTTTTTGAACATTTTGTACTTTTTTTGGCTTTTCTGAACACTTTTATATTTTTTTTTTGTATTTTTTTATGGGGAGAAACAAAAAACAGGGAATTGTAATTGGCTCAACTGGAGCATAAAAAAAAATCAGGAAAAATTAGTTTTTTTTTGGACACTTATGGTTATCACCAGAAACCATAATAAGTTCAATGCTTTGCTCACCATAAGCAAGTAACTTGTTACAATATTTGCATAAAATTTTGTAATCATTAAACTTTGGTTGGATAGTAGCCAATGTGCCTCTTACCCCCAAACCCGATGGAGTGGGTTGTTTTGATGTTGAGCCTCGAGCCGATGATGGGGGTAGTTTACTGCAGAGGTCCCTTAACTCTGCATTAGAGTAGTTGTTTGGATGCCAACGCATCATGTGGCGAATCATCGTATGATTCTCGAAGGAATACTTTTTGTTAGGGTTCCCCCTGGATAGCTGATCACCACAAATTAAGCAAGTCACCTTTGCTGCGTTGACTTTTTTAAAACCCCTTGGGAGTTTGTAGAACTGCCATACAAAGTGCTCTTTGGGTTTGTAGGGCTGTTTATCTTCTGGCAGGAACTCCCTTGTCTGTGCCTCCTCTTCCTCATCCTCCTCCTCTTCCTGTTCACCACCAATATAATCTTCTGGTGGTCTTTTAGATGGTGGTGGTGGTGGGCCAGATGCTCCAGCTGCTGATACTACTGTAGCCATTTTCTGAGATAGAACTCGAAACAGGTCTTCCTCAGTCAAAGGACAAAGTCACAGTAAGGAAAAAAGGAGGGGGCTTTCATCATTTGGAAAACAAAAGTGTTCTGGACCAATGAAAAGTGTTATTTTCAAGTCACATGATCCAAGCTTTCATCATTTGGAAACCAAAACTGATCTGCACCAATGAAAAGTGTTATTTTCAGATCATATGACCCGATGCGCTTATGCTACGTGCCCCGGGGCGCGCCCCGGGGCGCGTCGCGTAAGCGCGTCATGACGTTGCGTGATCGTATGCGATCGCGTGATTCCGGGTGTGCTTACGCAGTGTGTCATATGACACATCACGCGACTACGCGAAACGTCATGATGTTGTTTTTGTTCGCGGGAATAGCGCTCTCGGGACGCTCCCCGGTTCGCGCCCCGGGGCGCGCCGTAACATTGCGCTTACCCGTGCGTTCACCGGTACGCGCCCCGGGAGCGCTCCGGGGCGCGTACCAGGGCAAACAATAAAAAAAAATATATTTACACTATTTAAAATTTGTTATAAAAATTATTACTTTCTCACCTGTAGATATTTGCTATTAAAAAACCTATGAAATTCACTGAAAAAACCATAGGTTTCACCCCAGTTATAGTTAGGAATTAGCATTTAAAAAACCTATTAAATTCACTGAAAAAAACATAGGTTTTACACCAGTTATAGTTAGCTGGAAATTTTACTCGCATAAAACCATTGAAATTCCCACGTTATAGTTAGTTGGACTCACTATAACTTGCGCGTGCAATGCACTGCTGATGACGTCACATATTACATCACTCATGACATGGTCAGTGACATCAGTCATGACATCACTGATGACACCATCCTTGTGACAGAGTGACAGACCTCCTTTCACTGTAATGTAACCCTTGAAACACATATTCAAAAATAGAAACTAAAATTTTCAAAAAAATGGAGATACCCATACCAGTTACAACAACCAATTCAATAATTCCACCATCTATATATACATCCACTCATTCACCAACAGTTCTATATAGTCACTCATACATATACTCACTCATCATATGTAGTGATACACCTATACATCCTGTTACACACTGACAGGCATCCAAAAGTTACTCACACACATACTCACACATGCAAATAAACTATTGAACATCCATTCATTAGCATATACAGCTATACACACACTACCACTTTACTTCTAAGGAAACTTACACATACTTACTCTCTTAAACAATCACTTATAGAAACACATACTAATTTAAACAGGAACTCTTAGAATCCCTCACTCTCACATATACTCACTTATATACATCAATATTCACATATACTAGATTAAAACATATGTAGTTACTGATAAAGACACTAGTGAGACAGTCATTCACTCACTAACACACACATATACTCACTCATCCACCCATACAGTCCTGCACATATGCTGTCTTCAAAACACATACAAAGAGTGAGTCAGTCATTCATGTATCTATGTGCTAAGTAACACTCCCACCAACCATATAGACACTCATATTGATATTAAAAAAAATCTAATAACACATATACCTACACATGTAGCTACTCACCAACCCATGCAGCCACTTATACACAAAGTGAAACATTAATACATATATTTAAATATTTAAACATTACTCACTAATATTTATTTTTCAGAAAGACACACATTCACTGAATGGTGTCATCAGTGATGTCATGAGTGATGTCACTGACCATGTCATGAGTGATGTAATATGTGACGTCATCAGCAGTGCATTGCACGCGCAAGTTATAGTGAGTCCAACTAACTATAACGTGGGAATTTCAATGGTTTTATTCGAGTATAATTTCCAGCTAACTATAACTGGTGTAAAACCTATGGTTTTTTCAGTGAATATATATATATTACCTACTGGCGGTCGCCAGTAGGTATATATAGTTAGGATTTTTTCCCAATGGGATTTTTGAAAATTCTCTGTCTAATAACTTTGGCGTTTGTGGACGGAATTGGCTGAAATTTTCTGGAAAATGGAACATTTTGTTTCTGAGCAGCCCCTGAAAATTTGGGGGGGGTTCGTCCAGGGGGGGCCGAGAAAAAAGGGGGGTCCCAAAACGTGTTTTTAACATTGAGTTTTCCATAGGGCGGTTAGCCTCACTTTTAGCCCGAACGGCTGAATGGATTTGCACGAAACTTGGCTAAATTGTAGGGACTGGTAGCCCGATGTGCCTTTTGTAGGTCTCAATATATGTGCTGCAGTGGATTTTGAGAAATTAACGTTCAAAAAAAGATATATATCTGTAAGCGCGGACCGGGCAGCGCCCCGGTTCGCGGACCTTAAGCGTACCGGAACTTCGCGTAGCGAAGCTGATTGGCTCTCCGGTGTCTGTCAACATTCTAAACAGTCCGGAGCGGCCGCCATCTTGTCTCTCGGTAGGATCGAGAGACAAGAGGAGGCCAAAACAAAGGGGGAAATAACTATAAGGGGGCATAGTAGATCCTCGCTGACCCCCTAGGTTTAATGTGGAGGTTTTAAAGGGGCCCCGCGGGGCAAAAAAAAAGAAATTTTTTTTTTGTTTTTTTTCGTGGTTAGCGCCCGGTCCGCGAACCGGGAAGCGTTCTGGGGAGCGTACTACAATGAAAAATGAATGATAGTCTTTTCAAATGCTGTATGTTAATTGATTGTTGGATTTTTTGATTATTTTTTATTTCCTTTATCTTCCCAGGGAGCGACCCGGTACGCGAACCGTTGAGCGCCTCGGTTCGCGGACCTTAAGTGTTCCGGGAGTCCACCATTTTGTGTTTCGGTCGAATTAAGATACAAGGTGGAGGGCAAATAATGTTCGGAATGGGTAGAAGGGGGCACGGTAGAGTTATCTTGACCCCCTAGGTTTTCTGAGGGTGGCTGAGGAGGTTTATATGTGCGAAAAAAAAACATTTTTTTTAAAAAATTTCGCGAGGTTAGCTCCCGGTACGCGTACCGGGTAGCGCCCCAGGGAGCGTACTTTGTTGAAAATTAGTGAAAAAAGTTAGAGTAAAATAATAATTGTGAGTGATTAGATGTAGGGTAGCTCTGAGAAGAGCTTTTGGGTTTATGGTACATTTAGGTACTTATAAGTAGGTACCAATGCACATTCTTAAATTCAGAGTGAAAACTCTGTTGCCCTCATCTGAGAAGTGAACTCCATCTCCTCTGTAGATATCTTGCATGTAGTAACGCAAGTTATTGTTGTACAGGGAGCCCATTCCATGGTCTCTCATGTAAGCTGAAACAGATTTGTTTACATGCTTCCTCGACTTCTCAATTTGTGGACAAAATTGGTTTGACCACCTCCATTTCTGTCTTTGGCATATATTTGAATATACCAAGGCAGTCTGAGGAAAAAGTGCCATTAATTGCTCAAAGGTGTCCTTTAAAAGCATTTCCAGACCTACACCAGTCAAAGTGCCCAAGTCATTACCTCCACAGTGCACAATTAACAGGTCAGGTTTTGGCAAATGCATAAAGGTTTTCACCAATGGTATCAATTGGTGACATTTTAATCCTCTGTGGCCAAACCACTTAATTTCCACATCTTGTAAATTGAGGTTAGGTAAATTCCTGCTTTCAACGTACCTTTGAGCCCAGTGAATATAACTATGACCAACAATCCAGACAGAAAACATGGTGAGAGAAGGTTCTCCTGCAGTCAGATGAAGTGTGGCAATGAAATGGCAGTTGAAAAAATGAGAGTGTAAAATGAAAAAAAAACTGTGGAGTTTCTGTGTTCATGAAGCAGTAACAGTGATTGGTGGATTTTGATTGATGAAAACAGAAAGTTAGGGTGCACAGATGTGTTCTTTGAAAGATGTATTTTGAGTGGTCAATAAAAAATCATTAAATGAAAGAATGCACTGGATATGCAGGTGCACTCAGAGTTCAGAGTTCAATTGCAACATTGTTGTGTGAACTTGCAAACACCAGAGTTTTTCCAAGAGGTGGTTGCTATGGAAAATAGGCAGAAAGGGCAGAGGGGGAAGGGTTTTCATTTGAAAAAAAGTGAGGGAAGAGTTTTGATTGGGTGACATGAGAAATATGTGTGAAGAATTACAGCATTTCTGTGCTTTTGATAGCTGCAGACTCTGGAGTGCATACCTTTTGCTCTGCTGAAGACAAATTGGTGTGTTTCTTAGACTGTTTTCAAACTCAAAGTATTTGCTAAGGTGAGAAAATATTTCTTTAATTTAGATAGAGAATAGTGTGCTTTAAGGAGAAAATTATGATTTATGTGGCGCAAATTGCTTGTAAATATGCTCTCACATGTGTATGGAAAATTTTGATTTTGAATGTTTGTGTTACATAGCCATGTTAAAAGTGACCCAACCATGCTGGAAAGCCAATCAAAAAATGCTTTCATGTGTTTTAATGACATTTTAAGTCATTTTCCCATGTGCAGTGTTTAGAAATTATGATTTGAAAATCGTTTTTGGGGAAAAGGAATTGTTTTTAAATTCATGACAAGGACATAATGGTGTATGCTTCTTTATAAGGCAATTGACTGTCCCTGATGTTATTTTTCTCATTTTAGTGTAAGACCTTTCTCTGTGGCGCAAATTGCTTGTAAATATGCTTCCACATGTGCATGGAAAATTTAGATTTTGAATGTTTGTGTTACATAGCCATGTTAAAAGTGACCCAACCATGCTCGAAAGGCAATCAAAAAACGCTTTCATGTGTTTTAATGACATTTTAAGTCATTTTCTCATGTGCAGTGTTTTGAAATTATGATTTGAAAATCGTTTTTGGGGAAAAGGAATTGTTTTTAAATTCATGACAAGGACATAATGGTGTATGGTTCTTTATAAGGCAATTGACTGTCCCTGATGTTATTTTTCTCATTTTAGTGTAAGACATTTCTCTGTGGCGCAAATTGCTTGTAAATATGCTCCCACATGTGCATGGAAAATTTTGATTTTGAATGTTTGTGTTACATAGCCATGTTAAAAGTGACCCTACCATGCAGGAAAGCCAATCAAAAAACGCTTTTATGTGTCTTAAGGACAATTTAAGTAATTTTCCCATGTGTAGTGTTTTTAAGTTATGATTTGAAAATCGTTGTTGAGGTAAAGGAATGTTGTTAAAATTTATGTGCGCCATATGCCCCCAAATTTCTTTTTTAGGGTTGCAGCAGGGTGTTCTTGAGACACCCCTGCACCTTTGGAATAAATTCCTAATTTGTGATGAGCAAATTGTTAATCGCAAATTGCACCTTCATTTATATGAGCCTCCTAGCCCATGGAAATGAATGGGTAAAATAGCAATTAGCAATTTTCTCATCGCAAATTAGGAATGGTAAAGAATCGCTAATTATTCCTTAAAATTTGCTTTTTTGGAAATGCAAAATAGTTATATGATACATATGGCGGTTGATGTCTAACAAGATAAGAAGCTTATGGATTCATTTATGGTGACTGGCGCAATGAAGTAGACATCACTTACTTCATTGGTAGAGCTTTACATGTATTATCTCCTCTGTATTCTTCATCAAGCGTAACTTTAATCTGCAATCCTGAGTAGGCCTCACTTTAAACAAACCTCTGGATAGGCTACATCTTATTGTTATCCTGTATTAATCATTTAAAATGCTAGGGACAGATTTATGATAGGTGTATACCTCTTTTGCGCCACTTAGAAAACATTGTCCATGGGGAAATGACTTAAAATGTCCTTAAGACACATGAATGTGTTATTTTAAAACGTTTGCAATTTTTTTGGGTCACTTTCAACATGGCTATGTGACTGAAACAGTCAAAATCTAAATTCGCAATGCACAGGTGGGAGCATATTTACAAGGAATGTGCTCCATGGGGAAAGGTCTTATAATGTAATATGGGAAAAATGACATCAGAGACACTGAAATGCCTTATAGAGAAGCATACACCATTATGTCCTTGTCATAAATTTGCAAACCATTACTTTTCCCCAAAAACGATTTTCAAATTATATTTTGAAAACACTGCACATGTGGAAATGACTTAAAATGTCAATAATTCAAAATTTGCGATTCCTTAAATGCAATGTATCAAAAAAAAAATATGTAAAAAATGATATTAAGGATTTGGAAACTACCACCAACTTCTAGTTTGTGGTAATTTGCGAATTGTTTTCAAAAAGCATTTTTTTCAACAAAAAAAAAAGGTCCCATATGACGCCCATACATGCCCTTAGGGCATGTAGGTGTGCCATATGCTCCCAAATTTCTTTTTCAGGGGTGCAGCAGGGTGTTCTTGAGATACCCCTGCACGCTTGAAAAAAATCCTATTTTGTGATGAGCTAATTGCTAATCACAAATTGCAACCTTCATTCCTATGAGCCTCCTAGCCCATGGAAATGAATGGGTAATTTGCAATTAGCAATTTGCTCATTGCAAATTAGGAATAGTAAAGAATTGCTATTTATTCCTTAAAATTTGCTATTTAGGAAATGCAAAATAGTTTGATGGTACATATGGTGGTTCATCTGTAACAAGATAAGAAGCTTAGGGATACATTTATGATGACTGGCGCAATAAAGTGCACATTACTTACTTCATTGGTAGGCCTTTATATGTATTATCTCCTCTGTATTCTTCATCAAGCGTAACTTTAATCTGCAATCCTGAGTAGGCCTCACCTTAAACAAACCTCTGGATAGGACACACTTTATTGTCATCCTGGATTAATCATTTAAAATGCTAGGGACAGATTTATGATAGGTGTATGCCTTTTTTGTGCCACTGTGCGTCACTTTTATGATGCAGCGGTGGTGCAAAAGATTTGCTATGAGGCGACAACATTACAAATTGATGCATTTAGGCAGATATGTCATGGTGTAAAAAAAACGTACCACATAAAACCCAAGCAGCAGTGATGCAAAAGATGCACCATGTCGCAAGACAGGCCTCACTTGGGGCCATATGTATCAAGCTAATTAGCATTTGCAAAGATCAAAATTCTATGAATTTCGGCCTTTGCGAATGTTAATTAGACAAATGGTATGTATCAAACAAGTTTGATGCAAAATAAGGAGTAGCAAAATTTGCTATTCCTTATTTTTGCAATTGCACTGAAGGATTTGCAAATTTTGTGACTACTTAAATGCAATGTATCAAACAAAAACTATGTAAAAAATGACATTAAGGATTTGGAAACTATTGTGGTAAATTGGTGGTAATTTGTGAATTCTTTTCAAAAAGCTTTTTTTCAAAAAAACAAAAGGTGCCATATGACGCCAACACATGCCCTTAGGGCATGTATGTGTGCCATATGCCCCCAAATTAGTTTTTCAGGGGTGCAGCAGGGTGTTCTTGAGACACCCCTGCACCCTTGGAAAAATTCCTAATTTGTGATGAGCAAATTGCTAATCGCAAATTAAACCTTCATTCATATGAGCCTCCTAGGCCATGGAAATGAATGGGTAACTTGCAATTAGCAATTTGCTCATCGCAAATTAGGAATGGTAAAGAATCGCTATTTATTCCTTAAAATTCGCTATTTAGAAAATGTAAAATATTTTGATGATACATATGGCAGTTCATCTGTAACAAGATAAGAAGCTTAGGGATAGATTTATGATGACTGGTGCATCACCAGGGATGTGACAGTCATCCTGCGCCGCTGTTCCGCCACCCATGTTGTGCTGCATTTACAATGCGGCGCAGCATGGGGCAAAAACGCGTCACGCATCTGTGCCGTAAAGGTGGCGCATTGCTGGAGTTGTATCGCAAGTGCGATGCAGCTCCAGCAAGGCTCAGGGGTGCCCCATCTCCACAATGCTGCGTCAAGACCTATGCCAGCTTCAAGCAGGCGCAGGGTTTTGACGCAGCTTTCTCCTATCTGATTGTAAATGCGGCACACCATGGGTGGTAAAGCAGTGGTGCACATTAACTGGTGCATGCCTGGGGATGTGCCATTTAATATAAATCTGCCCTTTAACATTTAAGTATGTGCAGGGGACACAGAGTCGGTGAGGCTTATCCAAGGTTAAGAAGAGATGAGTCCTGTTCAGTGAAAAATTAGACATAGGCTTCACCTGCTCAGCATTGCTGGACATGGCTAAATAATAGCTGCAAAATGTTAATCTTGTTAAACAATTTTACTATTATAATCTCTGAGATTTGTTTCTTACTCTGCAACATCTCATTGTTGTTATCTTTCTTTAAAGATAAAGACAACCTCAACATGAGCGACAATCTGCAATCAGTTGATTTTGACCTCATCATTGAACTTGTAATTGAAACATCAGTGGATGTTGATCCTTTGGATGATTTAAATCCTGAGGATGAAGAAGAGCGTGATGAGGATGCAGATTTGTCCGAATTATATGATATAGGATGGGAAGCTGACCTGCTTGAGCCTTTGGAAATATAAACATTTATTTTTAAAATTTATAATCAATAAAAAGTAAAAAGGTAAACCGTTTAATTTAAAAATAAAGACACCTTCAAAAACAGGTTATGTGTAGTGTCTTCAATAAAATATTAAAATATGCTCATAAAATTAGATCAGATTCACATATAAAATAGCATAGGTAACATAAATATAAATGTCATTTCTTTTCTGGTATTTCTGTATTGTAAAATTGCCAATGACTAAAAAATCTTCAAATTAAAATGTCAAGTAGTGTGTTAAGTTTTTGATCACTGTTACTGATTTACTGTTTGGTAATAATGTTTATTAACATTTTTTATTATATTTTTCCACAGATTCAACTGCAGATCATTTCAAGATTTCACCATGCCTACAATACAAAGACAGATAAAGGCTGCAAAACGTCAAAGACAGCAGGTGAAAAAAAAAACGCAGCAGTCCTCTAACAAAAAGATTTCTCAAGCCACGAAGAAAGCACCGGGTAAGAGCTCTAAATATTTCATAAGAAATATTTGTAATAAAAAAAATATTACTACAGAAAATGTTTCAGTCCATAAAACGAGAAGGAAATCAAATGGAAAGAAAAGGACAATGAAAAATGTTACTGCTAGAGCAAGAGATAAATCTGTGCATGATAGTAGAAGGAAACAACAGTTTAGGGAGATTCGTAAACGAATGTTCCGCAACAGGATAATTGGCAATTTGTTAAAAAATATTAAGAAAGGTCAACAGAAACTAGTTTTTTATAAGAGAAAAAAAAAAGTTGAGAAAGTTATTGATCAGGCATTTGAAATTAAACGTAAGTTATTTATTTTGATAATCAATAGAATTAGGAAGCTAAACAAGGCAATTTTTGATTTCAAAAGAAATAGTAGATGGAAGAGAATAGTTAATCGTAGTAATTTTTGTGAAGTTTTTTCTGGAGAATGGATGCATAGTTCAAGCTGTGAGGCATTTTTTAATGAGGAGAGTTATTTCCAGGATAATGATTTGGTGCATGCAGTTGACACCAGTGGTCGTGCTTATGAAGTGAAAGATGGTTGTCCAGTTGAAAAAGAAAAACTTGTGACAACAGAGGCAGAAGAGTTGTTAGGTAATGAGGTTTTAGGAAGACGTGCTAAGGGTCCTGTGTACACCTGGAAGTGTAGTAGTATTTGCAGTGTGCGACAGGATTCCATCAATTTGCTTTGTGCTTTTGTACGGTCATTTAACAAAAAAAGTTTGAAGCAGAAAATGATGTTGTTGCAAGAATTAGATCCTTGCAGAGTAAGAGAAGTGACAGGTTTGCATGGTCATTCACTGGCTTGTCTTTCCAGGAGAGTATGCCAGAGTGTTTTTCATCATTTCAGGATGCTAGCAGTGCATCATAACAAAGTGAGGAAATTAGTTAGAATGTTGTATTATGCTAAGAGTCCAGCAATTATGCTTAAACAATTATGCGCTGCTCTTTTGCATGGTTCTGAAATAGATGTGAAGAATATATGTGAAGAAATTGAGTTTTGTTACTTTGGAAGTAAAGAGGAGAATGTTGAAATTGAGCAAGAAGTAGAGGGTCATGTGGAAGATAGTGTACAGGTTTCCAGTACAGATAATTTCCAGAGGGAAATTGCGACGTTTGACGTGAAATCAAGTGAGAGGCCTAATTTCACTTGTGTGTGTTGTAGACGCACTTATTATAAGAATCAGACTAAGTTAGTGGATTTATATGCAAAAAGTGAAAGGGAAAATAATAGTGAATGGAAGGATTTTGCAACATACTTGATGGTAGAAAATTGTTTTGATTTGGGATTGGATCAACGTGTGTGTACTTATTGTTGTAACAAATTAAAACAAAACCAGATGCCTGCTAGAGCAGTTCATAATAATCTGGAATTGGTTGAGATTCCTTCTGAATTGAAGGACTTAAATACTTATGAATCTATTTTGATTCAAAGTATCCATCCCTTTCAGGCTATTGTAAGAATGGAGCCAAAGACAGGGAAATTGCCTCCATCAGATTTACAGAGAGGATTAAAGGGAAGAGTTGTTTATTTGCCTCTAGATTTCAAGAAAAACATTAACACAATTGGAGTAGAAAAAGTGGAAGAGGAACTTCTGGTTATCTTAGTTAATGGGGTTCCGACAAAGAATAAGAAAATATGGCAAGATTTAGTAGATGTTAGGAAAGTTAAAAAGGCAACATTGTATTTGAAAAAAAATAATAAATACTATAAGAATGTATATGTTGCAGAAGAGGAAGTAAGTGAGGAAGAGGATAGCGATTTGTGTGCTGGTCAAATTGAGAAAGTAGAACCCTCTACTAGTGAAGAAATATATGAACATTATAGTGTTCATCCTTTGCATTCCAAGGAAGTCATGGGGAATGCTATTGAGTTGTTTCAAATGAAACAAGCCAAAGGGAGTCCCATTAGTGTTTGGGAGGAAAGTTTGGAAGCTCGGTGTTTCCCACAGCTTTTTCCAACAGGTCAGGGAGGAAGATATGATGAGCGACCTCATCAAATTCCTGCTTCTGAATACCGGACTTTGCGATTGTATGCAGGAGATGCTAGGTTTCGACAATGCATTCCTTATTTGTTTCATCTCCTGTTTGAAAGCGATCTGTCTGGACTGTCATATGCAGTGAACCACATCTTGAAAAGTGGTATACACATGCAAAACATCTCGGCAAGTGATTTTATGGATAAAGTCAATGTCCAAGATAGTATTTTGGATTCTCACCTGATTAATCTCATGGCGTGTCAGCGTGGTACTAATGAGTACTGGTACCGTCGTCATGGTGATTTAAAATGTATGCTGAGGAACTTAGGTACTCCCACATGGTTCCTCACTCTGAGTTGTGCCGAGTATGGCTGGGAAGACTTACTTCAATTTCTACGAGAGGCAAATGCTAACGTAGATAACATCGAATTCAAGACACCCGGAGAACTGTGCTCTTTGGATCCAGTCAATGTATGTAGGTACTTCAATCATAGATTTGAAGCTATGATGTCTTTCATCATGAATAAGAAGAATCCACCTCTTGGAGAGGTGTTGGATTTCTTCTGGAGAAAGGAGTACCAAGCAAGAGGTGCTCCTCATATACATATGTTGCTGTGGATCAAGGATGCACCTAAATTTGGAACGGATCCAGAAGACTCAGTGATGAGTTTCATCCAACAGTATTCTACGTGTGCTGTTCCAAACGCAAAGGAGAAGAAAAGCCTAAGAGAAAAAGTTCTGCGTTTCCAAAGCCATCGATGTGGAAAGTACTGCCGTCGTAAATTCCGAAACAAAGACAAGTTCTACACCAAATGTCGTTTCGGCTTTCCACGACCGGTGATTTCTAAAGGAAGAGTAAACAGTTTGATGTCTTCGCTGCGACATAATGTGATGAAGAAATCACCTAAAAACACATACAATTTGAAGAGGAACGAAGAGTCCAAGTACATCAACGACTACAACCCGGTGATTTTGTCCATGTGGAATGCTAACATGGATATACAGTTTGTGGCTGATAACTGTATGGCTGCGGCTCGGTATGTGACGTCTTACATCACCAAAAAAGAGAAGACAGAATTGAAGGATATGTGGGAGGACATTTCCCATGAAAAGAGCCTCAGCAAGAAGTTGTACAGTTTCAGTCTGAAGATGTTGTCGCATCGAGAAATCGGAGCGTACGAATGTTCTGACCGGTTGTCTTCAGCAAGTCTCTATGCCAAGTCCAGGAGTATCGTTTGGGCGAGTCTTGGTCTTGCTGCAACGCGTAATCGAGTTCTCAAACCTGTGCGGGAAATTGAGTATTTGGCGGAAAAGGAGCCAAACAGTACCGACATTTTGAAGACAAACATGTTGGATACATATTATCCAAATCGAAGCAGTCACCTCGAGAATGTTTGTCTGTATGAGGTTCTGCAAAATTACATATTCAAGAGGAACATCAAAGAAGATACTGAGAAAGGAGTGTATGCTGTAATAGGAAGTGAGGGATGTCTGGTCAAGCAAAGAAAATGCCACTTGGTAAACCATCGAAAATTGAGTGGCGAATCTCCTGAAAAAAAGGAGTTTTTCTATTTAGCACTTTTGCAACTTTTCAAGCCTTGGCGTGCAGAAGAGGAACTGCTTGGAGATTTCCTCTGTTACGAAGACTCTTTCAATGCCGCCAAGGAGACCATAGAATGTCCTGCTTTTCCCAAATATGTAGAAATGTTGAATGCGGAAATTGAGCAGGAAGCAACGATTGCAGCCGAGATTGCCAGAGACAGTTCTCAGGACAGTCAGAGTTCTGCTTCATTGAGTCAGGATCCACTAGGAGGACCTCTTATCGAAAATGAAGCTGCCACTGCTATGAATGAAGTGGAAAGAGCCATGGCACATGCTCAAGAGGATGCGGTTAACTTAGAAGAGTTGGAAAGGCAACTCAACGTTGAGCAGAGGAAAATATATGACGAAGTTACCATGCAAATTAATCATGGATTAAGTCATGATAAGAAAGAGTGCTCATGTACGTCGTTGAAGCCTGTCCGACTGTACGTGAGTGGAGAAGCGGGAACTGGAAAAAGTTTCCTCATTAAAGCAATTTCATGCTATTTGCAGGAAAGGACAGAGTCATCGCTGTCTTGTGTTGTCACTGCTCCAACTGGACTGGCAGCACATAATATTAAAGGGATTACTTTACATCGTTTACTGATGCTGCCAGTGGAGCATGACAACAAATTAGAATATCACAAGCTATCTGGAGATGCTTGTTTTGAAGTTTCAAGAATCTTGAGGAAAATGAAACTTCTTATCATTGACGAAGTAAGCATGGTTTCCAATGTCATGCTTGCCTTTGTGCATTTGAGGATGCAAGAAGTTCTCAAAACAGAGTATGATGTGTTATTTGGTGGCAAACACATCATTGTTTTCGGAGATCTTTTGCAGCTGACACCAGTGAAAGGGCAACCTGTGTTCAAAATGCTCACGCATGAAGATACCAGGAAGTGCCTAGGCAGCATTGGCAACGTCAATATATGGTTAAACTTCAATTATGCTGAACTGCATGAAAATATGCGTCAGGCGAAGGATGAAGTTTACAAGACTATTCTACAAGATGTTAGAATTGGAAAAGTGACCGAGCATGGGAAAGAAGCTTTACATGCACGATTACTGTCAAATTTATATCCAGAACAAGATGTTGTGCCTGAGAATATTTTTCAGAAAATTACTGAAAAGAAATCTGGAATATGTTTGATGCCAACTCTTGCAGAATGTGCCAAATTTAACAACAAAATGTTGCATTTAGAAAAGCAAGAGATTGTGAAACTGGAAGCTATTGATAGAGTAGAGCATATGGGATCAACAATTATTTTGTCTGAGAATCTGAAAACAAAATTGGATTCATTAGAGAAGAGTATATCTAAAACTGCAGGTTTTGAAAAGACTCTGAATGTGTGCTTGAACTGCCGTATAATTTTAAGAAGGAATTTACATGTTGAAAGAGGTCTGGTAAATGGATCAATGGGTAATGTTGTTGATTTTGTGAAATACAGAAATAGAGATGGAATTGAATTTTTAAAAATTAAATTTGATGGAATTGAGGAAGTACAGCTAATTGCTCGTTGTTCTGCTAGATTTTTGCTTGTAAAAGACTTATATGTTCGCCGTAAGCAGTTTCCTGTTTGCTTGGCATATGCGGTGACAATCCATAAATCGCAAGGTTTAAGTGTAGACAGTGCATTGGTGAATATTGGCAGTTCTGTGTTCAAGGAGGGTATGGCATATGTGGCATTGTCACGAGTTAGAACTTTATCGGGATTGTACTTGATTGAGTGTGATGTCACAAACATTTGTGCAGATCTAGATTGTGTTAAGGAATACAATAGGTTAAGAAGAGAGTATGCGCCACATTTGCCTCAGTTTCCTTTGTTTGAGAAACGTCTGGTAGGCCGGAAACGAAGAAATGAGAACAATACTGGGGAGGTTATAGCAAAAAGACAAAAAGTGAATGAACCTAAAATTACAAGCAGAAACAAAAAGGATTCTGTTGAAGATGTTGTTGGTTTTCAGTTTGAAAACAGTTCTGGTGTCAACTGCTATGCTAATGTAGTAATTAATGTTTTGTTTTCTCTAAAAAATGTAAAAGAAGAGATTGTGGTCAATTCTGATCAAAGATTTTGCGGTTTGTTAAATTCTGTGTTAGAGAAATGTACCACTGATAGAAGAAACATAGAAAGTGTGTCTGAAATTCGAAATCTGTTAGACAGATGTTCAGGCCAAACACAATTCTCTCAAAATATTCAGCAAGATTGTCAGGAGTTTTTAATGTATATGCTTGATGTATTACATGCTGAAGGTGTAGATGTAGATCAGCTGTTTGGGCTTTCTTATCAATGGCAGCATGACTGCGAGAACTGTATGATATCAAGTACTACTAGTGTAGACTCAGAAAGATTTATATATTTAACTTTGCCAGACAGTAAATCAGTCTCCTTTAATAAGCTAGTAAAAGCTGCTAATCACAACATGGAGTGTAGCCAATGTAAATCTGAAATGATGTCCACATTATTTATACGAACATATGGCCAGTACGTCATTTTAATGTTCCAACGATGTAGGCCTGATGGAACAAAATTGACAACTTTAATAAAAAAATTTGTAGCTTCGCAGTTGTCAATATCAGGAAGGACTTTTGTAACTACAGCAATTATATATCATGACGGCCCTTCAATATCATCAGGACATTACACAGCTTATTTAAAGTCTAGAAATGGCTGGTCATTCTGCAATGATTCTGTTTTAATTTTCAAAAAAAAATTGCCGTATGACCTTAAAAACTCTTACCTGGTGTTTTTAAAACCAAAATTTTAGGGAAATAATCTCGGGATGTGCTCTGTGGAATTTCAAGAAGTTCTAATGGCTCCTACACAATTTGGCCTTGAGGATAAGTGTAGTTCAGAGACATAACTTCTAATCATAGGACTGGACATCATGGAGATATATGTGCACTTTGAATGAGTTCAGAAAAACTGTTTCTTTTTATAAGCTAATTGAAGCAGCCAATCAAAACATGGAGTAGAGGGAATGTAAGTCTGCAATGCTGTCTACTGTTTTACATTGCTTTGTGATTAAAAGTGATGTAGAGAATTAAATAATTGTTGTAGTCATAGAGGTAGTGTAAGTCTGCTTCATATTAAGCAGTATCAGTGTCATAGGAAATGTAGAACATGACTGAGCAAGAAGGGGAAGATATTACTATTCCAGGATTGTGAAAATGATCTTCAACATTTTAATTCTGAAAGTTGCGGAAATGCCAAATGATGGGATTGGCTTACAAGAAATCCAAGAGTTGTAAATGGCTCTGACTAGATTTGGCCTTGTGGAAAATAGTGGTAGAGAGCAAGAAGTCATTTATTGCATGTAACGTGTTTTTAAAAACGATGGAGGTTTTCTTTCAGAAAGTGGCGGGCTGAAAGTAATAACAGCACAAAAGAGTGTAAGCTGTTCATAGGACATCCTTGGACGTCATGGAAAGTAAGTTAACTTTAAGGAGTTCTGAATTTTGATTTCTGATGTTGTATGGGTTTTTTAAACACAATCATTTTGATTGTGTTTTTTTTTCCCCGCTGTTACATGATGAATACCTTCAAGTCACTGTTTTTAGTGAATTTTGATACATTCTGAGAACAGCAAAAATAAACCATTTAACATGTATAATTAATTCTGTACTGTTTGCATTTATGATGTATATGTAGAACTGTGTAGGACGCATGGAGAAGGTGAGGCTTCTGTAAGTGTCAAAGTTGTTGCATGCAGTGCTGCACTTCTACGTATTCTTTCATATGCTGGACTACATCTGCACAATGAGATACCTAAGCAAAGGAAACACAAGTGATGTGATTGTGAAATGAGCAAAATAAATTGCACATATTTGAATTACATCACCTGTGTTTCCTATCATTATGAATCACATTGTGCAGATCAAGTTTAGGTCTGTCCAGGGAAACATAGGAGGTTTCTACTTTGTTGAAGAGTGCAGTGGACATGACTCACTTCATTGGTAGACTTTCACAGATATTATCTCCTCTGTACACTTCAACAAGTGTAAATCTCATCTTGAACTCTGAGTAGGCCTCACCTCAAACAAATCTCTGGATAGGAGACATGTTATTGGCATCCTGAAGCGACACTTTTCTGAAACAAGAGCAATGCAAAAGATGCACCATGTTTTAAGATAGGCCTCACTTCATCTGCATCAAGATACTGTTAGTTTAAAATGTATATCTTTAGGACTGTGTAGGGGACCTGGAGAAGCAGAAGCTTCTGTCAGTGTCAAAGTTGTTGAAAAACTATTTGTCCTTCAATCTTTTCCCTTGTCTTTTGTAATTTTTAAATACATGTTTTAATATTTTTCAAATGTTGGTTTTCTCTTTCACAGATTGAAAGTATAAAAATAAAAAGTGATTAATTTAACGGCAATTATAAGGTAAATAGTTGTACTCTTTTCGTTACATTTCTATCACATTCACCTACTATTAGATCCACTGCTTCACTTCTTTAACCCTCAGTTTCCTGCCTTTGCTACTTTCCTCATTCCTTTCTCTATTACCTACTTACTCAATCCTTCCACTCTTTTTCTCAGTCCCTCTGTTCTCATAGTTCCTCAGTCTTGTTCACTCACTCCGTCTCTATTACTCTTAGTGTCTGTGAATTACTTTCCCACCTTTTTTTTTGGACCGCTTCCCGGGAAGTGGCCCGGTTCGCAAACCAGCAGCGTTACGGGAGTCCACCATTTTGTGTTTCGGTCGAATCAAGATACAAGATGGAGGGCAAATAATGTTCAGAATGGGTAGAAGGGGGCACGGTAGATGTATCTTGACCCCCTTGGTTTTCTGAGGGTGGCTGAGGAGGACCATAGTTCTTCACTCTTGTTCATTCTCTCTGTTTCTATTAATGTCACTGTTTATGACTGATCAAATTTTTTTTTTTTTAAAAAGAACAGTAACTATAAGGGAAGGAAACAGACAGTTATGTTAAAAGAAAGACAGCTATAGGGAGTAAACTAAGGATACTGTTACCCGCAATCCACTGCTGTTGATGTTACTGACCATGTCATGAATGATGTAATATGTGACATCATCAGCAGTGGATTGTAGGTAACAGTATCTCTTGTTTACTCCCTAGAGCTGTCTTTCTTTTCACATAACTGTCTGTTTGCTTACCTTATACTTACTGTTCTTTTTTTAAAAAAATATTTTTTTTGGTTAGCTTCCGGGTAGCGCTCCGGGGAGCGAACTAAGAGAAATAGAGGTTGGCAGAGTTCCAAATATTCTACCAATTTTTTTATAATGGGGAGGTAGTTCTGAAAAGAACTTTTTTTTAATGTTTTTGTTGTTTTATATTTTTTTTAGTATTTTTTGAACATTTTTTTACTTTTTTTGTATTTTCTGAACGTTTTTAAATTTTTTTTGGTTTTTTTGGGGGGGGGGGGAAACAAAAACGATCCATTGTAAAGGGCTCAACAGGAGCAACAAAAAAAAAAGAATTTATTCTTTGGGGCGTCTCGGACAAACATTAACATGATTTTGAATAGCTCTCATAATCAAAATGATGCTACTTTCCCTGTAGCAGATGAAATCGCCACAGTGCACGCACACTTGCTTCACGTGCCCAAACAACATTTGGATGTTTGGGATCATCTCCCTCGCCTCTGGTCCCGACACCTCTGGAACAACCGATCTTCTTGCCATTGGGAGGGGATTTTGTTGCTCATCACGTAGCTGGGCAGCACTATAATTATTTGGGTGCCACCTACTCATATGCCGATGCATAGTGTGATTGCCGTAACTGTATTTTTTTTCAGTTCCCCTTGACAATCTATCACCGCATATACGGCAAAACACGTAGCGTGCATTCACTTTTTTTTGCCCCTCAGGAATTCTATAGAATTGCCAAATGTAATTCTCCTTTCGATTGTACCTCCTGGGCTCCTCTGGCAAAAACCTTGGCTCTTCCTCCTCTTCCTCCTCTTCCTGTTCTTCCTCTTCTTGCAAAATTACTTCAGCAGGTGGTCCTCTCTTTCTTGGATTTGGTGGAGGTGGTGGGTTAGAACCAGCTAAAGCTACTACTGAAGCCATGTCAAAGTGTAAGTAAAGGGTCTTTCTCTCACCAAGATGAAAGTCAGAGTGAGGAAAGAAGGAGGGATTTTCATCATTTGGGAAAAGCAAAAGTTGTAAACCAATGAAAAGTGTTCATTTTAGATCACATGACCTAGTATTACATCATTAGGAAACCAAAAGTGAAATGAACCAATGAAAAGTGTTATTACCGAGTCACATGACCTGCTGTGTTTACGTTACGCGGTCGGCGCCGCGCCGCGGATCGCTTCCGGTTCGCGTACCGGTGCGCTTCCGGGTACGCTAACGTAGCACGTAATATGACGTATTACGCGAGAACGCGAAACGTCATGCTGACGCGACGCGTCACGATGTTGTTTTCTAACGCGAGAGGTGCGCAAACGGAACGTTTACCGGTTCGCGGACCGGGTCGCGCCTCCGGATTGAGCTAACGGGAAGCTAACCGGTTCGCGTACCGGGAGCGAAACAAAAAAAATAATTAAAAAAAAATTGTATTAAAAACATGTAAAAAATATTTTTCTATTTAAAGAAGAATACATTGTAAAGGTTTTGATATTAGCTGTTAAAAAACCAATGAAATTCACTGAAAAAACCATAGGTTATAGACCATATATAGTTAGGAATTAGCATTTACAAAACCTTGAAAATTCACTGAAAAAACCATAGGTTATACACCATATATAGTTAGGAATTAGCATTTAAAAAACCTTATTTTACTCACACAAAACCAATGAAATTCCATATATAGTTAGTTGTACTAACTATATATCACGCACCCGCAATCCACTGCTGATGATGTCACATATTACATCATTCATGACATGGTCAGTGACATCACTGATGACATCACTGATGACATCTCAAATGACATCACTGATGACATCACTGATGACATCTCAAATGACATCACTGATGACATCACTGATAAAATCTCATTTGACATTACTGATCACATCACTGATGACATCATTCATGTGATAATACGATGAACATCTTCAGACTCTAATATAACCTTAGATACACTCAGTGTAAACAGACACTCACAGACTGTCACTCATCCATGGAGTTACTTACACACCTAGTCAGTCATGCAAAGAATCAATCACAGCTCCATTTTCACAACTATACAGTTATACACACCTTACTTATTCAAACATATACTAAAACATATTTACTCACTTATACAATCCTGGATACAAGAGCACAATGATCCATACAGCCACTCACACATTCACTGGCTCTTATGCACAGTTATTTATATATGTCAACTCTCACATGTACTGTATTTTACATATGTACTTACTTTGACATGTAGCACTGAGATATCTATTCACTCACCAATACAGTCATGCACACAGTCAACCGCCCATACAGCTGTTTCCACATGCACTTTTGAACCCATACATCTATGCACAGAGTCATACACCTCCCAGCCACCCACACACACACTCAGTATCCCATACAAATGCTTGGGCAACCAATCAATAACCCATATAGTTACTCATATAGCTACTGATCAACACATGCAGCAGTTTACAGAACAACAGACATAATGATGCACAAATTAAGACAGTTTAGTCACTAACCCATGCACTCAGTGAGACACATTTAACCACTCACTCATACAGTCAGTCATGCACCTACTAAATCCTTCATCCAGACACTTATACATCCACTCATTCTTAAATATGTAAGACATATTTTAACTTTACAGAAAAATACAGTCACTGGATGTTGTCATCAGTGATGTCATCAGTGATGTCATTTGAGATGTCATCAGTGATGTCATCAGTGATGTCATTTGAGATGTCATCAGTGATGTCATCAGTGATGTCATTTGAGATGTCATCAGTGATGTCATCAGTGATGTCACTGACCATGTCATGAATGATGTAATATGTGACATCATCAGCAGTGGATTGCGGGTGCGTGATATATAGTTAGTACAACTAACTATATATGGAATTTCATTGGTTTTGTGTGAGTAAAATAAGGTTTTTTAAATGCTAATTCCTAACTATATATGGTGTATAACCTATGGTTTTTTCAGTGAATTTTCAAGGTTTTGTAAATGCTAATTCCTAACTATATATGGTCTATAACCTATGGTTTTTTCAGTGAATATATATATATATATTTTTTTTTTATATACTGAAAAAAACATAGGTTTTAGGGGTGTTATAGTTATGCTGATGTCATTTGAGATGGCATCAGTGATGTCATCAGTGATGTCACTGACCATGTCATGAATGATGTAATATGTGACATCATCAGCAGTGGATTGCGGGCGCGTGAGTTTTAGTACAACTAACTATAACAGGGGAATTTCAATGGTTTTGTACGAGTGAAATGTCTAGCTAACTATAACACCCTTAAAACCTATTGTTTTTTTTAATTGAATTTCTAAGGTTTTTTGAATGCTAATTCCTAACTATAACATGTCTGAAACCTATGTTTTTTTCAGTGAATTTCTAAGGTTTTTTAAATGCTAATTCCTAACTATAACATGTCTGAAACCTATGGTTTTTTTAGTGAATTTCAAAGGTTTTTTAAATGCTAATTCCTAGCTATAACATATCTAAAACCTATGTTTTGTTAGTGAATTTCAAAGGTTTTTTAAATGTTAATTTTTAAATATATTTATTGTTGTTTTAAAAAAAATGTAACTACATTTTTTAAATCTTTTTATTTTGTTATATGTTATTTAAAAAATTACATTACACAGTTTTTTAATAAATTTTTTTGAAAATAAAAATATATGTTTGTATTATTTTATATTGTTTAGAATGTACTTAAATTATTTATAGTTATTTTTTTCCTTTGGAGTCGCGCACCCTAAGCGCACCCAGCTCGTTCACTACGTGTCCACCATTTTATGATTGCTGTACAGGATCCGCGTAGGGTGTGCGACGAGCACGACTTTTCCACTACGAAAGCTATGCGCCTGGGACGCTACTTCTGGCGCATACGCGAGATGTACATATTACACGACGTGATGGACGCGCGGTAGTGGGTGACGTCATATGCATATCGGACGCGTAGGGTGCGCGACTCCCGTGATTTTTTTTAATGTTGAAAAACTTATATATATATATTTAATATAAATATTAAGACAAGACATTATCTGAGGTTATTATAAAATTAATATTCTTTAACTTTCTTAAAAAGTACATCACTTTTAAATGCAAGTGCGAGCAGGGTGCGTGCTGTGAGCGTGCTGGGTGCGTGCATCCTACGCGGACCCCATGTGACTCCAAAAAAAGAGATTTGATTGGTTCATTAAACTTCCTATTGAAACTATTGAAGGACCCCACCCATTTCAATCACTCTTCTTAGACCTTTTCTTAGGGAAAAGACCTGCTAAGGATAACTGCTGTTTCTTCCTGATTGGAGACCAGATTGTCCAGATTCTACAATGGCTGCAAATCAACCACCTTCCTCTGAATCAGACCATTCTTCAGCAGAGGAATTTATTGCAGAACATCCCCCTCGAGAGAGATACACTTCTATAGTGCGGAATTTTTTCACCTTTCGACCAGGGCAGAAGAAAGTAAATGCCACAAAAGTTACTTGCAGAATTTGTAAGGCTGTGCTGTCTAGGGGAGACCCTATGAAGAAATACTCATTTGGTACTGCGAGTATGTGTATGCACTTGCAAACTAAACACCCTGTGAACTTTGCAAGGGAGGAATTAAGAAGACTGAAGGAGAATCCTGCTGATCCATTGGCTGTTCCAAGTACAAGTAGAGCAACCCCATCAACCTCATCATCGCCGACAGACATCCGTCCCCAATTTGGAAAACTCCGGATGACTTGTACTAAATTCAATCGCCTCATTGCGTATGGGGAGCAGTCGATGGATCTGGTGTGTCGAGTTGTTGACAACAACCATTGCTAGTTTTTTTTCTCTGCTCCTAGTTTTTAGTTCTGTTTCTACGGTTCACATTTTTTTCCCTCTTTAAAAAAAAAATAAACAAATACAAAATCGTTAAAAAAAAATATACAAAACAACAAAAAGAAAAAAGTTCTTCTCAGAACTAACTACTCTGGTTAAAGAAAGAGCTAAACTAGTATTCTACTGTGTGAAAGTTTAGATGAATATATGTTTGGTACATAATTGAGTGAAAAAATATATTTGTGATGTGTGGTGAATGCATAAGTGCAGAATTATAAGGAAGTGCTGCAGCATGACACTGTAAACTGTTTAATTACAGCATGCTGTGGTACTTCCGAAGCACAGAGATGCAACATATGTATATAAATATGTTGAAACAAATAATGGTAACAGTTAATCGGAGCGCACTGCACAGTCAAGGTACATGTAAATCAGCATAAGTACATGTGGTGCTCAGGAAGAAGAGGAGGGTTGGTTACCACAGCCCCCAAAGATAAACCAAATGGTCCAGAAACATTAGGTGTTCCTCCGAGCACTCATTCAATAGAACAAAGTCTTTGTGTAGTTTTCACTGATCCATTGAATGTCCAATTCTTCAATCGAATTCAAATTATAGATCCAACAATTGATAATACGCAGCCAACAAGTGTTTCGTCAAGTCAGTAAGACAAATGACTTCTTCAGGGCTGCAACCCAAAATATTTACAATAAGTCACAGTTCTAGTAAATAATAGTCGCAAAAAACAGTACATGCTCTCCAATTTCATCTCATGAGAGAGCAGGTCAAAAGGGGGATACACCCTCAAACCATCATCAGTACAATAACATGTACTATCATATAGTAAGTGTCGAAAGAAGGTAAATGTACACCAGGTTCGTGCTCATATCGAAATGTAACATGTAAACATTCATAAAATAAGAGTTAGAGAACTGTTGTTCTATACTAGTCATAAGTTGTGGTTATGGACACCGGTAATACCACAGATGCCCGGATCACTCACAGTGAGATTAGATTCTAACAAGTCATAATAAAAGTAACTCACCAATACGATAAAAATTGGTGTCCTCAAAGATTATTTCTAGTCCAATAATAACACACCTATAAATAAACAAAACCACTAAATTGTAGAATAGTATAAATAGCCAAAATCAGCGCTTGTATTTGTACCATGTAACCCTCACCTCTAGATATCTTGATATCCAAAAGCGGACTCCAGTCTGCATCTAATCACTTGAGCGTGCGTATTCCTGCAGATAAGTTTATAAATTAACTGTAATACCTCTTGTTATCAGTGGCATATATTAAATACACGACAGCAAGAATAGGTTACGTCACTACATATTTAAATAGCGATCTCAAGTTAATCTTACTGCTCACGTTATAACAGTTCCTCACCTCGTAAATCGTCTGCAATAATCGGGAACGCGTCGTCCCATATATCAAGAAAAATAGTCCTTTGATGTGTCACGTGTACGTGTCTGTAACAAAAGTATACAATAGTAAAGCGTATGTCTACTATTTCGTTCTCAAGTAAAAGCTCACTTGTCTTTCACGTGCTTACCGATCAGAGTGTATCGTCGGGCGTAGAGTGGCGTTATGCACCCGCGCCATCTTGTAATGGCTATTTATAGAAAGCCTGAAGCCACGTAACTAAACACGGTGTACCGCCATTTTCAAGTGGTGTATAACTAACGCAAGTCTATTGACCTTGTCCTATCTTAATTCATAAAAAGTATTTTATTTTTATTTAAACTAACTGTAATACGTAAAGTAATGGTAAAATCAAACCCCATGTCATAATAGCTCAATTGTACTTCATCTCAAATCGATGGAATAGTTATATACACCATAAATTATAGAAGTAAATTGTGATCTTTATCAATTCTCAATGTCTACTCCTACAATCATTACGTATGTCTATAATGCGATATACGAGGTTCAGGAATGGTGTAAGGTTCGAGATTATAATCAGAGTCACACCGCGTGTCATCTTGGAACAGTCCATAACCACAACTTATGACTAGTATAGAACAACAGTTCTCTAACTCTTATTTTATGAATGTTTACATGTAACATTTCGATATGAGCACGAACCTGGTGTACATGTACCTTCTTTCGACACTTACTATATGATAGTACATGTTATTGTACTGATGATGGTTTGAGGGTGTATCCCCCTTTTGACCTGCTCTCTCATGAGATGAAATTGGAGAGCATGTACTGTTTTGTGCGACTATATAAATATGTTGCAGGTCTGTGCTTCCCTCTGCACAGCTGCTTGAACTGCAGCCATGTGGTGACACAGGCACCCTTGCACCATGGTGCAAGGATGTCCGTGTCATGCAGAGATTGTTTTTGAGCAGGAAGGGACACCTTCCTGCACAAAAACATTCAGCAAAGGCATTTTTCTCCTTCAATATATGCTATGCATTGTAGCATATATTGAAAGTGAAAAAATGAGAAGTGAAAACAATTCTCCTTGTTGTGCTTTACTTCACCAATTGCAGGATGGTGCAGCATTCCCAAACTTGTCCAGATTTATATAAATCTGGAGATGTGTCTTGTTCTATGAGTGTTAAGTTAATGTCTGGGCCAATTCTTATTATAGGAGTACATTTCTGTACTGCTAACAGAAAACAAGATACATTTATAAGAATTTATGTTTTAGAAAACTTATACCACATATTTATATATGACTTAAAAGAAGGGATGGAGCTTACTGTCACATGTGGAAAAACACTTAGTGATGTGCTTTAAGTTTAACCCCTTCCATGCTCATGACGAGCTCAGCTCGTCATGCAGTACACTGCTCCTGTGCTCATGACGAGCTGAGCTCGTCATGAACAATGGGATTCAAAGAAGATCAGCACCAAGGATGAATTGCCTTAGCACTGATGTGGTTAATAGTTGTATTTCTTATAATCCTAAAATTACCAAACTTAGCCATGATATCCACCTTCCATAGGACATCATGGCTAAGTCAGGAAAGTACCAGGTGTAAAAAAAGCAGCGCTAACCGCGGTTAGCGCTGCTTTTTTTTATCACTAACAGGGTTAGCGAAATCCTTGATAATAGGAGAAATGTCGATTAACAACATTTCTCCTATTATTTTTCTCTGGAACGCCCCCTTTGCATCTCATTAGAGATGCAAGGGGAAGCATAGGGAAAAAGGGTGCTAACATGCGAATTTGCGTGTTAGCACCCTGTTGCTGATAGGGAGATAATTTTATCTCCGCTTTCTTGGCTTTTAAAGCCAAAAAAGCAGAGATAAATCCCTTGATAATATGCCCCCTGGTATTTTCCTGACTTAGCCATGATATCCTATGGAAGGTGGATTTCATGGCTAAGTTTGTGAGCCCCTATCATCAAGCTAACGGCAAACTTCGAGAGATTATCGTTGCTTTTCCAGCGATAATCTCTCATTTGGCAGTTAGCGCGAGGATTTTTATCACTTCTGAGATAAACCTTGCTAATAGCAAGTTATCTCTGCGATAATTTCCGACGATGCTTAGCGTTAAAAAATTCGTTGCTAAGCATCGTTGCTAATCGTTGGTAATATGCCCCACAGTCATTTGTGCATGTTAAGACTTACCTAAACTTACCTCAACAGTAATACACCCAAAAAATGCTACACATCTTTTTTCACTTGTTTTTTATAATCTAAATTGTGGTAAATTCCATGTTTTAAAATTAGGATCTGTAAAAGAAAAGAAAAAATAGTTATAACATGTAATAATATATGTTGAACAGCACAGCATAATTTTAACATTTTCCAAATTAACTTCTTTGCCTTTTTTGCTGTTCTCAGAATATACTGAATTTCACTAGAAATAGTGATTTGAATCATACTCATCAAATAACAGCAGGCAACAAAAAACCAATCAATTAGATTGTTTAAAAAAAACAGCAATCTATCTATAGTAAAACACCAGATAATACAAATCACACATATATAAAAAAGAAACATGTTTAAATGTAAAATATTTTTGATTGTGTTTTACACATTTATATTTCACTGTTTATACTTACAGTTGGTAAATCTTGTTTTGAGAAATTCAGAAACTGTGTTTTCAATGTATTTCTTGTATGTTCTTCTTGTTTTCCTGTTGGTAGGCAAAGTAAAAAATTATAAGCGATTTTTAAAAATTGTTGAGAATTTTTTTAGGAGAAAGCTGTATTATATTTAGCTTTTTAGGGAATTTTAGGACATTATTAGATATACTTACTTGTTTAAATTGTTGAGTGTTTGTCTTTGGTGGAGTAGATGAAGGATGTAATGTGAATATCTGTAGAGAAGATAGAATAAACAAGAAATGCTTATTAGTAAATAGATTTATAGCTTTAGGGGCTTCTAGGAAGTAAATACATATACTTACTTGTTTAAATTGTGTAGTGTTTGATTTAGGTAGAGTAGATGTCGGATGTCTTATGAATATCTGTAGAGAAGATAGAATAAATATTAAATGGTGTTCAGAAGATAGCTTTAGCATTTTAGGGCGTTTTAGGAATTTAACAAATATACTTACTTTTTAAAATTGTGTAGTCTTTGCCTTTAGTATAGTAGATGTAGGATGTCTTTAGAATATCTGTAAGGAAGATAGAATAAACAAGAAATGGTTTTTAGAAAATTGTTTTAGTATTTTAGGGCCTTTTACGAAATGTACACATATACTTACTTGTTTAATTTGTGTAGTCTTTAAATTTAGTTGAGTAGAATTAGGATGTTTTCTGATTTTCTGTTAAGAAGATAGAGTAAATAATGAATGGCTATTAGAAAATAGTATTTAAGAACAGCAGTTGGTGTATTAGAGAACATTTACATATACTTACAATCAGTAATTAGTGGTATAGAAATAGGAGCACGTTTTTTGAAGTGTTTAGCAGATGTCTATATAAGAAATGTTCAATGAGAAAAATAAATGTTATTTAAACAGTTAGGAGAAATGCTTACATTTTTAGCCTAGTACTTGTGTATTATAAAAATAAAGTTTAACTTACTTGATTAATTTGGTAGATATCTTGATTTGTAATGTAGATTCATCAGCAACCAGTTGATCAAAGTGTTGCCTTCTTCTTTCTATAGAGTTAGCAGCAACAAATGGTAGTAGGCATGTACTCCTTTTATAGTGTGTATTTTTTGTGTTCTCTTATTTTATTGGATGTTTTAAGAAAGGGCGCATTTTATTCGCTAGTTTGAATTTTTTTACAATTAATTGGTTTGTTTGTTGATGTGGGAATGGTGGTCTGTGAAGAGTTCTGCATAAAAGCTGGTTAGTTATTTAAATAATTTTAAATATATTTAATAATAATGTGATATTATATGTAGAATGATTTAGAAATATTTATATATTAATTGCAATGTTTTCATGATATGTTGGAAAAATGTTAACACATTTAAATGTTTTAAAAAAAATGTTATTTAACATGTTATATTTATTTTGGATTATGTAATGTATTTCCAAGACGATTTATATAGTATTTTACATATGTAATGTTTATAATCCTAAATCGATAATCATTAAAAGACGATATTATTGTTGTCTATATATTTGCTGTCGATATTTTTGTAGTGTTAGGTTTATTTTGCCTAAAAATGATATATTTGTAGTCGATATATTGCTTGTCTATATTAGTGATGTCGATATTTTCTAGACTCAATATATTTTACTCAATATTTTTGTAGTTTGTAAAATAAGTATAGAAACTCGATATTATTGCTGTCGATAATTTGTCAACGATATTTTGGCAACTCGATATTTTGTCCGTCGATAATATTTCAGTGATCCCTGGGGGGACCCTGATGGACCACCCCCAGGGTCAAAATAGGAGAAAAATCTGTAAAGTTTGCTGAGATCCCACAAGAGTCTTGCCATTTAATAGTATATATATATATATATTCACTGAAAAAACCATAGGTTTCACACCAGTTATAGTTAGGAATTAGCATTTAAAAAACATATTAAATTCACTGAAAAAACCATAGGTTTCACACCAGTTATAGTTAGCTGGAAATTTTACTCGCATAAAACCATTGAAATTCCCACGTTATAGTTAGTTGGACTCACTATAACTTGCGCGTGCAATGCACTGCTAATGACGTCACATATTACATCACTCATGACATGGTCAGTGACATCACTCATGACATCACTGATGACACCATCCAGTGAATGTGTGTCTTTTTAAAAAATAAATATGTGTTATATATGTATATGTAAAAGTTGATGAAAGAATAAATGTTTAAATAAGTGTTTACATGGATGTTTTGTTTTTTTAAATTGATTGGTTAACTGGTTTATTAAGTGTATCTTAGTGAATACATATCTTAGAGAGTAATGTTTAAATATTAAAATATATGTATTAGTGTTTCAATTTGTGTATAAGTGGCTGCATGGGTTGGTGAGTAGCTATATGTGTATGTATATGGGTTATTAGATGTTTTTCTTAGTATCAGTATGAGTGTTTGTATGGTTTGGTGGGGGTATTACTTAGCACATAGATGCATGAATGACTGACTCTCTCTTTGTATGTGTTTTGAAGACAGCATATGTGCAGGACTGTATGGGTGGATGAGTGTGTATATGTGTGTGTTAGTGAGTGAATGACTGTCTCACTAGTGTCTTTATCAGTAACTACATATGTTTTAATCTAGTATATGTGAATATTGATGTTTATAAGTGAGTATATGTGAGAGTGAGGGATTGTAAGAGTTCCTGTTTAAATTAGTATGTGTTTCTATAAGTGATAGTTTAAGAGAGTAAGTATGTGTAAGTTTCCTTAGAAGTAAAGTGGTAGTGTGTGTTTAGCTTTATATGCAAATAAATGGATGTTTAATAGTTTATTTGCATGTGTGAGTATGTGTGAGAGTATCTTTTGGATGACTGTCGGTGTGTAACAGGATGTATAGGTGTATCACTACATATGATGAGTGAGTATATGTATGAGTGACTATATAGAACTGTTGGTGAATGAGTGGATGTGTATATAGATGGTGGAATTATTGAATTGGTTGTTGTAACTGGTATGGGTATCTCCATTCTTTTGAAAATTTTAGTTTCTATTTTTGAATATGTGTTTCAAGGGTTACATTACAGTGAAAGGAGGTCTGTCACTCTGTCACAAGGATGGTGTCATCAGTGATGTCATGAGTGATGTCACTGACCATGTCATGAGAGATGTAATATGTGACGTCATCAGCAATGCATTGCACGCGCAAGTTATAGTGAGTCCAACTAACTATAACGTGGGAATTTCAATGGTTTTATGCGAGTAAAATTTCCAGCTAACTATAACTGGTGTGAAACCTATGGTTTTTTTCAGTGAATTTAATAGGTTTTTTAAATGCTAATTCCTAACTATAACTGGTGTGAAACCTATGGTTTTTTCAGTGAATTTCATAGGTTTTTTAATAGCAAATCTCTATAGGTATGAAATGTAATATTTTTTATAACGAATTTTATATTGTATAATTATGTAATATATATATATTTTTTTTGCCCCGGAGCGCTCCCGGGGCGCTTACCGATGCGCTCACCGGTTAGTGTAGTGCAACGGTGCGCCCCGGGGTGCGTACCGGTGAGCGTCCCGTTAGCGCTATTCCCGTGAACGAAAACAACATCGTGACGTATCGCGTAGCCACGTGATGCGTCATATGACACACAGCGTAAGAGCACGCGAGCGCATACGATCGCGAAAGGTCCTGACACGCTTACCCGGGGCGCGTAGCGTAAGCGCGTCGGGTCATGTGACCTGAAAATAACACTTTTTATTGGTTCACAACACTTTTGGTTTCCAAATGATGAACGCCCTGGTCATGTGACTTGAAAATAACACTTTTCATTGGTTCACAACACTTTTGGTTTCCAAATGATGAAAGCCCTGGTCATGTGACTTGAAAATAACACTTTTCATTGGTCCAGAACAGTTTTGTTTTCCAAATGATGAAAGCCCCCACCTTTTTTCCTTATTCTGACTTTGTCCTTTGACTGAGGAAGACCTGTTTGGAGATCTGTCTCTAATCTTTTCTACTTTAAAATGGCTACAGTAGCAGCAGCAGCTGGAGCATCTGCCCCATCACCACCACCACCACCATCAAAAAGACCACCAGAAGATTACATTGGTGGTCAAGAAGAAGAGGAGGATGATGATGAAGAGGAGTGACAGACAAGGCATTTCCTGCCTGAAGATAATCAGCCCTACAAACCAAAAGAGCACTTCGTATGGCAGTTCTACAAAATCCCAAGGGGTTTCAAAAAAGTCAACACTGCGAAGGTGACTTGTCTGATTTGTGATGCTGAGCTGTCCAGGGGGAACCCTAACAAAAAATATTCCTTTGGGAATCATACCATGATTCGGCACATGATCCGTTGGCACCCAATCAACTATTCTGCTGCAGAGGTAAGGGACCTCTGCAGTAAGCTACCCCATCAACATCTAGACCCTCAACATCGAAAGAACCAACTCCATCGGGTTCAGAGGCAACAGAGACAATGTCTATCATACAATCAAAATTTAACGATTTTAAAATCATGTGCAAATATTGTGGAAAGTTACTTTGCTATGGTGAGCAAAGTATAAAACTTATCATCTGTGCTGGGCATAACCATAAGTGCCCGAAAAAACCCACATTTTTAAATTTATTTTTTGCTCCAGTTGAGCCATTTACAATTCCCTGTTTTTTGTTTCTCCCCATAAAAAATACAAAAAAAATATAAAACTGTTCAGAAAACCCAGAAAAAGTAAAGAAAATTCAAAGAAACAATATAAAACAACAAAAAGAATAAAAAAAGTTCTTTTTAGAACTACCTTTAATTTATAAAAATAAACCTATATTTTTAAAGAATCTTTGTCAATCTTTTTTCTGCAGGGTACGCGTACCGATACGTGCAACGGGGCGCGCACCAGGGCGCGCAACCAAAAAAAAAAATACAAAAAAAATAAAGAAAGATTGAGCATGAGGGAAGAACACAGAGAGAGTAATGTTAATAGAAAAAGGGCTAGAGGGAGCAACACAGAGGGATTGTTTATTACATAGTAAAAAACAGAGAAGGTGTAATAGGGTGTAAGTGAGAAAAGGAAAATGACTAAGGGAGCGAAAGAAGGGAAGAGAGAAAAAGAAGACTAAAGTAGAGGTACTGGTAGAATGTGAGTGGGTGTTGAAAGTAAAAGGAAGGACAGTAAAGAATGGGGAATGAGGGGTAGTGACGGAACCGGAATAAATGAACAATGGTGAGGGAGGGTGAGAAAAGAGCAGTGAGTGTAAGTAAAGAGGGATGAAAGAGGGTGGATAAAAGTGAATAAGGTTAAGACATGGGGAGTGACAGAGATAAAAGAGAGAGAGACTAAAGGAAGGAGTGACTGAAAGAGTCTGAGTGAAACAGGAAAGAAAGGTAAGTAAGGCAGTGTGGGTGACTTATAGGGAGTCAGTGGGTGTAGGTGGGGGTGTGGGTGTATAAGGAGTGTGTGTAGGTGTGGGTGTGTGGGGTGTTTGGGTGTGGGTGGAGGTGTGGGTGTGTGAGATATGTGTGGGGGGTGTGTGGGTGTGGGGGGTATGTGTGTGGAGTGTGTGTGTGTGTGTGTGGGATGTGTGGGTGTGTGTGTGTGAGGAGTGTGTGTGTGGCTGTGTGTGTGTGTGTGTGTAAGGTGTGTGTGTGGTGTGTGTGTGTGGGGTGTATGCCATAGGTGTGTGTGTGTTGGGGGGAGGTGTGTGTGTAGGAGTGAAGTAAATGATTAAGGGAAAGAGAATGAGTGAGGGAGCAAAGGAAGGGAACAGAGGGTAAGGGAAGTAAAGAATAGGGACTGAAAAAGGTTGAATGTAGGAGGGGAAATAGGGAAAGGGGAGTAAACATGGGGAATATGAATAAGTGAGGAAAGCAGAGTAAAGAAACAGGAGTGAGGTAGGTTGAGAAAATAGTAGTGAGGTTAAAGCAAAGGGTGATGACAAACTACATTTTTTAGTCACACTTACCATATAATAAATGTAACTTTAATTTACTACATTTTGTATCTGTGAAAGAGAGAAGAAAAAATAAGTTATAATTAGTAAAATATGTATTTTAAAATAAAAGATACAAATGAAGAGGTTAAAAATCATAACAGTGTATTTAGAAATAAAATAAGAGTGACGGACACAGAAAGGGAAATAAAGTAAGGTAGAAGGACAAAAAGAGGGAAAAAGAAATAGAAGGAGAGTAACTTACTAAGAATAAGGCATATAGATTCACTGACAGAAAGGAAGAGAAGAAGAGAAAAATGAACTGAAGGTAAGAAAGATACTAAAAGAATGTGAGTTAGCAAAACTAAATCAGGAAACAGGAGTACGTAAAAAGATAATGACATAGACAGGGAAAGGAGTCTAATTAAGGTTGCATTTAGAAGAATGAGGAATGGAAGATAACTGAGAGTAAGTGAAGGAGAGTCATAGAGTGAAGGGATGAAGGGAGAGAGGATAATATAGAAGGATTGCGGGAAAAGGAGTGAGGAAGTTAGTAGACAGAGAGACTAAGGGAAGCACTGAGTGACGTGGAGTACAATGAGTGAGGAAAGAAAAATGAGTAAGGGAGCAAAAGAAGGAAAGAGAGGAGAAGAGGACTAAAGCAGTGGTACTGAGAGAAAGTGATTCCGTGATGAAAGTAAAGAGAAGGACAGTGAAAGATAGGAAATGAGGGGTAGTAATGGAACCGGACTAAAAGAAAGGGGTTGAAGAACAATGAGAGCGGAGCAGTGAAGTTGTTGTAAGAGAAATGATAGAAGGTAGATAAACACAAGTGAACATAACACAAGGAGAGTGAGGGACTGAGGACATAGGGGTAGTGAACGGAAAATAGAGAGAAGAGGTCAAAAGAAAGGAGCAAACAAAGATAAGCGAGGGAGAGTGGGTGATTTATAGTGATAGAGTGCGACAATACTGCTGAGTGAGTAAAGAGGAATTACTAAAAGAGCAAAGGAGGAAAAGATGGAAAAGGGAAGTAAAGCTGAGAGACTGAAAGCTGAATAGTTATGCAAGGGAGAGAGGGGATGCAGACAGTTGAAATGAGAATGAGGGGTTGTGAAAGAAGTGGAGTAAAGGAACGGGGGTGAAAGAGAGTGAGAGAACATTATAAGTGAGTAAAAAGAGCTGAAAGAGGGTGGAAAAAGGAAAGTGAGTGTGAGACAATGGGAATACAATTTAAATTACACAATACAAACTATAGAATAACTTGTACAACATGTTACATAGTTTATTTTTGCTGTTCTCAGAATATACTGAATTTCACTTAAAACAGTGAGTTCAAATTACTGATCATATGACAGCGGAAAAAAAAACACAATCTAAAAGATTGTGTTTTAAAAAAACCCTTATACACTTAAAAATCACAAATGTACACTAATCTTTCATTCACTTACTTTTCCTTTAGGCCAAATAGTATATCATAAAGGTCCTTTTCGTTGGAAAGTACTCTGCTGTTCACTAAAAAATCAATTTCATCGACTTTCTAGAAGAAAAGCTCCAAGAACATCTGAAATATTTTCATTGTTTTCATATACTCCTTTTTTTCAGTCATAACTCTTTGCTCATTCCTTCACTTTTCCTTAAGCCCAAATAGTGTCAGATGTATGAGTATATTTTCAAATTACTTAAAAGAAACTCTGAAATTACCGTTTTCCAGACGTTCTGAAAGAAAGGCTCATACAACATTTTCACAATATTTAAATAATCATAATTCTATCTCTGACTCACTCATGTTCATCATTTTGTATGAAACTGATATCACTTACTATGAGATCCACTTACAGTACCTATATGACAACTCAATTTTTTATATTATCTTGATCACTTTTATTCAGAATATAATTTTAAACAGCAAACTAACCTTTAATAACTGCTCCCATCTTCATAGGCCAATTACCTTTACTTAAATTTTGGTTCTAAAAACACTAGGTATGAATTTTTTAAGTCAAAAGGCAAACGTTGTTTGAAAGTCAAATGAGTGTCATTACAGTGGGTCCAACCTTTACGACTTTTTAAATAGCATGTGTAATTCCCTGATGTTGTTGAAGGACCGTCATGATAAATAATAGCTACAGTTGCAAAGGTTCTTCCTGAAATTGATAACTTAGAAGCCACAATTTTTTTTATAGAAGTTGACAATTTACTTCCATCAGGTCTACATCGTTGGAACATTAAAATCACATATTTACCATAAGTTTGTAAAAATAATGTGGACAGCATTGCAGACTTACATTGGGTACACACCATATTGTGATCAGCTGCTTTAACTAGATTATTAAAAGGCACTGATTTGCAGTCTGGTAAACTCAAATATATAAATCTTTCAGTGTCTATTCTAGTACTACTTGATAAACTACAGTTGTCGCAGTCATGCTGCCATTGATAAGAAAGGCTAAAAAGATTTTTTATATCTACACCTTCATCTTCCAAAACATCAAACATATACATTAAAAATTCCTGACAATCCTGCTGAATAATCTGTGACAATTGATTTTGACCAGAACATATATCTAGAAGATTTCTAATTTCTGAATCACTTTCTATTTTTGCTCTATCACTGCTACATTTCTCAAACACAGAATTCAATAAACAGCAGAATGTTTGATCCCGATTTTCAACAATCTGTTCTTGTAAATGTTGAAGAAAAAAAACAACATTAACCACTACATTAGCATAGCAGTTGACACCAGAACTGTTTTCAAACTGAAATCCAACAACATCTTCAACAGAATCCTTTTTCTTTCTGCTTACAATTACAGTTTCATCTACTTTTTGTCTTTTTGCTACTACCTCACTGCAATTATTCTCATTTCTTCTTTTTCGGCCTACCACACGTTTTTCAAACAGAGGATATTGAGGCACATGTGGAGCATACTCTCTTCTTAACCTATTGTATTCTTTAACACAATCTAGATCAGCACAAATCTTTGTTTCATCACACTCGATCAAGTACAATCCTGATAAAGTTCTGACTCGTGATAATGCCACATATGCCATACCCTCTTTAAACACAGAACTTCCAATGTTCACCAAAGCACTATCTACACTTAAACCTTGAGATTTATGAATTGTCACTGCATATGCCAAACAAACAGGAAACTGTTTTCGGCGAACATATAAGTCTTTCACAAGCAAAAATCTAGCTGAACAACGACAAATTTGTTTTATTTCGTCAATGCCATCAAATTTTATTTTTAAAATTTCAATTCCATCTCTATTTTTGTAATTCACAAAACCAACAACATGACCCATTGCTCCATTTACCAGACCTCTTTCAACATTTAAATTCCTTCTCAAAATGATACGACAATTTAAACACACATTCAGAGTCTTTTAAAAAACAGCAGTTTTAGATATAGTCTTCTCTAATGAATCCAATTTTGATTTCAAATTTTCAGACAAAATAATTGTTGCTCCCATATGCTCTATTTTATCTATAGCTTCCAGTTTCACTATCTCTTCATTTTCTAACTTTAACATTTTGTTGTTGAACATGGAACATTCTTTCAGAGTTGGCATCAAACATGTGCCAGATTTCTTCTTGTTAATTTTCTTAAAAATATTCTCTGGAAGAATGTTTTCATTTGGGTACAAATTTGAAATTAATCGTCCATGTAAAGCTTCTTTCCCATGCTGACTTACTTTTCCGATTCTTACATCTTGTAGAATATTTTTATAATCTTCATCCTTTGCCTGCCGCATATTTTGGAGTAGTTCTGCGTATTTGAAATTTAACCATATATTAACGTTTCCAATGCTTCCTAGGCACTTCCTGGTATCTTCATGCGTGACCATTTTAAACACTGGTTGTCCTTTCACTGGAGTCAACTGCAGTAGATCTCCAAAAACAATAATGTGTTTCCCTCCAAATAACACATCATACTCTGTTCTAAGAATTTCTTGCATTCTCAAATGCACAAAAGCAAGCATTATATTTGAGACCATGCTTACTTCATCAATGATAAGAAGTTTCATTTTCTTCAGGACTCTCGAAACTTCGGAACACACATCTCCAGATAGCTTGTGGTATTGCAATTTGCTATCATGCTCCACTGGCAGCATCAGTAAACGATGTAAAGTAATCCCTTTAATATTATGTGCTGCCAGCCCAGTTGGAGCAGTAACAACACAAGATAGCGGTGATTCAGTCCTTTTCTGCAGATAAGTTGCAATTGCTTTAATCAGAAAACTTTTTCCAGTTCCCGCTTCTCCACTCACGTACAGTTGGACAGGCTTAAATGATGTACATGAGCACTCTTTTTTCTCATGACTGAATCCATGTTCAATCTGTTCTGTGACTTCGTCATATATCTGCTTCTGCTCAAGGTTTAGTTGTTTCACCAAATCTTCTAAATAACTACATCATCTTGAGCTTGTTCCATAGCTCTTTCCACCTCATCCATGGCTGTGGCAGCTTCATTTTGGATAATTGGTCCTCCTAGTGGATCCTGACTCAATGAAGTAGAACTCTGACTGTCTTGAGAACTGTCTCTAGCAATCTCTACAGCAATTGTGGCTTCTTGCTCTATCTCTTCGTTCAACATTTGCAGATAATTTGGAAAAACAGGACATTCTATGGTATCCTTGGTTGCATTAAAAGAATCTTCGTAACAGAGAAAATCTCCAAGTAGTTCCTCTTCTGTACGCCATGGCTTAAAGAGTTGCAAAAGAGCTAAATAGTAAAATTCCCTTTTCTCTGGATTTTCGCAACTCAATTTTCGATGATTAATCAAATGGCCTTTTCTCTGCTTCACTAGACATCCTTCACACCCAATGACAGCATATATTCCATTATTGATATCTTCTCTGATGTTCCTCTTATAATTATATCTTTGCAGAACTTCATAGAGACAAGCGTTCTCAAGGTAAGGACTTCTATTTGGATAGTATGTATCCAACATGTTTGTCTTCAAAATATCTGTACTTTCTGGTTCTTTCTCCGCCAAATACTCTATTTCTTGTACAGATTTCAAAACTCGGTTTCGTGTTGCAGCAAGACCTAGACTCACCCAAATGATGGTTCTAGATTTGGCATATAGACTTGCTGATGACAATCGATCAGAACATTCATATGCTCCAATTTTTCGATGTGACAACATCTTCAGACTGTAACTGTATAATTTCTTGCTTAGACTCTTTTCATGTGAAATGTCCTCCCACATTTCCTTCAGTTCTGTCTTTTCTTTTTTTGTGATATAAGACGTCACATATCTAGCCACAGCAATAGAGTTGTCAGCAACGAACTGAATATCCATGTTAGCATTCCACATGGACAAAATCACTGGGTTGCAGTCGATGATGTACTTGGACTCTTCGTTTCTTTTTAAATTGTATGTATTTTTTGGTGATTTCCTCGTCACAGTATGTCGCAGAGAAGACATCAAATTATTTACTCTTCCTTTAGAAATCACTGGTCGTGGAAACGCGAAATGACATTTTGTATAGAACTTGTCCTTGTTTCTGAATTTTCGACGACAGTACTTTCCACAATGATGGGATTGAAAGCGTAAAACTTGTTGCCTTAAACTGTTTTCTTCTGTACTTTTCGGAACAGCACATGTTGAATACTCTTCAATGAAGCTCATCACTGTCTCATCCGAATCTGTTCCAAATTTGGGTGCATCTTTAATCCACAACAACATATGTATATGAGGAGCACCTCTCGCTTGATACTCCTTTCTCCAAAAGAAATCCAAAACCTCTCCAAGGGGAGGATTTTTTTTGTTGGTAATAAAAGACATCATAGCTTCAAATCTATGATTGAAATATCTGCATACATTCACTGGATCCAAAGAACACAGTTCTCCAGCAGTTTTGAATTCTATATTTTGTATATTTGCATTTGCCTCTCGTAGAAATTGAAGTAAGTCGTCCCATGCATGCTCAGCACAGCTAAGAGTGAGGAACCATGTAGGAGTTCCTAAGTTTCTTAGCATACATTTCAATTCCCCATGACGACAGTACCAATACTCATTTGTACCACGCTGACATGCCATGAGATTGATAGATTCCAAAATATTATCTTGCAGATTGACTTTCTCCATAAAGTCCCTTGCCGAAACATTTTGCAGTTGTGCTCCACTTTTCAATATATGGTTCACTGCATAAGAAAGCCCAGACAAGTCACTTTCATACAGTAGATGAAACAAATATGAAATGCATTGACGAAACCTTGGATCTTCAGCATATAATCTTAAAGTTCGATATTCAGATGCAGGAATTTGAAGGGGTCGATCGTCATATCGTCCACCTCGACCTGTTGGAAATAAATGTGGAAAACAACGAGCTTCCAAACTTTCTTCCCATACACTAATGGGACTTCCTTTTGCTGCTTTCATTTGAAACAAGTCAATTGCATTCCCCATCACTTCTTTGGAATGCAAAGGATGAACAGTATAATGTTCATATATTTCTTCACTTCTAGACACATCAACTTTTTCAATTTGGCCAGCTGAAGAATCACTGTCTTCATCTGCAGCTGTTTCCTCTGCTCCAACACATACATGTTTGTAGTACTCATTGTTTTTTTACCAAATACAACGTTGCCTTTTTGACTTTCCTAACATCCACTAAATCTTGCCAGATTTTCTTACTCTTTGTCGGAACCCCATTAACTAGAATAACCAGAGGTTCCTCTTCCACTTTCTCTACACCAATTGTATCAATATTTTTCTTGAAATCTAGAGGCAAATAAACAACTCTTCCCTTTAATCCTCTCTGTAAATCTGAAGGAGGCAATTTCCCTATCTTAGGCTCCATGCGAACAATTGCCTGAAAAGGATGGACACATTGAATCAAAATAGACTCATATGTATTTAAATCCATCAATTCAGGAGGAATGTCTACCAACTCCAGATTATTATGAACAGCTCTAGCAGGCATTCTGTTTTGATTTAATTTATCATAACAATATTTACCAATACGCTGATCAGAACTCAAATCAAAAAAATTCTCCACCCACAAATAAGTGGCAAAATCCTTCCACTCATAATTATTTATCTTTTCACTTTTTACGTATAAATCAACTAATCTAGTTTGATGCTTATAATGAGTTCGTCGACAACACACACAAGTAAAATTCGGCCTTTCCCTTGATTTCACCTTAAACCTGGTAATTTCCTGGTCAAACTTTTCTGTACTTGAAATCTGTACATTGTCTTCCACATTACCTTGAATTTCTGTGTCAATTTCTACACTGTCCTATTTATCACCAAAATAACAAATCTCAATTTCTTCACAAATCTTCTTCACATCTAATTCAGTTCCATGCAAAAGAGCACTGTTTAATTGTTTAAGCTTAAGTGCTGGACTTTTTGCATAATACAACCTTCTCACTAATTTCCTCATTTTGTTATGATGCACTGCTAACATCCTAAAATGATGAAAAACACTGACATACTTTTCTAGAAAGACAAGCCAGTGAATGCCCTTGCAAACCTGTGTTTTCTCTCACTCTACAAGGATCTACCGGCCAGATTCATGAAACAAAAATCGGCTCGCAAAGGGCCAGATTCTGAGAATCTGGCCCCTTGCGAGCGCAATTATTGCATTTGGGATTCATCATCCCAAATGCAATAATCGCTATTAGAGAATTCGCTATTGTGCGAGGAATTGCATTTAAGGAATCTCTATTAGAGATTCCTTAAATGCAACTCATCAACCAATTTTAAATTGCGAATTCGCTATATTTACCACGAAGTCTGACTTCGTGGTAAATAGCGAAAAAATAGATTAAAGCACTTTAGTGCATTTTTTTCTTTTGCATGTTACACACACACATGTCCTTTGGACATGTGTGTGCGCAACACCTGTGTAATGTTGCATTTCAGGGGTGCTACAGGGTGTCCTTTGGACACCCCTGGCACCCTTGAAATCGCTTCCTTATTTGCGATTAGCTAATTGCTAATCGCAAATAAGGAATAACTCCCCATTCATTCCTATGCGCCTTTAGGCCCATAGGAATGAATGGGGAGTTATTCCTTATTTGCGATTAGCAATTAGCTAATCGCAAATAAGGAATGTGTAGGAATCGCAATTTATTTAGCAATTCCTACATGAATCCCGTTTTGCAAGTCCTTAATAGCGATTCCTTATGAATTGCTATTAAAGACTCGCAAAACGGCCCTTTCATGAATCTGGCAGTAAGTCTTGCAACATCTTCATTTTCTGTTTTAGAGTTTTCTTACTATATGTACCTAAGAAATTACAAAACAAATCGATTGATTCCTGTCGCACACTACAAATACTACTACACTTCCAAGTGTACACTGAACCCTTAGTACGCCTCCCTAAAACTTCATCAGTTAACACCTCTTCTGGTTCTCTAGGCACAAGTTTCTCTTTTTCAATTGGACAACCGTCTTTCACCTCATATGCTCGACCACTGGTGTCAACTGCATGCACTAAATCATTCTCCTGAAAGTAACTCTCCTCATTAAAAAATGGCTCACAACTTGAACTGTGCATCCATTCTCCAGAAAAAACTTTACAAAAATTAGTCCGATTAATTACTCTTTTCCATTTACTGTTTGATTTGAAAACATCAATTGTCTTGTTAAGTGTCCTAATTCTATTGATTATTAAAATAAATAATGTTTTCTTAACTTCAAAAGCCTGATCAACAATCTTCTCTACACTTTTCTTTTTCTTATAAAAAGCAAATCTCTGTTTACCTTTTTTAATATTTTTTAATAAATTTAAAACCACCCTATTGCGAAATATTCGTTTACGAATGTCCCTAAATTGATTTTGCCTTCTATTCCTATACATATTATTGTCTCCTGCTGCAGTAGTAACATTTTTTCGGACTCTCTCCTTCCTCTTCAACTTTGCTCTCTCCTTCTCTTTTTCTACATTCTGTCCAACATTTTGTTTTTTATCTACATATGTTCCGTAAGAAAGACTTAGTTGTCTTACCAGGAGCGTTTTTCCTGTTTTTTGAAGTATTTGCTGTTTTTGATTTTTTCCGCTTAGCATCTTTTCGTCTCCTTTCCCTTGAGGGCATATTTCCTTACTATTGAAATCTTGATTTTAATCTGTGGAAAACAAAAAAAATATTAAAAAATCATTATAGACCACTATTACCAAACAACAAAACAATGACAATAAGCAAACAATATAAACACTATAAGACTTATACATATGACCTTATCTCTGTTTTTTTAAATATAATTCTAAAAAAATATTTTGGGCACATGAATTGGTTTTACATTATTGACAAGGATTAGATAGTATCTGCATGATTAAAAAAATATATTTGCACATTTCACAATCATATCACCTGTGTTTCCTCAGATTAGTAAACAGATTGTACACATGAGGTAAAGACTGTCCTGGGGAGCATAAGTGGTGAGGCCGGTGTCTAAGAGTGCACTGGACTGCACTTCATGAAGCCTATCCCCCACTGCACTCTTAGACACAGCCCTCACCTCCTTTACACCCCTGGACAGACCTCTCTTCCACTACACTCTTCAACACAGGCATCACCTCCAATGCACCCCTGGACAATCCTCACCTTATCTGCCACCCTGAATAGACCTCAACTCATCTGCACCATTAGACAGGCCTCAGTTCATCTACACCCCTGGACATGCCTCATCTCATCTGCACCCTGTTACCATCAATTATACTCAATGTATTGAGGCCTGTCGAAGAGCACAGATTAGATAATGTTTGTCTAAGGGTCAGAGGAGGTACGTCCTCTCAATTGCACTCATGGACACAGGCCTCAACTCCTTTGCGCCCCTGGACATGCCTCATCTGCACAATCCACTTCCTAATTTGAGGAAACACAGGTAACATACATTTCCTCTCTCTTGCAAACATTCCTACCAAGCATTACCAAAATAAAGACACAAACCAACAGCAAAGAAGCTCAGTGTCCTTCCTAATCTGAGGTAGCACAGGTGACATGATTGGGAAAAGTTCAAATATTTTTATGTAATCATGCACACAATATTTATTCCTTCTCAAAAATGTAAAAGCCATTGATTTGCCCCAAAATCGTTTTTTGAATAACATTTTAGAAACAGAGCGCAGGTCCTATGTACAAGCATTCCATTTCAGTACTGAAAACTCACTATTTTACAAAATACATTTCCTCTCTATTGCAAACATTCTTACCAAGCATTACCAAAAAAATTACACAAACCAACAGCAAAGAAGCTCAGTCTGCTTCCTAATCTGAGGTAACACAGGTGACATGATTGTGAAAGGTTCAAATATTTTTATGTAATCATGCACACACTATTTATTCCTTCTCAAAAATGTAAAAGCCATTGATTTGTCCCAAAATCGTTTTTTGAATAACATTTTAGAAACAGAGCGCAGGTCCTATGTACAAGCATTCCATTTCAGTACTGAAAGCTCACTATTTTACAAAATACATTTCCTCTCTATTGCAAACATTCCTACCAAGCATTACCAAAAAAATTACACAAACCAACAGCAAACAAGCTCAGTCTGCTTCCTAATCTGAGGTAACACAGGTGACATGATTGTGAAAGGTTCAAATATTTTTATGTAATCATGCACACACTATTTATTCCTTCTCAAAAATGTAAAAGCCATTGATTTGCCCCAAAATCGTTTTTTGAATAACATTTTAGAAACAGAGCGCCGGTCCTATATACAAGCATTCCATTTCAGTTATGAAAACTCACTATTTTACAAAATACATTTCCTCTCTATTGCAAACATTCCTACCAAGCATTACCAAAAAAATGACACAAACCAACAGCAAAGAAGCTCAGTCTGCTTCCTAATCTGAGGTAACACAGGTGACATGATTGCAAAAGGTTCAAATATTTTTATGTAATCATGCACACACTATTTACTCCTTCTCAAAAATGGAAAAGCCATTAATTTGCCCCAAATTCGTTTTTTGAATAACATTTTAGAAACAGAGCGCAGGTCCTTATGTACAAGCATTCCATTTCAATTCTGAAAAATCACTATTTTACAAAATACATTTCCTCTCTCTTGCAAACATTCCTACCAAGCATTACCAAAAAAATGACACAAACCAACAGCAAAGAAGCTCAGTCTGCTTCATAATCTGAGGTAACATAGGTGACATGATTGTGAAAGGTTCAAATATTTTTATGTAATCATGCACACACTATTTATTCCTTCTCAAAAATGTAAAAGCCATTGATTTGCCCCAAAATCGTTTTTTGAATAACATTTTAGAAACAGAGCGCAGGTCCTATGTACAAGCATTCCATTTCAGTACTGAAAACTCACTATTTTACAAAATACATTTCCTCTCTATTGCAAACATTCCTACCAAGCATTACCAAACAAATGACACAAACCAACAGCAAAGAAGCTCAGTCTGCTTCCTAATCTAAACTCTCTATCTATAATGAATGAATCATAACTCACCTTTACGAATGCTTTGGGAGATTGAGAACAGTGTCAGATACACACACCAATATTTCTTTAGCAGAGCAAAAGGTATGTACTCCAGGCACTGCAACCATGAATGGCACAGAAAACCTCTAATTCTACACACATATCCCTCATGTTAACCAATTAAAACTCTTCCCTCTCTATTTTCAAACCAACACCCTTCCCCCCCTCAGCCCTTTCTGCCTGTTACCATAGCAACTCCCTCCTCACTCACCTCTCCGGGTTAAAAGTTTATTCTACAATGTTGCAATTGAACTTAGCAAGGATGTTTGACCTCTCAATACACCAGCTTATCAGTTGCAATCTTTCTTTTAATGACTTTTTCTTAACTATTCAAATTACTTCTTTCACAGAACAGAACCATGCACCCTAACTTTCAGTTTTCAACTATCTGAATCCACCAATCATTGCTTGTGATTCAAGAGCACTGAAACTCCACAGTGTTTTGCAAACTCCTACTGTTCCAACTGCCATTTCATTCCTACACTTCATCTGACTGCACCAGAACCTCCTCTCACCATGTACTCTGTCTGGATTATTGGACATAGCTACATTCACTGGGCTCAAAGGTATGCAGCTATCAGAAATTTTCACAACCTTGATTTACCAAATGTGCACATAAAATGGATTGGCCAAAGAGGATTGAGATGTCATCAATTGATACCATTGGTGAAAACCTTTTACCATCTGCCACACCCTGACCTCATAATTTTGCACTGTGGTGGAAATGACCTAGGCACTTTGACTGGGGTAGGTCTGGAGATGGTTTTAAAGGACACCTTTGGCCAATTGATGACACTTTTTCCACAAACTGCCTTGGTATATTCCAATATATGCCAAAGACAGAAATGGAAGTGGTCCAATCAATTTTGTCCACAATTTGAGAAAGCACGGAAACATGTGAATAAATCTGTTTCTGCTTACATGAGAGACTATGGAATGGGTTCAATATACAACAATAACTTGTGTTACAACATGCAAGATATCTACAGAGGAGATGGTGTGCACTTCTCAGATGAGGGGAATAGAATATTCCTCCTGAATATAAGACTGTGCTTTGGAACCTACTTGTAGGTACCTAAATCAGCCACAGAACCCAAAAGCTCTTTTCAGAGCTACCCTACCTCTGATCACTCAAAACGATTACTTTTCTCTAACTTTTTTCACTATTTTTCACCACAGTACGCTCCCCGCTACGCGTACCGGGCGCTCCCCCCACGAAAAAGTTAAAAAAATGTTGGTTTTTTTGGCCTATATGGGCCTCCTAAGACCCCGTCAGAAAACCTAGGGGGTCAGGGGGTGTCTACCGTACCCCCTTTTACCCATTCCCAACGTTGTTTGTCCTCCATCTTGTGTCTCAATTCTTCCGAAACACAAGATGGAGGACTCCCGTTGCGCTTACCGGTACGTGTACCGGGGTGCTCACTGGTAAGCGCTCCCAAAAAAATTTAAAAGTTAATTTACATAAAAACCTCTGTAGAGATGTTCACCAAATATAGAATAGGCTATACTACATACCAGTCCCTACCATTTCCCCATATTTTATGGAATTCCATTCAGCCATTTGGCCTGTAGCCCTGTCTAAATATCCTGAGGTAAATTACATGACAAAAACACATCTGAAGTGTTAGAATTTACAACCAATTAATATGTTACTTTCAATTTCTAGTATTATTTCCTGACATTTGATTGGTTATGTACATGAATATAAATGAAAAAAGAGGGAAACACAGCCATTTTGACTACAACTACCTGAGGTACATCTTGAAAGGATTTTCACATTTTTTCTTCTTCACCTCTCTCAAAAGTAAGTTGTTAATTTGTAAGGAGCACTTTAAATTAATTAGTAAAATCGTTTTCCAATAGTTATTTATTGTCCCTCTGTTATAGTTATAGCTTGAGATACGCTTCTCTATTATATTTATGGATTAAGTTAGGCTTCTCTAGTATAATTATGATTTTACTTAGGCTTCATCACATGCACTTTTTAATAGTTCTACTTCCTGCCTGATACCATACACTGCCCAAAGATAACTTCACTGTTAAAAACTCAGAAGTACCTGTCTGAACTTAAACCTAACAGTGCCCTATCTCTACTGATATATTTATTTTTTATGCAATTTACAGCAACAAAATGGAAGGAGAACAAAAGAAATTTAATATTTCATTCGAAATTGATCTCCAGAACAACCCAGAGGAAGAGATTGATGATTTAGACTTTTTGGATCAGTCTCTTGATCAAGAGTTTCTTAAATGTCTGGAAGAAATGGAATCATGGAATCCAAATGAGGACATTCCTGACGATATAATGTTGGAAGTGTTATTAAATTTTGAAAAATCAGAGCAATACATTTTTATTTATTAATTAAAAATTGTTCCAGACATTATTCTTTTTTATATGTAATTCATGAAATAGTACCAAAATGAATATAATATAATATGAGACTTATAGTATACTGTGCAACTTTTTTATGTTACATAGTAATTTTGCTCATAGTTACTTCCTTTCTCCCACTATATTATCTCCAATGTGTATTTGACATCTCTTTTTCATCTCCTGCCTCCATGTTGTTACTACTTTCCTGGCAAACTATGGTATGGATTCGATGTACCACAATAACTTCTGTAACAACATGCAAATTATCTACAGAGGAGACAATCTACATTGAATTTAAAACTCTGCATTGGTACCTACTTGCTGGTACCCACACAACACAACAACTCTATGCAGAGCTACCCTACCTCTAAGCACTTTAAATTATTATTTTACTGTTTCACTGGGTTTGCCTCTTGGAACGCTCCCCGGTAAGCTCCCCGGTGCGCATACCGGACGCTCCCCCCGCGAAAATTGAAAAAAAATAAAAAAATGTTTTTGTCCTGCGGGACCCTTTTATGGCCCCCACATCAAACCTAGGGGGTCAGGCGGGGTCTACCCTGCCCCCTTTTGGTCATTTCCCCCTTTGTTTTTGCCACCACTTGTGTCTCGATCCTACTGAGACACAAGATGTCGTCCTCTCCGGACTGTTTGGAATGTTTACAGACACCCGAGAGCCAATCAGCTTTCCACGCGCGAACTCGAGTTGCGTGCTGGTACGCTCCCCGGTGCGCGTACCGGGGCGCGCTTACAGATATATATATTTTTTTTAACCTAAATTACTCAAAATCCTCTGGAGCACATATCTTGAGACATAGCAAAGGCACATCGGGCTATCAGTCCCTACAATTTTGCCAAGTTTGGTGAAAATCCATTCAGCCGTTCGAGCTAAAAGTGAGTCCAACCGCCCTATGGAAATTAACATGGGGACAAATCCCCCCCAAACTTTCAAGAAAGTAGCGGAGCGCAGCGAGGCAAATTTGAGGAAAATTACAGGCAGATCCCTCAATCTGCGCCAAAGTTATTCCCAATAGAATGTTGCGGATTTCCTATGGAAAACAATCCTAACTATAACTACCTACTGGCGACCGCCAGTAGGTAATATATATATATATATATATATATATATATATATATATATATATATATATATATATATATATTCACTGAAAAAACCATAGGTTATAGACCATATATAGTTAGGAATTAGCATTTACAAAACCTTAAAAATTCACTGACAAAAACCATAGGTTATACACCATATATAGTTAGGAATTAGCATTTAAAAAACCTTATTTTACTCACACAAAACCAATGAAATTCCATATATAGTTAGTTGTACTAACTATATATCACGCACCCGCAATCCACTGCTGATGATGTCACATATTACATCATTCATGACATGGTCAGTGACATCACTGATGACATCACTGATGACATCTCAAATGACATCACTGATGACATCACTGATGACATCTCAAATGACATTACTGATGACATCACTGATAAAATCATTCATGTGATAATACGATGAACCTCTTCAGACTCTAATATAACCTTAGATACACTCAGTGTAAACACAGACTCACAGATTGTCACTCATCCATGAAGTTACACACACACCTAGACAGTCATGCAAACAATCAATCACACCTCCGTTTCCTTAACTATACAGTTAAACACACCTTACTTATTCAAACATATACTAAAACATATTTACTCACTTATACAATCCTGGATACAAGTTCACAATGATCCATACAGCCACTCACACATTCACTGGCTCTTATGCACAGTTATTTATATATGTCAACTCTCACATGTACTGTATTTTACATATGTACTTAATTTGACATGTAGCACTGAGATATCTATTCACTCACCAATACAGTCATGCACACAGTCAACCGCCCATACAGCTGTTTCCAACATGCACTTTTGAATCCATACATCTATGCACAGAGTCATACACTTCCCAGCCACCCACACACACACACTCAGTCTCCCATACAAATGCTTGTGCAACCAATCAATAACCTATATAGTTACTCATATAGCTACTGATCAACACATGCAGCAGTTTACAGAACAACAGACATAATGATGCACAAATTAAGACAGTTTAGTCACTAACCCATGCACTCAGTGAGACACATTTAATCACTCACTCATACATTCAGTCATGCACCTACTAAATCCTTCGTCCAGACACTTATACATCGACTCATTCATAAATATGTAAGACATATTTTAACTTTACAGAAAAATACAGTCACTGGATTTTGTCATCAGTGATGTCATCAGTGATGTCATTTGAGATGTCATCAGTGATGTCATCAGTGATGTCACTGACCATGTCATGAATGATGTAATATGTGACATCATCAGCAGTGGATTGCGGGTGCGTGATATATAGTTAGTACAACTAACTATATATGGAATTTCATTGGTTTTGTGTGAGTAAAATAAGGTTTTTTAAATGCTAATTCCTAACTATATATGGTGTATAACCTATGGTTTTTGTCAGTGAATTTTTAAGGTTTTGTAAATGCTAATTCCTAACTATATATGGTCTATAACCTATGGTTTTTTCAGTGAATTTCATTTGTTTTTTAATAGCTAATATCAAAACCTTTACAATGTATTATTCTTTAAAAAGAAAAATATTTTTTACATGTTTTTTATACAATTTTTTTTTATTTTTTTTTGTTTCGCTCCCAGTACGCGTACCGGTTAGCTTCCCGTTAGCTCAATCCGGAGGCGCGACCCGGTACGCGAACTGGTAAACGTTCCTTTTGCGCACCTCTCGCGTTACAAAACAACATCGTGACGCTTCGCGTCAGCATGACGTTTCGCGTTCTCGCGTAATACGTCATATTACGTGCTACGTTCGCGTACCCGGAAGCGCAGCGGTACGCGAACCGGAAGCGATCCGCGGCGCGGCGCCGACCGCGTAACGTAAACATAGCAGGTCATGTGACTCGGTAATAACACTTTTCATTGGTTCATTTCACTTTTGGTTTCCTAATGATGTAATACAAGGTCATGTGATCTAAAATGGACACTTTTCATTGGTTTAGAACTTTTGTTTTTCCCAAATGATGAAAACCCCTCCTTCTTTCATCACTCTGACTTTCATCTTGGTGAGAGAAAGACCCTTTATTGAGACTTTGAGATGGCTTCATTAGTAGCTTCAGCTGGTGCTAGCCCACCACCTCCACCAAATCCAAGAAAGAGAGGACCACCTGCAGAAGTAATTTTGCAAGAAGAGGAAGAACAGGAAGAGGAGGAAGAGGAGGAAGAGCATGAGTTTTTGCCAGAGGAGCCCAGGAGGTACAATCGAAAGGAGAATTACATCTGGCAATTCTACAGAATTCCTGAGGGGCAAAAGAAAGTGAATGCACGTTACGTGTTTTGCCGCATATGCGGTGATAGATTGTCAAGGGGCACTGATAAAAAATACAGTTATGGCAATCATACTATGCATCGGCATATGAGTAGGTGGCACCCAAATAATTATAGTGCTGCCCAGCTACGTGACGAACAACAAAATCCCCTCCCAATGGCAAGAAGATCGGTGGTTCCAGAGGTGTCGGGACCAGAGGCGAGGGAGATGATCGCAAACATCCAAATGTTGTTTGGGCACGTAAAGCAAGTGTGCGTGGAATGTGGCACTTTCATCTGCTACAGAGAAAGTAGCATCACTTTGATTTTGCGAGCAATTCAAAATCATATTAATGTTTGTACGAAACGCACCAAAAAATAAATTCTTTTTTTTTTTTTTGCTCCTGTTGAGCCCTTTATAATGGATCGTTTTTGTTTCCCCCCCCCCAAAAAAAACCAAAAAAAATTTAAAAACGTTCAGAAAATACAAAAAAAGTAAAAAAATGTTCAAAAAATACTAAAAAAAATATAAAACAACAAAAACATAAAAAAAAAAGTTCTTTTCAGAACTAACTCCCCATTATAAAAAAATTGGTAGAATATTTGGAACTCTGCCAACCTCTATTTCTCTTAGTTCGCTCCCGGAGCGCTACCCGGTACGCGTACCGGAAGCTAACCAAAAAAAATATTTTTAAAAAAAAAGAACAGTAAGTATAAGGTAAGCAAACAGACAGTTATGTTAAAAGAAAGACAGCTCTAGGGAGTAAACTAAGGATACTGTTACCTACAATCCACTGCTGATGATGTCACATATTACATCATTCATGACATGGTCAGTAACATCAACAGCAGTGGATTGTAGGTAACAGTATCCTTAGTTTACTCCCTATAGCTGTCTTTCTTTTAACATAACTGTCTATTTCCTTCCCTTATAGTTACTGTTCTTTTTTAAAAAACATTTTTTTGATCAGTCATAAACAGTGACATTAATAGAAACAGAGAGAGTGAACAAGAGTGAAGAACTATGGTCCTCCTCAGCCACCCTCAGAAAACCAAGGGGGTCAAGATACATCTACCGTGCCCCCTTCTACCCATTCTGAACATTATTTGCCCTCCATCTTGTATCTTGATTCGACCGAAACACAAAATGGTGGACTGCCATAACGCTGCTGGTTTGCGAACCGGGCAACTTCCCGGGAAGCGGTCCAAAAAAAAAAAAGTTGGGAAAGTAATTCACAGACACTAAGAGTAATAGAGATGGAGTGAGTGAACAAGACTGAGGAACTATGAGAACAGAGGGACTGAGAAAAAGAGTGGAAGGAGTTGAGTAAATAGGTAATAGAGAAAGGAATGAGGAAAGTAGCAAAGGCAGGAAACTGAGGATTAAAGAAGTGAAGCAGTGGATCTAATAGTAGGTGAATGTGATAGAAATGTAACGAAAAGAGTACAACTATTTACCTTGTAATTGCCGTTAAATTAATCACATTTTATTTCTATACTTTCAATCTGTGAAAGAGAGAACCAACATTTGAAAAAAATTAAAATATGTATTTAAAAATTACAAAAGACAAGGGAAAATATTGAAGGACAAATAGTTTTTCAACAACTTTGACACTGACAGAAGCTTCTGCTTCTCCAGGTCCTCTACACAATCCTAAAGATATACATTTTAAACTAACAGTATCTTGATGCAGATGAAGTGAGGCCTATCTTAAAACATGGTGCATCTTTTGCATTGCTCTTGTTTCAGAAAAGTGTCGCTTCAGTATGCCAATAACATGTCTCCTATCCAGAGATTTGTTTGAGGTGAGGCCTACTCAGAGTTCAAGATGAGATTTACACTTGTTGAAGTGTACAGAGGAGATAATATCTGTGAAAGTCTACTAATGAAGTGAGTCATGTCCACTGCACTCTTCAACAAAGTAGAAACCTCCTATGTTTCCCTGGACAGACCTAAACTTGATCTGCACAATGTGATTCGTAATGATAGGAAACACAGGTGATGTAATTGAAATATGTGCAATTTATTTTGCTCATTTCACAATCACATCACTTGTGTTTCCTTTGCTTAGGTATCTCATTGTGCAGATGTAGTCCAGCATATGAAAGAATACGTAGAAGTGCAGCACTGCATACAATAAATTTAACACTTACAGAAAACTCACCTTCTCCATGCCTCCTACACAGTTCTACATATACATCATAAATGCAAACAGTACAGAATTAATTATACATGTTAAATGGTTTATTTTTGCTGTTCTCAGAATGTATCAAAATTCACTAAAAACAGTGACTTGAAGGTATTCATCATGTAACAGCGGGGAAAAAAAAACACAATCAAAATGATTGTGTTTAAAAAACCCATACAACATCAGAAATTAAAATTCAGAACTCCTTAAAGTTAACTTACTTTCCATGACGTCCAAGGATGTCCTATGAACAGCTTACACTCTTTTGTGCTGTTATTACTTTCAGCCCGCCACTTTCTGAAAGAAAACCTCCATCGTTTTTAAAAACACGTTACATGCAATAAATGACTTCTTGCTCTCTACCACTATTTTCCACAAGGCCAAATCTAGTCAGAGATATTTATAACTCTTGGATTTCTTGTAAGCCAATCCCATCATTTGGCATTTCCGCAACTTTCAGAATTAAAATGTTGAAGATCATTTTCACAATCCTGGAATAGTAATATCTTCCCCTTCTTGCTCAGTCATGTTCTACATTTCCTATGACACTGATACTGCTTAATATGAAGCAGACTTACACTACCTCTATGAGTACTACAATTATTTAATTCTCTACATCACTTTTAATCACAAAGCAATGTAAAACAGTAGACAGCATTGCAGACTTACATTCCCTCTACTCCATGTTTTGATTGGCTGCTTCAATTAGCTTATGAAAAGAAACAGTTTTTCTGAACTCATTTAAAGTGCACATACATCTCCATGATGTCCAATCCTATGATTAGAAGTTATGTCTCTGAACTACACTTATCCTCAAGGCCAAATTGTGTAGGAGCCATTAGAACTTCTTGAAATTCCACAGATCATATCCCGAGATTATTTTCCTAAAATTTTGGTTTTAAAAACACCAGGTAAGAGTTTTTAAGGTCATACGGCAATTTTTTTTTGAAAATTAAAACAGAATCATTGCAGAATGACCAGCCATTTCTAGACTTTAAATAAGCTGTGTAATGTCCTGATGATATTGAAGGGCCGTCATGATATATAATTGCTGTAGTTACAAAAGTCCTTCCTGATATTGACAACTGCGAAGCTACAAAATTTTTTATTAAAGTTGTCAATTTTGTTCCATCAGGCCTACATCGTTGGAACATTAAAATGACGTACTGGCCATATGTTCGTATAAATAATGTGGACATCATTTCAGATTTACATTGGCTACACTCCATGTTGTGATTAGCAGCTTTTACTAGCTTATTAAAGGAGACTGATTTACTGTCTGGCAAAGTTAAATATATAAATCTTTCTGAGTCTACACTAGTAGTACTTGATACCATACAGTTCTCGCAGTCATGCTGCCATTGATAAGAAAGCCCAAACAGCTGATCTACATCTACACCTTCAGCATGTAATACATCAAGCATATACATTAAAAACTCCTGACAATCTTGCTGAATATTTTGAGAGAATTGTGTTTGGCCTGAACATCTATCTAACAGATTTCTAATTTCAGACACACTTTCTATGTTTCTTCTATCAGTGGTACATTTCTCTAACACAGAATTTAACAAACTGCAAAATCTTTGATCAGAATTGACCACAATCTCTTCTTTTACATTTTTTAGAGAAAACAAAACATTAATTACTACATTAGCATAGCAGTTGACACCAGAACTGTTTTCAAACTGAAAACCAACAACATCTTCAACAGAATCCTCTTTGTTTCTGCTTGTAATTTTAGGTTCATTCACTTTTTGTCTTTTTGCTACAACCTCCCCAGTATTGTTCTCATTTCTTCGTTTCCGGCCTACCAGACGTTTCTCAAACAAAGGAAACTGAGGCAAATGTGGCGCATACTCTCTTCTTAACCTATTGTATTCCTTAACACAATCTAGATCTGCACAAATGTTTCTGACATCACACTCAATCAAGTACAATCCCGATAAAGTTCTAACTCGTGACAATGCCACATATGCCATACCCTCCTTGAACACAGAACTGCCAATATTCACCAATGCAGTGTCTACACTTAAACCTTGCGATTTATGAATTGTCACCGCATATGCCAAGCAAACAGGGAACTGCTTACGGCGAACATATAAGTCTTTTACAAGCAAAAATCTAGCAGAACAACGAGCAATTAGCTGTACTTCCTCAATGCCATCAAATTTAATTTTTAAAAATTCAATTCCATCTCTATTTCTGTATTTCACAAAATCAACAACATTACCCATTGATCCATTTACCAGACCTCTTTCAACATGTAAATTCCTTCTTAAAATTATACGGCAGTTCAAGCACACATTCAGAGTCTTTTCAAAACCTGCAGTTTTAGATATACTCTTCTCTAATGAATCCAATTTTGTTTTCAGATTCTCAGACAAAATAATTGTTGATCCCATATGCTCTACTCTATCAATAGCTTCCACTTTCACAATCTCTTGCTTTTCTAAATGCAACATTTTGTTGTTAAATTTGGCACATTCTGCAAGAGTTGGCATCAAACATATTCCAGATTTCTTATCAGTAATTTTCTGAAAAATATTCTCAGGCACAACATCTTGTTCTGGATATAAATTTGACAGTAATCGTGCATGTAAAGCTTCTTTCCCATGCTCGGTCACTTTTCCAATTCTAACATCTTGTAGAATAGTCTTGTAAACTTCATCCTTTGCCTGACGCATATTTTCATGCAGTTCAGCATAATTGAAGTTTAACCATATATTGACGTTGCCAATGCTGCCTAGGCACTTCCTGGTATCTTCATGCGTGAGCATTTTGAACACAGGTTGCCCTTTCACTGGTGTCAGCTGCAGAAGATCTCCGAAAACAATGATGTGTTTGCCACCAAATAACACATCATACTCTGTTTTGAGAACTTCTTGCATCCTCAAATGCACAAAGGCAAGCATGACATTGGAAACCATGCTTACTTCGTCAATGATAAGAAGTTTCATTTTCCTCAAGATTCTTGAAACTTCAAAACAAGCATCTCCAGATAGCTTGTGATATTCTAATTTGTTGTCATGCTCCACTGGCAGCATCAGTAAACGATGTAAAGTAATCCCTTTAATATTATGTGCTGCCAGTCCAGTTGGAGCAGTGACAACACAAGACAGCGATGACTCTGTCCTTTCCTGCAAATAGCATGAAATTGCTTTAATGAGGAAACTTTTTGCAGTTCCCGCTTCTCCACTCACGTACAGTCGGACAGGCTTCAACGACGTACATGAGCACTCTTTCTTATCATGACTTAATCCATGATCAATTTGCATGGTAACTTCGTCATATATTTTCCTCTGCTCAACGTTGAGTTGCCTTTCCAACTCTTCTAAGTTAACCGCATCCTCTTGAGCATGTGCCATGGCTCTTTCCACCTCATTCATAGCAGTGGCAGCTTCATTTTCAATAAGAGGTCCTCCTAGTGGATCCTGACTCAATGAAGCAGAACTCTGACTGTCCTGAGAACTGTCTCTGGCAATCTCGGCTGCAATCGTTGCTTCCTGCTCAATTTCCGCATTCAACATTTCTACATATTTGGGAAAAGCAGGACATTCTATGGTCTCCTTGGCGGCATTGAAAGAGTCTTCGTAACAGAGGAAATCTCCAAGCAGTTCCTCTTCTGCACGCCAAGGCTTGAAAAGTTGCAAAAGTGCTAAATAGAAAAACTCCTTTTTTTCAGGAGATTCGCCACTCAATTTTCGATGGTTTATCAAGTGGCATTTTCTTTGCTTGACCAGACATCCCTCACTTCCTATTACAGCATACACTCCTTTCTCAGTATCTTCTTTGATGTTCCTCTTGAACATGTAATTTTGCAGAACCTCATACAGACAAACATTCTCTAGGTGACTGCTTCGATTTGGATAATATGTATCCAACATGTTTGTCTTCAAAATGTCGGTACTGTTTGGCTCCTTTTCCGCCAAATACTCAATTTCCCGCACAGGTTTGAGAACTCGATTACGCGTTGCAGCAAGACCAAGACTCGCCCAAACGATACTCCTGGACTTGGCATAGAGACTTGCTGAAGACAACCGGTCAGAACATTCGTACGCTCCGATTTCTCGATGCGACAACATCTTCAGACTGAAACTGTACAACTTCTTGCTGAGGCTCTTTTCATGGGAAATGTCCTCCCACATATCCTTCAATTCTGTCTTCTCTTTTTTGGTGATGTAAGACGTCACATACCGAGCCACAGCCATACAGTTATCAGCCACAAACTGTATATCCATGTTAGCATTCCACATGGACAAAATCACCGGGTTGTAGTCGTTGATGTACTTGGACTCTTCGTTCCTCTTCAAATTGTAAGTGTTTTTAGGTGATTTCTTCATCACATTATGTCGCAGCGAAGACATCAAACTGTTTACTCTTCCTTTAGAAATCACCGGTCGTGGAAAGCCGAAACGACATTTGGTGTAGAACTTGTCTTTGTTTCGGAATTTACGACGGCAGTACTTTCCACATCGATGGCTTTGGAAACGCAGAACTTTTTCTCTTAGGCTTTTCTTCTCCTTTGCGTTTGGAACAGCACACGTAGAATACTGTTGGATGAAACTCATCACTGAGTCTTCTGGATCCGTTCCAAATTTAGGTGCATCCTTGATCCACAGCAACATATGTATATGAGGAGCACCTCTTGCTTGGTACTCCTTTCTCCAGAAGAAATCCAACACCTCTCCAAGAGGTGGATTCTTCTTATTCATGATGAAAGACATCATAGCTTCAAATCTATGATTGAAGTACCTACATACATTGACTGGATCCAAAGAGCACAGTTCTCCGGGTGTCTTGAATTCGATGTTTTCTACGTTAGCATTTGCCTCTCGTAGAAATTGAAGTAAGTCTTCCCAGCCATACTCGGCACAACTCAGAGTGAGGAACCATGTGGGAGTACCTAAGTTCCTCAGCATACATTTTAAATCACCATGACGACGGTACCAGTACTCATTAGTACCACGCTGACACGCCATGAGATTAATCAGGTGAGAATCCAAAATACTATCTTGGACATTCACTTTATCCATAAAATCACTTGCCGAGATGTTTTGCATGTGTATACCACTTTTCAAGATGTGGTTCACTGCATATGACAGTCCAGACAGATCGCTTTCAAACAGGAGATGAAACAAATAAGGAATGCATTGTCGAAACCTAGCATCTCCTGCATACAATCGCAAAGTCCGGTATTCAGAAGCAGGAATTTGATGAGGTCGCTCATCATATCTTCCTCCCTGACCTGTTGGAAAAAGCTGTGGGAAACACCGAGCTTCCAAACTTTCCTCCCAAACACTAATGGGACTCCCTTTGGCTTGTTTCATTTGAAACAACTCAATAGCATTCCCCATGACTTCCTTTGAATGCAAAGGATGAACACTATAATGTTCATATATTTCCTCACTAGTAGAGGGTTCTACTTTCTCAATTTGACCAGCACACAAATCGCTATCCTCTTCCTCACTTACTTCCTCTTCTGCAACATATACATTCTTATAGTATTTATTATTTTTTTTCAAATACAATGTTGCCTTTTTAACTTTCCTAACATCTACTAAATCTTGCCATATTTTCTTATTCTTTGTCGGAACCCCATTAACTAAGATAACCAGAGGTTCCTCTTCCACTTTTTCTACTCCAATTGTGTTAATGTTTTTCTTGAAATCTAGAGGCAAATAAACAACTCTTCCCTTTAATCCTCTCTGTAAATCTGATGGAGGCAATTTCCCTGTCTTTGGCTCCATTCTTACAATAGCCTGAAAGGGATGGATACTTTGAATCAAAATAGATTCATAAGTATTTAAGTCCTTCAATTCAGAAGGAATCTCAACCAATTCCAGATTATTATGAACTGCTCTAGCAGGCATCTGGTTTTGTTTTAATTTGTTACAACAATAAGTACACACACGTTGATCCAATCCCAAATCAAAACAATTTTCTACCATCAAGTATGTTGCAAAATCCTTCCATTCACTATTATTTTCCCTTTCACTTTTTGCATATAAATCCACTAACTTAGTCTGATTCTTATAATAAGTGCGTCTACAACACACACAAGTGAAATTAGGCCTCTCACTTGATTTCATGTCAAACGTCGCAATTTCCCTCTGGAAATTATCTGTACTGGAAACATGTACACTATCTTCCAAATGACCCTCTACTTCTTGCTCAATTTCAACATTCTCCTCTTTACTTCCAAAGTAACAAAACTCAATTTCTTCACATATATTCTTCACATCTATTTCAGAACCATGCAAAAGAGCAGCGCATAATTGTTTCAGCATAATTGCTGGACTCTTAGCATAATACAACAGTCTAACTAACTTCCTCACTTTGTTATGATGCACTGCTAGCATCCTGAAATGATGAAAAACACTCTGGCATACTCTCCTGGAAAGACAAGCCAGTGAATGACCATGCAAACCTGTCACTTCTCTCACTCTGCAAGGATCTAATTCTTGCAACAACCTTATTTTCTGCTTCAAACTTTTCTTGTTAAATGTCCGTACAAAATCACAAAGCAAATTGATGGAATCCTGTCGCACACTGCAAATACTACTACACTTCCAGGTGTACACAGGACCCTTAGCACGTCTTCCTAAAACCTCATTACCTAACAACTCTTCTGCCTCTGTTGTCACAAGTTTTTCTTTTTCAACTGGACAACCATCTTTCACTTCATAAGCACGACCACTGATGTCAACTGCATGCACCAAATCATTATCCTGGAAATAACTCTCTTCATTAAAAAATGCCTCACAGCTTGAACTATGTATCCATTCTCCAGAAAAAACTTCACAAAAATTACTACGATTAACTATTCTCTTCCATCTACTATTTCTTTTGAAATCAAAAATTGCCTTGTTTAGCTTCCTAATTCTATTGATTATCAAAATAAATAACTTACGTTTAATTTCAAAAGCCTGATCAATAACTTTCTCAACTTTTTTTTTCTCCTATAAAAAACTAATTTCTGTTGACCTTTCTTAATATTTTTTAACAAATTGCCAATTATCCTGTTACGGAACATTCGTTTACGAATCTCCCTAAACTGTTGTTTCCTTCTACTATCATGCACAGATTTATCTCTTGCTCTAGCAGTAACATTTTCATTTGTCCTTTTCTTTCCATTTGATTTACTTCTCATGTTATGGATTGAAACATTTTCTGTACTAATATTTTTTTTATTAGAAATATTTCTTATGAAATATTTAGAGCTCTTACCCGGTGCTTTCTTCATGGCTTGAGAAATCTTTTTGTTAGAGGACTGCTGCGTTTTTTTTTTCTCCTGCTGTCTTTGACGTTTTGCAGCCTTTATCTCTCTTATTTTTGTAGGCATATTGAAATCTTGAAATGATCTGCAGTTGAATCTGAGGAAAAATATAATAAAAAATGTTATTAAACATTATTATCAAACAGTAAATCAGTAATAGTGATCAAAAACATAACACACTACTTGACATTTTAATTTGAAGATTTTTTAGTCATTGCCATTTTTACAATACAGAAATACCAGAAAAGAAATGACATTTATATTTATGTTACCTATGCTATTTTATATGTGAATCTGATCTAATTTTATGAGCATATTTTAATATTTTATTGAAGACACTACACATAACCTGTTTTTGAAGGTGTCTTTATTTTTAAATTAAACGGTTTACCTTTTTACTTTTTATTGATTATAAATTTTAAAAATAAATGTTTATAATTCCAAAGGCTCAAGCAGGTCAGCTTCCCATCCTATATCATATAATTCGGACAAATCTGCATCCTCATCACGCTCTTCTTCATCCTCAGGATTTAAATCATCCAATGGATCAACATCCACTGATGTTTCAATTACAAGTTCAATGATGAGGTCAAAATCAACTGATTGCAGATTGTCGCTCATGTTGAGGTTGTCTTTATCTTTAAAGAAAGATAACAACAATGAGATGTTGCAGAGTAAGAGACAAATCTCACAGATTATAATAGTAAAATTATTTAACAAGAGTAACATTTTGCAGCTATTATTTAGCCATGTCCAGCGATGCTGAGCAGGTGAAGCCTATGTCTAATTTTTCACTGAACAGGACTCATCTGTTCTTAACCTTGGATAAGCCTCAACGACTCTGTGTCCCCTGCACATACTCAAATGTTAAAGTGCAGATTTATATTAAATGGCACATCCCCAGGCATGCACCAGTTAATGTGCACCACTGCTTTACCACCCATGGTGTGCCGCATTTACAATCAGATAGGAGAAAGCTGCTTCAAAACCCTGCGCCTGCTTGAAGCTGGCATAGGTCTTGACGCAGCATTGTATAGATGGGGCACCCCTGAGCCTTGCTGGAGCTGCATCGCACTTACGATACAACTCCAGCAATGCGCCACCTTTACGGCACAGATGCGTCACGCATCTGTGCCGTTTTTGCCCCATGCTGCGCCGCATTGTAAATGCAGCACAACATGGGTGGCGGAACAGTGGCGCAGGATGACTGTCACATCCCTGGTGATGCGCCACTCATCATAAATCTATCCCTAAGCTTCTTATCTTGTTACAGATGAACTGCAATATGTATCATCAAAATATTTTACATATTATAAATAGCAAATTTTAAGGAATAAATAGCGATTCTTTACTATTCCTAATTTGCAATGAGCAAATTGCTAATTGCAAATTACCCATTCATTTCCATAGGCTAGGAGGCTCATAGGAATTAATGTTGCAAGTTGTGATTAGCAATTAGCTCATCACAAAATAGGATTTTTTTCAAGCGTGCAGGGGTATCTCAAGAACACCCTGCTGCACCCCTGAAAAAGAAATTTGGGAGCACATGGCACACCTACATGCCCTAATGGCATGTATGGGCGTCATATGGGACCTTTTTTTTTTTTTTTTTTTTAAATGCTTTTTGAAAAGAATTCGCAAATTACCACAAACTAGAAGTTGGTGGTAGTTTCCAAATCCTTAATATCATTTTTTACATATTTTTTTTTGATACATTGCATTTAAGGAATCACAAATTTTGAATTATTGACATTTTAAGTAATTTCCACATGTGCAGTGTTTTCAAAATATAATTTGAAAATCGTTTTTGGGGAAAAGTAATGGTTTGCAAATTTATGACAAGGACATAATGGTGTATGCTTCTCTATAAGGCATTTCAGTATCTCTAATGTCATTTTTCCCATATTACATTATAAGACCTTTCCCCATGAAGCACATTCCTTGTAAATATGCTCCCACCTGTGCATTGCAAATTTAGATTTTGACTGTTTCAGACACATAGCCATGTTGAAAGTGACCCAAAAAAATTGCAAACGTTTTAAAAAAAAACATTCATGTGTCTTAATGACATTTTAAGTCATTTCCCCATGGACAATGTTTTCTAAGTGGCACAAAAGAGGTATACACCTATCATAAATCTGTCCCTAGCATTATAAATGATTAAATCAGGATGACAATAAGATGTGGCCTATCCAGAGGTTTGTTTAAGGTGAGGCCTACTCAGGATTGCAGATTAAAGTTACGCTTGATGAAGAATACAGAGGAGATAATTTATTGTAAAGGCCTACCAATGAAGTAAGTGATTTCTACTTCATTGCACCAGTCATCATAAATGTATCCATAAGCTTCTTATCTTGTTAGACATCAACCGCCATATGTATCATATAACTATTTTGCATTTCCAAAAAAGCGAATTTTAAGGAATAAATAGCGATTCTTTACCATTCCAAATTTGTTTGAGAAAATTGCTAATTGCAAATTACCCATTCATTTCCATGGGCTAGGAGGCTCATATAAATGAAGGTGCAATTTGCGATTAACAATTTGCTCATCACAAATTAGGAATTTATTCCAAAGGTGCAGGGGTGTCTCAAGAACACCCTGCTGCAACCCTGAAAAAGAAATTTGGGGGCATATGGCGAACATAAATTTTAACAACATTCCTTTACCTCAAAAACGATTTTCAAATCATAACTTCAAAACACTACACATGGGAAAATTACTTAAATTGTCCTTAAGACACATAAAAGCGTTTTTTGATTGGCTTTCCTGCATGGTAGGGTCACTTTTAACATGGCTATGTAACATAAACATTCAAAATCAAAATTTTCCATGTACAGGTGGGAGCATATTTACAAGCAATTTGCGCCACAAAGAAAGGTCTGACATTAAAATGGGAAAAATAACATCAGGGACAGTCAATTGCCTTATAAAGAACCATACACCATTATGTCCTTCTCATGAATTTAAAAACAATTCCTTTTTCCCAAAAACGATTTTCAAATCATAATTTCAAAAAACTGCACATGAGAAAATGACTTAAAATGTCATTGAAACACATGAAAGCGTTTTTTGATTGGCTTTCCTGCATGGTTGGTTCACTTTTATCATGGCTATGTAACACAAACATTGATAATTAAAATTTTCATGCACATGTAAGAGCATATTTACAAGCAATTTGCGCCACAGAGAAAGGTCTTACACTAAAATGAGAAAAATAACATCAGGAACAGTCAATTGCCTTATAAAGAACCATACACCATTATGTCCTTGTCATGATTTTATAAACAATTCCTTTTCCCCAAAAACGATTTTAAAATCATAATTTCTAAACACTGCACATGGGAAAATGACTTAAAATGTCATTAAAACACATGAAAGCGTTTTTTGATTGCCTTCCCAGCATGGTTTGGTCACTTTTAACATGGCTATTTAACACAAACATTCAAAATCTAAATTTTCCATGCACATGTGAGAGCATATTTACAAGCAATTTGCGCCACAGAGAAAGGTCTTACACTAAAATGAGAAAAATAACATCAAGGACAGTCAATTGCCTTATAAAGAACCATACACCATTATATCCTTGTCATGAATTTAAAAACAATTCCTTTTCCACAAAAACGATTTTCAAATCATGATTTCTAAACACTGCACATCAGAAAATGACTTAAAATGTCATTAAAACACATGAAATCATTTTTTGATTGGCTTTCCAGCATGGTTGCGTCACTTTTAACATGGCTATGTAACACAAACATTCAAAATCAAAATTTTCCATGCACATGTGAGAGCATATTTACAAGCAATTTGCGCCACATAAATCATAATTTTCTCCTTAAAGCACACTATTCTCTATCTAAAGTAAAGAAATATTTTCTCACCTTAGCAAATACTTTGAGTTTGAAAACAGTCTAAGAAACACACCAATTTGTCTTCAGCAGAGCAAAAGGTATGCACTCCAGAGTCTGCAGCTATCAAAAGCACAGAAATGGTGTAATTCTTCACACATATTTCTCATGTCACCCAATCAAAACTCTTCCCTCACTTTTTTTCAAATGAAAACCCTTCCCCCTCTGCCCTTTCTGCCTATTTTCCATAGCAACCACCTCTTGGAGAAACTCTGGTGTTTGCAAATTCACACAACAATGTTGCAATTGAACTCTGAACTCTCAGTGCACCTGCATATCCAGTGCTTTCTTTCATTTAATGATTTTTTATTGACCACTCAAAATACATCTTTCAAACAACACATCTGTACACCCTAACTTTCTGTTTTCATCAATCAAAATCCACCAATCACTGTTACTACTTCATGAACACAGAAACTCCACAGTTTTTTTCATTTCAAACTCACATTTTTTCAACTGCCATTTCATTGCCACACTTCATCTGACTGCAGGAGAACCTTCTCTCACCATGTTTTCTGTCTGGATTGTTGGTCATAGTTATATTCACTGGGCTCAAAGGTACGTTGAAAGCAGGAATTTACCTAACCTCAATTTACAAGATGTGGAAATTAAGTGGTTTGGCCACAGAGGATTAAAATGTCACCAATTGATACCATTGGTGAAAACCTTTATGCATTTGCCAAAACCTGACCTGTTAATTGTGCACTGTGGAGGTAATGACTTGGGCACTTTGACTGGTGTAGGTCTGGAAATGCTTTTAAAGGACACCTTTGAGCAATTAATGGCACTTTTTCCTCAGACTGCCTTGGTATATTCAAATATATGCCAAAGACAGAAATGGAGGTGGTCAAACCAATTTTGTCCACAAATTGAGAAGTCGAGGAAGCATGTAAACAAATCTGTTTCAGCTTACATGAGAGACCATGGAATGGGCTCCCTGTACAACAATAACTTGCGTTACTACATGCAAGATATCTACAGAGGAGATGGAGTTCACTTCTCAGATGAGGGCAACAGAGTTTTCACTCTGAATTTAAAAATGTGCATTGGTACCTACTTATAAGTACCAAAATGTACCATAAACCCAAAAGCTCTTCTCAGAGCTACCCTACATCTAATCACTCACAATTATTATTTTACTCTAACTTTTTTCACTAATTTTCAACAAAGTACACTCCCTGGGGCGCTACCCGGTACGCGTACCGGGAGCTAACCTCGCGAAATTTTTAAAAAAAATGTTTTTTTTTCGCACATATAAACCTCCTCAGCCACCCTCAGAAAACCTAGGGGGTCAAGATAAGTCTACCGTGCCCCCTTCTACCCATTCTGAACATTATTTGCCCTCCATCTTGTATCTTAATTCGACCGAAACACAAAATGGTGGACTCCCGGAACGCTTAAGGTACGCGAACCGGGGCGCTCAACGGTTCGCGTACCGGGTCGCTCCCTGGGAAAAAAAGGTGGGAAAGTAGTTCACAGAAAAGCCACTGGAGACAATTTCACCAAATATAGATTAGCTCATACTACATACCAATCCCTACCATTTTCACAAATTTGATTGGAATTCCATTTAGCCATTTAGCCTGTAGACCTCTCTAAATACCGTGAGGTAAATTACTTCACAAAACACATCTGAAATGTTGGAATTGACAACCAATTAAAATGTTACTTTCATTTTCTACTTTTTTTACCTCACATTTGATTGGTTATGTACCCGAATATATATAAAGGAAGAGAAGGAAACACAGCCATTTTGACTACTACTTCCTGGTGTACATTTCAATAGGATTTTCATTAATAACTTCAACTTCTTTTTAAAGGTAAGTTGTTATTTTTAAAACTGAAGTATATTGTGCACTTTAAGTTAATATGGCAAACTTTTTCTGTTAGTTATATACTATCCCTCTGTAGTACTTATAAATTTAGATACACTTTTTTATATTCCTACTTCCACTCTGATACTATACACTGCCCAAAGATAAATTCTCTGTTAAAAACTGCCTATCTAAAATTAATCCCAACAGTGCACTACCTCTACTAATATATATTTTTTTTATGCAAATTTCAGGAAAAATGGAAAGTGAACAAAACATTTCATTTGAAATTGTCCTTCCAGAGTCCAACACAGAAATCATTGATCCAAATGAGATTGAATTTATGGATGAAACTTGGGACCAAGAACTACTGCAATGTGTACAAGCAGTAGATAACCTCCTTGCAAATGAGGACATTTTACAACCTCAGAGACTACAATCTATATTCCATGATTATTATGAAATTTCTGACAATGAAATGTTAGAAAGTTTAATAAATTATGAAACACAATAAAAAAAGCTTAAAAAAAATAAATAAATAAATAATCAACAAAACCAACAATCAATTAACATACAGCATTTGAAAAGTCTATCATTCATTTTTCATTGTGATACGCTCCCCAGAACGCTTCCCGGTTCGCGTACCGGGCGCTAACCACGAAAAAAAACAAAAAAAATTTATTTTTTTTGCTTAGCGGGGCCCCTTTAAAGCCTCCACATCAAACCTAGGGGGTCAGGGAGGATCTACTATGCCCCCTTATGGTCATTTCCCCCTTTGTTTTGTCCTCCTCTTGTCACTCGATCCTACCGAGAGACAAGATGGCGGCCGCTCCGGACTGTTTAGAATGTTGACAGACACCGGAGAGCCAATCAACTTCGCTACGCGAAGTTCCGTTACGCGTCAAGTACGCGTACCGGGGCGCTGCCTGGTCCGCGCTTACAGATATATATCTTTTTTTGAACGTTATTTTCTCAAAATCCACTGCAGCACATATATTGAGACCTACAAAAGGCACATCGGGCTACCAGTCCCTACAATTTTGCCAAGTTTCGTGCAAATCCATTCTGCCGTTCAGGCTAAAAGTGAGGCTAACCGCCCTATGGAAAACTCAATGTTAAAAACACGTTTTGGGACCCCCCTTTTTTCTCGGCCCCCCCTGGACCAACTCCCCCCAAATTTCCAGTGGCTGCTCAGAAACAAAATGTTCCATTTTGCTGAAAATTTCAGCCAATTCCGTCCACAAACGCCAAAGTTATTAGACATAGAATTTTCAAAAAACCCATAGAGAAAAAATCCTAACTATATATACCTACTGGCGACCGCCAGTAGGTAATATATATATATATATATATATTTACATACATATATATATTTATATTTTTATACTGAAAAAAACATAGGTTTTAGGGGTGTTATAGTTAGCTAGACATTTCACTCGTACAAAACCATTGAAATTCCCCCGTTATTTTTAGTGTTACTAACTATAACTCGCTTGCCCGCAATCCACTGCTGATGTCATTTGAGATGGCATCAGTGATGTCATCAGTGATGTCACTGACCATGTCATGAATGATGTAATATGTGACATCATCAGCAGTGGATTGCGGGCGCGTGAGTTATAGTTAGTACAACTAACTATAACAGGGGAATTTCAATGGTTTTGTACGAGTGAAATGTCTAGCTAACTATAACCCCCTAAAACCTATTGGTTTTTTTATTGAATTTCTAAGGTTTTTTTGAATGCTAATTCCTAACTATAACATGTCTGAAACCTATGTTTTTTTTCCGTGAATTTCTAAGGTTTTTTAAATGCTAATTCCTAACTATAACATGTCTGAAACCTATGGTTTTTTCAGTGAATTTCAAAGGTTTTTTAAATGCTAATTCCTAACTATAACATATCTAAAACCTATGTTTTGTTAGTGAATTTCAAAGGTTTTTTAAATGTTAATTTTAAAATATATTTATTGTTGTTTTAAAAAAAAATGTAACTACATTTTTTAAATCTTTTTATTTTGTTATATGTTATTTTAAAAATTACAATACACAGTTTTTTATACATTTTTTTGAAAATAAAAATATATTTTTGTATTATTTTATATTGTTTATAATGTACTTAAATTATTTATATTTACTTTTTTTCCTTTTTTTTTGAGTCGTGCACCCTAAGCGCACCCTAAGTCCACCATTTTATGATTGCTGTACAGGATCCGCCTAGGGTGTGCGACGAGCACGACTTTTCCACCACGAAAGCTATGCTCCTGGGACGCTACTTCTGGCGCATACGCGAGATGTATATATTACACGACGTGATGGACGCGCGGTAGCGGGTGACGTCATATGCATATCGGACGCGGAGGGCGCGCGACTCCCGTGATTTTTTTTAATGTTGAAAAACTTATATATATATATATATATATAATATAAATATTAAGACCAGACATTATCTGAGGTTATTATAAAAATAATATTCTTTAACTTTCTTAAAAAGTACATCACTTTTAAATGCAAGTGCGAGCAGGGTGCGTGCTGTGACAGTGCTGGGTGCGTGCATCCTACGCGGACCCCATGTGACTCCAAAAAAAGAGATTTGATTGGTTCATTAAACTTCCTATTGAAACTATTGAAGGACCCCACCCATTTCAATCACTCTTCTTAGACCTTTTCTTAGGGAAAAGACCTGCTAAGGATAACTGCTGTTTCTTCCTGATTGGAGACCAGATTGTCCAGATTCTACAATGGCTGCAAATCAACCACCTTCCTCTGAATCAGACCATTCTTCAGCAGAGGAATTTATCCAAGAACATCCCTCTCGAGAGAGATACACTTCTATAGTGTGGAATTTTTTCACCTTTCGACCAGGGCAGAAGAAAGTAAATGCCACAAAAGTTACTTGCAGAATTTGTAAGGCTGTGCTGTCTAGGGGAGACCCTATGAAGAAATACTCATGTGGTACTGCGAGTATGTGTAAGCACTTGCAAACTAAACACCCTGTGAACTTTGCAAGGGAGGAATTAAGAAGACTGAAGGAAAACCCTGCTGATCCATCGGCTGTTCCAAGTACAAGTAGAGCAACCCCATCAACCTCATCATCGCCTCTAGACATCCGTCCCCAATTTGGAAAACTCCGGATGACTTTTACTAAATTCAATCACCTCATTGCGTATGGGGAGCAGTCGGTGGATCTGGTGTGTCGAGTTGTTGACAACCACCATTGCTAGTTTTTTTTCTCTGCTCCTAGTTTTTAATTCTGTTTCTACGGTTCACATTTTTTTCCCTCTTTAAAAAAAAAATAAACAAATACAAAATAGCTCAAAAAATTAAAAAAAATACAAAACAACAAAAAGAAAAAAAGTTCTTCTCAGAACTAACTACTCTGGTTAAAGAAAGAGCTAAACTAGTATTCTACTGTGTGAAAGTTTAGATGAATGTATGTTTGGTACATAATTGAGTGAAAAAATATATTTGTGATGTGTGGTGAATGCATAAGTGCAGAATTATAAGGAAGTGCTGCAGCATGACACTGTAAACTGTTTAATTACAGCATGCTGTGGTACTTCCGAAGCACAGAGATGCAACATATGTATATAAATATGTTGCAGGTCTGTGCTTCCCTCTGCACAGCTGCTTGAACTGCAGCCATGTGGTGACACAGGCACCCTTGCACCATGGTGCAAGGATGTCCGTGTCATGCAGAGATTGTTTTTGTGCAGGAAGGGACACCTTCCTGCACAAAAACATTCAGCAAAGGCATTTTTCTCCTTCAATATATGCTATGCATTGTAGCATATATTGAAAGTGAAAAAATGAGAAGTGAAAACAATTCTCCTTGTTGTGCTTTACTTCACCAATTGCAGGATGGTGCAGCATTCCCAAACTTGTCCAGATTTATGATTTCTGATAAATCTTAAGATGTGTCTTGTTCTATGAGTGTTCTGTGAAAACACGCACAGCTAAACCTATAGAACGCCTTTTCAACGCAAATTATGTATAATAAGATTATATTTACGTGGAAAACAAAAGGTATACAGAATGCCTTTCCCTCACCTTGTAAATTAGAAAGAGAGTTAATGTCTGGGCCAATTCTTATTATAGGAGTACATTTCTGTACTGCTAACAGAAAACAAGATACATTTATAAGAATTTATGTTTTAGAAAACTTATACCACATATTTATATATGACTTAAAAGAAGGGATGGAGCTTACTGTCACATGTGGAAAAACACTTAGTGATGTGCTTTAAGTTTAACCCCTTCCATGCTCATGACGAGCGCAGCTCGTCATGCAGTACACTGCTCCTGTGCTCATGACGAGCTGAGCTTGTGATGAACAATGGGATTCAAAGAAGATCAGCACCAAGGATGAATTGCCTTAGCACTGATGTGGTTAATAGTTGTATTTCTTATAATCCTAAAATTACCAAACTTAGCCATGATATCCACCTTCCATAGGACATCATGGCTAAGTCAGGAAAATACCAGGTGTAAAAAAAGCAGTGCTAACCGCGGTTAGCGCTGCTTTTTTTTATCACTAACAGGGTTAGCGAAATCCTTGATAATAGGAGAAATGTCGATTAACAACATTTCTCCTATTATTTTTCTCTGGAACGCCCCCTTTGCATCTCATTAGAGATGGGAAGCATAGAGAAAAAGGGTGCTAACATGCGAATTTGCGTGTTAGCACCCTGTTGCTGATAGGGAGATAATTTTATCTCCGCTTTCTTGGCTTTTAAAGCCAAAAAAGCAGAGATAAATCCCTTGATAATATGCCCCCTGGTATTTTCCTGACTTAGCCATGGTATCCTATGGAAGGTGGATATCATGGCTAAGTTTGTGAGCCCCTATCATCAAGCTAACGCCAAACTTCGAGAGATTATCGTTGGTTTTCCAGCGATAATCTCTCATTTGGCAGTTAGCGCGAGGATTTTTATCACTTCTGAGATAAACCTTGCTAATAGCAAGTTATCTCTGCGATAATTTCCGGCGATGCTTAGCGTTAAAAAATTCGTTGCTAAGCATCGTCGCTAATCGTTGGTAATATGCCCCACAGTCCTTTGTGCATGTTAAGACTTACCTAAACTTACCTCAACAGTAATACACCTAAAAAATGCTACACAGTTTTTTTCACTTGTTTTTTATAATCTAAATTGTGGTAAATTCCATGTTTTAAAATTAGGATCTGTAAAAGAAAAGAAAAAAATAGTTATAACATGTAATAATATATGTTTAACAGCACAGCATAATTTTAACATTTTCCAAATTAACTTCTTTGCCTTTTTTGCTGTTCTCAGAATATACTGAATTTCACTAGAAATAGTGATTTCAATCATACTCCGAGACAATGTGTAACAAAAAGTCCATAATTCAAAGAAATACCTTTCCTTGAGGCCAAATTGTATTTTTGCAGTCATTTTTATGTAATTTGTCAATGGTTATTCTATTAAATCATAATAATAAGTTTCTCTGAGGCTGAATTATCTTCCTAAAACTTTGGCTTTAGAAATATTAGGCAGGAATTTGGTAATTCGAAAGGCAAACGGTGTTTGATAACCAAGTAAATATCATTACAAAGAGTCCAGCCTTTGTTACTTTTTAGATAGGCAGTGTAATGTCCAGATGCTGTGGACGGACCATTGTGGAAAATTATGGCTACTGCTACAAAAGTCCTTCCTGATATTGATAGTTGTGTAGCAACAAAATGTTTTATTAAAGTGTCCAATTTTTTTCCATCAGCTGTACAACGTTGCATCATTAAAATTATATATTGTCTATATCTTTGTATAAATAATGTTGATAACATTTCTGATTTGCATTGGCTACACTCCATGTTTTGATTTGCAGCTTTAACTAATTTATTGAAAGACAGTGATTTAATAATTAATAATAATTGTGAAGCTTATAAAGCACATGGTTACACTTACCAGTGTGTCCCCGCGCTGAATAAACCGCTGAGGATCCCGTCCTGGCCTGTTCCTGTGAGGTGAAGCCAGGCGTCCTTAGCGATTAGGGCCAGTGTGAAGACTAAGCAAGCTATTGCCCAGAGTTGCAGCGTGGGACCCCATGATTAGAGTAGGCACCGTGCCGAGAATTATCGGGTCCGTGGACATTTGAGCTCAAGACCCTGCCGCGACAGGAATTGAACCCTGGTCCCGGGCCAGACCTCTGCATCAGGGTCTGCTGCTCTAATCAGTGAGCCACACTCCTCCTTTAGAGTCCAGTAATGTCAAACATAGAAATCTTTCAGTGTCTACATTAGAGCTACATGTATACATACAATTCTCACAATAATGATCCCATTTATAACAAAGGCCAAAAATATTTTGTATGTCACACCTTCATTCCCCAATACAGTAAGCATATACATTAGAAATTCCTGAGCATCTTGTTGGATATTTTGTGTAAATTGTGTAGAACCAGAACATACATCCAAAAGATTTCGAACTTCAGAAACGCTTTGTATTTTACTTTTATCAGCTCTCAATTTTTCATAAACAGAATGCAACAAGGAACATTTTTTTCCCAATTCTCAATAGTTTGCTGTTTCAAACCTTCAAGAAAAAAAACAACATTGAACACTACATTAGCATAGCAGTTGACACCAGAACTATTTTCAAACTGATAACCAACAATCTCTTCAACAGTGTCCTTTTTCTTTTTGCTTGCAATAACAACAATATCTTGTTTTTTTCCCTTCTATACACCTTCAGTACAGATATTCTCATACCTTCTTTTTCGACCAACCACACACTTTTCAAATACAGGATATTGACCTAAATTAGGAGCATATGTTCTTTTTAACCTTTTATACTCTTTGACAGAGTTGGCATCTGCAGTAACCTTTGAATCATCAAAATCAATCAAAAACAAACCAGATAATGTTCTGACTCGTGACAAAGCAACATATGCCATACCCTCTTTAAACACAGTATTTCCAATGTTCACCAAAGCACTGTCAACACTTAATCCTTGAGATTTATGAATAGTCACTGCATATGCCAGAGAAACTGGAAACTGTTTTCTACAGGCATAACAATCTTTAACAAGCAAAAAACGAACTGAACAACGACCAATTTGTTTTACTTCTTCAATCTGATCTAATTTAATTTTTAAGAATTCAATACCATCTTTATTTTGATAATTACCAAAATCCACAACTTTGCCCATTGCTCCATTAACTAAACCTTTTTCTATGTCTAAATTACACCTTAAAATGACCCAACAGTTTCTACATACATATAGATTCTTTTCTAAACCAGGGGCCTCATTTATGAGGCCTTGCGTGAGTTTTGCGCTTCCGATGCGTCACTTTTTGTGACGCATCGGCGGCGTAAAACTTGTCTTCTGATGCGCACTATTTACAAAGTGACGCATCTAAGCAGATGCGTCACTTTGTAAACCCCTGCGCTACATTGTACCTGCGTCAGGTATAATGTATGCAGAGGGGGCGTTCACCCGCAATGAGCCTCGTAATAGTGACGCAGTGAAATCTATGAGATTTCACTGCGTCACTTTTAGGATGCTGTTGCGTCAAAATCTTGCGCCTGCCTCACAGCAGGCGTAAGACTGACGCAAGCCCTTTCACATGGGGCTTTCATCATGTGAAAGGAAGCATTGCTGGAGTTGCGTCACTTTTGTGACACACTCCCGCAATGCGTCACTTTTGCGCCTACAGATACGTCAGAAATACTGACGTATCTGTAACTCCTTGCGACATGATGCGTCATATTATAAATATGACGCATCAATCATGTCGCAGGGAGAGCGCAGTGAAAAGTGACGCATCGCTGTTTTCACGCAGCGATGCGTCACTTTTCATAAATGAGGCCCCAGCAGTTTTAGATGTTGATTTTTCTAAAGAATCCAATTTTGTCTTCAATTTTTCTGTCAAAATAATAGTGATTCCTTCATGCTCTATTTTATCGATGGCTTCCATTTTTATTATTTCTTTATTTTCCAGTTTCAAAAGTTGTTCGTTGAATGTAGAACATTCACGCAGTGTTGGCATTAAGAAGATTACAGATTTTTTTTCTGCAATTTTCATGTATATTTTCTCAGGAACTACGTTTTCATTTGGAAACAAATTGGAAAGTAATCGAGTCTGCAAAGCTTGTTTGCCATGTTCAGTCAGTAGTCCAATTCTTATATCTTGGAGAATAGTTCCATAATCAACATTGTTTGCTTGTCGCATATTTGTAATGAGTTCTTTGTATTCAAAATATGACAACATTTTCACGTTTCCAACACTACCTAGAGACTTTCTGGTGTCTTCATGCACAAGTGTTTTAAATACTGGTTGTCCTTTTACAGGAGTCAGTTGCAGTAGATCTCCAAAAACTATGATATGTTTTCCTCCAAATAACACGTTGTACTCTGTTTTAAGAATTTGCTGCATTCTTAAATGCACAAAAGTAAGTACGTTTGATACCATGCTTACCTCATCAATAATAAGAAGTTTCATTTTTTCAACACTCTTGAAACTTCACAACAAGCTTCTCCAGATAGCTTGTGGTATTCCAATTTGTTTTCATGCTCTACTGGTAGCATTAGTAAACGATGTAAAGTAATTCCTTTAATGTTGTGTGCTGCCAACCCAGTTGGAGCAGTGACAACACAAGACAAATGCGAGTCAGATGTTTTCTGTAGATAACTTGTAATTACTTTAATAAAAAAACTTTTTCCGGTTCCAGCTTGTCCACTCACGTACATTCGGATAGGTTGAAATGACGTGCATGAGCACTTGTTTTCAAGAAGTAATCTATGGTCAATCTGTTGTCTCACTGCTCATATATTTGTTTTTGCTCAACATTTAGTTGTTCTTCCAAGTTTGCTAAGTTTTTTACATCTTCTTGAGCTTGATGCATTGCTGTTTTCACCTCATTCATGGTGATTGCGACTTCATTTTCAACAATTGGTTGTGGATCTCGACTCAGCGCAGCAGAACTTTGACTGTCTTGAGAACTGTCTCTTGCAATCTCAGCTGCAATTGTAGCTTCCTGATCAATTTCATCGTTCAACATTTTCACATAATTTGCAAAAGCACTGCGTTGTATCCTATCTTTACAAGCATAAAAGGAATCTTTATAGCTCTGGAAATCTCCAAGTAATTCCTATTCTTTTTTTTAAGTTTAGAAAGCTTTATTCAAGCAAGATAAACAATGTAAAACATCAGTACAATACCAAGGGCAATGAAGATAAATAAAAAAAGTTGTAAGTACAATAGTGGAATCAACAATCTCAAAAAGGGAATATAATAACTATACCGAGTGAAAATGCTTTTTGAATGTTCTTGTGAAGAGGGAAGGAGGGAGGAAGAAAGAAGAAAAGAAGAGAGGGAAGAGAAGAGGGGAAAGAGAAAAAGTGAACGAATACAAAAGTTAAACGATTGAGTAGAACTATGGAACATGTCTAGAAAGAAAATCAGTTAAGTGTAACTATAACAAATCTTTTTTGATCAGAAGGGGAGTAGTAGTTGCAAAAGCACGATCCAGTCTATGATGATGGCATAGCAGATTCCACCAAGCATTATATGAGATCTTTGAAGTGTCTTTCCAGTTTGTTGTAATTACCTGTAAAGAAATTGCTAGGAACAAATCTATGGATTTACTCACATTGCATGAAGCAGTCCAGATAGGGGAAGAACCACCCAGAAAGATATGCATAATATCAAAAGGGTGATTGGAACATAGAATATCATTCAATTTAGACCATATGTGCAACCAGAGGGATTTGACCAATGAACATTGGAAAAACATGTGAAATAAATCGCTATCAGCACAAGAACAAGACCAACATTTCTTAGAGTGTAAGGTTTTGAATTTAAATAAATCAGAGGGGGTACGAAAAAGTCTATTGTAAAAAAAATATAAAGTCTGTGTAGTGCTAGCTGAGCGAGAGACAGTGTGTATTTTAGACCATATAGAGTCCCAAACTGGGAAGGGGAGTTCCTGCATTAAATCTGCCTCCCAGGTAAGCTCAATTTTAGATTTAAACCGGTCTGGAGCTGAACAGGAAAGTAGTTTGTAGATAGCAGCTGCTATGAGAGGAAGAGTGAAATCTGGTGGGGGGGAATCGGATGGAACAGTAGTGGAGAGGGAACTTCGTCGAGATATGAAGGAGTTTAGGGCAGGTTTGAGTAAGGAGTATTGGGAGGAGAAAGTGTTAGATAGATTAAAGGAGGAGCGAAAATCAACAAATTCTTTAATGGAATCATTAGAGAGAAGACTATCATAAAGTATTATACCTTTATCAATCCATTCTTTCCAGAAGAGTGCTCTATTATTAATCTTTAAGAATTGATTGTACCAGATCGGAGTAAGAGAATGAGACTGCGCTGGAGAGACAAAAGAGCGAGATATTAATAAGGCAAGTGCTTTAGAATGCTTGAAAATGGGTGTGAGATATCTATTCGGAGGTTGAGATAAGTGTGTGGCCATGAGAAAAGAGAAGGGTGAAAGTTGGGCCAGTTCTATTGCACTCCAAGCTGTCACAGGAAGAGAGGAGGATTCTGCTAAGAAAGGCCATATTTGTTTTAGTGTGAAGGCGGAGTGAAATCGAGTAAGGTTGGGAAAACTGACCCCACCTAGACATTTAGGTTGTAGGAGGCGAGAAAGGGAAAACCTGGATTTACGATTATTCCATAAGAATTTAATAAGGATGCGGTTTATGAGTTAAAATAAATGGGAAGGGAAATGTGAAGCATTGAAAGATAAAAATTAATAATTTCTAATTTCTAATTTAAAACATTTGTAGAGCGCAGCATATACCGTACGGTTTCTTGGCGCTAGTAGTTCGTTTGACTCCTGAAGAAGATGAGACCGGTCTTGGGTGGGGAGGGGCATTATACAGGAAAGGCTTGTTTGAAGAGAAAGGTTTTTAAGTCCTTGCGGAACGACAGATAATGGGTAGAATAACGGAGGTGATCGGGGAGGGAATTCCAAAATGTGGGGGCAAGGGTGGCAAAATTGGTTCCGCCCCATTTTTTACGTTTAAAACGTGGGGTTAGGAGGAGGGATTTAGAGGAAGAACGAAGCTCTCTAGAAGGAACATATTCCTTTAGTAATGAGGCAATAAAGGCTGGAGCAGTGCCTTGTCGGGCCTGAAAGACCATGCACCCGATCTTGAACAGGGAACGTTCTTTGACCGGGAGCCAGTGGAGCTCTTTGAGGAGGGGTGTGGAATGGTGGTACCGTGGGAGACCATAGACCAGACGGGCCGCCTGGTTCTGGACCAACTGGAGTCTCCGCAGGCTGTATAATGGGATGCCGCTGTAGATGGCATTAGCGTAATCTAGCCTAGAGATGACCAGTGCAGCCATGATCATCTTAAGTGCCTGTGGGGAAAAAAAACGGGAGACGGAGCGGATAGTGCGAAGGGTGAGGAAGCAGGAAGATACAACGGTGCTAATTTGTGAGTGGAGGGTGAGCTGGTTGTTGATTTTGACCCCCAGAGTTTTGACTGTGGGTGACGGAGAGGGGGGGGACCAAGAGAGGGTGGCCAGAAATGAGAGTTCCACGGACTGGACGAACCACCGGTGAGAACCAGCTCGGTTTTGTCTGGGTTCAATTTCAGCTGGTTGTGGTTCATCCAGTCCCGGATGAAGGTCAAAGTCGACTGAAAGTTAGAAACAGAAGAAGGGGAAGTAGACAGATCGAAGATGAGCTGGAGGTCATCCGCGTAGTTATACACGGTGACCTCCAGCTGCTGAAGAGCAAAGATAAGAGGAGAAATGTAAAGATTAAACAATAAGGGGGAAAGAGAGGATCCCTGAGGGACACCACAAGTGACAGGGATGGGAGTGGACGTGAAGTCACCCGACCGAACCGCCTGGGTGCGGTCCCTCAGGAATGAGGACAGCCAGAGCAGGGCTGAGCCCTCGATTCCCGCCGCCCTGACACGGGACAACAAGATGGTATGGTCAACCGTGTCAAAGGCGGCGGAGAGATCGAGAAGCACCAGCGCCTGGTGTTTGTTGTTGTCCAAGCCCATCCTGAGGGTGTCCAGTACTGATACCACGACTGATTCGGTCGAGTGTCTGGGACGGAAGCCGGCCTGGCGGGAAGCCAACCCACCGTTGGCCTCTACGTGGGCGCTGAGGACCGCGGTGGCATGGCGTTCCAGCACCTTGCTCAGGTAGGGCAGCAGGGAGATGGGGCGGTAGTTGGCTGAGATGGTAGGGTCAGAGCCGGGCTTTTTCAGAATGGGCACTATAAAGGCTGTTTTGAGTGCCGGGGTCGCTACTCCCTGAGCAAGTGAGTTGTTGAGAAAGGTGATGGGGGCTTCAGGGCAAGAGGAGGAAGGAGCATCATTTTGATAGTCCACCAAGAAAGGAATAACGGAGACCATCGATCTATAAGTGAAGAGAGCTTTGTGAGAATGTCTTTATTATTAAGTTTAATAGTTTCTCTAATACTGTTAGTGTAGAATACCCAGACATTTGATTTTACTAGGATTCCATTCAAATCCAGATCCTAGAAACATATGGGGAAGGCAAAATTTGTTAAGAGGTAACACCTCAGACTTATCAATATTCAATATATAGCCTGAAACTAAGGAATAATCATGAAGTAGAGAGAAGAGAGCAGGTAGGGAAGTGGATGGATTAGAGATATAAAGTAAAATGTCATCAGCATATGCAGTAAATTTGATATCATGGTTCTTATATGAAAAGCCAGAATAAGAAGTGGAGCGACACATTTTTTCCAGAAAAGGCTCTACAACTAAAATAAAAAGAAGGCGAGATAAGAGACAACCTTGTCTGGTGCCTCAATGCAAGGGAAAATATGAAGATTGAACTCCGTCAGCCCAAATGGAAGTAGAAGGAGCTGAATATAGCAGGTGTATAAGTTTGATAAAAGGGGGACTGAATCCATGCCACCTAAGTGCATCAAACATAAAATCCCAACTGACTCTATCAAATGCTTTCTCAGCATCGAGAGTAATAGCGGCAACTGGGGAATCCATTTTGGAGGCAAGATGATTAATATTGAGGAGGGTCCGCAAATTATCTGTGATAGATCTACCTTTGACAAAACCAGATTGAAAGATATTAATGAGGTCGGGGATAACATTCTTCAATCGGATAGCTAAGAGTTTAGCATATATTTTACAATCTGCGTTTATTAATGAAATAGGTCGGTAATTTTTGCAAAGTGAGGGATCCTTATCTTTCTTGGGGAGTAGACATAACATTGCTTGCATAAAAGAACCCTTAGATTCCCCATATCAAGAAAGTTAGTAATCAGTGAGAATAGATGGGGTAGTAGAAAGGTCTTAAAATGAAGGTAAAAGCCAACAGTAAATCCATCTGGGCCGGGTGATTTATCCTTGGGTAGGAGGATAATAGCATGAAGTATCTCCTTTTCGGAAATAGGTGTATCCAAGATCAATACATGCATCCGGAGATTTGGGTATATCATGGAAAAAAGAATTGCGTTGAGCTGTGGAAGGTGTTGATTCGGGAGTGTATAAAGAAGAGTAATATTGGACGAAACAATCAAGAATTTCGTCATCCGTAGAATGGTGATTGCCGTGAGCATCTGTAATAATGGAGATTTTGGATTTTTGCTTTTTGATTTAAAGATAATTAGCAAGGGATTTACCAGCCTTATTGCGTCCACCATACATTTTTGCATTAAATTTAAGAAGATTGTTGCAGGCAGCATCCCAAGAGTGTTTGTTGTATTGCATTTTTGCCTTAATGAGGGAGGAAAACGTATCTGCAGAATTAGTAGTGAAAAAGAGGTGTTCAAGTTCTTTTATTTGTTTGAGAATGAGTGAAGATTGAGAGATAGCTTTTTTCTTTTTACGGGAGACTAAATCAATAGTGTAACCTCTGGCGGCTGCTTTAAAAACGTCCCAGATGAAGTGGAATTGAGATGTGGAATGAAGGTTATTGTGAAAGAATTCCTCCATGAGGAGAGTAAATTGTTCAGTGAATTGGGAATCAAGAAGAAGGGAGTTGTTGAAGCGCCAGTGCCTAGTAGTAGGGGTAGGTGAGGGATGGTCAATATCTAGGATGACAGGAGTGTGATCAGAGATGAGAATGGAGCCAATTTCGGAGTTAGTCATGAATTGGAAAGTGTGTTGAGTGAGAAAAATGTAGTCTATGCGGGAATGTGATGCGTGAACAGGGGAAAAAAGGATAATTCCAAAACATTAGGGTGGGAGATCCTCCATGAATCTGTTAGACCTCTGGAAGAAATAGCCTTAAAAAAAGATTTTTGCATCTTATTAGGAATGTATCTGTTTCGGGATTTACGATCTAAAAAGGGGTCCATGAGTTGATTACAGTCACCCCCTACAATTAAATCATCGTTTGCATGCGAGGAAAGAAGCACAGAGAAGTCATTCCAAAAGGATAAGTCAACACCAGAGGCGCCATAAACATTGTAAAAGGATACATTGGTATTATTAATCAACACATCTAGAAACAACCATCTACCATTGGTATCATGCAGTTAATTTTTTAACTGAAAAGATAATGATTTATGAAACAAAATAATCACACCATTTTTGTTATCAACTGATGGAGAACAAAATACTTCACCCATCCATTGTTTGCGCAATGAAGGCAAGTCATTAAGTGTAAGGTGAGTTTCTTGCAACATAGCAACTTGACATTTCAATCGTGCTTAGTGAGATAAAACTCGCTGTTTCTTAAGAGGGTTTTGAAGACCCCTAATATTCCAAGAAATAACACGAAGACCATTCATCGTTGGAAATAACAGGAAAGTAGAGAACCAGATAGACAAGAGGAATCGTAGAATGATAAAGATGTAAAAAGAGTGAATAAAAGTAGTAAGGATATTAAAGAGAAAAAAAGAAAATGGTGATAGAAAAGGCAGCTTGTGAATTAAAGAACTCCATACCAAACATGGAAAAAGGAAGAGAAGAAAGAAAGGAAAAAGGAGTATTGATAAAAAGAGAAAGCGATAGAGAAACAACAGAAGATATGAGAAGGGAGAAAAAATAAAGAGAAAAGTGAACAAGAAGGATATGGCCTGAAAAATGAGAATAGAGAGTGAAAAGGAAACGAGCAACCAGAAAAAGGGAAGGGAGGAAGAAAACAGGAAAAGAGAAGAGGTGAAAAATAGGAGAGAGATGAGGATGGGTGGATAAGATCCCCCTAGAAGTGAAGGCAAAAAAAAGATGACAAAAAGCCAAATGCCTTTAGCCATAAAGGACACTTTACCAAAAAACATTAGAATGGGAGAAGGGGCGGCGAGAAACCAGACAACCGCACGAGCAGGAGACACAAAAGAGAATAAGGTCACATACACAATAATTATGAATAAACGAAAAAATAGGAAATCCGAAGATTAACTGTAACCAAATAAGACAAGTGAAGGGAACTTACCAAATAGATAGGGAGGGATGGCAGCAAGGTGGGTTGCACAATACAGACATCAGGAAAACACGATAAGAGCTACGTACAACAAAAGCAGCAGGAAGGGAGCCTATGAACAAAAAGAAAAGAGCAACCGATTTGTTATGACAACAGACAAAATAGGAAAGAAAGCAATTTATCAATGCAAAACATCAAACAAGAAAACAGAAGAGAGAAACATTAGGATTTGCTGAGCTCCATGAGTTCTTCCTTGTTAGTGTGAATGAACTTCCGAAGGTCAGCTGGATCATCAAAGCTGAAGGTCCGTTCTTTATAAGTTACTTTGAAGAAGCAGAGATGTATTAGGCCATATCGGGCATTCATCGATCGAAGTGTAGGTCTCAAGTCCAGAAATTCCTTCTGTCGAGCAGCAGTTGATTTAGAAACATCTTGAGTAAGAAATATTTTATGACCAGATCAGAACAGCTGCTTATGTTGTTTGGCTGAATGAAGAATCGTCATGAGGCCCGAATACAGGAGGAAATATGCGATAATACCTCTTGGTTTAGAAGAAGAAGATGAGTTCTTTGGACCGAGGTGATGAGCCCTTTGAATATTGACATTGATGTGCTTGGGAAGACCAGTAATGGGAAGGACTTGGGTCTTCAAAAATTGAATAATGTCTGACCCTCAGAGCCCTCCGGAATACCATAAATGCGTAGGTTGTTTGTGCCTATTGCGATTTTTCAAATCCTCTGATGTTTTCTTGAGTTTATCGATCTCCTCAGAGAGGCTGGCAACCTTAGCTACAACATCTTGAGCATCACTAACTTTCTGCTCCACATCTGTCAATCTCATATCCATACTCGACCACTTGTCATCTAACCTCTGAAGAGTTATTGTAGTATCGGTCATGAATGGGCATATGAGGCGCAGTTCCTCCATAATGTCCTCCAAAGTGACAGGAGGCGGAGATTTTGACGGTGATGGGGGGGTCTTTTTTGAGATGTTTGTCAGTTGCGTGATCCTTGCGAGTGCTGGATGTGGAACCATGGGCCTTGGTAGTGTGGGAAGGATCCATTTTGAATAATGCAACCAGAGAAGCAAAAAGAAAGGCAATATAAAGACCAAATGATAGCAGCGCCAAGCAATTTTGACAGGGAATGAATTAATGTGAAGCAGCTGAAACCCAGTCCCTGTTCTGACAGAAAATGGAAGCAGAAGATACCTACTGCGGAAGCCAAGCAGAATTAATCAAAAATGTGAGTTCAATGAAATGAGGAACCAAGCAGGGAAGTTCTTGTGCCGATATGTCACCTATGGAGCATGAGCCACTACAAAAAAAAGCATGACTGAGGTGAATTGCAAGCGTCGAAGCAAAGGTACAGTCAGCAATTAAGAACTCAGCAATTCGTGACCAAAAAAGGAACAGGACCTCCAATCCAGATATCTTCGAGGAAAACGGAAGCCATGAGGCATAAAATTGGCAGCGATAAGAGAAAAGTAAGAGAGAAATTGCTGCGCAGGAAAAAAAGTAAAATAAATAAAAGGCGGCCGCGAGTTGAAGAAAGACTAATCAGCTCATAACTCACTTAGGAAGCCGCATTTCGGAACAGAAGCATGCCCATGGGTGGTGGGTTGCATTCCGATGACGAAATCTGCCGTCAATCTTGAAAAAAGCTGCCGCAAAAGCAGTCCTTCAAACACGAGCTCGGCTCGTCGTGGCGGAGCTCCTCAGGTCGCGGCCATCTTGGATCGCCGCGCGCCGCTCTCATTATCAAGTAATTCCAGTTCTGAACGTCATGGTTTGAATAGTTGTAAAAGGGCTAAATATTAAAAAATTCCCTTTTATCAGCAGTGTCACAACTCAGCTTTCTGTGCTTAATCAAATGTCCTTTAGTTTGTTTCACCAAACATCCTTCAGAACCAATGACTCTATATTTTCCATCATTGATGTTCTCTGTAGTATTCCGTTAAAAAAGTGTAGTTTGCAGCACTTCATAGAGACACATGTTCTCAAGATGATGACTTCTGTTTGGGTAATATGTGTCCAACATATTCGTTTTCAAAATATCTGTACTTTCTGAATCTTTTTCTGCAAAATATTCAATTACTTGTACAGATTTCAGTACACGATTTGGCATTGCTGCAAGACCTAGACTCACATAAAGGATTCTTCTAGATTTGGAGTATAGACTTGCAGATGATAACCGATCTAAGCATTCATATGCTCCAATTTCTCGATGGGACAACGGGGCATATTACCAACCAATAGAGACAATTTATGTCTCTAACTTATTTAGAGACAAAAATTATCGCCGCAAATCGGCGATTTTTATCGCAGATAAACCTTGCTATTAGCAAGGTTTATCGCAAATGCGATAAAAAACGGCCGCAATGCATGAATATCGCTGAAAAGTCCGCGATATTCATGCATTATCAAGCAAATGCTCTTAGCCATGTTATCCACCTCCCATTGGATAACATGGCTAAGAACTGCTCAGGGCAGGTGTTAGCTTTTGGAGATATTTGCGCTTAGCGCGAATATCTCCAAAAGTTGGTAATAGGAGATAGCGATGTTAGCGACTGTTTCCAGTCGCTAACATCTTGGCACGCCCACTTTGCATGTCATTAGTGATAAATATCACTGACATGCAAAGCGGGGCCCAAGATGGTCGCTATCTCCTATTAGCTGTCGCTAACTGGTGTTAGCGACAGCTTGGTAATAGGGAGATAATTTTATCTCCGCTTTCTTGGCTTTTAAAGCCAAAAAAGCGGAGATAAAGCCCCTTGATAATATGCCCCAACATCTTCAAACTGAAACTGTATCATTTCTTACTTAGAGTTTGCTCGTGAGAAATCTCTTCCCACATTTCTTTCAGAGGCATATTATCAAGGGATTTATCTCCGCTTTTTTGGCTTTAAAAGCCAAGAAAGCGGAGATAAAATTATCTCCCTATTACCTAGCTGTCGCTAACACCAGTTAGCGACAGCTAGTAGGAGATAGCGACAATCTTGGGCCCCGCTTTGCATGTCAGAGATATTTATCACTAATGACATGCAAAGTGGGTGTGCCAAGATGTTAGCGACTGGAAACAGTTGCTAACATCGCTATCTCCTATTACCAACTTTTGGAGATATTCACGCTAAGCGCGACTATCTCCAAAAGCTAACACCTGCCCTGAGCAGTTCTTAGCCATGTTATCCAATGGGAGGTGGATAACATGGCTAAGAGCATTAGCTCGGTAATGCATGAATATCGCTGACTTTACAGCGATATTCATGCATTTCGGCCGATTTTTAACTCTTAGGAGATAAACCTTGACAATAGCAAGGCTCCTAAGCGATAAAAATCGCCGCAACACGGCGATAAAATTATTGCCGCTAAGCCAACATAGCGATAATTATCGCTAGTTGTTGGTAATATGCCCCTCAGTTCCTTCTTTTCTGATTTTGTAATATAGGATGTTACATATCGAGCAACAGCAATGGAATTGTCCGCAACTTATTGAATATCCATGTTAGCATTCCACATGGACAAAATAACTGGGTTCTAGTCATTTATGTATTTTGACTCTTCATTTCTTCTTAAGTTGTAGGTACTTTTTGGAGACTTTCTTGTGATAGTATGTCGCAAAGATGACATAAAACTGTTCACTCTTCCTTTGGATATTACAGGACGTGGAAATGCAAAACGACATTTGGTGTAGAACATGTCCTTAGATTTGTACTTTCGTTGACAGTATTTTCCACATTGGTGGCTTTGGAATCGTAACACTTGTTCTCTTAAGTTGCTTTCTTCTGTGCTTTTGGGTACAGCACATGTTGCATATTGTTCAATAAAACCCAAAACAGTATCATCCGCATCTGTTCCAAATTTGGGAGCGTCCTTAATCCATAACAGTATATGTATATGAGGAGCACCTCTTGCTTGATACTCCTTTCTCCAAAAGAAATCCACAACTTCTCCAAGAGGAGGATTTTTTTATCTATACTAATATATTAAAGAGAGAGCCCAAACCTTTGAAGGCGGGTAATCTCAGGAACCACAGCACCAATCAAAACACCCAATACAGCGTTGGAAAGGGCAGTTGCAGCAGAAGGACATAGGCTATGCAGACGCCCACCATATACATTTAAAAGGTAAAAGAACCGTGCCAGCAAAGTAGTCCCTTGTGGGTGTGTCTGCATTGTACTGTGGGTGTGTGCTGGGGGCGTGACAATCGCTGGGGGCATTCCGTCACGAGTGTTGTTTTTTCTTCCCAGGTTCTATACATTCCTGCTCCCTTTAAATAGTGATTCAGTGGAGGTCCCATTCTCTTAGAACCACCCCAAGCACAGTTATGGGCAAAAATACAACTAAAAGGCCCTGCAAAGCATTATGGGATAAGATTAGCATCATTTTTAGCATTCATGAAAGGGTTTCAATGTTTTTGAATTTTACTCATCAGGGACATCTTGGGACGACGAGGTGAACTGCAGCTTGATGTATAATATTTTAAATGCTATTGCATTTGCCTCATCAGGGACATCTAGGGACCACGAGGTGCACTACAGCTTCATGTATAATATTTTAAATGCTATTGCATTTGCCTCATCCGGGACAACTGGGGATGACGAGGTGACATTCACTTCCCACTGCTAATCTCGTCCCATAATGCTTTGCAGGGGCTTGATCTCAAAATCATCACCTCTCTCACTGCTTGCTGGAAGCTAATTTCACTTTTGTGAAATGACTATATGCATTTTAGCATGTAGAAATACTTGTTATTTTACCTTGAATATATGAGGTTTCTGTTTTAATAATTGGAAATCTGACGGAACGAAATATTGCGGATTTATTGTACTAAGTTCGCGCCGATTCCGCCCACCCCTACTTTAAATACCCCTGCACCCCATAATCTTAACCCACCCTTACTCTATAAAATACCCCAACACCCTTAAACACTAACCCATCTTAACCCTCTAAATATACCCTGTACCCCAAAACCCAAACCTGTCCCTAAACCCTAAAAATACCCCTGTACTCCAAAACCCAAACCTAGCCCTGAACCGTATAAATACCCCTGTACCTCAAAACCCAAACCTACCCCTGAACCCTAAAATACCCCTGTACCCCAAAACCCAAACCTACCCCATAACCCTAAAATACCCCTGTACCCCAAAACCCAAACCTAGCCCATAACCCTTAAAATACCCCTGTACCCCAAAACCCAAACCTACCCCTGAACACTAAAAATACCCCTGTACCCCAAAACCCAAACCTTGCCCAGAACCCTAAAATCCCCCTGTATCCCAAAAACAAAGTTAGCCCTGAACCCTAAAAATACCCCTGTACCCCAAAACCCAAACCTAGCCCTGAACCCTTAAAATACCCCTGTACCCCAAAACCCAAACCTACCCCTGGACCCTAAAAATACCCCTATACCCCAAAACCCAAACCTAGCCCTGAACCCTAAAAATACCCCTGTACCCCATAACCCAAAACTATATCTGAACCCTTAAAATACCCAAACACCCCAAAACATATACCTCAGTACCCCAAAACATATACCCCTATACCCATACTTGCCTTATCCAAACATTTTTTAAAAAACATGCTTTTATCATTCATGCATTTACAACGAATTTCGTTGTAAATGTATGCGTGGTAAAAGCATATAAAATGTAATGCCATGCGTTATAATGGCATTGCGGAGTCATGGTACTTTCGTAATGAAAGTATGCGGAGTGATGGTATGCGGAAAGAAACTTGCAGAATAATGGGTGTTTACCCTCCCCCGTAAGTACATTGGTGGCACGGCGGCCCACATCTCCAGCAACATACTCATATTTTTTCACCACCGATTGGAAAAATGCACAGGTCTCTCTCACTGATGCCCAGCACCGACATACACTTTAGACACACCTCCCACCACAAGTTCTAGAATTGCGAACTTTAGAGATGGGGAGCTACGTTCGAATCTCGGCATCAGCTCAACATCCTGTGATTCCAGGCAAATCGCTTTGTCTCCCCGTGCCTACCACAAATGAATGTGTTCTTCTGTAATGTAAATTGTGCTCATGCCATGTTGTCGAGTTCGCGCTATATAATATTGCAAGGAAAATAAAGTAGGGAAACTCGAGTTCACACACTACTGAACGCGCACTCTTAAGTGCATCAGCAGTGCACTGTGAATCGGAGTGTTTCACAGGCCTGTCACAGATAAGAAATGCTATCAAAACGAAATCCTACGAAACAATATACTACTGGCTGGCAGCAATTCATACCCGGACAACGTCGGGACGGGCTGCAAGTTGCAGATAAAAGACATCATAGCCTCAAATCTATGATTGAAATACCTGCATACATTAACAGGATCCAAAGAGCACAGGGGCATATTATCAAGGGGGTTTATCTATGCTTTTTTGGCTTTAAAAGCCAAGAAAGCGGAGATAAAATTATCTCCCTATTACCTAGCTGTCGCTAACACCAGTTAGCGACAGCTAGTAGGAGATAGCGACCATCTTGGGTCCCACTTTGCATGTCAGTGTTATTTATCACTAATGACATGCAAAGTGGGCGTGCCAAGATGTTAGCGACTGGAAACAGTCGCTAACATCGCTATCTCCTATTAAAAAGCTAACACCTGCCCTGAGCAGTTCTTAGCCATGTTATCCAATGGGAGGTGGATAACATGGCTAAGAGCATTAGCTCGGTAATGCATGAATATCGCGGACTTTTCAGCGATATTCATGCATTGCGGCCGGTTTTTTATCGCATTTGCGATAAACCTTGGTAATACCAAGGTTTATCTGCAATAAAAATCTCCGCAGCTCAGCGGTAAAATTTTGGGGCATATTACCAACAACTAGCGATAATTTTTGTCTCTAACTTGTTTAGAGACAAACATTATCGCCGCAAATCGGCAATTTTTATCGCGGATAAACCTTGCTATTAGCAAGGTTTATCGCAAATGCGATAAAAAACGGCCGCAATGCATGAATATCGCTGAAAAGTCAGCGATATTCATGCATTATCGAGCAAATGCTCTTAGCCATGTTATCCACCTCCCATTGGATAACATGGCTAAGAACTGCTCAGGGCAGGTGTTAGCTTTTGGAGATATTCACGCTTAGCGCGAATATCTCCAAAAGTTGGTAATAGGAGATAGCGATGTTAGCGACTGTTTCCAGTCGCTAACATCTTGGCACGCCCACTTTGCATGTCATTAGTGATAAATATCACTGACATGCAAAGTGGGGCCCATGATGGTCGCTATCTCCTATTAGCTGTCGCTAACTGGTGTTAGCGACAGCTTGGTAATAGGGAGATCATTTTATCTCCGCTTTCTTGGCTTTTAAAGCCAAAAAAGCAGAGATAAAACCCCTTGATAATATGCCCCTTTGTCTCTAACCAAGCAATAGCGATAATTATCGCTATTGCTTGGTAATATGCCCCACAATTCTCCAGGTGTCTTGTATTCAATATTTTTTTTATTGGAATTTGCCTCTCGAAGAAATTCTAGTAAATCATCCCAAGCGTACTCAGCACAGCTTAGGGTAAGGAACCATGTTGGGGTTCCTAAATTCCGTAGCATACATTTCAGTTCTCCATGACAACGGAACCAATATCCGTTAGTCCCACACTGACATGCCATCAAATTAATGAGCTGAGATTCTAGATGATCATCTCTCTGGTGCACTTTATCCATAACATCTTTTGTAGATACATTTTGCAGATGTTTTCCAGTTTTTAAAATGTGTTTGACTGCATATGAAAGTCCAGACAAGTCACTCTCAAACAAAAGATGAAATATATAAGGGATACATTGTCGAAATCTTGGATCTTCTGCATGTAATCGTGTTGTTCGATATTCAGATGCAGGAATCTGCACAGGACGTTCATTATATTGTCCTCCTTTTCCAGTTGGGAACAACTGTGGAAAACAATGAGCTTCCAAGCTCTCTTACCATACACTCATGAGAGTTCCTTTTACTTTTTTCATTTGGAACAAATCAGTAGTGTTCCCCATCACTTCTTTTGAATTAAGTGGATGCGCACTGTAATGGTCATAGATTTCTTCACGTCTTAACAAATCCACTTTTTCAATTTGTCCACTTGACGTTTCAGTATCTTTTGCTAAAACTATTTCTTCTTCTCCCATATAAACATTCTTATAGTATGTATTGTTTTTTATCAAATACAATGTTGCATTTTGCACTTTCCTAACATCCACTAACTTCTGCCTGATTTTCTAATTCTTAGTCGGCACACCATTAACAAGAATAGCTAGTGGTTCACTTTCTACACTCTCTACACCAATAGTTTCAATATTTTTCTTTAAATCTAATGGTAAATACGCAACTCTACCTTTTAATCCTCTTTGTAAATCTGAAAGAGGAAATTTACCTGTTTAAGCTCCATACGAACAATTGCCTGAAACGGGTGCACACACTGAATGAGAATAGACTCATAGGTGTTTAAATCTATCAGTTCTGGAGGCATAGCAACCAACTCCTGATTATTATGAACAGCTCTAGCGGGCATTTTATTCTCATCTAGGGGTCGATTAGGATGGCGGACGGAAGGACGACCGTCGACCTGGAGTAGGCGGAAAAAGCCTTTTTTCTGTCCGCCTGCCGCGGACACTCCGTCCGCCATATTAGGATAGGAAACACTGTCAAATTTCCGTACGCGGCGGAAGAGCACGCACCGCCACGGAACTACACCCGACCCCGCGGCGGACGTGACCAATCCAGACACACCGCCGTACGGAATGACGTCTCCGACCGTCCTCCCAATCACGATGGCAGAAAACACACATAAATGCGCTGCGGAAAAACAACCTGCCTGAACACGGCGGAATCACCACAGCGGAGATACACACCACAAGCAGATCGCCGTCATGGACCCAGCGCTACACACATTTCCGATACTCTTCGTGCTCCACCACCAGCAAGTCATGGACCATCATCGACGACGATGCAGGTACGCTAACCCACCAATTGCTGTCGGAAGGGGAGTACCTGCCAGGGCTGTGACGTTGGAAGGGGGAATGTCATGTCAGAGAAACTACATTGACGATCGCACCAAAATATACACAATTGAAGTAAACAACCAGGAATGACAACGACAAACACAAAACATGATTTATTAGCTTTATTCAACACTAGCAGCCCGTCCCGACGTTGTCCGGGTATGAATTGCTGCCGGCCAGTAGTATATTGTTTCGTAGGATTTTGTTTTGATAGCATTTCTTATCTGTGACAGGCTTGTGAAACGCTCCGATTCACAGTGCACTGCTGATGCACTTAAGAGTGTGCGTTCAGTAGTGTGTGAACTCGAGTTTCCCTACTTTATTTTCCTTGCAATATTATATAGCGCAAACTCGACAACATGGCATGAGCACAATTTACATTACAGAAGAACACATTCATTTGTGGTAGGCACGGGGAGACAAAGCGATTTGCCTGGAATCACAGGATGTTGAGCTGATGCCGAGATTCGAACGTAGCTCCCCATCTCTAAAGTTCGCAATTCTAGAACTTGTGGTGGGAGGTGTGTCTAAAGTGTATGTCGGTGCTGGGCATCAGTGAGAGAGACCTGTGCATTTTTCCAATCGGTGGTGAAAAAATATGAGTATGTTGCTGGAGATGTGGGCCGCCGTGCCACCAATGTACTTACGGGGGAGGGTAAACACCCGTTATTCCACAACTTTCTTTCCACATACCATCACTCCGCATACTTTCATTACGAAAGTACCATGACTCCGCAATGCCATTATAACGCATGGCATTACATTTTATATGCATTTACCACTCATACATTTACAACGAAATTCGTTGTAAATGCATGAATGATAAAAGCATGTTTTTTTTTAAATGTTTGTATAAGGCAAGTATGGGTATAGGGGTATATGTTTTGGGGTACTGAGGTATATGTTTTGGGGTGTTTGGGTATTTTAAGGGTTCAGATATAGTTTTGGGTTATGGGGTACAGGGGTATTTTTAGGGTTCAGGGCTAGGTTTGGGTTTTGGGGTATAGGGGATTTTTTTTGGTTCAGGGGTAGGTTTGGGTTTTAGGGTACAGGGTTATTTTAAGGGTTCAGGGCTAGGTTTGGGTTTTGGGGTACAGGGGTATTTTTAGGGTTCAGGGCTAACTTTGTTTTTGGGATACAGGGGTATTTTAGGGTTCTGGGCTAGGTTTGGGTTTTGGGGTACAGGGGTATTTTTAGTGTTCAGGGGTAGGTTTGGGTTTTGGGGTACAGGGGTATTTTAAGGGTTATGGGCTAGGTTTGGGTTTTGGAGTACTGGGGTATTTTAGGGTTATGGGGTAGGTTTGGGTTTTGAGGTACAGGGGTATTTTAGGGTTCAGGGGTAGGTTTGGGTTTTGAGGTACAGGGGTATTTATAGGGTTCAGGGCTAGGTTTGGGTTTTGGGTACAGGGGTATTTTTAGGGTTTAGGGACAGGTTTGGGTTTTGGGGTACAGGGTATCTTTATAGGGTTAAGATGGGTTAGTGTTTAAGGGTGTTGGGGTATTTTATAGAGTAAGGGTGGGTTATGATTATGGGGTACAGGGGTATTTAAAGTAGGGGTGGGCGGAATTGGCGCGAACTTAGTACAATAAATCCGCAATATTTCGTTCCGTCAGATTTCCAATTATTAAAACAGAAACCTCATATATTCAAGGTAAAATAACAAGTATTTCTACATGCTAAAATGCATATAGTCATTTCACAAAAGTGAAATTAGCTTCCAGCAAGCAGTGAGAGAGGTGATGATTTTGAGATCAAGCCCCTGCAAAGCATTATGGGACGAGATTAGCAGTGGGAAGTGAATATCACCTCGTCGGCCCCAGTTGTCCCGGATGAGGCAAATGCAATAGCATTTAAAATATTATACATCAAGCTGTAGTTCACCTCGTGGTCCTTAGATGTCGCTGATGAGGCAAATGCAATAGCATTTAAAATATTACACATCAAGCTGCAGTTCACCTTGCCGTCCCTAGATGTCCCTGATGAGGCAAATGCAATAGCATTTAAAATATTATACATCAAGCTGCAGTTCACCTCGTCGTCCCAAGATGTCCCTGATGAGTAAAATTCAAAAACATTGAAACCCTTTCATGAATGCTAAAAATGATGCTAATCTTATCCCATAATGCTTTGCAGGGCCTTTTAGTTGTATTTTTGCCCATAACTGTGCTTGGGGTGGTTCTAAGAGAATGGGACCTCCACTGAATTACTATTTAAAGGGAGCAGGAATGTATAGAACCTGGGAAGAAAAAACAACACTCGTGACGGAATGCCCCCAGCGATTGTCACGCCCCCAGCACACACCCACAGCACAATGCAGACACGCCCACAAGGGACTACTTTGCTGGCACAGTTATTTTACCTTTTAAATGTATATGGTGGGCGTCTGCATAGCCTATGTCCTTCTGCTGCAACTGCCCTTTCCAACGCTGTATTGGGTGTTGTGATTGGTGCTGTGGTTCCTGAGATTACCCGCCTCAAAGGTTTGGGCTCTCTCTTTATTATATTAGTATAGATAATAGGTGTGTAATATCAGAATATTCAAGAGCATGGGCACTGGGTACAACAGATCATGTACATCACTGGCAGCACGTGAGAGGGCAGAATGCAGTATCAGAACAGCAACAGGGCATTGTGGCCGACAGAGCAGGTACATCAGAGGCAGTAAATGAGAGGGGCTAAGTGCATCAACAGTCCATTGCACAGAACAGGTACATCAGAGGCAGCATATGAGATGGGCTAAGTGCATCAACAGTCCATTGCACAGAACAGCTACATCATTGGCAGCACATGAGAGGGCAGAATGCAGTATCAGAACAGCAACAGGGCATTGTGGCCAACAGAGCAGGTACATCAGAGGCAGTAAATGAGAGGGGCTAAGTGCATCAGCAGTCCATTGCACAGAACAGCTACATCAGAGGCAGCATATGAGATGGGCTAAGTGCATCAGCAGTCCATTGCACAGAACAGGTACATCAGAGGCAGCATATGAGATGGGCTAAGTGCATCAGCAGTCCATTGCACAGAACAGGTACATCAGAGGCAGCATATGAGATGGGCTAAGTGCATCAGCAGTCCATTGCACAGAACAGGTACATCAGAGGCAGCATATGAGAGGGGCTAAATGCATCAACAGTCCATTGCACAGAACAGCTACATCATTGGCAGCACATGAGAGGGCAGAATGCAGTATCAGAACAGCAACAGGGCATTGTGGACAACAGAGCAGGTACATCAGAGGCAGTAAATGAGAGGGGCTACGTGCATCAGCAGTCCATTGCACAGAACAGTTACATCAGAGGCAGCATATGAGATGGGCTAAGTGCATCAGCAGTCCATTGCACAGAACAGGTACATCAGAGGCAGCATATGAGATGGGCTAAGTGCATCAGCAGTCCATTGCACAGAACAGGTACATCAGAGGCAGCATATGAGAGGGGCTAAGTGCAACAACAGTCCATTGCACAGAACAGCTACATCATTAGCAGCACATGAGAGGGCAGAATGCAGTATCAGAACAGCAACAGGGCATTGTGGCCAACAGAGCAGGTACATCAGAGGCAGTAAATGAGAGGGGCTAAGTGCATCAACAGTCCATTGCACAGAACAGGTACATCAGAGGCAGCATATGAGATGGGCTAAGTGCATCAGCAGTCCATTGCACAGAACAGGTACATCAGAGGCAGCATATGAGAGGGGCTAAGTGCATCAACAGTCCATTGCACAGAACAGGTACATCAGAGGCAGCATATGAGAGGGGCTAAGTGCATCAACAGTCCATTGCACAGAACAGCTACATCAGAGGCAGCACATGAGAGGGCAGAATGCAGTATCAGAACAGCAACAGGGCATTGTGGCCAACAGAGCAGGTACATCAGAGGCAGTAAATGAGAGGGGCTAAGTGCATCAACAGTCCATTGCACAGAACAGGTACATCAGAGGCAGCATATGAGATGGGCTAAGTGCATCAGCAGTCCATTGCACAGAACAGGTACATCAGAGGCAGCATATGAGAGGGGCTAAGTGCATCAACAGTCCATTGCACAGAACAGGTACATCAGAGGCAGCATATGAGAGGGGCTAAGTGCATCAACAGTCCATTGCACAGAACAGCTACATCAGAGGCAGCACATGAGAGGGCAGAATGCAGTATCAGAACAGCAACAGGGCATTGTGGCCAACAGAGCAGGTACATCAGAGGCAGTAAATGAGAGGGGCTAAGTGCATCAGCAGTCCATTGCACAGAACAGCTACATCAGAGGCAGCACATGAGAGGGCAGAATGCAGTATCAGAACAGCAACAGGGCATTGTGGCCAACAGAGCAGGTACATCACTGGCTACTCAAGTACGTGTGTCAAGCGACCCGTGACAAGGACAATAATAATGTCTGGGTGGTTACATTCGTCAATCTACACACAAAGTAAAATGACATGTGAGTGATGGCAACTAAACCTCACACCACAGAATCTGGTGGACTGCTTGAACTACTCGCCTCGGACACACCGCCAGCACCAGCAACAGGAGTGTGAGACACAGCCACCGATCTACTGACTGACACATGAGCCATAGACCCAGACACACCGCCAGCACCATATACAGGAATGTGAGACACAGCCACAGCTGTAGTGACTGACACATGAGCCCTAGACCCAGACACACCGCCAGCACCAGAAACAGGAGTGTGAGACACAGCCACAGATCAACTGACTGACATATGAGCCATAGACCCAGACATACTGCCAGGACATGTCCCTGTACACTGACCAACAAATACCATGCCTGCATCTGACACATGAGAGTGGCGGACACACACAGTGCCAGTACCTGCAACAGGAGAGGGCACAACTGACACAGTGCTACTACATGATGCATGACAGCGTACAATAGACACAGTGCCACTATCTGACACATGAGAGTGAACTGCAGCTGACTCACTAGGACCACTGAAATGATGAGCCACAGGGCTGTATGGGCCAGGAGGCAGTGTGGCCCTGGGAGCTGGGGAAAGCTGTACTGGAGCGACATCTGGGTGGTCATGTGTCACTGGTGTGTGCCTCCGTTTTTTTGTGAAATGTTGGGGCACCCCGGACATGACTGGACTGGTAAGTGGAGTGGCATCATCAGACATCAAAGGTGTATCATGTGCTTGTGGTGGTCTGCTCTCTGGGGACGTGCTGGACCCGGCCTGCCGTTTGCTGTGGGCCTGCCTTCTGCCCTCTGCATCATGTGTAATGGGGGATGCAACAACAGTGTACTCCTTCCTCTGCTTCTGCGGGGCGTGGATGGGAGTAGAGGTATGGGGGGACTCCACCGCTGACACATGTGTTGTACGTTCCTTAAACATCATCCTCAGTGCAGCCGGGGGTGATATATGCCTGTCCTTGATGGTGCTAGTGTCCATGGGAGAACCCTTGGCCATGGGATGTGCCTTGGACGTAGGAGGTGTCCTGTCCCTGGAATGTCCCTGATCCCTTGCCGGTGCCCTGTCCCTGGGTGCAGACTTGTCCATTGTAGTGTCCCTCTCCTTTGAAGCTACCTTGCCCTTGGGAGTGTCCCTGCTCTTGGGAGGTGCCCTTTCCTTGGAAGTGTCCTTGTCCTTGGGAGTGTCCCTGCTCTTGGGAGGTGCCCTTTCCTTGGAAGTGTCCTTGTCGTTGGGAGTGTCCCTGCTCTTGGGAGGTGCCCTTTCCCTGGAAGTGTCCTTGTCCTTGGGAGTGTCCCTGCTCTTGGGAGGTGCCCTTTCCTTGGAAGTGTCCTTGTCCTTGGGAGTGTCCCTGCTCTTGGGAGGTGCCCTTGGCTTGGGCGTCCCTTTTGTGGGGGATGCCTGTGTAGCATGTGAATCCATTTCCCCCAACACCCCTTGATTATCCTGTGTGTCAACTCCAGTGTTGCTCACGTCGTCTTCGGAGAAAGATATCCCAGTCCTAGGGGATGGTGTCTGTGCCCTCCGTGCCCTGCCTTGCTGCCTGTTGCTGCTCCTAGTGTAATAACCTGAATAAGAGGCCTGGTCTGATGACTCACTCTCCCCTGTAACATCAAGTGATGTGGATGGTGGTACAGAAGTAGCACCCTGTCTATGCGACTGTACAATGGCTGAGGACACAGGGGCATATTACCAACAACTAGCGATAATTTTTGTCTCTAACTTGTTTAGAGACAAAAATTATCGCCGCACATCGGCGATTTTTATCGCAGATAAACCTTGCTATTAGCAAGGTTTATCGCAAATGCGATAAAAAACGGCCGCAATGCATGAATATCGCTGAAAAGTCAGCGATATTCATGCATTATCGAGCAAATGCTCTTAGCCATGTTATCCACCTCCCATTGGATAACATGGTGAAGAACTGCTCAGGGCAGGTGTTAGCTTTTGGAGATATTCGCGCTTAGCGCGAATATCTCCAAAAGTTGGTAATAGGAGATAGCGATGTTAGTGACTGTTTCCAGTCGCTAACATCTTGGCACGCCCACTTTGCATGTCATTAGTGATAAATATCACTGACATGCAAAGTGGGGCCCAAGATGGTCGCTATCTCCTATTAGCTGTCACTAACTGGTGTTAGCGACAGCTTGGTAATAGGGAGATAATTTTATCTCCGCTTTCTTGGCTTTTAAAGCCAAAAAAGCGGAGATAAACCCCCTTGATAATATACCCCACAGTGTTTGCCAATGACTGAACTGTTCTGTGGAGCCCAGCAACATCGCCATGCAACCCCTCCATGAATGCCACCACCTGCCCCAACTTCCTATCGTGGTCTTGGAATGCATTGATCATGTTGGTCTGCCCTACACACAGCTGTCGCAGCAGATCAACAGCCTCTGCACAAAGTGCACTTTGTGTCACAGGGGTAGGGGCAGCGGTTCCTGCACCAAAGGCAACTCTGCTCCCCCTCCTTTGGCGAGCACGAGCAGTACATGTTTCAGTGGGTGGCAGTGTGGGCCCTGTGTGCTGTGTCCCGACTGAAGGTGTCGATTGCCCACTCCCTGTCTGTGACAATGGTGCTGACTCACCAACCCTGTCTGAGGATGAGGACGATGGTGTCTCCACATTTGAGTCCTCAGGGACGGTTCTGTCCCCCTCTCCGTGGCTGCTCTCTTCAGTCTCAGTCTGCGTGTGTGTCATCTCGGATCCGGATGCATTGCCAACACTCATCTCCGTCGTCTGTGTCTCAGTGCCCTCGGCCAAAGCTGGAAGAGAGAGGGAAGAGATGGTAACCTAAGTGACACACTCACGTACTGAAGGTTACAAAGTCACACCGTTTCTTACAGTCGATTGACATGTAGCACCCATCCTGTACACGAACCACCCCTACCACACATCCTCACATCATAGATCCGTGGGTGTCTGTGAAACCTGTACATCATACAAAGAGGGCAAGTGCATGCAGCCCACCACACATGTCATGCCATGGGACACCAGACCTCAGCGGCATGTCCTGGAACCCTCAAATACAAATCAACGGGTATGTCCACCTGGCGGACATGGGTGCTACTGCTCACTCCGCTAATGACACCAACGTGCAATATATGCAAAAGATACGCACCACGGATGTCACTACTGTGTCTGAGCACGGATACATGCATTCACTCACAAGTTACAGACACATACAGTTTGCTTACCGCTAGTTTGCTGTTGATCCTCTCTCAGCCGGGCGGACAGGTCAGGATGCGTCACAGCAATTATGCGGCGCATTAGAGGTGTCATGGTGCGTCGGGCAAGGCGGCCTGTTCTCGGAATGATCCTCAGTGTCATCTCCGCAACGTTCTTGCTGAACCTGGATATGTCGTCCCAGCGCTTGTGGCAGTGTGTGTGTCGTCTATTGCACACCCCCACTGCCCGTACATCACGTGCTATGGTCCTCCACACGGCCTTGCGAAGGTGCAGCTTCACCTACCAGGATGGGAGACAAGAGGGGAACGTCAGTGGACTGTTTCACAATAATATACATTGCAGAAACATGTATCTTCATGCAGCCATGCGCAGTACAACACATGTGAAGGTCCCGCAGCACACCCCCAAGCTTGCAGAAGCAAGGAGACAGTGACCACCTCATGCCCACCAACATGTTACCCACTTCACTTACCACCTGTCCGGGGGCACCTTAGAGCCGTTCATAGTGGCTGAGCACACCGTCCACAAGGACATCCAGCTCTGCTGCGGTGAAGGGACGAGACCGGATCTCTCGCACTCTTGACTCGGCAAGGTCCAGGACTGTGGCACTACAGAAGCAGTTGTTGGATAGCTCAGGAGCAGCAGGTGGAGGTGACGGTCGCAGGCAGCAGTTGCTGGATAGCTCAGGAGCAGCAGGTGGAGGTGACGGTCGCAGGCAGCGGTTGTTGGATAGCTCAGGAGCAGCAGGTGGAGGTGACGGTCGCAGGCAGCAGTTGTTGGATAGCTTAGGAGCAGCAGGTGGAGGTGACGGTCGCAGGCAGCAGTGGCTGGAAGTGGAAGCAGTGAATGTGTGCAGGAAATCTTCACACATATATAGGGCCCTGAGCTCATAGCAGTGGCACACATCTGCAGCAATTGGTTTTCCCTGGATGCTTCATTCAAAAAGAGCCAATGACTCACATTGTTGTGGCGGTGCACGTCTTCCGCAATTTTTGAATGCGCTTACGCGCAACGCGTAACCTGTTCCCATTTGCTACATGTGCACGGACCGTCACGTTCACACACCAGCAACCGCATGTGCGCGCTACCGCGACGGTGCATCATTTGAAAATATTCACTCACTGGCGCCGCTATGGCGGTGTACGCTTTCCGCGGGGGCGGTGCAGGTCAACACATACATTTGATGATGCAATCTGGAATGGCAGTTGAGAAACACCCTTACAGTGTTATTGCGGCACCCACCGCCAGTCCAGGCCGGTCACCCACCGCCAGTCCAGGCCGGTCACCCACCGCCAATCCAGGCCGGGCACCCACCGCCAGTCCAAGCCGGTCACCCACCGCCAATCCAGGCCGGGCACCCACCGCCAGTCCAGGCCGGTCACCCACCGCCAATCCAGGCAGGGCACCCACTGCCAATCCAGCCCGGGCACCCACAGCCAATCCGGGCAGGGCATCCTCCGCCAGGACTGGCCGGTGCCAGGACTGGCGGTGGGTGCCGGGCTGGACTGACGGTGGGTGACCGGCCTGGACTGACGGTGGGTGACCGGGCTGGACTGACGGTGGGTGACCGGGCTGGACTGGCGGTGGGTGAGCCAATAACACTGTAAGGGGTTGTCTCAACTGCCATTTCAGATTGCATCATCAAATGTATGTGTTTGCCTGCACCGCCACCGTGGAAGGCGTGCACCGCCATAGCGGCGCCAGTGAGTGATTGATTTCAAATGATGCACCGCCGCGGTATTGCGCACATGCATTTAGCGGGGTGTAACCGGGATGGTCATTGACCATACAGCATATGTCATGCTTAATTGCTGTGTAATCGTTCACCTCCTGTGTTGGTGGAAGGCGTCCCCAGATGGCGTATGTACACACACTGCATGTCTCCGCACACATGTAATCTTCTTAGTTGTACGTGTGTGTCAGGACATGTCCGGAATGCTGTAAGATTTTTGATGTGTAGTCTATGGACCATGTCCACGTGTGACATTCATGTCCATTTGTTGCATGTGTGCTCAGACTGTAGACCTTGCCAGTGGTTAACAAAGGCTAGTGTTGTGGGCCAAAGTTGCGTCAGATGTGCATTGCGACGTGTTGACGTATTGGTCTTGTGGACACACGTGTTCATTTCTACACATCTACACAGTACCGCAAGGGTGTGTACACACATTCATTAGCTGTTGTGAGTGTGTGGTTTGTGTGTGCAAGTAACAATGATGTGTGTGTACATGCATTCTGTGTATGCGTGTCTGTTGTTGTGTGCCCATGCATGTCAGCTGAGGGGGCATTGTATGTGTGTTCATGGGTGCATGAACACAAGTAGGGTGTGTTCCAATTTCATGTTGTTTGTGCACGTACATGTGTGTCTGTGTGGTCGCTTGTCCACATATGGGCCCTCAGTCATGTGTTGTTGCAAGATGTTTTAACATGTGTGCAAGTTACATTGTACATGTTAGCCCACAGGATGTTCTTTGTGGCTGTACATTGTGTGTGTAGTCAGCTCTATTGCCTTATATATTGTTCCGTTCACACATATCATCAATGTCTGCAACATGTATTATTAGCATTGTGATGCTCAAGATGTGATAGTGTTGCACAGCTATGTGTTGTTAGTCATTTGACATCTGCTGCCATCTACTCCCACACAGGAGGGCTCCAAATGTGCATCGACCATACACTGTGCTGGAGGACATGGTTGACGAGGAGGTGATCCGCAAATACAGGCTTGACAGACTGAGATTGCAGGAGCTTGTCACACAATTGTCACCTCATCTGCAGCCACGCAGGGCATATCCTGGAGCTTTCACACCCACAGCAAAGGTGATGTCGGCACTTCATTTCTTTGCGACTGGCACTTTCCAGTACACAGTTGGTCATGCGGGAGGGATGTCACAATCCATGTTCAGCATGGTTCTGCGGGATGTCCTGAATGCCATGATGCTTTACAAGGATGATTACATCCATTTTCCACATCAGGCACAGTTGGCAGCAGTCAAAGGGGACTTCTATGCCCTGGCTCAGTTACCACACGTAGTGGGTTCAATTGATGGGACACATATAGGTCTCATACCACCCCAGGCACGTGAAGCTGTCTATAGGAATTGGGAGCACTACCATTCGATCAACGTGCAAGTGGTGTGCCTGGCTGACAACATCATCTCGCATGTGTGTGCCAGATTTCCCGATTCCGCCCATGACTCCCACATCATGCGGAGCAGCATTGTCCCCCAACTGATGGCTAATCTGCATCCAGAACGTGCGTGGCTTGTAGGTGAGTGTGCTGAAAGGACAATTGTGTTGTCAGTGTGTTGTGAGGACAATTGTGTTGTATGTGTGGCATGGTGTTTCCACAAATCCTGGTAATGAAATTTGTGTCTGTCATCACCCCACCTAGGCGACTCTGCGTACCCAAACAGGCCGTGGCTGCTGAGCCCCATCAGGAATCCTACTACCCCTGGTGAATTGCGTTATAATTATGCCCATGGGAGGACACGTCGAGTGATAGAACGTACTTTTGGACTGCTGAAGTCTAGGTTTCGCTGCCTTGACAAAACCGGAGGGGCCCTGCCATACTCACCAGGCAAAGTATGCAAAATCGTGATTGCCTGCTGCATGCTCCACAACCTGGCCTTGCGCAATAACATTGAACTGATCATGGACCCTGAAGACCAACAGGTTGCTCGGCCTCCCATCCCACCCATGTCGACTGATGAGGATAGTGGTGAGGAAGAAGGTGTGGACCAGAGGCGTCAGCTCATTGATCGCTATTTCCCTTGAATGTGAGTAACTACCGCTTGTACAGCCAGACAATGCATGATGTATGTTTGGTGGTGGAGTGTGGATGTGGTGTGTCTATGCTGCCTGTTCTGGTATGTTCTGTTTGCAAATGTGTGTGTTAGATGGGGTACATGCTATGCTCCCTGATGTGTGTCCTGTGATCCACTTAATTGGTGATGAGTGTGGTTTGTGGGATGTTGCAGTACAGTATGTTGTGATGGGTGTGAATCTCTTTCCTGACCTGTGTTTGTTGTTGTCTCATTATCCCTAGATCACTCCCACAGAGACATGATTCTCAACAACATTGATACCTGCACCTGGTAACGTTACATTCTAGGACAATCATGTGATTAAAACATGGAGGCCACACATCATTGAGTGTTTACGTGCTGTTTATTTACATGTTGAGAAATTATGTTGGTGCATATTTACAAAGAAGTGTTGGTGGGGGAGTGAGAGTTGAAAGTCATGGCAGATGAAAACACCGTGGGGACACCACAATGTGTGATGTCCAGCTAGTCCAACAGACGTGTGGCAATGGTTGGCATTGTGGGTCAGGATAGTTTTCAGGGTGAATGGTAGGCTCAGACAAGGGTGAAGTCATTGGCGCCCCCTCTTGGAGGGGGTAGATGGAGCAACACCACTGCTCTCACCTGCATCCAGCCTCGGACGGCCCCTCCGTCTTGTAGCCGGAGCGGAGACAGCTGTGGGGGCAGGTTGGTCAGGGGCCACCTCCCTGTCCCTGGGCTCAGGTGTGGGTGGCGGTGGTGTTGGGGAGCGGTCCCGCTTGGCACTAGGGTGAGGGGGTGGTGGTGTGGCGCGGGATAGCCAGTCCCTCCACAGAGCAGTTTGCTGGCCCATGAGGTCCACAATTTGGCCTATGCGGGTATCAATTGACCGCAACAGATGACTGCTCTCTTGTGAGTCTTTGTGGGCCCGATCAGACTGTTCCTGCGCCCGCTGATAGGAGGCATTGACTCTTGCAATGGCTTCCAGGGTTTCGGCGCCAGGATGGGGTGGGTGTCCTTCCCCACCTCGCCGGACAACTGCACTCCTGGTTGTGAGCTGTGCCCTCACCTGTGTTCTCTCACGTCCACTCTCCCTGCTTGCCTGGGATGTTGATGGTCCATCATCGGCTGATGGATCAGGCAGGGTGGCACAGGCAGGAGTGGTGGTGGTGGTGGTGGTGGTGGCTGCACATCTCACTATGGCAGGTGATGGTGTGGTGACACAGGCCGAGGTGGTGGAGGCAGTGATGTCCTGGGAGCCTGATGGCCCTGGAAGTCTGCTTGGTCCCGCATCATCCTCTGCGTCTGAGCTGGCAATGGGCTCGTCCCCAGAGAGTCCGTGCTGTGAGGGGGGCGACTGGTGCTGCCGGTTGCTGTTTTCGCCAGTCAAGTTGCGATCACCTGAGGGACAAGATTATCATGATCAATGCTGCGGACATGACATGTTTTTGGTAACAACATTACAAATCAATTACCTCTCTCACACACCCCACGCACTCCCCCCCACCCACCGCCACCCTCCCTGTGGACATGGGGGCCTGTTGGGAGTTGTAGTGCTGGTCTCTCACACCCCACACCCACCGCCATCCCTCCCTGTGGACATGGGGGCCTGTTGGGAGTTGTGGTGCTGGTCTCTCACACACCCCACACACCGCCATCCCTCCCTGTGGACATGGAGGCCTGTTGGGAGTTGTGGTGCTGGTCTCTCACACCCCCCACCCACCGCCATCTCTCCCTGTGGACATGGGGTCCTGTTGGGAGTTGTGGTGCTGGTCTCTCACACCCCCACCCACCGCCATCCCTCCCTGTGGACATGGGGGCCTGTTGGGAGTTGTGGTGCTGGTCTCTCACACACCCCACCCACCGCCATCCCTCTCTGTGGACATGGGGGCCTGTTGGGAGTTGTATTTCTGGTCTCTCACACACCCCACACACCCCACACACTCCCCCCACCCACCGCCATCCCTCCCTGTGGACATGGGGGCCTGTTGGGAGTTGTAGTGCTGGTCTCTCACACCCCCCACCCACCGCCACCCTCCCTGTGGACATGGGGGCCTGTTGGGAGTTGTAGTGCTGGTCTCTCACACCCCCCACCCACCGCCATCCCTTCCTGTGGACATGGGGGCCTGTTGGGAGTTGTAGTGCTGGTCTCTCACACCCCCCACCCACCGCCATCCCTCCCTGTGGACATTGGGGCCTGTTGGGAGTTGTAGTGCTGGTCTCTCACACCCCCCACCCACCGCCATCCCTCCCTGTGGATATGGGGGCCTGTTGGGAGTTGTAGTGCTGGTCTCTCACACCCCCCACCCACTGCCATCCCTCCCTGTGGACATGGGGGCCTGTTGGGAGTTGTAGTTCTGGTCTCTCACACACCCCACACACCCCACGCACTCCCCCCCACCCACCACCATCCCTCCCTGTGGACATGGGGGCCTGTTGGGAGTTGTAGTGCTGGTCTCTCACACCCCCCACCCACCGCCATCCCTCCTTGTGGACATGGGGGCCTGTTGGGAGTTGTAGTGCTGGTCTCTCACACCCCCCACCCACCGCCATCCCTCCCTGTGGACATGGGGGCCTGTTGGGAGTTGTGGTGCTGGTCTCTCACACACCCCAACCACTGCCATCCCTCCCTGTGGACATGGGGGCCTGTTGGGAGTTGTGGTGCTGGTCTCTCACACCTCCCACCCACCGCCATCCCTCCCTGTGGACATGGGGGCCTGTTGGGAGTTGTGGTACTGGCTGCTTTGACAACATGCAAGCCTGGGAACGTAGGAGGCAACATTTGTGTTTGGTCATGGTGGGTGCATTTGTGGCCAGGACTTCACATTTGGGCGACTGTGTGGTCCACATGCATGGATTGGGGCCAGGGAGATGTGTGTTGGCAGTTGTGCATGGCAGACCATGGCAGTGTGATCGTGGTCATTTGTTTGTACTTACCAGCCTCTTCTCCCTCCTCGATTCCTTCCAGGCTCTCAGGGTGCAGTATGCCCAGCACCTTCTCCTCCCATTCAGCAAATGGTAAGGGCTCCGGGGGAGTGCCGCCGCCAGTGTGGTGTGCCTGCAGGTGGTTCTTCGCCCTGATGCCTTTCACCCTTGCCTTGAGGTCGTGCCACCGCCTCTGGATGTCGTGTTTGGTGCGTGACACCGTCCCTGACGCATTCACTCTGGTCACTATCCTGTCCCACATGTGTTTTTTGGTTGCCAAGGTTGTCTGCTGGACTAGGTTGCCGAAGAGCTGTGGTTCGACACGGATGATTTCATCCACCATGACCTTCAACTCAGTGTCAGTGAATTTTGGATTTTTCTTTGGTGCCATGGTGTGTGATGTGCAAGGTGTTGGTTGGGTGGGGTGGGATGTGCAGGTGTGTGGTGTGTAGGTATGGTGTTGTGTTGGTTTGTGTGGTGTGTGTGTTTGTGAGCAGGTTGTATGTGTGTTTGTGTGTGTTCGCTGTTCGTGGTAATGTGGCTCTTGCTTGCAGCTATGCTGTGATGCAAAGGACTGTGGTAGTGGGAGGGATTCATTTTATACTCTGTGTGGTGGTTGGGTCCCAATGGTTGTTGCCAGTCAGGTGTTCTGTGGGTGTGGTGACTTAGGTACTTTTTTCGGTGCTTGGGGGGGTGTCATTGGGGCGTGTAGTTGCTGGGGGTGGGTGTTTCAGGTGGGTGGGTGTCCTGTTTAGTGTGTTTTCTATTTACTTCCGTCTGCCATTTTGTAATCGGTTTGACGGCAGGGATGGTGTTTGTGTGGTCCTTCCGCAGTCATGGTCCATTTTCGGAGGTATTGTTTCCGCGGCGGTGGAGGACGGCGGTGAGTTCCGTTGGAATGGCGGCATTATCCTAATCGCGCAGACGGACCCTCCGCACGTATAGCGGCGGTTGGGCCTGTCATGTCCGTCCGCGGTGGTGGGTGTTCTTTTGGTTCCGTCCGCCGCGGATGGTGTTAGATGTGTTCCGTCCACCGCGGACGGTGTTTGATGTGATCCGTCCGCCACGGTCGGAGTTTTTTTACATGAATATCCTAATCGAATTCTCCGCGGTGCGGGTGGGAGTGATTTTGCCGCGACCATGGCGGACGGTACCCGTTTCCGTCCGCCATCCTAATGAGCCCCCTAGTTTGTTATAACAATATTTACAAATACCCTGATCAGAACCGATATCAAAACAATTCTCTAATAACAAATAAATTGCAAATTCTTTCCACTTATCATTATTTTCTTTTTCACTTTTTAAATACACATCAACACTCATAGTCTGATTTTTGTAGTGAGCTCAGCGACAACAAATACAAGAAAAATTTGGCCTTTCACCTGAAATCACCTTAAACTTTATAATTTCACTTTCAAAATGTTTGGTACAACTATGTTCAACATTCTCTACAACATTTCCTTCTATTAATGTCTGAGTTACTTCACTCTCTTCTTCAGGACCAAAGTAACAAAACTGAATATCATCACAAACCTTTTTCACATCTGATACTGACCCATGCAAAAGAGCAATGTTCAACTCATTTAACTTTAGTGCTGGACTTTTTGCATAATACAATGTTCTCACTAGCTTCCGCATTAGAGTATGATGTACTGCCAACATTCTGAAAAGGTGAAAAACACTTTGACATACTTTCCTAGAAAGACAAGCCAGAGAATGACCATGCAAACCAGTATGTTTTCTCACTCTGCAAGGGTCTAGTCCTTGCAACACCTTAATCTTTTGTTTAACACTTTTTTTACAATATGCTTGTAAGAAATTGTGTGATTTATCAATAGATTCTAGTTGTACACTACAAATACTACTACAATCCCAAGTGTACACTGGGGTTTTCGGACGTCTGCCTACAACTTAATCAGCTATCACTTCTTCTACATTTTAAGAACCATTTGCTCTTTCTCAATTGGACAACCATTTCTAACCTCATAAGCTCGACCACTGGTGTCAACTGCATGCAACAAATCATTGCTCTGTAAATAACTCTCTTCATTAAAAAAAGGCTCAGAACTTGAACTGTGTTTCCATTGCCCCAAGAAAACATCACAAAAATTACTTTTGTTAATTACTCTTTTCCTCTTACTTTTGGCCTTCATTAAATGGATTGGTTTATCTAGTGATCAAATTCTCTTTAATACTAAAATAAATAGTTTCCTCTTTACTTCAAAAGCATTTTCAACAATGGATTCAATATGTTACTTCTTTTTATAAAATAGTGTTCTCTTTCTACATTTCTTTATATGTTTCAGTAAATTATGGACTATTCTGTTGCAATTGTAGCTTCCTGATCAATTTCATCGTTCAACATTTTCACATAATTTGCAAAAGCACTGCATTGTATGCTATCTTTACAAGCATAAAAGGAATCTTCATAGCTCTGGAAATCTCCAAGTAATTCCAGTTCTTTTTTTTAAGTTTAGAAAGCTTTATTGAAGCAAGATAAACAATGTAAAACATCAGTACAATACCAAGGGCAATGAAGATGAATTAAAAAAAAAGTTGTAAGTTCAATAGTGGAATCAACAATCCCAAAAAGGGAATATAATAACTATACCAAGTGAAAATGCTTTTTAAATGTTCTTGTGAAGAGGGAAGGAGGGAGGAAGAAAGAAGAAAAGAAGAGAGGGAAGAGAAGAAGGTAAAGAGAAAAAGTGAACGAATACAAAAGTTAAACCATTGAGTAGAACTATGGAACATGTCTAGAAAGAAAATCAGTTAAGGGTAACCATAACAAATCTTTTTTTGATCAGAAGGGGAGTAGAAGTTGCAAAAGCACGATCCAGTCTATGATGATGGCATAGCAGATTCAACCAAGCATTATATGAGATATTTGAAGTGTCTTTCCAGTTTGTTGTAATTACCTGTAAAGAAATTGCTAGGAACAAATCTATGAATTTACGCACATTGCATGAAACAGTACAGAAAGGGGAAGAACCACCCAGAAAGATATGCATAATATCAAAAGGGTGATTGGAACATAGAATATCATTCAATTTAGACCATATGTGCGACCAGAGGGATTTGACCAATGGACATTGAAAAAACATGTGAAATAAATCGCTATCAGCACAAGAACAAGACCAACATTTCTTAGAGTCTAAGGTTTTGAATTTAAATAAATCAGAGGGATAAGAAAAAGTGTATTGTAAAAAAAATATAAAGTCTGTGTAGTGCTAGCTGAGCAAGAGAAAGTGTGTATTTTAGACCATATAGAGTCCCAAACTGGGAAGGGGAGTTCCTGCATTAAATCTGCCTCCCAGGTAAGCTCAATTTTAGATTTAAACCGGTCTGGAGCTGAACAGGAAAGTAGTTTGTAGATAGCAGCTGCTTTGAGAGGAGAGTAAAATCTGGTGGGGGGGAATCGGATGGGACAGTAGTGGAGAGGGAACTTCGTTGAGATATGAAGGAGTTTAGGGCAGGTTTGAGTAAGGAGTATTGGGAGGAGAAAGCGGTAGATAGATTAAAGGAGGAGCGAATATCAACAAATTCTTTAATGGAATTATTAGAGAGAAGACTATCATAAAGGATTATACCTTTATCGATCCATTCTTTCCAGAAGAGTGCACTATTAATAATCTTTAAGAATTGATTGTACCAGATCGGAGTAAGAGAATGTGACTGCGCTGGAGAGACAAAAGAGCGAGACATTAATAAGGCAAGTGCTTTAGAATGCTTGAAAATGGGTGTGAGATATCTCTTCGGAGGTTGAGTTAAGCGTGTGGCCATGAGAAAAGAGAAGGGTGAAAGTTGGGCCAGTTCTATTGCACTCCAAGCTGTCACAGGAAGAGAGGAGGAATCTGCTAAGAAAGGCCATATTTATTTTAGTGTGAAGGTGGAGTGAAATCGAGTAAGGTTGGGAAAATTGACCCCACCTAGTCATTTAGGTTGTTGGATGCGAGAAAGTGAAATCCTGGATTTACGCTTATTCCATAAGAATTTAATAAGGATGCGGTTTATGAGTTTAAAAAAATGAATGGGAAGGTAAATGCGAAGCATTGAAAGATAAAAATTAATAATAGGAAGGAGCATCATTTTGATAGTCGCCAACCTACCCCACCAAGAAAGGAATAACGGAGACCATCGATCTATAAGTGAAGAGAGCTTTGTGAGAATATCTTTATGATTAAGTTTAATAGTTTCTCTAATACTGTTAGTGTAAAGAATACCCAGACATTTGATTTTACTAGGATTCCATTCAAATCCGGAACCGAGAAACATATGGGGAAGGCAAAATCTGTTAAGAGGTAACACCTCAGGCTTATCAATATTCAATTTATAGCCTGAAACTAAGGAATAATCATGAAGTAGAGAGAAGAGAGCAGGTAGGGAAGTGGATGGATTAGAGATATAAAGTAAAATGTCATCAGCATATGCAGTAAATTTGATATCATGGTTCTTATATGAAAAGTCAGAATGAGAAGTGGAGCGACACATTTTTTCCAGAAAAGGCTCTAAACCTAAAATAAAAAGAAGATGTGATAAGGGACAACCTTGTCTGGTGCCTCTATGCAAGGGAAAATATGAAGATTGAACTCAATTAGCCCAAATGGAAGTAGAAGGAGCTGAATATAGCAGGTATATAAGTTTAATAAAAGGGGGACTGAATCCATGCCACCTAAGTGCACCAAACATAAAATCCCAACTGACTCTATCAAATGCTTTCTCAGCATCGAGAGTAATAGCGGCAACTGGGGAATCCATTTTCGAGGCAAGATGATTAATATTGAGGAGGGTCCGCGAATTATCTGTGATAGATCTACCTTTGACAAAACCAGATTGAAAGATATTAATGAGGTCGGGGATAACAGTGTTCAATCGGATAGCTAAGAGTTTAGCATATATTTTACAATCTGCGTTTATTAATGAAATAGGTCGGTATTTTTTGCAAAGTGAGGGATCCTTATCTTTCTTGGGGAGTAGACATAACATTGCTGGCGTAAAAGAACCCTTAGATTCCCCCATATCGAGAAAGTTAGTAATTAGTGAGAATAGATGGAGTAGTAGAAAGGTCTTAAAATGAAGGTAAAAGTGAACAGTAAATCCATCTGGGCCGGGTGATTTATCCTTGGGTAGGAGGATAATAGCATGAAGTATCTCCTTTTCGGAAATAGGTGCATCCAGGGAAGAAAGATCAATACATGCATCCGGAGATTTGGGTATATCATGGAAAATAGAATCGAGTTGAGCTGAGGAAGGTGTTGATTCGGGAGTGTATAAAGAAGAGTAATATTGGACGAAACAATCAAGAATTTCGTCATCCGTAGAATGGCGATTGCCGTGAGCATCTGTAATAACGGAGATTTGGGATTTTTGCTTTTTGATTTTAAGATAATTAGCAAGGGTTTTACCAGCCTTATTGTGTCCACCATACATTTTTGCGTTAAATTTAAGAAGATTGTTACAGGCAGCATCCCAAGAGTGTTTGTTGTATTGCATTTTTGCCTTAATGAGGGAGGAAAGCGTATCTGCAGAATTAGTAGTGAAAAAGAGGTGTTCAAGTTCTTTTATTTGTTTGAGAATGAGTGAAGATTGAGAGATAGCTTTTTTCTTTTTACTGGAGACTAAATCAATAATATAACCTCTCGTGACTGCTTTAAAAGCATCCCAGATGAAGTGGAATTGAGATGTGGAATGAAGGTTATTGTGACAGAATTCCTCCATGAAGAGAGTAAATTGTTCAGTGAATTGGGAATCAAGAAGAAGGGAGTTGTTGAAGCGCCAGCGCCTAGTAGTAGGGGTAGGTGAGGGATAGTCAATGTCTAGGATGACAGGAGCATGATCAGAGATGAGAATGGAGCCAATTTCGGAGTTAGTCATGAATTGGAAAGTGTGTTGAGTGAGAAAAATGTAGTCTATGCGGGAACGTGATGCATGAACAGGGGAGAAAAAGGATAATTCCAAAACATCAGGGTGGGAGATCCTCCATGAATCTGTTAGGCCTCTGGAAGAAATAGCCTTAAAAAAAGATTTTTGCATCTTATTAGGAATGTATCTGGTTTGGGATTTACGATCTAAAAAGGGGTCCATGAGTTGATTACAGTCACCCCCTACAATTAAATCATTGTTTGCATGCGAGGAAAGAGGCACAGAGAAGTCATTCCAAAAGGATAAGTCAACACCAGTGGGGCCATAAACATTGCAAAAGGATACATTGGTATTATTAATCAACACATCTAGAAACAACCATCTACCATTGGTATCATGCAGTTCATTTTTTAACTGAAAAGATAATGATTTATGAAACAAAATAATCACACCATTTTTGTTATCAACTGATGGAGAACAAAATACTTCGCCCACCCATTGTTTGCGCAATGAAGGCAAGTCCTTAAGTGTAAGGTGCCGCTCGCCTTGAGGTTCTTATCACAATCTCTTGCCTGACACTACAGGAGTAGCTTGTTATCCCTCCAGTGTTCCAGCCCTTGTGCCTTCGTGAAGAGGAGGAAAACCACCGGCGAGGCCGCAGAGGAGACGAGAGGCGCGGCCCCGGGACTGCGAGGCTCAGCGTTCAATTCCATCAGCTGTTGCCTCTTCCCGCGTGAGCCGCGCACCCTCCCAGAGCCACGCCCCCACCAAACTATTCATAACCTCTTGCGGCCCCCGCTTCGCGGGAGCCGCTCGCCTTGAGGTTCTTATCACAATCTCTTGCCTGATGCTACAGGAGTAGCTTGTTATCCCTCCAGTGTTCCAGCCCTTGTGCCTTCGTGAAGAGGAGGAAAACCACCGGCGAGGCCGCAGAGGAGACGAGAGGCGCGGCCCCGGGACTGCGAGGCTCAGCGTTCAATTCCATCAGCTGTTGCCTCTTCCCGCGTGAGCCGCGCCCCCTCCCAGTGCCACGCCCCCTCTCACTTTACAGGAACTTAACCAAGGGCATTAACGCGCATGGTGGGACGCGCGCGGGCCGCAGCCCGGGGCGAAGCCCGGGCAAAGGGCGGGCCCGTTGTTGCCCGGTAGAGACCGGACCGGGCCACCCCCCTTGGTTTCAACTGACATTACTGGTACCACTCAGTGCATAGGCCTCTATAAATGTCTACCATGCACGGTAGAACTAGAAGTAATACTAAAAAAGCAATGGCTGTAGCACAGGTCATTGGGCCTATAGACCAGTTTATTTCCCGGGTAAATGAGACAATTGACCATAGCATTATTCTATTGGAAAAAAGAGTATCTTTGGACCTTATGAATGCCAAACGCTCGTCCCTGGGCCATTTAGCAACTGTAAGTTCACCCGTCCAGCAACCCCTAATTAATTGTTCCCTCCCTTTACCTTCGCCTGCTGCTGGCACTTACACAGTCCCAAACGCTGTCGACCTATCGGTAACTCATTCAGACTCTGACCCGTCATACGTTGATCTTGAGGCCACTCCAGACCTAGAAGCCTGCCAATCATCTGAAAAGTCAGAGCTAATTGCAGATAAACATCCCCAAGTATCAAGGGTAGGAGCTATTCCTGTATTATCAGAATCAGGGAACTCAGGCTCTGTTAAGAACGCGCTTAAGATTAAGGAAAAGCCTATAACTAAAATTAGGAATCACAACCTTGTCTCACCTACCCCTAACTCTGCATCAGGCATACCTTGCTGGGTCGAAAATATGGTAATAGATCTAAAATCGGACCTTGAAGCTACGATAGCGGCTCATATTAAGCCCTTAATATCCAAAATTGATAGACTGACGTCGCTAATCAATTCAAAATGGGCTAATATGGCTAGTGGGAATGTGCCTACACAGACGCATGGGAACACAAAAGTTGTGCCCCTGGAAAATACATCTGGTAGTAAGCCTTCGAGAGATCCTCCCACTAAGGCCAAAATCTCTTCAGATAACCTAGGAACAGCAACACAGCATTCGATTCAAACAGGGGGTAAATCTGTAGTATCTCCCCCAACCCCTAGTGTGACTGGTCCTATCCCGGAGATGCAAACATCCTCTGGCCCAAAAAAAGTGAGCAATCAACCAGCAAAGGGATCTAATGGGTTGGATGTTAACCCAACATCAACCTCTTCCTCAAATAAGACTCAGGAACCAAAGACAAGGTTGGCTCGTTTTAAAACAATCAACTTACCGCCGGAAGTTTCTCCCTTTGTGGTTGTTTTGACGGGTGTTCCACCACTGAAGGAGGGTAGAAGAGAAACTTTCGTTGAACTGAGAAACAAATGTGCCCAGTGGCTTCAGTTGCACAAACCTCTACCCATCCATATGAGTGGTGAAATTCTTGCTGTACGTAGAGGAGAGTGGGTGGGCAGGAATACCAAGACCATAGCAGGGGATGTTATTACTGTTAATTTCAGGGATACAGGGGCAGTGAATTATATATGTAATACACCCTGTAGTGGACCTGCTACTCAAATTAATCCACTTCCCTTGTCTTATTTCTTACCTATGCCCCCAAGACAAAATCCCCCTAGATTCAGCTTCCCAATTAATAGAGGGTATACGCATGCTCCACATCATATTACTCATCAGTGGCAGCAACCATGGCATGGACTACCTCCTCCATCCGACCCCTTTGTTTCCCAGTTTGCCCACTGGAATAGATTCTGTGCGCTGGATGAGGTTGATTGACTCAACTCTGAAGAAGCTTCCTCCACACATCTCGATATTAATAGGGGTGAGGAGGAGGCTTCTTCGGTCACATCTCACCCCTTATGCCCTAATCCCCCAACTGTGGCGGTTGCCAGCCTGACCAAGTCAATGCCTTTTGCTCTAGATAGAGACAGTGTAGATCCCCATAACCCAAAAGATATTATGGGTACTAGAGGAGAAACCATTAAGGACAAAATAAAAATTCTCAGTTGGAATCTCGCGGGGATTCACAGGAAATTAGGTCTCCCTGAGTGGAGTGATTTGGTTGAAGCACACAAGATATGTGTGTTTCAGGAGACCTGGAGCACTGAGCCACTCCACCGAGTTGGGTTTGTCACTTATTTTGCTCCAGCAGAAAAACCCAGGCAAGGGAAGGGGCGTCCTTCGGGAGGGCTCATTATTTGCGTAAGCATCTCCCTCAACTGCCGGATAACCTCTAAGCAGACAAATAACCCAGATATTTTGGGTATTTCTCTGTCTAATTACCGTAGAGGTTTGACCTTAGATCTTTACAACGTCTATGCTAGAGGCACTAAAAATGGGTGCACCTCATCTGTAATATCCGATCTTGAGGTGCAGCTTAGGGATTATAAAGAAGCTGACCATACCCTAGTAGCAGGCGATTTTAACTGCACATATGAGCCACTTCCCCTGGATGGAATCCCTGACCTAGGTGAGGAAGATAGCAGATGGGGTATCCCCACACTCTCCATCCCTCCGATTAAACGTTGGACCCGTAGTGCAGTGCAGTTAAATGCACTGACCTTGGAGTTTGGGTTAAGAGCCACTAATGGCCGTACATCTTCGGACCGGATGGGCGCTCCAACGTTCAACAGGGTTGGTCACACCTCGAGGATTGACTACATTCTGTTGGACTTGGGGCTCTGGAGTTCGGTTGAAGATATGGTAATCACACCGACTGTGGAGAGCGACCATAATTCGCTTTCCTTAATCATCACGAATCCCTGGTTTAATGGAGCATTGTTAGCACCACCCAAATGCAAACATAGGGTCACTGTCTCCTCCTGTGGAAGACGCCTAAAGTGGAACAAAGTTGCCAGCAATGCTGACAAACTTTCTACCATAGAAGAGGTCCTCATAGCCTCACAAGCAGAGATCAATACTATTGATTTAGCCACGGCAGCAGATAGGGCAACACCCATTTTTGAGGCAGCTGTAAAGACTATAGAAGTTTTTTGGATAAAGGGTACTACAGGGAAGAATTTGTCCCAGAACAAATCTAAAGGAATACATGATTGGTACACTGTAGCATGCAGGAAAGCTAAGACTAGGCTAATTGAGGCCGTTAAGGGCAAGTCCCAACCCTTAATACAGATAGCCAGGAAAGAACACAAGAGAACACTGGGGCTAGCAAAAATGGAGTGGGAAGAGGCCTATTGGTCTACTCTTAAAGAAGCTAGCTCTAAGAAAGACTCTAAATGGTTTTGGGATACTATAAGAGCTCGTAATAGGCCAGATAGTGACCTGATAACTTGGAACATCCCAAGTCAGGCGTGGGTCAAACACTTCTCAAAGCTATATACCCGTCAAGACGATCATCTCACTCCTACTGCTCTTTGTGATCCTGATGGAGGGCTGGTGGCTCCACCATTGTTCGCTCCAATTTGGGTCATCCAGCCTAATGACTTTGATTTTACAACTAAGGAAGTGGACTACGCAATAAGCACTATTATTCCCCAAAAAGCGGCTGGTCCGGACGGTATCCCTGGCGACCTCTTGAAATCTGATATTATGAAGTGGGGTAAACTGATCCACTCCCTACTCGTTGCTATCTGTAGGGGCGCCCCTATCCCCTCCTCATGGAAAGGGGCTGAGGTGGTCCCTATTTATAAAAAAGGCCCCAGAGATGACCCATCTAATTATAGGCCTATCAGCCTGTTAGATATTAGTCAAAAAGTAGTCGGCAAGGTTCTGCTGGTCAGAATTTCAAACTGGATAGAAGAAAATAAAATCCTTTCTGACTATCAGGCGGGCTTTAGAGCGGGTACCGGGACAGTTGAACAAGCCTTTAGACTCATGATGGTGTATTGGAAAGTTGTGGTCATAGGCAAGGGCAGTCTTTATCTCGCGTTCATCGATTTAAAGACTGCCTTTGACCTTGTACCCAGGGAGACCCTTTGGACCGTACTGGCTGATATGGGGTTGCCCCACTACTTGCTATCCCTACTTGTTAGGTTGCATCAAGATAATTTTGCTCAGGTTAGGTGGGGCCCTGGGGGGGAAAAAACAAATAGTATCCCGGTTGAGAGAAGTGTCCGCCAGGGATGTGTGTTAGCTCCCACCCTTTTTTCCCTCTACATCAATGGGGTGGTTGAGCATCTTCGGAAACATCCCTCAGATGAACCATCCCTGGCTGGCGAACGTATACCAACCCTCCTCTTCGCGGACGATACGCTTTTAATCTCTAAAACCCCCATAGGACTCCAAAGGCTCCTAGACAACTTCCAATCCTTTTGCACCAAACGAGGCCTGGTAATCAACACAAGCAAAATTAAATAGCTTGTGCTGAACCCTCCCAAAAAACAAGCCCGCCCTCCTACCCTGAACGCTGAACTTTTGGAGAGGGTAGAAGTCTTCGACTATCTTGGCATACGCCTCTCTCACAAAATGGAATGGACCCCACACTTGGACAAAATGCTGTTATCCCATAAAAGGATCACAGGAGCTCTTCTGAAAGAACAACGCTCCTGTAAAATAAGACCAATGTGGTAAATAAATAATTAATTACCGGTACTATTTTTGAATACATTAAATAAAACAGATAGCTCAATAAATAAGAGGCAGGATCCGGGGTATCTGAGTCGAACAGGCTTTAATCAGGCACAAGGGAAGGGACAGGATCGGAACAGCCTGAAATAGAATGGCATGGACTGGCAGCTGCAACGTCTTATTAACAGTACATAGTATATATAGGAAAACAGTACAATTACATTGCATACAGTAGGCGTAACAAGTGACAAACGTAAGATAAGAACACATGGGCGTAAAAAGAAGGCGTGCACAGGGCGTGCACGTAGACATGTAATGAAGACGTCACAGAAGTGTCATAAATGGGTGGATACATGGAGGGGGCTACCTGGGCAGCTGGAACCTTTAACCTAGTGGTGCGCGCAAACGGGCCATGACGTGTAACTAGGGAGAGCTGGGGGCTCTGACTTCTGCACTAGAAGAGGAGACTAAAGTCTAAGATGTCAGGACGACATGTACCTATATCTTATCTGGTATCTGGTGTTTGGAGAACATGTTGATAGAATCTAAAAGTCATCAGAGCAAAGGCCACTTGACACTAAGGCTGGTGCATGCATATATTCTACGTGTATTGCGTGTGCTATGAATCCTCTATGGATATTAATTCAGTAATTCTCTTGCATGGAGACAGAAAGACTAGACTATAGCTGAAGATGTTTATGCGGTTCGTTAGCTTAGGAATGTGAAGACGGAGAGCTGAACTGATAACTAGAGGCATAACATATTCTTGGCAGACAGGCAGGCAGAGCCAGGCCGGGCACCGCGCTGCGCGGCAAGAAGTAAGCGAAGGGTCAGGGATGCGGGAGGGGCTGCATCGCTCCTCGGAATGGTTTCAGGGGACTGGAGCTTGAATCTGGTGTTCAGGCCCTTTGAGGCCTAGTAACGGGGACAATTTGATGAATTAACGTACATAATGTAAAACGTGGGCAACATAGGCCTAATACTCGTTGCTTTCACGAGAACTGGAAACTGGCATACTAAAGTTGGACACAACTATAATTGCGTCTTTAATCGATCATAGGGGGACATATATGCATATCGATCATGCACATATAACATAGGATGGGGAACACGTAGGCACACATGACAAGGCAAAATTCAATTTTCCTCATTCCCTCCTTGTGCCCTACGTTTCCTTCAGGAAACATCAATATTCATGATACCATCTATCTGTTCATAGAGCATCATTTGCTCGTCTCTTATCTTTTGGGAATGGGACTTAGGACTAGGAATACAAGATGTAGCGCACAAGCCGCAAATCGCAGGGCCACATTGTAAACAAAGACAGCAACTGAATATGATCATTACTGCTATACCCAGGAATGACAATACTTTCCATCCCCAGGCAGATATTATACTCCAGAGCCAACCGGACCATGTCCAGGTGCCTGGATTCTGGTGTAACTGATGGGCAATTTTATGAAGTCTGGTTATAGCTGAATATACAGACGGTGCGTTATTAGGAATGAAAATGCAGCAACTAGATCCGATGACTCTACAAGCTCCGCCCCTATCGGCCAGTATGACGTCAAGGACGAGACGATTTTGGAGCACGACAAATCTCATAGCAGATTGTTCTTCAGTTAAGTTACCTAGAGCGGAAGTAGTCTCATTCACTACTGCTTCAAGGGTTCTGGTTAGCCTACGTATTAGCTTACTATTCTGGACAGGACCTATGAAGAAAAAGAAACCTTTATTGAAGTCTGTATACTGTTCTAATGCAGTTTCAGTTTGATCGACAATTGGGGACTCGATCTCCCTTCTATGTCTAACGTGTACTAGATGTGTATTTCTGTGATAATCGGATGGGGCTAGAAAAACTGGTGGCAGTAGGAAGGCAATATAACATGTTCCATCCCAATCGAGAGGCAGACGTACATATGCGGTCTGGCCACATACAAAATAAGAATGACGTGAGGCTTTGAAAGTAGATTTCCCACTGTCACTATACTCGACCACAGTAGTACAATCACTGTGTCCTAGATGTACTGAACCATACTTTCTGACACATAATTTGCCTTTCACTGGTAGGACTGTAATAGCAGGCAAATCTGGAGTAGTTTCGGACTGAACATTCAAAACCATGAAATTTGAGGAATAATTACCTAGATCATATACTTCATTTTCTAGATCTAACCCTGTTCTATGGGAAAGTTCTTCCTTGTCTGGGAAACATGTTCTATTCAGAAGGGACATATCGTTTGAGGATGACGTTAACGTGGACCATGCTCCACACGAACCATTGTGTGAAAACGGATAGGGAAAGAGTGGCAGAACTCCCTTCGATGTCTGGAAAGGGGGGAGTCGACCACACACCCAACAATTAGTGGCATTGCTAGTCTGGTGTGAATAGTGTAACATTCGGATGAAGGTATTATTGCGCATAGCAAGACGATAGGATAACTCGTGAGGTGGTAGTTCACTAAAAGTGTGCTCTACTGTAACATTAGAAGACAAATGTACATGTGAAACGATAGGAAAACATAGATGTAAGGCATAACTTATGCAGGAAGCCATAAGACTCAGAAATAACATGAATAATAGAGTAACAATGCATCGACTTCGAAGATTCTTACAATAACGTATTCTCTTAGAGTTTTCACTAACTCTCTCACTGTGTGGGTCTATCTCATACATGTCAGGAACCTGTCTAACCGTTTCACCCGAGAGGGACTTAGACAATTAAACTGGCTGACTTACTAGACCTTAATTTTTCTTTATATTCCTGCTGCGGAGTTTTCTCTAACAGGGGAAGTTTAGAGTCAGTATCTGGGCAGTCCTTGAGAACTGGGCAGTCTTTGAAAAAAGTTTTTGGAGGGAGTCCATGAAATCGCTTCACGTGACTGGAATGCAACCAGCCTTTTCGACCCTCGACCTTGATCGCCGTTCTTGTTGTCATCAGGACGAGTTTTGGTTCTTTCCAACGGGGCTCCAGCGGACTTGAACGATCAAAATTACGAATCAGAACGAGGTCGCCTGGTATGACCTCGTGCGGTTTCACTTGAGTGTTGTCTGGAAAAGCAGCGGCAACCTGTGAACGACAAGAGAGTAGTGCAGACATCAAGGAAGCCAGGTAATCTGTCAGCATATTACTGTCAACATCAGTAATTGTACGTGGTCTAGGTGTACCCCACATGTTTGGGGACGACCGAAAACTACCTCGAAAGGTGAGAGACCTGAACGGGAGTGTGCGACCATTCTCATGTAAAAAAGGGCGACTGGCAGTGCTACTATCCAATCTACGCCTTTCTCTGCGCATACCTTGGCAATGCGGATTTTCAGGGTCTGATTATGTCTCTCGACGAGACCAGCTGCTTCAGGATGTCGTACACAGTGGAACTTCCACTGGTACCCTAACAGAAGGGATACTTGTTTCATGAGTTCGGATGAGAATGGCTGGCCGTTATCTGAATACACGACCCTAGGTAAACCATAGCGAGGGAAATACTCACGAACCAACTGCCTAGCAGTGGTCGCGGCAGTGTAATCTGGGACTGGATATGCTTCTGTCCATCTGGACAAAGCGCATACAACTACGAGGACATACTTGAAACCTCGACATCGATCCATCTGAATATAATCCATCTGGAGGACTTCAAAAGGGTGGTCAGGAGGATGGAATCCACCTTGTTCCACCGGAACACCTTTACCTGGATTGAACTGACAACATATCATACAGGTACGTACTTTCTGCTTGGCTGCTGCTCGTAAATGCTTGTTAAACCAGAGGTTCTGAATACTGTCTAACATAGCTTTCTCTCCTAAATGTGCTGGACTATGTGCTGTATTAATAATAATTTGAACCATAGAGTCGGGGAGAAACCATGTGGCTTTTCCCTTCGTCAACCATCCTTGATCTGTCTGGATCCCTCCTTGTTCAGACCATTTCTTGATTTCATCTGGGGTAGCATGTAACTGTATATCTAGTACGTCTTGTGTGGGGTCCTTAACTGTCATACAAGTCGTCTGAACTGGGACGTCTGTCTGTGTCGTGTTAACTAGAATGTCTGGAGTCTGAGCTGTAAGCTTGGCTGTTCGATCTGCCAGGTCGTTACCCTGGGAAATGATGTCAGTGACTTTCGTATGTGCCGTGCACTTCATGATAGCGATAGCTGTCGGTAAATGTATTGCAACTAACAGAGCTTGAATGAGGGGGCCATGCTGAATCTTGGTTCCATGAGAAGTCATAAAACCTCTTTCTCGCCAGAGCACTCCAAAGTCGTGTACGACTCCGAATGCATAACGTGAATCTGTGTATATGTTTACTTTCAGGTTCTTGGCTCGTATGCAGGCTTGGGTCAGAGCGACAAGCTCGGCTGCTTGGGCAGACAGAGTGTCAATACGATGTGTTTCTATAACTTCAGTTTCAGTAGTCACTGCATACGCGGCTACTAGTTCTCCTGTATTTGTCCTCATACATGAACCATCCACATAAAGTGTCAGGTCGGGGTCAGGTAATGCAATGTCGGTCAAGTCTTGTCTTGGCTTTGTCATGGTGTTAACAACTTCCACACAGTCATGTGTGGCAGGATTTGAAGTAACTGAGGGTAACAGTGTAGCGGGATTTAAAATGTTGCAGCGTCTGATTTCTATGTGTGGCTGAAACAGTGTCAGTTCATAACCTGTTAAACGTGCAATTGTCAAGTGCTGAGTCTGTGTTCGATTCAAAAGAACTTCCACGGAGTGTGGAACTTGTACTGTCAGGGAATGTCCTAACACTATGGAATCACTCTGTCTGATAGCTAGGGCTGTGGCTGCAACTGACTTGAGGCACGCAGGCAGAGCCTGGGCCACCGGATCTAATGTGCTAGAAAAATAAGCACAAGGCTTGTGTTGTCCTGCTTGATCTTGCGTAAGAACAGATAATGCTGTACCATCACGTTCAGTGACAAAAAGTGTAAAAGGCTTACTGTAGTTTGGTGTCGCTAGAACAGGTGCTTGGCATAAAGCTTTCTTTAACTCATTGAAAACAAGTGTATGTTCTTGGGTCCAAGGGAGGACAGTCAATGTGGCTGCCTCCTGTGTCGTTAACTGTATCAGTGGCTTGGCTAGATATGCGTACTGAGGAATCCATTGTCTGCAGTAAGAAGTGAGGCCGATAAAAGCTCGTACCTCCTTCTGAGTCTTGGGCTGTGGAAGATGTGCTATTAACTGGATACGGTCAGGTGTCAACTGCCTACCCCTCTTGGACAGTAAGTGTCCTAGGTAGACCACTTGCTGGACACAGAATTGCAATTTGGAAGGGGACACCTTGTGCCCCATCTCGGCCAGGAAATACAAGACTGTAAGTGACGCACGTTCGCAGTCACGTTCAGAACGGGCTGTGATCAATAGATCATCGACATACTGGAGCAGGGCAGTGTCAGTTGGCATGTGAATATTGTCTAGTTGTCTTTTAAGTGCTTGACTGTAAATACTAGGACTTTCTGTGAAACCTTGAGGAGCTCGTGTAAATTTATAGCTCCTTCCACTTAAACAGAATCCGAAAAGAAACTGGCTGTCTGGATGAATGGGGACACTAAAGAATGCGTTCTTGAGATCAATAACAGTAAAGAACGTAGCTTCGGAATCAATGGCAGTTAATAGGGAAGAAATATCTGGAACCACTGGGTACTGGGGTATGATACATTTATTAAGTTCTCGAAGGTCGATCACTAATCGATAAACTGGAGGTGCATTGGGATCAGTACGTTTAAGAATCGGAATGATAGGAGAATTACATACATTGGAGTCAGTTTCTACAACCACTCCTTGAGCGATGAGCTCGTCAATAATTTTGGATAAGGCTGCTACAGCCTCAGGTGGCAATTTGTACTGTCGGATTCGTGGTAATACAACACCTTGCTTCAGAGTGACACGATAGGGTGTAATGTGCATACAACCTACATCAGTTGGACCTTGCGCCCATAAATGCTGTGGTACATTCAATAATCTTGGATCAAAATCACGTAATACATAATGACCTTTAAAATCGCGCAAAAACAATCGTACTCCTTCTGGGGAACAGCATATAACTGCTCCTAATTCTTTCAATGTCTTGATGCCTAGTAAATTTTCTGGACATGATTTCGTAAGTAACAAGTTTGTAGTTCGGGACAATGGACCAACTTCTAGGGAAACTGGTTTCGATATTTCGTTAACAATAGGCTTTCCTGAAAATCCAAGGGAAACATTTCTAGAGCCTGAGAGTGGAGCCCCTGGAACCTCGTCATGACTGATGGTAGTCCTACTTGCCCCTGTATCAATCAGAAACTTTCTGTCTTTCCCCAATACTTGACTGTACATAGGGACCCTCTTGATCTACAGGAATCTCGATGAGAGGCAAGCCAACCTCCCTCTCTAGGCTGTTTCATGAATACTGCTGATAATCTGGATATTCTGACTGTGCGTACTGGTACATCTGTTGTGTAACGTGTTGTGTGGCAGCTATAGGCTGCGGTATTGTAACTGTCTGTTGTGCGTTCTGCGGTGGCTGGGAATTCTGCGGAGCATATTCTTGTCTAGGAGGACGTGGTCTCTCTTTTGTCTTACCTGTAGCTATATTGTGTTTCAGAACTGCACATTCGTTTATATAATGACCTGGCTGTTTACAGTAATTGCATGTCCCCTTAACGGGAGCTGTAGAATGACTAGTTTGATTCGGACCCCTCTTCTGACTGTCTTGTGGAACAGACTGTGCAACTAGTACTTTCATTTTCGTGTCTTTCATACGTCTCCTTTCGTGTTCCTGCTCTTCCCTGATTCTGTTCTGGTGATACTGTAGCATCTGGAGCATTTGTGACGGAGTATTTGCTTGCCAGGTACTTTCGACTTTCAATACTCTATTTTTAACTTGCGGTAAAGAATTCTCAACTAGTTTGGTAACAAAAAGATGTGGATACGATTCACTACTTGTTTTCAGGCCGCTATTTATAATGAAACTTTTCTCAAATCTAGAATAAAAATCACTAGTGTCTTCATCTTGTTTCTGTTTACAGGCTGAGATGGCATCCCAGTCTTCCTTTTTCGTTGCTAGTAATCTTGGCAAGACTTGTATCAGTAACTCGGGCAATGCTTTAGCTTTATCCCCAAGACCGGTACCTGGAACTCGTGTGTTATCTTCAGTCTCTAATGCGGTCCAATCTATCTTTTTCTCTCCCACCTCCCATTCTTTTTCTTTTAGTTTTTCATATATGCCCGCAGGCAACAGGACCTTTAACATTTTAATGATATCAGGATACGTGTATTCTCCCATACGGAGCATGTCCTTTAATTCTCGATGGAACCCTGCTGGATCTTTATCGTGACAGGGTATTAACTTTTTCATTTCTAGAAGTTCTATTTTCGTGATAGGGGTGTAAACAAATACTCGTTCGAGATTACCCCCCGCTCCCTTAACAGGATGTACTTCGCGTAACGGATTCTGTCTGTCTATGTAGAACGGTTTTCTTACTGGGGGTGGAACAGGGACAAAATGTGGATTCAGGAACGTTCTGTATTTGTGGCGCTGTTCTAGAATGACACTAATTAAATCGGTACCTAGACCTTTCCATCGGTTTAGGAGTAACTCGTTCAATACATCATGTAAAGGACCTGGATCAGAATGCTGATCCTCATACAGTGTAATGAGGTGCTGGATCATATACATACCCACCAGACGCTGCTCGGCTGGGGGCAGCTTCAGAAACGTTTGGGCCACTATTTCGTCTGGAAACGTGGCAGAATCACTAGTCCATCGGACTGCTGATCGGGCTAGTTCTTGTTCATGCATGGTACTAAGCTCACTATAACCTATTCGTAATTTCAGAATTGTATCGGTGGCCTGGAATACTTGTTCAAGAGAACACTGTTCTGGTACGGGAGGAGGAAAAACTTTCTTGTAATCTAGGCGTGAATGTCTGTCGGAAAATCTAGTTCTACCTACATACGCTATTCTGGCGGGATTCTCGCTGTCTACCTCTTCACTTGAAGAGTCATTCTCTTTCTCGGTTGCTCTTTTTGCTTCCTCCTTCTGGTGTATACTTATAATTTCCTTACGAATTTTCCTGTACATACTTTCTATACTACCTTGTGACATGTGTTTTCCGTCGGCTATATTGTCACTCCACCTAGTCAGTGCTTTCATCTCGTCTTTGTCTTTATCAGGATAATCTTGTTCTCTTATTAAACAGTTAATCAAGAACTGTAAAATCATATTTTGAATCTCGGCTTTCCTGTGTACCATAGCTTCGTGAATACTTCCTGGATTCTCTCCTGTACGGATAAAATGATATATTCTGTCTAGATGTTCCTTCATCTCGGGGAGGGTGGCCAAAAAGTTGGCAACTCGCCTTAAACGTACTGAATATAATATCATGTGATCTTCGCCTGGAACTGAATCATATATGCAGTCAGTAAGGTGTCGCTTGAGGTCTGCGTATGTAGTCACTTTTGGCGTGCGCTGTAACGCTGCGTCTCTCAGCGTCAGTCGTTTTACTTGAGGCGGGGTGATAGGAGCACCTCCCCCCGCTCCTCCTGAACTGGAATCGTCAGTTAATGCTGAACGTGCTGGTAAAGTGACTGGCAAAACGGGCACACTTAATGAGGGCTGGTCCGGGGGTACTGGCACATTAACGTGGTCCCCGGGACCAGTGACTGGAGGAACAGGAATTACATTATTAACAGGGTGCTGCGGGTGAGCAGGCGGAATAGAATTTGCATATTCTGGGACTGTATCGTCCAAGTAGGACGAAAGAAAAATTTCAGCTGCAGTCGGTTTATGATGTAGCTTAATCGGGACCAATGGTGGCGGTAAATTACAGGGTGCTTCCGGGGTTGCCTTCGGCAAGCCCTCGGCAAGAAGAGGGTACATACCTTTAATTAGGGCATTTCTCTGTCTGTCTGATTGTTCTGCTCTAACTCGTTCACCTTCTTCTAGAAGTTCCCTTTCTTGGGCTTTTTCTGAGGATTCCCTACTTAATTCTGCTTTTCTAAATTCTTTTTCGGTTCTTCTATGAGATTCTTTGCGCCATAACTCGATGGCATCTTTCTGAGACTGTCTAGCTTTCTTGTTCCATAATGCTTCTTCTACTCGCATGATGCACTCGGCATCCCATGTACCTGATACAGGCCATCTGTATTTCTCTTCAAGGTTCTTTGTATAATCCACCCATAAGTCTAGATATAATATGGCATCTAAGCCATGCTTGTGATACATAAAATGTCCAGGACTGTCCCTAGGAGGGACAGGAACTGATTCTTCGAGTAACCCTTTTCTGGTTTTGATCTGACGTAATTTCGAAAACAGAGGCATAATCGGGTCGTACTTGAACTAAACACAATACACAATAATCACAGTAATGAAATGGCAAACAAATCACTCATACCACGACATAAAAAAATACATTAATAACAGTTCGAACAGAATACTACCTGATACATTGAAAACATAATACTTGAATTTCTCGAGAACGGACTTACTAGAATTACTGGATGCACTGCTAAAACAGTACAGAACATACCGGTCTCATAAAGAGACACGTCATACCGTATCCACCTAGATGGACACGTCGGACTGGATCTGTGTACCCAAACCCATCGGACCGGAGACAAACTAATGACCCCGTCTAGATACTCCCCCAGCAACGGTACTCACCGGGAAGCAAAACTTGAAGGCCTCGGACTGGACTGGACTGCTACGACGTCTGGTTACTACGTATGCGCTTCGAACTTCGGGCTTCAGAAACAGGTGGGCCTCCGGATACCTCGGACCTTGCTCTCTCGGCTTGGGCTCTGGTCGGGACGAACCGCATTCCTCACCGCCTCGTCTGGATGCCGGACCGCAGTCTCCGTCTCCTCCGTGGGCCTGAGGGAGACTTGAGCAGAAATATCTGCCGGTGCGCAGTAGAGGTTCCGTCACGGCTGTAGAAGGGTCAGGGGGCCTGCGTTACATCGCCGGCGCGTGGGGAAGGGGCTGGTCCCTATTCGGGCGCCATTATGTGGTAAATAAATAATTAATTACCGGTACTATTTTTGAATACATTAAATAAAACAGATAGCTCAATAAATAAGAGGCAGGATCCGGGGTATCTGAGTCGAACAGGCTTTAATCAGGCACAAGGGAAGGGACAGGATCGGAAGAGCCTGAAATAGAATGGCATGGACTGGCAGCTGCAACGTCTTATTAACAGTACATAGTATATATAGGAAAACAGTACAATTACATTGCATACAGTAGGCTTAACAAGTGACAAACGTAAGATAAGAACACATGGGTGTAAAAAGAAGGCGTGCACAGGGCGTGCACGTAGACATGTAATGAAGACGTCACAGAAGTGTCATAAATGGGTGGATACATGGAGGGGGCTACCTGGGCAGCTGGAACCTTTAACCTAGTGGTGCGCGCAAACGGGCCATGACGTGTAACTAGGGAGAGCTGGGGGCTCTGACTTCTGCACTAGAAGAGGAGACTAAAGTCTAAGATGTCAGGACGACATGTACCTATATCTTATCTGGTATCTGGTGTTTGGAGAACATGTTGATAGAATCTAAAAGTCATCAGAGCAAAGGCCACTTGACACTAAGGCTGGTGCATGCATATATTCTACGTGTATTGCGTGTGCTATGAATCCTCTATGGATATTAATTCAGTAATTCTCTTGCATGGAGACAGAAAGACTAGACTATAGCTGAAGATGTTTATGCGGTTCGTTAGCTTAGGAATGTGAAGACGGAGAGCTGAACTGATAACTAGAGGCATAACATATTCTTGGCAGACAGGCAGGCAGAGCCAGGCCGGGCACCGCGCTGCGCGGCAAGAAGTAAGCGAAGGGTCAGGGATGCGGGAGGGGCTGCATCGCTCCTCGGAATGGTTTCAGGGGACTGGAGCTTGAATCTGGTGTTCAGGCCCTTTGAGGCCTAGTAACGGGGACAATTTGATGAATTAACGTACATAATGTAAAACGTGGGCAACATTGGCCTAATACTCGTTGCTTTCACGAGAACTGGAAACTGGCATACTAAAGTTGGACACAACTATAATTGCGTCTTTAATCGGTCATAGGGGGACATATATGCATATCGATCATGCACATATAACATAGGATGGGGAACACGTAGGCACACATGACAAGGCAAAATTCAATTTTCCTCACCAATAGCTACAGTCCTTGAGATCTATTCGGCCAAAGGGGTCAGTTCTGCTCTCTACGGGGCCGAACTTTGGGGGTCATCCATTACTGACGCTTTGCCAGGATCAGAGAGGAAATTTTGTAGAGCGATTAAGTCTCTCCCGCAGGGCACTCCCACAGTTCCGCTAATGTTGGATCTAGGCTGCCGCCCAATTGATGACCTCGCAAAATTTCGTCCACTATTGCTATGGGCACGCCTGTGGCGTGTGGAGGAACTCAGCAGATATGCGCAAGGCCTAGCAGAAATTATGTCACTACCAGGGTGGCATAAAATTAAATGGTTGAGGGATATGAAGACACTGCTAGCAAATTTGGGCTTGAATGAAGCATGGGCAAATAGAACTTCACCCCCGAAGTTAGCTCTTAAGAAACTCTATTGGGACTGGATCCTTTCTCAGAGGAACATAAGCACCACCACGGGCAGACTCACGGAGGACTTCCTGAAGTTCAAAGATCAACCTAAACGGGGAGTGTATCTCGACATCATTGAAAAACCTTTTGACAGGGCTTTGTATTTTAGATTTAGAATAGGAACTCTTCCCCTCTACTCTTTTTCTTCACGTTGGAAATCTCGTGTACAAAGTACAGAGCTTTGCCCTGCATGCCTAGACAAACCAGAGTCATTGGCACATCTTATGTTCGAGTGCAGAGAGTATACGATACCCAGGAGGGTTTGGCTCAAAAACTTATGTCGGCAGCTGGGTACTAGGAGCCACGCGGCTGCAATCAGGATACTAATGTCGGACAGCCGTGCAACCTACGTTTGTGCCATAGCCAAATTTTTATCATGGGTTTGGTCCATTCGAGCTAAAAGGCTAAAATTTACTGTTTAATTTCATTTTTAATTCACTGCTCGAAGAACTGTCTTATGAACTGCCTTGCAAATTGGAAAAACTAAAAACTAAATGAACTAAAAGGCTAATATTGTTTGTTTAAATTTTCTTTTATATTGATTATCTAATGTACTGCTTTGACAATTCTTTAAATAGGTTGCATTTTTATTGAACGTTTACGTTTGCTTTTAATTGTTGCACTGTGATTTCTGTGTTGCTTTTATGATAATTTTTTATCGAAATAAAGCCTTTTGACTTGACTTAAGTGTAAGGTGAGTTTCTTGCAACATAGCAACTTGACATTTCAATCGTGCTAAGTGAGATAAAACTCGCTGTTTCTTAACAGGGTTTCGAAGACCCCTAATATTCCAAGAAATAACACGAAGACCATTCATCGTTGGAAATAACACGAAAGTAGAGAACCAGATAGACAAGAGGAATCGTAGAATGATAAAGATGTAAAAAGAGTGAATAAAAGTAGGAAGGATATTAAGGAGAAAAAAGAAAATGGTGAGATAAAAGGCAGCTTGTGAAATAAAGAGCCCCATAACAAACATGGAAAAAGGAAGAGAAGAAAGAAAGGAAAAAGGAGTATTGATAAAAAGAGAAAGCGATAGAGAAACAACGGAAGATATGAGAAGGGAGAAAAAATATAGAGAAAAGTGAACAAGAAGGATCTGGCCTGAAAATTAGAAAAGAGAGTGAAAAGGAAAAGAGCAACCAGAAAAAGGGAAGGAAGGAAGAAAACAGGAAAAGAGAAGAGGTGAAAAATAGGAGAGAGATGAGGATGGGAGCATAAGATCCCCCTTGAAGTGAAGGCAAAAAAAGATGTCAAAAAGCCAAATGACTTTAGCCATAAAGGACACTTTACCAAAAAACATTAGAATCGGAGAGGGGGCGGCGAGAAACCAGACAACCGCACGAGCAGGAGACACAAAAGAGAATAAGGGCACATACACAATAATTATGAACAAACACAAAAATAGGAAATCTGAAGATGAACTGTAACCAAATAAGACAAGTGAAGGGAACTTACCAAATAGATAGGGAGGGATGGCAGCAAGGTGGGTTGCACAATACAGACATCAGGAAAACATGATAAGAGCTACGTACAACAAAAGCTGCAGGAAGGGAGCCTGTGAACAAAAAGAAAAGAGCAATCGACTTGTTATGACAACAGACAAAATAGGAAAGAAAGCAATTTATCAATGCAAAACATCAAACAAGAAAACAGAAGAGAGAAACATTAAGATTTGCTGAGCTCCATGAGTTCTTCCTTGTGAGTGTGCATGAACTTCCGAAGGTCAGCAGGATCATCAAAGCTGAAGGTCAGTTTTTTGTAAGTTACTTTGAAGAAGCAGGGATGTATGAGGCCATATCGGGCATTCATCGATCGAAGTGTAGGGCTCAAGTCCAGAAATTCCTTCCGTCGAGCAGCAGTTGATTTAGAAACATCTTGAGTAAGAAATATTTTATGACCAGACAAGAAAAGCTGCTTATGTTGTTTGGCTGAATGAAGAATCGTCATGAGTCCCGAATACAGGAAGAAATATGCGATAATACCTCTTGGTTTAGAAGAAGAAGATGAGTTCTTTGGACCGAGTCGATGAGCCCTTTGAATATTGACATCGATGTGCTTGGGAAGACCAGTAATGGGAAGGACTTGGGTCTTCAAAAATTGAATAATGTCTGACCCCTCAGAGCCCTCCGGAATACCATAAATGCGTAGGTTGTTGTGCCTATTGCAATTTTCCAAATCCTCTGATGTTTTCTTGAGTTGATCGATCTGCTTAGAGAGGCTGGCAACCTTAGCTACAACATCTTGCGCATCACTAACTTTCTGCTCCACATCTGTCAATCTCATATCCATACTCGACCACTTGTCATCGAACCTCTGAAGAGTTATTGTAGTATCGGTCATGAATGGGCATATGAGGCGCAGTTCCTCCATAATGTCCTCCAAAGCGACAGGAGGAGGAGATTTTGACGGTGATGGAGGGTCTTTTATGAGATGTTTGCCAGTTGCGGGATCCTTGCGAGTGCTGGATGCGGAACCATGGGCCTTGGCAGTGTGGGAAGGATCCATTTTGAATAATGCAACCAGAGAAGCAAAAAGAAAGGCAATATAAAGACCAAATGATAGCAGCGCCAAGCAATTGTGACAGGGAATGAATTAATGTGAAGTAGCTGAAACCCAGTCCCTGTTCTGACAGAAAATGGAAGCAGAAGATACCTTCTGCGGAAGCCAAGCAGAATGAATCAAAAATGTGAGTTCAATTAAATGAGGAACCAAGCAGGGAAGTTCTAGTGCTGATATGTCACCTATGGAGCATGAGCCACTACAAAAAAAGCATGGCTGAGGTGAATTGCAAGCGTCAAAGCAAAGGTACAGTCAGCAATTAAGAACTCAGCAATTCGTGACCAAAAAAGGAACAGGACCTCCAATCCAGATATCATTGAAGAAAACGGAAGCCATGAATCATAAAATTGGCAGCGATAAGAGAAAAGGAAAAGTGAAATTGCTGCGCAGGAAAAAAATAAAAAATAATAAAAGGCGGCCGCGAGTTGAAGAAAAACTAATCAGCTCATAACTCACTTAGGAAGCCGCATTTCAGAACAGAAGCATGCCCATGGGTGGCGGGTTGCATTCTGACGACGAAATCTGCAGTCAATCTTGAAAAAAGCTGCCGCAAAAGCAGTCCTTCAAACACGAGCTCGGCTCGTCGTGGCAGAGCTCCTCAGGTCGCGGCCATCTTGGATCGCCGTGCGCCGCTCTCATTATCAAGTAATTCCAGTTCTGAACGTCATGGTTTTAATAGTTGTAAAAGGGCTAAATATTAAAAATTCCCTTTTATCAGCAGTGTCACAACTCAGCTTTCTGTGATTAATCAAATTTCCTTTCGTTTGTTTCACCAAACATCCTTCGGAACCAATGACTCTATATTTTCCATCATTGATGTTCTCTGTAGTATTCCGTTTAAAAAGTGTAGTTTTGCAGCACTTCATAGAGACACATGTTCTCAGATAATGACTTCTGTTTGGGTAATATGTGTCCAACATATTCGTTTTCAAAATATCTGTACTTTCTGAATCTTTTTCTTCTAAATATTCAATTTCTTGTACAGATTTCAGTACTTGATTTGGCATTGCTTCAAGACCTAGACTCACATAAAGGATTCTTCTAGATTCGGAGTATAGACTTGCAGATGATAACCGATCTGAGCATTCATATGCTCCAATTTCTCGATGGGACAACATCTTCAAAGCGAAACTGTATAATTTCTTACTTAGAGTTTTCTCGTGAGAAATCTCTTCCCACATATCTTTCAATTCCGTCTTTTCTGATTTTGTAATATAGGATGTTACATATCAAGCAACAGCAATGGAATTGTCCGCAACATATTGAATATCCATGTTAGCATTCCACATGGACAAAATAACTGGGTTGTAGTCATTTATGTATTTTGACTCTTCATTTCTTCTTAAGTTGTAGGTACTTTTTGGAGACTTTCTTGTGATAGTATGTCGCAAAGATGACATAAAACTGTTCACTGTTCCTTTGGATATTACAGGACGTGGAAATGCAAAACGACATTTGGTGTAGAACTTGTCCTTAGATTTGTACTTTCGTTGACAGTATTTTCCACATCGGTGGCTTTGGAATCATAACACTTGTGCTCTTAAGTTGCTTTCTTCTGTGCTTTTGGGTACAGCACATGTTGCATATTGTTCAATAAAACTCAAAACAGTATCATCCGCATCTGTTCCAAATTTGGGAGCGTCCTTAATCCATAACATATATGTATATGCGAAGCACCTCTTGCTTGATACTCCTTTCTCCAAAAGAAATTCACAACTTTTCCAAGAGGAGGATTTTTTTTTATTGCAGATAAAAGACATCATAGCCTCAAATCTATGATTGAAATACCTGCATACATTAACAGGTTCCAAAGAGCACAATTCTCCAGGTGTCTTGTATTCAATATTTTTTATATTGGAATTTGTCTCTCGAAGAAATTCTAGTAAATCATCCCAAGCGTACTCAGCACAGCTTAGGGTAAGGAACCATGTTGGAGTTCCTAAGTTCCGTAGCATACATTTCAGTTCTCCATGACAACGGAACCAATATCCGTTAGTCCCACACTGACATGCCATCAAATTAATGAGCTGAGATTCTAGATGATCATCTCTCTGGTGCACTTTATCCATAACATCTTTTGCAGATACATTTTGCAGATGTATTCCAGTTTTTAAAATGTGATTGACTGCATATGAAAGTCCAGACAAGTCACTCTCAAACAAAAGATGAAATATATAAGGGATACATCGTCAAAATCTTGGATCTTCTGCATATGATCGTGTTGTTCGATATTCAGATGCAGGAATCTGCACAGGACGTTCATTATATCGTCTTCCTTTTCCAGTTGGGAACAACTGTGGAAAACAATGAGATTCCAAGCTCTCTTACCATACACTCATGAGAGTTCCTTTTACTTTTTTAATTTGGAACAAATCAGTAGAGTTCCCCATCACTTCTTTTGAATTAAGTGGATGCACAATGTGATGTTCATAGATTTCTTCACGTCCTAACATATCCACTTTTTCAATTTGTCCACTTGACGTTTCAGTATCTTCTGCTAAAACCATTTCTTCTTCTTCCATATATACATTCTTATAGTGTGTATTGTTTTTTTAATCAAATACAATGTTGCATTTTGCACTTTCCTAACATCCACTAACTTCTGCCAGATTTTCTTATTCTTAGTCGGCACACCATTAACAAGAATAACTAGTGGTTCACTTTCTACAATCTCTACACCAATAGTTTCAATATCTTTCTTTAAATCTAATGGTAAATACGCAACTCTACCTTTTAATCCTCTTTGTAATTCTGAAGGAGGAAATGTACCTGTTTTAAGCTCCATACGAACAATAGCCTGAAACGGGTGCACACATTGAATGAGAATAGACTCATAGGTGTTTAAACCTATCAGTTCTGGAGGCATAGCAACCAACTCCAGATTATTATGAACAGCTCTAGCGGGCATTTTATTCTCATCTAGTTTGTTATAACAATATTTACAAATACCCTGATCAGAACCCAAATCAAAACAATTCTCTACCAACAAATAAATTGCAAATTCTTTCCACTTATCATTATTTTCTTTTTCACTTTTTAAATACAGATCAACACTCATAGTGTGATTTTTGTAGTGAGTTCGGCGACAACAAATACAAGAAAAATTTGGCCTTTCACCTGAAATCACCTTAAACTCTATAATTTCACTTTAAACATGTTTGGTACAACTATGTTCAACATTCTCTACAACATTTTCTTCTATTAATGTCTGAGTTTCTTCACTCTCTTCTTCAGGACCAAAGTAACAAAACTGAATATCATCACAAACCTTTTTCACATCTGATACTGACCCATGCAAAAGAGCAATGTTCAACTCATTTAACTTTAGTGCTGGACTTTTCGCATAATACAATGTTCTCACTAACTTCCGCATTAGAATATGATGTACTGACAGCATTCTGAAATGGTGAAAAACACTTTGACATACTTTCCTAGAAAGACAAGCCAGAGAATGACCATGCAAACCAGTATGTTTTCTCACTCTGCAAGGGTCTAGTCCTTGCAACACCTTAATCTTTTGTTTAACACTTTTTTTTACAATAAGCTTGTATGAAATTGTGTAATTTATCAATAGATTCTTGTCGTACACTACAAATACCTCATAAGCTCGACCACTGGTGTCAACTGCATGCAACAAATCATTGCTCTGTAAATAACTCTCTTCATTAAAAAAAGGCTTAGAACTTGAACTGTGTTTCCATTGCCCTAAGAAAATATCACAAAAATTACTTTTGTTAATTACTCTTTTCCTCTTACTTTTGGCCTTCATTAAATGGATTTGTTTATCTAGTGATCGAATTCTCTTTAATACTAAAATAAATAGTTTCCTCTTTACTTCAAAAGCCTTTTCAACAATGGATTCGATATGTTACTTCTTTTTATAAAATAGTGTTCTCTTTCTACATTTCTTTATATGTTTCAGTAAATTATGGACTACTCTGTTGTAAAATATTTTTTTGCGGATTTCTTTATATTGATTTTCTCTTCTTTTACAAGAAGTTGTATCCTTTGTATGTACATTGCCTTTTTTTCCTTTCTTATTCTTTACTGTTTTTTTGACCTAGGAACATTTTCAGTGCTTTCTACATTGCAGTTTTTTTCTTCAATCTAGTAATATTTTTAATGAAGTCCTTTGTAGTCTTACCAGAAATGTTTCTCTTTTTAGCCACATTATGTTGCTCTTCCAATACTTGTGGTTTCAAGTAAGTATCCTTTCTCTGACATTTTCTTCTCCTTTCTTTCTGCGGCATGATTATTTGAACGATGATAAAGAGAATCTGCAAAAAATAAATATAACTAAATATTTATTAATAACTTTATATATTATACTTTTTTATTACTATACAAACACATTCCATATAAATTCTGACTAAAAAATTGTAGGCGCCTGAAGCACAACTGTGAAGGTGATAAGAGCACTACATACATAGTGACAGCAGTTTGAAGCACTCTATAACACTAAAACCTGAAGCACTGTATGAGTACATGCATATTTACTAAAGGATCACAATACTATAAGGAAAGACACTGAGTGAATTCATAATTGGTTCACTTTTACTTTAGTAAATAGATTACTTTATGGTACCTAAACAGTCACTATGGTTTTGCAACAGTACAGATTTAGAATTTAGAGTAGTACAGTGTTGTTTGTCTACTTTAGAGGGTCTTGCTGAGGTTGTGTTCTAGGGTACTGCAGTGGTGTTTGGGTAGTGTAGGAGGTCGTGCTGGGGTAGATTTCAAGTTTAGGGTAGTGTAATACTGTTTTAGTAGTGTACGGGGTCATGCTGGGGTAGTGTTTTAGAGTTGAGGGTGGTGCACTGGTGAATGGTTATTGTAGGTGGTCGTACTGGGGGTAGATTCAGGGTTTAGGGTAGTGTAGTGGTCTTTGTGTAGTGTTGGGGGTCCTGCTGGGGTCGTGTTCTAGGATAGTGCAGTGGTGTTTGGGTAGTATAGGAGGTCGTACTGGAGTACATTTAAGGTTTAGGGTAGTGCAATGGTGTTTGGGTAGTGTAGGGGGTCGTGCTGTATAGTGTTTTAGTGCTTAGCATAGTACAGTCATGTTTATGTAGTGTAGGGTGTCGTACTAGGGGTAGATTTAGAGTTTAGGGTAGTGTAGTGGTGTTTGTGTTGTGTAGAAGGTCGTGCTAGACTAGATTTAATGTTTAGAGTACTGCAATGGTGCTTGAGTAGTGTAGGGCATTGTGCTGGGGTAGTCTTTTAGGGTTTAGGGTAGCGCAGTGGTGTTTGGGTATTGTAGGAGGTCGTGCTGGGGGTATTGTTTTAAGGTGTAGGGTACGGCAGTGGTGTTTCAATAGTGTAGGGGTTCATGCTGGGAGTCGTGTTTTAGAGTTTAGGATAGTGTACAGGTATTTGGGTAGTGTAGGGGGCTGTGCTGGAGTAGTGTTTTAGGGTTTGGTGTAGTGCAGTGGTATTTGGGTAGTGTAAAGGGTCATGCTGAAGGTAGTCACACTGCAAGAGTACATGTACTTATATGTATGCAAAAACATCCACCAACCAAATTATTCTTTCTCAATTTTCCCTAATGGACACTGACTCACAGTGTGATTCTAGACAAATGACAGTATTTCTTATAAATAGAGTATATAGATACTGACTGAGGAAATGTAGGCCTGAAACACAAGTGTGATGGTGATTACACTACTACTTGCATAGTGCATAACAGTTTCAAGAACTGCCTGTCCTAAAGCCTAGCAACAGTAGATGTACTTATATGTCTGCAAACACTTCAAACAACCAAATCATTCTCTGCCAATTTTCCCAAATGGACACTGACTCACAGAGTGATTCTAGACAAATAACAATATTTCTTACAAATGGAGTAGTAGGGTAGTACAGTGGTGTTTGGGTAGCTTAAGGAGTCATGTGGGGGTAGGTTTAAGATTTAGGGTAGTGCAATGGTGTTTGGGTACTGTAGGAGGTCGTGCTGGCATAGTGTTTTAGAGTTTACGATAGTGTAGTAGTGAATGGGTAGTGTGGGTGGTCGTGCTGGAGGTATATTAACGGTTTAGGGGAGTGCAGTGGTGTTTGTGTAGTGTTGGAAATTGTGCTGGGGGTAGTGTCACTGCGAAAGTACGCGTACTTATATGTCAGTAAACACATTAACCAACCAAATCATTCTCTCTCAATTTACCCAAATGGACACTGACTCACATTGTCATTCTAGACAAATAACAATATTTCTTATAAATGGAGTGGTAGGGTAGTACTGTGGTGTTTGACTAGTTTAAGGGGTCATGTTCGGGTAGGTCTAAGGTTTAGGGTAGTGCATTGGTGTTTGGGTAGTGCAGGAGTTCGTGCTGGGATACTGTTCTAAGGTAGTGTATTGGTATTTGGGTAGTGTAAGAGGTTGTGCTGTGTTAGATTTAAGGTTTAGGGTAGTGCAATGGTGTTTGGGTAGTGTAGGGGGTTGTGCTTGGGTAGTGTTCTAGGGTACTACAGTGATGTTTATGTAGTGTACTGGGTCATGCTAGGTATGGTGTTTTAGTGTTTAAGGTAGTGCAGTGGTGTTTGTGTACTGTAGGATTAAGTGCTGGGGTAGTTTCATAGGAAATTACAGTGGTGTTTGAGTAGTGTAGGAGGTCATGCTGAGGTACATTTAAGGTTTAGAGTGGTGCAATGGTGTTTGAGTATTGTAGGGTGTCGTGTTTTATGGTTTAGGGTAGTGCAGTGGTGAATGGGTAGTGTAGTTGGTTGTGCTGGAGGTAGATTAAGGGTTTAGGGGAGTGCACTGGTGTTTGTGTAGTGTCAGGAATCATGCTGGGGGTAGTGTCACTGCAAGAGTACATGTACTTATATGTCTGCAAACATATCAACCAATCAAATAATTGTTTCTCAATTGTCCCAAATGGACACTGACTCACAGTGTGATTCTAGACAAATAACAATATTTCTTATAAATGGAGTAGTAGGGTAGTACAGTGGTGTTTTGGTAGTGTGGCAGACCCTGATGCAGAGGTCTGGCCCGGGACCAGGGTTCAATTCCCGCCTCGGCGGCTCTTGGACTCAATTTCCCCGGACCTGATAATTCTCGCCTCGGTGCCTAGTCTAATCATGGGTCCCACTCTGTGACTCTGGGCAATAGCTTGCTTAATCTCCACAACGGCCCCAGCAGCGCTTGGATGCCTGGCTTCACCTTGGCGGGTGCCCAGGAGTGGACATTTCACAGGAAAGCCAGGATGGGTTCCACAGCGGTATGAATACAGCGCTACGAGGCCTCCGGGTAGAAGTGCGCTATATAAATACTCTACAAGTAAGGGGTCGTGCTGGGGTAGGTTTAAGGTTTAGGGTAGTGCAGTGGTGTTTGTGTAGTGTAGGGAATTGTGCTGGGGGTAGTGTCACTGCAAGAGTACATGTACTTATTTCTCTGCAAACACATCAAGCATCCATTCCATATATTTCATAACTGCATTTTACTATTAAAGCTAAACTCATTTTGGAAACACAAAACCAATTACTATTTTCTAATTCTACCAAAATGTGAGAACACAATACGTTTTTAATCAATTACATGTCAGGAAACACATGAACTTCCAAAATGCTTCTCTCAGAGTGATTCCTAAATGCACACAGACTCACTGTGTGATTCTACACAAGCAACTCTGGGGCATATTACAAACGATTAGTGATATTTAACGCTAACGAGGCTTAGCAACGAATTTTTTAACACTAAGCATCGCCGGAAATTATCGCAGAGATAACTTGCTATTAGCAAGGTTTATCTCAGAAGTGATAAAAATCCTCACGCTAACTGCCAAATGAGAGATTATCACTGGAAAACCAATGATAATCTCTCGAAGTTTGGAGTTAGCTTGATGATAGGGGCTCACAAACTTAGCCATGATATCCACCTTCCATAGGATATCATGGCTAAGTCAGGAAAATACCAGGTGTAAAAAAAGCAGTGCTAACCGCGGTTAGCACTGCTTTTTTTATCACTAACCGGGTTAGCGAAAACCTTGATAATAGGAGAAATGTCGCTTAACAACATTTCTCCTATTATTTTTCTCTGGAACGCCCCCTTTGCATCTCATTAGAGATGCAAGGGGAAGCGTAGAGAAAAAGGGTGCTAACATGCGAATTTGCGTGTTAGCACCCTGTTGCTGATAGGGAGATAATTTTATCTCCACTTTCTTGGCTTTTAAAGCCAAAAAAGCGGAGATAAATCCCTTGATAATATGCCCCTCTATCCCTTGAATTTTACAAAAACACATTTACTACTCTACAAGACTTTAGGTGACTCTACACATTGCACAAATGTTTCTACTACACGTTAGTATAATGGGGCATATTATCAAGAACAGGCGATAAAATTATCGCCGCTTTATCGGCAGGAAACTGCCGCTAAAGCGGCGATAATGGGCTTGATAATATGTCCTTGTGAATTCCCATAGCAGCCCAGGTTCTGGTGTTAACCTGGGCTGCTATGGGAATTCACAAGGGCATATTATCAAGGCCATTATCGCCGCTTTAGCGGCAGTTTCCTGCCGATAAAGCGATGATAATTTTATTGCCTGTTCTTGATAATATGCCCCAGAGTGCTTCTATCAGAATTATTCCTAAATGCACACAGGACTCAGTGTGTGATTCTAGACAAACAACACTATCCCTTGCATGTTACCAATACACATTTCATAGTCTAGAAGGAGTACTTCATTGTAATGTAGAAACTTGAATCTTTTTGCAAATACATAAAAAAATGACTGGTTTCTAATTCTACCAAAACATGAGAACAGCACAGTTATCTGTCTGCAAACACATGAAATACACAAATGCTTATCTCAGAATGGTTTCTAAATCCACACACCCTCACAATAAAATTCTAGAGAAAAAAAGTATTCCCTGCACTGTAGCAAGAGAAACTCATTAGTCTAATTAAAACCAAAATGCACCACATACATCCCCTCACAAATTAGTAACTCACCTTTCAAATTGTTTTGTTGAATAAGTGTCAGTCACACACCAGATTTTCTTATGCAGAATCTCTGCTTTGTACACCTCTCACCAGAACCAAAGAATGGCACAGTTTCCTGCTCATTTTGAGCACATATGCACCTGAACATCAAATCACATTGCTTCCCACATTAATTCAAAAGCAAACACACACTTCTATTGGTTACACATTTCAACCCTTTCCAAATGCCATAAATTTCAACTCTACGCCCAATCTGCCTTCTCCCTGTTACCATAGAAACAGTTCATGGAGCACTTAACTGAGCACACAGGTCAAAAGTTTATCACACAATGTTGCTAATCAAAACAGCAAGTGTGCTTGACTTTTCAACATATCAGCTTATCTTATGTAACATTCCTTTCAATCAGTTTTTGTAAACCACTAAGAATCACGCTTTTAAAATCAAGGTTATGGATGCATTATCCCATGAGGCTGGGGGTGACACCCCTTTTCCTAGAGGATCTGGTTGAATAGGGTAGTTAAGAAAGGCACAATTGCCGGCTCCAAAACCCTATAGATCTCAGCGGGAAGGCCATCCGGGCCTGCCGCCTTTCCCTTCTTACTACTCACAATAGCCCCTTTGACCTCGTCCTGCGTAATCACCCGATCTAGACAGGCACGTTGTGCCAAGGTCAGCGAAGGCAATGGTATCTCCTTCAACCAATCTTCAAAACTATCCGCCTCAATACATTTATCCTCCTTATATATGTCTTGAAAAAACAGCCTAAAAATCCTCTGAATATCTTCATCCGATGTATATACCAAATTATCCTGGGTAATTGGACCAATATTATTTCGTGCCTGGTCTGTCTTGGATTTCCAAGATAAAAGTCTACCTGCTCCCTCTCCATATTGAAAATGAGCGATTTTACTTGCTTCCCACCTTTGTAAAACACGTATATATTCAACACTGAATCTAACTGTCCCTTTACTCGCATTAATTTATTCTGTAACTCCTGTAAGTTGTCGACAGAGGCATCTAAATTTAGATCTATTTCCCCTTGTGCCTTAACAATTTCAGCCTCACTGGAGGATACCTCCTCTCTATATAGTTTCCTCCTATAGGCAGCCCTACTAGTTATTTGGCCCCGTAAAAAGGCCTTGTAGGAGTCCCAAACACAGCCTTATGAGGATGAACCAATGTTCACATTCATAAACCACTCAGTTTCGCTTACCACAAAGGAAGTCTCCTCATGTTCCAAGAGAAGCGAGCGATCAAATGACCAAATTCTGGGGGAAGCTTTGGCAAAGCCTTCCATTTCCATCCATACAGCTGAATGGTCTGATAGATGTGAGGGAAGGTAAGAGATGATTTTAACTGCACTCTTCAGAGTCTGACTAATCAAAATAAAATCAATCCTTGATTGAGGATGATATTTATAGTTACGAAATGACACGCCCAGTTGTTGTCCAGACCTTAGTCTCCATATATCTAAATAGCCATACTGTTTCATATTATCCAATAGGAAGGCCCTAGTTTTAGAAGGAATTGAGGCCCTACTATTTGGTGATTTATCGAGGAGGGGATCTAAAACTATATTGTAATCTCCGGCCAGGACAATAGGTTCTGAACACAGTAATAAATGAGAAAAGATGGATTTAAGAACAGAGGGGTCATCATGGTTTGGACCATAATATCCTACAATTGTAATTTGTGCCCCTGAAATGTTTACTGTTACGATGACCCATCTGCCACCTGGGTCTGCTAGCTTAGTTTGTCAGGATTTCCGTTGTTTATCCTCAGGATTGTTTTGATGCTCAAAAGGGGCCCTCCTCTAGATCATCCCAAGTCTGGCAATCAATCCTCAGACTGTTAAGGAGATCAAGCGGGGGAAAATTGGTCCGGAGGGGAACAGCTGGGCGGATGAAACTGGAGACCTGTAATACATACAAAGCACGAAATAAGTGGTATGCCACCTGAGGTACCAACACGCTATACTATGAACATGATAGGCAACACCTCACCTGTAATGCAAACAGGAATGCTGTAGTAAGAGTGAAATAGAACAGGCTTCTTCTCATTCCCTAGGTATGCCTATAGCAACAGAGAAAAGAGAACATATTTATCGGGCTTCCCTCTACCCCTTTAATAAGCCAGTGTAGTAAGGAAGGGATGATGGAGCATACCTACCCTAATCAGAAATGAGGAGGACAAGGAAGCCTTGAATCAACTCAGAATGACGACTATATCACTCTTCTCCAAAGGAATAAACAAAAGTAAAGTGGAAAGCACTGGTTACATCACCAAAGGTTCATGACATCCCCACCGAGGTGTGACTCTCAATAGTGGAACTCAGGAGTCCCAAATAGGGCGTACTAATGATAACACACCCTTCTTGATTCATACACACCTACGCACAGAAGTCTGTGGAATGGTTTCTCTGATAACAAAGTACAGAAAAGCAGCCCAGAACAGTACCAAAGAAAATCACTGTTTGTTGCAGATACTTCTCTGCAACTGCAACTCCGGGAGATGACACTCTCGAATGTTAAAGGTACAAACCCCTTGGTGTTTCGAATAGACAGAGAACAAACCCCCACTGAGAAAACCTGAAACGTGGGTTCTGTCAGTTGCGGGCGCTTTCTAAGCCCCACCAAGTAATCCAGCGTTGTTAGAGGCACAACGAATGAGCGTAGCGGGTGTGTACAGGGTCCCACCCGAACGTTACCAGGAGGCAAGCACCCTGCAACCACCTCGGGCGCTTCCAAAGCCCCACCAAGTAATCCAAGAAAAGAATCGATGAGGGTAACCAAGTTTGCCAGCAACCAGGTTCACGTGACAACTCCGACAAGCCAAGAACAAAGAATAATCGGCAACGCGTCATCTGTTAGTGCCGTATTATCCTGTTTCCTGTCGCACGGTGTCATACCGCCGCGCCGCGCTCGGCATCATGGGAACTGTAGTTTCTGATCCCGCAGAGTCTATAAACCCGCAGGCAGTGATCTACCAGCGGCCGGGGAATCCTGACAGGACACCCCCCCAATGCAAGATTCACTGACTGCCACCAGGTCTGCCAGGATGCAAGAGATGGAACTTCTGCACCAGTCTGGGGGCATGCACAGCTGCCACAGGCTCCCAGGAGTCCTCCTCAGCCCCATACCCCTTCCATGACACCAAGTACTGGAGCCTACCACGCACTCTCCGTGAGTCCAAAATGCACCGCACCTCATACTCCACATCATGACACACTCTCACAGGGACAGGGGTACGACAGGGGTACGACCACGAGGCCGGTTTGAGCAGGGAAACTTGAAACACTGGATGTATCCGGAAGTGCGCTGGAAGGCGCAGTTTTACAGCTACAGGGTTGACGTGTCTGATCACTTGGTAAGGGCCAATGAACCTGGGGTTGAATACACTGTACTTGCGGAAACGGATGTTTCGAGTAGACAACCACACCCACTCCCCCTTGCTGTATTCCGGACATGACCGGCGATGTTTATCAGCCTGAGCCTTGTATTTCTGTTTTGCTTTCTCCAGGTTATTTCGTGCTTGTATCATGGTCTTCCGTAGCTGTACCAATCTGGAACGCAACTTAGGGATCTTAACCTCAGTGGAAGGGACACTCAAAGGGGCAAACCGTGGGTGAAACCCATAGGTGCAAAAAAACGGGGTGTACAACGTGGAGGTATGTAAAGCATCGTTGTAAGCTACCTCAGCTGTCCATAACCAGTCAACCCATGCCTCGGTAGTGGTGTCTACAAAACAACGTAAATATTGCTTGAGGGTTTGGTTTAACCTTTCGGTCTGGCCATCCGTTTGGGGATGGAAGCTGGTGGACAACGAAGAGGCAACGCCTAACTTAGCACACCATGCCTTCCAAAACCGTGCAGTGAACTGTGCCCCCCTGTCTGACACTATGACCCTGGGGAGCCCATGTAACCTGACCACATGTATGAGCAATGAATGGGCTAACCGGCAAGCAGTAGGAACCTCTTTACACGCGATGAAGTGGCCCATCTTAGTTAGGTAGTCTACAACCACGATAATTGCGGTCATGCCTTGATCTTTGGGGAGACCCACTACAAAGTCTACGGAGAAGCTCTCCCACGGACTCACAGGAGTTGGCATGGTTTGCAGAAGTCCCTGTGCAGGTCGATGATCACTCTTGGCCTGAGAACAAATGGTACACTTTTTTACCCACGCAAGCACATCAGGGCGGATGGTTGGCCACCAGAAAGTTCGAAGCATTTTCTCTAGGGTTTTCATTCCTCCCGTATGTCCGGCACAGGGAAGATTGTGACACCACTGGAAAGCCTGTTTTCGTAATGCGAGCGTAGGAAGGAGCAACTGTGGGCCTTTCCTTGGCAACCCTTGTCGGAGTCTCCACTCCGGATGTAATCGGATCCAGGATTTCCAAGCAAAAGTTTGTATACCCCTTTTGATCTTGTGAAGAAAATCCTCGGTGTGTGTCACTCCCACCACCTTCTGGGGTTCAATAATGCTTTTTTCTGGTGTAAATCGCACCACGTGGTTGTTCTCTTGGCGGGTCAGTGCATCCGCCTTCCTGTTTTCGCATCCTGGACGAAAAGTGACCAAAAAGTTATATTCAGCAAAGAACAACATCCAGCGGAGTTGTCTGGGGGTTAGGTGTCTGGCTGCCCGCATAAACTGCAAGTTCCGATGGTCAGTGTACACCGTAATTTGCTGAGAAGCACCCATCAACCAATGCCTCCATTCGACAAATGCATCCTTTATTGCTAGCAGTTCTTTATCCGCAATGGTGTAATTGCGCTCTGCAGTGTTCAATTTGCGGGACATGAAGGCAATGGGGTGCAGATGGCCTGTATTCACATTTCTTTGCGAGAGGACTGCCCCAATTGCAAGTTCAGAGGCATCGGCTTCCATCACAAAAGGGAGCTTTGGATCGGCATGAGTTAGTACGGGTGCTGATGTGAATGCGGCTTTCAGTTGGTCAAAGGCATTTTGTTCTGCAATCCCCCACACAAACAGGACATTTTTCCTGGTTAGCCTAGTGAGCGGAGTCACCATTTCAGAGAAGTGTGAGATGAATCTCCTGTAGAAGTTAGCGAATCCGAGGAGGCTTTGAATGTCTTTGATGCTGCTAGGTCTAGGCCACTCCACGATTGCTCGTACCTTCCGTTCTGCCATCACCTGTCCTGAAGGAGTGAGCATGACCCCTAGGAACTCCACGGTGGTCACATGGAACTCACATTTTGTCAGTTTGCAATACAGATGATGCTGTTGTAAAGCTTGGAGAACTTGACACACATGTCCTCGGTGTTCCTGGTCATTATTGGAATAGATAAGGATATCATCTATGTAGACGACTACAAAGATGTCGAGAAAGTCCCTTAAAACCTCGTTCAGGAAGAACTGGAAGGAGGCTGGAGCGTTACAAAGCCCAAAGGGCATCACAAGATATTCGAAGAGCCCGTACCGCGTCTTAAATGCTGTTTTCCACTCGTCGCCTTTTCGCATGCGTACTAAGTGATATGCTCCTCTGAGGTCCAATTTTGTATATATGTTGGCTACTCGTACTTACTCCAAAAGCACGGGTATCAGGGGGAGCGGGTACTGATTCTTTATGGTTATGGCATTTAATGCCCTGTAGTCGATGCAGCAGCGTAACTCCCCATTAGCTTTGGGAATAAAGAAAAGTGGGGAGGCCGCGGGAGACCTAGAAGGTCGAATGAATCCCAACGTAAGGAGGTTGTCCAAGTATTCTCGGAGATGCTCCGTTTCAGGTTGAGAGAGAGCATATATTCTCCCACATGGGATCACAGACCCTGGTACCAGCTCAATCCGGCAATCGTATTCCCGATGTGGTGGGAGCACCTCGGCCTTACTCTTACTGAAGACTTCCCCATACTCCTGGTAACAACTGGGTAGTGACACTTCTTTTTCTGCTGCAGTAGAGACACAATGAGTGATAGCCAGGACCGCGGAAGGTCGGAAGTCTCCCCCGATGCATTGCTCTTGACAGTACTCGGAGAGAAACTCCAAAGACTGTTCTGTCCACCGAATGGACGGTTCATGTTTCTTCAACCAGGGAAGTCCCAGGATCACTCCATACTGAGGTGCATAAATAAGGTTGAATGACAGTAGTTCTTTATGGTAACCCCCATACCATAACTCATACTCAGGAGTATGTTGAGTGATCGGACCGGATTCCAGCACATGTCCATCCACAGCGAACACCACTTCCGGGACTTGTTTTGTAACAGGAGTCACCCCCAATCTACGAGCTTCCTCTATATCCATGAAACAGCCTGTAGCACCTGAGTCTACCATAGCTCTAATGTTCTTTGGGGTTTGGTCTATCCACAATTCCATGTCCAGGAAGAACAGATGAGTTCCCGTGCAGAGTTCCTCTGTCACTGAAGGGATGAATAGTTTGCTTGAGTCGCTCCCTTCCCCTACACTCAAGCTTTGGAGTGTTCCGACTCCTTTTCTGCTGAAGACACAGCCATTTGTCCGGGACGATAACGACCTCCTTTAGGTTTGACAGGGCATTCGCGCAAAAAATGTCCTTTTTTCCCACAGTAAAGACAAAGCCCATTTTTGCGACGATGTTCTCTTTCATTAGGAGTCAGAGACGCCCTTACGGCTCCTATTTCCATCGGTTCCGTCTTTCCCTCTGATTTTTCGCCACTAGCAGATCTATCTCCCAGGACTAACGGTCTATCTCTTCTTCCTTGTTCTCCCTTTCTTTCTCGTAACCTGTGATCCAATCTTAGGGCCAAATTTATAAGGGCAGCACAAGTGGTAGGTTGGGGGTCAACCTGCGCAATGACGTCTTTCAGATTCTCTGTGAGTCCCTGGTAGAACAAGACCGTTTGCTTTGCTTCAGGCCAATCGGTTTCGGATATTAATCTCCGAAAGTGATTCAGGTATGTAACTAAATCAGACGATCCCTGTTTGAGTAAGAGCAATTCTTTATCAGCTGAAAATGTTTCAGCTCTCCTATCAAACGTCTTTTCAAATTCTGCTCGAAATAGATCCCAATCATACAGGATGGGGTCATTACTCCTGACTATAGGGACAGCCCACTGCGCTGCCTCTCCACCCAGATAAGATATCAAAAAGGAGACCCTTGCTTGATTAGTCAGAAAACATTTGGGTTTACATGTGAAATGTAACATGACCTGGGTCATAAAGACCTGCACCTTTTTTCTATCCCCTAGGAAACGTTCAGGGGGGGCCAACGGGACTGGAGAAGGCATTTCCACTACTACTGAAGCAGGCGGAGGGGTACCCACGTCAAAAGGGTTTCGCTGTAATGCGTCAACCCGAACTTGCAGAGCAGCCGTTTCTTGACGAGAAGCAGCAAGTTCTGCCTGTACTTGGCCTAAGGCCTCCAGCACATCGTCTAGTGAGGCCATCCCGAACTCAATACAATCAGGAGGATAAGAACTCTTGGGCCGATTATTCTGTCAGGATTTCTGTTGTTTATCCTCAGGATTGTTTTGATGCTCAAAAGGGGCCCTCCTCTAGATCATCCCAAGTCTGGCAATCAATCCTCAGACTGTTAAGGAGATCAAGCGGGGGAAAATTGGTCCGGAGGGGAACAGCTGGGCGGATGAAACTGGAGACCTGTAATACATACAAAGCACGAAATAAGTGGTATGCCACCTGAGGTACCAACACGCTATACTATGAACATGATAGGCAACACCTCACCTGTAATGCAAACAGGAATGCTGTAGTAAGAGTGAAATAGAACAGGCTTCTTCTCATTCCCTAGGTATGCCTATAGCAACAGAGAAAAGAGAACATATTTATCGGGCTTCCCTCTACCCCTTTAATAAGCCAGTGTAGTAAGGAAGGGATGATGGAGCATACCTACCCTAATCAGAAATGAGGAGGACAAGGAAGCCTTGAATCAACTCAGAATGACGACTATATCACTCTTCTCCAAAGGAATAAACGAAAGTAAAGTGGAAAGCACTGGTTACATCACCAAAGGTTCATGACATCCCCTCCGAGGTGTGACTCTCAATAGTGGAACTCAGGAGTCCCAAATAGGGCGTACTAATGATAACACACACCCTTCTTGATTCATACACACCTACGCACAGAAGTCTGTGGAATGGTTTCTCTGATAACAAAGTACAGAAAAGCAGCCCAGAACAGTACCAAAGAAAATCACTGTTTGTTGCAGATACTTCTCTGCAACTGCAACTCCGGGAGATGACACTCTCGAATGTTAAAGGTACAAACCCCTTGGTGTTTCGAATAGACAGAGAACAAACCCCCACTGAGAAAACCTGAAACGTGGGTTCTGTCAGTTGCGGGCGCTTCCTAAGCCCCACCAAGTAATCCAGCGTTGTTAGAGGCACAACGAATGAGCATAGCGGGTGTGTACAGGGTCCCACCCGAACGTTACCAGGAGGCAAGCACCCTGCAACCACCTTGGGCGCTTCCAAAGCCCCACCAAGTAATCCAAGAAAAGAATCGATGACGGTAACCAAGTTTGCCAGCAACCAGGTTCACGGAACAACTCCGACAAGCCAAGAACAAAGAATAATCGGCAACGCGTCATCTGTTAGTGCCGTATTATCCTGTTTCCTGTCGCACGGCGTCATACCGCCGCGCCGCGCTCGGCATCATGGGAACTGTAGTTTCTGATCCCGCAGAGTCTATAAACCCGCAGGCAGTGATCTACCAGCGGCCGGGGAATCCTGACATAGTTATAAGACGAGCTTTTACTGATTTCTTAAAAAGTATTGTGACTCCCCTAATGTTCATAGTCTGAGTTGTAGAAATACATAAATCAATCCATCTGTTTTCTTTAGCGAAGGAAAGCATCTCTGGTGCTGTCAAATGCGTCTCCTCGAGAACAATGACCTGCTCACCAGAATCACAAAGATATTGCAGGATCTTGTCCCTTCTGGGTCTGGTGCGAAGACCATTAATATTCCAGGAGAGAATCTGCAAGCTATTCATAGGTAAAGTTGCCTCCCCCTTTCATATGTCCAATTTCCAACAAAAGCCCCCGAGTCCCGTCCAAAAACGCCATATTTACACCAAAAATCTCTCTATGAAAAAATCGGAATAAAAGAACGTTACAGAGAAGAAAATGAGGTAAACCGGCATCAAACTGTGGGTCTTATAGACCGATTTCCATTCTCAACGTTGATTATAAAATCTTTGCCTCTATTATGGCCAATAGATTGGGGTCGGTTGCAGGAGACATTTTGCACCAAGACCAGAGGGGTTCGTTAAGGGTCGACAACTTTTTTAACTGACCTATGACCTGATATGATATTGATATTGCATCCACTGATTCTCTTCCTTTGGCTGTTCTTACGCTCGACGCCACTAAGTCCTTCGACAGGGTGAATTGGTCATACCTGTCGGGGGTCTTAGGTAAGTTTAACATCGGAGACAAATTTCGTCGAACGGTGAGAATCCTTCAGCCTGCCTTTTGGTGAATGGAGCATTGTCTGACCCTTTTAACATCACAAGGGGAACACGTCAGGGCTGCCCATTTTCCCCTATCTTGTTTGACCTATATATTGAACCCTTCGCCCAACGGCTGAGGGATGACCTTAACATCAAGCCTTTTAGGTACAGGGAGTGGGAGAAGAAGGTGGCCGTGTACGCGGATGACATCTTGATCTTTTCTTCGGAACTGTGTACAGCCCTTCCGTCGGTGATTAAATTAGCTCAGGATTTTGGTGAAATCTCCGGATATGAGATTAATGCCTCTAAAACAGAGATCATGGTCTGGAACAACGAGGAGTCAGTGGTAGGGGTGCAGCCCAGTTTAAAAATGAGGTATCTCGGTATTACTATTGTCCAGGATGTCAATAAAATAGCTGAAACAAATTTTTCCACAGTAGCGAAAGACTGTCGGAAACTCATGAGATCATGGTCTTCACTACCTTTGTCCATTTTGGGAAGGGTAAATCTTATAAAAATGTCCATTTTACCCAAAATCACTTTTCTGTTTAATACTGTTCCTCTTTATTTTGAAACGTCTTCTTTATCTAAGTTGCAGAGTGATATTAATTCATTTATTTGGGCTCACCAAATACCCAGGATTGCCTGGAAAAAACGTAGGCGCCAAAGAGAAAAGGGAGGACTAGCAGCTCCGGATCTTCAATTGTATGCATGGGCATTCCAACTTATCCACTCCCGCATGCTATTAAATATGCCTACTAACATCGGGATTGGCTGTATGTTCAGGGCTATGCTCAGTGGGTCAAGCCTATCACAGGAGGGGTTTCTGTTCAAATTTGGGGACCCCAAATTAAGAAAAATAATGAAACTAAAGGTTTTACAGGGCATGGCTAGAACGTGGGCCAAATTGCGTAGCTCTGTAATGCTAGGGTATTTTTCTAGTAAGGCACCTCTGTGAGATTCACCTTGGGGCCCGGGTTGGCTTAAGGACAGTCTTCTTTTGCCCTTGAGATAGGCAGGTCTGGGGGTTTGGGGTGATTTGTTTGTAGAGGGGGTTCTTGTATCATGGGAATCCCTCAGAGACCGAGTCGGTTTAATCCTTTCTAGGTTTAAATACCTACAGATAGCTAGCTGGGCTCAGTGACAGTCTACCACTAAGGGTAGATTCCCAGTAGGGGGAGGTAACCATCTTGAGTTCCAACTTTTTAATAAAATCCCGGCTAAAAAGGAAATCTCTCTTTGGTACCATGCATTCCTAGAGGAGATTGACGGTGAATTTCAACTGGCCGATAAGCTTTGGGGGAGCTCCTTCTTGGATCAGGATGTGGGAAGCCTCTGGCTAAATTCCTTTAAGCTACTGATATTGTCAAACCAGCATGGCTCCGAATGAATCACCTCTTCACCCTGCATAGGGCCTATTACTCACCACAGAGGCTCTCAAAATTCTCAAAAGACTCACCAGCATCTTGTATGAGGTGTGGGGCAATAGCTGCCTTGGTCTTGCACATGTTTTTTGTTTGCCCATCTTTGTCTACCTTTTGGGACTCCATAAGTAGTCTACTGTCAACTTCTCTCGGCTGCCCCATCACAATAAATCCCGTACTTGCAATATTTGGTGTGATGGATGGTGTCATGGGTCCTGCCAAACATCTTCTTTTCTATAGCATCCTCCTGGCCAGGAGAGAAATCTGTAAAAAGTGGAAGGACTCTATACCACCCTCCTTTCCTGATTGGCGGGCATCAGTATTACAGGTTTCTAGGCTAGACCTAATAAGTTCGGGCAACCAAAATAAAAGAGCCTTTTGATACCTTTTGAAGTGGGATCAACAGTGAGATTTTGGATGTTTTTTTTCCCTGTCCAATGATTATGCTGCCCTTGCTTCCTCTTCCTTTTCAGGCATACCCAGACATACCAGGTTGCGCCCTGATCGCTTAGACACATGCACAGCAATGTGGCTCCCCTATGGTCTCTGTACGAAGGTCTTGGAGGCTTTGACATCACTGATTGGCGAAGGTTACCTGATCAATAGCCTTGCTATCCAGTCTACTGAGGCAGTGTGTCACTCTCTTCAGACTTTAACGGAACGACCAGGGTGGAAAATGAGGACAAAAAAAAGAATCACGCTTTTAAAAAACAGAAACATGCACCCTAGTTTTCAGTGTAGAATATTGTCAAACAACCAATGATTTCTTTTCTTTTTTCAAAACTGCATCTTATGTGTTTAGATCTTGGGTGGCTCTAAAAAGAGCCCTTGTGTTTATTGAGAGATTTTGGAACCTACAAGTAAGTACCTATACAGAGTCTAAAGTTGATGAGGAAGACTCTGTTACCCTCATCTGTAAAATGTACACCATCTCTCCTATAGATGCCATCCATATTGAAACCCAGATTGTTGTGGTAAATGGACCCCATCTAATAATCTCGGAGATAAGCAGAAACAGATTTATTGACATGTTTCCTAGCTTTCTCAATCTGTGGATGAAATTGATTGGACCAGTTCCATTTCTTCCTTTGGCATATGTTAGAATAGACAAAGGCAGTTTGGGGGAAAAGTGACATAAATTCTGTAAAGGTTCATAAGCATTTCCAGACCTATCCCAATAAAAGTGCCTAGGTCATTGCCACCACAGTGCACAATTATGAGGTCAGGGTGTTAGAGATGCAAAAAGGATTTAACCAATGGCATCAATTGGTGCCACTTTAACCCTCTCTGTCCGATCCATTTAATGTCTACAATCATAATGTCACCCAGTGTCTCTCCCTGTAGTAGTCTAATCATTCAGTCAGTATCCATGTACTTATGCAGCGAGCCAGTCCTTAGGATATGGACTGCTTTAAACTCCAATTCACAATGCATGTAGTGGTCTAACCACCTTTTCACTTGTGATTCAGGCCTACAATTCCCCAGTCAGTATCAATGCAGTTCAGTAAACACCCTGTAACTGCTCTTGCAATCCCATAGTGACTCTTTCAGTACCATGTACTAATCCATTCACTAAAGTAAAACTTAACCAATTATAAATTCACCCAGTGTATGTCCTTGTAGTACTCTAATCATTCAGTCAGTATCCATGTACTCATGCAGCGAGCTAGGCCTTAGGACATGGACTGCTTTAAACTCCTATGCACTATGCATGTAGTGGTCTAACCACCTTTTCACTTGTGTTTCAGGCCTACAATTCCCCAGTCGGTATCCATATACTCCAGCAAACACCCTGTTACTGCCCTTGCATTTCCATAGTGACCCTTTCAGCTACATATAGTAAGTATTGAACTACACAATGGCCTGAGTTTGCACACAGGTGAAGAAAGGGGAGATGGATGGAGTAGATATGGGTGGAAATATGCTCTGTGGGTGTTTTAAGTTACAGGATAAAGTTAACACGAATACTGAGTGTCACTGGGGGCCAACTAACCCACAAGATATGTGCAGAAAGTGTATTGCAGAGAGGTATAAAATAGGACACGGCTTCAGAACACCTCCTTGCAATGCACCTATATGATATTTAATAGAGAGAGATGGTGGGTTAGTAGGGCTGAGGTACTTTCAGGATTAAAAGAGACAAAACTCCTTAACTTAAAACACGTCACAGAGTGTGTTTGCACATATCACATCAGGCCCCATCCCTTCCCTTCACTAATCTATAAACGTGTCCTTTCAGTTTGCCAAAATGTAAGTACTTATAAATGTATCTTCTTTTCTGTTTGCAGTACTGAAATTACGGTACTTATTACTTGTATAGTTAAGGATTGGTCTAACTTAATCCTAGTACTAATTAATTTCTTTATATACTATGCAAACAAATCTGCAAGAAGCTACAAAGTAATAATTTAATCTTAAAAACACCCAGTTTATACCAACATAGTTTTGGAATCTCACTGTCATAGGATATTGTGTGACCTGAAAAAAAATGATTTGATTGGTTCATAATATTTTTTATTGTACCTATTGAAGAAACGCAATCATTTCAATCATTCTTCTTTGAGCATCCTTGCAGACATAAGTCTATGCTTACCTCCTGTCACTCGCATGCAATTTTTCAAACAATTAACTAGCAATATGTTGTTATGGTAACAGTCTACCAATACCTAAGCACTTATAGGGCAAATTTAGAATCATTGTGTACCAACAATATGTCACTTTTTGTAACATAGTTATAGCGCAAGACACTCTTTCATATTTACAAACAGAGGAAAATTCAGTATGTGTACCTTTTATTTTCCATGTAAATACGACCTGATCATACATACCACTTTGCGTTGAGAAGGCGTTCTATAGGTGTTACTGTGCGTGTTTGCACAGAACACTCATAGAACAAGACACATCTCCAGTTTTATCAGAAATGATAAATCTGGACATGTGTGTGAATGCTGCAAAATCCTCGAATTGGTGTAGCAAGGCACAACAAGGAGAATTATTTTAATTTCTCCTCATTTTTTCTCTTTGAATACATGCTAAAATGCACAGCATACATTGAAGGAGAACAATGCCTTCACTGATTGTTTTTGTGCAGAAAGGTGTGTCTTTTTGCACAAAAAACAACTCCACACTACACTGACATCCTTCCACAATGATGCAAGGGTGCCTGTGTCACCACATGGCTGCAGTTTAAGCAGCAGTGCTGAGGAAAGCACAGACTTGCCACATATTTACGTACATATGTTGCATGCCTGTGCTTCGGAAGTACCACAGCACACTGCAGCTAAAGAGCTTACAGTGTCATGCTGCAGCACTTCCTTATAGATCTGCATTTATACATTCACCATACACCACAAATGCATTCTTTCAGTCCATTATCCAGTACGCATACATTTAACCAAACTTTCACACACTATCATACAAATATAGCTCTTTTTTAACCAGAGAAGTTAGGGGCATATTACCAACAACTAGCGATAATTATCGCTATGTTGGCTTAGCGGCAATAATTTTATCGCCGTGTTGCGGCGATTTTTATCGCTTAGGAGCCTTGCTATTATCAAGGTTTATCTCCTAAGCGATAAAAATCGGCCGAAATGCATGAAAATCGCTGTAAAGTCAGCGATATTCATGCATTACCGAGCTAATGCTCTTAGCCATGTTATCCACCGCCCATTGGATAACATGGCTAAGAACTGCTCAGGGAAGGTGTTAGCTTTTGGAGATATTTGCGCTTAGCGCGAATATCTCCAAAAGTTGGTAATAGGAGATAGCGATGTTAGCGACTGTTTCCAGTCGCTAACATCTTGGCACGCCCACTTTGCATGTCATTAGTGATAAATATCTCTGACATGCAAAGCGGGGCCCAAGATGGTCGCTATCTCCTACTAGCTGTCGCTAACTGGTGTTAGCGACAGCTAGGTAATAGGGAGATCATTTTATCTCCGTTTTCTTGGCTTTTAAAGCCAAAAAAGCGGAGATAAATCCCTTGATAATATGCCCCTTAGTTCTGAAAATAACTTTTTTTTTTCTTAAATGTTTTTTTGTGTTTTTCTGAACGATTCTTTGGTATTTTTTTTAAAGAACTGGAGCAAGAAAACAATGAACTTCTGGGAGTAAAACAAACAAAAAACTAGAACCGATGATTTTCTAAAGCCCTGCAAACCAAGTCCACAGACTGCTCTCCATAGCACAACAGCCTATTACACTTAATGCAGTGTATTTTTGCATTGGCCAATTGTGGACGTATGTCCAGATTTTGACTTGATGAAGATGTCCCCGAAGTGCTTGCTACTGCTGTTGTTGGTGGTGGATTTTCTCTCAGTCTTCGGCACTCCTCGCATGATAGATTGACGGGATGTAAACTTTTTAAATGTTTAAGGATGCTTGCGGTCCCGCAAGAATACTTTTTATTCGGATCTCCACGTGAGAGTACGACTTTGCATATTTTACAAGTGACCTTGGTTGTGTTCACTTTTTTAGTCCTGCAGGAAATGTAAAATATTTCCATACAATGGAACTGTATCTCTCAGGACGTGCAGGCTGCGGTACAAATTCCTCATCGTTGGATTGTTCAGAATCAGATGATTCTTGTTGTCCAGTAGCCTTTGTTGTTTAATAAAAATGAAAATCAGGTCTCCAAATAGCAAAAAATTTGGTTCGTCCTAGTAGAGTTGTTTCTCCAAAGAAGGTCTAAAAAGAATGATTGAAATGGGTGGGGTCCTTCAATAGTTAGAATAGGAAGTGTTATGAACCAATCAAATCTCTTATTTTCTGGTCACATGGGATCCACGTAGGGTGCGCGCACACAGCTTGCACTCAGCGTGACTTCTCGAAATTGCATTTAAAAGTAATATAACTTTATTACAACTAAAAGAATATTATATTTATAATTAGCAAAGATAATGTATTGCCTTAATATTTATGTTAAATACATATATATTTTTTTAGACATTAAAAAGTTTTGCGGGAGTCGCGCACCCACAGTGTCGAACACGTATATGATGTCACGCGGAAACACACGAGCGTCGCATAGCGTAATAAGTACATGTTGCGTATGATCTTGAAGTTGCGTACGGGCGCATAGAGATTGTGCAGGGAAATACGCCCCCATCGCACACCCTACGCGGATCCTACACAGTAATCTTAAAATGGCGACTATGCTCCGTGAAGTAATTGAGGAAGGTGCGCTTTGGGTGCGCGACTCCCCAAAACATTTTGAAAAACAATTAAGAAAATATTATACATATATTAAAAAAAATAAAAAAATATTGAATTTCAATATTTTAAATAATATATATTTTTTCAATTAATGTAAAAAATATGTAATGTTATTTTTAAAAAACAATATATCTAAAAAATAAATAGATTGAAAAATGATCAAATAAATCAGTATCAAAAAAATAAATATAACAATTAATACATTTAAAAATTTTCATTGAAAAAACCTTTGAAATTCACTGAAAAACCATAGGTTTCAGATATGTTATAGTTAGGAATTAGCATTTAAAAAACCTTTGAAATTCACTGAGAAAAACATATGTTTCAAACATGTTATAGTTAAGAATTAGCATTTAAAAAACCTTCGAAATTCACTGAAAAAAACCATAGGTTTTAGGGGTGTTATAGTTAGCTAGACATTTTACTCATGCAAACCAGTGATGTCATTTGAGATATCATCAGTGATGTCATCAGTGATGCCCCTGACCATGTCATGAATTATGTAATATGTGACATCATCGGATTGAGGGTGCGTGAGTTATAGTGAGTACAACTAACTATAGCGGAGGAATTTCAATGGTTTTGTACGAGTGAAATGTCTAGCTAACTATAACACCCCTAAAACCTATGTTTTTTTCAGTGCATACATATATATATATATATATATATATATATATATATATATATATATATATATATATATATATATATGTGATCAAGGGCTCTTGAAGCCCGAAACGCGTCTTGCTGGCTGTGAAAGAACGAAAATAAAACTTTACCTCGCCTGAATATGCTGTGGTCGGTCTGAGTTCCTGCTTCGCCGTACAAAACGGAAGTGGTGTGGAATTGCTGGTGCATATATATATATATATATATATATATATATATATATATATATATATATATATATACATACATATATATATTCAAAATTCACTGTGCATTATTTAAACGCTGTTTTGTCCACCTTACCGCTAACAGTGAGCAAGGGCGGCCACGCCCGAAACGCGTCTGTTCGACGTTCTCTGCCATGCACCCCTGCACTTTATGATTAAATAAAACAACGATTATTTGAAGACTGGACTTGGAGCGTTATTTCGTGTTTGTGCACTGGAGAAAGTGCTTTGGAGGTTTCGTTGCACCGTAACCAGTTGGAGTAATATATATATAGATATATATATATATTTATATATATATATATATACATATATATATATATATATATATATATATTACCTACTGGCGGTCGCCAGTAGGTATATATAGTTAGGATTTTTTCTCTATGGGTTTTTTGAAAATTCTATGTCTAATAACTTTGGCGTTTGTGGACGGAATTGGCTGAAATTTTCAGGAAAATGGCACATTTTGTTTCTGAGCAGCCCCTGAAAATTTTGGGGGGGTTCGTCAAGGGGGGGCCGAGAAAAAAGGGGGGTCCCAAAACGCGTTTTTCCCATGTTAATTTCCATAGGGCGGTTGGCCTCACTTTTAGCCCGAACGGCTGAATGGATTTGCACGAAACTTGGCAAAATTGTAGGGACTGGTAGCCCGATGTGCCTTTTGTAGGTCTCAATATATGTGCTGCAGTGGATTTTGAGAAATTAACGTTTAAAAAAAGATATATATCTGTAACAGCGGACTGGGCAGCGGCCCAGGACGCGGACTTTTCGCGCAACGGAGCTTTGTGAAGCGAAGCTGATTGGTTCTCCGGCGTCTGTCAACATTCCAAACAGTCCGTAGCGGCCGCCATCTTGTCTCTCGGTAGGATCGAGAGACAAGAGGAGGTCAAAACAAAGGGGGAAATAACTATAAGGGGGCATAGTAGATCCTCGCTGACCCCCTAGGTTTGATGTGGAGGTTTTAAAAGGGCCCCGCGGGGCAAAAAAAAAAAATTATAATAATAATCGAACGGCTGAATGGATTTGCACGAAACTTGGCAAAATATTAGGGACTGGTAGCCCGATGTGCCTTTGCTAGGTCTCAATATATGTGCTCCAGTGGATTTTGAGAAATTAACGTTCAAAAAAAGATATATATCTGTAACAGCGCTCCGCTTCGCGTAACGGAGGTTTGCGAAGCTGATTGGTCATTCTGTCACTGGGCTATAGTTGGGCTACATCTGGCTGATATTTGGGCTACATTTGGTTTTTTGTGTGTCTGGCGGCCATCTTTGGGCTACATTGGGCTACATTGGGCTTCATTGGGCTACATTCGGCTAATTAGCAAATAGCTCATCGCAAACTAGGAATGGTAAAGAATCGCTATGTATTCCTTAAAGTTCGCTATTTAGGAAATGCAAAAAACTTTGATGATACATATGGCGGTTCATCTCTAACAAGATAAGAAGCATAGGGATACATTTATGATGACTGGCGCATCACCAGGGATGTGTTAGTCATTCTGTGCCGCTGTTCCGTCACCTATGGTGTGCTGCATTTACAATGCGGCGCATCATGGGGCAAAAACAGCACAGATGCGTGATGTATCTGTGCCGTAAAGGTGGCGCATTGCTGGAGTTGTATCGCAAGTGTGATGAAGCTCCAGCAAGGGTCGGGGGTGCCCCTGTCGCAGGGTTTCTGTTCTCACACAGAACTGTGGGCAGAGGATTGGAACCTCGGCGAATGCATTGCTGGAGTTGTATCGCAAGTGTGATGAAGCTCCAGCAAGGGTCGGGGGTGCCCCTGTCGCAGGGTTTCTGTTCTCACACAGAACTGTGGACAGAGGATTGGAACCTCGGCGAATTAGGGTGTCCCAAAACTCACGTTAGTAATCAAAAACTCCTTAGCAAGCTAGGTACAGTGTCACATTGGATATAACAAACTCTCAATGTTTAGACAATCCAGAATATGAACTTATAGTACCTCAGGATACGTGGAACTCATGAACAGTCGGTCGTTATAGATTTCTTAGAAACCAGAACATGGAGTTAAGAAGAACAGATGTGTATTTGAATTGTTTATTTACTAATGCCGTCTTCTCAGGCGTAGTACCTTAGATAATAAAAGTACACATATTATCAGTAGCAAAATTACCAGCATAGTTACTAGTACATAAAAAGCGAATGGTGACAGTATGTTAACATGCTGTAAATGAATAAGAGTTAGCAACACTTATAAGCAGCCGCGGGCCGTGGAGGGAGTTACGGTGGGGCAGGGAGGCGGGGAGGGGGAGGGGCAAGGTAGAGAGGGCTCCACCCTGCTTCTCCCCCTCCCCGCCTCCCTGCCCCATCGTAACTCCCTCCACGGCCCGCGGCTGCTTATATCTCACCCTCCCTAATACACATATTATATTATTTGCTAAGAAGGTCTCTTTGTGTTGGTTTAGGGCGTGCCCATACTTTAGTGTCTTAGATTTGAAGGAATCACATCAGCATACACCAGCTCTCTCTTCATGTGAACCGCATCAACTGTTGTGTATGTGTGTTCGGCAAAGCAATATAAAACCTTCCTCATACCCAGAATTGGCAGAAGTTGCACTTATGTTATGAGTATGAAGTCGTGGAGATCAGACCTCATAACAATTCTGTATCGTGTTGTTCTTGAAACTTTAGCACTCGCTGTACAGATATAGTTTAACAAGTAAAGCAGATAGTAGACCAATAACATATTATTCTCATGTAAACCACGATGAACTACTAGGTGGAAAGCTAAAGCAACAACTAAGTGTCTTGTGCAGAAGTTGCAAAAAAGGAAAAATGGCGTTTAAACCGGTAATGAGCCCATGCTAACTTAACACGGTGTAAAGATATCCAGGACCTAGATGACACCTCCCCATGATCCGGAAACGAACTGAATAAGATAATAGAAGTGCCATCTCATGAGAGCAGATTGCAAGTTTATATGTGGACGGTCCGCAAGGTAAAGCATTAAAAACTAGGAAAATTTAATGCTAAAGAAAAATAAAACAGCCAAGTACTTTATCGAGTCTTAAGCCAATAGGCAAGGTAAATAATAAAAACTTGACAAATAAGTCAATGAATTGTCAATGAAATGCTAGTACTCAGCATATCAAACATGAAAAAGGTCTATGACATAACTGTGTATGCAAAATAAGCTGCAACAGCCTCCAATAGGAAGTCACCGTCTTCATCCGAAAACAGTTCAGCCATCCAATTTAAAAGCGGAAAAGAACATACGTGCTCTCCCAGCACCGGATCCTCTATCACCATCAGAGGACAGCTCGGTGGGTTTTCAAGAAAGCTCTGTTCCAAGAAAGACTGTGCTGCCGCCAGTAAATTCCAGGGACCAAGTAGTCCATGCATCAATGCCACAGCCATAATCCTTTCGCCAGGACAAACCAACTCGTGAGTAATGATAGGAGTCATCAGCTGATTAAAGTCGACGTCAGGAGAAACCGGTCCGCAGAGACACAAATCAATGGCCCAATCGAAATCACAGGTCAGGCAGTGAAATACAGGCTGGACACAGGTGAAGTAGGAGAATCGAAAAGATAATCCATATGCCGTGCTTAATATCGCCAACGGCATTGTGCCATAATATTCTAGCATGCGATTGCGGAACAGTGTCAGCAGCTGCAGGGTGTGAGGTTGCATAGGAGGGACATCCATATTTAAAAATGTAAAAAAGCACAAGAGCGTCCGCTGGTAATGCAAGTAAAAATGCCAATCCACGAACCAGAGTGGAGAAAATGGAATGAAAGGAAGCAGGGATGACTCCAAAGATTTTCTCAAATGAAGTCACGAGACCACTGGTAACAACTTTAAAAAAGTGCGCCAGGGACTTTGTGGAGGATGCGTTAAAGATAGTCGGAAACATGTTGCTGAAATTGAAAGGCAAATCTTAATTGAAAAGGGTGTGCACCTCTGTACGGGTGTTCGCTATGTGAAGTACGAAAGTTTCACGGGCCGAACTCAAGGCCACCTCTCTCTGAGACAAAAGAGCTCTTATTCTTGCCATGCCGTTGAAACGTGTCCCAAGGTTGGTATTTGTTTCTATTTTAGCGAGGTCAAAAAGAGATCCCATTAGTGGCCTACTGATTTTACTCGATTCCTTTTCTTTTTTTTTACACGATTTTTCGTTATCTGCAAAGACTAAACAGAGTATTGCGACTCTGTGTTTGTTTGTAAATAGAGAATGAACCAAAGAGAACTAATTCTAAAACAGTAAATACTTGGATAACAATCAATCAAATGGAGAGAGAAGCAGGCACGACGGATTACAACGGGGGCAAAGGCCTGCGTTAACTACCTTTCACTATCTGCAAAGAGAGAGTACTCGTAATAGAAATGAGGGGGGGGGCACCATTCAAAGCAGATCAGTGTGCATAAACACGAAAATGTTTTCACTTACCACGTACTTGACATTCGACAGCTTATGATATTTGCTATTAAAAAACCATTGAAATTCACTGAAAAAACCATAGGTTATAGACCATATATAGTTAGGAATTAGCATTTACAAAACCTTGAAAATTCACTGAAAAAACCATAGGTTATAGACCATATATAGTTAGGAATTAGCATTTAAAAAACCTTATTTTACTCACACAAAACCATTGAAATTCCATATATAGTTAGTTGCACTAACTATATATTGCGCACCCGCAATCCACTGCTGATGATGTCACATATTACATCATTCATGACATGGTCAGTGACATCACTGATGACATCACTGATGACATCTCAAATGACATCACTGATGACATCACTGATGACATCTCATTTGACATCAATGACCACATCACTGATGATATCATTCATGTGACAATACAATGCATCTCCTCACATTTTAATATAACCTCTGTTTCACCCAGTGTTAAAAACAGAGTATAATTTTTGAAACCATTGACACACCAATACTAGTTACTACATACGTACTCACTGATTCCTACGTCTACACACACATTCACTCATTCACCCATACAATCATTCATACATAGAATCACTCATGTTTAGAACACTATCATATGCACTCATACACCTATACAGACACTCACACTCTGCCACTCATCCATGGAGTTACTCACACACCTAGTCAGTCCTGTAAAGAAACAATCACACTTCCATTTTCTACTCTATACAGTTAAACATAGAGCACCTTACGTTTTCAACCATATACTAACACATACTTACTCTCTTATACAATCATTGATACAAGTACACATTGATCTGTACAGAGTCACACACCTCCCAGCCAGACACACACACACTCAGTCTCCCATGCAAATACTTGGGCAATCAATCAATAACCCATATAGTTACTCATATAGCTACTGATCAACACATGCAGCAGTTTACAGAACAACAGACATAATGATGCACAAATTAAGACAGTTTAGTCACTAACCCATGCACTCAGTGAGACACATTTAATCACTCACTCATACATTCAGTCATGCACCTACTAAATCCTTCGTCCAGACACTTATACATCCACTCATTCTTCAATATGTAAGACATATTTTAACTTTACAGAAACATAGTCACTGGATGTTGTCATCAGTGATGTCATCAGTGATGTCATTTGAGATGTCATCAGTGATGTCATCAGTGATGTCACTGACCATGTCATGAATGATGTAATATGTGACATCATCAGCAGTGGATTGCGGGTGCGCAATATATAGTTAGTGCAACTAACTATATATGGAATTTCAATGGTTTTGTGTGAGTAAAATAAGGTTTTTTAAATGCTAATTCCTAACTATATATGGTCTATAACCTATGGTTTTTTCAGTGAATATATATATATATATATATATATATATATATATATATATATTACTACGCTCGTCGATTCCCAGCTGGTCCCCAGGAATGAAAAACAGCACTCGGGAGGTTCCTCGTCACAGAGTTAGTTTATTTATGAAAAGCTACACCACAGACGCGTTTCGGCGATCTGCCTTCTTCAGTGTGTGTGTTCACACGCACAACCCAGGTACATTTATATAAACATCTGATTCGTATAAGGGAGACATCCTATTCATGAGCGTAGAAAGAGGACTCAATCCCTCCCATCAACTGCGTGCTCCATTTTGTAGTGGTAGTATAAACCATATGTACAAAGTTTACAACACTATACAGTGTAACATTATACAACCCAAAGATGGATACAGACGCTATAGTGGAAGGTATAATTAATCACTGTGCAAGAAATGCACATACAATACAGCCGTGGATCTATATATATATATATATTCAAACGGGATTTCCTTCCTCAACCTCCCAACGGCGATGAAGAAGGCGCGAACTCCATTTGGATTTGGCGTGAAAATCTTTATTCCAGCTCACCAACAAAGTCATTACTCGTTTCGGTCGGATGGACTGACCTTGATCACATTCACAGAATGGCGTTGCTCTGAAAGTTTTTTAAAACCACCATGATGTGTCACATGATTAACAATTAACATAAAAAACATACTCTCCGAGTTAGGTTTTATGTCCGAAGCATTTGTCAGTTTTAAACATTTGAATATTTCTTTTGCCAGCCGGCTTGTGTAACATTAATACACCGTATAAATACACGATGAAATCTTATATTAATCCACCAATAAATAATTAATAAATTAATTCAAACCAATCGTATTGAATTTGTGAAAAACATCTGAACTCCTCACATCAATGTAAATAAAGATTTCCAGCCTGCTAGCTCCTAATATAATATATATATATGGAATTGCATATGTATGGATTTTGGAATTAAATTGTGTTCCTACTGGTGCATGTTGGGATATGTAGTACGGGTTATTATTATATTGAACCATCTATTGTGCTTAAATGCATATTGTACCACCATCCTAAGAGGAATATCAAAATCCTACGCAAAACAATGGATATATATTTGATTTGTTGTATATTAGAGCTATCAAGACTGAAACACAAGTTCATGTAGATCGGTTATTAACATTTCATATTATTCTTACTTATTGGAACTGAATGACAATGCTAAGATGTCATGAGTGATGTCATGAGTGATGTCACTGACCATGTCATGAGTGATGTAATATGTGACGTCACCAGCAGTGCATTGCACGCGCAAGTTATAGTGAGTCCAACTAACTATAACGTGGGAATTTTAATGGTTTTATGCGAGTACAATTTCCACCTAACTATAACTGGTGTGAAACCTATGGTTTTTTCAGTGAATTTAATAGGTTTTTTAAATGCTAATTCCTAACTATAACTAGTGTGAAACCTATGGTTTTTTCAGTGAATATATATATATATATATATATATATATATATATATATATATATAAAATTTCTATGGCAAAATGAAACCCCTCATTTTGTTCCTTTTCAAATTAAATGTATTAAGTGTTATCACTTTATTCCAATCAAGATGACTTCAGGTGTGCCATACTTTTGTCATAAGTAAGACTGTTAGCGTTCTAGTTGTTCTTTAGAACACTCTGAGACATTCTGTCATTGGGCTATAGTTGGGCTACATCTGGCTGATATTTGGGCTACTTATGGGCTCTTTTGTCTCTGTGGCCATCTTGGGAGACTGCATATCAGAATTTTTTTAATGAAATATAAGAGGATTTGAGAAGTCACTCAAAATGTGCCCTAATTTTTCTTTTTTCAGCACTAATCATAATTTCTATGGCAAAATGAACCCCCTCATTTTGTTCCTTTGCAAATTAAATGTTTTAAGTGTTACCACTTTATTCCAATCAAGATGACTTCAGGTAAGCCATACTTTTGTCATAAGTAAGACTGTTAGCGCTCTAGTTGTTCTTTAGAACACTCTGGGACATTCTGTCATTGGGCTATAGTTGGGCTACATCTGGCTGATATTTGGGCTACATTTGTTTTTTTTGTCTCTGGTGGCCATCTTTGGGCTACATTGGGCTACATTGGGCTACATTTGGGCTCTAACATATATATAGCCCAATATATATTTTTTCAAGTTAATTTTCATAAAAACCACTGGAGCATATATCTTGAGACATAGCAAAGGCACATCGGGGTACCAGTCCCTACAATTTTGCCAAGTTTGGTGGAAATCCATTCAGCCGTTCGGGCTAAAAGTGAGTCCAACCGCCCTATGGAAATTAACATAGGAAAGCACGTTTTGGGACCCTCCTTTTATCTCGGCCCCAGCTTGACGGATCCCCCCGAAACATTCAGGGAAGGAGCGGAGCGCAGCGAGGCAAAGTTAAGGAAAATTACAGGCAGATCCCTCATTCGGCGCCAAAGTTATTCCCAATAGAATGTTGTGGATTTCCTATGGAAAACGATCCTAACTATAACTACCTACTGGCGACTGCCAGTAGGTAATATATATATATATATATATATATATATATATATATATATATATATCAATGCTCCAAGGTGTCCACCTTTGAGTCGCACGCGAACAGCAGCTTGGTTTATGTATAGGTGAGGACGGGGATCCATTCGTAGACGCAGCTCCGGACGGGCCCACTTGTGGAGTCCATACAGGACTTGATTGTGTGCTTCCCGGACCACACTTCCCAGAATGCACAGTCTCATTTGAGCCTCCCATCGGTGGGTGTGTTATATATAAAATGGGGAAGTGGGTCGGCGGTTGCGCACACCGCTTCCGTTAAAGCCCCTGAAGAGAAGCATATGGAGCTTCGAAACGCGTCGGGCAGATCCCGTACGGAGCAGCGTCTACGAATGGATCCCCGTCCTCACCTATACATAAACCAAGCTGCTGTTCGCGTGCTACTCAAAGGTGGACACCTTGGAGCATTGATTTATATGCGGCCGTCCAGCCGCGGAGTATGCACCACCCCGGTACCCTGGGGGTCACGAAAGTGAAGCAGTAGTCGTACTTGGAATCGAGGACGGGCCCACTTGTGGAGTCCATACAGGACTTGATTGTGTGCTTCCCGGACCACACTTCCCAGAATGCACAGTCTCATTTGAGCCTCCCATCGGTGGGTGTGTTATATATAAAATGGGGAAGTGGGTCGGCGGCTGCGCACACCGCTTCCGTTAAAGCCCCTGAAGAGAAGCATATGGAGCTTCGAAACGCGTCAGGCAGATCCCGTACGGAGCGGCGTCTACGAATGGATCCCCGTCCTCACCTATACATAAACCAAGCTGCTGTTCGCGTGCTACTCAAAGGTGGACACCTTGGAGCATTGATTTATACGCGGCCGTCCAGCCGCAGAGTATGCACCACCCCGGTACCCTGGGGGTCACGAAAGTGAAGCAGCAGTCGTACTTGGAATCGAGGACGGGCCCACTTGTGGAGTCCATACAGGACTTGATTGTGTGCTTCCCGGACCACACTTCCCAGAATGCACAGTCTCATTTGAGCCTCCCATCGGTGGGTGTGTTATATATAAAATGGGGAAGTGGGTCGGCGGTTGCGCACACCGCTTCCGTTAAAGCCCTTGAAGAGAAGCATATGGAGCTTCGAAACGCGTCAGGCAGATCCCGTACGGAGCGGCATCTACGAATGGATCCCCGTCCTCACCTATACATAAACCAAGCTGCTGTTCGCGTGCTACTCAAAGGTGGACACCTTGGAGCATTGATTTATACGCGGCCTTCCAGCCGCGGAGTATGCACCACCCGGTACCCTGGGGGTCACGAAAGTGAAGCAGCAGTCGTACTTGGAATCGAGGACGGGCCCACTTGTGGAGTCCATACAGGACTTGATTGTGTGCTTCCCGGACCACACTTCCCAGAATGCACAGTCTCATTTGAGCCTCCCATCGGTGGGTGTGTTATATATAAAATGGGGAAGTGGGTCGGCGGTTGCGCACACCGCTTCCGTTAAAGCCCCTGAAGAGAAGCATATGGAGCTTCGAAACGCGTCGGGCAGATCCCGTACGGAGCGGCGTCTACGAATGGATCCCCGTCCTCACCTATACATAAACCAAGCAGCTGTTCGCGTGCTACTCAAAGGTGGACACCTTGGAGCATTGATTTATACGCGGCCGTCCAGCCGCGGAGTATGCACCACCCTGGTGGTCACAAAAGTGAAGCAGCAGTCGTACTTGGAATCGAGGACGGGCCCACTTGTGGAGTCCATACAGGACTTGATTGTGTGCTTCCCGGACCACACTTCCCAGAATGCACAGTCTCATTTGAGCCTCCCATCGGTGGGTGTGTTATATATAAAATGGGGAAGTGGGTCGGCGGTTGCGCACACCGCTTCCGTTAAAGCCCCTGAAGAGAAGCATATGGAGCTTCGAAACGCGTCGGGCAGATCCCGTACGGAGCGGCGTCTACGAATGGATCCCCGTCCTCACCTATACATAAACCAAGCTGCTGTTCGCATGCTACTCAAAGGTGGACACCTTGGAGCATTGATTTATACGCGGCCGTCCAGCCGCGGAGTATGCACCACCCCGGTACCCTGGGGGTCACGAAAGTGAAGCAGCAGTCGTACTTGGAATCGAGGACGGGCCCACTTGTGGAGTCCATACAGGACTTGATTGTGTGCTTCCCGGACAACACTTCCCAGAATGCACAGTCTCATTTGAGCCTCCCATCGGTGGGTGTGTTATATATAAAATGGGGAAGTGGGTCGGCGGTTGCGCACACCGCTTCCGTTAAAGCCCCTGAAGAGAAGCATATGGAGCTTCGAAACGCGTCGGGAAGATCCCGTACGGAGCGGCATCTACGAATGGATCCCCGTCCTCACCTATACATAAACCAAGCTGCTGTTCGCATGCTACTCAAAGGTGGACACCTTGGAGCATTGATTTATACGCGGCCGTCCAGCCGCGGAGTATGCACCACCCCGGTACCCTGGGGGTCACGAAAGTGAAGCAGCAGTCGTACTTGGAATCGAGGACGGGCCCACTTGTGGAGTCCATACAGGACTTGATTGTGTGCTTCCCGGACCACACTTCCCAGAATGCACAGTCTCATTTGAGCCTCCCATTGGTGGGTGTGTTATATATAAAATGGGGAAGTGGGTCGGCGGTTGCGCACACCGCTTCCGTTAAAGCCCCTGAAGAGAAGCATATGGAGCTTCGAAACGCGTCGGGCAGATCCCGTACGGAGCGGCGTCTACGAATGGATCCCCGTCCTCACCTATACATAAACCAAGCTGCTGTTCGCGTGCTACTCAAAGGTGGACACCTTGGAGCATTGATTTATACGCGGCCGTCCAGCCGCGGAGTATGCACCACCCTGGGGGGTCACGAAAGTGAAGCAGCAGTCGTACTTGGAATCGAGGACGGGCCCACTTGTGGAGTCCATACAGGACTTGATTGTGTGCTTCCCGGACCACACTTCCCAGAATGCACAGTCTCATTTGAGCCTCCCATCGGTGGGTGTGTTATATATAAAATGGGGAAGTGGGTCGGCGGTTGCGCACACCGCTTCCGTTAAAGCCCCTGAAGAGAAGCATATGGAGCTTCGAAACGCGTCGGGCAGATCCCGTACGGAGCGGCGTCTACGAATGGATTCCCGTCCTAACCTATACATAAACCAAGCTGCTGTTCGCGTGCTACTCAAAGGTGGACACCTTGGAGCATTGATTTATACGCGGCCGTCCAGCCGCGGAGTATGCACCACCCCGGTACCCTGGGGGTCACGAAAGTGAAGCAGCAGTCGTACTTGGAATCGAGGACGGGCCCACTTGTGGAGTCCATACAGGACTTGATTGTGTGCTTCCCGGACCACACTTCCCAGAATGCACAGTCTCATTTGAGCCTCCCATCGGTGGGTGTGTTATTTATAAAATGGGGAAGTGGGTCGGCGGTTGCGCACACCGCTTCCGTTAAAGCCCCTGAAGAGAAGCATATGGAGCTTCGAAACGCGTCGGGAAGATCCCGTACGGAGCGGCATCTACGAATGGATCCCCGTCCTCACCTATACATAAACCAAGCTGCTGTTCGCGTGCTACTCAAAGGTGGACACCTTGGAGCATTGATTTATACGCGGCCGTCCAGCCGTGGAGTATGCACCACCCCGGTACCCTGGGGGTCACGAAAGTGAAGCAGCAGTCGTACTTGGAATCGAGGACGGGCCCACTTGTGGAGTCCATACAGGACTTGATTGTGTGCTTCCCGGACCACACTTCCCAGAATGCACAGTCTCATTTGAGCCTCCCATCGGTGGGTGTGTTATATATAAAATGGGGAAGTGGGTCGGCGGTTGCGCACACCGCTTCCGTTAAAGCCCCTGAAGAGAAGCATATGGAGCTTCGAAACGCGTCGGGCAGATCCCGTACGGAGCGGCGTCTACGAATGGATCCCCGTCCTCACCTATACATAAACGAAGCTGCTGTTCGTGTGCTACTCAAAGGTGGACACCTTGGAGCATTGATTTATACGCGGCCGTCCAGCCGCGGAGTATGCACCACCCCGGTACCCTGGGGATCACGAAAGTGAAGCAGCAGTTGTACTTGGAATCGAGGACGGGCCCACTTGTGGAGTCCATACAGGACTTGATTGTGTGCTTCCCGGACCACACTTCCCAGAATGCACAGTCTCATTTGAGCCTCCCATCGGTGGGTGTGTTATATATAAAATGGGGAAGTGGGTCGGCGGTTGCGCACACCGCTTCCGTTAAAGCCCCTGAAGAGAAGCATATGGAGCTTCGAAACGCGTCGGGCAGATTCCGTACGGAGCGGCGTCTACGAATGGATCCCTGTCCTCACCTATACATAAACCAAGCTGCTGTTCGCGTGCTACTCAAAGGTGGACACCTTGGAGCATTGATTTATACGCGGCCGTCCAGCCGCGGAGTATGCACCACCCCGGTACCCTGGGGGTCACGAAAGTGAAGCAGCAGTCGTACTTGGAATCGAGGACGGGCCCACTTGTGGAGTCCATACAGGACTTGATTGTGTGCTTCCCGGACCACACTTCCCAGAATGCACAGTCTCATTTGAGCCTCCCATCGGTGGGTGTGTTATATATAAAATGGGGAAGTGGGTCGGCGGTTGCGCACACCGCTTCCGTTAAAGCCCCTGAAGAGAAGCATATGGAGCTTCGAAACGCGTCGGGCAGATCCCGTACGGAGCGGCGTCTACAAATGGATTCCCGTCCTCACCTATACATAAACCAAGCTGCTGTTCGCGTGCTACTCAAAGGTGGACACCTTGGAGCATTGATTTATACGCGGCCGTCCAGCCGCGGAGTATGCACCACCCCGGTACCCTGGGGGTCACGAAAGTGAAGCAGCAGTCGTACTTGGAATCGAGGACGGGCCCACTTGTGGAGTCCATACAGGACTTGATTGTGTGCTTCCCGGACAACACTTCCCAGAATGCACAGTCTCATTTGAGCCTCCCATCGGTGGGTGTGTTATATATAAAATGGGGAAGTGGGTCGGCGGTTGCGCACACCGCTTCCGTTAAAGCCCCTGAAGAGAAGCATATGGAGCTTCTAAACGTGTCGGGCAGATCCCGTACGGAGCAGCGTCTACGAATGGATCCCCGTCCTCACCTATACATAAACCAAGCTGCTGTTCGCGTGCTACTCAAAGGTGGACACCTTGGAGCATTGATTTATGCGCGGCCGTCCAGCCGCGGAGTATGCACCACCCCGGTACCCTGGGGGTCACGAAAGTGAAGCAGCAGTCGTACTTGGAATCGAGGACGGGCCCACTTGTGGAGTCCATACAGGACTTGATTGTGTGCTTCCCGGACCACACTTCCCAGAATGCACAGTCTCATTTGAGCCTCCCATCGGTGGGTGTGTTATTTATAAAATGGGGAAGTGGGTCGGCGGTTGCGCACACCGCTTCCGTTAAAGCCCCTGAAGAGAAGCATATGGAGCTTCGAAATGCGTCGGGAAGATCCCGTACGGAGCGGCATCTACGAATGGATCCCCGTCCTCACCTATACATAAACCAAGCTGCTGTTCGCGTGCTACTCAAAGGTGGACACCTTGGAGCATTGATTTATACGCGGCCGTCCAGCCGTGGAGTATGCACCACCCCGGTACCCTGGGGGTCACGAAAGTGAAGCAGCAGTCGTACTTGGAATCGAGGACGGGCCCACTTGTGGAGTCCATACAGGACTTGATTGTGTGCTTCCCGGACCACACTTCCCAGAATGCACAGTCTCATTTGAGCCTCCCATCGGTGGGTGTGTTATATATAAAATGGGGAAGTGGGTCGGCGGTTGCGCACACCGCTTCCGTTAAAGCCCCTGAAAAGAAGCATATGGAGCTTCGAAACGCGTCGGGCAGATCCCGTACGGAGCGGCGTCTACGAATGGATCCCCGTCCTCACCTATACATAAACGAAGCTGCTGTTCGCGTGCTACTCAAAGGTGGACACCTTGGAGCATTGATTTATACGCGGCCGTCCAGCCGCGGAGTATGCACCACCCCGGTACCCTGGGGGTCACGAAAGTGAAGCAGCAGTCGTACTTGGAATCGAGGACGGGCCCACTTGTGGAGTCCATACAGGACTTGATTGTGTGCTTCCCGGACCACACTTCCCAGAATGCACAGTCTCATTTGAGCCTCCCATCGGTGGGTGTGTTATATATAAAATGGGGAAGTGGGTCGGCGGTTGCGCACACCGCTTCCGTTAAAGCCCCTGAAGAGAAGCATATGGAGCTTCGAAACGCGTCGGGCAGATTCCGTACGGAGCGGCGTCTACGAATGGATCCCCGTCCTCACCTATACATAAACCAAGCTGCTGTTCGCGTGCTACTCAAAGGTGGACACCTTGGAGCATTGATTTATACGCGGCCGTCCAGCCGCGGAGTATGCACCACCCCGGTACCCTGGGGGTCACGAAAGTGAAGCAGCAGTCGTACTTGGAATCGAGGACGGGCCCACTTGTGGAGTCCATACAGGACTTGATTGTGTGCTTCCCGGACCACACTTCCCAGATTGCACAGTCTCATTTGAGCCTCCCATCGGTGGGTGTGTTATATATAAAATGGGGAAGTGGGTCGGCGGTTGCGCACACCGCTTCCGTTAAAGCCCCTGAAGAGAAGCATATGGAGCTTCGAAACGCGTCGGGCAGATCCCGTACGGAGCAGCGTCTACGAATGGATCCCCGTCCTCACCTATACATAAACCAAGCTGCTGTTCGCGTGCTACTCAAAGGTGGACACCTTGGAGCATTGATTTATACGCGGCCGTCCAGCCGCGGAGTATGCACCACCCCGGTACCCTGGGGGTCACGAAAGTGAAGCAGCAGTCGTACTTGGAATCGAGGACGGGCCCACTTGTGGAGTCCATACAGGACTTGATTGTGTGCTTCCCGGACCACACTTCCCAGAATGCACAGTCTCATTTGAGCCTCCCATCGGTGGGTGTGTTATATATAAAATGGGGAAGTGGGTCGGCGGTTGCGCACACCGCTTCCGTTAAAGCCCCTGAAGAGAAGCATATGGAGCTTCGAAACGCGTCGGGCAGATCCCGTACGGAGCGGCGTCTACGAATGGATCCCCGTCCTCACCTATACATAAACCAAGCTGCTGTTCGCGTGCTACTCAAAGGTGGACACCTTGGAGCATTGATTTATACGCGGCCGTCCAGCCGCGGAGTATGCACCACCCTGGGGGTCACGAAAGTGAAGCAGCAGTCGTACTTGGAATCGAGGACGGGCCCACTTGTGGAGTCCATACAGGACTTGATTGTGTGCTTCCCGGACCACACTTCCCAGAATGCACAGTCTCATTTGAGCCTCCCATCGGTGGGTGTGTTATATATAAAATGGGGAAGTGGGTCGGCGGTTGCGCACACCGCTTCCGTTAAAGCCCCTGAAGAGAAGCATATGGAGCTTCGAAACGCGTCGGGCAGATCCCGTACGGAGCGGCGTCTACGAATGGATTCCCGTCCTCACCTATACATAAACCAAGCTGCTGTTCGCGTGCTACTCAAAGGTGGACACCTTGGAGCATTGATTTATACGCGGCCGTCCAGCCGCGGAGTATGCACCACCCCGGTACCCTGGGGGTCATGAAAGTGAAGCAGCAGTCGTACTTGGAATCGAGGACGGGCCCACTTGTGGAGTCCATACAGGACTTGATTGTGTGCTTCCCGGACAACACTTCCCAGAATGCACAGTCTCATTTGAGCCTCCCATCGGTGGGTGTGTTATATATAAAATGGGGAAGTGGGTCGGCGGTTGCGCACACCGCTTCCGTTAAAGCCCCTGAAGAGAAGCATATGCAGCTTCGAAACGCGTCGGGCAGATCCCGTACGGAGCAGCGTCTACGAATGGATCCCCGTCCTCACCTATACATAAACCAAGCTGCTGTTCGCGTGCTACTCAAAGGTGGACACCTTGGAGCATTGATTTATACGCGGCCGTCCAGCCGCGGAGTATGCACCACCCCGGTACCCTGGGGGTCACGAAAGTGAAGCAGCAGTCGTACTTGGAATCGAGGACGGGCCCACTTGTGGAGTCCATACAGGACTTGATTGTGTGCTTCCCGGACCACACTTCCCAGAATGCACAGTCTCATTTGAGCCTCCCATCGGTGGGTGTGTTATTTATAAAATGGGGAAGTGGGTCGGCGGTTGCGCACACCGCTTCCGTTAAAGCCCCTGAAGAGAAGCATATGGAGCTTCGAAACGCGTCGGGAAGATCCCGTACGGAGCGGCATCTACGAATGGATCCCCGTCCTCACCTATACATAAACCAAGCTGCTGTTCGCGTGCTACTCAAAGGTGGACACCTTGGAGCATTGATTTATACGCGGCCGTCCAGCCGTGGAGTATGCACCACCCCGGTACCCTGGGGGTCACGAAAGTGAAGCAGCAGTCGTACTTGGAATCGAGGACGGGCCCACTTGTGGAGTCCATACAGGACTTGATTGTGTGCTTCCTGGACCACACTTCCCAGAATGCACAGTCTCATTTGAGCCTCCCATCGGTGGGTGTGTTATATATAAAATGGGGAAGTGGGTCGGCGGTTGCGCCCACCGCTTCCGTTAAAGCCCCTGAAGAGAAGCATATGGAGCTTCGAAACGCGTCGGGCAGATCCCGTACGGAGCGGCGTCTACGAATGGATCCCCGTCCTCACCTATACATAAACGAAGCTGCTGTTCGCGTGCTACTCAAAGGTGGACACCTTGGAGCATTGATTTATACGCGGCCGTCCAGCCGCGGAGTATGCACCACCCCGGTACCCTGGGGGTCACGAAAGTGAAGCAGCAGTCGTACTTGGAATCGAGGACAGGCCCACTTGTGGAGTCCATACAGGACTTGATTGTGTGCTTCCCGGACCACACTTCCCAGAATGCACAGTCTCATTTGAGCCTCCCATCGGTGGGTGTGTTATATATAAAATGGGGAAGTGGGTCGGCGGTTGCGCACACCGCTTCCGTTAAAGCCCCTGAAGAGAAGCATATGGAGCTTCGAAACGCGTCGGGCAGATCCCGTACGGAGCGGCTTCTACGAATGGATCCCCGTCCTCACCTATACATAAACGAAGCTGCTGTTCGTGTGCTACTCAAAGGTGGACACCTTGGAGCATTGATTTATACGCGGCCGTCCAGCCGCGGAGTATGCACCACCCCGGTACCCTGGGGATCACGAAAGTGAAGCAGCAGTTGTACTTGGAATCGAGGACGGGCCCACTTGTGGAGTCCATACAGGACTTGATTGTGTGCTTCCCGGACCACACTTCCCAGAATGCACAGTCTCATTTGAGCCTCCCATCGGTGGGTGTGTTATATATAAAATGGGGAAGTGGGTCGGCGGTTGCGCACACCGCTTCCGTTAAAGCCCCTGAAGAGAAGCATATGGAGCTTCGAAACGCGTCGGGCAGATTCCGTACGGAGCGGCGTCTACGAATGGATCCCTGTCCTCACCTATACATAAACCAAGCTGCTGTTCGCGTGCTACTCAAAGGTGGACACCTTGGAGCATTGATTTATACGCGGCCGTCCAGCCGCGGAGTATGCACCACCCCGGTACCCTGGGGGTCACGAAAGTGAAGCAGCAGTCGTACTTGGAATCGAGGACGGGCCCACTTGTGGAGTCCATACAGGACTTGATTGTGTGCTTCCCGGACCACACTTCCCAGAATGCACAGTCTCATTTGAGCCTCCCATCGGTGGGTGTGTTATATATAAAATGGGGAAGTGGGTCGGCGGTTGCGCACACCGCTTCCGTTAAAGCCCCTGAAGAGAAGCATATGGAGCTTCGAAACGCGTCGGGCAGATCCCGTACGGAGCGGCGTCTACAAATGGATTCCCGTCCTCACCTATACATAAACCAAGCTGCTGTTCGCGTGCTACTCAAAGGTGGACACCTTGGAGCATTGATTTATACGCGGCCGTCCAGCCGCGGAGTATGCACCACCCCGGTACCCTGGGGGTCACGAAAGTGAAGCAGCAGTCGTACTTGGAATCGAGGACGGGCCCACTTGTGGAGTCCATACAGGACTTGATTGTGTGCTTCCCGGACAACACTTCCCAGAATGCACAGTCTCATTTGAGCCTCCCATCGGTGGGTGTGTTATATATAAAATGGGGAAGTGGGTCGGCGGTTGCGCACACCGCTTCCGTTAAAGCCCCTGAAGAGAAGCATATGGAGCTTCTAAACGTGTCGGGCAGATCCCGTACGGAGCAGCGTCTACGAATGGATCCCCGTCCTCACCTATACATAAACCAAGCTGCTGTTCGCGTGCTACTCAAAGGTGGACACCTTGGAGCATTGATTTATGCGCGGCCGTCCAGCCGCGGAGTATGCACCACCCCGGTACCCTGGGGGTCACGAAAGTGAAGCAGCAGTCGTACTTGGAATCGAGGACGGGCCCACTTGTGGAGTCCATACAGGACTTGATTGTGTGCTTCCCGGACCACACTTCCCAGAATGCACAGTCTCATTTGAGCCTCCCATCGGTGGGTGTGTTATTTATAAAATGGGGAAGTGGGTCGGCGGTTGCGCACACCGCTTCCGTTAAAGCCCCTGAAGAGAAGCATATGGAGCTTCGAAATGCGTCGGGAAGATCCCGTACGGAGCGGCATCTACGAATGGATCCCCGTCCTCACCTATACATAAACCAAGCTGCTGTTCGCGTGCTACTCAAAGGTGGACACCTTGGAGCATTGATTTATACGCGGCCGTCCAGCCGTGGAGTATGCACCACCCCGGTACCCTGGGGGTCACGAAAGTGAAGCAGCAGTCGTACTTGGAATCGAGGACGGGCCCACTTGTGGAGTCCATACAGGACTTGATTGTGTGCTTCCCGGACCACACTTCCCAGAATGCACAGTCTCATTTGAGCCTCCCATCGGTGGGTGTGTTATATATAAAATGGGGAAGTGGGTCGGCGGTTGCGCACACCGCTTCCGTTAAAGCCCCTGAAAAGAAGCATATGGAGCTTCGAAACGCGTCGGGCAGATCCCGTACGGAGCGGCGTCTACGAATGGATCCCCGTCCTCACCTATACATAAACGAAGCTGCTGTTCGCGTGCTACTCAAAGGTGGACACCTTGGAGCATTGATTTATACGCGGCCGTCCAGCCGCGGAGTATGCACCACCCCGGTACCCTGGGGGTCACGAAAGTGAAGCAGCAGTCGTACTTGGAATCGAGGACGGGCCCACTTGTGGAGTCCATACAGGACTTGATTGTGTGCTTCCCGGACCACACTTCCCAGAATGCACAGTCTCATTTGAGCCTCCCATCGGTGGGTGTGTTATATATAAAATGGGGAAGTGGGTCGGCGGTTGCGCACACCGCTTCCGTTAAAGCCCCTGAAGAGAAGCATATGGAGCTTCGAAACGCGTCGGGCAGATTCCGTACGGAGCGGCGTCTACGAATGGATCCCCGTCCTCACCTATACATAAACCAAGCTGCTGTTCGCGTGCTACTCAAAGGTGGACACCTTGGAGCATTGATTTATACGCGGCCGTCCAGCCGCGGAGTATGCACCACCCCGGTACCCTGGGGGTCACGAAAGTGAAGCAGCAGTCGTACTTGGAATCGAGGACGGGCCCACTTGTGGAGTCCATACAGGACTTGATTGTGTGCTTCCCGGACCACACTTCCCAGATTGCACAGTCTCATTTGAGCCTCCCATCGGTGGGTGTGTTATATATAAAATGGGGAAGTGGGTCGGCGGTTGCGCACACCGCTTCCGTTAAAGCCCCTGAAGAGAAGCATATGGAGCTTCGAAACGCGTCGGGCAGATCCCGTACGGAGCAGCGTCTACGAATGGATCCCCGTCCTCACCTATACATAAACCAAGCTGCTGTTCGCGTGCTACTCAAAGGTGGACACCTTGGAGCATTGATTTATACGCGGCCGTCCAGCCGCGGAGTATGCACCACCCCGGTACCCTGGGGGTCACGAAAGTGAAGCAGCAGTCGTACTTGGAATCGAGGACGGGCCCACTTGTGGAGTCCATACAGGACTTGATTGTGTGCTTCCCGGACCACACTTCCCAGAATGCACAGTCTCATTTGAGCCTCCCATCGGTGGGTGTGTTATATATAAAATGGGGAAGTGGGTCGGCGGTTGCGCACACCGCTTCCGTTAAAGCCCCTGAAGAGAAGCATATGGAGCTTCGAAACGCGTCGGGCAGATCCCGTACGGAGCGGCGTCTACGAATGGATCCCCGTCCTCACCTATACATAAACCAAGCTGCTGTTCGCGTGCTACTCAAAGGTGGACACCTTGGAGCATTGATTTATACGCGGCCGTCCAGCCGCGGAGTATGCACCACCCTGGGGGTCACGAAAGTGAAGCAGCAGTCGTACTTGGAATCGAGGACGGGCCCACTTGTGGAGTCCATACAGGACTTGATTGTGTGCTTCCCGGACCACACTTCCCAGAATGCACAGTCTCATTTGAGCCTCCCATCGGTGGGTGTGTTATATATAAAATGGGGAAGTGGGTCGGCGGTTGCGCACACCGCTTCCGTTAAAGCCCCTGAAGAGAAGCATATGGAGCTTCGAAACGCGTCGGGCAGATCCCGTACGGAGCGGCGTCTACGAATGGATTCCCGTCCTCACCTATACATAAACCAAGCTGCTGTTCGCGTGCTACTCAAAGGTGGACACCTTGGAGCATTGATTTATACGCGGCCGTCCAGCCGCGGAGTATGCACCACCCCGGTACCCTGGGGGTCATGAAAGTGAAGCAGCAGTCGTACTTGGAATCGAGGACGGGCCCACTTGTGGAGTCCATACAGGACTTGATTGTGTGCTTCCCGGACAACACTTCCCAGAATGCACAGTCTCATTTGAGCCTCCCATCGGTGGGTGTGTTATATATAAAATGGGGAAGTGGGTCGGCGGTTGCGCACACCGCTTCCGTTAAAGCCCCTGAAGAGAAGCATATGCAGCTTCGAAACGCGTCGGGCAGATCCCGTACGGAGCAGCGTCTACGAATGGATCCCCGTCCTCACCTATACATAAACCAAGCTGCTGTTCGCGTGCTACTCAAAGGTGGACACCTTGGAGCATTGATTTATACGCGGCCGTCCAGCCGCGGAGTATGCACCACCCCGGTACCCTGGGGGTCACGAAAGTGAAGCAGCAGTCGTACTTGGAATCGAGGACGGGCCCACTTGTGGAGTCCATACAGGACTTGATTGTGTGCTTCCCGGACCACACTTCCCAGAATGCACAGTCTCATTTGAGCCTCCCATCGGTGGGTGTGTTATTTATAAAATGGGGAAGTGGGTCGGCGGTTGCGCACACCGCTTCCGTTAAAGCCCCTGAAGAGAAGCATATGGAGCTTCGAAACGCGTCGGGAAGATCCCGTACGGAGCGGCATCTACGAATGGATCCCCGTCCTCACCTATACATAAACCAAGCTGCTGTTCGCGTGCTACTCAAAGGTGGACACCTTGGAGCATTGATTTATACGCGGCCGTCCAGCCGTGGAGTATGCACCACCCCGGTACCCTGGGGGTCACGAAAGTGAAGCAGCAGTCGTACTTGGAATCGAGGACGGGCCCACTTGTGGAGTCCATACAGGACTTGATTGTGTGCTTCCTGGACCACACTTCCCAGAATGCACAGTCTCATTTGAGCCTCCCATCGGTGGGTGTGTTATATATAAAATGGGGAAGTGGGTCGGCGGTTGCGCCCACCGCTTCCGTTAAAGCCCCTGAAGAGAAGCATATGGAGCTTCGAAACGCGTCGGGCAGATCCCGTACGGAGCGGCGTCTACGAATGGATCCCCGTCCTCACCTATACATAAACGAAGCTGCTGTTCGCGTGCTACTCAAAGGTGGACACCTTGGAGCATTGATTTATACGCGGCCGTCCAGCCGCGGAGTATGCACCACCCCGGTACCCTGGGGGTCACGAAAGTGAAGCAGCAGTCGTACTTGGAATCGAGGACAGGCCCACTTGTGGAGTCCATACAGGACTTGATTGTGTGCTTCCCGGACCACACTTCCCAGAATGCACAGTCTCATTTGAGCCTCCCATCGGTGGGTGTGTTATATATAAAATGGGGAAGTGGGTCGGCGGTTGCGCACACCGCTTCCGTTAAAGCCCCTGAAGAGAAGCATATGGAGCTTCGAAACGCGTCGGGCAGATTCCGTACGGAGCGGCGTCTACGAATGGATCCCTGTCCTCACCTATGCATAAACCAAGCTGCTGTTCGCGTGCTACTCAAAGGTGGACACCTTGGAGCATTGATTTATACGCGGCCGTCCAGCCGCGGAGTATGCACCACCCCGGTACCCTGGGGGTCACGAAAGTGAAGCAGCAGTCGTACTTGGAATCGAGGACGGGCCCACTTGTGGAGTCCATACAGGACTTGAATGTGTGCTTCCCGGACCACACTTCCCAGAATGCACAGTCTCATTTGAGCCTCCCATCGGTGGGTGTGTTATATATAAAATGGGGAAGTGGGTCGGCGGTTGCGCACACCGCTTCCGTTAAAGCCCCTGAAGAGAAGCATATGGAGCTTCGAAACGCGTCGGGCAAATCCCGTACGGAGCGGCGTCTACGAATGGATCCCCGTCCTCACCTATACATAAACCAAGCTGCTGTTCGCGTGCTACTCAAAGGTGGACACCTTGGAGCATTGATTTATACGCGGCCGTCCAGCCGCGGAGTATGCACCACCCCGGTACCCTGGGGGTCACGAAAGTGAAGCAGCAGTCGTACTTGGAATCGAGGACGGGCCCACTTGTGGAGTCCATACAGGACTTGATTGTGTGCTTCCCGGACAACACTTCCCAGAATGCACAGTCTCATTTGAGCCTCCCATCGGTGGGTGTGTTATATATAAAATGGGGAAGTGGGTCGGCGGTTGCGCACACCGCTTCCGTTAAAGCCCCTGAAGAGAAGCATATGGAGCTTCGAAACGCGTCGGGCAGATCCCGTACGGAGCGGCGTCTACGAATGGATCCCCGTCCTCACCTATACATAAACCAAGCTGCTGTTCGCGTGCTACTCAAAGGTGGACACCTTGGAGCATTGATTTATACGCGGCCGTCCAGCCGCGGAGTATGCACCACCCTGGGGGTCACGAAAGTGAAGCAGCAGTCGTACTTGGAATCGAGGACGGGCCCACTTGTGGAGTCCATACAGGACTTGATTGTGTGCTTCCCGGACCACACTTCCCAGAATGCACAGTCTCATTTGAGCCTCCCATCGGTGGGTGTGTTATATATAAAATGGGGAAGTGGGTCGGCGGTTGCGCACGCCGCTTCCGTTAAAGCCCCTGAAGAGAAGCATATGGAGCTTCGAAACGCGTCGGGCAGATCCCGTACGGAGCGGCGTCTACAAATGGATTCCCGTCCTCACCTATACATAAACCAAGCTGCTGTTCGCGTGCTACTCAAAGGTGGACACCTTGGAGCATTGATTTATACGCGGCCGTCCAGCCGCGGAGTATGCACCACCCCGGTACCCTGGGGGTCACGAAAGTGAAGCAGCAGTCGTACTTGGAATCGAGGACGGGCCCACTTGTAGAGTCCATACAGGACTTGATTGTGTGCTTCCCGGACAACACTTCCCAGAATGCACAGTCTCATTTGAGCCTCCCATCGGTGGGTGTGTTATATATAAAATGGGGAAGTGGGTCGGCGGTTGCGCACACCGCTTCCGTTAAAGCCCCTGAAGAGAAGCATATGGAGCTTCGAAACGCGTCGGGCAGATCCCGTACGGAGCAGCGTCTACGAATGGATCCCCGTCCTCACCTATACATAAACCAAGCTGCTGTTCGCGTGCTACTCAAAGGTGGACACCTTGGAGCATTGATTTATACGCGGCCGTCCAGCCGCGGAGTATGCACCACCCCGGTACCCTGGGGGTCACGAAAGTGAAGCAGCAGTCGTACTTGGAATCGAGGACGGGCCCACTTGTGGAGTCCATACAGGACTTGATTGTGTGCTTCCCGGACCACACTTCCCAGAATGCACAGTCTCATTTGAGCCTCCCATCGGTGGGTGTGTTATTTATAAAATGGGGAAGTGGGTCGGCGGTTGCGCACACCGCTTCCGTTAAAGCCCCTGAAGAGAAGCATATGGAGCTTCGAAACGCGTCGGGAAGATCCCGTACGGAGCGGCATCTACGAATGGATCCCCGTCCTCACCTATACATAAACCAAGCTGCTGTTCGCGTGCTACTCAAAGGTGGACACCTTGGAGCATTGATTTATACGCGGCCGTCCAGCCGCGGAGTATGCACCACCCCGGTACCCTGGGGGTCACGAAAGTGAAGCAGCAGTCGTACTTGGAATCGAGGACGGGCCCACTTGTGGAGTCCATACAGGACTTGATTGTGTGCTTCCCGGACCACACTTCCCAGAATGCACAGTCTCATTTGAGCCTCCCATCGGTGGGTGTGTTATATATAAAATGGGGAAGTGGGTCGGCGGTTGCGCACACCGCTTCTGTTTAAGCCCCTGAAGAGAAGCATATGGAGCTTCGAAACGCGTCGGGCAGATCCCGTACGGAGCGGCGTCTACGAATGGATCCCCGTCCTCACCTATACATAAACGAAGCTGCTGTTCGCGTGCTACTCAAAGGTGGACACCTTGGAGCATTGATTTATACGCGGCCGTCCAGCCGTGGAGTATGCACCACCCCGGTACCCTGGGGGTCACGAAAGTGAAGCAGCAGTCGTACTTGGAATCGAGGACGGGCCCACTTGTGGAGTCCATACAGGACTTGATTGTGTGCTTCCCGGACCACACTTCCCAGAATGCACAGTCTCATTTGAGCCTCCCATCGGTGGGTGTGTTATATATAAAATGGGGAAGTGGGTCGGCGGTTGCGCACACCGCTTCCGTTAAAGCCCCTGAAGAGAAGCATATGGAGCTTCGAAACGCGTCGGGCAGATTCCGTACGGAGCGGCGTCTACGAATGGATCCCCGTCCTCACCTATACATAAACCAAGCTGCTGTTCGCGTGCTACTCAAAGGTGGACACCTTGGAGCATTGATTTATACGCGGCCGTCCAGCCGCGGAGTATGCACCACCCCGGTACCCTGGGGGTCACGAAAGTGAAGCAGCAGTCGTACTTGGAATCGAGGACGGGCCCACTTGTGGAGTCCATACAGGACTTGATTGTGTGCTTCCCGGACCACACTTCCCAGAATGCACAGTCTCATTTGAGCCTCCCATCGGTGGGTGTGTTATATATAAAATGGGGAAGTGGGTCGGCGGTTGCGCACACCGCTTCCGTTAAAGCCCCTGAAGAGAAGCATATGGAGCTTCGAAACGCGTCGGGCAGATCCCGTACGGAGCGGCGTCTACGAATGGATCCCCGTCCTCACCTATACATAAACCAAGCTGCTGTTCGCGTGCTACTCAAAGGTGGACACCTTGGAGCATTGATTTATACGCGGCCGTCCAGCCGCGGAGTATGCACCACCCCGGTACCCTGGGGGTCACGAAAGTGAAGCAGCAGTCGTACTTGGAATCGAGGACGGGCCCACTTGTGGAGTCCATACAGGACTTGATTGTGTGCTTCCCGGACCACACTTCCCAGAATGCACAGTCTCATTTGAGCCTCCCATCGGTGGGTGTGTTATATATAAAATGGGGAAGTGGGTCGGCGGTTGCGCACACCGCTTCCGTTAAAGCCCCTGAAGAGAAGCATATGGAGCTTCGAAACGCGTCGGGCAGATCCCGTACGGAGCGGCATCTACGAATGGATCCCCGTCCTCACCTATACATAAACCAAGCTGCTGTTCGCGTGCTACTCAAAGGTGGACACCTTGGAGCATTGATTTATACGCGGCCGTCCAGCCGCGGAGTATGCACCACCCCGGTACCCTGGGGGTCACGAAAGTGAAGCAGCAGTCGTACTTGGAATCGAGGACGGGCCCACTTGTGGAGTCCATACAGGACTTGATTGTGTGCTTCCCGGACCACACTTCCCAGAATGCACAGTCTCATTTGAGCCTCCCATCGGTGGGTGTGTTATATATAAAATGGGGAAGTGGGTCGGCGGTTGCGCACACCGCTTCCGTTAAAGCCCCTGAAGAGAAGCATATGGAGCTTCGAAACGCGTCAGGCAGATCCCGTACGGAGCGGCGTCTACGAATGGATCCCCGTCCTCACCTATACATAAACCAAGCTGCTGCTCGCGTGCTACTCAAAGGTGGACACCTTGGAGCATTGATTTATACGCGGCCATCCAGCCGCGGAATATGCACCACCCCGGTACCCTGGGGGTCACGAAAGTGAAGCAGCAGTCGTACTTGGAATCGAGGACGGGCCCCCTTGTGGAGTCCATACATGACTTGATTGTGTGCTTCCCGGACCACACTTCCCAGAATGCACAGTCTCATTTGAGCCTCCCATCGGTGGGTGTGTTATATATAAAATGGGGAAGTGGGTCGGCGGTTGCGCACACCGCTTCCGTTAAAGCCCCTGAAGAGAAGCATATGGAGCTTCGAAACGCGTCGGGCAGATCCCGTACGGAGCGGCGTCTACGAATGGATCCCCGTCCTCACCTATACATAAACCAAGCTGCTGTTCGCGTGCTACTCAAAGGTGGACACCTTGGAGCATTGATATATATATATATATATATATATATATATATATATACACAAACCACTTCCCTTAAAAAGAGAAGCGCGGAGGCCAGAGGGGGGTCATGTGGAAGCCCTTTATTTCTCGGTGGTATCAGTTGGCAGCAGCAAATGCATTTCGGCTTAACACAAGCCTTCCTCAGTGCTTATATATGTATATATGTGTATATATATATATATATTACCTACTGGCGGTCGCCAGTAGGTATATATAGTTAGGATTTTTTCTCTATGGGATTTTTAAAAATTCTATGTCTAATAACTTTGGCGTTTGTGGACGGAATTGGCTGAAATTTTCAGGAAAATGGAACATTTTGTTTCTGAGCAGCCCCTGAAAATGTGGGGGGGGTTTGTCAAGGGGGGGCCGAGAAAAAAGGGGGGTCCCAAAACGCGTTTTTCCCATGTTAATTTCCATAGGGCGGTTGGCCTCACTTTTAGCCCGAACGGCTGAATGGATTTGCACGAAAATTGGCAAAATTGTAGGGACTGGTAGCCCGATGTGCCTTTGCTAGGTCTCAATATATGTGCTCCAGTGGATTTTGAGAAATTAACGTTCAAAAAAATATATATATATCTGTAAGCGCGCTCCGGGCAGCGCCCCGGTTCGCGTACCTGACGCGTAACGGAACTTCGCGAAGCGAAGCTGATTGGCTCTCCGGTGTCTGTCAACATTCTAAACAGTCCGGAGCGGCCGCCATCTTGTCTCTCGGTAGGATCGAGAGACAAGAGGAGGCCAAAACAAAGGGGGAAATGACCATAAGGGGGCATAGTAGATCCTTCCTGACCCCCTAGGTTTGATGTGGAGGCTTTGAAAAGGGCCCCGCGGGGCAACAAAAAAAAAATGTTTTTTGTTTTTTTTGCGTGGGTAGCGCCCGGTACGCGCACCGGGAAGCGGTCCGGGGAGCGTACTATAAGGAAAAAAGAATGATAGACTATGATATTTTGAAATATTGTATGTTTATTGATTGTTCTTTTTGTTGTTTTTTTTTGTTTTTTTGTTATTTAAGTAGCAGTATTTATGATTATTAAATATAAATTTATTTTTGGAATTGTGCACAGTATAATATAAGTCTGACTTTACATTATAATCAATTTGGTACTAGTTTATGAATTACATATAAAAATGATTAAAGACTCAAACAATTTTTTATTATTAAATATAATTTTATTTTTCTGATTCTTTTTCAAAATTTAATAGAACGTCTAAGATTTGACTGTCCGATATGTCCTCTTCTTGAGTGAACATAACTTCCCACATTTGACCGTCATCATAATGAAGTAAATGATCCACAGATTCTACACATTGTAGAAGTTCATGGTCTCGTGATTCATCCATGAATTCCAAGTCAATGGGTTCAATTATTTCCTCATTATTCATGTCTAGGACAATTTCAAAGGAAACGTTCTGTTCTCCTTGCATTTTTGTGCTGAAATTTGAATAAAAAATAAATATATCAGTAGAGATAGGGCACTGTTGGGTTTAAGTTCAGACAGGTACTTTTGAGGCATGAAGTAGTACTATTAAAAAGTGCCTGTGAGAAAGCCTATGTAAATTCATAATAATACCACAGAAACCTAAATCAATCCATAATTATAATAAACAAGCCTTTCTCAATGTCTAACTCTTACAGAGGGATAGTATATAACTATCTGAAAATGTTTTCAAATTTATAAAATAATATCTTACCTTTTAAAAACAAGTTTAAGTTGTGAGTAAAAATGATCTTGCAATGTAGTTCAGGAAGTAGTAGTCAAAATGGCTGTGTTTCTCTCTCTTTTTTTATATATATTCAGGTACATAACCAATCAAATGTCAGGTAAAAAAAGTAGAAAATGAAAGTAACATTTTAATTGGTTGTCAATTCCAACACTTCAGATGTGTTTTGTGAAGTAATTTACCTCAGGGTATTTAGAGAGGTCTACAGGCTAAATGGCTAAATGGAATTCCAACCAAATGTGTGAAAATGGTAGGGATTGATATGTAGTATGAGCTAATCTATATTTGGTGAAAGTGTCTCCAGGGTTTCTTCTGTAAATTACTTTCCCACCTTTTTTAATGAGCGCTTCCTGGTGAGCGCCCCGGTACGCGAACCGGCAGCGTTACGGGAGTCCACCATTTTGTGTTTCGGTCGAATAAAGATACAAGATGGAGGGCAAATAATGTTCAGAATGGGTAGAAGGGGGCACGTTAGACGTATTTTGACCCCCTAGGTTTTCTGAGGGTGGCTGAGGAGGCCCATATGTGTGAAAAAAAATCATTTTTTAAAAAAATTTCGCGCGGTTAGCCTCCGGTTCGCGTACCGGGTAGCGCTCCGGGGAGCGTACTTTGTTGAAAATTAGTGAAAAAAGTTAGAGTAAAATAATAATTGTGAGTGATCAGATGTAGGGTAGCTCTGAGAAGAGCTTTTGGGTTTATGGTACATTTAGGTACTTACAAGTAGGTACCAATGCACATTTTTAAATTCAGAATGAAAACTCTGTTCCCTTCATCTGAGAAGTGAACTCCATCTCCTCTGTAGATATCTTGCATGTAGTAACGTAAGTTATTGTTGTAGATGGAGCCCATTCCATGGTCTCTCATGTAAGCTGAAACAGATTTGTTTACATGCTTCCTCGATTTCTCAATTTGTGGACAAAATTGGTTCGACCACCTCCATTTCTGTCTTTGGCATATATTTGAATATACCAAGGCAGTTTGAGGAAAAAGTGCCATCAATTGCTCAAAGGTGTCCTTTAAAAGCATTTCCATTCCTACCCCAGTCAAAGTGCCCAAGTCATTTCCTCCACAGTGCACAATTAACAGGTCAGGTTTAGGCAAATGCATAAAGGTTTTCACCAATGGTATCAATTGGTGACATTTTAATCCTCTGTGGCCAAACCACTTAATTTCCACATCTTGTAAATTGAGGTTAGGTAAATTTCTGTTATCAGCATACCTCTGAGCCCAGTAGATGTAACTATGTCCAACAATCCAGACAGAAAACATGGTGAGAGGAGGTTCTGCTGCAGTCAGATGAAGTGTGGCAATGAAATGGGAGTTGAAAAAATAAGAGTTTAAAATGAAAAAAACTGTGGAGTTTCTGTGTTAATGAAGCAGTAGCAGTGATTGGTGGATTTTGATTGCTGAAAACAGAAAGTTAGGGTGCATGGATGAGTTATTTGAAAGATGTAATTTGAATGGTCAAAAAAAATCATTTTATGAAAGATTGCACTGGATACGCAGGTGTACTGAGAGTTCAGAGTTCAATTGAAACATTGTTGTGTGAACTTGCAAACATGAGAGGTCTTTCAGGAGGTGGTTGCTATGCAAAAAAGGCAGAAAGGGCAGAGGGGGGAAGGGTGTTGATTTGAAAAAAGTGAGGGAAGAATTTTGATTGGGTGACATGAGAGATATGTGTGATGAATTACAGGTTTTCTGTGCTTTTTATGGCTGCAGACTCTGGAGTGCATACCTTTTGCTCTGCTAAAGACAATTTGGTGTGTTTCTGAGACTGTTTTGATACTCATAAAGTATTTGCTAAGGTGAGAAAAGATTCATTTAATTTAGATAGAGAATAGTATGGTTTAGGGAGAACATTATGAAGAAAGTTGTGTATTTAAAATTTAGATTTGTGTCAAGTGTTTTACAAATAGATTTTGTTTCTTTGTGTTACATAGCCATGTTAAAAGTGACGCTAAAATAGTGCAAGGGTCTTACAAAAATGCTTTCATGTGTCTTAGGGTATTTTAACTCACTTCCCCATGAATGTATGAATATAATTGCTTTACAAGTTGTGTTTAAAAACGTTTTTTGAAATCAATTAGGTTTCTTGATATGTACTGCTAGAGCTTCATAGGTTGCTTGGGGCATATTTATAAGGCCTTTGTGTTTCTCTGATGGTATTTTTCCCATTTTAATTTAAGACCTTTCCCTGTGGTGCAAGGTCCTTGTAAATACGCCCCCATCTGTGCTTGGCAAATTTAGATCTTGATTATTTGACTTACATAGCCATGTTAAAAGTGATATAAAAATGGAGCAAGGGCTTAAAAAAAAACGATTTAATGTGTCTTAGGGCATTTTAAGTCACTTCCCCTTGAATGTAGGTATATAATTTATTTAGATGATGTGTTTAAAAACGATTTTTGAAATCAATTAGGTTTCTTGATATGTACTGCTAGAGCTTCATAGGTTGCTTGGGGCATATTTATAAGGCCTTTGTGTCTCTCTGATGTTATTTTTCCCATTTTAATTTAAGACCTTTCCCTGTGGTGCAAGGTCCTTGTAAATACGCCCCCATCTGTGCTTGGCAAATTTAGATCTTGATTATTTGACTTACATAGCCATGTTAAAAGTGATCTAAAAATGGAGCAAGGGCTTAAAAAAAACGCTTTCATGTGTCTTAGGGCATTTTAAGTCACTCCCCGATGAATGTAGGTATATAATTTATTTAGATGATGTGTTTAAAAACGATTTTTGAAATCAATTAGGTTTCTTGATATGTAATGCTAGAGCTTCATAGGTTGCTTGGGGCATATTTATAAGGCCTTTGAGTCTCTCTGATGTTATTTTTCCCATTTTAATTTAAGACCTTTCCCTGTGGTGCAAGGTCCTTGTAAATACGCCCCCATGTGTGCTTGGCAAATTTAGATTTTGATTATTTGACTTACATAGCCATGTTCCATATAGTTCTAACCTTCTGCGTAGTCTTTGATATGCTAGACTCCATCTGCACTATGAGATACCTAAGCAAAGGAAACACAGGTGATGTGATTGTGAAATGAGGAAAAGAAACTACACATTTTTCAATTACATCACATGTGTTTCCTAAGTTTACGAATGACATTGTGCAGATGAGGTTTAGGTCTGTCCATGGACACAGAAAAGGTCTGGCCTTTGTTCAAGAGTGAAGTGGACATGACTTACTTCATTGGTAGGCCTTCACATGTATTATCTCCTCTGTACTCTTCAAAAAGCGTAAATTTAATCTGCAACCCTGAGTAGGCCTCACCTCAAACAAACCTCTGGATAGGCCACACTTTATCGTCATCCTGAATCAATCATTTAAAATGTTAGGGACAGATTTATGATAGGTGTAAGCTTATTTTGCATCACTGTGCGTGACTTTTGTGACGCAGCGGCGGTGCAAAAAATTTGCTATGTGGCGACATATTTACAACTTGATGCATCTAGGCAGATGTGTCATGCTGTAAAGTCCCGTGCCACATGAAACCGATGCAGCAGTGATGCAAAACATGCACCATGTTGCAAGACAGGCCTCATTTCATCTCCAACAAGATAAGAAGCTGAATCTTCTGTAAATGTGAAAATTGTTGTATACACTGCTCAACTTATGTGTACTCTTTGATATGCTAGAGTCCATCTGCACTATGAGATACCTAAGCAAAGGAAACACAGGTGATGTGATTGTGAAATGAGGAAAAGAAACTCCACATTTTTCAATTACATCACCTGTGTTTCCTAAGTTTACGAATGACATTGTGCAGATGAGGTTTAGGCCTGTCCACGGACACAGAAGAGGTCTGGCCTTTGTTCAAGAGTGAAGTGGACATGACTTACTTCATTGGTAGGCTTTCACATGTATTATCTCCCCTGTACTCTTCAACAAGCGTAAATTTCATCTGCAACCCTGAGTAGGCCTCACCTTAAACAAACCTCTGGATAGGCCACACCTTATCGTCATCCTGAATCAATCATTTAAAATGTTAGGGACAGATTTATGATAGGTGTATGCCTCTTTTGCGTCACTGTGCGTCACTTTTGTGACGCAGCGACGGTGCAAAAGATTTGCTATGTGGTGACATATTTACAACTTGATGCATCTAGGCAGATGTGTCATGCTGTAAAGTCCCATGCCACATGAAACCGATGCAGCAGTGATGCAAAAGATGCACCATGTTGCAAGACAGGCCTCATTTCATCTCCAACAAGATAAGAAGCTGAATCTTCTGTAAATGTCAAAATTGTTGTATACACTGCTCAACTTATGTGTACACTTTGATATGCTAGAGTCCATCTGCACTATGAGATACCTAAGCAAAGGAAACACAGGTGATGTGATTGTGAAATGAGGAAAAGAAACTCCACATTTTTCAATTACATCACCTGTGTTTCCTAAGTTTACGAATGACATTGTGCAGATGAAGTTTAGGTCTGTCCACGGACACAGAAAAGGTCTGGCCTTTGTTCAAGAGTGAAGTGGATATGACTTACTTCATTGGTAGGCCTTCACATGTATTATCTCCTCTGTACTCTTCAACAAGCGTAAATTTCATCTGCAACCCTGAGTATGCCTCACCTCAAACAAACCTCTGGATAGGCCACACTTTATCGTCATCCTGAATCAATCATTTAAAATGTTAGGGACAGATTTATGATAGGTGTAAGCTTATTTTGCGTCACTGTGCGTGACTTTTGTGACGCAGCGGCGGTGCAAAAGATTTGCTATGTGGCGACATATTTACAACTTGATGCATCTAGGCAGATGTGTCATGCTGTAAAGTCCCGTGCCACATGAAACCGATGCAGCAGTGATGCAAAACATGCACCATGTTGCAAGACAGGCCTCATTTCATCTCCAACAAGATAAGAAGCTGAATCTTCTGTAAATGTGAAAATTGTTGTATACACTGCTCAACTTATGTGTACTCTTTGATATGCTAGAGTCCATCTGCACTATGAGATACCTAAGCAAAGGAAACACAGGTGATGTGATTGTGAAATGAGGAAAAGAAACTCCACATTTTTCAATTACATCACCTGTGTTTCCTAAGTTTACGAATGACATTGTGCAGATGAGGTTTAGGCCTGTCCACGGACACAGAAGAGGTCTGGCCTTTGTTCAAGAGTGAAGTGGACATGACTTACTTCATTGGTAGGCTTTCACATGTATTATCTCCTCTGTACTCTTCAACAAGCGTAAATTTCATCTGCAACCCTGAGTAGGCCTCACCTTAAACAAACCTCTGGATAGGCCACACCTTATCGTCATCCTGAATCAATCATTTAAAATGTTAGGGACAGATTTATGATAGGTGTATGCCTCTTTTGCGTCACTGTGCGTCACTTTTGTGACGCAGCGGCAGTGCAAAAGATTTGCTATGTGGTGACATATTTACAACTTGATGCATCTAGGCAGATGTGTCATGCTGTAAAGTCCCGTGCCACATGAAACCGATGCAGCAGTGATGCAAAAGATGCACCATGTTGCAAGACAGGCCTCATTTCATCTCCAACAAGATAAGAAGCTGAATCTTCTGTAAATGTCAAAATTGTTGTATACACTGCTCAACTTATGTGTACTCTTTGATATGCTAGAGTCCATCTGCACTATGAGATACCTAAGCAAAGGAAACACAGGTGATGTGATTGTGAAATGAGGAAAAGAAACTCCACATTTTTCAATTACATCACCTGTGTTTCCTAAGTTTACGAATGACATTGTGCAGATGAAGTTTAGGTCTGTCCACGGACACAGAAAAGGTCTGGCCTTTGTTCAAGAGTGAAGTGGATATGACTTACTTCATTGGTAGGCCTTCACATGTATTATCTCCTCTGTACTCTTCAACAAGCGTAAATTTCATCTGCAACCCTGAGTAGGCCTCACCTCAAACAAACCTCTGGATAGGCCACACTTTATCGTAATCCTGAATCAATCATTTAAAATGTTAGGGACAGATTTATGATAGGTTTAAGCTTATTTTGCGTCACTGTGCGTGACTTTTGTGACGCAGCGGCGGTGCAAAAGATTTGCTATGTGGCGACATATTTACAACTTGATGCATCTAGGCAGATGTGTCATGCTGTAAAGTCCCGTGCCACATGAAACCGATGCAGCAGTGATGCAAAACATGCACCATGTTGCAAGACAGGCCTCATTTCATCTCCAACAAGATAAGAAGCTGAATCTTCTGTAAATTTGAAAATTGTTGTATACACTGCTCAACTTATGTGTACTCTTTGATATGCTAGAGTCCATCTGCACTATGAGATACCTAAGCAAAGGAAACACAGGTGATGTGATTGTGAAATGAGGAAAAGAAACTCCACATTTTTCAATTACATCACCTGTGTTTCCTAAGTTTACGAATGACATTGTGCAGATGAGGTTTAGGCCTGTCCACGGACACAGAAGAGGTCTGGCCTTTGTTCAAGAGTGAAGTGGACATGACTTACTTCATTGGTAGGCTTTCACATGTATTATCTCCTCTGTACTCTTCAACAAGCGTAAATTTCATCTGCAGCCCTGAGTAGGCCTCACCTTAAACAAACCTCTGGATAGGCCACACCTTATCGTCATCCTGAATCAATCATTTAAAATGTTAGGGACAGATTTATGATAGGTGTAAGCTTATTTTGCGTCACTGTGCGTGACTTTTGTGACGCAGCGGCGGTGCAAAAGATTTGCTATGTGGCGACATATTTACAACTTGATGCATCTAGGCAGATGTGTCATGCTGTAAAGTCCCGTGCCACATGAAACCGATGCAGCAGTGATGCAAAAGATGCACCATGTTGCAAGACAGGCCTCATTTCATCTCCAACAAGATAAGAAGCTGAATCTTCTGTAAATGTCAAAATTGTTGTATACACTGCTCAACTTATGTGTACTCTTTGATATGCTAGAGTCCATCTGCACTATGAGATACCTAAGCAAAGGAAACACAGGTGATGTGATTGTGAAATGAGGAAATGAAACTCCACATTTTTCAATTACATCACCTGTGTTTCCTAAGTTTACGAATGACATTGTGCAGATGAGGTTTAGGCCTGTCCACGGACACAGAAGAGGTCTGGCCTTTGTTCAAGAGTGAAGTGGACATGACTTACTTCATTGGTAGGCTTTCACATGTATTATCTCCTCTGTACTCTTCAACAAGCGTAAATTTCATCTGCAGCCCTGAGTAGGCCTCACCTTAAACAAACCTCTGGATAGGCCACACCTTATCGTCATCCTGAATCAATCATTTAAAATGTTAGGGACAGATTTATGATAGGTGTAAGCTTATTTTGCGTCACTGTGCGTGACTTTTGTGACGCAGCGGCAGTGCAAAAGATTTGCTATGTGGCGACATATTTACAACTTGATGCATCTAGGCAGATGTGTCATGCTGTAAAGTCCCGTGCCACATGAAACCGATGCAGCAGTGATGCAAAAGATGCACCATGTTGCAAGACAGGCCTCATTTAATCTCCAACAAGATAAGAAGCTGAATCTTCTGTAAATGTCAAAATTGTTGTATACACTGCTCAACTTATGTGTACTCTTTGATATGCTAGAGTCCATCTGCACTATGAGATACCTAAGCAAAGGAAACACAGGTGATGTGATTGTGAAATGAGGAAAAGAAACTCCACATTTTTCAATTACATCACCTGTGTTTCCTAAGTTTACGAATGACATTGTGCAGATGAAGTTTAGGTCTGTCCACGGACACAGAAAAGGTCTGGCCTTTGTTCAAGAGTGAAGTGGATATGACTTACTTCATTGGTAGGCCTTCACATGTATTATCTCCTCTGTACTCTTCAACAAGCGTAAATTTCATCTGCAACCCTGAGTAGGCCTCACCTCAAACAAACCTCTGGATAGGCCACACTTTATCGTAATCTTGAATTAATCATTTAAAATGTTAGGGACAGATTTATGATAGGTGTATGTATCTTTTGCGTCACTGTGCGTCACTTTTGTGACGCAGCGGCGGTGCAAAAGATTTGCTATGTGGCGACATATTTACAACTTGATGCATCTAGGCAGATGTGTCATGCTGTAAAGTCCTGTGCCTCATGAAACCTGCGTCAGTTTTCATATAGGTGTTTTGTTGCAAGGTATGCATTAATTTGCATGAAAGCCCTGTAAAACTAACACAGTGAAATTTAGAAGATTTCACTGAGTCAGCTTTATAGTATTGCTGAATCAAATCCTTACGCCTGTTTGAAACAGGCATAAGAAGTGATGCACCATGCAATGTGAGGCTTCCTCCTGTGCATTGCAGTAGACATGTCGCGCTTATGACGTGATTCCTGCAATGTGCTGCTTTTGCGGCACAGATGCGTGACGCATCTGTGCTGTTTTTGCTCAATGGTGCTCCACATTGTAAATGCGGCACACTATGGGTGGCAGAGTAGCGGTGCACATTAACTGGTGCATCCGTGGGGATGCGCCACTTAGCATAAATCTGCCCCTGTACATTTAAGTATGAGCAGGGGACACAGAGTCGGTGAGGCTTATCCAAGGTTAAGAAGAGATGAGTCCTGTTCACTGAAAACTTGGACATAGGCCTCACCTCCTCAGCATCGCTGGACATGGCTAAATAATAGCTGCAAAATGTTACTCTTGTTAAACAATTTTACTATTATAATCTCTGAGATTTGTCTCTTACTCTGCAACATCTCATTGTTGTTCTCTTTCTTTAAAGATAACGACAACATCAACCATGAGTGACAATCAGCAATCAGTTGATCTCGACCTTATCATTGAACTTGTAATTGAAACGTCAGTGGAAGTAGATCCCTTGGATGATTTAAATCCTCAGGATGATGAAGAACATGATGAGGATGCCGATTTGTCAGAATTGTATGACATAGGGTGGGAAGCTGACCTGCTTGAGCCTATGGAACTATAAACATTTATTTTTAAAATTTACAATAAATGAAAAGTAAAAATGTAAACCGTTTCATTTAAAATTAAACACACCTTCAAAAACAGGTTATGTGTAGTGTCTTCAATAAAATATTAAAATATGCTCATAAAATTAGATCAGATTCACATATAAAACAGGACAGGTAAAATGAAGAAGAATTCCATTTCTTTTCTTCTATTTGTGTATTCTAAATTTGCCAAAGCACTAAAAAATATTCTATGTAAAAATGTCAAGTAGTGTGTTAAGTTTTTGATGACTGTTATTGATTTACTGTATGGTAATAGTGGTTAATAACATTTTTTATTATATTTTACCACAGATTCAACTGCAGATCATTTCAAATTTTGAGAATGCCGTCTAAGGATAGAATCAGAAAGGCTACAAAATGTCAAAGACAGCAGGTTCATCAAATAATGCAGCAGTCCTCTACAATACAAAATCGTCAAGTCACCAAGAAAGCACCGGGTAAGACCACGAAATCATTCATAAGAAACATTTGTAAAAAAAAAGTAGTACTACAGAAAATGTTTTAGTCCAGAAAAAGAGAAGCAATTTAAACGGAAAGGAAAGGCCAATCCAAAATGTTACTGCTAGAGCAAGAGATAACTCTGTGCATGATAGTAGAAGGAAGCAACAGTTTAGGGACATTCGTAAATGAATGTTCCGCAACAGGATAATTGCCAATTTGTTAAAAAATATTAAGAAAGGTCAACAGAAAGTGGTTTTTTATAAGAGAAAAAAAAAAGTTGAGAAAGTTATTGATCAGGCATTTGAAATTAAACGAAAGTTATTTATTTTGATAATCAATAGAATTAGTAAGCTAAACAAGGCAATTTATGATTTCAAAAGAAATAGTAGATGGAAGAGAATAGTTAATCGTAGTAATTTTTGTGAAGTTTTTTCCGGAGAATGGATGCATAGTTCAAGTTGTGAGGCATTTTTTAATGAGGAGAGTTATTTCCAGGATAATGATTTGGTGCATGCAGTTGACACCAATGGTCGAGCTTATGAGGTGAAAGATGGTTGTCCAGTTGAAAAAGAAAAACTTGTGACAACAGAGACAGAAGAGGTGTTAGGTAATGAGGTTTTAGGAAGACATCCTAAGGGTCCTGCGTACACCTAGAAGTGTAGTAGTATTTGCAGTGTGCGACAGGATTCCATCAATTTGCTTTGTGATTTTGTACGGACATTTAATAAGAAAAGTTTGAAGCAGAAAATGAAGTTGTTGCAAGAATTAGATCCTTGCAGAGTGAGAGAAGTGACAGGTTTGCATGGTCATTCACTGGCTTGTCTTTCCAGGAGAGTATGCCAGAGTGTTTTTCATCATTTCAGGATGCTAGCAGTGCATCATAATAAAGTGAGGAAATTAGTTAGAATGTTGTATTATGCTAAGAGTCCAGCAGTTATGCTTAAACAATTATGCGCTGCTCTTTTGCATGGTTCTGAAATAGATGTGAAGAATATGTGTGAAGAAATTGAGTTTTGTTACTTTGGAAGTAAAGAGGAGAATGTTGAAATTGACCCACAAGAAGAGGGTAATGTGGAAGATAGTGTACAGGTTTCCAGTACAGATAATTTTCAGAAGGAAATTGCCACGTTTCAGGTGAAATCAAGTGAGAGGCCTAATTTCACTTGTGTGTGTTGTCGACGCACTTATTATAAGAATCAGACTAAGTTAGTGGATTTATATGCAAAAAGTGAAAGGGAAAATAATAGTGAATGGAAGGATTTTGCAACATACTTGATGGTAGAAAATTGTTTTGATTTGGGATTGGATCAACGTGTGTGTACTTATTGTTGTAATAAATTAAATCAAAACCAGATGCCTGCTAGAGCGGTTCATAATAATCTGGAATTGGTTGAGATTCCTTCTGAATTGAAGGATTTAAATACTTATGAATCTATTTTGATTCAAAGTATCCATCCCTTTCAGGCTATTGTAAGAATGGAGCCAAAGACATGGAAATTGCCTCCATCAGATTTACAGAGAGGATTAAAGGGAAGAGTTGTTTATTTGCCTCTAGATTTGAAGAAAATTATTAACACAATTGGAGTAGAAAAAGTGGAAGAGGAACCTCTGGTTATCTTAGTTAATGGGGTTCCGACAAAGAATGAGAAAATATGGCAAGATTTAGTGGATGTTTGGAAAGTCAAAAAGGCAACATTGTATTTGAAAAAAAATAATAAGTACTATAAGAATGTATATGTTGCAGAAGAGGAAGTAAGTGAGGAAGAAGATAGCGATTTGTGTGCTGGTCAAATTGAGAAAGTAGAACCCTCTAAAAGTGAAGAAATATATGAACATTATAGTGTTCATCCTTTGCATTCCAAGGAAGTCATGGGGAATGCTATTGAGTGGTTTCAAATGAAACAAGCCAAAGGGAGTCCCATTAGTGTTTGGGAGGAAAGTTTGGAAGCTCGGTGTTTCCCACAGCTATTTCCAACAGGTCAAGGAGGAAGATATGATGAGCGACCTCATCAAATTCCTGCTTCTGAATACCGGACTTTACGATTGTATGCAGAAGATGCTAGGTTTCGACAATGCATTCCCTATTTGTTTCATCTCCTGTTTGAAAGCGATCTGTCTGGATTGTCATATGCAGTGAACCACATCTTGAAAAGTGGTATACAGATGCAAAACATCTCTGCAAGTGACTTTATGGATAAAGTCAATGTGCAAGACAGTATTTTGGATTGTCACCTGATTAATCTCATGGCGTGTCAGCGTGGTACTAATGAGTACTGGTACCGTCGTCATGGTGATTTAAAATGTATGCTGAGGAACTTAGGAACTCGCACATGGTTCCTCACTCTGAGCTGTGCCGAGTATGGCTGGGAAGACTTACTTGAATTTCTACGAGAAGCAAATGGAAACATTGAAAATATCGAATTCAAGACACCCGGAGAACTGTGCTCTTTGGATCCAGTGAATGTATGCAGGTACTTCAATCATAGATTTGAAGCTATGATGTCTTTCATCATGAACAAGAGAAATCCACCTCTTGGAGAGGTGTTGGATTTCTTCTGGAGAAAGGAGTACCAAGCAAGAGGTGCTCCTCATATACATATGCTGCTGTGGATCAAGGATGCACCTAAATTTGGAACGGATCCAGAAGACTTAGTGATGAGTTTCATAGAACAGTATTCTACATGTGCTGTTCCAAATGCAAAGGAGGACAAAAGCCTAAGAGAACAAGTTCTACGCTTCCAAAGCCATCGTTGCGGAAAGTACTGTCGTCGTAAATTCAGAAACAAGGACAAGTTCTACACCAAATGTCGTTTCACCTTTCCACGACCGGTGATTTCTAAAGGAAGAGTAAACAGTTTGATGTCTTCGCTGCGACATAATGTGATGAAGAAATCACCTAAAAACACATACAATTTGAAAAGGAACGAAGACTCCAAGTACATCAACGACTACAACCCAGTGATTTTGTCCATGTGGAATGCTAACATGGATATACAGTTTGTGGCTGATAACTGTATGGCTGTGGCTCGGTATGTGACATCTTACATCACCAAAAAAGAAAAGACAGAATTGAAGGATATGTGGGAGGACATTTCCCATGAAAAGAGCCTCAGTAAGAAGTTGTACAGTTTCAGTCTGAAGATGTTGTCGCATCGAGAAATCGGAGCTTACGAATGTTCTGACCGGTTGTCTTCAGCAAGTCTCTATGACAAATCTAGGAGTATCGTTTGGGCGAGTCTTGGTCTTGCTGCAACGCATAATCGAGTTCTGAAACCTGTGCGGGAAATTGAGTATTTGGCGGAAAAGGAGCCAAACAGTACCGATATTTTGAAGACCAACATGTTGGATACATATTATCCAAATCGAAGCAGTCACCTCGAGAATGTTTGTCTGTATGAGGTTCTACAAAATTACATATTCAAGAGGAACATCAACGAAGATATTGATAAAGGAGTGTATGCTGTAATTGGAAGTTAGGGATGTCTGGTCAAGCAAAGAAAATGCCACTTGGTAAACCATCGAAAATTGAGTGGCGAATCTCCTGAAAAAAAGGAGTTTTTCTAGTTAGCACTTTTGCAACTTTTTAAGCCTTGGCGTGCAGAAGAGGAACTGCTTGGAGATTTCCTCTGTTACGAAGACTCTTTCACTGCCGCCAAGGAGACCATAGAATGTCCTGCTTTTCCCAAATATCTTGAAATGTTGAATGCGGAAATCGAGCAGGAAGCAACGATTGCAGCCGAGATTGCCAGAGACAGTTCTCAGGACAGTCAGAGTTCTGTTTCATTGAGTCAGGATCCACTAGGAGGACCTGTTATCGAAAATGAAGCTGCCACTGCCATGAATGAAGTGGAAAGAGCCATGGCACATGCTCAGGAGGATGTGGTTAACTTAGAAGACTTGGAAAGACAACTCAACGTGGAGCAGAGGAAAATATATGACGAAGTTACCAAGCAAATTGATCATGGATTAAGTCATGAGAAGAAAGAGTGCTCATGTACGTCGTTGAAGCCTGTCCGACTGTACGTGAGTGGAGAAGCGGGAACTGGAAAAAGTTTCCTCATTAAAGCAATTTCATGTTATTTGCAGGAAAGGACTGAGTCATCGCTGTCTTGTGTTGTCACCGCTCCAACTGGACTGGCAGCACATAACATTAAAGGTATTACTTTGCATCGTCTATTGATGCTGCCAGTGGAGCATGATAACAAATTACAATACCACAAGTTATTTGGAGATGCTTGTTGTGAAGTTTCAAGTGTCTTGAGGAAAATGAAACTTCTTATCATTGACGAAGTAAGCATGGTTTCTAATGTCATGCTTGCCTTTGTGCATTTGGGAATGCAAGAAGTTCTTAAAACAGAGTATGATGTGTTATTTGGTGGCAAACACATCATTGTTTTCGGAGATCTTCTGCAGCTGACACCAGTGAAAGGACAACCTGTGTTCAAAATGCTCACGCATGAAGTTACCAGGAAGTGCCTAGGGAGCATTGGCAACGTCAATATATGGTTAAACTTCAATTATGCTGAACTGCATGAAAATATGCGTCAGGCGAAGGATGAAGTTTACAAGAATATTCTACAAGATGTTAGAATTGGAAAAGTGACCGAGCATGGGAAAGAAGCTTTACATGCACGATTACTGTCAAATTTATATCCAGAACAAGACGTTGTGCCTGAGAATATTTTTCAGAAAATTACTGAGAAGAAATCTGGAATATGTTTGATGCCAACTCTTGCAGAATGTGCCATCTTCAACAACAAAATGTTGCATTTAGAAAACCAAGAGATTGTAAAACTGGAAGCTATTGACAGAGTAGAGCATATGGGATCAACAATTATTTTGTCTGAGAATTTGAAAACAAAATTGGATTCATTAGAGAAGACTATATCTAAAACAGCGGGTTTTGAAAAGACTCTGAATGTGTGCTTAAATTGCCGTATAATTTTAAGAAGGAATTTACATGTTGAAAGAGGTCTGGTAAATGGATCAATGGGTAATGTTGTTGATTTTGTGAAATACAGAAATAGAGATGGAATTGAATTTTTAAAAATTAAATTTGATGGCATTGAGGAAGTACAGCTAATTGGTTGTTGCTCTGCTAGGTTTTTGCTTGTAAAAGACTTATATGTTCGCCGTAAGCAGTTTCCTGTTTGCTTGGCATATGCGGTGACAATCCATAAATCGCAAGGTTTAAGTGTAGACAGTGCATTGGTGAATATTGGCAGTTCTGTGTTCAAGGAGGGTATGGCATATGTGGCATTGTCACGAGTTAGAACTTTATCGGGATTGTACTTGATTGAGTGTGATGTCACAAACATTTGTGCGGATCTAGATTGTGTTAAGGAATACAATAGGTTAAGAAGAGAGTATGCGCCACATTTGCCTCAATATCCTTTGTTTGAGAAACGTGTGGTAGGCCAGAAACGAAGAAATGTGACCAATAGTAGGGAGGTTGTAGCAAAAAGACGAAAAGTCGATGAACCTGAAATTATAAGCAGAAAGAAAAAGGATTCTGTTGAAGATGTTGTTGGTTTTCAATTTGAAAACAGTTCTGGTGTCAACTGCTATGCTAATGTAGTGGTTAATGTTTTGTTTTCTCTAGAAAATGTAAAAGAAGAGATTGTGGTCAATTCTGATCAAAGATTTTGCAGTTTGTTAAATTCTGTGTTAGAGAAATGTAGCACTGATAGAACAAAAATAGAAAGTGTGTCTGAAATTCGAAATCTGTTAAACAGATGTTCAGGTCAAACACAATTCCCTCAAAATATTCAGCAAGATTGTCAGGAGTTTTTAATGTATATGCTTGATGTATTGCATGCTGAAGGTGTAGATGTAGATCACCTGTTTGGGCTTTCTTATCAATGGCAGCATGACTGCGAGAACTGTAGGGTATCAAGTACTACTAGTGTAGACTCAGAAAGATTTATATATTTAAATTTGCCAGAGAGTAAATCAGTGTCCTTTAATAAGCTAGTAAAAGCAGCTGATCACAACATGGAGTGTAGCCAATGTAAGTCTGCAATGTTGTCAACATTATTTATACGAACATATGGCCAGTATGTCATTTTAATGTTCCAACGATGTAGGCCTGATGGAACAAAATTGACAACTTTAATTAAAAATGTTGTGGCTTCACAGTTGTCAATATCAGGAAGGACTTTGTAACTGCAGCAAATATATATCATGACGGTCCTTCAATAACATCAGGACATTACACAGCGTATTTAAAGTCAAGAAATGGCTGGTCATTCTGCAATGATTCTGTTTTAACTTAAAAAAAATTGCCTTTTGACCTTAAAAATTCTTACCTGGTGTTTTTAAAACCAAAATTTTAGGGAAGGAATCTCAGGATTTGCTCTGAGGAATTTCAAGAGGTTCTAATGGCTCCTACACGATTTGGCCTTGAGGATAAGTGTAGTACAGAGTCAAAAGTTATTTTTTAGTTTTAAATAGTTCCTGGAAAAAAAGAAGATTTTCTTACAGAAAGTGGTGGGCAGAGATTAGTTGAAGGACAACAGAGTATTTCCCAAAGCAAACGGTGTTCTTACCATAACACTTGACGTCATGGAAAAATAACTGCAATTTTTATGAGTTCAGAAAAACTGTTTCTTTTTATAAGCTAATTCAAGCAGCCAATCAAAACATGGAGTAGAGGGAATGTAAGTCTGCAATGCTGTCTAGATTATTGGTCCAAACTTTTGCTTAGAATGTCATTTTGAAAATCCAACTATATAAACCTGATGAAAGTAAGTCTTCAACTTTAATTACAAATGTTGTGGCTACACAGTCGTTGATTTTAGGAAGAACATTTGTAACTGCAGCTATTATATGGCATGATGGTCATTTGACAGATCCGCTTATTACACAGCTTAAAATGTAAAAAAATTTGCTGTTTCGGAAATTATTCCCATTTGACTACGATACAATGTTGCCTTTTTATTTAAAAATATTCTTACTTTCTGTTTTCAGAAAAGAGAATTTAGGGTAGGTAACTGGCGTATAATGATTCTAGGGGTTGATATAATTTTATCTACTGTTTTATATTGCTTTGTGATTAAAAGTGATGTAGACAATTAAATAATTGTAGTAGTCATAGAGGTAGTGTAAGTCTGCTTCATAGTAAGCAGTATCAGTGTCATAGGAAATGTAGAACATGAGTGAGCAAGAAGGGTAAGATATTACTAGTCCAGGATTGTGAAAGTGATCTTGAACGTTTTCTTTCTGAAAGTTGCGGAAATACAAAATGACGGGATTTGCTTACAAGAATTCCAAGAGTTATAAATGGCTCTTACATGATTTGGCCTTGTGGAAACATGTGGTAGAGAGTGAGAAGTCATTTATTGTATGTAACATATTTTTCAAAACGATGGAGGTTTTCTTTCAGAAAGTGGCGGGCTGAAAATAAAAACAGCACAACCGAGTGTAAGCTGTTCATAGGACATCCTTCGACGTCATGGAAAGTAAGTTACTTGTGAGGAGTTCTGATTTCTGATTGGTTATGTTATATGGGTTTTTTAAACACAATCATTTTGATTGTGTTTTTTTTTCCCCGCTGTTATATGATGAATACCTTCAAGTCACTGTTTTTAGTGAAATTTGATAAATTCTGAGAACAGCAAAAATAAACCATTTAACATGTATAATTAATTCTGTACTTTTTGTACTTATGATCTACATTTAGAAATGTGCAGTAGACATGAAGAAGCTGAGGCTTCTGTAAGTGTCAAAGTTGTTGCATACAGTGCTCACATTCTATATAGTCTTTCATATGAATGACTACATTTCCACAATGAGATACCTAAGCTAAGGAAACACAGGTGATGTGATTGTGGAATGAGCAAAAGAAATTGCACATTTTCCAAATACATTACCTGTGTTTCGTAACATTACGAATAAAATTGTGCAGATGAAGTTTAGGCCTGTCCAGGGAAACAGAGGAAGTCTGAACTTTATTGGTTGGCCTGCACATGTATTATCTCCTCTGTACTCTTCAACAAGGCTAAATTTGATCTGCAATCCTGAGTAGGCCTCACCTGAAACAAACGTCTGGATAGGACACACCTTATTGCCATCCTGAAACAATCATTTAAAATGTTAGGAACAGTTTTATGATGATTGTGCACCTCTTTTGCGCTGCCATTGCGTCACTTTTGTGAGACAACAGCAGTGCAAAAGATGCACCATGTTCCAAGATAGGCCTCACTTCATCTGCATCAAGATACTGTTAGTTTAAAATGTATATCTTTAGGACTGTGTAGGGGGCCTGGAGAAGCAGAAGCTTCTGTAAGTGTCAAAGTTGTTGAAAAACTGTTTGTCCTTCAATCTTTTCCCTTGTCTTTTCTAATTTTTAAATACATGTTTTAATATTTTTCAAATGTTTGTTCTCTCTTTCACAGATTGAAAGTATAAAAATAACAAGTGACTAAGTTAACGACAATTATAAGGTAAATGTTTTGTACTCTTTTCATTACATTTCTATCACATTTAACTACTATTAGTTCCACTGCTTCATTTCTTTAACCCTCACTTTCCTGCCTTTGCTACTTCCCTCATTCCTTTCTCTATTACTTACTTACTCTACTCCTTCCACTCCTTTTCTCAGTCCCTCTCTTCTCATAGTTCCTCACTCTTGTTCACTCACTCCGTCTCTATTACTCTTAGTGTCTTTGACTGATCACTCTTTCACTACTTGTTCATTATGCTTTCTCTGTGTAGTTGAAGCACACTAAGGGGCATATTATGAACAGAGCCAATAAAATTATTGCTGTTTTTATCGGCAGAAAACTGCTGCAAAAGCGGTTTTAGCGGCAGTTTTCTGCCGCAAAAGCGGCTTTAGCGACACATTTCTGCCGATAAAAGCTGCAAAACTTTTATTGCCTATGTTGATAATATGGGCCTATGTTATTTACATTTCTTTGCTGTTTCAATTATTCTTTTTCTGTTACTTCTTCTTTTCTGCTTTCTGTTTTTTCTCTCTGTTATTCCACATGTTTTAATCTTATTTTGAACATTCACTCACATTCTCTAAGAAACTCTTCTGTGTTATTCTTCTACTCTCCTTTTTTTCTTTCATTTCCTTATCTATTTTGTTTTTCACAATTATATCCTCTTCCATCTTTTCTTCGGTAAATAAATCTATTAAACAGTATCTCTGGTTTAGTCCCTATAGCTGTCTTTCTTTTAACATTACTCTCTGTTTACTTCCCTTATACTTACTCTTCTTTTTTTTTAATTTTTTTTTTGGTTCGCTCCCGGTTCGCGTACCGGCGAGCGAACCGGGAAGCGAACCAAAAGAAATAGAGCTTGCCAGAGTGCTAAACATTCTAGCAATTTTTTTATAAAGGGGAGGTAGTTCTGAAAAGAACTTTTTTTTAAATGTTTTTGTTGTTTTATATATTTTTTTTTTTTCTGAACATTTTTTGTTTTTTTTGTATTTTTTGAACAATTTTATGTTTTTTTTGTTTTTTTGGGGGGAAACAACAAAAAACAGGCATTGGAAAGGGCTCAACAGGAGCAAAAATTTTTTTATTTTTTGGGGCGTTTAGAGCACTTGTGTTTTTCAAATGCTCTGTTTATTAAGTTAATGCTCATATTGGCACATGAGAGTAAGGTACCGCAATATAAACAGACAATCTTCATGTGGACAAAGTTATCCTGAATGTTTGGCACTGTTTCCCGTGCCTCTGGCCCCGACAGAGATACCTGTGCCGATGTCCTGGCCACAGGAGTTGGTGGGTTGTCCTGGAGGTCACGCATCTCTGCCCGGCTGTAATTTAGTGGATGCCACCTCAGCATGTGACGGTGCATAGTATAGTTGCCGTAACTATACTTCTTATCCGTGCCTCTAGATAAGTCCTCTTTGCATATGAGGCACGTCACATACCGAGCATTAACTTTTTTCTGTCCTTCAGGAAAAGAAAAAAACTGCCAAATGAAACTATTTTTATGATGAGATACCCGGGGCTCCTCTTGTAAAAACTGTGTTGCCTGTATTTCCTCTTCCTCTTCTTGATCCTCTTCCTCCTCTGTGTTGGGAAGGAACTGTGGAGGCGGTCCTCTCTTCCTATGAGGAGGTGGTGGTGGTGGTGGGGGTGCACCAGCTGCAGCTACTAGTGAAGCCATTTTCCACTGAGCAAAATAGGTCTTCCTTTCACAAAGTTGAAAGTCAGAGTGAGAAAAAAGGTGGGGGCTTTCATCATTTGGGAAAAAAATAGTTCTAAACCAATGAAAAGTGTTATTTTTAGGTCACCTGACCTAGCCTTACATCATTAGGAAACCAAAAGTGAAATGAACCAATGAAAAGTTGTATTAACAAGTCACATGACCTGTTACGCTTATGTTACGCGCTGCGGAACGCGCCCCGGATCGCTTCCGGGGAGCTGCGCTTCGCGCCTCGGTTCGCGCTCCGGAGCACTTCCGGGTGCGCTAACGCGGCGCGTCATAAGACGCATTACGCGGCAACGCGATACGTCGCGCTTTCGCGACGCGCCCCGGATCGCTTCCGGGGAGCTGCGCTTCGCGTCTCAGTTCGCGTACCGGAGCACTTCCGGGTGCGCTAACGCGGCGCGTCATAAGACGCATTACGCAACAACGTGATACGTCGCGCTTCCGCGACGCGTCACGATGTTGATTTCTAACGCGGCAGTTGCGCAAACGGAACGTTTACCGGTTCGCGGACCGGGTCGCGGCACCAAATTGAGCTAACGGGAAGCTTCCGGTTCGCGAACCGGGAGCGAACAAAAAAAAAGAATAATAAAAAAATTATTAATAAACATATAAAATATATTTTTTGATTTAAAGAAGAATACATTTTACAGCTATAGATATTAGCTTTTGAAAAACCAATGAAATTCACTGAAAAAACCATAGGTTATAGACCATATATAGTTAGGAATTAGCATTTACAAAACCTTGAAAATTCACTGAAAAAACCATAGGTTGTAGACCATATATAGTTAGGAATTAGCATTTAACCCCTTCCACACTCATGACGAGCTGGGCTCGTCATGAGGTAGCCTCCTGCTACGCTCATGACGAGCCCAGCTCGTCATGTAACATGTGTTTTTGTTGATTCCAGCACACAGCGGGAAAATGCATAGCATTGATGTGGTTAAAAAACCTTTTTTTACTCACACAAAACCATTGAAATTCCATATATAGTTAGTTGTACTAACTATATATCGCGCACCCGCAATCCACTGCTGATCATGTCACATATTACATCATTCATGACATGGTCAGTGACATCACTGATGACATCTCAAATGACATCACTGATGACATCACTGATGACATCTCAAATGACATCACTGATGACATCTCAAATGACATCACTGATGACATCACTGATGACATCTCCCATAATCCCCTCAGGCGGCTATACAAGTCAGAGTTTCATCAGAAACCTTTGCGAAGGTTAAAAATGCCACAGCTTCATAAACAGATGCAGTCAATACCGGAACATTGTCCCACAGAGGGCTTAAGATCAAAGGCATTTGACATATATAAATAACTGTGCATAAGAGCCAGTGAATGTGTGAGTGGCTGTATGGATCATTGTGTACTTGTATCAGGCATTGTAAAAGAGAGTAAATATGTGTTAGTATATGTTTGAATAAGTAAGGTGTGTATAACTGTATAGTTGAGGAAATGGAGGTGTGATTGATTCTTTGCATGACTGACTAAGTGTGTGAATAACTCCATGGATGAGTGACAGTCTGTGAGTGTCTGTTTACACTGAGTGTATCTAAGGTTATATTAGAGTCTGAAGAGGTTCATCGTATTATCACATGAATGATGTCATCAGTGATGTGATCAGTAATGTCAAATGAGATGTCATCAGTGATGTCATCAGTGATGTCATTTGAGATGTCATCAGTGATGTCATCAGTGATGTCATTTGAGATGTCATCAGTGATGTCATTTGAGATGTCATCAGTGATGTCATCAGTGATGTCATTTGAGATGTCATCAGTGATGTCATCAGTGATGTCACTGACCATGTCATGAATGATGTAATATGTGACATGATCAGCAGTGGATTGCGGGTGCGCGATATATAGTTAGTACAACTAACTATATATGGAATTTCAATGGTTTTGTGTGAGTAAAAAAAGGTTTTTTAAATGCTAATTCCTAACTATATATGGTCTATAACCTATGGTTTTTTCAGTGAATATATATATATATATATATATATATATATATATGTAAATATATTACCTACTGGCGGTCGCCAGTAGGTATATATAATTAGGATTTTTTTCCTATGGGATTTTTGAAAATTCTATGTCGAATAACTTTGGCGTTTGAGGACGGAATTGGCTGAAATTTTCAGGAAAATTGAACATTTTGTTTCTGAGCAGCCCCTGAAAATTTGGGGGGGTTTCGTCAGGGGAGGGCCGAGAAAAAAGGGGGGTCCCAAAACGTGTTTTTCCCATGCAATTTTCCATAGGGCGGTTGGACTCACTTTTAGCTCGAACGGCTGAATGGATTTCCACGAAACTTGGCAAAATTGTAGGGACTCGTAGCCCGATGTGCCTTTGCTAGGTCTCAATATATGTGCTCCAGTGGATTTTGAGAAATTAACGTTCAAAAAAATATATATATCTGTAAGCGCGCTCCGGGCAGCGCCCCGGTTCGCGTACCTGACGAGTAACGGAACTTCGCGAAGCAAAGCTGATTGGCTCTCCGGTGTCTGTCAACATTCTAAACAGTCCGGAGCGGCCGCCATCTTGTCTCTCGGTAGGATCGAGAGACAAGAGGAGGCCAAAACAAAGGGGTAAATGACCATAAGGGGGCATAGCAGATCCTCCCTGACCCCCTAGGTTTGATGTGGAGGCTTTAAAAGGGCCCCGCGGGGGGGGGAAAAAAAAACATTTTTCGTTTTTTTTTGCGTGGGGAGCGCCCGGTACGCGCACCGGGAAGCGGTCCGGGGAGCGTACTATAAGGAAAAAAGAATGATAATGAAGCGACCCTGATCTCCATCCCAAAGCCTGACAAGGACTGCACGCAGATGGGCTCTTACCGTCCCCTAGCGTTGCTAAACACGGACTACAAGATACTGGCCTCCACACTGGCCAGGAGACTAGCCCCCTATGTGCCCCATCTGGTGCACGAGGACCAAAACGGTTTTGTTCCGACACGCCACACCTCCCACAATATCCGTCGCCTATTCCGTGTACAGGAATACGCTGCTCATCAGTGGCCCAGAGCAGGATGCCTGGTGCTAGACCTCGAAAAGGCCTTTGACTCGGTCGAGTGGCCCTACCTGGGAGCGGTTCTGGAAAAATACCAACTTGGAGGAGGCTACGAAGCCATGGTGGGCCTGCTGTACGACAAACCGACAGTCCGAGTTCGCACGGGCACGCTGCTCTCGGACGCTATACGGGTGCGGAGAGGCACCAGACAGGGCTGCCCCCTGTCGCCTCTATTGTTCTCCTTGGCCATGGAACCCCTGGCTACAATCCTCAGGACACAGGGGCCTGACTGGGGGATCTCGCTAATAGATGGCCTCCACGCAGTGTCGCTATATGCAGACGACCTGCTGCTGTACGTCAGAGACATAACCAACATCCCTGACTCCCTGGCCGACGTCTTCCGAACCTTCGAAGAGATGTCTGGACTGCGAGTTAATTGGTCCAAATCGGGGGCTTTTTCCTTTAGCCCAGACACGCCCGAATGCGAGGTGCGCCTGGGCGGAGGTAGATTACAATGGTATCCCACCACTTTCCGATACTTGGGGATCCGAATTTATCGGAATCCGACGGATATCCTTGAGGGAAATCTCCTGCGGGCCATCGCCTCGATCCGGGTGCAGATCAAGTTCTGGAACACCCTACCCCTAAACGTCCCGAGCCGAATAGCACTTACCAAAATGATAGTGCTGCCCAGACTGCTCTACTATTTTGCCAATCTGCCCACATATGTACCAAATAAAATATTCCGTGACCTGGAAACTCTGCTACGCAGTCTCATCTGGAACGCGTGCCGGCCCCGCGTAGCGCTGACCAAGCTCTACATGCCAACTGAGCAGGGGGGCCTAGCAGTCCCACACATGGAGCTGTACTACCTCGCGGCACAGATGCAGTGGGTGACGGGGTGGCTCAGCGGCAAGCACCTCGAAGATACTGCTTCGGACACTGCTGCCTGGACGCAGACACAAATCTGCACGCTGTTCCACCCGATAACCCGGACTCCCTGCCCCTTACAACTACACCTGGCGGTGGCACGCAGATGCTTCCTACGTTGTCTACGGCTCACCCGGGCGACAAAGCCATACGCTCCGATACTACCTATTCTGGGCACTCCAGGGCCGGTGGATACACTAACTGTAACCCGCCTAACTAGCTGGACACAGGCGGGGGTGGACACTCTGGGAGATCTCTACACTGACGGAACACTACTCACTTTTGCGGACCTGGCCGCTAGCACGGAAATCCCAGCTGGCCAGTTCCTACTGCATGCGTCCCTCTTACGCACACTCACTCAGTCTTGGGGCGACATGACGAATGAACTGCCGATGCACAGCTTTATGCAATATCTTCACGTAATGGGGGATGGCTCACATATCATACATTGGTTAGCGCAGGCCCTACTAATACACTCGCAACCGTCTACGTTGTCGCTACGGGACAAATGGGCACTGGATAGAGGACAAGCATGGACTGACGGAGAATGGGCGATGATCTTAGCCGGACCGACATATATCCCACGCAACCCCCGTTTTAGGATAATTCAATTCTACATCTTGCACCGAGCTTATCTGACACCCGACAAGATAAACAGGTACTTCACAACCACTGATGCCGCCTGTCCGCGCTGCTCTCTGAACAGAGCGGACCTCTTGCATATGTTGTGGCATTGCCCCGACGTACACATGTACTGGACTGAAGTTACAACGCTACTCACACGCAGCACTGGCGAGCAGGTACCACACACGTGGGAAGCGTGCATCTTGGGGCTATACCAACGCACTAAACTTACCAAAGTGCGTTCGCGCTTCTGGGACATGGGACTCATAACGGCCAAGCGTCTCCTTACCAAGCACTGGAAGGCAACAACCCCCCCACACACGCAGCACTGGCGCGCATCCCTTACCAACTGGGTGCGAGCGGAAGGCAGGGTGCTTCTCCGCGAGGAAACGGCAGGACTGCGTAAGTTCCCTATAGCTCAGCTCTGGGATAACTTCCTCAAGGCGTTCCGGCGCACCTGCCAGGAGCAGGGGATTACCTGAAATGCACTTGTACCGGCACATCACAACACCTCTTAACACCGGAAGCTGCCATGGCCCTGCCCCCCTCTTCCCCGCTCACCTGCCTCTTTAGACTTTGGGGTATAAACTAACGACTTTAAGCACTAACTATACCACGCACTGCACCGGACGCCCGTGCGGCGCCACGCACCAGCCACTGCCTTTGCCTCGACTGACCTGTACACTTTGCGTGGCGAGAAGCCCTACTAGGCCCAGCCCCACAACCACCACCACATATGAGGTCCTGTGACGAAATCTCCCCCCCCCTACCCCTTCCTTGCTGGTCCTACCCCCCAGATTTTCCCTGCCAAGATGTAGGCATAGGGAAAGGTTTGTTAACTGGTCGTGTTCCCTGACCCGTTTCTTTACACAAAGGAAGACGTTAGATGCAACATGTCACTAGCAGGAAGCGATGCCTTATTGATCTCGAGCTGCACATACCATGCGGAGCCACGGTGACACTTACGCATTGAGAGAGATACGACTTTACACACGCCTTCACCCAAGTTAACAAGAGACCCGCCGCACGGCCTATCAGCTGTCGCTGCATCTCTTGCGACCTCCCAACGTCAACGCTGGGAGAACTCGCAGACACCATACTTCCAGACGCTTGAGGCCTGCCTGAAACGGCTGCAGACTCACCCTGCCGCACATAACCACCTACCACTATGCCTCAGTGAGCTATACTATCGTACACCTAGTCGTTTCCTAGTCAGCATTACGATCACGGATCTAGTACACCAACTGTTGCAGATCCCCACCCGCTACTGGTTGCCTACGGCTGCCTATTCGGCTATATGCGGGGTATTGGGGGATTGCTATCAAGGCGCTTATGCTGGGTGATCGCAGCAAAGCACATCGCTACGATGTAAGACAAAAACACAAGATCTACTGCTAAAATACCTACATATCGGATGGCTACACATACACCCACATGAAACTTGCCGCCGGACCCACGGGTTGTCGGCTAAATGGCTGTGTCATCTAGTCATAGGTTTCCCCGATTGTTTTCTGCCTGGCTGGCCCCGGGGAGCCGCTGAATGTAACATGTAAGATATTTACCATCTATGCAATAAAGGTCTTAAAAAAAATTTAAAAAAAATAAGGAAAAAGAATGATAGACTTTTTAAATATTGTATGTTTATTGATTGTTCATTTTGTTTTTTTTTTGTTTTTTTGCTTTTTTTTTATTAAATATAAATTTATTTTTGTGATTCTTTTTCCAAATTTAACAGAACATTTAACAACAAATTGTCGGAAATGTCCTCATTTTCAATCAGCGAATCTACTGCATCTACACATTGAACTAATTCATGGTCCCGTGATTCATCCATGAAATCTGAGTCATCATTGTCCTCAATAACTTTTTCTGTGTTGTTCTCCAGAACAATTTTGAAGGAAATATTCAAAATACGCTTTCATGTGTGTTAGGGCATTTTAAGTCACTTCCCCATGAATGTAGTTGAATAACTGCTTTACTTGATGTGTTTAAAAACGTTTATTGAAGTCATTTAAGTTTCTTGATATGTACTGCTAGAGTTTCATAGGCTGCTTGGGGCATATTTACAAGGCCTTTGAGTCCCTTTGATGTTATTTTCCCCATTTTAATTTAAGTTATTTCCCCGTGGTGCAAGGTCCTTGTAAATACGCCCCCATGTGTGCTTGGCAAATTTAGATTTTGTTTCTTTGAGTTACATAGCCATGTTAAAAGTGATGGAAAAATGGTGCAAGGGCCTTCAAAATACGCTTTCATGTGTGTTAGGGCATTTTAAGTCACTTCCCCTTGAATGTAGTTGAATAACTGCTTTACTTGATGTGTTTAAATACGTTTATTGAAGTCATTTAAGTTTCTTGATATGTACTGCTAGAGTTTCATAGGCTGCTTGGGGCATATTTAAAAGGCCTTTGAGTCCCTTTGATGTTATTTTCCCCATTTTAATTTAAGTTATTTCCCCGTGGTGCAAGGTCCTTGTAAATACGCCCCCATGTGTGCTTGGCTAATATAAGTACTGATAGGGTGTGCTTCTACATAGGACCTGTGTTGTGTTTTCAAATTATGACCAGAAAATCGTTTTTTTTTTTTTTTAAACGCTTTTCACATTTATGAGAAGGTCATATTGGTGTCTGCTTCTTTAAATAAATATTGAACTGAGAAATATTAAACTGAGGCTTCTGTAAGTGTCAAAGGAGGTGAGTAATGTACATTGCTCTGTTGCATACAGTCCTCATCCTCTGCGTACTCTTGGATATGCTAGACTAAATCTGCTCAATGAGATAACTAAGCTGAGGAAACACAGGTGATGTGATTGTGAATTGAGCATAAATATTTGCACGTTTTTCAATTACATCACCTGTGTTTCCTAACATTACGAATCACATTGTGCAGATGAGGTTTAGGCCTGTCCAGGGAGATAGAGGAGGTCTGGCCTTTGTTCAAGAGTGCAGTGGACATGACTCACTTCATTGGTAGGCCTGCACATGTATTATCTCCTCTGTACTCTTCAACAAGCCTAAATTTCATCTGCAACCCTGAGTAGGCCTCACCTCAAACAAACCTCTGGATAGGCCACACCTTATCGTCATCCTGAATCAATCATTTAAAATGTTAGGGGCAGATTTATGATGGCCGTGCGCCTCTTTTGTGCCGCTGTTGCGTCACTTTTGTGATGCAGCAGTGATGCAAAAGATGCACCATGTTGCAAGACAGGCCTCACTTCATCTCCAACAAGATACCGTCAGTTTAAACTGTAAACATTTAGGACTGTGTAGGGGGCATGGAGAAGCTGAATCTTCTGTAAATGTCAAAATTGTTGCATACAGTGCTCAACATCTGCGTAGTCTTTGATATGTTAGTTTCCATCTGCACAATGAGATACCTAAGCAAAGGAAACACAGGTGATGTGATTGTGAAATGAGGAAAAGAAATTCCACATTTTTCAATTACATCACCTGTGTTTCCTAACATTATGAATCACATTGTGCAGTTGAGGTTTAGGCCTGTCCAGGGACACAGAAGAGGTCTGGCCTTTGTTCAAGAGTGAAGTGGACATGACTCACTTCATTGGTAGGCCTGCACATGTATTATCTCCTCTGTACTCTTCAACAAGCCTAAATTTCATCTGCAACCCTGAGTAGGCCTCACCTCAAACAAACCTCTGGATAGTCCACACCTTATCTTCATCCTGAATCAATCATTTAAAATGTTAGGGGCAGATTTATGATGGCCGTGCGCCTCTTTTGCGCCGCTGTTGCGTCACTTTTGTGATGCAGCAGTGATGCAAAAGATGCACCATGTTGCAAGATAGGCCTCACTTCATCTCCAACAAGATACCGTCAGTTTAAACTGTAAACATTTAGGACTGTGTAGGGGGCATGGAGAAGCTGAATCATCTGTAAATGTCAAAATTGTTGCATACAGTGCTCAACTTCTGCGTACTCTTTGATATGCTAGACTCCATCTGCACAATGAGATACCTAAGCAAAGGAAACACAGGTGATGTGATTGTGAAATGAGGAAAAGAAATTCCACATTTTTCAATTACATCACCTGTGTTTCCTAACATTACGAATCACATTGTGCAGATGAGGTTTAGGCCTGTCCACGGACACAGAAGAGGTCTGACCTTTGTTCAAGAGTGCAGTGGACATGATTCACTTCATTGGTAGGCCTGCACATGTATTATCTCCTCTGTACTCTTCAACAAGCCTAAATTTAATCTGCAACCCTGAGTAGGCCTCACCTCAAACAAACCTCTGGATAGGCCACACCTTATCGTCATCCTGAATCAATCATTTAAAATGTTAGGGACAGATTTATGATAGCCGTGTGCCTCTTTTGCGCCACTGTGCGTCACTTTTGTGACGCAGCGGCGGTGCAAAAGATTTGCTATGTTGCGACATATTTACAACTTGATGCATCTAGGCAGATGTGTCATGCTGTAAAGTCCTGTGCCACATGAAACCTGCGTCAGATTTCATGTGAGCGTTTTGTTGTAGGGTGGGCAGTCATTTGCATGAAAGCCCTGTAAAACTAACACAGTAAAATTAAGAAGATTTCACTGAGTCACATTTATGGCATTGCTGAATCAAATCCTTACGCCTGTTTGAAACAGGCATAAGGAGTGATGCACCATGCAATGTGTGGCTTGCCCCTGTGCATTGCAGTAGATATGTCGCGCTTACGACGTGATTCCTGCAATGCGCCGTTTTTGTGGAACAGAGGCGTGACGCATCTGTGCTGTTTTTGCTCAATGGTGCTCTGCATTGTAAATGCGGCACATCATGGGTGGCAGAGCAGTGGCGCACGTTAACTGGTGCATCCCTGGGGATGCGCCAGTTAACATAAATCTGCTCCTTTAAATTTAAGTATTAGCAGGGGACACAGTGTTGGTGAGGCTTATCCAAGGTTAAGAAGAGATGAGTCCTGTTCACTGAAAAATTGGACATAGGCCTCACCTCCTCAGCATCGCTGGACATGGTTAAATAATATCTGCAAAATGTTACTCTTGTTAAACAATTTTAGAATTATAGTCTCTGAGATTTGTCTCTTACTCTGCAACATCTCATTGTTGTTCTCTTTCTTTAAAGATAACGACAACATCAAGCATGAGTGATAATGAGCAATCTGTTGATCTCGATATTATCATTGAAATTGTGATTGAAACATCAGTGGAAGTAGATCCCTTGGATGATTTAAATCCTGAGGATGATGAAGAACATGATGAGGATGCCGATTTGTCAGAATTGTATGACATAGGGTGGGAAGCTGACCTGCTCGAGCCTATGGAACTATAAACAGTTATTTTTAAAAGTTACTGGAAATGAAAAGTAACCATGTTAACCGTTTCATTTAAAATTAAACACATCTTCAAAAACAGCTTGTGTGAAGTGTCTTTAATAAAATAGGGAAATATGCTGATAAAAATTAGTTCAGATTCACATATAAAAGAGCAAAGGTCAAATGTAGAAGCATTCTATTTCTTTGCTACTATTTGTGAGTACTAAATGTGCCAATGCACTAAAAATTATTGTATGTAAAATTGACAAGTAGTGTGTTAATTTTTTGACGACTGTTATTGATTTACTGTTTGGTAATAGTGGTTAATAATATTTGTTATTATATTTTACCACAGATTCAACTGCAGATCATTTCAAAACTACAATATGCCATCTAAAGAAAGAAGCCGAAAGGCTACAAAACGTCAAAGACAGCAGATTACTAAATGCTTGCAGCAGTCCTCTACAATAAAAACTCGTCAAGTCACCAAGAAAGCTCCGGGTAAGACAACGAAATCATTCCTAAGAAACATTTGTAGAAAAAAAAGTATTACTACAGAACATGTTTTAGTCCAGAAAAAGAGAGCCAATTTAAACGGAAAGGAAAGGCCAATCAAAAATGTTACTGCTAGAGCAGGAGATAACTCTGTGCATGGTAGTAGAAGGAAAAATCAGTTTAGGGACATTCGTAGACGAATGTTCCGCAACAGGATAATTGGCAATTTGTTAAAAAATATTAAGGAAGGTCAACAGAAAGTGGTTTTTTATAAGAGAAAAAAAAAGTTGAGAAAATTATTGATCAGGCATTCGAAATTAAGCGAAAGTTATTTATTTTGATAATCAATAGAATTAGGAAACTAAACAAGGCAATTTATGATTTCAAAACAAATAGTAGATGGAAGAGAACAGTTAATCGTAATAATTTTTGTGACGTTTTTTCAGGAGAATGGATGCCTAGTTCAAGTTGTGAGGCATTTTTTAATGAGGAGAGTTATTTCCAGGATAATGATTTGGTGCATGCAGTTGACACCAGTGGTCGAGCTTATGAGGTGAAAGGTGGTTGTCCAGTTGAAAAAGAAAAACTTGTGACAACAGAGGCAGAAGAGGTGTTAGGTAATGAGGTTTTAGGAAGACGTCCTAAGGGACCAGTGTATACCTGGAAGTGTAGTAGTATTTGCAGTGTGCGACAGGATTCCATCAATTTGCTTTGTGATTTTGTACGGACATTTAATAAGAAAAGTTTAAAACAGAAAATGAAGTTGTTGCAAGAATTAGATCCTTGCAGAGTGAGAGAAGTGACAGGTTTGCATGGTCATTCACTGGCTTGTCTTTCCAGGAGAGTATGCCAGAGTGTTTTTCATCATTTCAGGATGCTAGCAGTGCATCATAATAAAGTGAGGAAATTAGTTAGAATGTTGTATTATGCTAAGAGTCCAGCAATTATGCTTAAACAATTATGCACTGCTCTTTTGCATGGTTCTGAAGTAGATGTGAAGAATATTTGTGAAGAAATTGAGTTTTGTTACTTTGCAAGTAAAGAGGAGAATGTTGAAATTGACCCAGAAGAAGAAGGTAATTTGGAAGATAGTGTACAGGTTTCCAGTACAGATAATTTTCAGAAAGAAATTGCCACGTTTCAGGTGAAATCAAGTGAGAGGCCTAATTTCACTTGTGTGTGTTGTCGACGCACTTATTATAAGAATCAGACTAAGTTAGTGGATTTATATGCGAAAATGAAAGGGAAAATAATAGTGAATGGAAGGATTTTGCAACATACTTGATGGTAGAAAATTGTTTTGATTTGGGATCGGATCAAAGTGTGTGTACTTATTGTTGTAACAAATTAAATCAAAACCGGATGCCTGCTAGAGCGGTTCATAATAATCTGGAATTGGTTGAGATTCCTTCTGAATTGAAGGATTTAAATACTTATGAATCTATTTTGATTCAAAGTATCCATCCCTTTCAGGCTATTGTACGAATGGAGCCAAAGACAGGGAAATTGCCTCCATCAGATTTACAGGGAGGATTAAAGGGAAGAGTTGTTTATTTGCCTCTAGATTTGAAGAAAAACATTAATACAATTGGAGTAGAGAAAGTGGAAGAGGAACCTCTGGTTATCTTAGTTAATGGGGTTCCGACAAAGAGTAAGAAAATCTGGCAAGATTTAGTGGATGTTAGGAAAGTCAAAAAGGCAACATTGTATTTGAAGAAAAACAATAAGTACTACAAGAATGTATATGTTGCAGAAGAGGAAGTAAGTGAAGAAGAGGATAGCGATTTGTGTGCTGGTCAAATTGAGAAAGTAGAAGCCTCTAAAAATGAAGAAATATATGAACATTATAGTGTTCATCCTTTGCATTCCAAGGAAGTCATGGGGAATGCTATTGAGTTGTTTCAAATGAAACAAGCCAAAGTAAGTCCCATTAGTGTTTGGGAGGAAAGTTTGGAAGCTCGGTGTTTCCCACAGCTATTTCCAACAGGTCAAGGAGGAAGATATGATGAGCGACCTGATCAAATTCCTGCTTCTGAATACCGGACTTTACGATTGTATGCAGAAGATCCTAGGTTTCGTCAATGCATTCCCTATTTGTTTCATCTACTGTTTGAAGGCGATCTGTCTGGACTGTCATATGCAGTGAACCACATCTTGAAAAGTGGTGTACACATGCAAAATATCTCGGCAAGGGACTTTATGGATAAAGTCAATGTGCAAGACAGTATTTTGGATTGTCACCTGATTAATCTCATGGCGTGTCAGCGTGGTACTAATGAGTACTGGTACCGTCGTCATGGTGATTTAAAATGTATGCTGAGGAACTTAGGAACTCCCACATGGTTCCTCACTCTCAGCTGTGCCGAGTATGGCTGGGAAGACTTACTTGAATTTCTACGAGAGGCAAATGGAAACATTGAAAATATCGAATTCAAGACACCCGGAGAACTGTGCTCTTTGGATCCAGTGAATGTATGCAGGTACTTCAATCATAGATTTGAAGCTATGATGTCTTTCATCATGAACAAGAAAAATCCACCTCTTGGAGAGGTGTTGGATTTCTTCTGGAGAAAGGAGTACCAAGGAAGAGGTGCTCCTCATATACATATGCTGCTGTGGATCAAAGATGCACCCAAATTTGGAACAGATCCGGATGACTTAGTGATGAGTTTCATAGAACAGTATTCTACATGTGCTGTTCCAAAGGCAAAGGAAGACAAAAGCCTAAGAGAACAAGTTTTACGCTTCCAAAGCCATCGTTGTGGAAAGTACTGTCGTCGTAAATTCAGAAACAAGGACAAGTTCTACACAAAATGTTGTTTCGCCTTTCCACGACCGGTGATTTCTAAAGGAAGAGTGAACAGTTTGATGTCTTCGCTGCGACATAATGTGATGAAGAAATCACCCACAAATACCTACAATTTGAAAAGGAACGAAGAGTCCAAGTACATCAACGACTACAACCCAGTGATTTTGTCCATGTGGAATGCTAACATGGATATACAGTTTGTGGCTGATAACTGTATGGCTGTGGCTCGGTATGTGACATCTTACATCACCAAAAAAGAAAAGACAGAATTGAAGGATATGTGGGAGGACATTTCCCATGAAAAGAGCCTCAGTAAGAAGTTGTACAGTTTCAGTCTGAAGATGTTGTCGCATCGAGAAATCGGAGCTTACGAATGTTCTGACCGGTTGTCTTCAGCAAGTCTCTATGCCAAATCCAGGACTATCATTTGGGCGAGTCTTGGTCTTGCTGCAACGCGTAATCGAGTTCTGAAACCTGTACGGGAAATTGAGTATTTGGCGGAAAAGGAGCCAAACAGTACAGATATTTTGAAGACCAACATGTTGGATACATATTATCCAAATAGAAGCAGTCACCTCGAGAATGTTTGTCTGTATGAGGTTCTACAAAATTACATATTCAAGAGGAACATCAAAGAAGATATTGATAAAGGAGTGTATGCTGTAATTGGAAGTGAGGGATGTCTGGTCAAGCAAAGAAAATGCCAATTGGTAAACCATCGAAAATTGAGTGGCGAATCTCCTGAAAGAAAAGATTTTTTCTATTTAGCACTTTTGCAACTTTTCAAGCCTTGGCGTGCAGAAGAGGAACTGCTTGGAGATTTCGTCTGTTACGAAGATTCTTTCAATGCCGCCAAGGAGACCATAGAATGTACTGTTTTTCCCAAATATCTAGAAATGTTGAATGCGGAAATCGAGCAGGAAGCAACGATTGCAGCCGAGATTGCTAGAGACAGTTCTCAGGACAGTCAGAGTTCTGTTTCATTGAGTCAGGATCCACTAGGAGGACCAGTTATCGAACATGAAGCTGCCACTGCCATGATTGAAGTGGAAAGAGCCATGGCACATGCTCAGGAGGATGCGGTTAACTTAGAAGACTTGGAAAGACAACTCAACGTTGAGCAGAGGAAAATATATGACGAAGTTACCAACCAAATAGATCATGGATTAAGTCATGAGAAGAAAGAGTGCTCATGTACGTCGTTGAAGCCTGTCCGACTGTACGTGAGTGGAGAAGCGGGAACTGGAAAAAGTTTCCTCATTAAAGCAATTTCATGTTATTTGCAGAAAAGGACTGAGTCATCGCTGTCTTGTGTTGTCACCGCTCCAACTGGACTGGCAGCACATAACATTAAAGGTATTACTTTGCATCGTCTACTGATGCTGCCAGTGGAGCATGATAACAAATTACAATACCACAAGTTATCTGGAGATGCTTGTTGTGAAGTTTCAAGAGTCTTGAGGAAAATGAAACTTCTTATCATTGACGAAGTAAGCATGGTTTCCAATGTCATGCTTGCCTTTGTGCATTTGAGAATGCAAGAAGTTCTCAAAACAGAGTATGATGTGTTATTTGGTGGCAAACACATCATTGTTTTCGGTGATCTTCTGCAGCTGACACTAGTGAAAGGACAACCTGTGTTCAAAATTCTCACGCATGAAGATACCAGGAAGTGCCTAGGGAGCATTGGCAACGTTAATATATGGTTAAACTTCAATTATGCTGAACTGCTTGAAAATGAATGTCTGACATAATATCGACAGACAGAATATCTACATACAAAAATATCGACACAAAAATATCGAAATCAAAAATATCGGAGTCATATCTTCATAAAGGTAAGTACAAAAATATCGAAAAATTAATATCGTAGTACAAAAATATCGAAATTAAAAATATCGTTTTTTTAAATGTATAAATATTAATGTAAAAATAATTTTAAAATACATATAATTTTACAAATATTAAATAAAAACATTAAAACATAATTAAAAAATTAAAACTAATACATATACATTTAAAATAAATTAAAAATGTAATAATTTAATGTAATTTTATTTTTTTTAATTTCATTTAATTGATTTAATTTAAATATAAATTTATTTTATTTTTACCCTGCACGCCTGTACCCCAAAAACCCAAAACTGACCCTGAACCCTAAAAATACCCCTTTACCCAAAAACCCAAAACTGACCCTGAACTCTAAAAATACCCTTTTACCCAAAAACCCAAAACTGACCCTGAACCCTAAAAATACCCCTTTACCCAAAAACCCCAAACTGACCCTGAACCCTAAAAATACCCCTTTACCCAAAAACCCAAAACTGACCCTGAACCCTAAAAATACCCTTTTACCCAAAAACCCAAAACTGACCCTGAACCCTAAACATACCCCTTTACCCAAAAACCCAAAACTGACCCTGAACCCTAAAAATACCCCTTTACCCAAAAACTGAAAACTGACCCTGAACCCAAAAAATACCCCTTTATCCAAGAACTAAAAACTGACCCTGAACCCTAAAAATACCCCTTTACCCAAAAACTGAAAACTGACCCTGAACCCAAAAAATACCCCTTTACCCAAAAACTGAAAACTGACCCTGAACCCTAAAAATACCCCTTTACCCAAAAACTGAAAACTGACCCTGAACCCAAAAAATACCCCTTTACCCAAAAACTGAAAACTGACCCTGAACCCTAAAAATACCCCTTTACCCAAAAACTGAAAACTGACCCTGAACCCAAAAAATACACCTTTACCCAAGAACTGAAAACTGACCCTGAACCCTAAAAATACTCCTTTACCCAAAAACTGAAAACTGACCCTGAACCCTAAAAATACCCCTTTACCCAAAAACTGAAAACTGACCCTGAACACTAAAAATACCCTTTTACCCAAAAACTGAAAACTGACCCTGAACCCTAAAAATACCCCTTAAAAAAACTAAAACATATAAAATTTAAAATATTATTATATACTTACCTATACTTACGTTGTAATGGTATGCGTTGTAAAGGTACCTGCGTTGTAAAAACATGTGTTGTAAACACATGCGTTGTAATGGTTTTTGCGTTGTAAAAATTTCGTTGTAATGGTAGTGCATTGTAAAAGTTGCGTTGTGAAGGTTGTTTCCCCGGTGGATAGCGTAGGGGTAAAAATTTACTATTCACACTCCAGAGGGTGCAACAGTAGGGAAAGCGTTGGATAGCATGGGGGTAAAAATTAATTCCCACACTACTCCCACTTTATCACACAACACACTACACATATAAAAAAGACAATTAATATAAATTTCAATTAATCAATTAATAACAATTAATATTACTAAATTGATGTAATTATACATGAACTAAATAACACATATTAATTACTAATTAATTAACAATAAATACCAAAGAAAATTACAATCTCTTTAATTAATTACATTTAATTATATCACACCCTATCCCCCTATAAACACACAACCCACTACACAGAAATAAATCATATCATTTATTCACTTAATAAATATTAATTACCAATTAATTATTATTTAACAATAACAAAAAATTAAATATATTAGCACATTAACTCTAAATAATTTAATTACATAATTAATATTATTTAATTACCAATTAATTATTAATTAACAATAACAACACATTAAATATATTAGCACATGAACTCTAAATAATTTAATTACATAATTAATATTATTTAATTATCAATTAATTATTAATTAACAATAACAATAAAGTAAATATATAAGCACATTAGCTGTAAATAATTTAATTTACTAATTAATATTATTGTTTCCCAATTAATTAATTAACAATAACAAAAAATTATATATATAAAAAAATTACTCTAATTAATGTAATTAACTAATTAATATTAATTAATTACCAATTAATTATTAATTAAAAATATGTACATTATATTAATTAATTAACGAATTAATATTAATTAATTACCAATTAAGTATTAATTAAAAATATTTACAAACATATATTAATTAATTAAATATTATTAAATTACTTCCCACCCTATTCCCCTATAAACCCACAACCCGCTCTGATACTAAAACGCAAAATGTAAACAAATTTACAAATTTTCAAACATACATTACAAAACATGTTTAACAAACATATAAACAACACATTAAAATACATAACACTAAACAAAATTTCGATATTAGTAAAATTCGATATTAGTAACATACATACCTTAAAAAAACGATATTCTGTCTGTCGATATTTTGGACATCGATATTCTTTACTATCGAAATTAAAACATCGATATTATTGTATATCGATATTTTAATTTCGATATTTTGTCTCACTACCCTTGAAAATATGCGTCAAGCGAAGGATGAAGATTATAAGAATATTCTACAAGATGTTAGAATCGGAAAAGTGACCGAGCATGGGAAAGAAGCTTTACATGCACGATTACTATCAAATTTGTATCCAGAAGAAGACGTTGTGCCTGAGAATATTTTTGGGAAAATTACTGAGAAGAAATCTGGAATATGTTTGATGCCAACTCTTGCAGAATGTGCCATCTTCAACAACAAAATGTTGAATTTAGAAAACCAAGAGATTGTGAAACTTGAAGCTATTGACAGAATAGAGCATATGGGAGCAACAATTATTTTGTCTGAGAATTTGAAATCAAAATTGGATTCATTAGAGAAGACTATATCTAAAACTGCTGGTTTTGAAAAGACTCTGAATGTGTGCTTAAATTGCCGTATAATTTTAAGAAGGAATTTACATGTTGAAAGAGGTCTGGTAAATGGATCAATGGGTAATGTTGTTGATTTTGAGAAATACAGAAATAGAGATGGAATTGAATTTTAAAAAATTAAATTTGATGGCATTGAGGAAGTACAGCTAATTGGTCGTTGCTCTGCTAGGTTTTTGCTTGTAAAAGACTTATATGTTCGCCGTAAGCAGTTTCCTGTTTGCTTGGCATATGCGGTGACAATCCATAAATTGCAAGGTTTAAGTGTAGACAGTGCATTTGTGAATATTGGCAGTCCTGTGTTCAAGGAGGGTATGGCATATGTGGCATTGTCACGAGTCAGAACGTTATCGGGATTGTACTTGATTGATTGTGATGTCACAAACATTTGTGCGGATCTAGATTGTGTTAAGGAATACAATAGGTTAAGAAGAGAGTATGCGCCACATTTGCCTCAATATCCTTTGTTTGAGAAACGTGTGGTAAGCCGGAAACGAAGAAATGTGACCAATAGTAGGGAGGTTGTAGCAAAAAGACGAAAAGTCGATGAACCCGAAATTATAAGCAGAAAAAAATTGGATTCTGTTGAAGATGTTGTTGGTTTTCAATTTGAAAATAGTTCTGGTGTCAACTGCTATGCTAATGTTGTGGTTAATGTTGTCTTTTCTCTAGAAACTTTAAAAGAAGAGATTGTGCTCAATTCGGATCAAAGATTTTGCAGTTTGTTGAATTCTGTGTTAGAGAAATGTAGCACTGATAGAACAAAAATAGAAAGTGTGTCTGAAATTCTAAAATCTGTTAGACAAATGTTCAGGTCAAACGCAATTCTCTCAAAATATTAAGCAAGATTGTCAGGAGTTTTTAATGTATATGCTTGATGTATTGCAAGATGAAGGTGTAGATGTAGATCACCTGTTTGGCCTTTCTTATCAATGGCAGCATGACTGCGAGAACTGTAGGGTATCAAGTACTACTAGTGTAGACTCAGAAAGATTTATATATTTAACTTTGCCAGACAGTAAATCAGTGTCCTTTAATAAGCTAGTAAAAGCAGCCGATCACAACATGGAGTGTAGCCAATGTAAGTCTGAAATGTTGTCCACATTATTTATACGAACATATGGCCAGTATGTCATTTTAATGTTCCAACGATGTAGGCCTGATGGATCACCTGTTTGGCCTTTCTTATCAATGGCAGCATGACTGCGAGAACTGTAGGGTATCAAGTACTACTAGTGTAGACTCAGAAAGATTTATATATTTAACTTTGCCAGACAGTAAATCAGTGTCCTTTAATAAGCTAGTAAAAGCAGCCGATCACAACATGGAGTGTAGCCAATGTAAGTCTGAAATGTTGTCCACATTATTTATACGAACATATGGCCAGTATGTCATTTTAATGTTCCAACGATGTAGGCCTGATGGAACAAATTGACAACTTTAATTAAAAATTTTGTGGCTTCGCAGTTGTCAATATCAGGAAGGACTTTTGTAACTGCAGCAATTATATATCATGACGGTCCTTCAACAACATCAGGACATTACACAGCTTATTTGAAGTCTAGAAACGGCTTGTCATTCTGCAATGATTCTGTTTTAACTTTAAAAAAAAATTGCCTTTTGACCTTAAAAATTCTTACCTGGTGTTTTTACAACCAACGTTTTAGGGAAAGAATCTCAGGATTTGCTCTGAGGAATTTCAAGAGGTTCTAATGGCTCCTACACTATTTGGCCTTGAGGATAAGTGTAGTACAGAGTCAAAAGTTATTTTTGAGTTTTAAGTAGTTCCTAAAAAAAAGAAGGTTTTCTTACAGAAAGTGGTGGGCACGGATTAGTTAAAGGACAACAGAGTATTTCCCAAAGCAAATGGTGTTCTTACCATAACACTTGACGTCATGGAAAAATAACTGCACTTTGAATGAGTTCAGAAAAACTGTTTCTTTTAATAAGCTAATTCAAGCAGCCAATCAAAACATGGAGTAGAGGTAATGTAAGTCTGCAATGCTGTCAACATATTTTGAACAAACTTTTGGTTATAATGTCATTTAAAAATTCCAACTATATAAACCTGATGAAAATAAGTTTTCAACTTTAATTACAAATGTTGTGGCTACACAGTCGTTGATTTTAGGAAGAACATTTCTAACTGCAGCTATTATATGACATGATGGTCCTTTGACAACATCCACTTATTACACATCTTATTCAAAATGTAAAAAAGCTGATGTTCCCGAAATAATTCACATTTCACTATGAAACAATGTTGCCTTTTTATTTAAAAATATTCTTACTTTCTGTTTTCAGAAGAAAGAATTTAGGGTAGGTAACTGGCCTATAATGATTCTAGGAGTTGATATAATTTTATGTACTGTTTTAAATTGCTTTGTGATTAAAAGTGATGCAGAGAAATAAATAATTGTAGTAGTCATAGAGGTAGTGTAAGTCTGCTTCATAGTAAGCAGTATCAGTGTCATAGGAAATGTGGAACATGAGTGAGCAAGAAGGGTGAGATATTACTAGTACAGGATTGTGAAAGTGATCTTGAACGTTTTCTTTCTGAAAATTGTGGAAAAAGAAAATGACGGGATTTGCTTAGAAGAATTCCAAGAGTTATAAATGGCTCTTACACGATTTGGCCTTGAGGAGAAGTGCGGTAGAGAGCGAGAAGTCATTTATTGTATGTAACATATTTATCAAAACGATGGAGCTTTTCTTTCAGAAAGTGTCGGGCTGAAAATAATAACAGCACAACAGAGTATAAGCTGTTCATAGGACATCCTTCGACGTCATGGAAAGTAAGTTACTTTTGAGGAGTTCTGATTTCTGATTGGTTATGTTATATGGGTTTTTTAAACACAATCATGTTGTGGTTTTTTTTCCCCACTGTTATATGATGAATACCTTCAAGTCACTGTTTTTAGTGAAATTTGATATATTCTGAGAACAGCAAAAATAAACCATTTAACATGTATAATTAATTCTGTACTTTTTGTATTTATGATATACATTTAGAACTGTGTAGGAGGCATGGAGAAACTGAGGCTTCTGTAAGTGTGAAGGGAGGTGAGTAATGTACATTGCTCTGTTGCATACAGTCCTCATCTTCTGCGTACTCTTGGATATGCTAGACTACATCTGTACAATGAGATACCTAAGCTGAGGAAATACAGGTGATGTGATTGTTAAATGAGCAAAAATATTTGCACGTTTTTCAATTATATCACCTGTGTTTCCTAACATTATGAATCACATTGTGCAGATGAGGTTTAGGCCTGTCCAGGGAGACAGAGGAGGTCTGGCCTTTGTTCAAGAGTGCAGTGGACATGACTCACTTAGTTGGTAGGCCTGCACATGTATTATCTCCTCTGTACTCTTCAACAAGCCTAAATTTAATCTGTAACTCTGAGTAGGCCTCACCTCAAACAAATCTCTGGATAGGCCACACCTTATCGGCATCCTGAAACAATCATTTAAAATGTTAGGGGCAGTTTTATGATGGCCGTGCGCCTCTTTTGCGCCGCCGTTGCGTCACTTTTGTGACACAGCAGCAGTGCAAAAGATGCACCATGTTGCAAGATAGGCCTCACTTCATCTGCAACAAGATACCGTCAGTTTAAAATGTATATATTTAGGACTGTGTAGGGGGCATGGTGAAGCAGAGGCTTCTGTAAGTGTCAAAGTTGTTGCATACAGTGCTCACCTTCTGCGTAATCTTTCATATGCTAGACTACATCTGCACAATGAAATACCTAAGCAAAGGAAACACAGGTGATGTGATTGTGGAATGAGCAAAAAAAATTGACCGTTTTTCAATTACATTACCTGTGTTTCCTAACATTATGAATCACATTGTGTAGATGCCTCACTCAGTCTGTATCTGACACTCTTTCCTTCACTTCCTCTGTCTCCTCTCTCCCTCACTCTCTTTTCCTTATTCACCCTTTCCTTATATAGTTTACCTTACTCACTTTCTTTTAGTAGCTTACACAACTTCAATTTAGTTTTCTCTTCTATCCTTCTTTTCTGTCACTGAAAGTATCTTCTTTTTTTTCTCTTAGTAATTTACTCTATTTCAATTTATTTTTGTCTCTGACTGTCTATCACCGTTTCTTTCTCTTTTTTTTCTGCATGTTTATCTCTAACTTTATTTCTTTGTAAAATTGGATGATTGTCAATCTTTTCCCTTGTCTTTTCTAATTTTTAAATACATGTTTTAATATTTTTCAAATTTTTGTTCTTTCTTTCACAGATTGAAAGTATAAAAATAACAAGTGACTAAGTTAACGACAATTATAAGGTAAATGTTTTGTACTCTTTTCGTTACATTTCTATCACATTTAACTTCTATTAGTTCCACTGCTTCATTTCTTTAACCCTCATTTTCCTGCCTTTGCTACTTCCCTCATTCCTTTCTCTATTACTTACTTACTCTACTCCTTCCACTCCTTTTCTCAGTCCCTCTGTTCTCATAGTTCCTCACTCCTGTTCTATTACTCTCACTGTCTCTGACTGATCACTCTTTCACTACTTGTTCATTATGCTTTCTCCCTGTAGTTCAAGCACACTAAGGGGCATATTATCAACACAGGCAATAAAATTATCGCTGCTTTTATTGGCAGAAAACTGCCGCAAAAGCGGCTTTAGCGGCAGTTTTCTGCCGCAAAAGCGGCTTTAGCGGCAGTTTTCTGTCGATAAAAGCAGCGAAAATTTTATCGCCTGTGTTGATAATATGCCCCTATGTTATTTACATTTCTTTGCTGTTTCAATCATTCCTTTTCTGTCACTTCTTCTTTTCTGCTTTCTGTTTTTTCTCTCTGTTATTCCACATGTTTTAACCTTAGTCACTATCATACATCTTGTTTTATTCCTATTTACTTTTGCTCACTGTTTTCTTAACACTTTCCCTCAGGATTGTTCTTTTAGTCCGGTTCTATCCCCACCTCTCATTCCACATCCTTTACTATTTTTCTTCTTATTTTGAACATTCACTCACATTCTCTAAGAAACTCTTGTTTATTATTCTTCTACTCTTCTTTTTTTCTTTCACTTCCTTATCTATTTTGTTTTTCACAATTATACCCTCTTCCATCTTTTCTTCGGTAAATAGATCTATTAAACAGTATCTCTCTGTTACTCCCTCCCTGTCTTTCTTTTAACATTACTCTCTGTTTCCTTCCCTTATACTAACTCTTCTTTTTTTTTTTTTTTGGTTCGCTTCCGGTTCGCGTACCGGTGCGCGTACCGGGAAGCGCACCAATGAGAAAAATGAAGTCAAGAGTGCTAAAAATTTTAGTAATTTTTTAAAAATGGGAGGTAGTTCTGAAAAGAACTTTTTTTTAATGTTTTTGTTGTTTTATATTTTTTTTAATTTTTCTGAACATTTTTTGTTTTTTTGTATTTTTTGAACAATTTTATGTTTTTTTTGGTTTTTTGGGGGGAAACAACGAAAAACAGCCATTATAAAGGGCACAACAAAAAACTGGGAATTAACAGTGGCTCGAGAGGAGCAAAAAAAAAAACAAAAAAAAACTACTGCTTTCTTCTCTTGCTGCAGTTGTGGTTGTCGATGGAAGCATTAATAAGGTGAATGCTTAGTTCCCCGTAGCAGAGGGTCTTTCCGCAAAAAATGCAGACCATTTTTATTACACCAAATTATTTTTGTATATTTGGTACTGTTTCGCGCCCTTCTGGTGCTGCAAATGAAGGTTCACTGAGGAGGTGCTGGCCTGATGGTCTCTTTTTTTCTGAGCCAGATCCCGTACCTTAGCTTGTGCTAGATTGTTAGGGTGCCACCTCTGCATGTGGCGGATCATTGTGTAGTTCCCAAATGAATATTTTTTATTTGGGTTGCCCCTGGACATGACCTCGTTGCAAATTAAGCATGTCACCTTCGGGGCATTCACTTTTTTTTGCCCAGCAGGGATGGAAAAATACTGCCATATATAATGAACTTTGACATGGCTTTGTCTTGGTTCTTCAGGCAAGTATGTTATGGTTTGTTGGTCCTCATCATCTTCTTCCTCCTCTTCTTCAACTCCTGGAAGGATCTGGGGTGGTGGACCTTCCTTTCTGGGTGGTGGTGGTGGGGGTGCACTACCTGCAGCTACTACTGAAGCCATGTCTCACAAATAGCTCTTGCTTTCTCAAAGAAAAAAGTAAGAATGAGGAAAAAAGGAGGGGGCTTTCATCATTTGTAGATAAAAAAAAGTGAAATGAAAAGTGTTATTTTCAGGTCACATGTCCCGACGCGCTTACGCTACGCGCACAGGAGCGCTTATGTTGCGCGCTCCGGGTCGCGCCACGGAGCGCTTCCGGGTACGTTTACGGAGCACGCCGAAGAAACGCATCACGCGGTTACGTGATGCGTCACGTTTACGCGGCGCATCACGCGACTACGCGAAACATCATGATGTTGTTTTCGTTCGCTGGTAAAGCGCTCACGGGACGCTCACCCGTACGTTCACCGGTACGTGCCCCGGGAGCGCCCCGGGGCGCGTACCGGGGCAAATAAAAAAAAAAAATATTTACACATTTTAAAATTTCTAATAAAAATTATTACTTTCATACATATAGATATTTGCTATTAAAAAACCTATGAAATTCACTGAAAAAACCATAGGTTATAGACCATATATAGTTAGGAATTAGCATTTACAAAACCTTGAAAATTCACTGAAAAAACCATAGGTTATAGACCATATATAGTTAGGAATTAGCATTTACAAAACCTTATTTTACTCACACAAAACCATTGAAATTTGCATATATAGTTAGTTGTACTAACTATATATCACGCACCCGCAATCCACTGCTGATCATGTCACATATTACATCATTCATGACATGGTCAGTGACATCACTGATGACATCACTTATGACATCTCAAATGACATCACTGATGACATCACTGATGACATCTCAAATGACATCACTGATGACATCACTGATAACATGACTGATCACATCACTGATGACATCATTCATGTGATAATACGATGAACCTCTTCAGACTCTAATATAACCTTAGATACACTCAGTGTAAACAGACACTCACAGACTGTCACTCATCCATGGAGTTACTCACACACCTACTCAGTCATGCAAAGAATCAATCACACCTCCATTTTCTCAACTATACAGTTATACACACTTTACTTATTCAAACAGATACTAACACATATTTACTCTCTTATACAATCCCTGATACAATTTCAGAATGATCCATACAGCCACTCACACATTCACTGGCTCTTATGCACAGTTATTTATATATGTCAACTCTCACATGTACTGTGTTTTACATATGTACTTACTTTGACATGTAGCACTGAGATATCCATTCACTCACCAATACACTCATGCACACAGTCAACCGCCCATACAGCTGTTTCCACATGCACTTTTGAACCCATACATCTAGTGAATCAACTGCTCACACATCTATGCACAGAGTCATACACCTCCCAGCCACCCACACACACACTCAGTCTCCCATACAAATACTTGGGCTACCAATCAATAACCCATATAGTTACTCATATAGCTACTGATCAACACATGCAGCAGTTTACAGAACAACAGACTTAATGATGGACAAATTAAGACAGTTTAGTCACTAACCCATGCACTCAGTGAGACACATTTAATCACTCACTCATACAGTCAGTCATTCACCTACTAAATCCTTCATCCAGACACTTATACATCCACTCATTCTTCAATATGTAAGACATATTTTAACTTCACAGAAATACACAGTCACTGGATGTTGTCATCAGTGATGTCATCAGTGATGTCATTTGAGATGTCATCAGTGATGTCATCAGTGATGTCATTTGAGATGTCATCAGTGATGTCATCAGTGATGTCACTGACCATGTCATGAATGATGTAATATGTGACATGATCAGCAGTGGATTGCGGGTGCGCGATATATAGTTAGTACAACTAACTATATATGCGAATTTCAATGGTTTTGTGTGAGTAAAATAAGGTTTTGTAAATGCTAATTCCTAACTATATATGGTCTATAACCTATGGTTTTTTCAGTGAACGAATCTTCGTAAATTTCTCCAAGAAAATGACCTGCTTGGTTCCGCTCCTTCCCTGAAAGTTTGGGGGTGATTCGTCAAGTGGTGGCCGAGAAAAAAGGGTCCCAAAACGTGTTTTCCCATGCAATTTTCCATAGGGACCTTTAGCCAGGGCTACAGCCCGAACGGCTGAACGGAATTACACGAAATTTGGCAGAGAGGTAGAATTCTGCTCGCAGATTGTGCTTTTTGTTAAATGGTGTAAATCCGTTCAGTAGTTTCTGAGAAAGTTGCAAGTAAAATCTTAGCGATATCTAGAGACGGAGTTCAGCACGCGTACAGAAATCTGTTCAATTACGAGTGCAAGCTGCATGCTGATTGGCTGTGAACTGTCTGTCAACACTCGAAACCATCTTGTGCCTTGCTAGAACTGAGTCAGAAGAAAACTGTAAAGCAAAGTTGAGAAATAAGGGAAAGGGGGTAGGCTACAAACATTCTGACCCTCTAGGCTTGCTCAGGGGGTGGTATATGGATGTTTAGGCTCTATTTTTTATTTTTATTTTTTTAAAGGAAAATCGCAGCGAACGCATATGGAAATACGTACAATTACGAGCAAGAGCTGCATGCTGATTGGTTGTCGATACTTCAAAACAGGAAATGTTGGCAGCCATCTTGTTTGTCGCGAGTCACAAGAAAACAGTAAAAGAAAGTAGAGAAATAAGGAAAGGGGGCAGGGTAGAAACATTCTGACCCTATAGTCTTGGTCAGGGGGATGGTACATGGATCTTTAGGCTAAATTTTTATTTTCAATAAAATAAAAAACGGTGGGGTACTCGTGCAGTACTTGTACGTGGTGGAAAAGGTGAAAAAAAACTAGAAGTCCGTTTTGTTTATTAGGTCCCGGGGGGATATTTCTATGACAGTATGTAAAACTTTCTAGGTTTTTTTCCTGCATCAGTTGTACTCTCTACGCATGCGCAGCCTTGCTTGCAAGTGCACTTTTTTTTCTTTTTCTTCAAGTCGCCAAGCAAACCTCTCCTGATTTTAGGGTCATGTGTTTCATCCGGTGCTATACTTTTGTAATATATTAATAAACATATTGTTGTATATTTATTTGAAATGTAGTGTTGAGGCACCAAACGTTGATTACATACTCCGTCCAACCGCCATTTTAGTAGTTTTTCTCCGTTATTTTTATTTATACCTGTTACTTTCATTTTACCCTGTGCATATTTTCTCTGTGATCGATGAGATTTCGTGCCACAGATACCACGGTGTTTGTCCTGGGTCTCCGATCTTATCAGACTTGGTCACACGTATAGTTAGAAACTAATTTGAAGGATGTAAGGCACCGGCATTACAACACGTGTTGTTCAACAAAAAAACATTATTAAGATTATGCATTTATCATGTGTGGTAAATGCATACTAGTTGTAAAAGCATGTGTGGAAAAGCAATATGCGTGCTAATGGTTTTGTGGTGCCGATCAAGCGTGCTTATGAACCGGGTTTGGGCGTGGTGGAGTCTAGGGTACCAGGCGGAGGGGCACGCAGCTGCACTCATACAATATAGAAGTAATATAGGATTTTTACAACTTAAAAAAAAAGATTCCATAATTATCCTATACTAAGTCTTCTGTTAGTATGTTCATTAAATACATGAATATATGTTTTTAAACAATTAAAAACATTCGCGTCTTTTTTGTACAGGGAGCCGTACATGACGTCACACGGAAGCTTTGATGCGACGTGTAACGTCAAAGGGTATTCATAGCGTATGCTGAGAATGATTAGCAGTACAAACTATGGTGCGATCACTCTCTACCTGTCAAATCAGACCACAGGGCGCGCTATGACAATGGTTAGAAGTGGTCACTCATTGGAGATCCAGAGTATCATAACGTTATTTTTTAACCTGGTTAAGTTTGAGGTTTGCATGAAATACTATGCTATAGGCAGATATGGATGTTTAGGGAGCGCTTAGCTGCATGAAGCTTGGTTATTACCATTTATATATAGGTGTCTAAGGGAGGGAAAAGAAGTCTATGTGAATGGCGAGGATTGCACAATAGTACCAGATCACTACTTAATTTGTAGACACATATAATTGCATGGCTCTTGTATACAAGATACGCGTAATTTGGACTGAGTTTTTAAAGGTAGTCCGACACCTGCTATCATAACAACGTTCACTTTACTGGAAACAGGAGTTATTTACTTTGAAATAATGGAGATTGTTGTGCAATGTTAGCAGGCATCGCTTACAAGATTACGGTAACTGAGCGCGTGGTTTGATTAAAAAAATAGTTGTGTTAACTCCTCTGTATGGGAAGCTGGATGTTTCCATCTGGCTGTCGATTTCGACCTGGAAAGCAGAGTCAACCAAATGAGTCGTATAAGAGCGCTATTGTCTCAAAAAGAGGTCGCTCTTGTATCTGGTGCAGAAACATTTGTCCTTCATGTAGCAAACACCTGCGCAGAAGTGCATGCTTTATTAAATACAGACATGCTCTTGAATTTTGGGGAGTTAATTTAGAGTATCTTTAATGTGTCCTTGACTACGGGGATACCTTACTTTTTTAAAGTTAGAGGCAGTGGCCTTGTGACTTCTGTAGAAAGTATATTTGGTGTCTTTTCGGGATTTTTTATTCGATTTTTTGTACCATCTTTGGTGGTTTGCGCTTAATATTCGCATTAGTTGCCGGTGTGCTTTTATTAATTTGTTTACATAAATATGGATGCACATCCTGCAGCAGATGATAATATGTCCCGGCTGCTGCTGCTTCTCAACCGAATGATTAGTTACTATGGAGCGCTGCCTCTTGCAACGTTGAGTGCAGTTTATGGATTAACGTTTTGATTCTCCTTTTTCACAAGCGTTCAACCTGTCTTCCATTACCTGAGCTGTGATTTCGACTGGGCTGTGGATTTGTGTCTCTGTAATACGGTGTCTCCCAACGCGGATTATGACCAGCTGATGAGCCCCTTACTGGTTCATGACGTGCTCTGTTCTGGTGGCGGTATTATGGCCTTATCAGCGACACATGGAATAATGGGACGTTGGAATGTTTTTGCAGTGGCGCTTGAGTTCTTGGCACGCAGTTACATTCCCACTATTGAATTGGATGGCTGAAATGTTTTCAGATGAGAACAATGACTTCCTGTTGGAGGCTGTTGCTACATACTGTGCTTACACGCTGTTGGATTAAGACTCTTTGATTTTTCTACGTATTCTTTATTATTTAGCTACTGATTTCTATCAAAGAGCAAATAACTTTTTGGGGGAAATGTGAACTTGACTTTGCTTTTTAGGCTTGGACTCTGCTTTTTTAATTCGCCCACGTTTATATCACGTGCTTTGATCAAGAAAGGGTGCCGTGGGGCTGAGTGTTGCACTCACACCCTGTTAAGTTAGCATGGGTTTATTAGAGGTTATACACTATTTTTGCTTTCCTGCTCTGCTTTGCACACGACACGTACTTGTGATATTGTTTAGAGAAGGCTGAGTATTTCGCTTTATATGAGAATAATTTGGTATGCTAGATTTGTAAACTGCCTCGCTAGTTTTGTGTGTATTGTGAGAGCATGGAACATCAAGGTTATCTTGAATACTGTGTGTGTGTTATTCAGAATGATCCTCGCACGTTCGAGCCATAATACATATGGAGCTGTGGCCACCTCTGATAATTGCGTGTTTCATAATCCATTGTGGAGGCAAAGTTACACACAGTTGAGAACATTCGTATCTTGACAATTTGTGGAGCACTGAATGTGATCCAGTACTGCCGAGTGGTCTGCCCATGTAATCCTATAAGACTTTCTGTAGTTATAAACTAATCTGCTAGGTAGGGAGGGTGAAATGTAGGTATATTTTAAATTTGTTTACCTTTAGCATTATAGGATGCTTTTTCCGTTTGTATTTTATAGAATAGTAACAATGCTGACAACCTTGTTTCTGATAAAATGTTTGGTTGTATTTTCTAAGGTACTGTGCATGAGATTATGGCGTTAGAAATGAACATTTCAAAGTTGCACGTGTCTTTATTTTTTTGGACTGGTGTAAGACTGTTTTGAAAGAGTGTTTTTGTTATCCACTTTACCTAATGTAATCTAAGTCGCATGTTCTGGGTTGACTAGTCATCGATGTTTTTGCTCTAGGGCGAAGAACCAATGAGTCACTGATTGCTGGTTTGGTAGGGGGTTTGTGTAGTAAGGTGGGTTTTGGAACACTGTAATTCACTGAGGTCCTAAGTGTTTATGCACATTTCTGTGTATGAGCAGAATTCCTGGAACAGTAGTTACAACAATAAGGCTCGATAAAGGGCTTGCACTTTGAATATGAATATAAAATATCATAATAGTTGATAATCACAGCTAAGGAATGCAGCAATTAGATGTGTGTATGTGTGGATGATGTGTAGATTGAGTGGAAGATGAAAAACGTGAAAAATTAGAAAGGTTGGAGAGACGCAAACTACCCACTGCATTGTCAGTGAAGTGGATCTTTGGATTTCCAGGTCATTACACAGATAGGGTGTTGGATTCCGCAGTGGGAGCAAGAGAAACTAGTACAACAACTAAGGAAGAAAGCTAGTGCATAAAGTACACACAGTTGGGCAGATTTACAAGGTCGTAGGAAAAATAATGCAAAAGTGTCGCAGTGTGTGGTAGAAAAGACGCAAGAAGGACAGAAGTGTGCAAATTACCCACTGCTATTCACGGGTAGTAGTTACCAAGAAGGCTGAATAAAGGGCCTGCACTTTGAATTTGAAATAAAGAAGAATAATTGATGAGCTTAGGCAAGAATGGTAGCAAGTAGGTGTGTGTATTTGTGGTTGTTGTGTTCATTGAGTGGAAGATGACTAAGGTGAAAAATTTGAGAGGTTGCAAAGATGCAAACTTTCCATTTCTTGGTAAAGGAAGTGGGTGTTTAGTTGTCCAGTGCATATATATATATATTCACTGAAAAAAACATAGGTTTCAGGCACGTTATAGTTAAGAATTAGCATTTAAAAAACCTTAGAAATTCACAGAAAAAACGATAGGTTTCAGCCACATTATAGTTAGGAATTAGCATTTAAAAAACCTTAGAAATTCGCTGGAAAAAACCACAGGTTTCAGCGACGTTTTTTTTTTACCTTTTCTGCCCTTTCTTGGGACCTTTCAGCCTCTGTGCCACTCGTTTCCCCCCATTTGTTTTGTGACCTTTTCTGCCCTTTCTTGTGACCTTTCTGCCTCTGTGCCACTCGTTTCCTCACGTTTTTTGGGACATTATCTGCCCTTTCCAGGGACCTTTCTGCCTCTGTGCCACTCGTTTCCCCCTCAATTGTTGTGACCTTTTGCCTTCTGTTTCCTTCGTCGCCCCTTGCCGCTGTGTCCCCTGCTGCCCTGCCCCCCTGACTGCCCATTCGCTGACCCCACCTCCCGCCTCCCAGCTTCTCCCTCCAACCTCCTCATATAGGCCGCCCGCTGCGCAGTGAGGAGAGCGACCCTTGACCCTTCCAGGTAGGTCGCTCCCCCTCCGCACAGCACCGCCTGTGCCCGTTCTCTCCCTCGCTGCCCCCGTGTCTCTCTGCCCGGTTTTCCTTCTGCTCCCCTCGCTGCCCCCGTGTCTCTCTGCCCTGTTTTTCCTTCTGGTCCCCTCGCGGCCCCTGTGTCTCTCTGCCCGTTTTTGCCTACTGTTGCTTAGCTGCCCCTGTATTTCTGTGACCTTTCTGCCTTCTGTGCCACACGTTTCCCCCGCTTTTTGTGACCTTTCTGCCCTTACTTGTGACCTTTTGCCCTCTTTGACACTCATTTCCCCCTCAATTGCTGTGCCCTTTTCCCTTCTGTTTCCTTAGTCGCCCCTCACCGCCCTCGCCACTGCGTCCCCTGCGGCTCCGCCCCCTGACTGCCCATTCGCTGCCCCCGCCTCCCGCCTCCCAGCTGCTCCTCACTCCCACCTCCCCACACATGCTGGCCGCTGCGCGGTCGCGCCGCTGGGACGCGGCAAGCCTGTCTGAGCCCACCCGTGCCTGGACCGTGCCCAGCGCCATAACCCCGGGCCCCCGCCACAACGACTGCCGAAACTACATCGCCAGCACTCTGCACACTCTCAACCTCGGATGGACCCACAACTGCTTCAAGGCTGCCCCGAAACGCACACATGGTCCATTCACCTGCTGGAACTGCAGCTACACCAGCCACAGAGCAGACGAACCACCCGCCAAGAAAGACCTCAACCACCTCCGATGCATACTACTGAACACCCGCTCCGCACGCAAACACGCCGTCGAGCTCTGGGACCTGCTCAACACAACCTCCCCAGATGTCGCCTTCCTGACAGAGACCTGGTTGAACAACTCCTCCGCACCCGACATCGCCATAGCCATCCCAAATGGCTACAAGATCATCCGCAGAGACCGCACCAACGGAGTCGGACAAGGAATCGCCATCATCCACAAGAACAGCATCAGGGTCTCGACTAGCACCGACGACGCGCTCAGCACTGCCGAACAAATGCATTTCCAGATCCACACAGACCCCCAGCTCCACCCTCAGAGGAACCCTCGTCTACCGACCCCAGTTCAGCGACTCCATCACCGACTTCATCAGCACGCATGCCCTGACCTCCACTGACTACATCCTCCTCGGAGACCTGAACTTTCACCTTGAGAACAACAACGACAACAACTCCACAACCCTGATCAATAACCTCGCCAACCTCGGACTGAGACAACTTGTCACAACGCCCATCCACTCCGCCAGCCACACGCTCGACCCCGTCTTCTCCTCAAGCCCGCACGTCTCCACTAGCCACACCACCAAACGCCTCTGGACCGACAACCGCTGCATCCACTTCATCTTCCACAAACCCACCACACACCACCGCTCCCAAAAGATCCCCCGCCGCCGCTGGAGCAAAATCACCGAAGACCAACTACACGCAAACCTCGCTCTCAGCCCACCCAATGAAACCTCCAACACCAACGACGCTGCCCAAAGCCTCAGACACTGGATCGAGGACTGCGCCAACACACTCGCCCTGCTGAAGAAACCCCCCCACAGAGACACCAGCTGGTTCACCCCAGAGCTCCTAGATTCCAAGAAAACCTGCCAGAAACTAGAAAAGAAATGGCAGTGAACAAATTCCGGACAGCCACGCAGCACACAAAGACGCCGCCCGCAACCACCACTACCTCATCAGGGCTGCCAAGAAGACCTCCTTTAAAGACCGCCTCGACAACAACGCACACGACAGCAAGGAGATCTTCAACATCGTGAAGGAACTCTCCAACCCCAGCTCCAACACCAACGACATCCCACCTTCGCAAGCCCTGTGCGACTCCCTTGCCTTCTTCTTTCACCGCAAGATAGCAGACATCAATGACAGCTTCAACACCCAGACAACCCCAACAGACAGCAACACAATAGACCCTCCCCACACCATCGACCACGACCCCCTGCTAGCCTGGGCCAGCCTGAGCATCGATGACACTATCAAGACCATGCGCACAATCCACTAAGGCTCTCCGTCAGACCCATTCCCGCACCACGTCTTTAACAGAGCAAGCAGCTCCATCGCACCCCACCTGCGCAACATCATCAATCTCTCCCTCGAGACCGCGACCTTCCCAGAGATCTGGAAACAGGCTGAGATCAACACCCTACTCAAACAATGTAAGGCAGACCCAAGAGACCTCAAGAACTTCCAGCCCATCTCTCTGCTCCCCTTCCAGGCCAAGGTCATCGAGAAAACCATCAACAGACAGCTAACCCGATTCCTTCGAAGAAAACAGAATCCTGGACCCTTCCCAGTCAGGGTTCTGCAGCAACCACAGCACCGAGACTGCCCTCATCGCCACCACCGACGACTTCAGAACCCTGCTGGACAACGGCGAGACCGCAGCACTCATACTCTTAGACCTCTCTGCTGCCTTCGACACCATCTGCCACCGCACACTACGCACATGCCTCCACGCTGCAGGAATCTGAGACAAGGCTCTGGATTGGATCACCTCCTTCCTCTCCAGCAGAACCCAGAGAGTCCGCCTCCCCCATTCCATTCCAAAGCCCCCGAGATCATCTGCAGCGTGCCCCATGGATCCTCCCTCAGCCTGACGCTGTTCAACATTTACATGGCCCCGCTCGCACATGTAGCCCGACAGCACGACCTCAACATAATCTCCTATGCAGACAACACTCAGCTGATCCTCTCCCTCACCAAGGACCCCATCACCGCCAAAGCCAACATCCATGAAGGAATGAAGGCTGTCGTCGACTGGATGAAGACTGGCCGTCTGAAGCTAAACTCGGACAAGATGTAGGTCCTCATCCTCGGCTCCAACCCTTCAGCCTGGGACGACTCCTGGTGGCCGACGGCACTGGGGGCAGCCCCGACTCCCACCGACCACGCATGCAACCTGGGAATCATCCTCGACTCAAGCTCTCAATGACCAAGCAAGTCAACGCCGTCTCCTCCTCCTGCTTCAACACCCTCCGCATGCTCTGCAATATCTACAGATGGATCTCGACAGATACAAGTAAGACAGTCACCCAGGCCCTTGTCAGCAGCAGACTCGACTATGGAAACGCCCTCTATGCGGGAGCCACAACCAAGCTCATCAAACGACTACAACGCATCCAAAACGCCTCGGCACGACTGATCCTTGACGTACCACGCCACGGCCACATCACCCCCACCTGAGGAAACCCGCACTGGCTCCCCATCAACAAGAGGATATCCTTCAAGCTCCTCACCCAAGCACACAAGGCACTCCACAAGACCAGCCCAGCCAACCTCAACAGACGGCTCTCCTTCTACATCTCCAACCGCCAGCTACGCTCTGCCAACCTCTCACTCATCACTGTCCCGTGCATCCGAAGAACAACCACCGGTGGGAGATCCTTCTTCCACCTCGCTGCCAAGACATGGAACACCCTCCCACTGAGCCTACGACAGACCCAAGACCTGCTGACCTTCATGAGGATACTCAAGACCTGGCTGTTCGATCAGTAGTGCCCCCCTGTGCCTTGAGACCCTCGCGGGTATGTAGTGCGCTTTACAAATGATTGATTGTTTGACTGATTGATCCTCAGAGCGGTCAAAAAACCAGGTCTTTCCATCAGCCTTAACCTGCAACAGAGCCAGGAAGAGCATGGCATACTTCAGGCCTTTGTCTCTGAGTCTCTTTTTGACAGCGAGGCAGGATCTTCTCTGTTTCTGCACGGCCTGAATAAAGTCCGGGAAGAAAGAGATAGTTTCGTATCTAAGTGGCGGTGCCACACTAGCACTTTGTAGGATTGTATCCCGGTCACGAAAGTTAAGCAACATAGCCAGTAAGGGATGGGGAGGGGCCCCAGGTCTCGGACACCCCCTTGGGCGCCTATGGGCCCATTCTACTACAAAGAATTTTGACAGTTCCTTCGGGCATAAATGATTGAGTATTATGTCCTCGACAAATAAGTCAGGTGCCTGTCCCTCCACTTTCGCCTGCACTCCAATGATTTGCACGTTGTTACACCTGGTGCGTCCCTCATAATCATCTAGCTTGTCCTCTTCATACTTTCTGAAGGTTTTCAGGTTGTGGATTTCGGTTAGGAGCTGCGAGACATCATCAACCAGGCTAGTAGAGGTCACTTGAAGTTGTTGGACTTTCTCACTCATTTTGGTAAGGTTTGCCCTGAAGAGAGTTATTTCCACCATGATCGCATATGTTCTCTGTTTCATAGAAGTTCTCACTCCGGCTATCGCATCCATGACATCCTTCAAGGTGAGCCTGGGGGGGGGGGGGACTCTCTCTAATTCCCTAGTCAGCACCTCCCGAGAGAGGTGTGCGGGTCAGCCACCTTTGGGGAGGCGTATTTATCCAACTTGCTCTATTGCGTCTGTTTGGTGCCTTTTCCACTCATCCTGGCTACACGTCCGTCACTCCTCGCACTCCTGCCTAGTCCCAGGTCTCACTGGTCAAGTCCCAGGCGCTTGCAGTCCCGGGCAGCACCCGACCGCCCATCACTCCCAGGGTGGTAGATCGAAGGAGATGTGACACACTATCTCTCGCTTTTATACTATGGTAGGCCCGGCGGCCACAGGGAACTATTGTCTGCAGCACCACAGTCTTTCGTCCAAAGAGGGGGACGTCAACTCTTGATGTGGGGAGGGCGGGGGCCCTCCACTCCCAGCCCACAGCCGCTGTAGCGTGAAGTCTCGCCGCGGGGTCTCAGGTCATGCGGGCACAATTCGTCTCCGTGACGGGCACATAGACATCAGTCCCAGCTCACACCACTTCAGCCACTCATATCTTACACCCACCTGGACATCACTCAGGTGCGGAAGGTCGGGCACCCCACCGTGCCAAGTCTCACTTACTCGCTGTGGGCCAATCAGGCACCATCAAGGGCAGTGGCCTGAACACGATCTGCCTCCTCCGCCACTCCAGAAGAACTGCTCACACCACAACAGGTATGGACTCACTGCCCCCAGTAGCAGTGCAGGGTTGCCAGACTCTCCGCGGCGTTGGCCCCAGGGGTGGCACTCCGCTGTCCAGGCAAAGGCAGCCAGAACCGGTGGTCAGGCAGGGCCGGCTGTGCTGCCAGTCTGGGCTGGTCGTTGGGCCCCACCTCCTTGTTTGGGTACCGGGGGGGTGCAGGGGGCCCAGGCATTCCAGTGGCCCCCGGGAACTCTGCAGGGGAAGGCGCTACCTTTTTGAAACCTCCGGCGCCACTCCCTGAGGATCAGGCCTCGGTCCCTGACTTCGTGGGATGCGCCAGCCGCACGTACACTCGCCTTCCTCAGGTTCCGCCGGCACCACAATACCCAGTCTTTCACCCCGGGGAGGCCTCAATATACCCAAGCCTTTCACTCACTCTGCTGTGCTTCGGTGGATTCAGCGACCAGCTTGATCGATTCCGGTACACGTCAGGCAGCTTTCCCCATGCTCGGGATCGGATATGTGTGCCGGTTGATGTGGTTTGGGGCCGAGTGAGACAGAGCTACTTATTTACGTGGCCATCTCGCTTCAGCGCGAAGCCATGCCCTGTTTCATCTGTTGTTGATGTTGTACAAGATGATGTATCTGTGTTGTATCGTGGTCAAAATCAATTACGTTCTGTGATGCAGTTTTCATGGACTTTGCAAACACTGAAAATAGGAAAAGTGCCATGGGATTATTTGAACGCAACTGCATTGTTTTTACCTTTTAATTTGACTGACAAACAAAAGTTTATGTCCATGAAAGATTCAACATACACACTTTTACACATTGAGAAGATTGACCCTTTACCCTTCTCCGTGGCCGAAACTGACTCTGCTGTCTGGCTCATCCACAAGGTTATCTCTTTACCGTTTTCTTTGTTTAAATGTACCTTCTGCATGAAGCATTACCCAATAGGTCACTATGAACCCCTGGGCAGCGCTTTCCTGCATGAAGTGTGGTTCTTGCCTTTCACGTACAGATGTCTGCGAGATGACAAGGAAGTATACCTAACAGGGGAATCTTTTGACTCTAAACTAGGTCGTTACCTTGTCTGTAAAAACATACAGTTACACAGGGCTTGCAGTGTTACCGCCCGAATCTTGCCTGTGTTTTGAAGGGTATTCCTGTACCGGCTATAAAAACCTGCTTGCTAATGGTAGCTATCTTCTTTTGAATAATGAAGAATGTTGCGGCTTGTTAGCTGGCATACCGCACATTGTAACCGTTTCACAGCGCGTAGTCTGCTGTAAAAATTTGCTTTTCCCGCCCCCCGCTTGGGAAGCTCAGTACTTCAATTTGGCCTTGCATCCCAACTTGGAAAACAGACTTCAATAAGTTGAGCAGAATAAAAGCACTATTATTCCAGCAGGAGGTCCTGCTCACTTCTGCGCGCAAGACTTTTGTCCTGCAGATAGCAAGTACTAATTCTGAAATTCAGGCCCTTTTAAATACAAACCTCCCACAACATTTCGGTGAGTTAATTCATCGTATCTTCAATGAGTCTGATACACATGGCCTGGTGCATTTTTTTAATGTTGTGGCCTCTGGCCTTGTGACTTCTTTTCAGACTATATTTGGTGAAATACCAGCCTTTATTCATTCTATGTTTTCCAGCGTCTTTGGGGGATTACCTCTGTTGCTTACGATAGCCGCTTGTGTCCTTCTATTGATTTGCCTGCTATGCAATAGATGCACCTCTGGTAGTCCTACATTACCAATAACGGTTGCAAATGCTACGTGACTTGAATGCTATGGCACGCTGCCACTGGCAACACTCAGCATGGCTTATAGACTCTCTTTTCGCTTTGCGTACTACACTTGCGTGCATCCCGTCTTTTCGTGTTTGGAATGCTCCTTTGACTGGGCGTTGGATCTCTGCCTCCCCAATACGTCATCACCTGACCCGGATTACGACCTGTTGATGAGTCCCTTAGTGGCCCATGAGCAAGAATGCTCCGGGGTTGGATTTATGGCATGTGCGGCTGCACTTGGTGTATCGGCACAATGGGTTATGTGTGCAGTGGTGCAGAATTTCCTACAACATAGCTACATTGAATATCACGCAAGTTGTCCTACGATGGTGCTAGAGGTACCCACCTGTGAAGAACATGAATGCTCGTTCTGCTTGCTAAACTGGATGGCATCTCTTTTTTCTACCAATGACAATGATTTCCTATTGGAAGCCGTTATTGTTTACTGCTCATACACTTTGAAGGGTTAAAAGGCTGACACTCCTCTTTGTCTATTTTTTATATAGGGTATACATATTTTTGGGGGGACACCAATTTACAAATCCAAAAACGTTTTTTTTTCTCCTTTTCATTTTTCCTTATCTCACTAAATTCGATGGACTATACACGCTCTTGAACTCTGCTCATACCTCTTGAACTCTGCTCATACTTCTTGAACTCTGTGTTTGTCCTATGACTATATGCAATGGACTTAGCAAGGGGAGGGTGTAATGAGGTTATGGATTCACTGCGCACATTGCTAAGTTAGCATAGGTTAGTATAAGCTTGACTGCCATATTGCCGCTTTTTGCACACGTTTCTACATGAATTTGTTTTCACAAATCATCTGCTTGTGCTCGTTCACATGAGAACCGGCTACCTTTCACTTTTCTTGCTGTACTCTGAGGCTCTGTCTGCACAGTGTGTATAAGGTCGAAAAACAATGTGCTCCATTAATCTGCATTGGTCAGTCACACCCATGTTAGACATAATACTGCCACAGGTGCACTATTGAAAATTAGGTGCTTTTAATATTGCATTGTAGGCATGTTAAGACACTTGAAGAAAATCTTTCTGAAGAGAAGAGCTGTGCTTGTCCGCAGAAGTAAACCCTTGCATCTAAACCTGGAGGTATGGGGTCCCCCTGACAAAGCCCAGAGTCTTCTATAGATATAATAAACTAGTTTTCTACCACGGGGAGGGTGGCAAGGCACATTAGGCCTTTTTTCCTCTAGATTTATAAAATGATACCCCGTTGATATTTTATAGAATTGTAACAATGCTCACTTTATGCATTTTGCTGCTAGTATTGGCTTGTGTACTGCATTATAGAGCACGTTAGTACAAATAAAGATTTTAAACTATACTGTGTCTCTGATTACTCACGTTGTGGACAAGTATGAGTGAGTTGATAAGTAAGTGAGGGTTTTATATAGCGCTCAATTGCCGAGGTGTCTTGGCACTGGAGAAACATAAAAGAATAGAGGAGTCCTAGGTACAAGCTCCTTTACTAAACTGGGGAAAGCCAAGTTTTTAAAACACTGCAGAATTTGGAAAGCGTAGGTTGAGTTATTATATCCAATGGCAACTTGTTCCAGAGTTTAGGGGCTAAATATGAGATGCATTAGCCACCCCATCTCGCTTTCCTATATTTCGGAATTCTAACCAGGGATTGATTAGCAGATCTTAACGAGCGTCCTGGACAGCACCATTGGAAGAACTTGCGGTACGCCATAGGACCCTCACCATAGAGTTTTGTGGACCAGGCAGAGAGTCTTAAATTCGACACGCTGCTTAATTGCTCCCACAATTACTGAGAGAGTCTGAGTTACATGTTCTAGGATGTCTAATCATTCTTAGCTTTGCTGTAGTACGGAGAACTAATGAGACACTATAGCTAGTCGGATAGGGGTTCCGGGCACCAAGGTGGGTTGTTGGTACACCACTATACACCGAGGTCCTGGTTTCTTGCGCGTAGTTCTGCATATGTGCAGAATCCCTGCAACAGAGGTAAGTCTGTTTTTTTCTTCTTTGATTCTTTTTTTAAAAAAATTCATAAGTGGTGGGAGGCGGGGAGCCTATTTGTAGCAGGGGGAGGCTGGCTAACTCCGCTCTGCTGCAGAGTTGTAGTTTTGCCTGAACTCTGCGTTTTCAGCAGAATGCGGAGTAGGCAAGACTCCGCACACTGCGCTGGTGGAGCGGAGTTCTCTGCCCACCCGTAGTCATCTCCTGATTTGAGTCGGACATAGACATCTCACTTGAATTTTGGTGGCTTACACATCTGTACTGACCAATCCTCAACTTTGGCATTCTTGTGATCTGTGTGGCCTGTCACCTACATGGGCAGGTTCCAATCCCAGTTTACAAAAGGAGATCAGAGAGAGTCCAGAAGGTATTGAAATGGGCCTGTGATATGGAGTCTCTACACTTTTACTTCTTGACAAACGTCATCCGCTGTGTAGCATTGTATGAGACAACACAAATGCCGATTGGGGATCACACAGCCATATAAGGACTGGGCTCTTAGGTTTGGAAACTTGTGAGTCTAACCTTTTGATATTCCCTCACTAAAGCTGACAATCCAGTGCCACATATTGGCTTCAAAGACTGATCAGGTTGTGCTGTGCACTGGTGAACAGTAGTGGCTAGTTGTCACAGCTACCTGGACTTGACAAATGGCATACAAGCCACCGAGGGCAAGACGTGTGTCTGTTGACACACTTGGCGAAATTGGAAACACTTAAGAGTGAGGCCAGGATCTCAAAGTATGTCTTGACTCAATGGCACATGAAGATTTGTCTTAGTCAGAATCCAAACTACTGAATGTTATGTTATGTTATATGGCTTATAGATCGCACAGCTGTCCCAGCAAAGGGGCGTCCCGGCGCTATAAGCAGTCAGAGGGAGAGGATCACCAAATAACGAACAGCCTAGAGTGAGGGAAAAAAACGGGTTTTTGTTGCATTGCAGAATGCCAGATAATTACTTAAACTATGGATGGACAGTGGAAGAGAGTTCCAAAGCTTGGCCGCCAGTGTGCAGAAGGCACGACCCCCAGCCCATGGTCTCTTCACCCTGGGAACCATCGCCAAGTATTGGCCCATTGAGCGGAGGCTGTGGGGGGGAGTATAGGGCAAGAGAAGTGTGCCCAAGATGGCCGGGGAGGAGGACTTCAAGATCTTAAAAGCAATGCACAGGGATTTGAATTCCACCCGTCTGCCACCGTTAACCAGTGTGGTCGGCGTATTGCAACAGAGTTGGAACAAGTCCTTGGGAGGCCAAGAAGGGTTCTGGCCGCCGCATTCTGGACTCTCTGCAATCTAAGAATCTCCGACTTATTAGCCCCCAAATATGGTGAGTTGGCGTTATCCATTCTCGACAAGATGGCAGCCTGGATAATGACCTGCCGAGTAGACGGGTCAAAGTATCCTAACAATGGTTTGAGCCAGCGCAGAATACCCATACAGGTTCCTGCCACTTTCTTGGTATGGGCCTGGAAGCTGAGAGCGGAATCCACCCAAACATCCAGATTCTTTACTAACTGTTTAGGAATGGGGACATGGCCCACTATTAGTATAGTAAAAAAATATGAAGTAATTTGAGTAGTGGATATGTTATTCAGTTATTGGGTAGTATATTAGTATAATTTAATATGGAATTTGAGAAGTGAACATGTTAGTCTGTTAATTTCAATTGAAAAGGATAGTGGAGGGATAAAAGAGTGAAATATTTTTTTTTAGGTCTTAGCAATAGGAGGCGGCTTTTGGAGGAGTAAAAAGGAGTTTTGGAGGGGAGGACTCAGAGGAAAGAGTTTAGAAATGTTTGTTTTAGGGGATCGGTATAGTAAAAGAGGTGTCAGATGATGCAAGGAGCGGTAGAGTCTAGAAAGGGTTATTTTGGCAATCATAGTAGTGGTATGGGGTTTGGGATAAATGAGAGAGTGGATGTAGAGGATATATTGATAGATGTATAGGATGAGAGATAGGGTAGTGCATTGGAAGGAGTAGTAGAAGAAGTTTGAGATGAGTCAGAAGGTTGGGCTAGAAGATATATTGAGCGAAGTGTAGGCTGAGAAATAGGGTAGTGTATTGGAAATGCTAAATTAGAAGAAAGTGACAAATATATAGATCCATAATTACATTGAAAGTATATAGATAGGCTGTCCGGATTTCGGTTTAAACCGACTCTGCTCGAAACTACACTACCGAATGAAAATCAGCTGACACCGTTTAAACCGAGTGTCACTGATTTTCATTGCTGTTGCACCACTTGGCCACTTGATGGAGCTACAGCATTGCAGACCAAACTGCAATTTAGGGCCGAGAATGAAAGCAACTCGGAACGTGCGTCACACCCATTAAATTGGGGGAGACATACCTCTCGTTTCGATTCGCGCAGAGCCTCCTTGGACATCCAGGTACAGTGAGCGTGCCTGTTTCGACCCCTCCTCCCCCCGTGGGCCTGTCTCTCGGCTCCGCTGCAGACTCTCATTGTGGTCTCAGACAAACCACACTAAGCGTGGTTACTTGTGCTAAAATTATTTTTTACACTCTGTAACATTGGGGAGAGGAGTTGCTTAATGCGGTCCGTGAGCACGGGTCAGACCAACACTAACGCGGGGCCTTATGTGCAAGCTTTTTCCTGCGTTTTTTACATGTGCCAGTATTGATTAATGCCGCGGGGTGAGCACCGAGGGAAGAGGCAGCATGCAGAAGTTTTCTTTCGTGCATTTTTAAATGTGCCAGTATTGATTAATGAGGCCAGTGAGCAAGGGCCAGAGCAACACCAGGCCCAGTTATCCGTGCGATTGCTCTATCCACCCCCGGGGTGGATAGAGCAATCGTGTTAGAGGAGGCTCCTGTCCATTGCACTCGCCAGTTCTTTAATTTTACCATTCTAGATCCAGTGAGCATGTCTGTTTCAACCCAACCCCCCTTACCCCCCCGTGGGCCTGGCTCTCGACTCCGCTGCAGACTCTCATTGTGGTCTCAGCCAGGTGCGCAACACCCATTGATCTCACCCGGCTTCTGCCCCCCCCCCCCCCCTCGCCCCCTCTCCTGTCGTGTGTGTCAGCCCGGGCTGAGACAGCTTCGCGGGCTGGCGACGTCTAATTACAGCTGCACCAGAGTACTTCACAGGTCTTTAAAAGACCGGGTGCTTGTAAATGAGGCTTTTGTTATGTTTTTCATGCCTTTTTAAAGCCGCTCTGGTTACGGCTGGAAGAATTAGCCCCCCCCCCCCGAAATTTGACTTTAATTGCCCGCCTGTCTCAGACAAACCACACTAAGCGTGTTGTTACGTTGATAATCTCCTGAGTATCCAAATTGTGACATACTTATACACGTTTACACGTTTTATTTCCGAATTTGTCATAGTAGTGAGAATGGTTACCTGTGCTATTATTATTTTTTACACTCTGTAGCATTGGGGAGAGGAGTTGCTTAATGCGGTCCGTGAGCACGGGTCAGACCAACACCAGGCCCTCTGCCTGACTAACGAGGGGGTGAGCACCGAGGGAAGAGGCGGCATGTACAAGTTTCTTTCGTGCGTTTTTAAATGTGCCATTATTGATTAATGAGGCCAGTGAGCAAGGGCCAGAGCAACACCAGGCCCAGTTATCATTGCGATTGCTCTATCCACCCCCGCCTGACCCGCCTTGTTATGGCTACTTGCTCTGCTGTTTCCGTTGTTGTAGGCCCGTGAGAAAGGACCACAGTGAATATTAGATGCTGGAAAATTGCATAGAAGCATGCTTTCACTGTAACAATTGGTATGGTGGTGTCCATCCTCCAGCACGAACATACAGAGTAAAAACACAATTATACTCGTGGCTAGTGAGCAGTTTTCATACATGTGTCTTTAGCGGTTTTAAGTAGAATGGGAATCAATTGCCTTTGTGATTCCTCATTCCATACCAACCTATATTAGTAGTGCAAGAGATGAGGAAAATGCAGCCATTTCCCACGTACTGCGGGCCTTAATTGTGTCGATCGAACCTACAGTCACTGCTGTGCAGTTTTCAGAATCCCCACCTGCCCATTGTATTCAAACAAGAAAAGAGACAGATCACCTTCTACATGTGAGCAGGCCGGCGCTAGGCCTGGGCAGCATGGGCAGCTGCCCAGGGCCCCCGCGCCTGCTGGCAGCCTTGGGGCCTCGCGCCTTTAAGATTACATTTCTTCTTTTTTTATCACTCTCCCCTGCAGTCCTGTCTCTGTGGGCCTAATGGCTGCATCTGCATGTTGATGACAGTGATTAGAAAGTTAATTGAAGTGCCCTTGCCTGGGAAGTGCGACCTGCCCCTGTATGAATGAAAGGCAGAATATCCTGCTGGCGCAGAGCAAAAGAATGGCGGCGCATCACAATGGAAACTCCTCACCTAGGACAAGTGGAAAGGGAGCAGGGAGTGAATAACAGGGGTACGATAAACAGAATAAATGGAGGGGGGTGGAGCAGATAGGTGTGAGTATGGCAACGAGACAAGAGGTGCATGCAGAGGAGCAGTATCAGCATGCAAAAGTGGATGGAGCAGACTTTAAAGTCTGCTGGGTTACAAGAGTCTTAGACCTGGTATTAAATTAATATGGACATTGAAAAGGGGCCTTAACTTTTCCTGCAAAAACATTAATCTAGTGTCTGCAAAACAAATGAAAGTTCAGAAAAGCAGGTGATGTGACGGGCCGCTCTCCTTTTTTGCAGTCACCATCAGAGTGAAAACACAAATCTTAACTCTGCAGCAGCACAACTCTCTGCTGCCTTTAATGCAACTTCAACAACACTCATTATAGTTCTTTCACAGTCTCATCATGTCAGAACTGGAGCATTTTCGATATTACATACAAGGAAGCCATAGATGTTGCTTATTTATCGTATGCAACTGATAATCACTGACAAAGCCAATAGTACTGGCATGTTATAGGTGTCATTTTACTTGTTGTAATATTTATTTGGAGGCAATGACAGAAGCAGCAAAATACCAGTTGGGCGGCGCACTATGGTAAGTACAGATTTATATAGCTTGCATGTTTTTAAGCCACTCCCTTAACTACATTAGCCATGCCCCTTTGAAAGACCCCCTAGTTTTTTCATCCCACTTAAAGCCCTGCTGTCAGGTCAGTATGTTGCCGTTTTTTTGGCTAGTTGTTGACCTGCTTTATGGTCAGGTGAGCCAGTTTTTACTGTTGATTTTCATGATATTAAAGCTTTTATTGCCTGCAGAAAACTAAAATCAGTGCAGTCTTCCATACCTTACAAAAAACTTATACAACAGGGCTTTACAAGTTTAAAACTGCCCTAGTTTGCAAACATGAGAGACTTTTCTAGCTAACTAACTCACTAATGGGGGGCCCTTTTATTTTGGTACTGGGCCTATTTTCTTTCCCAGTCTGATGCTGCATGTTAGGCAGGGCCACTGGAATAATGCGATTGTGCAGCGATTTCTGCACAATTATGCATTTGACGCATTTGCCACATAATCCATCATCTGCTGCATAATCTACAGATTTTAACAACAAAATTGCTTTCTATCTCAAACAGTTCAAAAGTTACTAAAAACGCAGCAACACTTCTTGCGCATGTGGGAAGGCCCTTTGAAAAGCTGGAATAGTCAACTTCCTATTTCTCACGGCTAAATTTGGGTGTTAAATTGGTACTAATGGGGTGCAACCGGTTCCCAAACAGTGTTACCAAGTTTAAAAACGGCAAAAAAATGAAGTAATATTATTTCAAAATGTGCCGGATTATGCCGCATAATTTGCATTTTCAATCCGCATAATTTACTCACCCTGCCACATAATTCCGGTGGTCCTGATGTTAGGGTAAAACAATGCAGTGATTTTGTTCCTGTTTATATTTCACATGCTTTATTTAATCTTGCTTTCCTCAAGAGTGCTAGCTATTTTCAGCATGTGTGTTTCTGTATTTCATTTCACAGCATATTACTCTTGGATGATGCACCCTTTGTACTGTCTCCTCCAGGTGTTTATAACATACTACAGTTGAGCACTTCGGAGTTGAGGATGAAGGCAGTACTTCTTTCACATTATGCCTGTCTGTGGGTCAAAAAGGTGTTCAGATTACATGATCATTCAAAATATGGCCTCTCTGCAGAGCACAAAGAGCAATGGTCCTGCATTCCAGTTGTGATTCTATGCAAATGTTTGTGAAAGAGCTACTTATTGGTCAACGCAACAAGGTGAAAGGAAAATAATTTATTGTAGTTGCTCATTTAGTTTGAACGGCTAACAACCATTGACAAAACCCAGTCGAGGGTGTGCAGTTTGGTTTAATTTTAATTATCAAAAAAAAAGCTTTCTTTAGCCGGCCCGATCCGATTCCGCATGGTCTCTGCTTAGGGGCCTCACATGTTCCTATTTTGCCCGGGGCCCCACATATCCTAGGACCGGCCCTGTGAGAAGCAGTATGTAATGGAGGCCGGTGTCACCATATGTTACTATGAAAACACCATCAGGACTTTTTGTTCCCGGTACATAAAGCCATTACATAGGTAAATTCGACTTACACGGCTAGATTACAAGCACCATTTGTTTGCATGCGGCCGCACCCAATTTATTCACAGGTCTTTAAAAAGACCATTTACTTAATGAGGCTTTGTTGCTCTTGCACCCCTTCGTAGAGCCCCTGCAAAGGGCATTAAAGCACAACCATTGAAGTTGTTTAATGTTTGTATTTATTAAGTTCCAGCAGCTGTCTTTCGCATTTGGGTCCAGATGTTATAATGCACTTTGAATATAGTTTTATAGTTTTCTTGCAAGTTTTACTTGGAGCACATCATAGTAAATACTGGAATATGCAGTGCACAACCCTTAGAAGAAAGAGCAATTTAAGTGATACATCTAATTCATAAACAGCCATTTCTCACTGTGATTCGCTTTGATGTAAGATGGTCTAACCTTTTGAAAGATAGAAAGCATATTTGCACAGCACGATCTGAACGTAAAATATACTAGGAGATCTTTAGCAAAAAAACGTAATTTAAATGTTGGTCTGTCTTTCTCCGCAATCCACTCTAAAAAACTAGCTTCATATATTTGCACTCGTCGAAAACAACATCTTTGAGAGACCTACTGCGCAAAGTATACTCAGGGTAATTAGCTTCTTTGTAATGGCTCTGTTGGCATTTAAGTGCATCAGAACAGTTTACTAATTAATTCTCAAAATTGTCGTGCATGGATCTGAATTTGCTTATATGAAAATGTTCAGCATACGGATTAAACGAGAAATGACCCCAGTAAACTAGGCTAGAAAATATGATTGCTGAAATAGCAAACCAGTTATGGCATGGAAAGCTACGTCAGTGGCCAGAGTTGGCCAATTGTGTACTGGCTGTTTTGGCGTAGCCAGTTTCAAGTGCCAATGTAGAGAGGGACTTTTCACAAATAAAAGTGTACATGGGAAGGAAAGAGAGAGCGCGAATGACCAAAGGATTACTGAAGAAATATTGTCTGGTCTACTACAATAAATTCGACTTGTAAAAACTTATTTGGAGGTCATATACACTGTACGTACATTGTTTATATATACCATGCATCAATGAAGAAAGCAAGCAATATTAAAAACAAAGTGTTCCATAAACACCGGTAAAACACCGTTGCAGTTGTTTTTATGGCGCGAAAATGAGTAACCAATGAAAAGCACTGTTTTTTTGAGGTATTGAAATCACTGTAAAACACTGAAAAAACACCACCAGAATTTACCAAAAATAGAAACTGAAAACAGGAAAGCCTATATATAGATACATAAAGGAGGTAAGTATATGTAGATTAAAGATATTGATAGAGGCATAGGATGAGAAATAGGGTAGTGGATTGGATATGCTTTTTCAGGAGAAAAGTAACAGACACACAGATCCAAGTACATGGAAGGTACATAGATGCACAATGGAAGTATGTACATGTAGACCAAAGATGATTTTTATTTATTTACTTTTTTCTCTCAACAACATAATAATTTTACATGTTTATACAAAGTAATACACAAAGATAGGTACATATCTATAGCGGAAAAAAATGCTTGTATACAGAGGGATATGCTGTAAATTTCTGTCCAGTGTATGGGGCATTTGTATGTGGAGGTGGAGTCTTAAATTGATGCAGCTACGTACCTGATACAAACTCCGCGACTGGCTTACCTGAGAGATGCCCAGAAGGTCACTGGAGACCCTTTGGAACAACCCTGTCACAAAGAAATGGAGAGCAGAAAATATCTTGAGATATGCTGAATGGCATGGGAGAAACATGTCAGAATCAATTTCCTGCTCCCACTCACATACCATCTCCAAGATGACTTCTGGAGGGAAAAGGTATCTGGCCCTGACATCTTGGCTGGACAACCCAAATAGGTTTATCCTTTGGTTGAATATTCTCTCTACTCTCCTCCTCCTCCTCCTTCTACTCCTCAAGTCTTCTTGCCACATGGCAAGGGGCAGAGCAATAAACACGTGGCTTGGAGCTACAAGATGGCGGTCGCACTCTAGGAGTGCTCTGGACCCCTCCGTCATCATGTGGTAAATAAATAAATAATACCTCTCTTTTTGAATGCATAAATGAATAACAGATAGCTCAATAAATAAGAGTCAAGATTCGAGGTAGTAGGAGTTTTGCAGGTTTAATACAGCATAAGGACAGGAACAGGACAACCTGCACAGGAATAGGATGGCAGGGCCCGGCAGCTGCCGGGACAGGATCTGGGATGAGCGCACTGACTTTTAATAACAATACACGAACATATATACTAAAACAGTTGCATTACAGTACATAGGATAGGCGGAGCAGTGGGTGTGGTCAATAGCAGTCGCGAAAGATAAGGGTGAAAGTAGGTGTAACAGAGGCGTATACATAGACATGTGATGCAAACGTAACAGAATATGTCATGAATGGGGCGGAGACATGGAGGGGGCTACCTAAGGAGCCGGGACCTCTGACCTAATGGTGCGCGCAAACTGGCAATGACGTGTTACTAGGAGAAGCTGGGGGCTACGAACTCTGTGCTAGGAGCAGAGACTGAAGTCTGGAGAGTCAGGGCGACATGTACCTAAGCAGTATCTAGTATCTGATGTTTAGAGAACATGTTGATAGAATCCAAAAGTTATCGGGGTAAAGGCGAACAGACTCTAAGACTGGAGCATGCATTATTCTACATGTAGTGCGTGATGAAGAATATTAAATGACCATTAATACAGTATTTCTCTTACGTGGAGACGTAAAGGCTAGACAATGACGGAAACTATTGATGCGATTCAGTAGCTTTAGGAATGCAGAGAAGGAGGACTGAACTGATAACTGGAATCATAACATACTCTTGGCAGACTCAGAGGCAGAGCCAGGCTGAGCCGGGCACTGCGAGGCAGGAAGTAAGTGAAGGGTCGAGGATACAGGTGGGTGCTGTATCGCTCTTCAGCGAGGCTTCAGGAGTCAGGAGCTGAATCTGGTGTCCGGGCCCTTTTGAGGCCTAGAAACGGGGACTTTACAATGAAATAACGTGCACACTGAGAAACGTGGCAACGTAGCTTTACATAGGCCTGATATTCGTAGTATTCACGAGAACTGGAAACTGGCATACTAGAGGTGGACACAACTGTAATTGCGTCTTTAATCGAACATAGGGAATACATATGCATATTAATCATGCACAGATAACATATGATGGAGGACTCGTAGGGACACAGAACATGGCAAAATTTACTTTTCCACATTCCCTCCTTGTCACTACGTTTCCTTCAGGAAACATCAATATTCATGATACCATCTATCATTTCATACAATATCATTTGCTCGTCTCGAATTTTCTGGGAACGGGTTTTAGAACGGGGCTTGGGACTAGGAATATAAGAGGTAGCACAAATGCCGCAAATCGCAGGGCCACATTGTATACAGAGGCAGCAGCTGAATATGATCGCTACTGCAATACCTAGAAAGGACAAGACTTTCCATCCCCAAGCGGAAATTATATTCCAGAACCAACCGGACCATGTCCAGGTGCCTGGATCTTGGTGTAACAGATGGGCAATTTTATGGAGTCTGGTTATAGCTGAATAAACAGACGGCGCGTTATTTGGAATGAAAATGCAGCAACTAGATCCGATGACTCTACAGGCCCCGCCCCTATCGGCCAATATGACGTCAAGGACGAGACGATTCTGTAAAACGACAAATCTCATAGCAGATTGCTCTTCGGTTAAGTTACCTAGAGCAGAGGCAGTCTCATTTATTACAGCTTCAAGGGTTCTGGTTAATCTACGAATTAGCTTACTATTCTGGATAGGTCCTATAAAGAAGAAGAAACCTCTATTGAAATCTGTATACTGTTCTAGAGCAGTTTCAGTATAATCGACAATGGGGAACTCGATCTCCCTTCTATGTCTAATGTGTACTAGATGTGTGTTTCTATGATAATCAGATGGGGCTAGGAAAACTGGTGGCAGTAGGAAGGCAATGTAACAGGTTCCCTCCCAATCGAGGGGCAGACGAACATATGCAGTCTGACCACAAATAAAATAAGAATGGCGTGAAGCTTTGAAAATAGATTTCCCACTGTCACTATATTTGACAATAGTAGTACAATCGCTATGTCCTACATGTACGGAACCATTATTTCTAACACATAAATCGCCTTTGACTGGTAGTACTGAAATAGCAGGTAAGTCTGGAGTGGAATCAGACTGAACATTCAGGACCATAAAATTCGAAGAATAATTACCTAAATTGTAAACTTCGTTTTCTAGATCTAACCCTGTTCTGTGGGGAAGACCTTGCTTGTCTGGGAAACATGTACTGTTAAGAAAAGACATATCTGTTGAGGATGACGTTAATGTGGACCATGCTCCACACGAACCATTATGTGAAAATGGATAAGGAAAGAGTGGCAGAACTCCCTTCGGTGTCTGGAAAGGGGGGAGACGACCACACACCCAACAATTAGTGGCATTGCTGGTCTGGTGTGAATAATGTAACATGCGGATGAAAGAATTATTCCGCATAGCGAGGCGGTAAGAGAGTTCATGAGGAGGTAGATCACTAAACGTGTGCTCTACTGTAACATTAGAAGACGTATTTACATGAGAAACGGGAAAATACAGGTAAAATGCATAACTGGTGCAGGAAATCATAATACTGAGAAATAATATGAAACTTAGAAAAACGATACATCGGATTGAGTTTTGACTAACTCTCTCACTATGGGGGTCTATTTTATACATGTCAGAAACAGTCTAACCGTTTCACCTAGGGGAGGACTTAGACAATCAAACTGGCTGACTTATTTTACTAGACCGGAGTTTCAACTTATACTCCTGTTGCGGAGTTTTCCCTAACAGGGAGGGTTCAGTATCATTGTCTTTTGCGGGACAGTCCTTAAGAATAGTACTTTGGCAGTCCTTTGAATCCTGGGAAATGTTCTTTGAGACTGGCTTCAATCCATAAAATTTTTTAATATGCGAAAGATGCACCCAGCCTTTGCGTCCCTCCAACTTCACGGCTGTACGGGTGGCCAGGAGGACCTGTCGGGGCTCCTTCCAGCGAGGCTCCAGCGGACTTGAGCGGTCGAAATTCCGGACAAGAACCATGGATCCAGGAACGATTTCATGCGGTGCCACCTCGGTATTGTCTGGAAATGCGGCAGCAACCTGTGAACGACAAGAGTTGAGGGCAGACATCAAGGAAGCTAGGTAATCTGTCAGCATATTACTTGAAACATCGGTAATACTTCGGGGTCTAGGAGTACCCCACATGTTAGGGGGGCGGCCGAATACGACCTCATACGGGGACAGACCTGATCTGGAATGTGCGACCATGCGCATGTAAAACAGAGCAACTGGCAGAGCTACTAGCCAGTCTACACCTTTCTCTTGACAAACTTTTGCAATTCGAATTTTCAGGGTCTGATTATGTCTCTCTACGAGACCGGCTGCTTCAGGATGGCGTACACAATGGAACTTCCACTGGTACCCTAACAGAAGGGACACGTGTTTCATGAGTTCAGATGAGAATGGCTGGCCGTTGTCAGAATATACGACTCTAGGGAGTCCGTAACGGGGGAAGAACTCACGAACCAACTGCTTGGCAGTGGTCGCGGCTGTGTAATCTGGAACTGGATATGCCTCCGTCCACCTGGACAAAGCACATACAACTACAAGGACATACTTGAAACCTCGACATCGCTCCATCTGAATGTAATCCATCTGGAGGACTTCAAAAGGGTGGTCAGGGGGCTGGAATCCACCTTGTTCCACCGGGACACTTTTACCTGGATTAAACTGACAACATATCATACAGGTACGGACCTTCTGCTTGGCTGCAGCTCGTAAATGCTTGTTGAACCAAATGTTCTGGATACTGTCTAACATGGCTTTTTCTCCTAAATGTGCTGGACTATGTGCGGTATTGATAATGACTTGAACCATAGAGTCGGGGAGAAACCATGTGGCTCTACCCTTCGTTACCCATCCTTGATCTGTCTGGACCCCTCCTTGTTCGGACCATTTCTTGATTTCATCGGGAGTAGCATGTAACTGGATATCTATGACATCTTGAGTAGGGTCTTTAACTGTCATACATGTAGTCAGATCTGGAGTATGTGTCTGTGTCTTATTTACTGGAATGTCTGGTGTCTGTGCTGTAAGCTTGGCTGTGCGATCTGCTAGATCATTACCCTGGGAAATAATGTCAGTAACTTTCGTATGTGCTTTGCATTTCATGATAGCAATGGATGTCGGTAAATGTATGGCATCTAACAGAGCCTGAATAAGGAGACCATGCTGAATCTTGGTTCCATGAGAAGTCATGAAACCTCTCTCTTGCCAGAGCACTCCGAAGTCGTGTACAACTCCAAATGCGTAACGTGAATCTGTGTAAACATTAACTTTCAGGTTCTTGGCGTGTATGCAGGCTTGTGTCAGAGCAACTAGCTCTGCTGCTTGAGCAGACAGGGTGTCAATATGGTGTGTTTCAATAACTTCAGTGTCAGTAGTCACTGCATACGCGGCGACTAGTTCTCCTGTACTTGTTCTCATACATGAACCATCCACATAAAGTGTCAGGTCTGGATCTGGTAATGGAATATCTGTCAGATTTTGTCTTGGCTTTGTCATGATGTTAACTACTTCCACACAGTCGTGTGTGGCAGAATTCGAAGTAACTGATGGTAACAGTGTAGCAGGATTTAAAACGTTGCAGCGTCTGATTTCTATGTGTGGCTGGAACAGTGTCAATTCATAACCTGTTAAACGTGCAATTGTCAGGTGCTGAGTTTGTGTTCGGTTTAAAAGAACTTCCACGGAGTGTGGAACCTGTACTGTCAAGGAGTGTCCTAATACTATGGAATCACTTTGTCTGATAGCTAGTGCTGTGGCTGCAACTGACTTGAGGCACGCAGGCAGAGCCTGGGCTACAGGATCTAATGTGCTCGAAAAATAAGCACAGGGCTTGTATTGTCCTGCTTGATCTTGTGTGAGAACAGATAATGCTGTACCTTCACGTTCAGTGACGAAAAGTGTAAAAGGCTTATTGTAGTTCGGTGTTGCTAGAACTGGAGCTTGACATAGGGCTTTCTTTAACTCATTGAAACTGAGTGTATGTTCAGATGTCCAAGGGAGGACAGTCGATACGGCTGCCTCCTGTGTCGTTAACTGTATCAGTGGTTTAGCTAGAAATGCATACTGAGGAATCCATTGTCTGCAATAAGAAGTAAGGCCGATAAAAGCACGTACCTCCTTCTGGGTCTTGGGCTGAGGAAGACTCGCTATTAACTGGATACGGTCTGGTGTCAACTGCCTACCCCTCTTGGACAGTAAGTGTCCTAAGTAGACCACTTGCTGGACACAGAATTGAAGCTTCGAAGGGGACACCTTGTGTCCCATCTCGGCTAGGAAATACAAGACTGTAAGGGATGCTCGCTCGCAAGCACGTTCAGAACGGGCTGTGATCAGGAGATCATCGACATACTGGAGCAGGGCAGTGTCAGTTGGCATGTGAATGTTGTCTAGTTGTCTCTTGAGCGCTTGACTATAAATACTAGGACTTTCTGTGAAACCTTGAGGAGCTCGTGTAAACATATAGCTCCTTCCATTTAAACAAAATCCGAAAAGAAACTGGCTGTCTGGATGAATGGGGACACTAAAAAATGCGTTCTTGAGGTCTATGACAGTAAAAAATGAGGCTTCGGAATCAATGGCTGTCAATAGGGAAGAGATATCTGGGACAACTGGATACTGGGGAATAATACATTTATTAAGTTCTCGGAGATCAATCACTAATCGATATACTGGAGGTGCATTTGGATCAGTACGTTTCATGACTGGAATGATCGGAGAATTGCATACATTGGAGTCAGTTTCTACAACTACTCCTTGAGCCATGAGCTCGTCAATAATTTTGGATAAGGCTGCTACAGCCTCAGGTGGCAATCTGTACTGTCTGATTCGTGGCAGGACTACACCTGGCTTGAGAGTCACACGATGGGGTGTGATTTGCATAAAGCCAACATCAGTTGGACCTTGCGCCCATAGATGCTGCGGAACATTAGACAATCTGGGATCAAAATCTCGTAATACATAGTGACCCTTGAAGTCACGTAGGAACAATCGTATTCCCTCTGGGGAACAGCATATAACTGCACCTAACTCTTTCAGTGTTTTAATGCCTAATAGATTTTCTGGGCATGACTTAGTAAGTAACAGATCAGTAGTGCGGGACAATGGACCTACTTCTAGAGTAACTGGCTTTGATATTTCATTTACGATAGGTTTTCCTGAAAATCCAAGGGAAACATTTCTTGAGCCTGAGAGCGGAGCCCCTGGAACTTCGGCGTGACTGATAGTGGTCCTACTTGCCCCTGTATCAATCAGAAACTTTCTGTCTTTCCCTAATACTTGACTGTGAACATAGGGACCTTCTTGATCTACAGGTATCTCGATGAGAGGCAAGCCTACCTCCCTCTCTAGGCTGTTTCATGAATACGGTTGATACTCTGGATACTCAGACTGTGCATACTGGTACATCTGCTGTGTAACATGCTGTGTTGCAGCGATAGGCTGCGGTGCTGTAACTGTCTGTGGTGCATTCTGTGACTGAGGAGTCTGTGTAACTTGTTCTTGTCTCGGCGGACGTGGTCTTTCTTTAGTCTTACCGGTAGCTATGTTGTGTTTCAGAACTGCACACTCGTTTATAAAATGACCTGGCTGTTTACAATAATTGCAGTTCCCTTTAACGGGAGCTGCAGGATGACTGGCTTGATTTGGACCCCTTTTCTGACTGTCTTGAGGAACGGATTGTGCAACTAGTACTTTCATTTTCGTGTCTTTCATACGTTTTCTCTCGTGATCTTGCTCTTCTCTAATTCTATTCTGGTGATATTGAAGCATCTGTAACATCTGGGACGGGGTATTAGCTTGCCAGGTACTTTCGACTTTCAAAACTCGGTTTTTAATTGGTGTGCTTGAATTCTCGACTAATTTAGTAACAAAAAGATGAGGGTATGACTCGCTACTTGTCTTGAGGCCACTGTTGATGCTAAAACATTTCTCAAATCTAGAATAATAATCACTAATATCTTCGTCTTGTTTCTGTTTACAGGCTGAGATTGCATCCCAGTCTTCCTTTCTAGTTGTCAATAATCTGGGTAAAACTTGTATTAACAATTCTGGTAATTCTTTACATTTATCTCCAAGACCGGTACCTGGTACTCGTGCCTTGTCTTCAGCTTCTAGGACTGCCCAATCGATCTTTTTCTCTCCCACCTCCCATTCTTTTTCTTTGAGTTTCTCATATACCCCTGCGGGCAACAAGACTTTTAACATTTTAATGATATCTGGATACGTGTATTCTCCCATACGGAGCATGTCCTTTAATTCTCGGTGGAACCCTGCTGGATCTTTATCATGACAGGGAATTAGCTTTTTCATCTCTAAGAGTTCCATCTTTGTGATCGGGGTGTAAACAAACACTCGTTGCATTTCACCAACGTCTGTCTTAACTGGATGTACTTCTCGTAACGGATTCTGTCTGTCTATGTAAAAGGGTTTACTTTCTGGGGGTGAGACATGAACAAAATACGGGTTCAAAAACGTTCTGTATTTGTGGCGCTGTTCTAGAATGACACTTATTAAATCGGTACCTAAACCTTTCCATTTATACTGGAGTAACTCGTTCAGGACATCATGTAACGGACCTGGATCAGAATGTTGACCCTCATACAACGTAATGAGGTGCTGGATCATATACATACCCACCAGTCGTTGCTCGGCTGGGGGCAATTTCAGAAACATTTGTGCCACTATTTCGTCTGGAAAAGTGGTAGAATCAGTAATCCATCGGACTGCTGATCGGACTAGTTCTTGTTCATGCATAGTACTTAACTCGCTATAACCGATTCGTGATTTCAGAATGTGATCGGTAGCTTGAAATACTTGTTCCAGAGAACCTTGTTCTGGTGCTGGATGGTGAAAAACTGGCTTGTGTTCTAGGCGTAAATGGCGATCTGGAAATCTAGATTTTCCTACATACGCTATTCTGTCGGGATTCTCGTCCTCTACCTCCTCTGTATCAGAGTTACTTTCTTTCTCGCTTACTTGTGCTGCTTTGCGTTGTTCGTGTATCCTTATTATTTCTTTACGAATCTTCTTATACATACTCTCTATACTACTGATGGTTCTGTGCTTACCCTCGGCTATATTATCACTCCACCTTGTCAGGGTTCTCATTTCGACTTGATCTTTGGTCGGATAATCTTGTTCCCTTATTAGACAATTAATCAGAAACTTTAATAGCATGAGCTGGACTTCAGCTTTTCGTTGGCACATGACATCACTAATACTTTCTGGATCATTCCCTGTACGGATGAAACGATATATTCTGTCTAGATCTTCTTTCATATCTGGTAGGGTGACTAGATACTCGGTCACTTTTCTCACGCGTAATGAATACAAAACCATACTATCCTCGCCTGGGACTGGATCATAGCCACATTCGGTAAGGGCTTTTCTTATTTCTGCAACAGACTGATATCTGGGCGTACGCTGTGACGCTTGTGCATGTAATTCGGCTAACGTTAAACGCTTGTGTGGCGGCGGGGTTTGAGGAGTACCTCCCCCTGCGGCCCCTAAACTAGAGTCGTCTACTGATGCTCTTCGTCCTGGCAGAGTGGGAAATGGAAATGTAGGCTGGACTTGTATGGCGGGCTGGACCGGGGGTACCGTAACAGGTACTCCGGTGTCTGGAGGAGCGGGAAGTGCCTGATTTACAGGGACTGGCGGAGCGGGATTTGCATATTCTGGGACTGTGTCGTCCAAATAGGACGAAATGAAAATATCAGCTGCGGTCGGTTTGTGACGTAGCTTGGTCGGAACTAATGGTGGCGGGAAATTACTGGATGCCTCCGGGGTCGCTTTTGGCAAGCCCTCGGCAAGAAGAGGATACATACCCTTAATAAGAGCATGCCTCTGTCTGTCTGACTGTTCGGTTTTAACTCGTTCACCTATCTCGATTAATTCCCTTTCTTGGGCTCGTTCTAAGGATTCTCTACTTAATTCTGACTTTCTGATTTCTTTTTCGGTTCTTTTATGAGATTCTTTGCGCCATAACTCGATGGCATCTTTCTGTGACTGTCTGGCTTTCTTTTTCCATAATGCTTCTTCTACTCGCATGATGCACTCGGCATCCCATGTACCCGATACGGGCCATCTATACTTTTCCTCTAACTGTTTGGTATACTCTACCCATAAATCTAGATATAGTATGGCACTTATGCCATGCTTCTGATACATAAAATGACCTGGACTGTCCCTAGGCGGGACAGGAACTGCTGCTTCTAGCAGACCTTTTCTGGTTTTTAACTGACGCAGTTTTGAAAAGAGCGGCATGACTGAACTAGAATCTAGACACAACACAATACACAATAAAACACGATAATTACTTCGCACTCATACCACGACATTAAAATACATGAAGAACATTATGAATAATAGTTCGAACAGAATACCACCTGGAATACGGAAAACAGAATACATGGATTTTCCCGAGAACAGAACTGACTAGAACAGGAACTAGATGCACTGCTGAAACAGTACGAAACTTACCGGTCTCATAAAGAGACACGTCAGGACCCGCATCCACCGAAGTGGACACTTCGTTTGTGGGACTGTGTACCACCAACCCACGGACCAGAGTCAATTAGATTGACCCTGTCTAGATACTACCCCAGCAACAGTACTCACCGGGCAGCAAGAACGGAAGGCCTCGGACTGGACTGGGCTGCTTCGACGCCGGACGGACGAACTTCGGACTTCTGTTACGGGTGGGCCTCCGGATACCTCGGACCTTGAACTCTCGGCTTGGGCTCTGGTCGGGACTCGCCGCGTTCCTCCACTGTCTCGTCTGGATGCTGGACCGCCTCCTCCGTCTCCTCCGTGGGCCTGAGGGATACTTGAAGCAGAAATATCTGCCGGTGCGCAGAAGAGTTCCGTCACGACTGCAGAGGGTCAGGGGGTCGGCGTGGCTTCACCGACGCGTGGGGAAAGGGCAAGTCCCTGTTCGGGCACCATTATGTGGTAAATAAATAAATAATACCTCTCTTTTTGAATGCATAAATGAATAACAGATAGCTCAATAAATAAGAGTCAAGATTCGAGGTAGTAGGAGTTTTGCAGGTTTAATACAGCATAAGGACAGGAACAGGACAACCTGCACAGGAATAGGATGGCAGGGCCCGGCAGCTGCCGGGACAGGATCTGGGATGAGCGCGCTGACTTTTAATAACAATACACGAACATATATACTAAAACAGTTGCATTACAGTACATAGGATAGGCGGAGCAGTGGGTGTGGTCAATAGCAGTCGCGAAAGATAAGGGTGAAAGTAGGTGTAACAGAGGCGTATACATAGACATGTGATGCAAACGTAACAGAATATGTCATGAATGGGGCGGAGACATGGAGGGGGCTACCTAAGGTGCCGGGACCTCTGACCTAATGGTGCGCGCAAACTGGCAATGACGTGTTACTAGGAGAAGCTGGGGGCTACGAACTCTGTGCTAGGAGCAGAGACTGAAGTCTGGAGAGTCAGGGCGACATGTACCTAAGCAGTATCTAGTATCTGATGTTTAGAGAACATGTTGATAGAATCCAAAAGTTATCGGGGTAAAGGCGAACAGACTCTAAGACTGGAGCATGCATTATTCTACATGTAGTGCGTGATGAAGAATATTAAATGACCATTAATACAGTATTTCTCTTACGTGGAGACGTAAAGGCTAGACAATGACGGAAACTATTGATGCGATTCAGTAGCTTTAGGAATGCAGAGAAGGAGGACTGAACTGATAACTGGAATCATAACATACTCTTGGCAGACTCAGAGGCAGAGCCAGGCTGAGCCGGGCACTGCGAGGCAGGAAGTAAGTGAAGGGTCGAGGATACAGGTGGGGGCTGTATCGCTCTTCAGCGAGGCTTCAGGAGTCAGGAGCTGAATCTGGTGTCCGGGCCCTTTTGAGGCCTAGAAACGGGGACTTTACAATGAAATAACGTGCACACTGAGAAACGTGGCAACGTAGCTTTACATAGGCCTGATATTCGTAGTATTCACGAGAACTGGAAACTGGCATACTAGAGGTGGACACAACTGTAATTGCGTCTTTAATCGAACATAGGGAATACATATGCATATTAATCATGCACAGATAACATATGATGGAGGACTCGTAGGGACACAGAACATGGCAAAATTTACTTTTCCACAATCAGCTTCAAAATCCGGCACCATCGGCAATTACCCATCCTGATAGCACGCTACCAACATTGCGCTGCACCCTGTGTTCATTGTTGGAGTCCCAAAAATAAGGAGAATCTAGGCGTGGAGACCTGCTCCACATCCAGACACCGGGCCGCACTTGACTTAAGATGGCGGCTCCCGGCGGCCGCTCTCGTCCCCTTGAGGCTTCTCTGTGACCTCTGCCCCATCATCGGGGTTGACGGAGAGCGGGTCCCTGTGGTGCCACGGGTGTGGTGCCCTACCCGCTGGAGTACGGCAGAGTCATGGGTCGTGCTGCCTCTGCTTGGTCAAAGGTGAGGGACACTGATGTGCAGCCTTTGGTGAGCCTTCCCTCCCCAACTATGAACTGGTGACTACCCTTCCAACCGGATCCGCAGCAGCCACGCTCAGTCGGCAGACGAGGCGCACAGAGATCGGCTGCCGCCTCGGGCAGCGGGAGACTGGGGCAGAGGTTCTCTCCTACCCTGTTCCTTCCTCTTGAGACTCCTGGCGGCCCTGGGCCGTTGTTGGGCCCCACGCTCTGTGGTGCTGGAGGCCTGTTGACGCCCTGTGGTCCACCCCCTGCCTGAGCCTCCTGTGGCCTGAAGCGGGCTGGGCTGCGGTGCCACAGAGAGGGACCTGCATTGATCACCTCCCTGGACCTACACAACTGCTGGAGGCCAGGGTCAACCGATTATGATCTTCCCTGACTACACTAGGGAGGTTTAGAGTCAAAGATGTGCATTTGTAGAGGTTAAGCAGAAACTCTGTGTCCTGGACCTCCAGTACAAGCTTCTTTTCCCGGCCTGCCTCCGAGTGGTGTTCCAGAACAAAACTCTTTTCTTCGAATCCCCCGATGAGGCCTGGACGTGGCTGACGAAAGAGCGTCCTCTGAAAGTAAACGCCCTGAATAGATCCCCCAAGGCCCGTACCTGGACGCCCGAGGAGGGTCACCCAGGCCACTTAATAAACACACCTGCTCACGCATGGGACGGGGACCAAGATGAGCCAGCCCAGAATCACCCTTGGGCTGCTCCCACAAGCCCAGGAGCCCCTGAGCAACTCCTGCCTCTCTTGACGGGCCAGCTCCACGGGCCACTCAGAGTTGACTGCCATGTTTTCCGCAACTTTAGTTCTCATGATGGCAATGATATGAATATCCTTATATGAGATGGGGTCCTTCACGATTCTCCACACCCAAGAATTTCTGTTTGGTTTCTTATTTTGCCTGTTAGGGTCAACAGATGCTTCCATTCCTGAAGTATAGGGTGGTGGGGTGGGGAAGGGACTAATACTCATATACAGAAGACGGTGAGGGTAACTAAGTCAGCACAGAAAATAACCAAATTCATGCATTTAGTAGTTCAGATAAATTGCAATCCAATGTACGCTCAAAACCTCATTTGGATCCACCGAACAAAATCCAATAATGTCCATAATCAAAATCCAATGAGTTGAGGGAGCGACCCAAATTCAACAAGAAATATCAAAAGGTTCACAGATGTGGATTCCCCAAAATGTTCTTTATTGATATTATTTCAATAGAGATGATGGCGACCAGTGGTACATCTTCGTTGTTCATTAATCAATACACATGTCAAACAGCCGACGCGTTTCGTCCAAATATGGACATCATCAGGGCTGTTAAACCAAAACATAAAATCAAAAAATATAGATTAATTTTCAATACTGCTATGTATATACAAAGAATTGAAACACTTTTAACAAAAACAATTTACATTGATAGTCAGTCTATTGAACAATACCAGACACCTGCCTATTTAACACGCTACAAATAAAAAGAGCATAACACACGCATATAATCGCTATATACACGAGAATAAGGCGAGGAAATAGGAGCTGAGATAGTGTTTTGGTGTTGGTCTTTGAGGTCTATTTATCTTATTTATTAATCAGATCCTTAACAAACAATACTCCTAATACTCTATACCCACTCAGGGAGCAGTGGGAGGGATGGATCGGGCCTCTGGAGGAAGAGGACTGGATTGACGCATCGATGGCTCCCAAAACTGTCACCACATCTGCTAGGCTTCGCCTGGTCCAGCTGTACTACCTACATGCCACATACCTGACACCGAAACACCTTCACAATGCAGGGCTAAGACCAGACGCATCATGTCTATGTTGCAACCAGTTCCACTCAGATTTCTTCCACATGGTATTTATTTATTTATTTTGAAAGTTTTATAAAGGGCAAACATGACCACAGAGGGTATCAGAGTGCTTTACAGATTATGCATCACAAGATAATAAACATACAAGACAGAATAACCAAAATGACAAATTCAAAGTCAAAATTGTGCAGCATTCTCGTGAAGGCAGAGCAAAACACATCATAAACAACAGAGGAAGATAAAAGATCACAATCTAGAATTGTCCGACAGACTCATGAACAAGGGGGCTGGGCAAGAGTCAACGGGTATGGACCCAGAATCAGAAGGTGCCAGGCTAAGGCAGAACTTTCTTCATCGGGAGCCCTTTGACTTCTTTTTTGAAGAAGACAGTAGACGGGTTCACCCTGACTTGAATAAATGAATGAATGAAATTGTACTTATATAGCGCATGGCTACCATGAGGCCTCCCAGCCCTATGTGATAGAAAGCAGAAAATGCAGAAGCTGCAATGTTAAAGCGATGTCTTAAAGCGATGGGTTTTTAAGAGCTTCCGGAAGGCCATGAGGGTGTTTTCCTTCCGTAAGGTAGGGGGGAGAGAGTTCCAGATTTTTGCAGCATTAAATGAGAAAGAGCGTCCACCCCATCTAGATCTTCGTATTTTCTTAGGGGAGGCCAGACACAGAGAGCTGGAGTGAAGGGTTCTGTGAGGGAGAGGGGGTTACCAGGGAACGGGTAATAGCCGGGCCAGTCTTCCAGATGGCTCTGTGAGCCAGGCACATGGCTTTAAACTGTATCCTGGCCGGAATAGGAAGCCAGTGAAGACTCCTCAGTGCTGGTTTTGCAGATTGCCACCGCGGAATCTGGAGAAGCTGGCGAGCTGCGCAATTCTGAATTAATTGCATTTTGTGGATGGTAAATTGAGGAGCTCCAAGATGTAGGGCATTCCGAGAATCTAGGCAAGATAGTATAAGGGCCTGTACCACAATTCTTCTCGCCTGGAAGGGGAGGAGGGGGATGATTTTCCGCAGCATTCTCATCAGTCCGTAACAGGTGGCCTGATGGTTGAAATTGAGGGAGCTATCAAGCCACATGCCAATGCTCTTGATTTGTGCCTTTGGAGGTGTAGCAGGGCCAATGCATACCAGCCACAGGAGAGCGCGGATGGAGAACGGAGGGTTGCCCAGGAACATTATCTCAGTTTTGTCCCCGTTGAGTTCGAGGCTGGAGAGTTCCATCCACTCGGCCACCACCTCTAGGCAAGGACCTAGGTGCTAGACGATTCCTCAGAGTGATTTAATGCTACCACTAACTGAGCGTCATCTGGATAGGTGATGATCTTGATGCCGAATGGATGGACAATCTCCTCCAGGGGACTCATGTAGATATTGAAAAGCGTGGGGCTCAGGGCAGGACCCTGAGGAACCCCGCAGCTGACTTCAGGGGGAAGGGAGTTCCAGATCCTCTGAGCCATCCCTGAGAAGGCTCGGTTATAGGTCTTTTTTTGTTGTTGAATTTTTGAGGTTTAAGAAAAAGGGAGCTGGTGCTTCTGGAGGCTCTAGAACCACAACAGAGAGTTCCAGTTTTGGCGCAAGGTACAACGGCATCTTGAAGTCAATGGCTTTGTGAGCCATGCATGCAATTTTTAGCTGTACCTGAGCTTCATATCGCAGCCAATTCAGGTCCTGCAAATCCGGGGAGATGTGGTGGTATTTTTTTGAGCCAGTTAAGAGCCTCGCAGCAGAGTTGAGGGTAGCCCTAAGAGGAGCCGTCCTCACTCTGGCCAGGCAACAAAGTGTTGCACTACCATAGTCCAGCTTTGAGATCACTAATGCTTCAACTGCAAACTTTAGGTCATGAGCAGGGAGAAAGGTTTTGAGCTTCCTAAGTAGCTGAGTTGGAAGTTCGCTCCTTTGGGGAGGGAACTGATGTGCTTCTGCATTTTCAAACTTTTGTCTAGAATGAAACCCAGAGATGATGCCCAGTCTACAACGTGCGGTCTGCAGTTAAGGGCAGTCAGCTGATTAAACCATTGCTCCATGACGAGGGATTGGTTGTGGGGTGAGATCAGTTGGAATTCTCTTTTAATAGCATTTAGCTTCAGGTGATTGCATGTCAGCCAGCTTTGTGTTTCCAGCAGGACTGAATTGAGGAACTGGATGTCTTCGGGGGAGGCGATCTTCAGGTATAGTTGGGTATCGTCCGCATACATATGAAAGCGAATGCTGGATGAATTTAGGATTTCTATCAGAGGCTCCATAAACAGGTTAAAGAGCGACAATGTTGAGCCTTGTGGCACCCCCAAGGTGACTGGTGCAGGGTGGGACAAGGATTGGTTCACAGGAAGGTTGAGAGAGATTTTGGGGAATGATTGAACTGAGACATTAGTACACTGTGAATGGTGGGAGGTTCATGGCACAAGGAAAGAAGGACTTCAGAAGGGTGAATAAGAGCAGGCTGAAAAGTAAAGAGTATTTTGATTTATTAAGCATTAACTTATGGTGATGAACTGAGTAAAATATTAACGCATTGTCAATTCTAATTGGTTATTATTTCATTGTATTTATAGTGACCCCTGACAAAGGGCACTTTTTAGCCCGAAATGCATTGGGTTTTATTTGAATAAACACTGCCTTTGATGAACTTCGCATCTGTCATGTTCTTTCAAAAGGTCAGGAGGGGCACAGTCTGAACATTAAGAAACTTGGAAAATGGCGTATGACTTTGTGTGGGGACTATAATTCAAGACAAACAAAGAGGAGTATATGAATGGAAGTAATGAGATAAACGGAAAAAGATGGTTTACGATGATCAAATGTTCGCCATTGTGGCATAATTCGCTGTGCATTTGGTTGGGGCGAAATGTCACCCCACCCCATTAAGACTGTTGATGTTGATTTTGGTATCATTTGGGCAAGGCACTACTACCAACCTGCAAGCACATTTTGGATCAATAACGGATAAATCTGAAAAACTAAGAAAGAATGGTGGGCATTCCATCTCCAAAACAGTATACAGTTGGGCAAGCACACATTTCTCCAAGAGTTTTGCCAAGGTGGGGATGTTAGTGATTGGGCGAAAGTTAAGAAGGCCCCTGGGATCTGCATTTGGTTCCTTTAGGATCGGGGTAACTTGCCCTGCTTTAAGGCAATCCAGAATAGCCCCTTGCATAAGAGAAGCATTGACCATTGTCGTCCAGAGTGTTAGCAAGGCAGATCTCACTTCCGGGAACAGGTTAGATAGCAGGGGGTCATTGTAGTGATTGGAAGCTTTCAAGGTCAACAGCATTTTGTGTATAGTGTATTCATCCACAGTTTGGAACAAACTACAGGATGCATTGATTTTGAGGCAGCAGGGCTGTGAGGGTTCAGTGATATTCGACTCTGAGGGGCAAAGGGTGATCAGCGGCCCGCTCAAGATCCGAGCGTAGTTCAGACTCGATCCTAATAGTCTTCTCCGTGAAGAAAACAGCAAGTTCTTCACAGTTCGGCAGTGTCCCTTGATCCAGGGCCGAGAGGGTAGGATGATTATTAGATTGGGACTAGATGATGTCAAACAGTTTAAGACTATCATTGAACCATGGTTTGGAGAGCTTAGCAGACACTCTTTTAAGCTGAAGTGGTGCCACTGAGTGAAGTGCATTAAGCATTGCTTGGTTATAGTGGGCGGTCAGGTCATGGACATCATACATGTTCAAAGGGGGGGAGATGTTATCACAGAGCTCTGTCAGGTCTTACGAGTTGATATTCCGCAAACATCTTTTTAACTGTTTTGGAATGGCTTTGCCCTGTCATTGCACGATATTGGGATTCCATTGAAAAGACACTCACAGAAGTCCTGGGCTGGTAGGTCCTGCATAGGCCATGAAATGTGCTCTTGGGGGTTGCTGAAGGGCTGGACATGTCCAGAGCTGACAAACTATTCCTGAACACAGCCATGATGGTGGCCAAGAAGGACATTGCGGCTAACTGGTTGAATCCTGCCACACCTACCACAGCCAAATGGCATGGGGGGGTAGACTGGTGCGCAGCACAAGAGAGACCTATGTATAAAGCCAGGGGATGCCCGGCGAATTATCACAGGGTCTAGGGCAAATGGCTGGGGGTGCTAGACGAATAGCATCACACTTGTGCAACTGCGAGCTTGATGCTAGGCTCTACTCTGTCCTCCTTCTCATAATTTGCTTTCAGATGCATTTGTTGCAAGACTTTACAATGATGTCATGTCTCTGCTATCTATCACTGCTTTTGATTACTGCTGGTCTTATGTTCTTTCCTGTTCCAAACCCAATGAAGTTGATTACCAAAAAACACTTCAGCAACATGTTGGAAGATTTGGGTGTGTTTGCTCTGCTTTCATAAATGCTGCAGGTCCGGGATAGGCTGTTGGGCTGCAGCGTTTGAGCTGGAGCATGGTAGCATGGTGGGGGGATGGTAAGCACTTTGACAGGTGTTTGAGGGAAAATGGTCATCCGGCTGAGCTGTGGGTACTCCTGCCCAAAATCGGAGATTCGGGCACGGTTGTGGAAATTCCGGCCCAAGTGTGGGATTTTCCGCTCCGGAGGCAGAAATTCCGCTCCAGGTGCGGAAATTCCAGCCCGAGTGCGGACGTAAAGATAGAAGTTGTAAGTGATTTTGGTGAATACCAAAAGTCGTAATTTTAGACTTTTTTCTCAGATTACTTTTGTGAATTTGGCCCAAATAGTCTAACCACCTAAAGGGGCAAAGTAAAAACTAGAAAACATCAGGAATCTTTGGGAAGCCAATCGAAGCTTGTGAGAGTTGCTTCAAAGATTGAAATATGTAGCTAGGAAGACCATACTTTAAAATGTCGTGACTAAGGCAAACAGCTTTAAAGCAATTTTCTTTTTTGGGCAAACAATGCAGCCAAATAATTTTTGTTATAACATGGTCAAATTTGTCAAATTTGTGCATATGGTAAATCGTCATGGCTGCTCCATTCTGAATATGCTGGAGTCTGACAAAGTGCTTGGCTTTAGTTCCTAATAAAATAGCAATTGAGTGAAACCTACGCCCAGTGACTCAGGGGTATTTATCCCGCAACTCTAGATCAGTATTAATATACATTATCTAAATCTATTTGGTATATTAATAGTCCCAACTCTTCTCCATGTTAAATAGATATTTAGTGAATTACCAGTTGGAGTACCTGCTGTGCTTCACATCTTGTGCCGTCTGTCTTCATTTTGTTTTTACATTATAGCTGCTGCAAGTATGTCATGCCCTGGTAGTTTTTATAGGAATGTGTTCAAGCCACATTACCCTGGAAACAGTGGAATAAACTATTTGGATCTTATATTTGTGTATCAAACTTCAAAGATAGAGCCACTGTTGGTAAGACGTATGTCGCTGAACATGAGTCAAATGTAATTGGTTGGAGACAACAACAAAAATTGGGTGTTAAACTTGATCTTATTACTGAAGAGCCTGTTATGTTGGCGGAGAGGTGTTTGGGAAGTGAAGATGTGTGCAGGGACTTCACCAGTGTTTTTTCTGATTGCCTTGGTCTGTCTAAAAAAATGTCGAAGCAGAATCAGACTTAAGAATAATGAAGCCACAGTTAGGCACACAGGGGCATATTACCAAGCAATAGCGATAATTATTGCTATTGCTTGGTCAGAGACAAAATTTTACCGCTGAGCTGCGGCGATTTTTACCGCAGATAAACCTTGGTATTACCAAGGTTTATCGTAAATGCGATAAAAAACGGCCGCAATGCATGAATATCGCTGAAAAGTCAGCGATATTCATGCATTACCGAGCTAATGCTCTTAGCCATGTTATCCACCTCCCATTTGATAACATGGCTAAGAACTGCTCAGGGCAGGTGTTAGCTTTTGGAGATATTCGCGCTTAGCGTGAATATCTCCAAAAGTTGGTAATAGGAGATAGCGACTGTTTCCAGTCGCTAACATCTTGGCACGCCCACTTTGCATGTCATTAGTGATAAATATCACTGACATGCAAAGCGGGGCCCAAGATGGTCGCTATCTCCTACTAGCTGTCGCTAACTGGTGTTAGCGATTGCTAGGTAATAGGGAGATAATTTTTTCTCCGCTTTCTTGGCTTTTAAAGCCAAAAAAGCGGAGATAAACCCCCTTGATAATATGCCCTGGGATCAGAGGTCCAGTACATATACCCATCTTAGCCTTTGAAGTAGGGAGACTTCAAAGAAAGGTCTTTGTAGTACACAAGGCCCTGCCCTGGCTCCAGACACACTTCAGAGAAGCATGCAGTTATTTGTGTGAGGACAGGCACAGCCATATTCAGGTGTCAGCTCCTCCAACCACTCTGGCTCAGGAAGGACCTTCAACAGGGTGATGGGCCATCAGGATATGCAGGGCACACCTAAGCTACCTTTGTGTATGACTGTCTACAGTCAATTCACAAAGCCCAACTCTCATTCAACCCAAACGTGTATTCTAGGGACAAGCAGAGGCACAGAATGGTTAAGTAAGAAAATGCCAACTTTCTGAAAGTATGACAAAGAACAGATACCTCTTGGACCATGCATTCTGCAAACTGTTTACAACCCCAGATTATCCTTTATCTGAAGATGACTTTACTTAGTTTAATCCATTTGGTACATTTTAATGATCAGTAGACATATTAGAGCCATCAACATGTATCTATTTGCGAACACCAAAACTCACAATATGCTTTTATCAATACTGTTGTTTTACTGGTTTTTGCTTTTGTTTTCGTTTTTGCAGTGACAACAAATTTATACAATCTTAGCAGTGGGTTTTTAAACAAAGCAGTGTGCAAATAAATCTATATACAGTGATAAGAGAACAAAACATATAATTCATTTGTCTTATTCATAATCACTTGGACAGTCCTACTATAATTATAAAGTATTGGGTCTCTTGGATTTGTACGACCTCTATACAAACAAATTTCTTGGTCCAAAGTGGAAAGGTCAGGGAGAGCCTGTCAAAATCAAGAGTATCTAAGTTGTTTCAATCCAGCTTATTTGAGAGTAATTTTGGTATTTGCAAATTTCAACATAGGGAATCCCTTGGCCTCAGTGTGGGGGTGCCGACTCGTTTCGACTTTCGTGTAGGGACTGATAGCATTTTCAGAAGGTCTTCCTCAGGGCTGGGAAATTCGGTGTAGGACTCTGTGGTGGGGAAAGGGACACATTAGTTTGACAGTAAATAAGGGATATTTGATATTCCATAGTTAAATCATGTGTTTTTGAACAAATTATCGGGGTTACCCATACTTAGTGCGTGTCATCAGCTAGCTGGGACTGGATTCCTGCTCTTTGGTGTGTGATGCCTTTTTAGGATCTTGAAACTTCTCTTCTGTTTCGTTGTCACAATTCTTCTAAAGACATTAAAAGGAGAGGTCAGGTTTGGAGGAATTTTGATTGTTCATAAGAGCGTTTAGTTAAGTGTGCATAAAGCCGTCAGACTCCACATTTATGTTAGGCTCATGCAAGGAGGACTTTTAAGCGGGTGATTGTGATTTTTGTCCTAATTGCCAACATTCATTGCATGGCTAGCGGGTTGTGCTTTGGCATGGCTTTTGGTGTATGCCCCCGTTAGAGTCTGTTACCTATTCATATTTTAATGTGTGCCTGGTTTGTTCATTGTGCATGCAAGTTGTGCTCTAGCATGCAGTTATTCCGTGTTCCATCAGTGACCTTCGTTGTTACAGGCGGAGCATTACCTTGAATTGTGCAGGTCGTTTTTTCTTTAATTCTTTCGTTAGTCTCTGCGTTGCTCGATCGTCCGACAGCGTTGTTGGGTAGGCAGCCCAACAATGGACAAACCCGGTACAAATTAACATATGAATAGGTAACAGACTCAAACGGGGGGCATACACCAAAAGCCACGCCAAAGCACAATCATTACAATGTACCAATGGATTAAATTAAGTAAATTCACCCACAGATAAAAGATAATCTGGGGTTGCAAACAGTTTGTAGAATGCATGGTCCAAGAGGTATCTGTTCTTTGTCCTGTTTAATTGATTCCAGCCTCTTGGTCCTCAATGTAATCAATCCCCTTCACGTGACTGCAACTTTCTAAAAGTGGCATTTTCAGACCTGAATCTTCTATCTGTTCTCAACTGGAAGATACACTTGTGAGATGATACAGGGCAGCTCTCATGCTAACCTATGGGAGACATAGGCCTTGATATAGCGAAAAACGAATGTAGAATTTTTTTTCACTACCAGTACATGTAAAACTTAAAAGAGCATGTCCTACCTTTTAAATACACTTCACCCTGCCCATGGGGCTACCTAGCGCCTACCTTAGGGGAACCTTACATGTAATAAAAGAGAAGGTTTGGGCCTGGCAAGTAGGTGAACTTGCCAGTTCAAAATGTCAGTTAAATACTGCACACACAGGCTCTGCAGTGACAGGCCTGAGCAGGTTTGAAGGGCTACTCATGTGGGTTGCGCAATCTGTGCTGCAGGCCCACTAGTAGCATTTGATTTACAGGCCATGGGCAGACACAGTTGACTGTACTAGGGACGTATTAGTAAATCAAATATGCCTGTCATGGAGAAATCAAATGCCAATACCTTTTAGACACAGAGCACATGCACATTTGCACTGGTCAGCAATGGTAAAGTGCCCAGAGTCCTAAAACCAGTAAAAACAAAGTTAAGCACACAGTCAAGAAAAAAGAGGTCAGAAGCAAAAAGACAGGAGAAACCATGCCAAAAGATGCCAGTGGAGTAGATTTATGAGACCGGATTGAGTGCAAGCAAAATGACACAATCCATCATGAGTTACAGAGTATTGTTTGAATGGATAGCTAAGACTATGTCCCCTCAAAAATTATGTTAAAAGGTATTGGGAGGTGAAGAATGAGCTGAGAGCCTCATTTAGAAGAAAGCGCTGCAGCACTGCAAGCGCTTTGGCTGCACCACGCTGTGGTACTTTCAAAGCCCAGGGATCCGACATACTTACAATATTATGTTGCATTCCTGTACTCTCCCCTGCGCTAGCGCCCAATGGGCTGCCATGGATGTATGACATTACAACGCATGCTTTTACCACGCATGCCTTTACAACGCGGTATTTACAACGCATGCCTTCACAACGCATAGCGCTTTGGGGTGCTGGATAGTGAATAAATTAATTTACTATTCCAACTCCAGTCCCCGTGGATAGTAGGGAAGGTGTTGGATAGTAAATTAAATCTATTCCCTATCCTAGAGCGCCCCCCAGCGCAATGCATTGTAATGGTTTGCGTTGTAAAAGTTGCGTCGTAAAGGCACTGCGTGGTAAAAGTTGCGTTGTAAAGGATGTTTTCCAGCTGCCATGCGTCGACGCAGGCACCCTTGCACTATGGTGCAAGGATGCCTGCATCACGGGGATGATTGTATATGTACAGGAAAGATTCCCTTCCTGCACATAAACACTCTGAAATGGCATTTTTCAACTTTTATGTGTGCCGCATTAGCACACATAGATGTTGAAAAACTTCCTTTTTTTAATGACTGTTTATGAGCAGGAAGGGACACCTTCCTGTACATAAACAATCACCAGAGGTGATTTCCTCGTTCTATCTGTGTTGCCGAATGCAGCACACATAGAAAGAGGAAAAAAACGAGGAGAAATGAATACATTTCTCATTGTTGCACCTCCCTATGCCTCCCCTGGGGAAGTGTAGCATAAATCTGGAAATGTGGCAGGTTCCATGGGTGTTGCGCGAAAACAACCACAGTACACACATGGAAAGCCCCGTTCATGCAAAGTGCTGCGTGTAAAGGGGACATATTTACAAGGATAGGAAAAGCCATGCAGGGTGGCTTTTCCTGTCCTTGTAAATATCGGGCTGTAAAATGCGCCGCCAGTGCGTCACAAAAAGTGATGCAGTGTTGGAGCAAGGGGCTTGTAAATAAGCCCCTGTGTGTTCTAGTTGACAGGTTAATGAAAGTAAAAACAAATCATACCCACAATCCCTATAGGACAGGTTGGTATATCTAGCCCACAAAAGACATTTTAACAGTAACCTAACCAAAAGTAGAATTCCTCCTATTACTGGTGAGCTGGGTTAGATAAATGGCTGAGCAAAAGGTGAAGCATTGTATCAGTTGTGCCAACAGTGACACAGTAAGTGTAGTTTGCAAACCACCACTGAGCCTTGTGAGGTCAGAACACGGTGTAGAAAGCCAGCTCTGTATATACTATACCAAAAAGAGGTAAAGTGTGCACAGAGTTCAGTGGGTCCCCAAAGGAAGGTATGGCATAAGTTAAAGTGGATAGTACCTTACTCTCAAATTAGTGCTAGCTGGGCTGCGCAGTTAGACTTTTCAGAGGGTAGTGTGAATGAATTTGGTGGACATACTCATACAAAGCAGGAACACACACTCAATGACTGACTCCAGGCCAATGTTTGTAGAAAATTATTACTTTAGTTACTTTTATTCCTAGTAACCAAGTTGAACTCATTTACAGGTAAATAATACTTTTATAAAGGCAGTAGGAATACTATATGGTCTTGGAGGTACTTTGGTATTGTCGATTCAAAACAGTAACATTAAGTAATGGTACAAGATAAATAGTAGCAGGTAATCGATAGAGTGCAAAGCAGGTCTATGGAAGGTAAACTATGTTATGCATCAGCGGGTAAGTACACTTCTTACAATGCCAGTCTTTGAGGGTTAGCCTGACTCTGGGCAAGGGTCCGTTTGAGCTGGGCATTGCACTACCAGCGGCACTGGGACGGCCGGGTGTAGAGTTCAGTATCTACGCCACGGCGGTCGATGCTGCCAATGATGTTTGCTCTAGCGGTCAGCAGAGAACAATTGGGATGAATGGGCCACAAACACCGGTACCGTCGTGGTCGTTATCAGTGAGTCGCTGTAGGTTGAAGTGAGGCGCACTCAGCCAAGCAGTTGCGGTCGTGGGCATGGAGATGCGCAGGGGACAGAGGAGTCAGGTGATTATGGGCCATCTCGGAGAGGCTGCCGTCCAGCTGTGGTTCTTTCTTCTGGCATGGCAGAGTTGCGTTCACACAAGAGTCGATTCTCTACTGCTGCAGTCTTGGGGCTTCTTTGGAAGTGGTGAGTCACGTTGACAAAAGTGTTGGTCCTCAAACACTGCAGTACTTGTACCGGCGGACGCCGGGGACTAGAGCATCCTGCCTAAAGGCAGATTCTTGGAGATTGGGTGAAGGCTGGAAGGTCCCCAGGATTTCCTGGAGGCCTAGTAGGATTTCTTGAAGGACAGCAGTTTTCGAAACAGCTACAGGTGGCCGGGTTCTTGCCAGGTTCTGTCTGCAGCAGTTCAGTTCCTGGTCTGGCAGCGGCTTTCTTCCATCTTCTTCTCTGGTCCGTTGAATCTGAGGAACAAGGTTAAAGAGGGCCCTTAAATTTAAGGGTGTTACTGAGGTCAGGGGCAGTAGCCAATGGCTACTGTCTCCTAGGGTGTTTACCCCCTTTGGGTGCCCTCTCCCTTTGGTGAGAGGGGTACATCTCTGTTCCTACTAGGCTTAATTCTCACTTCAGGTCCAGGCAACACTAGGGGCATGCCAGGCTGAGGTGGACACTCTTCCTCTGCTTATTAATTTTCCCGCATGTCCTGCCGCCAAAGGTGGTGCCTAGATAGTGGGGTGGGCATCTCCCTTAGTTAGAGCTGCCCAAATTAGCACCTCACAAGGTGAGAGCCTTTGAGGTTCACAACCAAGTGTTGCTGTTCCTGCTAGGGGGAGGTGTGAAGCACCTACATCCAGAGCAGGCTTTGTTCCTGACCTCTGAGAGCCCAAAGGCTTTCACCCAATGAGGTCAGAAACTTGTCTGGGGGGCTGGCTAGCAGGGACCAGTCAGCCAATACACTAGAAGTTGGTTGTTTTTCAGTGGTCATCTCTAAGATGTCCTCTTAGTGCATTTTATAATAAATCCAACACTGGCATGTGTGTGGGTCTATTATGCTGAGAAGTTTAGTAACAAACTTCTCAGTCTTCAGTAAAGCCATCTTGGATCTGTGGAATTTGTAATGACAAACTCCCAGCCCATGTATTCAAAATGGCTTCACTGTACTTGCAATGTCTGTGAATGGCAACAACACTGTAGGGGCATATTGCTCATGCAGCTATGCCCTCACCTGTGGTATGGTGCACCCTGCCTTAGGGCTGTAATGCCTGCTAGAGATGTGACTTATCCATGCCACAGACAGTGTTGGAGGCATGGCACACAGGGAGGTGTGCCATGTCGACCCTTCAGTTTGGTCTGCACTAAAACACGCAGCTTGCGGGGGCGTGGCTTGGTAAGCCAACATGGCGGACGTGTGCTGAGCCAGCTCCGTCCAGCCCGCCAAACATCTGACGAATATCCTGACATCCCGGAACAAAAGATGCATATTTAAACGTTTCTGCAGCACAGTACTGGCTACAACATCGTCTGGTGCGATTTGAGAGCTGGGAGCCGGCTGTTGTGGAGAGATTCTGCCGATGCAGGGGAGAGGCTTGGCTGAGTGAGGAGAACCCGGGGGACCACGCACAGCGCCACTGTCAGCGATCGAGTGTCGAGTGCGGAGATCGGCCCGTCCAGCCGGTGCACCCGGCGGCTGGGTGAGTTCGGTCCTGCGGTAGTGACCCACTGACCGACCCGAGTGTGGGGAGCTGTGCCGCGGTTCTGCGACGCGGACAGAGGGGCCACCAGAGCGGGAAGGAGAGATCCGGCGGCCGGACAAGGCCGCAAAGGTGAGGCTGAGCACTTGCGACAGGAGCGGTGGCCCGGAGCTGGACCCCTCGGCAGTTGTGGTGCCTGAGGGTAGAGGCGGCCGGTGATAGGGGCGGCAGGCCTGATCCTCGAGGTGCCTTCTTTCTCTGCCGCCACAGCGGGGACCGGCGGCACTATCGGGCCACTCGAGGGGCTGCCGGGAGGCTGGTAGGCCGCCTCGCCCCCTTAACAATGCCTTGCAACTTCTGGGGCTTTAGCGCTGCAGTGGCGGTGGGCCCCCCCACACGGTGTTGCAGCGGAGATCGGTGGCACGGCTGGGCCGCATGGGGGGATGCCGAGAAATTGCTTGGCTGCCCTGCCCCCTTATTGAGACACTTCGGGCCCTCTGGGGCTCCCGCACAACCTCTGTAGTGACCCCCCCCGCAGTTGATATCGCAGTGGGGGATCGGCGGCGCTGTTGGGCCACGTGAGGGGCTGCCGGGAGATCATTTGGCTGTCTTAATCCCTGTAGAGACATCCTGGGCCCACTGGGGCTTCTGTGCCGCAGCCGGGGGAGGACCCTACGCCCCACAGGGCCACCTCGTGTTTTGGCGTGAGCGGGGGGGATTGGCGGCATAGTCGGGCCGTGAGGCGGGGCCCAGAGACAATTTCCTACACCTGTACCCTGCCACCCCCTCCTGGAGTGATTTTGGGCGGTTGCTGCCATCGGCAGTTGACGGATCAGGCCGCAAGGGCGTGGGATGGGCCGCTGAGGGTGCCTACTACGGCCTGCGGTTGGGACACCTGACTGTGTAGGTGAGTGGGCTTCACCTGCTTGCCTGCGACATTATCACCCCGGAGGCTGGTTGAACCGCGTCCAGGGGTCTACACGCCTCAGGTGGGACAGGGTCCCTGGGGCATCCGAAGAACCCGGGTGTTGGGGCCCTTTGCTGGGTGGTGCCAATTCGGCGGTTGGGTAGGACCGCGGGAGCTGGCATTATCTGTGTGTGTGCCCCACTTGGTCAGATCTGGGTCAGCCCAGGAAGATCAAGAAACAGCCATGAAAAGAGATAAAGGAGGCGGCGGCTCGACCAAGCCGGGGTCTAATGACAAGTTTACTGGCCCGGGGGCGGTGGCTGGAGCCTCCGGGGCCAGCCGGGAGCTGTGCCGGATAACGCAGCCCTCATGGCCGCTATCACCCAATCCAGAGACATGTTAGATGCAAAAATAGGGGCAGTTGTATTGGACGTTATCCTGCTGCAGCAGGAACTGCGAAACGCGGTGTCCCGTATCACTGAGGCTGAGACCCATATATCAGAGTGGAAGATGATGTCACGGTGTTGAAGCAGAAGGTGGCGCGATGGAAGCCATCCAGAAGGGCCTCACACTCAGGGCAGAAGACGCGGAAGGGCGGGCCCGAAGCAACAATCTCCGATTCGTTGGGTTTCCATAGGGCTGCGAAGAGGGTAACATGGAACGCTTCATCACGACCTGGATGGAGGGCTGGCTCCCCCGTGAGGCTAAGTCCAGGTGCTTTGTAGTGGAGCAGGCCCATAGGGCACTTATGCAGAAGCCTCCTGTAGGGGATCGCCCACGGCTGGTTATAGCCAAATTATTGAACTATCTGGATAGGGATGCTATTTTGAAGCAGGCCCCAGCCAAAGAACCCATGCTTTTCAACAATGTTCATATTCTTATATTTTCCGATTACACAAGGCAGGTCCAGCAGCTGCGTCAATCTTTCATGGCAACCAAGGCCCGTCTGAGAGAACTTAAGTTTCCATATGCCTTGTTGTTTCCGGCCCGCCTTTGAGTGGTCTTTCGTTCCCCCACCCATTTCTTCGACACTCAGGAAGAGGTATTCAGGTGGACGGATTAAACTGTTCGGGTGAGGCCCCACACACCACCTGGAAGAGAGTCGGTCTCATCCTCAAGTGACGCCGCTCAGGGGGCCCCTGTGATCAGCGGCAGAGGGGCAACAGGCGGTCACGGTCCCGGTGCCGCTCACAGTCCTGCGGTGCCTCCTCCCGAGGGGGGGGGGGGCGGCCCCCGGGAGCCAAACATTGGAACAGAGGATGCCAGTGAGGTGTTGAGGAACTACATTTACTGATTCCAGGGACATCCTGATATGGCCTTGTCTTACCGTCAGGATTGAGCTGGCGGGAGCCCTGCCAGGTGGTCATGGGCTGTGAGTTGGGTATCCATTGGTTGGGGCAGTGCCCATCCCCCCGTTGGGGATTGGGGACCAGCCCTGCTGCGACAGATACTTCAGTGTTCTTGAGGTATGGGGTGGGGGGTTTGTTGGGCGGGGGTTGTTTATGCTTACAGGTCGCTCTTCCACTACAGGCCCGCTTCAGGTTGCACGCACACCACCTAGGCCCACCATTAGCGCTGAAACACGATGCACCCCCTTATGGATAGAGTACCCGATGGTGGTCAGGGAGCACAGGGCGGCCTCTGTATTGTAAGCTGGAATGTACGCTGGCCCTCGATAAGATGCAGCGAGGGGCCATACTCCATCACGCAAAGAGGGCGAAGGCCGATATTCTCATGTTGCAAGAGACACACCTCATGGGCACTAAGGCACTTTGCCTGCAGCGCTATGGGTTTCAACAGGTTTTCCACGCTGGTTTTATGAGGGGGTCACGAGGTGTAGCTATCCTGATACATCGCAGGGTCCCCTACACACATGAGCAGCAGTGGACCGACACGCATGGGAGCTACCTGTTTATCTGGGGTAGGGTTGGGGAGGACCCCCTGGTGCTAGGCAGTGTGTATGCTCCTCCCCCTTTGCAGTGGAATTTAATTGAGAGGCTGCAATCCTTGTGGGCCAATATGCCTGATGTATTGCCTGCGGTGGGTGGGGACTAGAACTACATCATGGACACAGCTAAGGATAGGACCGGGGTTGGGAGTTGCCCTAGGAGCGGTCTCCCTATAAAACTACACTCTTTGGTGACGGGGCTGGACTGGGTCGACACCTGGCGGCGTGCCCACGGATCTATCCAGGGATACACCTACCTCTCCGCGGTCCACAAATCCTTTTCCAGACTGGATTATATCTTTGGCCCCCGGGCGATGACTGGTAGAGTGGCGACGGAGGAGATTATGCCTTGGGGTCTCTCGGATCACTCCCCGGTGTTCATAGAAGTGTTTACGGGCAGGGAGATGCGACCGTTTCGGTGGCGTGTCTCGGTGTGGCACCTTCAGAACGCAGAATATGCAACTCATATGGGTGAAACTATTGCCCAGTATCTGACTGCGAACGTGAGATCCGTTTCTAGTGCTGCCACCTTGTGGGAGGCACTGAAGCCCACTCTGCGTGGGGCGGACATCTCCTGGTATGAGGCGACTCGCAGGCAGTGTAGGGAGGAACTGATTCGCGCTGAGGCGAACATAAAGATGCTTGAGAGTCAAAATCGTGAGACAGGGAGTGACCAAGGAGTGCGGCAATTGCTTTTGGCCCAACAGGAGTGTGCCGCTCTATTGATGGATGAGGCATGTCAAGTCCGACTGGCAACGCACAGCAGAGTATACCAATGGGGGGACAAGCCCAGCAAGATGTTGCATCGCCTTTGTCAGGGCACCTTTCACTCCCAGGCCCTACCGGGAATCTTGGACCCGGCTGGAATCCCGATTACAGATCCTCCTGCCATTGCGGAGAGCTTTGCTATATGCTACGCGGATCTCTATGCCCCCCGGGAATGTCTGTCGGCTGCTACTATTGATACGTTTATAACGGATTTACCACCCATGGAGCTGTCAGATGAGGTACGGGACCATTTGGAGGTCCTCTTTTCGGATGAGGAACTGGGAGCGGCCCTGGGAGAACTCAACCCTCGGAAAGCACCTGGACCTAATGGGTTTCCGAGTGAGTTTTTTCGCTGGTATAATGTGCAGTTGACCCAGCATTACCGGGCGGCTGTGGAGGAGGTCCGGGATAAGGGTGTGTTCCCCCGGACTGGAGACACGCAGAGGTGGTGGTGTTTCATAAGCCAGGGTGTCCCCCGGAACAGCATGCCTCTTACCGCCCCATCTCTCTCTTAAATGTGGAGGCCAAAATCATGGCGAAGGCGCTGGCCAATCGCCTCTTGCCCCATATTACTTCACTCATGCACCCTGATCAGGCGGGGTTCTTGCCCCAGCCTGCAACCAGGCTCATCATCAGGAGAGCACAGGTGGCGGTTGCGGCGATTCAACAGACTGGGGAACAGGCGGCACTACTCTTAGCGGACATGGACAGGGCGTTTGACTCCCTGAGCTGGGTCTACCTGTTTGCATTGCTCCATAGACTCAATCTGGGCCCACGCTTCCTTCCCTATGTGAAACTCCTATGTACAGATCTGGCGGCGTCGGTGCGGGTCACGGGCGCCACCCCCTCCACTTTCTTTATTAAAAGGGGCATGAGGAAGGGATGACCCCTGTCTCCATACCTATTCGCCCTGGCCATGGAGCCATTGGCGGCCTGGGTGCGCAATGACGCCCAGATACGTGGATTTGAATGGGCGATGGGCCTGTCCAATAGAATTGCTCTGTATGCAGACGATGTTATCTTCTTTCTTACGGCACTTGAAAGGAGTGGGCCACGACTTCTGTGTATTATGCAGATTTTCGGGGAAACGTCGGGTCTGTACATGAACCCCCGCAAATCTACACTGTGGGCACTGGGAGATTGGACAAGGGAGGGCTTGTGGGCGTCCACGGTCCAGTCGGCTACGGGCGTCTTGAAATATTTGGGGGTTGTTCTTTCGGACGTACTGGCCATTGCCTGGGAGCGTAACCTGACACCTGTGTGGGAGCGGGTTCATGCAGACATTAAGTACTGGTCCCGTGTGCCCCTGACACTGTTTGGCAGATCGGCGATCTTCAAAATGGTAGCACTCCCCTGACTTCTCTACCAGCTGCAGAATCACCCATACCCGATCCCACGTAGATGGTTCCGGCTGGTGAATTCTGTGCTTGGGCAATTTCTGTGGGAGGGGGGGAAGGTGCGCGTGGCTATACGTACATGCTTCTTATCCACCTATTATGGAGGTCTGACATCCCCGGATCTCCTCTCGTATTATCAGGCCTTGCATCTACTGGTCCTCAATGAGTGGTGGTAAAGCGATAGGGGAGACCCGGCGTACGCACTGGAATACTGCCTTATGGGACACCACACACTACATACACTTTTGTATTCGGTGCGGCTGCGTAGTGCGCTGCCATCAGCCACGCAGGTGGTGTTTATGGTTTGGAGACAGGCGCTGCGGCGCATGGGCTGGTGGACTGTCCTGACTCGGGAGACCCCATTGTGGAACAATGGGCGCCTGCCCCACCTGGCGGCCCTTCCGGGGTTTAGGGGATGGGACGCCAGTGGTATCTCCACCCTGGGAGATGTTCTGAGGGGCACGACACTAAAGTCCTTCCGGGATCTCCAGGAGTTTCATATGCCCCAGACACAATTCTATCGATACCTGCAGTTCTGCCATGCACTGTCCCCCAGCCTGCAGGGTTTGGAGTCCATACCCGAATTTAGTCCCATTGAAGTAAAAGTCTTTATGGGGATCTACAGGAAAAGAGGATTTCTCTAATTTATCAGTCCCTGGTCATGCACTGCTCCCCTACACTTCAGAAACTCCAAGGGGACTGGGAGGCGGACGTGGGCGGGCAGGAGGAGGAGGATTGGACGGAGGCCCTGGCAGCCCCGCAGGGGGCGGCCAAAGCGATACGGCTCCGCCTAGTCCAGTTCAAATACCTCCACAGGGTCTACTTTACTAGGACACGGCTGTCGCGGGCTGGGTTGATTGCCTCCCCGGAGTGTCTTCGTTGTGGTCGGGATGAGGGTATGTTTATACACTCGCTTTGGCAGTGCACATCACTAGATCGCTACTGGAGGGGGGTATTCGCATGTCTCTCCGAGGTCCTGGGCTGGGAGATTACACGTACACCCCAGCTGGCTCTGCTTGATATCATGGAGGGGGTGGGTGGTAATGCCTACAAACGACATCTCATGCTCCTAGGCCTTACACTGGCAAAATGAGACATTGCTAAGGCGTGGAAGGCGACGCGGGCCCCCTCGGTGGCCGCCTGGATAAATGGTCTAGACTTTTGCATGGGGCTGGAGCAACCCATCTTTGTGGCCAGGGGGTGCCTGCGCTAACACTATAAAATATGGAAACGATGGGCGGAGTACCGGGGCCTATGGATGGAGCCTCCGGCGATAGTGGAGCCCTCGTTGCGGAATACGTTTTTTGGCCAGTATAGATGGAGGGAAGGGGAGCAGGGAGGGTGTGCGCGCCTGGATTAAGACTACTTGATCTCCTTTTAATGCTGTGGATGAGACTGTTTGGACTCAGTGCGATCTTTGGGGAGGAGTGGGAGGGAGGGAGTTGTGGGAGGGGTGCAATATCATTTAATGTTCTCATGTACTGTATTGTCGTTCCTGTAAAAAGTTGATTGCTGTAATGGTTATATTTGGTTTGATTTGGCAGATGGCTCTGTCGTGCAGAGCCCTGCACAATATATGCAAATTCACAAATAACACATGTTTTCAAAAGAAATAACACGTAGCTTGTTGTGGCAATGTGTGGGTGTTAGGGTGAGGGGTCTCTGAGGGTGGCATACTGTATGTGGCAGCCCTCAGAGTCCCTCTCTGGTCACAAGGCCCTTTGTACCAGGGGTACCTTTTACAAGGGACTGACATGTGGCCCAGGGTTGTGCTAATTGTAAGAAGGTACCCTTGGTATCTGGCAAAACATTAGAGGAGAACCATGCAAAAAGGGGCACTTCCCTACACATGGGTTCTGCCTTTATCCATCCAATGAAGATAAAAGTTATTTAAAATTATGTAGAGCTGGAATATTGTCAGTGATGGAGCATGGACAGGTTACATAATGAAACTTATCTATTCAAACCCCAGTTCTATGTCAAAAGGAAAATATGCTGAGCTTCACTAACCTGGTGCCAGCCTCATATCACTAAAGTACATTGTTGGCATGAAGGTTTCATACAATGATTATATATGTTGTTCCATGCTATGCTGTTTTCCACATTTTCCTTGGTTAGCATTTGTATATAGGAAAAATATGCGTTACAACCTAGTACCTATCATGTCACATTCCTGTTTATTTTTTTCAGGGTTTTAAATAGCTCACATTCATATTTTTTAGGCACCGGGAGATTACGTCATTTGCCCAGAATCACAGGATGTTCAGCGTCATTGCCGAGACTCGAACCCTGTTCCCCAGATTCGAGGTTGACTGCCCTAGACAGTAGGCCAACTCCTCTCCCCCTATCCTCCCTTCCCTTTCTCTCATTTAACATTTCAACGGTTCTGTCCTTGTTAACCACTGTTAGAAAGTTTGGCACTTAGTGCTTGAAGAGAGCATGCTATGAGCAGAGGCAGTTACTGGCACCTAATTTCCCTAAGTATCGATGGGGTTGAAATAAACGTTTGACAACTCCCATCAGTGTTTTTGCCTCTGCTACAAAAGGCTTTCATAAAGATGTAATGAAAATAATTACCCTTTGTCAAAACTACCAACTATGCAGTATTCTGTTGCACATGTTTTTTAAGTACACCCGTTACAACGCAAACTTCATGTTATGATTCCATTTCATAACACTTTTCTTTGAGGGTACCATTTAACTTTGCTAATGCATTCTTTACAGCAAAGGGGGCCAACTACTAGCTTCCGTATTGTTGCAGCCCAAAATGTTACATCATAATAAGATTTTCTTTGTAGGACAGCTGGTGGCAACACACTCAAATTAATCCAATATTTACCAAATACTTCCCTTCCTATCAAAAATATTACTGATTTCCTTTACCAATGCTTATTTTTAGGTCATGCTATCAAACCTATCCTACTACATGTTTGACATTTTCTTAATTAGATTTGACTATGTATGTGGAAGCCTGACCATTTTCAGGCCAATACTGGCAAGTTTACTGTGTAGAAGTTGCTGCGGCCAAGAACAAATTAATGAAAACCTGTTGTAGCGTTCTCCACAGCCCGGAAGCAGGCAAATGAATATCCCTCATATGAAGCTCCGTCATAGATGCCTTTATTCCTCAACATAAGATCACTCACTGCACTCTCATTTCATCATAACCGTTAAAAACCACACCATAACACCTCCCAGCAAGTTACGTAATTCCTTGTTCTGTTCGCCCAGAACCATTAAGGTTCCAGCACATATAGACTCACAACACTACATCTTCTCCTTTGTTAAGTAAAAAGTACAAACAGCCACATAACATTTCATAAAAGTCATTGAGGCACTCGCACTAGTCGGCCAGATTGAGTGGTATGAGATGGTTGAAATGCCCTCTGATTATGCACCGATGGCACAGGTTCTGATGCTTGATCTGGACAATCAGGCGGCATCGCCTCATTCATGATTGCAGGAGCTGACAAACGTCGAGGTAGGCACTTAAAGTGTGACAAATCCCCTGTGATGGACTTTCTGAGACGATGCGCCATCACCATATGTTTTTTGCACGTCACAACCCTCATAGGATCGACAGAAAAATTAGGGTCTGTCTTCCCGTTTTGTTTCAGCTTGATCAGGACCTAGTTGTTTAGATTGATAAATACGATAGAAATGCACACTCTGATGTATGCATGTAGAATAGCGGCAGTATAAATAAATGCAATATTGATGTACACTGTAATCTATGCGTGCCCAACTATGTCAATACCAGTAAATATAATGCCAATGTACCCTGAAACCAATGCACACACAGTGATATCAACACCAGTAAATCCATTGTTGATGTACACTGTGATTTATGCCTGCAGAATGATGTCAATATCAGTGACTGTAATGTTTATGTACAATGTAACAACTGTATGACCTCCATGTTACACATGCTCACACTCACCAGCTCGTATCATTGCTGTTGGATTTATCCAAGATGACGACCTCTACATCAACCCCAAGCCAGAGATACGTGGTCAGACAGGCCCTGAGACCCAGACCCAAGCCTACCGACTGATAGGTCACAGGTGGGGTTACACTTAGCCCAATGACAATGCGCACCCAGGGAAAACCCTGATCAATCCCTATTGAAAATCAGGTCACTGTTTGCAGTGTCCCCCTACTTTTTGCCCCATTTGAGACCCATGGGTGCTGTTTTTCTGACACTGAGTGTGCCCTGGGTTCTGCTCTGGGCAGACCCAGGGCCAGTGCTATGCTGAAAACACCCACTGCTATGTAGAACACACAGTGGAAACACACAAATGCATTAGGGTACAACTATGATTGGCATAATATACACTATAAGTAACTGGAACATAAAAGAGCAAAGAGAATTAAAACGATTAAAAAGACCTTTAAGTCCCTAGGATATAATAGGGCATGGCACTTTAGAGGCCAGCAGCCTTTGTTTCACTTGCATGTGTGCACTGCTGAGAGCCTGAGGTCATTTTAAAAGCAGCTGTGCGTTGCAGCACTGTGATAATATACATTATGTTTACATATTAAATACCCCCTGGGTCTCTCCTAGGTGTCCGGAGTGGAGGGGGTCCATGTAATTATAAGCCGGATCCTTTTAACAGATGTTTTATATGCCCTGGGGATAGAGAAATTGCACAACTCACTTCCTCCATCGCAATATAGTGCCTCCCAAAATCGACTTTGGTGCTAGGAGCACTGTGGAATGAGGATCTACACTATTTGTGCATATTCAGGACCCCCAAGATCTCCCCTAGGTGGCCCGTGGGTGGGGGATCATGTAACTATAACTAGGAACTTTATAAAATATGTTTTAAATGCCCTGGTGATGGAGAAATAGCACCATTCAGTTTCCCCATTGTGATGCCTAGCTGCATAAAATAACATTGCTACCCTCTCACTGGCCGAAACCCTGCGCATCCACAGGGCCAGAGCAGGCGGAAGATCCTTCTCTCTCATTGCAGCCAAGACCTGGAACGAGCTATCGGCAGACATCAGACGCGCCCCCTCCCTGAACACCTTCAAGAAGGCTCTCAAAACCTGGCCCTTCGGCTAAACGGATCTGCGCCCAACCCACTCCCTTTAGCACCTTGAGGCCCTCACGGGTGAGTAGCGTGCTTACAATCCCCCTGATTGATTGATTGATTTATGAACACATAAATGTTGCTATAAATTGGATAACATTTTCATTCAAAGACTTAGGAGAATGGTATTGATAAATCCAACAATATGCTGTTGTTGAATTTATCCTATATTGTACAGAAAAGAAGTTAAAAGACTTTCTTGTCTGTAAGCCAAAATTCAGCCTTCCTGCAGTCCTTCCTGATTGGTTTTAGTTAACAGGGTTAGCCAGGCTGCTTTGATGAAGTGATGAGCGGCTCACCCGGGAGAGGCTATATGCTGGATAGAGCTGTGCTACACAGGAATGCCAGAGTGGTGGAGGTTGAAAAGCATGAGGCTTCAAGGGAGGAACAGGACAGGACGTAAAAGCCAGGTCTGCCATCACCCAATCCCCTCTGACCCAGCCAGACTGCAGGCCTAAGGAAGGAATCTGCAGATGTTAGGGGGAGGAGATCTATGGAAATGAGCCACACTGGAGGTTAGTTTAGCTAGTTCTTACTCCTCTGCTGAGATTTCAGCCAAACTTAATCCTGAGGGATTAGTGCTTTCTGGGAGAAAAATCTGCCACACTTTGGAGGAAGTGGGCATGCTCTGGGATGTTGCCTTTCACCTTTGGACAGGAGTGCTCTTATGCTCTACCCCAGACAACACTGAATAGATATGTGAGAGGATCTGAGGCTCTCGGATCTGCTGCTTGAAATTAAGAGAAGAAGAAGGATTGCCCTGCTTGAAACTTGATTTGCACCACTAGGCCCTGCATTCTGAGTGACTGCGCCTTCTCCACAATCTGGAACTACAGCCCTGTGGGTGTACCTTGCTTCAGAAGAATTGAAGAGTGGACTTCCTGCAAGCTACAGCTTAACGGAGATCACCTGTATCATCTTCACCAAGAGTCCCCTGCCTGGAGTGCATCTAATGGACTTTTAAGGGTTTTAGCCAAATGAATTGTGGGAATTGTGGTCCCAAACTTTCCAGGACCATTTTGGAGCTTCCGCACCCTTGGATTGTATTTTGGATACTTTGAACCCTCAAGGTGAACTTCAGGAAGAAGTTCCAGAAGTTCTGAGAAGTTTGTTGCAACTTTGGGAAAACAAACTCAACTAGGTGACTAAGTGCTAGAAAGTGTTTATTCTTCAAAGATTCATATCTATGGTTCCCAATATTGGTTTTTTGTTGTTTTGGTGTTTTTTAAAGATAAAAATATTTCCTATTTTTAGAAATAGGTGTTGGATTTTTATTGTGTGTTGTATCTTAATTATTTACAGAATTTGTTTTTTTAAATGCTTTACATACCTGTCTCCTAAGTTAAGCCTGCTACTCGCAGCAAAGCTACAAAGGGTTGAGCATGGAAATAATTTATTGAGACCTATATTGAGCCCTAGACCGTGTTAGTTGCCTTAGTGCCAGTGGTAGATGCATATTTACCACTACTAATAACCCACTATCCAACATTTGGCATTCAGCGGTGTGGATACAGACTTGTGTTTAAAAGTGCACCTTACCATGAAGTAAATTTAAGATGTTAAAAATCCTCTAAATTGCCTTAGAACAAAAGTTTTCAGTTTTGAATTTTTTGAATGTTGACAAAACTTGATTTTTTATCCATTGTTTTGATTGTTCTAAAGTTGTTCTAAGTCTGATTGATAAATGTTGTGACCCAAAACTATGGATATCATGGAGCTGGAGCTGGCTAATCTGACTGAAAGACTGACTGAGTTTAGGGTTTTGTTGAAGGCTAGGAGACTACATGCTGCTCACAAGATTAGGAAGGCTTAGTTTGTGAGGTCCCTGAAGGCCTGGACCAGGCCTGCCCCAGTGACTGAAGTGGGAGGGGAAGCTGACTTCCCCAATGTCACCCAGGAAGAGAGTTCAGATGAGGCCTCCTCCATTGTTTCCAGTGTAAGCTGTGTAATGCCAGAAGGTGAGAGGAGGGCAGCGTCCCCTAATCAGGAACCACAGCTGTCCCTTGCAGAGAAGCGACTTGAGGCCCAATTAGCTGTAATAGCTTTAGAGCAGAGGAAGCTGGAACTAGCTAAGGAAAAGTGGGAGGAGAAGAGGGCAAGAAGAAATTGTGTCAGTGATGATGAAGAGATTGAGATGTCCAGGGGTGGTGGGTTCGACCACAAGCTTCCCAAGGGTATAGTACTCAGGTACACAGAGGGAGATAGCATTGACAAATGGCTGACTGCATTTGAACAGGCCCTTGAGATGTTGGGGTCAGCCCCATGCATTGGTGTTCACTCTTGTGGGAACTGATTCCAGTAGCTGGGAGGGATAGGCTCCTGGCCATGCAGGGGGATGAGGCAAATTCAAACTCTCACATGAGACTATGCTTAGTCAAGAAGTTTGGTCTGACTCCAGAGCAGTACAGGGCAAAGTTGAGAGACACCTAGAAAGTGAGCACATGCTCCTGGGTGGACTCTGTGGACATTTCAGTGAATGCACTCGGCCATGAAACAACAATGGGAACTGACTCACAACTTCATATTGAGAATGGAGGTTGTAATTGAGAGATATCAGTCCCATGCCAGCAGCAGAGGCACAACTAAGCAGGCCTGCACTGGATTAAGTTCCTTGAAAAATCTGAATTGCCACTTGCACTGATACTACTTTATGTTGTATTGTCACTGTGAATCACCCTTGACTCTGCAATGGTTTAAAAACAACCTACGTGCACATCATCATGTTTAACAAGTTGGGGCGTGGCACAGGAGTCAAGCTATTGATTTTTTTTGGCTTGCATGATGTTAATTGATGCACCACTGTCTATGATAAAGGGTATGGTACAACCATTTACTTTTACTGTAATCTTAGGGCAGTGTCCAAATGAATTTGGTTGTCGCGTTAGGTGATTTGCCTTTGTCTTTTGTTCATCTTTGCAGGCAGCCAAACCTACATGTGCCTGTTGATCCTTAGTCAATATCATTATCGCACATCCATCTTCATCACTGGCGCTTGATATTGACATTGAAGAGCCTCTGTAAGACGAATTGTCTGGTTTCTACATGTCGTAACTGATGTTGCTCTTTGGCTTTGTGGGTGTGGCAAGAATGTTTCTGGAACCTTCTGACGTCCATTTTCTCTTCTCGCTGTGACGTATTTGACTTCTCTTTCGCTTTGTAAACCCATATGAAGAGGTTTTCTTTCCTGCTGCCTTTACACATCTGTCCTATGGTTGGACATTTGTCTTCATGGGGAAATAAAACCCACATTGGAAACACAACTTTTTCTACATTGAAGACGTTGATTTGTGTGACCTTGTTCTCACGTTTCATTACTGATCAACGCTGTTTCATTTTTTGCTGTTCCAGCTTTCATATCAGCAGCTTGTCGATATGCTATTTCATCGGCCCTTGCAGCCATTAGTACTTTCTCTTAACTGAGCATTTCTCTGAACAAGTGTCTTTTGAACGAGTCTTAAAGACAGCCATCAATGACTCTGAGGCGTATGGATTCTACATCATTAAATTCACTAAACTTGGAGTGTTTGATAAGCACATAAAGTCTCTCAACAAACGTATCCATCGTTTCACTAGCTTGCTGTCTCGCTTGATTGAAAATGTACCTTTCATATTCAACCTTCGGCATAGGATTGAACTTAGTTCCCAATGCTTCTTTGATCTGACGGTACGATATTGCATCAGTCTGCAAGATTTTTTTCAGCACTTCTTTTCATCTACTTCTTCTAGGGCATCAAACGTCTGAATCCATGCAGTCCAACTGGCGCCAATATTCTGCTTCTTGGTGGTGTTGAATGACGGTAGTGGTTTCAGAAACAGCTGCGTCATACTTTGCACACTTTTCTACTGCCATTGAGAGCATATGTGTTTAGCTGACTGCCGCTGTTCACTTGGACCTGTAACTTATGTAAGCACTGGCCGTATGCTTGCACTTGGGTCATCACGCCCGATCTGAGGTTGTGGGCCTTCCTTCTTGACGGTGAGTAACGGTTCCATCTCTTGCACTTGATCAGTGTTGTGTTTAGCTTTTTGCATCATACCTGGTTGTCACTGCCTTTAGCATTTCGCTTTGTATCGATGACGGATCTGTGTTGTGATGTGGCGCAGTATCTCTTCTTTTTGCCTTACCAGTAGTATTCTGGCAGGCTTTTCGAATATGGGCTGGAGCGGGGCTCTGCCTCCACTCACACAACTGCTTCTCATCAATCTGGGCGCATGTGGCACACACAAGCAGTTTGCTGTATCAATGCAAACTTTCAGGGAGAGCAGTATTGTTTCTTTGGGACACGTGTACCAATTGTCGCCAGTTTAGCATCTTCCCCAGCCATAAAGCATGCAAATGAATATGCCACACACAGAGCTCTGCAATAGACGTCTTTATTCCTTAACATATATGATCACACACTGCACACTCATTATATCATAACCATTAATAACCACACCCTAACACCCACCTCACAGCAAGTTACATAATTCCTTGTTGAGTCTGCCTGGAACCGCATGGGTTCTAGCGCACATATAGTCTCAAGACACTATATCTGTTTTACAAACATAAAGCAATTACTCAATGTGGCTGCACAGCTTTGCAGTCTATGTGTAAAATAATACTTTTCAGTTTTACTTGTTTTATGTAGTGCAAGTTTGGTCTGAAGGTATTGGAGCCCTTTAATTGGGCACCAGTTTCATTACACAAGGAAACATTAATTTGTTGTCTCTAAAGCCTGCACATGTGGATCTTCCTCCACTTGGTTCTCATCTCCGCTCCTCTATGAAATGTATCTCCGTACATTTACAGTGCAATCCAAATTATTGTACAGCTCAACTGTTTGAATAAATCACTGTTCAGCATAAACACATTGTGCTTTTTTAGCATTACCTTGTCACTAAATGACGCTAACTAAATAAAATGGTAACTGCAGCATCATAAAACATTTACGAGCGGGGGCAGGCAAAGGTAACGTCATCTTTAAAATTCTACCTAGCAAGACTCTCCGGGAAGGGATTGTATCTGCCTTTCTCGATTCGACGACCGCAGCCTTACAGTGCATAGTATTAAAGCCCCCATAGAAACGTTTTAAATATAATTTTTTTTTTAACTAGCAATTTTTTTATAAAAATGTACCACAGACTATACAATATTTTGAGTTCGTGTTTATAACTAACACGTGTAAGGACGAAGTTGAAAGTGAGAACTTCAATTTTCATTTCGCCTCGCTATTTAGCACACCTTCGAAGTCTTTCTTTTGGGTCCTTGCTACAGTCATCCAATGATGTCCATCCAACTGCAGCGGTTGCTCGGTTTCTGGCTACCCGTCTGACTGTGATTGGTGTGAATCTAGATGGAGCCACGAGCAAACCAATCACCGGGAGCCACGGTTTGAGATCCGGGGCAGACGAGGGAGCGGCGCATGGCATTGGCAAGTAGATAATGCCAGACTCATCCGGGTGTGCGGCACTCAGACTCGCCTCTTCCCATCCACAACACAGCCAGCCCAGTCAGGGGCACAGACGTTGACGGACCCGACTTCGACATGGCAACACCGCGACTTCTGTTAGGTAGGACCGTGGCTGTGTTTATAATGCCCGACAGCTTTCTTATATGATATATTATATATACAATTCGCCAGACCATGGGGTGATATTTGTACCCTCATGTCGTTTCTCTGTGTAGCCTCCTTACAGAAGCATTCTAACAGAAATAAGGCTTTACTATTGTGAATGACCACTTTCTTCTTCCCACCTTAGAGTTGAACATATTTTCTAAGTTGGAGTGTGTAAGGAATTTCATTCATAACAATTGCTGTGGAAAATGTAAGACAGAGCCATAGATCCGATCGCTCTAGATTTCGTGGGGTTAGGTGTGTGTAGCATCCCCGATTAAAAGTTTTATTGAACCGAAAAGTGCGAGCTAGAACACGACCGGCTAGAATGTGTAAAGCTTAGTAATATCGAAGTGCCCCAGAGTCGAGAAAATCTTCGCTGCTGGTGGTGTTGAACAGCAGCGGCAATTGGTTAATGTTTATTCCGCTTTCAACTCATGCATTCGATTTTCATTACTTGGTTAAAAAATATGTTTAAGGCAGTTGAAACGGTGTTCTTTAACTCTTCTATACAGAGGATGTAGGCTTAAGGATAGCGCAATCGACCTCGAAGCTGGGAGCTCGGGTTCGAGTATCGGGAACGACGCTCAACATCCTCTGATTCTTGGCAAATTACCTAAAGTAATCTCCCCGTCCCTAACAAACAAACAATCAATATGTCCATCTGTAACAAAACTGGTGCTCATGTAAAGCGCTCTTTATACCTGATATCTTCGGGTCTAGTTAACGCTATATAAAACTAAAAAAAAAGATACCGCATGTAGTTCTTTTTCCATAAACCGTGTCTTTACGCATTTATTATTCTGCGCTTTGTAAACTGATTAGTAGGCTCCATAGTTGTTGACAGTTATCATCTATCCAATTCCTCAAACAAGGAGCCTCAGGAACTTGCATGTTTGCACTTGTATTTTGGACATAGAAAGAAGATTGTGTTAAGCATCTTTGGTTCTGCGTATGCCACAGGAGAAAATCGCTGCTTGCGCAAACTCATTATTCAAGTTTGACATTTTTGTGGTCCCGTCATTAAGATATATATTACCATCTTTGTTTTATTATTCAAGCATCTATGTGAAAAAATATTAATATAGTAAACCCGTCAATTGAACAGAGTCATTTGTCCTAATCAGATTGCCTAAAGGAATGTGGCAGAAATATCAAACCAGGGGAAGATTTGGGGATAAACCCAGAAAGTACATATCTCTTAAAAAAGAAAAAAAAAAAGCTTTTTATATAATTATAGATGACCTGGCCAGCGGATACAAATGATTGGTCCTACACACAGGTAAAAATCATGCGATGTATTTCATATAGTAGAGTTAATCATGATATACTTACTGCTTTGCTATTTGGTACCTTCCTGCTCAGAATCCTTCTGAGTAGGTTTTTCAATGTGTACAAATTGGGATCTTTTCTCATAATTAGTTGTAGAAAGTTACAGTTTTGAAAACTTGCCCCCTCTAAGGCCGAGCCTAGAGACAGCGCTCATGCGCTGCTCTGCGAGGCATGCTGTAATCCCTCTCCCGGTAATAGAACACAGGCATACTTTTTGATTGGTTGCTTGGTCTGTCTTTAAACATTCTATTGCTTTCGATGATAACGTGTTCATTTGTCCTGCCTTGTGGCTGTTTTGTTACTGCCCAGGTGACCACCTCTGCTACATGGCTCCTTTCACTAGTGGCCTTATGTTCTCTCTTACTGCGCTACTTTTTATTTCCACCGTCTCCTCGCCACTCGTGGGAGCACAGCGCTGCCTCAAGGCCCTATTCTCTTAATCTCTCTGTGCCTTCCACCAACACCGTATGCTTGATGCTCCAGAAGCATTTGTTATTGTTTAACATTTTATGTGGGAAGTTATTGTTAATCTGTGCTGCTTTAACTTTATATTTAAGGAGCTGGGTGCCGTGCTCTGCACGGCACGTGTAACTACTCCCCTTTTGCTGCTCTACGTAGTGCTGCAGCTCATCAGGTTTCTTCGGGCAGATTGGGATATATGTGGGCTGAGCTTTTAAGAACCTCTAATTATTTGTATACACCTGTGTCAGTCAGGCGTGCAATGCCCATAGGGCTAAAAGGGCTTCAGCCCCCCCAACTCCCCTGTCGTGTGTCTCAGCTTGAGCTGCTGTGGGCTCGTCTGGGCAGTGTCTGGAGTCTTATCTCCAGCATACCCAAGTTTTTAACAGGTCTTTAAAAAACATTTGCATATTTACATAACTTTTGTAAACTGGTTATGAGGCATCGTTTTTTTTCTGGTTCCGGTAACCCCTGGGCCCCCCCACTCGATCTATTCCTTACATTTGTATTTAACATTTGCTGCCGTAGCGTGAGAATGCATTTCATGACAAGGAATATAAAGTAGGGTTGCCAATAGAAAAATACCAGCCATGTGTTGTTTAAAGAGCCTGCAAATACCTCCTCTTGACACTAAATAGGGTTATACATATATGTATTCATTAGTAATGTGACTTTTCGGTCTTGGTTCCCTTTTAATTATCAGTCATTAATCATTCAGGAAGCCCTAGAACACAATTAAAAGTGCTTTTCTATTTATATTTGCTGTTACAAGTATGCACATATATGTGCTGAAAATACGGTTTTAAGTGTCTGCTTATTTTATGTACCGTCTGGGACATGAAAAGAATGAACTGGCAACCCTAATCGTAAGATGGGAAGTTTGTTGCAGGATCAGCAAATCATTTATTTCCTCCACCCTCGATCCCTGATTAATGCCATAATAGCAATAGTTTAACTCATACCTGAAACCCTAGGCTGCTGCAGTAACATGCTGAGTTACTTTAAGTGTCTCTGAATGCACCCTGCAGTCGGACAACTCACTCCTGGTTCTCGCCTTTCACTTTCCTGCTCACCCTGCACTCGTAGCGATCACAATGCACTCACACTAATCATGTTGCATTAATACCATTCACCTGCTCAACCTGCCCTCCCATTGATCACTCTGCACTCACAATACACTTGCACTGTTCACCCTGCAGTCACACGAGCACACTACTCACCCTGCCCTCATGTGGCACTTCACTCACCTGTCCCCCCTCATTGCTCAATCTGCAGTCTCACTCAAACAAGCCCATCACCCACCATGCATTCATTCGTCCCACTCTGCACCTACATCCGCACCCAAATTCTTATGGTCACCTCACTTACCCTACAGGCACTCCTCTTACCCTACTCTCACACTGTTGTTCCGCTCACCATGTACTCACATGGTCACTCCTGCTACCCACACAGTGCAGAGGGTTAATGCCCCTGCTACAAATAACTTGTACCATGAGGATCACAGAACTGAGTGTTAGTAAACCATGAGTAGCGCTATAAAAAATGACATTTTTATCGGAAAGGTGCTATAGAGAAATCGGGTGAATTGTTGGTGAGTGGTAGTGAGGGAATTAATGGAAAAGTAGGAAATGGGGGAGGGGTGCCCCAAAAAACGGTTGCACCGTGTGAGACCAGTGCTAAGGCCAGCCCTGGCTGGGAGTGTTAGCCCCCTAAGTTTGGGTCGAGTTGCGCCCCTGGTGTCAGTGTCATCCCGACCCCACGCGCGATCCGCAGTTAAATATGATTTATTGTTTTTTATCACCTTGTCAACAGTGGAAGTCACTTTTCACCTAGCTTTCCAGTTCACGTAGGTCACTTGAGCTATTGTTTGTGGGTAGGGTGGAAGCAGTGTCTGCTTAACCCCAGACTACTGCTGTTTCTTTGCAGTGGTCCCTGGGAAATTTCAGAGGCTATTATGTTATCTGCTGGCCAGGGCAGCTGGGAGCCGATAACCTAAGTCCTTGCTGCAGCTGTCTGCTAGGCCAGCGGGCCTTTGTGGATTCACAACCAGCACCTCCTACTTTTTCCATTTTAATTTCTGTACATAGCTTGAGCAGGTGTTTGAAATGCATGGAGCCAGTAGGGGAAACACAGTTTTCTCTGAGTAGAAATTGTCATTCTGGGAAGATTTTGTCTAATAACTCAAGGTTGCTTACAATGCTTCGTATCGAGTCTGTAGAATCTTTGCCCTGCTGGATACTTTTTCTGCAGTACCAAAAAAACTTGTGTGGAGCATGATGACCACAAATTGTCAACTGTCTTCAATACAAAGCTTTATAACGTGTTCAATACCTCTACAAACCTATGCTGCATTCGAAGCACATACGTTTTGTGAACAGTTACACCCATTAGCTGAACACAGGCTGTACAGAATTGGTAGAAAAGTAATATGGTAGTTACCAGCCACTATGTAAACCCTAAAACAAACTAGCACTCATTGTATGAGGTCATCCGTGATGTCATAAACGATGTCATAGAACATGTCTTGAGTGATTTAATATGTGTTGTCAAAAGCAGTTCATGGAGGGGGCGCAAGTTATTGTTAGCCCTGCTAACTATAACTAGTGCATTTCTTTAAAAACATTTTTTTTATAAGTTCAAAACATTGTTTTTTCGGACAAATCCACCTAACTAATGTTACTTAAACCTTTGGGTAAGCTACAACTTTTTTGTTTGGTTAATAAAAACCTTTACAAAGACATTGATAAAATGCATAAAGACTAATGTTAAAAATCATATAGAAGGATAAAAAGCAGTGCACTAATATGGACATAAATTAGTTTAAAAGTTCAAATTTTTTCATTTTTATTCTTTAAATGGCTGTACTGGTGATATTTGTCACTTAAGGTGCGTGAACCTGCTTAGAGCCATCTAAATGCTTAGTCCAAGGCCATTTATAACCTTTGGCTTTTTCAGTGCATATTTATATATTTTTAACAGTTGGTATCTTTGGAAAAACCTTGAGGAATGTACACAAATGACCCCTTGCTGAATCCAGTATTTTTTCTACTTTTTGGAAATCTCTACCTTTCCGGGATCATCCATGGGTTTCATATCTGTTTACACCACAAACCGGAAGTAGGTTAAAAGCACAAAATGAAGGTACACGGACTACCTCTTTAAAACATGCCAAAACTGTGGTGAAAATAATTGTTGTGGGATTCAGCTCTACATGTTCCTGAAAGCTGGGAAGATGGTGCCTTTAGCACAGCAAACCTTTGGTTGATACCATTGTTTGGGGTGGAGGGAGGGGATGGGGAGAAATATATTTTTCTTGTGGAATACTCTTCCTATTTTTCCTAAAAAAAAAATCCCATAATTTAGCTCTATTTCGGCTATTTTCAAGATCCCATTCAAGGGAATCCACAAACCCTTGGTAAAGTTAGAATCCCTAGGATGTTGGAACAAGCATTTGCAATACAATAGGTCTCGCATTTATAAGAGTTTGAGCTATTCGCATTGTAAATAACAATCTCCTTTATTTATGTGTTGTTTTTAAAACCGATAAACAAAAGTCATTGGCAGTTACAATGCAAATAGCTTAAACTCTCGCAAATATGATGCCTATTGTATTGCAAATGTGTGCTATACATTTTTTTAAAAATCATTAGGAGAGACAGTGTCCTGCCTGCAACAGCAAGCAGGACAAAACTATTTGAGAAAATAGTGCTCGGAGGCTGTAATTAAAGCCTACAGCGCGACAACTCTAACGGGGTGTTGCCATGGGAGGTTACAAAATGAAACAAAGCGGTACTAAGGAGGGACTACTAAGCTTATTGACCAATGAACTGCCACAGTTTACAGTGGACAATGACACAAGCCAATAGAAAATGGAGGCTGGATGGAGCTTCAAGTCCCTACCTCAACGCAGCATGCCTCGCAGAACAGAGCATGCGCTACCCAGGCTCGACCTAAAAAATGTTTCTTTCTATAACCATTCATCTGGTTCATATACTTTGAAGTGAGGAATAATCGTATGCAAACTTATTTTTTACAATGAGCAGCAACACATAAAGTTCTGCAAATGAGGGGGATCCAGCTGGATCTTGGATGTGATAACTATTATTGAATCGGATCCGAGACAGCCCAAGTGAAATATCACGACTTTCCCCCAAATGTGCCAAACCTGGGACATGTTCAGCAGTGCCGGCACCTTGATCCTCATTTTCAGTTGACCGGAATAATTTGTGTTAATTCCTTGCCCCAGAATTACCATTACTTCGAGTCCTGGTCACTCCTGAGGTCGGTGAAATAATAGGGATTGCAAGGTTTTTGTGAGTAACATGCTGGAATCTGTGTTTCTGTGCCAATTCCTGCATGTTTTCCCACCGGTATTTCACATGGAGACTTCAGCTGCTCTTAACACCACTGATAACTGTGCTAGTCCTTGTAACTGCCTTACGGGGCCTATACCAGTTATCGTGCCACTGGTAAGGAGTACCTTTGTGTGCTTTCATTCAGAGCAGTTGCAGGGGGTAATGAGTGCTCTTCTTTTCAGTTCCAACACAAATGCCTCCCGCAATGGAGCATGAGAAGATTCAGAAGGAGTATCAAATTAAGCTGGTTGCACGATGGGGCCTAATTTGGGGGAGGAAGAGGCTTAGAGGTCACACGTACCTATATTTCGATTTCTGTTTAAAAGATAGTGCAGTTTTGACACATTTCTGTGTGAAAAGGTGGTCTTATCACAGTGGAAGCTTGAGAGAGAAGTGACTTTAACTGCATTGCGGGTATTCATTTTTCCAATTTGCTCCCCTTTCTTCTAGTCTCTGTTAAAGCATATTACGCAGGATTGTGTAACTAAATGGTGCTTGTTGGCTTTCATTTTAACAATGTGGCCCTTAAGAGCCACACAGTCCTAGTGAGAGAGTGTTAGTGAGATTTTGTTGTCAGCAGGAATGATACAAATGATGTAATCAGTTTAGTATATACAAGTTTAGTGTATACTTTGTGAATAAAACATGCAAAAGAAAGGTTAGCAGGGCCTGCAAATAAACACCCTGTATAGGTTAGATACTGATCTTTGCCCTCCTTTTATTTTTTCTTTATTTATTTTTCTTTATTTTTCCCTTTCCTTATGTCTGAATGTAATGGCCTGGGAATTCATGAATGAACAGGTCTGGTGGCAACGTACCACACCACATTTCATAAGTATGTAAACCTGTTTAAATTTCAGTATGACGGTAGCTGTAATGTAACATGATTGGCGATTCTCTTCTGTGAACTCTAATTTTCTTTCCTAGGTACTGTGGGCTGTGCTCTGGTTTTAGCTGTCAGTGCTTTCTATTCTGCTAGTGACGATGTTGTAGAGCTGACACCAACAAATTTTCATAAAGAAGTAATTCAAAGCGACAGTTTATGGCTTATCGAATTTTATGCCCCATGGTAAGTATTAGCCTGTTGCTCTCTGTGAACAAATAGCGAAGACATTCTTTACCATTTTTAAAATATTTTGTTTAACCCCTTCACTGCGGCGGCTATTCCGCCGCAGTGCTACGGGGGAGGGGGGGTGCGCGGCGCTCCCGTGCTGGTGACGGAACCGCTCCTTCACGAGCCTCGGGTGAGCTGTGCTTGCGACGGAACGGTTCCGTCACAGCCCCGCCCGATAGAACCCTCAGCGCAGGCGCGGCGAGCGGGCCGTGGCGGAACCGTTCCGTCACAAGCACAGCTCACCCGAGGCTTGTGACGGAATGGTTCCGTCGCAAGCATGCAAGGGGTTAAGAGTTAATTTCCACTTTAATTTCGGAGTATCGTTTTGAGTACTCTGACTTAGTTTGTATGCTTGAAAAGGTATTCCTTGTATTTTAAGGACGACACTGAGGTGTCTTCTAATTGCACTTAACTTTTTTCATCCTTCCTCGCCATTTAATATAGTGGGACTATGGGATTTATCTGACCAATGGGAGAAAGGGTATTTGGGTGACCTCAGTAAATGGGTATCGCTTGTGACACCTTTGAATGAGGGAGCAGGTAAAAACGGTTACAGAAAGAAGTGGGTTCTGTGTATTTGTCTGTAGATCGGAGACTGCTCAATGCAATACAGTGGTACTGTTTTTTTTGTTGTTTTTTTTTTAAACTAGGTGTGGACATTGTCAGCGATTAACAGCAGACTGGAAGAAAGCTGCTTCAGCATTAAAAGTAAGTTCCAATTGTTTTTGATGCTACAGAGCCGTGAGTTGTATTTGATGTCACAGGACTTTGAGCCAACCCAGTGCCCTTTCATTTTATATGGCTATCGCTTAACACCTATAAAGACCATATCAAACCCCTGGACCGTAACCAGTGGTAGTAAGAAATACATTTGTGTTGTAACAATTTTTTATTCTAACTTTTCAAATTTGTCTCCGAATTTGAGTTGACTGGCAGTGTTAGTGAGCGGTTTGTCATTAATTGATTGTTACAAGAGGTGTCATCAATAAAGTGCTTGGTTTCACTTGTTGCCTTGGAGTCATTAGACATTGAGATTATACTCCATGTTGAAATCCTTTAACTGTTCTCATCCCGCCTGCCACTGGTGAATATTTGTACTACATCTGAGCTTGTGAGACTGAGACACAAGTCTTTAGTTTTACAACCAGAGAAGGGGTATTCAAGGTGCAGACCTAAGCCTTCAAAGGAGCAAGATAAGCACATTTGAGACCCCAGCTAATGAACCTAGGAAGCAAGAATGGGATGGTATGAGGTTTGTTGCCCTGCCATAAGGAGTGGAGGACCTTAACGCTTCAAAGTTTGAATCAGTAGATCTCGACCAACTATCCTCTTTAGATGAAGGCCTAATATCTCTTCCCCTGATGCGTGAAAAGATTTTTGAAGAGATCCGTAAATTGACAGCTGAAGTTTTTTGTTTTTTTGTTAAAACAAGTCCTGTTTGTTTCTTACCTGTTTGGTGGTTCTATGGTTTGTTTTTCTTTTTGTCTTGTTAAAGACTTTGATGATAGTCTGCATACGAAAAATGTTCCATGCCTAACTTTTTTTCCTTCTGAAAATTAACATACAATTAATCTATCCGCCTCAGTGATTTAGTTTAAGCCCACATTGTCCCATTACATGGTCTCCATTTTCAGGTTCTTTTCGCTGCCATCTATTTTGAGGACCAGTTCAGTTTATGATTGCTAGGAGGGTTGGAAAACACAATTTAGATTTTGTCTGAAGTTTCTTAACAAACTAGAAGAAAATCACACATACAAAGTCTGTAGTCTTTGCCAGCCAGAGGACCTTAATTCTGAAGGTTGCAAAGCTTTCTTTCCTAGAACTCTGAAAGCACATCAACACAACACGAGGCACATTACGCCATGACTTGGACTAAACGGCTCTCATTTAAAGACTTCAAGGTGAAGAAGAAGAAACTGAAGATCTGTAAAACAGACATGCTCTAGTGTCAAATATTCAGCATATTTTAATCAAGATATTGAGGATATTAGGGACGCAGTTCCAGAAAAGTTATTTGCGACTGCAAAGAAGCTTATATCCAAGCCATTTACCAGATACAGGTTCATAGTGTCTATGTTAAAACTCTAGGCAATTGATTTGGCATCAAAGCAAAAGAGCCCTTTGGATCAAAATAAAAAGACAAAATAGCAGACAAACTTTTGCACTTGGATTTCCACTTTGGAAGTGTGATCAAGATCAGAGGACGTATAAGTATACCTCAATAGTAAGACCCCGAGATTAGTGATGACATTTTTGTGGGAATTATGTCTTGCATTCCACTCGCTCCCTTGGACAGATTACATATGAGACCAACGCAAGATTGGCTTGCATTTAATGGTCACAGGGGAATTGGAACAATCTAGTGTTTGTCACAAGTAAATTGAGAGTTAAATTGAAATTGTCAGTGAGATAATTGACAATTTGCTGGAAGATCAAATATCTAACCCCTCTAACCATAGCAACATACATATCTCACACAGGGTGTGATGCACACCTAACAAATATAAAAAAAAATCAGAGGACTTTGAACTCCGGGGGATTCAGCACAACACACAAATGTAGACCTATTTTACAAAAACAAGGAAACCCAAGCAATGTGAAAAGGACCTTGGGTGCGAATATTTACAAAGGAACAGCGATCCCTAACGGCATAGAATTATAGTTATAATTATCGGACAAGTTACTTGCCTTCGGTAACGTCTTATCTGGTAGAGACATAGTCTAGCCTCAGATTCCTTACCTTTGAACTTCCAGGCGTCCGACTGTATCCGGAAGATTTTTGGTAGCGGTACCCCAGTACGGTAAAAGGCGTTGGTTGACTCCACGTGACGGCGTCGTGTTTGTCGTCCGCGCCGTCAATATAACTCTCTCTCCAGCGTGCTGCCATCAGAACTTTTCATGACTTGCCACACCTTTCTGAGCAAGACCGCTGACCTCCTGTAGAGGGAAACTGCTCTACCCTCGCGTAGCTCTGTCGGTGCGCCGCAGCCCTCAGCCCCTTTCTGCTTGCAGGTAGGTGTTCGAGGTCCTCCTCCACCCGCAGGCTCCTGCCTGCACCTCACTACTCGTGGTCCAGTGGGAGAGCCATGCTCTTCTGCGGGTCCACTCTGTAGATTTCTGTCTTGTCTGTCTTTGTCGTTTTTTTTTCGTGTTTGTGCACTCTACCTTTTTTGTGCTTTTTTGTCTATTTGTTATTTGTTTATTTTTTTCTGCCTTTTTGTCTATCTCCTTTGTGCCTTTTTAGGTTTCGCCTCGTCGAAAGCTGTGCACCGCGCAGCTTTTCGGCGCAGGCGAAATCTAATGTTTACAGTATGTGGCTTGGGAATCCGCCCTCTCTTTCCATTGGCTAGCTCCATAAATGGAGGCTAGCCATTGGAACAGAGATCTGTCCGTCATGGTCGGAGCAGATTCGTGGGCGTTCCGGCCATTTTTACTCATCCTGCCCCTTTGACAACGTCATTGCGGTGGTGGGCGGTTCCTATTTTTTTTTGGGGGGGGGGGGGAAGGTTTGTTTTGGTCATTGCAGGCCGACCGCCGCCGGAAGAAGTCCAGGTGAGTGCTGCCTTCTGCTTTGCCTTTCTTGCCGTTTGCCGTTCCGTCCCCCCTCCCGCTGTCCGTGCCTTTCCCGTCCCCCCTCCCGCTGTCCGTGCCTTTCCCGTCCCCCCTCCCGCTGTCCGTGCCTTTCCCGTCCCCCCTCCCGGTGTCTGTGCCTTTCCTGCCCCCTCTCCCGCTGTCCGTGCCTTTCCTGCCCCCTCTCCCGCTGTCCATGCCTTTCCTGCCCCCCCTCCCGCTGTCCGTGCCTTTCCCGTCCCACCCTCCCGCTGTCCGTGCCTTTCCCGTCCCACCCTCCCGCTGTCCGTGCCTTTCCTTATCTTTCTTTATTTGGGACTGCTGGAAACAAATAATTTAACATTATCAAAATAAATCGGTGTATAGTTATAACAGTAAAACTAAGTGCAAATATAATCACTTCAATGGAAAATGTATAATCTGTAATGGGAGTATGCAAACTCCACACTACAACGTTCTGTGCCACTAACTTTTCGGAAATCCGCCTTCATTCAGTGGAGTAAGGCATCCGTCCATCTTCTTCTGTCTGGACATCGTGCCCCGTGTCCCAGGCATGTGGTGTCCATCAGCGTACATTTAAAACTGGATCGCCTCTGATCCTGGACACAAGCAGGCATTTGAAGGCAGAAGGAGCAAGACAGAGGCCGCTGAAACCTTATGACTGACTGAACTCTTTACAGATTGTGAAGCTGCAGTGTGCAGTGGAAACACTCGATGTTCCTGAAATTCATCGTTTTCAGCTGCATTTTCATGATCTTCGAATGATTACATCATAAGATGACAATAGGCCTAACGAGTAGGCCTGCACTGTTGGCAGTGCCCCAAAAGCTAGAAGTCTCATGTTTGCCCTGGCCTGCAGCTCTTTTATTCCATGTGCACCCTGTCCTGTCTCACCTGGTCAGGCTCAGGCCAGATAAGATGTGCGTCTGGAAGCAAGGCAGCTGTCACTCTTTTCTGTAGTACAACGTGCCGAATCGCATCTACACGTCTGTCGTGGCACAACTGGAGCCCCCTCGAACCCATGCAGGACAACCGACACTTCCCTCAAAACTCACACCATAAACCCGCCTACTAATGGTGCAGCTGAGTAACTTCCTACCCTACTACCCAGAAGGCACTTTGTGTCCTCGACGGGAGTATGACCAGATAAAGTGCAGTTTCCGTCCCCTCCCCGGTGGCTGTGCTCATCATTATTGTGAAATGTTGATGTGTGTGCGACTCCCAGAGGGCTTCTGCTGTATAATCTGTTTATGTAGAGGACGAGCTTCGAGAAACGCCCAATTCTTAACATTTAAATGCTGCCCTGGCCCCTTGGGCTGGTTTACCTAAGTTTAGGGAAATGGAAGTCCGTCAGGGCCTCTGGGTCTCTGGGTAAAGGTGCTGTTCGTGTCTTTGGACGGAGCAAACGTGCTTGTTAAGGATTCAGCACGTTTACCAGAACGAAGTGAGTTATTTGCTGGCTTTGCTGTCACGGGTTTTTGGGTAGTTGTGCTTGTTAAAGCAGTGAGTGGCCTGAATGTTGGCTTACGTTTAGTAAATGGTTCATTGATAAACTAACTGCACGGTATGTTTGGAGCGGATGTTTCAGTAGGACAGCGGGTTAGGCATCCGTGCTGAAGGGGCCCAGTGTGCTTTCATGTGACCAGTCATTCTAGCCCTGTCTCTATCTTGAATCCCCTCTGCTGGCCTCCAGTAAGAGGAAAGTGGCCTTTAAAACCAGTTACCAGAGGCGTTGCATGTTCCATCTGACCAGAAGCCTCCGTTCAGTCAGCCAGGGCTTACTGACGACTCTACCTTTCCGGGTGGGGGGTCAATCTTTTAATGTCTTGGTTCCTTCCTTTGGATTTTCCTCGTTTATTTCTGTAATCTCATTTTCACAGCTCTCTCCATCTGATCGCTTACATGACCATTGAATGCAGAGGCGGGCAAACTCTGCTGGCATTGTGTAGTAAATTACAAACGGCAGCTGGACTTGGAGGTGCTGCAGGGCACCTTCCACTCATTTTACTACTGTTGAAAGCGTGCAGTGTACTTTTTTTTTTTTTTGTATTTTTTTTTTTTGTACCTGTAGTACTTTGCTGTAGATGAGGCTCTCCAAGTGACACGCCTTTTAGCATGGGTGACTACTGCTTGCGTAACAGCAGTGACACGACTGATGGTTGAAGCAACAACTTCGTCATGGCCCTGCCCCATTTGCAAGAGATTAAGCTATTGGCATTGTAAATGACAATGCCATTTATTTATTTATTTTCAAAACCAACACATAAATAAAAATGTTGTCATTTACAATGCCAATAGCTCAAACTTTTCAAAAGGCGAAACCATTGCATTGTAAATGCTTGTTTCACTTTCCTGTCGCCGTTTTTCGCTCCCTTTCTCGCCGCTGCTGCCTGTTCCCACTCCTGCCTCACCGCTTTGCTCCCTCCCCCAACCCCTACTTAAGGGTGGCCACTGCATAGTGGGTGTGCCAAAGGTAAGCCCTTCTGCGCCCCCTGTGTCCAACGCCAGGGACCTTGGTCCTTCAACCACCCACCGCTACGACTCAGCTGCCCTCTGCACACTCCACCCCAGAAGAAACAACTGCCAGCAGTCGATGCCGAACACCACCCAGGGCCAGTTCTTCTACTGACATTGTCGTCGCTCAATCACCTACCTCCGGACGCCCACTGCTACCTCAAACCCACCGGAAGTCAGCGAGCCTAAACACCGATGCATCCTCCTCAACGTATTCTCCCTACACATACACGCAGTAGAAATCTGGGACCTCCTCGACACCCTGATGCCCGGCGTCACCTTCCTCACAGAGACATGGACCAATGCCAGCTCCGCACCCGACATCGCTACCGCCATCCCCGATGGGTACAACATCCAGAGGAAGGACTGCCTCAACCACCCTGGAGGGGGATTCGCCATAGTACACAAAATCTCCCTCCAACTCGCCCAAGAAAGGAAGGCATCCATGAATAATCCACTTCAATAAATGTTTACAGCTGCTTGTTTTTTCATCTCGATGCATCTGCAGAGGTGTGGGATGGGCTTGGTATCCTATTCAGTGCTATTGACTATTGATAAGGATGCCCTGGAAGAGAAGGATAAGTTACTTATCTGTAATCCTAGTTCTCTTCCCGGGGAATCATCATCCAAGTCCTAAGCAACCTGCCCTCCTCCCTGGACGAATCTAATAAGCAGTAGTTCATAAAAAATCTGGTGATCTGTTCAAGTTACAGTAAACAAGTACTGACCTAACTGTCGCTCCTGAAGCATGATGGGATACGGCGGGACCTGGAGGTTTTAAAGGCATGGTGCTAGTTTTTGCTTGTTTTAATTTTAATTCAGCCTATTGGTTAACAATGCATTAATTGTCCTATGCAGTTTCTTTTCAATAGGGCTGTATTTTTTAACTGTGCTCTCTTTTTCTGATTTACAGAAATGCTAGTCTTGTAATTGATTTAGTAACGGAAAATTCAATGTACACAGAGCATTTTTATCCCTCAACAAAGGCTGTAGTGCAAGTTTTCAAGTTTATTTAATAATGCTCAGCTGATGAAAGTCATTGTAAATCTTATAGTTGCTAATGCATTTTTTCTGAAATTTTTAAAGACTACAGTCATGAAGCGTATGTGGGTTGATAATTGTTTAGCCAGGTTTTAAATAATGTAAATATGTGTATTTTTTTGGACGAGGACAAGTTAAGCTAATTACAATGAGATGTGTAAAATATTCATTAAAAACTAACTTTTTTTCTTGGCTTATTAAATGTTGTCTATTAGGGTGTAGTAAAAATAGGTGCAGTGGATGCTGATAAACATCAGTCTCTTGGTGGACAGTATGGTGTCAAAGGATTCCCCACAATCAAGATATTTGGTTCCAATAAGAACAAGCCAGAGGATTACCAAGGTAAATTTATGTCCCCTTTTACATATGGATTATTATTATTTTTTGCTGCTGTGTGGAATAGTTTTATGACCTATGCTGGCATTGTGTAATTGCATTTCTTCATTCAATGTTGTGTGCCATGGGTATTGGGGTTTGTGTTTAAACTTGGAGCTGTCAGACTACTTTCCAATGGCAGTACGTTCATGGATCACATACTGCATAGCTGATTGCTATATATCTTGCTGTTTTGTTTGCAGTGTATATTATATTTTAGCCATTTGCTTGGTAGGAAAATGTTCATTAGACCAGATTTATAACCATGTGTCCTGTGAGTTTATTTTTGATGGATACTTCTACCTACAGATTCCTTACCTCCTGAATACTGTGGAGAAGTGTGGCTCAATGGTTAGAGCAGGCAGACCTCGATGCAGAGCTATGGCCAGGGACCAGGGTATACAAGTACAAAAAAAAAATATATACTGTCCATAAGCCAGATTGTAACTTGAAATAACTCCTGTGCCAATAGGTGGTGACTTTGTTCTGTCTTAACTTCCACTTTTGATGTGACTTCACGGAACTGACATCCGGTTTTTTTTCCCTGCTCTTCAACACAGATCTCAACTTGGGGTGCTCAGAACATTTTCTCCACAATTTGTTGTACCACTAGTGTTTTGAGGGATGTTTGCCCCGGAAATGTCAAGATTTGAAAGGTACCTTTTCTGCGGCATAAAAAGGTTTTTGCAGCATGAATCTTTCCTGGATTCACATGCTGTGCCTTATTCCGCCATCTAGTGGTTGGGTCTGGGATTGTTGTATTTGTCCCCTTTTTTTTTTTTTGCTTGCTGGTGGGCACCATTTGGTGTCCTTGCGTGACGTCGATGTGCTTCCTTCGAAAACTCCCACCTTTGGCCACCATCTTCAGATTCTTTTTTTTCCGCTGTTGGGTCTAAATCGTTACAGAAGGAGCTCTAAGATGAGTCGAACATTACTGGAAAAATGTTTTAAAAAATTCAAAAAGACAACGAATCATGGTACTGTACGTTCAACCTAGCTGCCGGAGGGTGCAGAAAAGCTGAAAGTCAGCTTTGTCGACGCCGTACATGAAATTCATGTACAGGGGGCTCCCTGTACATGGAAATGGACAAAACACCATTCAAGTTTCGCCTTAATTGTCACCGTAAGTACGCCCAGAAGGACCAGCATCCGGTCTGCAATCTCTGCCTACCAGTGGATCATCGAAGTGAGGACTGCAGCAGTGTTTGGCATTTGCACCGAAGACGTTGAGAGTAAGAGAGAGGCAGAGAAGAGCCAATTACAACATGCAAGGCCAGAGTGCGCCACTGTCGCCGAGAGACCTGGGCCTCTCCAGTGTGGACAAAGTAAATGTAGCAGAGGGGCAAGCTAGAGGAACCACTTCTGCAAGAAGGCCAGCAGGTAGTGGGAACAATCACCCTACTACCTTGCATCATATATACCAACAAGGTTTCCATGGAGGAAACAGCGGCCAACAGCAGGGTTAGCAACAAAACTGGCAATATCAACAAGGAAGGCAATCCTTTCGAGGAGGGGAGAAGCACCTGCAACATCAAAGTGAAGCCTTCAGGCTACAATGCACACTAAAAACTACACACAGAGTGCGCGCAAAGACACAAATTCAAAATACAAACGATTTCTTAAAAGAGCATTGCACACCAGGGACAAATGAGTCTTAAACATAATACGACACAGGTACTGCATAGAGCTAGTAAGAACACCTCCAATCAAAAATGAAGGTGCATTCCACGGGAGAGACTGCTCTACTACTCCAGGAAGTACAAAAGCTACAAGCCAAGAAAGCATTAGAACACGTACCATATAAACAGAGAAACCAAGGAATTTGCATACTTCCTTGTTCCAGAGATAGATGGCACAATGTGACCTATATTGGACCTCCGATCCCTCAACACATTCGTAAAGAGCCAAATCTTCAAAATGACTACCCTGCAAGACTTAATACCATGACTGCAGGGGGGGAGACTACATGGCAACAATAGACTTAAAGGATGCCTATCTGCACATCCCCATGAACAACAAACACAGACAACTGCTATGGTTTGTAGTCAACAACACTCTCTACCAATTCAAAGTGTTAGAATTCGGACTCAAGTCGGCACCGAGGGTGCCTAGCAGCAGTAGCTGCACACTTAAGAAAGCACGGAATCCCTGTAAACCCATACTTAGACGACTGGCTAGTGAGGTCAAACTCGTACAGTCTTTGCAAAGAGCACATACACTAAGTAATAGCTACATTAGCCAAACTCTTTTTTTCTATACACTGGGAATAATCCTCTACAGAGCCACAACAAACAAACAAGAAAAACTATTCTTAGGAGCAAGAATAAATACGGTGCTGGGAAGGATGTTCCCAAACGAACAATAGCCATACTGAAGGAGACACAGCATTACCGAAAGGGGCAAGCTCTGACAGTGAGGATCGTGGGTAAGCTACTAGGAATGATTGCCTCATGCATTCGGCTGCACATGAGACCATTCCAGGAATGGCTTTAAACACAATGGTCACAAGCAACAGACAGTTGGGACGATCTAGTGGTTGTCACACAGAGGATACAGCAAGAGATAACCTGGCGTAACAAAAGAACATAACATGAGGAAAGACTATCACCCAACCAACTCCAACAGTAACCATAACAACAGATGCCTCACAAATGAAATGGGGGCTCACATGAACAAACTCAAAGTGAGGGGAGTGTGGACAGCAGGATGCTCTAAAACACATACACATTCTCGAGTTGAAAACAGAGTTCCTACCCTTAAAAGCCTTTCAAAGGCAGCTACATGCAAGGACTGGTCTGGTACAAACAGACAATACAACCACCATGTTTTACATCAACAAACCAGGTGGAACACACTCTCTGGAACTGTCAACACTAACTCAGCAAATCTGGGAATGGGGGCGATTCCATGCAACATGGACATAATAGCAGTTCACCTGCCAGGGAAGGACAATGTGGAAGCGGACAGACTAAGCAGACAGAACTCTTCGTCCCACGAGTGGGAGATGAACCAGTATGAACTCAACAAATTATTCCAAATAGGGGAAACTCCAGAAGTGGACCACTTTGCAACACCCCACAATGCAAAATGCCAAAACATTGCATCCAGACAACCATGTAAAAAGATCCTTAGGGAATGCACTTTGGATACACTGGTCGGGGATATTTGCTTAAGCTTTCCCCCCCCCCAATACTACTACACAAGGTTATCAACAAATGCAAAATCAGACACATGACAATGATTCTCATAGCACCACAATGGGCAAGACAGACCTGACCTGGTTCTCGAAGACGATGAAGATATCTCAGGGGTCAATCCACAAGTTACCAAAGAGACAGGACTTACTAACCATGCAACAGGGGGAAGGTGCTTCAACCAGAGCCTGAGCCTCGCTGCATGGCTCCTGAGGACATAGAATTTGCACACCTAAAACTGCCAGAAAGCACTATGGCAGTACTAAGAGAAGCACGAAAGCCAACCACTAGAAAGTGTTATACAGAAAATGGAGAAGATACTCCTTATGATGCGCCAAAGAGGGTCTGAACCAATAAAATCACAAAAGCAAGGACAGTGCTGAAGTATTTACTCGACTCATCAACTGCACAGTAAGTTAACTTGCACATTGTTAAAAGTTCACTTGGCAGCAATCGTGGCATACACAAGGGGACACACAGGAAAGAGTTTCTTCACCTCTCACTTAGTCAAAAGATTGCTAGAAGGATCAATGAGAATTGTGCCTTCAAAAAGAGTTCCTGTACCCACATGGAACCTAAATATAGCAATGTCACAGTTAATGAAAGCACCATTTGAGCCACTCCACAAGGCCACGCCGCAGATGCTCTCATTAAAGACTGCCTTTTTAGTAGCTGTAACATCACTGCGTAGAGTCAGTGAGTTGCAGGCATTAACTTTACAGGCACCCTACTTCCAAATACATACTGACAGAATTGTCATGAGAACAGATCCTCTCTTCATGCCGATGGTGATTTCACAATTCCACATAAACCAGTCCATACAAATTCCACGTTTCTTCCAAAACCCAAAGATGTAGGCAGAAAAAACATTGCACACTCAAGACGCTAAAAGGGCAGTCATGTACTACATTGAAAGAACAAAGGAATACAGGAAAACAAAACAACTCTTTGTATCTTTCGTAAAAAGTTTCTTGGGAAGGCCAGTAACCAAGAACAAATTGCACAATGGATTGCTCAAGCTATACAGCTGTGCCGCAAGCAAACACTACAGCCATTGCAAACAGCTCCACAAGCTCATTTAGCAAGGAAAAAAGGGACAACTATCGCCTTTCTAGGAAATGCTCCTATTCAAGACCTCTGCATGGCAGCAACTTTGCACATGTACACTAAACACTACTGCGTGGACATCCAAATGAATAAGGAAGCACAGGTCGGACAAAACGCTTACAACATCTATTCACAAACCGATGCTCATCTTCCCCCCCCCCCTCCCCCCCCAAGCCACCACAAAAGGAACATACCCCATAAAAAATCTGTGCACAGCATATGAATCCAGAAAAGAGTCCAGCTGCAAAGCGTAAAGTTTTTTACCAGTTGGTGTAGTTTTTCAGCTTGAAGATTTGTCTAGATTCACTAGCGAACCTACCCTCCTTCCCTTCCAAAGAAGATGAGACGACAGGAAAATAAATAAATACAATAAGAGGAATAAACACAAGAATACAATTCAGCAACAAACAGAAAGTTATTTAAAAAAAATCCAAAGGAAGCACATCAACGTCACAGAGACACCAAATGGTGGTATGTTGATGCTAACCTGCAAGCAACTTTTTTTTTTTTTAAACAGGACAAATACAAAAATTCCTGACCCGACCACTAGATGGAGGAGTAATGCACAGCATGTGAATCCAGAAAATTCTTCAAGCTGCAAAACTGTACCGACAGGTCGGAAACTTTACGTTGTCTTTGATATAATGACGTCTGTCTGTGTTGCCTGATGACCAAAAATGACTGCAAGTCTTGCTAAAGGTGTGGACTGATTCATTTAAAGGCCAACAAGGAACTTAAAGCCAAGCTCTTAATTGTCCAGACCCTAGGTAAGTACTGAGAACAGTATCCTTGTTTAATGTTTTGATTCAAAGTCTCGCTCCAGTTAACCGTCTACTAGTAAGTCCTCGAAACATTCGACATGAAAAGGAAAAAGCAGAACAAACCATATAGTAGTGACTCTTTAGTTCCTGATATGCCTTCCGTTCCAGGGGTAAATCATCCAGTCGGTGACCATGATCCTTGACACCAGTCTACTTTAAGCAAAGACTCCATCGACTGGACCCCCAACAGAGCTTTAAGCTTTTACATTGATCGTATGAAGACCATCAGGTGGACGATTAGCTCTTTATGGAGTTCTCTGGGGCAAAGAAAGGCAAAACAATGCAGAAAAGGGTTTTAAGAGACAAGCTCTCCGCTTTAAAATCCGCTATGCATTAGCCAGGAAGCAGCTTCAGGAGGATTTTAGGGCCCATTCCACCAGGGCAAAGGCTGCTTCCACTGTGCTGGCATGCGGAGTGCCTGTCCTTGACCTCTGTCAGGCACGATGTGGATGTTTGTGCATACGATCACAAAACATTACTGCCTTGACAGCCAGTTCTGATGGTAAGGTCATTTTATCTGTTCAGTCATGTAGAATGTAATTGTATGAGCCATTTCACAAACTTTCTACCTTAGGAGATACTGCTTTGCACCTATTCTAAAGATGAGGAATCTGCGGTTTGAAGTATCCATCAGAAAAACACGTTACGTGCCTTCTGTAACACTCTTTCTGGCTGCTACCTTTACTATAGATTCTTCACCACTCTCCCTCCTCGTTCTGTGGGATGGTATCTTTTTCTTTAAAGGTCCCAAATTAAACATCTTCACACTGGTGTCTGATTATTTTTGGGCTACACTTCCGTGGGCTCGAACAGTTAAAAAAGCATCTGCAATGCAATCGGTCTCGCCTTTAGGACCTTATATGTATTTAGGTATGCAGCACATTAGCCTGGGTGCTGAAACATCTACTGTTCTTTAAAATAGAGGGAGAGGAAGCACCAAACTGCGTAACACGCCAGGTATGGGAGCACAGGGAGGGAAATATTTATTTTTAGCGGGGAATGATCTGGTCCAAAGTTCTATTTTTAATATAAAAGCAGGGCCTTCGGTGGTCATATCACTAAAAGTACAAGATTTGAAACAAATATTATTGTCTACGAGTGCTCGTGGAAGGCAATTTTATATGGACTGGATTATAGAGAATGCTAATGTTTTACTCGTATTTTATTGACATCTGCTGGTTGTTTTTTTTATCAAGAAAGTTCAATATACTATTTCAAGATGGCCACTGTAGGAAAATGCCCCTTTTTGACATGGTCACCCCCGCTTTTTGCCTTGTGAATGATATATTTTTGTTGAAAGTGCACTGGGTTCCTGCTAACCACGTCTCCAGTGCCAGAGCTCTTTCCCCAAAACTTTACAATTATCCCTCAAATTGGCAAAACCTATAGCACTCCCTGTAAGTCCTTAGCAAATGATGCCCCAGTACCAAGCACATGCAAGATTGCAGTTGCAGGCTGATGCAGACAAAAGTGAAAACACGACATTGCACACATCCCTGTGTGCCAGGTCTTCTACCACTGCATGTGATATTTGTACATCACCCCTACAGAATGCCTGACAGCCCTAAGGCAGTGTGCTTAGTACTATATGTGAAGGCATATCTGCATGCGCAGATATGCCCCTGTGCTGCTCAATTCCATTACTGCCAGTACAAAAGACGATAGAAGCCCTTTTAGAACATACGCTGGTCACAGGTGAAAACGAGTTTCCCAGCTACATGATGGCTTCACAGAAAATAGCGATGTTTGGTATCCCACACCGATGCCAGCAATTGGATTTACCAATACATGCACGGAGAGGCCAACTTAAAGGTGCCCCCTGAAAACCTACGAGCCTCAGGTGTGTTGCTGACTGGTTTCTGCCAGCCTCCAGAGACTCTGTTCTGACCACCTAATTTGAGAGCCTTTGCTCTCAGGAGATCCAGCACAGAAGCTGACCCTGAAAGAGGGTGTAACATCACCTCCCATAGGATGACCTACTGATTCGCCTCCTTGGGCTGGTGGCTTCAAAGGAGCCGCCACCTTTAGAATGTGAGTGTGGCTCCCCTCAAAGGGGAGAAAGCCACCACCCTGTCCAGAACTCCCTTGGTACCTGGAAAGGCGGGAAAACTACCTGGTCAGGTAGGCGTGCCACCTCCAGGCAAGTACCACCCCTAAGATGGGCTGCTGTGAGGTAGATACGAATTCTCATAAGTAGCCTTCTTTGTGATGGCATTCCTAGGAATTCTGAGACCGAGTTATGCCCACTTCCACTGGAAGTGGTCATATAGGGGGCGTAGTGACCACAAGGGTCAGTAGCCCATTGGCTACTACCCTACACTCCCCTAACTTCAGTATTTAGGGGAGTCTCTGACACCAGAGAAGAAGATGCTGACGACCTACGAAGAAGGGCACAAAGAGGCTCAAAAGCAGAAGACTGAAGAGATCACCTGACTTTGCCCCAGCCCTTTTGCCCTGTTTGTCGCTCTCTGTCGAACCCGCACCAAAGACGACTTGTCCTGCAGCTGTGTGCCTAAAACTCTGGGAGGACTGCCTGCCTTCAATAAAGACCAAGACCCCCCTCCCCAAAGAACAGCAGAACGATTCCCTGCAGAAACTCTAAAAAGAGAAGCCTCTGAGGCCGCCAAAACCCGACACCCGAATTCACAACTGCACCCGTCTCCTCTGGCCCGAGTTAGAGACCCACCAGTGCCAAGAAGGTTCCTTAGCCCTTCAGAGCTCAAGTCCATTGTGGGTTCATCCCTTGTGGGCTCCCTGCCCTCACTTGCAGTTGCTGGACGCAGACCCCCCCTCAACCGCGACTGCTCCTAGTAAGAAATCCCAACGCCTAAAGACGCTTCTGCATCTGTCTCCCCTGGCCCTTGAAAAAGAGTACCCCAAATGCCCCTACGTCCCGAGCATCACAAGCCTTGAACCCCCTTAATGGTTCACCCCGACTGGCTTCCTAGCCTGCAGCCTCTTTTTACATTGACCGATCCACATTGAAACTCATTGTGCTCCTGATGCTGATTTGCACCCGGTTGCCCTCGTGCCGCTGGTGGTGTACAGTGGGTGGTGCCTTGGACCTTGCCCACCACTCACCTTAACTTCTGGAGATTGGCCTGCAAGTCAATGTACTGTACCTGTCTGCAGGACTTGTTCTTCCTTCCATAGGACAACACTATAGAACTCGTAAATTGCAGTGTCCACCTTTTTAAAATAAAATAAATTTATGTTTAAAAATGTGCAAACCAGAATACATTTTCTGTGATACCTAAACATACGTAAAGGTACCTGCTATTTTTATAAATTGGTGTGGATCTCCTTGAGTTGTGTTGCCATTTATTAATGATTATGTGTATTTGCAAATGTCTTGCACTGCTCTTTGTAAAGCCTAAGGTTGCCCGACCACACTACTCGCTTATAGAGCATTTTGGGACTGAATAGTAAGACCATGTCCACTCATAAAAGACCACCTTGACTCTTTACACGATATACCAGCTTATTGAAATATCGCATAAAGAACCAGCTTCCTACAGCCACTCAGGGAACCTCGAGCTAGCCAGTCATCCTGGAATGGCTTATGCATAGAGTATCTTTTATCCAGTCTGTTGGGGTATACATGGCGCTTCCAAATGCGGTTGCCAACTTGTGAGAGTAATAAAAAAAAAAAAAGAAAGACATGCTACAGACTACCATTTCAGGATGGATGCCCAGTTTAGAAGCTGTGGCCACATCTGATGTGTCATGTAGATAAAATAGGTTGCAAACTTGTGCATAGTATCTATGTCTGGGAAGTGTAGAAAGCTGTCTCTTTAACATACTAAAAAGAGGTATACTGTGTAAAGATTCCAGGTATTCCCTTAAGTGGGCAGGGGTTTGCTCTTCTAGGGGCTAGTGTGGTTGAGCTCCCTTGGCTTTATCAGAGAGTAGTGTTAGACATCTGCAAGTACACACATGGTCAATAAATGATGCACACGGCTCAATAAGGAGATCCACACCAACTTATAAAAATAGCACTCCTCTTTATTTAGGCACTGGAATCAATTCGATCAGGTGAGTAGGTTTCGAGATAGAAATACTTTTAGTTGTAAAAAAATCGGAGGCTGCAATGTTACCATATGGCAGGAATAACAAATACGGCATACAAGTTCTTGGAAGCGACTTACAAGACCAATTCCCAGGACTTAAGGTGAGTACATGGCAAGGTCCAAGGCAGCACTAGCAATTCACCTCCAGCGGCACTAAGGCGGCCGGGTACACTGGTGCAGTACAATGTTGGGTGCCCAATGTTAGTCAGTCCGGATTGGTTCAATCACAAAGAGGCGGTAGGTTTGGACTGGGAGGCCAGTCGTCTGAACCACAGTAGGGGCTCAGGTCTCACAATGCTCGGGGACAAGGGCACACCTTTTGGACCTCTTCTCCATGGACCAGGGGAGACTGGTGAAAAGGTAATTTGAGGCGTCGAGTTTTCGTCGCCTGGGACATTTGCGGTTGAGGGGGCTGTAGAAATCTGGCTCTGTATATAATAAACCAAAAAGAGGTATACCCCAAAGCAATTACAGAGGCACAAATGACACCCAAAAGGCTCTTTTGTGGTAGCGTGATGAGCTGGTAGGCATATCAAAGGGTAGTTTGTGAGAAGGTGGCTCTATATATATATATATATATATATATATATATATATATATATATATATATATATACTGGACAATAAGACAGTACAGTGTGTATAGAGTCCACAAACCCCAAAGGTTTAACAGAGGTTAAAGTCAGAACTGACCTTACTCTCCAAAGTGGTAGCTTGGTCGAGCAGTAAGGCAGTACCAGAGGACAGTGTAAAGCATTTGTTGCACACACTCAGTCAGCAAAAGGTTCCACACACTCAAGGACTGAACTTCAGGCCAATTGTTATTATATCCTTAGATATAGTTGTTTTATTTTTAGAACCAACAGTTGTAAAAATATACTTTTCGAGATACGAGTACTCTCAGATGAATACTTTGCAGAGGAGCAATACGTTTATATACACAATAATCACAAGTTAGTTAATAGCAATACAGTTCTGCAACACACTCTAGCATTGAGCTCAATGGTTTTCATAGGAAAGTACAGTTGATTACTTTTATGGATTACTTTTGGTAGTTCCAGGACTAGATCTTGGATTCAGTCCTGGGGTCTAAGCTGAAACCAGATTAGCAAAAACGTTTTAGTTATATGATTTTTCCTGAATATAAAGCTGTTTTAAAAGCTCACACTTAAAAACTTTTCGAGATGATTCTCACAATGTTATTCAATGGGAGGAAATTCAGGTTACAGGTAAAGTACGATCGCGTTACTTTTGTAACCCAGCACTAGTCTCCTAGGGCCAGCACTGGGGGCTTAGCTCAAAACAGGTAGGTAATTGCGTTTCAGTATGTCGTACGAATTTTAAAGAATATTTGCAGTTTTCAAAAGTGGACACTTAAAAGAAATTTCATAGAAAAGCAGACAATGGGTTCCTATGGAGAAAATACAGGCTATTAGTAAACCCGCTAGGGATTACTTTTGCGGTTCAGTACTGGGCTGACAGGTACAGTACTGGCTTCTTCCCTGATCACAGGTGAGTACTTTCGGATTCGGACTTTGGCTGATTTTATAGGAATATTTTCAGTTTTCAAAACTTCACACTTAGAAAATTTTCGAGTAAAGATTGGTCAATGTTATCCAATGGCAGGTAAGTGAATTACCGGTTTCCAGGTGAGTACTTGGTTGATGAAGTCAATGTTTTGGGCATGGGCTCAGGGGTCCCCCAGGGTCAGGTAGGTACAGTTAGTTCACCCTCAGCGGCCCAGGGGCGGCCGGGTGCAGAGGTAGGCAGGCCCAATGATATCCAATGATATCCAATGAGGGAAAGGGGGCCTTTGGTTTGTGGCTGCTGCCTCGCAGGCCACGCGGTTGTGGGAGCGGTGCTCCTGGTCACTTGCTCCGGGCAGGGGGGGGGGGGGGGGGGAGTAAGTTAGGACAGAGAGGTCGCAGCCAGCGGCACTCGGGCGGCTGGGTGCAGGGTGCTTTTGAGCCATCGGGCGCTCAATGTTATCCAATGAGGATCTTGCAACAGGGAAAAAGGCTGCAGGCTCGGGGACGGAGATTCTCCAGGGGCGACCAGCACTTCGAGGGGTAAGTTGGGATCTTGGAGCACAGGTAGGCACAGGGGGCTGGAGGGCGCCGGTTGCAGGGGTGTCTTTGGGTGTCGGAAAAGCTTACCCTCGGCTGGTCGCGGTTGGGGTGGCCCCTGGTTCTGAGTCTGCAGGCGTCGGCTGGGCTGTCGAGGAGGGTCTTTGGGCACTGGACTTCGGGTCCCAGTCGCCAGGGGGACGTCCTCGTGGTCTTGGTTCGGGTTGGCCCGGGCACGGCTGGTGCAAAGTGGGCTGGTCCGGAGCTTCCTGGCAGGCACCAGGTGGGTTGTTGCAGCAGAGCCTCTGCTGGAGAGAGTCCCAATCGTCGAGAGGGTCACGGCAGGCAGGTCCTCTGGGTGTCTTAAGGTCACTGTCTGTCGAGGTCGCCGGGTTCAGGCAGGAGCAGGTTCCAGGATCAACGGGCCGGTAGGGCTGGGGCCAAGTCAGTTGGTGTTGTCCTGTTGTTAGCAGCTGCGCGGCGGGTCTTCTTCTTTATCTTCTTGCTTCTTTGTTCTATCGGGATCTGAGGAAGGAAGGTTCAGGGGCCCCTAAATACTGAATTTAGGGGCGTTACAGGTAGGGCAAGGGCAGTAACCAATGGATCCCTGTCCCGGGGTGAGTACACCCCCTGACCTGCTCCTCTCCTGTCGGAGGGGGCAGGAGCCTAGCTGGGATTGGGTAGGGCTCCCCATCTACAAGATGGCCGGGGCCCGGGGTCGTGCTTCACCTCGCCTCTTCCACCTGAGGGGTGGGGTTGGCATAGGTTGGCACCCCCCCCCCCCCCCCCCCCTCCTGATGTTGTTTTTCCCGCCAGTCTTCCCGCCAAGTGGGGGGTAGGACTGGTGGGGGGCTGGTTGCTGGGTAAAGCAAATGGTATGGAGAAGCTCCCAGAGGCGGTATGCCTTTGTAGCTTCCCCCTGTCCATCCTGGAGGAGGAGACCTAGCACCTCGCCCAGGACGGGCTTTGTTGCAGACCCAGGAGAGCGGGGGGCTCTCCACCCAGGGGTCCAGCAACATGTCTGCTGTGTGGCAGCCTCTGCAGCTACTCAGCCCAGACGTGGATTGTAGGTTCGAAGTTTGGAGGGCATCTCTAAGGTGCCCTCTCTTGCATGTTACATTAAATCCCACACTGGCATCAGTGAGGGTTTAATGTGCTGAAAAGTTTGATACCAAACTTGTCAGTCTTCAGTGTAGCCATTATGGTGCTGTGGAGTTCGTAATGACAACCTCCCAGTACCATATACTCTTAATGGCATCACTGCACTTGCAGTGCCCGGGAATGGCCCTGGGTACTGTAGGGGCACAGGGCTCATGCACCCGTGCCCTCACCTCTGGCATAGGGCACCCAGCTCGAGGGGTGACTGAGGTATGCAAGGGCAGTGGGTTCTGGGGCCAGGGCACACAGGGATGTGTGCCATGTCGACTCTGGTTTTGGTTCTGTACTTAGGCACTCATCCTGCCAAGGCAGTGGGTGGGTGCCAGGGCACAGGGCCCCTGAGGATGGCACGATCAGTGATGCAGTCCTCAGGGGTCTTCTCTGGTCACCATGCCCTGGGTACCTAGGGTACCATTTACTAGAGGCTGATAGGTAGCCAGAGATGCCAATTGGGTATTTCGTTTCTGTACAGTTTTAGGGAAGGAACACAGGCCCTGGGTACCTGATTGGCAGGGACCCAGGGCACACTCAGTCAAAGCACATCAGCAGTTCAGAAAAAAGTGGGGGCATACCAAGGCAAGAAAGATGGCACTTTCTCACAGTAGTGCTAAGCATTTATTGCACACACAAAGGCAGTAAGTGAGACACTAAAAGAAATCGGACACCAATTTTATAAAATGAACACATACTTTTATATGTATTCATCAGGTAAGTACTTTTCGAGATGAATTTTTACAGGTTTCAAACGTTCACACATTTCTGGAGGGGTAATGTTGTCCTATGGGGAAAAAAAACAAGCTCTGCATTCGGGCACATAACAGGGACGTACAGGACTGTTCTCTAAACATGAGTATTGGGCTAGGTCCAAGGTCGCTCCAAAAGGTCTCCTCTGGATGCTGTGGGCCGTCCTGGTGCAAAAGTGTGTCACGGCGTCTGGTGTCCCAGTCACTTCAATGGGAAACAGTCTGTTGGTAAAGGGGCTGCAAGCTGGGACTTGGGGCCAGTCCGGGGCAACACACATTGGGCTCAACCCTTGAGATATTGGGCATGCAGGTTCACTTCTCAGGCTGTGGGGCTCGGTGAATTTGTGAATTTTGGTGTCTGATCCGGTGCAGGAGTCTCTTGCAGTTCGAAGGGGCCTGCAGAAAGAAGCTGCAGGCAGCGACTGGAAGTCCAGTCTTGGTAAACCCATGGGTGGGGTTTATCTTGTGTGGGCCTGGGGGATACAGTTGTCACCATCACCTCCCTTGGACTCTGGAGCACGCGTGCATAGGGACTTTGAGGCGTCTGGTGGAGGCTCGCAGACTCAATTTTGCTCTCTGATTCTGCTGCAGAGGAGCAAACTGAACAGATGTACCATTCTCAGTGGGTCTCGCTGCCCCTGAAGTCCCTCAATGTGCAGGTCGGTCTTGACGTTGGTGTCCAGACTGGACACAACAAGCCCTTGCTGCTGCAAGGGTACAATATATAGGTGTTGGTGTTGTGCGGCTCCGGTCAGTCCTGGCATCCCCACACTTGGCGGGAGGACTGATCTGACCCGTAGGAGCACTGCTACCTCTTCCTGGGTGGCTGTTGCATTGGTAGTTCCCATAGGCGGCAGGTTGGTGTACCGTGTCTTGCTTCTTTAGTGCTTGTGACTGCAGGGGAGTAGCCCCTTTATTCCAAAGGCATTCCTTTGTCAATTGGCGAAGCACTGGCAACCCTGCAAGTTTCTTGAAGTTTGTACAACGGCAGGACGAGTCGGGTGCCCCACGAGGGTTGGGAGCAGCGGCAGAGATGGTGCTGAGTCAGTCATGCGCCTCGGTTCTCGGGTCAGCAGTCTTCTTCTTTGTGCACTTTTTCTTTTGGTCCATAGAAATCCAAAGTCCTGGAATCAGGGGTTCGGGGGTCCCTCTAAATAACTCCATTTATGGGCATTAAGTGGAGTGAGGGATAGTAGCAAATGGGCTACTTACCCCTGGGGTCGCTACATCCCCCAGATGACCACTTCCCTTGGAGTGGGCATCACCTTGTCCCCAGAATTCCTAATTCCACCATACACAAGATGGTGAAATCCTAATTTGGTGTTCACTTTTGACTTGGACACCCTAGAGGTGTGCCCATCCTGGCAGTGCAGCACCCCTGCTGCATAGATAATTTTCCCACCTGTCCTGGTGCCACATGCCTCTGAGCAGGGGAGGTTGGCATCCTCTCCTGTGAGTGTGACAGAATAAGAAAGGGCACTCCCCCCCCATTGACTGCCACATAGCAGTGCCCCATTTCTGGGCTAGCATTGCCCATCTTACCTTACCCAGGGTGGGACGTTCGCTGTGTCGGACCCTCTGGAGATTGGGATGAGCGGACAGCTAAAATATATCGGCACACTGTAGGTTGGTTGGTCGATTTTAGTAGAACTATGAAAAAACTGCAACACATTTGAAAGTCGCCTGGTGTTGTCTCTGCTTTGTTTGAGTGTGGCTCTTATTTGCTTCTAGGGTTAAGCAGATTGGCCTGGCTGGTGTCTCTGAAAGCCAATAGAGCTATGGCAGACTCCATTGTGTCAGGTCTGTGCCCCTGAATGTTCGTAAACTGAGGCAGTCAGCCACACGTCAGGTCGCTGTATTTGGCAACCATCCAGAGCGGAAGTATTCACTCCTCCGGCTTTATGGCATGTTCTTAGAAAGGTCTGCAGGTTTGGGTCAGAGTCAGTCGTATGCTGTTGTCTCCTGGAGCCTGGCAGTTAGAGTCAAAGTAAGCCACACATCAGAATGATGCCCCTGGAAAGCCAGAAGAGATGTTAGAAAGCTTCAGTCAGGCTTGTGCTTCGGAAGGTCATCCACACTAGGAACTTGACAGTCTTTAGTCAGGCTGGTACCTCATACAGTCAGTACCTTTAATTGGCCTCCAGGACTGGCTCAGAGCACGTTCCTTGTCTGGACGGTGTCTCAGAAAGCCTGCGAGTGGTGTGTGAAGTCCACAGTATGCCATAGCAGTGCCTCTGAAGGTCTATTGGCGCTGGGACAGAGTAACAATCCAAGCATAAAAGGCCAGTGATCAAAGTTGATCACTCTTTACCGCAGGGAGCACTCTGGTGAATATTTGTGGATCCTGCCGTTCCATATAGGGAGGAGCAGGCAGGGAGCTCTGTACAACCATTTTCAGTCAAAGTACTCGTAGAAAGCTGGACAACCAAAAAGATGAGCTTGATAAACCAAGTGAAATGCAGCTTCCGTAGCGAATTAGGGCACACAATTTAATTCCAGCATCTCCGTTTTCACTATAGACTAGGGTAGTGCTTCTGTTCACGTCAATAACACTCACTGAAAACTTAGGAAAAAATTAGTCCAAAGGCACAGAGAGCCTTGAACCTGCTACGTATATGTACATACAGAAGCTACCTGCGCTTCCTACGAGCTTGAACCCAACAAGGTGTCAGTCTGTGTAGAATAAAACCATTATCCCACATCTAATTGGAAGCAGTTAATGTAGCCTTGGTGGGCCGGAGAGACGAGCGGCAGGTATTAAACATGACATTACACTATGTGCGGGTGAATATGCTCAGTGCTGCCTCGGACAGTAAAGAATTAACACGGATGGAGGCCCCACGAGAAAGGGACTGCAGGCTGTGAACAACACCGGATTTTTGCAGGGAAGCACCTGGCCTGTAGAACAAGTGGTAAAGCCAAAAGGGTCCTCTCCATTCACCCCCACAGATCGGTGTCTTCATTTACCCGCAGCAGCCATTTAAATGAACAAGTGCTTTTAATATAGTCGAGGTTTGTTTCTGTGAAGCAGCCAGCATGAGGATGCGGGACCTCCAGCGGTATGTGAATTCCACAAGGGACCAGCGTACGCTGGGATTGAGGCTTTTCATACTGGAGTCCTTGCATTACTGCAAGTCATGACACTGCAAGGACTTCAGTAGTGCAAGTCACAGCTGCATCTGTGACTTGTGTTTCCTTAAATTGCCATTCCCTGCGTGTTGTTTTTACTGTGTTGCACACTATTATTTTCACAACCGATTCTGGCACACATCCCTTCCAGTAAAGTGATTGTAAATGGAGCCGAGGGTTGTTGACATGAAGCAGCCAACGGAAAGAGTTGGAAAGGCAAGGCTTCTGCGGGATGCACATTCCGCTAATAGGTTGCGGAGGCGTACTGCGAGGAGGGGCCAGACTTCTCCTACCAGAGTCTTTGCCGTGCCAATGAGCAGCTGTGGGGCTCCGTGCTGAGAAAATATTTGACGTGCAATGGTGAACCATGAAAGTGGGCGCTGTGAAGAGATTTACAGCCCTGTTGTTATTTGTGTTACAAATGGAAAAGCGGGAGGAGAAGCTGTGCTGTTAGGAGAGCTTTCCCATTCTTCTTTGAAAACGAGAAGAAGAGACAAATAGTGCGCCCAAACTAACCCAAATAGACAGGAGGTGAGGAGTACGTGTAATAGGGCCAGTAGCCATGGGAGGGAACCAAACTCCAAAAGGAGGGACAAACACAGCCAATGTGCCAATGAAAGGCTAGGTATTCAAAAGGACACAGAAAAGTACAAATACAAAATTATGGGCATGGAAACCCACAGAGTAGATACAGCATGTTTCGAAGAGACAATGCATGCGCTGCCTAGGCAAGACCTAAAAATGTCTTTCCTGATCACTTGCACTGGCAGCAGTTGAACTGACCAGCACAAGACATATCTGCTCGTGCAGATATGCCCACATATTTAATATAGTGCACCCTGCCATAGGGCTGTAAGGCCTGCTGTAGGGGTGATTTAACCATATGACGTTTAGTGTCTACAGGTATGGCATAAACTGCACAATGCTGTGTTGTCTTTTCACTTTTGTCTGCACCAAAACATGCAGCCTGCAGTGGCAGTCTGTATGTGTTTGGTCCCTTAGGGTGGCATTATACATGCTGCAGCCCTTAGGGACCCTTTTCAGTCTCCATGCCCTAGGGGCCACTGGTACCACTTACTAGGGACTTGCAGGGAATGCTAAAAGTATTGCCATTGGGGAAACAGTTGTATGTTTTTGGGAAAGCGTTCTGGCACTGCAGAACCTGATAAGCAGGAACCCAGTGCATTTACAGGAACCCAGTGCATTTACAGTCAAAATTGCATTGAATACCAGGCATAAAGTGGGGGTGATCATATCAAAATGGACTCTTTCCCACAGAAGCTATGGGAGCCATTGAAAAATAAGTAAGTAAATGCAAAATAAAATTAAACAAAATACATTAACCCGTTGACCGTGGCGTAATGCGGACATTTTAATCAGTGGGCGTTGTTTGGACGGTCCCTGGCCGTTCTCTGCACACGCCCACCGTCATGTGGGACGGCCGGGGGTCGTCCTCCGCATGGCACGGGTTAAATTGTTAAATGAGACCAATAAAGGGTAGCATTGAAAAAACAAAGGACTGGCTCCGAAGTGTATTTGTTGTCAGGGTGGATGCTGTCACTTGTAGAGCAGTAGACCAATGTTGAATTTGACTGTCCCATTACCCCAGGCACAGCCGCCTACACCCAGGGTTTGTCAGAAGGATAACCAACAGACACTAAAACCTTTTGTTAGATTCCAGGTACAAGAAGCCTTTCTACAGGCTTTATCTCAGTGTAGCAGTTATCAGACATTAAAGGGGTCTTGGCTGTACAAATATGTTTCACATAATAAGTAGGGTATTCTGCATTTGTTATAACTCTTCATATTAAATGGACCAGAACTATGGCATCTCAAAACCCCTCCTAATCTACCAATAAGGGCTATAACCTCTGTGATGGGCTTGTCTCCATAATCCACTCAGAACGACTGTATCAAATATATGTTTTTTTGAAGGCTACCATTAGGCATACCTTCATTAAAGTACACATCTTTATAAATTACATACATAATTACAGTTGTGAAAACAGTATAACCCCTTTCTAGATCTTTTACATCTGGAGTTTATATGTGGGGTTAACAAATCAATACCATTGCATTCTACAGTATTCTGTGAGATTCCTTGTAACAAAATGCATGTCTACAGCTGTGAACAGTGTAACAAGAATCCAATCTTAGGGGCTATCAGCTTTTAACATATGCCTTTCACTGTAAATAGGTTAGGCTTACTGTCTTTGTCCTAACTATTCTTATTAAAATAAATGAGATGTATGGCACAAGACATAACCTTTCCCATTGGATCAATCTTACCTAAAGCCTTGATCATTGACTTTTCGCCATAACAAACTCCGACCTACTGCATAGGGCATAGGCTGTTCTAAAAGAAGAGAGTTGCCCTTATTCAGTGCTGTGGAATTGCACACTTGGGCAATAAAAAAACCTATTCTTGCAGCTCTTTTTCTAGCCTGTCCTATAATGTAATTACTGGGTTTTGGAAGGAAAGGACTTCATTATGGAGAGATGTTAACGTCACTGGGCAAACCTGACATATCCAAGTGTGGTATAATTGTGTTCTATTTGCTTTGCTGAATTGCCATCTTATGTAATGGCACATAAATGTATGGGCTGTAACAAAACTTCTTGTTGAACAGTTGACTGAATCTCAGTGTATGCGTACGCTAATCTCACACTTTATCCTGTGGTGTTTTACCTTTCATTCCATTCTTAGGTGCAAGGACTGGTGAAGCTATTGTGGATGCTGCCTTAAATGCTCTGCGATCATTCGTCAAGGATCGTATGGGAGGAAGAAGCAGTGGACATGATTCTGGGCGACAGGTATTTGTCTTCATAATTCTATTTGGCAAATATTTTAATTCTGGCCCCTGAAACTAGCACAGTCTCGATGCTAGTATGGCTAAACAAATATTTCTCGCCTTAAAAAGAAATCTGCTGTATTGAATTAACGATTTATAAGCAACTTTTGAGTCTTGGGTAATCTGAGAGGACCAGACAACAGTGAACAATTGTGAAGGGAACAGTGCTTTTTAGGTTAAGCTTACCAGACCTCGGAACGTTTCTGATTGCTGAAAGGCCTATTGTGAACTTACAGTGGGCTTGCTGCCCACCTTTTGCTAACCATTGTTAGCTTTATTAACATGCTCCTTATTCAATGACTTGACTTCCTCTTTTTAGGTCGAGCCTAGAGCCAGCATGCTTGCGCTGCTCTGCGTCACTTGTTGTGGTAGAGTAGCGAATAGAAGCCCTGGCCTCTCTCCGCCCATATTTGCCATTGGCTGGTGTCATTGTCTGTCCTAAATGCTGGCTTCTGATTTGTAAATAGGCTTGTTGGGCCTGCCTCCTTCATTTGTCTTCGCCCATGGCGACTGGCCCTTTTACTTCGGTTGTTACACGGTTTGTGTTAGACTCTGAGCACTATTTTTTTTATTCAGTTTCTCTTGCTGCAGGCACAACGTGTTTTGGTGCGTTCTTTACACCAGCCCCCCCAACCCCGTTGTTGTGCCTTGTCTCACCCTTCCCCCCCCCCTCCCGCCCGCCTGCCTAATGTCTGTGCCTAAGGCTCTCCTCCCCCGACCCTCCTGTTGTCCGTGATGCCTTTAGCATTGTAAATGACAATGCCTTTTATTTATGTTTTTAAAACATAAAGAAAACACATTGTCATTTACAATGCCAATACCTTAAACTTGCGTAAATGTGAGACCTAATGCATTGCAAATGCTTGTGTCTATGGTTTACACACACCTGCACATGTGTACGTTTCTTCTCAAGGTGGCTTCTTAAAATCAGGCAAACGTTTCTTGACTGCTGCAACCTTTCAAATCATACGACATAAACACCTGAAAAGAAACCTAACGCACATGCAGATGAAACATACCTGCAAAATGACATATTCAAGTATTGGTATTTTTAATGCTGCATTGTAATAAATGTAGAAAGTTTCTGGAGTGAAAATTATTTTAAAAAACCGATCATGGCATTTATAAAGATTGAAAACATTGAATTCAACGCACAGTGTTAAGATGCCATGTTTGCTTTCCCTCCACTATTTTGAAATGTTTTTTTTTTAACTATACTTTACAGACTAACATTGGGAAAGCCCAACCACTCAACACTCACATTATAAAGAAGGGCCCTTTTGGCTTTGCCAATGCTTGTTTATCTTTTGTCTGAAGCACAACTGACCCATTTTTTTGTGTGTGGGATTTTTTTTATTCTCTGTGCATGGTGGGGTGCACAGGTATTAGTATGATTATCAGTAATTTTACATAACCCTACATGCCCTCACTGGCCTCATAATTTTGTTCATGCTATAAATGTTATGAATTTGCTCATATTATGTAATTGAGGGTCAAACAAAATTGCAAACTAGTAACAGGCATTCAAGTTTGTACTGTTCGACAACCTTTTAACCGCAGGAAAAAAAACTTGACAATGGGAAAATTATTTACAATTTTTGAAGAACTCAAACCAAAAATATGAAGTTCGCTCATCTAGCAGATATATATGTTCGCCACAATTTGCTTTTTTTAAAACGAAAAATAGACGGCACTCCAAAGTCTCTTGTCCAGAAAAGAATTTTATTTGGCAGACCCCCTCGACAAACGCGTTTCACCACTAGGGCTTCGTCAGTGTCAACCTGATTGCAGTGAGAAACACCATTTTATCCCCACCTCCTCCACATCATAGAAAGAGGACTAGTTAATGCCTGGTCGGCGGCCATCTTACAATGTACAACATCAAATTGAGCAATAATGTTCATAATTTACATGGCGGGTTAAATGGTGTGTGTAAAGTGCTCGTGCGGATTAAAAAGGTATAAAAATAACCAAATTACTATTGTGAATTCATTGTGTCGCATATATATCATTTGGGGTCAAGAGAACACCTATAACGAACAAAAAATATATATACTTTATAATCCAATCCTTCCACATTACTGTTATCATGTGCATGTGCTCGTTGTTCAAACATACCCCCTCTTATTCCAAAACTCATTAAAATTGGGAGCAACGAAGATTATATAATGCACATTATTTTCCAAATTTTACATTGTGTAGGTGTTCTTGGAATTAAGTTTTAGGTGTTACATTCATCAATGTTTAAATTTATCATACTTTCTTTGACCCTCAATTGTTTGTGTATAGATATGCGATTAAACAATCTTGCCCTGTATGGGCGTAGATAATGTACGCAAAAATCCCTGCATTAGTGATTATGCCCTGTATGGGCGAGTCCTTAAGCACAGCTCGACAATTTGTATTCCACTTCATTATTGAGGAGAAGTGTAAAACCATAGCAACCTGAAGATATGTATATTTTCACATTCTCCCCTTTCTCATTCCAGGTGTAGCCATAGTTCTTCATCATTGTTTAAACCTCTCGGTTGCGAACTTTGGAGGTCAATGATATACCTGGACTCCAGTGCCCGTAATGATCTTATTTTGTCCCCCCCACGCTCCTTCCTATCCAGTTGATCAATAAGGAAGTATGACAATAGATCCCTATTGCTATTGTGGTGGGTTTCAAAGTGGCGTGCCACAGGTTAGCTCTTGTCCTTGTTTGTTATGGCACGCAAAAAAAAATGTATATTCCCAGAACATCTGACCCATCATACCTGGAGCTGGTGCATCAAAACCTGACCGACCCCTTCCAGCTTCCTTCCATAGGTGAGCATTCAGGCTTTGCCTAATGCTAGTCTCAATCCTCAGCCTGTATAGCTCATTGTTAGCTGGGTGCAGAACTGAAACCTGCACCCCCTAGTCATTGCAGGTCCTCGCGATTCTAGCCAGGCTTTCAGAGATGGATTATACTCCTAGACTGCCGCCTTGTAAAAAGGCATGCTTAGGAGTAACCATTTACTGACTTGAACTGCCACCAGTATTTACCCCCAAAAGAACTTGCACCCAACTTTTGGCACCATGGGTAAAGTTTTAGTAACTTTGTCCATTGTGGCTCCAGCACTTGTATTGAAAAAGGGGCATCTGCTCATTGGTGACAGCAACAACGCCTCAACCTAAGCCTGCTCTGCCCTTTGAACCTGATGTGGTCAGGGTAGCAATTTCCCTGGGCAAAGCTGAAGGCGGTCCATTTTCGTTTCTACAGAGCTCCTAGCTCGATCTATTTTGGTAATGGCTGCTTCCTTGGTAGGTAATTATTTTGCTACTCTAGTGTCTCCAGGTATTTGGCGAGGAAATGCAAACCAGTATGGCATCTTTTTCCTGGAACAGGACAACACCATCCTGGCCAGCCACAGTCTACAATAGTTGAATCCACTTGACAGCTATAGAGTACATTGTTGAAAAATTGATTATTTGACATGGACAAGTTTCAACCTCAAAGGATAAGGCCACCACCTGCTAGATGTCCCACAAGTTAAAAAATGTTAATATATGCTAAATCCTTGGAACTGTGACCCAAAGCAGTCCAGCTAAAACCAAAGGCAATGTGTAAAATATTTAAGTAGAGCACACACAGTAAACAAAAGTCACACAAAATACAATAAAATTCCATTAACAATTTAAAAAAAAAGATTTTATAAGTAAAATGCCACAAGCGACAAAAATGCCATAAGGGGAGCCAGATACACAAATTTTTACGATTTAAGTGAAAGTAACGACGGAGAGCACAAAATGCCAGTAATAGTCTATTGAAGCAGTAGACTGGAACTTACCCATGATTTGAGGCTGACCCAGATAGTCATGGTTTGATATAAGTGGGTCTGTTCCAATGAAAGTCTGGAAGTCAAAATAAATGCCAAAGCAGAAAGAGACGTTATCACTTTTTGAGAAGAAAACATCAACACTGTGTAGGTCTTCAATGAAATTGAAGCTGCAGCTATGGAACCAACGACCAGTTACTTGAAGCAATTTGGTTTTGCTGGAGCTTTAAAGAATGGGGAACATAATGGAAATTAGTCATTTTATCATAGGTGCTGGAAACCTTGACTGGGACAAAGCTGAAATTCTGTCTAATGCTGTAAAACTGCCAGTCGGATACTTTTTCGTGCAAATCCCTATGAAGTTCTGAAATGAAATATTTTCAAGGTTTTTAAACTTTCTTCTGGTGCCCAACCAATCACAGGAGTACACTTCTAAGGCCTCACAATCTCTGGGGAGGGCATTTTGAGACTCTTAGGGTGTTGGACATTGACAAACAGCACAGTGAAGTCTCAATCAAGTTCCCACTGGTCAGGTGAATTCATGCAGCTTATAGGAGGCCAGCCAGCTGATCTTTGGAGTTCCTGTCTTTGTCCTGGGTAAAAGAGAGAGCAGGTCCAGTTCTTCAGGCCTCCTTTTGGATCGGGGACAGCAGGTCTTCTTTTCTGATCTTTCGTAGATCAAGAAAGTGTTCTAAGGAGAATGGCTTAAAGTGCCAACTTCCTCCGACACAGAGCCAAATGGGCGGCGTCAGACTCCGACCGGGCCCATGCTTCCCAGAGTGGAGGCAGTGCCTTATTTGTTTGATAGGCATTGGAAAGAAGAAAAATAGGAAGCAGCCTATGGGCCCTTAGGGTTAAAACTGGACAACGGGTATGAGGAAATGGCAGAGGCCAGTTGTTTAGACAGTTCACATGACAGTAGCATGGTCTCCTCCTACCATGGCTATGGAGGAGGGAGCCTCCTTTTCAGTGGCGGTGCACAGGGTGGTTGGGGTCTTGAACTTTCAGTTGCCTACGGTGGCAATCCAGACTAACGTCTTGATGGAGGTGCTTCAGCCAGGAGTCCCCTCCTTTGATTCTCTACTCCTCTTCAGTGAAGCTCGTACAGAGGGTCTGCTTGGGGCCAGGTCCAAGCCCTGTACAGGGGCTCCTGTACATAAGACGATTGCCTGAAGCCATTACACCGCTTCTGGGGATCCCAGTTTCCTTACCCTGCTCCCCACTCCTGGTGTTCCTAGCCTCCACATCCTGAGTTAACCCTTGCATGTTCCCTACCACTCCACGGGATAGGGAATTGAAGAGGGTGGATACCTTTTATTGGTCTAGGGCCAGCGGTCCGGTCAATCCAATTCCATCCACAGTCCCAGCAGCCACTGCTTCAAAGCCTCTTCAGTTTGCCCTATGACCATCATGGGTACCCAGTGCAAGGCAGAATACGCCATCACCTGCCCCACTGGCAGTCATTGACATCCGACCGCTGGGTCCTACTGATCATCCTTTTCGATATCTACGCCTTCTCAACCTCTTCCTGAATAAGATGTTCAAAACGCTCACCATCGCCTTAGTCCTATCTGCCTTGAACCCAGGAGATTGGATGGTAGTGTTGAACTTGCAGGACGCAGATTTCAACATCCCCTTCCTGCCTGCCCGCAGATTATTACTTAGGGTTCATATTGGGCCAAGAGCACTTTGTTTGTTGTGCTCCCTTAATGTGTTACCAGCGCTTCTCGGGTGTTCACCAAAGTGATGGCGGTTGCAGCTTATCTTTAGAGGTCTGGGGTTCCAGTGTTCCCCCTACCTCGACAATTGGCTGTTCAAGGCAGGTTCGTTCCATGTGGTTGTCTCTCACCTTCAGACTACGGCAAGCCTCCTGCACTCGCTGGGGGTCACTATCAACAAGCCGAAGTCTCACCCTACTCCCTCTCAGATGCACCCTTTCAATGGAGTTGTTCTGTACACAGTCTGTTTTAGGCCTATCTTCCCGAGTGGCCAGTCCAGGATATTTAGGTTCTGATTCCAATCTTTCAACCTCTATGCTGGATTTCAGTTAGACTGACTCTGAGGCTGGTAAAGCTTCCCCGCTGGCATATGCAAGCTTTGCAGTCCGACCCGGAGACCCTGTGAGCGCAGCATCAGGGTAATCTCTCCACGTGGTCTAGATCTTGGAGAGAACAATCTGCAGTGGTAACTAATGAACCGCAGTTGGGACAGTAGTAGACCACTCTCCCTTCCCCAACCAGATCTGACTGTAGTGACCGATGCGTCACTCCTTTGCTGGGGCAGTCTTCTTGGAGGGGTGGAGATCAGAGGACCCTAGTCTCCCACGGAGTGTGCACTCCACATCAGCCTGTTGAAGTTTCGGATGATTCACTTGGCATTGAAAGCTTTTCTTCCTTTGATCAGAGGCAGGTTGATACAGGTGTTCACGGAAACGACCACTGCCATGTGATACTGCATCAAACTGGGCCTGGTGGTGTTATGGACCCTCTGTCAAGAGGCCCTGTGCCTATGGATATGGCTGGAAAGTCAGGACATTTCCCTAGTGGTTCAGCACCTGGTGGGATCTCTGAGCACCAGAGTGGACAAACTCAACGGAAGACACCAAGCGGATCACTACTGGCGTCTCCATCCGGAGGTGGTGCAAGGTCTCTTTCAGCAGTGAGGAGAGACTTGGTTAGACTTGGGGAGGGCCCTACACCCGCACCTGCGCACTCTTCACCTTAATGAGTGCAGATTGAGAGGCGACCGCTTACAGGTTTCAACCTTCATCCCGAAGTCTGTGATGTTATTTGGCAACCTGGCATCCCTCCAAGTCTCTATACGCCTGTCCTTGGATAAGTTTGTGTCATGGTGTGCTCCCCACAACGTTGACACAGTGAGCAGCGGACCCAGATTTGTGACTGGGGGTGAGTGTCTGAAGAGATTCGGTGCTCCGTCCATCATCTCCTTGTGTTTGCTTTGTTCGCCCTAGGTTGGCAGGGTATGCTCCGATGTGGGTCCCTCGCTCATTCTGCCACTGGATTCAAGCTAGCGTGGCTGATGAACAATGCTACCCAGAAACTGGTCCCAGGAGGCTTGTTTCTGGTTCAGGGAATACCTGACTTGGCAGTTTGGGTTGGACTGTTCCCATGAGGCACAGGGCCAAGACTGATTTGCATATAGCTGGCTCTGAACTGAGGTGGGGGAAGTGAGCTAAAGAACGATGATGGATTCAACCCAGATCTGTTACTGGGTGAGTGTCTAAAAAGTTTCAGCGCTCCTTCCATCATCTCCTTGTGTTTGCTTTGTAGCCCCTTTTCCTGGCCTTAGCTTGTCACACCAGTAGCCAGCTCTTATTGTGGCTCCAAGCTACTGGCTAACTAACAATCCAAGGTGCTCTGTAGTAGTGTGGTCGAGCAGCCTTGGGCTTATCAGAGGAGAGTGTTAGGCATTTGTTGCACACACAGTCAATAAATTAGATACACCATCATAAAGTAAATCAAGCACAATTTAGAAAAATAACATATATTTTTGTATTAATTTAAACTCAAAGATCAAGATTAGATAAGTACTTTCCGATTTTCAAAACACTTTAAACACACAGCTGTCAGAGTTATCAGCCTTGAACACGGTAATGTTATCCTATGGGAGAAATATACACTGCATAGGCTCACTTGCAAACGACTTACAGGATAGTACTTCTGGACTTAAGGTACATAGGAGACCAAAGTCCTTAGAACCAGCAGCAGTTTTGAGTTACTCGCCCTGGTGCGTCTGGGTGCAAAAGGGCTTGTCTCTAGGGTAGCCTCGAACGCTACCTCTGAAGTCTATGGAGAAACCTGTAACCAGAAAAATGCTGCAAGTTGGGACTTGGGGACAAGTCTGTCGGAACCCATAGTGGGACTCCGTTCTTGAAGGCCACTGGGACAAGGGTGCGCCTTTGGTTAGTTTTCTCTTTACTATATGCTCAACTCTAGTCCGTATCTCAAAGCCTCCATCAAAATATTTTTTACTAGAGTCCAAGTCACTAGATATGCAAAAATCTTATCTAAATCTGTAGCCCATGCCCTCAAGCTTTCCACACACTCTAAACTGGGACCATGCAGACAGCAGCAGTGCAAGTTCTAACACTAAGAACACTTCTAGCAGCAGCATGGCAAGCTTTCACTCAGTGCAGAAGTGGCATGGCAGGTGTCTCTGCACTGGAAGTTTCACTAAGACATAAGCAGGTATAGTAGCAATCGTAGGTTGCTTCAGACAGAGCAGGTCTAACTTGAGTAGTAGAAAACCAAATGTTTGGATAGGGCCTACAGTGATGGACAGGGGCTTGCTACCGCCTTTGTACTGGCTGTAAATAGGGCCATCATGTTGCCACCCCAAATCGTCCTTCGGCAATCAGGTGCCCTTGGCTAGTACTCCATACCTCAGCTGGTCCTTGCAGGACATCTTCACACCTTTGTAGACCCTACCACATTTCTTAAGAGGTTCCAAGCTTTACCTCAGACAACAAAAAGCTAATCATCAGTCACCCTCAGAATTTTTCTGTCCGTTCTGAGACCTGTATATAGGATTCATAGGGCTCCAACATTGCAGCAGACGCCTCCAGCTGGCAGTTGGATATTCGACTTTTCTTCAGTCACCCTTGGCTGATGATCAGGCTTGCTGTCTGCACTCGGTTTTGTAAACACGTTATAGATGGCTTCTGCCTTTCCTTCTTATAGACCCCATCAACCTGCCCACAGCCTACCCATGTCTGTGTCAGCGGACCCTAGAGACTTTAGCCAGCCCAGAGAAACACTGATTACCTTGGCTCACCCTTCCATTCCTTAGGTCATCCTTGCTCATTCAGTGCTCAGACCCTTCTTACCACCTTTCTAGTTCCAGATCACGTAAGATGCTGCAACTGGCTCTCAAACTCTCTCATGCACCCAAAATCCTCACTGCAGCTTTTTCTTAGACCTTCTTTACTGACCCTCAGATAGCCTCCAAGCACCTGTGCTCAATTGATCATTTTGAGCAAGGAAATAACGTTTTGTATCATCAAGACTTTTAAACATCCTCCACTAACCCCTAGAGCCAGTTTCCGGGCCTGCACAGCCCTTGCAACTCTAAGGCAGCTTGCCCACAGCTCTTCATCTAATAGTATTCCCAGGCAGTTGAATTGTGTGGCATGGCTCTTCTTTAATCTGCAGCTTCTACTGTGGCTGCTCTAAGGGTGCTGCATGGCACCATTACACAGAAGTATGGGCCTGCTGCATAACCATTACAGAAAGGCCTTTGAGTCCGTCTGGGAACCCAATTCTGCCCTTCAGATGGCTTAATGTAGTCCATGGGGAATACAATTCTGCCCTTCAGATGGCTAGGGGGTCATTCTGTGCTGCAGGCACTGCTGGGGCTACATTGCATCCCCTGCCAACTTTGCTTCTAACAAAAACCAGGACTTCATACCTTACCCTCAGAAAAGTGATAGACACCGTTCCTGCTCTGTGCAGAGAACGGGAACGTCGTTTACAACGCGGTGTTTACACCGCACGACCTTTTCCACGCAGCTATTACAACGCAAGTCGTTACTACGACTTGCGCTGGATGGCGCTGTGGGATAAGGAATGTTGTAATTTTATATTCCAACACCTTCCCTACTGTTACGGGGACTGGTGTTGGAATATAAAATTATAAAATTCCTAAATCCGCGCCCTCCAACGCAAGTCGTTGTAACGACTTGCGTTGTAAAATCTGCGATGTCAAGTACCGCGATCTAAAAGATCGCGTTGTACTGACATACATCCGCAGAGAACATATTGTTGTGAGCAAGAATGAGTGTAAATTACAGTTACCTATGCACATGATACATATGTATGTACATATAGACACATGTATACAGTTTTCACAGTTTTACAAGTTAGAAGCTATGTTAATGTGTACTTCGCTTAGCGCTGCATGTAACTCTACAAGTTCCACAAACCAATCTTACTAAGATAGGGCAGTGGGTTCTTGTTGTTATTGCAGATGTCCTTGGGTAACTTTCGGATTACACGTTCTGATGCTGGAAAATAATGATGTGGATTATGCGCATGCTTCAAAGTTTTGCCTGTGACTAGCTCTGCATAAGTTGTAGTCCTTGCACAACACAATCAAACTTTAATTTATAGGGAATTTATAAAATGAATGCCATTGAGTTGGTTAGCAATATTATGAGAGCCAAAACCCAGTTCAGCTTGTTTTGTGTACAGTGAAAAGGGTAGTTATTAGGTTTGTTATCCATGTATATCTGCATAAAAGTTAAATGAAATAGTACTGAATAGGCATGTTTTTTCCTTGCCATTAACAGTCCGGATATACAATAACTGCTGTGTCTTCTTGTGGTATTTTCACATATTTTTTGTATCTCTTTGCCAGGATGTGAGTGTTACTTCTGATGTCTACTCGACCACCTATTGGATAGAAGGCAGTCATAAACCAGAATAAACAAAGCCAGTTGGTCTCACCTGTATAATCTGAGTGCCAAGACATTTGTTTTGTCAATGGTTGCTTATGTCCGTGTTAAAAAAAAATAGATAAATAAAGAACATTAAATTCAGAATTTTCAGTATTAGTAAATCGTATTTTTTTCCCCTCAAATACTTATTGTACAAGAAACTGAACCGAATTTTAAAAGCCTAGTGCGTGTGATCTTAATTTTAAAAAAATCAGTGAAATAGATGCAGGTACTTAAAAAAAAAAAACACAACTGCTTTGTGAGGTTGTGAATAAAAATGTGTCGTAATTTAATGGGAAACGGCAGGGACAAAATGCAGCAGCCATTTGCCATTTGGTGCTCGGCAGCAGCCCATGGCCCCTCAGGAGAAAATACATTTCCTTCCAATCACTCTAAGAATGACTTCTGTCTCCAGGGCTGGCTTAATGAGTGTAGTAGCCCATCCCTCTTCCAGTGCCATAAATGCTTCCTTTGTGTGCCAAGGCCTTGGTTGTTTTATCTCCTGCATTCAGAATGTTACATGAAAACTAACACATAATGTCCACTCAGACCGAAATATACCTGTTGTGCTTCTACTGACAAATGAGGGTGAGGTCATATGGGGGGGAGAGCAAGGAGAAATATATGTTCCCTCGGAGTACTAAAAAAAATAAAAAATAGTTCCTTGATGTGAGCCGTTGAAAAATACAAGTAATCCATTAAAAACATAGTGGACAATCTTTGTACAGGTAAGGGACAAACTCAGCAAGAGGAAGGAAAGCCATCAAATAAAAAGCAAGCAAATGAGATTGACAAGCAAGCCAACCAAATATACACAAGGGGCTGACCCAAAACCAATGCTAAATATTGATATTATACACACCTGTTGTTCAGACCTAATAAGAGATGGCTGGGTGAATCTCTTTCCATCTACCAATTACTGCTACTAGGCTTCAACCCATGATGCTCAACACTGGCTGGATTGTGCGCACAGTATGAATTTTCTGCTGTGCATCGCATCCTCCTCCTACCCCTAGATGTGCAGATGAGTCAACCATTTCAAGACCACGGTTCTGGATCATCTTTAATTTCCGCATTAGAGACAGTCAGAAATAATTTTTGTAGGTGAACAACAGACTAATTGTCCCTAGATTTTGGAGATAACGTGAGATGGAATATGTTTGACGCTGTAGCATACTTTTGCGCATTGGTTGTTTGTTGTTTTGACATGCAAATGAGCTTCAATTTATCCTTTTATTGCAGAGTGGAGGAGGCAGTAAGAAAGACGTTGTTGAACTAAACGATGACAACTTTGATTCAACTGTGCTTGACAGTGAAGACGTTTGGCTGGTAGAGTTTTTTGCCCCGTGGTGTGGACACTGTAAAACGTAAGTGTGTCTTGGTTAATTATGAGTATGATTTGTGTGTTGGTCCTAAGTCTGTCAGCCTAGAGTGAGACCTCGTTCCTTGGAGCTTTGAGTTTTTCAAAGTATGCCAACCACTGGTACAGGGAGACTGAAACATCCTTTGTTAACTGCCCTACTTAAGGTTCCCTTTGCCATTAAACTAAAGTACAACCTCAAAGCTTTGGTCTCATGCAGTGTCTTATGTTCTTACATTTTACTCGCAGAAGATTCTTTTTATTTTCATTTATTAGTATTGTAGGAGTCTTCTCAAATGGTATTTCTGAGCAGTTGACTGCATTTTCTTTTAAATGCTGCATAGCTTTTATGCTTGTAATTATTTTTAACTCTGATTTTAGATACTAAAACCCACTAGCTCTTTATGAAGGCTAGTGTTCAATTTAATATGCTTAAATCCAATTCTCTCTAACTGATGTGGTGTTACAAGATTCCTTGCAGGGCTAAGTCAACAGCATATATTGTTCATACTAGAGTGAGGGTGGAGTGGGTGTGGGCGACGACTTTCTCTCTCGCCCTTCAGTCCAAATGCTAACAGTGAGGCATAGTGAAAATCGCTGGATAGAATTCATGGAATAATCCAAGGCCCAGATTTACATTGAAATGATGCAAACCAGGACAGCATGTAAAGTTGCTGCCTTGCGTAATCGGGAGAGAGCTGAACTGCACCATAAATATTACATTTTGGTCCTGTTCTGCTGTCTCCCTGCATTGGTGCACTTTTGGTTGACCTGCGCCTATGTCGATACCCTTCGCGCCATAGGGTATCTTCACTAAAAAAAATCAGTTTAATGCCTTTAAGTGCCTAACTTAATACAAGGTCTCTAAAAAGTGACCCAGCTTCAGCTTTTTCAGAATGCCGAAAAATGCTGCTATGTCCCTCAACATTTGTTTAAGGAAAAATCAGCAGTGGTAATATTTCCTGAAAATAGGTCGGGTTGTTTATTCTGGTACGAGAAGGTTCTGTGGCACTAGGCAGTTGATTTATTTTTGAGCATCCATTTCAGTAAACCTTTACAGTGGTGAATATTTTATGTGCCTAGCATAAGCAGTTACCCAATTTAACAGATAAGGCTAGGCTTGTTTACCAGATTTAGGTGCAATTTCTGGTGGAAATCGGCAGATTCGCTTGTTGGTATGATAGCTTATGTTTTGCCTAAGCTACCACGAGGTTTGGATGAATGGTACATCACACCAGTTCAGTGGAGCCAGTACAGAGATGATCTGGTACAAGAGGATGATTCTAGGCCTCAAGACCGCATGAAAGCATACGACTGTAGGACACCATATTTGTTATTTAGGCAAACTCTAGCATCTTTGAGAAAGATTTGGGAGTCACTCGGATTGGAAGGTGGTTTAATATTTTTTCACCTGGATACGCTGATGAAAGTTATTTACTTTATGCCAGGACAACTTAGACACATTGTGGTAGGGGGTCCTTGCTGTTGCCCTTGGAATGAAAGTAGCTGGCGCTTGGACTACCCAAACTGTCTCTTGGAAAGGTACCAGATGGCCAAAGTGCAGAGTCCGGGAAACATCCTTTACAACGCAGCTTTTACCGCGCAGTGCCTTTACGACGCAACTTTTACAACGCAAACCATTACAACGCATTGCGCTGGGGGGGCGCTCTAGGATAGGGAATAGATTTAATTTACTATCCAACACCTTCCCTACTATCCACGGGGACTGGAGTTGGAATAGTAAATTAAACTATTCACTATCCAGCACCCCTAAGCACTATGCGTTGTAAAAACCACGTTGTAAAGGCATGCGTGGTAAAAGCATGCGTTGTAATGTCATACATCCGCAGAGTCCAGATTACTAGCTCTGGGGTTTAATTTGGCAGAGCAAACATGTCGGCTGATAGTTCTGAACTATATACCATGAATGCAATTGGAGTTATGCTCCAAATAATAATAAGCATCACAAACAACATGTCTTTGCATACTCTTGTGCAGCATTTATCCGGAGTGCCACGATCTCTTGCAGCGATTAATTAAAGTGATTAAACATGTGTCTATCTTGGTGAGTATGGGTCCTGTCAATGTGTAAGACGGGATAAAATTTAAGGTCGTGTGCATCATCAGTGATGTAGGAACAGTCTAAGCAAACTGGAGTTTGAACTATAGTTAAAGTGGTTGAGGCTTTTTTAACATGTACCTTGTTTCTTGGAGATAGTAGCTGCTGTCTCCTAGCCACAGGTGCTTACTATACAAGACATCCAGACTATAGAATGCCCTGTTCTGTATACTATACACATTTGCAGAGCAGCATTACACGTGCATTCTATTAAGCTGCACTTGGGCAAAGAAGGCAGCAGGCAAAATGGCATCAAGAGATGGTATCCTTAATGAGACTTGTACATTTCGCCAATCCTATTTCGACTGACTATTGTGTTCACACTAGTATAAATGGGATTGAATAAGCAAGGTTGCCTGAAAAAATGCAACATTGACAGTGGTGGTGTTTTTTGTTGTTTTTTAATTGAAAAATACGGATTCATAATTAATAATTTTGCTTCCTGAACTCAGTTACATTCCATGACAAAACCTTTAATTTGTCTACTCCATTTTTTTAATGGTCAATTTTAAGAACACCTAGATGGAGAATTCTTCTCTCCAGTGATTTATTGTGTAATGTACGCGTTCCATAACAATGCGGTCGTTACAACTACCGCGTTGTTAGAGCGCAATACATTTACAACGCAAGTCATTAGCTCGACTTGCACTAGATGGTGCTTCGACATTAGGAATAGTATAATTTACTATTCCAACTCCACCCTGCGCATCAGTAGGGAAGGTGTTCGAATAGTAAATCATACTTTTCCTTCGGTTGGAGAGCCATCTAGAGCAAGTCTATCTGATGACTTGCGATGCATCAGGTTGTAACAACGCAGTTGTTGTAACGACCGCGTTGTAATGCCAACGCGATGTAACAACCGCTTTTTAAAGGTTGTTTCACTAATAAGAATATAGCATGCTGATTTATTTGCTGGCCTCGGGCGATCAATTCAGTCAGCCAGTGAATTGTTGCTCATCTTTCAGTAAGCAAACGCTGAACATTCTTGGATAGGTACATTTGGATGCTTCGTTAGCTCTCTGGTATTGGAAGGAAATTAAGCAATTAGACTAACACAATCCTTTGTTAATTAATATTGCTGAAAAACAGAGAAGCTGGTTTTCCCCTGAGAACTGGATTATGGACCATTCAGTAGGGAGGAATTGATTAATGCACCTGCCTGAATATAGGACCAGGCAGTTCCATAGTCCTTGCAATTTCTTTCATCATTAAAGTTAAGATAAAATTAAAAATGCATTCTTTGTGTTTGACAGTGGTGTGTCCAGGGAGCACCCTGCATTGATATGTATTTTGTGGTTAGGGTGTGGAGAGAAAGGACATTGTATTCTCTCTTGAACTTTTATCGTGCCGCGTAACTTTTTTTGAAACTTTTATTGTGAATCCGAGTGATAGGAGTAGGGAGCTACAGAAACCTAATACTGCTACTTGACTGTGTATCCACGTAAGTCCTAGAAGAGAGTTCGAGGGATGAAAAATCGGTTTAGAAAATGGGACAGCCAAAACTCTATTTAAACACCAAATAGTAGCTGAACAATAAGGCCAGTAGCATACTGAAGGTTTATTACTGGGTCTTTGTCCAGGGGTTGTTTTTTTGCCCTTTTCTGCTCCACATTTGGCAATTCCTATAGTTCTTTAAAGTGCACAAAAGACATTGAACAGATCTTATCGCCTGTGGCACCAAGGTCATAACAGTCAACAATAATTGTTACATTCTAAGTTCATTTGTGCGGGATAAATCTCTATCGGTTTTTCAAGTAAATCTTCTCTTGCCAGCCTTGAGCCAGAATGGGCAGCTGCTGCTACAGAGGTTAAAGAACAAACACAAGGAAAAGTTAAATTGGCTGCCGTGGATGCTACCGTGAGCCAGGTGTTAGCCAACCGATATGGGGTTTGTATATTTATTGTCTATTTTTATATTGAACTTGTAACTGTTTTTATACTCTGAAATGGCAGTGAACTTACCTTGTGTTGTGAGTGCACACTTTAAAACCAAAGGGCGAAGACGTGCCTTCTGACTTGCTCATCACTATCTCAATGGAAGAAAGCTTGTTTGCTCTTCAATCTTAAAACTGTTATCTTTCCTCTGTTTTCATTGTTACTGCTATTACTCAAGACTAAATGTCACTGCTATCAGCTTCCGATTACCTTCCTCTTACCACATGATTGTTATCCTTTCAACTTCTACATCAGCTTGCCCCCACCATTTCCTGATTTAGCATTCCTCACACCCATCATTGTTAACCTTTCAACTCCCCTTGTACCCACCCCCCCCCCACCCCAGTATCTTCACAAACAATTCTCCACCCCTTCCACTTTGGTTTCACTCCTATCAAGCCCCAGTTCTAATATTATGCTGTGTCTTTAGAAAGCTAATCCCCTGACCCTGTTACCTAATTAAAACATTCTCCCCATAGTTGTTACCTTATTAAAACAATCTCCCCATAGCTACCATCCTATTAGGTGTCTTTCTTCAATCTTTCTTTCATCATTGGGTTTTTCCGGAGTATTTACATGCATGCTATAATCCTCCCAATCATTAAAAGAACATTTCCCTCAAGCTTTCTTCCTTTTCTAATTTCAGTCCATTTGCTTTCATACACATTCACAACTTTTGAAGTTGCAACTTTTTCTCACCTCATGCACTTTTGTTCTTGATAAAATCTATTGCTGATATTTCTCCCAGTTAGTCTACTGCACACTGCTCTTATCTCTGGTTAACTCTCCAACTTCTCTCTTACTGTACATGTTGTTCTATAATATTCTGTTTAATGCAGCATTAATTAGACCTAGCTGTCAAGCATCTTGCTCTCACCTGGTTTACTTTTTTTGTTGCGAAATGTTTTTATTGGGAGTTTCCCTGCTTGGCGTACAGTTGTATTCACCTGCCCTAGCCACGTTCCTGCCTATGTGTTTGTGGTATCCTGTCTTTTGATTTTGGCAATGGCATTACGCTATTCTAAGTGTGTGTGTGTGTGTGCAGTGGTCTAGGACTGTCTCTTGGCATGAGTAAGGTCCTGGATCTGTCAGGTGACCTGAAGGGTTGCATCCTCATGGGCAGATGGTCGGCTACTCTCTCTGTCTAGGGTTTAGCACGTTGAGCTGTGGTGGCACTGTGAAGGGTGTGACCGAAGACTGTTATGCAAAGTGAAGGGCCCCTTTAGAGTCCCAGCATTTTTTCTTTTCCTGAGTAGTGTGATGAAGACATCCAGGTGCTGAAAAGTACATCCCCTATTGCCTCTGTCGGTGCTTCAGACTGAATGCCACCGTGCTGTGAGAAGCATGACCCAGTTCAAAGGTTGTTTAAAAAGTAGCCAGGACAGAAAATTTGAAAGGAGAGCCACCCCAAACTGGTTCCTAAAGTGCAGATGGTGTACACACTCCGGTCTTCTGTTATCGCACTTGTCCCAGTTCTTTATGAACATGGAATGGAATGGTCCAGAGTAGTAAGAGGGCTGTTGGATGGGGGGGCGGATCGTGCCTGGCTACGAGATGGCTGCTGCTTGAGCGAGCTCCATAAGCAGTCCCCACTATCCGTTAGGAATTTACCTCATCCGTGGGAGAAGTCACCAGGAAATTATTGTACAACATTGTGCCTGTGAAGTGCTTACCAATGGTGTGTTTCTGGGCCCCGGCAGCGCCATTGAAGCTCCGATCTGTGGCTGCCTCCGGAGTGGCCTGGCTTAAAGAAACTGCGTGGCCCATTCAAGTTGCGATGCTGCGCCGTGTCGTTTCTCCTTGGTTCCCCAGCCTGGCGAACTGCTGACCATGCAGCAAGTGCCCGGTCACACCGACGGGCGGTGAGGGAGTCCGGTGCCTGACTGACTGGGCCGCCTTGGTCTAATCACCCGACAACGGCGTGGCACAGAACTGCCCAAAGCCTCTGGAGATCAAGGCCAAAAACGCTGGGGGTGGCCGTTGTCGGAGGCAAAGAACGGGAGCACGGTGAGCCATCCAGATATCAGAGGTGTGGTTGCAGCGAGGCGCTTTGCGGATGGGGCCCCTAGTGCCTGGGCTGGCTTCGGCCTGATATTCTGTGTGGCGGGTTGGGCCTGGCAACCCTGAATGGAAACAATGAGTGCTGGTGACGGTTGGCTCCCGCTTTGTGTGCACCAGTCTGATACCTTGGGAGACCCATAAGATTCATAGTGAGCCCTGCCTTTACACTGTGTCGGACGCAGCGGCTGGGCTCACTTGGGGGCGCGTGGCACGATCCATCCATCCACACACTCTCGCCACCTGCGTTTTTCACCGCCTACAAATACGGAAGGTGCAGCAACCTGTGGCCTCTGTAAAGCGGAGTAGGTATAGCGGTCTGCCCTGCATTCCTCAGCTAACTGAGGCTCATAGCTGCTCTGAACGTGCTAGTGTGGGATTCCCGGTCTGGACTCTGGCTGCACGTGAGACAGGTGCTGCGAAGCAATGGGAAAAGTCAACTAAACGCAGTCTAAACTGCAGTTTGAGCAGGTCAAATCACGACACAGAGATGTGGGCGCCAACTCGGGTCAAAGCGATACGCTCGAAGAGTCTGGTGACATTCGCCAAATATTGACAGCCATGCAAAAAAGTCTAACTACAATTGATGGCAAAATTGACTCTTAGGGCCTACCGAATGGATCGCATGTCTGAGCGGATTGATAAGCATGCTGAGCGCCTGGACATGGCAGAAAGGCGGGTGTCTGAAGTGTAAGATGTCAAAACGGAAGTAGATCACACCCAAAAGCAAATGGAATGCTCCTCACTGTGTTACAAGATAAGGTGGAGGATTTGGAGGCTAGATCAAGGCGTAGCAACTTGCGCGTTGTTGGCCTTCCAAAAATCCACAGCAACCGGCAATATGGAGGTCTTCCCAGAACAGCTATTGTTGACCTGCTTGGTCACGACACTTTCTCCACTAAGTTTATTGTGGAGTGTGCCCATCCCTCCTTAGGCCGCAAGCCACCTCCTAGGGCAGCCCCTGACCTGTGATTGCAAGATTGCAAAATTATAGGGACAGGGAAGCTGTCCTGAAACGTGCAAGGGAGCTGCGTGAACTCCAGTTTGGGCTCATCGCTTTCACCATTCCTGGATTTCACCCTGAAGGTGCAGGAGGCAAGACGGCAATTTGCGCCCCTGAAGCGCAAGCTGCTAGAGCTTTACCTGGAGTATGCTATGCTGTATCTGGCCAGGCTGAGGGTCACGTTGAATGGCAGGCCAAGAATATATGCGGATCCCAAGACACTTCAGAAGGCCCTCCAAGAATACGGCAAGTCGGATATGCGGTGCCAGAAGCGGAAGGGCAAGCCAGTATGCCTGGCGGAGGACTGGACGAGCAGGATTGACACTTGCCTGGTGTGTATCTCTCACTTTCCTCCTTTGGTATGTCGAATAAGGTGTTCAAGTATTGGATTTCTTGTGGTATGCTAGATGCTCCTGGCACCTTGGGTACTTCAGGGTGATGTGGTAATGACCGATTTTTAGGCTGCCAGCAGAGCGGGGCTATACTGTGATAATAATCTCACTAATATTACTCGTTGGCTTGGCCTTCTGCCGCACAGTTGTTCCCCCGGAGGCAAATTATTGACTACCTAGACTTATCACTGTATTTTTGGGACATTCTCCCCCAAGTGAAACATATGGTGATGGACGGTTACGATTTACAAGATAACTAAGTGCATCTGCCTGTAACATCTGCCCCTGTGTGTTACTCACTGTATGGCGAGATACCAGTATTGCTTTTTTGTTGTTACAGCATTCGCTAATGTAATGTTTACATGCGGGTGTGAGGGTAATGTATTGACAATGCTAAGTTGGGGCTTGCATGGCTTGGGTTGGGGGGTGTTATGATTTTTGTTTAGACTTCACAGTGTGCAAGTGTTTTATTCATAAGACTCTGGCATCGGGGTTGTTGCTGCGGGAGAGTTGGGTGCATATGGCTGGAGCACGGTTTACCAGACACAGCAAGGGTTGACACAGGTTTACCTTCACAGAATCCGATTTTTGACTTGGAACGTGAGGGGCCTTAATGACTTTAGAAAGCTGCATAAAGTGGTGGCATATCTTAAACGACATGAGGTTGACATGGCGCTGCTTCAGGAGACGCACTTGCTCCAGATAGTAATAAGCTCTTGCGTAAGCAACTCCAGGGTAATTTCCATGCCCCAGGGTTTACCACGCATTTCAGGGGGGTGCTCACATGGGTTAACCCAAATTCAGGGATTTCACTGGATGCTCTGGACGTTGTCCCAACGGTAGGTATGTGCCTATGAGGTGTCATGGGAAAGGAGTGGACACTTACATAGTTAACATCTACGGTCCCAACTATCACAACCCGCAATTATATCACACAACTCGAACGCATGCGGAAAGATACCCCTCTATCTCAAATATGGGCGGGGGCGACTTAACTTGTGTCCTGGATTCGTCGCTAGATTGCTCAAGGGGTCTAGCTCGACGCCCCTCGGCAGCAGCTAGAGCCACATGCAACTCTGCCACACAATTAGACCTTCTCGATGTCTGGCACGCTTGGGGCCCTGGGGTGGGGGGTTTCACCCATTATTTAGCCCCTCACAACATTCACACCAGAATTGACTACTGGCTTATCTCCACATTACTGTACCCACGTGTGTGCGGCTGCTCGTTACTGCCACACTCCCTTTCTGGCCATTCCCCCGGGAGAACCGGGATCAGACAAAAGACTCAAAAGTGAAACAGTCGCAGTTTTACAAACATCCTCTGAATCTGCAGCCACTAACAGATCATCCACATACTGAATAAGAGTAGCACCTGGAGGCAAAGAAAAAGTGTCAAGCTGAAATTTCAAAGCCTGACTATAAATGGAGGGACTTTCACAATAACCTTGAGGTGCACGCTTAAATCGAAAACTTCGACCTCCAAGAGAGAAACCAAAGAGATCCCTACTCTCCTCAGCAATAGGAATGCTAAAGAAAGCATTTTTGAGATCAATAACTGAAAACCAAGCAGCCGAAGCAGGTATCAGTGTGAGCAAAGCAGTAATATCCGGGACAACAGGAAACTGAGGGACAACAATTTTGTTGACCTCTCGAAAATCAATCACAAAACGGTATACAGGAGGCTTAGAAGGATCAGTATGTTTAAGAACAGGCAGAACAGGACTATTGCAAACATTTCCTCTCGTTTCTTCAACCACACCCTTCTGAACTAGATCGTGAATAATAGCTAACAAAGCTCTTTCACCATCATTAGAAATCTTATACCGAGGAATACGTGGTAATTTAACATCATGCTTGACAGTAATCACATAAGGTGGAATTTTGAGTAAAACCAACATCATTCGGACCTGTGGCCCAAAGCGTAGCAGAAAGTGAACGCAATTCAAGTGGCAATTGATCCTTAGACAAATACATAGGAGAAACCAATTTATCACCCAAAGTAAGATGTACACCAGAGGGGGAACAATACAATGTTGCATGTAGACGTTTCAATAAATCCAAACCCAACAAATTCTCGCCGCAACCAGTCGTTAAAATGAGCGGGGCCTCCAAATTATAAGGACCAACGGATATAGGTAAAGGACAAGAAGCCGAGTTGCGAACTGGGGTGCCAGAGAATCCTACAGAAACATTCGTTAAGCCAGACAAAGGTGCCCCAGGGAGTTTGGAGTGAATAATAGAACTTCTCATTGCACCAGTATCCAAAAGAAATGGCTCTGAAACACCCAATGCAACAACATTAACATAAGGCCCATCCTGATCCACTGGAACTGATACGACTCCCTTACTTTGTCCATGGCTGTCCTAGCTAGTATGAAAATCCTGATTTGTCACTTTCAGTACAATAATCGTCATTGTAATATTGGGCAGACTGAGAATTCTGCTGATCAAAATAATTCATAGAATTCTGAGGGGGAAAAGAACGCTGTCCTTGAGACAACGCACCTCGCCCTCTACCTCTAGATGCTGACTGAAAACCACCACGGCCTCGTGGCCCTGGCAGTCCACCATTATGCTGCAATAAAACCGGACAACGACTCTTAAAATGACCTTCCTCCTTACAATAGGCACATTGATTAGGACCCAGCAAAGGGCGCGGAACAAAAGGTGCGGGTTTCTGTAACAATCTTTGAAATTGTGGAGGCTGTTTCAATTGGCGCTGAGCAGAACGAGGCGGATACGCTTGTTGCATAAGAACCTTCGTTTTTAATTCTTTAGTCTTTTTCTCTGCTTTATCCTTTTCCTCCTTATCCCTATTCTCGTAATACTGAGCAGTAGCTAATATCTGGGCAGACGAAGAAACGGCCCACGAACTCTGAGTCTTTTAATTTGTGCGATAATTCTGGAAGTAAATTAAATACAAATGTATCCACAAATAATAGCTGTCTACCCTCAGTACTCATATCTTGACCACTGGTCGATGAACGTCTCCTCAAAACGGGTAAAGAAATCTGAAACACTCATCTGTTTACACGCAGCTAACTTATCCCAATTAACGCGCAAGGCGTGCATCATCGTTTTCATTAGAGCTATTATTCTACCAGGCAATTGAGTAATCAAATCATCGGGTTTTGCACCACCTACTTGTACTGTATCTGCAGCAGTTATAGCAGCCTAATTACCACCTAGAGCTTGGTCGTGATCTTCCCTACGAATCCGAGCCCACAATGCCCGAGGGACTACATTTCCCATCAGTAAATCAATATCTGCCAAATTCATAATACACGCATCAACAGTCTGAGACTGCCCTTTATAATACCCAGCAGGATTCTTACGAGGGTCTGGTAAAGACTGTTTGAGCGCCAAGACTGTGTGCTAGTGCCCACAATCCAATTTGCAGGTGGCAGGACGTATTTGTGTGCCTCCAAGGATAGTTGTGTAATAAGAGAATACACAAAGAGAATAGCGAAGGCCAGTCGGATAAGATAAAGTAAGGGAAGAATTGGGAAAGCCAAACAGTCAGTCGAGACAGGGATCAATCAGCCTAGACATGGATTAGTAGACTCGGCCATACCCTGACATCGGTTTCGTAAACAAGGGCAGGGAATTACTTTTTAACTTTTAACAGAAAAGAAAAGACGCGTAGCAGCTGGAGCAGGCAAAAAAACACTTCGTTCGCCGTGCCGCCTGAGTGAGGGCAACACAAAAATGGCGACTGGGCACAAAATGGCGGCCGCATAAAGCGAAGTCGAAAACCACAGAACCTCACCCTAAAGCCTGCTCCCTTCACATGGAGGTTTCCCCCATGCACTCTCTTGGCCACTGTATTCAAGTCAGAGTTGGCTGTAGCTATAGAGTTTTTTTTTAAGACAAATATTGGCTCAGTCCAGCATTTCTCCATGTATTGGAAATAGGCAAAGTGTTTATTAGAGGGGTAGCCATATCCAAGCATGCGAGAGTCCTTCGCTCTATCAGAAATTGACTGTCGACTCTTGAGGACCAGTAGATCAGCATTGAACTGGCTATCCTGAAAGGTGGCGATGCTCAGATCGCTGAAGACCCACAAAAACTCTGGAGGAATACCACGAGACGGCAGATAGTGAGCTGAAGCATATGGGGAAATATGCTGCTGCTAAAACTTACGGGGAGGGAGAAAGGCCGGGCTCTGTGTTCGCAGCACTGCGAATCTGGCATGGTGACCTAGTTGCGTGATGTTGGGGGTGACCTGCTGAGGGACCCAATAAAGATAGCTGAGAGATTTAGCAGATACTACATGGATCTGTATAGCTCTAATGTGAAGGCAGATGAGTCATTCTGGATTATTTAGAGCATATGCGATTGCCATGGCTTACTAATGAGCACAGGGAGTACCTAATGAACCCACTGGATCCCAGACAAGTATGTACAGCGCTTAACACAATGCGCAACACCAGCGCTCCGGGACAAGATCGACTCAGTGACTTTTTATAAAGAGCTGCTCATACCACATCTGATCACTCTGTTTGGGGAGATGGGGCAGGGTGGGCTGATGCCCCCTTTGATGAGGGAGGCTTAATGATAACATTACTAAAGCCAGGGAAGCCCCCAAATGAATTTTCGGTTTATAGGCCACTGTTGCTTTGGAATGTGCATACCAAAATATTTGCTAAAGTTTTAGTGAATAGGGTGGCTCTGTTAGTCCTGCTCTTGGTCGGGCCGGAGCAGGTTGGTTTTGTCCCAGGGCGCACTTTATCATCTAATCTGAGGACTGTTTTCTGGACCATCCAGCACGTAAAGCCTGAGATCAAAGCTGCTGCAGTCTTCCTTGACACAGAAAAGGCTTTTGACTCAGTAGAGTGGGCCTTTATAAAAGCAGTGTTGACGCGGATAGGTGTGGGGGAGGTCTTCCTTAAATTGGTGTCAGTCCTATACAATACTCCAGTTGCTAGGGTTAGAACTGGGGACGTGGTCACAGCTCCCTTAGGGGTTTCGAGGGGCACGCATTAGGGCTGCCCACTGTCCCAGCTGTTATACGCCTTAGTGGCTAAGCCCCTGGCATGTGCCGTGATGGAATATCACGGACACAGAGATATTTGTTTCCCTAATTGCAACCTCATCATGTCGTCCTATGCAGACGATATGCTTTTGTATGTGCAGGAGCTAGGGACTAATCTAACCCCAATACTGAGTGAGGTGATGCGGTTTGGCAAAAATTCTGGTCTCCGAATCAACTGGGCTAAATCCATTATTTTCCCCATGACCACGATAGAATTGGATTACCGTCTGCTGTGGTCCTCTGACCCAGTGCGCTATTTAGGAGTGCCGGTCCATACAGACTCTGAGCGGGTGATCAATGAGAACTATGGCAAAGCTGTTACTAGACTTGAAAAGGATATTAACCGGTGAATTTGCCTGCCTCTATCATTAATGGGTTGCATATGTCTTATGAAAATGGTAGTCCTCCCTAGATTTTTTTTTCTTGTTCCTAAACATCCCAATGGTGCTTCCGAAGCAAATGTTCAAAGTTAGTTGCTCATTACTAGAGCGACTGGCCTCGGCTGGCAATCCTCCTCGGATTAAATGGGAAGTTTTACATTGCCCTACTCCATGGAAGGTCTTGAAGCCCCTGATTTGGAATTGTATTACAGATTGGCGCAGTGCTCCCATGCTTACTATTGTATGCACGGCCCGCAGAATCTTCCACACTTGCAGATTGAAAGAGTGGCACCGGCGCCTGCCTTCTCCCTCCTAAAGCAATTTCAGGCACCTTCTAGACAGTTGGGTATTCTGTCAACTCAACAGACAATGCTTGGCAGTATTTATTGAAAAGACGGCCTGGAGCCCTCCTGTACACCCCCCATGATCTCGGTGGAATGGTGTCACTGGCTTTCAATCATCTTAGAAAAGAAAGTGTTACAAGCCCTTTTGACTCTTAATATCACTAAAACGGCTGATTTATTTTCCGAGGGTAGAGCCTGAAGGTGGGCCGAGATTGAGGAGGAGGGGCACGACTTCACGCCACTCGCACAGTTTCGCTTTTACATGGTCAGGCATGCTTAGCACGAGTTGCTGGGAGATTATTTGCAGGAGCCTCCTGAGTTGGTCTCCCTCTATTTCCTTCTGCGCTCTGCCTCTCCCAGCAAGATGGTTTCTACCATATATGATATGTCACAAGAATTTAGAAGGACACAATACATCCAGGCCAGATTGGAATGGCACAGTGACTTGGGGGTTGCTCTGGACGATAGCACTTCTCAGTACTGCTGTGAGGTAATTCTGCACATCTCACTTAACGGGAGGCATCCCCTTATCAATAGAGTCTTTTATACTCCGGAGAGACTGCTCCAATATGGTCTCAGAGATACAGCTCTCTGTGAGCGATGCAGGGCGAGCACGGCTGCGTTCATACATGTTCTAGGTTCTGCCCAAGGATTGCCGAATTTTTGGAGCAGATCTTCCAAGCTTCGAACAAAATCGCTAGGCTTTCACTATCGCCGGACCCGCTACTAGCTTTACTGGACTACACTAGAAAACTACAGAAGTGTGTGAGGCGGTTAATAGCAATGGGACTACTTCTTGCCAAGCGTAGAATTGCAATGCGTTGGGCCAGTGGGCCTTCGCCGTCTATAGCTGACTGGACCATGGATATGTTCTATTGTAACACGCAGTCAGAGTTGTACAATCAGCTTTCACCCAAAGTCATCCCAAAAGCTTCTGGGGATGATATCCGCAATACCTGGTTGGGAAAGAAATCAGTGGACCGAAAGGAATCAATCTTGTTTCACTATGCTGATCCGTTCTATGTATAGCTCCAGAATTAATGTTACTCCTGAGTTAGATGGGAGTTAGGTATGTCAGGGTTGTTTAGGCCCAGCATAGAGAATACGAAGTGATCGGACAGATGTGGTCACGTGTCAGCAATGCAACAATGCCCTAAACAGTGATGTTTATTGTCTGTATAAATTGCCTTGAGTATCATTTTTTTTTCTTGCTCATATCATTGCATACAGTGTGAAGCAAATGTGTCTAAATAAAATAATTTTTTTTAAAAAAGGGGGGTGCTGGACTACAAGATCTGATGTATGTCCAATAGCCAGCTACCAAGAGGTGTGAGGGGGGCATCATCTGAGTCTACCCCTTGCTGGAAGAGCTATTTACCTGACTTGAAGCACCTGGAAGACAGCCTGCCCACTAAGTGTTGGGGAGGTAACAGACTGTTCACTTCTGTGTTCCTGGCAGGAATTGTGTCAATATGCCTTGAAGCCCATGCAGGGCTGTGATCCTAGCTGGCGTGGCTTATACTGCCATTGTGTTAGGGAAAGAACAGCGTGTACCTAGCCATTGTACCCAGAAGAAACTGCAGCTTGACCTTCGCTGTCGTGCTAGAGGAAATTACGGTCTGAACCGAGCTGCCTTGCTCGTAAGAATATAGGTGTGTGAGTGGCCTTGTTGCCCTGCTGAAATCAGCCTATGCGTGCCTGCATGCATTGAAGATTGGCCATAATGATATTGGCTCAAGCGGGGCCTCACTAACAGCAGGGTATAGGAACGTGCCCCTTTTTGACATGGTCACCCCGACTTTTTGCCTGTTATCTGATGCAGTTTTGACAGAAGTGCATTGAGTTCTTGCTATCCAGGCCCCAAGTGCCAGAACTCTCTCCCTGAAACTGTACAATTGTTCCCCCAATTGGCAATACTTTTAGCACCCCAAGTGAGTCTCTAGTAAATAGTACCCCTGATACAGGCCAAGGTGGTATCTCTGTTTGAAAAACCCACCCTGGATCTATCTAAGCCAGAGAATTTCCGCTCGATTTCCCTCCTGCCATGGGCGTCTAAGATCACGGAGGCCTATATTAACTCCTTACTAACAGATTTCCTAAACACCAAAAACATCTTAGACCCCTTCCACAATAGTTTGCGTCTGGGATTTCCGGATTGCACTAGATGGCGGGCGCACTTCGGTACTGATATTATCGGCATTCAATGTGGTTTCCCATTCCATCTTGCTGCAACGCCTGGGGGAGGTAGGCATAGCGGGCACTGCTCTGGAGTGGCTGCCCTCGTATCTTGCAGGGAGGATGTTTCAGGTGTCTGCTCCCCCCCCCCCCCCATCCCCCCCTTCACCTCCGGTGTGAACAACATCAAACAAAGGGTGCCTCAGGGCTCCTCGCTGAACCCACTGCTGTTTTTAACCTGTACTTCCATCCCCTGGCAGCCAAGAGTAGAGGTCTGACTATGGTCTCCTACGTCGACGACACAGAGTTGGTAGAGGCACTCCCGGATGACCCCACGTGGGGTGCTCCCAAGTTTCGGAACGATCTCGCAGCCGTCACCGGGTGGATGACTGCCAACTGTATCCAACTTAATGCTAACAAGTCGGAGGTGTTGTTGGTAGGGAACGACCCTGGGCTCTGGAGTGAGCACTGGTGGCCCGAAACCCTTGGTAATGCCCCCGCACCCTCACATCAGGTGGTAAAGAACCTAGGGGTGTGGGTGGACTCTGCCCTTAGCTTCCAAGTCCAAACAAAGACGGTGGCTGGGACATGCTTTGGGCTGCTGCGAGGGCTCAGACCCTTACTGGGTTTTTTTGACACACCAACACGGCAAGTCATCTTCCAGGCCCCGATTTTGTCGAGATTGGATTATGCCAATTCACTATATCTAGGGTCAGACAAGGCAGAAATTCTTAGACGCCAAAGGGTCCAAAATGCGGGTGCCAGAACCCTCCTTGGTCTCCGTAGAGCCTGTCCTGTGTCAGATGCCATTTGCCGACTCCATTGGTTGCCAGTGGCCAGGCGGATTGAGTTTAAGGCTCTCTGCTTGGCCTTCAAGATTTTGAATCTTGCAACTCCAGGAATCTTGCTGACCTGTTGCTGCCATATGTACCAACACGCCAACTCCGTTCCTTGGGGCAAAACTTGGTAGTGGTCCTCCGGGTAAGGAGGGTACGTGCGCGGGGGACGCTTGTTCCGTGTTATGGCTGCAAAACTGTGGAACTCTCTTCCGGTACAGATCCGCAGTTTGAACAACTACCTAGCTTTCCGGAAATCATTCAAAACACACCTCTTTCTGCTGTTGTAGATCTTTCTGCCCCACCCCTGTTTGGTTCTTACTGCTGTTAGCGCCGGGACGCCTCTTTGCTGGGGCAGCTGCCACGCTCTATAAAATGTTATAACATAATATAACCTAACATACCTAGGTCAAGGTGGGCAAAGATGTTCCCTAAGGGCTGCAGCCTGTGTTGACACCCTAAGGGACCCCTCAGCACCTATATGCAAACTGCCATTGCACGCTGCGTGCCATGGGGCAGAGAAAAGTCAAGACCCAAGATGGCACACCTCGTGTTTGCCATGCCTGCAAAGACTGCACACAGTATAGGTAAGTAACCCCCTACAGAAAGCCTTCCAGCCTAAGGCAGGGTGCACTATACTATATATGTGGACATATCTGCATGAGTAGATATGCCCCTGTGATGTCTAAGTCGATTCTTAGATGTTACAAGTGGACAGGGAAGCCATTTTGAGTACATGTGCTGGACTCTGGTATTCACATGTTCCCCAGCTACATGTTGGCTTCACTGAAACTAGAGATGTCTGGTATCAAAATCTCGTTGTTATAATCCCCCACCGATTCCATTGATGGATTTATTAATACATGCACCCAAAGGGCACCTTAGAGGAGCCTCCTGAAAACCTACCGACTATTAGTGCCCTGGCTGACTGGTGTAGACCAGCCTGCCACCACAGACCGATTTATGCCCCCTGCCGGTGAGAACCTGCACTCTCTGAGGGCATTAACAGTGCCTGCTCTGGCTGGAAGTGTTTGTCCCAGCTTCCCAGCAGGAAGGCTAAGTGATCAGCATATCAAGGCAGAAGGCTTCAAATGCCTCTGCTGCCTTTGATATGCGACCCAAGGCTTCCTCAGACCATTGAAATGCCACCCCCTGCCCTGAGCTCAATTGACACCATGACTGGTGGGAAAATTAGACGGGAGGCATGTTCCCATCTGAGGCTAGTACCACACCTATGGTGGGCTACCTGATGTGGACAAGACTTTCAGAAATTCCACAATCTTAGTGCTGGTGGAATTAGGCTCTCTGGTTCAGGGTTATTACCATATCCCACAGGAAGTGGTCATTTAGAGGGTGTAGACACCCTAAAGGTAAGTAGTTCATTGACTACTATCTGTCACTGTTATAATGCCTCTAAATTGAGTGTTTAGGTGGTACCTCTGACACCAGGAACTTGGATTTGACAGATAAGTAGACTAGGACACTGAAAGCCACAAGGAAAAGCGAGAACTGAAGACTGCTGTGGACGTTTGCCGCCAAACCCTGCCTGTCTGCCCCAAGCCTCAACAGTCCCGACCAGCGACTCATCCTGCAGCTGACCAGCTTCCAAGTACTTCAGGAGGCTGCCAGCCCTTTGCCAATTGCCAGCAAATCCCCCTTTGAGTAGAGGATCTACTCCCCTGCGATCCGCAGGCAATGTAAAGCAGAGTCCGGTTCACAGAGTTGCTGCTCACTGGTCTGCGCAATGCCTCGGTCCCCCAGGAACAGGTACCTGTGCTCCTGAATGTCAGATCTCTTCCCCCACCAAGTGAGAGGACACCAGGACTAACAGGAGCTGCACAGGACCAATACCCGGTCTACCAGACCCCTTGCAGCAAGTCAAGACCTTGAGAGTCCATTCAGGGCTCCAACGACTCTGAGACAAAACAGCCATCGAGGGACATCAGAACAGCAGAGACTCACTTCCAGAGTGGCCCAGCTGCCCTGAGTTTGGACCCTCATCTGCAAGGTCCTAGGACACAAAGAGCCCAGTCTACCTTTCCACTCCGCATCCTAGCGCCCCTGCCTGGGTAACGACAGACACTACGCTTTCTTGTTTCTAGGCCCTTTTGACCCAAGCCACCCAACACCCTCCGGTGGGAACTCCTGGACTTGTCTCCAAGTCCCCTTCTGCAGCCTGTTTGTAGGTGCCCCCACCCCTCAATTTACCAACATAGTGCGCCCAGCTACTAACTCGATCAGCACATCTGCACCCGGACTCTCCAGGGCAGGTAACCAGTAACTGCGGGTGGGGGGGCGCTAGAGGGCACACAGCGGAATGGCTGCCCATTGAGACAGCTCCGCCGGCCAGAGACAACTAACTGGTTACAATAGCGTACAGCTGGTGGTACCACTACCGAAAACGGCATATAACGAAATTGGAAGGAGAGGAGAAGTTGCCACACAAGGATTACTGAACCGACAACTGGTGTTCCTGAAATCGGCCCCTGAAACCAGAGTAGCTGGAGATCGACTTCGGCCAAGATGGCGGCCCCGTAAAATCAAGGGGAGGAGTGATCAGCCGACCTCTCCGCCTGAGAAGAAATGCGGTGCGGGAGAACGCAAATCATTATCGGGAGGCATTCTACGACCTGGTAGGACCTGGCGGTCTGTGTGCCTAGTGTCTGTGAGGCGACATACTGCGTAGCACCACGCAATTCACTGGCGGGGTTACTGTGGTGAAAATGAACCGCACGTCATTGTAATCGGCGCTGCCCGTGCAATATTGTCGAGACCCCAGCGCTCCCGCGGCTCCACTTCTCATCTGCTGTCGAGCGTGCTATAACAGCGGCTCGATACCTTCGGTCAACTGGTGTAACGAGTTCCTCAGGGTGCAACTACACAGTGAAGGTGAATAACCTGGCGATACAAGATGGCGGCGCCTGTCGGCTGGTAGAGTGCGGAGAAGGCAGCGCGACTAGGGACCGGTGGCGGTAAGCAGAGGTGGAGGCGACCGCCTGAGAGACGTTGCGGGGGAAGACACGGCGTATACAGAGCAAGCCCCAGCGGTGAGGTGTCTGACAGTTGGCAGAGAACATTATCGAGGCTGGCAACGCTCCGAAAAGGCGCGAATGGGGCACTGGAGCAATTAACGACGGCGAAGGTTTGCAGTACATAAATGGCTCCCATAAATAAATTGCATCCCGCGCAAGACGTTACCGGGCTGTGCCGCGGGGATTGGAGCTGCGATTTTGAGGGGCATTCTGGCACAACTCCCGCCGGAGCAACTTTCAAATAAAACACATAGTTGGACCTGGCCAGCCAATGGTGTGCTGCAACACGTGCTGGACTGTAAGTAAGTGAAACGCTCTGAGTGCGAGGCAGCGCTGCTACGCGAGCGTCTGGGCTAAGAGTGTAATAGCGGAGTTTGGGAAGTGTGCAGTGCTTAGAAACCGCCCCCATGCTCGCCCCAACGTACAGTAGTAGGTGACGGCTGTTCACCATTTGTCCGACAACATGGGTAAACCGGAGAAGGTACAAACAAAACTGCCCTTTGATAATAAAAAAGCTACGAAAGGGGCCACGGCGCCAGCGGACGCTAACATGGACACAGACGCGGAGGCGCAAAATGCCATGGAATTAACCCTGAGAGCCATCCACAAAAGCCTACAAGACGTGCATAGTAAACTGCATTCCATCACGCAGAGAGTCTATAACATGGCTGCGAAACTCGACAAACATGGGGAGCGACTAGAAGAAGCCGAGACAAGGTTGTCAGCTGTAGAAGATGAATCGCACGCGACGACACAGAAATGCTCCGAGATGGACAGAGTGTTGGTCATTAAAAACAAGTCCGAGGAGTTGGAGGCGAGATCCAGCCGCAATAATATACGCATAGCGGGGGTTCCTGAATTGACCAACACTGGGAAGATGGAATCGTATGTGGAGACTTGCTGAGAACGATCTTTGGGACTGAACAACTGTCAACAATGTTTATTGTCGAGCGTGCGCACAGAACGCTGGCGCCGAGACCGAAACAGGAGCCCCTCCACGCCCAATAGTGGCACGGCTACTCCACTATAAAGATAGGGACGTTATACTGCAAATGCAAGAGAAAAACAAGAGATCGAGCATCAGGGTAACAAGCTACAATTCTACCCGGACTTCACCATAAATGTGCAGATGGCGTGGAAGGAATTTGCTTCGGCGAAACAGAAATTAAGAGAGATGGAGATCACCTATGTGATGCTATACCCAGCTAGGTTAAAAATAACCAAAGATGGTAAATCAGTGATATGCCAAACTCCCAAGGAAGCGAACGACTATATTAAACGGCTGGGACAACGTCGAAGGGAACAAAGGCGTCATGAGCAGAATCATGACTCCGACTGAGTCAAAGGAGAAAACGGGAATAGAGCTATATTGGTAACGATCTTGCCCACGACATGGTAAGCACAGGGTGCAAGACTAACAATTATGCCATGCGTGAGGAAGGGAATAAACTGTCGGATGGAGGATTGAACTACAATCATCTCGCTGGTGCGGTGAACATGGAGTACCCATCACTATGTGCAGCGAGGACTGTGCAGAATATTGCTAGGCTGTTTCTTGCCGTGGTGGCTGGCGGCGACTGCCGCTGTGGTGAGATGATGTCATATCGCACAGTGCCCGGGCAGACTGGGGAAAAAACGGTGAAGAGTGGTGACGTATACCCATTTCTGGTTAGTGCAGCTGATAACAAACTGACTGGTAAATGTAGAGATTGAGGGGTGTACTGATTAGATACCCTGCACGGGCCAATGATAGCCCTTCAAAAAAATGTCTGATTTTGCCCTTTGCTATGATCACAGGTATGCCTGCTCTACACACGGTACTCTGGCCACATCCACTATGTTGGATGCAGTCGTGTGACCCAAGCGGACCTCCCCATAGGGTGTCCCCCCTACAATGATACTGTTTTTGTTTGTTGTTAAACCTAGGGCATGTCTTTGGCATGATTGGGGTGCTGAAGTGGGCGGGGGGCGGAGGGGGGGAGTTGGGGAAAATTGGTTTGTAGAACTGTATTTCAGAAGCACTGACAAACTCCAGGGGAGAAATGTACTGAGTTATACGTTGTATATGCTAAAGATGTCACATATCACATCCCAGACTGCTGTTCACACTTTGCAAATGCTAGTATTAGAGATAAGATATGATGGTGGACAAACACGCCGGTAATTTAAAGCTATTAACCTGGAATGTACGTGGCCTAAAAAACCCCAAGAAAATTAGGCAAATACTGGCATACCTAACACGCTTGCACATTGACATAGCCTATCTTCAAGAGAAGCACATTGATCCACATCCACATGCACAGACACGCATTGGTATCCGGTGGGCGGAAGCGTCATATAGTGCGGCCTACTCGTCGTATTCAAGAGGGGTACTTGTATTGATACGCCGCGGGTTGAATTTTTAAAATGGAACAAGTGCATACAGATAGTGAAGGGAGGTATGTAATCATCACGGGCGTCCTCAGGGGAAATAGACTCAACCAACTGAACGTTTATGCCCCAAATGTAGACGACCCTCAATTTTATAGCACTATCTGGACGAAACTGTCTGAACTGCCAGATATTCCAGTGATTTGGGGAGGAGACTTCAACATGGCTTTACATGACGATATTGACAGATCAAAGGCATCGATAGAGACGCACAAAAAAGCATTGCAAACGCTACAAGACATAATGATAGATAGGCACCTAGTGGATCTATGGCGAATAAAAAATCCACACAAACGTGAGGCTACGCACACAACGGCGGCTTATGGCAGCTGGTCAAGGATAGATTACTGGCTTGGGTCACCGGAGGTGTTACAATGGATGGTGGAAGCCACCCACCTTCCCAGGACGCTGTCTGACAACAATCCAGTGCTGCTTACACTTATGTTGCCTAACTATATGCCCCCCCCGTTCAGTTGGTGCTTAAACGAGAAAGCCTTACAAGACCCATGTTATAGTAACACGATCAGTAAAGCAATAACGGATTATTTTGAACTGAACGCGGCTACTACAGACGACCCTGGACTCCTGTGGGAGGCCTTTAAGGCCACAATTAGAGGGGTCTGTATTCGCACTAATGCAGGTATCTTATAAGACCTAAGACAGCAAATGGAGAAAAGAGAAGCTGCCATAAGGAGACTGGAATTAGAATATGCTGAGTCACAAGACCCGGGCATATTGGGTAAAATTCGACTGGAGCTGACTGAATATCAAAAAACTGCAGAAGCGGAACTAAATTATGTGCACAAACGACAAATAGCAAAAAGATACAGAGATACAGAGAGGCAGGGAGACCCGGGGCTACACTAGCAGCTAAAATTTGCGTGCAGAAGCCGCCACATGTGGTAGAGGCAGTGGGAGATAAACATGGGGTGCTGCAGCATGACACGAAGGGCATATTAGAGGCATTCCGACATACGTTTGGTAAGCTATAGGAAGCTGCCACGACCACTCCGGCGGATGAAATAGCGCAATACTGTGACACGGTAGCACTGGCTTGGTTGTCAGATGCTCAGAGGCAATACCTCTCCCAACCAGTCACAGTAGAGGAGGTGACCGAGATAATAAAGGCACTACCGAATGGCAAGGCACCTGGTCCGGACGGGTTCACGGGGGAATTTTATAAAGCCTTTGTGGAGTTGCTGGCCCCCCATGTGGTGGCTATGCTGGGTGATGCACATGAGAAAGGTACACTGCCGGCTTCCCTGCGGGAGGCTATGATTATAGCGCTGTTGAAACCGGACAAGGACTCGGCGATGTGTGACTCTTACAGGCCGCTATCGCTTATCAATGTTGACACCAAAATACTCTCTAAGATCCTGGCAACGAGACTGCAAGTTTTAATGACGAGATTAATTCTTCCAGACCAATCAGGTTTTATCCCCACTAGATCGGCTTCCCAAAACTCGAGAACCCTGTTTGCAATATCTCACTACTTGACCCCAGAGACAAAAGCGGCAGCGGTACTATTAGACGCTGCAAAAGCGTTTGACACCATTGCTTGGATATATCTGCGCACGATATTGAGAAGAATGGGTTTCCCACCAATGTTCCTGCAATGGGTGGCGCTCCTCTATACGAACCCTAGAGCACGAATTAGAGTTAACAAATATGTCTCAGACCCCATAGCTATAGATCTGGGCACACGGCAAGGATGCCCACTCTCCACCCTCTTATTTGCCATAGGAATAGAACCTCTAGCATGCAAAATTAGACAGGAATATCATCACTCGGCATTGCAGTTCCCCCAAAGACCGCTTCACATCTCGCTTTATGCGGATGATGTGCTGCTGTATGTAAGAGATCCAAGTGTAAATTTAAACCCGCTCCTACGGGAATTTGTCAAATTTGGATACCGCTCTGGGCTTAATATTAACTGGACGAAATCTACGATCATACCCCTCACTGATAGCACTCTTCCCTTCCAACTAGATTACCCCCTAGACTGGCAAACTGACCCATTAAGATACTTGGGAGTATGGTTCCATAGAGATCCTGAAGTGGTGATCCGCACGAATTACGGCAGAGTGTTAGCTGGACTGGAGCAGAAAATAGATAGGTGAATACAATTGCCATTATCTATGGCGGATAGGATAGCAATAGTTAAAATGGTGCTACTACCAAAACTACTCTATCTGTTTAATAATATCCCGATAAAACCACCTAAGCCTGTGTTTCAAGCGATGAAATCGGCAACCCAGAAACTGATTTGGGCAGGAAAGACGGCTAGAATAGACCTCCACACACTGACGTTGCCGTATGCAAAAGGTGGTTTTAAGGTCCCTGATTTTCTACTGTACTATCTATGCGCGCAAGCACAATATGCACACTTTTGGTATCACCCCATCCTATTCCTCACACATGTAGCGGTAGAAGAAGGAGACGCCCTCCCTGTACCACTAGATGCAGGTCTGACACATGTAAGGCCGCCATTACACAAAAACGATATTAATACAGTGGATGCTACATCGGCAGCATGGCAGATAATAGCAAGGAAAGTGGACAAACAACCGCTTTACGTACCGGAAATGCCACTGCACTATCATCCGGCATTATCGGTTACGCAAGAGAAAGTGGGAATGGAACTACTTCAACAAGTGGGATTTAACACCCTAGGGGATTTATATCATGAGGGTACAGTTAAAAAATTGGACGACCTAGCATTTATACAAAATTAATCATTGCTGTTTAAATTTACGTACCATAGACTACAGTGTGCACTAAAGGCACACTATCCCACCTACCCAGCAGAACCCGACATTCTACTGACACTGCAACTGCTCATCACTTCGTCTAACCCTAGGCACCTAGTGTCTAGGTTGTACACTGCATTGCAAGCTGAAATAGGAGATACTGCGGGTAAAGCGATTCAGAAATGGAATCTGTGCTTGGAAGAGCCACTAACTGATGAAGAATGGAGTGCAACAGGCACGATTACTGAAATACTACCACCGAACGGGAACCTAAGGCTCATACACATTAGATACCTACATCACACCTACCACACCCCTCAACGCCTACACAAATATGGCCTGCGTGAGGACTCTAGATGTCAAAGATGTGGGATGCGAATTTTATACATATGGCATGGTATTGTAGAGAGGTGGCTCAATTTTGGGTAGCAGTTACAGATATGCTGGGTAAGATGGTGGGAACTGTGATACAATGTAATATCCGATCATGCCTTCTAAGTCTACTACAAAATGTTAAAGCGGGAAAACGCAAATTTTGTGTACTGGCACTGCTACTGGCCAAACGTAACATAGCTCTATGTTGGGGTGGTAAGAAGACGCCATGAATAAAACAATGGGTAGGTGATATGGTATACTGTAAGGACACTATCAAACTATATGAGGAAGAGCGTCCGCTACGAGCACGACCTAAGGACTATTGGCATTATCTAGTAGATTATTTATCAGGACTGGATGAACAGTTGGAATAACATTAAGGTAGAATGTTTTAGATGTGACGTAATATGTATGCAATGAAAATACCCTATTGGATATGGAGTGTTGTAATGCAGTTCAGTTGTATGGGGTAGATATGCCTCAATGTTGGACATTGTATGTCCTATGTTGATTCCTTCTGAAATACCAATAAATAAATAAAAAACAGTAACTGCGGGTGGTACTTTGTATCTTGGCCCCCTACGACCCTAAGTCCTGAAGAAGACGCCCAGATAACTGTATGCAACATAAGCCTTTTCTCACATAGTGAAGCATTGCTGCGTAAAGACGCATTGAATTAAACTATTTACTTACCTGTAAAAATTCATATTTAAAAAAGTACTTACTTGATAAAGTTCTTGGTATCAAGATTCATTTAAAAATACAACTTATGTGCAGTGGGTAATCGGACCACAACTATTGAGATATTGTATAATCATGACTGTACAAAACCGGAAAATGTTTCTGCTGAGAGGACAATGTGCGAATTTATTGTGTATACTTACAGAAGTTATGATGTATTCCTTTTTGGGTTTTTTGTCAAACATGCAAATAAATATATGTACAAGAAATGTAAAAAAAAAAATACAATTTATTTTTCTAAATTGGTCTCGGATTTATTCTTGAGTGCGTGTCTCATTTATTACCCCTGTGAGTATAACAAATGCTTAGCACTACCCTCTGGTAGGCCTAACTGGTTGCAAACACTACCACAAAAGAGTCCACTATGTAAAGAGCTAGTTTCCTGCACAGAGCACCTGTACATGTGTGGTCCAGACTTTTTCAGGAAGTGCTGTCCCACTGTTGTAGTCCACCACCTACAACTATCGACCTTTGGCCTTTTTAGATGTGAAGCAGCAACCTTGCCAAAGATGTGTCTGGCGAGTTGTTCCGCGCAGCCACCGATGAGGCTCTACAAGAGCTGCTGCGTGCTTGTCCAGAAATAGGAGCGAGAGAGCGTGCGGATTCAAAGCTGGGTGGCTGTGTATTGCCGAATCCGCCATGGGATGAGCAGTTAAGCCACACCCTTTGAGAACTGTAAACGGAACTGTCATAGTGAGTGTACTTTACTTTAAAGAAGGTCAACTTCATCTGTGCCTAATCGTGCTATTACATTGACTTGGGGGTAGGGTGGGGGGGAGGGCCTGGGTGTGTAGGCCAGAAGTGGTTATTTGTGTGGTTTCGGAAGGGGATGGGGGAGCACCAGGTATAAATGTCATCCGACCCCAGTGCTATGTTACTAACTTGCATCTTGCTTAACATTTTTGTTTGTAATATTTAGTTACATTATATCCCTTTATTACTTGAAGGTAAAGCACTGGGTTGGACAGTCAGTTCATTTGCGCTGCTGAGACTCCTGAGCTCGAGCACCCCTGCCCCTCTCCCTGCTACCTTCCTGAGAAGCCTGTGATTTTTCACCATTGCTACCACTGAGAGTTAAGTGCTCACGTGGTTGTATATTGCCCAGTTTGTAGAGCCTTAGTAGGACGGACCACCAGGACATTAGAGGCGAACAACCCCCACTCTCACATATGAGGCCCAGTAGCCCTTGCTTGCTCAGTAGGCCCCCAAACTGTCTGTGGGGTGACCCACATGACTCAGTATTTAATTGTATCCTGTTCAACATCTATGTAGCTGCCCTAATTTGTTTGGTGTGATCTTTTTTTAGGGCTCGCGCCCTGCATTGCGTCGCAGTGCTCGCGCAGGCGAGAGCCGTTTTGTTCGGGGTTTTAAAACGGACCCTGGAATCGCACACGCTCGTGCGTGTGCTTTTCCTTTTGGGTTCCTATGTTGGGCTGTGTGAGTTAGTTTTTTTAAAACAGAGCACGCAATAGGCCAAAGGCAGGCGCATTGCTCCGCCCCTGGCCTATTGGTGTCTTTTACGCGCACCAAAGCCCATATGTCTTCAGTTATCGTGCCCAGACACAGACGCAATAATTGAAGATAGGCTGTGTCCAGACTTTTCTTTTTTTTTCTCTTTCTGCATTTTCCTCCAGGAAGTAAAATAATATTCCCAACAGATGAAACGTGCCTGTAGGAATACTAAAATAGAGCCTGTGAGATCTGCCTCCATATTTGGGCCCCTTGATCTGCAGTTAGTAGGTGTTATTTGGAAAAAAAACTCCTAGCAGCAGCGCCAGGTGCTGTAATGCTTCTAAATGCCCTGAGCACTGCACAGAAAATGGCCTGGTTGTGAAATGTGCCATATAGGCTCTCATTACAAGTTGCAGGGAGCGCTAGCCCTTGGGCAATGCCACTCTGGGCAACTACACATTTTGTGGGCTGTAATTACAGGGTCCTCAAACTAATCATTCTGGGCCGGAGCTGCGGGGGCTATGGACAGCTGTTGTGCCCAGCACCCACCTGCCTCCTTCATACTTTCATCTTGGGTGGGGGTAGCAGAAAATGCTCCCGCCCTCCCCCCCCTTGAAGGGAAATGATATTTGTCCTATTACCTTATGCCTCCAGACTTACCCCTCTCCCTCCCCCAGCGCCGAGAAAAAAAGCTCCAAGCACGAGATACATTTTTGCAAATGTGTACGTTGGAGGGTGAAAAACGTGCAGCTGGATCTAGTATTACCAGGTCTGCCTGTTATTCCTCATTCTGGAGAAAAATAATTACCCTGGTATCTCATGGCGAAATACTGGCCCCGGTATTTGTCGCAGATACACCGAGGAATTCATAATGAGAGCGTAGTACTGTTATGTCAGTTCGCTTTAGGTCTGGTTTTTGTAGATCATACTCCAGCACATCAGACAATGTGTTTGTTTACATGTGAACATGCTGGTTGCATTCACATGTGTGTGTGCTTGGCGCTTGTAGTCCTAGGAAAGCGGATGGCGTCGGGCTAATCCCCCTCTACCATGCGCTCTGTGTTTTTTTTGCTTTAGCTTAATCCTACCGCAAGGAGCTATAACTTCTAGGCACACACTGGCAGCGCAAGTGGCACACAGATGCGAACGCATCCATGCGTTTTGCCATGGCCTCTGCCCACCCACTAGACTCCGGTTATGCTAGCGGATAAAAACAACTCCAGACTCGCCGGTTACCCCCACATCAGTTCAGACTCCCGGCGCTTCCTCTCACGAAGCTCCTGTTTGTTGCAGTAAACTTTTAGCACTATGAATGCACATGACAGTCGGCAAGATGGCCCAGTGAGTAAAATGTACACTGCATTTCTAGTGATCGGCAGATCACGGGTTCAGTCACAGCAAGTCCAAGCCAGCCTTTCGTCCCTACAGGTTGGGTAACTGAGTACCAGTAAATTTGGCAATGACAACATCTGTTCTTTTGTAGACCTTAGAAGCAGCAGTTAATCTATTTGAAGACCTATAAAAGGAGTTATCCTTATTATTTATAGTACAATAAACATTGACGTAGCAATTGTGAAATGCATGAATTTTTTGGATAGGTGAGCGTGCAGAGTAAACATACCTAAGAATCCCTTCCGGGGCATTGCACAGCAAAAGGGGGCCTCTAGGAAGAAGGCCTGGGTAGCAGGTTGGGAGAAGTCAGTAGGGCCACTTGTTTCAGAGCTTCATCGCCTTAAAAGCCCTCCGTTGACCTCCCATCCACGTGCCCAGGGCTCTAGGTGGGATGAAAAAACTGGGGGATCTCTCAAAGGGGCTGTTTCTGTCATTGCATCCAGATATATGATACGAGTAACATCATACCTACAACAAGTCACGACTATTGGCTTTGCCAATGGTTCTTATTTGCATAAGTTAAATAAGCAGCAACTATGGCTTGTATATAATATTGAAAAAGGTTCGCTTAAAGCCCTGGTGATACCACGACAATGTTGCTGCTCCTTAGATTCAAAAAGAGAAGGGAAATCCAGAGAGAAAATTACTCTCTTTAACCCTTTCGCTGCGGCGGCAATTCCGCCGCAGCGCTAAGGGGCGGGGGGCCCGCGCAGCGCTCCGACGCTGGTGACGGAACCGCTCCGTCACGCCCCTTGGGTGGGCTGTGCTTGTGACGGAGCGGTTCTGTCACGGCCCTGCCCGCTCAATAGAACGCGCCGCGCAGGTGCGAAATCGGCGCCGCGCAGGCGTGGCGAGCGGTCCGTGGCGGAACCGCTCCGTCACCAGCACAGCCCACCCGAGGGGTGTGACGGAGCGGTTCCGTCACCAGCGTGGGAGGGGTTAAAGGATTTCCCTTCCCCTGCAAGGCTCACCTGGCATGACGTCATGCCGTAACTTCATCGATGTGCCTGCTGTCACTGCAGTCCGGGGAAAAAAACGGACCGCCTGTGCCTGGCACAAAACAGAGCCCGATATAGACCCCCTTTGCAAAATTGCCGGTGCTCAGCACCGGTGAGACTCGGCCCACTTAAAGCACTGCACGTGCCTCAAACTGCCCGAGACGCCTACTCTACACCGGGCATTACTTAGTGTTTGCTTGAAACCAGTGAGGCGAAACCAGCTGAGACTTTCTGTCCACTGCGTCCACTTGTTTTTCTATTTTGATAGAAAAATACTCTTGGTGGAAATTCGGATGACCACCTGCTGCAACTACGCTTATAGAACACTTTTGCAGCATATGGCATTCTGCACATATACAGAGCTGCTGTGTAGCATTTCAATTCGATTTTTTGTACGCCAACATTTCCCATAGGTGCATCATATGGAGTCTTATCTTCAGCTGGAATTTCTACGCACCGGGCAGGAAGCTGCGCTGTATGCATGTATATGTTCACTTCGGGTTCTACTTTTAGTCAGTTAGAACCTGATTTCGAGTTCGGCGGACGTGTTACTCCATCCACAAATGACGGATTTCCCGACAGTCCTATTACAAATGCCTAATATACCATGACACTTGCATTTGTGACGTATTTACCCGTCTGCTGAAATCCGATCAGGCCCTTAAGTTTTGCTAAAAAGCAATGTAAATTAGCGTTGTGTCCACTAGAGGGAGCCAGTGCTTATCAAAACAAACATTGGCATAGGCAATAAGTCTCGCCTTTGGGACCTTATGTATTTAGTCACGCAACAGTTGATGTTGTTGCACCAACGATATTGTGCTGCATAACTAAATACTTATAAGGTCCCAAAAGCGAGCCATGTGGGCCTTACCAATGCTTGTTTTATTTTTTAATCCATTTCTGCAATCCTTGAGCACTACATTGATTAAATATGTGTAGAAGCGCATTTAAGAAAAAGGAGTGGCCGGGTAGCAAACTGGAGATGCTGGGCCATGTAAAAAAATAATAATAAAAAGCAACTGTGAGTTGCAGGGGAGCAACACGGGATAATCTGGGGGTTGTGTTTAATAAATCCACACCAGGGCTTAGGTCGATGTAGGTTTTAATATGGGGCGAGGAGGGGGGGGGGGGGTCAGGTGAGCAGAGGAACGGGGGATTGAAATTTATAATAAACCCATAAGAGGTGGCGGCATGCTGCGGGGGAGGAACAACACAGAAGGCACAGTGGGTGGGTAGTAGAGGGGGAGCAGCACAGAGTGAGAGAGCAAGAAAAAACCCTTGCACTTTCTAGAAGTGCTGAAGGAAAAACATGCTCCCTTAATATAATCATTGGAAGGCTATTACGCATCCAATCAAAAGGATGGTAAACAAACCATGCTCCGTGGAGCGACTAGCACAAGAAGGTGAAACAAGCCATTAAATAAGAGGTAAGCAAATGAGAATAACAAGAAAGCCGATCAACAGTATGTAATAGGCTACCCAAAGTCCACTTTAAATAATGGTTTTGTCCACAAAAGGTCTTCGACAAAGAAAAGAAGCGATAAGTTCATATAAAGAGACATAAATTGACTCTCACTTAAGACTACTTTTTGGAAGTGTAAGGCAGGCCCATTTCAAATGTGCCACTATTTAACAGAACGATGGATTTAGGCCCAGATCCTTGTACTGGGGTGAATGTATGACATTGTTCTACATTCTGTCCATCAACTGTGTTTTTTGCAATTTTCACCCCGAGTGGGCTGGGTATGCTCAGACGTGAGTCCCAGGCTCTCCACACCACTGGAGTCAAGCTATCCAGGCTGATGAAGGCTGATAGCCAGAAACCGGTCCTTGGATGCTTGATTCCGGTCTGGGAAAGACATGGCTTGGTAGTTCGGACTGGACTGTTCCCATGAGGCACTGGGTCAGAGCTGATTTGCATATAGCCAGTGTCTAACCCGGGGTGGTGTGGAGTGCAAAAAAACGATGGATTTAGGCCCAGATCCTTGTACTGGGGTGAATGTATGACATTGTTCTACATTCTGTCCATCAACTGTGTTTTTTACTATTTAACAGAAAGCATGTTGCACCTTTGTTATTATTTTCAAAACTCAAAGACAATTATATCTTATTAAAACCCACAACATTTTTATCTTTTTATAAAAATGCACTCGGAGCTAAAAGCGATCTTTTATTTAGAAGTGTTAAACAGAGTACCTTTCTGGTAGTGCCAGAATGCACCGTTTCTTTGACAGACCAGCCTTCTCCACTGTCTTATAATGCCCTTCCGTTCACAGCCAGCAACATCCTCCAAATGTGCAACTGACTGAGCGTCATTTGAGTCCATGAACGTCCCTCGTTAGAACTCATAGACACACTACAGATAACTTGCTGCCCGTGAATTGATTAGATAATCCTTAATCCTTCCATTTAGCACACACGTCACTCATCTGAGCCTCAAGGAAGGCCTTAGTAAAATTTCAGATTACCCCAGCTCCAATTCAAAGACTGCTTTTAATCTGACCGTCGGCATCGTATGTATACTAGTGCCTTACAGTCCCACAAAGTGGTCCTGCAAAATCTGCTTTCCCAGGGAGAACAACATCTTCATACTTACTGTAAACATAGTTTGAGCTGCCCAGACGATACAACATACAAAAACCCATGCACTGGAAACATACAACATACAACACAGCCGTTTAACTCTTGTTTTTATGTGTGCTTTTTCACCATTTAGTCACATTCAGATAGGAGGTGAGATTTATTCTCCCAAGACGCGCACTAAACATCTTTCTCCCAAATACATTGGAAGATCATAGAAGTGTTTGGTATACAACAGGGTCTGCTTTGCAATGCAAGCACTGCAGCATTTTTTGTCAAATGGACAGCGGATTCTAGAAGAAGATGCCCCACTTCTTATTCATAAATACAGTCGATAATGCAGCAAAAAATGATGGAGAAAATTAGAGCTGTTATAAGTGGAGTGCAACAAACGTGTTCAACATTCTTTCATCTATTCTACAGTTTACTTCCCTCTTATCTTAAACCGGATTGCTGTATACATGTTTTGAGGGTCTGGAGAAGATTCTAAGTTGGATGGCTAAACCTATAACGCTCTACTATGGGATTCACCAGCATCTCGTAGATTAACTGCTTCTATGAAAACATAAAAGATATTTCTAGACCTCTGTACCTTTTCACCATGTTCACAAACACGCATGTTAATAATAGCAAGAACTATCTCCTGGTTCTGCGTAATCTAATATTTATAGCCTCACAAGAATTGTATTAAAAAAAAAAGTTTTAAATCGAAAGCCATCACTGGAACAAAAAGGTCCTGATGCTCGCGACTGGTATGGGAAACCCATCGTTAAAATGGCCCTGCAAACTTTGTATTAATAAAGAAAAAAAAGAATAATTTAACATGTGGTGACCAAAGTCCTCACTACAACGTGGATAGACCCTATCCCACTGGTGTCCAGAGAGTTCGGTGCTGCAGCTAGGACTTAAAGGACTCCCTGAGGGAGGAGGCATGCAGTAACATATGAAGCGTGAGGGCTTAAAACAGTCTGGGGTGCCGCAGCATAGGTGTGTTTTCCTGCAGTTCCTCTGTTTAACAGCACCGGGAGCATCGTGAGGAGTACGGGACCCGTGGGCTTGAACTTCCAAGGCCAGCAGCAGCGGGAGTGACGCGCTACCAGCGTGGGGGACTACTACTCCCAGAACAGCCTTTTGCCCACACCTGCAGTGGGGGACTTAGCACCGCTCCCTGCCTACGCCTTATTACACCTAGCGCAGCGTAGGTGTGTTTTCCTACAGTTCCTCTGTTTAAAAGCACCGGGAGCATCGTGAGGAGTACGGTACCCGTGGGCTTGAACTTCCAAGGCCAGCAGCAGCGGGAGTGACGCGCTACCAGCGCGGGGGACTACTACTCCCAGAACAGCCTTTTGCCCACACCTGCAGTGGGGGACCTAGCACCGCCCCATGCCTACGCTATATAACTTGTGACTCCTACCGCTGCGCGGGAGCGTCCCGGGAGAAGCCCGGGCAAAGGGCGGGCCGTCCGGGGCTGGGCCGGGCTGGGCCACCCCCCTGAAAACTGTGGTTGTATTTGTTTGTTCAGCGGGACTCACTATTTATACTGTGTCTGCTCTATAGTTGCGTAGCTGTTTCTGTTGGGCTTGTGCGTAACTGTTCCTTGCATGCGCCAATACCTACCCGTTCAGGGAAGAATCTGAGAGGGGGTGGAGAGGGAGGTTCTGGTAGTGTCATAGGCACAATGGATCAGTTTATCACCCGGGTAGTTCCAGTTATCGAGAAGGAGATTGCAATGACAGAGCGGCGTCTCTCCCGAGAACATCTCCCGAGTAAACGGTCCTCACTGGGTCCCTTGGCGCTAGCTCCCTCACCCGCACGTACACCTGATCCCCTGTTGATTATCTCCCCACCTTCAGAGCATCTACGGGTTGCAGCATTGAGGGTCAGTCTGGACAGGTTGGAGAGCTTGGCAGCCATAGCTCCACCTACTGACGATATTGTTTCCGATTTACGGCCTTGTGAGATCTCTGTCCCTACGCCCTGCCCTATTATTTCTACTACCCATAATGATCTTTCTCTTCCACCTGATTTGCCACTGCCAGTCTCTAAGAGTTAAGTCCATACCAAAAGGAAAAGGATTGCTAGCCCGCACAAAGGCAGCTTTCCTAAACTCTATAAGAGACCTAGGATGCTTGGTGCCAGGGCAGGTGGTACTAAAGCGGGCGCGGGGCCGGGCATGAAAAGCCCTCGGGGGGGACAGGGGGGGAGAACCCTCTAACCATATAGCTGAAAAGTCATGTGCAGATCAAACAACAGACTGTACCGTAGCCCCACCTGATGAACCGCTCATAACTGCCCAAATAGAGAAAATAATGAAATCACTGCTGTCCCCGGTTTTAGAGAGAGTGAAAGGGTTGGGAGAGAGGCTGGCAGGTTCGAACAAGTAACACTGGACAACTTTTTCTCTCTTAAATCCCTTATTAAATTGCACTCTAGAATCGGGGAGGATGGACAGGGAAGGGAAACCATTACCCGGGCAACTCCTACTTCCCCACAGGGCATATCCAATGCTTCGAACATTGCAAATGCGATGGTAGTGGCAAATGCCCCTGCTGTCCAAGCTGTGGTTTCCTCAGGGACCGCTACTCACACAGGGTTGGCAGCAACGGTTGTTCCAGTACAACCGAATGTACCCAAGCCTTGCACTGCCCCGGTTAAGAAGTCTGTTCGGGCTGAGATACCCGGTAGAAATGGTCCGGCTAAATCGAAGGGAACTTTGAATAGCAACGGCTCTGAGCAAGCCCATTCTAGCAGAACTAGTTCCAAACTCCCAAAAGCCACCCAGCCCGAAGCACTGCCCCTAAAGTGGTCCTAAAAATCCCACCCGTGAACCTACCTCCAGAGTGTCAGTCTTATGTTGCCCTACTTACGAACGTACCCTCCTTGAAGGTTGATCATCAAGAATCCTATCAGGCACTAAAAAATAAAACCTTGCACTGGCTAAGGACTAATAGACCCTTACCTAGGGAATTAGATGGTCTAATCCTAGGAGTCAGAAGGGTAGGGTGGGTAGGTTATGGACATAAGCACCTTGAGGGAGATTGTGTGGTGGTAAATTTTAAGGATGGTAGGGTCGCCCAAACGATTTGTAATCAGAATCAAGGAACTGGGGGAGCAGGCATTGGTGTAGTAGATCTAACTTATTTCTACCCAAGACCTGTAGGAAACTTTAATGGCACACATTCGAGCGGGGGCTGGAGTAACAATTTTATTTTCTCTGAGAACCTCTTCACCCCCCTACCTCACCAGCCAGCTGCTTGGCCTGGGTCCTATGGGAGGCAGCATGGATATTGAAACGATACTTGTCGTGGGGTGGTCACCCGGCCCTTAAGTCCATGTCATGCCCTTGATTCTCACGATCTAGGTAATAGTAATGCCATCTTTTCATTACTGCCAGTTGAAGAAAGCCACTCAGTGCAGGATATTGATCTGCTTGCTGGGGGCAAACATGGGGATAGCGCACCAGGGTTAACCGTTGTGAGGGAGGGGGTACCTAGTCCCGAGCCCCGCAGGGTGATGGCTGTGGCGGATCCAGATCTAAGGATTTTCAGCTGGAACGTTGCGGGCATCTGGAGGAAGCTGAGCCTACCTGAGTGGAACTCTCTTGTGGAGGGTTACTCTATTTGCATCTTTCAAGAAACCTGGAGTAGGGAGCCCTGCCACAAGGTAGGCTATTCATCTTATTTTGTTCCCGCAGTATCCTCTCCCTCGGGGAAGGGCCGCCCTTCTGGAGGCCTTCTCATATGGGTTGCTGTCTCGCTTGATTGTCAGGTGGTCCAGCATGACACCAACTCACCTGATCTTCTTAGCATTTCATTAAAGGGTGCACGGGGTGGTCTGACCTTGGATATTTTTTATATTTATGCCAAAGGCACGAACGGAGGCTCGCAATCACCCATAGTATCGGTGTTAGAAGACTTGCTTAGACAGCGTCCCATTAAATCTCACGTCTTGGTGGCGGGGGACCTGAATTGTACGTTTGAGCCTCTTGGGTTGGATGATACATTGGGAACCGACGAAGAGGACTCGAGGAGAGGGATTCCTGCCTTAACTCTGCCCCCTATTAGGAGGTGGACCCAAGTGGCGGTTCATATCAATTCCCTAAATTTGGAATTTGACCGTAGGGCTGTTAATGGGAGGACGAAGTCTGACCCAGCTGGAGCCCATACCTACAACAGGCCGAATTACACGTCAAGAATAGATTATATTCTTCTTGGCGTAAATTTATGGAGTATTCTGCGGGATATGGAGGTCCTACCGACAATCGAGAGTGATCACAACCTCTTCTCACTTGCTCTCTTTCCCCAGTGGACTAGGGATCAGGGGGGAATCTTATCCTGTATAGCACCTAACTCTCACGAAGTTCACCCCTCTAACTGTGGTAGACGTCTGAAGTGGAGTGATTCTGCCTCGCATTGCTCATAACTTGAAACTGTGCTGCATTTATTGCTTGCTTCCTCCTCACATCGCTCGCACTTTTAAAGTAGGCTGCCATTAATTAGTGATTCTGCCTCGCATTGCTCATAACTTGAAACTGTGCTGCATTTATTGCTTGCTTCCTCCTCACATCGCTCGCACTTTTAAAGTAGGCTGACATTAATTAGCCGGGCTGCAGATTCGAGTTGATTGAAGTAATTTCACTCGAACACGCTTGTTGCTGCCGTATTCCAGAAATTGACATAGGTGAAGCGCGCAGTCAGCGAGTCCGCATTGTGCCTTAATTAGTTTATTTATTTATCTGTCTGTGAATGCATGCTTGCATAGCGTAATACTGCCCAATCCAACTTGGTCATTTTGCTAGCAGCCATTTTCATTTCCACGTTTGTTGTGGTGCCTCCTTGCTCGGACTTACACCCCGCCCTCGGCCTCCCAGCTGTCCCTCCCTCGCCCCTCCACTATCCATTTAAGACAGATGTCCCAACGTGCAGCGTCCACGCGCAGCGGTCGCGCCGAAGGTGCGCCAAAGGTAAGCCCGTCTACGCTGGACCGCGCCCAGCGCCTGTCCCCCTGGCCCCCACCGCTCCCAACCCTCTAGAATCACATATGATGCCGCAACTCTCCTCGCCTTCAACCCCGGACGCACACCACAATGCTGCGAAGCTACTCCAGGACGTACCCACGGCCCTTTCGCTTGCCTTTCCTGCAAGTTTAAATGCTTCAGGACCCTCACTAATTCCATGTCCTCCAAACACAACTCCGATTCAAAACGCCTAAAATGCATCCTGCTCAACACCCGCTCGGTCCACAGACACGCTACAGAACTCTGGGACCTAATCGAATCTGCATCACCTGACATCGCCTTCCTTACAGAAACATGGATGAACTCCTCATCAGCTCCAGACATTGCCATAGCCATTCCGGACACTTACAAGATTATCCGCAAAGACCGCACTAATCAGACAGGAGGAGGCATCGCCATCATCCACAGGAACACCATCAAAATCACAACCAGCTCCGACGACAATCTTGCAACAGCCGAACATCTCCATTTTCAGATCCACACCGACCCCAGGACCACACTGAGAGGCACCCTCATCTACAGGTCTCCAGGTACCCGCACCCAATTCAGCGATGACATAACGGACTTCGTCAGCCCACACGCCCTAGCCTCCGAGAACTACATTCTTCTAGGAGACCTCAACTACCATCTTGACAACAAACTCTACAGCAACACCACCACCCTTCTGGACAACCTGGCCAATCTCTGACTCAAACAACTTGTGGACACCCCCACCCATGTAGCCGGACACACGCTCTACCCTATCTTCACATCCAGCAAGCACATCTCCTTCGATCGCACCACAGATCTCCACTGGACGGACCACAGCTGCGTTCATTTCAGCTACAAAAACTCCCTAACCCAAAATCGCCCTCATCCTATTCCTCAGAGAAACTGGAACAAAATCAGCTCCAACCAACTCCTCACATCACTCAACCAAAACCCTCCCATTGGACCCAAACCAAGCGGCCACCAAACTCAAGCAATGGATCACCCACAGTGCTGACGAATTAGCACCCCTGAAAAAGCACCAGATCAATCCAATCAGCAAAAAGGCTCCCTGGTTCAATGATGACCTTAAAAAATCCAAGAAACTATGCCGCACTCTGGAGAAGATATGGAGAAAAAACCCAACCTCAGACAACATGGCCTCCCTCAAGTCAGCCACCCGCAAACACCACCAACTGATTCGATCCGCTAAGAAATCAGCATTCAAGGATCGTCTCGACAACAACACTCATAACAGCAAGGAACTCTTCAACATCGTCAAAGAATTCACCAACCCCACCGCAGCATCTAACGACATCACTCCCTCCCAAAACCTATGCAACGCTTTATCCTCCTTCTTCTACAACAAAATTGCTGACATCCACAACAGCTTTGAGAACTCCTCAAGCAATCAACCCCCCTCTGATCCTACTCCGCCAACCAACATCCTCAGCGCCTGGAACCCAATTACCACTGAAGACACCATTCGCCTCATGAACTCAATCCACTCTGGCTCACCCACTGACCCTTGCCCCCACCACATCTTCAACAAAGCTGACTCCATCATCGCCCCCCATCTCCGTGATGTCATCAACTGCTCGTTCAACTCTGCCACCTTTCCAGAAAGCTGGAAACACGCCGAACTCAGCGCCCTCCTGAAGAAACCCACAGCAGACCCCTCTGAACTTAAAAACTACCGACCCATATCCCTCCTCCCATTCCCAGCCAAAGTCATCGAGAAAGCCGTCAACAGCCAGCTCGCCACCTTCCTTGAAGCCAACAACTCCCTTGATCCATCTCAATCTGGATTTCGAGCCAAACACAGCACCGAAACCGCCCTCATTGCAGCGACCGACGACATCCGTACACTCCTGGACAACGGAGAAACAGTGGCCCTCATCCTACTTGACCTTTCCGCCGCTTTCGACACAGTCTGCCACAGCACTCTTATACATCGACTCAGCAACATCGGCATACAAGGAAAAGCCTTGGACTGGATCATCTCATTCCTCACTGGGAGAACTCAAAGAGTCCGACCTCCCCCTTTCCATTCTGAGGCCACCGAAGTCATCTGCGGCGTACCTCAAGGATCCTCACTCAGTCCCACCCTCTTCAACGTATACATGAGCCCTCTCGCCTCCATCGCACGTCAACACAACCTCAACATCATCTCTTACGCCGACGACACCCAGTTAATCCTCTCCCTCACCAAAAACCCCAACACCGCCAAAACCAACTTTCACGAAGGCATGAAAGAAGTAGCCGAATGGATGAAACATAGCCGCCTAAAACTCAACTCAGACAAAACGGAGGTACTCATCCTAGGCTCTTCCCCCTCAGCTTGGGACGACTCCTGGTGGCCTTCCGCACTGGGCGCAGCACCCACACCCACAAACCATGCACGTAACCTTGGCTTCATCCTAGACTCCTCTCTCTCGATGTCCAGACAAGTCAACGCCGTCTCGTCTTCCTGCTTCAACGTACTTCGCATTCTCAAAAAGATCTTCCGCTGGATCCCCCTCGAGACAAGAAAGACTGTCACCCACGCACTGGTCACGAGTCGACTGGATTACGGTAACACACTCTATGCCGGAATCACAACAAAATTACAGAAAAAACTCCAGCGCATCCAAAACGCGTCAGCGAGACTCATATTAGACATCCCGCGCCAAGATCACATCACCAGACATCTAAAAGACCTCCACTGGCTTCCCGTTAACAAAAGAATCACTTTCCGCCTTCTCACCCACGCATACAAAGCCCTCTACAATCTAGGACCCGAATGCCTCAACACTCGACTGTCCTTCTACAAACCCACCCGTCAACTTAGATCGTCCAATCATGCCCTCGCCACAGTCCCGCGCATCCGGAAATCCACCATGGGTGGCAGATCCTTCTCCTACCTGGCTGCCAAGACATGGAACTCACTCCCCACTCACCTCCGCCTTACTCAGAACCACATCTCCTTCAGAAAATAACTTAAAACCTGGCTTTTTGACAAATAGTGAACCCCTTCCCCTAGCGCCTGGAGACCCTCTGGGTGAGTAGTGCGCTTTATAAATGTCAGAACTTGAACTTGGAGTAAGCTCACTTTAGACGAAGAGAAAGTTTCAGCCATTGGGGCACTTTTAGCTGCAGCGCACTCCAAGTTGGACTCGCTGATTCCCTTGTCTGAGGAAGTTACCGAGACCTTTTGCGACATAACCAAGGTCATGAGTAACCTCTTCATTCTCCCAAGTAAGGCTCTTCGAGCTAGTAAGAGAAAGAAGCCGCCTAAAGTCCAGGGTTGGTTTACCAAAAAATGCAGGGAAAAGAAAAATGCATTGGTAGGAGCTGTTAAAGGCAAATCCCAGGCTGCAATTAGGCTTGCGAGGAAAGATTACTCCCAGACCACAAAAGCGGCAAAAAGTGAGTGGGAGGAGAGGTTTTGGGCGGACCTTATGGAGGCAAGTGTGGGCAGGGATGCCAGGGGTTTCTGGAACCTTGTAAGATCCAGGGACAGGCCAGTTGGTACTTTGCTGACGTGTAACATCCCAGCCCAGAACTGGTTTAACCACTGCCTGTCCCTCTATACCCCTCCTGAGGGGGTCCCTTCTGACTCCTTTGCTCTAGCCGACTATACAAGGGACACCGAGGGCGATCCATTTACTGCCAGAGAAGTGGAGGCCGTAATGAAATCGTTGGTACCCCTAAAAGCTGCTGGGCCTGATGGGGATACCCGGCGACCTGTTACGAGCCAACCCAAGGAGTGGGGGAAGCTGGTTTCCGCGCTACTTAATGCTATCATGGGGGGGCGCTTCTGTACCTGAATCTTGGAAGGGGGGCTGAGGTTGTCCCGATATTTAAGAAGGGGTGCCGGGATAACCCCGCTAACTACAGGCCCATAAGCCTCATCAACTCATCTCAAAAGGTGGCAGGGAAGGTGATTTTGGGGAGGGTGCTCCAGTGGGTGGATGACAATAACATTCTGTCGGATTTCCAAGCTGGATTTGGCTCTGAAACAGGGACCATCGAACAGGCTTTCAGATTGGCCCTTCTGTATTGGAAGGTGGTGGTGCTGGGCAAGGGCAGTCTATACTTGGCCTTTATAGACCTCAAGACTGCCTTTGACCTGGTACCTAGGGAGGAGCTGTGGAGGGTCTTGCTGGGCCTGGGGTTGCCCCCATATATCCTATCGCTCCTTATGAAACTACACGCAGACAATTATGCGCAGGTGCGATGGGGTACGAATGGGGAGAAAACCGCCAGGATTCCAGTGAGAAGGGGTGGCCGCCAGGGATGTGTGCTAGCTCCCACTCTATTCTCTCTCTATGTGAATGGAGTGGTTGAGCATCTGCTAAAAGAGCCTGCAGACGCACCCTCCCTGGCGGGCAAACGGATTCCAACATTGCTCTTTGCAGATGACACCCTTCTCATCTCAAAGACCCCCCGGGGCCTACAGAGACTCCTAAACAGTTTTCAGGAGTTTTGCTCCTCTAGGGGACTGGTGATCAATACCGACAAAACCAAGTATCTGATCATGAATCCACCTAAAAAATCAGGGTGTCCCCCGGCCCTGAACTCTGTTCCATTAGAAAGGGTATCCGAGTTTGATTATTTGGGAATCCGTCTTAGTGATTCACTGAGCTGGACCCCGCATATCAATAAGATGCTCCTCAGCCACAAAAGGGTGGGTGGTGCTCTGCTCAGGGAACAACGTTCCTCCATAAGCAAACCTATTGCCCCAGTTGTGGAGATTTACAAAGCCAGAGGGGTCAGCGCTGCCCTGTATGGGGCGGAGTTGTGGGGTACCTGCAACCTGGATGTACTAGCAAAATCAGAGAGCAAATTCCTGAAAGACCTGATGGCTCTCCCAATGAGTACACCCACAGTTCATGTGCTGTTAGATCTAGGTTGCAGATCGATTACGGATCAAGCCTGGCTCCGCCCCTTGCTTCTTTGGTCCCGGTTATGGAGGGTGCCCAAATTAGCCTCCTATGCTGAGGCATTAACTGAGGTTATGGCTATGGGGGGGTTGGTCCAGGATCAGATCGCTGAGGGATGTTAAATGTCTTTTAGGGGAGTTAGGGCTTGTTGACGCGTGGGCATCTAGATCTGCCCCACCTAAAGCCATGTTAAAGAAATTGTATTGGGAATGGGTCTCCTCTAAACTTTCTATAGATCCACGCCATTGTAACTCCACCGCAGCCTTTTTGAGGATCAAAGATGTGGAGGCTTACGAGCCATATCTTGACATGATTTCCATCCCCTTCGATCGGGCTCTGTACTTCAAATTTAGAGTGGGGACTCTACCTGTAGGCGATCTGATAGCCCGGTGGAAATCATCCCACCAGTCCTCCCCTTTTTGTGCTCTTTGCCCTACTCGGGTTGAGACGGTGGCGCACATTCTTTTTGAATGCCCCGATTATTGCGCACCTAGGAGGCGCTGGCTTAAACCCCCGTGTAGACTTTTAGGCACCCGCCAGCACATTGTGGCCTTACATATTCTATTATCTGACACATCCGCCTTAGTGGTTTGTGGTGTGTCAAAATGTTTAAAGTGGTCTTGGTTGATTCGTGTAAAAAGGCTTTCTGTTTCAATTTAATTCTAATTTTAACTGTATTTTAACATCTAACTGTTTTATTCTTTTTAACCAGTAAGAGATCGTTGTAAATAGTGCGATTTGTTTTAATACTTGTTGTACAGCTTTTATGATATTTTATATGTCGAAATAAAGCCTATCAATCAATCAATAAAACAGTCTGGTTACGGATACGAGCCGAAGTGTTATTGAGGATGGGGGCAAGAGGCAGTAGGTTGGGGGGTAAAGGGCAGGCGGGCAACTAGAGCCAAATTTCGGGGGGTGCTGAAAATATTTTGGGGGGGCTAATTCTTCCAACCACGGACAAAGTGGCTGTGAGAAGGGGTGACCACACAACAAAAGCCTCATTTACAACTAAATGGACTTTTAAAGACCTGTTAAGTACTCGGGTGCGGCTGCAATTACAAGCTCGCCAGCCCGCGAAGCTGTGTCAGCCCGGGCTCACAGGTACGACGACGGGGGTGGGGGAGGGGGCTAGAGCGCTCATATTAATTTTTTAAAAGACCGGTCGCTAATGCAGTGGTGTTGCAGACTACTTTTAAGTAGCCTATATCCTGCGAAATACTGTGGGGCGATACAAATACTGACGGACCCTCTCAACCAATACCTAACAAGCATTGGCCGCACGGCCGGCCCGCAAAGAAATACCCCAAAAAAAAAAAAACGGAAGTTTTGCGCACGCGACGAAAAAGGTGCTGTGCTTGTGCGCGTTATGATAAGCTGGTCGCCGGGAAAGTAGCACTTTCCCAAGCAGCTTACTAAATGTCTCGGCCAGATCAGCGCATGCGCTGGATCAGGCCGAGACCTAAAAAAACTGTGTTCTTTCCTTGACTGAATTTGAAGGTGCTTCTAAGTAGATGCCCCATTCCATCTCTTACTTTCAGTATAACTTTATGGGGTCACTCCAAACTAAATTCCCTTTTAAAGGTAGAATACCAACTCCTCAGACAGTTATATAGACTTCCAATAAGTACCCAGCTGATCCCGCTACGATTAGACTCAGGACTGATGGCGATTTCAGACACTTCGAGCCTTAGACCCATATTATATTGGCGTCGCCTTTGGTCCACACCCGAACTATCGACACATAGGGAGGAGCTAGCGGAGGTCATGTTAGTCTGGGGTGCAGTTAACCTTCCTTGGCTTGTACACATAAAGTCTCTACTGACCAACTTGGGCCTGGGTGATTGCTGGACAGACCCAGATCGTGTTTGCCCCCAAACCACAAGGAAGCTAATCAAATCTCGGTATGAAGAATATAGAAGGGCCCAACTACATTCTTGCCCCAGGACGAGCATACTATCCATGGCTTTTTTGGAAGTCAAGGATGTTGCCCGTTTTGAGCCAATACTAGACCTGATTACACCGGTGGAGGCAAGAAAGATTTTCCTACAATTCAGGTATGGGGTCCTCCCGCTCCGCTGTTTCACGGCAAAGTGGAGCAAGGACCAAAAGGTCCAGTGCCCTGCCTGCGGCTTCCTAGATGAATCAGTGCAGCATGTGTTTTTTGCTTGCCCTGGTTACCGCAAGGCTCGGAAGCTCTGGCTGGCACAGATTTGTAGAAACATTGGTACCAGGAACTATTTGGAGGCATTTCGGATATTGAAATCTGACCTTAGTATGCCAATTTGTGTTTTCAGTCTCCAGATTCTTGTTTTCCATGTGGTGTACTAGAAGGGCTCTACTGAAATCATCCAATGAGGTCTAGGGCACGTGGCTGTGATTTTACTGAAACAAATTTTTTTTAAATTGTCTATTTGAAATTATGACTAAAGCTTTTAGACTGTGCTATTGTTTTTAATCTTTCTACAGATTAGCCTTCTCTTTTTAATTATTTATTTATCTATTATCATGCATTTCCCAATTTGTATTGTAAAGTCCGCCTGCCTGTAATATAGCTTCTGTATTGTATTCGGTATATAGGATTTTAAGATAGTTGGTGTTGTATTCCTCTCCTCAAATTCCCTATTTTGATACTTGAGTCTAATTATGGTGTTGCATATGATTTTAGAGCTGTACTTTTTTAGGTTGTAATGACCGAAATAAAGTTTTTCTGAACTGAATTTGAAGGCACTTCTAAGTAGATGCCTCATTCCATCTCCTACTTTCAGTATAACTTTGAAAATAAAGATAATTTGGTCCTGGTAGAGGATCACATTTTGACTGCATTTTCCATTGGGCCGAATACATTTTTAAGAGGGACACCGAGGAAAAATACAGCACCAGATCTTAGAGTGATTAGGTGCTCACTCCTGGTGTCTGTAACCCTTACACGTGACTCGCTGGCTAAGACGCTAATAAATTGAGCAACATCACATTTGGTAATAGTAACCTGACACACACAGCTCTGAAAAGCAGCAGTAGCAAGCATTTAATAAGTTGCAAGGGTTTCACAGCTCTGAAAAACAGCCATCACAAGCATTTCATAAGTAGCAGGGGTTTCACAGCTTTGAAAAATAGCACTAGGAAGCATTTAATAAGTATCCAGGGTTTCACAGCGCTGAAAACCAGCAGTCACAAGCATTTAATAGGCAGCAAAGGTTTCACAGCTCTAATAAACAACAGTAGCAAGCATTTATTAGGTAGCAAGGGTTTCACGTCTAAAAAACAGCAGTCACAAGCATTTCATTAGCAGAATGGGTTTCGCAGCTCTAAAAAGCAGCAGTAGCAAGCAATTTATAGGTAGCAAGGGTTTCACAGACCGCTCTAAAAAAATAGCAGTCACAAGCATTTAATAAGTAACATGGGTTTCAGAGCTCTAAAAAACAGTAGTAGCAAGCATTTAAAAAGTAGTTGGGGGTTCACCGCTCTAAAAAAAAAAAACACAGCAGTAGCAAGCATTTAAAAAGCAGCAAGGGTTTCACAGCTCTTAAAACAAGCATTTGCAATGCAATAGGTCTCGCATTATTAATGTTTGAGCTATTGGTGTTGCATTATTTAGTAATGCCAATAGCTCAAACTTAAATAATGCGAGACCTATTGCATTGCAAATGCTTGTTCATACATGGACATTACACAACTAATAGTATGCTTATACTGCACTAATGGCTGTGAATGCAATAGATTTAAAGATGGCATTCATATTGTCATTTTGTGGATGAGTGAGAATTTCCGGATAAGGCCGAAGTGATTTATTTTTGCAAGTCCATTTTGTTGTGGCAGTAATTGGTTAGAACTGTTCCTGCTAAATCTGCTGAAAATGTAGGGGTTCATATTTGACACCAATCTCTCAAAATCCACAATAAGTTGTCACACTGTTTCCTTATTCTGGGCACCTTTTTCAGGTATCGCTGATCTCACGTCTAAAGTACTGTAACTCTCGCTACCCGGGACATACCTCCTGTTTTATTTCAAGACTGCAGTCCATTCAGAATTCTTCCGCTTGATTTGTGATCTTGTGGTAAATCTCAGAATGCATCTTCTCATTTAAAGTCCCTCCTTTGATTCACTGTTAATTAAAGATATCCAGATGGATCATTGAGACTCTTATTGTACAGAAATGATGCTACTGCTTAACACTGCTGAGTATGATTATTTAGATGAATAATATGATTTTGTGTTCTATTGTAGATTCGAGGATTTCCCACAATCAAGATTTTTCAGAAAGGTGAAAGCCCGGTTGACTATGATGGTGGGAGAACAAAACCAGATATTGTTGCCCGAGCCCTGGATCTCTTTTCAGAGAACGCCCCTCCACCTGAGCTGAAAGAGGTATAATATAGTCCATAGCCACTTATCCATAACTACGTACACACGAGTATTTTCATTGGCCTTTCTGGCAGAAATGTGGGAAAAAAATGTGGAACTGTTTAGCAAGTGACAAATGACGATTTTGTTGCATTCCTGACAAATTCCCTCAAAACCTTGCTCTTCACGTCTTCTATAACAAAGCAATCACAGTGTATGTCTTTCTCTCCTCCTGGACCCAAGCACACTCCATTTTGTTTGTTAAGTTACGTATAAAATAGAATTATCCGATATAAAGTGCTTTAACCCTCATTGCTGCTAAGAAATACATTGGTAACACAAACAAAAAAAAAAATCGCGAACTGCATAGCCATAAAAACTGTGGTAGAAAAACGACCAAATCTTGAGCATATTTCAAGAGCTTTGAACTGAATTTTTGCTTCTGTGTAACAGATAATCAATGAAGAAGTTGTAAAGAAGACTTGTGAAGAGCACCAACTCTGTATCGTTGCTGTTTTACCACACATACTTGACACTGGTGAGGGCTCAAACATGTATTCGCTTTTTTGCTATATGCCAGAGTGATTTTTGTATTGAATTTGTAATTTTATGTTGCATAGGGGCTTCTGGACGAAATGACTATTTGACGGTCATGTTGAAAATGGCAGACAAATACAAGAAGAAAATGTGGGGGTAAGTGGTTGTGAGTTATGAAAGACTGAAGTTTTATTACCGCTCTGTTCTTTGCAAAGTCTTTGTTAACAAGAGACGTACAGGATCTTTTTTCTTGAGGGAACTATTGCCTAAGGACCACACTTGTTTTTGGCATGGTGTTAATATTCAGTCTTGTATCCTAATTCTGGAGTCTTAAATATTTGCATCTCCGTTAGACTGACTTTTTTTTTTGTGCTTGGTGTTTTGTTGATACTATCCATGTTATGATGGTGCTACTAGACAAAGTGAAGCATCTTAAATCTAATGTAATCTCTCAAAAGCAGAACATTAACTGATAAACTAGCTATTAGAGCACAATCCCAAAGCTACAATGTATTTGTGAACCTAGTAGAATTTTCTTTATCATAGCCCCAGTAATTGTTTCTAAGCAGTACCAAGTTTGCCTCTTCATCTCTCTGGCAATAAGCCTGTCTTTGCCAAAGCCCTCTGACTTGAACCCTCAACATTATAATCACATGCAGAAAGTCCAATCAGTAATACAGTTACCAAGCTCAGTATGTGAGCAGTACACAATATCTGCAACACATCACAAGCTAAAGCATGTTCTGGGCTGCAATGGGGAAAGCAGCAGAGAGCGTGCAATGTTCAGATGTGTTGGATTTGTAGTGAATTCGAAAAAATTATCTTGTTTTAGGCACTTATGAACATAGATCAGCTTTCCCCTCTGGAGATTTGTTCAAAGCACAGCCTAATACAGATGTTGGCATAACAGCACATAGTCTTCAACAAAGAGTTTGTTTGGTTAACTATTAAAATTGCAAACTTGACATGTTATGTAAAAAAATAACACCTCAAAAATGCTCTTCAACAAACATTACAGGACCCAGAGATTTCTCCCTAGTACAGGAACTATATTCTGGAATCTGAAAAAAAACACTTACCTGTGGTTGATACCTTCACCCAGAGGAGAGGATTTACGACTTTTTCTCATGCGCCCTTTCCTCATAATCGTGCATTAACTGCTACTTTAGTGTTGCTGTCCTTTTTAGACTCAATAGCTGAGCTAAGCAAGTCTAACATATTGTTTTTGTATCGCACATACCGAGATGACCTGAATAGTGAGGAGGGTCTCAAGGGTCATACATTGGAGGGTGCAAACTGACAGCCTTAGAACCCTCTCCTCAAGACTAAGGTTTTAAAAGTGTAATGGTTAGTATGTCGTTGGGGTCTCCCCTGCATCTCTTTAGGATGCCTATATGGAATTATAGGGTTAGGGGAGTAGCCCCTGGAATGGCACCAGGAGAGGCAAGGTAAACCAGGCTGATCAGTGTAGCCAAACAAATTAGTCACTTGACAAGCAAAGCCTGACCAGGAAGCTAAAACGGAATCTGGCCAAGGCGAGAGATCGGGTAAAGGGCCTCAGAGTAAACAGGATGGTCTGCCCAGATTTCCTACAAGGGGGAACAAGAATCCCTCTTAACAAGAAAGATAGGGTATCAATAAGTAGCCTTTAGAAACCACTTTAAAACACAGTGCACCAAAGGTATAAAACATCAGGAAGGCTTCAAAGCAAACTTGGAAGCGCTTATTTCCCAGCTCTCAGTGAGGAATTTAGGAATGTGTTGGAGGTACCTATAGATTTAAAATAAATAGGGCAGGCTCAGCAATCATGCATCAGAACAAAACTCAAGTGCCAGATAGGGTCAACATATACAAACATTCCTACTGTAATTAGGTGAGCCGCTGCCTGCCCTCTAATGCATTTATACATTTATCAGGCTTGACTCCTATGATATGCGAGGCTGATTTGTCCTTCATGCCTAAGCCTGAAAAGTCCCAGGAGAGTTGCTCCTCCAGTAGACCTATAGCTCTTGCGAACACTATATAAAAAAATCCGTGAGCTCGATAGGCTGCTGTCAGGCCTAATTGATCTCAACTGAATAGGCTTAATAAAGCACAGAAAAAGTAGCTACGTTGGACAACTCTCGCATCTAGTGGAGAAACTGTAGGTCTCCCCAGATTTAGAGCGTGCATTTGACTGGCTGAGCTGGCGTTTCCTTGAGGCCATCTTAGAAAACTAGGGCTGGGAAACATAATGAAAAATTGGATTCTGGTAGACAATACATGCCTTACTGCTTCCATTAAAGTAAATTGTAGAGGGATATCAAGAGTCCTTCTACTGAGGGCCCCCCCTTCTTTTTGCCTTGTTGGTAAAGCTATCAGACTTAAAAATTAGATTCCGAGTAGAGATTAGGGGAATACCATTTATTGGCGAGGAACATAAGCCGTGCTTTGCAGACAATGGGTTGCTCGCCGTAACGGTTCATCAAAGGTGCCTGTTAGAGTCCAGTGTTGGAGGAACTAAGGAGATTTGAAAGTATTACTGTTTTCACAATTGAAATGCAAAACTCAGTCATTCTAAATGTAACTTTTTTTTCCCACGGCAGTTGCCGGCCTTCAGCGGCTTACACACTTTGGCTCAGAGATTCACGTAATCAGATATTTAGGACAATACTTAACCAGTAACATTGAGGACTGGAGCCAGCCAGTTGGCTGAACCTCTTAAACAAGTATATGAAGATTTGTGCTGCTGGCTCCTTTATAGCTCCTGGCAGGGGTGCATAAAGGTTTTTTAAAATGAATAATTAGCCTGGTTCAGTCACGTCCTATTAATATCCCCATGTTGGATATACAGGTGCTGTAGAAGTGCATTATAACCTTTGTGTGCGTGTGTATGGGGGGGGGAAGGGGTGTACAAGTAAGGGTGGGGGCGGCTTTGGTCCTGTTGAAGATACTGCTAATCTCCACGAACAAGGGCGTTCTTCTGCAATACCATAGGGAGGGGCACACCTCCGCATCAACATAGAGTGGACTGTCTGAAAAACTGAGGGCGTGACTAGTGACCGGGCTGCTGTAGGGTTTTCTCTGTGGCATTTAGCTTGGGTGGTGCAGACACAGAGCCCCAGAACATCTACCTAGTAATTTTAGTTAATACTACTCGAGGTATGGAAGCACAAAGTTGAGCGGGGAATACTTCCTTGCATACAGTCCATCTGTCCAACATGCCCATCACTAAGGAATACAGATGGCTGTCTTCCCAGATGGATTTAACAGCCATTTAATGTACTAGTGCTGTGAATTAGTTCTTAGTCATTTCTGCAGAATAATAAATTGGAGAGTTGCTTGGCTTCAGACTCTAGACTTTACTTCTTCATGAATTTCACAAGTGTAGGATGAGGTCTTGTAACCAGTCATAATGGAAATTTGATTCAGGTACTCTGGGCAAACCTCTAGTATTTTATAAACACTGCAGCTGAAGCAACAGGAGACCAACCACCGCACTCTTTCCTGTCTTTCTGGAGTCCTTTCTCAGTGTGACCCATTAAAGGGCAAGAGCAAAAATTAATAGCGGTTTACACTGAACCCTGATTTCTAAGGGAGCCCAATTCCATACTATAGTGGTGTCTGCAACAACCAATGCTGCAGACTGTGTAGCAGCCTTTACAGTTTCACTGGACAAGGTGAGTAGACAAATGGATCCTTTTGTGGAATATCTGTAGAACGTCTGCAACCATCATAAGAGTTTGTAATTGTGCTGCATAATATGGTAGCAGCATGGATGAAAGTCCGTAGTTGGCTTTACCAACTGCTCCAGCTTTGCTCTTTTTGTTTTTTTCCTTTAGACCAAAATTTAAAAATACAACAGGAACAATGTGGGTGTCCCTTGAGAATTATGAGCTCCTCGAACAACAAACCTAAGAACAGCCTTGGCTTAATGTAGGACCCAGGGATGGTTCTCCCACCCATCGTCTGATGTAGCTAAAAGTGTGACTTTTTACTGTAGGTTCTGATTGGTCGCATAACCTGCATAGTTTGAGTACAATAGTTGAACCAAGGATTGAGGCTTGTGACAGTTTACAAAAACTGTGTTTGTAATAATGGTCATGAATATTGCTTTGTACTGTTGGAGATGTAATTGCAGTCCTGTCCGGAGCACGTCTCAGTAGGGTACATCTTTGTGTAAGTGGTAAAGCAAGATTGAGGAATAATATATATATATATATATATATATATATATATATATATATATATATATTCTAAACACGCTCCTCTAGTCTCTTTATGAGGCTAGAAGTAAAAGTACAATATGAGAATTTAAATAGCACAAAGTAAATTAGCACAGTATACGTTGCGCCCTAGGGGCGTTGCAAACCATATATTAAGAAAGTGGTATAAGAACCACGACTGGCATAGATACAAGGCCTAGAGCCTTTCGAACTGCTGGGGCCACCAGGAACTACCCAAGGTAGTCATACAGGGGACCCACGGGGGACACATGCAGTGTCTAAACACAGCCGCGAATCACCATTAACTTCTATGGGGAAAGTCGCGGTTGGAATTTTAAAGATTAAGGACACTTAGAAGAGGACTTGGAGCAAACCCCTTTAGAACTAGGCAGTTCTAGAGTCAATACCCTGAGTACTCAAGTTAACTCTCCCAGGAAAGCCAAGTGCATAGGTGTCTTTTGGTGTCGGGTTTCGTCTATTTCAGTGGCGATCTGCTGCAAAGTGCTGCTGGCGACCAAGTAGAAAGTGTCCGGGTGGATCCAAGCCTGGATAAAGGATGAGAAGAACCTGAAAGCAGAGGGGACAGAGTCTGGGTCACCAGCCAGTGACCAGGAAGGCGATGAGCAGATGCCCACCAATGTCTGGTGATTTCAGGTGAAGAAGGTGAAGCTTGACTCTTCAGCCATGAGGACCAGGAGGCGTCGAGGACGACCAGGAGCTGGATTCGAGCTGTCCCACGAAGGATGTTGAGTGCTGCGGTGTCGGTTTCTGGATTGGACCCGACAAGCTTTGGCAACAGCAATCCACGCAGAAAGCAAAGATTGGCTTTGGTGCAGACCAGCAAGGTCTGAGGGACTCGCCACTCGGTGGGGAGTCAGGGCACGTCTGGAGCAACCACGAAAGTCCAAGAAACAGAAGAGTTACCTTCGTGGGGACCCACCAGTCGACAGACCAGGGATCGCGAAGGAGCCTCGTTCGGAAATTCTAGAAGCGGGCCCACGGAACACTCGTGGAGTGTAGGCCCACAATCTTCGGTGCAGATGGTGCTCGGGGCTTGGACTACAAGTAGACCAATGCACAACTTCTGGAAAGCTCGGGAAGTTGATACACTTGCAAATGTGCACGGTGTCCAGGAGTTCCGGTTCCACGTCACTCGTGAGGGCTGCAGGTCTCTGCTTTGCTGGGATCTCGTGTCGGCCTCTGAGAAGTCTGAAAGTCTGTATCCTGAGTTGCAAGTACTTCGGTATCCGGCGGGAGCCTCAGAAATGCAGACCGGCAAGATGCTTCTTTGGTGCCTGTTTGTACAGGGGAGTCACTCCTTGACCCCAAGGGAGATTCTTCCTTCTTCTAGTCGTGTAGAATGTCGAAGTTCCAGGATATATGTTGCAGAGTTTCGTCCAGGTGTAATCTGAAGTCCTAAAACTGGGGTCCTATACTTATACTAAGATTGGGGGTTGGACATACTGTGGGGACCTACCTATGGGAGGGTCTGGGAATAGGGGTGGTTACACCCATTCTCTTTTTCCAGTTTCGCGCCAGAGCAGGGGCTGAGTGCCCCTGCAACCGGTTTGAACTGGGGTATGCACATGGACACCAAGTGTGCCCCTAGCACTGTCTGAAAAGCATTCTCTGAATGCACCCACCCAGCACTAATGCCTGTCTGGGAGATGGTTACACCCCCTGTGACAGGAAACTATTGTGCAGGCCTCCCCTGCCTTAGTTTCGTCCAGCAGCAGGAGGTCAGACCCGTGTCTGTGGCATCCATTTTGTGATACCAGGGTTCTTTTAAACTATTACCGGTTAGACCAGTGTGTACCTGTCTCTCCCTCTAGAAGGGTGTAATTCTACCCCCGCCTCCAGGACTGGCAGGGGGGTAGGATTCCAAAGTGTTTGACGCCAAATACATCATGTTTCCATGCAGCCATTCCAAAATTAGCATTTACAGCGAGGTTATAATGCACTTAAGAGTATGCATCACAGCTGCATCACAGAACAGCCTCAGAGAATAGATTCCGAAAGCTGAAGAGGGGTCCTGCTCATGCATGGGCACCCTCTCACACAAAACCAAGCACTCTGCCTTCAGGATTGATTAGGCCTGCCATAGGAGTGACTGGTAGGTTTATATGTGTCAGTGATAAAAGGTAGATATAGGTAACCTATATCTTAGTGAGGGGTGCATGCACCACCTTACCCAGGCTACAGTAGCAGTCCTGTGGTGCCCTTTTGGAAGGCTTCCCAGGAGTGGCATAATACATGCTTCATCCCCTGGTAGGCCTCTGGGGTACCTATGCCCTTAGTACCTACGGTACCATATACTAGGGACTTACAAGGGTAACCCAGTAACCAATCTGGAGTGCACCTAAAGTACATGCAATCATTTTAGAGAGGAAGCAGCTACGCTGGGGTCCTGAATAGCAGGCCCAGCCATACTAAGTCAAAAACCATCAAAACACCAGAATAAAAGTGGGGGCAACCAAGTAGTCAGATTCCACCTTCCTACAATTACTCTGCTCCAAAATATTTGTCTAGATTTGCAGCTATGGTGGTGATAATTGTGCTGATTCTTTCTGGATCTTTTTCAGTAGGACCATGTTTGATTTGCTGTGTCCAGAATTCTGATGTCTTTGCTGTTTTTTAGGTGGCTTTGGACCGAAGCTGGAGCTCAGTTGGACCTAGAATCATCACTGGGAATTGGAGGATTTGGCTATCCTGCCATGGCAGCTGTTAATGCTCGAAAGATGAAATTTGCTCTTCTTAAAGGGTCTTTCAGTGAGCAGGGGATAAACGAATTTCTCAGGTAATATAAGGGTTCATTTGTTACAGATTTGATTTGGGAATTATTCCAGAAGACTTTTTTACTGTGCTTGTACAACAAATTACTTTAAAAAGAAAGTTAAACTCTAATGAGAAATTGGGAAGAGTTTTTTGGTAGTTTGCTTACGTTACTTTACTTTACTAAACTAGTATCAAACATGCCTTTATACATTACTTCACCATATTGTAGTCAGCAGTTTCTACATTCCTTTTGTTCGCAAATCAATTCTGTACTGAGTGTGCATTCTGCTAACAGTCCTTAATCTCTCTGGAGTTATGACATTTCATTTTGGATAAAAAAAATTGGTTTTGGCAATCTCAAAAGTTTGGAGTGTAATGATGCCAAGCACACATGACATTTATTGAATGCTTTATTGCGACCTTTAGTTCCTCCCATCATCTCTAATTGATCTTTTCAAGATCCGCTTACAGCGAAATTCTGTGTTCCTATTACTTCACTATATTCTGTAACTACTAGACTACAACTCTACACAACATAGTCCCTTGCAAAAATATGAACACGTTAATACAGCTTCTGTTGATATCAGAACTACATTACTCACACAAGATAAGGTTTTTTAAGGAACTAACTTGCTCATTAACAGACACACATATATAATATAATATATATATAAAATGTATATGTATGATATTTCTGATGGATACTTTTAACCACTTATTTCTCACCTTGTGAATGCCCCAAGGCGCCAGTTTGGATCCAGAGACTTTTCTAAACAATTTATGTGTGCACTAGTAGGTGCTATCTTGCAGCTCAGCTTTTGGTTCCTCCCACGTAAATGTTATGGTGGGACCTCCGTCCATTGACATCAGTCCCTTTCTTTCTGCGCTAACGGATGTGGATCCGTAGCTCGCTCCCTCAATTCTGTTACTGATAACACTTTTTCGGCAAACCTTTTCCAGTGTTCAAGGATCTTATCTTCTCCCAAAACTACATGATTTAAACCAGGCAATGATTTCCACAAACAGTAACCGGTAGGCCATCTGGAATCCCAAGGCCAAACTACATTGTGGAACAATGCAGAAAAGCACACAAGGCCTGGTCTCGATCAAGGACGTGGTCATGTTCCACAGGCCATTCCAGAGAAAGACCATCCCTCCACTCCAATTAATCATGCGAGTCAAAGTCCTAGAAGCATAAGGAATCAAAGTGTGACAACCCTACTTCCCACCACTCTTCTTAAGTCGTGTGGATGTCAGGGTACCTCACAATCTTGGTATCATTTAGCTGCGACGGAGCCGAATCTTCAACTAGTTCCTATTTAGGCCAACTGCCTAGAGCAGTCAGCGACATTGCAACACCTTCAAGCCTTCAGGGAGGTCATGTTACCATTTTTGTATGCTTGGGACATGCAAAATCTCAGGGAACTCGGCACCAAATTAACCTGTCTAATTTCCATCCGGGTGTCAAAGTAGACTGTGAAAGACCTGCAGTGGTGGCTGCTGTACTGCAGTTGAACCAGTGGCAAATCCCGGTACTTACTCCAAGATCTTCTGGCTAAGAGTATCTGTGCTCTGATTCAGTGGCCTCTTTGGGAGAATCTTCTGTTTCATCTGCAGGGCAAGATTCTGCTTGCCCCTCCCCCCATCCCCCACTAGTCTGTACAATTTACACCTCCATGCTTGGATATTAAGGAGCGACAGTTAGCTGCTTTTAACCTCCCTCCCAAAGTAGTGAATGTCATTCTGGCGGCCAGGTAGCCCTCCACCAAAACCTTTTTTGTTGAACGCTGATAAAAGCTTGGTTTTTGTCTCGCCACATCCAACCATTGCAAGTCTAAATATGTGATGTTCTCCCAATCTGTAGCAAAGCAACCCATAATGTCACTGCAGTTTAAGATTATTTGTCTGTCTTATCTCCTGTGCTCCGACTGCCTAATCAGCCATCACTGTTAAAATCACCTGTTGTGATGTTTTTTCTGAAATGGCTGACCCACATGCTTTTGCCAAAACTTTGTGATACCACATTTGAGCTAAAGCACAACTGCCCTCTAAGGTTACCAACCTTTAAGAGAGCGTTCCTCATAGCGAACATGTCAGCTTGTTGCTCGAGTGACTTGCACACACTCTGTCCATCCCCTGTATACTACCTTTCTTCCGGGCAATCTAGTTCTGAGAGCTAAAGCAGCATTCCTTCCAAAAGTTGAAACCTTTTTCCTCATTGGGCAGTCTGTTACATTCTAGGGTAACTGGCCAACTCAGTCATCCAAGGAGGAAGAAAGACTCCATCACTAAGATCCAAAGATAGCTCTGAACTTCTACATCAGTTGTAACAAGGGCCATTGGATGCATGATTATGTGGCCTTCTCTGGAACAAACCAAACCAGTGCAAAACTGGACCCCTTTCAGATGGATGGATTGTGCTTTGCATTAATATTGGCTAAGAACTAGCCACAAAACAGCCTTTGGAAGGCTTCCGAGCACATTCTTTCAGAGCTAAGACAGCTATCCCCACGCTGATGCGCTAAGTTCTTCTCTTAGGCATCTACCAGCTTGTGTATCGGTTCACAAAGCACTAGTGTCTAGATAGCCAAGTTCGTCGCAAGGGGCACTGTGCCTGTTCAGTCATGCATGACTTATTGGTCTGCCATTCCACAGACCCACCACCCTAGGGAGGAACTGCTTTGGTATCTACTCGTCCGGTCAGGAATCTGCAGTTTGAAGTAAACATCAGAAGAACAGGTTACTTACCTTTGATTCTGCTCTTTCTGGTGAATTCTCTTATCTAACTGCAGATTCAGCACCAGTGCTTCTTCCTTCACGTACTTTGGAATGGACTCTTTTCTGCATCTTAAAGTTTTCAATTCGATAGCTACACATTGTTAAATCTGATTACTGAGGGATCGGAGTCTGACATGTACAAATATCAGAAACTGATGTCTACACACAAGTTTTGGTTATATGTGGCCCTGAAATCACTTCTGGGGCGGGACAAAACTGATGCCGAGTTGCACGACGTTTTCTATCATCACACAGGAGTTGCTGGAAAATAAAATCTCCAGATTTAGTCTGGCTTCAAGGGATATTCCTAGGGGAGTAATCTGTGGTTAGAGTATTCATCAGAAGATAGTTACCAAAGGTAATATGTAGTAGTCCTCCCATCTTCTATCATTGCTACATAATTTTTGACACCCTTCACCTCCTATTTTTTTTTGTTTAAAATTTCTTTATTGAGAGTTTGTTTTTTTGTTCATTCGCACGTGTTACATCATTATATTTTTGCCAATAATACATTATGTCAGGTGTACATGGGTATTCTGGCAATTTAAACATGTTATGGAGCGACTCATACATTATACATCTCATGGTACAGGTAACCCTTCACCTCCTTTGCTGTAATAAATTCAAATTTGGTAGTAGTGGTCCCGGCTGGGAAAATTACCACACCTCAAATGTTGGTTTGTTGTTTTCAATCAAGTCCTGTGTGAACAAAAGCAAATTATTGTAACATAGAGGTGCTAGCACGGTTCTGACACCCTACTACCTGACGTGTTTCATCTTTTATAGACTTTATCAAGGCAGTTCTAAATTCAGGTATCTACTTGTTCATATCCATAGGTTTCCACTGCCACAACGTCAAAAAGTCACGCCCGGACAAGTATAAATATACCAGGTGTCATTTATTTATTTATTTAGGAGCTTATAAAGCGCGCTTATACCCAAGGGCGTCCTGGCGCTATATACTTCCTTCCGAGACAAAAATACGGGGATCTAATCCATAAATAACCAGGTCTTAAGCCCCTTTCTAAAGGAGAGGAGCTCCAAGGCATTCTTGAGATGCGCCGGCAGGCTATTCCAGGCTTTTGCTGCACAGAAGGAGAAGCTGTTTCCTTCCCACCTGGCCTTTTGTATTTGTGGCATCGCAACTAGTCTGCCTTCGGCCGAGCGAAGCGCTCTTCCCGGCACATATCACTTAAAACCTACTCAAAAACTCTGGGCCACTACCCATCAGAGCTTTGAAGACAGTGCACAGGGGGTTGAATTGTGCACATCTTATTACAGGCAGCCAGTGGAGTTGCCTGAGTCCCTCTCGTACAGAGGCGAACCTGGGGATCCCAGTCTTGCCGCCGCGTTTTGAACTAGCTGCAATCTGTACCCGTGTTTCTTTTTTTTTATTCAGGTACAGACTGTTACAGTAGTCCAAGCGCAACAAAATGAGGGCTGAGACTGCTGTCCTGAATCCATCGATTGGAAGACTTTTTTTATTTAACTTAATATCCTAAGGATATGGAAGCCGGACGAGACCACTCCACTAACCTCATCCCCAAGTCAAGATTTTGGTCCATGATCACACCCAGATTTTTTGCCTTCCCGGTGGGGACTGGTAGCTTTCCCAAGGCCTCAAGCCACATATCAGGGGTCCAGATGTTAGAGTTTTTCCCAACCAAATATGATGACCTCTGTCTTCCCAACATTCAATTTAAGGCAATTGGAGGCCATCCAATGCACCATAATGGCTACACTAAAGACTGACAAGTTTGATATCAAACTTCTCAGCTCATTAAACCCACACTGAAGCCAGTGTGGGATTTAATGTAAAATGCACTACAGAGGGCATCTTGGAGATGCCCCCTGAAACCTAACCTAGCGTCTTGTCTGAGATGCTGCCTAGGCTGCCACACAGCAGACATGTTGCTGGACCCCTGGGTGGAGAGCCCCCACTCTCCTGGGCCTGCAACAATGCACATCCTGGTCGAGCTGCTAGGTCTTCTCCCCCAGGATGAGCATGGGGAAGCTTCAAAGGCATGCCGCCTTTGTGAGCTTCTCCAGACCACTTGCTGTACTCGGCAACTGGCCCCCACCAGTTCTGACCCCCACTCTGGCAGGCAACCCTACGTGAGGAAAGTGGGTGTGCCAGCCTGTGCCAACTCCACCCCTCAGTTGGGAGAGGCGAGGTGAAGCATAAATCCGGCTCCGGCCATCTTGAGGATGGGGAGTCCTGCCCAATCAGAGATAGGCTCCTGCCCCCCTCCCACAGGAGGGGAGCAGGATAGGGGGTGTACTCACCCCAGGACAGGGACCTATTGGTCCCTGCCCTTCCCCTACCTGTAACTCCCCTAACTTTAGTATTTAGGGGCACCCTGAACCTTCCTTCCTCAGATCCCGATTTCGAAACAAGAAAGAAGACCAAGAAGAAAAAGACCTGCCGTGTAGCTGCCAACAAGAGGACGACACCAACTGACTTGGGCCCAGTCCTACAGGCCTGTTGATCCTTGAACCTGCTCAATCCCGGCGTCTCTTGCGGACAGCAACCTCAAGAACCTCTGAGGACCTGCCTGCCTTGACCCTCTTAGAGACTGGGACTCCCACGAGCAGTGGTTCTGCTCAAACAGCAATACCCCTGGTGCCAGCCAGGAACCGCAAATCCAGCCCACTCTGCACCCACCGAGCCCGGCCTGTGCCCGCGTGGACAAAGACCCTGAGGACGTCCCCCCAGCGATTCTGACCTGAAACTCAGTGCCCAAGGACCCTCCTCGACGACTCCTGCAACCTCAGAACCGGGGACCCCTCCAACCGCGACCAGCAGACGGTAAGATTTCCCAATGTCAAAAGACACCCCTGCACCCGGGCCCCTGTGCCCTACTCCGGGGTGCCTACCTATCCTCCAAGATCCCAACTTACCCCTCAAAATGTCGGTCACTCCTGAATATCCTCCGTCCCCGAGCCTGCAGCCTTTGTCCACTTTCCAAGATCTCCATTGAATAACAATGAGCGCCCGATGGCTCAAAACCACCCTGCACCCAGCCGCCCAAGTGCCCCTGGCAGTGCAACCTTGGTCCTAATCTACTTCCCCATTTGCCCTGAGCAAGTGACCAGGAGTCCCGCTCCCACAGCCGCGTGGCCTGCGTGACAGCAGCCACCAACCGCAGGCCCCCTGCTTCTCATTGAATGACATTGGGCCTAACTACCTCTGCACCCGGCTGCCCCTGTGCTGCTGAGGGTGTACCAACTGTACCTACCTGACCCAGAGAGACCCCTGAGTCTATGCCCAGGATCTTAACTCTGCCAGTCGAGTACTTACCTAAAAGCCGATAACTCACATTTCTTCTATAGGCTAACATTGACTGGTTTCACTTGGAAATTCTTCCAAGTGTGGAGTTTTGGAACTTTAAAATATTCATCTAAAATCAGCCAAACAATGAATTCCTATTTACTCACCTGTTATCAGGTGAGCTGCATCTTGTAGCTCAGTACTGACCCTGAAAAGTATTTTTAACCATGCTTACCAGTAAATTTAATTTCCTTCCATAGGATATCATTGCCTGCTTCTTGTTGAAAAAGTTTCTAAGTGTCGATTTTTGAAACTTACAAACATTCTTTAAAAATCGTGCCAACGATAAAAACGTAATTACTTGCCTGTTTTAGATCGATGTCCCAGTGCTGAACCTAGGAGCCAAGCACTGGATTACAAAAGTAACGCAAACATACTTTACCTGCAAACTTAATTTCCTTCCACAGGATAACATTGGTGTCAACTTTTAAAATACAATAATATTCCTTAAAAATCACTACTGTAACCAAAACGCTTTTACTTAACTGTTTACAGCACATGTCCCGGGACTGAATCTAGGATCCAGTCCTGTGGTTAGAAAAGTAATCTACAAAGTAATTAATTGCATTTAACTAGAAATTCCCATTGAGCTCAATGTTGCATTGTGTTTGAAATTCTGTTGCCTATTGCAACAAACTGTAACTATTGTATTCAAAGAGACTATTGCCTATTTGAAAAGTATTTAACTAAAGTAATCCATTCTGAGAAAGTATATTTTGATACCTTGTTGGTTCTAAAATAAAACCAGTATATCTTTTGATACAAAACAATTGGCCTAGAGTTCAGTTCTTGAGTGTGTGAGACCATTTGCTGACTGAGTGTGTACAACAAATGCACTAATACTGAACTATGTGCAGAACCCCACTGACCCTCCCTCCTCTTAGGCTGTCCCTTCCAGTAAGGGGCAGCATGAGGAACAGTTCTGACACACATGTATTTCTGACATGGTAATTGATGTGTGTGTGGGTGGGAGTTTTTGTTTTTAATAACTCGTTGTTTGAGCTTGCCAACCTGGTCCATTTAGTTCCGCTTCACATTTTGACTTCCCAAATGAATTAATAAAGGGAGTCATCCTGAGGAGTAAAAACTGAGCTGCAGTGTGCCAGACAAATCCGGGTTTCAGCCACAGAGACTGTAAGGTGCTGTGTGTGTAATGAAAGCTCATCTTTTAAGACCGTTTTCATTTGTTAGCTACTCCAAGCCAGAAGCCTTTCTTCACCCCTCTCTTACCCATTCTTATTCCCCCATCCGTAATCTATTTACCTCCTTCCTTGCTCCCTCGAATCCATCCATCCTTTGCTTTCTTCACTTTCATCCTCTTTGCCTCCATCACTCTTCTTTCCCTTCACTCACTCCAGTCTCACTCTCCCTTCCCGCTCTGTCGCAACTCTCCCCTATTTTTAACATTGCCTTTCCCGCTTTACTCCTCTAACATCTTGATCGCCTCTCCTACCTCAGACGCCTGCACGTAAAAATGTGAACTTCAATAATCTCACTAATGTGTTTGTACAGCAGGGTCCAAGCACAATGCCTGCCTAAACATTGACTCATAAACCTCGTTTTCTTCTGTTTTAATATGATAGTCATTTACTTACAGCGTACTCAGTGTTTGCCCCAAAAGTCAAGGGTGTCGTACCTGCACTTCGTACTTAACAGGACTACGATTCTAAAGTAGTCAAATGTGGGTGTCAAATACCAGGCTCCTGAAAATAAATGCAGTGAGGCGGATTTGTATGCCAAGACCCAAGTACTCGTCCTTTGAAGTGGTCCTCAACAAAAATAGCAAAGTAACTAAGTGCCTCAAATCCACGGAGCTGTCTGCAGCTTTATTCATGAAAATGAAAGTGCATTTAAAAAAGTTTCAGGAAAACTGGAACCATGTGGGCTGCGGCCAGAGTGGCTTGTTTAAAGCATCGATTAACAACTGAGGTACAAGGGCTCCAAACATTGGAGCCTTCCTTTGGGGCCTGTCTTCCTCCTGTACTTCATACTGAATTACAGCTTCACAGCTAAAAGATGCTTTTTAGGTTGAGCCTAGCAGCAGCGCGCATGTGCAGCTCACTCTGCGAGGCATGCAGTAGTCAAGTATGCTGTGTAAGCCTCACCTTCTCTCCGCCCATATTTTTTGTTTAACTTTGTTTTATTGAATTTCACAAGCATCAAGTAGTATGCATTACAACAAGCACATGCCCCTTCGAGCCCCCTACATGATCCTCGCCCACCCCTAAAATAGAAGGTGGCCAGGCATAAGGATGTAGTGTGTCCATGAAAGCACGTTTGGGGCGAGCATCCTTAATTGCATACCCAACCGCTCCTTGAAATGACAACAAACCCCCAACGCCCCTCCCCATCCAGTGTGCCGCACCCTCCCTCCCCCCCGCGATGGCACCAAGTTAGAGTGCCAACTCAGTTCTAATTATTTGGTAGTGTCAGCTTGGGAAGAAGTACCTGTTAGCCGCAGTAGTCTGAGGTATTTTGGACATGTAATCTCATTGAATTCTTTGGCTAAGAGGGAAATAAAGGGCTGCTAGATGGTAGTGAATGATGCTGTGGATTGAGTAAGGGTGGCTTGAATCCGCTCCATGCTCAACAGATGCCAAAGTTTGTGTAGCCAGCCCGTGTGCGTGGAACGCCTTGTGGTTCCCTAAAGCGAAAGGATATGTTGAACATCATCCCCCATTGCTAGCCCCATTTGCTTCCCTCTGATCGACTTTAGTGGGAATGTAAGTGCTTTTGGGAGCCCCAGGAGTGTGTAGGCCGGGAAGCGGGGGATCTCTGTATTGAATTGTGCGTCTATATCATTAAGGACTGCCGTCCAGTAGTCAGTCACTTCCTTGCTCTCCCCAAATTTTTGATTCGCTGGTTTCCTTGTTCTTGGTAAATGCTGGCCTCTGATTCATTATGAGGCTTGTTAGTCCCTCCTTGTAACCGCCCTGTCTCCATTTGTGACCGCTCATGACGACCAGATCTCTTCTTACTTGGCTCCGTACACGGTCGGCTTTATCTAGGGAGTGAGCACTATTTTGTTTATGGCCACTTATGGGGATAATGGCAGCTGCTATATTTTTTTATTTGTATCCTGAGCGCGGAGCCCACTTTAGTAACACCGCGCTCCGTTAATTTATTTTTCTTTAATACTGAGCGTGGCATCCATTTCTGAGACACCACGCTCTGTTGAATTTTCTTTTGTTTTGTACTTTTATAGTGGGCGCAGTGCCTGCTTCAGGGACACCGCGCTCCGTTTGTGGGGTTTTTTTTGTCTTGTTTTTTTACTGTAAAACTGAGCGTGGCGTCCGCTTCAAGGACATCGGCTCAGTGTTAAAGTTTAAAAAAAAATAAAAGAAAAAGAAACCGAGCGCAGTGTCCTTGAAGTGGCGCCACACTCAGTTTTACACTTGAACAAGCATTTCCAATGCAATTGGTCTCTCATTTACGCAAGTTTAAGCTATTGGCATTGTAAATGACAATGCCTTTTGTTAACATTTTAAAAAACAAAAATGGGCATTATTTACAATGCCAATAGCTTAAACTCGCGTAAATGCAGGACCTATTGCATTGCAAATGCTTGTTATTCTGTCTCTCTAAGAACTAATGTGTTTGTTTGCTCGAAATGCATCAGACCTTTTACTGATCCTTGGTAAAACATCTTGGCTGGTAAAAGCGCATGCAGCGGTGATGTGTTTGCCTAGATTACCTCATTCCCAGCTCTGCATTTCTGCCATGAAAGGCCCACAACAGGAATATCTCAATAAGTTGAGTAATAATTGGGTTTGTTATCTCTGCGCTAGGACCACATGCCTTACCCCCAACGTCAAGCTGATGGGAGGGATGTCAGTGCAGGTTTGAGATGTATCACTCCCGCTCTGATGTCAGTAATGTGCTTTCCCTTCCCGCGACAGGTATTGTTGAGGGTATTGTTGAGGGCACGTAAAAAAAGTATGAATTGAAAATTCTGATGGGCTTGAGGTTAGAGGTTGTTGAGGGAAGGGAAGTGCTCATTCTAGCTGAGTTTTGCCACATGATGTGTGAGATCATTATTCTTTCGGTAGGTACATGCCATCTGATATTGTTTATTTAAGGTCCTAAAAAAAATCTTGTTTTTACAGTACCTAATGCTGCAGCCTTTTGCTGTGCATAACTGTGGTTTCTAGCAATTTACTCTAGATTTAGCATTTTATGCTGGTGTCTTGCTTATTTTAAATATTCCACTTTTGGGTAAATTTGGAAACAGTGTAAATGGGAGAAAAAGCAGTCTATTGCATTTTTATCACGTGGGAACCCTAGGATCAGAACCCAGGTCTCCATACCCCACGGTCTACGACATTGTCTAAACAAAGTTACATGGCCCTTATTTTGATTCTTTGGCCAAACGCTAGTCCTTAAGTCCATAGACCTGCATGTGGGTTTCAGTAGTATTTATTTGCTTCCTTTTGTCCTCTTTGTCAAATTATTCTATAATTATCAGTATTTTGAAAGTAACTTTCATTTAGGACGTGGTCTTAAACGGTGGGTAGCACTTATTCTTTCTGTTGGAATGTTCATTTTTACCATCCAGGAAAGTAGGTTAAAATGTTGCCCCATCACTGGCGCTAGATAACGCACACATCGCCAAAATGTGTATTGATGCACAGCACAGTAGATTATTTTAAGACTTTATTCTGCTGCATACTTATACCGCAGATTCTCGCCTTGTGAATATCCCTGGGCGCAAGCCGACATCTGGAAAATTAAAAGCAGTGCCCCTGTGTGCTGGCAGGGGAGCCACGTGACTCCGCTTCAACGCCATGCCTTTCCAGAAGTACCAAAAGGAGCTGCATGTAAATACCACCCATGCACGCTGGCCTCCGTTCCTTTCATTCTGTGCCATTAGATGCAGACACAGAGCTCTGCTTTTTTTTTTTTTTTCTCAACTTGTAAACAAAATTTGTACCCCCTTAGACTGCAGTGGTTAAACCTTGTAGAGGCTGTCGCAAACGGATGTCTGTTACAGATCCCGCACAAGGTGTGACTTTGGTCCTAAGGTTTGTCTCACGACTCCAAGGCCTGTGACGATTGTGCCCAGTAGTACCCAAAAGCCTGAGGCAAAGCTTTATATGACAAAGCACTGGAAGACTTTGCGCAGATCCTGGTCTAAGTCTAGAATGCAGAGCTGTTCCGGAGGCCGCTCTTCACCACAGTCGAAGTCTTTGGTTAAGGGCAAATAAGGAAGACAAAATGTCCAAGAGGGACTTGGCACCTTGCTGTCACTTTTCAGGGAAGGCCCATAAGTGTTGCCATGCCTCTCTGACTTGCTCCTGGTCTACTGAGGAGCAGACTTAATATCTGCTCCAGATGCCTCTCGAGTTCCTGGGCCCATCTGCCACTTTGCAGACAGGTCAAAACCTTACGAGATACCATGCTGTGCATCTGTGGCACACTGCCAGTTCTCTTGTGCACCTAATGGCACCAAGGATCTGCTGGGCCTCCCAGTCAAGTTATCAGTGGCAGGTTCTCCCTCAATGCTGTCTGGACCCCTAGAACTTACCTCTGGTTCTGTACTGGAGTCCAGCTCGGTGCCAAAACCCACACCAGCCCCTGGTTCTTAGATGCCGGCACAGATGCCATAGGAGGACCAGCAATCTATTGTTCTGTCTGACTCCAAACTGACTTCAGCTAAGCCGAGGCCAAATCCAGATCTTGCATGTGCCACAGCCTTTACTTAACCCACGGACTCTGACACAATCCCACTGCTGTGCAGCTACGCACATACATTACACCAGCTATTTGGCTCAGACTCTGATCCACCAGTCTTCTGGAGATAACAGTGAAGGGTACAGGGAAAAACTTGCTGCTCCTTATGATGCAGACTGGTACATGGCCTTATAGGAGTCCACTGGACTGGACACCTCACCCAAACTTGGGTTGGGTCACAAACTTTCGGACATGGTGGGTGAAATGTTGCCTGCGGCCCCAGGAGAACTATGACCTTCACTAGCCAAAACCATTCAAGATAGTTGGGATGCAACCAAATTCTTTCGGTAATCCTCTTACTGGTGGATTCTTTAAATTGCTGTTTCCTCACCATCCTCCCACCTCCCCTATCTGTTGTGTGGTTTCCTCCATATGAAAAGATCCCAATTTAGGAATCTGCATTGGATTTCAGTTGGTCCACGTCGGAGTGCAGACGGATTAATGAAAGCAACTGACATAGCGCTAATGGGTGGCTCCGTTCAAGGAATGACATCAACTGTGGCACGCAGGAGCAGGGATTTTAGTTTTCTGGATACAGAAGAGCAACTGAGGATATTCACAAAGTGAGAAATTGTGGTTCGAAAGAGTATCCTTCAGAAACCGCATTACCAAAGGGTAAGTAACTAGTTATTCATTATAGTTGTGACCTTCAGCTCCTCCCATCATCTCCAACTAATGTTCTCCAAATTAACTCCCACCAACTTTCCATGTTCCAATTAACTCATGTTATTTTATAGCTACTAGACTGCAATTCTGCAGAGAGCCTTTATGGAGTGAGATTGGTTCTTCAAATGGACTCTTGATCATGATTTTCCTAAAGTTAGGCTTCCCAATCACCCATACCCTTTTTAGCAGTCTCCTGCATCTTAGAATTCTATTTAAGTATTTGCTTGCTCTGTGAGCATGTTGTAGTAGCAAAGCATTGATCGCTTTTCAGTGGTACATGCTTCTTTCTGGACGTCATTTGGACTGTTCTGCATGCGCTCTGAAACCATTTCCTGAACTGGCACGTTGTGGCTATGACTTGGTGAAGTGCTTGTTTTGTTGCGTTTGATGTGCTGCCCCGAAGTTGATGCTTGAGAATTTCACGGGGGTAAAGATTTACAGGGACTCCCGGAGAGAGCACATTTCAGAAGGAGAGAGCAGCCTAAAGATTAAGAGCAAGGTAGTCTTATTTAGCAGCTGGTACCGTATGTCCACTTTCATCCGCCAGAAGTCCCCTCCTGACCTCCCATCCCCTGCTAACGTAGCGGACCTTTTGTGTTTGCCAGTCCTATAAAATTCGATTGTGCCTATAATCTACAAGATCAACTAGTGTCATTCAGTATTAAACCCTCTTTTTTGTCAGGCAATGTGCACGCACAATAGTTAATCATTCCTTTTATTTCAGGGAATTATCCTTTGGTCGTGGATCTACTGCACCAGTTGGCGGAGGGGCAATCCCTAAAATTAACACTGTAGAGGCCTGGGATGGTAAAGATGGCGAGGTAATGTATGAATCACAGGATTCCATTGACATACTATTGCTTTCCATTGCGATTTTTGTTTTTCCACATCTGTGCTCATGTACAACAATGTCAAAGTATACTGTCTTATGTAATTATTCTTCCTATTGACACTCAGTGCTGAAAATGTTACAATCTGTACAGTTTACTGAAAATGTAACGTGTCAAAGGTTGTAGCTTGGCTATGAGGCAGTGCCTAATTTGTTTATCAGGCAGAAAAGGAAGATATAACGTGGAAGAGAAAGATAGAAAACAGTACTAAAAGAAAGATGAAAAACAGCCTTCAAGAGGGATAAAAAGGCAGTAAGTGGTTGAACGTTGAAGTCGCAGCTAGGCAAGACTATCATGCACCTTCTCCAGGAAATTCCAACTGAAGCAAATGCTTTACTATTTGGGAAGGGTATTTAACGGTTGAATATTAAAAGTTATGATATCAGAGACATTTAAAGCATAAATGGAATATCCACCCACATTGAGGATAGTGTTTGTTTCCATTATGTTCAGTGCAATGACATTAAATGTACGGATCATGAATGACTGCATAGTTTCTTTTTTTTCGTGCAGTAGCCACAGAATCTCTGTACTCACATTTAACATTGACTTTGCTTGTAAAAAAATCCAGACACTCTTACCAGCTGACGTACATGAACTTTTCACTTGTGCAATCATAAAACCATGTGAAGTAATTCGAATTGTCAAATTACAAATGGAGTTCATTGGCATGCTTGAAACATAACCTTTCCCTTTGTACAAGTTGCCTAGGCAGTGTCTGTTACTGATACAACACCCATAAGCATTTCTTATGCAATGCTATCAGAGAATAGTGTAGACTTGCATTTCCTAGCTCAGTGACCATTGTGGTATATATATATTTTATTTAGGTCTGGTTGACTGCAAAGATCTATTGGTTACAGTATTCATGTGGAGGGTGTTTAACCCACTCTCTTAAACCATTCCCCTTTTTTGGATAGCCTACTTGAGCCATTGGCTTGAGACTGTAAATTTCTTCTTAGCTCAGCCTAGAGAAGTATTTCAGTTGGCTGTTTAGGTGTATCCTCTAATGGAGTTATTACATTGCAAATCATAAGGGACTATTTTACATCTGTCAGCTGCTCCCCCTTTTGGTTATTCTTTGCTTGTTCCAGCCCCAAACCCCACTAAGCATACCAGAATACACCATTGTACATTATTAGTCTTTTTTGTTTTTCCTGGGACCCGAAAAACCAAAGTTTAGAAACCCATTGTTACAACAACCATGCTCCGATAACCAATCTAGTATTTTCTTTTAGAGTGGCTCTTTTATGGTGGTCTTAATAAAGTGCTAATATTGATCGAGTTCAGTTATTCCAATTTTAATAACTATACGATGCAAAAGATACGTGGCTGCTATTGAGGCTAGAAATTTACATCAGTTTTCAAATTTTGTAGGCCGGTCTTGGCTCGAAATATTTGATGCATTTAGTGAGGATGTTTCTTTTTTTTAAGTTTAGAAAGCTTTATTGAAATATATATAGTAAACCTGGTACAAAGAATATAATGAGTAAAAACGAATCCCAATGGTATCAACCGATGCAAATACTTAATACTACATACAGTGCAAAGAATAAAACCAATAGGAAAGGGAAACAAAGTCAAAAAGTACCATAGGAAAAATAGCATTTTTGCTTTTATAGTGAGGATGTCTCTATTTCTCCTATTGGGGTAAACTCACGATGTCTGTCATTTTACGTGCAATCGAACATAATCATTTGTTGAAACTAGAAGTCACGGTGCTTATAGAAATTGGACTCGGTATGATTTAGAGCATGTGTGTTGCTTGATATGATGACAGTGTACTTTGTGATGTATTTGTCTTTTGCGACTCAGACCCAGTTCCTCACCAGTAAATTAGCTGGCAGTTCCTCGTTGTCTGGATTACTAGCTTGTGGCTTGAAATTCGACTTCTACATGGAGAAGTTCAACGTTGTGATGCTATGCCTACTCTGCAGTGAGCTGGCCTATGTGCTGACGTCAGTGTGTGTCTCCGCTCTGTTTTCGGTGAACTGAACGTTGGTGTTCCCAAGGCCACACGAGCTGATCTGTGTACTTGGAAATTGGGATATTACAGTATTGTTTCCTCCCCTGTGTGAGATCTCCTGACTGGTCCCTCCTGCCCCTCACTCTTTTCATTAAAACATAAAATCCGACCTACTGACTGCCAAAGCTTGGTAGCAGTCACGACTAACTAAACGCACAAGAACCGTGCCTAGGAATTTGGCTTCTTTTTCTCTCACTTGTAAGCAGTACTGAATTTAAGCTGGTGGTTTCCGATCCTCTGCACCAGCACTGTCAATATCGGCACATGTGGCAGTCTGCCACCTGGTGGCCCAGTTTAGCTAATTTAGAGATTAGCTGTACAGCAGTTGTTTATCAATCAGTATACATTAAAATGATTATCACCTGGCTCCCAAGCTATTCTTATAGCTTTGGGGGCTGGAATAGTCTGAATTGTCACACTTGTCGGAGTGTGATGGTTCGTAGTTGGGTTGGTACTAACATTGGCGACACTGGCAGGGGCAATGGATGGTATAAGCTGCAGTGGCCTATTCACGAGGGCCCTGGCATTTCTTTATTTTTACAAATTAAGACATCAGCTACTACAGCAATAATAGTAATAATACATGTATATTTTCGTTACATATTTAATTAATGAGAACAGTGGATTTTATAATTGTTTCTAATCGTTGTCTGACCAGGCTGAAAGCTAGACCTGAGGCTCTTTTTCGTTAACAGCATGTCATTCGTTTTGAATATTTTGAGAAAATTGGCACAATAAATTCTTCACTTTGTTTTAAACAAATGCACCTTCTCTTTCACAGTTACCGGCTGAAGAAGAAATTGATCTTAGTGATGTGGATCTTGATGACTTTGACAAAGATGAACTGTGAAATCATTGGGTAAACTTGGGAATTGTTATGTTCTTGGGAGAAATTGCAGAAGTGGGACAGAATGTTCTGCCTAGCAAGAGGATTTCATCGGTGGCCTTTTTAAAAAGCAACATTTCTTGGAGTGGATTTGCATTTCTAACAATGAACTGTGTGCCTCTCAAGAACACACTGAGAAAATTCTGTGAATTATCGTAACAGTGAATTTGATTGTATTCTACATAACGGATCGGTTTGGACATGACAACATCCACTATGGACAACTACCACAGTTTATGCTTTTCATCGTAGCATCCCGGGGAAAGGTTTATGTTTAGTTTGTTTTTTATTTCTTGTTTACACAGTGTTTTTGAATGTTTCCTGAGCTGTTACTTTAACCTGTTTAAAAATCAAGTTTGTTCTCATTTATCAAAGGTCGGCCAGATTTTGTCAATTCAAAAATAAAGTTATTTTTGACAGAGTCCTTACTTTTTATGTATCAACATTGTTGGTGTTTTATTTAAAATTAACTATGAATGTTTTATGTCTATGTGGTCCTTTGTCATGATAAGTTAGGTAGTCCAGGGTAGAACTATCCTGTGACAAATTCAATCTTTTTTTATAAATGTAAACAATCTTTCATAGTTCGGTGTATGAGGATTCTGATTTGTATATGTCACGATACTACAACTCAACCATGTTCTTCCTGTATCAGATTCCTCATTTTTTTGTAGGGAATGAGATACGTACATAACGGCGCACGTCTTTATCATCAGGCCTGATTTACGTCCACTATAGACCCACCTAACACGCCACATTATAGGCATGTCATGTTTGCATTACTAAGTAGCAGTATATTGGGTGCCAGCACCTAGTTGTAGCTATTCTGCAATGCTCGGAGTTCAGCCCACAAGAAGCACGTTGCTCACCATTTTTTAATTTTTTATAATGTATTGATTTATTTTTGGGAGGAGTATTTTCAAATTTTCTTATGAGCATCTCATGTTGTATCTGAAAATATTGTATTGGTGGCACCAAGGTTCCAGTTTCTTTCTGGGGTGTCGATGTAGGCTCTAAAAGTGGGTCACAAGCAACCTGTTGAGGTCCTTGATATGAATGAAGAGCTGCTGGTATCTGCTGGGTCTGATATTTTGGGCATCCACTTATATGATGAGCTATAGAGCTAGAGGTGGGTAATTGCAAATTAACAGGGATGGTTTTCACTAAGGAATTCTACGTTGCATCAATTGGACATCAGAGTGAAGCTCGAGCTGCCTAGGTGTCACACAGAATCCCAGGGTGACAAACCTCTCCATGTTCAGTTTTCCCATCTACGATTTTACATCCTCTTCCCTTGCTCATAAAAACAGCGCAGCGTTGATGACTAATGGGGGAGCCGTACATAACCGTAGCAACTTGCTTTTTATATAGTACATCATGCAACACTTGGGTTGTTTCTAAGTGCTGCAAATAACAATTTATTGTGCTCTGTTTACCATCCTTTGGGAGGATGGAAGACTGAGTCCACCTAGCCGGGATTCGAACTTGTGACCTGCCGACATCCACTTTGTTCCAATAATGAACATTTAAATCCTTGACTTTTTCCATCAGGCACAGAACCCTTAACATTGGGTGCCCTTATTACTCCTCATGCAGAAAACCCTTACATGGTGTCCTGTAACTTTCCCACTCGACTCCTTTCCCAAAGCTACAATCTCTACTCCCATTGAGAGCCGTGTTGCAAGCCGAAAAGGGCTACATGAGAGCAGCTGGTCAGTGCAGCATGCTTTTAATTGTCAGTGCAGTGTCCGCAGTGAACCGGAGCTGACCATTAACTTTTCAGCTGGCACTGGCAGTGTGCCACCTGTATTCCACGGCTTCCCTCAGTTGTATGACAGAGGCACGCATGGCTAAACCACACATGCCATGATAACGCTTCCCGAACAGCGAACGCATGCCTTTTCCACCCATGCCTTCCCATGCTTGCGTTTACCACGCATGCCTTTATCGTGTAATTTCGTGGTAAAGGCATGACTAGTAAAGGGATTTGTGTGGTAAAGATCACACCCAAGCCCCAGCCCTCAGCCCTCTGCCCTAAAAACAACCCTGACTCCTTCCAAGTCCTAAAAACGACCACCCCCCTCCCGAGCCCTAAAAAAAGATCCCCTCCCAGCACTAGAAACAACCCTGAGCCCTGAAAGCAGCTCTGAGCCCTAAAAACTACCCCATCCCTACAAAAGACTCCAACCCCCCACTACAAAACCATCCACAGCCCCACTTACCAGACCACGCCCCGGAGCTCCCTCTCCTTCCTTTTTCTGGGCCCGCCCATCCTCGCATCTAGACCACAAACTGCCCTAACCTTGCGTATGCGTGGTTAATGCAAGCAAGGTTTCGCTTGCGGGGAAACGGCAAGCATGTCTCAGCCTGCGTTGTAAAGACTGGACTGTTTCCCCTCCATTAGGTCTGTGGAGACCCGAGAAAGAGGCAGGTGCTGCCTCCAGCTGTCATTCGCTGCCTCGCTGTGGTCTCCAGGGCCCTGGCCTCCTTCTGATACTCTTTTCTAAAAGGAACAGTGATCAGGAGAAAATTATTTATGGCAGCATGCTTATTTTGATTTTGGAAAAGGGGGGTGGTGATGGACAGAGTTTCTGAATGATGCAGAATACTCTTACCAAGTCAAGAGATCATGGTTTTAATCCATCACCGTTTTTTAGCTCACTGCACCAGCCCAGCCCAGCACCTGGCTATATGCAAATTAGTCTGTTCCTGTCCCAGTGCATGATGGGAACAGGGCAAACCAAACTACCAAGCCAATTCTTATACTGGGAAGGAAACAAGCTTCCGGGGACCGGTTTCTGGCATCACAGCCTTCTTCGGCCTGGCTTGCTTGAATCCTGATGGTGCAATGAGCAAGGGACTCACGTCTGAGTATACCCTCCCACACATAGTGTGGATAAAACCGATTTTGGAAAAGGGGGGTGGTGATGGACAGAGTTTCTGAATGATGCAGAATACTCTTACCAAGTCAAGAGATCATGGTTTTAATCCATCGCCGTTTTTTAGCTCACTGCACCAGCTCAGAACCTGGCTATATGCAAATTAGTCTGTTCCTGTCCCAGTGCATGATGGGAACAGGGCAAACCAAACTACCATGCCAATTCTTATACTGGGAAGGAAACAAGCTTCCGGGGACCGGTTTCTGGCATCACAGCCTTCTTCGGCCCGGCTTGCTTGAATCCTGATGGTGCAATGAGCAAGGGACTCACGTCTGAGTATACCCTCCCACACATAGTGTGGATAAAACCGATTTTGGAAAAGGGGGGTGGTGATGGACAGAGTTTCTGAATGATGCAGAATACTCTTACCAAGTCAAGAGATCATGGTTTTAATCCATCGCCGTTTTTTAGCTCACTGCACCAGCCCAGCTCAGAACCTGGCTATATGCAAATTAGTCTGTTCCTGTCCCAGTGCATGATGGGAACAGGGCAAACCAAACTACCAAGCCAATTCTTATACTGGGAAGGAAACAAGCTTCCGGGGACCGGTTTCTGGCATCACAGCCTTCTTCGGACCGGCTTGCTTGAATCCTGATGGTGCAATGAGCAAGGGACTCACGTCTGAGTATACCCTCCCACACATAGTGTGGATAAAACCGATTTTGGAAAAGGGGGGTGGTGATGGACAGAGTTTCTGAATGATGCAGTATAAGAATTGGCTTGGTAGTTTGGTTTGCCCTGTTCCCATCATGCACTGGGACAGGAACAGACTAATTTGCATATAGCCAGGTTCTGAGCTGGGATGGTGCATTGAGCTAAAAAACGGTGATGGATTAAAACCATGATCTCTTGACTTGGTAAGAGTATTCTGCATCATTCAGAAACTCTGTCCATCACCACCCCCCTTTTCCAAAATCGGTTTTATCCACACTATGTGTGGGAGGGTATGCTCAGACGTGAGTCCCTTGCTCATTGCACCATCAGGATTCAAGCAAGCCGGGCCGAAGAAGGCTGTGATGCCAGAAACCGGTCCCCGGAAGCTTGTTTCCTTCCCAGTATAAGAATTGGCTTGGTAGTTTGGTTTGCCCTGTTCCCATCATGCACTGGGACAGGAACAGACTAATTTGCATATAGCCAGGTTCTGAGCTGGGATGGTGCATTGAGCTAAAAAACGGTGATGGATTAAAACCATGATCTCTTGACTTGGTAAGAGTATTCTGCATCATTCAGAAACTCTGTCCATCACCACCCCCCTTTTCCAAAATCAGCATGCTTATTTTGTGCATGCTTAGGTCGTTATATGACAGTATAGCTCTGTATTTTTCTGCAATCCTGGGCTACAGCTTTTCTTTGATCTGATTTAAATTAAAATTCTACAAAAAATTTTTTTTCCTTTTTCAAAATATTATAAATGTTGTCTAATTTCACAGAAAAGATACTGTGCTGATTTTATTTTCCATGTCTGCAGCTATACTATCTCTTTCATGTTAAAGAGCAAAACACTAAGGATTTAAGCAGTTTGTGCGAAGGATGACCGTGTGATTGTTTATAAGGAATAAAGTACAAGGCTATTGCAGGTCACCGCGGCATGGCTTGACCGTATAAAGTAACTCTGCCTAAACCCCTGTTCCTCTGTTCGATCACACAAAGCCCAGTAACTTGCACTATCCTTATAATGTATGGCTGGAGGGTACTTAATCAGATATATATAATAGAAGCATTACAAAGCTATAGCAGATACTAGCCCCATGCCAACAATATATTGCTAAATAGTTGTCTGCGGCCAAAACAGGCTGCCAAGTCCAGTGCTATCCTTGCAGCTTCAACTGCTAAACACCTTTAGCATGCCCTTAGAGGAGCACAGCCACTCGGTGGGAGGCAGGAGTCAGGTAGTACCTGCAGATCATTACTCGTCCTCTTATCCGCTGCACCCTTCACTGTCCCTCTTCCCCCAGCGACTGACAGATGACCATATTTCAATTTTGCACCAGGAAATGCAAGCCGTTTTGACCAAAGGGACTGTTGAGAGTGCCAGAACGAGAATGTGGTACTTTCTGGTGCCTATGATGGACAGATCCTTCATCCCATTTTAGAATTTGTGCCATCTCAAGACCTTCCTCTGGAAGGAGAAATTCAAAATGCTGACACTGACACAGATCTTGTCTGGCGAGAACAGGGGTATGCCGTTCCTAGAGGAGACAGGAAAAGGAGATGTGGAAGGGGGTGCGTGTGGCTGGGCAGGGGCAAAGTGGGGTGATGTGCCAGTTGTCAGGAGGAAGGATAGACTGGGTAATAGTGCCCTTTAGGAGCAAGGGCCCTCACACATCCAAGAGGTGTACAACTGAGGGAAGCCAGGATGATGTAGCCAGGAGGTTACATCATCGGGCAGCTCCTCATTGGGCCGGCGCTGGTATGCCCAACGGGCCACGTAAGGGGGCTCCTTGCCAGAGGTCTTTTCTTTTTGCCAATGTGCAGCCTGAGTGGTGGAGGGGCATATGTTAGAGAGTAATATGAGTAGAGGTGGAAAAGAGTAAGTGCAGATTAAAAATAGCTATAGGGATCCCACAGGATTCCTTTATTGACTGGGTTCTTATGCTATAGTAAAAACAAAGGACTGTAGAGTTGTGGCTAGAGAGGGGGAGTTCCAGCCTCTCGAGTTCCAATTAGTGTATGTGCAGTGAAGGAGGTCCACATGTTTCATGCCTATTATAGTCCAAGGGATCTTGGCATTTCGTCAGGACCAAGGGATCCTCGTTTACTCAATTAGGGACAGTTATCAGTGTGTGTCTGTGAAGTGCTGTGCCCTATAGTTTGGACTCGTGATTTAGTCCAAAATAAGCAGATATACAATATACCTTCTGGATTTACCTAAAGGGAGGGGGGGTAATTGCCCTTGTTGTGACAACCGAGACACTAGCATATTAGTGAGAACGGAGCTGCTACGAGCGCTCTTAGAGGTGCGGGACCTACCCCTCGTCCGGCTGTCACGAAGAGTGCCAAACTTGTCTTGTCTGCTTTTGACCCTGGAGACTGGATGGTGGTGTAGACTCTTACTTCCATATACCTGGTCTCCAGACTACGGTGTACCTCTTCTAATCTTTAGGGTTCACTATCCATGAGCTGAAGTCACCCCGAACGCCTTCTCAGCCACTCTCCTTGATTGAAACCAATCTGAACACAGTTCGGTTTTGTGCCTTTCCCTCAAATGAGTCCAGGACATTCAGGCTGTGATACCGATCTTTCAGCCTCTGTCCTGGATTTCAGTGAGGTTGACTCAGAGTCTGCTAGGACTGACGGACTCTTCCATCCTGCTTGTCAGTGGGATCTGAAGTCCCAGTAGGCCAAACGACAAGGAATCTCTCCGAACATGTTCATTTACAAGATCTGTAGTTGTGGTTACTGAACTGTGATTAGGTCTTGGGCAGACCTATGACTTCCCCACCCACAGCTGACAGTGGTGACTAATGCATTGCTTCTGTGTCGGAGCAGCCATCTGGGAGAGGTGGAGATAAAAGGACTCTGGTCTCCGGTGGAGCCCCCACTCCATATCAACCTTCTGGAGCGGAGGGCTATCGGTTTGGTGTTGAAAACCTTCCTTCGGTCCATCAAAGGGAGGCTGATCCTGGTACTCGCAGACAACACCACCGCCGCGTGGTACTGCAACACCCCGGGTAGGGTGGGATCATGGACCCTGTCCTACGAGACTCCCATCTCTGAAAATAATTGGACTGCCAAGTAATCCTCTTGGTGGTAAACCCACTGGCAGGCTCTTTGAATGTCAGAGTGGACGAGCTCTGCTGTTGACTCCTAGCAAATTATGAGTGGCAATTGCATCCAGAAATAGCACATGGTTTCTTCTGCAAATTAGGAGAACATTGGCTCTATCACTTCACCACCGTTGAGAATGCACAATGTTGGCACTTCTGCACGTTGGGCTTTCCAAGGGGTCTTTCACTTGAGTGGAACATTGGACTCCTGTATCCCATTCTGCCAATATCACTTCTGCCTCGAGTTCTCAAGAAGATCATGACCGAATGGGACCAAGTCATCGTGGCTGCACGTTGGGCACAGAGGGTGCCCCAGGGCTTGAGCGTCCGTCCTCTGATCAGGCTGTCCCTCCGGGATTGATTTAATGTTGAATTACTCCATCCCGTTTGGAGAGTCGTATTTCACCCACGTGGAATCTTGCTTAAACGGGGACACCAAAATATTGGTCTTCCCCAGCTGTAAACCGATTTTGCGCGGGTGCCATTGGCTTCTGTGCATGGGTGAAATAAGACTTTCCAAACGGGATGGAGTAATTCAACATTAAATCAACGGTGACCTAGAAAGTAGCAGCTACCTTCCGTTTCTTAAATTGTATAGGGTAATTCCCTGTCTTTCTTTCCTCCAGGGGGCACATAGCCCTGAAGAAAGTCCAGCACCAATTCCGTTTGGGCGTATTAGGACTGAAACATGTTGGTCCTAGGACCATAATACTCCAAACGACCCTATTCATTTAATTTTAATATTCCTGCCAGACCCAAGAACAAAGGGATACTGGGGTCTGCCAGTGAATTTTTAATCTTTATCCCCCTGGCCAGTTATATTATCTAAGTGCTCCCTGAAATATTGGTTGAGCCCACCACGACTTTTAAGGGTCGTGGGGTCCCGATGATGAAGCATGACACCACTAGGGTGTGTGAGGGAAAATAAATAAAAGGAAGGTCTTTTCCTACACCACTTAGGTGGTGGCCGCTTCACATAGGGACTCCCTAACTGTTCTTCCTCTATAATTAAACAGCTCTTACAAATAACATTGTCATATAGATGGGCTTTGCCTTCACAGTGTGTTAAGTTAGCATGAGCCTATTAGAAGTTTAAACGCTATTTTACCTTTCTGCGCTTCTGCACACAGCACATATTATTATTAGAGCTTTGAGCCTTGTAAAATATTTTGCTTCACACGAGAATAATAGGTTTTGCTATTGTATCAGCTTTGCTTGGTAAGCTATGTCTGAACAGTGAGTGCCCAGGCCTTCAAGGTTATTTCAACACAGTGGTTGTTGTGAGGTCTGATCTGCGCACGTTCTAGACATAACACATATGCAGTTGCGGTCAACTCTGGCTTTAGGCGCGTTTAATATTGCACTGAGCAGAGCATGAAAACACACTTGATGAATATTCGCATGCAGAGAGCTGGTGGAAGATGATGTGATCCCTTTCCACTAGGATCAGAGATATGGGGACGCCCTTCTAAAACCCAAAGAGACCTTCTTTAGATAAAATATAATATACTAGCAAGGGAGGGTAAGATTTAGGTGCTATTTAGCCTTCTTCCCTTTAGCATTTTAGCAGGCTTTCTCCCTTTGTATTTTATGGTCTATTAACTATGCTGTTAACTTTGTTGCTTATAATATGTTTGCTTGTATTAGCTAAGATACTGGGCTTGAGAACACTGCATTAGAAATAAACATTTCAAACTTGCACGTTCCTTCATTTACTCCTCGTTCTGGATTGATATGTTGGTATAACGAACGAGTGTTCATGTGTTCCACGTTACCTGAGGTGTTCTAAGTCCATGTTCTGGGTTGTCTAAACATTGGGAGTTTGTAAGAACCAATGAGACACTGATTGCTAGTCTGGTAGGGGATTTTGGGTACTAAGGTGAGTTTTGGCACACCCTAATTCACTGAGGTTCCAAGTCTCTATGCACAGTTCTGTGTGAGAGCAGAATCCCTGCAACATGGTGCCCAACCGTTGGTGGTCTTATTACATGACACTTGAGTAGTGCTTCTATCAGTCCTTAACCCCCTTCGCTATTGTTTCCGGAAGACAGTGGTGTTGGACAAACCTACCTATAGTTACATAGGTCTTTTCAAGCTTGAATCTTTTCAAACTGTTTCTTTTTGAATTACTACCCTGTTGTGCTACGTAGTTTTTATTGTACCTCGTTCTTACTGTGTCCCTATGGCTAATGCCGTTTATATTCCACAGCATAGTCTGATTGCGGTTTGCAATCATTTGCAGACTTATGATGTCCCTGTGGATGGCATGGCTGTGATCATGGTGGTGAGTGCGGAAGTAGCTTATCTATACGAAATTTTTTACTCGTGGGTGACCTTCCCTGCTGTGAATGCTAATACTAATGTATTCAACACCTACACTCCCACTGCCCTGCCACAGGAATATGTTCCTTATAGGACACAGGAAGTTCCTATTAATGCTTGGCAGCACAGAGTTTGGTTTAATGGCGCCCTACCCCACTCTTTGTTACTTCCGAGGTTAGGTCCTTTGTCCATTCCAGGTGTAACTTGGCCTGTTTTGGCTGGATTTACACCGCATCCTCAACAAGGGGCGTGTCCCCTTGCAGATTTAAGACGACTACATGTGGTCGTGATTAGGTAGTTAGTGCAGTACATTACCCGCAATCTCCCGGGCGGGGCCCCAGGAGTTGCGGCGCTTCAGGCGGACAGGGCGGAATGAAGCTCAGTCCTGTGATGGTGAACGCAGTAATGGGCAAGCGCCCCCAGAATAAGGATGATTTTCCTTTCTGGCTTGCCGAGAAGTTTGACCAGCTGGAAGCAGTATTTCCTAACACAACTCCTGCTGAAAAACACAGGATTCTGACAATTGGCATGCCAAAAGACTTGATCCCGGAAGCTGGTGACTGTGAGTCTTGGGGTAAGATCTTTGCTGCAGTGTATACGAGGTGCTTCGGCATACCATCGATGACTGTCCTTCCGACGGTCCTTAAGCGTGTTCAAGATGAGCACCGACCCGAGGCAGCGGTTGAGTTGGGTATGCGCCTATGCGGCAGTTTTGATGTAGTTTCCGATCTCGTGCTTGCGAATGTCAAGGGAGATGCGGTGAACTTTCAAGTGTCTAATGCTTTGCAGGCTGTACCCGATGTCGACAAACCCCGACGGTTATCAATAATTATTGTGGCGGCTTATAAAACCGTAGGCCATAAAAGTTAGGGACTCAAGCCTTTCTCAACAAAAGAGAAGAAACAACCCCAAGGGTAAAAGTAAGAGACTGACGATCAGTCCAAGTCTAAGAAGCGAAATTGGCCGAAAAAACAACAAAAACAGGGTAAACAACAGCAGAAATAGGAGTCTCGTCCTGCGTCTCCAGTGCCTGCACCTACAGAACGTATTTATGACTTGCGCGACGATAAAATAACCTGATCGTTTTCAGGTTTCTGAACCACGCTCTCCTCGTTCTTTTCAGGAATCATTGGCCTCATTGACTGGTGGTGGAGGAGGCGGTAGAAGTCGGGGTGGCCAGCAGGGACGCGACCAGCCCCGTCCGAAAGACAGTAAAGGCAAGCAGGATGATTCAACACCGAAAAGACCCCAGTTTCAGAAAAAGAAAGTTGCCGCTTTAACAGTGAGATATGCCACAGATAGTGAGAACGCATCTTCAGAATCAGACATGTGCTCTGACCTTGCTGGACAGCCTGCGTCCACTACTGAAGGGGACAGTGACTGACCGATATGTTGTTGTGGAGACAGCTGACACTATAGTAGCTCCCCCTGATAGACTTTATGAAATAGTCCTTTTAGTTGAAGGTGACATACAACGTACCATCAAAGGGGTATTTTGGGAAAATCTTACGACTACCTATGACATTTCGTTAGCGGAGGCTGTCTGGCCCCCACCTTTCGTGCTCGCAGCTCCGAGAGGGGAGAAGGTGATTAGTTTCGCGCACACTGTCGCAAAGGAGCATGCGCTGAATTTTGCAGAAGAGTGGGCTAAAGCCCTTGTGCCGGCTCTGTACCATACACACTGGTTTGGATAAATTTTCCCCACACCACGAGATTCCCTTACGATCTATTCCACAGCCTCAACATCCCATCAGACGTGAAGCTAAGGCTTCCGTTGCGGAAATCCTTGAACAATTGGAATATCAAGGTGTAATTGAAACTTGTGTGTCACCGATGAATAACCCTCTTTTTACTGTGACCAAGCCAGACAGCTCGTACCGTTTGGTATTGGATTACCGGCATCTTAACTGGCATTGTCGTACCTGTGCAGAACAGAATACACACGGCTCTGCTTTAGTGGATGGTCTTGTGCAAAAACGATTTAAAACAACACTTGACATTTCCAATGGGTTTTTTGCCCACAATTTAGATGGTCTAAGTTCCCAATGGACCAGTTTTACAAGTGGCGGCAAACAGCGCCAACACAAACGTTTACCGATGGGCTATAAGAATAGTCCAGGCGTGTTTGCTGCCCGCATTGTCTCTCTCTTAGAGAGAGTGGACATGGATGCGTGTTCGTATGTGGATGACATCTATCTCACAGGCGACGAGCTTTGGGCGCATCTGTCGCGTTGACTGCATAATTTGTAACTTTGCGGACTTCGGTTACAAATTCAACTTTGCAAAGTCTCACATTGCAGAGTACACAGTGTTGTTCCTGGGCTATGAGCTCAACAATGAAGGTCGAGGATTAGCTCCTCACTTCTTGGAGAAATGCGCACAATTGCGCGCTCCTACAACTCTGAAAAAATTACAGTCCTTGCTGGGATTTTTGAATTTCGGGCATACATACATTCCTGAATATGCCCAGCGTATCAAGCCTTTGTATGCTTTGATACAACCTACTTTTACCAAATCGTGCTGGCTGCCAGAACACAGCTATTTTGCAATCTTTGTAGGGTGATCTTCTAGAATCTAAATTCTTACTGACACGTGATAACCACCACACCAACCTGGTGATAAGAATCATCCCTGGGGCGGTGGGTTTCACTTACCTTACTTTTAATGAAGGAGACACAGTACCTATTGCTTACAAGTCACACTTATACACTTAGGCTGAAATGCAGTTTTCCTCTGTGGAGAAAGTTTTACCAGCAGTGCAGATGGCGATTCTTAAGGAACATGCGCTGTCACCGGGAAAACGCATGTTGGTAGTTACCCCGTATCCTGCTTTGGAGGCAGTTACGAAAGCCAGTGTACCAAATTCTAAAGCTTTGCACCCTCTGTGGATACAATGGGCAGCATCATTGACATCTCCGGATGTCACGTTAATTTTTGATGCCTCCTTAGTCGCAGGAGTTTTTGCAATATGAATTCGTTCATCCTGCACATTTGGCTATGCGGCCTTTGGTGTATTTCCATTGCATCATATACACTGATGGTTCAGCGCAAGTTGTGCATGGGTCTAAACACGCATATGTTTCCGCTTGCGCTATTGTGGTAGGTGCCATGGTGAACGATGAGTTCGAGTCCAGAGTCGTGCGAACGCAGACTTTAGGGGAGAAGCGTGGCTCAATGTTTAGAGCGGCAGACCCTGATGCAGAGGTCTGGCCCGGGACCACGGTTCAATATCCGCCTCGGCGGCTCTTGGACTCAATCTCCCCGGACCTGATAATTCTCACCTCGGTGCCTAGTCTAATCATGGGTCCCACTCTGTGACTCTGGGCAATAGCTTGCTTAATCTCCACAACGGCCTCAGCAAAGCTTGGATGCCTGGCTTCACCTTGGGGGTGCCCAGGAGTGGACATCTCACAGGAAAGCCAGGAAGGGTTCCACAGCGGTATGAATACAGCGCTACGAGACCTCTGGGTAGAAGTGCGCTATATAAAATACAAACCCATTTACAAACACTGCACCGCACAATTGGCAGAGCTTCGTGCTCTGATGCTTTTGTTGGAGTACGCTGATCCTAGTGACACAACTCTTATTGTGAGTGATTCTTACTACTGTGTCCAGTCTTACAATGAAAACCTGTTCTTTTGGATTCAGAATGATTTTCATGATTCCAAGGGTAGCACAATAAAACATAAAATGATCTGGGTCAGAGTGGCTCAGCTTAAAGAGCAGTTGCCACACATGTTTGTAATTCATACTCTAGGTCATCAGCGAGTGGGAGTCCACGCTGTTGGCAATTCGTTGGCAGATGAGGCCGCGAAATCAGCAGTATCTTCATATTTGGTTGCAGCAGTTACACGGTCCAAAAGTAAGATTGATGATATCTTGGCAGCCGTTGCTGCGACTGAGAAGGGAAGTAAATATCCTAAGGGGTTCCTTTCGAAGTATTCATACCACTTAAGTCCTTATGTGAAAATACCTGACGTTGGTGAAAGGTTGATTCCCAACGCGGATCGCAGGCACATGTTGCTCACAGCGGCCCATGAAGGAGTTGCGTCAGCGGGCATTTCGGCTACTGTGGCTCAGTTACGACAGCGTTTCTGGTGGCGGGGACTGTACAAACACTCGTGATTATGTCCTTCAATGTGACATTTGACAGCAGATTAAGCCTTCAACTGCTGCGCATTCACCCCAGACACAGTTGTTAATTTCTAATAAATAACTTGGTTGTGTTTATTTGGATCACTGCGGTCCTTTTTCTTCTGATACTGCGTATAAGTACATCTTAGTAGCAGTTGATTCATGAACATGCTTTGTGTGCTGATTCACGAACTGTCATAAGAGACTTGCGTGTCTTTGTAGGGATTTTTGCCTGTAGTACCTTCCATTCGGATCAGGGTCCAGCTTGCGCCTCTAAGGCGTATAAGGATGCCATGGCTTTGTTGGGGGTCCAAGTCAACTTTTCGTCTCCATACAGACCTGAGGGTAATAGTGTTGTGGAACGGATGAACCGAGATTTAAAGCAGTCTGACAGCTAGAGTTATAGGAACTGGCTGGCCCACTTCAATAGCGTGCAGCGTGCTCCTAATTGTCTCCCTAGAAGGTCTTTGGGTGGGCGGACCCCATACGAAATGCTCTTTGGTATCAAGATGTTCGTACCGGACCTTGACGGTCTAGACTCTGCGGCTGTTGCTGCCTCCTTTGACGTAGATGAACATTGCAATGTTTTACAGATTCTACAAGAGTCGAGAGACAGTCTTGCTAAGGAACATTTGCCCTCCACCTCGGAGGATACGTTGCAGATCCCAGTAGTTGGCTGGCTACCCCAAGTTGGAGAACTGGTTCGAGAGAAGATCGGAAATAAGAAAGAATTCGGTCCCTCTTATCGTGCTCCAGTTCCAGAGCTTGGAGTGAATGGCACAAGAACAGTCATTTTACCACCACTTCCAGGTTGTAAGGAAAACAGGTATAATCTCCATTGACCATGTCAAGATACACAGAGTGGCCGATTCTTCTTAGTATGACACCGGCGGTCTCATGTCCTTCGATTGTGAGAAATTCTGTTTTGGCCCGGCTTCAAATCCTGTGCCTGATGTAGCCCTTGAGATGCCTGCAATTTCTAGTCCTTTATTGAGTACATTGCCTGGTACTCAACTTGATGAAACTGACTACACTTACCCAACTGACTTATCGATGCCTGATTTACAAACTCGCTTGGCCACAGAATCCAGATTTTCATTTGACACTGTTTCACACACATCAAGAAAGCCTTCAAGGATTACTGTTTATGTAAGACTGTTTAAAAAAAAAAATTTTAATTCCCCCCTGGACCTATATTTGGATGGTGCTTTTTTCGATTTACCTTTTTATGTCAATTGGTTTTGTGTTTTATTTTTCCGTCTCGTCAATGGACACTGTCGAGGAGAGAACATGCATTCCACATATCAATGGAACATTGGCACCCCATTCCTCATCACACAGATTGGAGAGACGTGGCTTTTGTTAACATCACTGCTTGGCCTGTCCTAGATGGGATTGTATGGGATGCTGTTAAATTTCAAATCCATGGCCCCACTGAGGTTATAAATGTCCCTAATGTGCTTAGAGTTAACATGGGGGATGTAGTTAAACAAAATATACGTTCTGATGATTGGGATGTTCAGGCCGTAGAAGCGTTGTTTTTTTATTTGAAATATTATGCTGCCTTTGATGCTGAAGGTTTGTTTTTAGAATCTGCTAATTACGGTGATTTATATTGTTACCAACATTTTGGCAATCACTACCTGCATAAAACTAATACCAGGAGGAACACTGTAAATTATACACATTTGACTATGGCGCAGTCTGCTCAGGACTTACAAGCCCCATCCTGTAATACAGGAGGCAAGACAATCAAACGGCAGATATCGACTGCTTCAGTATCGGGCAATAAATCCCTAACCAGAGGGAACACAGAAGAAAATCATTAGACCCCGCTATGGATACTATGAGGAACAACAAAGGTGGGGCCGACAATGAATCAGCCAATGTTAGATTAACTAACTCTATCTCCACCCAAATTGATTTTCCTCCCGTCAGTGGCTCCCAGACAACAGATTTGGGCATTGAAATTCTGGACACCTTGATGGAAGGCTTTGAATCTAGGCTGGACGATTTAATGGGGGGTGTTTGCTATGAAACTTGATGGCCTGTGGAAAGAAATGCACAAAATTAATGACATTGCAGCAATTACAAAAAGGGTGGGAGAGGGTATAATTGCTCTGTGTTAGATCTGGGGGTCTCTAGTTGGCAGAGGTAAGTACCTTAGACCAAGTAGGGACCCTTGCTTCTAGTCAGGGTGAAGGAATAACCCTCCGAGATAACCCCTGCTCACCCTCTAGGTAGCTTGGCACGAGCAGTCTAGGCTAACCAGAGGCAATGTGTATAATATTTGCACTTAACACCACAGTAATCCCCAATCCATCACAAACTGAGACCACACAGGTAAGTATATTTTATAAAAATATATATCTTTATCTAGTTTCAGCAAGGTAAATAAGGCAGTTGCATGATAATCACTTTGTCGATAATGTAGCACTTAATCTTAATGGTTGCCGTTAATGTGTTCGGTAGCTCTTCTATCAATTGTCTCAAGTCTCTTGGGGGTCAGTACTAAAAACAAGTAATACCGACTGTTCTTAAAAATGTGCCCTCAAAGCGAGCATTAAAAATACTGCCCACGTGCAATCTTACTTGGGGGCTTAAAGCGCTGCAAATGCGCTTCTCCGCGAGACCCGGGGACTCTTTCTTTCCCCAGGTGCAGCCTCGCTCCTTCTTGTGCCTCAGGCGCCCCGGGCCGTGCAGATCGCACGCGTCCCTGCCCCGGCCGGTCACCTGTCCTCTCCCGCCCGCTCTCGACAATCCAACGAGCGGCGGGGGAGGCGGTGCTGCTCACCTTGTGGGGGACGGCTGGCCAGGGGTGCGGGACGCTTCAGATTCCCTCGGCGGGGTCGGGTCAGTCTTCCCCGGTCCCGGCGGTGATCACCGCAATTCCTCGGCTCTTCCAGCCGCCTCAGCCAAGGCAGCCAATCCCGTCGCGGCTCTTCTGCCGAGCCCTCCGTGACGTCACACACCTCCTCGACCCTCAGCCAATAGGAGTGCGGCTCCTTCGTGAAATCCCGGGCAGTCCTCCAATGGCAGCGCGGCCTTCTCAGGCGAGCCTCCCTGAGCGAGCCAATCACAGCGCGGCCGCTCCGAGGTTGCTCACAGGTCCCGGGCCGCTGGCGGTGTATCTCTTTAGCGGTTCTGGGTCCCGGGTCGCGGCGGTGATGCGCGGATCTGGCGAATCGGGGCACAGCAGTCCCCACCACAGGCACACGATGAATAGAGGCCGCCCTCAATGTTGTCAGTCTACGCCACCAGCAGCTCACGGGGGAAGCAAAGAAGTCCCATGGCCAGCGTCGGTTGTGTGTCGATAAACACACCGATTCTCTCCCACGGCTGGCGGATGATTTGCAGAGCGCAGGCTGACAATGAAGACGATCTCACAGCGTCTAAGAGTCTCTTTAGGAACCTTTTAACCCTGGGTTCCAGGACCAGGAGGCCAGCTCTTCTCAGGCCCTTGGAGATTCAAGTTTGCAGACACAGCACACAGCAAAGTCTTGGCAGTTTCAAGTAGGCAGGGTCACAGCACACAGCAAAGTCCCTTCCTCCTCCTCAGCTCTCAGTTGCAACAGCAGAACAGGTCAGCCCTTAGAGCACACAGCAAGGCAATCTTCCTCTTGTTCTCCAGCAGTCCTTCTTCCAGCGGAGGTTCCTTCTTGATTGTACAATCTTAGAATCTCCTCTTCTGTAGTCGGGGGTCCTTCCCTTATACCCCTCAAAGTCTTTTAAGTCCTTTGAAGTCTTTGTGCAAGTGGGCCCTGAGCCCGGTCTAAACCAGTTCTGGGGGTTGCGGAGCGCTGGGTGTTTCTGGTTTTCTTCTTCCTGACAGCTTCAGGGTCAGAGGTGACAGTTGGCCGGCAGGAGGGGGAGCCAGCATGGTGGTCAGGCAGGCACAGCCCTTCACTACCAGGCGCTATCTCCTCCCGCCTCCCTGGCAGCAGATGTGGCCTTTCATCCACGGGTTGACTCCGACCCCCTCCCTCCGGGGGCTCTGCAGCCCCTGTCACACCCAGACCAGACAGTCAATCCACAAACAGGCCCAGGCACACAGAAAGGTTTAGACAAGAGAACAGCCACTTTCTAAAAGTACTATTCTCAAACACAGAATCTAAAAACAACCTTCACAAAAAGAAGTGTTATTAAATTCTGAGTTCAGGGATATCTTTCACTTATGTCCCATATTGTTCCTATGAGAAGATAGGCTGGGATCCATTGGGACTAGCCTCCCCCATGTTATTCTATCGATTAAGATAGCCTTACAGCAGTGAGCGCACAAAATGGCTGCTGCCCACTACCAGAGCATGTGACCTGCACTAGTACATGCTCTACCTGCCCCCTACACTGCACCCTGCCCAGGGGGGTACCCTGAGCCTTCCATAGGGGTGACTGATGTGCACAGACAGGGAAGGGTTAGGCCCAGCCAGTGGAGACACTGGCTAGGGGGACAGGGCAGTCCACTGACTGCACTTAGGCCCTGCGCTGGCAGGCCTGAGACACCATTTTAGGGCTACTCATGTGGGTGGCGCAATCTGCGCTGCAGGCCCACTAGTAGCATCTGTCATCACCAGCCCTGGCACACACAGTGCACTTTACTAGGGACTTCATGGTGAAACAAATATGCCAATCAGGTATACCCACTCAATATGACAATTTACAGAGGGAGCACTTACACTCTGGCACTTATCAGCAGTGGCAGAGTGTCCAAAACATCTAAACCAGCAAAAACGAAATCCAGCACAGCATCAAAAATACATGAGTCAGAGGCAAAAAGATGGGGGAAAAACCACACCAAGGGTGTCAGGTCTAACACTCTGAAACCCACGTTGTCTGGCATATTAAATTGTGATAAGGCCCCTAACCCCCATAGAGTACACGATGTTATGACACCATCTCCATTAACTCAGGGTAACTGACGGTGTTTTTAGCAATGATAACAGACTAGAAGTAGGGACCCCACTACCTCTTACCTGGACAGACCACTGTCTAATACCTATTCAGTGGACTACAGCTACGCCAACTCAGTCCTCTCCTCGTACAACCCTTCTTGGAAGAGACTGGTCCAAAGTCTCCCCAGTCCAATGGGCCAATTTACTCTCGGCCGCTCCCCCCCAAAGGGCAACAGACCCTGCAGTACAATACGAGAACTACATCAAATGGCTGTGCACAGCTTTGGACTCTATCGCACCAATCAAAGTTCTTAAGGAAAAAACTAAGTCCAAGGATTCACCTTGGTACACTTCTGAACTTAAGGAACTAAAAAGGGTATGCAGAAGATCCGAAAGAAATTGGAGGATTTCCCGTAGTAAGGAAGACAAAACCACACACCTTGAAGCCATTAAAAAATATAAATTAGAAATCAGACGAACCAAAACCTTATACTTCGAGGAAAAAATTCTAACTGCATCCAACTCTTCTAGAGAAATCTTCCAAATAGCAAAATTCCTGGTTGATATCCCCTTGGTTCTTGCTGATCCGAGCACAGCTCAGGCCCGCTGTGAAAGCCAAGCCGAATACTTCCACAGCAAAATACAAAAAATTGCCTCTGCATTTAGCTCACCTAATTTATCCCAAGATACTGGAACCAGCTTATCTAACATCATGACTCCAAAACTAGATGAGTTTCCACTGCTGGACGAGAACTCACTTGCAACCATTATGATGAAAATAAAATCCGGATCTCCTACAGACCCTGCCCCTCCCTATCAGTTAGTAAAAATCGAGAACATTATCAAACCTGTCATTCTCAATATATTAAACTCATCTATTTCCACAGGTTCAGTACCTACTGCATGGAAATGTGCTCAGGTTAGGGCTTTGCTGAAGAAATCCACTCTAGATCCAGGGAATATGGCCAATTATCGGCCTATTTCCCTCCTTCCGTGGATCAGCAAACTCCTAGAAAAACATGTCAATTCATCCATTACTCAATTTCTAGAGAACCATCATCTCCTCCATGACTCCCAAGCGGGCTTTCGCCCAAAATTGGGAACTGAGGCGGCCCTCCTGGCGGTAACTGAGCTAGCCAGGAAGCAAATGGATCAAGGCGGCACCGCAGCAATTATGTTGCTTGACCTCAGTGCCGCCTTCGATACTGTTAACACCAATATTCTTCTTTACCGCCTCAATCAGATCGGAATTTCTGGGAAGGCCATGCAGTGGCTCCAGTCATTCCTGGAGAATCGATCTTTCAGGGTAGTTGAGGGTACTACTCATTCCAAAGTTTGGCCCCTGGATCAAGGCGTACCTCAGGGCTCTTCATTGAGCCCTACCCTTTTTAATATTTACATGCAGCCACTAGCCGACATAGTGCTCTCTTTCGGCATAGATATAATAACCTACGCCGATGATACACAGTTAGTTGTATCCATGAATCAAGCAGACCCTTCCCCGTCCAACCTAAGTAACTGTTTGGTAGCGGTAGCTCAATGGATGGCCACCTCACATTTGAAATTAAATGGCGAGAAAACTGAGCTCATGGTGCTGGGTAACCCAACCATTCCCAGCCCTCTGTCAGATTGGCCACCTTGCATGGGGCCCACACCCCAACCGAAATGCCACATAAAGAGCTTAGGCATTTGGCTGGACTCTAACCTTAGCTTTATGCAGCAGGCTACCATTCTTTCTGCCACATGCTTTGGGCTAATGCGCATGTTGAGAAAAGTGCTGCCTCTTCTTCCTTTTGAAGCCCGCAGAATAATGGTTCAAGCCATTATCCTGTCCCGTCTGGATTACGGGAACTCGCTATATCTGGGTGCCCCCGCACTCACAATCAAAAAATTACAGGTGATCCAGAATGCTGCAGCTCGCCTCCTGCTGGGCCTCAACAAACGAGAGTCAGCCACCACCGCCCTGAGGAAACTGCACTGGCTCCCTGTCAAGGCTAGAGTGCTATTTAAATCTCTTTGCTTTATGCACAAAGCTATGTGGAAGAATGCCCCTACTATGATCTGTTCCTTGGCAAAACCCTATCTTCCTCACAGATCCCTAAGATCCAGCACTGCTTTTCTGGCTACGGTTAGTAAAGTCAGACGGACAAGATGGGGCGGACGCTCCTTCTCCTGGAATGCCGCGAAGGAATGGAACTCCCTGCCCACCTCCATTCGCAGTGAACCTAGCCTTCTAAAATTCCGGAAGGCTCTGAAAACGCATCTGTTCATTTAATCTCTTTCCTTTCAGTATGACGGTACTTAGCGCTACGAGGCCTCCGGGTTGTTTGCGCTTTTACAAAACCCGATTAATAATAATAATAATAATTGTGGGGAGAGAGGGAGCTCACGTAAAGAAAATGCGGCTAACTGCATACCGCCTAAGCCCCCCTTGGAGCCAAACAATGGCAGTAAAGATGTAATCCAAGTAACCAGAGAGTTAAGTGTTGGTCATAACCAGGATGTCTTGCATCTCCCACCGGACTCTGCACCATATGTATTGGTCCTAAGTGAGGTTCCCCCATTAAAAAGGGGACAGAGGGTGTCTTGGCCCGACCTGCAAAGAAAGTCAGCGGACTGGCTTTGTAAGCAAAATTTTTTAATCCTAACAGAAGGAATGATATAATTATGGCCAGACGAGTTGGGTGGATAGGCCCCTCCAATAAACATATCAAGGGGGACTGTGTGGTCTTAAATTTTAGAAGGCCCCAGCAGGTTCGCCATCTTCTGTCTATTAACGATGCAACCTTTAATCCTCATACTGATATTAGCGCACTTCCTCTGGGCTACTTTTACAAACCCCGTACTGCCCCCAATAGTGGCACTGGAACCCCTATACCCCTGTGTAATAATTTTCATGTTTTTCAAAGTTTGGATCAACAAGACTGACCACCAATACCCCTAAATTCTGAGGCTGTTAGTATTTCACCACCCAGAGTAGTACTGACGGCATTACCCCAAGGGAAGAAAGTCCCAGCAACAAGGAATGATGGGACAAGTCTGAGTATACTTAGTTGGAACGTGGCAGGTCTTCGATCAAAACTTGATAATATTGAATGGTTAAATTTGGTTAAGGAACATGACATCCTGATGTTTCAAGAAACTTGGGCTACCGAAAACGTATACATTGAGGGTTTTCATTGCTATAGCGTCCTTTCACAAATACCAAGGAAGGTAAGGCCATCAGGGGGTTTGTTCATAGGATTCAAGGTGACAACCGGAGGCACTTTTGAAATAATCCCAACGCACAGTTTAGATTTTCAAGCTGTATTGTTTAAAAGGGGTATTCAACTTTATCTATTACATTTTTATAATAATGATTTCCAGTCAGTCCCTAACAAAAGCTTTTTAAAGTTATTTGATTTTATCTCTGATCTGGAGAATCAGTCTGCAAAAGGAGATACTTTAGGCATCTTATTAGGTGGTGATTTTAATGCCAAATTTCAAAGCCAAGGCACTGATATGCAAACAGTTTCTTGCACACAACCCTCTTATATCAGAGGCCGAGAACTTAAAAGACTCATTAACTCGCACAACTTATCTAATGTTATGGATTTAGTTGTAAGTTCGCATAGGATTAACCCTCCGACATATAGAGGAAGGGGGAGTGGCTCTACATTAGACTATGTTCTTGTATGCCCCCTAATCGAAAAACTGGTGACTTTCGCTGCGGTCACACTGTCTGATTTTAAGGTAACAATAAATGCAACCAGATGGACTATCGCTCATAGCGATTGCGTAGCGGCAAATTTATCAGTCGAAACAGATAATCTAAGATTATGTTGGAAAGGGTCTTCTAATGCAGAAGTCTTTAAGGCCCTGGCAAAAAATAACATGCCTCTGATTGAGTCCTGACTCTCTCTTGTCTCAGCACCTGAGCAGATAATTGAGGACTTTGGTAAGATACGTCTGACTGTCAAAAGCCTCATATCCAAACCACTCAAAAAGGTAGCACCTGTCCCTATTTGGTTTAATCAAGATTGCTCTAAAGCAAACAGGAACCTTCGTAGGGCTCTAACCACTATCCCGAGATGCCCCATAATGGTTAGGCAGGCCAGAAACAATTATAAGGTAGTAACCAAAAATAGAAAAAAAATGAAGTCCTAAAGGAGCGCTGGGACAAGTTGTCCGACGCCGCAAATTTTAATAATGCTAACATCTTTTGGGCGGCAGTGAGGGAAGTGCGTACCATGGGGCATTCACTGACGCCTATCAGTTGCAATATAACTAGTGAGGCCTGGGTCGACCACTTTGCAACTATTTACTGTGCCCCACTGCCATCTGACCCAATCCCTATTTTTGGTAATCCTATACTTATAGACATCAGCATTTCAGAAGTAATTGAAGCTATTAACCAAAGTCTAGGCCAGAGGTCTTCAAACTTTTGTAGGCTGAGCCCCCCCAGCGGAATTTTTTTAGATGTCGGGCCCACCCACCACCTGACAGAAATTTCTGGACCCTGGTACGCTACACATTCGACTGCCATCCGCATATCCCAGCCCATATCCGGCAAATAAGGTTCAACACAATAAGAGCGTTTAGTAAACTGCAGGATTGTGAGTGGGTGTGGTTAAATGACAGAGGCTTTTTACACAGCCCAAAAACAATTTTCCAAGATAAAATGTGTGCAAATTGTTTTTACTAGGAAGCTTTATTTTATACAAGACATATATTGATATTAACACCCCCAACATTAATGTGAAAGGTGTGCCTATTTTTCGCCACAGAGATGGATTTGTGCTACTGCCATCCTCAGGCTGTTCTCCACATACACTAAATTTACAGCAAATACTATCTATGAAATCCTCCAATTTCTCATTTGGGAGGCCCCGTTTTGATCTAAAAAAACTTTTTTATGGTTGTTGCTTGAAACAAACACATTTCTCTGCAAATAGTAATAGACTCTCCCACATCAATCACATTCAAAAGAAATGATAAAACGGTATTCACAAGAATATGTTTGGGAATTATTCCAGGCCATCAGGGTAAAAACAACAGAGCTGTCTCTATGAAGGAGCCACCTGAAAGGTTGGATTGCAGTACATGTAAATGTGTACTTTTGTACTTTAGGACGAAAACTTGATGGGGCACGACATGCCCTTACTTGTGTACAGGGGCGCAACTAGACCCAAACTTCAGGGGGTGTCTAACACTCTCAGCCAGGGATGGCCATAGCACTGGTCGCTTACAGTGCAGTAGTATTTTTGGCACCCCCTCTCCCATTTCCTCCTCCATGATTTCCCTCACCACCACTCACCAACAGTGCACCTCATTCTCTATAGCACCTTTCTGACAAACATTTCATTTTTTTTATAGCACTGCTAATAGTTTACTCAGACTTTGTAGCAGGCACCTTATCCCTCTGTGCTGTGTGGGTGGCAGAAGTGAACATGTGAGTGCACATTGAGCGAAGCATCAGTGTGAGAGTGAGGTGAGAGGAGTTACTGCATGGTGAGTGAGGTGATCATATGAATTTGGTTGCGGATTTAAGTGCAGAGTGGGATGAATGAATGTATGGTTAGTGATGGGCTTGCTTGAGTGAAATTGCAGATTGAGCCGTGTGGGAGACAGGTGAGTGAAGTGACACATGAGTGCAGGTTGAGTAGTGTGCTCTTGTGACTGCGGGGTGAGGTACAAGGCGAACAGCGCAAGTGCATTGTGAGTGCAGAGTGATCACTGTGAGTGCAGGTTGAGCTGGTGAATGCTGTGAGTGCAGGGTGATCAGTGTGAGTGCAGGTTGATCTGGTAAATGCTGTGAGTGCATGGGAATCAATGTGAGGGCATTGTGATCACTGTGAGTGCAGGGTTAGCATGAAAGTGAAGGGCAAGAATGAGGAGCGAGTTGTCTGAATGCTGGGTGCATTCCCAGACACTTGAGGTAACTCAGCATGGTATTGATAGCGGTGAAGGGTTTCAGATACAAGTTAAATTATTGCTATTATGGCATTAACCAGGGATTGAGGGTGGAGGAAATAAATAATGTGCTGATCTTGCAACAAACTTTCAGTTTTACGATTAGGCTTGCCAGCTCATTTTTTTTATGTCCCAGGCGGTACACAAATAAGCAGTCAAGTGAAGCTATATTTTCAGTACTTATCTGTGCATACTCTGAACAGCAAATATAAATAGAAAGCACTTTTAATTTTGTTCTAGGGCTGCCTGAATGATCCTTGACTGATAATTAAAGGGAACAAAGACAGAAAAGTAACATTAAAAATGAATACAAACGTCTTTATCTCTAACACTGTATTTAGGGTCAAGACAAGTAATTTGCTGGTACTTTAAACCACACATGGCGTTTTCTTTTGGCACTCAAAGCCATTTTAGCCCTGTGGACGTTGTGCTTCTGCCTGTGTAATTTTTGATCAAATACATTTTTATTGACAGTTGCATTCAGATAAAACAATACAGTAAACCGATAGACATAGCCCTGGTGCAGTACCGCCCCAAAGTCCGCTGCATGTATCAGAAAGCTAGATACAGGGCAATGTGCCCTGAAGACCCGCGTGAGTCTCGTTAGATGATCAACTGTCTTTCAAATCCCCCCCCACACCCTGCCTCCCACGAAACCTCCCTAACCCCAACTACCCTGTCCTTAGAACTGAGCCCTACCCTCCCTCCCCTCCCCGTCCGGTGTGTATAGCCTTGTGTGTGCGTGGTGTACCAGTGTGACCTTCACTGAACGTTCACGTCCCCTCACCCGATGGCCCATGGAATTCATCGGCTAGTCGAAGGACTTTAAGATACTTCGGGCAGGTGAGCTCTCGGAATTCTTTGGACAGTAGGGATACCAAGGGTGCCCATGTTTCTCGGAAGATGTCAGATGTCTGTGTGAGGGACGCTTGTATCCGCTCCATACCCAGTGTATACCATAGTCTGTGGAGCCACCCCGTGTGAGTGGGTTTCCTAGGGGTACCCCAAAGTGATAGAATATGTTGCGATGCTGCCCCTATTGCCAGTCCCATTTGACGACCTCGAATGGATTTGAGCGGAAAGGTGAGCTTGTTGGGCAGGCCCAGGATTGCATACGCTGGGAAGCGGGGGATTTCTGTTTCGAAGCATTCGTCCTCGTCCCGAAGGACCTCCACCCAGTATTCCAATACCATCGGGCAGTCCCATAGCAAATGTAGCATGGTCCCTACGTGGCCGCAGCCCCTCCAGCATAAGGGGTCACGACAGGAGTTGCTCTTGTGTAAGCGCTCTGTCTTCAAGTGCCAGTAGTAAGCCACCTTGACTGCCGCCTCCCGGCTGGCTACGTTACGGGCCGTGTGATGTGCCCGGTAATAGAAGTTTTGCCATTCCTTAAGGGAAAGCTCACGTCCCAGTTCCCTCTCCCATCGCTGCTGTCCTGCGGATTTAGTCGTTGGTCGGGGAGGGGTTAACAACTTATATAGCTCCGTGATTGCCCTTTTATCCGAAGTTTTGGCCACAAGCCATTTCTCATAGGGTTTGAGAGCATGGCCCACGTGCGGTATGACGTCTTTACTGGTGAGCCAATGTCTCAGCTGGAAATATTGAAAATTGTGAGGTTTGTTGATTGAATACCCCTCCTGTATGTCTCTCAGTGTCATAAAGCCTTGGGTATCGAATAGGTGACCTGCGGAGTTGCATTCGGTCAGTTTCCACTGTGGGAAAGAACCAGGGGCCAATCCCGGAGGGAACGCCGGGTTTTCGAATAGTGGCGTCATTGGAGAAGGGAAGGACGTGAGATCTTTTGTCACTGCTACCGCATCCCACACTTGTAGGAGCGTTTTGGTTATGGGCGACTTCTTAATATACACCGGTCTGTCCGTGCGAGCTAAAAATGGAATCTTCCAGAGTGGCATCCCGGCCATGGCCCTGTCTTGGAATAGCCAACGCTTCTCTGACATCGGCCTGGCCCACTCCAGAAGGTATCGCATCTGCGTAGCTTGGAAGTACTGCCGTATGTCGGGGACCCCCAACCCTCCCTCCGTGGGAACTCGTGTGAGCAGGTCTCGCCGCATCCTAGGGCGTTTGCTCGCCCACACATACTGTTGTATGGTGTCCTGCAGTTTTTTGATCATGCCAATTGGGGGGGTGATGGGAATGGTTTGAAACAAGTATAGTACTTTGGGCAGCAGGGACATTTTGACCGCGGCTAACCGACCTAGCCACGAGAGCGGTTGCTGTTTCCAGCGCCGGATATCCTCTTGGATGTTCGCGAGTAGTTTAGTGTAGTTTAGCTCCACTGTTTGAGCCGTATTAGGTGTTAGTTCGATCCCCAGATAGGGAAGTGCAGTACGTGTGGTTAGCCTGCCCAGGTTTAACAAGCCCCTGTTAGCCTGGCGGGCGTTGTACCCCAAGGGGAGGACGACCGATTTGCTAACATTCATTTTGAAGCCCGACACCTCCCCGAATCGTGCCATCTCCTGCAGGAACACAGGTATCGAGACATTTGGGTTCTCTACAGCTACCAAGATGTCTGCGTATAAGCTTATCGTGTGTTCCTCGCCCCCGAACTTGATACCCGTGATGGCCCGATTGTCCCTCACGCGCTGGGCAAAAGGTTCTATATATAGAGCGAACTGTAGGAGCGACAGCGGGCAGCCCTGCCTCATGCCGCGGCGTATAGCGAATGTTTTGGAGCTTGTTCCGTTGACCTTGACTGTTGCGTGAGGGGAGGTGTAGCAACTCGCCACCCACGCCCTGAACCGCTCGCCCAGTCCAAACCTCCCCAGCGTCCGGTCGAGGTGGATCCAGTCAACCCGGTCGAACGCTTTCTCAGCGTCGACTGAGAGAAGGGCCGCGTCTGAGGCATTAAAACACGCTTTGTCGATCAAGTGCAACAGGCGCTTGGTGTTGTCTGCGCTTTGGCGAGTGGGGACGAAGCCCGCCTGATCCGGCTCTATTATGCCGGGAAGACACGGGCCCAGCCTTGTTTAAGAGGGAGATCGGCCTGTACGCCGCGCAATTGGTCTTATCTTTGCCTGGCTTTGGAAGAACGATAATGGCCGCCTCCAGCATCTCCGGAGGGATCGATCCCGGTCCCTGGAAGGAGTTGAACAGTTTCGTTAATACCGGGGCCACCAGGGGGCAGAAGGACTTATAGAAGCCCGCTGAGAATCCATCTGGGCCGGGCGCCTTGAGCGGCCTGAGGCGCGCTATAGCGGAGATCACCTCGTCTAAGCGTATAGGGGCGTCCAATGCTAGGGCGTTCGCCTCGTTGAGGGCCGTCACATTGGCTCCCTCCAGGTATGCCGCACCCGCGTCCGCAGACGCAGTAGGGTCCGCTGCATACAGCGTAGCATAAAATGTCTTAAATGCTTCAGCTATATGATCGTCCTCCCGCAACTCTCGGCCTTCTTCCTCACATTTGAGTGGGATTCTGGCCCGGATGGTTTTCGCTTTGAGCTTATTGGCAAGTAAACGACCCATCCTGTTTCCCCCCCACATAATACGTATGTTTAAGGCGTAGTGCGGCGTATTCCGCCCGGTCAAGATCCAGGCTAGCCAGCTGTGCCCTGGCCGCTTTGAGTTTGCGCCAAATCCTAGGTGCCCCAGTACGACTACGTGCTTGTTCCAATTCTAACACCTGCGCCACTAACTCCTGGCGTCTTTCTTTCCGTTCCCTGTTTTCTGCTGCTGAAATTGCAATCAGTTCCCCCCTAATTACCGCTTTGAGCGCTCCCCAGACCGCCGTCTGCACCACCTCTCCGGTATCGTTCTGGGTCAGGTAGTCTTTGATGCTCTGGCTAATCTGCTCGATGACTCCCTTGCGGGAAAATAAGGTTTCGCGAAGGCGCCAACCGCCTCTATGTGTACGTAGTCTAGGTACCTGCAGGCGCAGTACCACTGCGTCATGGTCCGAAAGGGCCGCTGGGGCCACCTCGACATCCCTTGTCATGGGGGCCAGGTCAGTGGAGCTGAGGATATGGTCAAGTCTAGCATATGTGTGGTGCACATGGGAGTCAAAGGTGTACCCTGGGGCAGTGTGGTGGGTCTCCCTCCAGGTGTCTAGGAATCCCCGATCTGCGAGCCACCGCTTCCCTTCGTTGGATATTGCCCCAGAATCGCCAAACCTGCGACCTGACCTGTCCTGTTTGTTATCCATGACCAAACTGATGCCCCCTCCGACCAGTATGTGCCTTGAGCTAGTGCTTAGAACTTCTGAGAGTGCCCCAGTCAGAAACGCCTCTTGTTTTGTGTTAGGAGCATAAATGGACCCCACCGTGAGTGATAAGTTCCCAATGTGTATCGTGTGGGCCAGGAGCCTACCCTTAATCTCCGCTATCTTGTCCCCCACCCTGCCCCGAAAGTGTTTAGCAAATAGCAGGGCCACTTCCGCTTTTTTCTCCGTGGTGGAGGAGTAGAGCTGATTCCGGAATGCCCTGGATCTCATGCGATGCCAGTCTTTAGCCAACAAGTGTGTCTCGAGTAGGAGGCACACTGCCGCCCCAGAGTGTTCCAGATATGAGAGCACCGCTCTCCTCTTAATCGGGTTGTTCAGCCCTTCAACATTAAGGGTGAGAATCTGTAGGGTCTCTTCAGCCATGTGAGTGTGTGAAAATCCCCGCTCCCCGCCCGCGTTCCAGTGGAGGAAACCCCACCCCACCAAGTCTCTGTGTCAGAGCTAACGGGACACCCCCGGACAAAACCCCAGAACATTCCCCCCCATCCCCCAACCCCTTTCCCTCCCCAACCCCCCCCCCCCAGTTCAAACCCGATACCTCAACTGGCAAACATTGTCCCAGGCCTATAAAATGTCTGTCCAGGCCTGTGGTGAATGAGTCAATGTATGGGTGTGTGGTAGCGGCGGCTCAAGGCCCCCCGTCCCGACCCCGACCAGGTGCCACAACTTAGCTGATGTCGACCGTCGCTGCAGTCTTCTCAGGAGCCGGCACCAGTGTCCTTGGAGACCTCTTGGATCGCTGCGGCCTGTTCCTGTGCCATTGTTTCTGGATTCGGCTTGAGGTTTTTCTTGTGAGGCCTGCCCCATTGCACCTTTTGCCAGCCGTCGCCAGCCGCTCGAGGGAATCCGGACGCAGTCCCAGACGATCGCCCTTCGTCGTTGTCGTCCGGTTGAGTCTCTTCATGCTGGATGCCCAGTAAGGTGCAAGTGTCGCTCAAGGAACGCAGCTGGTGTAGGGCTCCATTCCACTTGAAGATTAGACGAAACGGGTGTCCCCAGGAGTAGGGGACCCCCTCTTTGCGAAGGAAGGTGGTGGCAACCTTGAATGACCTCCTTTTCTGTAGGGTGATTGCCGACAGATCCTGGAACAATTCCACTGCGTGGCCTTGAAAGCGAAGGGGCTGTTTGAGACGTGCTGCCTTCAGTATGCGTTCCTTCAGGGGGTAGTCCGGCAGGAAGGCCAAGATGTCCGGAGGGGGGCCCTGAGTCCGGCGAGCTGGGCTCACTCGGTGTGCTCTATAAATACGGATCACAAAGTCATCATCTTCATCAAGCACCGTCCGGAATAATATCTGTAGGTATCCCGCCATGTCGTCTCCCTCCGCCTTGGGTGGCACATTTCGGACGCGAATGTTGTTGCGCCTTGAGCGGTTTTCCAGGTCCTCCGTATGAGATTGAAGGTCCATTTGTTGGTCATTGAGTCTAACGATTTCTTGTCGTAGGAGCTCTATCTCCTCGCTCCTGGCTTGTCCCGAAAGCTCGTTTGCGGCCACTCTTTCCCCTAGATCATCGACATCGCGTCAGAGTTCTTTATATTCCCCTGCCATTTCTTGCCGGAAGGTTTGGATGTCTTCTTTAAGAGAGGTGAAGAGGGCTTCCATGAATGCTTTGGTCGCCGGGGCCTCGCCTTCCGTGTGGTCTTTACCCTTAGGGGGGGGGTGCTTGAGCTGGCTTGTCCGGGCTTTTGTCGACCTTAGGAGTCCCTTTGGCCAGCATCTCAGAGATGGTGCGGTTCCCTTTGCGACTGGTGGACGCCATTTCTCACCCCGTTGCCGGCCTGAGACCCCAGTCGAGGTGCTGCCCCTGACTGGTCCGTAGGTAGTCCGCGATGTGCGCACACCGGGGGAAAGGGGTGTCGTGTGTCCGCCCGGTGTCGCGACTTCACGGAGGCCGTGTACCTCAGGGCTCCGGATCCTGGGAAATGCCGGCGTGGGTCGTCTCACTGCCGCCCGTTTCACTGCGCCCCGGGGGCTATGGTTTCCCGATAATGGCCCTCAAGGTCGCCCAACACTGGTGGCCTTTGTTGCGCCTCCCAAGCCGCCACTCCTGCGGGCCTCCGCCGCTCGCTGGGCCCTTCCTTAGACAGCTCCGTGGCCCGTCAGACTATCGTGGACACTCCCAGGTCCCCTCACAAGCTCTGCGGAGTCCGCGGCTCCTCCTGACCTTCGCTCCTGGCGCTCGGACTTTGTGGGCAGCGGGGTGCCGGGACAGCGCGTGTGTCGTCGGGGCCGCTCGCTCCGTCCTGTTCTGCGGCCTGGGACTCCCCTCCAGGCTCGTCCTGCGACCCTTGACCACTCTTCTCCACTTTGGGGTGCCCCTGCTCTCTCAGGCGGCCATACAGTGCAGGGCCTCGTGGCGCCGTTATGCGTGCTGGTGCAAAGTTTTTAGGGCCCCGCAATGTCACCCAGTGTTGTTGGGTCCTGGGGGCTCGTGGGTCCGCTCCCAGAGCCACCCCCCCTGTTCGCCGCCACCCGAACTCTTCCCCGCCACCAGTATCGGTCCCACCTCCGGCGGCTAGGCCCAAGCCTGGGGCGTGCGTGAGGCCGGACGCCCAGGGACCTCCGCTCCTGCCCTGGAGTCCACAGTGCAATTGCGCCGACCTCCGGGCGAAGCGCGGGGCTCCTACTCTCTCCTCCCCTCTGGAGACACGCGCCTCCGATCAGCTGTGACCTGTGTCCTCACCTCGCTGTCCGCACCACCGCCTGCGGGTCTCTGTGGGGCCCAGGCCGTCCGGCTGGTTCCGGCCGCTCCACCCAGGACTAGGCCCAAGCCGGGGCCTTGCGTGGAGTCAAGTTGACCAGGCGCTCCTCTATCCGTGTCGCCTCCGTCGGGCCCGCAGTCCGGTGCGAGCAGGCGCCGCTCCCAGACCTCTGCGACCGCTGCCGGAACCCCCGATGCAGTAGCGCCGGCCCTGAAGGCGCTGTGCGAGGCCCACCTGTTCCTTACTTCGCCGGAGCTGGGATCGCGGCTTTCGCGCCTCTAGGCCGCCGCGGGTATCGCCTTCGCTCCGCGGCGCCCCTCTCTGCCTCTGAGTCGTGCCGCGGGCCCCGGCTGCCCAGCCGGTGTTCCGGTCGCCTTCTGCAGTCAGTGGCGGGCTCAGCAGGGAGTAGGTCCGCTCGGAAGCCCGGTCGGGGGATCGGGCACGGGGAGCCTCCACGGAACACATCCTACCGAGCCGCCATCTTGGCCACGCCCCCTGCCTGTGTAATTTTAACAGAAACGTGGTCACCTTTCTAGGAACAGGAGGGGGTTAAATTCCTTGGGCTGAAATGATTCACCCCACTATTGAGAGGCAAGGAGTCTTCTCTGCTATGAAACTAAACAGGAAGGAACAGACAGTCCACAGTGGACTGTCTATTCGTTCACTTTTGGTTTTACCAAAGGAGACTCCTTGCCTCCCACTGCAGCTAAAGCATTAAGGAATTACCTAGCTCATTGGAAAAGAGATTGTTCGGGCAGTTTGAGCAAGGGCTCTGTTCTGGAAGGTTATTTCTCCTTTGTGACTTTTGTAGTTTTATCAGAATCAATGTTTGCTGTGCTTAGAGAACGACAGAGGCACCTCCTGCAATGTCTTTTATTATAAATTTGTAAAATTCTTCCTACATGCTGTCGACAAATTGTTCTGCTGTGCTCAGACAGTGATAAGTTGTTGCTGTTTTTTTATGTTTTCCATAAAAAAAAGATCTCTAAAGCTCGTGTCTCATTGCAGGTTACTATGCAAAGGCAACATACCGAAATGTATATCAGTGACACATTTCTGGTGTTTGAAATTATTATGGTTGTACATTCAGTGCCGTAATTGCTCTGCTTGTGGCCACATGTCTGACGATTTTCTACGTAACTTTGCCAGTCTAAGATCTGGAAGATGATTACACTGCTTTAGGACGATTAGAATTAGAAAAGGAGCACGTCATGCCCCATCGATTAACCCTCCCCCCTCCCTCCAACCCTTCATTACTGCCGAACCCCTGGCCATCCCGCCCCCACCACTCTTCCATAAAGCCCTCTTATCTCCATGTAGATTTTATTCCAGAAAAGTCCTTCATAGCCAGGCGACGTCAGGAATCGAAGAAGAAAAGGCAGCAAGCAGCGGAATGCAGGAACTTTAGGCACGCATATTTCACGGCACTTCCTGCAATCTGCAACCTGCTGATTAGCTGCTGCTGCTCCATAGTATTCCTATCAACAACCCCCATTTTAAATGGGTGACAACTTGCGATCATAGGACATTACAAGTTAAACAAAGGAAGCATTTTAGAGAGTGATGCGCGCCCCCCCCCTGGGACGGTATGGCGCCCCCCACAGATTGAAGAACTCTGGTCTAGGCAATAAAGCGCCTGGCCCTGATGGGCTGCCAATAGACCTAATTAAATGGAACCCGGCGTTTTGGGCCCCTCTACTTCTGAATATTTTTAACAATTTGACCCTGGCAAAGATTCCAGAAACATGGGCCAGAAGTGTAATAGTACCGATCTTCAGAAAAGGCGATAGATCACTACCGTGTAACTATCGACCTATCTCCCTAATAGATAACACCCTTAAAATTTTAGGTAGAGTTCTTTTTAATAAAAATTTAGATTGGGCAGAGGAAACTAACATCTTGGACCCTTGTCCGCTGGGGTTCAGGAGTAAGGTGAGAACAAGGGAGCAATGCCTTAACTTGAATTTAATTATTATTAAATATGCCATTGCCAAGAAATCCCGGTCTATATGGCCTTCATGGATTTGTCCACAGCTTTTGATCTAGTTAATAGGTCTAAGCGGTGGGCAATCCTTTTATCCAAGGGTCTGGATGAAACCCTGGTCAACTTTCTGGCTTATCTGCACAGAGATCTTAAGGCCCATGTAAGAATGGGGGTGGGAGGTGAGGTTTCAGGATTCATTAATATTGGCAGGGGGGGGTCAGACAAGGTAGTGTTCTGGCTCCCCTGCTTTTTATTATATACATCAATGACCTGAATGCCTCCCTGAAACTGGCCACCCAAGACGTCCCATATATTAACAAGGTACCCATTCCTGCGTTGCTCTACGCCGATGACGCAGTTTTAATAGGGCGCACATCAAACTCATTACGCCTCCTTGTCGAAGATTTTAATATTTTTATGAAAAATTTAGATTTACAAGTCAACTAAAAAAAATCTTTTTTAATGAGCAGTGGTCCAGGCAAACGGGCTATACGCCTGATTGCAATAGATGGCCAGAAGATGATGGCGGTAAAATCCTTTGTATATTTGGGTTTGGCCTTTGCTGCGTACAGCTCCTGGAGTGAGCATTTAGCTCACGCCAGGAGCAAGTTCTCAAAGGCCTATAACTCGATTCTAAGCATCCCGCGCCCCAAGACGATGGGTGCAGTATTAGCTGTTTAAAGGATTTATAAACTTCAGTGTACCCCGGTAGCGACCTATGGCGCTGAGATATGGGGGACAGTCAGCTGCTCTGGTATAAAGCAGGAGGAGAATAGATTCTGTAGAAAAATACTGAATATTCCTATTTCAACCTCCCATTACATATCTCATAAAGAGCTCAATATTAATTTTATCACTGATTTCATCAGGGCCCGCCCAGCACTTATGTGGATTGCTGTATGGAAGAATGAAGCAGCCACCCTGACCCAGTCAATCATTAAGGATTGTTTAGGTTGTGCTAGGGGCCTAGATATCCCGTGGTTGGGTGGAGTGCTGAGTAGTTTGCGCAGTATAAATATGGAAAGCATTTTTGGGACCCTTCACTTGCTGCTCTAGTCGCTAAAAAGGATATGCAGAATGCTCTGTATTCCTTATATAAGACCGAATGTGAGGCAGCAGAGGTCAGTAAAATTACTGTGCACAACTATATGGCCATTGAACATTATAGGTATCCACTCCACATCTATTTGTTACTACAAATGACCTGCTGGGAGACAAGTTTACTGTTCCGTTTAAGGGCTGGCACAATCAGTTTTGCATTCTCCTTCCCACTTGGTTAAAGTCCTAATCTAAACTTGATCCCGTGCCCGTGTGATGGGAGGAGTGAACAAACTGTAAAGCACTTTATATTCTCCTGCAAATTTTATATCCAATATTTTAAACAGTTTTTATGCTCGTATTTTATTAAGAGAAGACCGATTAGCTTAGAGGCAGCATTTGACTCTATGTTAACTCTAGATGATGAGGACCTTATTTTTCGCACTTGCACTTTTCTAAAAACGGCTGTAAGGGCACGTAGATCCATGGCTGAAGACTGAGAGTAATGTAAATAGTTTTGTACTGTGATGACCCTAAATTTTGTACTAAGTCATTTATGATCTGTATAATGAATGTATTTAGACTATTTGACCGGCTAAATTTTAACACACATGTATGTAATGTATTTTATATTGTGCTTTTATGGGTACTGTGGTACCCGAATAAAGATTGACTGACTGACTGACTGACTACATATTCGGTAGGCAAATTATGTCAGAATTGGCTCAAACATTCTACCTTGGCGTCAGTTAAACAGCATTTATCTAAACTGACCGACGATGTTGATCTGAATGATTTCATAAAAGGCCCGGCTAAAGGTAAATCTAAAAGGTGGATATATGCTGTTTATAACGAATTCTGGAAAACATCCCAGATTGAGGCGGCTACCCGCCTTAGGGCTATAGATCAAGCTAATTTAGAAAAAGTGCTAGCAGTTGTAGATGATAGCATTAACACGCTTTCTTCTCACATTTACACGCTTGATAATATTGTGTAATCTGTTGTTGATATTGTGCCAGATGAAGTGTCTGTATTGTACCATGGTCAAAATCAATTGCATTCTATTATGCAGTTTGCTTGGACCCTGCAGACGCTTAAGGCAGGAAAAGTGCCATGGCATTACATGAATACCTCTTCCCTGTTTGCCCCGTTTAATTTGACTGACAAGCAGCGTTTACTTTCAATGAAGGATGCCTCTTTTTCCATGTTACTCATTGAGAGGTTGGAGTCTTTACTGTTTTCTGTGGCAAAGGCTACTACTGCAACGTGGCTTATCCACGGATTGATAACTCTCCCGTTTCCCCTGTTCGAGTTCAAGAGCTGTATGAAGTACTTTGCCATTGGTAGATACGAGCCTCTTGGAAGTTCTTATCTCCATGAAGCCTGGTCGCTTCCTTTTACCTATAGATGCCTTAGGGAGGGCAAAGAAGTTTATTTGAATGGTGAAGAATGCACTGAAACACTGGATCACTCATTATGTAGACATATCCAATTACACGGCTCCTGTAATCAGAACGAGCCAAATTTAACCTGTATTTTGAAAGGTACCTCCGTGCCTGCTATCGTTCCCACATTCACATTACTGGCAAAGGGGAGTTATTTACTATTAAACAATGAGGATTGCTGTGGGTTAATAAAAGGAATTGCTTATGTCGTTACCGTCAGTGAGCGTGTGGTTTGCTGTAAAAATGTAATGTATCCACCCCCGCATGGGAAACTTGGGGGCAGATTTATGTTAACTGGCGCATCCCCAGGGATGCGCCAGTTAATGTGCGCCACATTGCGCCACAGCTCCGCCACCCATGGTGCGCCGCATTTACAATGCAGCGCACCATGGGGCAAAAACGGCACAGATGCGTGACGCATCTGTGCCGTAAAGGCGGCGCATTGCTGGAGTTGCGTCGCAAGCGCGACGCAGCTCCAGCAAGGCTCGGGGGTGCCCTATCTGACCAATGCTGCATCAAGACCTACGCCTGCTTCAAGCAGGCGCAGGCTTTTGACGCAGCATTGGCCTGAAAGTGACTGAGTGAAATCTTATAGATTTCACTCAGCCACTTTTGCGAGGCGCACCTGCCCCGGAATGCCCACCCTGCGCCGGAACGCCCACAAGCGGCTCAGGGCTTTACAACGTGACGCATCTGCCTAGATGCGTCACGTTGTAAATCGTTCGTAGGGATGCACCACGTTTACGCCGCCTTGCGTGACGCAACAGCGGCGTAAACGTTGCGCAAGGCCTTCATAAATCTGCCCCGTGATGTTTCCATCTGGCCCAAGATTCCGACCTTGAAAGCAGAGTTCAATAAGATGAGTCGCATAAGAGCTCTATTGTCCCAAAAAGAAGTTGCCCTCACATCTGCTCGTGAAACATTTTTCCTTCACGTGGCTAACACTCGCACAGAGGTGCATGCCTTATTAAATACTGATCTGCCTTTGCATTTCGGTGAATGAATTCACACTATCTTCAATGCATCCTCCACATCGGACTGGCTCACTTTTTTTAAAGTAGTAAGCAGTGGCCTTGTGACTTCATTTCAAACGACATTCGGTCTTTCTGGTTTTCTTCCATTCTATTTTTTCCAGCCTGTTTGGTGGATTTCTCTTACTACTGGCTCTCGCTGCTGGAGTGCTATTGCTGTTTTGCTTGTTTCAAAATGGATGCACATCCTGTGTTACAAGACGAGCTGTCTCTGCTGGGGCTGCTTTGGGCCCGAATGCTTGAGTACTATGGAATGCTGCCTCTTGCAACATTAAGTGCAGCTTATGGATTATCATTTCGATTTTCCTATTTTACATGTTTCCAGCCTGTCTTTTATTGCCTGAGTTGCGATTTCGACTGGGCCCTGGATTTGTGTCTCTGCAATACGGTGTCTCCTGATGTGGATTATAATCAGTTTATGAGCCCCTTAGTTGCTCATGTATTTCCCTTGCTACTGGCTCTCGCTGCTGGAGTGCTATTGCTGTTTTGCTTGTTTCAAAATGGATGCACATTCTGTGTTACAAGACGAGCTGTCTCTGCTGGGGCTGCTTTGGGCCCGAATGCTTGAGTACTATGGAACGCTGCCTCTTGCAACATTAAGTGCAGCTTATGGATTATCATTTAGATTTTCCTATTTTACATGTTTCCAGTCTGTCTTTTATTGCCTGAGTTGCGATTTCGACTGGGTCCTGGATTTGTGTCTCTGCAATACGGTGTCTCCTGATGTGGATTATAATCAGCTTATGAGCCCCTTAGTTGCTCATGTATTGCTTTGTTCTGACGGAGGGATTATGGCCTTTGCAGCGATGCATGGAATACTGGGTCGTTGGAATGTGTTCTCAGCGGCGCAAGATTTCTTGGCACCCAGCTTCATTGAGAACCCACCGAGTTGTCCTCTGATGGTGCTAGAGGCTCCGGTAATTGAAGAGCATGTTTGTTCTTTCCCATTGTTGAATTGGATGGCTGAATTATTTTCGGATGAGAACAGTGACTTCCTGTTGGAGGCTGTTGCTGCATATTTTGCATATTCATTTTTAGAATGAGATATGTCATCGCTTCTCTCTCCTATAAATGAATTCATTTATTGGACATCGAACATTTTTTTTTCACAAGCACTTATAAAGATAAATTTCTCTGCCCCAGGCCTATTGGCTTTGCTAAGGCCAATGACTCGATTTATTGGATTCGCATTTCCCTTTTGTCTATGTGGATTTTTAAAGACAAAATGTTTTCTTTTTCTTTTTTTACCTTGTGCAAATTTGGGCTGACTGTCATTCTTGAACTCTGCATTCAAAATTTTGCCTCTTATCTTATCCGTGCTCGGATCAAGGGAGGGTGTCATATAGATGGGCTTTGCCTTCACACTGTGTTAAGTTAGCATGAGCTTATTAGAAGTTTAAACGCCATTTTACCTTTCTACTGCTTCTGCACACGGCACATATTGTTATTAGAGCTTTGAGCCTAGTAGAATATTTTGCTTCACACAAGAATAATATGTTTTGCTATTGTATCAGCTTTGCTTGGTAAGCTATGTCTGAACAGTGAGTGCCGAGGCCTTCAAGGTTACTTCAACACAGTGGTTGTTGTGAGGTCTGATCTGCGCATGTTCTAGACATAACACATATGCAGCTGCGGCCAACTCTGGCTTTAGGCGCGTTTAATATTGCACTGCGCAGAGAATGAAAACACACTTGATGAATATTCGCATGCAGAGAGCTGGTGGAAGATGATGTGATATCGGAAATTAACAAGGGCCCCCTGAACATTACTTGATTCAGTTCCTAGGACAGGGAATAACAAATGTGGAAAACGATTCCTAGGCAACTACGAGATCATTCATGTATCAACATAAAAAGAGTAAGTCAGAAATAAAAAGAAAAAATATATTAAAAATTCTATAGTTTTTATTCAATTGTGTCTACAGATGTCTTACTAATGTTAAAAAACAACAATAAATTCAAAGCATCCTTAAAGGTTAAAAAGACATAAGTAATATATTTCTACTTTGTCCAATATATAAAATTATACATACAGGGGCAGATTTATGTTAACTGGCGCATCCCCAGGGATGCGCCAGTTAACATGCGCCACAGTGCGCCACTGCTCCGCCACCCATGGTGCGCCGCATTTATGATGCGGCGCACCATGGGGCAAAAACGGCACAGATGCGTGACGCATCTGTGCCGTAAAGGTGGCGCATTGCTGGAGTTGCGTCGCAAGCGCGACGCAGCTCCAGCACGGCTCGGGGGTGCCCATCTTAACAATGCTGCGTCAAGACCTACGCCTGCTTCAAGCAGGCGCAGGCTTTTGACGCAGCATTGGCCTGAAAGTGACTGAGTGAAATCTCATAGATTTCACTCAGCCACTTTTGCGAGGCGCACCTGCCCCGGAACGCCCCCCCTGCGCCGGAACGCCCACAAGCGGCGCAGGGCTTTACAACGTGACGCATCTGCCTAGATGTGTCACGTTGTAAATCGTTCGTAGGGATGCGCCACGTTTACGCCGCCTTGCGTGACGCAACAGCGGCGTAAACGTGGCGCAAGGGCCTCATAAATCTGCCCCACAGTGTTTAAAAAATCAAAAACAAATCATACAAGTATTGCACATATAGAATTAGATCTTCTTGTAGTAATTATTAATTTTGACACATGTTTCGGCGTATCACACGCCTTCTTCAGGAAATTACCACAACCTACAAAAAATAGGTTTTACAAAAACAACGATTAAAAAAACACTATTTGGAATTCCATGTATATCTCATATTCATTTATTTTACAGCTGGCTAAGAAACCTTTGATTATCTTAGTCCATGATAATCCACAATCCCCATACAGACAACATAGTAATACTCTAACAGTACATGAGATTATATTAATATTTTTTCGGACATTTACAAGCATAAACCATCAGAATTATCAAACATTTACAATTATTGTTTCTGACTTTAACTCTATACATTCACAAGCCCAAATAAATAGTTGCACTCTTAAACATTATCTAGTATTTTAGTACTCAAAACCTCACCAAAAACTATATGTGTGTATACGCAAATCAGAATATAGGAAAGGAAAATTGTAACCTATAAACTGATGCCTATACTTAAACCATATAAAGCTTTAAAAGACACTTACTTAAAAGCTCGACCAATGACACATAACTGCTCGATGAATAATGTTATTCTCTTTGTTCGGATAAGGATATTTCTGAAAAAGTATAATTAAAAAAGATATACATGATGTGGTTGGATGTACTATAACTAGTATAATGTCTCATAGTAAAAGTTTATTTATTTATTTACTTACTTACTTACTAAAAAAACCCTTATGGCTGATAATGGGATTAGAAAATAGATACTGTTAAATAGAACACCTTAATGACTTGAATGTGGACCTTCTTCTTTCTATTGGAAAAATATACAAAGGATCTTTTTATAGAGTTTTAATTTCATCAACTACAGAGTGCTTAATTTAAGCTCCTAACCTAGATTATATTTTATGCGTTTAATCTAAATATCATGAAGTTTAGTGCTATTTTTGCATAATATCTGGGGGTGGATATTCAGGAATTTATACATTTCTCAATAATCACAGGGTTGATTGATGCACTAAGGTGTTAGCAAAGATTGGAAATGCAATGTTGTCAATTCTATTACCTTTAGTAACCTGAGGTGATGATACCTCCTTTGTGGTACACGTTCTGCGGTCTGGTTAAAATATAGTGTCAATTGCTGTTACAAACAAAAAAAGCACAGAGAACAGCGTATTTACTGGCTTATTTAGTGGAAGTGTAAAACACTGCAGCTATTGTCAGACTGCCACTGAGGCTAGTAAAGGGAATTCACGGGTTTTATACTGTAGTAATGGAGGCCTTACTCTGAAATGGTACACAACAATCTTACATAGGATCCCTAAAATGTTAATTAATAAACTGAGTGGTGTCTTGCCAATTAAGGAAAGCTGAGTTCGCTAAAGATGGACATTCTCTGACATTGCAATCGAATGGTTACACGCTAGAGATATGGCGATAATCCTCAAACCCATCTAATGATATCGCCCGATAGGTGAAGCGAACTGAGCACCGCATACTGAGACACTCGAAAAAAGATAGATAACTCCTGCTGAGTGTAGCTAATACCTACATTAATGCACCAACGGCAACGCTGTGGTATGGTGACTATGAAGAGGATACTTCTATGGCTGACGTCAGGAAGGATTATACTGATCGTCTTGCCTAAATATATAAACATGGAGAGGGAACAATTTAATGTGGATGGCATACAGTTTCATTTACATGCACGTAGATGCCAAGACTGTAAATGTTAACTATATATAGTTACAACTTGATCAAATGTCGAGCATTAATGCCCGATACTTATGTATACAACTCGCTGGTTCGTTGCTAACCTGTATACTGTGGAAGAGCTGATAAAGTCCGGTCCAGCCGTCAGCGGCGTCTGACGTGGATGGTGTTGAGGGGTCAAAGGACACAACATGTTGCGTCGATCATTTTTATTGGCCCCAAGGGTGTTCACGCCCTACCATGTGATCGGGCTAGTAATCTTACGGGGGGATGGCATAGTAGAACGCCAAACCTCCATAAAGTACAGAATGAAAAAAGACGCGATAGTTGTCGAGACTCTTTCCCGTTGTACCAAAATATTGGGCTATCTCAATCTCACAGAAAAACGAGCAATTCAATGTATATCAAAACTGTAATTACCATGTTTACCTGTTACCAGATGAAAACTTAAAAACTCGTGACAACTTCACGAAGGCTAATCTGATCATACACGTTAGCCTTAGGATACGGCAAAAAGTTTTGAAGGTACATATTAAACCTGGCCACATAGCAAAAGCTGGATAATGCCAACAAATCTATTCGATGAATAGTGAAGCGGCTAGATTATTAATAATAATCTGAAAAATTGTCCACACCACCGTGTCAGACTTACCAATACAATGTATATTCTAGAGTAACTAATGTTAATGATACATATAGAAATTGATACGGCAGTCTGATATATATGCATATTCATAATGATAATTCCAAAAAGTCTTATGAAAAGACTTGACTATCCAATATCTATTATTTGCTGAATATACTGCGCATTGTATATTTATTATATTACTAATGTCCATAGAAATCAAGGGTAGGCCTAATAGGGAGAAACCAATTATTTATAATATTATCAACAAACCAATCTCTATATGTATCTAAATTCAATGACATGATCGCACTCAAGATGGAATAGAGATGCAGTGAGGAGAACATCGCGGGTCATATCTATAGTGACTTTTTCCAATATAAATTGCTGATTATAGAATGGGTATTAGATAATGGCATTCTCCCATGGGATTTCACTATTTAACCCCCTTCTGTGAGTGTCAAGCATAAATATCCAAAAGACTTCGCGTTTTTTTCAGATTTTTTGGCCACCTTTATTTTCTGGAATTCTAATTCTTTCAAGAATTCGCCATAAAAAATCTTCTGGTCCATGATTCATTTCAACAAAATGTTTTACCATTGGCGCTAAAAGTTTTTTTGTTCTAATGACCGAACGGTGTTCAGATAGTCTGGTTTGTATAGATCGCGAGGTCTCTCCTACGTATCCTAATGCATATGGGCATTGGATAAAATAGATAGTATTTGCGGTTTTGCAGTTCCACATTTCATGAGCCCTAGTGGTATGGCCATTGTGAGTGAACATTTCTCCTTCCAAAATAGTGTTACAAGATTTACAGGAAGAGCATTTCTTAGTTCCTCTGATGGGTACGTCACCATCTATTGATTTCTGCATGAAGATCTTATTTTTTTTTGTTATCAGTATACCTAGAATATACCACATAGTCTTTAATGTTTCTGTTCCGCCGAAGGGCGAATAAAGGTTTTGGTATTTTAAGACTTTGTGTGGGATTACTGTTTAGAATGTGCCAATTGCTATTTATTATTTGCTTAATTTTGGCATCTAACGTGGAATGTCTGGTGACGCATACAAGTTGGGCATTGTCTTTGATTGCTTCAGATTTGAGTAGATTATCCCTGTCAAAGTATCTAGCTCTCTTGTATGAATCCCGCACAAGTCGGTGGGGATATCCACGTTTCAAGAACTTAGTACTCATTATAGCTGCCTGTCTGTCAAAATCTTTGAGGTCTGAGCAATTTCGCCTTACTCACAAAAGTTGCGAAAACTGAATACTTTGTTTTTGGTTTCTCGGATGGAAACTAGTGAAGTGTAACAGAGTATTCCTTGCGGTGGGTTTAACATAAAGATCTAGTTTGAGTCGACCATCACTATGAAAAATGAGAGTGTCTAAAAATTCTACCTTCTCGGCGTTAATATGTGCAGTAAACTTAAGATTCTGGTCAATGACATTGAGCCACTCCAAAAACTCAAGTAATTGGTCCCTCCCATTGGTCCAGACAAAAAAGATGTCATCAATGTATCTGGACCAATGGGAGACGGACTCAAAGAAGGGAGCTATCTCATTGTATATGAAGCGATTTTCAAAAGCTGCCATATATATATTAGCAATTGACGGTGCAACTGATGCACCCATGCTGCTCTCCGGACACCCCCGCGCCGCACGGCCACCAGCTGTGTGTGTGCCCCTCGCCTCGCTGCTGCCGCAGCCTCGTTGTGCCTGCCTTGCTGATCCACGCCCCTCCGCCGTATTTGCGTGTGCTTAATTAATCTTTCTGTTTCCTTTCTGTTTTCATTTGCCTTTATTATTGTGACTACTGTCCCCTTGCACGTTGTTGTTTTAGATCTGTTTTTTGTCCTTCAGTCCCCCTGTGCCTGCCTGCCCCGCTCCCCGCTTCCCGCCGCCGTCCAAGCGGACACGCCCCCTTTTTGTTTTGTGCCCTCCCCGCTCTCGCCTCCCAGCTGCTCCTCCCTCCCTCCCACTTCGCCATAAATGGCGACCGCGTGTACGCGCAGCGGTCATGCGCAGCGGGTGCGCCAATAGTGCGCCAAAGGCGTGCCAAAGGCAAGCCCGTCTGCGCCCGTCCGCGCCTGGACCGCGCCCAGCGCCAGGACCCCTTGCCCCCACCGACGCAAGACGACCCGAAAAACCTACGACGCCGACGCCCTCAACGCACTCAATACCGGCCGGAGGCCCACCTGCTGCCGGGCCGCCCCGAAACGCTTCCACGGACCCTTCACCTGCACAACCTGCAAGTTCACCTGCCTCCGACCAGGCAACGCACCCACCAAGCCAAACTCCAGCAGCGACCTCAAATGCATCCTGCTCAACACCCGCTCCGTCCACAGACACGCCGTCAAACTCTGGAACCTGCTCGACACAACCTCACCAGACATCGCCTTCCTCACTGAAACATGGATGAACGCCTCCTCAGCCCCCGACATCGCCATCGCCATCCCGGATGGATACAAGATCATCAGGAGGGACCGCGTCAACCAGACCGGAGGAGGAATCGCCATCGCCCACAAAAACACCATCCGCATCACGACCGACGCCGCCGACACCTTCACCGCCGCCGAACACCTCCACTTCCAGATTCACACCAACCCAAAAACGACCCTCAGAGGCACCCTCATCTACAGACCCCTGGGACCACGCGCACAATTCAGCGAAGACATCACGGACTTCATCAGCCCACACGCCCTCCCCTCCGCCGACTACATCCTCCTTGGGGACCTCAACTTCCACCTGGGGAACAGCAAGGACCGCAACACCGTCACCTTGCTGGACAACCTCGCCAACCTTGGACTCAAGCAACTGGTCAACACCCCCACCCACTACGCCGGCCACACACTTGATCCCGTCTTCTCATCCAGCAAGCACATCGCCTTCAGCCACTCCACCGGACTGCACTGGACCGACCACAGCTGCGTCCACTTCAGCTTCAGAAAAACCACCACCCACAACAGATCCCTCACAGAAGCTGGAGCAAGATCACCGCCGACCAGCTCACCACCTCCCTCAGCCAAAACCCCCCGACCTGCACACCGGACCCCAACGAAGCAGCCCGCAACTTCACGCAATGGCTGACCGCCTGCGCCGATGACCTTGCACCACTGAAGAACCCTCCCAGCAAACCCAGAAGCAAGAAGGCCCCCTGGTTCACCGACGAACTCAAGGACTCCAAGAAGACCTGCCGCACCCTCGAGAAAGCCTGGCTCCTCGACCGGACCACTGACAACATGACCGCCCTCAAACACGCGACCTGCAAGCACCACCAGCTCATCCGCACCACCAAGAAGAAATCACTAAAGGATCGACTGGACAACAACGCCCACGACAGCAAGGAACTCTTCAGCATCGTCAAGGAGTTCTCCAACCCCAGCACCGGCAACAACGACATCACTCCGTCACAAGATCTCTGCGACTCCCTCGCCTCATTCTTCCACCGCAAGATTGCCGACATCCACAACAGCTTCGGCGCACCATCCACGCACCCAACCGTCGAACCAACGCACCCCACCCCACCGCCACCCTCCACACCTGGACCACGGTGACCACCGAAGACACAGCCCGCGCGATGAACACCATCCACTCTGGATCCCCGACTGACCCCTGCCCCCACTACGTCTTCAACAAGGCCGACTCCACCATCGCACCCCAACTCCGAGACGTCATCAACACCTCCTTCAACACCGCCACCTTCCCGGAGAGCTGGAAGCACGCCGAGCTCAGCGCCCTACTGAAGAAACCAACAGCGGACCCCACCGACCTCAAAAACTTCCGCCCCATCTCGCTCCTCCCCTTTCCTGCCAAAGTCATAGAGAAGATCGCCAACAGACAACTTGGCGCCTTCCTCAAGGCGAATGGATCCCTCGACGCCTTGCAGTCCGGTTTCAGAGCCAACCACAGCACCGAGACCGCCCTCATCGCAGCCACCGACGACATCCGAGCCCTGCTCGACAACGGGGAAACAGCGGCACTCATCCTCCTGGACCTCTCCGCAGCGTTCGACACTGTCTGCCACCGAACCCTAGTCCAACGCCTCAGCAACTCCGGCATCCAAGAGAAGGCACTGAAGTGGATCATCTCGTTCCTCGCCGGAAGAACCCAGAGAGTCCGCCGCCCCCGTTTCGATCCGAGGCCACTGAAGTCATCTGCGGCGTCCCGCAAGGATCATCACTCAGCCCCACCCTCTTCAACGTCTACATGAGACCTCTCGCCACCATCGCACGCCAACACAACCTCAATATCATCTCCTACGCTGACGACACCCAGCTGATCCTCTCCCTCACCAGAGACCCCGACACCGCCAGAACCAGCCTCCACGAAGGGATGAAAGACGTCGCCAAGTTGATGAAGAACAGCCGCCTGAAACTGAACTCAGACAAAACGGAAGTCCTCATCCTGGGACCATCACCCTCTGCCTGGGACGACTCCTGGTGGCCCCCAGCCCTGCGAACCGCCCCCAAGCCTACAGACCACGCACGCAACCTGGGATTCATCCTAGACTCCTCCCTCTCGATGACCAGACAAGTCAACGCCGTCTCCTCTTCATGCTTTCACACCCTCCGCATGCTCCGCAAGATCTTCCGATGGATCCCGACCGAAACCAGGAAGACGGTCACCCAGGCCCTCGTCACCAGCCGACTGGACTACGGAAACACCCTCTACGCCGGAACCACAGCCAAGCTACAGAAAAGACTCCAACGCATCCAGAATGCCTCCGCCCGACTCATCCTGGACATCCCCCGACGCAACCACATCTCCGGCCACCTGAAGGACCTGCACTGGCTCCCCGTCAACAAGAGGATCACGTTCAGGCTCCTCACCCACGCACACAAGTCTCTCCACGACCTGGGCCCCAAGTACCTCAACGACCGCCTGACCTTCCACACACCCACACGCCAGCTACGGTCTGCTAGTCTTGCCCTCGCCGCCGTACCACGCATCCGAAGAGCCACCGCCGGAGGCAGATCCTTCTCCTACCTGGCGGCCAAGACATGGAACTCCCTCCCCATCCACCTCCGGCAGACCCAGGACCACCTCTCCTTCAGGAAGCAACTGAAGATCTGACTGTTCGAGCAGTAGTGAACCCCCTCCCCAAGCGCCTTGAGAGCCTTCCGGGTGAGTAGCGCGCTATACAAGTGTCATGATTGATTGATTGATTGATGCTCACGCCTTTGGTCTGACGAAACAAAGAGTCTCCAAATTCAATAATATTGTCAGTAAGCACTATGTTTAGGATCTCTAAAAGAAAAAGTTTCGGACATAAAATATTGTGTTCTTCAATAAACCATTTTGTCGCTTCCATTGCTCCTACTAACGGGATATTATTATATAGGGCTTCAACATCCAATGTAACTAATAAGTCAATATTGGGGTTAAAATTGATGTGTTCCACTTTATTAATCATCTGGCCTGTATCTCACACATAAGAAGTGATTTTTGATATGTGAGGACGTAAAAAATGGTCGACAAATTTAGATAACGGCTCTGTATTAGTTCCAATGGTGGATACTATAGGCCTATATGGTGGGTCTAATGTATTTTTGTGCTCTTTAGGCATACCATATATGCATGCTGTCTTACCCTTGTTATAATTCAAATATTCAAATTCCTTTTTAGTGATCTCACCTCTCTCTAATGCTTGATTAGTAATATCATATATTTTTCTAGAGATTCCTATTGTGGGGTTGGAGGTTAAGGAGGTGTAGAAAGAAGTGTCATTCAACATACTCTTCATTTTATCTTCATAATTAGTTGCATCTATTACTACAATTCCTCCTCCTTTATCACAGCTTTTAATAACTAGATCTTTGTTATTAGCCAAAGAAGTCAGGGCTTTATTTTAGAAGAACAATAGCGGACTCCTGGTGCCGCACTAGCCTTGGGCGGCGTACTCGAAGTAAGTTAAAGTTAAATAGAATGAAGGGTGTGCACTGTCATCTCCTGCACCTGCCGTTGGAGGGTGCAACCCGCAAAGGCCAGGAACAAATATAAAACAAGCAATGGAGTGGTGCACTTCCCAAATTTTATAATGTCCAATAAGGAAGCCAAATCAGTATCTTCTTTAGAGAGAACTTTATTCAGGTGCATTAAACATGATAATGCAAAACATCAGCCAACGCGTTTCGTTCGTGTTGCGAACTTCATCAGGGCGAAAATGATGTATCTTGGACAGCGTACACTTATCAATGAAGAGGGTCCAAGATAGATATGATCAAATGTGCAATCAGCGAACCTTTGTAGCCACCATAGTTAGGGCTTATATTCAGTTTTCTGCCACGCGGGTCCGGGATTTTCGGCTGTGCTTTATGTTCATGTCTATTTAAATTGTATAAGGGCTTGGGGATGAAACGCAATGCCTGTTCTAATCTCTGTAGTGTTACCAATTCAAATATAGTCACTTCCGGTCCTAATTGATCTAATGACGGACTAAAGGTAGATGGTAGACTTAGGGTTTTGGTTTCAGGTGGGTCAGTACTAGTTTCTTCAATCTGATTAAAAAACTTTTTTAACCTAACTCTACGAAAAAAGGAAATGATATCTTGCACGTGTCTTCATTTACTCCTCGTTCTGGATTGATATGTTGGTATAACGAAAGAGTGTTCGTGTTCCACGTTACCTGAGGTGTTCTAAGTCCATGTTCTGGGTTGTCTAAACATTGGGAGTTTGTAAGAACCAATGAGACACTGATTGCTAGTCTGGTAGGGGATTTTGGGTACTAAGGTGAGTTTTGGCACACCCTAATTCACTGAAGTTCCAAGTCTCTGTGCACAGTTCTGTGTGAGAGCAGGATCCCTGTGACAACATCTATATGTAGTAAGACCAATAGAGGAGTACCTCTATCACTTTTTGACCAACTTTTTCTTGACTTTTGTCGGTGTTTTTCCTAGTTTCCGGTGTGCTAGGATGTCCCCTTTGAAACCTACAGATTTTAAACCTTGTCAGGAATGTCACAGGCAGATGTTGGTGATTAATCCCCATTTAGTGTATCTTTGGTGCTTGTGGTCGGTCCACAAGTCCAAGCCTTGCTCTGAGTGTTTGCCTATGCACCAAAAGCAATTTGGAAGCGTATGATTAATCCCTGTGTGGCGTGGTAACAAAAGAACGAACCTGTGTTGCTTACTGCTGCCAATGTTAGTCCTCTCTTTCCAAATTGTAATCAAGTAAGTCTAAAAAGAAAAAAGTTAGAATGTCGGGCTACTATACAGCGACTCTCCAAGTCTCTAGATGGGGGCAAAGGGGCATTCCCTCATTCCACCTGCTAAGCTTGCACTTAGCCCGCCTCCGTGACTCCCTGAGTTTCCTGTAGCTGGAACGACTCCTTCCTAACTTAAGGAGTTTTAAGAGGCCATGGCCTGAATCTTTGGGCAACGACTCCCTTTGGTGCGCCTTCTTGCCCCAAGGAGCTGACTGGTGCCCCACATGGGTAACCCTCTGCAGGTCTTCCCATGACACCACTGGGGCTCTTGGGATCCGATCTGGGCAGAGTAAGGTTCTGAGCCCCATTCCAGCTCCACGACTGTTAGAAATGGGGGTCTCTAATTGGCAATGGTTTGCACCTTTGTCCAAGAAGGGACCCTTACTTCTAGTCAGGGTAAGGGATTTAAGCCCTTAGACAACCTCTGCTCACCCCTTTGGTAGCTTGGGACGAGCAGTCAGGCTTATCTCAGAGGCACCTTGTAAAGCGTTTGTGCACATATAGAGTAACACAGTGAAAACATTACACATGGACATCACACCAGTTTAGAAAAATAAAAAATCTTTATCTAAACCAAACAAGACCAAAATGACAAAAATCCACCATACATATGTCAAGATGATATAAAAAATAGGTTATTCACAATAATAAAGCTTGTAGCAACAAATAGCTCCTTCTGGGGCTAATACGACGTCACGACTGATGAAAATCCCAAAGTACGGCGCCGATCTCAGTGTTACGCAGGCTAGGCACAGAGTTGCACGGACCCCCAAGAACAGAACCTTGGTAAATGATGAAAACAAAGTCGGTGCACGGCATCAGGGAGGTGATGAGTCATTGGCGCCGGGTGATGACCGTTCCTTACAACCACAAGGGAGGTGAAGCGTTGGTTCCTTAGGACCACAGGGGTGGTGAGGCGTTGATTCCTATGGCGAGGCAGGGAAGGTGAGGCGTCATTCTTTACTGTTGTCAGGGAGTTGAGGCATTGGTTCCTTACTGTTGCCGGGAAGGTGAAGTCGCATTGGCGGTGTTGCATCGGTTTCTTGCAATGGTGTAGGATCGATTGATTCGGGAGGTCACCCACATTGTGCATCTGCTCCTTGATGATGAGGCACCGGCGTCAGTGAGGCTGCGGTGTGAGTCGGGCATTGCGTTGCATTGTGAGCATCCCAGTCTGTGCCCTTGGCTCCTGCGCAGGTAGTGGTATCAGTGACGGTGTCAGAGTCAATACAGTGCAACTCTGGGCAGTGCGTCGTGCATGTCAGGAGCTGTGCCCACCGCTTCGTTGCAGGTCGTGGTGTCGCTCGCTGGCGTCTGTGTTGCTTTTTCCTTCTGTGGCAACTGAAACAGCACTTCCAGGTGTAAGAGGACAGAGGAAGTAAAGTGTTTGTGTCCCTGACACTTCAGAACAGAAGTCAAGCTCTACACCAAGCCCTTGGAGATCTTCTTCAAGCAGTCTACACAGCACAGTTCAGTCTTTGTCCTCACCTTGGCAAAAGCCGCCACCGCAGGCCAACTCCTCAAAGCATCCATAGAGCGATGGGACAGTACTTCAACTTCTCCAGCTCTTCTCCTTGGCAGAGATTCCTCTCAAGTCCAGACATATTCTAAAGCTCTGGGCCCCAATATTTATACCACATTTTCCTTAATTCTCTTGTGGCAAATGCCTCTCATCTCAGTCCAATCCAGTTGTGTCTTGTCTGGTCCAGCTTCTTGGCAGGAGATGGAGACAGCATTGTACTCAGGAGACAGGCCTATTAAGGTGCAAGGTAAGTTCTCCCACTACTCTAAAATGGCATGGCATAATGTCTTGGGAAATACAACTGCAAGAATAGGATTGTCTAGGGGATACGTTTTGATTTTTCAACAACAAGAACCGAGTTATCAGTTCCCAAGAGCTACCAATAGTAGAGTAGAATCATTTTTGACTTGGGGAATTATGGCTACTGCTGTTTGATGATCTAAATATATGAATGGTCGAAGTATTTGTGAGATTTTAATCTGTTAAATAGATTTTTTTCCTGATCTGGGTGTTTTTGTTCCAATTTGTTTTCATAATTGTGGTTTGATGCACTGAAAATGTTTGTGTATATATTCAGAAGATTGATTGTGACCCCTTTTCTGATAAAAAAATATATTGTGATTTCATGAAAACTAATGAAAGAATCATGGTGAATAAATACAAGGTCCAAGGAAATTGAGTGATTGGTCCTAATTCATAGAAGTGCAGAATCATTTAAATGGACAACTAGAACATCCTTTTTTATAAGTATTTTCTAAAAGTGGCATTTTCAAACCAACAATTTAAAAAACATCTTTACTAAAAGATGTTTTTTTTAAATTCTGAGTTCAGAGAACCTAAACTCCAACTTTCTATCTTGTCCCCATGGGAAGTTATATTTGTGAGATGTTTCAAAGTATCTCCCATGTTATCCTATGGGACTGATAGCCTTTCAATAGTGAAAAACGAAATACACCGTTTTTCACTATCAGGACATGTCACACACACCAGCACATGTCCTACCTTTCAAATACACTACACCCTACCCATGGGGTTACCTTGGCTCTACCTTAGGGGTGCCTTATATGTAAGGAAAGTGAAGGTTTAGGCCTGGCAATTAGATGTATTTGCCAGGTCAACATTGCAGTTACAAACTGCGCGTACAGACATTACAGTGGAAGGTCTGAGACACATTTACAGGGCTGCATGCCCACTAGTAGCATTTGATTTATAGGCCCTGGTACACTCACTCTGCGCTTTACTAGGGACTTACCAGTAAATCAAATACGCCAATCATGGACAACCAATCATTATCCTAATTTACACAGAGAGCATATGCACTTTAGCACTGATTAGCAATGGTAAAGTGCCCAGAGTCCTAAAGCCAACAAAAACAGTTCAGGAAACATAGGTGGTAGAAGCAAAAGGTTTGGGGATAACCCTGCAAAAAGGGCTATTTGCATGAAGAAGACCAATTATATTTTCACATCACAAGGTTCCGCCGCAATGGCCGCGCTTAAAGTCAAGACTGGTTCTCTGGCTCAGAGACTTCCCCTGATAGGGAGTCCAAAAGGTTGGAAACCTTTGGAAAGAGAATCTTCTCGACCAGCCTGGCCATGCGGTTGGTTAATACTACTTGCCTCTTGGGCTGATACCCCCATGTGCTACCCATGGTCACAGAGGAGGCTCTTGTGATTCTCATGCAAGCCATAATCAATAGCTGGGACACGAAGGAGTTCTCTATCAGGTGTGGGCTGGACACCAAAGACTTACTGGGCAGAGTTGAGAGCTCCATATTGGCTCTGCAGTGTCATGCTTGGTTGCAGTCCACGGGCTTTTCAAGGGATGTCCAGGTGAGCCCTATGAACATGCCCTTCAATGGCTCTAACCTGTGTGGTGTTAAAGCAGATGCAGCGCTGGGGCACTTTACAGACCGCAAGGCCAGGGCTCGTTCTTTGGGCTTTTCACTATCCCGCCAGCACCACTCACCCTTTCGCTCCATTTGTGGCTATGGCAGCGGGCGTCCGTCCTGTATCCAATATCAGCCCCATCCCCAAGGCCTGCAAGCTTCCCAGCCTTTATGTGGCAGCAGGAGAGGCTCCCAAAGATATTGTGGATACCAGTGATAATGTACATCCTAGTCCTCCAGCTACTGCACCCCCATATTCTTTAGTGCACTTTCCTTAGCACACTTCCCCCAGTAGGGGACATAATCTGGCACTTTTTACCAGAATCGCAAGCTTCACCTTCGATGAGCGGGTGTTAAAGATCGTTTGGTGGGGCTATACCCTTCCATCACTGGAAACCCTGCTAGCCATGCAATTGTCTGTACAACAGCACTTAGGGGACCACCTGTCCTTGTTATATCAGGAACTGCATGCTTTTTTGGCCAAAGGAGCTATCAAGAGGATTCAAACACCAGAGGTAGGTGGCTACTTTTAGGACCGAGAAAGGATGGAGGCCTCCACCCTAATTCAGCCTATGTCCTTTCAACGCCTTCCTGAGAAAAGACAGTTTAAAGATGCTCACTATTTTGTCCAGGTTCTGTCTGCCCAAGACTCTGGAGACTAAATGGTAGCATTGTACCAGCAAGTAGCTTACTTTCATATACCAGTCTTACAGGCCCACAGACGTTACCTGCAGTTCATGATGGGCTCTGAGCATTTTCAGTTTGCTGTGCTCCCCTTTGGCCACACCTGTGCAGCTCAGGTGTTCACGAAAGTGATGGTGGTGGTTGCTGCTCAGGGGATATGTGTGTGTGTGTGTGGGGGGGGGGGGTGTCTTATTCTCCCCTACCTCTGTGACTGGCTGCTGAAAGCTAGCTCGCCCCAGGCAGTCGTCGCGCACCTCCAGACTACCGTGAACTTTCTACATTTGTTGGGATTCACTATCCTTATGCTTAATTCACACCTGCCTCCTCACTTTGTGAAAGTGTGCATTTCGATGCTCGTGACTGTGTGCCTGTTGGACTATCTCCAATTCACATCCGTGTGCTGGGAGGACAGCTACATCTGTGCATTCCTGATAGGCCTTAAACTAGAAGCTCAAGGGGTACTGCAGACCTCTGACTGAGGGGCGTTACGTGGAGGTGGAATTGGGACCAACGTTCCAAGGGGCAGGGTCTTGACCCCACTAAAGATAGTGATCAAAGCTCCTGGGTTAGTATGGCAGACAGAACACAATTTAGAGAGGGCCTGTGCATTTCAAAGGTGGCCTTTTGAACTGATTGCATCTTCAAAGGCTATTGTGGGTATAACTACTGGTGCTCTGGCCTCAGAAGTTAGAGGCGCTTTTGGATTTAGAACCATACTACGCTGGTTTGATTCTGGGACATTGACAAGAGGAATCATTAGGGCAGGAGGGACTACAACTGGTTTATCCGCAGACTTGTGGTGGCCTGGAGTTTGCATACCCCAGGTAGGGGACTATCACTTGGTGGATTTTGAATGGATTTGCATGCAGCTAATTGCAAATTGTTGTGGCCCAGGTCCCTAAGTACTCTCCATGGGCTGGTTGGCGGGCCTCCTGTCCATGAGATCCCTGGGGCACAAAGGTAGCCAGGGTTAGCCAGAAACGGGTGGAAGTGATTGTTATTTGGGACAAGGACCATCCTGACGTACACTGTCATCACACTGCAGAGGAGTGGGCTCTTGAAGATCAGCAGCCCACCTGAGGTACTGGGACATGAGGAGTTTGAGGAGTGTGGGGGAAGCTTGCATAGTCCAAGAGATCCATGCTTACAACCAGGGGACCTGTGCTAAGTTGCACTCTGGAGTGTGTGGTATCCGAGGTGTTAGGGGAACTGAGCTGAGACTGGCTTGGATCTCTAGATCTGGATGACAGTGCCTGACATCATGGTCTCTGTCCACGGTTGCTTATTCACTCTACCTGGACCCACAACACAAGGCACTTTGTTGTGGAGAACTTAGTGACTGGGCCCAAGCGGTTTTCTTGTGCCTTGAGGGTACCTACGGCTGCCTGTCGGGCCCTACGGCATCTTGCACCTCCACTTGAGGGGAAACATTTCTCCAAAGATTGAGCGATTGGTCCTAATTCATAGATGTGCAGAATAGTTTCAATGAACAGCTAAAACATCATTTTCTAGTAATACTTTCTAAAAGTGGCATTTTAAAACCGACAATTTAAAAACCATCTTTACTAAAAGATGTGTTGTTATATTCTGAGTTTAGAGAACCTAAACTCCATCTTTCCATCTTGTACCCATGGAAAGTTATATTTGTGAGATGTTTTAAAGTATCTCCCATGCTGTCCTATGGAAGTGCGCTAGCATCCTGGGTAACTACTTTTTTGTCTACCAAGTGTATGGAGATCCCACACTTGTGTGGGTGCCGCTGTGCGCCTGGAGGTCTAATCTGGATGGACAAAACTAAGTAACTGTGTTTTAAGTAGTTCCGACAATCTAATCAATGTAGCACCAGCAGGGGCAACTTGTATCATTGGCTGGTGTAGTCGAGTGACTGAGGTGCTGGGTCACGAGGCGTAGTCAAATACCTGTGATTGCTTGACCATTTCAACTGTTGGTGATTTGCGATACTGGGGAATGTTGTGTTGTATTGAATGTCTCTGATCTGAAAGAAACCCGTTAGTGATAGATTCCTTACCTTAGAATATCCAAAGGCGTCAGACAGGATCCGGAAAGCTTTCGTCAGCAGTACCCCTGCACGTAGATAGACGTTGTTGTACGGCTTCTCGTGCGAGTTAGTCTTATTCGCCAAGATGACATCACTGGAGCTACTTTGACGCGCCCACGCGCGCTGAATTCAGTTATTTCTTTTTCCGCGCTAGCAAGTGCAGATCCGGAGAGAGCTGTACCCCGTCACTTGTTGACTAAGTCTTTTTTTGTTTTAATTTGTGAGTAAACGGTACCCCTGGTGCATAGGGATGCCTGGTTCCAAGCTTTGCGAGACTTGTCCGCGCACGATGTCGCTGACGGACCCGCGCCGTGAGTGTCTCTTCTGCCTGGGGCGTGACCACGACACTGAGTCGTGCTCCTACTGCCTGGCCATGGCCCCAAAAACTGCGGGAGCGGTCCCAAAAGTGGCTGGAGGCCCGGGAGTCGGTCACACGTCGTTCCAGGCCCAGGTCCCGCGGGAGGTTGAAGGCCAGGTCGCGTAGCAAGCACCATCATTCGAGGTCTTCGCACTCTGAGTCAGGTAAGGCGAAGCACAAAGTCAGAGACGCGTCTGAGGGGGCAGGTGGTACCGCCCCTTCGGCTCTGACGAAGCCTGAGCAGTTACCATTGGTTTACCCCCCTTTCCCGGGTCCATTGGCGACTCCGGCTGAATTGCAAGAGTTTGTGTCTGTAATGGCACGTATCTTCGGCCTGTGAGGCCCCGTCGGCACTCCTTCGGGCCCTGCGGGCCCCACTGTTCTGCGTACCTCGACGTGGCCTGCTCCTGCCCCGACGTCGTCGATGACCAGAGGCATCCATGGCTCTGTCCGTGGCTCCCCGTTCTTGCCGGTGGACCCCGTACGGCCCCCACCGACATCGAAGTCGCCGATGGCGGCGGAGACCGACGCCGGTGGCGACTTCCTTTCCGACGTCGGCATGGTGCCAGAGAAGTGTCTACCGACGCCGATGGGAGATTTTTACCCTTTCATTCACCAACACCCTCGTCCACTTGTGGAGGAAGGTGAGGACTGGGAAGGGTTTGAAGACCCTCTTGCGGCACAGTGCGAGTCTGTTCCTGACTGGGATGAGGATACGGAGGCCGGTGGCCCGGATTACACTCCAGCCCCTGGTTCACCATCCCCTTCTGCTACTATGGAGGAGAGTTGTACCTTTTCAATGGTGCTGCGTAGGGCGGCCGAGGCTCTTAATCTCGAGCTCCCTACTGTGGCTGTCAGGACCAACCTACTGACAGAAGCGCTTCGGCCAGCTTCTTCTTCTACAGAACCGATGTTGCTGTTTAATGATGCACCCACTGATGTGCTTCTGGGCACTTGGTCAAGGCCCAACAGAGGGGCCCCTGTGGACCAGGGTGAGGGCCGACGCCATCACCCGGCTCCGGGCCACCCCGCCTTCCTCACCCAGAACCCTACACCTTCTACTCCGCCAGACAAAGAATCCAAGAAACTGGAGCAGTTTGGGAAGAAGATTTATTCTGCAAGTTCCGGACAGCGGTCTGTGAACACTGCCTGTCTTTTTGGTTGCTATTCCCATTCTGAATGGGATGCGGTTGCGCCGGTACTGCCTCAGTGTCCGGAGGGGGCCCGGACAATTCTCTCCCGCGCTATTACGGAGAGAAGAGATGCGGCTAAGTTCACGATACGTTGCGTTCTTGATACCGCTGATTCGCTGGGTAAAGCGATTTCCATAACGGTGGCGCTAAGCCATCATTCCTGGTTGAGGACGACTGTTTTTTCTGCGGATGTCCAAAATACTTTGATGGACATGCCCTTCGATGGCACTCACGTTTTTGGTGATAAGGCGGATTCCACATTGGAGCGTTTCAAGGACTCTCGAGCCACGGCCAAGTCCTTAGGCCTTTCGGCCACACGTACTCCTTCCGCTTCTACCTTTCATTCCTTTTGTAGCTCTGGTAGGGGCGTCCAAACACGTTAGTTTTAGAGCAGGCCTGCGCAGCACCAGTCCCAGCGCAGCCACGGACGTGGGACTCGCAGAGGTGGGTCACGGGGCCAGCGTGCGGGTCAGACCACCACCACCCCCGCTGCCATTGCCTCCACACCTTCCTAGTCATGTGTTTCAGACCTACCAGATGCCAGTGGGTGGCAGGATTCATCATCACCTCCCCCACTAGCGCACCATTACATCAGACAGGTGGGTTCTGGAAATTGTTCGAAGTGGCTACCCTCTCCCCTACGAGTCTATCCACCCCAGCCATGCCACCGCAGTTGCACCGCATGTCAGGGGATCCTTTGCCACTTCTCCAGCAGGAAATTACGGCCCTCTTGGCCAAGGGACCAATTGAGCGCGTTCCGACGCCAGAAGTAGGTCTTGGTTGTTATTCCCACTACTTCTTGGTTCCGAAGAAAGACCAGCGTCTACGTCCCATCTTAGGCCTTCGGAATGTAAATTACTTCCTCCTGAAGGAGAAGTTCAAGATGCTCACTCTGGCTCAGGTCTTGTCTGCTCTCGACCCACAAGACTGGATGGTCACCCTGGACCTGCAGGATGCTTATTTTCATATTCCTGTGCTGCCAGCCCACCGGCGTTACCGACGATTCACGGTGGGCCAGGAGAATTTTCAGTTCATCGTGCTCCCCTTTGGCCTTACCAGCGCCCCTTGGGTGTTCACAAAAGTGATGGCTATGATCGCAGCTCATGTGTGCAGATCAGGGGTTTCAGTCTTCCCCTATCTCGACGTCTGGCTGTTCAAATCAGGCTCACCCCAGACAGTCGTCTCCCACCTCCAGACTACGGCCGACCTCCTGCATTTGCTGGGGCTCTCCTTCAATGTGCCAAAGTCGCACCTGATTCCCTCCCAGAAGCTCCTCTTCATCTAAGCGGTTCTGGACACAGTGCAGTTTCGGGTTTATCCTCCGGAACAGCGATTCCAGGATACTCGGGCTATGATTCCGATCTTTCAGCCCTTGTCCTGAGTTTCGGTCAGGACGACCTTGAGGCTGCTGGGACTCATGGCCTCCTCCATCTTGCTGTCCAACCATGCCAGGTGGCATATGTGGGCTCTGCAGTGGGACCTGAAGTTCCAGTGGGCGCAGCACCAGTGGTACCTGTTCAACTACGTACAGATCTCGGAGGGCACTGCTCAGCAATTGCAGTGGTGGCTCACAAATCAACATTGGGTCAGTGGCAGATCCCTCTCCCTTCCCCAACCGAAGCACACAGTGGTGACGGATGCGTCCCTCCTAGGATGGGGTGACCACATGGGAGAGGTGGAGATCAGAGGCCTCTGGTCTCTGGCGGAGTCCCGGCTCCATATCAACCTTCTGGAGCTTCGGGCGATCCTTCTTGCACTGAAGGCATTTCTTTCATCTGTCAGGGGGAAGGTGGTGCAGGTGTTCATGGACAACACCACCGCCATGTGGTATTGCAACAAATAGGACGGGGTGGGGTCATGGACCCTATGTCATTAGGCTCTGCACCTCTGGACATGGCTGGAACGTCATGCCATTTACTTGACGGTTCAACACCTGGTGGGTTCTTTGAACGCCAGGGCGGACTAACTCAGCTGCCGGTGTCTGATGGATCACAAATGGCACCTTCACTCGGAGGTGGTGCAAGGTCTCTTTCAACAGTGGGGAGAGCCTTGGTTAGATCTATTCGCCACAGAAGAGAACGCTCAATGTCCGCAGTTCTGCGTGTTGGAATTTCCAAGGCATCACTCGCTCGGCGACGCTTTTCGTCGCGAGTGGAGCTGCGGTCTGTTGTACGCCTTTCCGCCTATACCTCTTCTACCCAGAGTGCTGAAGAAAATCCGGCATGACTGGGCCCAAGTCATCCTTGTGGCTCCAGACTGGGCTCAAAGAGTTTGGCATCCCCCGATCCAACTGCCTCTGCAGGAGTATCTTCTGTCGCAGCAGCAAGGGACGGTTCTCCACCCGAACCTGTCCAGCCCCCACCTACATGCGTGGAGATTGAGCGGCGACAGCTGATTCCATTTGACTTGCCTCCCAAAGTCTGTGATGTCATTCTGGCAGCCAGGCGTCCCTCCACTAAATCGGTATACGCCTGCCGGTGGAAAAAATGTGTGGCATGGTGCACAGCCAAGGCTGTGGATCACCTTTCTGTCTCTCTTTCTGAGGTCCTTTTGTTCCTTCTTTCTCTGGGCTCTATCAAGGGCTATCTTTCGGCCATTTCAGCCTTTCTGAAACTTCCAGGTCAGCCTTCTCTTTTCAAGTCCCCTGTTGTACAGAGATTCTTAAAAGGCATTACTCATATGTTCCTTTCATAATACCTCAGTGGGACTTGAATCTTGTTTTAACTTATCTCATGTGCGCTTCCTTTGAGCCGCTTCACAATTGTACTTTACGTCTTCTGACTTTAAAAACTGCCTTCCTGGTGGCTATCACCTCTGCCAGGAGAGTGAGTGAGCTTCAGGCTCTTTCTTGTAAGCCTCCTTTTCTGTCAGTTCATCCGGACAAGGTTGTGCTTCGCACTCGTCCTTCCTTCTTGCCAAAGGTTGTCACTGCCTTCCACATCGGGTAGACTATCACCTTGCCCACTTTGTTTCCGCCTCCGCACCCTTCCAGAGAGGAAGAGAGGCTCCACCTTCTGGACCCAAAACGTGCTCTCTCCTTTTACCTGAATTGCACACAAGCATTCTAAGTGGATGACCAGCTCGTTGTTGGCTATGCAGGCGCCAAGAAAGGCCGGGCTGTTCACAAGAGGACTATCCCGTGCTGGGTCGTCTTATGTATCAAGGCATGTTATTCTACGGCTAAAAAGGAACCTCCGGTGGGGCTGCATGCCCATTCTACCAGGGCTACAGCAGCTACTACTGCATTGGGACGTGGTCTCCCCCTGCAAGACATCTGTCAGGCTGCCAGGTGGGCTTCGCTGCACACTTTTACAAGGCATTATTGCCTTGACAATCAAGTCTGGAGAGACTGCTTCTTTGGCCGTTCTGTTCTCCGGGACTTCTGGTGTGATTTCAGTTTGCAGACCCACCACTGGGGTTGGTATTGCTGGGGTATCTATTCTAAGGTAAGGGATCTATCACTAACGTGTTTCTTTCAGATGAACAAGTTACTTACCGATATATCTGTAAGAAACATTAGTTAGTGATAGATTCCTTACCGCCCCACCCATCCTCCCCGTTCTGCGAACTGATTTCCAGGGTTAAGGTCATCCTTTTGGGCCCTAGTTTTTATGCACTAGTGGTCAGTATCTTGCATGGCTCTGGGTTCCTGTTGTGGAAAGTTGTGTACAGAAAAAACGTCAGTGCGCGTGGGCGCTTCTAAGTAGGTCTAGTGATGTAATCCCGGCGAATATGATGCCAACGACGCACACAGAGCCATACTATGACGCCTATCGACGTGCAGGGGTACTGCTGACGAAAGCTTTCCAGATCCAGTCTGACGCCTGGGGATATTCTAAGGTAAGTAATCTATTACTAACTAATGTTTCTTACAGATATATCATTAACGAAGGTAAGTAACTTGCTCATTAGGGCCTATATGTTCATGTTGTTTGGCTGCTAATGGGAAAGTTTGACAATTGCATATAACTGTATATACAATGTGTATCTCGTTTTGAATTTATTGTGTGTGTAATACAAAGACCACTGTTTTACACCTATGGTATGGAGTCTTTTTATGGCGAATGCAATCTGTTACGAGGGTGGTGTTGTGCCAATACTTTACACTTGGGCCCTGAGGGTAAGCCTGACTGCTCAGTGCAAAACTGCCCAAGGGAGAGCATAGGTTATGAGACACATGGTTCGTACTCATCCTCTCTTGGATGGTGGATTCTGACTTGCTTCAATGTGTCCTAGCCAGCCGCAAACCGCTGGGCCTAACATTTGGTGGCTACGGTGGGATAGGATGTATGTTGGCATCAGCCCTAGCAACACAGTGGTTCGCTACGACTCTGGTGTACAATATCATATTCTGTCCCTGGGTTTTGTTTTTTTCTTTGGTTTGCCATTCTAGTTTGGAAACCTTTCTGTGTTCACAACAGTCATGCCTAAGTCGGGAGAACCAGCTGAGGTACCTACGGTAGTGGAGTTTGAGCAGGATAAGTTGGAGACTAGTGGAGTTTGAGCAGGATAAGTTGGAGACCTATACGGTAGTCCAACTCAAACAGTTCTGCAGAAACCTGAAATTATCTTTTAAAGGCCTCAGTAGAAAGGAGTAGCTGCAAAAGCTATTGAGGGCTTGGCTGGAGGCCAAAGGTACAGCTGCGGATTCCGGTGAGGGTGATGTAGGGGGTGCTTAGGAGCAGGAACTGCAGAGGGGAGCATAGTACCCGCCAAGTCGGGCAGCAGTGGTTCCTCTAGTGGTCTGTCCCCAGAAGAGCTGGAGGATAGGCGGGAGGAAAGGAAGCTGAATTGTGTGCTAGCCAAGCTTAAGTGAGACGGTCAAGGTGGCAAAGGAGGAAAAGAAAATGATGTTAGCTCAAGAGTTGAGCGTGATAGGGCTAGACTTAAGATTCAAGAGGGCTGAATCCAGCCCAGATGGTGGCAGCATTTCATCTGTGTCTTCGGACTAAAGAGTTCATATACATTCGGGTCTGGTCCCTGATTATTGAGTAGGGGATGCCCTAGACTACTTGTTTGGGGCCTTTGAAATAGCTTTACAAATGCACAGGATCCCTGAGCTTGCTGAGGAGGTGGACCTCTTGGCTAACACCCAGGTCCAAAAGAAGATGACTAGAGGAGATCATGCCATGGGTGTGCCGGGTCCCTCTGAGAAGAAGGTGAGGGGTTCAGGAATAAAAGTAAGGAGATCTCTCAAGGGCCCAAGACTAAGTCCCCGGGTAAGGGTTCCCAACTCTCTGGTGATAAGAAGAAGCAGTTATCTGCAGGTAAGCCTGCAGAGAAGGGAACCACCAGGTGCTATGCTTGTCAGCAAGAGGGGCACTAACAGCGTGATCCCAAGTGTCCTAAGCGGGCTCCGTCACCCAACGGTGAGCAGTCCAAGGAAGTACAGGCAGTGGGTGACCATTAATGGGCATAGGGTGCAGGCTCTGCGAGACATTGGGGCTAGTATGATAACTGTCAGGTGTCATCTGGAGTCGGCAGAGCAGGTTGTTCCTAACGTGGTTCACCAAGTGGTTTCTGCCAACAACAGTGAGCCACTATCTAGTGGCACTGGTTCCCTTTGAGTTGGTGTGGGCGGGGGAATGTCTGGTTCTTTGAGGGTAGCTGTGAGCCCATCTATGTCTGTAGACTGTCTGCTTGGCCCATCCTGGACCATACCTCCTGGATGAAGGTGGAGCTCCGGTCTCACTTGGGGATGTTGGGATTGCCTGAGTGGGTGAGTCTCACCGCACTGTCAGGAGGATGTTCAGAATGACCCTGAACCTGAAATAATGACACAGGCAGAGAAGGGTCAAGGGGCGCAGGAAACCTGCTCCTGAGATTAATGCAGTTCGGGAAGAAGCTGAGCCTGAGGGGGAGACTCCAGTACCTATAAGGAAAGATCTGGCCGAACTGGGGAACCTGCCTGCGCTAACCAATTGGCAGCAGGATGGAGGTCCCACCAGGGAGGAGGTCTGCGTGGTGCAGAAATAGTACCCTAGCCCATGTGTTAGTGGTACCCCAGTGTTTCAGAACTTTCCTATTGGGGTTGGCTCATGATGTGTTGCTGGCAAGTCATTTGGGCCAGGGCAAGGCCTGTCTGACTAGTCAGACACGCGTAAAGATGGGAGCAAGGTGCAAGGCCCCCCTGCAACCATTGCCTGCCTGGGCACCCCTTTTGAGCAGGTGGGCATTGACATTGTGGGGACTCTGGATCAAGACTTACATGGGCAACAGGTTCATCCTGGTCTCGGTGGACCATGCCACCTGGTACCCGGTAGCAATCTCCCTGAGGACGGTCACGGCACCAGCTGTGGCCTGGACACAGCTGGGGATCTTTACCAGCGTGGGTTTCCCCAAGGAGGTGATCTCTGACCGGGGTACCACCTTCATGTCCTTGTACATGAGGGCCATGTGGAAGGAGTGTAGGGTAGCTTACAAGTTCTCCACCCTCTACCACCCTCAAACCAATGGGTTGGTCCAGAGATTCAGGCGAATCCTGAAGGGCAAGATTTGGAATATTTCAGACTCCATGAAGCTTAAGTGGTATGTCTTCCTGCTATGCCTTTTGCTTGCCTACAGGGAGGTTCCGCAGAAGAGTGTTTGTCATGTATTCCTATAGGTTCTGAATCGATCCCCCTATTCCTGACCCTATTCTGGTTAAACTAACTATCAAGTTAACTAACAGTCAGCCCATGAGGCAAGAAAAGCCCCCATGATGCAGATACCGTTATCTGACGCAGTCACACTACGGCACAGGAACGTGTTATCTGATTAGGTCATAACGCTTGAGATCTAATTAGACAAGCGACATTCCTCCAGCCCCTGATAAGGCATACGACGTTCTCATAACAAATCAAACCTATGACAACCTGGAAAATCCGTGCGGCCATTGTTTTGATTTCACAGAGAACTTCAGTAAAAGTGTGCTAACGAGCAAGTCGTAGGACATCTTTATTGACGTATCTATGTCCATCCTTACGTCAATCTCGGCACCTTTAAGGTATAAATATTGCCGATCTTGCCCTATGCAAACACACGCGTGGTGACGAGACGGAGCAGCCATACTTGCCGAAGCCCAGAAGCAGAGCAGACCCCGCTGGCAGCAGCCCCGCCTTCCTGACGCGCTGAGAGACGCGCTGCTATCTCCTGCCGAGAGACCCAGCACCGGCGCTTTCGGGCAGCCCTCGCAGGCAGCCTGGAATATCGAGAGCAGAGAAAGAGATACCATTCCTCATTCATCCTAACTTCCAGGTACAGAACTGAATAACCCCTCACAGAGAATTCTTTAGTTATTCACTTGGCAAAAACAAAACTTAACTTAAACTGTAACTTTCTTTTCCCGCCCACGCATTAGACTTAGGTCAGGTACACGGGGTAGGCGTATTTAGAAACACCAGTTGAGTACGTTTAGTCAAATGTATATGTGTATGTAAATATATTTTAATCATTTTAAACATCATATGGCTCAGAAACCATATCAATGTTTTTACAGTATTATTTTATACTATTGCTTTTAATGTATGCACTTTACTTAACTATAAGTATTGCAATAATATCGATCCATTTCTCTTGTACGAGAAAAGAGACTGATCAATAAATAACACCTTTTTATTGAACACGCCCGTCTCTTCCTTTTCTCTACAATCTGATGAGACTAAGAATGCACGTACTGACTGAGTAAAATAATTGCCTTGTGCTCACACGACTCTGGAGATACACTCTTGATTAGGGGAGAGCAAAGTTGTCATGTTCTATGGTTGTCAGAAACTAAATCCCTTCTTGTCTAATCAGGGGAGTTAATTCTTTCCTGAACATTCGAGAAAGTTTCTAGCGAACTCTGAGCTACGCTGGCAAACCCAAAACTTAAGTCTAGTATCGACAGTAGTAGACCTAGTTAACGTCTGGCCTAGGCCTTTACTGCTGTAGGTATTATTCCAATGCGCAGAGCCTATTGGGAAGATAGGAACTACACTACATGGCGCCCAACGCGTTTGGAAAGGGCGATAAAACTAACGTAAGACATTTAGAGTAACCCTGGGCGTAGTGGGGCGTAGTGGGGCTCCGCGGAGCTACGCGGAGAGGGCGAGAAGCTACGCCCACTCCCGCACTCCGCGTAGCCCCACTACGCACCTCCCTCCCGCTCTCCCCTACATACTTTATTTAAGCATTTACACGGGTTAAAACAAGTTAAAAGCACTTACCTTGTCCGGGGCTCGTCCGGGTCTTCATCTTTGAATAGCGTCCTTTGCCTGGATACCAATGCGCATGCGCGGGCGGCCGCGCATGCGCATTTCTCCCGAGAAATGCGCATGCGCGGCCGCCCGCGCATGCGCATTGGTATCCAGGCAAAGGACGCTATTCAAAGATGAAGACCCGGACGAGCCCCGGACAAGGTAAGTGCTTTTAACTTGTTTTTATCTGTGTAAATGTTTAAATAAAGTATCTAGTGGAGGGCGGGAGGGAGGCGGGTGGCGGCCGACTCGGCTACGCTCACGGAGTGGGCGTAGTGTTGCCGGCTACGCTGTCTACGCAAAATGCGTAGAAGGCAACACTACGCCTACTCCGTGGGCGTAGCCGATTCGGACGCCCACCCTTAATTTAGAGTAACTCAGTCGTGCTTTCTCACTCAGACCCCTTTTCCCAAATACTCCAAAGACGTCTGGAGTGGGTGAAAGGTAATATCCTCCAAAACCTCGCAGGAGGGAACTCCTATGTAAGGTTCTTGGTTTAATCAACGTTGAAGGATACACTGTTCCAAAATATTGTGCATCTAATCTTTGTTCCATAAGAAACCTGATCTGCAAACAAACAAAATAACCTTAGTGACAGTAAAATGTCTGACAATGAGGATGAAAGAGAGGCAGTTAGATTAGCAGCTGAAATAGCAGCAGCTGATATTGCAGCACTAGATGCGGACGGGGATATAATACTCATCCCGGTCGCCAAAAGGAAATCTATAACCTTAAAACTTATAGAAAATGGACTGACACCTAGAGGTGGCACAGTCATATTCGTAATTGAGGCACACGAATATCGGCAGACAGAGGTATACTATACATGGATACATTTTCCAGCAGCAAATGCTGTAACAAAGTACTTCCACTATTACAAAATAGAGGTTCCACCCGACATTTACACTCCTTTCGAGGAGGTGGAAGTACCACTCAAATTCCAAGAGCATTTGCTCTTATTTGATGGCGCCCTAATACATAATAATCACATCACCAGGCTCGGTCCTTTAGGTAGACCAGGAGCAACGTGGCCGGTCTTAGCCGGATACACACCACACCCAGACATCGAAGGAATGTCTACAGGAGAGCTGTTAATACAGCTAAAACAATTACAAAAAATTCATAGACAATTAGTCCAGTATGTAATGCGGACTTCAACAATTCAGCCAGCGATTAAACTTCCACAGCTGACCCCTCACCAGGGGCACACAAATAAAATCACACCACAGAACATCCAATCCTGCCTAGGTAAAGTCCCGGCTAAACGGGAACAGATACCATTCTGGTTGGCACAGAAAATCACCCAAATAGAGGCGGTGTTTCCTGACACCACCCCGCTAGAAAAACACAGGATTCTGACTATATGTCTCCCAATGGGAATCGCACCACACATAGAGGACTGTGACACTTGGGGTACAGTCTTTGCTTCAATCTACACAAAAACGCACGGTGTTCCATCCATTTCGGTAATACCAGATGTGCTAAAACAAATTCAAGATGAATACGGTCCAGAACCAGCTTTAACTCTTGGTATGAAATTACTGAAAGACTTCAAGCAGGTCTCGGCTATATTATTACCCAATATAAAAGGTGAAGCAGCAAACGTGGCGATCCGCCAGAGGTTAAAAGAGACAGATATAGCAGACCAACCAGCTGAAATTGCCAGAATCATAGAAAAATCCTATGAAGAACTAGGTAGAGACAGTTTAGGTGGAATACCAGTAAAACCGCAACTGACTGAAAGTCCAGAAAAAATATTTTTTAATAATAATTCACCAAAAAAGAACTGGGATGGAAACAAACAATCCAATCCAAAAGAAAAGAAATTCCAGTCCCGAGGAAGGTCTCCTAGGCGAAGGGAGAAATCTCCGAACCAGAGACACAGGTCACCCCAGAGTGACCCCTCTGGGAAAAGATATAACCTTAGAAATAGGGATAATATTAAAAAACCTGATAGATATCAAGACATTGATACACGTCCCTCTCAATCTTTTCAGACTTCCTCGCAGAAATCGGAAAGAAGAGGACGATCAGAACAAAGAGAAGAGCACGCCAAGTCCAAAGACAAGGAACCTGCTCAACAAAAAAAGAAATTACAATTTCCAAAAAAGAAGGTAGCCAGTATCAAGGTAGTTAACAATGCGGAGAATACTGAGGACACAACTGAAAAACGGAGAGTGGGCTCAGACAATGCTAGACAGCGCAGCAGAAGTGAGCATAGCTCGCAAAGTCCTTATGAATCATCTGGAGACAGTGGACACGAATGAATATCTTCAAGTGGAAACTGCAGACACCAGAGTTAGCAAACCCCACAAGATATAAGAGATAACATTACGTATAGAGGGAGATAAGACTAGGAAAATAAGGGGACTATTTTGGGATAACCTCTCCAAGGGTTATGACATCCTTCTAGCTGAAAAAGACTGGCCACCAGAGTTTGTCAGGGAGTGCCCTCATGGCGAAGAAGTAATTATGCCTGCCTTCTCGAATCAAATCCCGATTCATAAAAAATACACACTTGCTAGAAAGTGGGCAGTGGCCTTAGCACCTGCTTTATATAAAAATCATGTAGGATGGGATGAGGATTCTCCTCCTCACAAAATCCAGTTAAAATCACAACCTACTGCACAAAGGCAGTACCCAATTAAGCAAGAAGCTAAAAAACAGGTAAATGAAATACTAGATCAGCTAGAATACCAGGGGGTGATTGAAACTTGCACCTCACAAATGAACAATCCTTTGTTTCCGGTCTCCAAACCAGACAATTCATATCGTCTAGTTTTGGATTACCGACACCTTAACATATGTTGCAAAACATTTGCAGTGCAAAACTCACACAGTGCTGCACTAATGAATAACATAGTGCGCAAAAAATACAAAACAACCTTGGACATCTCCAATGGATTCTTTTGTCAAAACATAGCACCAGAGAGCAGATATTTAACTGCATTCTCAGTAAATGGCACTCAAAAGCAATTCTGTCGGTTAGCCCAGGGGTACAAGAACAGCCCGGGGGTATTCTCAGCGAGAGTAACAGAATTACTGCAACTATATGATGATGAAGCATTATCTTATGTCGATGACATTTACTTAACAGACGATGACTTGGATACTCACTTGAAAAGAGTGAACACCATAATACTTGGGTTCGCAGCAGAGGGTTACAAATTCAACTTTAAAAAATCCAGAATTGCCCATTTAACGGTCTTATACGTAGGATATGAATTATCAAGTATAGCCTGGTTGACAATTTTCTAAAGAACTAGAAGAATTAAAAAATCTTAAATATGAAAAGACGTATCCTCTGCCAATCGACATTCTGCCTCTACGACATTACGCCTGTGTAATCTATACAGACGGACATGCTCAACCCTCCGTTTGGGGAGAACAAGCATACAACCCCACATGTGAGATTACAAAAGAAGTGTGGCTCGGAGGTAAACTAAGACCTCTATTAACAAAAACACACTCAGTTGAAACTAATTCAGAACAACAAACTGAAATAATAGCATTGAAAATGGCGCTAGATAATGCGGATCGCGAATTCCCGACACTTATAGTGTCAGATTCATATTACTGCGTCAAATCATATAACAAGGATTTGCAGACATGGATTCAGAACGGTTACAAAGATGACACAGATGCACCAATAAAGCAGAAATTGCTCTGGGAACAAATAGCTCTTTTACAAAAAGAACTACCAAGGACTCACGTGACACACTCACTGAGTCATCAGCGTGATGGCGTTCACGTTGTAGGGAATTCATTGGCTGAAACAGCCGCAGCGGCAGCCACTAAATCGGCTCCCGTAGTTCGAAAAAAGCGTACATTAAAAAACATTGACGGTGAAACAGTGCTGGCAGTGAAAACGTCATCAAAAGGCGACTGCTCAGCGTTACCGATCAACTATCCACTCAATTTTACATACATAATCGATGCAAACTCCGTCCCTTTTGCTCGAATCCCTGGAGTGGGGGATAGAGTGATTCCAAACATGGACAGGAGAAGCTTGTTAATCGCAGACGCACACATGGGTGAGGGTCTTGGACACCTCAAACTGAAAGATTCTCTGGAAGAATTACAATCACGGTACTGGTGGCCAGGCATGAGCCTACATCACACCATGTTTGTAAAAAACTGCTCAAACTGCAACAGAGATCGCAGTGGGGAGAGAAACAGTTTAATACCTCGTCGTATCAAGGCAGATAATATGACCAATAAAAAGCAGGGCTTGCGATTAACATATACAGGCTAGTTTCCACTTATAATGTAGATCACCAGCACTCGGCTGACGTCCGGACTGTTATACAAAGATTTGCGAGTATAAATGGCATATACGCTAAGAGCATGCTACGTTCGACCATTGTTTTCACTCAAGCCCACCAGCCTGGGGGGAAACATGGCCGAATGAGCACAGTCCAGCGGGAATCTTCTCACTTCCTTCCTGAGGGTACGGGATGGTGTAAAGAAAAAACCAAGGCATAAAGCAATCTATAGCGGAAAGGAAATTAGGTTCGGGAGCTGGGTGGGTCAAACATCTAATAAGTGTCCAACGTAGTCTAAATAACTTGCCAAGAAATTCTCTGAAGGGATTCAGTCCGTACGAATTATTATTTGGAACTAGAATGATTATCTTTGACCTCGACAGTCAGACTTCAGTGGTTAAAGAAAAAAGCTTTGATGTCAAAGACCGTTTGGCTATTTTGCAGGACTTAAACAAAACAAGAAAAGACCTGAGCAACATACAGTTGAAACAACAGCCAACAACCACTGAAGAATCACCACTTGTCCCAGCAAGACCTGTCTGGATTCCAAAAGTCGGGGATCTAGTCAGGGAGAAGATCGCGGTAAAGAAGGAATTTGGGCCTTCTTACAGAAAAGCAGTTCCTGTCTTGTCTGTCAACGGGACAAGATCAGTTGTACTACCGCCACTTGCTGGTAAAAAGGAGAACCGAGTTGTATCCATCGACCTGGTAAAACCACAACATGTGGCCGATAACAAACAGTAGGCCAAGTGGACTCCCAATAAGTAGCAGAACACCAAGGTTTGCTACCAGTACAGAGGTCCTAACAAAGAGGCTCATCACATTCGAAACGCCTACAGAAGAACAACAAGGACTATGCAACAATGCAATAGAACTCAGACCTCTGAAAACCCAAATAAAAACATTTAGCAGAGATACACCAATCTATAATGAAGTACCAGGTGACAATTCAAGAAACAAAAATCCTGAAGCAATTGGAACAATTGACAGAACTGCATCCGGCTACTTCATCAACTTCGATGATTCCTCTGAAAGCCTCAGTGAATCAAAGACACAGCCATCATCAAAATCCTTTAAAGGCAAAGCTAAGGAACTTTTGAACCAACTGAAAGAAACATATCTGATTTCTCCATGGATTGAATTTTGGGTGGGTTTTGGTGCATTTATCCTCATACTTTGGCTCATCATGGTATTAACTTTGGGACGCTTCATTGAGGGAAAATATGCTAAAATGGACACAGCAAGTCAGAACATCAACTTGGTCCTCAAACCACACACATCTTCACACGTCGAGAAAAGAGAACTTTCTTCAGCCAACTTCACAGCCAATCCTATACCTGGTGGGGTAGCCTGGGACAACACTGACTATGAAATTTATGGTCCGGTCGAGATCCTGAAATATCCACACCAAATCAAGATCTCCTTGAGTGACTTTGCAAAACCAAACTCATTTGCTGATGATTGGGACTTCGAAAGCATTAATAACATGATGTCTGACTTAGTAATGTCTGCTAAATTTACAAAACATGATTATTTGCAAGGTTCTACAAATTATGATAGTATGTATTGCTATAACCACTATGGTAACCATTTTTTACATAAATCTGCACAACCTAGAAATGTTTTAAATTATAATCAATGGGAACATTGTGCAACACCTCCAAAAGGGAGCTCAAGAACCGTTTACGACAAATATTCATATTTTTCAGGTTTTAACACAAGTAATGCTGAAACATTTTATTTTAAATTGTCAAACAAGACAGGGATGATAACCAACACAAAGTTGATATATTCAGATTCATTCTTCGAAGAAATGAATACTTTTGGATTTGATTATTGGGACAAAAATGTTGATTTGAAAAGTGTTTGGGGTACAAAAGAATGGCAAGTACAGGGTTTAGAAGCTTTGTTTAGAGCTTGCATGATCCCAGAACAAATGATATTTTTAAATGACACTGTTCAACAAACCACCTGTCTTGGCCTAGCCAAAATCAAAGATTTAAATAAACCGTCTATTCCAAAGCCAACAATGTTTAGCAATAGCTCTGATACGGATGAAGAGATAGACGTAAACCATATATTAAACCAAAACAGAACACATCCTGATTGGAAACAATGGTTAATCTGGCCCACAGATACAAATAACTGTCAAGACAGATTCCTGAATAAAACACAGGGGTTCAAAATGACCAGGCCAGACCCTAGATATCCCCAAAGACATCACCCAGGAATAATAACAACCTACAGTGTGGGCAAATTATGCCTTCAGTGGCTACAAACTTCCACACTGCCTGAAATTAAGCAACACCTAACTTTACTTACTGATGGTGCTGACTTGCGTGATTTCATAATGGGACCACGCAAACAGCGTCAAAAGCGTTTCATAGCAGCCTCTGTATATGCAGCATACAATGAGGCCTGGAAGGTTAATCAAATTGAAACAGCAGAGAGAATACGGGAAATTGACCGTATTAATTTGGAAAAATCACTTTCTGTAGTGGACAATGGGTTAATGACTCTGTCCTCCAGAATTTTTTCTTTGGACAGCATTGTGTCTTCAGCAATCGATATATTATCGCAAGACTTACTGTTATTACAACATGGTCAGTCACAATTGCGTTCTATTGTACAGCTTGGCTGGACGTTACAAAATCTGCGTTCAGGCTATGTGCCTTGGCGTTTAATCAACACAACGTCACTATTCCAAATCTTTAACCTTACTGATAGACAAATCGGTATGGCGCAAAAGGGTGCTGATTATACAATCTTGAGCATTGAAAAACTAGAAAGATTACCAATGACAATGTCAGAACGACCTGTCAGTGAATGGATAATCCACGGAATCATAAATATTCCAATCTCAACCTTCAGGTTTCAATACTGCCAAAAATATATACAGGCTGGCATGTACGAGAAATTGGGGAAGGGGTACCTTAAAACAACTTGGAACCTGCCCTATTCACATGCATGTGTCAGTAATAAAGGACAGAAAGTGTTTCTTAGTGGCAACAATTGTGCTATGTCACTAAGCGGCACGCTTCTGTGTAACGGAATTAGTTTGCATGGAGCCTGTGAAGGGAATTCATACAACCTTTCATGTCACCAGCAAGGCGCACCTGCAACTGAAATAGAACCATTCTTTCAAAGACTCTATAATGGGAGTTACATTCTTATTGTAGACCGCAAATGTTGTAGTCTTATGCCCGGGACTCCTTATCTAGTCACTACGACTGCGAAGGTCAAGGGCTGTGGACGTTCTTTGTTCCCCAGCTCCTTTCCAGACAGGGAGGCAAGGGCATGGCCCAATTTGAAAATTACTTCTATTCGAATAGATACTTTAAGCAGAATGAAAACAGTGCTTCTTCAGACGCCTACAAGGCTCACGTCATCAAAAGAAACGTATGATCTACAAGTCGCAAGGACGACTGCAGAGATACATACATTATTATCAACTAATTCCCCCGTACATTTCGCGGAAATCCTGAGCGAAATCTTAAATATTTCTGATACCACTGGGGTCTCAAAGATATGTAAGACAGTATTTTCGATGGCATTAACACCATTCAAAGCCATACTGGGTATTTTTCCAGATTTCGTCCATTCGATTTTTGGCGGACTTCCCCTGATCCTGGGACTAATTGCAGGAATCCTATTCTTAGTCCTTATTTTTCGTTATGGCAACCCATGTCACAGATCAAACTCTCGCGACAATGGAAGAAACAATCCTAGCCATTGGATACCGGGACCGGATATCAAAAATCCTGGGACTCTCCCGGCTTAGAGACCTGAACATGACTTGGTTTCTATCATTTCGACCAATGTGGCAAAGATGTGTTTTACCTGTATTGAGGTGTCTGCTATGCGGAGAAGAATGCGTGTTAGACACTTGTCTGACGCTACAATCGGATGCGCCAGTGGATGCAGATACATTGTTGGTTCCTACCAAGGTTCACGCTTTGTGCTGCCCTCAAAGGCTGCCAATCCTGATGACGGCATTCGTGGAATCTTCACCACTACGATTGAAGAGTAGTGAAGTTCAAGATGAAAGCAGCATCGATCAGGTACGACCTTCTGTCAGCAATGCGAATCAGAATGTCAATGGAGACAATCATGCGCACGAATGCATGGTTACAACTATTTCCGACTTAGTGGAACTTTCCCATGAAGCTGTTGACAGTTTTTTCGAAAGCCTTAATGATATGATGTTCTCTCCAGAACAGAAATAGAGACTTTTGAGCAAGCTCGCACACGGCGTTCCCTGAATTCGGCCTTCAACTTTAAAAATAAAGTCACATGAACAATTTTTCCCACCAGTTCACGGACAGCAATTTTTTAGCAGCCCCAAATTATTTTTTACAAAATTTTCGGGACACTTATCTTCTGCTTAAAGTAAGAAACTATTCCTAGAGAACTAAGATTTCTATTTTTAGATACTTTATAAACTTTAGTTGCCCGCTGGTATGTTCACAAATATTTTATTATGTGATGAAATGGTCTCGAACTTTCTTTCTGTATAGCCATATTAAGAGCCATTTCATGTGTATTTCTCATATACCAAATAAGCAATAATGTCTACAAATGCGTGTTTACTTTAGCGTTTAATTCATAGCTTAAGTGCATACAATATATATGACTGCAATTTTTCAGTATATTTGAAAATTTCAAAATGCATTTATGTATTTTGGGGTGGTGAGGTATACACTATACTCTATAGTATGTTGTACTATGTTATACTATGCATAGATTAGTAAATATGACCATAGTTAGCGTGGAGTGGGTGTCATGTATTCCTATAGGTTCTGAATCGATCCCCCTATTCCTGACCCTATTCTGGTTAAACTAACTATCAAGTTAACTAACAGTCAGCCCATGAGGCAAGAAAAGCCCCCATGATGCAGATACCGTTATCTGACGCAGTCACACTACGGCACAGGAACGTGTTATCTGATAAGGTCATAACGCTTGAGATCTAATTAGACAAGCGACATTCCTCCAGCCCCTGATAAGGCATACGATGTTCTCATAACAAATCAAACCTATGACAACCTGGAAAATCCGTGCGGCCATTGTTTTGATTTCACAGAGAACTTCAGTAAAAGAATGTGCTAACGAGCAAGTCGTATGACATCTTTATTGACGTATCTATGTCCATCCTTACGTCAATCTCGGCACCTTTAAGGTATAAATATTGCCGATCTTGCCCTATGCAAACACACGCGTGGTGACGAGACGGAGCAGCCATACTTGCCGAAGCCCAGAAGCAGAGCAGACCCCGCTGGCAGCAGCCCCGCCTTCCTGACGCGCTGAGAGACGCGCTACTATCTCCTGCCGAGAGACCCAGCACCGGCGCTTTCGGGCAGCCCTCGCAGGCAGCCTGGAATATCGAGAGCAGAAAAAGAGATACCATTCCTCATTCATCCTAACTTCCAGGTACAGAACTGAATAACCCCTCACAGAGAATTCTTTATTCACTTGGCAAAAACAAAACTTAACTTAAACTGTAACTTTCTATTCCCGCCCACGCATTAGACTTAGGTCAGGTACACGGGGTAGGCGTATTTAGAAACACCAGTTGAGTACGTTTAGTCAAATGTATATGTGTATGTAAATATATTTTAATCATTTTAAACATCATATGGCTCAGAAACCATATCAATGTTTTTACAGTATTATTTTATACTATTGCTTTTAATGTATGCACTTTACTTAACTATAAGTATTGCAATAATATCGATCCATTTCTCTTGTACGAGAAAAGAGACTGATCAATAAATAACACCTTTTTATTGAACACGCCCGTCTCTTCCTTTTCTCTACAATCTGATGAGACTAAGAATGCACGTACTGACTGAGTAAAATAATTGCCTTGTGCTCACACGACTCTGGAGATACACTCTTGATTAGGGGAGAGCAAAGTTGTCATGTTCTATAGTTGTCAGAAACTAAATCCCTTCTTGTCTAATCAGGGGAGTTAATTCTTTCCTGAACATTCGAGAAAGTTTCTAGCGAACTCTGAGCTACGCTGGCAAACCTAAAACTTAAGTCTAGTATCGACAGTAGTAGACCTAGTTAACGTCTGGCCTAGGCCTTTACTGCTGTAGGTATTATTCCAATGCGCAGAGCCTATTGGGAAGATAGGAACTACACTACATGTTGGCTTCAGCCCATTTGAGCTTCTGTATGGGCACCTCATGAGGGGTCCTCTCAGTTTTGTGAAGGAGGGCTGTAAGCAAGCTCCCAGGAAGCAGCCCCTGGATGTATTCAGTTATGTCCTGGCCTTCTGTAACCAAACATACCACTTCAGGAAACTTGCTCAGGCAAATCTGGAAGCTAGCCAGGAGGATGTGAAATGATGGTATGACCAGAACACCACTCTGGTTGAGTTTTAGCCTGGCCAGAAAGTGTGGGTCATGGGCCAAGTGGATTGGGCCATTTGAGGTGAAGTAACGCAAAATTGATGTCACCTATCTGGTGACCTAGGTTTACACTGTGGGTTGGTCACACATGATCGATCACGGTTCTTGTTAAGCACGACTACTTACCCGTTAGGGTCTCAAGGCGCTATGGGGAGGAGGAGGGGGAGGCTGTATCTGCGATTCATTCAATGAGCCAGGTCTTGAGGTCCTTCCTGAATTGAGGCAGAGACCACGATTACCTGAGATGTAGAGGCAAGGAGTTCCAGGTCTTCTCAGTGAGGTAGGAGAAGGGTCTGCCTCCAGCCATGGTCTTGCAGATCTGTGGGAGGTGGATAACATGGCTAAGAGCATTAGCTCGGTAATGCATGAATATCGCTGACTTTTCAGCGATATTCATGCATTGCGGCCGTTTTTTATCGCATTTGCGATAAACCTTGGTAATACCAAGGTTTATCTGCGATAAAAATCGCCGCAGCTCTGCTGTAAATTTTTGTTTCTAACCAAGCAATAGCGATAATTATCGCTATTGCTTGGTAATATGCCCCCTGGTTTGTCAGATCATGCAAACTCTTCCTATCAAAGGAGGTGAGGAATTTCTGATGAGTCTCTGCCTTAAGGTCCGAAGATTTAAATTAAGCGTGCTGGCACATGAACAGTCCATAGTTCATGTTCCCTGCAGCAGTTTCAAAGAAATCCAGGCACCAACATTTTCTGGCCATTCTTTGGGATCAAGGACGAGAACTTGTGGCAAAAAAGCAGCCTGCAGATGGAATTGGCCTGCATGATCGACCACAAGATTTGTACAGCCTTTTCTCAAAGTTATGAGAAATCTATCCTCATTGTCCATATGGGAGGACTAAGCGTTACCATTCAGAAAAAATGTATTACCATTACAGGCTTATCTGGAAGGTCATGAGACAAAGACTCAGCGGGGCCTCATTTATGAGGCCTTGCGTGAGTTTTGCGCTTCCGATGCGTCACTTTTTGTGACGCATCAGCGGCGTAAAACATGCCTCCTGATGCGCACTATTTACAAAGTGACGCATCTAAGCAGATGCGTCACTTTGTAAACCCCTGCGCTACATTATACCTGCGTCAGGTATAATGTATGCAGAGGGGGCGTTCACCCGCAAAAAGCCTCGTAATAGTGACGCAGTGAAATCTATGAGATTTTACTGCGTCACTTTTAGGATGCTGTTGCGTCAAAATCTTGCGCCTGCCTCACAGCAGGCGTAAGACTGACGCAAGCCCTTTCACATGGGGCTTTCCCCATGTGAAAGGAAGCATTGCTGGAGTTGCGTCACTTTTGCGCCTACAGATACGTCAGAAATACTGACGTATCTGTAACTCCTTGCGACATGATGCGTCATATTATAAATATGATGCATCAATCATGTCGCAGGGAGAGCGCAGTGAAAAGTGACACATCGCTGTTTTCACGCAGCGATGCGTCACTTTTCATAAATGAGGCCAGCTGTTTTTATGAGCCTGCTACATATTTTATATACACTTTGAGATCACCAGATTTCCTGCAACATCTTGAGAACGTGGGGCTCAATAGACGAAACAGATTTTGGGGGTGGGAGCAAGGCTATCACCTAAGCATAGAAGTCATACTTTTTATGCGTGGTACCAGTATTTCACTTGACAAACCCTCCATTGCCTTGGTCATGACCAAGTGTTAGTGCCTGGTTGGCTGCAGATCTTTGAGATCTCCACTACTTGCTTCTGAATCATTGTCTCTTTCACTGTCTGGATTCCACAAGTGTAGTCATGTGGGATGAGCAAGGTGGAATGGATGCCCACAAGCACAGACCAACCCAGCTCGCCCTGCTGGAGAAGTTGTGAGCATGACCATGAATCGAAACAGGGAGAAACCAGGGGTGCTCCATAAGAAGGGGACTGGATCTTTGGTGCTGGATATCACTTGTTTGGAGCTGTACCACGAATCGCTTGAGCTCTACTGTGAACTATGGAAACCTATGGTTAAGCACTTATGCAGTTTCCCTAGCTTCTGGCTTTGTGCTCAGAATGTCCATGATGGAGTCTTAGCAAGGGCTGGGGGCCAAGACGGAGTCAAAATCTCCAGTTTAATCCATGGATAGATGGGAGGGCTTCGACAAGTTCAGGTCCAGTTTTTCCTTGTCTTATTAGTCAGACATGTCTGACTTGTCTACTAGGGAGTCCACTTTGCATAAGAAAGGTACCGTCTGAAGGGAATACAGAAGAGATTGAGGGGGTATAAGTATAAGGAGCTAGCGCCGCTGCTGTGGAATTTCTTTTTTATGCAGCAATGGCACAATTAATACTCCACACTGCCTCATATTTACAAACTGATGCATTGAGCCCTGTGCATCAGTTTGTAGAGGCCTGCATCACATTATACCTGCACCAGGTATAATGCATGCAGAGTAGGCGTTCCTACGTTGAAAGCCATGTAGAACTGCTGCAGTGAAATTTACAACCTTTCAATGCGCACTCTATGACTTGGCTGCATCAAAATCCAGCTGCCTTCTCAAACCATGCATAAAGATTGATGCAGGGCTTTTAACATGGGTCTCACATGGGACACATTGTTGGAGTTGCATCAGTCTTATGACCAACACCAGCAATGTTCCACTTTAATGCCAAAATATGCGGCCGAATTTCTGACCCATCTGTGAATCCTTGCACCATGGACCACTGTATTGTAAATACAACACATGCATGGCATCGTTAGGGTTTTTCCGGCAGGCGTAAGAAATCTGACAGATCAATGCCAATGCATCAGTTCTTATAAATATGCCCCTGAGTCTTCAAAAGATGGAGCAGTAGTACATGCCAAGAATTTCAGGAGCTTCATGTGGCTAACATTGCTCTTGCAAGAGCTAGAGTAATAGGAATGCTAACAGGAGATGTACTCTTTTAGTACAGCTGTCCAAAACGCTATAGTCACGGACACATTGATGAGTGCCATACAAACAGTAGTGCAGAAACCACAGCCTCTTGTTCACTTAGCAAAGGCTTTCCTATCTTCCAAAATGTTTTTCTGGTGCCTGGAAAACCAATATGACTACGGTGACTGGCTGAACCGGGAGTAGAACTTGAATGGCCATTTTCTCTCTGTCCTTCCAGTACTTCCTGGGGGACATTTACAAGAAATTCACGCAGCGCAGCCCCCTGTGAGGCTGTGCTGCATATCATGAATGGGAGGGAGCAGGAGAGGATCATATCTTCAGAAATATGGCTCTCTCCTCCCCTTTCCCTTGTGCCAGCACTGATTACAGCTGCCATGCACCACGCATACACCTTAGCGCCGTAGCACTAGGGGGTGTGCTTTAGTCTAGCATAGGTTTTATACAGGAATGGTATGCTTTCTTTCCAAAATATGATGCCCAGACACAATGCAAAGTTTTGCCCACTTTGTATGTGTGCTGCACAGTGCAGCACGCATGCAAAGTAGGAAAAGGAATGAGAAATTATAGCGTTTGTCCTTCCGTGTGCCTACTTAAAAAGAGTGCAGTTTTCTATTGCTAACGCCAATCTACTTTATTTAGTAAATTGGGTTTAGCGTGAGAAGCCTTGGGTGGTTGCATGGGAACGACCATTCTCCACCCTTGGTACGCCCCATGGCGCAACGTATTACATTTCCATTATTTCCAGCGCTAAACAAGTTTAGCGCTAGAAAGTAAATTGGGAAAAAAAGATTTTGCGCCAATTTGTTCAGGTTTGGGATGCAAACACAGCACATAATCTTAGTAAATCCAGTGTCTTGTGTGTTTTAGGAAGATAGGTGATGTGCGCAAACACTGAAGGTCTGTCACCTTTGCATGTTCTCCTCATTGGTCCTCTGCTTGCTGTTCACCACCTCCCTGTAAACAGCATGTGCATCAAGCAGAAACAAGGCATAACTGCAGGGGGGAGCAGGATTAACGAGGTGGAGAATTGTGACTGTTGGAGAGGAAATGCTTAGCTCTACTTCCTGGTGTACTGAGTCATGGAGCAAACTGAGACTTGGAGTCTCATTTAGGGGCATATTTACAAGCCCCTATCACCACAGGAACGTCACATTTAGTGACGGTCCTGTACCGATATGGGCTTTGCCTAATTGACAAGTAGCATTAACCCCTTCGGCGCGCATGACGAGTTGAGCTCGTCATGAGTTGTGCCGCTCGCACGCTGATGACGAGCTCAGCTCGTCATGTAACGCGTTTAAAAAAAAAAAGCTGCACAGCGCGAAAATCGCGGCCGCACGCATGCGGTTAAGCCACTTAAAGTGTCTTAACACTGTCTTGTAAATAAGGTTCCAATTCACGCTATACTTAACGCGAAAGGGGTGGGCATTGGGTGCTGTGGTGGGTGTTCCACTGCAACATCTATTATTTTGATGCTGATCCATATTTATAAGGGCAGCGTAAATATGGGGCAGCGCCAAAATTAAGACCAGGGAAAGCCTCGCCTTAAACAGGCGCAACAAGGAGAAATGTTTCATTTCTCCTCGTTTTCGCTGTTTTCATGTGTGCCGAGTTGTGCAGCACACATAGAAACAGCAAAAAGCCATTGATTGTTTATGTACAGGAAGATTACCCTTCCTGCACATAAATAAACAATACAAAAATTTCGTTTTGCAGCTTCTACGAGTGCTGCATTAAGCAGCACACGTAGAAGTTTCAAAATGCCATTTCAGATTGCTTATGTGCAGGAAGATGACCCTTCCTGCACATAAACAATCAATTTAAAAAAAAAGATGTTTTGAAACTTCTATGTGTCCTGCACATAAACAATCTCTACCTACAAGGCAGGCCCCCTTGCACTATAGTGCAAGGATTTCTGCGTTGGCACTAGGCAGCTAAAATTAGAGCCAGCGCACGGGGAAACGCAGGGCTGTACCGCATCTTGTAGATACGGTGCAGCCCTGCGTTTTGGAAGTGGCGCAGCACGGCGTTCAGCCAAGTTGGCTAATGCCATGCTCCACCACTTCCTAGTAAATATGCCCCTTAGAGTCTGACAGAACCTAAGGTTCTTCACTTTAGTTAGAGTCAGAGGAAGCTCTGAACTCACTGATGTAAACCTCTGACGTGATAGCCCACCTGCTTAGGGGTCATCTGGTCACAGTGATGGTCATCCCACCTTCCTGAGAGTAGAATGACATCACCCATTTCCTCTGTCCGTGTCCATCATGCCAGGCTTGACCGACACATACAGGGAAAACAAAATGACCCCCACCCGCAACTCCCTGCTTGTCAGAGCGATTTGTTTTTAAACTTGGCAAACGTTCAATGCTGTGAAGAAAGCTGATGCAGCAGCACAACCGCATGTAGTCTACTACAGGGTAGAATGGGGAAATAGTCATTCGTTTATATTCTTTTGCCATACCTAGGGGCATATTTACAAGACAATGATGCAATGCAGCGCGGCAAGCCATCTTGCAGCATCGAACTGCATCATTAGGAAAGTGCAGGGATGTGTTGTTACAGAAATACGAAGCATACTGAACTGGTGTTCAGTTGGCTGTCTAGCACGTATGCAGGCATCCTTGAACCATGGTGTAACGGTGCCTACGTTACAGGGATGATTGTTTTTGTGCAGGAAGGAATACCTTCCTACACAAAAACAATTATTGATGGCGTTTTCCTCCTATGTGTGCCCTATTCTGCAGCACACATAGAAAGAGCAAAAAATGCTTAGGAATAAAGGTATTTCTCTTTTTTGTGCCACTTTAACGCCTCCCATGGGGAGGTGCTAGAATCTGACGCATTTTCAGGATCACAAAACCTTGGAAATCTGAGATTGCATCAGATTCCATGGGTGTTGCATGGAAACACCCACAGCAAGACCCATTGAAACGCCCCTTTCACGCAGAGTAATGCGTGAAAGGGGGCCATATTTACAAGGCCATGAAAAGCCACAAAGGATGGCTTTACGTGGCCTTGTAAAAATGGGCTGGCACACTGCAGCTGCAAAGTGTCACAAAAGTGATGCTTCGGTGGCGTAAAAGTGCTGCAGGGGCATTATAAATTTGCCCCCTAGTGTTGCTCCCATATCTTTTGTTTTGTCTAATGTTTTTAAAACTCTTTCCTATTGGTACATGTAGAGTGAGTTGTACATACAAGGAGCAATTATATTATAGCATAATTCCTTTGGGTAATATATTTTCTAAGTTCGACTATACAATGGTGTTACTTACAGCAATCTTGAATAATAATGACCATTTTACTCCACAGTGACTTTCTTATCAACCTCTGTATGTCTGCCAGGCCCCCCATATATCTCTCATTTTTTCGGGCACTACTTTCTACTCCTGTATATCGCGCGTTCTTGCCAGCACCAGTCTAAATCATTTTTCCATTTTTCTACTGTCTAAATGGCATTCACCGCCCATTTCTTTGCGACGTTTCGTTTTGCAACTACTGCTGCTAGTGCCAGCCACCGTCTTACATGTCTCGCCCGTCTTCTCCTGCGGTCAGCAACTGGTACCATTTGGGCACCACCGGTACCTCAAAGCCTGTGACTGCTGCCATTTACTCAGCTATTTCCCGCCAATATGTCTGCAGGATTAGACATTCCCATATTAAGTGATAAAAAGACCCTTCTGACCCACATCCTCTGTGGCAATGTGTGTTTTCACTACGTCCCATTCGGTGCAGCACTGACCAGGGGTAATACACTCTATGTAACACTTTCAATTGTATCAATCAGAACCTTGCTTGTATTGCCACTTCTCTTGGGCCTTGGAACACTTCCGCCCATTCCTCCTCCTGCAGCGGGCCCACATCTTGTTCCCAGGTATTTCTCAGTGTGCCCAGAGTGTCCAGGGCATTATTTATTATCTTTTTGTACAGTAAGGACATGGCTTTGTCCTGTAGCTGTTCTGTCATTATCCGGTCTTCTAATGAAGAGGCTTCCCAGAGTCGCCCCATCACTGATATATTTCCACAGGGCATGTCCTAACTGGGTGCATCCGAGCCATTCCCCATTTCGTATTCCGTTTGTAGGGTTGTGAGCGTGATGTAAGCCTGTCCTCTCCACACGTCTCACAGGCTCCAAACCCAGTAGCTCCCACTTGGGGAAGCCCCCCAGGTCACGTATTCCTTTGAGACGATCGCCCGCCCCGAGGGGTGTCATCCATGTAAGTTTGCCTTCCCACCAAATAGTTTGTCGCTGCATACCATGGGCCTCATTTATGAGGCCGTGCGTCACTTTTACGCCGCCGGTGCGTCACTTTTTGTGACGCACCAGCAGCGTAAAAAAATGTGCCTTGTTGCACCATATTTACAAAGTGACACATCTAGGTAGATGCTTTACTTTGTAAACCCCTGCGCTGCATTATACCTACGCAAGGTATAATGTATGTAGGGGGGGCGTTCTGACGCAAGACAGGGTCATAGAAGGGACACAGTGAAATCTATAAGATTTCACTGCGCCACTTCTAGGACACAGTTGCATCAATTTCTTACGCCTGCCTCACAGCAGGCGTAAGACTGACGCAGGCCCTTTCACATGGGGCTTCTCTCATGTGAAAGGACACATTGCTAGAGTTGCGTCACTTTTGTGACACACTCCAGCAATGCGTCACTTTTGCGCCGTACAGATACGTCAGAAATACTGACGTATCTGTAACTCCTTGCGCCATGATGCATCATACTGTAAATATGACGCATCATTTGTCTCGCAAGGAGGGCGCAGTGAAAAGTGACGCATCGATGTTTTCACGCAGCGATGCGTCACTTTTCATAAATGAGGCCCCATGCTTTTATTACTGTTCTAGTATGAGTTGGTAGATTTCTCCCCTCTCGCCTGGTGTATATTATTGCCCGTTGCTCACAAATCTTGATTGAGGCAAATAAAGGTGACTGTTATAAAGGAAGGGGTACAGGAGTCCCTGGTTACATTATCTTGCCACCTGGGTTTCATCTTAATATTGGTTGGTTAGGCAGCCCACAGATTTGACATTTGCATGAGAGGGCTGGCAGTGGAGAGCTACTGTCTCACTTCTGAGCCTGTTGTAAGACATAGGAAAGAAGCAGGATCGTTCTTTCTGACATTTGTTCTGCAGCTATCTGCCTGCAGGATCAGGTCACTGTAAGAGGGGTTCGGCCTGATTCACAAAGGTATATATGCTTCTTTATATTTACTCACATGCATATCTGCAACTAGACTTAGAAGTGGTGAAGATAAAAAAAGGTTAAGTTACACCTGAGTGGAGGTTTACACCTAGGTTTAGGTTTACATATCTGCCTGAGCATTAAAGCCTTCTACAACAGAATTTACGAGTGTAAAGTTACTACTAGTAACTTGGTTGAGCTATCAATACAGGAAAGTATAGGGAACACTTTTAAAGTTTATTATTCTTAATCAAAAATAAAAGTATTTTAATGCATAATTACAAGTGTTATTATTAATCTTTAAATAATAAAATAATAAGTTAGAGCACTTTGGCTCATCAAATTAAATTGAACGCGGGCAAGACGGAAATTATCTTGTTCGGGAAGGCAGAGAGGTGTTGGACTCAGGAGTGGTTGCCTACTGAATTGGGAGTATGCCCAGCCCCCAAGTTGGCAGTCCGCAACTTGGGGATTATAATAGACAGCACCCTGTCAATGAAAAATCATGTCGCCAAAGTGACTGGCACCTGCTACGGCATAATGCGTAGCCTTAGAAAGATTTTCAGGTGGCTTCCTATCGAAGCCAGAAAACCACTGGTACAGGGCCCCATCATTAGCCATCTAGATTATGGCAATGCCATGTACTACGGCTTGAATGAGGACTGGCTGGCAAAACTGCAAACTCTGCAGAATACCGCGGCCAGACTAGTACTGGACCTGCCGCCTAGACCCGCTTCAATGCCGTGTTTGAAAAAATTGCACTGGCTCCCCATTCGGCAAAGAAGCCAATTTAAGATCTTGTGTTTAACTCACAATTCATTGTACAATAAAGGACCTAGATATCTACAAAAAAAACTAAATTGGTATGTCCCTAAGAGGTCCCTACGGTCCAGCAATAAGTCTTTACTGTCACAACCCCGCGCGCGCACCTCTAGGTATGGGCAGCGCTCCTTTTCCTACCTTGCACCGACACTTTGGAATAAATTACCCTCTCATCTTCTTTCCATTGGAGAGCACCAGCAATTCCGTAAAGCCTTGAAAACTGGCTCTTTCCTAAGTAAGATCTTGACATTGCCACTTTTCCCATCTGGTTTTCCTATGCTGCAAGCGCCTTGAGACCTTACGGTGATAAGCTGCGCTATATAAGAACTTTTGACATGACATGACATTACATTTTGAATGATAATGTGAAAAAACGTATTCCCTCACTAACATTATTTTTCTTTAATACTTTTTACTCTTGGTTAAAAGGTATATATTGAATTAATTATGTCTTCGGTGAGGGGCGCATTTCACATTTTTGGGCAGCGCCATTTCATTTACTATAACTGAGCCTTTCTGACCGGAGGTGTTTGGGTGTTGCGTGTGTACAGTGAAGGAATGTTAGGATTAATCACAGTACTACTGTGACAATGAGTGTCATCACTTGTCTGATGGACTAAATTACTTTGTACAATTCCCCTGGTATACACTAGTTGAAGCAATTGTATTTTCATTCTGATGTTTTTTATACTATAGCAATGTTGGTACAGCTAAACTACTACTGCTTTTGACAGGTATTAAGCAAAAATCTAAGAGGGATATGTACAAGGAAGTTGCAGAGCGCGGCGTTAACCTCATTGGCTTCACGCCTCGCACCGCCACTTCTGAAATGCAAGGCTGCACCACATTCTTGATATTTATGGTGCAGCCTTGCATTGCCCCCTGCGATAGCACTAAGTTTAGCAACTTAGCGCCAACGCAAGCACCCTTGCACCATAGGGAGGATTGTTTATGTGTAGGGAGGTGTCCCTTCTGCACATAACGAATCCTAAAATGCCGTTCTATCATTTTCATGTGTGCTGCTTCATGCAGCCATATGAAAGTGACAAAATGGCATTTTTTTAAGATTGTTTATGTACAGGAAGGAACACCTTCCTGTACATAAACAAACCATGCCGTTTTGCTTTTTCTATGTGTGCTGCACAAGGCAGCACACATGGAAAAAGCAAAAACAGGGGACAAATAATGCATTTCACCTTGTTTTGCCAACTTAAGACCAGGATTTACTTGGTCTGAATTTTGGCGCTGCCTCCTATGTACGCCACCCTTGTACCTAGGGGACTGTGTCAAAATGAATGAGTGTTGCGGTGGAACGCCCATCACAACACTCACTGCCCACCCCTTTCACACTAACCATTGCGCATAGCACAAGGCAGCATTAAGCCATTTGGCTTAACGGTGCCTTGCAAATAAGGCGCAGCCCCTCTCGCTACCACAACATCAGTAAAAGTGACGTTGTGGTGACGATAGGGGCTTGTACATATGCCCCTAAGGGGCAGATTCTCAAGGAACCTTGCAGCACTTTTACGCCACCGTTGTGCCACTTTCGTGAGATGCGCCACATTGTAAAGCACTGCATCACATTATATCAGCTCAGGTGTAATGTTTGCAGGGTGGGTGTTCCGACGCGAGAAAGCCTTGTAAAAGTGACGCTATAAAATCTAAAAGATTTCACTGCGTCACTTCTACAACGCAACTGCGTCAAAGCTTTACGCCTGCTTGAAGCAGGCGTAAGGAGTGATGCAGCACAATAGGAATAGGCATTCCTGAGCATTGCTGAAGTTGCGTCATGCTGGCGACACAGCTCCAGCAATGCTTTACCTCTACGCCAACAGATGCGTGACCCATCTGTCAATCCTTGCGCCATGGTGTGCCGCATATTAAATGCGACGCATCCATGGTGCCCAAGGGTTTTTATGTGTGACACAATTAAACTGACGCATCTCTGCTAAAATGCAGAGATGCGTCAGTTTCTTGTAAATCTGCCCCTTAGTCTTTAAATAATATGATATAGTCGATATCTTGATAAGAGAATATATGTTAAGTAGGTGAAGGATGTAAATATCCACCTCAAATGTAAAATGCTTTTTGTTGAATATTACTGTATCTAGTGTTCATACACAATGTTTTATTTTGTGTTAAACATACCTGAAGCAGAGACTGTCTCGAAACACATGTTGCCTGTTTGTCTGTTTTGCAGTGATATCCTACATCTAAGATTAAAAGAAGTTATTGGAACAAGTAGGTGTGATGAAGTTTATGCTCAGGCCTTAACCTGATATATAATTTTACATGTCAAACTCATTTTGTCCATTTAACATTAGCTCTTATGGGTCGTTATTTGGATTCCGTGCTTCCACTATTTTGTATTATAGTGTTCTGCAGTACCAGTAGTTGGCCATGTGAGGTGCGGGTCTTACTTCAAGGCTGGGATAAAGTGTATTTGGGATGTTTTTTGATACCTTTAGGACTGTAGTAACTTTAGAGGTGTATTTTGTGATTGCAATTGTCTTACTCTTTTGTGGGGTTGTGTTTTGTATTAGCATGAATCCCCATTTCTCTCAAAACCCCTCCTTAAATTTTCCTAAACCCCTCACATTTAGTAGCAATTAACCTCTATTTTCCCACTACTCTCTGTAGTTCCTCCCACATTTACTACTACTAAATGTATGGAGATCTCCACCACCGTGGAAAAGAAAAGATAAGGAGCTGCATAATCCCCGCAGTAGGTTTGTGAATTGCATTTTGTAGTTTGTGAGTAATACTACTTTACGTACTTCAAAATTCAGTTTGTGAATCAGGGCCCCTTTGATTTTACAGACGCTTTTCAAATACCTGCTCATCAGGACCCAAATCCTGTAAGCTTTGGACCACAGCCTTTTTCTCAATTCCCTTTGTACAAGGAGAAAAGTGTGTCCACGCTTTTACATTGCCAGTAAACCTTCATACATTTTACAAGCACTCTTCACAAACCACATAGGGGCAGATTTATGATGGGAATGCGCCACGTTTGCGTCACGCAACTGCGGCGTAAACGTGGCGCATCCCTACGACCCATTTACAACGTGACGCATCTAGGCAGATGCGTCACGTTGTAAAGCCCTGCGCCACTTGTGGCTGTTCCGGCGCAGGGTGGGCGTTCCGGGGCAGGTGCGCCTCGCAAAAGTGGCTGAGTGAAATCTATAAGATTTCACTCAGTCACTTTCAGGCCAATGCTGCGTCAAACCCCTACGCCTGCTTGAAGCAGGCGTAGGTCTTGATGCAGCATTGTATAGATGGGGCACCCCCGAGCCTTGCTGGAGCTGCGTCGCGCTTGTGATGCAACTCCAGCAATGCGCCACCTTTACGGCACAGATGCGTCACGCATCTGTGCCGTTTTTGCCCCATGGTGCGCCGCATTGTAAATGCGGCGCACCATGGGTGGCGGAGGAGCGGCGCAAAATAACTGGCGCATCCCTGGGGATGCGCCAGTTATCATAAATCTGCCCCTAAATATTTTTGTGATGGTGCAATCGAATCTCCTACAGCTGAACATTTTTTTCTGCAGCGGCCTCGCTCAGTTGCTCTACTGCGGTCAGCAACCTGCTTAAGCACACATATCAGGGATTTTTTTTCATATATTCTGAGTACTTGCTGAAGAATAAACCAAGAAATACAATTTTCATTCTATATTTATTGTAATATACAAAAATAAATACAACAATAATGTTTCTATATTGTTTAAGGCCACATAATGTTGTTTACTTGGCTGACCATATAAAACTTTTCTTCAATATTTGAACAGTGTATTTTTATACAGAAAAAGGGAGACTGCTCAAATACTTATAATGTACATATTCTGTAGTCATTTATTCATGTGAAAATCTCTTAAAATACAGCGTGATTCACACTGCTAATTTGTTTAAGCATAGTCCCTAAATTCTGCAAGAGTGAAGTGGAGGCTTGCAACATGGCTCATGTCAGTTGTAGTTGAGGATATTGAGGTCAATCTTGTAGCAGACATAGGGATAATACTCTTGGTTAGCCAGCTGCAATCCAGGAATGTCCATAGTATTCTACAAAGAACACATAATTAAAGCAAATGTGTTATTATAGCGATAAACATAAAAAATGCATTTCAAAATAGTTTGCACTATTAGTGTTTTGTATTTTCACAACAGCAATTAGGGAAAGCACACTTTTGGAGCAAACAAGTGTCCCCTGCTTTTGTATTTTCAGATCTTACTAAAGACATTTTAGGCAGTTGTGCAAAGCAATTACAATCGACACAGAGAAAGTAACAAAAAATAACCTCTTCCTTAGCCATTCCTAGTTAGCGTTTTTTTGGCACAGACCCTGACGCAGCCTGTCAGCGCTCAACACAAAACTGTGAAGGACAACAAGAAGTGGGGGTGTGTTCTTGAGCTTCCATGGTTCTCGAGCCTGCATGCAACAGTACCATGCCTATCAACACAATAACACACAAACTCAACGATTAATGAAGAAATACTTTCACTTATAAAAACAGTTTCTAAACAATCGGTTTATTAGTTGAGAAGGGTGGAAGCCCCACTCAATAATAAACACAATCCCTGTTAGGCGTGAACCACAAAAGTCACTAAATTAATCTGTGTTTAACTCTCAGGTAGGTTGGCTCAAAAGCAATCATGCTTAACATGGAGGCAATGTTCAAAGGAGTAATTAACACCCTCGTGATTAAGACCCTTGCCTGTGCAGTGTGTGTTTCTCTAAAGCAGCTGCAGTGTGCTGCCTGTTTTGAGTTGACAAAGCGCTGGCCAGGGACTGAAAATAAAGGAGTTGGTGGGGGGCCCTGAGAGAGAGAGAGTCCTCCACAGAGCACTGCATGTTAGAGGGAAGAGGCAGCACAGAATTGACTGGAGTAGAGGTAGGGTTGCCACCTTTCCCAGAGAAGAATGCTAGCCCACTCTTCAATTTTTAAGTTTCTGCAAAAGCCTACACACAATTGTTAAGTTAAGCTTTATATGAAGTAATATGTATTCATTTTAACATCGCCTTTATGTCTTTGTTTACGTAAGTTATCAGTTAGAGGTAATTAGGGCTACTCTAGAACACATTCTAAAGTACTTCTTCTTACATGAGCTGTTAAAGATATCTATTGATAAGGGGAAATACATAAATCCAGGACAGTAAATGCCAGTCATTGCAGGTGATTTCTTAATGTTGCCATTAAAGGATCTGATGGAAACCCAGAGTTCTTGTTTCCCTCGGGCATGCTCTGACTAACTTTGAATAATGCGCCAGGCCAAAGTTAAAAACAAGCATTGGAAATGCAATAGGTCTCGCATGAGGCGGTTTTATACATTTTGGTTATCCATTCGTTGTGGGCAAGAGATGGGGAGATTACCAGTGACGGAGGGCAGGGCGCAGACCTTTGCAGCTGTGAGCGCATTCAATTAATGGAAAAAAAAAAGAAGACCCGGCCGGCCGTGAAACGGAAAGCACGGCCGGCCGGCCGTGAAAAAGCCTTTGATGCAGCAGGGGGTAATTAGGGGAGGAGAATGGCTGGGCTGAGGCAGAGCGCAAAACCTTTGATGTAGCAGGGGGCGGAGCAGGAAGAGCTGCTGGCGGCACCAAGCTGACGATTTGATGCTGTGCACGCGCATTTTAACTAATTGCGCTTGCGCATTGAGTTAAAAGTACACATGCACTGCATCAAATCGCCAGTCTAGGTAAGCTCTGTTTAAGCCCCTATAGACTCGCTCTGCTCAATGCGCATGCGCATTGACAGGCGAGACCTAACAATATGCAATACATATACAGGGCCTATTTACGAACGGTGATCTGCTGCGCTGCAGTACGTGACAGGGAAAGGTCAGGAATGAGCAGTATTTTAAGTCAAATTCCCTGCCTTTTACCCTGCGCTGGTGCCCTTTTGGCAGCTTAGCACCAATGCAGCCACCCTTGGGTGCCTCCATTGCATGCAGGATTGTTTTTGTGGAGGAACCACAAAACAATCCTGAGAGGCATATTCCTCTTTCAATGTGTGCTTCAGGATGCAGCACACATAGAAAGAGAAAGCAACACAGAGAAATAAAGATATTTCAGTGTATTCCCAGGCCTATCAGTTCAAGTAAATCTGGGAATGCGTCAAAAGCCATGGGAGTTGTGTGAAAACACCCACGCAACCCCCATGGAATGCCTTCCCATTTCAGAGTAAGGCAATGCAGCAATTTGCACTGCATTGCTTCACTCCAGATTTATGGAGCCACTTGGGGCCGTAAGTCGCTTCATAAATCTCATTTATGACTTGTGTCGCTTTTGAAGGGTGACTCAACTCGGCTTGTAAATAGGCCCCATAGTTTAAAAATAATTTACAAATATATACAATAAAAGCACAGCACTGAAGACGAAAGTGATCAGCTTTACTGACATATTTACAAGTGCTTCATGTATTTTTGGTTAATACCAAAATAAAACCTCTGTTACATAAAATAGTCAGTTGAGCAGATTTACTAGCCCCTTGCGCCGCTGTTGTGTCACTTTTGTGATGCAGCGGTGGCGTAAACCATGCGCAGCATAGCGCCCTATTTACAACGTGACGCATCTAGGGAGATGCATCACTTTGGAAAGCCCTGCGTCACATGAAACCTGCGTCAGGTTTCATGTGGGTGTTGCGGCGCAGTAAAGCCTCGGTAAAGTGCCTGAGTGATATCTACAAGATTCCACTCAGTCACTTTTCCGAAGCCGTTGCGTCTAACCTTTGCGCCCTCTTGAAGCAGGCGTAAGGTGTAAGGCAACACGTTATGTATGGGCAGGCCACGAGCATTGCTGGAGTTGCATCGCGCTTGCGACACGACTCCAGCAATGCGCCACCCTTCCGACGGGAGATGTTTCACGCATCTGTTTATCCTTGCGCCACAATGCGCCGCATAGTAAATGCGGCATATCTGTGGAGGCGCAAGGGTACACTTGCGTGATGCATCTTACCTGGCGCATCCCTGCTGATTTGCAGGGATGCGCCAGTCATCATAAATCTGCCCCAGTGAATTCAATGTTTAAATTACCAGATTAAGCGGCAGGATTCTAAAGCAGAGATCTCAACCTCTCCCATGTCAGATGTATCTTGCTTTGTTATTTCCCTTGTCCCACAGGACTAATAGTACCTGAATGCAATGCATTTACTATTCATAGCTGAAATGGGAAAATCCGAGGTCACTGTCAGGGAACTCTTTGTTAGTTCTCATAGAGAGTACAAAACTGCTATCCTTTCAACTAAAGCAGCTTACTTTTCCTCCAAATTACTCAATGTCCCCAACAACTCTAAAATAATTTTTAAAATTGTCAACGATTTGTGCAACGACACCAGAACCTCGTTGACTCAGACTCCCACTCAAGAACTTTGTAACTCTCTGCCATTAAAGCCACTCTTCCTAACACCTCTAATTGGGAACCTCCACAAGACATTGCCAGGAACCAATTCACCCTAGATACGCTCCAACGGATCTGTCTCAAAACCTTAGTAGCACTCTTAACCCGTGTCAAATCAGGCTCCCCCGACGACTGCTGCCCCCCGTCTGTCGCCAAAGATATATTTACCACCTTGCCCCAGAGTGTGCTTTCTTTTCTTAATGAGTCTCTGTCCCAAGGTATGGTCCCAAGCACTTTCAAAAACGCCACAGTTGTCCCCCTCCTTAAGAAGCCTGAGGCGGACCCCAGTAACCCTATTAACTACCGTCCTATTTCCCTTTTACCCTTCCTTGCTAAAGTCTTGGAAGCTCATGTGACCAGCTGTGTCTCCAACTTTATTGAACGGTCAGAGTTCTTAGACCAAATCAAGCGGGCTTTCGCCCGGCACACTCCATGGAGGCTGTGATCTTAGCGGTCATGGATACCATGAGGCCTAATGCAGACAGAGGTGAACATCAAGCGCTGGTGCTCCTGGACTTGTCGGCCGCGTTTGACACGGTTGACCACACCATCCTTCTCAACCGTGTCGAGCAGGCCGGCTTGCGAGGAGCTGCTTTAGAATGGATCAAATCTTTCCTCACAGGCCGCACCCAGGCAGTCAGGCTTGGAGAATTCACTGCTCCCAAACTTCCTTCTACCTGTGGGGTCCCGCAGGGCTCCTCTTTGTCCCCGTTGCTTTTCAATATCTACCTCAGACCTCTCATTCACTCTCTCAAAACTAGAAACATCACATTATTCAACAATGCTGGTGATCTTCAGATCATCTTTTCCCTTAGCTCCCCCAATGCTGTCAGTGAGTTTCAGGCCACCTTACTCCACATCCAGCGTTGGATGGACATCAATCATTTGAAACTTAACCCAGGCAAGACCGAGTTAGTCCTGCCTGGAAATAGTTTAATCAGCTGGGGCCCGCAATTTTGGCCACCTGAACTCGGGCTCCCCCCAGTCCCCTCCTCCTCTGTGAAAAGCTTGGGATTATCATTGAGGCCGACCTCTCGCTTCGCGGGCAGGTGGGCGCTGTGATCTCTTCCTGTGTCTACTAGCTACGAAAAATTAGGAAGATCGCTCATCTGCTTCCTCACTCTGCACTGATCCAGGTGGTAATATCACTGATACTCTCACAGCTGGACTTTTCTAACTCCATCCACCTTGGTCTTCCTGCTGTCCTACTAAAAAGGCTTCAAATGGTTCAAAATCAAGCAGCCAGACTGATATTTAAACTCCCTAAGTGGTCCTCGGCCAGCCCTTGCCTTGCTCAACTCCACTGGCTCCCGCTGACCCATAGTGTGTCTTTCAAAACTGGCTGCATGGCCTTTAAAGCCGTGCACGGCAACTGCCCTAAATTTATCAGCAGTCGGCTCACTAAATACAACCCCAGCCGCTGTCTTCGCTCTGCCCACCACCTTCTGCTCACCACCTCGTCCTTTAGACGTAAACGGCTGGGTGGTTGCAGCTTTTCTCATCTTGCCCCAAAATTTTGGAACTATCTGCCTCTGGCACTCCGAAGCTGTAAAGATCTTATCAGCTTCAGAAAATCCTTGAAAACCTGGCTATTCGTGCAAGTGGCTGGCTAAGCGCTTCTGTTTCTTCTGCCTTCCTCTCTCAGCGCCATGAAACCCACGGGTGTACGTGCGCTCAATAAATGCATGCTAACATAACATAACATAACTGTGTAAGGTCTAATTGATAGTTTCTTGTACACATATGGAGCATGAAAGCCTTTTCTGTTCCACAAAGCACATTTGTATTTTCATACTGGTAGCTTCCATAGCAGTAATGTACAGCTGCAGTGGTTATTTTAGTTTCCAAAATAAAATTCTTTCCTAGTGTATAACAAAGCAGTCAGTGATACAGAGGAAGTATCTAAGGGGCTACTAGGAAGGGGATCAAGCACAAGATTTTATTGGGCAGGTGATGATAGTGGCAGGCGGCAGTAAAGGAACTATTGTTGAAAGGGGAGTCATGATATTGTGAGAGGTCCAAATGAAATCAATTTGTATTGATAGGTAACATTTCTGACACAAGTAGGGTAACCTACCCGCAAAGGCTCCTTGAACATGCATCAGGGAAACTTCATGCTACCTGTGCATTACAATTATCTGCTTGGGTCAAAGACAACGTTTTCCCTAAGGTGTCAGTCAGAGTGTCACATATGAGGCCTGAAACTGTCACATATCAGCGGCTGTAAACAATGAAATGTCACACATAAGCTGACAAACTTGGTAGCCCTGTTTGATATAGGTAATTGTAGGTACGCTGTCCCCTGCATATGCAATAAACTAAGGGGGGTAGTTCTGTACCGACATGTGATCAATTTTAATCCAAGGAGAGTCATTGAAAAGTTGAGGACATCTCTTACACTGAATGTGAATCCCTCCACAAGTCATTTATATTTTTTATCAGGGCCATTGGAATTGTGCAGCATGGAAGCATCAAATTGTGCAGCAGGGTTGACTAAATTATTTGGCAAGAAAAGATATATTACATGACGTAATGTGTCAAATGTTATGATAGTATTACTTCAGAATGTTGTCATTTTTTAACAAGATAACAGTGCTTGGGCACAAGGTTGACCTAATGTGTACCAGTTGAACCTATAAATATAGTAAAAAGCAACAGAGAGGCGGCCTGTCAACTTTTGCATTGGGTCTTCTACTGCACGGCAACACGTCACGTAGAGTTTAGTAACTTTTGATCTGTTTGAGTTAGAAACAAATTGTGTTTTGTTAAAATGTATAGCTTATTTAGCAGGTGATGTGTTATGTAGCAAATGCATAATAATGTGGACACCGACACTGCTATAGGATCACGTAATTTTAGTGGCCCTGTCAATTACCCAAAACAGCAATTACCCATGTTACCCATACCTGCACAGGCCATTACATACATCTGCATTATGGTCTCTATGTGTTTTATTATATGAGATGTTTTAAATACCACTAGCCATACTATCATTGGTGTTCCTAGAAAAGAACTTCGGGGGGGGGGGGGGGCACACATTAAGTCACAGATAAACTGGTGCTACTTGCTACTCCCCTATTTAGGCATCAGCCGCTAAAGTTAACTTGTGTTAATAAAAACAATAATATTATAATAACAAGTATGAATACAGCACGGTTTTCAGTGTGCATGTATGTAGAGCATGCACACCCTAGAAGGATAACTTTTTTCTCTTTGAAGCTAAACATGTCATGGAAACTCCTGCTGATCTCATATGGATGCAAAAACAACAAGGTGATGGATGGAATAATTGAATTAATCTCAGTCACTGGCAATCGCTTGGGCCTTACCCCCATCCATAGTTTTTTGCCAACCATGCCACCTCAGTTTGGACCTAGCCACATGCAAACCAGTCTTGACCCTGCTCCTCATGGGCACAGTTCAGCCTGAACTGACAGCCAGGTTCTCCCTGAACCGGAACACAAGCAACCTAAGACTGGCTTTGCCCTAGTTAGGGATCTTCAGCCAGGTATAATTTGGTTCCAGTGGCACAGTGAGCCTGGGACTCACGTCTGGGCATGTCCTGTGCACTTAGGGCAGCCCAAATGCAAAGGCAACAAGGTGATGGATGGAATGCTTGAATTAATCTCAGCCACTGGCAATCGCTTGAAATGCATCCCAATTCATCATTTTTTGCCCACCATGCCATCTCAGCCATATGCAAATCAGGCTTGACCCTGCTCCTCGTGGGAAAAGTCCAGCCTGCAGTGCCAGGCCCCTCTTGAACCAGGACACAAAGGGGGATATGTACCAGAAAATGTCAGAGCGCGGTGTAAAGCCAAATTCAACAACACTGCACGCCATTTTCAAAACGGAGGGATGCATTGTATTCACAAAAATACGGAGCACCCCTGCATTTCCCCTAGCGCTGGCACTAAAAAAGCTGGCTAGCGCCAGCGCAGGCACACTTACTTCATGTTGCAAGGGTGCCTGCGCGCAGGGGGGATTGTTTATGTGCAGGAAGGGAAACCTTCCTGCACATAAACAGTCTTTAAAGGCGAATTGCTGTTTATATGTGTGCTACACAATGCAGTACACATAGAAAGAGCAAAGTATGAGAAGAAATTAATACTGCCATCGCCATCCGAAGACCAGGTTTTACCTGGGCCTTGTTTTTGGTGCAGCCCCATCCTTGTAAATATGGGGCAGCGTTAAAAAGCAATGGGTGCTGCAGTGGAACACTTACTGCAACACCCATTGTCTGCCACTTTGCCACGGCAGACCCCTGCGGAAAGGAGCATATTTACAAGTTGGTTTTAAGCCACCTTAAGTGGCTTAACGCCACCTTGTAAATATGGGGTATGGATCAACGCCATAGGAGCATCAGAAAAAGTGACACTCTGGTGGTGTTAGGGGCTTGTAAATATGCCCCAAGCAATCTAGAACCGGCTTCTCCCTAGTAAGTGCTTTTCAGCCAGGTATAGCATGGTTCCAGTGGTACAGTAAGCCAAGGACCCATGTCTAGGTATACCCGGTGCATTTAGGGTGGAAAATGCAAAAACAAGGTGATGGATGAAATGCTAGAATTAATCTGAGCTACTGCCAATCACTCTGGCCCACATTTCAAGCACGGCTGTCATGGGGAGCAGGGTCAAAACTGATTTGCATAAGACTGGGTCCAAACTGGTTTAAAATGGTGAGCAAAAAAAACCGATGGATTTAGGCCCAGATCTCTGGCTGGGGGTGAGTGTTTGACATTGTTCGGCATTCTGTCCATCAATTGTCTTTTTGCATTTGGCACCCCAAATGGTAGGGGGATAGCCAGACGTGGGTCCTATGCTCGCCATGCCACTGGATTCAAGCTATCCTCGTTGATGAGGGACAATACCGCAAAACTTGTCCTAGGATGCTTGTTTGCGGTCCAGGGAGGACCGTGCGTGGCAGTACAGGCGGGGCTGTTGGTCCACGGAGGACCTTGCGTGGCAGTTCAGGCGGGGATGTTCCCATGGGAAGCAGGGTCAAGGCTGATTTGCATGTGGCTGGATCCAAAATGGTTTGGCGTGCTGAGCAAAAGAACAATGGATTCAGGCCCAGATCTCTGACTGAGGATGAGTGTTCGACATTGTTCAGCATTCTGTCTATCAATTGTTGGATTTTTTAATGTGGATGCAGGTGGCAAAGGCCTGCTAAGATTTTCTTACGCCACTGGGCAATTTGTAAAGTATCTATGCAGCCCTAAAACAGTAATAGAGTGACAATGCAACATAAGAAAAACCCCAAACCAATTTGGAAAGATAGAGTAAATTCTAATAAATACAGCGATACTAAAATGACGAAAGAAATACGGAGAACCGGAGATATGAGTTTTTAAAGGTTTATGTGAAAATAGCACCAAGAAGCACAAATCAGCACTCATGATTTTCTGGTCTCAGTGATCATGGGGAAAGCCACAAGTTTAGGCCAACAGCAGTGGAGCACTGATCAGATATAGGGACCAGGCTTGTCCCGCTGAAGAGTTATCTTCTCAAGTCCATTGTGAAGGTTGCTGTTTGCGTTGGTGGAGGCCAAGAGGAGGCAGAGGAGACGGTTGGTGTGAGGAGGTCGTGTTGTAGCTCAAAGAGGCATTTGCTGCTGGAGCTTCGCATTGGCGATTGTAGGTAACTACTCCTTTTTGACATGGAAGTGCACTGGGCTCCTGCTAATCAGTTCCCCAATGCCAGCTCTCTTTCCCAAAACTGTGCAATTGTTTCCCCCAATTGGTAATACCTTAAGCACCCTCTATAAGTTCCTAGTACGTGGTGTACTCCTGGCACCTAGGGCCCCCGAGGCCTAGAGCATGAACTATGCCATCCTAAGGGAACCCTCACCAAACTCATGCAGGGCTGCCATCGCAGGCTGTGTGTTTTGGTACAGACAAAAGTGAAAACACAACATGACACGCATCCCTGTGTGTCAGGCCCTCTAACACTGTATGTAGTATTTGTAAGTCACTGCTACAGCAGGCCTTGTAGCCCTAAGGCAGGGTGCCTAATACTACATGTGAGGGCATACCTGCCTGAGCAGATATGCCCCTGTGCTGGTCAGTTCCATTACTGCCAGTACAAGTGAACAGGGAAGCCATTTTAGAACATGAGCTGGACACTGGTGAAAATGAGTTCTCTTGCAGCGTGATGGCTTCACTGAAAATAGGGATGTTTGGTATCAAACATCTCGTATTCACAATCCCACCCTGATTCCAGTGATGGATTTATGAATATATGCAAACAAAGGGCGCCTTAGAGTTGCTCCCTGAGACCAGTCGGCCTCTGGTGAGTTGGCTGACTGGTCTCTGCCAACCTACCTCCTGAGACAGATTTCTGACCTTCCAGGGTGAGGGTCTTTGCACTCAGGAGGTCAGAAACAAAGCCTGCACATAAAGAGGGTGTGCACACCCCCTCCCTCAGGATGACCTACAGATTAGCACTTTTAGGCCAGCGAGCTTCAAAGAAACACACACCTTTGAAATGTGAATCTGCCTTCCCTCACAGGAGAGGAGGCAAGCCTCGCTTTGTCCAAAGCCCTTTGGCACCTGGACAGGTAAGGAATCAGCTAGTCGGGTAGGAGTTCCCACCCCCAGGCTAGTGCCACCCCTAAGGTAGCCTAACCTGATGCGGGTACGACTTTTCAGAAGTGGCCATCTTTGTGTTGGCACAGTTAGGGTCACTGGGACAGGGTTATGCTCACTTCCAACAGGAAGTGGTCATATATGGGGCGCAGTGACCCCAAGTGTAAGTAGCCCTTTAGCTACTGCCCTACACTTCCCTAATCCCCTCCTAAATTCAGTATTTAGGGGAGCCACTGGCACTAGGAAATCAGATCCTGCCGACCTGAAGAAAGAAGATGATGCGAAGAGTTACTCAGCAAGAATACAAGACCCAGCAACTGACTTGGCGCCAACTCTCCCGGCCTGCCTGCTGCATACGACTTATCCTGCCGCTGCTGAGCCCTGGAAACCAGCCAGCACCTTTTCCAGGATCCAAGACCTCCTGAGGGACAGCGGAATTGCCCCCTGCATACAGCAAAAGAAGAACCATGAGGACTCCGGAACAGCCAAACCCAGACGCCACCAAGCATCACTGCACAGAGCCCCCTTTCCCCTTTCAAAGTGGGCAAATGGTGTCAGTGTGGTCCGCAAGCCCTCCAGGTACTGAATACACTGTGGAGTTCCTCCTCATGGACTCCCCGACGTTGCTTCTTTGTGACCCCGACCGATCCCCATCAGTTTGCATTGGGCACCTGACATTGTTAGCAGCACTGCAACCAGCCGCCCTAGTGCAGCTGGAGGTGAAATGTTGGTCCTGCCTTAGTCCTTATCCTGTACTCACCTTTGACCCAAGACACTGGTGCCATATGTTGCTGACAAGAACTAGTAAACTGCATAAGATTTTCTTCCTATATGTTAATATTACAGATCTTAAAGATTTAAATCGACTTTTTGACCTGAAAAGAATTCCTATTTATAAGTGTACTTACCTGAAAGATTTGCTTCTGGTGCTTAAACATATATAAAGATATTCGTTATTTTTATAAATTGGTGTGGATCTCTCTATTGTGTTGTGTGTCTCATTTATTGACTATTGTGTGCATTTGTAGATGCCTTGCACTCCTCTGTGATAAGCCTAAGGCTGCTGGGTCACACTGCCCCCTAGAAGAGCACCTTGGGACTGCCACAGCAAGCCCCTATCCTCTCATAAGGGAATCCCTGAACTCTTTACAGGATGTATATAATTTTGATATATCATATAAAGAGCCAGCTTCCTCCAGCGTTTGTCACTGACTGTCACTGGAAACACGAAGTGCAGGTCTTTTGTTGCTGATCTTTGCGGATGTTCACTGTTGTCGCTAAGAGCTGGTCCCACTGGAGGTTTGCGTTAATGGTCATCGTGGGCAGTCTATTCTCAACACAAAGAGGTCACTTTGCGATCGCGAGTAGCCCAAAACTTCTGTATCTTCACCTTTTGTTTAGGAGGAGTTCACACTGATGCCAGTCAAGGTTCCAGAAACTGGGCCATCTCTTGGGGACCAGGACGCACACCAGCAGAGGCTAGCAGCAAGGCTCTGGCCTGGCAGGTCTGGGCAAGTCCAGTTGGTGATAACCCCTGGAAGTTTGTTGTGTACCTGCAGCTCACACAGGAGGTCAGCCAACTGACCTTTGGAGTCACTCTGGGTAGTCGAGTTAAAAGCAAGCAGGTCCTATCTTCCTTCTTCAGTCTGCAGGCAAGTCCCCCTTCCTCAGACAGCAGGCAGGCTTTTTTTCTAAATCTTCCATAGATCCAGGAGTTTTTCTGATGAGAGGCTCCGAAGGTCCCACTTCTATTCCTGAAGCCAGCCTTTGTGTAGGGGAATCCCCAGACTTACCCCCGAGAATTGGATCTGGTCAGTTCTTCCCCTGATCCTGGCTCCAAACTGTCAAGGGTGACAAAGGCAAGGGTGTGTGGTTCATTTGTGTCTGCTGCAGACAGGGCCTTTTGAAGTGCAGTCAGGGCAGGGTATAGCTCCTCCCCAGCCATCCTGTGAGGAAGACACTGGGGCATATTACCAAGCAATAGCGATAATTATCGCTATTGCTTGGTTAGAGACAAAAATTTACCGCAAAGCTGCGGCGATTTTTATCGCAAATAAACCTTGGTATTACCAAGGTTTATCGCAAATGCGATAAAAATCGCCGCAAAGCATGAATATCGCTGAAAAGTCAGCGATATTCATGCATTATCGAGCTAATGCTCTTAGCCATGTTATCCACCTCCCATTGGATAACATGGCTAAGAACTGCTCAGGGCAGGTGTTAGCTTTTGGAGATATTCGCGCTTAGCGCGAATATCTCCATAAGTTGGTAATAGGAGATAGCGATGTTAGCGACTGTTTCCAGTCGCTAACATCTTGGCACGCCCACTTTGCATGTCATTATTTTGTAAAAACAGTTTTTATTGGTAATCAAGTTTAGGAAGTACATTACAGGAAAATAGTAATCTAGACATCAGCCGATAATGCAGCATATCAGTACAGTTCCAACAAGACACCTTTTATATAGAACATCCCCCAACAGACCCAACCCACCCTGTACTCCACCCCCATAGCCAGTGTGTCACAATCCTCCCTCCCAATCGTTAACATATTATCGCTTGCCTGCCCTGGATAGGACCTCGGTAAAGGTAAGTAACGTCCTTCAACGGGGTGCCAGGACCCCCTAATCCGCAATCGATAGGTGTTAGTGGTGTGTGCGCCTTGGTGAGTGTGAGGTGTCCCCGTACTCAGTACCCTCAACCCGGTGTCTCTCCCTCATCTTCGCTCTGGTCACCCTCTGGTTGCTGGAGCGCCACAACTAGGGCCTCCCACGCCCTAGCCACCTCCAGTGCTTTGTCATTATCTAGGCTCCTAGCCTGCCGCAGCCGCAAGGTACTCTCTGCTTTCGCCCAGCGCTCTAGAGTGGTCTTCCAACGCAAGTAGCTGGGGCCTTGGGTAGATTTCCAGTGCATGGAGATTTCACGTTTGGCTAAAACCAAACCCAAGTCGCAAAATTTACTGGTTACCCGATTGCGAGGGGTGTGAGGGAACCACAATAATAGGCAGGTGCCCATGTCAAGATCGATCTGCCGGTCCGTGACAGCATTCAGGCAAGACATTACCGCCTCCCAATAACCGGCCAGCTTGTTGCAGGTCCAGAACATGTGGGCAAAGTCCGCGTCCGCTGTCCCACATCTAGGACAGAGTGAGGACGCACCCTCAAAGTATTGCGAGATTTTCGTCGGTGTTAGGTATGCGCGGTGCAGGGTAAAAAACTGGACCAATTGGAACCTGGCGTTCCTAGTGCCCTTCCATGCTCGGCGCAGCAGCTGTGGCCAGGTCGTTTCAGGAATAGACCGCCCAATGTCCCCCTCCCATTTAGCTCGCAGTTCATCCAGGGGTCGCAGGGTGGCAGTCGATAATCGTCGGTAAAGGCACGTGACGGCCTTGTAGGTGCCAGCGGCCATTACCACATACTGACAGCACTCCGAGGTCGGCGGTTCGGTGAGCCCACTCCTCCAGTAACGGCGAATGCCAGCCACCAGCGAAGCGTGTATCAGATATCCACCCCTCGGCAGATCGTAAGAGTCCCGCAGCTCCTGAAACGTGAGCAGCGAGCCATCATTGTAGAGATCGCCGACCATCTGCAAGCCAAGCTCCTCCCAGGTCGCCAGTGCTGACCAGTCACCACCGTGTGGAAAGGCCGTGCACATCCCGAGCGGAATTTCTGGGGCGTAGGGGCGAACGGTACCCGAACGCCTGTGGCACCGAAGCCAGCAGCTGCGAATCGTTCGCTCCTCCAAAGTGAGCTGAGGCAGGTCCAATTTCTGGCCCAAGATTATAAAGGAAAGGACGTGTCTCGGGAACAGTTTGCCCACCAATCCCTCCGGACCACGGAACTCCAAGGCCACCGCCTGGGTGAGCCACTGCAGCTGCGCTGCCAGGTAGTACCACTCAAAATCCGGCGCCGCAAGACCCCCGTCCGCTCTGGGGCGCAGCAGCGTGGACAGCGCCACTCGTCGTCTACCTGATCCCCAGATGAATCCAGATGTTAAGGAGCGGAGTCTGCCGAAGACTGACGCAGGAATCCAGATCGGCAGGGTGCGAAACAGGTACAACAGTCGGGGAAGTGCCACCATTTTCAGCAATGCGACTCGTCCCGCGACCGATAGCGGCAGCGTCCGCCAGAAGCCCATGCAACCCTGTAGACTCCGAATGGCCCTGTTGATGTTGCCGTCTAAGAGGGCCGCTGGCGAGTGGTATATGAGAGTGCCCAGATAGGGGAGGCAATGACGCTCCCACCGCAAGGCGCCCCCCGGCTGGGAATCATCAGCCCCTGGGGTCAGCGGGAAGAGGCAGGACTTCCCCCAATTGACTCTTAGTCCCGAGAGATGGCCAAAGTCCGATAGGAGCCGCTCGGCCCCCCGCAGGGAATCATTCGCGTCCGCCAGAAACAGCAAACAGTCGTCCGCATATAGAGAGATGTAGTGGGTGTCGGCTCTCAGCGGAAGTCCTGCATACGCTCGGCCCAGTCGGGCATGTGCGGCCAATGGCTCAATAGCCAGTGCAAATAACAGGGGAGATAGAGAGCACCCCTGTCGGGTCCCCCGACCCACCGCATAAGGGGCCGAGATGGTGGACCCAGTCTTGACACGGGCCGTGGCCGCGGCATATAGCAAGGCGGTCCATTTCACGAAGCGTTCGCCCAGTCCAAAGGCCTCCAGTACACGGAGCAGATACGGCCACTCGACGCTATCAAACGCCTTCTCGATGTCAATCGAGAGGACTGCAGCACCCGGACGAGCGGCGGCCTCTCCTCCCATGACCCGGAGCAGCCGGCGCACACAGGTGGCAGTGGTGCGCTGAGGAATAAAGCCCGCCTGGTCACTATGTACCAAGGAGCGCATGTGGGTCAGTAGCCTCGTCGCAAGGACCCTGCTCAGGATCTTGTAATCCGTGGTGAGCATGGAGAGCGGGCGGTACGCCGAGCGGCAGCCTGCGTCTCCCTCTCGCTTTAGTAAGGGTATCACCAAAGCTTCGCGTGCAGACGCCGGCAAGCGCCCCGATTCCCAGGCCTCCTGGTAAACCGCCCTCAATCGCGGGACCAGCACATCCGCATAGGCCGCATAGAATTCGATCGGGAGCCCATCTGTACCCGGAGTCTTGCGGCGGGCCATGTGCTTGATGGCCACCCTGATCTCTCCCTCGGAGACCTCTCCGCCCAACTGTTTCGCGTGCTCCGGGTCGAGCCTGGGCAATTGCGCCGCTGCCAGGAACTCCTCCAGCTCCTCCGGGGGATCCGGCATCCTGCTCCGATAGAGGTGCCTATAATACTGAAGGAACTGGTCGTTAATGTCTGACTGCGTGTAAACCATGCTCCCCTCTGGAGTGGTGAGCGCCACTATCGGGGAACCTCGGGTCCCAGGGCTGGCCAACCACGCCAGTAGTGAGCCTACTTTGTCACGCTCGGCGTGAGCCCGGACCAAAAACTCCTTGTAATCAAAGCAGCGCAGCTTTTCCATTGCCGTCGCCACCATCTCCCGTGCCGCTGAGACCGCTCCGTGAGCCTCAGGGTCCGTGTGGCTGCGTCTTTCCTCAGTGCGCAATCGGTCTTCACGGCGCTCTACATCCTGCAGGAGAGTCTTACGGACTCCCGCAGTAGCCGAGATACAGACGCCCCGGACCACCGCCTTGAAGGCGTCCCACTCCAGTGCCCTGCTGGAAGCCGTGCCCACATTAGCGCCGAAGTACTCCTCCACCCCGTTGCGCACCCCAGCTCTAAATGGTGGGTCCTCTAGCGTCAGTGGATTCAACCGCCACGTCGGGATAGCTTGGCGTCGCCTCATCCACTGTACCGTCACCAGGCAGGGGTTATGATCGGATATTGTCCTAGTCAAGTACTCACTGTGGCGGACCAGGCTCTGGATGTCTAATGAACACAGAATGCTGTCTAGGCGAACATGCAGATCGTGTGGGGGGGAGTAAAAGGAGAAGTCCCTTTCCGTAGGGTGTTGGACCCGCCATGCATCGACCAGGCCCCAGCTACTCTGCCACTCCCTCCTACTCTTCGCTAGCTTGTGAGCTGCCGCCTGCGCCAGTGGTGGGTGAGAACGGTCCAGTTCTACGTCCAGTACAGAATTAAAATCCCCCCCAAGCAGGACTGTGCCAGCTAGGACAGTCGCCAGTTTCCCAGACAGTCGCGCAAAGAAGGCAGGTTGGTCCACGTTCGGGGCGTACACGCTGCAAAGCGTCACGTCCCTCCCATCCAAGCGGCCCTGCACAGCTACAAACCTCCCCTCGAGGTCAACTATCGTCGCTAATGGCTGGAAGGGAGTCCCTGCTCGCACCCATATCAGAGCCCCCCTTGCAAAGGCCGAATAGGTGGTGTAAAACATATGCCCCCGCCATCTGCGCTGCAGAGCCCGCCCCTCAGTTTGATCAATGTGAGTTTCCTGCAGGAAGGCAACCTGAACCCCCCTACGGACAAGATGAGCATGAACCCTGTGTCGCTTCAGCATGGAATTCAGACCCCTCACATTCCAGGTCACACACTTCAAATCAAGGAGGGTCCCCATTCCTGGTAACAAGCACAGTCCCAATGAAAGCAAGTATCGCGCACACCCTGGCTACACCCCCAGACCAAAACCCCAACATTCCCCTGCCCCACCCCTCCCCAGAATAGGCCCCCAACAGCAGAAACCCATCCAAATGATTAATCCCAAAAGGAACAGCCTCTGGCAACTACCAGAGTCCCACAATAGGTGTGGGAGAAGAGGGGGCGGCCTGTCGCCTCTTCCTAACAGACCGTGAACAGCACCCTCCTCCCAGTCAGACCTCCCCAACATGCCCCATGTGTCCCGCGTCTCCTCCTTGATCAAGGTAGCTACCACCCCAGAAGTTGGCCGCCCAACACCAGGTCCAGGCCCAATTGGTCAATGCCGCCACCGACCCAAACCCAGCCCAGGAACACATCAGGTTATACGATACCACCGCAGGTAAGCATAAGCCTTATTCGTCCAGCAAACCATCAGCAGTCCCAGGTGTGACATGCGCGGGGCCTCCAGCCGCCGATTCCTCCGAAGTCCCCTCGTCGGTGCCCTCACGGGAGCCCGACTCCACAGCTGACGCGGAGCCCTTTGTCTGGGAGATGGTGGATACCGCCCGGAGGGCATCCCTGCGCTCCAGTGCAGTCTGCGAGATCGAAGGTGTCCGAACGTCCGGTGGTCGTTTCTTGTGTCTCCTACTCCGCCTGGGTCTCGGTGGTGCCTTCCGTCGTTCCTCGGGCACATGAAGTGCATCCGCGCCGGTCTTGTATAACTCCAGCCAGTTCCAGACGTCGTCGGGAGTGTCGTAGAAGGAAGACTTGCCATCCAGCATGATCCGTAGGCGGGCTGGAAACAGAAGAGAGTAGCGGATGCCCTCCTCCCGCAGCGCCTTCTTGACCGCCAGAAAAGTCGACCGCTGCCTCTGGACTTCCAAGGAGTAGTCCGGATAAATGGAGACCTGGGCGTTGTCCACCTTATAGGGCCCCAACGCTCGCGCCTTTTGCAGGATGATGTCCCGATCTCTGTAATGCAACAGCCGCGCCACTACCGGGCGGGGAGGTCGGCCCTCGGCCGGGGGGGCGAGCCGGCACGCGGTGAGCCCGCTCCAGAGTATAGAACGGTGATAGCCCTTCTGGAACAACCGCATCACGCAGCCAGGCCTCCAGATAGCCCAACATGTCAGTCCCCTCAATCTTCTCCGGCAGGCCCACCACGCGAATATTGTTGCGGCGGTTGCGCCCTTCGGCATCCTCCGCCCTCTGCTCCAGTAGGTGCACCCTTTGCTGCAGCTCCCCCAGGAGAGTGTCTGCCGCCTTCGACGTGGGTTCCAGCGCATCAATCCGGATCTCGGTCTGCTTGACCCGATCTGCCAATTTGCCGTGGTCCGCACGCAATAGGCCCAGGCTCGTGGACACCTGCCCGATGTCATGATGCAGGGCCTCCCTGGTGTCGGCGATGGCTTTCAGGATCTGGTCAAGTTGGCTTTGCGGTAGACCCGCCGCCGGGTCAACGTCCAGGGTGGAGCCCCGGTCATCCGTCGCTCCCCCAGCAGCATCCGGGGGAGGTTTCGGGCGTTTCCCCATGGAGGCGGCCGTGATTCTCCTCCGCAGCAACAGGGTCGGCGTCCTCCACCAAGTCCAACTCTCCAGGCCGAGAGCCCCGGGGTCCCTCTCCGCGCCTCACTCCCTCCGGCTCCGCTGGCCCACCCGACTAGCAACTCCCTGGCAGCTCCTGAACTTCGCTCTTCGCGTCGCCGTCCATCAAGTACCAGGAGCCTCCGTGATTGCGTCGCTTCCTTAAGTTCAGACACGATGCCCAAAGCTGCCAGCCCAAAATGGCGTCAGGGGCAGTCTCCCAAAGTCCCAAGCACGTGAGTGCCAGGGGGTAGCACACCCAGGCCCCAAGAGTCAGGGCCCCCTGGGCGTCCCCAGGGCCCGGTCTCCAGGCCCTCTGGCGTCTGCAGGGTCCCACAGTGGCAAGCGGCCCGGGGTCAGCGCCAGTTCGTCTCTCCTCAGGCAGGCTGCGCAGGGTCAGGCCTCACCCCGATCCCGGGATCCGTGGACGGCGCCCAGCAGAGCCCCCGGACGACACGCGGTCAGGGGCCAGCGCCGATCCGCTCTCGCACTGGTAGGTGGCGCAGGGCCAGGCCTCACTTCAATCCTGCGCTCCGCAGTTGGCACACGGCGGGGCTCCCAACAGTAAGTGGCCAGGGGTCAGCGCCGGTCAGTCACGATCCCGGCAGGCCGCGCAGGGACAAGGCCTACCCCAGTTTCGCGCTCCAGGCCTGGTGCGCAGCAGGTCCCCCAGGGCCGAGGGCCTCCACCGATCTCTTCCTCCGCAGGCGTCCCCGCCGCGCTCCTGTAGGCACACCGCGGCAGAGCGTCTCAGGCTCCGCTGCCGCCGCGGGCGCGAAAATCCTGGGCACCGGCCCTCACAGCTCAGCGCTCACACGTCTTCCTCCATCGGCTGCCAAGCCACGCCCCTCGTGTTTAGAGTCTCTGTGCGTTACTGCCGTGTTATCTCAGATTTGGTGTTTACATTCAGGTCGCAAACTTCTGGTGCCTCCTATGTGCACTGCTTGGGCCGCGTTTCTGGAGGGGCTTCCCAACTTGGAGGACAGGAGCGGCGATTCTGGTCCTAAAATGGCGTCCAGCTCTATCAGTGGATCAGGGTGCGGTGTCACAGCCCTCGTGTCTTTAGCGCCTAGGGGCCCCCTGAGCACGGCTCAGTCCCGGTTCTCCGCGCCAATCCAATGCCCTCCCTGGCGTGTGCTCAGTGCCAATATGGTCCCAAAAGCCTCCCTGTCAGTAAGCTGCTAAAAACGGTGGCCACAATGCTCCTGGGCAGATGTTACTGCTCAAGTTCAGCCACTGGCGGGGCCGCTCTCCCATTGCAGGGTCTCAGCATTGGAGCGTTCTACCTGCTTGTGTTTTCTGGGCTATCCGGCGGCTGTCAGGGCTCCGCTGGCGCCGTCTCTCTCAGCAGCAGGTTCTCAGTAGGGCTCCACTAATTACCAACCGACATGTCCTTGTGTGTCTCTCAACCCTGTCTCCGCCATTCCAGGCACTAGTAAGCGGCCCTCCTGCCCTCGTGTGCCAGCGCCTCCGCGGGGCCTCCCCAGTCCGCCCTAGGTCCCGCTCCTCACTGGTCCGCAGTAGTGGCTCTCACAGCAATCCACCGTCTCACTGGTGTCTGCTGTTGTTCGGTCGGGCAAGTCCAGAAAGCCCCGCAGGCCCCGTATGCTGAGGGGCAACTTTGTGGTGTTCCAGGCCGCCCCGCCTCCGGCCCGCCCTCCCGTAATTGCCAGCTCCGACTCTCGGCCGCTCCGGTCACAGCCGCGCTCCCCCGGCCTTGCTCCGAGCCTCGCTCCAGGATCCTCTTTACACTAGCGGCTGCCAACAGCGTGGGCCACGGGCCCCACCAGCCCGGTTAGCGACGTCCTACCGCCAGATGCAGCTGGGCGCCCGAGTTCCAGGGAGTACCTCGCTCCAGTTCAGCGGCGGCTCCGGGCATCACAAAGGTCGCCTGGTCTCGGGGGAATTTCGCGCCTTTCCGCGGGGGGCCGCATCTCCGTTGCACTCCTCCGATCTTCACCGTTGCAGTCTCAAGGCTGCCGGTCTTCGCAGGCTCCGCACCGCTTCCCGCACCCGCTCAGCGGTTCACAGGTACAGGGGCACTTTTAAGGATAATTGACAGGATAATATAGGGGTCTCGGCGACGGAGCTCTAGCTGGACACGTCCGCCATGTTGGCTGGCTAGCCACGCCCCTCCCACTTTGCATGTCATTAGTGATAAATATCACTGACATGCAAAGTGGGGCCCAAGATGGTCGCTATCTCCTACTAGCTGTCGCTAACTGGTGTTAGCGACAGCTAGGTAATAGGGAGATAATTTTATCTCCGCTTTCGTGGCTTTTAAAGCCAAAAAAGCGGAGATAAACCCCCTTGATAATATGCCCCACTATTCCTTCACACCTAGGCTTCCTTCGTCCCACTTCTGGAACCAATACACAACCCACAACAACAGAGCTATTCACAGTTATGTGACCCAGGGCACTTCAGCAAAAAAATTGAGGGGCATATTAGCAAGGGCGTTATCGCCGCTTTAGCAGTACTTTTTGCCGATAAAGCGGCGATTTTTTTATCGCCCAATTACCAAGCTGTCGCTAACAGCAGTTAGCGACAGCTTCCAGGTGATAGCGACCTGTTTGGGGCCCGTTTGCAAGTCAGCGATATTTATCGCTAATGACATTCAAAGTGGGCGTACCCAAACTGGTAACGACTGAAAGCAGTCGCTAACACAGCTATCGCCTATTAGCAATACCCGCAACGCGATAAAAAAAACGTGCGCTAACCGCGATTAGCGCCAGGATTTTACACCTGGTAAAAACCTGACTCAGCCATAGAATCCACCTCCCATTGACTATTATGGCAAAGCCCCCACATTCCTATTAGCGAGATTTTTCTTAGCGATAGGATTTTTATCGCTGGAAATCTCACGTTATAGATGGGATTCGCTGCTATTGCTGGATTTTTATCGCCGTGGAGATAAATATTGGTAATACTGCATTATCTCCGCGATAAAATCCAGCGATAGGAGGAGATAAAACAAATCGCTCTAAGCGTGGTTTGCGATAATTTTCACAAGTTGTTGCTAATATGCCCCTACATCTTTTTAAAAGGGTCCTTTTTAAAATTGTAACCTAATATCTGACTTTAGCAGTACATAGTATCTTAATTATGATTAGTTTGATTGGAAACAGCGGGCATATTAGCAAGAACCTCGTTAAAATTATCGCCATTTTAGCAGCAGGAAACTGCTGCTAAAACGTCGATAATTTTAACGAGGTTCTTGCTAAAATGCCCCAGCATGTCTCTATCCCAAACTGAAGTTAGCACTTATTAAGTGAAACAAGGTAACTATGGGGCATATTATCAAGGGGGTTTAGCTCCGCTTTTTTGGCTTTAAAAGCCAAGAAAGCAGAGATAAAATTATCTCCCTATTACCAAGCTGTCGCTAACACCAGTTAGCGACAGCTAGTAGGAGATAGCGACCATCTTGGGCCCCGCTTTGCATGTCAGTGATATTTATCACTAATGACATGCAAAGTGGGCGTGCCAAGATGTTAGCGACTGGAAACAGTCGCTAACATCGCTATCTCCTATTACCAACTTTTGGAGATATTCGCGCTAAGCGCGAATATCTCCAAAAGCTAACACCTGCCCTGAGCAGTTCTTAGCCATGTTATCCAATGGGAGGTGGATAACATGGCTAAGAGCATTTGCTCGATAATGCATGAATATCGCTGACTTTTCAGCGATATTCATGCATTGCGGCCGTTTTTTATCGCATTTGCGATAAACCTTGATAATAGCAAGGTTTATCTGCGATAAAAATCGCCGATGTGCGTCGATAAATTTTGTCTCTAAACAAGTTAGAGACAAAAATTATCTCTATTGGTTGGTAATATGCCCCTATGTGTTAGTCTACGGGAGAGATAGGCCTTACAACTGTGAAAACAACTTTTGAGGTTTTCACCATCAGGTCACGTAAAACTTAAACACGTGTCCCAATTTTTAAATACCATGGGCCGGGTCCTATGAGCTTTTAGGGTCTACCTTAGGTTGACTTATAAGTTATTATAAAGAAAGGTTAAGGCCTGGCAAAAGATTTATTTTGCAGGCCGAAAAGGTCGTTTTAAACTGTGCTATAGGCTACAGTGGCAGGCCTGAGACATGTTTTAAAAGGCAACTTTAGTGGGTGGCACAAAGAAGGCAGCAGTCCACTAGCAGCATTTAATCGACAAGCTCTAGGTACATGCAGTACAATATACTAGGGACTTGAAAGGAAATTAAATGTACCAATCGGGTGTGGGGCAATTTTACAATGTTTTAAAGACAGAGGAATAACACTTTACCACTGGTTAGCAGGGTAACAGTGCACAGAGTCCTAAAATCCAACAAAAATAAGTTCAGCAAAGGAAGTCAGAGGGAGGTAAAAATATGGGATGACCCAGCAGAAAGGGCCAGGTCACACAACACAGTTCTATTGACTTTGTCATTGCTAGTTAGTCTTTGCAGGCTATGCTTCATTAGAATGGAAATATTTCCAAGTTAAAAGGAGAGAAACAAGTCTGAAATAGACAGTGGAAAAAAAGTTTCCTGCAAACATTACATTTCTTTACAAAGCCACACAAGGTGGTGCAAATCACCCCTCGAGTAGCCTTGTAAATCTGAATTAAGGAATTGCCCTGCCGTGCACCCAACGCAACACCAATCTGGCCTTTAATCTCTTGCCACTTCATTTGATAGCAAGAGAAAAATAAATCTAAATGTGAACTTGTGGGGAATCTGCGAAACCACAGTGCTTCCCGCTCAATAGCAAAATAGGATAAAGGTACAGTTACAGTGTCTCTGTTCTTAACCCTTGGATTCTTTGCCAAAGGCAATCTTGTGGAACATTGCTCCTATAGCTGTTAAAACAGATTTTGACTGTATCACACAGGAATGCATGAGGCATATGCAGAACACCTACTTTCATGTCAATATCAATTAAGAGTAACAAAAGGAGGAAGAGAAGGCATCAACAGGCACCTAAGGACCATCACAAAAGGTGGACTTCCAAGACACATCTTGGCTCCTTGACAGTAGACATTCCCTAGTGTGTAATTTCAGCAGAATGAATGAAGGGCAGCCTAGGCTGAAGTTCTTCATATATTGTGAGCCGGTATGTGCCTTGAAAATGCCACAAATGTCACCTTAGCCCTGCACGAATGGGCCCTGGATGGAGGTAAGGGCTCTGTGCACGGTATAACAATGTGTGATGCATGAATTAGCAGCCACTTCGCCTGCTCCATCACCTTCAGGGTATGTCAAGCATGAACATTCATTCACCAAAAAGCCAGGTGTAGAGGAAGTGACCTCACACACTTTTATTGACCTCAATGACATTACAGAAAGTGACATCATATGACCCGTGACCCTGAATTGAAATGTTATAGCTAAAGCGAATGGAGATGCACAAAAAAAGGTTTAAATAAAACAGTAGTGGTCGGGCCCATATAACTAATTCATAGGGGCTATATATTACATATGAACTATGTTGTTGGCTTGATTCCTCCTTTTTATTGTTAATAAGTTTTGACATCATCACTTGTAACGAACTATCGCACTAGAAGAACATCAAATTGACAGTTCTGTTCAAAAACATGTTTTTACATATTCACAATGATGGAATGTGGCAACAATTTAAAAAATGTGTATTTTTTAAATTTTTTTACTTTTATTTTGTATTATGAAAGGTGCAGATTCCACTTTTGAATGTTTTTTCTTTACTTAAAGGGTAATCTCCCAGTGTAATCAGTAGAAAGTAAACAGTTTACCTTCTGTGCTTGGAATTGCGTTTGCCATCTCCGAGTCAAGGGGATGCAAAAGCAGTGCTAGGGGTCGCAAGATGATAGCCAAGAGTTGCAGCTGCGACGAATATAGCATGCTACAACGCCTGTTTTTACATCGCGTTCCGTAACAACGCGGTCGTTACAAGGACCCGCTGTTACAACGCAATGCCATTACATCACAAGTCATTAGATCGACTTGCACTAGATGGTGCTCCAACATTAGGAATGGTATAACTCACTATTCCAACTCCACCCTGCGCAACAGTAGGAAAGGTGGTGGAGCACCATCTAGTGCAAGTCGATCTAATGACTTGCGATGTAATAGCCTTGTGTTGTAACAACCGGTCGTTGTAACAACCGCGTTGTTACGGAACGCGATGTAACAACCGCATTGTAAAGGTTGTTTCCTGCTGCAACGCCTGGTGATCTCTAAATGGAATCCATGAGGGAAAGCAGATCATTGGTTTGGTCAAAAACAAGGGCAATATATGCCTTCTATCCTTACTGCCGTGTTTACTCAGGATAGAAAACATGGCAACGAGAAAAAGACTTTGCTTAAGTGGATCCCTCACATTTTTTTCGGGATGGAAGAAGGATGAGTTATGAGAACTATAATACAACATAGGCCAGTGAAAAGTTCTGAGGCTCAAATGGCTTATAACTCCCTTTTTATTTGCTAATAACCATGGGGCATATTACCAACAAATAGCGATATTTATCGCTAAGTAGGGTTAGCGGCAATATTTTTATCGCCGCGCATCACCGGTTTTTATCGCTGAGATAACTTGCTATTAGCAAGGTTTATCTCAAAAGCGATAAAAAACAGGCGAAATGCGTGAATATCGCTGCGAATACAGCGATATTCACGCATTAGCGACGAAATGCTCTTAGCCATGTTATCCACCTCCCATTGGATAACATGGCTAAGAACTGGTCTGAGCAGGCGTTCGTTTTTGGCGATAGAGGGAATATTTCCATCGCTAGGCCTGCCTTGCTAATAGGCGATAGCGACGTTAGCGGCTGCTTTCAGTCGCTAACAGGTTGGGTATGCCCACTTTGCATGTCATTAGCGATAAACATCGCTGACATGCAAAGCGGGCCCCAAACCGCTCGCTATCGCCTAAAAGCTGTCGCTAACATCAGTTAGCGACAGCTTGCTAATAGGGCGATGATATTATCGCCGCTTAGCGGCCGAAAACGGGCGCTAAAGCAGCGATAATGTCATTTTGCCAAGCTTGGTAATATGCCCCCAGCTTTTTGGAGCTAATATTGGCATTTTAAGTAGACAGCAAAACAAATCCGTCAACCTCAGTTGTTTTCCACAGATGTGCAGACTTCTTTGGAACTCTGTCTATATTCTCCAATTCTTTTGAGTTATATTTTAGGTTAACTCCATATCACGCCTATCTTGTTCCATCAGGTGCCGCTGCTAGGGGAGCATTGATATTGACACTGCCTTATAATGTTGGTGAACGGTGGATCCACAGATCGTCGCGACACAAAGCTACAGAGAGGGATATGGCTAGGAGGAAGTAACTGCAGTGTTATAGCTAACATATGTGCCCAGCTAATATTATGGTCTCTAGAAAGGAAGTCTCCAATAAAGGAAACGTAACGGCAAAGCAGCTCTTCAGTTCAAACGTTCTGTGCATCAAACTGGCGAGGACATTTTTCAGGTTTCAAGAGGCAGAAGGATTTCTAATAAGAGGAAACAACTTTATCATAAGCCTCCTGCCAGCCTAATTTGCCAAGGAGAAGGTTACCCCAGTAAGCTCCAGCGGATGTGTGGGCGGTGTTACAGGTTTTCCTGGCATCCCCTTCACAACCAGGGGGCTTATTTATGAGAACCCTGCATCACTTTTGCACAACATAAAGTGGTACATGCGTGATGCAGGGCTTTCATTTCGATCTATGAAGTCACGCAAAGCCACGCTGTGTCACTTTGAGTTGCCTCATAAATCATGAGTATGGCGACGCAGCACAAATCGCTGCATTGCCTTACTTTGCGCCCGAGAGGAGTTCCATGCATGTTGCAGTGGGGTTTCCCTTGCAATTTGGCCCTGCTCCAGATGTACAAAGAGATGTAAACCTGGGGAACAGCCAAATCCATGCACCTCACGAGCTGAGGCGTAACGAGGTGAGGTGCAACGAGGAGAAATATGTTGATTTCTCCTTGTTGTTTTCCTCTTTCCATGTGGGCTGCATTCTGCATTCAAGGTGCCTTATTGCGCTGCCCTATGCCAAAATCCCATAAATTAGCTCCTAGGTAACACTATGGAGAAGTTTACCCCCTGTAAGCTCCAGTGGGTGTGTGGGAGGTATTACAGGTGCCCCTACACCCCTTTTCTCAGAAAGGTGACAAGGAATAGACCTTACATCATAAACCGAGTATGAGAAATGTATCATTACTGTAGTAAGTATTTGACAAATAAACTATCTCTTGTCAATCACTGCATGCCGCCTTTAAAAAAGAGCTCACATTGTTTAAAGAATGATTTTGTCAACCGTACCTGTTGTTAGGTAACCCTGGGCATAGTTTGCATAGCAGCCCTATGTGTAGCTACGCAAAGTGCACTTCGCACTACGCGAGCTACGCGAACTGCGTAGTGCGGTAGGAAAAATGCTGTTCGCACTGATTGCACCGTGCCGGATGCTTGTCTGCACTGTGCAATCATTGCAAACCGCATCTTGCCCAGTGCAAGCGGTCGTTTTCTGCCGCTCGAGTAGATTTGTACTCAAGCGGCAGCTTTCTCAACGCAGACTGGTAGTTTCTCAGCATACGCGACCTCCCCGCGTTGAGAATCTCGCCGGGAGGTTTATTTTCCACGCTTGCGATCGGCAACTTGATGTTGCTGATCGCGAACGAGGAAAAAGTCTCGCCGGGATGTTGATTTTGCTTGCCCTCGGTCGCCAACTTGACATTGAGGACCGTGAGCAAGCAAAAAATGGCCACTATGCCACGCTATGCGTTTTTGCACAGTGCTACGTGCAATTCGCGTAGCGCGTAGTAGCGCAAACTACGCACCCTCTGCGAGCATAGCGTAGTACTACGCCTAGGGTTTTTCTTAAGACTGTACTCTTCCATAGGCATACGTGATAGAAGTAGGTTACATTGACGAGGCACCGGTATGCTAAATCTGCTGTCATCTCTCAAAGATCCTTTGGAAACAAGGCAAGTAGAAGAATCTTGCTTGATAAACTGAGCACGTCGAGAGAGGAACAAAAATCTAAAATGGATCAAATGATTTATTAATAAGATATTATTCTGACTTTGTCCACCAGAGGGGAGTATTTCACTATTAACGTGAAGCTGTTGGTGATTTCGGGATTGTAAGTAGAATAGGTGAAGCACTTCAATTTATCTTATCACAATAACTGTATAATCAAGTTGGAAATTAGTGGAGTTGTCCCTTCACACATGAATCGCATCACCAAATGCGCTGCAGTGCGCGCAACGAAATTCATTTTATTTATTTATATGTTTACGCACCTGTAAAGCTCCGTAATCCATACATTGCTACCCCCCACCCTGCCCCTCACTCTCCCCACGTCGCCGCCCGGCAGGTACTCCCACCACCGGCCGCGGCTGCTTGCGGGTGGGGTCGCAGGGGAGCTCGCGCGGGGAGGGGCTGTTTTACTATAAAAAAAGTGTTTTACTTACCTTGAGGCCGGGTCCCACATCTTCTTGGCTCCTGCTCTCCTGCCTCCGACAGGAACAGGAAGCAGGCAGCCAGGATCCCTCCCCTAAGCCAATGCAGCGGTTTGATTGGTAGGGACAGTGCTGTTTGGGCGGCCCGAGTGGGCCGACCAAACATACTTTCCATACTCAGGAGTGGGCACACCACTCCTCCCCTGCCTTGCTTGGAGAGCAGTGCAGCCCTGCCCATCCACCCGCTCGCAATGCAAACATAAAATGGTAATACCTAAAAGTTATTACCATTTTATGTTTCTGCTTCTTGCACTGTGAGAAAGCAGTGGGGCGACGCTCCTCCGCCATAGCGGAGAAGCCACCCCTGGCCCTGCCACCTTGAAGCAGTGCAAACTGCATCTACATTCATTAAGAAAGACTTTAGTGCAGTGGATCCCCGAATGTTTAGAACCCCAAACTTTCACGACGAGGCAGGTTATTTTTTAATGCAACTAAAGCATTGTGCGGTAGCACATTGTCATTTACAGACAGCACATTTTCCACTGAAATAGCCACTAAATTTGCAAAGGTATATATTTTTACAGATAAAACTATATTTCAAACAAATGATAATGTGTGTAAATTGTGTTTCAGTGAATAGTTAAAATTCTTTCATACCCAAGTAAAGTGTCTTGATTTGCTTTGATCCTATTGAAATCTTGGTCCCAATCACAAAAACAATGTGCTTCATTATTGCTGTCCTAACTGCTGAATGTGTGCTGTTCATTTACGGGTATTTACATGTTATTGTGTTACAAAACAATTACATCCTACAGCTTTTCCTTTCACACTGCTTGTACGCCAACAACATTGTCACATAATTCACTTTTACCGCAAAGTGAGAGGAGTTTATAAACACCAGTCCCTGTGTTAAAAAAACAAGAAGCAGCAATTTTTCAGCAGAGAAAGCCTGAAATGTGACCTCTGTCTTTGAAACGCAACAAATGTGACAATATAAATACAGAATTTAAAAACTGAAGAGCTGAGAGATGCGGGGTTACATTCATTTGTTATTTACGTTTTCATTGCATGTCAGTGTGTGCTATGTGAACTGAAAGTTATCCTGGCCTTGACTGCTCAGTTGTGTGCCGGATGCAACTCGCATGTATTGCATTACTGGTATAGTCAGGGCTTTAAGTTGGCTGGGTCTCACCGGGTCTGAGCACCATCAGTTTTTTATAGGGGGCCTCGAAACGGGTCTCTATCGGGCTCTGTTTTGTGCCCTGGCACAGGCGGTCCATTTTTTCCAGACGGCAGTGGCAGCAGGCACATCGATGTGCGCGTGCTCACACTGCTCACTTCTCACTAGTGGGGATGTTAGGGCATGACGTCATGCCAGGTGAGCCTTATAGGGGAGTGAAACCCTTTAAAGAGATTAATTTTCTTTCTGGATTTCCCTTCTTTTCTGAAACTCAGGAGCAGCAACAGTGTCGTGGTGTCACCAGGGCTTGAAGTGGAGGCTTTTTCAATATTATATACAAGCCATAGTTATTGCTTATTTATCTTATGTAACTAACAACCATTGACAAAGTCAATAGCCTGACTTGTTGTAGGTAGGTACACATTCTCTCCCCTTGGATTTGATTTCATCTAGCTTTCCGTGTACGCCCTGCCATTTTGATCAGGCCGAGGATATTCTGGAATTACGCTGCCCCTTTCGCACGATTTTTAAGCAGACCCCATCAATTAATAAAAACGTTAAGATAAAAGCAGGCCTTATTAACTGTCGCTCTTTAGTAAAGCACTCCCTGGATATTGCCCTATCCCTAACAGACAACAACTGGGACATTCTTTTCTTGACGGAAACATGGCTCGGGGAAGATTCCAACCCTGCCTTAGCCCTAGCCATTCCTGCGGGTTACAATATTTACTGTGAGAATAGGACTAGTTGTTCCCACTGCGGTGGCGTTGCCATTATTTTTAGATCTGCCTGGACCATTTCCTCATTTCCCTACACTCAAATTGATTCTATTGAAGCTCTCCCTTTTTGTATCCACTCTCCGGCTAACGCGACTCTGTCAGGTCTGCTTGTCTATCGGCCCCCTAAGTCCAAGATCTCCGCACTACCGGAATTTCTGGACTATATTCTTCAGGCTAGTTTGCGTTACGCAAATTTTACCTTACTTGGAGATCTTAATCTCCATGTGGAGGACGCTTCGGATTTGCATAGCTCCAACTTTCTCTCCACACTTCTTGACGGCGGTTTGGAACAGCGGATCCGTGGCCCCACCCACAAGGCGGGTCATACCCTCGATCTTATCTGCTCCAGTCTTTCAGACTTAATAATTGGTAACTCGTACCCCGTGATTTGGTCTGACCATTTCTTTATTCCATTTTCTTTGTGCTTATCCCATCAAAAACGCCCTTGTGTCCAGGCCAAAACCCTCGGGCGCAATTGGAGCATTATCTCGCCAGTGAGTCTGGGCGCTCAGCTGGGTAACACAGTCCCGAAGGAGGCCGTCGATCTTGATTCTAGGCTAAACAATTTCAATGGTTGGATCTCCTCAGCCATTGATGCAATCGCCCCCACCAAGCCAATCAAAACCTTCCGTTCGGCCCCCTCTGCACCATGGTTCTCAGAAGAACTACGTAAATACAAATCGGCCTGTAAACTTTTGGAAAGGCGTTGGAGACTCTCATACTCGCCCGCCAGTAAAGCAGAATATAAATTGGCTCTCAAAAAGTACAGGAAAAAGATCATAGATCACAAAAGAATACATCTTGAGGATAAAATTAGCAGAGCCCATGGTTCTGCCAGGGAGATCTTTCAGACGGTAAGATCATTCACCGATCCTTTGGCCCTCAAACGCCAGTCCCCTGTTTCTCAATAACTTTGTAATCGTTTATCTGACTTTTTCAAGGACAAAATAATCTCCATTTATGACTCGTTCCCTAATAAACATCACCATGACCCCTCTAATAAGGTTACTTCTATCATTCCCCCCGATTCAGTACCTTCTAAAATCTTCACCAACTTTGAAGAAATCCCCCTTGATCTCTCGCTGGCAGAATTATCTAAATGCAGATCGGGTTCGCCTACCGACCCATGGTCAATATAAAGCCTTGGCCCCTCTCCTCAACCCCATTCTGAATAGCATTTGGAACGATTCACTCCAGACGGGCATCTTTCCAGATTCTTGGAAACATGCACGACTAGTCCCCATCTTGAAAAAAGCTAACACTGACCCTAATGAGCCGGCTAATTATAGACCTATATCTCTGTTGCCGGCTCCAGCCAAGATTCTGGAAAAACTAGCACAAAAACAACTTGCTAATTTTCTTGAATCCAACGGGTCTTTCCATGACACACAACATGGATTTAGACATGGCCATAGCACGGAATCAGCCCTGATTGAGATGGCCGATGCTGTTCGCTGGAAACTCGATGGAGGTTCAAAGGCGGTGTTGGTGCTGCTCGACTTGTCGGCAGCATTCGACACCGTCTCCCACTCTGTCCTGTTGGATCGCCTCCACTCTAAGGGTATTCAAGGCCAGGCCTTGAGGTGGTTATATTCCTTTCTGTCCAATAGGACTCAGGCGGTCTTCACCCCCCCGTTCACGTCCACCAGTCGTCCGCTCAGGTGGGGAGTCCCGCAGTGCTCCTCCCTGAGCCCTCTTCTTTTTAATGTTTATTTTTCCCCGCTTGCCGAGATGATCGCCTAGGCCGGAATCAAAGCCACTTCGTATGCGGACGATATCCAACTTTTGTTCGCATATGATAAACTCTCCCAGTCGGCTTTTGACCCTTTAAAAGATTGCCTGCGTAAAATATCACTTTGGATGGACAATAACTGCCTCCGTCTTAATGCAGGAAAAACTGAGGTCCTCTTTTTCCATCAGCCATCTCCCTTGGACCCAGTGGCGGCTGGTGGATTTTGCAAGTGGTGGGGCGGAAAATTGTATCGTAGTACAATGGCTGTGCGAGTGCGCGAGCTCGACCTGCAATAGGAGGGTGCGGGGGGAATTCCCCCCGCAAGAAAATTTGGGAAAAAATTGATTCAAATGGTGGCTTTTCACACCATATATTTACAGCAAATTGTTGCAAAAAGGGGGTCTAAATATAGCATTTTAGTGTGAAGAAAACATTAGAAACAAAGAAAAAATGTGCCCCATCCTCTAACTGGTATGCTTGCAAAATGACCCCCAAGCCAAGCACACACAACCAATGGAAACAGGGCCTCTAAGTGTTTTCTACCTGTAACACATCTGCCTCTTTACTGTATTGGTTGATGAAGTCAAGGCTCACGCCATTGGTAATACTGTACATGGCAAATACTTTAAAAATTAGATGGCGAAAGAGATCTATCCCAGGATTGCAGTTCATCCTTGATTTTTTTTAGTATTAGCCAGGCAAACAGAAATTATATTTCAGCAAACTGTGCAATTTATTTGATTATAACTCTCTCAACATGTACCTCAGCACACTAGCACTGGCACAGCGAGCGCATGTTCTCACAAAGGTCAGTGCCAAGAAAGGACGATCCGGCCCTGGTTACACGTATCTATACAGGTTATCGCTCGGAGCTTAACTGTACAAGAATTATGAAACTGTAGTTATGACATCAATAAAGATATTTTATATGCTAATGTCATTGGTAGCTTCTTATTCAGTATAACCAGAGAACTGCTATGCTAACTCCCTAGCCTGTTCACAAGAGCACAGTGCATCAAAGCGAAGTAGGTCCTCCTTAGATTGCCTTTTTCAAAGTTTACACTAGAGCAGAGTACAGCCCAAGGCAATGGGTTCAGCCCATCTAATCTGTTACCAGGCCCAGTATTTGGTTTGTATGTCTTGACAAATGGATTGAATTGTATTGCTTGCATTTGGAAGCCCTATGCTTTCATCAAAACAATTTACGTAGGCTGCAAGCCATTTGTATTCCATAAACAAGCACAGCACACAGTTCTCAGGCCAGGCTGTAAACTGTGCTGGAGGAGGAAATCCTTGATGCTCAAACATAACAGTCAGTCACAGCCCTAGTCCATTGGTAAATTTGAATTTGCTGTTTTAATACATGTGTGAGCAGCAGAGGCTCAGGACAGCAACATCAACAAAGAAATCACAGTGCAATTTAGGTGAAAATCGAAAAATGGAGGCCCATTAGACTAGGAGAGTGTGTTCAATGGTGCTGGTGGTGTATACATGGTGTAGTTTACTATCCCTGCGTGTAAGTGCTTCAACGCTTTGCACATGTATAGAAAGTGTTATTCAAATGGTCCAGTCTAACAATGTGCATGGGTTGTATTCCTCCATCCTCTCCTGTGCCCCATCACCCCATCTTTTGATGACTCCTTTCATGATGGAGGACGATTTTACTTTTGATTTGCAAGTCTCTCAGGATGATTTTACTTTAACTGAGACCGAACCAGAAGTGGGAAGGCCAGCACTAACCTTAATGAAGAAATCTACCAAAATAAGTGCACAGAAAGCTGGCAAAAATAAACATTTGTAATGCCACGTGTTATCTACCCCATCTCAAAGAGATAAATGGCCCTTCAAATACAAACTGTGTTTCTGCAACACATCACATTATGTCTGTAGAGCCCATGTATGTGACTATCGTACTCAAACCTTTACAAATATTCTCTTTGTAATAAAAGTCAGACAAATGCGAACGTCCCACTCTAGAACACACATAAAAAGGGAATATTTGTAAAGGTTTTAAAATGGCCAAGGCATTTATAGACTGATTTCATGCTTTCCACATGTAACTCACACAATGTGCTCTGGAGCAGTTGCTTTAAAACGCTGGCCTCCGATGACATATCTATTACTAACAAAAACATGTGCTTTTAATAAAGGATTTGCACTAGCTGTCAATTTGGCAACTAAATGCTACAGTTGTTTATCACCCCTTAAGGTCGAGCAGAGAGAGCTACCATGCAGGATGGCGGGATCCCAATCCAGCCACAAACTAATAGGAGGGCATTAACACAGTTAAACACTAGTAATCGCTTTAATTGTTTGCTGAGAGATGAAACACGCACATGCATTCTAAACACTTTCCCGGAGGTGCTAGGCCTTGCTGCCTAGTATTGATATGCAAATGTTGCAGAGATCAACTGAACTGGACAGGACAGAGCCTGTAGACTCACCTGACTGCTGCTGGTAAATAAGTGCTTCAGCTTCTGTATGTACCAGCCTGAGCGCTTCACCACTTCAACTTGGTTTCGTCTCTCTTGGGGCTGAATTCTTGAGCTGGCTGTGGAGGGGGCCAAGGGGGCACGGGATACAACAACAGGCCTCAGTTGAGGAGTGTGCCTGAACTGACCTCGGCGGAGCTAAGCAGCAGCTGTCTTTACTCAGAAGTGCTGTATTTCTGGCTGGTAGCGGCACTTCTAATATTGTGTGCCATGCTCACAAGACAAATCTCTCCAGCCCGAGTAAGGTGGTTTCTCCCGGGCCAGGAAGCCCCCCCAGCGCCATGGCAGTAAACCTGTCATGGGCTGCTGCGTTCTTTTTCAGTGCGCCCCTTATTTACGTCTCTTCACTGCATGACTGCAAACGGTTAAACCCACTCACCACGAAGAAGCTCTAACTGCGTCTAATGCTAACGGCGGAAAGGAGCTCCAGTGTCAGGAATACTCCCCCTCACGTCCCACAAGTACATGGCAAGGAGAGACACAGTAGATCTCTCTCTGGCGCATTTCTTTGTCCTCCTCAGCAGCGGCAGTAATTCAAACCACGGACCTCCGCCTGTGAGCCTAGGAAGTTGGTGTACATAACAACAGTCGCGGAATCTGCATGGCGCCACTTTGAGGTGCGGGCCCGTCACAGCACAACTTTCACAGTGCACAGCCAGCAACAATAACTTCAAATGCGCCCTGTCCCGCGCTCCCACAGGCAGTAGGAGGGAACTGACAGACACCATAATTTGATTGGTCACAGTCAGGGCAGGGTGGGGTTAGCACTACAGTGAGGCTTCCTCATCTGTGATTGATGTGTAGCCCTGGCTCTGTGGAGCTGAAGCTGTCAGCGCCCAGGAATAGCTTTAATGGCGGGGGAGGTCCTTCAGCAAAGACTTCAATAGCTTTGCCTAGCTGGTGACGTCACAACCCTCGGGGCTCTGAGCTCCTCAGCCGGCAAATCTGTGTTGCTGGCGCATGCTCAGAGAGCATGATTTGTGACTGTCAGGCTGTCTGATGACTTCAGGCTGCGTTCGCAAGTCAGGTTTTGATTTGCGAACGCTGCACTTTGGCACAAAGTTGTTTTGATTCGTACTGACAGAGTTGTAATTGTAAATTAAAATAAAAGCACAAATTAGGCGGAAGAAAAAGGACGAGGGCGTAGCCCCTCCGCCCATATAAAAGAACCGCCACTGCTTGGACCCCCACCTTTGGTGGCCACATGATCTGAGTTCCCCCCCTTTGCCTAAACAATCTGTCAAAAACCTGGGTATTAGATGGGACCCCAACCTCTCTTTACATAACCAAGTACAGACGGTAGCATCGGCTTGCTTCTCCAAAATTAGGATGGTAAAAAAATTCATCAATTTCCTCCCCAATAACACCAGGAGAGCCATAGTCCAAGCACTGATCACCTCCCACTTGGATTATGCCAACGGTCTGTACACCGGGCTGTCTGTAGGTCTATGCCATCGACTACAGACAGTTCAAAATTCAGCGGTCCGTTTGGTATGTGACATTTCCCTAAGAGAGCGTATCTCCTCTCACCGGCGCTCTCTTCACTGGCTACCAATCCAGAAGAGAGTTGAATTCAAAGCCCTCATCCTGACTCATAGGGCTTTGAAAGGACAAGGTTCTGCCTACCTGACTTCTTGTCTGCGCCCATACAAAAACGTTAGATCTCTCCGCTCTGACACGAAAAACTTTCTCATCTCTCCCAGATTTAAGAAAACTCGCTCTGGAGGGAAAACCTTCCAGGTCTGTGCCGCCACCCTCTGGAATAAACTTCCTCTTGCCATCAGGTTGATTCCTGAAGAGCCCTCCTTTCGTAAGGCACTTAAGACCTTCTTTTTTTGCTGATCCCCTAAAGGAGTAAGATTGTTACACTCTCAGAAGCGCCGGGACACCCCGTTGGGGTAGCCGCGCGCTATATAAGATACACTAAATAAATAAATATGATGTTACTTGTTGTATCATATATCTGGATACGATGACAGAAACAGCAAATTACAAGTCGGGCGGTAACAGAATGCTAAACACAGATTTTTAGATTATATTTTAAGCCACGCCCTTAATTACATTGGCCACGCCCCTTTGATAGACCCCCCAGTTTTTTCATCCCAGTTAAAGCCCTGGGTATAGTGCTGGTCATTTGCAAATGTCTGTGTAGTAGAGGTTCCGTTTTGGCGAGGAATCAGATTGCACCAATGGGCAATATTGATAGGTGCTTATATTGATCTTATTATTTTAGGTGCACAGTGTGTGTGGGAGGGAGTGTTTGTGTGTCTGTCTATTGTTTTTCTCCGTCTGACGTTTGTTATTTGATCTAGTTCATTCTAACCAGATACTATCATGTTTATGCTCATTGCTCATATATTTGGTAGTGCTGATGGATATATTTGGTAATGAATTCAAGGGGTGTCTTTGAAAGCACTTCTCCTCAAATTAATGTGCTCGGACGTCCCATCCCATTAGTATCACTCACTCCTAGGTGCAGCATCCATCTCCTTTTCACCTTTCCCAGATGATATGAGGCTAACCAACATTGCCACTGACCCCTGAACAGGTACCGCCTGCCATAAGAATCCATATTATGTCCTTCACCTGCACACTCCTTCCCTCCTTCACTCTAGGCTCCTGGGGCCTCATTTATGACAAGTGACGCATCGCTGCGTGAAAACAGCGATGCGTCACTTTTCACTGCGCTTTCCCTGCGACATGATTGATGCGTCATATTTATAATATGACGCATCATGTCGCAAGGAGTTACAGATACGTCAGTATTTCTGACGTATCTGTAGGCGCAAAAGTGACGCATTGCTGGAGTGTGTCATAAAAGTGACGCATCTCCAGCAATGCTTCCTTTCACATGGGGAAAGCCCCATGTGAAAGTGCTTGCGTCAGTCTTACGCCTGCTGTGAGGCAGGCGCAAGATTTTGATGCAACAGCGTCCTAAAAGTGACGCAGTGAAATCTCATAGATTTCACTGCGTCACTATTACGAGGCTTTTTGCGGGTGAACGCCCCCTCTGCATACATTATACCTGACGCAGGTATAATGTAGCGCAGGGGTTTACAAAGTGACGCATCTGCTTAGATGCGTCACTTTGTAAATAGTGCGCATCAGGAGGCATATTTTACGCCGCCGATGCGTCACAAAAAGTGACGCATCGGAAGCGCAAAACTCACGCAAGGCCTCATAAATGAGGCCCCTGGTGCTTGCATGTTCTAAAGTCAATTGTTTTTACCAAATATAAGGCATCAGTTTCTAGACTTCATAGCCATTGATCACTATTTTCAGTTGCCTGCTCTTTTCATCTCACTGAATAAGGGAAGCCCATTTCCTTTTTTCTTCCATTGTTTTTATTTTTATAAAGTGCATGGCATATGTACAAAGTAGTGGCGGAGTGAGGCGTTAGCCATCATGGCTTAACACCTCACTCTCTGCCACTTCGGAAACGCAGGGCTGCACCATATTTACAAGAATATGGTGCAGCCTTGTGTTTCACCGTGCGCTGGCGCTACACTTAGCAGTGTAGGGCCAACACAGGCACCTTGCACTATGGTGCAAGGGAGTCTGCTTTGAGGGGAAGATTGTTCATGTGTAGGAAGGTCCCCCTTCCTGCACATAAACAATCTTTAAATGCAGTTTTGTCACTTCTATGTGTGCTGCCTTATGCAAACATAAAATAAAACATTTCTCCTCATTACACCAAGTTAAGACCAGGTTTTCCCTGGTCTTAATTTTGGCACTGCCTCTAATATACGCCACCCTTGTAAGTAGGGGGCAGTGCCAAAATTAATGGGAGTTGCGGTGGGCGTTCGGGAGTTGCGGTGGAACGCCCACCGCAACACCCACTGCCCACCCCTTTCACGCTAAGTAAAGCATGAAAGCAGGCATTATGTACAAGGCAGCGTTAAGTGTTGTTAAATGGCTTATTGCTGCGTTTCAAAAAAGGCGAAGCCCCTATCGCCACAGGAACGTCCTAAAAAGTGACATTCCTGTGACGATAGGGGCTTGTACATATGCCCCTGAGAGTTGTTGGACTTGACTAGATGAGTTTTTGCAATTCAAAACAAAAATAAAAACAGATTACCCTTCCTGTGACCTATTTCACTCCCTATCTAGTCACCCCTCAGGTTTCTTATCGGCAGAGAGCTGATGCAGTCTACAGGGTGCCTGTGAAGGTTACCCCCACCTCTACTGTATGTGTCAATTCCTTCCTCTTCAAGCACAGCTGCGGTGATAGTGGAGCCTCTGGCTGCATGTCTGCAGGTCACTAACCCCTGCACCCTCCCTCTGCTCCATCTTAGTACCAAATGCTACACACAAGCACGCTTCCTGCTTTGATGTCTGCGAGCAGGGAGGCTACTTTATGTACTGGAAGGTGTCCCTTCCTGCACATAAACAAACCTAAGATGCCAGTTTGTAAATTACATGTGTGCTGCTTCATGCAGCACACATGTAATTTACAACATGGCATTTAAAAAAAAGGTTTGTTCATGTACAGGAAGGTACACCTTCCTGTACATAAACAAACCATGGCATTTTGCTTTTTCCATGCGTCCTGCACAAGGCAGCACACATGGAAAAAGCAAAAAAGAGGAGAAATAAAGCATTTCTCCTCTTTTCGCCATCTTAAGACCATGATTATCCTGGTCTTAATTTCGGCGCTGCCACCTATTATCACCACCCTTGAAAATAGGTGGCTGCGTCGAATTCAATGGGTGGAACGCCCACCTCAACACCCACTGCACGCCCCTTTTACGCTAAATTTAGTGTGAAAGGAGCACTATTATCAAGGCAGTGTTAAGCGCTTAACGCTGCCTTGATAATAGGGTGCTGACCCTATCGCCACCACAACGTCACAAAATGTGACGTTGTGGAGGCGATAGGGGCTTGCTAATATGCACCTGAGTGTAAATAAAATGGCAGAAAGATCTCCTAGATCTTGGCATATATATCCGAATGCCTGTTCTTTCCTTGCAGGAGTAGCACAACAGCATCATTCCACAGGAGTGAAGGTAGCTCAATGTGCACTTTTGTTGCCTGTGACCGCAGCATTCAATGCAGACATTCACTCACTAGAGCACAGCAAGTAATTCCACGTTATAGTCTCCCCACGGGGCATATTATCAAGACAGGTGATAAAATTATCGCAGCTGTGGCGGCAGAAAACTGTTGCTAAAACGGCGATAATGGGCTAGATATTATGCTCTATGGGATTCCAATTGAAGCTCATGTTAGATGTAAATGACATCTTTAGCGGCAGTTTTCTGCTGCTAAAGCGGCGATAATTGTATCGCCTGTCTTGATAATATGCCCCCAAGTACTTTCCCCCAAAAAAAGTTGGAATCAAAAACAAAGATTTCACTGCAGCTCTGTCAATTGTACGTATCCGACGTTGCGCATTTCCCTTCCTCGTACCTGTAAATATAGCTGGATTTATTATTAACTAGAACAATGTGATACATACATCTATCATCCCAGATGACGCCGCCTCGTCCAAATGTTTGAAGATGGCATTTAGAACATCTCTTAGGCGCTTTGTAGATTTCTTGTTTGCTTGCAGGAGCATTGCCTGGAAGTTCACTGGCAGCCCATACCTGAAATGAGTCAAATAGACAGGTTCCTTGGGTTATTTCCAAAATGTTTAACGGTAGTAAAGCTGCCATTTTTCCCCCAAATTAATTTAGCATTTTATCTTCATTTTCACGTGCCGAGAGCGCTTGGCCACATTATCCTAAGAGTCGAAAGTTATGAGCAGTAACATTACAGGTAGAACATTGACAGTGAAGCTGCTGCAGGCCCAATATTTATTTTTGTACTGGGCCCTAAATATATTATTTTCATTTTCTTAGACGGTCACAATTCAAAAGTGTTGGAACTGTATTCTACGATGGCTCGTGCAAGTTCATGGAAATATTCTAAAGATTATGGTGCAGATTTACAAGCCCCTTGCGCCACTTTTGCGTCACTTTTCCCATGTTAAAAGTGACGCAAAAGTGGCACAAGGGGCTTGTAAATCTCCCCCTATGAATTTTTAATGAGGATCCCATGAGAGACAAGCTGCCATTTATGAGGAATGTTCTATGGGTTGGGGTTCGTCATCAGATCTTCCAGCTCTCTTTAAAAATGCTCTTATTTTTAGTATTGTGGACACCTTGCTCATTGAAATCTCTCCCAGACTATTCAGGACTCCACATGGGCAACCTTGAAAAACCAAGGGCCTCATTTATGAGCAGTGTTGCATCGCGGAGGAAACCAGCGATGCAACACTTTTCATAACGCCATCTGTGCGACACCATGGATGCACCGTATTTACTGTACGGCGCTCAATAGCGCAAGGATTTACAGATACGTCCGTATTCCTGACATACCTGTAGGCCCAAAATTGACGCGCTGCTGGAGTGTATCCAAAAACAGAAGCAACTCCAGCAAATTGTCCTTTCACATGGGGGAAGCCACATGTGAAATCGCCTGTGTCATTCTTACACCTGCTGTGAGGCAGGCGTAAGGATTCAACGCAGTGGAGTCCTAGAGGTGGCACAGTGAAATCTCATAGATTTCACTGAGCCACTTCTACGACCCTTTTTTGCGGGAGAACACCCACCCTGCATACATTATACCTGACGCAGGTTTAAAGTAGCGAAGGGGTTTACAAAGTGACGCATCTCCTTAGATGAAAGAGAAAACAACGAGGAGAAATAAAGATATTTCTCTTTGTTACACCTCCCCAGGGTATGCTAATCTTTTTGGCACATTTTCAAGTTTACTAATACTGGTAAATGTAAGCACCCATTTAATGCCCATGGAATGCCTTGCAAGGGCACAGTAAGGCAACACAGCAATTGGCGTTTCGTTGCTTTACTCCAAATTTACGGAGCCACTCAGGTCCACGCAATGTGGCCTTGCGTGTCTTCATAATTCTCACTTAAGGGTTGCGTCATGCATGTACTAAGTCACGTGGAGGAAACGTGATGTAATAAGGGTCATGAATATGCCCCTTTGTTCTTTTGTAACTTGACGCCTCAAGCCACAGCCAAACACTAATCTTTGGCTGTGCAATGATGAGTTACATTTAAGCATGAGCGGTAAATCCGTTACGCCCACGGATTTTTCGGATTTTTGGGGAATCCGCAATCCGCGTATTTTACGGATTTCCCACAAAATCCGAAAAAAAAATAATCCGCGCGGACGTAACGGGTTCAAAAGTTGAACCCCCACTCATGTAACTAATTTACAATGGCGCCAGCAAGCTGCCAGCGCCGTTGTAAAATAGATACAAAGTTAGCTTGCACAGGAACCACTAGATAAAACGAAGCAGGTGCTGCTTTATTTTATCTAAGTGCTTCCTGTGCAAGCTAACTTTGTAACTATTTTACAACGGCGCTGGCAGCTTGCTGGCGCCATTGTAAAATACAACAGCAGCTCACTCAAGGGACCCCTGCGCCCTTCGGGGCGATTGCATAGTAACACACACATGGTCGCTGTAGACAACTCTCTGGCACTTTAGGAAGCTGTAGTATAGTAAAAGCACTATACATTTACCCAACGAGGTAGCACTTACTGATTATCCAGTAGAAAGTACTCCAGTTGAGTAGAGGTATGGCACAAAACGGTGGCGTCTTCTTGAATAAATATGAAGGGCAGGGTTCATTCTGGCACGATGGTCCTGGCACAAAAATTAAACCTCAACAGGAAGCACTTACAGATATCAATAAAGCATGTGCCCTAGTTGAAGCTTAAATTCAGTGACTCATTCATCAGCCCAAAAACAATCGTAAGCGTTGTCAAGGCTGGGCAGATGTGCCTTCTTCCCAAATCTACCGTCGAAAATCAGCTGTGATGCTGGATAGACTTTGCATCCTTGACTTTCACGAGCGCAATACCCAGGCACATTGTGTTCGCACGGGTTTCTGCACGTTCGCGAGCGTTTTGTACAATAAAACCCTCGCGAACTTGCAGAAACCCGTGCGAACACAAAAACAAGAAAAATACGCTAGGATCCGCGGATTTTGCGTATTTTCGAAATACGCAAATCCGCAAATCCGCGGATTGCCAATCCGCAAAATCCGCTCATGCTTAGTTACATTACAAAAGAAAAGTTTTCCTTTCTGTGGATTCCTGAACCCACTCCTTACGCTAGCACCATCGTACAAAGCCATAAACCGCTGCACATATTTTGGATATGGTGCAGAGCACAGCATCTTCAGTAAAGCATTTCCTGAACCCTGAAATTGATTTTTCATCAAATGAGTAAATAGCCTGTGGGCATGAGGATAGCAACAAATATTCTTTTGAAGGAAATGACACAGTGGTTCATCTTGCTCACCCGACTAGGCTACCCTTACCACTCAAAGCCACTTTCTGCATTGCCTTGATATGTAAAACACCATTAGCATACTGATGCCAGGTTGCACAATGCCCCGGGATAAATGCTATTTGGTATACACAAGGAAAGTTGGGCATACTCCAATGTAAGTATCAAAGTAGTAACTTTGAGTAATTAATTAGTAAGTCCATTAATAGTTTTATTCTTCCTCAGTGTATGAAGAGATGATACAGGTAGTGGCACGACATAACACGTAAGAGAAAGCAAAACAGGTGTTGCGTCTACACTGGACTTCATCAAGGCTGATTAGGGGGATTCACTCTTTTAAAAAAAAAAAAAATGTTTTATATTTCTTTTTATTGAAAAATTCTGAAATAAACAGCAAGGCAGAGAAGCATATTACATAGAGTACAGATTCCAGAACGGGGGAGGAAAAGAAATCAGCAGTCAATGTAGGAAAAACGGGGGGGGAGGGAGGAGGGCTAGGCAGAGGTGAAACAAGTATAAAGCAGCGAGTGGAATGTGGGGCTAGGGAGAAAGTGGGACATCAGGGACATCTACAACAGGGGGCGCACATATATCTCCACGATAGCCATTCCAAGGTCCCCATATTCTACACCATTTCCGGGGGCGACCTCGAGCTAAATACACAGTCTTTTCTCTAAACATGCACCAGTCCATGTTTTCCTTCCATGCCGCGTCCGTTGGCGGCCTCGGGGACCCCCACAGTTGAGCAATATCTCTCTTAGCAATCATGGCCCCCAAGGTTACCCACTGAGTTTGCGCTACATTGTGATCCGTAGGCTCCCAAACATTCAATAAACAGCGTCTAGCCTCCGGCAAGAGGGCAATCCCAGTGACCTCCTTCATTACCTCATGGACCCTGTTAGACCTGGCATCTTTGGCGTGGTTTCCCCTATCTTTTTGCCTCTACCTCCTGTATTTTTGATGCTGTGCTGGATTTCGTTTTTGCTGGTTTAGATGCTTTGGACACTCGGCCACTGCTGATCAGTGCCAGAGTGTAAGTGCTCCCTGTGTAAATTGTTATTCTGATTGAATATACATGTTTGGCATATTTGTATCACCATGAAGTCCCTAGTAAAGTGCACTGGGTGTGCCAGGGCTGGTGATGACAAATGCTACTAGTGGGCCTGCAGCACTGATTGTGCCACCCACAGGAGTAGCCCTAAAATGATGTCTCAGGCCTGACACTGCAGTGCCTGTGTGCAGTTTAGAACTGCCATGTCCTCCTGGTCAGTGTCCCCACTGACCAGGCCTAACCCTTCCCTTTTCGTGCACATCAGTCACCCCTATGGAAGGCCCAAGGTACCCCCCTGGGCAGGGTGCAGTGTATATAAAAGATAGAGCATGTACTAGTACAGGTGACATGCTCTGGTAGTGAATGGCAGCCATTTTCGTTTTTCACTACTGTAAGGCTATCTTGCTCCATAGGTTAACATGGGGGATGCTGGCTACAGTGGTTAACAGCATTTCTTCCCATAGGAACAAGATAGGACATAAGTATCTAGTATCCCTGAACTCAGAATTTAATAACACATCTTTTAGGAAAGGTTGTTTTTAAATCCTGTGTTTGATAACAGCACTTTTAGAAAGTTGCTGTTCTCTTGTCTGACCCTTCTGTGTGCCTGGGCCTGTTTGTGTATTGACTGTCTGGTTTGAGAGTGACAGGGGCCGGGGGATTCCCCAGGAGGCTGGATGAGTCAGCACTAGGCTGAATGACTGCAATTGCAACTGGAGTGGTGGGAGGAGTTAGCACCTGGGCCTGAATAGGGCTGTGCCTGCCTTCCACAATGCTGGATCCACCCCCCTGCTGGGCGGCTGAAGACCCTGCCCCTCACTCTGAAAGGAAAGATGCAGCCAGCAAAACAAAGGGGCAGATTTATGTTAACTGGCGCATCCCCAGGGATGCGCCAGTTAACATGCGCCACAGTGCGCCACAGCTCCGCCACCCATGGTGCGCCGCATTTATGATGCCGCGCACCATGGTGCAAGGCAGTGAGGATGCGTGACGCATCTCTCGGCGCACGGGCGGCGCATTGCAGGAGTCATGTCGCAAGTGCGACATGACTCCTGCAATGCACAGGGGCCACCTATTCAATGTATGGTGCGTCACCCTTACGCCTGCTTCAAGCAGGCGTAAGGAATTGACGTAGAAAGTGACTGAGTGAAATCTCATAGATTTCACTCAGCCACTTTTAGGAGGCGTTCCTGCGCAGGAACGCCCCTCCCTGCGCCGGAACCCCTCCTTATGGCGCAGGGGTTTCCAACGTGACGCATCTCCTAGATGCGTCACGTTGTAAATAGGGCGCATTGTTTGCGCCGCCGTTGCGTCACATTACGTGACGCAATTGCGGCGCAAGGAGGCGCAAGAGCCTCATAAATCTGCCCCCTAGTGCTCAGGATCCACCCAGAACTGGTTTAGACCGGGCTCAGGGCCCACATGCACCAAGAGAACAAAGAGCCCGATTCACAGTATGAACTTAAGACAAAATCCTAAACTTACTACTATTTTGGTATTCACAGAAGGCACTTACTCATTTTGGTATTCACAGAAGACACTTACTCATTTCGGTATTCACAGAAGTTAGGAGTCCTAACTTTAGGACTCTTAAATGCCTTCTGTGAATACGGAAAGTCTTAATGTTAGGATTTTTTTCAATTTAGTAGTAGTAAAATTAGGAATCCTAACTTTAGGACTCCTAAATGCCTTCTGTGAATACCGAAAGTCTTAAAACTCGGATTTTTCTCAATTTAGTAGTAGTAAAGTTAGGACTCCTAACTTTTGGACTCCTAAATGCCTTCTGTGAGTACTGAAGGTTCTGGTGTTAACCTGGGCTTCTTTGGGAATTCACAAGGGCATATTATCAAGCCCATTATCGCCGCTTTATCGTCAGTTTCCTGCCGATAAAAGCGGCGATAATGTATCGCCCATGCTTGATAATATGGCCCCTGGTCGCTAAGCGTTGCAAACCAACGCTAAGTGGCCTTGTTGATACGGCGATAAAATTAGCGTCGCTTAGGGTCCGAAAACGGACGCTAAAGCGGCGATAATGTATTTATCGCCGCCTTGTTATAATGCCCCCAGGTCACTTAAAAAAAATGTAGTAAACTTTATTTGCTTATGCGATAAATAGAGCTATGCCTGAGTTTTCTGTTATAATGAGTACGTCCTGTATGACTTGCCTGGTATCACAGATAATCACTAGATTAGAGGGTAAACAAAAGGATATGCTTTAACCGAAAACACTTGCAACAGTCCTTGGTGGACAACTTACATTCCACTGTATAGCAAATGACAAATTTCCTAATCGCTCCCTACACTACTGCTATGCTAAGTGTTAGGAGCACAAGAATGTCTTACGATTTACAATTTTTTACTTGGGTGCAATTGGTATAATTATAAAAATCTCTTGGCCATATTATCAAGAACAGTGTTAAAATTATCGCCGCTATAGCGGCAGGAAACTGCCACTGAGTGCGTGCGTGCGTACACACACACACAGACACAGACACACAGAAACACACACACACCCCGCCCCACTACTAATGCTCAAGTTTTGAGTCTGGGGACCTAGGGGTATATTATCAAGGAACGGCGTTAAAATTATCGCACTTCAGCGGCAGGAAACTGCCGCTAAAGCGGCCATAATGGGCTTGATAATATGCCCTTGTGAATTTCCATAGAAGCCCAGGTTCTGGTGTGAACCTGGGCTTCTATGGAATTCACAAGGGCATATTATCAAGCCCATTATCGCCACTTTAGCAGCAGTTTCCTGTCACTATAGCGGCGATAATTTTAACGCCGTTCTTGATAATATGGCCCTGTATTCTTAATTTATTAACTGACTTATGCGGAGAAGCACTTGCCTTGAAACTGTTAGTTGTTTTTTTAAATTTCTGCTGATGGTGATTATGTTAGCAAACTATCAACAGAAGTACAACTTTAGTTTCACGGAGGCATGTTTTGGAAATCCCACTAATAGACTTTAAAAAAGGGTGAAACAACAAGCACTATGTTTAGTGATGTATGCTACACTACATACTGCCAGTGGGCAACTTCAAGGCACAGAGGAAAAGCTGAAAATTGTAGGAAATGTAAGCGTTCAGCAGCTTGTCTTTCTCTGCAGCTAACCTGACATTCTACTGTACACTGGAAGGAGAGCATGATTGAAAAAGTTGGCAAATTAATACGGCCATCATACATATAAAGTTTAAACGTATGTAACAAAATATGGCCAAACTAATTATTAAGCCCCAAAATTAGAAACTGTGTGGCATATTCACAACACGCCGGGCTCTGTCACTTCAGAAACACAGGGCTGCACAATATTTACAAGAATATGGTGCAGACCTGCGTTTCACTCTGCGCTGTTGCTAATTGCAGCTGCCTAGTGCCAACGCAGGCACCCCAGCACCATTGTGCAAGGGTGCCTGCATTGCAGGGAAAGATTGTTTATGTGCAGGAAGGTGTCCCTTCCTGCACATAACCAATCACCAATGGCGTTTTGTAACTTCAGAATGCAGCACACATAGAAGTTACAACTCGTAATAAAAAAAAAAGATTGCTTATGTGCAAGAAGGGACACCTTCCTGCATATAAACAATCAAGGGTATTTTGCTGTTTGCAGCATAATGCAGCACACATAGAAACGGCAAAAACGAGGAGAAATAAAGCCTTTCTTCGGATTTCGTCAGGGTAAGACCAGGGGCCTCATTTATGAGCCCTTGCGTCACTTTTACGCCGCCAGCGCGTCACTTTTGGTGACGCACCAGTGGCGTAAAAAATGCACCTTGTTGCGCCATATTTACAAAGTGACGCATCTAGGTAGATGCGTCACTTTGTAAACCCCTGCGCCACATTATACCTGCGCCAGGTATAATGTATGCAATGGGGGCGTATTGACGCAAGGAAGGGTCGTAGAAGTGACGCAGTGAAATCTATGAGATTTCACTGCGTCACTTTTAGGACATAGTTGCGTCAAAATCTTGCGCCTGCCTCACAGCAGGCGTAAGACTGACGCAGGCCCTTTCACATGTGAAAGGACGCATTGCTGGAGTTGCGTCACTTTTGTGACACACTCCAGCAATGCGTCACTTTTGCGCTTACAGATACGTCAAAAATACTGACGTATCTGTAACTTCTTGCGACATGATGCGTCATACATTAAATATGACGCATCAGGAATGTCGCAAGGAGTGTGCACTGAGAAGTGACTCAGCGATGTGTCATTTCTCATAAATGAGGCCCCAGGTTTTTTTGGGTCTTAATTTAGGTGCTGCCTCATATTTACACCATCCTTGTAAATATCGGGCAGCGTCAAAATGAATGGGTGGTGTGGTGGAACGCCCACCGCAACACCCATTGCTCTCTCCTTTCATGCTAGGTATAGCATGAAAGGCAGCGTTAAGCCTCGTTAAGTGTAAATAAGGCAATGCCCATATCACCACCACAACGTCACTAAAAGTGACGTTCGGCTGGCATTAGGGGCATGTAAATATGCCCCTGTGTTTGCCATGATTTATGTAAAGTTACTATTTAATAACAAAATGTTAAACTTCAATTTAGGGGCAAACTTCCTGTATTACTCCTTACTGACTTACACTGAGGGGCAGATTTACAAGCCCCTTGCGCCAACTTTAAGCCGCCATTGGGTCACTTCTGTGATGAAACGGCGACATAAACAATGCGCCACAATGCGCATATTTACAATGTGATGCATCTAGGCAGATGCGTCATGTTGTAAAGCCCTGCGCTACATTATACCTGCGTCAGGTATAATGTATGCAGGGTGGGCGTTCTGTTGCAAGGAAGCCATGTAACAGTGACGCAGTGAAATCTACAAGATTTCACTGTGTCACTTTTACGACGCCACTGTGTCAAAACCTTGCACCTGCTTGAAGCAAGCGTAAGGAGTGATGCAGCATGTTAGGAATAGGCATTCCTAACCATTGCTGGAGTTGCGTCATACTTGCGACACGACTCCAGCAATGCGCTGCCCTTAAGCCGACAAGATGCATCACGCATCTGTCTATCTTTGCGCCATGGTGCGGCGCATCCATGGTGGCGCAAGGCTATTTTTCCGTCACGCAAGTTAACTGGCGCATCCCTGCTAAAATGCAGAGATGCGTCAGTTCTTGTAAATCTGCCCCTGAGTACCCAGTCAGCACACCACATCACTCAGCATCACAGTAAAATAGATCACTTCATAACTAACTCAACATAAATGTTGTCATTGCAGACATTTTATTAATAATGTATGCACAGACCTGTTCACTTACCTCAAAACAGATTCAACAAAAACCCGTAATGCTTTCATATGAATCCACGCGATGAATGCTTCACTGAAATTCACCTTTAACCAGCGCAATAATGGACCCTTGAAACAGAAATATTAAGGGGTTAGAATATTTTTGTGAAAAAAGTACAAAACGATGGTGAGACTGCGGCTAACCTACTGGGAAGGAGGTCATAGCTAGAGAACTTTCCACTTTGATCAGACTTACATATTGTTGCTTCTTATCAGCAGTTAATCGTGTCAGCTCTTCTTTTTCCGACTTCAATTCTTTCTCATCAAAATGAAATTCTCGGACTATAAACCTGAAAGTAAACCGGTATAGGATTACGATTCTACATTGAGGGTTTGTATGACATAATATTGAGAACAACAATATTGTCATTTGGCCCAGATTTATTAAGGTTTTGCGTTGCCCTTGTGCCACACACGGGACGCAGAGAGACGCAAATCCTTGAATGAGATTTCTCAAGCCAAGCAAGGCCACTTTGCGCAGCCCTGCGTGGCTTGGTAAATCTGGGGTAACGCAAGGCAGCGCAGGTCTCTGCCTTGAGTTACTCTACGTGGGGGGGGGTGTTATGAGGGTGGAGCATGAGTGTTCCCATGCATCTAACCATGTATTCTGAAGCATTCCCAGATTTACTGACAGTGCTAAAACTGGGAATGCATCAGAATTGTACACCTTCCCACCAGAGGTGAAACGAGAAGAAATATATTTATTTATCCTCGTTGTTTCTGCTTTCTAAGGGTTCTGCATTGCAGCACCCTTATGCTTTGGCGCTAGGCTGCAGATTGTGTGCGAGTGCAGGCAGAGGACAGGAATGCACCATATCCTCTCTTTGATGCAGTGCTGCAAGTTGTCTTGCTGCATTGCGCGAACATTTGTTGGATCTGGCCCTCTTTATGTAAACTACCAAAATATTGAGTCAAATACTTTGTGGAACAGAATATTGACGGACATAAGGTAAGTATATATAACAATTCATATTTACACCATTATATATAGTTTATTTAAAATATTAACATACTAAATAATAACCCAGTTTTCATATTTAATGCAAATTTAATATACATATATATTCTTAAAAAATAAGCAATTTAAAAAACATGAAATTATATATAGATATATATATATATATATATATATAAATATATATATATATATATGACCTACTGGCAGTTGCCAGTAGGTAGTTATAGTTGGGATCGTTTTCCATAGGAAATCCGCAACATTCTATTGGGAATAACTTTAGCGCCGAATGAGGGATCTGCCTGTAATTTTCCTTAACTTTGCCTCGCTGCACTCCGCTCCTTCCCTGAAAGTGTCGGGGGGATCCGTCAAGCGGGGGCCGAGATAAAAGGGGGGTCCCAAAACGTGTTTTCCCCCATGTTAATTTCCATAGGGCGGTTGGACTCACTTTTAGCCCGAACGGCTGAATGGATTTCCACCAAACTTGGCAAAATTGTAGGGACTGGTACCCCGATGTGCCTTTGCTATGTCTCAAGATATATGCTCCAGTGGTTTTTACGAAAATTAACTTTGAAAAAATATATATTGGGCTACATTGGGCTATATATATGTTAGAGCCCAAATGTAGCCCAATGTAGCCCAAAGATGGCCACCAGAGACAAAAAAAAACAAATGTAGCCCAAATATCAGCCAGATGTAGGCCAACTATAGCCCAATGACAGAATGTCCCAGAGTGTTCTTAAGAACAACTAGAGCGCTAACAGTCTTACTTATGACAAAAGTATGGCACACCTGAAGTTATCTTGATTGGAATAAAGTGTTAACACTTAAAACATTTAGGGGCATATTATCAAGGGGGTTTATCTCCGCTTTTTTGGCTTTAAAAGCCAAGAAAGCGGAGATAAAATTATCTCCCTATTACCTAGCTGTCGCTAACACCAGTTAGCGACAGCTAGTAGGAGATAGCGACCATCTTGGGCCCCACTTTGCATGTCAGTGATATTTATCACTAATGACATGCAAAGTGGGCGTGCCAAGATGTTAGAGACTGGAAACAGTCGCTAAAATCGCTATCTCCTATTACCAACTTATGGAGATATTCGCGCTAAGCGCGAATATCTCCAAAAGCTAACACCTGCCCTGAGCAGTTCTTAGCCATGTTATCCAATGGGAGGTGGATAACATGGCTAAGAGCATTAGCTTGGTAATGCATGAATATCGCTGACTTTTCAGCGATATTTATGCATTGCGGCGATTTTTATCGCATTTGCGATAAACCTTGGTAATACCAAGGTTTATTTGCGATAAAAATCGCCGCAGCTCAGCTGTAAATTTTTGTCTCTAACCAAGCAATAGCGATAATTATCGCTATTGCTTGGTAATATGCCCCTTAATTTGCAAAGGAACAAAGGGGCATATTACCAACCAATAGAGATAATTTTTGTCTCTAACTTGTTTAGAGACAGAAATTATCGCCGCAAATCGGCGATTTTTATCGCAGATAAACCTTGCTATTAGCAAGGTTTATCGCAAATGCGATAAAAAACGGCCGCAATGCATGAATATCGCTGAAAAGTCAGCGATATTCATGCATTATCGAGCAAATGTTCTTGGCCATGTTATCCACCTCCCATTGGTTAACATGGCTAAGAACTGCTCAGGGCAGGTGTTAGCTTTTGGAGATATTCGCGCTTAGCGCGAATATCTCCAAAAGTTGGTAATAGGAGATAGCGATGTTAGCGACTGTTTTCAGTCGCTAACATCTTGGCACGCCCACTTTGCATGTCATTAGTGATAAATATCACTGACATGCAAAGCGGGGCCCAAGATGGTCACTATCTCCTATTAGCTGTCGCTAACTGGTGTTAGCGACAGCTTGGTAATAGGGAGATAATTTTATCTCCGCTTTCTTGGCTTTTAAAGCCAAAAAAGCGGAGATAAAGCCCCTTGATAATATGCTCCAAAATGAGGGGGTTCATTTTGCCATAGAAATTATGATTAGTGCTGAAGAAAGAAAAATTAGGGCACATTTTGAGTGACTTCTCAAATCCTCTTATATTTTTTTAAGTTTGAAAAGCTTTATTGAGTTGAAGAAAACAATGTAAAACATCAGTACAATAGCACAAATAAAGAGCGATACGAATTAAAACAATTGTGGGGAAGAATGTGCCAATAAACAAGAAAGGCCCCAAAAGGGGAAAGCACTATACAAAGAAAAAATGCTTTTATAACTTTTCATTTTGTGGGGAAGGAAGAGAGAAAGAAAGAGGGAAGAAGGGGAAAAAAGGGGGGATGGAAGGGGAACAGCAATAGAAAAATATATGGGAAGAGAATTAAAGAGGTATGAAGTTCACAGTAATAATAATAACAGTAATACTAAAGATAACAATAACATGTGATCAAGAGGCACTTTGAGATAAAAAGACTGTTAAAGGGGACCAAAGTAAATCACGTTTTATCAACAATGGAATAGAAGAAGCACATGCACGATCTAGTCTATGATGATGGCAGAGCAAATTCCACCAAGCATTATAAACCACGTTTGTAGTGTCTTTCCAATTAGTTGTTATAATTTGAAAAGCGATGGGGGCGTGGTTTGGACGCCGAGAGAGATGGCGGCGCTGTGATTCCCTCTGCCCGTGCCGTGATCGGAAATTGAATGGGGGACATGTCTTACTGCTCCGATGCCACCACGGGTCATTGATTTGACAACCGGAATGCGAGAGGAGCATTTAGAGGGGTCGCGCATGAAAATCAGAGGACGGGAAGGGGTGCTTTGACCGCCTCGTATGTTTCCCGCCGGTGACTGCAGTGTCTGAAGCGGACGAGGAGACCGCGTAGCCCCGCCGATCGCTGCCGGAGAGAACCAGGGATCCCATCTGGTCCAAGAATGAGAGCTGGGAGCTGAGGGGCTAAAGATGAGCTGGGTAGAATCGTGAGTAATACGACGGACTTTATGGGACGTTAGACCCATGTGGAATCACTGACGCTGCCCGTGCTACCCGCGACCACAAAATGGCGGCTCCTGCTTTTTAAAACGGGAGTTTCTGTACCTCTCCGTAAGCTAGTGAGAGTCACACGATGCACGCAGCTGGCGATCAGCACGACAGTCTCTGCCTATTACCTCGCAATCTTTGCTGCTTGTGAACTATGTGTGCTGTGAGCGGAAATAAGGAAGCTTGAACACCAATTTAATTAGCGCTCTTCCAAGCAATAACGAATGGTGCATATGCATTTTTCAAGTCAGTGGCAATATCGGTCTGAGCGAATTCAGTGCAGAAGTAGGTTCCTACGCTAGGGAGCACCACTGCATTGCAGGTCAGACACATGATGACAGAGACTGCCTTGATGAATAAATAGTTGTAAGGCGCTGCATGGGTGCTTATAAATCTGTGAAGGTGTCCTGCGCTGCTCCTGGTGGCCTGTGGCCTGTGGATTGAAAATCAGTGGATGTTCGGTCTTGCTCCTATGTGGGTTATCACACTACTTTGATGATACATCGCAGAACTGCGCAATTCAGCCGCCCAGAACGCACTTTAAAATAACACACCAGACGAGATGTATGCATGTCTCTACTCGTGCAGGACCTTACACGTACATGAGGGATACCATATAGGTGGCGCATAGGTGGCGCATAGGTAGAGTGAACAACGGCCCTTGGTAGTCCCATAAATATATGTATACTTGAATATACCTGGCTCGAAGAAGGTGCACTTGAAGAATCGAAAACAAGCACTCCGAAGGGGGCGTGTGCTGCAATGGCGGACAACAAAGAGATAGCGAAAAGCTTGAAGAGGCTTAAATATGAGAACCCGAATTCACCCAACAAGGCGGGAAAAGGCAATCCAGACCCGGTAGAGCTGATACTAAACAGACTGGATGAAGTGAGAGATCTGGCTAGAGCAACCAAAGAGGAAGTGGCGGCGATCAGGCAAGACAACCGCGACACCAATGCAAAACTGGTTGAAGCAGAATCAAGGATTAGCAGACTCGAAGACATGGAGGTTAAATCAGGCACTGCCATAAAGCGCCTATGTATAGCTGCTGACCAAACAACGCGGAAACTAGCTGAGTTGGAGGACAGGAATAGGAGAGGAAACCTACGAATTTTTGGAATTCCGGAGGGTTCAGAGGATCAACATGAGAGCTGTGTGGCCTTTTTGGAATCATGGTTCACCCAATCGACTAACATGACCTTTGATCGCACGCTGGAATTCGATAGGGCCCACAGAGTGCCGGGCAGAATGATCAAGAATCAGAAAGGCCCTAGAGCTATTGTGTGTAAGCCACTACGCTACCAGCATGTAGAGCAGATTCTGGGCTTTATGCGGAAAAATAACCATATTCTGTGGAAATCTGCCAAAATTTATATTTCACAGGACTATAGTAAGGAAACGGTGGACGTGAGGAAGGCGTTCTTGGCACTCCGACCACAGTTGAAGAAAAGGGGTTTCCAGTATGGGTTTATGGGCCCAGCGAAGTACCGTGTGATTATCCAAGGCTCTCCGCACATCTTCTCTGACCCACTGAAATTGAAACGTATGCTGGATGGTCCTGAGGACTTGGACATGGAAACGAATAAACCCGAGGATTCAGAGGATCAGGCCTCGGCCTCAGGATATAAGTGAATGTGCTTTGAGATGAGTGGATCCGTTGTTGCTCTTTAGCTGTGAAGAATGGCCTTACTATTGCCTATTAGCATAATGTGATTCAGCAATGTATTTCTGCCTACAGGTTATCACCCCTATCTGGTGGTGGTACATCCGTTGTTGCTCTTTTGCTGCAAAGATTGTCTCTATTATTGCATGTTGGCATAATGTGATTCAGTTCTGTAATTCTGACTACAGGTTATCACGCCTATCTGGTGGATACGGGTGGTTATGGGTGGTTATGGGTAGGACTACGATGGTTGGTCATGATGGTTGGTCATGTTGTTGTTTCGTGCTTCACCCTATGGCCCGCAGGACTACATGTCTATCACGCTTCTTTTCTTGAAGGGGCCCCCTGGGCATTGGCGTACCTTTGTTGCCTTACTTAATGGTCGTTTATATGCCTGTTATAAGCATGTCGTACCAGTTCCTTGTTCCACAATCTTCTAAGTATGTATACGTGCACGGGGAAGATGCAGTGCTAACGCAGTCTCTTTCCAGTCACCATGCCTGCTACATACAGTTGGGGTGGGGAGGGTGGGGGGGTGAGGGGATTTTGGGTCGGGCTGTGTGTTCTATGTTTTTTAATTTTGTCCTTTTGTGCTTGCATAGTCTTTCCTGATTTGATGCTTGGTGGTGGGTCAGGTGGTGGGCTCTATTTCCACGCTTGTGGGTTCCATAGATCTAAGAGCGTTTTCAATCTACCATGCTGCGGTTTGTATTATGTGAGAGATATAATTATAACTATGAAAATAAGATCTAATGATGTCACATAATACAATTGGTACTCCGTTGGGAGTGGGTAATGTCGATCAACTGAAAATATGATCTCTTAATGTTAAAGGTCTAAACCAACCTGTCAAGAGACAGAAGATCCTGGATTACGTACGGAGATTGAGAGGTGACATTGTGTTATTGCAGGAGACGAAGCTTGAGGCTAAGCAATTTTACCACTTGAGAAATAAGTATTATAATGAGGTTGTGGGTGCAGAGGCTGTGAATAAAAAGAATGGCGTTCTGATACTGGTTGCAAAGAAATCTAAGGTAGAAATTTTGTCCTCTGAGGCGAGTGTAGACGGGAGGTGGGTCACAGCCAAACTGAGCAGAGACAGAACAGAGTTTTATGTCACGAACATCTATGCTCCTAATACCAGTGACCTCAAATTCTGGGAAGATCTGAATAAGCATGTTGAAAATATCCCCGATGATGCTGTTCACATATTGGCCGGGGATTTCAATCTTCCGATGGATGCTACTCTAGATAGAGATTCCCATTGTCCCTTCACATCAAATAAATCTCATAAAGCTTTCCTTAATCTATGCCAACGCTTTCACCTGGTAGACACATGGAGGCTTCAGAACCCCACGGAAAGGGATTACACTTTTTATTCCTCGCCACACGATTCGTATTCTCGAATCGATTACATCCTCATGTCTCAGAACGGGGTCCCTAGAATAGAGTCTACTACAATTGAACCACGTGTAATGTCTGATCACTCATGCATCTCCTTATCCATAGCTAATGTTATACCCTCCTCTCGTCAGACGTCCTGGCGCCTGAATGACGAAATCCTAGGAAAGGAACAACATAGGGCCACATTGCTAGCTGCGATTTCTTCCTATCTGCAGGATAACAAAGAGGGGGACACGACTGATCTTATCAGGTGGGAGGCGTTGAAAAGCACCATAAGGGGTGTGTGCATCAAAATCAGATCAGCAATGAACAGGGATTACCATGCGAACCTGGAGACCTTAGAGAAGGAAATTATAACTTTGGAAAGTAAACATCTACAGAATAGGGATGACATGTCTCTTCATGCCTTGGCGAATAAAAAATATGAATATAATAAAATAGTTAGTGAAAGGGCGGGGGTTTGGCTTGATAAGAGAAGGAGGTTTATGCTATGCGATTCCAATAAGGCTGGCAAGAGTCTAGCTTCGTATCTGAAGTTTAAGGTCCAGAAGAATTCTATCAGTGTCATTAAAGATGCCTTAGGGGAGCTACATTCGGAACCAGACAAAATAGCAGACGTTTTCAAAGTATTTTATAAAGATCTGTATGCAAAAAATGAAAAGGTGGAGGGAAACAAGACCAAGGCGTATTTGGATGAATGTGTTCTCCCACGGCTATCTGCCGAGGACCAGGTTAGTCTTAACTGCCCAATTGATGCTGTAGAAATAGAGAATGCAATTAAAAATCTGAAGACAGGGAAGGCCCCGGGCCCGGATGGCTTCACGGCAAAATTCTACAAAACCTTCTCCTCCCTTTTAGTTGAGCCCCTTTTTCGTCTATTTCAGGAAATAAATAACTCAGGTGAGGTCGGAGGCACTCTGGCAGAAGCGATCATTGCAGTACTCCCTAAGGAGGGTAAAGACCCTTCGCTCCCGAAAAACTACAGACCTATATCATTGATTAATATAGATTGTAAGATCTTGGCTATGATACTCTCTGCCCGCCTTCAGAAGGTCCTTCCCCAATTAGTTCATCCGTCCCAAGCAGGGTTCCTTAAAAATAGGCTATCCAGTGACAACACGAGGATTCTAGCACATGTATTAGAAAAAGCGAAATTAATAGACACACCCACAGTAGCTATAACGTTGGATGCCGAAAAGGCCATCGACAAGGTAGATTGGTCCTTCCTCGAAGCAGTCCTACATAAATTCAACCTGGGAGACACCTTTACAAGGTTGGTAATGTCCTTATACTGCTGCCCCTCAGCAAGGGTTCGAGCTGGTGGTTCCTTTTCCTCCTCCTTCTGTCTAAAGCAGGGCACGAGACAGGGATGCCCCCTATCTCCCTCATTGTTCTTACTAGCGATCGAACTGTTCTTGTATCATATAAGGAATGACTCTAATATAGCTGGCATTCCATTTGGGGATTGTACGGTTAAATTAACGGCATACGCGGATGACGTGCTTGTCTTATCAGAGAGAGCTGATGAAGCAATTCCTGCACTTATGGCTGATATCGAGGAATTCTCCAAGGTATCTGGTTACAAGCTCAATAAAGATAAAACGGAGGTTAAACTCCTGAACAGCATAGGGGACAAAGGTATCATTGGGGACTCTGGTCTTACCTGGCAGCCTCACTGTTTTAAATATCTGGGGTTGGACTTCGATAAAGACCTGATTTCCACTCTGAAGATAAATGAGGAACTAACTTTAAAGAAAATAGCTACACTATTAGAAGGGTGGTCACCGAAGTTCATCTCCTGGTGGGGCAGAGCGGAGACGCTCAAGATGATGACTACTCCGTTGGTCAATTATCTAGCTAGCATGCTCCCTATGTCGTTTTCGGACAATTTTATTGCTAGAGTAGACAAACTGTTTGGTAACTTCCTGTGGCGTGGCAAGAAAGCCAGGATTGCGTTAAAAAAGCTGCAATTAGCGAAAGATAAAGGCGGCCTGGGCCTGCCCTCTTTCAGGAACTACCAGACAGCATTCCTCTGCAAGCAAGGTGCCCAATGGTTGACAAAATCCCCTATCTATACACCGATATGGATCAATATCGAGGAATCATTAGTAAATCATGCCCCTCTTGCATCCTTCCTCACTATGGATCTAAAACATTTACCACACTCCAAATATATAATCCTAAATACTAGACGGGCTCTACTTAGACTAGACCTTACACACAAAACAAGGTTAACATTCACTAAGTCATCTTTCATGTCCTTGTGGGGAAACCCCTATCTTAAGCATAACGTTGATAGACTATGCTGGGAATCATGGTCCGGGAAGGGCATTAACTTAGCAAAGGATCTGTATGACGGTAAAGATCCAATCCCGTTCTCGACCTTGCAACAGAAATATGACCTTACTCCGATGGAATTTTATGAGTTCTTGAAAATCAAAGCTGCTCTGACCGCTCGTAACTTCTCTCCCTACACCCCTTGGCTAATACTCCATCTCCCTCGACTTATGTATGCGGGTCACTTCGTCTCAAGGGTTTATAAATTGTTGTTACCTCTTCCCACGAAAGCTCATAGAAAGGTGGAATTGAAATGGGAGGCTGAACCGAACTCAACGGGAATATGTTTTGACTGGGAAGTAATCCATAAGGCTGCTCTTACCCATAAAGTATCTCCCATCCTATTCCAAACAAAATACATGCTTATAAACCGGGCGTTCTGGACTCCGGATAAACTCTTTAAATGTAAACTAAGAGATTCACCAACATGCTGGAACTGCCAGTCAGGTCCAGGGGATCTTGCTCACATGTTGTTTCACTGTCCCGCTCTAGGAGCATACTGGGATAGAATATTCGACTGCATTTCTTTCATTTTCAAGATCAATCCTGCACGGACCTTTGTATATGTGATCTTAGGAGCCCTTGACCCGCAGTTGTCAAATGATCAGGACCGCCTGCTCCTGGACTTAATGCTTACATTGGCCTGTAAGGTGGTTCTGTGCAAGTGGAAAAGTGCAAATGAGGTGAACTTCAAAATCTGGCAGGAGTGGTTATCATTCCTGAGGGGTGCTAACAATCCGGCACTTCAGGCATCTACATGGAGGCCGACAAATAAGAAACTGTGGAAATCATTGGACGCCTCTTCATTTCACTATAAGCCTCCCTGAGGCAGTCGCTGTTGATACTGTCACGTTCCCCCTGTAGTATTTGAAAATGCTCTAGTTATTCTCCTATGGACCCTATGCCTCTACCTCCACGCACTGAGCGTTATGTATGTACCTGTACTTCAACTTAGCAAGCATTGTCTTACTTTATATTTTATATTCTTTGCTTTTGTGTAATTGTACATCGTGAAATGAGTCAGTCATTTATGTAGCGGAAGAATTATTGTACTGTGTTTCTTTTGCTTTCTTCTACTTCAATAAAAATGATTTGAAAAAAAAAAAAAAAAAAAAATAATAATAATTTGAAAAGCAATAGCAATGCAAAGATCAATAAATTTACGAATATGGAGTGGGACATCCCAAACTGGGGCCAGACCACCCAGGAATACAGAAGAAATAACAAAGGGAACATTAGTAGATAAAATCTTATTAAGTGTAGACCAAATGTGGGACCACATAAGTTGGACCTTAGGACAAAGAAAAAACATGTGAACAAAATCACCAGGAGTGCATGAACAGGACCAACACTTCTTAGTGTCTAACAATTTAAATTTAAACAAATCACAGGGAGTATAAAATAATCTATTATAAAAAAAATAAAGGGTTTGTGTGGTACTAGCGGAACGAGAGGTGGAATGAAGTTTGGACCAAATAGAGTCCCAGGTAAGTGAGGGGAAAGTTTGATTGAGGTCCGATTCCCAGAGAAGTTCAAGATTAGTTTTAGGCCTGTCAGTAAGTGAGGGAGAAAGTAATTTATAAATAGCAGAGGCCTTAAGGGGAACCTGAAAGTTAGGTGAAGAAGCAAGGAGGGGAGGTGAAGAGGACGAAGGAGTATTGTGTAGGATAATAGTGGATAGTTTGGGCAGAAGTTCATGAAAGTGTGTGCAGTATTTGTTAGAGATACCGAAGGAATCACGAAGTGCTGGAAAGGTTAATAAGGAATTATCAGAAATAAGATGTTGGTAAGTGAGAATTCCTTTGTCAATCCATTCCTTCCAAAAGAGCGCACGATTGCGTAATTTAAGAGATTTATTATACCAAAGTGGAGTATTCATATGAAGGGTAGATGGTAAAGAGAATGATCGAAAAAGGGCAAGTGTTAAAGCTTTGGAGTGTTTAGAAATAGGAGAAAGTAGCTTAGGAGGTGGTTGAGTGAGATTGGAGGCAATAAGGAAGGAGAAGGGGTGAAGTTGAGCCAATTCCAGAGAGCTCCAAGCCGTGGTAGGGGGAGACAAGGTTTCAAGAAGAAAAGGCCAAATTTGCTTGAGAGTAAAAGCAGAATGAAAGCGTGAGATATTGGGGAAGTTAACACCACCAAGATGTTTAGGTTGTTGAAGAAATCCTCTTATATTTCATTAAAAAAATTCTGATATGCAGTCTCCCAAGATGGCCACCAGAGACAAAAGAGCCTAAATGTAGCCCAAATATCAGCCAGATGTAGCCCAACTATAGCCCAATGACAGAATGTCCCAGAGTGTTCTAAAGAACAACTAGAACGCTAACAGTCTTACTTATGACAAAAGTATGGCACACCTGAAGTCATCTTGATTGGAATAAAGTGGTAACACTTAATACATTTAATTCGAAAAGGAACAAAATGAGGGGTTTCATTTTGCCATAGAAATTTTATATATATATATATATATATATTCACTGAAAAAACCATAGGTTTCACACCAGTTATAGTTAGGAATTAGCATTTAAAAAACCTATTAAATTCACTGAAAAAAACCATAGGTTTCACACCAGTTATAGTTAGGTGGAAATTTTACTCGCATAAAACCATTGAAATTCCCACGTTATAGTTAGTTGGACTCACTATAACTTGCGCGTGCAATGCACTGCTGATGACGTCACATATTACATCACTCATGACATGGTCAGTGACATCACTCATGACATCACTCATGACATCTCAAATGACATCACTGATGACATCATCCAGTGAATGTGTATCTTTCTGAAAAATAAATATTTTTTATATATGTATATCTAAAGGTTGATGGAAGAATAAATGGGTAAATAAATGTCTAAATTGATTTTTTTTGTGTAAAATTGATTGGTTAACTGACTTATTAAATGTATTTTAGTGAATACATATATTAGCGAGTAATGTTTAAATATTTAAATATCTGTATCTGTGTCTCACTTTGTGTATAAGTGGCTGCATGGGTTGGTGAGTAGCTACATGAGTGTGTATATGGGTTATTAGTTGTTTTTTTGAGTATCAGTATCAGTGTCTGTATGGTTCGGTGGGGGATATTACTTAGAGCACAGATGCATGAATGAGTGACTCACTATTTGTATGTATTTTGAAGACAGCATGTGTGCAAGACTGTATGGGTGGATGATTGTGTGTGTGGGTGGGTTAGTGAGTATGTGTTTTTATAGTTGGTTGTTTAAGAGAGTAAATATGTTTCCGTTTCTGTAGAAGTATGTGTAGTGGTGTGTATATAGCAGTATAATCAAGTAAATGGTTTTTTGATAGTTTATTTGCATGTGTGAATTTGTGTGTGAGTAACTATATGGATGAGTATTAGTGTGTAACAGGATGTATAGGTGTATGAGTACATATGATGAGTAAGTACATGCATGAGTGACTATATAGAACTGGTGAATGAGTGGATGTGTATGTAGATGTTGGAATTACCTAATAAGTTGTTGTAATTGGTATTGGTTTCTCCTTTTTTAAGAAAATGTTAGTTTCTATTTTTGAATGTGTGTGTCAAAGGTTATTTTATGCTGATAGGAGGTCTGCCACTTTGTCACAAGGATGTTGTCATCAGTGATGTCATTTGAGATGTCATCAGTGATGTCATGAGTGATGTCACTGACCATGTCATGAGTGATGTAATATGTGACGTCATCAGCAGTGCATTGCACGTGCAAGTTATAGTGAGTCCAACTAACTATAACGTGGGAATTTCAATGGTTTTATGCGAGTAAAATTTCCACCTAACTATAACTGGTGTGAAACCTATGGTTTTTTCAGTGAATATATATATATATAAAACCAAAACATATATGCAACCTAATGTAATATTAAAATGAATATAAAATAGTTGTAATTAATAATAAATATAAATACATACACTTCAGAAAGTCTAAAAATAATATTTAAGCATTTAAAAAATACATATAAACAGTAACTTAATTACAATTAACATAAATATACTAATAAAACAAATATCAATCTTAATTAAGTAGATACAATTTATATAAATAATAAATACATTGTGTTATCCGTAATATAAACATTAGACTAGAAAAAGTGTAGAATTTCAAAGGAGTCAACCTGACTATTCCAATTTAGGCAAAAGTTGGGAAAGTAACGAACTTTGAAAGGGGTAAATTTACAGTTTCCTATTCGCATTTAAGCAACAGATTGCTTATTTTGGGATTTGAATACTTCACAACATGAATTCCCAGAGATTTGTTGTATGTGTACTTTACAGGCCAAAAATTGATGATTTAAAGGTATTGGATTTGCTTTCCTTAGAGCTCCTAGACTGGGTTGGGAAACTGATTTTATAGTGGGTGATTTTAACTGCGTAATGGATTATAGTATTGATTCAACCGATCTAAAACTATACCCCGTGTGACTAGGACTAGGGCTTCTATCAATGAGCTGATCCGGCTTCATAGGCTCTGTGATGTATGGTGGACTGTACACCCTGGTAATCCTGGGTATACTTTTTATTCATGCCTACATAAACACTACGCCAGGATCAATATGGTTTTAGCCGGGAGGCCCTTATTAACAAACATAGAAATAGAAGTATGCCCCAGAATCGTGTCAGACCACAACCCACATTTATTTACACCTTGTCTTATCAATTGTTGAGCTATGCGATCTAAGGGGCTGATTTACAAGAAGGTGCCTCAGCGTGGCACCACAAGCCCTTTACATGCGCCATACTGCGGCACTTTCAGAGCACTGGAATGCAACATATTTGACATATTTATGACATATTTACAATGATATGTCGCATTCCTGTGCTCTCCCCTGCACTGGCGCACAAACAGCTGCCATGCGCCGGCGCAGGCACCCTGGCACCATGGTGCAAGGATACCTGCATCATGGGGAGATTGTCTTTATGCAGGAAGAGGCACCTTCCTGCACAAAAACAATCACTACAGGCATTTTCCTCTTTCAATGCGTGCTGTAGAATGCAGCACTCGTTGAAAGAGGAAACAAGCATTTGCAATGCAATAGAACTCGCATTTGTGAGAGTTAGAGCTGACGTTGTAAATGACTATGGGGCATATTACCATGCAGGGCGATAGGCAATTATCGCCACTTTAGCGGCCGTTTTCGGCCGCTAAGCGGCGATAATTCTATTGCTCTATTAGCAAGCTGTCGCTAACAGCAGTTAGCGACAGCTTTAGGCGATAGCGAGCGGTTTGGGTCCCGCTTTGCATGTCAGCGATATTTATCGCTAATGACATGCAAAGTGGGCGTACCCAACCTGTTAGCGACTGAAAGCAGTCACTAACGTCGCTATCGTCTATTAGCAAGGCAGACGTAGCGATGGAAATATTCCCGCTATCGCCAAAAACTAACGCCTGCTCTAACCAGCTCTTGATTCAGAAAAGGGGGTGGTGATGAACAGAGTGCCTGAATTAAGCAGACCACTCTTACCCAGTCCAAAGATCAGGGCTTGATCCATCACAGTTTTTTAGCTCACTGCACCATCCCAGCTCAGAACTTGGCTATATGCAAATTAGTCTGTTCCTGTCCCAGTGCATGATGGGAACAGGGCAAACCAAACTACCAAGCCATTACGGGGACCGGTTTCTGCCATTTCAGGCATCGTCGGCCCGGCTTGCTTGAATCCTGATGGTGCAATGAGCAAGGGACTCACATCTGAGTATACCCTTCCACGCTTATGGTGGACAAAATCATTCAGAAAAGGGGGTGGTGATGAACAGAGTGCCTGAATTAAGCAGACCACTCTTACCCAGTCCAAAGATCAGGGCTTGATCCATCACCGTTTTTTAGCTCACTGCACCATCCCAGCTCAGAACTTGGCTATATGCAAATTAGTCTGTTCCTGTCCCAGTGCATGATGGGAACAGGGCAAACCAAACTACCAAGCCAATTCTTGTACTGGGAAGGAAACAAGCTTCCGGGGACCGGTTTCTGCCCTGTTCCCATGATGCTCTGGGCCAGGGACAGACTAATTTGCATATAGCCAGGTTCTGAGCTGGGATGGGGCAGTGAGTTAAATAACAGTGATGGATCAAGCCCTGATCTTTGGACTGGGTAAGAGTGGTCTGCTTAATTCAGACACTCTGTTCATCACCACCCCCTTTTCTGAATCGTTTTTGGCCACTATAGGTGTGGCAGGGTATACTCAGACATGAGTCCCTTGCTCACTGCTCCATCAGGATTTAAGCAAGCCGGGCCGACGAGGCTGAAATGCCAGAAACCGGTCCCCGGTAGCTTGTCTCCTTTCTGGTGAAGAATTGGCTTGGTAGTTTGGTCTGCCCTGTTCCCATGATGCTCTGGGCCAGGGACAGACTAATTTGCATATAGCCAGGTTCTGAGCTGGGATGGGGCAGTGAGCTAAATAACGGTGATGGATCAAGCCCTGATCTTTGGACTGGGTAAGAGTGGTCTGCTTAATTCAGACACTCTGTTCATCACCACCCCCTTTTCTGAATCGTTTTTGGCCACTATAGGTGTGGCAGGGTATACTCAGACATGCGTCCCTTGCTCACTGCTCCATCAGGATTTAAGCAAGCCGGGCCGACGAGGCTGAAATGCCAGAAGCCGGTCCCCGGTAGCTTGTCTCCTTTCTGGTGAAGAATTGGCTTGGTAGTTTGGTCTGCCCTGTTCCCATGATGCTCTGGGCCAGGGACAGACTAATTTGCATATAGCCAGGTTCTGAGCTGGGATGGGGCAGTGAGCTAAATAACGGTGATGGATCAAGCACTGATCTTTGGACTGGGTAAGAGTTGTCTGCTTAATTCAGACACTCTGTTCATCACCACCCCCTTTTCTGAATCGTTTTTGGCCACTATAGGTGTGGCAGGGTATACTCAGACATCAGTCCCTTGCTCACTGCTCCATCAGGATTTAAGCAAGCCGGGCCGACGAGGCTGAAATGCCAGAAACCGGTCCCCGGTAGCTTGTCTCCTTTCTGGTGAAGAATTGGCTTGGTAGTTTGGTCTGCCCTGTTCCCATGATGCTCTGGGCCAGGGACAGACTAATTTGTATATAGCCAGGTTCTGAGCTGGGATGGGGCAGTGAGCTAAATAACGGTGATGGATCAAGCCCTGATCTTTGGACTGGGTAAGAGTGGTCTGCTTAATTCAGACACTCTGTTCATCACCACCCCCTTTTCTAACCAGTTCTTAGCCATGTTATCCAATGGGAGGTGGATAACATGGCTAGGAGCATTTTGTCGCTAATGGGTGAATATCTCTGTATTCTCAGCGATATTCACGCTATCGCCGGAAAATGTATCGCTTTGGAGATAACCGTTGCTAATAGCACGTTTATCTCAGCGATAATTTCCGGCGATGCTTAGCGATAAAAAATTCGTTGCTATGCCTAGTTAGCGATAAATATCGCTAATTGTTGGTAATATGCCCCAATGTTTTTTACCTACGGTAGGTGTTTTGGTATGGAGTGGATGTATGTGGTGTGGAGTCTTATCATGTGCGTTACATTGGAATCGTTAGCTGTGTGTGGTGGAATTGTGCTGTGGTTTTGAGTGGATGTGTGGTGTGGAATTATGTGGCATGGTGTGCAGTGAAAATATGTGGATAGTAAATATGTGCTATTGAGTGGACTGGTAATGTGTAGAGGGGGTTGTGTGATAATTATGCGGAATGGAATTTTGTGTTGTGGAGTGGTATGTTGTGTAGCTTAATTATGTGGTGGGCTGTTGAATTTTGTCGCATGATGTAGAATTTTGTGGTGTGGATTGGATGGATGTGGTGTGTTGTGTAATTGTTGTTGAGTTGAATTATGTGTTTTGCTGTCTAATGTGGTGTGGAATGGAAACATGTAGAGTTGAATTGTGTGGTGTGGAAGTGTGTGGTATTGAGCGAAATTATGCAGACTGGAATTATGTGGCATGGTGTGGAGTGTCTTCGAGAAGGACTGGTTCACTCGCTCAGTGCAATGTGGAAGAGGTAAATACTTTTTTCACCTGATGTAAAAGACAGTGCTTTAACAGGGGGTGAATGTTCGACCTTCGAGATAAGAGACATACTTTAACCAGAAGGCAACTAGTGATGCTCTTAGTGAGCCTTACCAAGACTGTTAGTTTGACCTCTGGAACAGAAGACCAGGATGAAGAAATGTTGGAAGTCACAGTTAAAACTAGTCCTATTGCATTGCAAATGCTTGTTTAATTTGACAGGGAGAGTACAGCACTTTTCAGAAATGCTGCAGTACATTTAATTGGGGAGTACTGGCACCTCTCAGAAGCAAACTGGTACTCTAAATAGTAAGTCCCTGTACTTCTATAGTTCCCTTTAGAGCACTGTCCTAAACCATTACAGAAAGAGCCCGGTAGTAAAAGCACAAACGATTACTTGCTGCATACAATGTATATACCTGATAAACAATGTAAACTCTGGTGATTTAGTGTACTTTTGCCACGTAAATCGGGGCCAGATGTATCAAAGGGTTTTGCCCATTCTGTGTCTATGGGGAAATGTGTTGATACATATGGCCCTTGGTGCGTTAATCATTACAATCCAAGCGTTCAATATGAGGTGGAATGCTGCACCGACCAGGCATGAATTAACACGAGCAAGAGAAAATTACTCCACCAAATTTGAAATATTTTGCTGCACAGCTGCCAAGCCGGGTCTATGCGTACCTTTGGCATGCAAAAGAGTCCCTCATCCATTACAGTGCAGTCAATATGAGGCGGAATGATATACTAACCCAGCCACTAGCATAAGAAGGGAGAGGCAAATACCCCTGTGGGCGCAGAAAAGCCCATCCTCTGTATGTGTTAAAGTTTAGTTAACAATTATAGACAGCTTTATCGTCAAACCAGTGCTAAATGCTAGGGAGGTGGAAAAGGCCCGGAAGGAGTTGCCAAGCCAGTGAGCCTTGCATAGGGTCGGCAAGCGCTAGCCAGGGCCCCTGCATCCTGCCGGAGGTGGAGATAATGTCGGTAAGAGAATTTGAGGAAGAGGAGGGTGTCATTGCCACAGAGTCCAGAGAAAATGCAATGCTGGTCTTAGTCAGCGATTTAAACGGAAATATAGAAGCACTAGTACCCACTATCAACAGTACCTATTTTCTCTTGAGAAGTGCTGGTACTCTCACATTAAATGAGCTGAGCCCCCACACAACCACCGACCGGCCTGAAAGCGCCGCCACCTGGGATTGAAAAACAGCTGCAATTTGTAACACCACAAGTTATTTTCAATAAGATGATGGTCTTCATTTACCAACCCCAGAAGGATGAAACTCCAAAGCCTGTCCTGCTCTGAGAGCAACATGATTTTTAGCAGAGCTCACCAGTGAGTACGTAAACCCATCAGTAGAGCCACCTTCGCTGTATTCGGCGTGCAAAGCAAGTAGCTTGGTTAAACTGGACGCCCCCTCAAGCTGTCAGATTAAGTGCTAAAGGGGCGATGGAGCTGGGTCAAGTTCAATCACAAGTCAGGTCGGTAGCGCTGGGCAGGGGTCAGTCACTTCAAGTTGTTGACTAAAACAGCGGGGTCTGTATGGAGGTATCGGGAGCGACGCAGGACCACTTGGCAGCTATTGCAGGTTTTTAAAAAATAATAAATGTGTACTTCGCTGAAAGGAGTACTAATAACACAAATCTGGAGGACCTTGCGAACCCACAGTAAGGAGCAGGAAGGTGTGCAGTTGGTAACCTGAACATCTTACCCACACCCATACCTGTTCTGCAGACTCCCACGAGGCGCCTTTCTCACGCCAAGAACATGTCCAGGGTGACCTGGGCTACGTGGAGATCAGGAGACACAGCGTTCACCTCGGGACTAGAGCGACAGTGAAGGGAAGAGACGGGTGTCCTGTAAGCTCGGAAGGGCCGAGGTCAGGTCAATCCGACAGGCTGTGGGGCTGTGACGAAAGGCAAAATGAAGGAGCCAAACTGTTCTATTTTTTTTTGTTACAAATAGGATCTACAAATATATTGTATCACTATGTACCAGTACATGGGGAAGCTCACTTGCCCTACGCGAGTTTGCGTACAGTAGAATGTATTTCCTCATTATGAAGGAGAAGAGCTCATGTCTTCAATAGTTGCGAAGCAGCTTTAATTGAGTGGGATACCTACAGCCCGTCACAACTTAATAGCCAATAGCAGAACAGCTAAACTGTGAGGTTTGCAGTTTCATTTCTATCATAGCAAGTTATCTTGGAGACTCAAAGGGTAGGAAAAAAACCTGTAAGCTCGAAAGAGCTGAGGTGAGGTCAATCCACCGGATATGGGGCGTGAGATGGCTGGCGGTCCCGACAGGAAACAAACTCGCGAGTGGTGTGCGCACGCGCGCTACTGCGAGCCATGGCCTATTGGTGTCTATTACACTCACTAAGCGCGTAATAGACACCAAAAGGCCAAGGGAGGAGCTATGTGCGCGTCTCGGGCCAATTGCTTGCAGTCTTTTACAATATGACGCACGCATAGGGGCCAATGGGGGAGCTGAAAAGGAAACGCACACGCACGAACATGTGTGATTCCTAAGTCAGCTCACATTCCCCGTTTTTCACCTCCAAAATGCCTCGCGCTGCGCGAGCACTGCTGCGCAGAGCACCGCTAGGAGCGAGACCTAAAAAACGAGGAGAAATGAAAACATTTCTCCTCATTGCCCTCGCTATGCCACCCCTACGGTGGTGTAGCATACTGACATATTTCCAGGTTTACGAATCCTCGGAAACCGGAAATGTGTTGTGTTCCATGGGTGTTGTGTAGGAACACCCAAAGCAACACCCCCGGGACGCCCCTTTCATGCAAAGTGCTGTGTTTAAAGGGGCCGTATTTCCAAGGGCAGGAAAAGCCACATAGGGCGGCTTTTCCAGTCCTTGTAAATATGGGGCAGAGAAATGTGTTGCCAGAGCGTCACAAAAAGTGACGTACTGCCAGCGCAAGGGGCTTGTAAAGCTGCCCCTAAGTTTTCATTTCCCTGTCATCTATTGTCCAATGACGATTATGTGATTTATACCTCTGGTTTGTTAAGGGAATTCCTTACTAATAACAAAGGTACAGTGACACCCTCCATTGTCTGGGATACCATGAAAGCATATATCCGTGGTATTACATTACTGTATATCATTAAATAAAACTGAGCTCCTTAGGATGTTCTTCGTGATTTGCGGCACAAAATTCTACAACTCAAAATTTCTCATGCCCAGAAATTGTTCGAGGTGGCATTTATAAGCAGGTTATCTTTTTACAACAAATTGAAAAACGGTTAGTGATAAAGTGGGAGCTAAAAGAGCAGATCGCAGCTAAGTATGCCACGAATAAAGCTCTGCAATACAAATACGGTGACAGGGTCGATTGAGATTAAGCTTATCAAATCTCAGATAGGTAGTCTAAAAGTATGATACAGTGTATCAAAGGCATGGATGATATTTCTCATACGAACCCTGATTCTATTATACTCCATTATCAAGAAGTTCTCTTTGTTCTATCAGGATCTATACTTACAGCCTTATGCAGATTGCCTATCGGAGATCACAACATACATACAGAAGTGTAGGTTGCCCCACTTAAAGGATGATCAGGGTAGCGAGCTAAAAGCTCAGGGGCATATTACCAACGATTAGCGATATTTATCGCTAACTAGGCTTAGCAACAAATTTTTTATCGCTAAGCATCGCCGGAAATTATCGCTGAGATAACGTGCTATTAGCAACATTTATCTCCAAAGCGATACATTTTCCGGCGATAGCGTGAATATCGCTGAGAATACAGCGTTATTCACGCATTAGCGACAAAATGCTCATGGCCATGTTATCCACCTCCCATTAGATAACATGGCTAAGAACTGGTCAGAGCAGGCGTTAGTTTTTGGCGATAGCGGAAACATTTCCATCGCTACGCCTGCCTTGCTAATAGGCGATAGCGATGTTAGCGACTGCTTTCAGTCGCTAACAGGTTGGGTACGCCCACTTTGCATGTCATTAGCGATAAATATCGCTGACATGCAAAGCGGGACCCAAACCGCTCGCTATCGCCTAAAGCTGTCGCTAACTGCTGTTAGCGACAGCTTACTAATAGAGCGATAGAATTATCGCCGCTTAGCGGCCGAAAACGGCTAATATGCGTTATAGAATTCCAATAGAAGCCCAGGTTAGATGAGCAGGACATCTAACCAGGGCTTCCATTGGAATTCTATAACGCATAATAGCAAGCCCATTATCGCCGTTTTAGTGGCAGTTTCCTGCCGCTAAAATGGCGATAATTTTAACGAGGTTCTTGCTAATATGCCCCTAGGTCTTAATGGATTCAGGGTAAGGAAAGACATATAGGATTAGGATCCTATTCAAGAGCTTTCACAATTCCCAGTGTATTAGAGGCTGTGAGCCCTGCAGCAGGGCTGCACTTTTCATAGCTCTTCTAATTAAGAATACGGGGGCATATTATCAACCAATAGCGATATTTATCGCTAAGTAGGGTTAGCGGCAATTTTTTTATTGCCACGCATCACGGGATTTCATCGCTGAGATAATGTGCTATTAGCAACGTTTATCTCAAAAGCGATAAAATTCCCGGCGATAGCGACAAAATACGTGAATATCGCTGAGAATACAGCGATTTTCACGCATTATCGCTAACAGGGTCTTAGCCATTATATCCACCTCCCATTGAAATAATGGCTAAGAACTGGTCTGAGCAGGTGTTAGTTTTTGGAGATATTCGCGCTTAGCGCAAATATTTCCATCGCGACGCCTGTGTTGGTAATAGGCGATAGCGATGTTAGCGACTGCTTTCAGTCGCTAACAGGTTGGGTACGCCCACTTTGCATGTCATTACCGATAAATATCGCTGACATGCAAAGCGGGCCCCAAACCGCTCGCTATCGCCTACAAGCTGTCGCTAACTGCTGTTAGCGACAGCTTGCTAATAGGGCGATAGTATTATCGCCGCTTAGCGGCCGTTTCGGCAAAAATTGCCTATCGCCCCCCTTGATAATATGCCCCACGATTAGAAGTTTTGGGAGGACCGTCTGATTTTCCACAAAGCGGTTATGCAATGTTATGAAAGCCGTCAGCCTATAGAGATGCACTAAAAAAAGACTGCATTTACATACTTGTTTTGTCTTGCTTTGTTTTTGAAATCCTCCATCACTTTTCTGAACAGAGTTACAGTGAACAGCCCCGCTTCTGCATCTTCCACAATCATTCTGCAGAAATAAAAAAGTTTCATTGTACAGATTTAAAACTTGGATTTTCTTTTACAATTTTAAATAGGAATGACAACACATACTATGCATTTGCTCAAACTTATGCAGTGGGGTATACAGCGTCAGCCAACTTCATTCTCTCTCAACTTTCAATTCGAAGGTGGGCTAAAAAGATAGCAATTGTTCACTGTGCAAGTGCATAGCAGCATAATGTCAGTGGTACACAAGTATATAGCAATGGCTTCCTTCATGGCCTTTGGATGAACAATGGGCTTCAGACAATCCAAGGAAGTGGGAGAGTGAGATGTGATTATAAAGGAAGCTCACTGAGCACACAACATAGGTCGAGACCATGAAGCGCAGATCCCAGAGACTAGATGCCGGAAGCAATCAACAGCAGGTAGTTCTCACAGAACGCAGGAAGGTGACAATGTACATAGGATAAAATCATACTAGAAAGGATCACTCCCTCAAGATCTGGAGACTATTTGGGGCTTATTCATGAGCCCTTTGCACCACCATTGCATCACATCTGTGACGCACCAGCAGCGTAAAAAATGCACCACGTTGCTCCATATTTACAAAGTGATGCATCTAAGCAGATGCGTCCCTTTGAAAAACCCTGCGCTATATTATACCTGCATCTGGTATAATGTATGCAAGGTGGGCATTTCCCCATTTAAAAAAAAAGGGTCACAGACTACGCACTACGCCAATTCTAGGACGCCACTGCGTCAAAATCTTACGCCTGCCTCACAGCAGGCATAAGACTGATGCAGGCTCCTTTAACATGGGACTTACCCATGTATAATGACACATTGCTGCACTTTTGCAACACACTCCAGCCTCAATACTGACCCTACAGATACGTCAGAAATACTGACGTATCTGTAAATCCTTGCGACATGGAGCGCGGTACAGTAAATACGGCACATCCATGGTGTCACAAGGAGGGCGCACTGAAAAGTGTTGCATCACTGTTTTCACGCAGCGATGCAACACTTTACATAAATTATGCCCATTATCCCCACCATAGAGTCCTTCTCTTACCTCATCAAATTCAGGCCAGTGCTAGAATGACAGACCAGCACACATGAATACTGTCTTGCCAGTATGAGTTATCAGACGTCCTTTAGCTGGTGCACATCTAGCTGGACTTCTGCACCGTCCAGTGGAGCCCAGGCCCCTTAATGGGCAATATATTATATGTAGTGCAAGACATATTCAAAATCAATTTAGGTTGCTTTTGTGGCCATATAATTTGGTTAACAAGACCGATCTGCTATCAGCATACTTGTCAGATTACAGAACTATGGGCCATATTATCAAGAAAGGGCGATACATTATCGCCAGGAAACTGCCGCTAAAGCGGCAATAATAGGCTTGATAATATGCACTTGTGACTTCCCATAGAAGCCCAGGTTCTGGTGTTAACCTGGGCTTCTATGGGAATTCACAAGGGCATATTATCAAGCCCATTATCGCTGCTTTGGCGGCAGTTTCCTGCCGATAAAAGCGGCGATAATGTATCGCCCTTTCTTGATAATATTGCCCCATGATATCTTCCGCTAGACACAAAGAGTTATCATCCATGTCACAAAATATGTATGGGTTAATACATTTTATAAAGAGGAAAAGGATCTTAACATTCCTCAACTCTAAATGCTCAGACATAGCCCTTTACAGGAGACACAACGATCCCCCATTGACGAGTGACAAACTACATAGAGACTGGGGGCCCGATTCACAGAACTAACTTAAGACAAAATCCTAAACTTACTACCATTTTCATATTCACAGAAGGCACTTACTCATTTTGTTATTCACAGAAGACACTTACTCATTTCGGTATACACAGAAGTTAGGAGTCCTAACTTTAGGACTCTTAAATGCCTTCTGTGAATACCGAAAGTCTTAAAGTTAGGATTTTTCTCAATTTAGTAGTAGTAAAGTTAGGACTCCTAACTTTAGGACTCCTAAATGCATTCTGTGAATACCGAAAGTCTTACAATTAGGAATTTTCTCAATTTAGTAGTAGTAAAGTTAGGACTCCTTACTTTAGAGCTCCTAAATGCCTGCTGTGAATACCGAAAGTCTTAAAATTAGGATTTTTCTCAATTTAGTAGTAGTAAAGTTAGGACTCCTAACTTTCGGACTCCTAAATGCCTTCTGTGGATACTGAATGTCTTAAAAATTAGGATATTTCTCAACTTTACTAATACTAAACTTAGAAAAATCCTAATTTTAAGACTTTCGGTATTCATAGAAGGCATATAGGGCCAGATGTACATAGACTTCCGTTTGTGATTTCATAATAGTGAATTTTTGCGATTCTCTGTTAGGAAATCGCAAACAGCTATTTGCAACAGTGTTGCTCCTCTCGTCCAGCCCGGAAGGGGAAGGGCCTCAAAGCACAGGCTCCCCACCCAATCTAAATGCTACTCTCATACTATACCTAACATGACAACAGTAGCAGGATTTGTCTGTGAACCCTCGTTTGCTGCACAGACAGTGCCTGGGAGCCTGTGCAACACAGCTGGGTTGGAGAAACATAAGTGCGCATGTATGCTTGGCCAGCCAAAGACGTCCGGCCAAACTGACATGTGCACTTATAAGTGCACAGAACTACTCCTCCCTGCCATACCCGGCAGTATACTCATTGCTTAGACTCCATCACAGCTCAGACAGCAATCAATTCAATGATAATAACATTGTGTTATTATAATTTTATTTATCATCTGCTGGCTCTGATCAGTAAGGCGACACTCCTGAGCTCTTGCGGCGGAACCCCCCCCTGTCAGTTGCATCTGAGTAAACAATTTAGGCAGCAAGGAAAGAATATATCCAAAGGGAATTGTTGAAGTATGGGGTCATTAAAAAAAAGAAGGCTATGATGAAAGGACATTTGCTTCGATGAGCTACAGACATGCATCACATTTTACGTTGGTATGATAGTAAGCCATTAGAATTGCCTAGGAAACTGAGGAACAAGATTGGACAATTGGGCAATGCGACACGCTGGAAAGTACCCTAATTACGGAGGTTTTCCAGTTACTGAATGCAGCTTTTCAGTTGGTAGTAACTTTAGTCAGCTCCCTTTTCTGGGAGCTGACTAAAGTTACCTCATGAAAAGATATTGGTACAAAGGAAAGAAGTGCATGCACTTCCACTCTTCTTTTCAAACTTGGCCAGATGATGGTTTGTCTACACTTGACAGCAGGGAACTCCTAGTGGTTAGGGAAGAAGGGGGCATATTACCAACAACTAACGATAATTATCGCTAGGTTGGCTTAGCGCCAATAATTTTATCGCCGTGTAGCGATGATTTTTATCGCTTAGGAGCCTTGATATTATCAATGTTTATCTCCTAAGTGATAAAAATCGGCCGAAATGCATGAATATCGCTGAAAAGTCAGCGATATTCATGCATTACCGAGCAAATGCTCTTAGCCATGTTATCCACCTCTCATTGGATAACATGGCTAAGAACTGCTCAGGGCAGGTGTTAGCTTTTGGAGATAATCTGCCCTAGTAACAGCACCAGGGAAACTAGTAGCAGTTGTCTTCCCCATAATTTCTCCTGTAAGTTCCACAACCATGGGCAAAAACCTCTGAGTCTTTGAACATCCCCACACCATATGGTAAACATTATCCTGTGTATATTGGCATCTGGTGAAGAGGTCATGTAACCCACGAAACAACATGGCTAGATTCTAGTGCGCAGGTCATTGTGCTTCAGGAGACACATTTATTGGAATCAGAGATGCTTCTATTGGCTCAGAATAATAAATGGATAGACTTTCAAGTCTCTACAACCCAGTCTATGAATATCAGAGGGGTTGCGATAATCTTTAAGAGATCAGTTAAGTCTTGTCTTATTTCAAAACTAGTGGACCCAGGTGGCAGATGGGTCATAGTGACTGTTAATATTTCTGGTACTCAGATTACTATTGTGGGATACTATGGCCCGAATCAGGATGACCCTTCTGCCCTTAAATCCATTTTTTCGCACCTATTATTGTTTCCGGAACCAGTTATTTTGGTGGCGACTTTAATATAGTCTTAGACCCCTATCTTGATAAGTCATCTAACAGTCGTGCTTTAGTCCCTTCTAAAACCAGGACTTTTTTGTTGGAGGCTATGAAGCAATTTGCTTATTTTGACATCTGGAGGTTAAGGTCAGGGCAAAAGTTAGGATTTGCATTTCGCAATTAAAAATATAGGCATCAGTCAAGGATTGATTTTATCTTGGTTACTCAGGCATTGAAAGGTATCGTTAAAAACATTTTATATCTTCCTTCTCATTTATCGGATCATTCAGCAGTTTGGCTGGAGCTGGCGGGAATGATTACTGTTTCATCTAGATCGTGGTCTTTTGATCGTTTCATATTGTTGGAAGACGAGGAGGTCTTTTCTCTAATTAAGGAGACAAAGTGGTTTATGGAAGCAAATATAGGCTCAGCCTCAATGGCTAGTGTCTGGGACGCTTATAAAGCCTTCTTAAGGGGCCAAATTACAAGTAGGGCTGTCTATAAGAACAAATTATATAGAAGTGAAATCTCCACTATTGAGGCAGAGATTGAAAAATTGCAAGCTGAATTAGACCAACTACTAAACACTTCTGTTGAAACTCGCAATGAAATACAGAATAAACTAACAAGATTAAAAGGTCAGTTAGAAACAGTCCTAAATACACGCCTACTTTGTAGGTGGGAAGCGAGTAAAATTGCCCATTTCGAGTACGGCGAAGGAGCAGGTAGGCTCCTCGCCTGGAAAGTGAAGACGGACCAAGCTCGGAATAATATCGGGGCAATTAAACAAGGCAATTCAACGTTTACCTCCGATGAAGATATTCGGAGGGCCTTTGAGTCCTTTTTTCAAGAGATATATAAAGAAAATAGCCGTACCGATCCCTCCTATATAGGGACTTGGTTAAGTAAGATCTCGTTACCTTCCTTAACGGTAGACCAGCGAGCTCACCTAGATCGGGCGATAACGCAGGAGGAAGTAAATGCGGATATTGCTAGCTGTAAAAAAGGGAAAGCAGCAGGTCCGATGGTCTCCCTTTCGAAATCTACAGGGCCATTGCTGGGGAAATTGTTCCCGTTCTGACTGTTCTATTTAATAAAGTACTTCAGGAGGAAATGCCCCCCCACCAGTTTCATGGGAAAATGCTTCAATAACCTTGATTCTCAAACCTGGCAAGGTTGCCTCTAACTGCGGGTCATATAGACCAATATCTATACTTAATGCCGACTATAAACTTTTTTCTTCAGTTTTGGCCAAAAGATTGGGGCTGGTGGCATGTGACATCTTGCACCAGGACCAGAGAGGCTTTGTGAAGGGCCAGCAACTAAGTGATTTAACATATGACTTGATTGGGGCTATTGATATTGCTTCTGCCGAATCACTCCCTCTGGCTGTTCTGACTCTGGATGCTACCAAGGCCTTCGACAGGGTCAATTGGTTGTACCTGTCAGAGGTCTTGGGTAAGTTTAATATCGGGGGACAAATTTCGTCAAGCAATAGGGTTGTTATACCAAAATCCTTCTGCTTATCTCCTGGTGAATGGCACCTTATCGGACCCTCTGGAAATCACGAGGGGTACACGCCAGGGCTGCCCTCTCTCCCCTCTCCTATTTAACTTATACATCGAACCTTTTACCCAACTATTGCGAGATGATTTTAATATCAAGCCTTTTAGGTATGGAGAGTGGGAGAGAAAGGTAGCCCTATATGCAGATGACATTTTGTTTTTTTCTTCTGATTTACTTACTACCCTCCACTTGGTTGTTAAGCTTGCCCAGGATTTCGGTGAGGTCTCTGGGTATGAGATGAATGCAAGGTCATGGCTTGGAACATGGGGGAGATTCAACCAGAAGTACAGCTTAGCCCTAGGATGAGGTATCTTGGAACTAACATCTCACAAGACATCTCTAAAATAGTTGAAATCAACCTCTCATCTGTGGCGAAGGAGTGTAGGAAACTCATGCGTGCCTGGTCATTATTACCCTTGTCTGTCTTGGGTAGAGTATCTCTGGTAAATATGTCAATCCTGCCTAGAATTACGTTTCTTTTTAATACTATTCCCCACCACTTTGAGTCTGTACCACTGCTTAAGTTACAGAGTGAAATCAATTCATTTATTTGGGCTTACCACACACCCAGGATTGCCTGGAAGAAGCTAAGGCGGCGTAGAGAAAAGGGAAACCTAGCGGCTCCGGATATTCAGTTGTATGCATGGGCTTTTCAACTTTCTCACTCACGCATGCTATTGAAAATGCCTACTAATGTTGGGGCAGGGTGTATGTCTCTAGCCAGGCTCACTAGAGCCATGTAACCACAAGAGGGTTTTTTGTTTAAAATTGGAGATTCTAAATTCTTTAAAAAAAATTAGACTAAAGGATTTACAGGGCCTAGCTAGAACTTGGACTAAGATGAGAAGTTCTGTAGCATTAGGATATTATTCTAACATGGCTCCCTTGTGGGATACACCAGGTGGCCCGGGATGGCTTAAAGATAGATTGGCCTTACCGCGGAGGGAAGCCGGGGTGGAAGTTTGGGGGGATTTGTTTGTGGAAGGAGCCTTATTTTCATGGGAATTCCTTAGGGAGAGGGTGGGTCCTGGCCTCTCTAGGTTTAAATACCTGCAGATGGCAAGTTGGGCTCAGTCGCAGTCAGTTACCCAGAGCAAATTTCCAGTTGGAGGTGGAAACCATCTAGAATCCCAGCTTACTAGCAAACCCCCCGACATAGAAGGAAGTCTCCTTCTGGTACCACTCAATATTGAAAGAGGTAGAGGGTGAATTTCAATTGGCTGGCCAACTCTGGGATGGCCCTCTTCCGGACCAGGATAATGAACAACTGTGGCTAAATTCCTGTAAAACACTCTGGGAGGTAGTTAACTGGATGTGAGTGTTTGATTGGTTCAGATGCTCCGTCCATCACCACCCCCTTTTGTACCACTTTTTTCGCCATAAGTTGACAGGGTATGCTCAGACGTGAGTCCCTTGCTCACTTTGCCACTGGATTCAAGCAAGCCGGGCTGAAGACGGCTGAAATGCCAGAAACCGGTCCTCGCTAGCTTGTTTCCGGTCCAGGGAAGGCATGGCTTGGCAGTTCGGGCTGGACTGTTCCCATGAGGCACAGGGTCAGACTGATTTGCATATGGCCATGTCTGACCTGGGGTGGCAGAGTGGGCTAAAGAACGGTGATGGATTAAACCCAGATCTGTTGACTGGGTGTGAGTGTTTGATTGGTTCAGATGCTCCGTCCATCACCACCCCCTTTTGTGCCAGGTAGTTAAACCATCCTGGCTCTGTAGAAATCATCTGTTCACCCTGCATAGGGCCTACTATTCACCTCAGAGACTCTCAAAATGTTCAAAGGGCCCTCCTGTATCTTGTATGAGGTGTGGGACGATTGCCGCATCAGACACTCATATGTTTTTTGACTGTCCTGCCCTGTCCCCCTTCTGGGACGCTATTAGTGAATCATTAACATAATTTCTCGATTGTCCCGTAAAAATGGATCTCTCGCTGGTAATATTTGGCCTGTGGGAGGGAGTTACAGGCCCTGCTAAGCACTTTCTTTTTTATGCAATCTTGCTGGCGAGAAGTGAGATTTGTAAAAAATGGAAGGACTATTCATCTCCGTTGTTCTCGGATTGGCAGTCATCAGTGCTACAACTTTCTAGGTTGGACCTTTCGAGATCAGGCAACCAAAAAAAGCGGGCCTTCTGGAACTTTTTGCAGTGAGGGTAACCTTGATTTGGTGGACGTTTTTTTTTTTCCCCCGGTCCTATGATTACGCTGCCCTGCTACTCTGCATACATCTCCGGTGAAATCAGGTGGTGCCCTGATACCAATATGTTGGCTAAATCCGGTAAGGCGGCCCCCCATTCGTTCCTAATTTGAGCCTTTATGAGTATCTTATAACACTGGTAGGCAAGAGCTATAACCTCCAGGTGCCTACATATCCAGTAAACTGAGACGGTGTGTAGCTATCTCTAAGGTAAACTGGAATTAGTTGGGTGGAAAATGAGGACAAAAAAAAAAACATGGGTATTTTCTGAGGCGACAAATCTGTCTGGTGTAAATATGTTTATCTGGGTTTATTTAAACCAGAAGGTTCCCCGTAACAACTTTGGATAGCCTAATATACCGGTCCATGCACCATCGATAATCTCTCTCCTATGCATATTTCCCAACAAACCTTTACTGAGGGTACCTTGAGGTAGAAAGCAGGCTCCATTGCTCCATATAGCATGTCTACAATTACCTAGTGAGAATTCTAATGACTACCTCAGATTTGCATGCCTAAGTCTCTTCCACCACCCATGTTCGCCTCGCAGCTTGCACCAAGGTGGCCTACGCCGTGAATTGCCTTCTCCAAGATACCAGTATCATCCCATGGGCCCTCATAAGGGCACATTGAGATTGCCTAATATAGGCTGCCCACAACCTGATTCCCAGCCTCTGTCCATCCCAGTTCCCTGAATCCCAGTAACACTACAGTGGGATCTACAGTGCATAAATCATCCCGCTATCAGATCTACTTACATATTTTTGCCAGAAATGAATAGATACATGGACGGCCTTGTGGTAATACCTCATTCCCTTCATGTTCCCAGCAGTAACTTCAAAACTCCCCCTCACAAAAACTGGCTCTGATCTCTAAACTGTTCCCCTCTTCCTGCAATTCATCGCATTTTCCCGATCAACTGCGCTGCACAGCAGTATACCTGTAGGTTTGGCATTCCCATACCACCCTCTTATAGAGGCTTACATAGTCATTGCCATGGCCAATCTTTTCCTTTTACTCATCCAAATTAAGGTCTATATTTATCAAGGTTTTGCGTCTCCCTTGCACGATGCAAGGATGACACAAAACCTATATACCCCAATTGCATCACAGGCCAGGATAGATACGATCATTTTCGGAGCTTTTATCCAACACCTGAGGCCATGCCCTCTGAGGAGCTTGAAACTCCCTCAGGACCCTATAGCGATGAAGAGCTCTTCGACTGGCCGAGATAGAGGTCGCTATAGGTAGAGTAGTGCCTTCCAAAGCAGCAGGACCAGACGGCTTGCCAGGCGGTTTATTTCTTGCAGACACCCCGAATTGGGCACGTTATATTCTACTTTTAGCAAATGCCATAGCCAGTGGGGCTCCTGTCCCCGGGTCCTGGAAAGGCACAGAGGTGGTCCCGATTTATGAAAAAGGCGCCAGAGATGACCCCTCAAACTACAGGCCCATTAGCTTAATCGATGCTCTGCAGAAGGTCTTTGGTAGAGTCCTCCTGCAAATGATTCAGCTATGGGCAGAGGATGCTGCTATCCTTTCACAGTATCAGGCTGGCTTTAGCCCAAGGATAGGAACAATTGACCAGGTGTTTTGTTTGTTACTTATCTACTGGAAAGTGGTGGTGCAGTCTTTACCTGCATTTATTGACCTATAAACTGCCTTTGACCTGGTCCCCAGGAGCAAACTGTGGCTGTCACTATATGGGTATCCCCCCATTCATCCTCACCCTGCTGGTCCGCCTGCATGAGGGAAATTATGCCCAGGTTTGATGGGGGGCACAGGGACAATTGACAGATGCATCCCAGTCAACAGGGGAGTGTGACAGGGTTGTGTCTTGGCTCCCACCCTATTCTCTCTCTACATGAACGGGGTGGTCAGCTTTCGGCAAGAAGATTAAGCAGACACACCAATCCTGGGGGGATGACAAGGTACCAACCCTATTGTTCACTGATGACACCTTGCTGATGTACAAGACCCCAGCTGGGTTGCAGTGTCTACTCAACAGGTTCCACCTCATTTGCGATGACCGGGGTTGGGTATTAACACCTTAAAAAACAGATTCATGGCCTTCAACCTCCCCCTAAGTCCTACAGAAGCAACCGTTCACTAGGTGGGATAACTTTGGAAAGGGTGGGTGCCTTTGACTACCTTGGTGTCAGACTCTCTGACAAACTGTCATGGAAGCCCCACCTAGTGAAGATATTGATGGGGCACAAGCGAGTAGCTGGAGCACTTGGGAGGGAACATTGCCTCTCACACAGCAGACTGGTAGCCCCAGCCCTCCAGGTCTATGATGACAAAGCGGTTAGCACAGCATTGTACATTGCAGAGTTGTGGGGATTTGACAAGGCTTATGATCTCTGCAGTTCTGAGCACAAGTTCCTCAGGGACCTGGTAACACTGCCCCAATATGTCTCCCTCACTCCCCTAATGCTTGACATGGGTAGGCGATTGATTGGCGAAATAGCGAAGATCCGCCCACTCCTCTTTTGGGATCGCATCAGGCGAGCCCCAGAGCTCCTCCCTTATGCTGAAGCCCTTTCTGAGGTGATATGAATAGACACTGGATGTAAAAAGGCTGGATCTCCAATGTTAGGAAAATGCTGTCAGTTTTGGGGTTCCAAGCATACTGGGACAGGCAGGAACCACCCACGAAAGAAGAGTTAAAACGCCTTTACTGGGAATGGGTGGATCACCAAGAAACCTGCAAATCGAATCTAGGTAGATTAACAGCAGAAGTTTATCTCCATAAGCAGAATAGATACGTAGAGCCCTTTTAGATATTATTCAGGCCCCGCGGGACAGGGCGCTTTATATCCACTTTAGATTCGGTGCACTCCCAGTCTGTGAGACTACAGCAAAATGGCACTTATGCAATCAAACATCAAAGGCCTGCCCCTGTTGCAGGGCCCCGTTAGAAAGTGTTACCCGTGTTTTGTTTGCTTGCCCAGCTTATACCATCCCGATGGCCAAGTGGCTAAAGCCACTGTGCCCGGCAACTGGGCACACAGAACTATCGGGTTGCCCTGCGCATCCTTAGATCCAATTCCAGGCTGCTTTTTGTGTGCTGTGTGGCAAAGTTTCTAAGTCACGCATGGCTCACTAGACAGAGACTCCTGATAGGAATAGTACGGCATGCTGCTCAAATACGCTGAGACGCAATCACTGTAGGGCTCCTAGGCTGATCTTTTTAATTACAAAACCATTTGTTATGCACATGTATTTTTTTCCCTCTATTAATTCTATGTGCTCCCATCCCAAGGAAGGTAGGGACACTGGGCCAGAAGTATCAACGAACCATTTTGCGATTTCCTAATTGTGAATCACTGGGAATTGCAATTAGAAAATCGCAAAATGGACTGCATGAAAGTGTGTTTAACAATTTCTGGGATTCCTAGGGGATCGCAAATTACCTACCTCATGAATAATAATGAGGTAGGTCGCAATTTGCGATCCCCTAGGAATCGCAAAATCATGGGGAAGGTGGCCTGCTGAGGACAGCACACCACCATGTCCGTGATTGCTTTTAAATTAAAAAAATAAAAATTTTGTAAAGCAGCACGTTTTCCTTGAAGGACAATGGGATGCTTTACAAAAGAGAAAATGAAAACTTTTCCTTTCAGTTTCTAAGAGCAGGCAGTGGTCCGTGGGCCCACTGACTGCTCTTAGAAAATGAATTTACAGACATTCACAAAGGGGAAGGGGTCCCTTGGGCACCCCTTCCCATTTGGAAATTGGTTACCACCTACTTGAAGTAGGTAGTAAAATGCGAATGTTTTGCGACCGCATTTCGGTCACAAAACATTCATGCATACTGATGCGATTTGGTATTAGGAAGGGACGCCCTAAACATGCCCCTGCCTAATAGCGAATCGCAAACCCATTTTGAGATTCGGTAACAGGTTACCAAATCGCAAAATAGAGTTTGCTGCATTGGAAGAGCATTTTTTTCTGTGAATCGGCCGTTTGTGAAGGTAAAAAACGCTTGATGCATCTGACCCACTATTATTAGTAGATCTGCGGGGGTAGCAACTTGTTATCTGATCCTATCCAACACGAATTGTTATGTTGTCCCCCTCCCTATTTTTATTGTATTAATCGTATGTTTTTACTGATATGATGTGTATTAACTCTTAAACAGCTGATCTCGGTAACTGCATCTTACATCGAGGGTGCACCAGTAAACCTGGTCAGACTGCTTGTATATATAATTTTTTGCGTGTTGCCGTATGATAAGTTTAGCTTGAATTTTTCTTATAAAATGTTTCTTATTGCTTTTATGACACTTGATGTAGAAATAAAGCTTATGATGACAAAACCTATATGAGATTTACCAAGCAACGCAAGACCACCTTGGTGGCTTAATAAATCTAGAGTAACACAAGGTAGTGCAAATCACTACCTTGCGTTACTCTGCAGCAGGGAGGTGTGCCATTGGTGGAGCGTGGGTGTTCTCACACATTCAACCATACAAATTGACACATTCCCACATTTACCAACACTGGTAGACGTGAGAATGTGTCAGACTATACGCCTCCCCACCAGAGGAGCAACAAGGAGAAATATCTTTATTTCCACTCTGAGGATTACCTTTCTGCACAAAAACATTCTTGCCTACAACACAGGCACCCTTGAGCCATGGTGCAATGGTGCGTGCATTGGTGCTAGGCAGCAATTGTGTGCCAGGGCAATCAGAGAGCAGGGATGCGAAGTACAATGTTAAATAGGGCACATTCCTGCCCTCTCCCTTTCACGTAGCGCAGCACAGCGAGGTGTCTTGCTGTGTTGCATGATATATAGATAAATATACGACTCCATCCAGTAGGAGGCTGTTAATTTCTATGAAAAAATTTTTTTTAAGACAACAGGGATGACCACAAAGTAGCATGGTAATTTTGGCAAAGTTCACATTTTAGCAATAGCCACCCGTCCCATGGGTGAAAGGAGGATCCTAGTCCAAAAGGAGATGGAGTATCTAATCCCAGATACGATTTTTCTGAGGTTTCCAGTCACAAGACATTCATTGCTATGGTTGATCTGTACACTCAGATACCTGAAAGTATCCAGCTCCCATTTAAGGGAGTGTCAATGTGCATTGGGTCAGTCAGATCACAGATCGGGGAAACCAAGAACAAACAGGATTTTCCCCAATCTACCTTCAGCCCAGATTATAACTCACTCACCCAGCATTTCCATGCCTCCCTGTAGACTCCGCTAAGTCTCCCTCGGATACAGGAAAGTATCATCTGCACACAAGGAAACCATATATGAACCACCTGACAATCCAATACTCCACTCCTGGGCCTTTCCCGTAGTGCACTCCATTGCCACTGCAAACAGCAGCAGCCATGGTTATGAAAATGTATCCCTTACAGACCCTGGCCACCGGGTTCTTGTACAATAGTTGGATCCACTTAACAATATTTACTGTACCCACATTTTCTGTAGTAAAACCAACATGCACACACTCTTCCCAGGAACGGAATAAATAACACAAGGCTCTGCAAGTGGCAAGCAGTGTGCCTTGGCTCAATCTGTATGTAGCTGAGAGAACAGGCCAGGGAATCGACTGAGGTCCTGTACCTTTGAAGTGCCTTTGAAGTGAAAGAGATATTTTGTGGATTCATTCATTGTCGTGTTGTAGAGGCTGAGAGATATGGATGCCTTCCTTTACACACTATACTGAGATTGCTTTATATTATTATATCTCTCCAAGATTTTCTTATTCTAAATATATGAGTTCCAATTGTTTAGACAGGAAATCCAGGAGGCAATAGAGGAATATTTCCTTTTAAACACAGGGTCGGTGGATTCCGAAGCAGTACTGTGGGAGGGCTTTAAGGCTTATATGTGAGGTGTGTGCATATCAAAGAGCACAGGGGGGCTGAGGGATTTGCGTGGGCCCCTTACCCGCTTGGAGGCAGAACTTGGCGCGCAAGATGCCCGACAGGCGCAGGCATAGGGTCAGCACACTGATAACCATCGAGCGGCTTTGCTCTTGGACTACAGGGACACAGCCGAGAGGGAAATCCTCTTTATGGGAAAATACCATAATGCTAAGGTATACGGAGAATAGGACCGCCCTCGGAGGGTGTTAGCCCAGATGATCAGGCCCCCATATATGAAAACGTATATCACTGAGCTCCAAACAGAGACGGGGCAGCAACTCACTGATCCACTTGACATCCAGGGTGAATTCCTGACATATTTTAAGACTTAGTACACCACGAGACTAGGGCATGACCGGTCAGGCCAGGAGACTTATTTATCGGAAATTGCGTTGGTGTATCTGGAACGCTTTATGCAGGACTTTTTAGCGATTCCCATAACTGAAGACAGTATAGATGAAGCCATCACTGCCCTGAACTCCTCCACTGCCCCTGGTGTAGACGGGTTCACGGGCGAATTCTACAAGGCATACAAGGACATACTGATCCCCCAGTTGCTGGGGGTATATGCCGAAGCCTGGAAAAGACCCCCGATTATGCAGCTCCTATAGACCATTGTCCCTTTTAAATCTCGACTATAAGATACTTGCTAAGGCTCTTTCATGTTGTCTCTCCTTACTGATGGTATGTATAATTTCCCCAGCACAATCCAGTTTTGTACCACACCGCTCCACAGCCTTCAATCTCCGCAAGTTGTTTAACACCCTACATAGGATAGACCCGGAAGTCCCTGCCGCAGCGATATTACTGGACACGGAGAATGCCTTAGATTCGCTAGAGTGGCCCTTTTTCCTGTCTATAATGCAACGCATGGGGATGCCTGCCGGTTTTATTGCCACGACGGCCCTCCTATACACCCAACCCACTGCTAGGCTTCGATTAAATGGCACTCTATCAGCCCCTTTCACCTTATCATGCGACACGAGGCAGGGCTGCCCCTTGTCCCCCCTGCTCTTTATTTTATCAATGGACCCCCTGATTAGACACTTCCAGGAAAAGCACCTACACAGAGGACTACAATTTTCCACTGGGCCACTGTTAGTCTCGCTCTATGCAGATGGCACAATATTGTATGTTCGAGAACCCGGACTAAATTTGGATCCCCTTATTTAGGAAATACTTAGATTCTGTACTTTTTCCGGACTAGGCATTAACTGGCACAAGTTGGTTATTTTCTTTCTCACAGCTAGCACCTCAAAATGGGTGACTGAATTTTCACTGGAATGGGGATCAGACTCATTAAAATATCTGGGTATTCATATCCATCTTGAGGCAGACCAGATCATTCGCCGTAACTATAGAGTGGCAATTTCCAAACTAGAAGCACAAATAGATGATTGGCTAAAACTCCCACTCTCCACGGGTAGCCCTCATAAAAATGAATGTGCTGCCGAATTTTTTTTATCTTTTTCAGAACATACCGATCCCACTCACAAATCGGTTCTTCGATACTCTTCGTTCACACTTAATCAAACTGGTCTGGGGTACTAGAAAACCCAGAGTACGCTGGCAAATCATGACGCTTCCCTGCAACAGAGGAGGGTTTGGGGTCCCAGACTTGCAAATCTATTACCTGGCAGCACAATGCAGCTTTGCACAAACTTGGTACCATCCAGATGCCAGAATACCATTCCTGCGTCCCGAATCAGACTTTGTGCTTCCTGACACTTTAGCTACAGTCCTTACCTTGGGTATCCCCAGAGACGCAGTGGATATTCAACCGGTCTCAACGACTAGCTGGGCCTGGGACAAACTAGGCTGCTTATTGAACGCCTCCTCATTATACTCCTCCGCCCTACCACTCCCTATCCCAGATGGTTACCCGTTACAGACGAAAAACTTGTTATAAAGACCTGCACTAAATTTAACATCCTTAAGATGGGGAACTTTTACCCTGGTGGACACATTTTTGACCCTGAGGACGAGACCCTATTTCCTGACACCACCTTCATGGACAGATTTATCCTAATGAGACTACGATCTGCCTTGAGAGCTAAGTTCCCGGAGTATCCACTGGAACCTGCGTCCTTTCCTCCACTTACTATAGTGATTAACAGCAGTAAGGGAGTCCATCTCATGTCCCAGCTCCACAGAGCACGTGCCGACATCCTTCCAGTTAAAGATGACAAGATACGCAAAGCTTGGGAGATAGATTTGGGGAACCCAATATCGGATGAGCAGTGGTCGGCCTGCTGTGCAGTTACGAGATCTGTTTCCCTAAATATCCGACATAAATTGATACATTTCAAATTCTTACGCAGGATGTATATTACCCCGGCCAAAATGCATAGAATAGACCCCGCCAGATCGCATTGCTGTCGGCGATGCAACTCCCCGTATGCAGATTTCTCACATCTCGCCTGGACATGCCCGAAAATACACAATTACTGGGTAGGCATACACAAAACAATTAGTAGTATGATAGGATTACCGATGGAACCCCTGCCGGAGTTTGCCTTGCTGGGCTATGTTGTGCAGTTTCCCTTGAAAATTCGTAGATTTGTGGCTATATGTTTGCTGTTGGCCAAAAGAGAAGTCGCTATTTCTTGGGGCGGTAAAAGTGCACCTACAGAGAAGAATTGGCTCCACAGCCTAGCATCATGCTCCATGAAAAGTGAATTGTATGCCACTTCCAGGTCCAAGGATATTTGGGGCCTCTTTCAGACCTTTCTAGCGGCACAACAGCAAGATTCACATACCCAACAAGAACAGGGTATAGTTCAAACAGGTATAGGATAGACTGGGGCGGCTAAATTTCCTCCAGTGATGACTACACAATGTAGGTAGGATGCATATAGATATTAACTGTTGGCGCAGAACTGGAGAGGATAGAAATTGTGGTGTTGCGGGAGGGGGAAGGGGATGGACGCTTGACACGGGTTTCTTGGAAAAGCATATGATCCAGATCTCCTTGATGTGCCTGATTGAACATGTATGGAATGCGTATAGAATTGTTATACATACTGTCAGCGCTAATGTCTGTGTATCCTCGATGCAACGCTGATGTTAATTGAACGTACTAAATAAAGTTAAAAACAAATATCTACACATATATATATATGACAATCCAACTTGTCCTTGACACGCTTTCCAGCACAGACAGGTACGCAAACTTCAAAGTATTGCCGGAGTCAGACTTCTGATTTAAATGCTTTTATTTTTCCATGGTGCAAAAAGTGGTGCAAGCCTTCAGAAGCGTTTCGGACGATGTGTCCTTGCTCACTGATATATATATATATGAGTTCCGATTTGGGGAATGCTGCTATTTTGTACTTTTTGCCAACTCCTCTGGCAGATATATATGTAGGGACCCATCGCCAACAGAGTTTGGTGACCTTTGCCGGGGTTGCCTCTCCCACTATTGGACCTTGTTTTACCACACTTGTCACCCTGAAGAAGGTTGATATACAAAAATGCGCGACAGCGCTTATTTCAAGAACAGTTAGACCAGGGCATTATTACAATTGAGCCCTACTGGACATAGAAAATGTGGGCCACCCCATAGTTATAAATCACAAAGTAGTTGGAGACATCTACACTAAAGGTGATTTGTCCATCCTTTTTCCCTCTGGTCTACTGATAATGATGGTGCGGTTGATTTTATTTAAAAATGTTTTTCTTTGAATGATTGAAGTCTGGGTTGCCTGTGAATGTTTGATTGGAGTATTTTTGAGTTGTATGTGAGAGATTTTTTATGTGAGGGAGGCTCTTTGGCTTTCTGCGAATTATGGCGTTTTAGATGTGCATGTTATAGTCTCAATTTTATTTCTGTTAATGTATTTTTCATTTTTCTGTTTTGTAATGTATTATTGTTTTCTAAGCTATGACATCATATGTATATGAAAAATAAAAAATTGAAAAGAATACGGGGCATATTACCAAGAACACGCGATATATATCGCAGATAGCATTTAGCGCGAATTTATATATCGCCGGCTATCGCTGGATTACATCGCTGAGTTAGCGCGTTATCATCAACGTCTAACTCCAAGGCGATAAAAAATCCAGCGATTGCGCCGAAATACGTGATTAGCACTGGAAATCCACAAATAAAAAGTCAGCGATAGTGAAATCTTTGGTAATAAGCCAAGGTGGTCCCAGCCTGACAATCCACCTCCCATTGAAAAGATGGCTAAGTCAGGTTTCAATCAGGCATTAGGAACAAGCGATAATTGCGGTTAGCGCGACTTTTATTATCGCTACGCGGGTTTGCAGCCGCATTGATATTAGGAGGTAGTCATGTTAGCGACTGTATTCATGGTGTTTCTCGATGGCACCGCCTACTTTGCATCTCATTACTGATGTATATCGCTGAGATGCTTAGCGTTAGTATTTCGGCTATTAACATGCGCTAATTCATGTTAGTGCCGCCTTGGTGATAGGGCGATACAAATATCGCCGCTATAGCAAGAAAAAGTGCCGCTAAAGCGTCAATACTGCGCTTGATAATATGCCCCTACATTTTGTATAAAAGAAACTCATTCCTGTGTTACAAAACATCTCTACATATGATTGGTTCCTACTGTGGTGGGTTGGGGCATGATGCAACTTTTTGAGCTTGTTGATGTATAATCCTTACATTAGAATTGGATTTATTCATCAGGCAGGAATTATTTTTGTATAGTGTTCAATTAGCACGTAGCCCTCAGGCCTTCTCAGTTGGGGCAGCATAATTTAGGGTCCACCCTCAAACGTCACATACCCATTTATATACGTGCACATGACATTGTACTCCCTGTTTGCATTAATTTATTAACATGTGTGAAGCATTTAAATGCATGACTGAAATGTATTCACTGTAGAAACAAAAGATTTATATACGTGTACACTAATGTTTAGTTTACACATGTATTATTCATTTCGTTTTACACTTACACTTCAAATTATATTGCCTATGTAAACATGCATTCTTTGCTCACATTTTGCAGTTCATTTAAAGTTACACATGTGCATGTATAATCATTTACTCGAGATGAACATAGAATGCTCATTTAAGTTAGTCTGACTACAGGCCTCAGTTGAAATTTGCTTGCCAGAATGTTTTCTCTTTTTTCCTTGCAGGTTTATTATCGTGATTAACAATAGCTAGTGAAAGCTTTATTGTACGGCTGATAAAGAGATCTGGGAGAGACTTGGCAGTGAACGTGGAGGAACAATAGTCAAAGAAGCTTTCTGTTCCTCCTGTACCAGACTGCAAGATATTCAAGGCTGAGAATGGCAGCCTCAGTCTGATGCGTTGGGAATTCAGAGCTGTGTTGCAGAAACACATGAATAGAGCTCTGATCGGTTATTGTTGGGATGAACAGAGTTTGAATCTTCTATTATTTTATATTGGTGTTTCCATAGTTTGAGTCAGAAAGAGCTTTGCTAGACTTGGAGTGGTACACCCCTCTATGCGTGCCCTATTCTTGCAAGTGTGAACCTTTATGCTAAACACTTAGGGGCATATTATCAAGAACGGCGTTAAAAAGTATCACCGGTTTAGCGGCAGAAAACTGCAGCTAAAGCGGCGATAATGGGCTTGATAATATGCCCTTGAGAATTCCAATACAAGTCCATGTTCTGGTGTGAACATGGGCTTCTATTGGAATTCTCCAGGGCATATTAGTAAGCCCATTATCGTCCCGCTTTAGCCGCGGTTTTCTGCCGCTAAACCGGCAATAATTTTAATGCTGTCCTTGATAATATGCCCAATATTTCCTTTTCATTTGGACTTCTACTGAAGTCTGATCATGCTGACACCTACCTTTCTACTGCTCCCTAATTAGAAACCCTTGATAGATGATTCTACACTTGACCTATGTTAGAGAAGAGAAGGGCAGTTTCTTTATGGAGCACCTGGTCACTTTCATTTGCTATTATATGCTTGTGGCTGTCACAATTTTTTATCTAATTTTACTGCATCTCAACCAACTGAGATCTTTTACTTTGCCTTTTATCCTAATGTACTTATTGAATCTGCATATGGATTGCATATTGACTGTACTGATTAATAATCCAAATTAAACCTTTTAATCATATTCATTGATTTCTCAAACTCATTGTGGAGTCACATAGGCTTCAAATGTTAAGTTGCATTAATGATGTTTTCTCCCTTTCAATGCTTCATGTCAGCCACAAAGGTCCAGAAGGTCTGTGAGTAAAATCTCAGACAACTTGACTGATAGAACATGTTTGTAAGGCTCAGAAAGCTCCAGCACAGTCTATGCACACAGGTCCACAGTCATAATTGGGGCATCCAATAAAATACTACCACTCACCCGACCCCCTTGCAATAGTTCCATGGTATCCACTGTTTGAGCTCTTGGGATTAGGGGACTCCTCAGTGCCAGTCCACGGCAGCTCAATGGATGACTTATTAATTACTGGTGGAGACACGAATACAGATTGGCGGACCACACCAATGACCCCCCACTTGGTGTTCCTAATCCTCTACATTCAATGTAGACCTTCGCTTTTCTTCACTTTGGCATCTACCATTGTCCTCAATCACCTGAGACCTAATTTTATTGCCTCGCAAAGTCAGCAGTGCCTTCGCCAAGGGCCAACCAGTACCCACCTGCAGCTTCCACACTAATCCCATCCATCAAGTTCCATAAGGAGATGGAAAAAATGCTCCGATGGCAACCACCTCTCAGTCTACTCCATCATCGGCCCCCCTTGCCAGCAGCAGGGAGGCCTGTCGGGAGCATACAGCCCTGTATCACTCCCTCTTTCGGTCCTCTCAGGTTGCCGTATGAGACCCAAGCCAGTCCTGTGGGTCCCACTCACTTCTGCTGAGGTGGCTCAAAATACACCCTCGTTTAACCGATGTAGCAACGCACGTCATGTTGTTATCTTGTACTAGGTCGGGGTCCCTGTCCACTCTCCCTTTCTGGTCTGCTCCAGCTGCGCCTCGATCATCCAGCACCTCCCTCTGCTGCTACTCCAAACACCGACCTCTGCCAACTCAAGACGGTAGGCCGATCAGTCTGCTGTGATCAGTATATTGTTCAATTCTGGGGTTGCCCGCAGGAGCATCTCTGGAGTGCAACTCGCTCTATCTTGTGCTTGTCTACTCCCCATAACACTTGAATCATAAGGGTGCATTCAAAGCTATCGCATGCACAACTTCTGTTCTGATCCTTTTTTTACGATATGTGTCAGAAAATGGCAGGCATATTCTTGAGTCATTTTATGGACAGTTAAGCAGTGTTTCATTTTCAGTACCCCCATTGGTAACAGTAGCTGTTTTAAAAGCTGAAGCTGAAGCTGAAGCTGTAGCAGGAACAGCAGTGTTATAAAGAGAAGGAACTTTTCACCTCAGAGGTCTTCTTTTTACTCAGGAAAGGGCCAGGTGAAATGTCGAGATCTTCTACAGATTCTTTCAGCAGCAATATATCCGATTTTGTGACTCTTTAGGACCTACAGAAGACCACTATTAACAAAAATGGTAACCTCCATCAAGGCAACCATCAGTGCCTTGGATCAATGACCAAGTCAGAGGATGACCTGCCTAGCACTGAAAACATGTTTGCCTCAGGCGCAGTGTGGAAGGCCTGTATCCTCCAGATCAGAACTGTGAAAGGAACAAGGGGGCATATTACCAAGGGGGGGCAATAGACAATTATCGCCGATTTAGCGGCCGTTTTCGGCCGCTAAGCGGCGATAATTCTATCGCCCCATTAGCAAGCTGTCGCTAACTAATGTTAGCGACAGCTTATAGGCGATAGCGAGCGGTTTGGGGCCCGCTTTGCATGTCAGCAATGTTTATCACTAATGACATGCAAAGTGGGCGTAACCAACCCGTTAGCGACTGAAAGCAGTCGATAACGTCACTATCGCCTATTAACAAGGCAGGCGTAGCATTGGAAATATTCGCACTAAGCGCGAATATGTCCAAAAACTAACGCCTGCTCAGACCAGTTCTTAGCCATGTTGTCCAATGGGAGGTGGATAACATGGCTAAGGACATTTTGTCGCTAATGCGTGAATATCACTGTATTCTCAGCGATATTCACGCTATCGCCGGAAAAATTATCGCTTTGCAGATAAACCTTGCTAATGGCAAGTTATCTCAGCGATAATTTCCGGCGATGCTTAGCGATAAAAAATTTGTTGCCAAGCCTAGTTAGCGATAAATATCGCTAATCGTTGGTAATATGCCCCAAGGATCCCAGAGATACAGTTAAAGTTGAGTTGGACAGCTACCAGGAGCAAGGGAGCGCCATGAAGATGGCCAGTAATCAATGTGTGGTATTCATAAATTGTGATTGGGATCTAATGTAATCAGACTACTGCAAGAATACTCAAAAAAAGTTGACAAAACTGCAATGCATAAGGAAGGAGTTACTTGCAAAGTGCTTGGAGGCATCACTGTGACATTCAGCAAAACTCGTGGTGACACAGGAAGGTCAGTAATTCATTTTTACATAGCTGGAGATGGAGGAACCCTTTTTTTGAAGTGAGATGGGGAGGTTTAGAGCCAGTAAATTAAACCTATGTTTGGGTGTGTCCCACAAACTGTTCTTGGGATCCAGTGTTAAACCAAGAATGATGAAGCATGATGAAGGAGATACTTTTTACAGGCCTTGGAGGTGAGCTTAAGGAATTGCCTTTATTGTAGAAACTTTTATAATTGCCATTTGAAGGTGGGGGGGACCTGATTTCAGAGGTGTGAGTACTGCAGGTTGTGAAAGGTTAGCTGGTAAATGGGTGTTGATGGGTGTTGCTGGGAATGCCCCAGCAACACCTATTGCCAAGCACCTTTAACACAGAAAACTAGTTAAACGGAACACTACTTACAAGACCACATTAAGCCACCCAAAGTGGCTTAGCGCTGTCTGGTAAATATGGAGCAGACCCCTGTCTCCGGAACATCGCAAAAAGAGACGCTCTGGTGGCACAGACTCTTTGTAAATGAGGACCTACATCTCTCAACCGCGTTAGTACTTGTAGGCTCTAACACGACTAGCCCACAGTGCCTCACCTACATTCTCAACCGTTCCAGATTAGCAGGTGATTTTGGCACACCTAGAACAGAAGCCTCTAGTCCCCAAGGGAACCGTGGAAACGATCATCAACTTTCGTACTCACTCGTGCATGTCCACAGTAAACAAAGTAAAGACAAGAAGGAACTTTACAATATATTTATTGAACTTATTGTAGTCTGTTTTGAAGCTGGTTTGATGCGATTAGTAAACAGATACAACTAAGAAAAGTAATCATCATTACTAACAGGCTGTACACTATAAACAACCCGACCATGGCCATTAATACATCTATCTAGGCCTACCCTGACTATGTGAGCACATGAATATATTAGTGATCTCTGGGATTGGTGCTGAACCCCATACCTGGTGTAGGAAAGTAGGATCTGCTTTTATTGACCTAAGCCACTGTGCTTACTCCCTAAATTTGACATATAAATACTTTGGTATCTCCACAATTGGCTACTGCTGTACCCTTGCAAGTTCCTTGTATATAGTACTAAGGTACCCAGGGCATAGGTACACAAGGGATCTCCCATGGGCTGCAGCATGTATATTGCCACCCATGGGAGACCACTCAAACTGTGACTAGAGGCCTGCCATTAAAGCCTGTGTGCGCAGTGTATCTGAGGTCACTCCACTTAAAACTTATAAGTCACACACTAAGAAAGGCCTTTCAATCCTGAAGGCAGGGTGCTGGGTTATAAGTGTAAGAGTGCCCCTGCATGAGCAAGACACCCCCTACAAACCCCGGAGTTGATTCTCCAGGCTTTGTAAGTGCAGTCAGCCATTTTGATACATATAGTGCCCATATGTCATTACACGATGGCTAACTATATATTGGCTGTGCTGAACCTGGGCATGTTTAGTATTAAACATGTTGGAATCATACCCCAACACCATTACCAGTGTTGGAGGAATGATTCCATGCTTGGGGGAGCCGCCAGTACTCCCGGTAACAGCCTTTCAGGGTCTGCTGCTGACGACCACAGACACAATTCTATCCTCCTGCTGCTGAACTGAGGCTTAGCAGGGGGAGGTAGAACACTAGGTTTCCTGTCACAGGGAGATGTGACTACCTCTCATATTGGACTTAGTATATTGGGCTGGGGTGGGGGAGCTTGCCAGCGATACCAAACTGCTTTGAAGGGCACATGTGGTGCCCTTCTTGCATACTCTCATTAGAAGCATTTCTGGGAACCGTTGGCTCCTGCTCTGGCACAAACCTGGACAAAGGAAATGGGGTTATCAACCCCTCTGTCCAGCCCCTCCTCTGGGAGGGACCCCTGAGTCATCCTAACCCCTTTCTTAGGGTATAAAAGGACTTACCTGTGGGTGGGTCCTCAGATTCATCGTGGGACAAGATTCAAGCCTGAAACCATGTCACTCTTCAATTGGCTGGACACTTGAACTTCGCCTAGAACCGAGACTTCATCAACGAAGTCTCCTGCTGCTCCTGGTCTCACTGTTCTGAAAGTCTTCTTTGTCGACTGTGTCTGTGCTTCTTCCACGATCTTTACAAGACCTGTGGGCATCAGGGACACCCAAAGTAATCTCCCTTGGAATGAAAGAGTCACTCCCCTGCATCTGCAGACACCACAACAAAGCTGACCGGTCTGCTGCTCTTAATGTCCCACGGACTTCGAAAAGCTCAGCAACAGAGGTGGTGATTCTGCAACTCCCTCGAGGTCTGACATGTCCTCTCTGCAATTTTGAGGCCAGTATCTCTCGTCAGAACCGCTGGGACTGAAACCCTGTGCACTGTGTCAACTTGCTGTTGCCCAGGTTTGTTGGCTCTGCATTCCAGAGATCTTTGGCCGTTGCTCCTTCATCGTCTTCCATGTCTGCTGCTGCTGCCAAGGATTGTTGGTGCTCCTGCCAGACACCTACCCCCTGGTTCTTGACTTCTGACATGAGACAGCTCGTGAATGGCTCCTGGTCTTCCTCAGCATCGCCTGGTCCTTGCAGCTGCAACGACAAGGTCATGGTCATCACTCTTGCATCTGTCATCATCGGTGGTCATTGCTCTTCCGTGCCTCCTGGTGATCTCAATGTGGCATAGACTCGGTCTCCTCTGCTTGCAGGTTCTTCTCATCAAGAATCCTGGTGCAGCTATCCTGGTACCTGGGGTCTCCAAGGGTCGGGTGACTCTCTAACTTTCTGTCTTCCCCTGGGTTTCTTCAGAGTCCACTGGGAGGTTCCTTCTTCTTCAAACTGCAACTGCAACTTTCCTGTTGACTTCTATTGAGTACGCTACTGTGTTTATACTCTGCACACAGCCTCAGTGGGGTTCCTGAGTACTTACCTTGGGTGATTCCAGGGGTCCCCATCTCTTCTGAGTCTCCTGGTCCAAGTCCCAACTTGGGCCGCAGTTCGCATACCACTTTCTTAGTAAATGGTTTGGTCTCCCCCTGGAGACCACTGTGTATTGTGATTACTTACCTGTTTACAATTGAAGTATTGTGTGTATTTGTATTGATATCTCCAAACAGGAGACATACCAATATGTTAGTGAAAGTTGTATAATAAACAGAGATATTTTTATATATACACTGTGTGGTTATTTTTAATTTAATCTACACTACATGATTAGATCTGGTAACAAGCTACTTAACACTCCTTCTGAACTAAGCCTGAAGGCTGCTCTCCACAGCTACCACTAAGAGAGCTTTTTATGGTTGTCTAAGAACCCTAAAATCACTATAAGGGTTGTCTGAATTAGTGCAAGGTGCTTCACTTAAATAAGTGTGTACCATATACTAAGCCAGCCTCCTACAGCTGTTGTATTTGTAAAGTGCACGCTGCCCACGCGACGGGGCGTCCCGGCACTGCACTCATACCGCTGTGGAACCCTTCCTGGCTTTTCCATGTGAAATGTCCACTCCTGGGCACCCCCATGGTGAAGCCAGGCATCCAAGCACTGCCGGGGCCGTTGTGGAGATTAATCAAGCTATTGCCCAGAGTCACGGAGTGGGACCCATGATTAGACTAGGCACCGAGGCGAGAATTATCAGGTCCGGGGAGATTGAGTCCAAGAGCCACCGAGGCGGGAATTGAACCCTGGTCCCGGGCCAGACCTCTGCTTCAGGGTCTGCCGCTCTAACCATTGAGCCACGCTTCTCCACTGTGTAGTTAGGTGGCTTAACGCTGCCTTGTAAATAAGGTAAAGCTCCTATCGCCATCACAACGCCACTGAAAGTGCCATTGGTGTGGTGATAGGGGCTCGTAAATATGCACCCTGGTCTTACCCTGGTGAAACGAGGAGAAATGTATCCTTGTTTTTGCTATTTCTATGTGTGCTGCATTGTGCAGCACAGAAAGAACCCGCAACAGGCCATTGATTGTTTATGTTCAGGAAGGTGACCTTTCCTGAACATAAACAATCAACAAAAAACATTAAGTTTTGCAACTTCTATATGTGCTGCATTAAGCAGCACACATGGAAGTTTCAAAATGCTATTTCAGAATTGTTATGTGCATGAAGGGACACCTTCCTGCACATAAACAATCTTCCCCTACAACGTAGGCAACCTTGCACTATGGTGTAAGTGTGCCTGCGTTGGCACTAGGCAGCTAAAATTAGCGCCAGCACAGAGGGAAACACAGGGCTGCACCGTATCCTTGTAAATATGGTGCAGCTCAGCGTTTTGGAAGTGGCTAAGACAAGGTGGCTAACGCTGTGCTCCGCTACTTCCCAGTAAATATGCCCCCCTTGTTTTTAGAAGAATTCTTTGGGAGCGTAGCTCACAATGTACTGGATTAAAAAAATATGTGAACTATAAGCAAGAAGCATAAATAATTGTTTCAAAAGTGTGAGTTTTTGATAATGGACGAAGCCGTCATAATGTATCCCATCTGACTTGACTAAACATGATTGCCACAGAATGTTTTTATTACAGCAACCTTTCTTTGCTGCTTAGAGTGGGTTTATTTTTAAATGCTGTCCCTAGCTTTAGTCGTTTGTGAGTGCTTTCAATATATTTGATGCTGTAAATTATTTATTGTTGTTGCACAAAATAACAGCATGAAATAGAAACAATTCAGTCATGTAGTTGAAACAAATAGCGTAATAATATAGTTGTATGTGATTTCCTCAATTATAATAACCATTGGGCCCGTTGCTCAATAAAATGCATTACCAGAGTTCAGCTGTGCCCTCAAAGAGGAGTGTTATAAAAAGAAATCACAAGACAAAGTTTGCATCTGTTTAGGGGGTCTGTAAAACCACATATTTTTTCAAACGTTTGTAAAATGTTGCCAAAGTTACATGAAATTAAGCAAATGGCTTGCAATGTGATTTGCTGGTATCTTCGTAATTTTTTTAAGTGATGGAATGCCTCACCTAAAATTGTCAATCGAGACACCTGCTGGAGACTGGTTCAAGCAGAAAATGTCTATTGGCATGATTTTCTTGGCTCACACAAGCAAAAACAATTATACAAAACTGCACAATGTAAAATTTTGTAGCATTACCAAATTTCTCAAATGTTGTGACTGTAATTAACAAGCATTTGCAATGCAATAGGTCTCGCATTTGCGCGAGTTTGAGCTATTGCCATTGTAAATGACATTGCCTTTTATTTATGTGTTGATTTTAAAAACATAAATAAAAGGCATTGTTTTTTACAATGCCAATAGATTAAACTCTCGCAAATGTGAGACCTATTGATTTGCAAATGCTTGTTTCGTGTGTTTACAAGAATGTGTCCAATTTAGTATTTTTTTCTACTTTAAGTCACATTTTTTGTTCAAATTAATGATTACAGTCCAGGCAACATCAGGCAGCAAGGTATGGTGTTTTCCTTATTCATTACACGCAGATCGATTATTTCGGCGTAGGTGTTTTAGCAAGGGCGCGCGTTCCCACTTAGTTTAGGATCTTGAATGGCCCTCTTTGCAATGCCAAAGACAGAAAGCTACAGACACACATGAGCGGTGTAATCACTAACAGCCGCGTTTATCTTATATTTACATGCTCAAGTATTCTAAAGCGTGCGCAGACACCTTAACTTTAGTAATCTGAACAACATTCCCCTCTGTCCTAGTGAACATGAGGCTAGACTAGCAAATGAACACGTCATAGGAGGCAGTGGCTTACTACTACTGCTACTGCTCCTACTAGTACTACTCCTACTATACCTACTAGCACTACTACTACTAGTAGTCTTACTAACAATAATAGCAATAATCATAATGCATATTATTATTATTATTTTATATGGCGCCTCTTGCCGCACTGCTGTCGCTTCATAGGGCTATAAATAACTGAAAGGTATTCGCAAAGTTACACTTGGCAGGTGTACTTATGTGGATGTTGTAGTCATTCATATCTTCCAACCTCTCTACCCAAACACACGTACCTTGAAAACACGCCCCACTCAGACCTGTGTGTAGCCTGAATGTCACGATCTGAAAACTCAGACTTTCACACTTCTGTTGATAAAAAGCGGGCCACTGCAATGAGCGATAATAGGATTTTCCTTTACCGCCTAGACACCGCACCCCCATTCCGTCAACTTTCACTGCCAAGAAGGTTACAGTGCCAGAATGGGGTTCAGGTCAATGTGCGTTATTAGAAAAATGCACTCTGACATATTCCATATGTACGTTTCCATACTGCACCGTGCACATACTAATAGTGCTGCAAGTAAAAAAAAGAAAATAAACACGAGGGCTAGATACAAACAAGAACGAGGTTTAGGTAGCGTTCTAAAAAGCTACTGTAAGTCCCCTGCTCGACGTGTAGTCTTTATTTTTGTTATTTTTGAAATGCATGACTGCCGCTGTCAAAACGGGCGACAGCAACCTAACTCCGCCCTCCCCCCCCCGTAACTGTCACACCTGGGGACAGGTTCGTTACTGATAAGTCTTAGTGGGACGCATTGACTGTAACGGGATCACACAGTAAGGCAACTCCGCTGTTACCAAATGATTAAGTTGTAGTTGGACAAACTCCCTAAGCTTCGAACGTCCTTATCTCTGAAGTGCTCCCTGCTGGGGTAGAGCGGCTCAGCTACTGCCCCGGCCTCCGCTCGCTCTGGGAGGGGGTGTGTGAGACGCGGTACACTTATAGGATTGGGCAGAGGGGGGTGGTAGGGTTGGGGGCAGAGTCACTCGCATACGAGTCCTCCGCCTGAACCGCCAGGCAGTTCCCGACGCTCCGGAGACCTTGGTCTGCATCAGCCCGCACACGGAGCTCCGAGGCGCGATGGGTGAGCTTCGCCCGCCTTGCGCAGTTTGCAAATAAATATCAGCGGCCTGAGCGGAGGCGCCACCGAGCGGACACTGCACGCAAGTGCGCGAGGCACCAACGGCAGCCCAGCAGCCGTTCCAAAGAACCAGCAGGTTAGGGCTCACCCAAAACAGTCATGCTTTCTGTCTCCTCGTTTTCCCAGGTGCAGACAGCACCTACTTCCTGTTTGGCCGGCAATGCTTCCGGGTCGCCGCAGGCAGCGCGGCGGCCCGCCCTGCACGGGGAAGGGAGGCAGCTTTCGAGGAGGACAGCACCTGGCCGCGAGCGCGTTCTCGTGCGCGTGGCCTTAACAAATCGGCGCGCGCGGCCAGTGCTGTCCTCCTGGGAAGCTGAGCCGTTAACAATAAGGTCTCTGGCGAGAGCGAGCTTCGCTCGCTTCTAGCCGAGACCTAAAAATGTGCCCAGGCTTACCTAAAATACACTAACAGCAAAATATTGCATTAATAAATACTTTTGACAAAGAGACAGTATTTTTGTTGCACCTTAGAGAAATTCTATGTGTGTCCACATCTTTACTTTGAAAATAAAAAAGGCTGTATGTGCAACAACACGTTACCATGATAGTAAAACAAATAAATGTACCTTTGTTGTCATGACAAGCTAAAGCATCTAAACACTACACACTTCATAAACAAAAAAGGTAGGAATCAGCAATGAAAATGACATGTCAGCAAAGTCGATTACAAACTACACGTCATGTTAATTTGTAGTTTAGCAAAATAACTACGTGGTGCCCTATAACCAAATCCTAATGGGACCACAAATGGAACAATGTTCCCATCAATGATCTAGCATGGCCTTGATGCAGAACCCATCCACCAGATCACAAAACTAGAAAAAGCTATAAAACATATGGCTCAAGGAGGGCTACCCCAAACCTCCTTCTCTATCTGTACTCCATTTTATTGGTCTTTTTTGAATGACATGCATGTACCAACCAACTAAGGGCCTGACATAGACTTTGACAGATGGGATTTACTTTGCCAGGGCAATGGAGAAAAGTACTTTATTGCCCTGAGGGAATAACACCTGCCAATTTTAGGAACGTCCGCTGGCCCGGCGGACATCTCTTGCATTGGCAGTAACCGCCATCATGGCAGTTCCTGTAAATGCATTGAAAGTTTGACTGACAGCTCCGTCAACACGATGGAGACATATGGCAAACTTCCAATGTTTGTCAATGTTTCAAGCAGTGACTCCCTCACCATGGGAGTTTTCTCCCATGTCATGGGGATTATTTTGCAGTTTTTCCTGACCTTTGCAAACAGAAAGTGAAACCTTAACATTTGTTCACCCACTCTTTGAGCCTTTGACGTTCCTTACTCTGCAGGAAGGTGTTCCTTCCTGCACATAAACAATCTTTAAAAAATGACAATTTGCTACATCTATGTGCGCTGTACAATGCAGCACACATAGGAGATACAAATCTCCATTCTGGATTGTTAATGCGTAGGAATGGACACATTCCTACACATAAACAATCATTCACTCAATGCAGGCACCCTTGCACTGTGGTGCAAGGGTGCCTGCGTTGACGCTAGGCCGCTGATTTTAGTGCCAGCGCAGGGGGAAACGCATGGGTGAGATGTATTATTGTAAATACGGCGCATTCCTGCATTTCTAAAGTGACGGAATGCGATGTTAGCAATTTTGGAGCTAACCCGCACTCCGCCACTTGCTTTTAAATGTGCCCCTAAGTTGGCAGTGGAGGTGGAGCAATCTCCACCGTTGAAAATTGAAGATCCACCCACCTCTAAATGAGGCAGAGGGACCTTCAGTTTGGCGGAACCTTTGCGACAGGGTACCCTCTCCACCAAACCCCAAATCAGGCCCTCAATCTTTCTGTAGCCAGACCTAAAACAATGTTTTTCTTCATTTTCAAACTAATGGAATATTCTTATTTTTTGTCACAAATTCTCAGCATATCTACAATAGTTTCTGTTTGAGATGACCAATGACATTTATAATGAAAATATTACTCACTTAGTAGAGCGTGGAACCACCATGTCGGAGAGAGATTCATATGTTTTCTGCCATGCAGCATAACTATTCCTTTGAACGGTAGCGTTAAAAAACAGCAGTTAAAATAGCAGAAGTCATATTCTTTAACTGAATTATATTTAGCTTATTAAAAAATAAAAAATATCTTACTTTGGAACTACAACCAGAAGAGTTATGAGATATTCTGAATTCAAGACAAAGTCTTCTCTTTTTACTATATCCGTTAATGTCCGTGTTAAGAGACTACCCCTGTAGTAAAATACAAAGAAATACATACAATTATTCATAGAAAGATTTTCTCCACTGGCGCATATAAAAAACAATTACTGTATCAAACATATTTTCTTGAAAACACATGAGCCCCAAATGCATCACAATTTGGGTCACAGCTATAAGGCAAGGTTTAACAATTATTCTCCATTTTGAGATCAAAATATATCTATAATTCCATGTCTCCTCTTGTTTCACTGCATTCAGACTTCCCAGTTGCACTTCTTGCCTTCCAGGCATTAACTAAGATGGCAAAGCAGCTGTACTGAGACAAAGGCAGCTACTTCCTCCCAAACATTATGTAGGAAAACAAAGGGGTATATAGAAGTGGCGGAGTGTGGCGGAGCGTGGTGTTAGCCTCCTTGGCTTAATGCCATGCTCCGCAACTTCTGAAAAGCAGGTTTGCACTATATCTACAACAATATGGAGCAGCCCTGCTCTTCCCCCTATGCTGGCACTAATTTAGCTTCCTAGCGCCAACGCAGGCACCCTGTAGGGGAATACTGTTTATACGCAAGAAGGTCTCCCTTCCTGCACATAAAACAATCTGAAATGGCGTTTTGTAACTTCACTGTGTGCAGCTTAATTCAGCACACATAGAAGTTGCTAAATGTCATATATTTTTTTGATTGTTTATGTGCAGAAAGGGACACCTCCCTGCACATAAATAATCAATGGCGTTTTGCTGTTTCCTTGTGTGCTGCACAACGCAGCACACATGGAAACAGAAAAAACGAGGAGAAATTAAACATTATTTCTCATTGTGCCAGGGTAATACCAGGTTTTTCCTGGTCTTAGTTTTGGCGCTGCCCCATATTTACGCCACCATTGTAAATATGGGGGAGCATCAAAATCAATGGGTGTTGCGGTGGAACGCCCACCGCAACACCCATTGCCCTCCCCTTTCACTCTAAGCACAGCGTGAAAGGAGGCCTTATTTACAAGGCAGCGTTAAGCCACGTTAAGTGCCTTAACGCTGTCTTGTAAATAAGGTGAAGCCCCCATCGCCAGCATAACATCATGAAAAGTGACATTGTGGTTGAGATAGATGCTTTTATATATGCCCCACAGTCTTTCTATGTAGCTACCATCTGCTGACCTCCCGAACATCAGCTAGGACAAGCTGTTTCTGCAGAGATGCTATGCACGGACCTCCCAAGCCTTGGCTAGCGATACAAAGTGGTTCTACCAACTGAAACATCATTAGCTAACCTCCCACACATTATCTGGAATGAAAATGTGTTTCCACTGAGGCTCTATCTTCTGACCTCCCAATCATCAGCCACTGATGTACAAAACATTAGCTCGGATGACAGTGTGTTTCTACTTAGACACAGCAGTTTTTCTCCCAAGTATTAGTTAAGGCAACAAAATGTTTCCAACATATCACCAGTTGCTGACCTCCCAACATTGGCTAGGACAGAAAAAATGTATCTAGGGAAACACCAACTGTTGACCTACTAAACATTAGCTAGAGTGATAAAGTTGTTCTACTGAGACTGAAAATCTATTAAAGTTCTATTAAATACAACAGTAGCTGTCTGTGCCCTGTTCTAACACGTCAGACTGACCAAGGAGTCTGTCGGATATTACTAGGGAGTATTCACAAAAGGCATGTTCTCATTAGGACTGGGACAGCAGCCTCTAGACATCCAGGTGCTTTCATCAACCTGCTGAGGGTTCTATGGACATAAAATAAAACACAGAAATGTTCTCTTTTATCTCAAATACTTTTTGTCATCTGGTGAGTACTTTATTTGTGAGTAACTATAAGAAGCATTTCTGAATAGACATTGGGCCTCATTTATGAGGCCTTGCGTCAGTTTTGCGCTTCCGATGCGTCACTTTTTGTGACGCTTAGGCAGCGTTAAACATGCCTCCTGTTGCGCACTATTTACAAAGTGACGCATCTAAGCAGATGCGTCACTTTGTAAACCCCTGCGCTACTAGTTTGGTTGCACACTAGTCTCACTTTTGATCCATGTAACTTACTGTTTGCACTTTTATTTTGTTCCTGTATATCATCAGTATTATACCTCTACTTGTATTTTTGTACATTCTTGTAACCGGCACCCATTTCACTTTTTCCCCTACACTGGTCATTTTTGTAACCTGCGCCCATTTCACTTCTTTCCCGAACACTGGCTGCATTTGTATTAATATACCACAGAAATGTTCTCTTTTATCTCAAATACTTTTTGTCATCTGGTGAGTGCTTTATTTGTGAGTAACTATAAGAAGCATTTCTGAATAGACATTGGGCCTCATTTATGAGGCCTTGTATCAGTTTTGCGCTTCCGATGCGTCACTTTTTGTGACGCTTCGGCAGCGTTAAACATGCCTCCTGTTGCGCACTATTTACAAAGTGACTCATCTAAGCAGATGCGTCACTTTGTAAACCCCTGCGCTACTAGCTTGGTTGCACATTAGTCTCACTTTTGATCCACGTAACTTACTGTTTGCACTTTTATTTTGTTCCCGTATATCATCAGTATTATACCTCTACTTGTATTTTTGTACATTCTTGTAACCGGCACCCATTTCACTTTTTCCCCTACACTGGTCATTTTTGTAACCTGCGCCCATTTCACTTCTTTCCCGAACACTGGCTGCATTTGTATTTTGGTCCCGTACAACATCAGTATTATACGTCTACTTGTATTTTGTATTTTGTATTTTGTAACCTGCACACATTTCACTTTTTCTCATGTAATGCACCGATCGCTACCTCATATATTTTAGGGGCTCACTAGTGTCACCTGATCCAGGCAACCCACTGTTTGCATTTGCATCCTTATTCCTGTATATCATTATTGTTCACTCTCCCGCACCTAACTACACCGCCATCCCAACATGGATCCCGTCGGCAAGCACACATATAAAATCAACTACCCACCCGTACTCACCAAAAAAGCTGTTAACCGCTTTAAACACAACTTCCTGAGGTCCCACCCCGAAACCCCCTTTGCTGACACCTATTTCTCCCCGGTCAATGGTTCCTTGAACACCAATTTCATTTTCCACACCACACACAGAGCACAATGGAGAAAAACGTTCCGCACCTTACTCACCGTCTCCACCACCAGGAAATCCGCTCATGGCCTAACACTCTACATCACACCATCCCAACTCTTCCCAGGCAGAGCCACCATTACCATCTACAATAACGGGATTGTCCTAATTCAATCCACAGACAGGAACCTGGAACTATTAGACAACCTGTTCCCCTCTTTCTAGAGCACCTCTCCAATCCGCGGACCTACTCTCATATTACTTCTAGTCCTACCACCCCTGACTTCACAGCTCCCACCACCCACAACTCTTCTAACCTAGCTCAGCACCAGGTAGCTACCACACACTCCTCATTCAGAGACACACCTACCACCCCTGACTTCTCAGCTCCCTCCCACAACCCTTCTATCCCAGTTCAGCACCAGGTAGCTACCACACACTCCTCAAAACAGACACAGATCTCTCCCCCTCATACACCATTCGCACCCCCACACCCTCTACCAACCCTCCGACCTCCACGCATACCATTAACACTCCTCTCACCCCTGACATCACAGCTCCCACCCACAACACATCTAAACTAGTTCAGCACCAGAACGACATGCACAACGACAAATCCCACCCTTTATCCCCCCCCATTCTCAGTCCCCACTACCCTCTAACTAACTACGCAGAACACACCTCCTCTCTTAATTTAACTCCAATTAATTTAACCCCTGACATCACAGCTCCCACCCACAACACATCTAAACTAGTTCAGCACCAGAACGACACGCACAACGACAAATCCCACTCTTTATCCCCCCCATTCTCAGTCCCCACTACCCTCTAACTAACTACGCAGAACACACCTCCTCTCTTAATTTAACTCCCCCTCCCCACAACAGGACCATCTCCAATACCATTTCCCCCCCCATTCCCAGCCCCCATTACCCTTCCTGCACTCCCACCACCACTAACATACACCCATCCTCCACCTTTCTCTCTCCGCCTACCACCAATGCCCTCACTCATACCACCAACCTCCTCCCTACCTCATCAACACCCCTCCCGCCCAAACACTCTCTCCTCCCTAACACCATCCCGCACACTGACACAACGGAGCCCTGCACGAACACCAGCCCACTCCCCCATCTGCACGCTAATTCCCCGGTCAGTCATTCACCTCTGATTTCCACTCCCACCTCCAACACTTACCCCACGTTGGACAAGATTATGGCCACCCTCATCCAGGTCAAAGATGACATGCGCATCATCAAAGAACTACTCTCCACACACCCCATACACCCCTCACCCACCTCCACCTCCCCTCCCAACATGTCCCCCACCCTTCCTGTTGACTCTCTTACACAACACTCCCCACACCGGACTTCAGTCCCTGTTCGCAATCGCAACAACCGCCCTCGTCGCCCCTGCAACCCCTCAACCACCTCCACCTCCCCTCCCAACATGTCCCCCACCCTTCCGGTTGACTCTCTCACTCAACACTCCCCACACTGGACTTCAATCCCCGTGCGCAATCGCAACAACAGCCCTCGCCGCCCCTGCAACCCTCTTTCGGACCTCGACACACTCACCCTCCTCCGCTCCTACGACTCAGCCCCCCAAAATCACACATCCACCACACACCTCACCATCCCCACGATACACTCAAATCATCACACACCCACCACTCACCTCACCATTCCCACGATACACTCAAATCATCACACATCCACCACACACCGCACCATTCCCACGATACACTCAAATCCCCTTAGACCCCCCACACTAAACAGCAGAATCTCCATCCCTAATAATCTTAGAAAAGTCCCTCTCTCTCTAGAACCCTCTACCACCCTCAACACACCCCGTCTCAAATGCACTCTCCTCAACTGCAGATCGGCCTCGAAACATTCCGCCGTCATCGCTGATCTCATCTTAACACTGGACCTTGACCTAATCATCTTGACTGAAACCTGGCTAACTGAATCTTCGTCACCTATAATGTATATTCTGGTTCCTCCCAACTACCACATCATTAGACTTGACAGGTCCGGCAAAATAGGTGGTGGAATCGCATGCATCTACAGGAACAACATCTCAGTTCTGAAAGTCAACTCCACCTCCCTACCATCCCCTACATCCTGTGAATACATCTGCCTCGACATTATCAGTGAGGGCAAACCGATATGCTCCTTCACGGCATTTACCACCCACCCAGGGACAACCTCACCTTTTCCCAACAAATCATGGATATGATCTCAACCAATTCCGGACGGCAGCTCACCCAAATATACCTTGGCGACTTCAACCTCCACTGGAACGATCGCAATGACGCGGTGGTAAATAGTCTAAATAATTTCCTCAATGCCCTTGACCTCACCCAAATATGCAACAGCCCGACCCACGAGAAAGGCTCCATCCTTGACCTTATCATCTCCAAAGAGAACTCTATCCAACTCGAGTCCATCCAACCCTGTGACTGGTCAGATCATCATATTGTCACATTCTTCATCAATGAAAAAGTTAAATTTAACCCAGTTCAATCCTCCAAGCCCAAAGTCTGGAAAAGAGACCTGAAAAAACTCAACCCAAGCTCTCTGCCTCCTAACAGCTGCAATCTCCTACTTCCACCTACCGGCGCTACGGACGTTCAATCCTTGACTGACCACTATCTCAACGCTATGACCTCAATAATTAATGAGGCTGCACCTATGCAGCTAAAAAGAGTCTCCACTAAAATCTCCAATCCATGATACGAAGGGAGTCTCAATGAGGACAGAAGAGACATGCGAATGGCAGAGCGCACCTGGAGATCAGCTCCCTCTGCACTGCACCTAAAAACTCTGAAGAAAAAGAGAAACGCCTATTTCAGGAAAATAAAACGCTCAAAATCAGATTTCTTCAGCCTCCAGCTCGACCAAGCAAAAAACCGTCCGAGAAAATTGTTTGAGCTAATCAGAACACAATCCAAGGAACAACCCCAACCACTCAGCACTGTGCGCGAAGCGCCCTCCTGTGAAGACTTCTCCGCTTTCTTTATCCAAAAAACTGACAACATAAAGAGCGATCTCCTCATTGGCGCAAGCCTCTACTCCAAACCCCACAGCATAGCACCCACTGAACCAAAAAACAATGCTACATGGTCATCCTTTGGCACCTATTCTGAAGAAGAAATTGGCAAACTGCTCAACACCTTGAAACCATCCAATCACCTCACTGACCCTCTTCCTGCTAACGCTGTAAAAGACTTTACCCCTTTGCTTCTCCCACTCTGGACTAAAATTATCAACAGCTCTCTTCAACAAGGAACCATACCTGACTCCCTCAAAGTTGGACAAGTCACACCTTTACTAAAGAAACCTACAGCCGACCCCTCTGATCTGAAAAATTACCGTCCCATTACCAATATTCCCACTCTCGCCAAACTGCTGGAAAAATGCACACAACTACAATTGACTAAACACATTGATCAGTTTGATCTCCTCAACCCTCATCAATCAGGCTTCCGAGCAGGGCACAGTACAGAAACTGCTATGACTCACATAATCGACGACGCACTTCAAATCCTAGACCAAAACAACACCTGCCTCCTTATCCTTCTTGATCTCTCTTCAGCATTCGACACCATTAAACATGAGAATTTACTCGAACTACTAAACACAATAATGGGTATATCTGGAACTGTCCTCAAGTGGTCCACTTCCTTTCTACACAACAGGTCGCAGAAATTCAAGAGCAACAACCTGATGTCCTCGCCAATACCTGTATCGCTAGGCGTCCCCCAAGGATCCTCCCTATCCCCGACTCTCACCACCTTGCTACAAGCATCCAATGTACACTTTCACATGTACGCCGATGACACCCAACTTTATCTCAAATTACAATCCCCCAAAGACATTTTGCTCCTGAACTCAACGATCAGAAGCACACAATCCTGGCTTGCCGATAATCATCTCAAACTCAATGCTCTGAAAACAGAGTTCCTTCTGATCTCACCTCCAGCGAAGATCTCTACCACTCAAATTTGGCTTAAACACCTAACCGCACTCAATGTCCAACCCACCATCTTGGACTCAGCAAAATCTTTAGGCATAACACTCGACACCAATCTCAACATGCAGCAACATATCAGCAAGGCAACTAAGGGAGCGAACTTCCAAATCAATACCCTGAGGAAACTTAAACCCCTCCTCCCAGCCAAAGACTTCCAAACTGCGGTACAAGCACTAGTCATCCCTCGAATAGAATATGCCAGCATCGCCCTCTGCGGACTCCCCCTAACTACTACCGCACCCCTAAGAGCTTCTCTAAACGCTGCAGCGAGCCTCATCACTGGGTCAAAAAAGCACTCTCATATTTCCCCTGACTTGAAATCCCTGAATTGGCTGCCTTTTGAAGCCAGAATACATCTGAAAATCGCCTGCATGACACACAAGGCGGTACACCTGAACTCACCCAGCTACCTCACTCAGAAGCTGACAATCTCTGGCGGCTCTAGAAACACTAGAGGCACAAACAATCTTCTGCTGAAGCCTCGAAGATTCCGGAAGGAAAAAACTTATAAACGCTCCTTCTCAGGAATGGCACCCAGGATCTGGAACTCACTCCCTCCCGAAACCAGGCTCATCTCCTCCACTACACTTTTTAAGAAAGAAGTAAAAGCTATCCTCATGGCTAAATACACCTGAACTATTATTTCGGTCTCTTTAAAGACTATGCACCGATCTGTATTACTTGTTCGACCCCTTGCTTATGTGTATTACTTGTATTATTGATTTACATGATTGGCTTTGCCCCCACCTATTTGTTCTGTTAGCTTTACTGACCTACCTGTTTGACTATGCTCCCTCATGTACCCCTTCTTTGTAAAGCGCTCTGATATCTGCAAAGATCTTGTCCGCGCTATATAAAACTTTCAAAATAAATAAATAAATAAATACATTATACCTGCGTCAGGTATAATGTATTCAGGGGGGGGGGCGTTCTCCCGCAAAAAGCCTCGTAGAAGTGACGCAGTGAAATCTATAAGATTTCACTGCGTCACTTCTAGGACGCCGTTGCGTCAAAATCTTGCGCCTGCCTCACAGCAGGCGTATGTCATGCCCCGAGGTCCCACTCGTTCTGTAGCTCTATTGTCTGGGCACTATAAAAGACGCATTACACCAACGGAACGCCGCTTTGCGTTCTAGGGTCTAGCCCTTACTTCCGTGTGTTTTGTCCCCGTTCGAATTGCCTGACTTCCGGTTCAAGGGACGGCTGTTTCCTGTTTGATTCCCTACCTCCTCCGTGAGGGTTTTCTGTTCTCCTGTTGCTCTGTGGCCGTTCTAGTTCGGTTACGCTTTCGCCTTGACACGCTTTACTTTGGTGGCAGCGTAATCTGTTTGCTTTCGTGTTATTCCTCGCTGACACTCTCATTTGCTGTCCGTGTTGGTATTCATTTCTATATTCCCCGTTTCCTTGTGCTCCGCCCGGCGGCCGGGTATTCCCCGCCATCCGGCCGGGCACAGCCGATACGAATCTTCCCTTTTCCTTGTGCTCCGCCCGACGGCCGGGTCTTTCCCCGCCATCCGGCCGAGCACAGCCATTTCCAACCTTCCCATCTCCTGGTACTCCGCCCCGCGGCCGGGTCTTTCCCCGCCATCCGGCCGGGTACTGCTATTCAAGGTTCCCCTGCTCCAAGCGTTCCGCCCGGTGGCCGGGTCTCTCCTCGCCGCCCGGCCGACCGCTGCTTGTTGCAGCAGTATTTTGGTTCACTGGCCGGAGCTGACTCCCGTTTGGTGAATCACCCTACCAGCCTTCCCTTTGGCATTGTGGAATACATTTATTTGAGGCACTTGCGTGGACCAGTGTGTGGTGTATTTCGAGGTTCAGCTACAAAGAATCACGGTAACAGCGCTTTGCGCTGCTTTTCTTACACTATGTTGGGGGGTTAGTGCTCTGGATGACTAATTGTGGATATCATCTGGCAGATAACCTTGGGCATACTATAAAGGAGAGGCTCGCACACACGCATCCAGCCTTGAAGAGGAATTGGATGTTCTTCCAGTTTTCGCCAAAGAATAGCCAAGTGAGACTTACAACTTGATTACCTTCACATGCTAGCATAGAGTGGATAGAGTGCTTATTATCTTTTTTTCTTGTTGTGTGCAGAAAGCGAACACCATAACCTACCGATCAGCTATGTTCCAAGGTCCAGACGATTAGTTGTGGTAGGTGAAGTGGTATATAAATATAATAGGCATTGTACATATGAATTGTGTTGTAACCAGGTATAGATAGTAATCTCTTCCTTCCCTTACAGCCTGCCTTTTCACCATGTGTCCACTCTGAAGTCCACTGTCAAGACCTGTTCTTTTTCCCGCCTTTCCTTGTTTTGTTTCCCTGTTTTCCCCTGGCGAGCCCGTCGATACTCTAGAGTCTGATAGAGTCGAAAGGCCGTAGGGGAAGGCTGAGGACTATTCCCAGATTCCTGACGCTCCTGCGGAACAAGCCTGGAAACAATTACAGCGTAAGACTGACGCAGGCCCTTTCACACGGGGCTTGCCCCATGTGAAAGGACGCATTGCTGGAGTTGCGTCACTTTTGTGACACACTCCAGCAATGCGTCACTTTTGCGCTCACAGATATGTCAGAAATACTGACATATCTGTAACTCCTTGGGACATGATGCGTGATACATTAAATATGACGCATCAGGTATGTCGCAAGGATGGCGCACTGAGAAGTGACGCATCGCTGCTTTCACGCAGCGATGCGTCATTTCTCATAAATGAGGCCCATTGTATTTACAACATCTCTGCCACTAGAAAGGTTCTGTCATGAAATACAGATTTCTTTTTGGAGCTTCCCACTTTTAGGGAAAGCATGATTGAAATTTCTGTCAGCACTTACTGTTACAAATGCCAAAATATAATTGTAACCACTGATTACTGCATTTAAAATTGCTCATGCTCTGAAATTATAGATCTAAAGCATGTTAAAATGCAACAGGCTATTAGTGTTTTATTTCATGAACGCATACCATGCATGGCCTTTCTACACCATACCACTTACCGATCTGGATAGGAATAGTTTAACTAACGTACATGTTTATGTGAATCAACGTCTGCATATTTAAATGGGAAAATTACTTTTTGTTTCAAACAGTGTAGCCAAAAAAGAAAGTTAACAGGTTTGGCCTATTTATCAATGAACTGGGGAAGTCAGTGCAGATTGGGCAGTATCTGTGGAGAGTACAGTCATTAATTTCTTAAAGCCTTTAATACAATTGCACTTCAACTGAATAGCCAGGTTACTTCATGTTAAAACATTAAAGGATCCCTTTTCACCGAAATGGCCTAAATGAGTGGGTTCATCCCACCTACAATAAAAAGATGGAGTTAAGATGTCCATGAGACAGATCTAAAATGTCTTACTGTTTAGTTAACAGTGCCAGTGGGACTCCAGTGGACTAGACACAGTTCAGCAGACACCAGTGTTTGTCCCAACTGGTTGCTTCAGTTAATTTTTCGGCTTGCACCTTGAGGCCCTTATTAAGATACGAGTGGAGTGGAAGGCCAGTGTGGAATTGCTCTCTGCTCAGTCAGGAGTGGGCCAAAAATACAGGTGCCGGAATAACAGGCTTCATTTTACCATCTGGAAAACACAGCCAGTTAAATTACTTTAGTAACCGGCTACAGTGCAGTCTGCCCCATTCCCTGACTCACACCCCACCCCCTACCAAGCCACAGTGGGGACATGTAATGCCAGGCAATGTTTTCTTCTTCTCTTCTACTCCTAACCCCTCTTCCCTACCATCCCCCATTTACATGTACCTCCTGGTCAAAGCAGGTGGAAAATATAAGCCTTAATCCATACACAAAAAGGAAATATGTTGCAAAATTCTGCAGGTAAAACTAGTTCACCCAGTTACTTCCTAGTCTGCGAGGATTAATTCGTAAATGCAAGGTAGTGGTAGGGTGTTACTTAGTACTGTTTTTTCACAGGTGTGGAGTTACCACCCTGCTGGTATCTAGCAACCCATTATTGGGGCCGAATTAAGTCGCCTGGGGGTACCAAACTTCAAGGACCCTCATTTCTACACTGACTTGCTGCAGTTTTCATTTTTTGGTTGTTGGGGTCAGCCACCGCATCTATCAATCTACTAGAGGACAGCAGGGGACTGGGATTTAGTGTAAAGGTCCAGATCTTTCTTCAAACTGTCATAGCTCTGAAATTGTAAGGACTAAAGATGCGCACAGTTATGTCATCAGCGTGAGTGATCTCAGACAACAAGACACTACCCTAAATCTTTATACAAGTCAGAGTAGCAGGGGTTTCTCAAATCCTAAGCTTGGTCCAAACTTTGAGGCTACATAATGACACGCGTAGTCCTGTTTCTGGCTAATAATGCTTTATGATGGTGCAAGCAAATGTATACTTAAGTCCCTTGCTGCACTTTTACGCCGCTGATATGTCACTTTGTTGACACACTGGCGGCATAAACAATGCACCATGTTGTGCCATATTTACAAAGTGACACATTTAGGCAGATGAGTCACTTTGTAAACCCTGCATTACATTATATCTGCGTCAGGTATAATAACGCTGCCTTGTACATAAGGCACCCATTCACGCTATGTTTAGCGTGAAAGGGGCGTGCAGTGGGTGTTGTGGTGGGCGTTCCGCCATAACACCCATTGTATTTGACGCTGCCCCCTATGTACATGGGTGGCGTACATAGGAGGCAGCGCCAAAATTAAGAACAGGAAAACCCTGGTCTTAAGATGGCGAAACGCGGAGGAATGCATTATTTCTCCTCGTTTTTGCTTTTTTTCATGTGTGCTGCCATAAAAGAATGCAAAAGACAAACAAAAAATCATCTCGGTAAAACATTTTCACATTAAAATGACATTCAATAAATAGAAAGCCCTTGTCAGCCACAAGAGTACAAGAACTAATTGGGTCTCGATCTCCTAGACAACAATTTAGCTCGCAAAAAGCATAAAACAGCAAATAACAAATAAATTGGGAAGCATCGGCAGGTAAACCAAAGCCAGCCTTACTTGAGAAAAATTCAGAAACTTTAGCGGGGGGACTAGAAATAGCTTCCTGGGCCTCCAAAAATAGCAGCAAAACATAACAAAGTGTAGGGTGCCATGCAGAGACTTACTGTCACAAAGACAAGTCAGTTAGAGAGGCCTAAAGATTGCGAAACTAGTTGAAACTGAACCTGGACAGGAGAAACCTGTGTCGCTGATGGCTAACCTGAGCTAGATAAGGCTCCATACCCTGAACAGCCTTCAAGAGTATTTCTCCTCACACCAAGAGCTTCTGCAGTTCTCGCTGCTCTCTATCCAGCAGGGATCGATCCAACAAAAACCTCTTAACACATGTCAAATCGCAAGAGGACAAAGAATTCGGATAAGTGAAAATATCTGCTCTCCCGAAAAAAGCAAAGGCTGCCTTCACAAAGGCTATCCTTGGGATTTTGTGCACCAGATCAAGGGCCAGACAATCCACAAGGATCAACTGGTTAAGCTTTGGTTCCTCCCTGGTCCACACCTTGATCCAGGACAGTCGGGGGCTGAGGGTCACTGTGTTGGTCATACGACTAAGGCCAAGTTCAACGTACACTGCAAAATGTGGGATGGAGTGTGAAACCTGCATTACCTGTTGAAATAATTGGTTCTCCGAGGTTTGGAAATTGGGTTGAGTGGCTTCTCAATACCAAATGCCTCAAGGGAAACAACCAAGTTGGCGAAAATCATCTCAAAGGAACAAGACATCCGGGCAGTAAAGAAATTGCCCCATGGCAACTGGGAGTGCACCTTGTATGATCTAGGAGACCTGCTGATCTATCTTTCCCTGCTTTTTAACTTAGCACTGAAACAGGAGCTTTTACGGGTGCGACTGGTCTTAATTCCACTAAGATCATACTGGTATGGCTGCAGGTCTCGGGAAGGGCAAGACTTATGCTGCAGATTCCGTGGAAAGTATGAGGAATCATTAACCCACAGTCTTTGCATTTGCTGGAAGCTATTACTCCCTGTGATTTTCTGGCTGCGAGCAATATGGCATGTCCTAAAAAATTAGAACCTGCAGAGCAGCAGTTGAATCATGTTTGAAGGGTGAGTCCTCGAAGCTAGCGGCCCGATTCCTGAAGTATATGAGAGTGGCGTTATCAATGCAAATATGACCCGAACTATGGGGCATATTATCAAGGGGGTTTATCTCCGCTTTTTTGGTTTTAAAAGCCAAGAAAGCGGAGACAAAATTATCTCCCTATTACCTAGCTGTCGCTAACACCAGTTAGCGACAGCTAGTAGGAGATAGCGACCATCTTGGGCCCCACTTTGCATGTCAGTGATATTTATCACTAATGACATGCAAAGTGGGCGTGCCAAGATGTTAGCGACTGGAAACAGTCGCTAACATCGCTATCTCCTATTACCAACTTATGGAGATATTCGCGCTAAGCGCGAATATCTCCAAAAGCTAACACCTGCCCTGAGCAGTTCTTAGCCATGTTATCCAATGGGAGGTGGATAACATGGCTAAGAGCATTAGCTCGGTAATGCATGAATATCGCGGACTTTTCAGCGATATTCATGCATTGCGGCCGATTTTTATCGCATTTGCGATAAACCTTGGTAATACCAAGATTTATTTGCGATAAAAATCGCCGCAGCTCAGCTGTAAATTTTTGTCTCTAACCAAGCAATAGCGATAATTATCGCCCTTGCTTGGTAATATGCCCCTATATGCATTGTGTCCATGGAATAGCACCAACAAAATTCCAGCTGCACCAAACAGGCACACAGGCACCTCATCTGAAAGCCTTGATAACTTGCTGCCCACTCAGCAAAACTATGCCAGGAAACATTTGGAAGTCTCTCAACTGCAGTGTCAGGTCCAAATCTCTGAATAACATCTTTAGTAATTTCTCATAGTAACCACACCATCAAGCTACAGCACACTGCAAGGCAGACATCCGTACAAATGCCACTATTAAGTACCTGTAATTCAATAGGGGCCTTGCTAAACCACATCTGGGCGGCCTTCTGGTACCTCCACATAGTCAGCCCAGCAAGCAGCCACAAACGCACTTTAGGAGCACGTTGGTATACTCCACATATGGATTTTAGATAAACGTACTTACTTGCTTCACACACAGTGACTAATTCTCTGTTTTGTATCCTTTTAACCACATTATTTGTCATGTTGCAGAAATGCTTATACATGATCTAATGGTTTTATTGTAATGATTTTAAGTAATTGTACAATAAAGAACTCTATTCTATTCTATAGCTAAGCAAAGTTTTACTATATATGACCCCATATACATGTACCTTGATGATATGTATCTCTTTTTTTTTTTTTTAGAGTTTTATATAGCGCGAACTAGACCCGAACCGAATCAGGTATCAGAGCGCTTTACATAGCACAAGTTACGTTTTTTACATGAGGACACACACTTTCATTTTTAGGCACGGGGAGATTAAGTGATTTGCCCAGAATCACAGGAGGTTTGGCGTCGTTAATGAGACTTGAACCCAGATCTCCAGGTCCGAGGTCGAGCGCCTTAGCCGTTAGGCTAACTCCTCTCCCTTCTTTAAGGTACTTAGATGTGGATTTAAGAATTTGCACCTTCTCGATATGTTGGTCCTTGATATTTTTAACACAATATTCTGTCCACACAATATTTTTGGTTCCGACAACTTGCATCTATTTAGGGGCATATTAACAAGGGCTTTCTCTCCGCTTTTTTTGGCTATAAAAGCCAAAGAAGCGGAGATAAAAATATCGCCCTATCAACAACAGGGTGCTAACATGCATAATCGCATGTTAGCACCCTTTTTCACTACGCTTCCCTAATGAGATGCAAAGTGGGCGTTCCAGAGCAAAATAATAGGAGAAATGTCGCTAAGCGACATTTCTCCTATTATCAAGCTTCACACTAACCCTGTTAGAGACAAAAAAAGCAGCGCTAACCATGGTTAACGCTACTTTTTTACGTCCGCTAATTTTCAGACTTAGCCATGTAATCCAATGGGAGGTGGATTACATGGCTAAATCCACAATGGGCTATCAACAAGGATATCCCTATCCTTGTAGTTTTATCGCTGCATTACCAGCGATAACCTCCCAAAATGCCACTATCGCTGGATTTTTTCATCGCCTAGGCGGTTAGCGTTGTTAAGCGCCCTTAGCGTTAATTTTTCCGGTTCCTTGTTAATATGCCCCTTAGTTTCTTAAGAAATGTTGTCATTTAAGCCTCTATCACGGCCAATATGTTAGTTTCCAAACACTACTAACAACAGTCTGTATCAGTGTCAGGACTTTTAGACAGAAGCAATATGCATCTTCCAAATACTAAACTGAAATATGCATTAATGTGAGCATGTTAGATTCCTGTCTACGTGTATTAGTGCACATTGAGGTCTTCTCCGACAGCCTTTATGATATACAAAAACATGTGTATTAAGTGTTACAAAATAATAAAAACAAATACAAAAAAACACTCACATAAAGGTCTATACATACACAGTTTTTCTTTCCAGACTTTGCAAGTTTCCCTTTATGTTGTTATATGCAGCCGCGCGGGACTTCAAATCCGTATCAATCTGTGAAATTTGCTAAAAATGGAAGCAAAATACTAAATATAAAGTCATTTCTAAAAAATACAGTGTAGCATGGCAATAAATGCAAAAATACTATCATAGGAATCATCAATAAAACAAAATTAACATATGTTTATATTTCCTTTATAATTCTCAAAACTTGTGAATTTGATTATTGGTTCTTGACGCAGGGATTTACACGATAGGGCAGATTCACAAGAGAGTGCTTTCTATGACAATAAGCCACATTCAGAATATAGAAAATGGGACAAGAATAAACATTAGTTGTCAACCATCAGCTACAACATGACTTTGCATAAAGGATCAAGAACATCAGAGAACAATATCCATTGGAGAAATAAGTGTTCTTGAAATGTCATGACACCAGATGTCGGTACGACGCCAACCTCCTCCATGCACTCAACGCCGGCCGATTTACCGCCTGCTTCCAGGCCACCCTGAAGAACATCCACTGACCTTTCACCTGCCGAAACTGCAGCATCACCAGCGAGCGTACACCAGCATGTCCTGCCCCCCTACCACCAATGCAGGCAACAGCCACCTCAGATGCATATTGCTCAACACCCGCTCTGTCCACAGGCACGCCATTGAACTCTGGGACCTGCTTGACTCATCCTCCCCGGACATCACGCACCTGACAGAGACCTGGATGAACACCTCATCGACGCCTGACTTTGCCATAGCCATCCCGGACGGCTACAAGATCACCCGCAGGGACCGCATCAACCGACTGGGAGGAGGAATCGCCATCATCCACAGAAATACCCTGAGAATCTCAACCAACACCGAACACACCGTTAGCACCGCCAAACACCTACACTTCCAGATCCACATCGATCCCAACACCACCCTCAGAGGAACCCTCGTGTGTACACCCCCTGGACCACAGGCACAGTTCATCGACTCCATCACAGACGCTGTAAGCTCACGCGCCTTGGCCTCCAAAGATTACATCCTCCTCGGAGACCTAAACTTCCACTTCGAGAACACCAACGACAGCAACTCCACCACACTTTTGGACAACCTCGCCAACCTCAGCCTCACACAGCTCGTCACAACACCCACCCACTCCGCCAGACACACGCTCGACACCATTTTCTCAGCCAGCAGCCACGTCTCAGTCAGCCACATCACCAAACTCCACTGGACCGACCAGTACTGCATCCACTTCTCCTTCATGAAAACAACCACACACAACCACCAACAGCAAAGAATCTCCCACCGCAGCTGTAACAAGGTCACCGAAGACCAGCTAATCACCACCCTCACCCGAAACCCACCAACCGACCACACCGACACAGCCGCCCGCAACCTCAGGCAATGGATCAATGACTGCGCCAACACTCTCGCCCCGATCAAGAAACCCTCAAACAGACGCACCGACAGAAGAGCCATCTGGTTCACCGCCACCTCCAGACATCCAAGCAGACCTGCAGAAGGACTAGAGAAGAAATGGCGCCATGAACAAACACCGGACAACCATGCAGCGCTCGAGAACGCCAGCCGCAGACACCACCAACTCATCCGAACGGCCTAAAGTACCTCCTTCAAGGAACGCATCGACAACGCACACAACAGCAAAGAGCTCTTCAACATCGTGAAGGAACTCGACAACCCCATCTCCAGCTCCACCGACATCCCGCTGTCACAAGACCTCTGCGACTCTCTAGCAACCTTCTTCCACTGCAAGATCACAGACATCCACGACAGCTTCAACTCCCAGACCACAGCCACCGACACCCCAGACCCACTGCCCCCCAGATGCACCAGATGCCTGACCTCCTGGAAACACGTCAACGACGAAGACACCATCAAGACCATGAACACCATCCACTCTGGCTCACCATCAGACCCCTGCCCCCATCACATCTTCAACAAAGCGAGCTCCATCGTCGCACCCCAACTCTATAAGATCTTCAACAGCTCATTCGAGACCGCCACCTTCCCAGAAAGCTGAAAACACTCCTGCTCAAAAAACCCAAGGCAGACCTAATGGACCTCAAGAACTTCCGGCCCATCTCCCTGCTTCTGTTCCTGGCGAAAGTCATCAAGAAAATCGTCAACAAACAACTAACCCAACTCCTCGAAGAGAACAACACCTTGCACTCATCCCAATCCTGATTCCGCAGCAACCACAGCACGGAAACTGCCCTCATTGCAGCCACCGACGACATCCGGGCCCTGCTGGACAATGGCAAAACTGCAGCCCTCATCCTCCTGGACCTCTCAGCTGCCTTCAACACCGTCTGCCACCACACCCTTTGCACACGCCTCTACAACGCAGGAGTCCGCAACAAAGCCCTAGACTTGATCACCTCCTTCCTCACCGACAGAACCCAGAGAGTCCGCCTCCCTCCATTCCGATCCGAAGCCACCAAGATCACCTGCGGCGTACCCCAAGGACCATCTCTCAACCCGACCCTCTTCAATGTCTACATGACACCGCTCGTCAACATCGTCCAATCACACGACCTCAACATAGTCTCATACGCCGACGACACCCAGCTGATCCTCTCCCGCACCAAAGACCGCACCCCCGCCAAAACCAACTTCTACGAAGGGATGAAGGCCGTCGCCAAGTGGATGAAGAGCAGTTGCCTGAAACTGAACTCAGACAAGACGGAGGTCCTCATCCTCGGCTCCACCCCCTCCGCCTGGGACGACTCCTGGTGGCCGGCTTTGCTGGGAACTGCGCCGACACCCACCGACCATGCACGCAACCTGGGGTTCATCCTGGACTCTTCCCTGTCAATGACCCAACAAGTCAATGCCGTCTCTTCCTCCTGCTTCAACACCCTCTGCATGCTTCGCAAGATCTACAGATGGATCCTCACCGAAACCAGAAGAACGGTCACCCAGTCCCTCGTCACCAGCAAGCTGGACTACGGGAACGCCCTCTACGCAGGAACCACGGCCAAACTCCAGAAGAGACTCCAAAGCATACAGAACGCCTCCGTACACCTCAACATCCCCCGCCAAAGCCACATCACCGCCCACCTGAGGGACCTGCACCAGCTCCCCGTTAACAAGAGGATCACCTTCAAGCTCCTCACCCACGCTCACAAGGCACTCCACGACACCGCACCAGCATACCTCAACAACCGACTCGCCTTCTACACCCCGAACCGCCAGCTCCGCTCCGCCGACCTCGCCACCGTCCCACGCATCTGCAGAATGACCGCTGGCTGCAGATCTTTCTCCCACCTCGCCGCCAAGACAAGGAACACCCTCCCCACCCACCTACGACAGACCCAGGACCTGCTGACCTTCAGGAGACTCCTTAAGACCTGGCTGTTCGATCAGTAGCTGCTCACCCCCCCCCCCCTCCCCCTCAGTGCCACGAGACCCTCATGGGTGAGTAGAACGCACTACAAATTGATTGATTGATTAATGTTCAGAAATCATCTAAACTTTTGTCAAGTAAGGAGATTGATGAATATTGGCTCCTCCTCCATTTATTGAGGATCTGCTTGTTTATTTGAATCCCATTACGTGTGTCAAAGATAAAGAATAACACGCACTGGAAAAGCCAACAGGTCTTTGGCTTTATTAATGTTCTTAACTACGTTGTACAGCAACAGGCTGCTTTGTAGCATGGCTGAAAGTAAAAAAAATGTTTTATGATGCAGCTAGTGATCGCCGAGTCATAGTCTTTTTATTCTTGGCGGAGGGAGGGCTTTATCAATGTATAGCAGCATGAAAAAAAACAGTGCTGTGACGTAGGTAGCACTAGCTGTATCATACCACTTTTTTTTAAATGCTGGAGGGAGGGCTAGACGGGTGCCAATATGGAGGGAAGGAGGGTGTGTAGTGGGGAGCAAGACTGGCAATCGAGGGTGTGGAGAAAAAGGCAACATTGGTCCAAGTCACCGCGTTTTGTTTTTGTTATGGTGGTTTGGTGGTCACGGTCAACAATGGGAGGGTGGGTGACAGGGAAAACACAAATGACGGAGCGAGGACAGGAAGAAGGAACAATATGGACAACAGGGGAGGGCATTTAGCAGGGGCAACAGTCAACAGAGGAGAGCGGGTGGCAGTGGTAACACTGACAATGGGGGAGAGGGGAGGAAGGACCAAAGCGTGTGCAACGGGCAACACAGACAACATAACTTGGGGGCAATACTGAAAATAGAGGGGTGGCAGGTGGGAGGCAACACAGACAGCAGATGGGGTGGGCAGTCCTGAGGAAGGAGAAGCACATGAGGGAGACAGTTGAAAAGACGCACTCTGGTTCAGTGCCTTAACTCAAAGAATAAAGTAGCACCTAAAAAAATGAGCAGTGGAAGGACACAAGTAATGCATCTATGCTCCTGGGGAGGGACAGACCCATGAAGACGAAGGAAGCCTATGGCAGCTGATTGAAAAGAAGCAAGCAAATTAGAGTGACAATTAAGCCCATCAAACGTAAGCAATAGACGACCTCTAAGTATCTTGTTAAAAAACAGTAAGTCCCACAAGAGACAGCGAGGTGCTGTTTTAGGCGAGACCTACACACGACCTAGGCCAGAAAGATGCCAGTACTTCTAGAACTCCATCAATTGTTTATTTTGTATATGTTGCCCTAAGTGGGAAGGGTATGCCCAGACGTGGGTCCAACTACACCACTGGATTCAAGCTAGCCTGGCTGATGAAGGTTGATGCCCTGAAACCGGTCCCAGGATGCGTGTTTCCGGTCCAAGGAGGACCTGGCTTGGCAGTTCGGGCTGGACTGTTTCCACAAGGAGCAGGGTCAAGACTGATTTGCATATGGCTGGGTCCAAACTGGTGTGGTGAGCAAAAGAATGATGGATTAAACCCAGATACTTGTGACTGGGGGTAAATGTTTGTATTGTCCAGCATTCCGTCCATCAATTGTTTCTTTTGTATATGTTGCCCTAAGTGGGAAGGATATGCCCAGACATGGGTCCAGTGCTCACTACACCACTGGATTCAAGCTAGCCTGGCTGATGAAGGGTGATGCCCTGAAACCGGTCCCAGGATGCGTGTTTCCGGTCCAAGGAGGATCTGGCTTGGCAGTTCGGGCTGGACTGTTTCCACAAGGAACAGGGTCAAGACTGATTTACATATGGCTGGGTCCAAACTGGGGTGGTGTGGTAAGCAAAAGAATGATGGATTAAACCCAGATCCTTGTGACTAGGGTTAATGTTTGCTTTGTCCAGCATTCCGTCCATCAATTGTTTCTTTTGTATATGTCACCCTAAGTGTGAAAGGTATGCCCAGACGTGGGTCTCGTGCTCAATACACCACTGGATTCAAGCTAGCCTGGCTGATGAAGGGTGATGCCCTGAAACCGGTCCCAGGATGCTTGTTTCCGGTCCAAGGAGGACCTGGCTTGGCAGTTCAGGCTGGACTGTTCCCACAAGGAACAGGGTCAAGATGGATTTGCATATGGCTGGGTCCAAACTGGGCTGGTTGTCGTGAGCAAAAGAATTATGGATTAAACCCAGATCCTTGTGACTGGAGGTGAATGTTTGAATTGTCCAGAATTCCACCCATTAATTGTTTCTTTTATATATGTTGCCCTAAGTGGGAAGGGTATGCCCAGACGTGGTTCCCGTGCTCACTACACCACTGGATTCAAGCTAGCCTGGCTGATGAAGGGTGATGTCCTGAAACCGGTCCCAGGATTCTTGTTTCCGGTCCAAGGAGGACCTGGCTTGGCAGTTCGGGTTGGACTGTTGCCACAAGGAACAGGATCAAGACTGATTTGCATATGGCTGGGTCTAAACTGGGGTGGTGTGGTGAGCAAAAGAATGATGGATTAAACCCAGATCCTTGTGACTGTGGGTGAATGTTTGCATTGTACAGCATTCCGTCCATCAATTGTTCCGTTAGTACTTCTAGAACTGCCATGGAACCAGATAATGTTACAATGATCTACTTTTAACACAAGAATGAGTAACCCAAAGGTATCTGACGAAGCTTCTCCAAGAATTAATGGATTTTATGGCAAGACAGGAGGTTAATATTATGCAATCCTCTTTATTGCGCCACCCACAGAAGCATCTTCAAAGAACATAGAACACTAAAAAATTCTTTAGAACATTAACAAAGAGCCAGTACCTCCATGACTCTTCAGGGCATATTATCAACAACTAGCGATATTTATCGCTAAATAAGCTTAGCGACAATTTTTCTATCGCCGCGCATCGCCGGATTTTATCGCAGAGATAACGTGCTATTAGCAACGTTTATCGCAAATGCGATAAAATATCCAGCGATAGAGGCTTAATGCCAAATCCAGCGATATTCAGGCATTAACGCCAATACGGTCTTAACCTGAATATCCAACTCCCATTGGATATACAGGTTAAGAAGTGGTCTGAGCAGGCGTTAGTTTTCAGCGATATTCGCGCTTAGCGCAAATTTTTTCATCGCTACGCCTGCGTTGATAATAGGCGATAGCAATGTTAGCGACTCCTTTCAGTCGCTAACAGGTTGGGTACGCCCACTTTGCATGTCATTAGCGATAAATATCGCTGACATGCAAAGTGGGCCCCAAACCGCTCGCTATCACCTAAAAGCTGTCGCTAACTGATGTTAGCGTCAGCTTGCTAATAGGGCGATGAAATTATCGCCGCTTTGTGGCCGAAAACGGCCGCAAAAGCAGCGATAATTTCATATCGCCCGCCTTGCTAATATGCCCCTTCGTTCTTTTTTGCTGCTGCCCTTAAGATAAGTTGTGTTTTCCTTTTCTCTTAACTTTTGAGTTTGAAAGAGTTATAGTTTTTGGTATGTGAAGATTTTAGATCTGGTTTATTTAATAAAGTGAGAATGTATTGTTTGGATTTGAATGAAATTTTTCTTTTTTTGCAAGTAGATCGTTTTAATTCAATGACAAAGGTTAATTATTAAAAGATAGAATGTATGTTCTCAAGAAATATTTTTATGATTATGTCAATTTTGTTAATTTTTCAGGTTTGGATTTAATTATTCAGGTTTAGCACTTATGAACGGTTGTTTGAGAAATATGATGTTTTGAATAGTTTTATCGTTAGCGCATTGTGCGCAAGGAGACTTGAAAATATGTGTCTTGTTACACTTTGGGAATTTATGATGAGGCATAGCGGGTAAATCGAGAAATTTTATGAGCGGTCGTTGGAGTTTAAATATGGTAATAGAGTTTTTTCATTAGCGCGTTGTGCGCTTGAGTTTTTAGACGTGTGTCGAGTTAACGAAGGGTTTGTCAGTCTCCTTCGTGCGCGTTGAAATACATAAAGGGTTTTAAATATTTCTTAGGTTTAAGAGGTTTGAACAAGTATTTGGGAGAGAATTGTTAAATTCAAAGGTAAATAACGGTAGCTTACCGTTGATTTGCACGTCATAGAAGATTCTGTTCAGGACGGCCATTGTGTAGAATTAGTCAGGCAGTCCGCGCTAATGCGCGTGCACTGGTACGTCGGGTAACGCATGCGTAGAAGCGTATCTGCTTTGATGAGAGAAACTGACAGATGAAACTGTTGGTTTTGCGAGACAAAGAGAGTTAGAGGTTACAAAGGAATTTATTGTTCTGAGGGAATCAGATATTTTAGGACGTTTTATTCGGTAGTTGTTTGTTGTTTATATATATTTTGGAAAATAGTTACTTAGTGTGTTTTTTGTTGAATTTTGAACATAACAATATGCAGAGGTTAATGCTATAACACAGGCTAATTTAAGTATGGAAGAGACGATTACTCTTATGCTAACTAAGTTTGCTAGTGATTAAGATTCTAAAATGGATAAAAAGTTTGAGGTTTTTAAGAGGAGTAGTGGTCTTAGTTTTCACGAGGAGCCTTTTTGGTCCGCTGGGGAAGCTCCTGTGTTGGAAAGGAAAGGTGGGAAAGTAAACAGGAAGTGGAAGAATGTAGAATCTGATGGATTGAGGAGTAAAAAAGCTAAGGCTGCCTACCCAGACTCAGGTTTTTTGCGTAAATGTGCAAAACAAGCAGGTGTCGAGGACACACATGGGGACCTAGAAAGAGGTCAAGGTAGTAGAAGCCATACTACCGTATTATGTGATGAGTCTTCGGGTAGTGCAGAAATAGAATTAAGTTGTTCATCTGATTTTGATTCTGATGTTGAATTTGTGGATAAAATAAACAAAAGCAATGAGGCAAAGACTAAGGAAAAGCCCGATGAGAGTGCTGGGGTCATGGATTCTTTAGGGGAGTCTGTGTTTGATCCTATGATGTTAAAGCACCCATTATTCCCTGAATGGAGCCCGGCTCCACATGTTGCATTATGTCCAGATGTGGCTTAGAAAGCAGATTCCAAAGAACGTGAGGTTGAGGCTCCGTTCAGAGTGTCCTAGACCAAGTCTATCTAATAAGATTGCTTTGACGCCTGAACTAGACGCAAAAATTATTGCGTTTGTTGCGAAAGGCGGTAGAGATCCGAAGAAAGGATTGGATAAGGGATTAAAAATGTGTCAGGACAGACTGCTTGATCTTACAGGGCCACTTACAAAAATCTTCGATATGGCTGAAGAGGCCTATGTTGAAAAGAAAGGACTGGACATAGAAGAGCTTAGAGAGTGGATTCAAAGGGCGGTATGTTTGTTGGGAAATGCTAATACCGCTATTTTGGTTGAAAGAAGAGTATTCTCCTGAAAATGTATCCTAAATTGGTATTAGCCAATAATGAGAGTGGATCAGAGGCAAATGGTATGCTTTTTGGTGAAACTTTCATAAAAGACATGAGCAAGTATGTGGGTGCTTTTAGTTTCTTGGAAAAATCTCAGAGGGATATAAAGAAGGTTTTTGACCGTCGGGTTTTTGGCAGGGCCGGGAGAAGTAGAGGTCGTTTTTCCGGCCGTGGTCAAGGCATCACAAGGGCTTCAATTGCGAGAGGGTATAGAAACTACAATTACAACTATTAACAACAGACTGGATATCAACCCAGAGGTTTCTATCCTCAGAAGGAAAGAGGAAATTCTAGGGGAAATAGAAGATCAAGAAGGTCAGGTAAGACAAGACCTTATCGTTATCCATGTAAAGTTGGGCGGCAGACTTGCCCAATTTTACAAAAATTGGAGTATGTTAACAGGAGACCCTTGGGTTCTGCAGACGGTTTTGGGTTATCGTATAGATTTCATAGAGGATCCGGTTCAGGTTTGTTGTCCACCAATAATCAGGTTCAACTCGGAACTGTCAGGGTTGGTAGAGAAAGAAGTAAGAGAGTTGTTAATGAAAGGAGCGACTGTAGAGGAATTGGAAACGTGTGCAGGGTTTGTAAGCAACATTTTCTTGGTAGAAAAAAAGGGAAGGGTATGAGACCTGTGATAAATGTAAAGAGTCTGAACGATTGGGTAGAGTACCATCATTTCAAGATGGAGGAGTTGCATATGTTGAGAGATGTACTTCAGACAGAGATTGGATGACTCGTCTGGATCTGAAAGACGCATATCTGACAATTCCGATATGGTTAGAACATCAGAGATTTCTGAGGTTCAGATGGGGAGGAAGATTATGGAAGTTTGTTTGTCTCCCCTTCGGACTTTCCTCTGCCCCATGGTGTTTCACTGAGATGCTCCGTCCAGTTGTTGCATTTTTGAGAGAAAGGGGAATTCGTGTGATAAATTATTTAGACGACATTTTAATTATGGATCAGGAGAAGAGGAGAGCGGAAGATCACACAATGTTAGCTGTGAATCTTTTGAAGAGTCTAGGATTTGTTGTGAACAGAGAGAAGTCATGTTTGATCTCAAGTCAAGAAACTCAGGGGCATATTATCAAGAACAGGCGATATAATTATCGCCGCTTTATCGGCAGGAAACTGCCGCTAAAGCGGCGATAATGGGCTTGATAATATGCCCTTGTGAATTCCCATAGCAGCCCAGGTTAACACCAGAACCTGGGCTGCTATGGGAATTCACAAGGACATATTATCAAGCCCATTATCGCCGCTTTAGCGGCCGTTTCCTGCCGATAAAGCAGCGATAATTTTATCGCTTATTCTTGATAATATGGCCCTCAGTTTTTAGGTTTCATGATAAATACTATTCAGGGTCAGTTGAGGTTACCTTTTGTGAGAAAGTGGCTCTATATATACTGGACTAGAAGGAAGTACAGTGTGTATAGAGTCCACCAAACCCAGAGGTATAACAGAGGTTAAAGTCAGAACTGACCTTACTCTCCAAAGTGGTAGCTTGGTCGAGCAGTAAGGCAGTACCAGAGGACAGTGTAAAGCATTTGTTGTACACACTTAGCCAGCAGAAGGTTTCACACACTCAAGAACTGAGCTCCAGGCCAATTGTTGTTATATCCTCAGATATAATTGTTTTATTTTTAGAACCAACAGTTATAAAAATATACTTTTCAAGGTACGAGTACTCTCATGTAAATACTTTGCAGAGGAGCAATAAGTTTGTACACACAATAATTACAGGATAGCTAATAAGCAACACAGTTCTGAAACACACTCTAGCGTTGAGCTCAATGGGTTTTTCATAGGACAGTACAGTTGATTACTTTATGGATTACTTTGGTAGTTCCAGGACTAGATCGTAGATTCAGTCCTGGGGTCTAAGCTGAAACCAGATTAGCAAAAACGTTTTAGTTACTGTGATCAATTTTCCTGAATATAAAGCTGTTTTAAAAGTTCACACTTAGAAACTTTTCAAGGTGATTTAGACAATGTTATCGAATGGGAGGAAATTCAGGTTACAGGTAAAGTACGATCGCGTTACTTTTGTAACCCAGCACTAGTCTCCTAGGGCCAGCACTGGGGGCTTAACTCAAAACAGGTAGGTAACTGCATTTCAGTATTTCGTGTGATTTTTAAAGAATATTTGCAGTTTTCAAAAGTAGACACTTAGAAGAAATTTCATAGAAAAGCAGACAATGGGTTCCTAAGGAGAAAATACAGGTTACTTGTAAACCTGTTAGGGATTACTTTTGCGGTTCAGTACTGGGCTGATCACAGGTGAGTATTTTCGAATTCGGACTTTGGCTGATTTTATAGGAATATTTTCAGTTTTCAAAACTTCACACTTCAAAAATTTTCGAGTCGAAATGGGTCAATGTTATCCAATGGCAGGTAAGTGAATTACCGGTTTCCAGGTGAGTACTTGGTTGGTAAAGTTAGGGTTCTGGGCGTAGACTCAGGGGCCCCCCAGGGTCAGGTGAGTACAGTTAGTTCAGTCCCAGCGGGGCAGGGGCGGCCAGGTGCAGAGGTAGGTAGGCCCAATGTTACCCAATAAGGGAAAGGGGGCCTTCGGTTGGTGGCTGCTGGCTAGCAGGCCACGAGGCTCTGGGAGCTGGGCTCCTGGTCACTTGCTCTGCGCAAGGGGGGAAGTAGGATAGGGCAAAGAGGTCACAGCCAGCGTCACTCGGGCGGCTGGGTGCAAGGTGCTTTTGAGCCGTCGGGCACTCAATGTTATCCAATGAGTTTCTTGAATAAGGAACAAAGGCTGCAGGCTCGGGGACGGTGACTCTCCAGGGGCGACCAGCACTCCGAGAGGTAAGTTGGGATGATGGAGCACAGGTAGGTACCCCAAAGGGAGGCACAGGAGGCCGCGGGGCGCCGGGTGCAGTGTTGTCTTTGGGGGTCGGAAAAGCTTACCCTCGGCTGGTCGCGGTTGGGGTGGCCTCAGGTTCTGAGTCTGCAGGCGTCGGCTGGGTCATCGAGGAGGGTCTTTGGGCACTGGACTTCGGGTCCCAGTCGCCGGGGGGACGTCCTCGTGGTCTTGGTTCGGGTTGGCCCGGCCCGGGCTCGGCTGGTGCAGAGTGGGCTGGTCCGGAGCTTCCTGGTGAGCACCAGGTGGGGTGTTGCAGCAGAGCCTCTGCTGATGGGAGTCCCAGTCTTCGAGAGGGTCAAGGCAGGCAGGTCCTCTGGGTGTCCCAAGGTTGCTGTTCGCGGAGGTCGCCGGGATTAGGCAGGAACAGTTTCCAGGATCAACAGGCCGATAGGGCTGGGGCCAAGTCAGTTGTTGTTGTCCTGTTGTTAGCAGCTGCGCGGCGGGTATTCTTCTTCTTGATCTTCTTTCCTCTTTTGATATCGGTATCTGAGGAAGGAAGGTTCAGGGAGCCCCTAAATACTAAATTTAGGGGCGTTACAGATAGGGCAAGGGCAGGGACCAATGGGTCCCTGTCCTGGGGTGAGTACACCTCCTAGCCTGCTCCTCTCCTGTGGGAGGGGGGCAGGAGCCTAGCTGGGATTGGGCAGGACTCCCCATCTACAAGATGGCCTGAGCCCGGGGTCGTGCTTCATCTCGCCTCCTCCACCTGAGGGGTGTAGTTGGCACAGGTTGGCACACCCCCTTCCTGACGTAGTTTTTCCCGCCAGTCTTCCCGCCGGAGTGGGGTAGAACTGGTGGGGGGCTGGTTGCTGGGTACAGCAAATGGTCAGGAGAAGCTCTCAGAGGCGGTATGCCTTTGAAGCTTTCCCCCGTCCATCCTGGGGGAGGAGACATAGCACCTAGCCCAGGATGTGCATTGTTGCAGGCCCAGGAGAGCAGGGGTTCTCCTACCCAGGGGTCCAGCAACATGTCTGCTGTGTGGCAGCCTCTGCAGCCACTCAGCCCAGATGTGGATTGTAGGTTCGGCTTTTGGAGGGCATCTCTAAGATGCCCTCTCGTGCATGTTACATTAAGTCCCACACTGGCATCAGTGCGGGTTTAATGTCCTGAGAAGTTTGGTACCAAACTTGTCAGTCTTCAGTGTAGCCATTATGGTGCTGTGGAGTTCGTAATGACAACCTCCCAGCACCATAAACTCTTAAATGGCATCACTGCACTTACAGTGCCCAGGAATGGCCCTGGGTACTGTAGGGGCACAGGGCTCATGCACCGGTGCCCTCACCTCTGGCAAAGGGCACCCAGCTAGATGGGTGACTGAAGTATGCCAGGGCAGTGGGTTCTGTGGGCATGGCACACAGGGATGTGTGCCATGTCGACTTTTGTTTTCGTTCTGTACTTAGGCACTCAGCCTGCAAAGGCAGTGTGTGGGTGCCAGGGAACAGGGCCCCAGAGGGTGGCACAACCAGTGCTGCAGCCCTAAGGGGTATTCTCTGGTCACCATGCCCTGGGTACCTAGGGTACCATTTACTAGGGACTGACAGGTGGCCAGAGGTGCCAATTGGGTTTTAGCTTCAACACAGTTTTCGGGAAGGAACACAGGCCCTGGGTACCTGGTTGGCAGGAACCCAGCGCACACTCAGCCAAAGCACATCAGCAGTTCAGAAAAAAGTGGGGGCATACCAATGCAAGAAAGATGGCACTTTCTCACACACACCCGCCCCCCAAACGAAAGGTGATGAGACTAACCTTGCCCCTAGGGAGTCTTTATTGTCTAAGTGGAAGAACCTGGAAAGTCCATCTGCATTGGCATGTGCAGTCCCTGGTCGGTGTTCCACTTCAAAGTCCATTCCCTTTAGGGAGATGGACCATCTCAGTAGTTTTGGATTTTCCCCTTTCATCTGCATTAGCCATCTGAGAGGTCTGTGGTCAGTTTGAACCAGGAAGTGAGTCCCAAACAGGTAGGGCCTCAACTTCTTCAGGGACCAAACCAAAGCAAAGGCCTCCCTCTCAATGGCGCTCCAACGCTGCTCTCTGGGGAGTAGCCTTCTGCTTAGAAAAGCAACAGGTTGGTCTTGGCCTTCCTCATTGACCTGGGAGAGGGCCGCTCCTATCCCCAGCTCTGAGGCATCAGTCTGCACTATAAACTGCTTGGAGTAGTCTGGTGCTTTTAGAATGAATGCTGAGCACATTGCTTCTTTCAGGGTGTCAAAAGCCTTTTGGCAACTAACAGTCCAGTTCACTTTCTTGGGCATTTTATTGGAGGTGAGTTCTGTGAGGGGGTCACAATGGACCCATTTCCCTTCACAAACTTTCTGTAGTATCCAGTCAAGCCAAGGAATGCCCTGACTTGGGTCTGGGTGGTTGGAGCTGCCCAGTCCAGAATACTCAGGATCCTGGACTGTAAGGGTTGTACCTGGCCTCCACCAACAAGGTGGCCCAAGTACACCACAGTGCCCTGCCCTATCTGGCATTTGGATGCCTTGATAGTCAGTCCTGCAGATTGCAGGGCTTGTAGAACCTTCCCAGGGTGGATCAGGTGAGCCTGCCAGGTGAAGCTAAAGACAGCAATATCATCAAGATAGACTGCACTAAAGAATTACAACCCAGTGAGGACTTGGTTCACCAAACTCTGGAAGGTGGCAGGGGCATTCTTTAACCCAAAAGGCATAACAGTAAACTGATAGTGCCCATCAGGGGTGGAGAATGCTGTTTTCTCTTTGGCTCCTGAGGCCATTCCAATTTGACAGTACCCTGCAGTCACGTCAAAGGTGCTTAGGAATGTGGCTGCCCCTAGTTTGTCTATCAACTCATCTGCTCTTGGAATGGGGTGAGCATCTGTCTTGGTGACAGAGTTGAGCCCTCTATAGTCCACACAAAACCTCATCTCTCTCTTTCCACCCTGTTGATGAGGTTTGAGGACTAGAAGCACTGGGCTGGCCCAGGGGCTCTCAGAGGGTTCAATCACCCCTAGCTCCAGCATCTTGCTGACTTCAGCTTTGATGCTTTCCTTGACTTGGTCTGATTGTCGATAGATTTTGTTTTTGACAGGGTTACTGTCACCAGTGTCCACATCATGGGTACACCAGCTGGTCAGACCAGGGGTCAAGGAAAAGATGCTAGCAAACTGCTGCAAGACTTGCTTGCAGTCAGCCTGCTTTTGGGGAGTGAGGGTGTCTGAAAAGACTACTCCATCCACTGACCCATCTTTTGGGCTGGCAGAGAGGAGATCAGGGAGAGGTTCACTCTCTGCTTCCTGTTCGTCATCAGTCACCATCAGCATGGTGAGGTCAGCCCTGTCATGGTAGAGTTTGAGGCGGTTCACATGGATAACCCAGGATAGGGTAAGGGTCACTCCATCTGTCTTGGAGAGCCCTTGGTGCCACCGGCTCTAAAACCCACACCTGTTGCCCCGGTTGAAACTCAACCATGGCAGCTTTTTGGTCATACCAGTGCTACTGCATCTCCTGGCTGGCCTCAAGATTTGTGGATGCTTTATCCATGTACTCAGCCATTCTGGACCTTAGACCAAGCACATAGTCCACAATGTCCTGTTTGGGTTCTTGGAGAGGCCTCTCCCAACCCTCCTTTACAAGACAAAGTGGTCCTGTTACAGGATGACCAAACAGAAGTTCGAAGGGTGAAAACCCCACTCCCTTCTGTGGCACTTCCCCATAAGCGAAAAGCAGGCATGGCAACAGGACATCCCATCTCTTTTTGAGTTTTTCAGGGAGCCCCATGATCATACCTTTCAGTGTCTTGTTGAATCTTTCTACAAGACCATTGATTTGTGGGTGGTATGGGGTAGCAAACTTGTACTTCAACCTACACTCCTTCCACATGTGTTTCAGGTAAGCAGACATGAAGTTGGTTCCTCTGTCTGAAACCACCTCCTTAGGAAACCCTACCTGGGTGAAGACACCTAGGAGGTCCTTGGCTACTGCAGGAGCTGTAGTGACCCTAAGGGGAATTGCTTCAGGGTACCTAGTAGCATGATCGACTACTACTAGAATGAATTTGTTCCCTGAGGCTGTGGGAGGTTCAAGTGGACCCACAATGTCCATACCTACCCTTTCAAAGGGTACCCCCACCACTGGCAGTGGTATCAGGGGGACCTTTGGCTTGCCACCTGTCTTGCCACTGGCCTGACAAGTAACACAGGAGCTCACAAACTCCTTCACTTTTTGGTTCATCTGGGGCCAGTAAAAGTGGCTAACCAACCTTTCCCAAGTTTTGGTTTGCCCCAGGTGTCCAGCTAGGGGGATGTCATGAGCTAAAGTTAGGAGAAACTCCCTGTACTTCTGGGGCACTACCACTCTCCTGGTAGCTCCAGGATTGGGGTTTCTTGCCTCAGCATACAGTAATCCCTCTTCCCAATAAGCTCTGTGGGTACCACCTTCATCTCCCTTAGCTTCTGCAGCTGCTTGCTGCCTCAGGCTTTCAAGAGTGGGGCAGTCTCACTGACCCTGGCACAGCCCTTCCCTAGTAGGTCCCCCTGGGCCCAGGAGTCCAACCTGGTAAGGCTCAAGCTCCACAGACTCAGTTCCCTCCAGGGTTCCCAAGTCCTCTCCTTGGGGAGAGGGGTCCTGAGAGGCTGGCTGTGTAGAAGCTGGTTCCCCAGTCTCCTTGCTTTTTCTCTTGGTTGGTTGGGCCATACTTTCAGGCTCCAACCTCACTTGTTCACCCTTCTTTTTGCTCTGTGCTCTGGTTTGGACACACACCAGTCTAGGGATACCCAGCATGGCTGCATGGGTTACTTGCTCAACTTCAGCCCAGGCTGAGGTCTCCAGGTCATTTCCAAGCAGACAGTCAGCTGGCAATTATGGTGAGACCACTACCAATTTCAGGCCAGTAACCTCCCCCCATCCTAATGTTACCATAGCCAGGGGGCGTTGGGTGGTAATGCTGTCAGCATTGGTGGCTGGGTGAGTTTTCCCAATCAGGTATTGCTCTGCGGAAACCAGCTTTTCCCTTACCATAGTGATGCTGGCACCTGTGTCCCTCGGGGCTTCTACTCTAGTTCCATTGATGGAGGGGTATTGCATATATTTGTTACAGTTGGTTGGCCACCCAGCCACACTGGCAACCTCCATATTCCCCAAGCAGACTAGACTAGCCTGAGTGTATTCCCAGATTTGCTCTGGGTACTCCTCTGATCACATCTGTAGATTTACTGTCCCTGGAGTAGCTGGAACGGGTGCCTTAGGGGCTTTGTTGTAGGGGCAGTTTCTGTCTACAGTTAAATGTCCCAAATTCTTACAGTTGTTACAATAGGCCTTGTTAGGATCAAAGTTTCTCCCCCTATAGGGCTGAGGGACATAGGGAGTAGATTGGGATCCACCCACCTGAATAGGTTTTGGGGGCCTTTGGAAGACTCAAACTTTTTATCTTGGGGATTCTCACCACCTTTCACCTGGGGGGGGGGGGGGGGTTGTGACCACCTTCTTTTGGTCACACCCAGTGGCTGTCCTTGTCACCCTAGTCTTGACCCAGTGGTCTGCCTTCTTTCCCAATTCTTGGGGAGAAATTAGACCTAGGTCTACCAAATGCTGATGTAACTGTTCATTTGAGCAATTACTCAAAATGTGTTCCTTCATAAACAAGTTATACAGTCCAGTAAAGTCATGCACATTGTGTCCAGTTAACCAACCAGTGTCTTTACTAAGTAGTCTACAAAATCTATCCAGGATTGGGTCTGGGTTTTGTGAGCCCCCGTGAAACCTAATTCTGTACTCCTCAGTGGTGACTCCAAATCCCTCAATCAGAGTCTTCTTCGTGAGATCATAGGGCCCTGCATCTGGCCCAGAGAGGGTCAGAAGTCTGTCTCTGCAGTTACCAGAGAACAGTTCCCACAGGAGTGCCCCCCAGAGAGGTTTCTTTAGCTGTCTGATATCACAAGCCCTCTCAAAGGCTGTCAACCACTTGGTGATGTAATCACCTTCCTTAAATTTAGGAACAATCCCTTTGGGGATTTTACGATCATAAGATTGCTCTCTATCCTTGTTATTGGTATTGCTGCCACCAGAGATGGGGGCTAGGCCCATCTCTTTTCTTTCTTTATCTAGAGCCAGGAGCCTGGTCTCTAGGTCTAATCTCTTGGCCAACTTTGCAAGGAAGTTGTCCTCTTCACTGGGGCTTTCCCCAATGTGTTCCCTGGGGACTAGTCCACCTGTGTGGTCCCTAGGCTCCCAGAGGCTGATTCTTGGAGTCAGGTGTACAGGGACCCCCTCCTCCCTAGGAATGATGGGGGGATTATCAGTGTCATCCTCCTCATCCACTCCTTATTCCTCTGGCTGGGTGTCACCCTGCTCAGAGGGGTGGTCGTTTGCATACTCAGCCAGGAGCTTTTGTTTGGTTGGATGCAGACCTACAGTTATTTTCTTTACTTTGCATAGGGCCTTCAATTCCTTGAAGTCCAGGTGCAAGTAAGGTGTGAGGTTGAGTTCCTCCACCATGTTTGTATTATCTTCACTAACAGCTGGGTTCTGTTGAGACATTCTAACCTGATAGTTCTAACCCTCTACCTTAGCTTGTAGTGACTTTTATTTTCACAAAATTCTAATGGGACTTAAGCAAGGCCCTATCAGATTTTTAGTATTTTTGGAAAATACCAATTTCAGAATTCAAAAGGCAATTTATGAGTTCTGTCGAGTGATCAGATGGTAACCAAGTAGTCCAACAAATGCAAGTTTGTATCCCACCGCTGATCCACCAATGTGAGAAAGTGGCAATATATATACTGGACTAGAAGGAAGTACAGTGTGTTTAGAGTCCACCAACCCCAGAGGTATAACAGAGGTTAAAGTCAGAACTGACCTTACTCTCCAAAGTGGTAGCTTGGTCGAGCAGTAAGGCAGTACCAGAGGACAGTGTAAAGCATTTGTTGTACACACTCAGTCAGCAAAAGGTTTCACACACTCAAGAACTGAACTCCAGGCCAATTGTTGTTATATCCTCAGATATAATTGCTTTATTTTTAGAACCAACAGTTATAAAAATATACTTTTCAAGGTGTGAGTACTCTCATGTAAATACTTTGCAGAGGAGCAATAAGTTTGTACACACAATAATTACAGGCTAGCTAATAAGCAACACAGTTCTGAAACACACTCTAGCGTTGAGCTCAACGGGGTTTTCATAGGACAGTACAGTTGATTACTTTATGGATTACTTTGGTAGTTCCAGGACTAGATCTTAGATTCAGTCCTGGGGTCTAAGCTGAAACCAGATTAGCAAAAACGTTTTAGTTACTGTGATGAATTTTCCTGAATATAAAGCTGTTTTAAAAGTTCACATTTAGAAACTTTTCAATTTGATTCTGACAATGTTATCCAATGGGGGGAAATTCAGGTTACAGTTAAAGTATGATCGCGTTACTTTTGTAACCCAGCACTAGTCTCCTAGGGCCAGCACTGGGGGCTTAACTCAAAACAGGTATGTAATTGCATTTCAATATTTTGTGTGATTTTTAAAGAATATTTGCAGTTTTCAAAAGTAGACACAGAAGAAATTTCATAGAAAAGCAGACAATGGGTTCATAAGGATAAAATACAGGTTACTTGTAAACCTGCTAGGGATTACTTTTGCGGTTCAGTACTGGGCTGAAAGGTACAGGACTGTCTTCTCTCCTGATCACAGGTGAGTATTTTCGAATTCAGACTTTGGCTGATTTTATAGGAATATGTTCAGTTTTCAAAACTTCACACTTCAAAAATGTTCGAGTCAAAATGGGTCAATGTTATCCAATAGCAGGTAAGTGAATTACCGGTTTCCAGGTGAGTACTTGGTTGGTGAAGTTAGGGTTCTGGGCGTAGACTCAGGGGTCCCCCAGGGTCAGGTGAATACAGTTAGTTCAGTCCCAGCGGCACCGGGGCGGCCGGGTGCAGAGGTAGGTAGGCCCAATGTTATCCAATGAGGGAAAGGGGGCCTTTGGTTGGTGGCTGCTGGCTAGCAGGCCACGTGGCTCTGGGAGCTGGGCTCCTGGTCACTTGCTCTGGGCAAGGGGGGAAGTAGGATAGGGCAAAGAGGTCACAGCCAGCGGCACTCGGGCGGCTGGGTGCAGGGTGCTTTTGAACCGTCGGGCGCTCAATGTTATCCAATGAGGATCTTGTAAAAAGAACAAAGGCTGCAGGCTCGGGGACGGTGACTCTCCAGGGGCGACCAGCACTTTGAGAGGTAAGTTGGGATGATGGAGCACAGGTAGGTACCCCAAAGGGAGGCACAGGAGGCCGCGGGGCGCCGGGTGCAGTGTTGTCTTTGGGGGTCGGAAAAGCTTACCCTCGGCTGGTCGCGGTTGGGGTGGCCTCAGGTTCTGAGTCTGCAGGCTTCGGCTGGGTCGTCGAGGAGGGTCTTTGGGCACTGGACTTCGGGTCCCAGTCGCCGGGAGGACGTCCTCGTGGTCTTGGTTTGGGTTGGCTCGGCCCAGGCTCGGCTGGTGCAGAGTGGGCTGGTCCGGAGCTTCCTGGTGAGCACCAGGTGGGGTGTTGCAGCAGAGCCTCTGCTGATGGAAGTCCCAATCTTCGAGAGGGTCAAGGCAGGCAGGTCCTCTGGGTGTCGCAAGGTTGCTGTCCGCGGAGTTCGCCGGGATTAGGCAGGAGCAGTTTCCAGGATCAACAGGCGGTAGGGCTGGGGCCAAGTCAGTTGTTGTTGTCCTGTTGTTAGCAGCTGCGCGGCGGGTCTTCTTCTTCTTGATCTTCTTTCTTCTTTTGATATCGGGATCTGAGGAAGGAAGGTTTAGGAAGCCCCTAAATACTAAATTTAGGGGCGTTACAGGTAGGGCAAGGGCAGGTACCAATGGGTCCCTGTCCTGGGGTGAGTACACCCCCTAGCCTGCTCCTCTCCTGTGGGAGGGGGGCAGGAGCCTAGCTGGGATTGGGCAAGACTCCCCATCTAAAAGATGACCGGAGCCCGGGGTCGTGCTTCACCTCGCCTCCTCCACCTGAGGGGTGGAGTTGGCACAGGTTGGCACACCCCCCTTCCTGAAGTAGTTTTTCCCGCCAGTCTTCCCGCCAGAGTGGGGGTAGAACTGGTAGGGGGCTGGTTGCTGGCTACAGCAAATGGTCTGGAGAAGCTCTCAGAGGCGGTATGCCTTTGAAGCTTCCCCCTGTCCATCCTGGGGGAGGAGACATAGCACCTCGCCCAGGATGTGCATTGTTGCAGGCCCAGGAGAGCGGGGCTCTCCTACCCAGGGGTCCAGCAACATGTCTGCTGTGTGGCAGCCTCTGCAGCCACTCAGCCCAGATGTGGATTGTAGGTTCGGCTTTTGGAGGGCATCTCTAAGATGCCCTCTTGTGCATGTTACATTAAATCCCACACTGGCATCAGTGCGGGTTTAATGTGCTGAGAAGTTTGGTACCAAACTTGTCAGTCTTCAGTGTAGCCATTATGGTGCTGTGGAGTTCGTAATGACAACCTCCCAGCACCATAAACTCTTAAATGGCATCACTGCACTTACAGTGCCCAGGAATGGCCCTGGGTACTGTAGGGGCACATGGCTCATGCACCGGTGCCCTCACCTCTGGCATAGGGCACCCAGCTAGAGGGGTGACTGAAGTATGCCAGGGCAGTGGGTTCTGTGGGCATGGCACACAGGGATGTGTAGCATAGAAAGCCTTACGATGGGTAAGGACTATCCCTGGGCACTCTTAGTGCACAAAAGTGCGTAACTGAATATATATTGATACTTCAGATTTGTTGAGAACGTTATATTCTTTAATTGATTCAATCAGAAGAGTATTCAAAACTGTCTCATTTCTTCATATTACATTATATGATAATAAAGTTTTGATACATGGAGCATTGAGCGGAAGGACAGCGTCAAAGCGGTTAAACCCGGTCCGTGTACACGGCAACCTGGAAGACGCTGAGCATGCGTACATGCTCCTTCAGGAAGAGTGATACGCGTAGACATAGAAGGAAGACTACACGAGGAAAGCAGACCAAGGAAAATAGATAGCGCGATTAGTGTGGGACCAGGGCGTGCTGGAAAATAACAATGTAAATGAGCCGAAATAAGCATGGATAATCGGAAAATAAAAAGAATTAAGAATTTATGTGAAAATTAGGAAAGCACGTGTGAGTGAGGAAAGTGAAAAGAAAATGTAAGGGAATACGATGAAAGAGGGTTGGATGGATGGATAAAATAAAAAATAGAGAAAAGGAGAAGAGGAGAAAAGAAAGAACAGGTAAATGTGAGTAGGAATATATAAAAGTGAAAGATGGATGAAATTAGTGGGAAGTAAATATAAGCAGCAATGGTACACATGGGTAAACATCAATAAACAGACAAAAGAGAGACCAAGTATATACTCAAGAGATTATCATAGTACAATCATAGGTGACAGCTTAATTCTAATCTGTCATTGAGTCCTTTCGGATGCAAAGCATGAAGGCGATGTATCCAATATAATTCGCGTTGTAGCAAGTATTTATTATTGTCTTTATGTGGAAGTTTGTTTAACACTTCGCGAATCAGAAAACAAATTTGACTGGGATTGTGAGAATATTGGACAAAATGAGCGGCAACACATGACTAAGTTCTTCGTACGAATGTTGCTGCGGTGTTCTGTAAGTCTTGTTTTGATTTTACGTTCAGTATTGCCCACGTATGGGAGACCACATGGGCACTTTAGCATATATACAACATTGGTTGTATCGCAGGTGGCATTAACTTGAAGGTGTATGGGAGTGCCTTGTGTGGGGTGAGATAGAGAATTGCCTTGTATAATACTGCTACAGTGTCCGCAGTTGTGGCATGGTATCGTACCTTTAAAGACAGTATTTCTTGGCAGTTTGGGTTGTTTCAATAGAGATTGGATGTTTTTAGAACGCTGGTAAGCAAAGATCGGTGGTTTGTCAAAAATTTTGTTGAAGTCAGTTTCCAATTGTAGCAATGGCCAGTGTTTGCGAATCGACTCTTTTATTTTGGTGGATTGTGTAGAAAATTTAGACACGAATACTGGGGGTGTATCTTCCTCCTGGGAATTGTCTTTGGGTTTCAGTAGGTCTTCCCTGGTTCGAGTGGATGCTCTGTGTTCTGTGGTTTGAGTGAGATTTCTCGGGTAACCACGTTGGTGGAATTTGGTGATAATGTTCTGACTATCTTGTGCATATAGGTGGGGAGTAGATGCAATCCTTTTAGCACGAAGAAGTTGTGAGTAAGGTAAATGACGTTTTAGACTTGGCTGATGAAAACTTTGGTAATGGAGGTAATTGTTGCAGTCAGTGACCTTGGTAGGTATAGATGTAACAAATTGATTGTTGATTAGTTTGATTTGTACATCCAAAAAGGATATCTCTGATCTACTGAGAGTGTAAGTGAACTGGATGCGGTCGTTCACTAGGTTGAGGGAGTTGATGGCACTGGTTAACTGTGTTTCATTGCCCTTCCATACTAAGAAAATGTCGTCGATGTACCGATGGTAAGAGCAAAGAAATGGCTACCAATCTTGGTGATTCAGAATGTGTTGTTTTTCAAAGAGGTACATAAACAAATTCGCGTATGCCGGAGCGGCACAATTGCCCATAGCAACTCCAGCCAGCTGGAGGTAATGTTTGTTATTAGAAGATTTGAAATAACTGTGATGAAGGGTGAATTGCATCAGTTCCAGGTTGAAAATCTGTAAATCCACTGGTTTCTGTGTTTGTACTAGAGCAGATTCCAAAGCTTCTAGGCCCAGGTTATGGGGAATTGAGGTGTATAAAGAGCTTACATTAATGGTACATAAAATGATGAGCTGGTCAGGAGGAATAATGATGTTTTGAAGCTTTGTGAGAAAATCTGTGGTGTCTTGAATGTATGTAGACATGCCTTTGACACTGGCTTGTAGATGTTTGTCGATATATAATCCAGAAGGTTCGTGGATAGAGTTACAGGTGCTGACGATAGGTCTGAAAGGTGGCTTTGTGGGATGTTTATGAATATTTGGCACTAGGTAGATGTATGGTACTTGAGGGTGTTCCTTGATCAGGAATCTTTTGTCTCTTTCTGTAATGGTATTCGCAGAAACAGCAGTGTTTACTATGGTAACCAGGATTTCCTTGAAGTTGTTGGTAGGATCGGAATTCAAAATCATGTAGAGATCTCGGTTGTTCAGATGTGCGTCCAGATTTTCAGTGTAATAGCTGGTGTCTAGGGCTACTAGAGCACCTCCTTTGTCAGCTTTACAGATTTTCAGATCTGTGTTTGTGGCAAGTTGTCGTAGGGACCGCCACAGGGATGTGTGCCATGGCGACTCTTGTTTTAGTTCTGTACTTAGGCACTCAGCCTGCAAAGGCAGTGTGTGGGTGCCAGGGTACAGGGCCCCAGAGGGTGGCACAACCAGTGCTGCAGCCCTCATGGGTCTTCTCTGGTCACCATGCCCTGGGTACCAGGGTACCATTTACTAGGGGCTGACAGGTGGCCAGAGGTGCCAATTGAGTTTTAGTTTCAACACATTTTTCCAGGACCTTGAAATTAACGTGCACTTCAGAGATTGAAGGGCAGTCATTTAAGACGTGGCATGAAATATTCTCAGGAGATTACTCTTTCTGGGGAGGCCAGATCAGAACTAAATTGGTGGCTAAAGAATATAGAGGCATGGAATGGGAAAGTAAATCCGCAATTGATAATAGAGTCAGATGCAAGTTTAACTGGTTGGGGGGCCCATTGTGGTGCAATACCGACAGGATGAAGGAGGACTGTAGAGGAGAGACAAATGCACATAAATTGTTTGGAGTTGTTGGCAGGGTCATTTGCAATAAAGAGTTTTACGAAAGACAAAGCAAAATGTTCAGTTTTGCTGAGGATGGACAATGTTTCAGCGGTGAGATATGTGAACAAGTTAAGAGGTCCGAAATCAAGGGATCTAGCCGAACTATCGAGAGTTTGTGGGGATTATTGTTTGAATCAGAATATTCTGGTTCAAGCGGAGTATATACCAGGTCCGAGGAATGTTCAAGCGGATTGGTATTTGAGGAATCAAAAGGATTCCAGCGATTGGATCAGTGTTTTTGAAGATAATGGAGTTGTGGGGTCCTTGCCATGTGGATCTGTTTGCGAACAGATGAAATACTCAGTTGGAGAAGTTTTTCAGTTGGGTGTCCGGATCCGGAGTCAGCTGGGATAGAGGTTTTCAGACAGGATTGGAGGGGTCTTCGACCGTATGCTTTTCCACCTTTTGTGTTGATAACCAGAGTGACATTGTTGGTACGCAGGTGGAAGGAGTCAGTGGTTTTAATAACTCCCCTTTGGAAATCTCAAGTTTGGTATCCCATCCTTTTAGAAATGTCGATATATTGTTCCATTCTACTTCCAACATTTCCAGACATTCTGAGAGGAGATTTGGGAGAATTTCACGAGTTGGTAATTTCAGGTCAGTTGAGACTGATGGTATGGAAAATTTCAGGAGAGTCTAGGAAATGCCAGGACTTTCGAGTGAGGCTTCTCAACTTATTAGAGAATCCTGGGCTCCAGTTTCTGGAAGATATATAGATTGGCTTGGCAGAAATGGTTACGCTGGTGTGTGGAGAGGGATTACGATCCTGTTTCAGTGGATGTAGTTTTTGTGGTAAATTATTTGGCATTTATTTGCCTCAGGTTTGGCGTATAGGACTATTAATTTATATAGTTCAGCTATTGCTGCAGGACATAGGTTGGTTGATGGTGTTTTGGTTGGACAAAGAGATTGATGAAGAGTGTGAGAGTTTCCAAGCCTCCTGTGGACAGATATTTGTCTGTGTGGGATGTTTCTAGAGTTCTTGAGTATTTAGGAAATTTGGGGAGGAACAGTGGTTTAGATTTAAGAGATTTAAGTTGAAAATTGACTATGTTACTATGTTTATTGTCTTTTAGAAGAGTGTCTGATGTAAGAGCATTGGATGTGTGAGCTAGGATTTTTAATCCAGAGGGTGTTTGTTTTTATCTCTGTAGAAGAACAAAGACTAATTCAGAAAGCATTTTTTATCCTTATTTTGATGGTCATGAACGTTTGTGTGTTGTGCGTTGTTTGAAGGAATATGAAAGGAGGACATCAGGAATTCGTCCTGCAAATGAAAAACAGTTGTTAATTTCTTATAGAAAACCTCATGAAGCTGTTTCAAATCCTACTGTAGCAAGATGGGTGAAGGAAATGATGAAGAATGCTGGTGTTGATGTGAGTAGGTTTGGCGCACATTCCGTGAGGGGTGCTTCGGCATCAAAGGCTTTTATGCTTGGGGGTGCGTTACATGATATTCTGAGATATGCTGATTGGTCAAGTGCATAATATTAGCCTCCGGTCTTGCCATAAAATGTAGATTTTCATCAGCCTAGATGGACAGAAAATCTGGATTTTATTAAAGACACGGAGGCTAATATTATCCCTCCTCTCCCTACCCTTATTGGTAACGGTTATTTGTTCTTTTTCAGCTCGTGGACAGCAATGAAAAAGGAAAAAGGATTTTATCCATTTTCGGATTATTTGTTTTCTGTTTTATAATGGATCCATTTAAGACTTTTAAATACTTTAACGCAGCGAAATTAAACACTACCATTCAAACACAACACTGACTGGCTCCCTTCTGAGCAAACAGAAGAAACCACACCACAAAACAATCACAAGATTGTGGATATCACCCACTATACTACGACAAAACATGTGGCTATCACCCCCGCCACCACGGTGTACTACACATTTTCATCCATGGGGTACTTCGCCTTATATCCTGGTACTACTCTTCTCCCATGTTGCACCTAAAGGGTACTCCCCATACAACTTCTTACACAGGGAGCTACAGTTTTGCAACTTAGCACACCACATGTTACTCTCAAAAGCAACTTTTCAAAACAGGGTACTACACTTTGCCACCTTCACAAACCATGTGGTGCTCCCTGCATAGAACCCTTAGTGACAGGGTAATACTGTTCTTCAACTTCGTATACCCTGGAGCACTATGCCATACAATGGGGTACTGCACTTTTTCCAATTTACACCAACATACACCTAAGTGTACTACACTATTATTCCTCACCTCTATGATGCTTGGGTATGCGCAACCAGCACATAACCACACAACAAGACTTAGGTGAGTACTACACCCTCATCCCCAAACTGCTAACGAGACTCCACTGATAGTTAAAAGTAAATGTTCACATAGAAAAAATAATGTTGTATAATTTAAACTTCCTAACCTGTCTTGCAGTACTTAGGCGCCAATTTAGATGCTTGTAGAGAGGGAACTCCATCACAACTGCGATCATGTTCCCTCCTTGCCAACACAGTGGTCCGCCTGCCTGATTTAAATGCGGGTGGACCATAGGTTTGGGTACGCTGGTGACCACTCTGTCCCCCCGTAGCTAAACTTCTACGCGAGCCCAATGGCGTAAAAGCTGTCAGAGAATTGGCTATATGTTCCTCCGACCAATTAGGATGGGCGAAAATGCTGAAGATTTTTTTCCTTTCCTCAAACCTTGGCATTAAAGGACTATTAAATACACAAAATGCCCCATTTGCCATGAGTGATGACTTCCATTGAGGGGGGGGGGGAGCATTATCTTTTTGATTTTCGAATTTTCAAAAAGAAAATCCCGCTTTGGGAAAAGTCCTGTTGCAGGTAGGGGGGCAAAGGCTGGGCCCAGGGGCCAGCTCACAGGGCCCTCCAGGCAGGGAGGCAGTCCCCAGTGGCGGTTCCTCCTGGCGCCCAGCAGCAGCAGGCCCCCCTCAAGTTAGGGTCAGGAAAGAGAACAGTTTACATGGGGTCACAGCCCCTTTTAATACACATGAATCTTTTGTCTCAGGCTGCAGGGCAGGGGGAGAACCAGTCGCAGCTGGTTCTGGAGCACTCCGTTGTGCTCAGTCCCTCTCCCCATTCACAGGACAGGCTAGGGTCATCAGTCGCACCACAGGGGGCGGAGCCAGCATTGTGGAGGGAAAGCCCAGCCCTATTCAGGTCCCAGGTGCACTCATCCCTCCCATCAATATGCAGATCTCTCTACTCTCCACCGGGGCAGACCCATCCTGACTCCTGGAGCAGGCACACCAGCCAGCTCCAGCCAATCACAAGCCAGACAGCCAATTCACATGTATTACACAGACATGCCAACTTCTAGAAGTGGCACTTCCACAGCAGACACAATAAATCCGCGCACATCATCGCGCAGCATTTAATCACACGAGTCTGCACATACCAAACTCGACCCTGCACTCCCCACACATCAGGAACTAACATGGACACACACATTCCCCATGCATTCCTATGGGAGGGCAGGCCAATCTCACCACACGCACTCAGAGTGCGCACACACTTTACACTGGGACACAGTGTTAAAGTGCACAGAAGCCAAAAACAACCAACACCAAGTCACCTATCAAAGCAAAAGGTTTAGGGGTGAACCTGCCAGAAGGGCCAAGTCCAACAGTTCCTTTGTATGTTTCTAAAACAAAACTCTTTACTTGGACCACCTCAAATGAAGGCTCTTGAGGAGAAACTGGTGTATTCAGCACTCACACAATATATGCACACCAGAACATGCTAATCTGAAGCTACACTGAAACTTCAAATGTCTCACAAGAGACTACGTATAAATGCCCACTGATGTCATAACGAATGAGTAATGATAGCTGTGCTAAATCTGATCTGGTGATTGCAGGTGGAGCCCAGAAGCACTCATGTTTGTGGATCAGCACTTTTTGCCTCAACAGACTTTGATCCAGAAGTAGAGAGAGAAAAACGTAAAAGGGGGAAAGAAGGAAGAGAAAGGCAGAAAAACAGTGAGAAGGGGAGAAAGCATAGATGAAAAATAACCTGCAAAACTGAGCTAGATGGGCAAGGAGTGTCTGGTAGGGTATTAAAACGGCATCAGGTGGAATCAAGGATATGCAGCCTTGGTATTCGACACCCCACTCTTCAATACTGAAGGGTGCGGGCTTCAGTAGCAAAACGTTGGGCCCAGCAAATTCAGCACTGAATGAAACAGCAGTGATGGCAAGAGAAAGGTAATTGGGTTTTGGTTCCAGTAAAGACAATTCTTGACAGACCGTTGATTTCTCGTTAAAAATGCGGGTAGTGGCCATTTACATTTTGAGTGGAATCAATGCAACAGGAATAAACCACAGAGAAAAGCACTGATGTGAAGCTGTAACTGGGCACATGTCACAGCAGAAGCACAAAGAGAGGACACTTATGCCACAAGAGTTAATCAAGTATTGATGTTACAAATGATTTGTTACTTGGGTTGGTTAGTTTCAAGTGAATGCCATTCCTTAGTAGAGCTCACAAAGTGATCATCTTGCTTTCAAGTGTTATATATATGAGCTGGATAAACTAAAAGCACCCTTACCTTTGATAAAGATTCCGTAATGGTCTTCAGAGGCTGCTTTATTGGGTATTTTGCCATGTCCCACTCAAAGCGAGTCAGGTAGGTAATGAGGTCCACTGTAAAATCAATAAATATGTTATGCCATATTTATTTCCTAGGTCTCAGACATGCTCCCTGATCAAAATAAACAATCTGCACTGAGCAAATAGCACAAGCTTACTTCATTAACAAACATCATCGCAGTAACACTTCATGCCACTCCACATGTCTTAGCACCAACAAGATATAAATATTTCATGTTGTATAATCTACATCATGATGAATGTGCATACAAGAAACGAAAGGAAAATCATGACAGACAGGATTCGGGTAGATTGAAGGGTATTATGATGCAAGGGTGAATGACAGAAGCAAGAAGGGGGCCAAATGAGAGTCTTAAAGTCTATTCAGAATTAGGTGAAGGGGCCCAGGAGTCCTGGAAAAAGAAAGGAGACCTGGTCATCATGCTTCTTCCATGCCTGAAGTATTCCCTCTCCCTCCTTTTAATATCCTCACTTATCCAGGACCTGAAAGGTGATCCTCAGCATGCTGTGTGCATAGGCTAGCATCTTCTCATATACTGACAGTCTGACAGGTTTTATATAGACTGTTGCAATTAGCTAATCCAACTGGTCTTTTCTTTCATCTCTGAGATACCCCTTCCTAACTCATCCTTTCCAGAGTAAGGGTATGTTAAATGGTAGGTAAGTGGGAGGGGGGGGGGGGTAATAGGTGGCTTCCTCGCCCATCCTCAGTGAAATATTGACTAGATGGATAAATCGTGTTCTCCCACTTTTGATCTATTCTGAACAGAATGCCTTCCTACTGGAGAAAAAATAATCTCAGAACATTAGAAGATTATATAAAATAAAGGAGGCGGCCCATCATCATAACCAGACGCAACTTCTCTTGTTCTTGACCTGGAGAAGGCATTTAATACACTAGCATAGGACTACCTCTTTAAAATACCAACTACATTCAGGTTTGGAAATTGTACTGCCTGATACAGTTGTATTGCTCTACACTGATGCTGTGGGTTTTGTCTGACAGGGGAAGCTCACCCCTGCCCTCTAAAAGTAGCAAGGCAACAAGCCAGGGTTGCCACATTTTTCTGCTACTCTTTATAGTAACCATGGAACCATTGGCTATTTGGTTGAGGACCACTACCGAAGAGAACCCATGGGATTTCACTTCATAATAATGAAGCCCTACTTTATTTAAAAGACTTTAAAAAGGATCATTCCTGAATAGCCAAGAGTCTTGGTGAGTTAGGAGCAGCATCTGGTGTCTGTGTCAACTGGACAAAGTTTTGCCTATTCCTACTATGCCCAGATGTACCCTCTAACTGTGTTGACCTGGGAGGGCTGGTTTGATGAAAAAGTGCTGCTTTCCACTATGTGGACAATCGCCTATATCACTGTGAGCAAGACCTACTAGAGGGAAGCTATTAAAGTGAGCTAGATCAGGGCTCAGGTAGACCTTTGGAGGACACTGGAGCGCATTGCCTTATCTAAACTGGCGATGCTACCATGTCTCCTTCATAGGTTTGCTAATATCTCAGTTTTCCTCACCTGAATGTTTTTCGAGGACTCAACACACTTCTGGTAGATCTCATCTGGCACAGTGGTTGCCATTGGGTTGCCCTGGCCAAGCTGCACCAACATGCATCCATATTTGAGCATTATTATTTGGTGGTTATCGGGCCTTTCACTGGAAGAAACTGGTATAGTCGACTACCCCATGAGCCTAGTAGAAATATGTCAGTGCTCCGACAGTCAAAACTAGGTGTAGGCTTCCTCGATTGGTATTATATGTGGTACAGCTTGCCTTCCCTGCAGCCTGTTGATCACTAAACATGTGACTTCCAATGATCCTAATATACTAATGCTCGGCCTCCCCAGACACCAAGGTTACTTTGAGATGAAGGACCTGTGCCACTGGGAGAAGATTGGCATTGTGACCGTGAGTGACTTGTTTCAGGACTATCGGTTGCTACCCTTCCACTTGCTTAGGTATCAGTTTACATTGAGTACGGGACAAGTCCTCAAACATGACACAGGAATACCAACAGCAACATCTATTGCACGCCCCCTTTGCCACGGAGGACTGCGGAGGAAAGGGACATATTTACAAGGTGGCATTAGGCCATTCAAAGTGGCTTAGCACCATCTTGTAAATAAGGGAAATGGTGATACACCACTGGAGCGTAAAAAAAGTGCCGCTCTAGTGGTGCAGAGGGCTTGTAAATATGCCCCTATGTTGCTGGAACCACAGGAGGGAAGTGCATGCAACTTCCCACAGGCTCACTACAGGCCAGGACCATTGGTTCAAGACTTTCCTGTTTTTACTTCTGAGAGTTACTTCTAATTAGAACACTAGAATGGTGAGAATTCCCTTGAAGACAATGAAGGTTCCATAACGGCTGGTGTAAGACTTCTGCTTCAATATTCCAATATTTGTCTTTCAGTTTTTTTAATTTTTAATGTATAACACTGAACTCCCTGTAGGTGGAATGTTCGAATAGCCTTTAGCCCTTCTGCTTCACCGTTTTTATAGCCCAGGGCTGAAACTCCAGTTCAGGTCCTTTAACAACCAATATTGCCCTCAGCAGCAGGCTATAATGCTGAATTATAATGAACATGATAACTTTGCCTCACGATCTCACCTCGAAACATGGCAAAATCTACATGAACAGCATTTGGATGATGTTGAAAGGGGCTTTAAAACTATACTAAGGCTAAACATTTAGAAAGCAAATTACTCTGCTGCATATTATACTGTAACTGGCTGATTAAGGCATTAGGGAAATCTACTTCTTCCAATTAATTTCCTAAATATTGTGAAAACTCGTTTTACCACATAACTTAATGCATACAATACGTTGTTACAGCCCTTGAATTTCCTTGGAGAATTTTGGGAAGAGTGGTTTGGTTAGACTGAACCTATTAACTTCCTATTACTCTCCAGAGGGGGAGAAAGTGAGTATCAGTAAACTGTGAAATAGTAACTGTGGTATTACTTGCCAATAACCAATATATTATTATCACCCATGGAAATAATGCTTGGTACACTGAATGTACAGGAGTGGAAACGGTGTGTGCTCATTACATGGAGTGATGAAGTAATCCGAGCACAAGGCATGTATCACATATCACTCACTAAGATAACTTTTCCATGCACTGGGAACACTAAACAGTCATCACCTCTCAAGTGCGTGTACCTTTGTGCAAACCTTCCTGTTCATCCCTTGACTGCTTCTGTATCAGCTGAGAGTTAGTAATAAGCCGTTGTTTAATTGCCACATTTTCCAGGGCCTCGAGTGAGCGCGCGCAGGTGCGCGGGGCAGGCTGCGGGGGCGCGGCTCGCGGCGTGGCGCGTGAGTCAGCGTCAGCTGGCTCGCTGCTTCTTTCCATCTCACGCAGCAGAGCCTGTAATGGATCCCCAGCATAGTTATGCAAGGAAACTCATGCACTCTTTCTCTTTTGACGACGAGGTCACACAGACCAAGAAGCGGTTCTCATGTTGCACAACATCAATTATGATTCGTTATTTGGGTTCCGCTTACTGTTTCCGGTTGTTAGGCACATCATTAACTGAAGGGTTTACTGATACGGATGAAAAGGTAAAACAATCCAGATTTATCAAAGGTATTAGTTGTTGCATTCGTGACAGTAATTCTGAGGAGACGCTATAAACATCAATAATCTCACGCTTGTCTGTGTGCACAGCTAGAAAGATGTAGCCATATTTTAAACAACGTGTGTCTGAACCAATTAAAGTGTGCAAAGATGCGTATATTACATGTTTCATACGTTGGGCCCTATGAACTTGCGGGAATTTGGTATAGGAATTCATGATTCCAGCTAGTATCCCTGCACCAAATTCCGGCAATTGTATTTGTCCACAGCAGGCAGAATAAACGAACAAAGCCGGGTACCCGGTCCTTTTATTGTAGTTTTCACAACTTCCGGGCACACATTCGCTGGTAGGTAGATAATGCTGAGTGGCCTTAAGATCTGGACAAGCCAAGTCAGGATAAATAGCAGCTCTTTTTTTTTACACAATCTCAGTTTACTGCATATGTATTAACTCGGCAACACTATACAATAGATTATTGACTGCAGACAGCACAGTTCAGAGTAGCAGAATGACTGTCTGTTTTTCTGAGCTGTATTATGTGCAGTTAATGTTATAATTCGCTGTGTTACTTCAGTTAGCATATGCACTGTTAAACTGCATGATTTGGTGACAAATAGATGTACAGCTCCATTCTCATCCTGTATGCAGGCGCACATTGTTTAATACTCGGCCTACCTGTTAATGCACAGTTGATGGCACTATTCCTAATAGAGACTATACTAGCACTAATTTAAGTGAGTACTTTTCAATCCAGTAAAAAAATTGTTTATATCACAGTGCTCAGGAACATTTGCATCGTTCGTTATAATCTCAGAAGTGTTTTTTAAATTACCTTTGAAGCATTCATCATTTCACCTAATTATTAAGCGCTGCTTTAAATTGGTGGAAAATGTTTTGCTACATTCTCAGCCAGGAACAATGTCTAAGATGTGTACTAACTGAAAAAACACAAGACGTGCTACTGTGATACTCATATAAGATGGATAATGTACACAGAAACGAGGGTCGCATGGTCACGTTTAGTGTTACCATGTTAATACCGTTGTAAACAATGGAATTTCATGAAAAATTGGCCCATTCTGCACGTGTGCATGAGTAGAATATGTTCATGACACAATATTCTGTCAGTGTAGTCGATGAACAGACAAAAGAACGGGAAAAAAGGCCTCAACTAAGATAAATAAAATCATTCAGTGCTCCTTTTACTCAGTCCCAGTGCAAATAAAGGGGGACATAAAATGGTGAATAAGAGCAGGAGACAAATAAACCTTCCTGCCTGAGATTACAAGAATCTCCAACCACACCCACACCTGGAGTGCATTTGGGCAGCACTAATGTTGGCGACTAGCCCCTTGTATTCCTAGTATATTGCTTTATAAACTTTTAGAAGAGAACATTTTTGTCGCCCACACATTCAACAAGCATTTGTAATGCAATAGGTCTCACATTTGCGAGAGTTTGAGCTATCGATGTTGTCAATTTAATTGTTTTTTTCTTTATGTGTATGTCTAACGCTAGATGAGACAGAGAGGTCCGCTGCACTCCGTGATGAACAGTGTATGGATATCTAGGGTATTCAATGGTCAAAGTGTCTTTGGGTGCTCAGGGTGAACCCCTTCTGTCCAGGAGGGGCAAGGTAGCAGTGCAAAACAAGAACCTTACAGGCGTAAGGTAGAGAACCTGAGCACACCAGTGTGCTGAATATAGGCACATGAGGTAATACAAAAATGGTAGAAAAAATTCAAAGTTGTTTATTCACTTTGTTAGTTTCGTAAATTGGTTCATAAATCTGAATCCGAAGAATGTATTTACATAAACGAAGGTTGATATGCAATCAATTGTAGACTATTCCACCGTCAAAACATCATGATAGTAAATGTGGAAACAAATGTAAATATCCCCGATGCATTTCGAGCTGAAATGGCTCCTCTTCAGGGGGTCCACATAATCTAGGAAATAGTGTAGAATGTGGAAAATTACTAAATGCCAGAGCCCGAGAGTAAGGGTGATAAATAATGGTGAAGGGTACTGGAGTGAAACTAAAACGCCGAAGAAACATGCAGGTGATTAATTACAAAAGTGTGATCGAAAAGACGTGCGTAAAAGTAAGTGGATCGTGGGCGTCTGCTAGTCAATAAAAGATCATACGGTGGCGGGTGTAAAAGGTGCAAGTGAACAAGAACTGGAAGTGGTCAGACGGGATTAAGTAAAACCGCGGTGCCGAAGAAATAACAGAAGTGAAACCGTGCTATCCATGCTTCAAAAAGGCCGTGATATAAAATGTGCTCAGACAGATTATCCAGGTGGTCAAGACGAAGTGCTTACCGAAGATGTGCAGAGGTATAACGGATAAATGCTGCGATCGGTGTTCCGGTACGGCGGGACGCCGACAGTGGAAAGCGAAAGTGCAGGGACGGGTGCGCATGCGTGTTTAATCCAACACAGTGCAAGATAGAAAGGGGACTGTGAACAGGAATAAAGCTGATGAGATCGGGGCGACCCGGGCAAAGGAGTGGAAGAAAGTGAATTAAGAAGCAAACGCTGAAAAAATGGGGCAGAAATGTAAAAGTTTGGGAAAAAGGTGTGAGAGAGAAAATGGAAAATATAGAGAGGGAGGAAAAAGATCGTGTTGGAAACATGAGGGTGGGAGAGGCCAATGGGAGGCGACAACCGACAAGGTAATGGAAATGGGAAGCAGACTGACGAGAGGAATCATCATGAGTAAATTTGAATGAAAATGAGAATACAAACAGTGGGAAAAAGGTGATAGGAAAAGTGCAAAAAAGTCCAATGGAATGTGATAAATTGTAGCGGAGTATTTCTCGAGAGAGAGTAAATAAAAACGGGAACAATCATGAGACGCTGGTGAATGTGGAAAAAAGAACAGAGTGACAAGTGAGATAAAAAACAGTGACAGATAAATAAAAGAAGAACTGAACATGTAAGTGGGTGAAAGATGAGAGGAGTGAAAAAGGGTAGGAGCAGAATAAGGCGGAATAAGTGTAACAAAAACAAAATAGTAGATCAAACAGTTGCAAACACAAAACGTTGCAGACACAAAAGAGAGGATCAACAGGTACATTAGACACGGTAAAAGGGCAAGTTATAAGAAACTGCTATATTCCAGCCGTTCATTGAGTCCATTGGGATGAGCAGAGTTCATCTTGAATATCCAATATAATTCTCTTTGATGAAGGAACTTCCTAGGGTCCATACCCTCCTGTTTTTGGACAACCTCCAGTATGAGGAAACGGATTTGACTGATGTTGTGATTATGCTGTGTGAAATGAGCTGATACTTTGGATTTCAAGTTTTTATTTCTGATGTTACTTCGGTGTTCAGTTAGTCTAGTTTTGATCTTGCGTTCAGTTTTGCCAACGTAAGCAAGTCCGCAGGGACACTTGAGTAAGTAAACAACATTGGTTGTGTCACATGTCGCGGTTACCTTGAGTGTGATGGGGGTGCCTTTGGTAGGATGCATGATGGTGTTCCCAGGAATTATGTTGTGACAGTTCGTACAGTTATGACAGGGGATAGTTCCTTTAAATACTGTAGGCTGGATGGTGCGAGGTTTCAACATTGTTCCTAGATTCTTTGAACGTTGATATGCGAAAATGGGCTTGCTGTTGAAAATAGCATTAAAGTCAGGTTCAAGTTGTAATATTGGCCAATGGTTAGTGATGCATTTTTTGATCAAGGGGCTCTTTGTGGAAAATTTTGAAACGAATACATTCCGTTGTTCTGTTGGAGTGGTTTTGCATTTGGGTTTGAGTAGAGTTGATCGATCAATCTTGTTTAGTCTATCACAGGCCATGTGGATGACTTGCTCAGGATAACCTCTTTTGAGAAATCTGTTGGTGATAATGTTACTGTCATGTTTGTAAGCCTCATCAGTAGATGCAATTCTTTTGGCTCGCATTAGTTGAGAATAGGGTAAATGTTTCTTCAGGTTGGGTTGATGAAAGCTTAAATAGTGGAGATAATTGTTGCGGTCGGTGGGTTTTGAATAAATTGATGTGGCAAGTTTAGTATCAGTGATAGTGATGTCCACGTCCAAAAATGAAATCCTCTTTGAATTGATGTTATGCGTGAACTGTATCCGGTCATTGATGGTGTTGAGAAAGCTGATGGCAGAGGTGAGTTGATGTTCCGAGCCGGTCCAAATTAAAAAAATGTCATCAATGTAACGGTAATAACATTTGAGGTGATCTTGCCAATGTGGAACAGACAGAATATGTTGGGTTTCGAAATCTTGCATGAAAGATTGGCATATGATGGGGAGGCGCAATTTCCCATTGCTACGCCTGATAATTGGATGAAAAATTTGTCTTGGTATTTGAAATAACTGTGAAGTAGAGTGAATTCAATCAGTTCCATGAGGAAAACTTGCAAGTTAGTTGGTTTATTGGTGTTCAGAAGAGCTGATTCAATGGCTTGGATTTTTTCCACATTCACCAGCGTCATGCAACTGTTTGATCTACTATTTTGTTTTTGTTACACTTATTCCGCCTTATTCTGCTCCTACCCTTTTTCACTCCTCTCATCTTTCACCCACTTACATGTTCAGTTCTTCTTTTATTTATCTGTCACTGTTTTTTATCTCACTTGTCACTCTGTTCTTTTTTCCACATTCACCAGCGTCTCATGATTGTTCCCGTTTTTATTTACTTTCTCTCGAGAAATACTCCGCTACAATTTATCACATTCCATTGGACTTTTTTGCACTTTTCCTGTCACCTTTTTCCCACTGTTTGTATTCTCATTTTCATTCAAATTTACTCATGATGATTCCTCTCGTCAGTCTGCTTCCCATTTCCATTACCTTGTCGGCTGTCGCCTCCCATTGGCCTCTCCCACCCTCATGTTTCCAACACGATCTTTTTCCTCCCTCAATTGATTGCATATCAACCTTCGTTCATGTAAATAAATTCTTCGGATTCAGATTTATGAACCAATTTACGAAACTAACAAAGTGAATAAACAACTTTGAATTTTTTCTACCATTTTTAGGTCTCGTCCTTTACCATTCCGAAGGAATGGGAAATGGCCGAGAATTCAAGTGCTCGAACTGATTGTCAAACCACCGCTTTTTTTCGTGGCGTTTTCTTCGAGTGCACGTACAGGCACGTGCTTTTGGCCCATACACTTTCATGGCCATCTGTTCCTCAATGTCCCTCCCACCCTTCGTCAGGCTAATGGCCCTCCCCCCTCCCCCAGCACAGAGCGCGCATCGCGGCCGCACAGCACATCAAAGGGCTTCTCCCAGCGTGTGCTGTGCGGCTTCTCCTCCCCTAATTATGTGGCCGGCCGTACTTGTGTTTCCCGGCCGCTTCCCGGCCACTCTTGTATTTAATTAGCAGCAGCAGCATTTCTGCTGCGCCAGGCCACATCAAAGGCTCTGTGCCACTTCCACCCACACAGCAACACTTACAGACACGCAACGCCACTCACACCCACGCAAGCCCACTATCATCCACGCAACGCCACTCACACACGCAACGCCACTCACACACGCAACGCCACTCACACACGCAACGCCACTCACACACGCAACGCCACTCACACATGCAACGCCACTCACACATGCAACGCCACTCACACATGCAACGCCACTCACACACGCAACGCCACTCACACACGCAACGCCACTCACACACGCAACGCCACTCACACATGCAACGCCACTCACACACGCAACGCCACTCACACACGCAACGCCACTCACACACGCAACGCTACTCAGCCACGCAACGCCACTCAGCCACGCAACGCCACTCAGCCACGCAACGCCACTCAGCCACGCAACGCCACTCAGCCACGCAACGCCACTCAGCCACGCAACGCCACTCACACACGCAACGCCACTCACACACGCAACGCCACTCACACACGCAACGCCACACACACACGCAACGCCACTCACACACGCAACGCCACTCACACACGCAACGCCACTCAGCCACGCAACGCCACTCACACACGCAACGCCACTCACACACGCAACGCCACTCAGCCACGCAACGCCACTCACACACGCAACGCCACTCACACACGCAACGCCACTCAGCCACGCAACGCCACTCACACACGCAACGCCACTCACACACGCAACGCCACTCAGCCACGCAATGCCACTCACACACGCAACGCCACTCACACACGCAACGCCACTCAGCCACGCAACGCCACTCAGCCACGCAACGCCACTCACACACGCAACGCCACTCACACGCAACGCCACTCACACACGCAACGCCACTCACACATTGTGGGTGCAGATTGTGGGTGCAGATTGTGGGTGCAGATTCAGAGTGCAGATTGTGGGTGCAGATTGTGGGTGCAGATTCAGAGTGCAGATTGTGGGTGCAGATTGTGGGTGCAGATTGTGGGTGCAGATTGTGGGTGCAGATTCAGAGTGCAGATTGTGGGTGCAGATTGTGGGTGCAGATTGTGGGTGCAGATTGTGGGTGCAGATTCAGAGTGCAGATTCAGAGTGCAGATTGTGGGTGCAGATTGTGGGTGCAGATTCAGAGTGCAGATTCAGAGTGCAGATTCAGAGTGCAGATTGTGGGTGCAGATTCAGAGTGCAGATTGTGGGTGCAGATTGTGGGTGCAGATTGTGGGTGCAGATTGTGGGTGCAGATTCAGAGTGCAGATTCAGAGTGCAGATTCAGAGTGCAGATTCAGAGAAAACTCAGCAGCACCACCACCATTGCAATGCAATAGGTCTCGTTTTAACGCAAATTTAAGCTATAGGCCTTGTTAATGACAAAGCCTTTTATTTATGTTCCAAAAACCAGAACGCAAAAATAAAGGGCATTATCATTTACAATGCTAATAGTTCAGACTCGCGTTATTGCGAGACCTATTGCATTTCCAATGCTTGTTATATTACCTCATGTGCCTATATTCAGCACACTGGTGTGCTCAGGTTCTCTACCTTACGCCTGTAAGGTTCTTGTTTTGTATGTCTAACGCTAGACATAAAAATGTTCATTGCATTTTTGGAACCAATGAAAAAGTCTTAACACCAGTGACTTTTGGGACATGTGATGAGTGGTACGAACATGATATACCTTTTAAACCCACAGTGTTCAAAAGTGCTGTTCCTGAGCAAAAGGCCTCTTGCTGTTTTTTTAGCATGCCAAGCGGGTTAACAGCCTAGCAGAACATACTATAGCTCTGGTCCAGACTAAATTGGACTATTGTAAAAGTATCTATTTGGGCAAGGGCAAACATTTTCTTAAAAAACTTAAATCCATTCAAAAAAGAGCTGCTCAAATGCTGGGTAACTTCCCCAAATACGATTCCATCTCCAAGGAAATTCGCCGACTCCATTGGCTCCCAGTGGGCAAACAAATTGAGTTTACGGCCCTCTGTTTAGCATTCAAGGCTTTGAATAGTACAAGACCTCTATCACTCAAAAAGCTATTTGTTTGGTACCATCCGGCCAGACAGTTGCGGCCCTCAGGCACAAGACTGATGAAGGTACCCAGAATACGCACCAAGGGTTGGGGCGGCCGGAGTCTCTCTCATGGTACCGCAAAGCTATGGAACATGCTACCAGCCGAGCTTAGAGGAGAGGCTTCCCTCACCATTTTTGGGAGAAAGTTAAAAACTTGGCTTTCCCAGAACTGAGTTACTAGGAGGAATTACTGCAGTCAATAGCAGCAAGACACCCCAGGGTATTTGTGCACTCAGTTCAGTTCATTATCTTTTATTCGGTTACCTCTTATTTGCAACCATAAAAAGTACAGGTTAAAAACAGTAGAAAATAAAATTGATTTGCATACTTATAAAAGAAAAATTAATTAAAGAAGAAAAATATAAACTCATAAACCTCATAATGTCATTCAAGAGCTTCTCGCATTTTGATGGTGGCTTTCAAAAAAATAGCTATACATTTTGCAATATGAGGTGAGTCCAATAATTGTAGGTACAAATAAGCTGGATGACAGGACCTGTGGCCATTCAATCGAAGAAGTGGAAGGATCCAAGTTTTTCGTGGTGTTTTATAATATGAGCAGAAGAAGATAATATGTAGTGTGGATTGCATCGATACTCCGTCACACGGACAGTTCATAATGTCTCTCGACCAGTTCTGTGTCCGAGGAAAAGTGACTAGCCGGAAAAAGGTATTGAAACAAAATCTTGTCAAAAGGTATTTTTCATAGTTAGACAAATAAAACGATAAATAAGGTTGAATACCTTTAACAAGTTGAGTAGCTTGGATTTGAGAATTAAATGGTTTTACAATCTCAGTTGAGCTACGAAGTTCTCTCAGGTGGTCCATGCTTATTTTCTTTAGTTCTTTTCTCGATATATCTTCCACACTTGGTGGGTCATCAAAGTATGGGCCACGGCCTAGGGCCCTGAAAAAGTTCTCCACGTATGCCAACCAAGGAATCCTACGCCAATTTGTTAAGGCCAAACAGTCATTTATCAGCGAGCGTGTTAGATGGCACTCTGGTTTTGACCATATACATTGCCATAAGAGAATTGGTTGGAGACGTATATAGTCTGTAATATAGTCCATACCAAGCTCATTATGGGAAGCGTAGATTGGATCACTTTGTGGAAGGGCCAACAGGTATTTAACAAACCCATTCTCTACTGTTTGAATAGGATCTATTGGCACATAGCCCCAAAACCCTGCGCCATAGGTAGCCACACTATGGCATTTTGCATAGTACATTTTTAGGAGTTCTGGGGGAGCAGGTTTACCAAGTTTCCTCGAGAAAGAGACCAAGGCCTTTGTTGCTCGCTGGAAAAGGAGTTTTCTGCTGGCTGTAGCCTGCCGCCAGCTTAGAGAGTCGTCCACCAATATCCCTAAATAAGGATAGGCGGAAGTTTTTTCTAGCTTTGACTTTTCCACAAAAATTGCTCTGGGTTTCTTGACCTTGGGGGCGAAATGCATAGTGAATGTCTTTTTTATATTAATTTTTAATCCCAGGGAGCCCATAAAAGAGCAGTACTTGTCAAGCTGCTTTTGTAGTTGGTTAAGTGTTCTGGCGATGATGACTGAATCGTCTGCATAGAGCAGCGTCGGTATAGGGCGATGGTTGATCTGGGGTAAGTCCTGGCTCCCTTCTAGCATTGCCTGCTCAAGTCCGTTGGTATAAAGATTGAACAAGAAGGGAGCCAGTACACATCCCTGTCTTACCCCTTTTTGGATAGAAAAAGATGGGGACAGCTCGCCGTTGGCTCCAAATCTGACAGACGCCGTTGCGTCCGTGTAAAGTTCACGGAGAAAGGCTATAAGAGCTGGATCCACTTTAACATCCCTGAGTATAGCCCAGAGTTTGGAGTGCTGAACGCAGTCAAAGGCTGCACTCAGGTCGACATACACTAGAAAGATGTTACCTCCTTTAGCTGCGGAGTACTTCCCAATCAAAAGGGCCAAATTCAATGCCTGCTCCACTGTTCCGAGACCCTTCTGGAAACCATATTGCAGGTCGGTCATGATGTTATTTGTCTGGGCCCAAGATTGTAAACGGTCCAGTACCACCCGGCCTGCAACTTTGCCTATGGAATCCAGAAGGGAGATCGGCCTGTAGCAGGCAGGATCATTGCGATCGCCCTTTTTGAAGATTGGCAGCAGAATGGACGTTGACCATGACTTTAACAGCCCTGTAGATGTTGCAGCAGAGAGGACATGAGTAAGGAGAGGTGACCAGAGTTCGAAGTTGTGCAGAAAAAAGTCTAGGGGCACACCGTCTGGCCCCGGTGCCTTACCATGTTTAGACGCTTTTAGAGCTTTAGTAACCTCTGAATGGGTAAAGGTTACATTGATCGGATAGCTATTTTTAGTTGGTATAATACCATTTAACTGTTCAATTTCCGAAGGGACTGATTGAAGGGACCCAAAGATTTTCGTAAAGTGGGAAACCCATTCGTCTGCTGTAACTGCAACATCCAAATGTTGGTCCTTCGAGGGATCGGTCAGAAAAGGGGATCTAATGACCTGCCAGAAAAGAGCGCTATCTTTGTTGTGGCAGCTGAGATGTAGCTGTGCCCAGAGATTGTTCTTGATTTCTTTCCTACGTTCCGCTCTGGCCGTATTATAAAGTTTTCTTAGGTTGGAGATTTCCAGCATGTTCCGCACAGGACAGCGGAGGGCGGCCTTTAGGTCTGAAAGAGCCTTACGACACTTTGCATTAAGCCATCTCTCAGAGGTTGATTTATTGTTCCTGAGTTTTCGGGTAAACTCCTCTCTGATGGCATTTAGAACTTTCTGGAAACTGGCCATGATTGTTTGAGGCAAGGCGTCAACGGATAGGCAGTCAAGAATCCAAGGCCTGGCTCTATCGAGGACCCGTTCCGTGATTTTAATTGGGTCGACCTTGGCCCATTTAACTGTGTATCCATTCACCTTATTCATGGTTAGGGAGCTTTGTGTTAAATGGCTAAGAATGCAGGGTGAAATTTTTTGTTAACACTGTTACACTGATTGGATAATGGTCACTGCTCACATCAGTCCCTGTGTGGAAATTTGCCAATTGCCCCGTCAGGCTCTGTGAGGTCAGAATATAATCTATTGTAGTTAAGAACCCCCTGCCATGAAACGTTGGAGAAAAATCTATTGGGGGTTCTATTAGGTTATTTACGAACTCAAGTTGTAGGGAGAAAAGGGACTCGTTTAATTTGTTCCCGCAGATGGAGTGTGCAAAATGTGGAAATGGGTTGTCGTGTTCGTCTAACAGGCCACAGTTCCCGTTTTTATAATTTGGGCATAGTGCAGCATTAAAGTCACCACCCCAAATCACATGTACAGTGGTTGAATGTGAGTCATTTTGCAAAGTTTCTAAAAAAGTGGTAATATCGGTAAGCATTTTAATGCAATCTGCTATGTCGGAATTATTATAATAGTTAACAAAAATAAAAGTAGATTTTTTATTAAAATTTATTTGCAATATTTGATAGCTAGGATCTTCTTTAAGCGTACATATAGAGAGTGTTGGCAACATAAACTGCCAAACCACCCTTTGGTCTACCCATAGGTCCTTGAATAGCTGGAATATGGAATGTTTTGTATCCTAGTAAATGGTGTGGAGTTATTGACCAGGTTTCCTGAAGACAGACTACCTGGTGCACATTGACTGTATCCTGCCAAGGTTGTAGCGCTGTCTTAGTACGCAAGCCTGCAACATTCCAGTACATGATTGGAATGCTCAGATCAGCACTGCGTAGACGGTCACTTGGCTGTATTAACGGAGTTTTAAATATTGAAGAAGGTACAGATCGGGTATCCAAACGCTCTGACGAAATTGCGCCTGGCATATTCTTATCGATATTTTGAGGTTGATGATGGTTTATAGCGGTTGCTCCTGTAGGAGCCTCCATGAGAACATATTGCGTTTTACTTGTATTAATGTGAGAAGAGTCTGCCAGAGATGCAATCTCATCAGTTATTAAGATGGGCGCTATCAATTCTATAGGAGATTGATGGTTAAACTGGCTTGTTTTCTGGCCGGGACTAGTGTAGACTTCAGGAATTATCGGGACCTGGGTCAAATTTGCTATGGTTACTATTGGTCAATCTACCATGTCCAGACATTCGTAGCGATTTCTAGTTGGAAAGCTCTGCCAACCTTCCATGGGGATCTGAGGCCTTCTAGGGAGCCAGGACTGCGAATGCCAATCCTGAGTGTGCCAGTCTCTATTGCTATTTCTTTTAGTATATGCCACCTGGTTCCAGTGCCCTTCAAAGGGTTGTTGCCAGTTTACAGTTGGAAAATATTTATGGGTGTCCTCCGGGGGGTAGAAAAAAGAAAGATGGTAAGCATCAATTCCCCCCTTTTTTTCCAGTGATGGCCATGAGCATATATGGTTGACTGTGTTATGATCAGCGCAATTCACTATAATACAGTCGCCCTGAATTGATTTTTGTTCCTCCCCTATCCAAGTTACTCTTCGTACTGTTGTTATTCTGCTATTATGATAGTGCTGTAATGGTCTGTTTAGACTTAACCACTGGAGAACTTTATTTTTAAGGGACCAAAAAGATTCATTGCTGCCTTCTGGGAGCTCAGGGACGCCAGTGAGTATAACCGTATAAGGAGAAGCCTCAGGAGGAAGGTGCACTGGACGCCTTGGGCGGGGTCCCCTTTTTGGTATCTCTAAGGATTTAGTTCCCAGTGTTTTGGGATGTAGAGATGACTGCTTTTTACCAGCAGGTTGGTTTATGCTAATAGCAGGGCCTTGTGGGACCAGGGTCGGACCATTACTAGGTCCAGCCGAGGGCACACCCCCGTGAGAGTTAGTCAATTGGGGTGGTGAAGGAGCTGGGTGTTTAGGTGGTATAGTGGATAGATTAGAAACTACTGGTTGACCACTACCAGGGGCTAGTTGGGTCGGTCATGAATTTTTAGGTAGAAGGTTGAGTTTCCCCTTCACCTGATTTTTATTTACTACACTAGGCTGAATAGAAGTTTTAGTGGATAGTAGTGTCAACTGATTTTCTATGTACCTCAGGCTGGATTGCAAAGGATTTAAATGCTCTATTAGAAGTTCACTCATGGTGGATAACAGAAAATGGGTTGTATTTCAAACTGTACAAAGGCTCTCAGACTGGGAGGACCTAGTAGGATTAGCAGTAACAATCTCAATATCAATATTGTTCAGTGGAGAATCGATTACATTTGGTGCGTTGGTGCTAGGTTGGGCAGGCTGACAAATCTGGCCCCCCTCCGACTCCTGTGGAGCTACGGTTCTGTTAGATTTACAGTGTTGTTGACCATTACCCCTTTTTGGGACAACGCCCTCTCTAACCCCACGAAGGTGATTATCTAGTGATGTTTCCAGCGTTTGGCAAAGCTCTAGATTAGGGGTAATCTCCAGATCCACCAACGAAAGTGAGTCGGATAGGGAATGTGTTGCGGAAAGATCCACAGTACAAGGAAGTGTATGAATATCTGCATCAGTGGTAGTTGATAGTGATGGTAAAGTCAATATGGGTGTGAGGATGCCTTTTTGGTTGGGAGAAACTGCAGTGGCCAAATGGCCCATGGAAGAGCGCTTAGCATTTGCAAGATCCAATGATACTCTCCGCTCCAACATCGAAATACTCTGGTTGATGACCTCGTTGGTACGTGAAATGAATTGGTCTATCGGCCCAGTCAAATGAGTTATGTTTTGAGCAGGCTTGGTGTTTTTCCTGGTTCCTCGAGTCATTATAGACATAATAATAAATCAATTAAATAGTGCTCAAAATGAACAATAGACAATGAACTGGTCTAAGATAATAAAAATAGTAAACACAAGGGGGGTGGCCCGGTCCGGCCCTTACCGGTCACTAACGGGCAACAACGGGCCCGCCCTTGGCCCGGGCTTTGCCCGGCGTCCCGCCAGGGGGAACAGTCAGTACCTTTATGCGCCTCCTGGCGCGGAGTGGTGACGCTGGGGCTGGAGACCTCGAGGGCTGCCGGGAGTTGTAGGCAGCCCCTCGCCTCACTCCACTCGGCGGCCCTGCTGTCAGGTGACAAGATACAGCAGGACGGCGGGAGGCTGGCGGAAATGGGTCTCAACAGCCCGTGAAGGATGTTCAGAGGATCTCCACGGGGCGCAGGACGAGTAAAAGGTTAGGCAGGACGGGCAAAACAGCGAAGCACCGCTCGCTGCAACAGTCAGTACCTTTATGCGCCTCCTGGCGCGGAGTGGTGACGCTGGGGCTGGAGACCTCGAGGGCTGCCGGGAGTTGTAGGCAGTCCCTCGACTCACTCCACTCGGCGGCCCCGCTGTCAGGTGACAAGAAACAGCAGGACGGCGGGAGGCTGGCGGAAATGGGTCTCGACAGCCCGTGAAGGATGTTCAGAGGATCTCCACGGGGCGCAGGACGAGTAAAAGGTTAGGCAGGACGGGCATAACAGCGAAGCACCGCTCGCTGCAACAGTCAGTAGCTTTATGCGCCTCCTGGCGCGGAGTGGTGACGCTGGGGCTGGAGACCTCGAGGGCTGCCGGGAGTTGTAGGCAGCCCCGCGCCTCACTCCACTCGGCGGCCCCGCTGTCAGGTGACAAGATACAGCAGGACGGCGGGAGGCTGGCGGAAATGGGTCTCAACAGCCCGTGAAGGATGTTCAGAGGATCTCCACGGGGCGCAGGACGAGTAAAAGGTTAGGCAGGACGGGCAAAACAGCGAAGCACCGCTCGCTGCAACAGTCAGTACCTTTATGCGCCTCCTGGCGCGGAGTGGTGACGCTGGGGCTGGAGACCTCGAGGGCTGCCGGGAGTTGTAGGCAGCCCCTCGCCTCACTCCACTCGGCGGCCCCGCTGTCAGGTGACAAGAAACAGCAGGACGGCGGGAGGCTGGCGGAAATGGGTCTCAACAGCCCGTGAAGGATGTTCAGAGGATCTCCACGGGGCGCAGGACGAGTAAAAGGTTAGGCAGGACGGGCAAAACAGCGAAGCTCAAAAAGTCTCACTAACATTAACACAGAGCATAATGCAGCATAGGCAGACATTGGATGGCATACTATTACATAACATGACACAGCAAAATAATATAGCAAGTAGAAGCATAGTATAAAGGAACATAGCATAACAGAACATAGCTAACCTACCATTGCATGCACCTGCTACATAAGAGTTGTACTGCCTACAATAACAGCAGAGCATATTTCCGCACCTAAAGCCTTAATCTCTCCCAGCACTCTTTCTGCGGCCTTCAAGCTACTGACAGGCCTTTGGCATGAGGTTGTGCCGCTCCCATATGTTAACATGACCAAGGTTCACTGGTGACTACGAAGCCCTCACACCATCAACCTAACATTTAGTTCTCAAAAGAGACTCGGAACACAAAATGCCACTGCAAAAACAGCGATGTTAACTTGTTCTTCATGAAAAGCACTGTAAACAACTTAACTGTCAATTAATGCTAATCACTGTACCAATCTGAAACGAGTTACCGTGCTGGTATGCTAACTCCTCGCACCCACATTGCGAGCATCTACGCCAAAGAGATTAACCTCACAAAGTAATTGTGCCATTAAATGGGTTGGCTCCATCTAAGCCTCTTTGACAGGCATTAAAATGATTTACAAATTGATAACCACTGCAATCAAATGATTGTAATACTCTTCTCTGCTCGCAATATGGACAACATAAACTTGACAAGTTAAGTTGTTTTAGAGCAATATGTCTGTGCGTAATTTAACAAAACCCACAGGTGTTGAAGTTATATAATTCTCTGTAAGCAATAATGGGTAGGTCACTTTAATCACCACCCATATCCATAAAAGGCTTAAAATACGTGCTGCTCTATGCCTTCCACTCTAAGAAAGAAATAGCCCTATCAAAAATGTCCTCCCTTGCGCATCTGCTATTCCTGGGAAGAATAGCAAAGAATGCCAAACGTGTGTCTGTTGTGGGACTTGTTGTATTTGCTAACTACATTTACCCCTGCTTAGACTTACGTTGTTCAGTAAATGTTATTACCACTCTGCCCTCTAAACTTTCATGGTTTCGCATGTAACCACATCTGGAGCTGTATGCCTGGCTCTTCACAGGTAAAATACTTGATCAGCGAAAAAGCAAGTAACTAGCTGTGACAGCCCTTGAAAAAAACCAAAGAAAATCTTGCCTTCCCACGTCCTCGTAACCGGTCTGCAAAATGGAAAGACCCGAAGGGGAGAACAAATGGCGACAGCCTTATCTATCCAGTTTTATTTCTGGCCCACTTCTAGCATGCATTTGTGCTCACCCTACTTACACATAGATGCACCGCAGACATTTCTCTGCAAGGTGCACAGCCGAGGATGTTTGAAATAGTACACATTGCCCGCAATAAAGCTGGGGTGCCTGGCAGGGAAGATTATATGGAAGGGGGGTTGCACTGAGGGCGAGGGTCCCAAACGATTGCGACTATGGCAAGTAGTGATGAGCAGGCACAAGGAGGAGTGGGAGACATAACTTCTACAAGCCCATTCCCCTTTAGAAGAAAGCCCAAAACAAAGCGAATAGCCTACCAAAAAGAAGCCCAACTGACGGTGGCAGGAAAAGTACAACAAGCATTTACAATGCAACGGTTTCGCCTTTGACAAAGTTAGAGCTATTGGCATTGTAATTGACAAATTGTTTATTTATGTGTTGGTTTTGAAAACAGATAAATAAATGGCATTGTCATTTACAATGTCAATAGCTGTCCTCGTGCAGCCTATTCCATATTCATGCGGGAAGGGGCTACCACTGCACGCGCAGGGCTCAGCGAGGCTGACGAGGAGATACCAACCCACCCACGGGGAAGGTGGGGCTTGGGGAGAGAGGGGAGGGCGCAGGAGGGGAGGGTGGAGGAGCAGTCAGTAAGCTGGCATGGTGTGCGTCTGCACCGCTAGAGGCTAACAGCTGTGTAGGAGGTGGCTGGAGGGCACGTAGAAGTCACGGCAGACCATTTCAGTATGATTTTTAAAAGTACCGCGACCCCATAAAAAGTAATACTTAGTTCCTCCTCGACATTAGATTGCTTTTTTTAACATAAATAAATGGCATTGTCATTTACAATAGCAGGGCAGGGCACAGGGAAGGGGGGAGAGGAGAGACGAAGGAGAGCTGCGGGCTCAGGGAAGGGGGGGCGAGGAGAGACGAAGGAGAGCTGCGGGCTCTTGTTGTAATGCTTGCATGGATGAGTTGGTGGATGCATGCATGGGTGCATGCATGGATGGGTGTATGGATGGGTGTATGGATAGATGCATGAATGGGTGGATGGATAGATGCATATATACAGCCAATCCCTCAACAATGTATGCAATCCACCAACCCATCCAACACCCCATCCATGCATCCACCCATACATCCACGCATACCATCCATCATGCATCCATCCACCCACTGTGTCCCACTCCGACCCCTCTAAATATAACTCATTTTTTCTGTATATAGAGATGACTGTATTCACTAGTATATGCAGTAGACCTTTCTACTCTAACATTCCTATGTGACTCTTGCAGTACATCTATTCATATCCCTTCCATATGTATATAGAAATATAACGAGAATCAACAGTCTCTTCTTTGTGTGACTACATCTAGTACATTTCAATTGTTTTCCTGTTTGTATCTTTTACTTAACGCATGTAAATCAAAGTCTTTAGGTTTGGCAACTGGTTCTTATGTAAAGCGCTCTGACACCTTCGGGTAAAGTTCGCGCTACATAAAATCACATTAAATAAAACTTTACCCCACAAATCCAACCATCCATTTGTGCCTAGGCTTACATTTTACGGCCTCGAAGCACACAGAGAAGGGACAGTTTACTAAGTTGAGGCTTTGTAGGGTGCATGGCAGGGGACAGTTTTAGGCGCCAAGGGAGGGTAGCGGATTTCCACCTCCTGGTGATGCTGCGCTTAGCTAAAATGAGAGCCACGTCTGCAAATTTGGCCTAGACTTCATGACCCTTCCTCCGTGGGTAGATGCCTATAAGGCAATTTTCAGCCTTGTGCCATGATGTGTCCCCCACTACTTCCCTCGGGGCTGCTGTGACCTGGCTCTAATAATTGAGTAGGGCAGGCCCAGAGGGTGGCGGTGGGAAAATCCACTATTTCGTTAAGCCTACCCCCAACCCCCAACTTCCCAAAACAGAAACCTGCAAGAAGGTTCCTCTTTAGTTGTACAAAGAGGCTTTCCGCGTTGCTTGTTGTTTCGGCCTTCATTTCCATTTCCGCCACTCCTCCGGAGATAAGAGACCCTCACAGTCGCACGTTTGCTGTTTAGTCAACGTTTGTGGGAAGCAACTTGACGGACCACAAAATGTGTGGTGGACTTCCTTCATGACAGAAGAGTATGATGTGCGCAGTGGTCGAAGGGGCGTTGTTTTCTGATAGTTTCATCCCCACGGATTTCATTCGGCTTCCCATTCAGAATCACTCCACATTACCCTTCTTTGACACTCAAAGGTCAATTCAAAGGGATTGGGTCCCTCTGGTTCTTAGCCCGCCAGTCATTAAAAACCGACATTGTAACAGGCCCCTGTCGGGTCCTCGTGAGCTTAATGCTACAGGCAGACTCCGATTTTTTTTTAACAATAACTGTACAAACGTTAAGGAATTCCATCTCAAGGATGCAGGACCTGTTTACGTTTCAAATTGTGTTAATCGTGCATTCTTTGATTGTTTGCTTTTTCCAGGATATTGATTTATAGTTTTTCTTGTGCAGCATGTTGCTCTTATATGGAGCCGAGTCTCTGTATCTCTGAGTTCACTTTGTGAGTGGCTGTTAATCACTTGCATAATTGCAAGCGCTGGAGCGGAGGCTGTATGTAGACCGCGTTTTTCTGAAGGTGTCAGTCAGTCACATTGGGTAATAAAAGTGCACCGAACACTTGCTCGTCAAACACTGGACTCTACAGAACAGTAGTCACGAGCTTCAATTGAATTTGTGATTTAAGTTTACTTTTTAGGCCATGTCCTGTTCTTGTTTCTGTAACGTGTACATTTTTTATATTCTCCTCATGTAACGTACTTGGTTCTATTGTGAAGCGCAGTGACACCTTTGGGTAAAGTCCGCGCTATATAAAAATACATAAAAATTGCTAAACCTCTTAGGCCATACCCTTTTTAGAGGTCTCCTACTTATTTTATCCTACGTAAAGTCATCGGTGTGGCTTCTTCTTTCGATAGGGAGAGATCTTGGTGTTCGAGCCACAGCTGCCGACTATGCAACTGGGAACCGCCGATTTTGCAACTGTTAACCAGGTTCGAGTCCTGGCATTGCCTCAACAGCCTGTGATTTTGGGCACATCACCTAATCTCCCCGTGCCTGATTTCGTGATTACAAGCTGCTTTATGGTCTACCCAGCATGGAGTAAATCTCGACGCTAATACGTTGTTGATTCGACACCATTGCTCGTGATTGAAACGGGATGTCCTTGTGAGGGCGAGGGGGTACCACTAGCTGAGCGCGCCTTGCCCTCCCTGAACCTCCCGCCCGCATTTATCTACTCTAAACGTTGTTTTTCTCACCTTTTTAATCCACCCCACCCCCCTTGGTGGTGATGATTAGTGGTTGCCCTTAAATGTTTTCTTCCAGTAGCCAGCTGTCAGACTTTGCGCATACACTTTTATATTTTGTGGTCACAGAAGTCCGTATGGCTTGTACCTAAATAGAACCATTTTAAACTGTAAGTGGCTTTCTGAATCATGCCTAAAAACTTCCTTCAGGACAGAAGAGTATGATGTGCGCAGTGGTCGAAGGGGCGTTGTTTTCTGATAGTTTCATCCCCACGGATTTCATTCGGCTTCCCATTCAGAATCACTCCACATTACCCTTCTTTGACACTCAAAGGTCAATTCAAAGGGATTGGGTCCCTCTGGTTCTTAGCCCGCCAGTCATTAAAAACTGACATTGTAACAGGCCCCTGTCGGGTCCTCGTGAGCTTAATGATACAGGCAGACTCCGATTTTTTTTTAACAATAACTGTACAAACGTTAAGGAATTCCATCTCAAGGATGCAGGACCTGTTTACGTTTCAAATTGTGTTAATCGTGCATTCTTTGATTGTTTGCTTTTTCCAGGATATTGATTTATAGTTTTTCTTGTGCAGCATGTTGCTCTTATATGGAGCCGAGTCTCTGTATCTCTGAGTTCACTTTGTGAGTGGCTGTTAATCACTTGCATAATTGCAAGCGCTGGAGCGGAGGCTGTAGACCGCGTTTTTCTGAAGGTGTCAGTCAGTCACATTGGGTAATAAAAGTGCGCCGAACACTTGCTCGTCAAACACTGGACTCTACAGAACAGTAGTCACGAGCTTCAATTGAATTTGTGATTTAAGTTGACTTTTTAGGCCATGTCCTGTTCTTGTTTCTGTAACATGTACATTTTTTATATTCTCCTCATGTAACGTACTTGGTTCTATTGTGAAGCGCAGTGACACCTTTGGGTAAAGTCCGCGCTATATAAAAATACATAAAAATTGCTAAACCTCTTAGGCCATACCCTTTTTAGAGGTCTCCTACTTATTTTATCCCACGTAAAGTCATCGGTGTGGCTTCTTCTTTCGATAGGGAGAGATCTTGGTGTTCGAGCCACAGCTGCCGACTATGCAACTGGGAACCGCCGATTTTGCAACTGTTAACCAGGTTCGAGTCCTGGCATTGCCTCAACAGCCTGTGATTTTGGGCACATCACCTAATCTCCCCGTGCCTGATTTCGTGATTAAAAGCTGCTTTATGGTCTACCCAGCATGGAGTAAATCTCGAAGCTAATACGTTGTTGATGCTAATACGTTGTTGATTCGACACCATTGCTCGTGATTGAAACGGGATGTCCTTGTGAGGGCGAGGGGGTACCACTAGCTGAGCGCGCCTTGCCCTCCCTGAACCTCCCGCCCGCATTTTTCTCCTCTAAACGTTGTTTTTCTCACCTTTTTAATCCACCCCGCCCCCCTTGGTGGTGTCATCGGTGTGGCTTCTTCTTTCGATAGGGAGAGATCTTGGTGTTCGAGCCACAGCTGCCGACTATGCAACTGGGAACCGCCGATTTTGCAACTGTTAACCAGGTTCGAGTCCTGGCATTGCCTCAACAGCCTGTGATTTTGGGCACATCACCTAATCTCCCCGTGCCTGATTTCGTGATTAAAAGCTGCTTTATGGTCTACCCAGCATGGAGTAAATCTCGACGCTAATACGTTGTTGATGCTAATACGTTGTTGATTCGACACCATTGCTCGTGATTGAAACGGGATGTCCTTGTGAGGGCGAGGGGGTACCACTAGCTGAGCGCGCCTTGCCCTCCCTGAACCTCCCGCCCGCATTTTTCTCCTCTAAACGTTGTTTTTCTCACCTTTTTAATCCACCCCGCCCCCCCTTGGTGGTGTCGATTAGTGGTTGCCCTTAAATGTTTTCTTCCAGTAGCCAGCTGTCAGACTTTGCGCATACACTTTTATATTTTGTGGTCACAGAAGTCTGTATGGCTTGTACCTAAATAGAACCATTTTAAACTGTAAGTGGCTTTCTGAATCATGCCTAAAAGATTCACCCAGTGTGATTTTCGGAGGCTGAATACCTGATCCGGTGTGGTGAGAGGGGGCCTCGGCATACGGGAGAAGCATCAGCCTGGAGTTTGGTGTCCTGAATGAAAAAAACATGGCGACGAAAACAAACAAAACAAGTCAGGTCCCGGGCCGGCCAGCCAATCACAGCGCGGCCCGGGGAATGACGTCACGGGGGTGTCCCGGGCCGGTAGCCAATGACAGCGCGGCCCGGGACAAAGGGGCGGTGCTTAAAAAAAGCCAGAGAAACGCCCCCGAATCGCGTTTTCTCGAGAAAGCGCGATTGACAGCCTCTGTCTCCCAATGGCTAGCCTCCATTTATGGAGCTAGCCAATGAGAGACAGAGGCGGTGCCGACATCCATACTGTTGACAAAAGTTTTCGATCTGGGAGGGGCACTTCGTGCCCTCGCCAGGTCGAAACCTAAAAAAGAAGAAAAGGTTTTACCTGTCAAGGGATGCTGCCGGTATGCCGCACAGTTTGCGGTTTTTCAACTCCCCCTGCGCGTGGTCTTTTCCGCTGATGGACGGAGCGCAGGGGGCCCTCCCAACCTGCATCAGGGCATACCCTCCTTGGAGCCGGGAGTGTTGGCACCCTGTGCCAGGCTGAAGACGAGGGGCTCGGACTGGTGTCCAGAGGGGCCCAGCTGAGCGCTCCGGCTGTTGAACCGAGGCACCCAGGTTGGTGAAGGGAGGGGCCCAGGCTGGGGAACGGAAGTTGCGCAACCCCCTTGAGTTGCAGGTCAGCGGTGCTGTGATCGATTACGTCAGTAGTCGGGCTACCCTTGAAGACTTGCCCGGGCTGCCGGTCGCGTCACGCCCAGGGCACGGAGGGGTCTTATCTGCAGGCATGCTCAAGGGCAGCGCCGCGGGCGCACGCCACTGACTGAGTTACCAACTCACCAAATCACGGCAGGAGACTATAAGGTTTTTTGAGGCCAAACTGGCTTTTTTATTTTAATGTTATCTTAAAAGTTACTTCGTGTTAAATAAATTTAAAGGATGCATTTCATTCCCTGAGTGTTTTTTTCTTCCTCCTAACTCTTCAGCTTACCTGCTCGAAAAGAAGGCATGCCAAGTGCACAGAGAATTCCTGTCGGTAGATTACTTATTAAAGGATGCCCCCCCCCCCCTACCGAGAGCCTCGCGCAGACCCCTTCGTAAACAGGGCTTCCCCCTCCCCTCGGCTCGAGCACAATGACTCAGAGTGAAAACAGAAGAAAGCGTGTGAAGATTGGAGCCGTGCTGGGGACAGAAGCGTCCAGGAAAAGTGATGTGTGGTTGGAGATTTCGTATTAACTGCCCATCCCCGGTTGATATTTTGGCAACTTTTCCCCTTTGTTTGATAACTCACCTCATTGGAACTCTAATCGGAAAATTAAAATATCCACGTTTGTGTTGCAAACTCATCACCTTCTGTGATGCCCCCATACATACACCCTCCCCAACTCTCTAAAACTGCACAGGACTCTCACACGCACAGCTATCAGTTAAGTTGGCCAAACATTGTACGTTAGTCGTGATTTAAAGCAAGCCGCAAAGGTACGAACACATTTGTGGTCCACTTTAAATGATGGAGAAACAAAGTGAAGATGCAAGCTCTATTACCTTAAAGCTAGCACTTGCTGAAAGTGGTCCAAAGGTTCTGCACAAGACATCACGCACACATGGGACTGATTGTCAGTAAGGCATACAATTCAGTCAAAACAATTGCTTTGTGGGAGTTGTAGTCTTCTTCCCTGTAGGTGAACGCCACTAACGCCCTGGACAGCAGTTCGTTTTAAAAGAGAGTGCAGTACATACACACAAATACCCGTTTAAGAAGACTTTCTGCCCACCCCTGTGCACTTCCCGTCACGTCCTAAACTATTGTAAATCATTTTCTTTGTGTGCAGTTTTATATATCACGAACTCAACCCGAAGGAACCGGAGTGCACTGGTTGCATTACAAACAAACAAGTCTGTTTTTTAGGCACGAGTGATCAAAGGATGCTTGAGCTGGTTATCCAGCTTCAAGACCAGCCGCTCTAGCCGTTAGGCCACCAGACCCTTTTTGTTTTGTCTAGTTATGATTTTTGCCTTCGCTCTATTACACGCACTATGCTCTCTACAGCGCTCTGGCGCCTATGCTGGGCAGTGGGTAAACCCCAAACAAACGTTCAGAAACAAAAGCCATTTGCCTTTCGAAATGTCACCTAAATCAGGATTAGTGAAGACTTAACAGCGAGACGAGACGTCTGCAGGAGGGGTGGGACTCGCACCGCCATAAATTCAAGGGTTAGGGGTGAATGAAAGGGGAGCTTCGTATTACAGAAAGATGCTCTGCGAGATGCAGTAAACACCCAAAACGTGCAGTGTTCTGTGTAAAAAGGGGATATCGTATCACAAACGTTTTAAAGGTGGGTTGCAACCCCGCAAGCACACATCCAAGGAAAGAGCGAAAGGAGCTGTAGGGCCGGGGCAGAGACAGAACAACGCCCCCTCCCTCCCCCGGAATTCCCGAGAGAGTGTAAAAGAATGTTCTTAACGGGATAAACATTTTCCCAGTGAAGAAACACGAAGTTACGTGGGCAAATGCACATTATGCAAAATACCAGTGTGGCATTGTAATTTACTTTTTTTAGAGCAAAATGCATTCTTGCCTATTTTGGCAGCAAGAGAGCGCTTCGGAAAAAAAAATGTAAGACATTCATGCAAATAATCACATGAATTGTTTCTGCCTTCAACAAAAAATGAAATGAAAACATAAGTAACATTCATACACCACGGGGAGGGGGGCGGAACGGACACACGGACAGCGGGAGGGGGGGGGCGGGAAGGCAAGAATTAAACAAGCTGCGCACGCGCAATCCTTCACCCTCGTACAGGCAGACATGCGCAGTACATCGCTTCCCATGCTTGCGCATCAGAGCTGCGCAACATAGCGTAAACGGGGAGCACGTAATGGCTACGTAGACCATGACGCAGAGCCCCTTCTTCGACCCCACACCCAGTGACCTGCCTTCACGGTACAATCACCGCCAATCCTGGTCAGTCACTGCCCAAAGTGCCGGAGACTGCGAGGCCTTGTTTCAGTTAAGTGTACTTGTCAACAGACCAGATTCAGGCGAGAAATTCCCATTTCTCGTAAAACTGCCTCTGCTTCAATAGAAATTAACGGGTAAAACACATCTCACCGTTTTTATCACCGAAATGACTCACTTTCTTGTTCCATGGTGTTGGCATATATGGTCGAGTGTCACACTGTTATATTTGCAGGTTGCAGATGACCAAACCACACCACTGGGATAGGCATGCTACCGTCCCGGACGTAGGCGGGAGACTTTACTCCACTTAGTGCGAACATTGCCTTAAGGCGTTATAGCACTTCATGTAAGAAATGTTAGATATGAGGAAGAAGAGACTAACGTGGTAACATCAGTGAGTAGTTAAAAGACTATACACACGAAGGATAGGTTCCCTGCAGTGCTTTCAATGGTAAACAAGAAACAGGGGGGCAGAGGCTCCGGTAGACGCTGCTCGGAAAGCACAGCGTCCTGTAGGGATTCGGGGGCGTGCTCTCCCCTTCCCATTGGCTGGAAGGTAAAATTCCAGCCAATGGGAAGAGGAGAGGGCGTGACTTAAAAAAAGACACGGAAACGCCCCCGAATCGCGTCAAGGCGGGCCCTGAACTCAGTGACGCTCCTCTCCTCCAATGGCTGGCCAGCATTTACGAGGCCAGCCAATGGAGAAGAGGGGCGTGTTCAGGCCCCCTACTACTAACAAAAGATTTCGGCTCCGCCCACCCACTGCTTACGCAGTGGGACGGTAGCCGAAACCTAAAAAGGCTAAATAAATACAATCAACAGAGCAGGAGGAACAGCGAGAGAGGCAGTACTGACACAAATGTGGCATTAAAAGGAGGTGGGAGGGATGAATTCTATATTTACATGTAAGCAGCTATGCCCCCGAAGCTGAACACAGGTAAATGGTAACAGACCAGGAAACCAAGAAAAACATAGTCCTCAAAAAAACACATAAAGAATCATAGCGGAATGAGACAGTACTTAGTCCCTGCTTCATGGGAGGAACAGAAGGGAAAAAGGAGGTACAAAGAGGCACGGCTGACCACTAGCAAGCAAGTATTTTTAACCCCTTCGACGCTCATGACGAGCTCAGCTCGTCATGGAGTTTCCATTGATTTCAATGGAAATTACATGGGAGAATATCAGGTACCTTAACATCCAAGTGGTTAAAGGACACTGAAATAAACAAACAAATCAAAACCAGGGGGGTGGCTTTAAGCCCACAAGAGAAATTACAATAGGTCTCGAATGCCCGACCTAAAAATGTATTACCCATCCCTCCACTTCCCTGTTCCGCTCATTATGAAATAAGGCATTCAACATCTATGCAAACCTCAAACTTCCTTAGAAACAAAAAAGGAACGTGCACCTCCCCCCAATACAATATATGTCTTAGGTTTACTTCAGTCTGCCTATTTGTTTTTGTCTTCATAGGCCAGCTCAGTGTGGGGCACTGACTGCAACGTGGTGTTGGAGGGTCCTATGGATTCTGCGTTGCATGGGTAGATGAGAGAACGCAGGTGGTGAATACACAGTAGGGCAGATTTACAAGCCTCTGGTGGCACTTTAGCCCCGCCATTCTGTCACTTTTGTGACTCAGCGGCACCGTACAAAATGCAGCCAATTTACAACGTGACGCATCTAGGGAGATGAGTCACTTTGTTATATCTGCATCAGGTATAATGTATGCAGGGTGGGCGTTCCCACGCAGGAAAGCCTCGTAAAAATGATGCTGTGAAATCTACAAGATTTCACGGCGTCACTTCTCGGACACCACTGTGTCAAAACCTTACGCCTGCTTGAAGCTAGCATAAGGAGTGACGCAGTGCAGTGGGAATAGGCCTAAAAATGCATTGATGGAGTTGCGTTGTGCTTGCGACATGACTCCAGCAATGCGTGACTTTTGCCCCAACAGATGTGTCAGAATTTCTGGCACATCTGTCAATCCTTGCGCCATGGTGCGCCGTACTGTAAATATGGCGCATTCATGGTGGTGCAAGGGTTTCTCAGGTGGGCGCAGGGAAAGTGACGCTTCTCTATAGATGCGTCACTTTCCTGTAAATCTACCCCTGCGTGTCTAGGAGGCTGACTGCATAAAAAGTAACACTGTGTAAATACATCTTGTTTTCAGTCACCTCATTAGTTTTATTAAATTATAGCCCTTAGGATGTTGTGTGATATTTCCATCTTCCTCGAGGTTTAAAATGGCATGGCATATGGTTGATGGTGGGGATTCCTGATGCACTGGTTAAACAGTTCAGCGTCCATAACCCACCACGCCTATACCACCTTCAATTAAGATGCATGTAAGAAAGTCATACTTTTTGCCATGATCACCCCATTTTTTGACTGATACATTTGCCATAACTCTTGCCACAGGAGCTCATGATTTTAAACCCAGCTGCCCAGGTTGCTCTAGCGGGTCCCTCGTCTTCTCTGGCTCGTCCCCCTCGCTGCCGCCTTCAATACCAATAGCGGCTGCCGAGCGGGGCTCCACAGCCCCCAGCAGCCTCTGCGGGTCCTTCACCCCCCCACCCACTTCCGCGCCCGGAGGCGCTTAAATCAACGGCGCTTCCTTGGGGGAGTGGGTGTCATTTTCCATAACTCTTGCCACAGGAGCTCACGATTTTAAACCCAGCTGCCCAGGTTGCTCTAGCGGGTCCCTCGTCTTCTCTGGCTCGTCCCCCCCACTGCCGCATTCAATACCAACAGCGGCCGCCGAGCGGGGGGACCACAGCCCCCAGCAGCCTCTGCGGGTCCTTCACCCGCCCACCTACTTCCGCGCCCAGAGGCGCTTAAATCAACGGCGCTTCCTCGAGGGAGAGGGTGTCATTTGCCATAACTCTTGCCACAGGAGCTCACGATTTTAAACCCAGCTGCCCAGGTTGCTCTAGCGGGTCCCTCGTCTTCTCTGGCTCGTCCCCCCCGCTGCCGCCTTCAATACCAACAGCTGCCGCCGAGCGGGGGGACCACAGCCCCCAGCAGCCTCTGCGGGTCCTTCACCCGCCCACCCACTTCCGCGCCCGGAGGCGCTTAAATCAACGGCGCCTTCTCGGGGGAGCGGGTGTCATTTGCCATAGCTCTTGCCACAGGAGCTCACGATTTTAAACCCAGCTGCCCAGGTTGCTCTAGCGGGTCCTTCGTCTTCTCTGGCTCGTCCCCCCCGCTGCCGCCTTCAATACCAACAGCGGCCGCCGAGCGGGGGGAGCACAACCCCCAGCAGCCTCTGCGGGTCCTTCATCCGCCCACCCACTTCCGCGCCCGGGGCGCTTAAATCAACGGCGCTTGCTCCGCGTCACGGGACGCGCGCGCGCGGCGCCGGGATAAGCCCGGGACAAGGGCGGGACCGTTTTTGACCGTTCGTGACCGTACGAGGCCGGGCTGGGCCAAGTTATTAACATTGGACATTCCGTAAGCACCTACATACTTTAACCATATATGTATACCCTTTAGACTATCCACTATTACTATTGTTACGAGTTCTGAGAAAATGTCCACCAAAAGAGACACTTGTAGAAAGGGGGGTTTAGGGGGTGGTATCGTGGGTACGCTTGACAATTTCCTGATCCGAGCTGCCTCTGTGCTAGAAAAGGAAATTGCAATAACTGAGAAATGCATGTCAACTGAAATACTACTTATAAGGCTTTCATCCCTTGGGGCTTTAGCTAATTCCAGCACACCCCAACAAGCTAGGTTACAAGCTGGGCTAACTAACCCACTAAATGACGAAGAAGAACCCACCCCAGTTACGAGGGATTCATCGCTCTTGCAGGGGGATAGCTGTAACAAAGATACACCCGAGCTCTGTGAAACCAAGGATTCTGACGAAATTAGCAATGGTACATCTCCCCGTAGGACTAGATCCAAACCTAATTATGTTCCTAATACTAGGAGCAAACCAAAATCAATAAATAAAAACTCAATAATTACACCGAGAATACCTACAATAAAGAGAGGGGGAAGGAAGTGTAAAACAAAGAAGAGTACTGTAGTGCAGACATCATCTACTCCTGATCTTACTGTGCCGATGGTCACTGATAAATCTATAGTGATCGACCTGATTAATGAAAACGGTGTAAATAATGCATTAGAAAACCCAGGTAGCATAAAGGAACTCCTAGTAAAAATGGAACATATGGTGAAGTCGCTTATGTTACCACTTCTTGAAAGGGTTAAAGGCATTGGGGAGAAACTAAAAAATATTGAGGAAACAGTACACCTAAATAACGAGATGTTGGTGAAATTTGGGGACTTAACTAAACCTCCTGTAAACAGCTTGACAATAACCAATCCCGTGGGAAATATAGAGGTCCCGGGGCCTGAACCCAGAGATGATAGGCACTTACAACCACCCAATGGACCGGCCAATCTACCTGACTTAGGACCGATAGAATCATTAGATAAGAATCCAGGCACGCCAGGGAAAATTAGAGATGACGCGGGTAAAGATACTCAGACTGCGGAGCTGAGAACAGGTAATAAGGATAGGAGAGTTAGTGGGAGAGGATTGCACAAGGGACCTGGCAGAGACAAGTAGATACAAATAGACGAAATGATAAGAAGGAACGAATCGATTTACCACCCGAATCGTTCCCGTATACTGTAGTCTTAGTAGGGGTACCAGAATTGGAAGAGGGTAAGTCCGAAAGATACATAGAATTGAAGAACAAGGTAAGCTACTGGCTTAACAGGTACAGGCCTATCCCACCATCCCTTCATGGAGAAATTCTCCATGTCCGTAGATTAAGTTGGGTGGGCCAGAAAAATAAAGATAAAAAGGGTGATTGTGTCCTGGTAAACTTTAGAGACAGGCGGGTGGTCTCCTATATCTGTGGGTGGAGGGCAGAAAGCCTGGAGAGTAGAATACTCACAGTAGACCGTAGCTACTTCTACCCACCACTGCTGGCAGAGCAATGTAATAACTACCCAGAAAGCTCCCATGGAAGGACAAATATGGATTCCCATAAAAATCACTACAGGGTACCAATTCAAAATCGCTTTGATATATTTCATGAACTAGAGGGATTGGATGGAGTGGATTGACGGTGTAATAAAAACCAAACCATGACCACCCCTTATCCCGTGCTACGAAGTATGGTCTTAACTACCGCTACAAAAGTGGATATAGACCTTTCCATCAACAGTAGAACAGCCATCTGGGAAATTAATTTTGAATCCCCTGAAACTATTACAAAACTGATCAAGACTGGGGCTGATAGTTCAGAAGGGCATCCTAGAGTAGACCATGGAACACACAAACTAAGTGGCCCAGCCGAAGAGTCGGATAATTTAATCACAATACCAGAAATTGAAGTCCCTATTAAAGATAAGCGAATTGATGGAAGATGGGTGATCATGTTCTGGAATATCGCTGGTATAAAATCAAAACTAACAGACGGAACATGGCTGAAATTGGTAAACGATCATGATATAGTGAACCTCCAGGAGACATGGTCTAAGGAGGCTTATCATCTCCCTGGCTATAAAACTTTTTTTGTCCCTGCGATAGCATCAGTAGCAGGAAGAGCGAAGGTAGGTTTGAGTACCTATGTGTCAAATAGTCTGAAGTGTGAGAGTGTAGATGTTCCAATCAGCAATACGTATTACCAAATGCTGCAAATCTGTATCAACAAGAACAAATCACTACTGATTGTAAATTTTTACAACAACATTCCTGTTGAGGTTCGGGAGGGGGTTATGAAGCAGTTTATCATAGATTTAAAAAACATGATTCACTGGAAAAATAAGGATGTTTTCGCAATGTGGGGCGGGGACTTTAATTGGATGTACGTTGTTACAACGCATGCTTTTACCACGCATGCTGTTACAACGCACGTTTTACCACGCAAGCCATTACAACACACTGCTTTGGGGGGTGCTGGATAGTGAATAGTTTAATTTACTATTCCAACTCCAGTCCCCGTGCATAGTAGGGAAGGTGTTGGATAGTAAATTAAACTATTACTTATCCTAGAGTGCCCCCCAGTGCAATGCGTTGTAATGGTTTCCGTGGTAAAGCCTGCGTTGTAACAGCACTGCGTGGTAAAAGTTGCGTTGAAAAGGATGTTCCCCCTTTAATTGCTTGTTATGTAAGCTGGGTGAAATTGGTATATGTGGTACAAACCTTAAAAAGGAAAGACCTTTATCTCATTTCGATCATAGTAACTGTGGGAATTTGTTAAATGAAGCTGCTTTCTCATGTGATCTGTCGTTTGCCAATAAGGTATGTCAACAATTTTTTTGGGGAGGCACAATGTCTATCATAGATTTTATTTTAGTATCAGCCAGGCATGGTTATGATGTGGCTAATTTTAGAACTCTAGAAACAGTGCTGCGTGATCACTATCCCCAATCCATAGAAGTTGTAAATTCTCACTTCAGGTATGATAAGGGCAACCCAGAGAGGGAGCCGGTAGACAATATAGTACTTCAGAGGCACAACGGTTATGCCTTGAAATGGATAAAAATAATCCCGGATGACCTCACAGGAAAAATAATTAAGCAGTGTAAAACAAGCTTTGATATATGTCTTGACATAGACTCCCAGAATACCGCAGTGATTGAACATTTTCAAAAAATAAATTACGAGATTAAAAGGAGTTGATGGGTTAACTGTAAAACTGGGACGAAAAAACAGGAGATTAGGTGGTTTGACAAACCCTGTATTGATGCACACTCTAACTTAAAGCAGTCCTTAAAAAACCATCCGCGTTACTGCGAGCTAATTAAACATTGTCGTAAGGCTTATAAAAAAGCATTAAAGGAAAGAAAGGTAGCCATAAAGCGGGAGGCATGGGAATCACTCTGTGAGGCATCTGAAAGTAATGACACAGCGGCCTTTTGGAAGGTAGTCAGTGCACCTCCTTTTGTGGAGCAAGGCAAGGCAAGCATTGAGATCGCCATCACAGGCCCAGAATGGGTAAAGCATTATGAAAGTTTGTATAGTAACGAAGAAAGGGGTGATGAAACTGGACTATTAGGAACCCAGGATGAGATGTCTTTAAGTAGCATTATGTTTAATCTCAAAGTAACACTAAATGAGGTAATTGCTGGAATAGATGCCAACATAGGGGGAAAAGCCCCAGGCCCAGACGGGGTCCCTGTTGACATATACAAGCATTATTTGCCTTTATGGGCCCCAATCCACACCAAACTTTTTAACGCAGTATGTACTGAAGGAATATTACCCTCCTGGTACGAGTCAACTATAATTCCAATTTTCAAAAAAGGAGATAGATTAAATTGCACATGTTATCGGCCGATATCCCTGCTTGACTCCACAATTAAGCTCTATGGGAGGGTCATTCTGAACAGACTGCAGGTCTGGGCTGAGGATCAGGCCATATTGAGTGACCAACATTTAGGGACCATAGAACAGGGACTTAATTTACATATCATTCTAGACAAGTATACAAAAGCAAGGGAAAATCCCCTGTATTTAACTTTTGTCGACTTGTCATCGGTCTTCGACTGTGTCTCACATAATAAGCTGTGGCAGATTCTAGAAAACTTGAAGGTGGACCCAAATATAATCAACTTTCTGAGAGAATTATATAGGGGCGCGCAGGCCACAGTAAGATATGGTAGGGAGGGGGAACGCACCACACTCTTCAAAATTAAAAGAGGTGTACGACAAGGGTGCGTACTAGCCCCCTTTCTATTCCTAATCTATATAAACAATTTGGAAAAGGTCTTACTTGGAGAATGCCGGGATATGCCCCTTATAGGCAAGAGATCAATACCCGGCCTTTTATATGTGGATGACACAGTCTTGATGGCTCGAACTCCACTAGCCATGCAGCAGATGATCAATTCCTTAACTACCTTTCTGGCTAGCTTAGATTTGATGGTAAACTCATCAAAAACGTTTTGTATGAACTGTGGGCCGTGGGGCTTAAAGAATAAGAAACGTATGTTTATAAATCTTAAACCTCTGGAATTTCCTTTCCTTACCTGGGTATCTTGTTTACACAGAATGGCGAATGGAGCATAACAATTAAAACTCGCAAACTCTTGTTCGCCAAATCAATTATGGCTGTTGTAAATTTTGCTAGGAAGATTGGAAAGAAACCGATTGTGGAACTTTTAAAAATATATAGAGCAACGAGTGTAGCCATAGCAACGTATGGCGCTGGCATCTGGGGCTATGCCAACGTCAAGTCTTTACAATTAGTAGAAAATTCATTTATGCGCTACCTCCTTGCAGCCCCTGATAGCGTTGCTACACTTAATTGCCATATGGAATTAGGCCAATCCTATATTGAGGATATAATTAAATGTCAACCTGTCCTCCTCTGGTATCGGGTGTGGACAACGGAGGAGTGTGCTTTTAACCATGTAATCTTGAAAGATGCTTTGCTGGTTGAAAAAAGTAGAAAAATAAGATGGTTGGCCTATATCGAATTCTTTCTTAGGGAGATTGGTCATAGGGACTACTTTAATGAACCTAATTTAATGTCGTCCTTTTCTAGTAAAGAATTTAAACAACAATGCATGACATATTGAGAGGAGAAAAGATATGATGTAGAAATGAAGAAAAATACAGTAATACTGCATCAACTAACCATTATTTCATCTGAAATTCAACCATATTTAAAATTGGATATGAAAGCATTGGACAGGTTTTTATTAACTCGTTTTAGAATGAATATTTTATACAGATTAATTAGTCACCCAAAAATGAATGACTGGACTAAAGAATTAATAAAATGTCCATGTGATGAATTGTCGACACAGTCGGATATACACATCTTATTATTTTGTAAATTTTATATTCCTCAAAGGAAAAAAATGGATTTTTCCCCTTTTGAGAACTATGGGATTCAACCAATATCGCCCACCTTTCCTGGCTATACAAAAATTAGATAATGTTTTAACTATTGTATGTGTTTCAACTTTAAAAAAAAATGTTTTTAGATTTCGCAAATCAATTTCCAATAATGTATAATATCAATCTCAAGTGTATATTTGTATGATGTAATTCTTATGAAATATATTTATATGTAATTTTTAAATTGTGCTTTTATGGATATTTACGCTCAATATCCGAATAAAGTTGGAATTGAATTGAATTGAATTGACTGATACTGGTGGTTACTGTCTCTGAAAGTGCACTGCTAACTAGGCCCAGGGCCAGTGCTCTGTCCTTAAAAAGTATATGGTAATTGGTTGAATTATAATTGGCCAATACAACTTACCTGTAAGCCCATAGTATATGGTGGGGCATGTATGGCCTTAATGTACGTAAGTGTGTTGTCTGGTGTCATTTTAAAGCCAGGCCTGCCTTGCAGGCTGGTTTTAAAATAAAACAGTATCCAAATTCGACTCTGGAATTAAAAGTACTTCCAAAGTCCAAAAATACCTTTTTATTACATATGTCACTACTAAGGTCTGCCCTAGGTGCCCCAATGGTAGGATGTCTTTTTTATAAAAAGCACAGTCTTTATAACATGTGTTTTATATGCCCTGTTGCGGGAAAAACAGCCACAGTAGTTTTTCGGTCGAGCCTAGGCAGTACACATGCGCTGTCTGCAAGACATGCAGGATCTACAATATTGGCTTTAATCACGCCCATCAATTTCCATTCTTTGTTTGTTGTGCCAATCAGAAATGCCGCCTTTTTATTGGTGCATTAGTTGTAATTGTCCCTCCTTTGAGTGCTTGGTTTCCCGCCCAGGCGATTTCACTCATTGTTCATTTTGGTTGTCCATTGCAAGGCGTTAACAGTTCTGCCACGTCAGCATCACAACTTGTTCACACAACACCAGTCGTATTGCGTTTAGAAAGACACGGAAGATTTTTTATGCCTCTGCATGGGTACACTCAATTGATGTTTTACAAGACACACTTTACTTCATGGATCGGGTTTCCCCACGGCTGCTATTACTTACAGCTTTTCAAATACAACACGCTTCTTTGCCTGTTTTGTCTCCTGTACAATTATATTTTTAAACGCCCATTATATTCTTTTATTTGTGAAATACCATGGGTGCCCATTCTTTTTCAGCTTCTTCACAATCATTGTTAGAAATTATTGTAGTTACAGTGCACATTTTTTGTTACATTGCCTAGGCTTGTGTGCTTGGAATGTTGTGTTTGCTGGCTTTCCTCCAAAGCAGACCCCTCCACGTCCAGTTCAGGCTGCGGCTCACTTTAATCACTTTATGATTGGCTGCTGATTGAATTACACTTTGGCAGGAAGGGCTGGGGAAGTGTGTACAGGGAGGTCGGAGGAGAGAGCATGACTCCAAGATAGGCACACCTCACAGCAGCATGGTCTAGAAGCTTTCACGTATATATGTTCATTTATGTGTGTATTGCTGCATGTCTGACGTGACTCTGGAGAGCATGCTGCTGCAGCATTGATTCATTTGCACAAAGCTCACCTCCTGGTGTAATAGCGTTACCAGGCAGCTAACATAAAGCAGACTGAGGCACTAGGATACTAAGTGGTTTAATATTGCATGTTTTGTTCCATTTCCCCATGGGCAGTTTTAGCTGTTATTTAGCTTCTAATCCAGTGAACCTCGTGAGAGCTTCTTCGCAGCGTGGCACACTTTACATGTAATTCATTCCTACACAATTGGTTTCGGCCACTAATGACGCAGTTAGCTAATTTTGGCACACACCTTTCGCTGTGTTTTCTTTAACATTCACATCTCATTAGAAGCCCAGCATGAGGACTTTTTGAGGCTCCTCGCAATTCAAATGAAGGTACAAATAAAACCTGTAATAGTTATCTTCAATCTATACAGGTACAGGGCTTCCTTGGCTTTTTCAATTTCTACCATGTGTGCATGTTCTTTTCTAGACTTTTGAGAAATACATTTGGATGAGGTAATCCCCTCCTAAATTCGTCCCTCTTGTTCTCTGATTAAAAGAAACTACAAGAACCTGGCTCTTCAGCTAAACAGTTCTGTTCTTTAAGAATGTGCACAAATGTGTCTACATTTATAGCTGTTGCATTGAAGGGGCCACATAGAACTCCAGACTGGCAGCAGTCTTGCAACTGATGTTGGTGCCTCTTCATTACCAAGGCGTATTATCCACGTGTTCTGATGGTTGATTTGAAATCCGAGTGCCTAATTACAGATACTTTTTTTATATAGAGGACTTACGAATGCTGCTGCTGTCAGACGGGGGCCCACGGGAACTACCGCTTTGAGCGCAAGTAATTTGGTGGCATGAGTGCTACGACGGGGGAACCCCCACTCGGATAGCCCCCCCCCTCCTCTTCAAGAGCAGAGCAAAGCCAGCCTTCCATGAAAAAGAGTGTTGCGGGCTAAACTTGGATCCCACAGGGATGCTTACTGCCGGTATTCCTGCTCTTTCCCGGATCACCGCATCTTTGCCCTGACACCAACTCCTGGTGGGACGAGGGTCCCAGAGGCAACTCCAGCACAGCCGCGACACCATCTACGCCAGCACTTACACTCTGGGGACTGCAACCCCTCGAGTGCACCACTGCTCCAAACACTCCCTGCAGCTGCCACGAGTGAGGGGGGGCGGGGCCAACGCACTCATAGCGCAGCCTCACCCACCGCGACGCGGGCCGTAGCCCGGACGAAGCCCGGACCAAGTGCGGGCCCGTCTGAGGCCGTCAGAGGTCGAAGGAGGCTGGGCTGGGCCACCTTATTTGGTTTTCGGACTCGGGAACAACACTCAGGCGCAAGGTAATGTGAAGCACCTTGTTATAATTGACTGTACTGTGCTGACCGGTGGATTTATATTGTTATACTAGGGACAACTGGCCATCCTTGTTATATAATGAGTAAGCGCAGAGGGGTAGCCGGAACTTTGGATGCATTTATCGTAAGGGCTGAGTCACTGCTTATGCATGAGATTCATGTGCCAGAAAGAAGACTGTCCCTGGACCATGCCGCATTACAGTTACATCTGTCGCTGGGGGACAAGCTGATTCTAATATACTATGCCGAGACACAGTAAATGTATCACCGGTTATGGTTGGTCCTAGTACTCTGAGTCAATCCTCGCCATCTTTGGACTCTTCTAACACACCCGCCCTAGGCGCACCCTCTACAAACACCTGGGGAAATGCAGCAAAATCTCACAGATCCCATAAACCAGCAGTTAAACCAGCAGTTCAACCAGCTAAAAGGAAGAAAAATGTTGCAAATACTGTCAATGCCAAGCCTAAACCGAAAGCGAAACCTAAAAATGCTAAGAATGGAGCACCCACCAATAGTCTGGAAGTTTACAAGACTGTCAACAACTCAGACAGATACTATTCCAAAGAACAGATGCAACGTGGCCGATACGGGTACCGCAACTTTGGGTCTCACAACGGAAGGACTTGACTCAAGGCTGGAATTCATAAAGGAGGCGATTGCTGAGAACTTTGATTTGCTTTAGGTGAAATTGATGCAATTGAACTCTGCTATGGACAAGCTAAGTGGGGGAAAGTTGAATAATTTTATTGATGCGGGGGAGGGGATCCCAACAACATCTATAACACGCGTATCTGATAGACGCAATAATGAGACGCAACAATCTGGTAATACCCCCCCCATAGACACCCCCTTTGATGCCTTATGTGCATTTTGCAAGAATCGAGGAGATCGCTTTGTGCCTAGCCTTGCCCCCATTGGGAGAGACAATCAGGTTACATCAAGGCCAGACAATATAAGTAACTTGAACTCGGTTGTAGGGAGCGTTAATTGTAAGCAGCCTCAGTCGGGTATCACTGTGGTTGACCCCACTAAAGACACCAGAGAGCACCTCAGGAATTTAAGTACAAATCCTAACACTGATGTCCTGAATTTACCACCTGCCTCCAGCCTCTATGTGCTAGTCCTGACCGGTGTTCCAAACCTTGCTGGGGGCCAGAGGGAGTCTTGGTCAGATCTTCAAAATAAATCTTTAGACTGGCTCCATAAACATAAAAACTTCAACTCTTCCTCAATGGATGAAATCATCATGGCCAGGAGAGTAGGGTGGGTTGGTCAATAAAGAAAAGAATATTGATGGCGACTGTATTGTTCTCAACTTTCGAAGACCACAAACGGTCCGCCGTTTACTAACCACCAGAGAACAGTCCTTCACCGCCAATACAGACATTTGTGCACTTTCCTTAGGCTACTTTTATAGACCGCTAGTATCATCAGTAAGGGATCCTGAAGTACAAGCACTGACAGCCAATAGGTTCCACGCACTTTCCAGCTTGGACACCCAGGACTGACAACCACTGTCGACACCCAAAATACAGGCCCCAGATGGGGCTAGACTGGGTACTAGCCCTATACCTCATAAAAACACAGATAGGGCAGCCACATCTAGAGCCAGTGGTGAGGCCGACCAGAGCGTCCTAAGCTGGAACGTGGCAGGGTTACGAACTAGGCTTGTCGATCAGGACTGGCTGCATATAGTAAAGGAACATGACATAGTCATGTTCCAGGAGACCTGGGCCACGGAAGATCTATACATTGAAGGGTTTCATTGTTTTAGTGTGGTAGCCCCAAGCCCCAAAATGGGCAGACCTTCGGAAGGCCTTTTCATTGGGATTAATGTGGCTGCTGGTGGCAGTTTTAAGGTCCTTCCGACCAACAGCCAAAGCTATCAAGTTGTGCTTTTTAAAAGGAGAGTTTGTTTTCACCTAGTGAACTTTTATAATAATGACTTTCATTTTGTCCCTAATAAGAACTTGATTGGGCTTTTTGATTTTATTTCAAATTTGGATACCCAGCTTAATATGGGGGGCGCTACTAGTATTTTGTTGGGGGGTGATTTCAATGCTAAATTTACTAACAAGGGGCATGATGGGAGGATGCGCAACTCTGGACCATCTGCCCGCAGGGGTGCTGAACTTGCTATGCTTTTAAGATCACACAATTTGGCTAACGCCATGGATCTGGTGGGAGGCTACAATGCAACTGGCAATACGTAACCAACATTCAGGGGAAGGGGATGTTGCTCAACAATAGATTTTGTTTTCATCTCCCCTTCTCTTGAAGACCAATTAAAGGCTGCAGAGGTCATCGCCACGGATCACGGGGATCATAATCCTATTAAAATAGTACTGAGTCCCCCCCCCCCCCTAGACCCGTGTTCCAGAACGAACGCGGGGCCATGAATCTGACCCCCTCGACTGATAACCTAAGATTATTTTGGAAGAGCGTTGATAGCGGGGAAGTGTTTAAGAAACTAATTAAGGGCAACATGTATCTTATTAATTCCTGCCTGTCATTGCAACCCATACACATAGAGGTAATTCAGGATTTTACTAAACTTTGCCAGGCCACAAAAACCCTGTTATCAAAACCTGTATCCCAAGTAGGAAGTACCCCTAGATGGTTCGACTGAGTGTACATTAGCTAACAGGAAGCTAGGTAGGGTCTTGTCAGCCAAACCCAGGTGCGCCATAGATGTTCAGTTGGCTAGGAGGGAATATAACACGATGATTGCAAATAGGAAGAAAGCCCTCCTGGCGGAACGTTGGGAAACCCTTTCTGAGGTAGCCAGCCTAAAAAAAGGGTAATATCTTCTGGTCCGCAGTAAGGGACCTTCGATCAATGGGCCAGTTATCAACCCCAATCAGCTGTTATATTTCCAGCGAGTCCTGGGAAAACCACTTTAAAAAATGTATGCTACCCCCAACCAGAGACAGAATATTACGTGCCTGGCATGTTGGTCCCCATAGAGCTAACAATTTTAGAAGTAGAAGCGTCCATCCAACAGAGCATAGGGAATAACGCACCAGGGCCTGATGGGTTGCCAATTAATCTAATCAAATGGAACCCAGATTTCTGGGCCCCACTGCTTCTGAATGTTTTTAATAGCTTAACTCATGCCACCTTGCCCGTTACATGGGCGAAGAGTATTATAGTCCTGATTTTTAAAAAAGGAGACAGGTCCCAGCCAAGTAATTACAGACCAATATCACTGATAGATAATACCCTAAAAATATTGGGGAGAGTTCTGTACAATAAAATTTTAACCTGGACAGAAGAAACTGATATTCTTGAGCCATGTCAGTTAGGCTTCCGGAGCAAGGTGGGCACAGTCAAACAATGCCTTAACCTTAATTTGGTTATTGGGAAATACACCGTTGCACGGAGGTCGCCGGTCTACATGGCATTTATGGATTTGTCCACAGCTTTTGACCTTGTTAACAGGTCAAAGCTGTGGACAATCCTTTTGGCAGGTGGGCTGGATGAGCCGCTGGTACACTTTTTAACGTACCTCCATAAAGATCTCCAGGCACAGGTGAGGATTGGCATGGGTGGAGAGGTCTCGGGAGTAATTGAAGTAGGAAGGGGGTAAGACAGGGTTGTGTCTTGGCTCCCCTTCTCTTCACTATTTACATTAATGGGTTGAACAGCTCCTTGAAAACTGTAACTCAAGATGTCCCCATAATTAATGGGTGCCGCTCACAGAGGGTTGCTGGCCTGAAGGGACGACGTGGGACCTGTGCGCTTTGCTAGCGCTTGTAAATCCGAGTGGGGCTACTTCAGGGGAAAGACTGCTGCACACGCCGAGGGACTGCGAGGACCAGCAGTCTCTGTGCTCACCAGCTGCTGCCTCTTCCCTCGGCGTTCCCGCCCCCCTGCCTGGACATTCATTTACCTATCGCGGCCCCCGCTCCGCGGGTGCCGCTCACAGAGGGTTGCTGGCCTGAAGGGACGACGTGGGACCTGTGCGCTTTGCTAGCGCTTGTAAATCCGAGTGGGGCTACTTCAGGGGAAAGACTGCTGCACACACCGAGGGACTGCGAGGACCAGCAGTCTCTGTGCTCACCAGCTGCTGCCTCTTCCCTCGGCGTTCCCGCCCCTCTGCCTGGAGTGTTTTAAACCTAGCTCCCAATCCCGCGACGCGGGACGCGCGCGGGACATAGCCCGGGGCTAAGCCCGGGCAAAGGGCGGGCCCTCCACGGCCCTCAAAGGCCGGAAAAGGACGGGACGGGCCACCCCCCTTGGTTTGCCACATTCTTGGTATACTATAAAATAGGTAAAGACCCCCTGTAAGTATTTTGTGTTCTTATTAGTGGACTCTTTTACATATTAAGGTCCTACATTCCTATACCATCATGACCACCAAGGTGGACCATTTTACCTACGAAGACAGCAGTGGGCAAACGTGCTCCCTGTTAGATGAGCTGAACCTCATTTGCAAAACCACATACGCCTCATTAGAAACTCCTCTTTTGCCCAAAAATGTGAGTTTACTCTCACACAAGGCTACACTTCTAGACTCATCCATATTTGTTAATAAATCCTGCAGTCCGAATCCACAAAGCAATGAGTCCCCTCAGATCCCATCCACAATAAGGAAAAATATCGATGTCATTAAAGGTGGTAATAATCCTAAAATTCTAAAACTGTGTCCATCCACTGTAAACTCCCCAATGATTTCTCCGCTGGTGGAGTTTTCAGAAGCCATAGCACCCTCTTCCCAACTGCAAATTATCCCCATTATCGAACAACTGCTTAGTTCCATGATAGCACCCTTACTAGAAAAAATGAACTTGTTAGGGGAACGCCTTTCCGTGATAGAGAAAGCCATTTCCTTAAACCCGTTGGCTGGCAAACACAGTGTTACACCCAATCGCCCTAAGACTTCTCCTATACATCTAGGCTCAATACCATCTGTGCTAGATAAAAGGCATAAAACAAAACCCACTGGCCCTACTGCCTCAGGGCAACAAACATCTAAATTCCCCACTAAACTTTCCCCCCCACAGCTGACCACACCGAGAGTAGGTCATAATAAAATTAATTCTATTCATTTACCTCCGGAAGCGGCCCCATACGTGTGCATTCTTGCGGGTGTACCTTCTCTCCCACCGGGAAAAATTGAGAGACAATATGATTTAGTCAATAAAACTAAATTCTGGCTCTCAAAAAACAGACCATTGCCTCCTAGTCTATATGGAGTAATAAGGAGTGTTAGAAGGGTTGGTTGGCTGGGCTCTCTTCCCAAAGACGCTGCGGGGGACCTGGTACTCGTGAGATTTAGGGACCGAAACATAGTACCTTTTTTGAAAACTTGCCCGCCTCGAGTAAGAGATGGCCCAATATCAATATGGGACCTACATGACTTTTACCCCATAATCCCGGGCTTTCCCCTCTGAATATCTGGACATATAACAAAGGCTATTCATGAACTCTTGTGTTTAAACCACGAACTCCTTTGATACTGCTATAACCTTGTAGTGGAAAATAACTTTTTATGTCAGGGACCCTTCCTTACTGTTCTCTAGTCATTTAAAATGTTTTTATATGGATTGTAAATTGTATTTATCATGAACTTTTATGGTTTTGTTTTTCAAAAGCCGAATAAAGTATATTTGATTTGATTTGATGGGAAAACTCTCCCTGTGCTACTATACGCAGATGATGCGGTACTTATAGGCCGCACCCCAAATTCTCTGCGCATTTTAGTCCAAAATTTTGTAATGTATATGGATGGCCTGGACCTGCGTGTTTATTTAAAAAAATCTTTTTTAATGTGTTGCGGTCCTGGGAAGCGAGAGATAGGCTCCATCACAGTGAATAGCCAAAAATTGACATGCATTCGTTCATTTGCTTATCTTGGATTGGTTTTTGCTGCGACCGCTCCTGGAATGAGCATTTAGCCCCTTCCAGAAGCAAGTTCTCAAAGGCCACCAACTCAATTTTGAGTCTCCCCCGCCCTAAGACCACCGGAGCCATTTTAGCCATCCAGAAAATGTATATGCTACAGTGCATCAAAGTGGCCACATATGGGGCTGAGATTTGGGATATTGCTAATAGTTCATGCATCCAAAAGGAAGAAAACAGGTTTTGTAGGAAACTGTTGGGTATTCCAATCTCGACACCACAATACATATGCCACAGGGAACTCAATCTTAATTTTATATCTGATTTTATACGTGCCCGACCGGCTCTTTTTTGGCTATCAGTATGGAAGAACCAGGCCGCTTCCCTTACCCGAGAGATTATTAGTGACTGCCTTAGGTGTGAAAAAGGGATGGATATCCCTTTGTTGAGTGGAGTGCAGCAAAGTTTGCGCGGTATCAACAAGGAACATATTTTCTTAGACTCATGTATAGTTGGAACGGTTTCCAAAAAGGATCTGAGAGATGCCCTCTATTCCCTATCCGATAAAGAAAGGTTCGACCTAGAATCCGCAAAATCTTCTGTCTGTAAATATATGTCCATCGAATAGTATTATCACCCTCTGCAGATATATCTCACCTTACCAATGAGTCGCTGGGAAAGGAGCCTATTATTCCACCTAAGAGCTGGAACTGTCAGATTTGCACTGTACTTTCCTCTTGGCTACCACCCCAACCTTAATCATACACCATGTCCCTGTGACGGGAGGAGTGGCCAATCCATTATACACTTTTTATTCTTCTGTAAGTACTACATCAAATACTCTAAGTGGCTCCTAAACCCTTATTTTAAAAAGAGACGGCCTATCAGTTTGGATGAGGCCTATTTGTGTGTAGTAACCCTGAATGATGAATATCTAATCTTTAGCACATGCACCTTTCTTAGAATTGCTATTAGAACACGCAAGTCCATGTTGGATCCCTGAGACTTTGGTATAATCACAAAATGTTTTAATGGTTTTAGTAATATTCTTCTTCTTTTTATTTATTTTTTTCTTTTCTCAATGAAGTCATTTTTAATTGGTAGATTTAAATCATCAAACATTGTGTGATATTGTTGTATATTTTTATACCGTTATGTGTTCTCAAACTCCCAGATTGTCATCTGTTTTTGTCATGACATTGTGCTTTTATGGGTACCAAGGTACCCGAATAAAGTTTATGAACTGAGCTGAACTATAGAGGACCTATACCTGACAATTGCTATTCCAAAACTCTTTAAACAACATCGGTCTCTGTTACTCAATTTAACTGTACTTTCAAAGACCTGGGAAGGATGGGAAGTTGGGTTAGTTTTGCTCTTGCACTGTGACATAGCTGACCATAGCTGCTGTTAGCAGTGGGTGTTTAACTTACTGAGCCTTTTTGCCAGCTAGGACCATTTTAAGTGTGCTTAATTGTCTTTTTGTGAGGCTCTCCCAGTTCAAGCAGGAAAGTCTATCTATCTTGCACTTCCAACCCTCTAATCTCTCCCCCATACCCTACCGCCCGCTCATCTCTCAGTCACATTCCCACTGCCCCCTTTCATCTCATACTCCCACTGCCTCTCTTATAACTCCCTCACACTCTCTGTCTCCTCTCTGTACTGCCTGCTCACACATGCTGCCTTCCTGTACCTCCTTACGCTGTGCACTCGTCCACCTCTAGCCCACTTCTCTGGGAGCCCTTCCCACTTGTCTTGGTGCTGCTCTCACTTGTACTCGGACACTGGAAGATGTGCACAGCCCACCTCTTTATTTGCTTACTCTGTCGGCTCACACACTTCTCTCTAGTCGGTGCCCATCTCGGAGTCCCGCCATCACCTGGTGGGTGGTCATTGTCTCTCTGAACACCTGTCTTACTTTAAGGTATAATAAGGTTTATTTGGGAAGAGCAGCCAGTCCCTCTCTCTCACCCCTCTCTCTCGCTATCTTCGCAACTCTCTCATGTGGTAAACTTCAGGTCTTCAAGCACAGTTTTTTCCTAGGCCTTTTCAAGGTTTCCGTCCCTCAATCCCACCCTCTCCATCTTTTCTTGGCGAGTCTTCTGCGCACACAGGCGCTACCTCTTTATGAATCTGTCACCTGCTCTACCCTTCTTTCACTCTTTCTCGCACACTTTTTCTGCTCCTCTGTCTGGAGTTCATTCACCACTTCGTGCACAACTTACATATCCCTCTCCGTCTTACTGTCTATATATTCTGTGCAGCACTCACCCCTATCTATCCACCATGCCAAATAATTCCATTACACAAATTCACCCCACACCACACAATTCCACAACTAACAATTCCAACCCAACACACATAATTCAACTCCAAACCACATACATCCACTCCACTCGAAACCAAAACAAATGGGGAAAAGACATTGTCATTTACATCGCCATAAGGTCTAACTCTCTCTTTCTCACATATTTATTTCTAACACCCTATTCTCACATCTTAAGCTCAAACTTTCATTCTCTGTCTCTATCATAAATCCTTCAATATTCATTAAACTAATTACAAACTAATAAGCCCCATTTCTATTACTGCAGTATACCATCACAATATAGCAATAGTTATAAACATTAGCAAAACCAATAGCTCTAGCTAAACACGTTTTTTTTTGTTCCTCCCACTCCAAAACAAAGCTCATGGATAAAACACATTGTCATTTACAACATCAATAGCTCTATCTCTCACAAATGAGAGACCGATTATATTGTAAATGCTTGTTCCCCCTTGCAGTGCTGCGAGATTTATAGGCTAACATGGGAAAGCTTTCCTAAACTTAATAAAGTTTAAGGTTTGATTGGAAGTAGCTGACAACATAATTCAAAGTAGCAAAATAATAGTTACAATCAATCCAATAATTTGCCAAGGTCAGATTTATAGTAACTATTGCAGGAAAGTAGTTTTAGAACATCTATCCTGACGTTACCTAAAACAGTCCTGTGGTAGCCTCTTATGATTTGCCAACCTTTCACAGCCTGAGGCAAGCTGCTCCCAGAATAGGTGTGAAGAGGCCTGGGGCTGAAACAATACAGCCATTTGGTGGGAGTAGATTTGCTACCTGTACCAGCCAGGGACAGGAAGTGGGCTTGGGAAATAAACTGGACTTCGAAGGTAGAAGCACAGTTGTCACAGGAGCCAGGCCAGCCCCTGCTTCCTTGATCCCCAGCCAGATGGGAGCCCCCCTAGTTAGATTAGGAGAGGGGCTGGAAGGGGAGTGTAGGGAAAAGTTAGCCACACCCATGGGTTGGTTTTGCCAGACCTACACTCCAAGGAGGGAATTTCTCCATTAAAATTGTTGGAGAACTGTGCATTCTGGGTTAAAAATATGTCACACTTCCCAGGAAGTGGTCATAGCAGAGGGCGGCAACTGGATCCCTATTGGGTGGGGTGTCCCCCTTTTGCGTGCACAGAAGGGGGAATACATATACTGGAGATCTGCAGGAGCCCCTCGGATCCTTGTCTGAAGAATCTGGAGAAGGACTGCAGCACTGGACCCTTGGACTGTAGCACAGAAGGCTTGCACTCAGAAGGACTGCATCTTCTGCACCCTCAAGGTTCCACACAAGAAAGGACTGAGCCTGTCTTAAAGGATGAGGAGTGGCCTCCCTGAACAACGAGTAGAAAAGCGCTGGAAGAAGCCATCGGCAACAGGCCAAAGAGAGGACCACTCCAGCTGACAAGTTATATCTGGATTTTCCTGGACTGCACAGGTGCATTGTGGGAAATTGAGTTCTAGCCCCCAGGTAGCAATCCAGAGCTTTTGAACCCTTGGCCAATGCTAGAGGACACTGAACACGGAACACAGAACCAACAGAACTACAGCTCCTGGATGCAATTCCGTCTATTTGCACAGCAAGTGTCACTGCTCACGACCGTGAGGCTCCAGCCTTTCTGTCTACAGTGCCTGGCAGCTCTTTGCACACCATGGACCAGCGACGCTCTGCTTGCTACCGGCAGCAGTCTTCCCCGTGAAGGGGAATCTTGCCACAATTTTTTGAGAAGGTAATACTTCAGCGGGACATACATGGGACTGTATTCGACCTGCACTCCATCGCGGTTGGCTTGAACTTTCAGATTTGACCCGGTCCAGCACAACCAGATACCTGCGGTTTCACTTTTTTATTTAGTTGCTATGCTGCAATTTAATCTTTAAAAATTCACATCTCCAGTTCCCTACATTGGATGTTTGTCATTTTGAACACAAAAATATTTTCTATTTTTGTTAATTGGTGATTGATTTTTATTGTGTTGTGTCTATTACTTATTTACTATTTTGGTGATATTAAATGCTTTACACACCTGTCTTCTAAGCTAAGCCTGACTGCTCGTCTGCTAAGCTACCAAGAGTTGAGCAAGGATTGATTTATTGAGACTTGACTGGACCTAATTAGTGATTGTGGTATTATTACTACCTGAAGGCAACTACCTCCACCTACTAGTAACCCAGCGGCTAAATAAACAGACCGCTTGCATGGATGTGCGCTGCAAAGAGGTGTTGTTTCTTTGTGAGCATGGTTTTCTCAGAGGAGATTCTTTCTACCAATATAAATAAAAAACAAAAAAAAAGCGACAAGAATTTTTTTTAAATAAAAGAAGGATTCAAAATATAAAAAAGAGAAGGGCTATTTTTTTCAGGGTTTTAGTTGGAGGATACACATAATATTTTGGTGTCAACTTTACTATTGGCTCTCTGCTAGCTGTGTATTTAAGTTGGCTTGGCTCTTTCTATTTAGTATTGTTATCACCATGGAAGAGAAACATTATTCAAAGAGTAGACACTGTTCTTCTGTATCTTCATCAGAGGAAAGAGATGGTCACTGTTCCAGGAGTCAATGCAGACATCATAGAAAATAGAGGGGGCATCCAGAGGAGGAGTACTAAAGATGATGTTTAAGCCCTTATAAAGGAGGCTTTGGCTTCAGCTTTGAAGGAAGAAAGAGCAAAAAAAGGAAGAATGCTTAGTATAATGACTCCTCTTCTGACTCAGAGGAACAGTGGGCAGAAAATACATCCGCACTGAGGAAGTGGCCCAAGTTTTAGAACACATAAGGAGTGAACTGGTGTTTCCAGAAGCTTCTCAAACCCTGGATGATGAGGAATTGTTTCCACAGTGTTTAAGGCCATCTTCACTTTTTATGCCGTTTTATGATAAAATTAAACCTCCTATCCCTCATGAGTGGTAGGCTTTAGCACACATTAATTTCCCCAGATTTCTACAGAAGATGTATGTCTTAAAGGATGTACTAAGATGGGTGCAACGTTAGCTACCTCAATTAGTCATACTTCTGTCAATCTGGGGGACTGTACGCCTAAAGATAAGACTAACAAAGGGATTGAGAAAGCTGTGATCAGATCCTATGAAGCAAATAATATGTCGCTAAGAGCGGGACTATACACAGCATATACTGTTCTGAGCCTGGGTAAAGTTTTCGAAAATTTTACAGCTGCAATAGAGGAACGTTATGATTTATTGGAGCTCTTGATGAACATGGAGCAACAAGCAAGATTCCTTTCAGACATTTCCTGCAACTCTGTTAAGGCAGCTGCCCTGGCAACAGGAGCCTTAAACTTAGCCAGGAGACATATGTGGCTTAGGGATTGGAAGGCGAAAGGCGGAAGAAAAATCAGCACTGTTCAGAGACCAGCTTGACAAGATGGTAAAAAAAGATTTTAAAGACAGAAAGCATGCTTTACCTTATGAGGGTAAGAGTGGAGTCTACAAGTTATCAATCAATCAATCAATCAATCATACCATTTGTATAGCGCATTACTCACCCGGGGGGGTCTCAAGGCGCTTGGGGGAGGGGGTATGCTACTGCTCGAACAGCCAGGTCTTGAGTTGTTTTCTGAAGGTGAGATGGTCCTTGGTCAGCCGAAGGTGGATGGGGAGGGAGTTCCATGTCTTGGCAGCCAGGTAAGAGAAGGATCTTCCTCCGGCGGTTGCTCTTCGGATGCGTGGTACGGCTGCGAGGGCGAGGCTGGTGGATCGTAGCTGGCGGGTGGGCGTGTAGAAGGTCAGGCGGTCGTTGAGGTACTTGGGGCCCAGGTCGTGGAGAGATTTGTGTGCGTGGGTGAGGAGCCGGAACGTGATCCTCTTGTCGACGGGAAGCCAGTGCAGGTTCCTCAGGTGGCTGGAGATGTGGCTGCATCGGGGGACATCCAGGATGAGTCGGGCGGAGGCGTTCTGGATGCGCTGGAGTCTTTTCTGTAGCTTGGCTGTGGTTCCGGCGTAGAGGGCGTTTCCGTAGTCCAGACGGCTGGTGACGAGTGCCTGGGTGACAGTCTTCCTGGTCTCGGTCGGGATCCAGCGGAAGATCTTGCGAAGCATACGCAGGGTGTTGAAGCACGATGAGGAGACGGCGTTGACTTGTCTGGTCATCGAGAGGGAGGAGTCCAGGATGAAGCCCAGGTTGCGTGCGTGGTCGGTTGGCTTGGGTGCGGTGCCCAGGGCTGGGGGCCACCAGGAGTCGTCCCAGGCGGAGGGGGAGGATCCCAGGATGAGGACTTCCGTCTTGTCCGTGTTCAGTTTCAGGCGGCTGTCCTTCATCCACTCGGCGACGTCTTTCATCCCTTCGTGTAGGCAGGTTCTGGCGGTGTCGGGGTCTCTGGTGAGGGAGAGGATCAGCTGGGTGTCGTCGGCGTAAGAGATGATGTTGAGGTTGTGCTGGCGTGCGATGGCTGCAAGAGGTCTCTTGTAGACGTAGAAGAGGGTGGGGCTGAGTGAAGATCCTTACGGGACACCGCAGATGGCTTCGGTGGCCTCGGAGCGAAACGGGGGGAGGCGGACTCTTTGTGTTCTTCCAGCGAGGTACGAGATGGTCCACTCCAGTGCCTTCTCTTGGATACCGAAGTTGTTGAGGCGCTGGACTAGGGGGCGGTGGCAGACAGTGTCGAACGCAGCGGAGAGGTCCAGGAGGATGAGGGCCACTGTTTCTCCTTTGTCGAGCAGGGTCCGGATGTCGTCGGTGGCTGCGATGAGGGCGGTCTCGGTGCTGTGGTTGGCTCTGAATCCGGACGGCGACGGGTCGAGGGATCCGTTCGTCTCGAGGAAGGCGGTCAGCTGTCTGTTGACGATCTTCTCGATGACTTTAGCAGGAAAAGGGAGGAGCGAGATGGGGCGGAAGTTCTTGAGGTCGGTGGGGTCCGCTGTAGGTTTCTTCAGGAGGGCGCTGAGCTCGGCGTGCTTCCAGCTCTCCGGGAAGGTGGCGGTGTTGAATGAGGTGTTGATGATGTTCCGGAGTTGGGGTGCGATGGTGGAGTCGGCCTTGTTGAAGACGTGGTGTGGGCAGGGGTCGGTCGGTGATCCGGAGTGGATGGTGTTCATCGTGCGGGCTGTGTCTTCGGTGGTCACCGTGGTCCAGGTGCGGAGGGTGGAGGTGGGGGGCGTTGTTTCGACGGTTGGGTGCGTGGGTGGTGCGCCGAAGCTGTTGTGGATGTCGGCGATCTTGCGGTGGAAGAACGAGGCGAGGGAGTCGCAGAGGTCTTGTGACGGAGTGATGTCGTTGGTGCCGGTGCTGGGGTTGGAGAACTCCTTGACGATGGTGAAGAGCTCTTTGCTGTCGTGGGCGTTGTTCCTTCAGGGATTTCTTCTTGGTGGTGCGGATGAGTTGGTGGTGCTTGCGGGTCGCGTGTTTGAGGGCGGTCATGTTGTCGGTGGTCCGGTCGAGGCGCCAGGCTTTCTCGAGGGTGCAGCAGGCCTTCTTGGAGTCCTTGAGTTCGTCGGTGAACCAGGATGCCTTCTTGCTTCTGGGTCTGCTGGGCGGGTTCTTTAGTGGCGCAAGGTCGTCGGCGCAGGCGGTCAGCCACTGTGTGAAGTTGCGGGCTGCTTCGTTGGGGTCCGTTGTGTAGGCGGTTGGGCTCTGGGTGAGGGAGGTGGTGAGCTGGTCCGCGGTGATCTTGGTCCAGTTCCTGTGAGGTACCTGTTGCGGGTGGTGGTGGGTCGTGGATCTTTTGAAGCTGAAGTGGACGCAGCTGTGGTCGGTCCAGTGGAGTCCGGTGGCGTGGCTGAAGGTGATGTCCTTGCTGGAAGAGAAGACGGGATCAAGCGTGTGGCCGGCGTAGTGGGTGGGGGTGTTGACCAGTTGCTTGAGTCCGAGGTTGGCGAGGTTTTCCAGCAGGGCGGTGGTGTTGCGGTCCTTGTTGTTCTCCAGGTGGAAGTTGAGGTCCCCTAGTAGGATGTAGTCAGCGGAGGGGAGGGCGTGTGGGCTGATGAAGTCCGCAATGTCTTCGCTGAATTGTGTGCGTGGTCCCAAGGGTCTGTAGACGAGGGTGCCTCTGAGGGTCGTCTTAGGGTGGTGTGAATCTGGAAGTGGAGGTGCTCGGCGGCGGCGAAGGTGTCGTTGGAGTCGGTCGTGATGCGGATGGTGTTCTTGTGGGCGATGGCGATGCCTCCTCCGGTCTGGTTGATGCGGTCCCTCCTGATGATCTTGTACCCGTCCGGGATGGCGATGGCGATGTCGGGTGCAGAGGAGGCGTTCATCCAGGTCTCCGTGAGGAAGGCGACGTCTGGTGATGTAGCGTCGAGGAGGTTCCAGAGTTCCACGGCGTGTCTGTGGATGGAGCGGGTGTTGAGCAGGATGCACTTGAGGTGGTTGCTGCTGGTGTTTGTCTTGGCGGGTGCGGGGCAGGTTCGGAGGCAGGTGAACTTGCAGGTACAGCAGGTGAAGGGTCCGTAGGTGCGTCTCGGGGTGGTTCGGCAGCAGGCGTGGGTCCGGCCGGCATTGAGTGCGTTGAGAGTGGCGGCGTCGTAGGATAGTCGGGTCGTCTTGCATCGGCGGGGAGGACCAGGGGTCCTGGCGCTGGGCACAGTCCAGGCGCGGACGGGCGCAGACGGGCTTACCTTTGGCGCACCTTCGGCGCTCAATCGGTGCTCCCGCTGCGCGCGTCCGCTGCGAGGTCGCTCAGGGGGCGTCATAAGTAATGCGCCGGGAGGGCGGGTCACCTGGGTGGCGGGAGCGGGGCGGCCAGTGGGCAGGGGGGAGCGGAGTCGGCTGGAGGACAGTGGCGGGAAAGGAGGGCCGAGGGCGGCTCAGCGGCGGCTGGGTCGTCCGGCGGCTGGAGGAGACCCACAGGTAGGGGGAGAGCAGCAGAAGGGGGAAAATAGGGTACAGAAGGCAAAGGGGGCACAGGGGAAGGTGAATACAGGAGGCAGAAGACCAACAGGCAAAAGGCAAATAGGCGGAGAAAACGGAGGCAGCAAGAGGGGGGGAAAACACAGGGGCAACGCAGTCAGCAGGCAGCAGGCAGCGCACTGGAGGTCAGCGGGCAGGAGCAGCGGTGGGTGGGGGCGACCTCGTCTGGAGCAGGCTCAGCGGTCGGTCGCAAGTTATATGATGACAGGAAGAAATATTAGTATGATAAGAAATCCAGGAGAAGATATTTTCAGCCCAAAGGAACAGATAAGCACTGTGACTTTTAGATTAGATCAAAACCAACTGAAATCCTGTCTATCTCCGGAGTGAGATCCTTAACGTGGGAAGTCGTCTCCAGGTTTCCTTCCAGAGTGGGCAGTGGATGTTTTCTATCAATGGGTATTGAAAATTGTTACGGCTATGTAATTGAATTCAAATCAAGGCCTCCAAGCTCAGGAAAGGCCCCCATGCCTGTACCGAAGAACACGCTAAACTCAAAGGCTTCATTTGATGGAATTCAGACACTACTACAAAAATGAGGTAGGTCAAGGATTTTTTTAAACTTTGTTTATGGTTTCATAAAGCAAATAGAACTTTCAGACTTGTTCTATGGTTGCATAGCCCTACAAGATGCCTAACTTCATGTCCCAATTTTTTCTAGTATTCAAAAATCATTAAGATTTGAAGTACAAGAACAAAATTATCAATTTGCAGTCCTCCAATTTGGAATCAAGTCTGCACCAAGGGTATTTATGAATTTTTTGGCTCCTTTGGTTGGGATCCTACAAAGAGAAAGACTTCTGTTGCATCTATACGTAGACGACTGGCTGATACATGCTAAATCAGAGAAGCAGTTTACAAAAGAGAGTTTTGGAAGTTCTACAGACTCATGGTTTTCTGATAAATTTGGAAAAATATCAGTTAATTCCTTCCGAATATTTTGAGTTCATCAGTGCAAGATTGTAGACAGACATCAGTCTGATTTTTCTCCCTCTCAAAAGACAGCAGAAGATTACCATGAACCTGACCAACTTCATCAAGCTAAAAATTTCAAACAGACAATATGTTGAGAAAGACCTATTTGAAACAAGCAAGGGAGAACAAAATTGAAAACCCTGAGGAAATGTGCAGTTTGCATATTTCAGTGATCAGAGGAACATTTAAAGAGACTATCAGCAATTCACATTAAAGGAATTCTGAAACAGTAAGCAGATCATCTAAGCGGGAGTTGTCCATAATCCCAACATTATCAGTTGAGCCAGTTGATTTTCAAAAAGATTAACAATAAAAGGAAACACAAGAGATAGACCTCTTTGCCAATCAGAACAATTCTCTTTTGTGTCTCATTTGCTCCAGAACTAAATAGCAGAATGCATTAATAAAAATACTCTTTCCTGCCCCTGCCCTGGGGAATCTTATATGCTTTTCCCCCATTCCTGCTGAAAGCAACGTTCTTAGTCAGGGAGAAGACAAAGAAAGCATATGTAATTCTGATTTCCCCAGCCTTGACCCACTCTACCTGGTTTCCACAGATAGTGAAAATGAAAATAGATCAGGGGTGGTTACTTCCCACTGTTCCATCTCCTCTGATCCATCCATAAATGTCGCAAATGGTCCTTCTTCATTTCCAGTTGACGGCCTGGAGGTTGAGAGGCCACGATTACGGAAGGTGAGTCTTCCAGAAGGGTTAACTCGACTATCCAAGCTTCTAGGATGTAATCTATTTAAAAATCATATAACTGCCCCTGGACATTATTTAGTAAATGGTGCAAAAACAAGCAGCTAGACCCTTTGTCCTGTACCAACATTTGTATTTTACAATTTCTTCAGGGTGGGTTTAATTTGGACTTAAAAGTTTCCACATTGTGGTTATAACTGGCAGCCATTAAGGCATTGAGAGAGAATTGGGTTGATGTTTTACAAAGGGGATCTAGGTTTCTAGTTACTTTAAAGGTATTCTGAATATCAGATCCAGGTTACGCAATCCTCTACCTTTTGGATCTGGTTTTGGTTTTAGATGTCTTGAGGTTTTCTCCTTTTGAACCCTTTGGTTGAGTTGAATTGAAGTATTTAACTTGGTAGGTGTTTTTATTCTGGTGTCAATTACTACAGCTAAAAGAGGATGAGAAATGAGGTATTTTTGGTGGAAACATTTGCAACTGACAATTTTCATAGATTGGGTCATTTTAAGAACAGGCCCTTCTTTTTCACCTAAAGTTCTATCTTCTTCTAACTTGCATCGGGAAGAAATTCCCACAGGTTTTTTTTTAATTGCCTCATCCCAAGATGAATTAGGCCTTATAAACTGGATGTGAGGAGAGATCTACTAATGTATTCGGAGAGAATTTCTCAAATCAGACATTTGTGACTTTTGGGACAGCCAACAACGGAGGTCAACCTTATCTTCAAACCTTGTGTAGATGGCTGAAAGCTATGATTTCCATAGCTTATCAGTCTCCGAGGCAACAGTGACAGCAGATCCATCAGAAGCATGATAGTGTCCTGGGCAGATTTTCAGGGAGCCTCTCTAAAGGAGATTGTAGAGCACCCACATGGTCGATTGACAATGTAAAACATTACAGAATTGATAAGGTCAGCAATCAACAGGATGTTCAAAACCTGCAACCCCCAAACAAAAAAAGGGTGGCAGCACCTAACCCATGCAGGCGAACAGAACGTTAACCAGAGGAAGAAGAGGAGGCTCAAACAGCCACACTGCAAAGGGCCAAAAAGGACCCCCAACAAAAGCATCCCAGGAAGCTGCCACATCCCAGCATCCTCGATGGAGGAGGAGACCCAGATAGAGAGTAAGGCAGGTGAACCTGAGTGAAATCCACGGATACTGGCACAGCCCTCACTCCAAGGAGGAAACCCCAAAAGAAACAACCAAGAGTCAGGCCACCCTAAGGAAGACGTGAAAATCAAAAGAAAACAGGATGGCCCACCCCATGTCCAACAAGAACCCCAGAACTGCCCAGCAGCAAACCCTGAAGCAGCCACCAAAGCAGTCTGTATCACACCGGGGAACAAAATCAACAGAGAAGCCCTAATTGGAGAAGGAAGACTCCAAATGCATGCTTCTGGCAGAAAACAAGAGAGGAGACCAGAGTTATTAGAAAACTCAAATCAACAAGATTCCAGGCCAAAGTGACAGCCACTAAAAACATAAGGGCAAATTGATAAAAGAAACTGCCCCCCCTCCACCCCACCAACGCAAAGCATGGAAAACAGAGCACCCAGCATTAGAGGCCAGTCCCAGGAAGGAAATAGAGGTAACACCATGAGGCAACCAGGAGATGCCCCACAGCAATCCTGCCACCCAGTCAGTCACCACAGTCAAGAACCCATACAGGGGTCAAACTACCATGAAAGTGGACCACTGGGCCCGTAGAGGAGACATTGCTAACAGATACAAAACTGTACCACATAACAGCAAGACAGCCACCCGGGAACACATGTGGGGAAACACAGAAGAAACCCCCACGAATGCAGAAATGACTGCATGCCCCCTGAGGACAGGAGAGCGAAACACACATGAGACAGGTGGAAAGCCATTGCTAAGTGCTGAGGATGCCTCATGCACCACAACCCTCATCCCTCAACCCCCAAACCGAGAGACGAACCTCGGACAGCAGAGGAGAGGGAAACCGAATCATACAGGGAACCCAGACTACCATGAGTATGAGACCCAGAGACCAAGACTGATGAGGCCAGCAAGATCCACCAGCACCACCAGAAAATCCCTCAGGAGGCAAACCAGGATCTCGGAAAGAAGAGCCAAAGGAGCAAAGGCACACAACTGAAGGACGGGCCAAGGAATGGGCAAAGCAGAAATCCCCAGACAACTCTCTGCCGACCACCTGCCAACCCGACGAACCTGCGAAACAAGCCAGAAAGCAAGAGAGAGCCAGGACAGGGACACCCACCTCTGACATCCCCAATTAAAGACCACCTACGAGAGAGGGAAAGGTCGGGAAGGGATGAAATCCCGACAGAGAACAACAACGACCACAAGAAAACTGCAGACGCTCCACCGAAATGGACCACCTGCGGATTGGGCCGCAAAGACATCCCCCTGACAAGATGGGCCCACACCACCCACCATCGCAGTTCTGAGAGGACAGCCAGAACAACCGGAATCACTAACCAAAAAACCCCGGAGCGGGGAGCCCAACAGAGGCCATAGGGAGAAAACAGGGCCAAGGAACCCGACACAGGAGCAGCTATGTGACCCAATGTATAACACCATACCGACACCAGAAGAACAGCAGAGCCTGAAGATGCTTGTCTAAAATTATCTGTTTTGATTTAATTGTGTTTTTATCTTGTTAATTTTTAATAAAATAGATCTTTTTTTAATATTATTCTTGCTTGCTTGACAATGTATTTCTATAACCAGTTAAATGACAAAACTAATCATTGATATTTAACAACTTAGACTGTCTAGGAAGATATTTACATAGAGCCTGAAGATGCTAACAGCCCAAGGAACAGTTACCAGCCAAGAAAGCAAGAGGCTGAAACCCCAACAGGCAGCAAAAGAAAATAAGAACAAACCCTCCAGAAAGCGTTCCAGTGAACAGCAACTACCAGCCTACCAAAAAGCAGAGGCAACCTACTGATCCCAACACTGGGACCAGTCAAAAATGCAGCCCGAGGCGGAACACCCCAACTTGGACCAAGGGAGACCAAGGCCAGAACGGGAGCAAGTGAAACAACTGACAAAATAGGAACCCCTGGGAGACCGTACAACATAATGAACCAAGGATGATCACGCTGCCAGGAATCCTTGAACCTGATGCCAAGCAGCAGGCACCAAAAAAAAGACCCCTCAAGCACCGGAAGGGGATGACCCTGACCCATGAACAACCATCAACAACGACCATTCCCAGCACACCCCAGACCAACCAACCTTTAGCCGCAGCGAGGGCAGGGAAAACAATGCCATCCTGTCCAATCCTTGATGGACTCATAAATAAAACCAACCTCTAGACGAGGTGACCCCGGCTCCAGGAGAACAGAAGAAAACAAACCAATGGTCATTCTCCCGAAACCGCAAAGGACTGTACCAAACCCCTAAGGACACCGGCACCCCCAACAATGTAATGCCCAGACGATAATGATGTGAAGGGCTCCAGGAAGGACACCATCATTCTGATGTAGACCCAGTAGGAAGAAAGAAACGCAGATCACCACAAGAAGGTGACCCGCTTCAAAAAACTGACCTAGAATCCTAGGGCCATATGTAACCACCCTGGTAGGCATATCACCAGGAACTCAGACGATCCCAGCGGTAGCGGAAATGAGCATCACGGAACAAGCATAGAAGGAACCCATCCCAAAGGGCAAGCACCACAACCAACAGACCCCCACCAGATGAGGGAGCACAGAGGCCAAACAATCCGACCTGTCCACAAGCCAAAAACCAGGGAAACAGGTGCACCAAAAACGTACGCCCCAACCTCTCGTCATACTCCCAAGAACAGAGAGAGGTGCACTCCAGAAAATTACGCCAGGCAAGAACCCAACCTCAAAACCCAGAAAAGGCAACACCACAGAAGGGGACACTGAACCACCCTGCATCCCAACAGGCCCAACCAACACCGAGCCAAACTAGTCCATATACTGGACCATCTGTCTCTGTCGCAAAAAGTGTGACCGGGACCAGAGTACAACCAGGATATGAAGGCAGGAAAGCACCGCACAGGAACCCCAGTTACATTCTCAATGGGCAGAAAAAAAAACACTGAGGAAACAAATCGCAGTGAATTGTCATTGTAGCCAGGGTCCAATCCCACCCTGACTGAGCCACCGAAAACAAAAAAGGAGCAAGGGGAATCAGAAACCATCTAAATGCATTTCCCCATTAACAATACCTGCCAGGCACCTTGTCTGGAAGCAGGACGGCCCAAAAACAACAGGAATTAGACGCGACACCAGAAATCACCCATGACTCAGGAAACCCAATTCAAGCAGAAAAACACATGTGAAGCACGCAAAAACCAAATCGGAGGTAAAGAACCCACTTAAGATTTTGCCAGGAAGACCAGTCAAGCACCTCAGATACCCCGAAGTGTCATCACCCTAATGTGAGCCTGCAGAAAGAAGGGAGACCAGTGGGAAAATCTCCCCCCAGGAGTATAAGGCAGAAACATTAGTGGCCGGGCCGGAAATCCCTCACTCAGACCATGCCTGAAACCAAGTACTGCGGGTGCTGCCATCAATGTCACCCTACCGTAGCCCCTCAGCTAGCAGGAAGATGCATCACCCCACTGTCCGATTCCTCCACCCTGCTGGAATGCCGGCCAGGGAACACTTCATAATATGTGGCCCCCATCAAACACTGGCATGCTGCACCCACATGTAGGCGGCAGTCCCAATATTGTCCCCCAATGTTTTTTTTTGTTTTTTTTGTTCAAAAACCTTTATTTGAGCAAGCATAAAAAAATACAAGAATGGGCCTACAACCTCACGGGCTGGCCGCTAATAATAAGGCACAAGGCACAAATCAGAAGTGTACACCCGTGGTCAGGCACAAATCCAGCACAAAGCATTACTCCCAACATGTCACAGAGCATATTAAATTTTTATTTATACAAAAAGAAAAACAAACACTAAAGAGGCGAATGCACGGTGATCAAGGTCAGCCCAAAGAACGGAGGGGATGGTCTACAGTCAGGAGAACCTACCAAGAGCCCTGAGGCTCCAACAAGGTCGGGGGGGGGGGGAGCAGCGGGGAGAATCGGAAATTCAAAAAAACAGTATGAAAGGGTTCCGGGAACGTTCGCCTAGGGAGATAGGACAACATCAGTAGCGCCCACAAGGGGAGGTGTGCAGATATCTCCACGATATTCATTCCACTGGCCCCAAATCCTCGTCCACGCCCTGGGTCTGCCCCTGGCCACATAAACCGTCTTTTCCCGAAACATGGACCAGTCCATGTTGTCCTCCCATTTCGAGACCTCAGGGGGCCTGGATGCGCCCCAGAGTTGCGCAATATCACGTTTCGCAATCATGTAGCCCAAGGTAGCCCACCTGGTCTGGGCCACAGAATAGTCAGTGGGCTCCCACACATTCAACAGACATCGTCGAGGCTCAGGCCGCAGGGCAACCCCAGTCACCTCAGTCATCACCTCATGCACAGCAGTCCAGTAAGCCACCACAACCAGGCATTCCCAAAGAATATGTAAAAAAGTAGCACTCAACCCACAACCATGCTTACATAACCCATCCAAAGAAAAGCCCATCGTTACCAGACGCGGACCCGTGACATACACTCGATGAAGGATTTTAAGTTGAACCAAACGGAGACGGGCAGGAATGGCTACCTCCTTGGGAGAAGAGAGTGCAGACTGCCAATCCTCGTCGTCCAGTTCCAACCCATCGCCGACCCAAGCCTCCCGAAGTCGGACCAATAAGTCCGCCCGATTATTGATCAGCTTCTTATAGATCAGGGAAATAGTGCTATCAGGCAGGTGCCCATCAAGGACACGATCTTCGAGGGGGTAAGACTCAGGCAGGGCCATATCAGGAGTCAAGACTGAGGTGAGGGCGTGCCGGACCTGCAGATAACGAAAAAATTCCCTACCATTCAAACCATATTCCTCCTGGAGGGCCTGGAACGATTTCACACTACCTTTCGAACATACATCACCCACCTTACTTATACCAATCATATCCCAGCGGTCGAAGCCCTTAGTAGACCAGAGACACCCCAAACGTTCCGAGGCATAAAGAGGCGTCGCCAGCGTCATTCGATCTTCCCCTCCCAAACTCACATTCGCGGCTCGCCACACAGTTACTGCACTCCTGGACGGGCCCACAAGATGGCGCCCGGCTGATTGGGAATAAAGCGCTCTATTAAAGTCCCCACCCGGCAGCTGGAGTCTATCCATCTCGAATGCAGGATTTCGACCCGGTGAAAACATCACGTGATTAATAGCAGATAGCTGGGAAGCCCAATAATATCGCTTGATATCGGGGAGCGCCATGCCCCCGTCGTACCAAGGGATGGTGAGTTTCGCGAGGGCAATACGTGGACGCCCATCCCAAATCAATTGCCTTTGAAGACTCTCGATCTCTCGGAAATAGGTCTTGGGGATAGCGTCATAGGAGTTCTGGAGCGCGTAGAGGAACCGCGGCAAGGACATCATTTTAAACAGGGCCGCCCTGCCCAGAGGAGACAAAGGAAGCTTACGCCAGCGGGCCACGTCCAGTCGCAATCGAAGCAACGGGGGGAGGAGGTTACGCTCAAATCGGAGCGAGGAGTCCAACGTAATAAAAATCCCCAAATATTTGAAGCCAGACTGGACCACCTGGATGGGAAGTCTGCTCGGCAAAGGGGGTAAAACACCCGAAAGAACATACACGCAGGACTTGGCCCAGTTAATAACGAGGCCCGAGTTGGCACCAAAGGAAGTGAGAACGTCAAACAAAACTGTCAGAGATTTACGCGGGGAGGTGAGATATAAAAGAATGTCGTCCGCATAAAGCGAAACGCGGTCCTCAAAGTCCGGAGACCAGCGAATCCCCTTGAGCGAAGGCTCCCACCGAAGCCAAGCAGCCAATGGCTCCAAGGCGAGCGCAAAAAGCAACGGAGACAAGGGGCATCCCTGACGGGTACCTCTACCAAGGGTGAAAGGGGCCGAAACTCTACCATTTACCACTACTTGTGCCAGAGGTTCCGCATATAATAACTTGATCCAACCAATGAACTCAGGCCCGAAACCAAACTTCTCAAGAGCCGCCCAAAGATAAGGCCACTCCACAGTGTCAAAAGCCATTGAGGCATCCAACGACGCCAAAATGGCCGGCTCCGTCAGAAGCCCCGCCCTCGCAATCGCGCCGTGGAGACGAAGCAGGTTCAGAGCCGTGTTGCGATGCGGGATAAATCCGGATTGATCTGGATGGACCAAGCCACTAATGACCGTCAGGAGGCGGGACGCCAGGAGTTTCGCCAACACCTTGGGTTCAACATTTAGGAGGGATATGGGCCTATAGGATGAACAAAGGTCTCGCGGTTTGCCATCCCTGGGGATGACAACTATCGTGGCCAGTCGCTGATCATAAGGGAGAACACCCCGTTCCCGGGACTCCAGAAACATGGCGCGAAGATATGGCGCCACTCTGTCGGGACGTAACTTGTACAGTTCAATTGGCAACCCGTTCGGGCCCAATGCTTTGCCCGAACGGAGTGAACGGATGGCAGTGGCTATCTCATCAACCGTAAAGGGGGAGTCCAACGCTACACGATCCAAATCAGTGACACTGGGCAGAGCTATATCACGCAATAGAAGGCGAGAGTCAGCCACATCTCTCACAGACACAGGGGTATACACCACACGGAAGTACTCAGCAAAACGGTCAACTATTCCAATCGGGTCCGTCACACTCACACCACTCGAAGACTGAATCACGGGTACCACACGATTAACTCTCTCCTTCTTATCCAGCCATGCCAGTAATTTACCCGCTTTGTCACCCACATCATACAAACGACCCTGTTGCTCCCGAAACATCACTTTAGCAGCATCCGTGACCACAGATTTATATGCAAATTGTTTCAGACCCAGGGCGTGGAGTTTCGCAGACGTGACACCAGATTCCAAAGCATCCTCCAATGCAGAAATCTCTCCCTCAAGGTCCACCACCTCCCTATTTCTCGCCCGCTTAGCTTCAACAATAAGGGAGAGGGCCTGCCCACGAATCACCGTCTTAAAGGCCTCCCATAGGGACACAGCTGAGGAGACCGACCCCTCGTTATCCAGAAAATACGTGTCCAAAGACTTAAGCAAAAGGCTGCGGGTCTCGGGGGAGGTAAGGTACCACGGATTGATGGGAGCTACTCTGCCCACCGCCTCCACTCCAACCTCAAAACGAAGCCAGAGCGGAGAGTGGTCAGAAATACCCCTGGGTAGGTGTACAATCTCACGAACCGCTGGCGACTGAGCCGCAGGCATCAGGAAATAATCCAGCCTGGACAGACTCCCATGGGCCCCAGAATGAAAAGTGTATTGAAGCTGAGTAGGATGCAAAAGCCTCCAGCAATCCACCAAGCCAAAGGTATCCAAAAATCCACCCAACCACCGTTGGGCCGCAGGAGTATCTCTAGGGGGGTGGCGATCGTGAAGACCGGAGAACACCGAATTAAAATCACCAGCCAAAAAGAGAGTACTATCAGGGAGGTCCAACAACACGCGGCCCAAATCTGAAAAGGTAGAAGTCTGCAAGCCGGGGGGCACATAAACAGTAAATAAGGAGAGGGCACGACCCTCATAGCGACCCACAAGGACAGCATATCGCCCCCGATCATCCTGAATCACATCATCAATAGCTAGGGGGAGGGAAGCCCGAACAAGGATACCCACACCCCTAGAACCCGAGGTAAACCCAGAATGCGCTACGAGGCGATAGCCCCACCTATTCATTGCATGACAAACATTGCCTACCAAATGAGTCTCCTGCAGGAAAACAATATCAGGAGATAAGCGCCGTATACATTTCAACACCACACTTCTTTTGATACGATCTCCCAGACCGTTAACGTTCCACGAAACAAATCTCAACCCGCCACCCCCCATCCCACCCAACAAAGCCAAAACCCCCCACCAATGAGCATGACACCAGAAACATCTTCAAATACAGGATAAAGTCGTCTCGAAAACAAAACACACAAACAACGAACTTCCCAACCACCCACCCCCAAAATAACAAGAAAACACCCCCCACCCTGCACCCCTGCAAAAAGCTAAAAAGCCACCCCAACCTGCAGTGTGCCTGTCGCCCAAGAACCCCTATTCTACACAAAGACCCCGGAGGAGGAAAGGCTCCGTCCCACCCGCCACCCCGATCAAGACCAATGACGAGAAAAAGAACATACATCAAATCACATAAGCGGTAGAGGAACAAAGGCACACATTCCTGGAAGAGTTACTCAAAACAAGGCATCCGGCATAGACGAAATGTTCAGCTCTCTACACCACCTTCAGCACCGCCCGGGTGGGCATCGGACTCAGTCTCAGGAGGTCCGTTAGGAGTCCAGCCAGTCATTCACAGCATCCGGCCGATCAAAGAAGAATGTCCGGTCATTATACTCAACCCGCAGCCTGGTCGGAAAGAGCATAGTGTAGCGCATCCCCATGTCCCTAAGACGCTTCTTGGCACCACGAAATCCCATCCGCTGCTTCTGGACCTGTTGGGAAAAGTCCGGATAAAAGTTCACCGTGGCATTCTCAAAGGCCACCGGGCCCTTCACCCGCGACGCCTGCAGGATAGCGTCCCGATCTCTATAGTGGAAAAGCTTGGCAACAATAGGTCTCGGCGGGGCGCCTGGCTTACCCTGGAACACGATGTGCGCGCTCCACTGTGAAGAATTTACTAAGGCCAGACGGAGAAAGGTGGTTCTGGACGAGGTCTTCAACCAGGAGATCAACCGAGTGGGGTTCTGGGTTCTCCGGGACACCAACCACGCGAACATTACAGCGACGTGCCCTGTTCTCAAAATCTTCCAAGCGCCGGGTCATGAACCCGTTCACCCTACGGAGATTGCCAATCTCCGTCTGTACCTCAGAGACGTCCGCCGTGAGACTGGATGATTTGATATCCAACGACTTCACCTTTTCGTTCGTTTTGGAGAGATCGGCTCGGATTAGATTCAAATCGATTGCCACGGTGTCGATTTTGTGGGTCAAGGTCTCGTATTGTTGGCCTATTGACTCCCTCATGCCAGAAATGGCGCCCATGATGTCCTGCAAGGAAGGCTCCGTCGACGCATCCACAACGTGGTCAGATGCACAGGGACCGGGCAGGGCAGCTCCGGGGGACCCCTTAGAATGGGTATAACGGTCCATAACGTTGGATTGGATCGGACCCCCGCGCAGAGGAGTCTTCGTCTTGCGCGTCTCCCGGTCCCCTCTGCCCGCCATCCCGGAGATGCGTCACAGGGAGAGTCACCAGGGCCAACGGACCGGGCACCAGAAATGGAGGCCTCGGGACCAAAGGATCGTAACAAGAGTATCACCAGAATAGGGACAGCCAAATAGAAGAACAGTCCAGCCAAAGGCCCGACAGCCGACTCGTGTCCCGGAACCAGCTCTGGCCCGACCCTCTCGCCGATGTCCCAGTCAGAGGCAGAATCGAAACCGAAACTTAAGAAGGGGACCCACAAGTCCAATCCCCCTGCCGTTGTTGTTCAACTCCAAGACGGCCACCGAACCTCACCCATTCCCGGGCGGACCTCAAGGGCGGAGCCCAAAAGTTCAATTCGCCATAACACAGGCACCCGGGGTCAAAATAAATTTCTGAAAGGTCCAGGTAGATCAGCCCATCGTCCTCTATACAAATCCTCGCGAAAAATCAGGATTCATGCAGGATATTATGCCGGGAGCGGCGGGGGTCCGAGGAGCGCTGTGCTCACGCGGCCATCTCGGATGCCCGCCAAGCTCCTCCCCCCTTGTCCCCCAATGTTGAGGGTGCACGCAGGGGTACAAGTAGAACATACTCAGCAAAAGGGACCATACAAAAACCCTAGGCTGAAAATCAAACCCCAATGTGGTTTTTATTCCAGGATAGGGAGCTGCAAGCGTCCTCCACCTCCTCCAACCCGGAAGGAGCTGACAACAGTATGCACAGGTGCGCACTCAGCCCCCGACACGCCTGTATCCACCAACATGTCCCACACGGACCTCTGACCACCCAGGAAGCGCTCACCACCTCACGCTCCCTGGGCCCCATTCTGCACATATGCCTAGTCGCACGTCTTCCTGTTAGGCTAGCAGCCAGGGAGATGCGCACCACTAAGCAACAACGTTGAATTGGAAGTTGTTGAAGATCACCGCATTCCCGCGCACCCGACTCCCTGCCAGCCCAACATCCAAGGAGGTGCTCTCCTCACCCGCCGTCACCACTGCCCCGCTGTGATGATGGCCCACAACATCCACACACCAGTCCAGCCCCACAGGGGCAGCCCTCGTATTCCTCGCCCATTCTGTCGGCAGACAGAAAAAAGAACAAAAGGAATATTGGGTAAGAATGCCTTATGTACTCCCAGTGGGAGGGTTTTGGGTAGGGGTTCCAATATTCCTTCTGTTTTATTTTTCTGTCTGCGAGATAGATATGTCTCGTTAGTAATGAATGAGACGAGGACAGGAGGGACTGGGGGTAACATCAGAGTTTTGTCTGTGATGAAGTAGTAAGAGGAAATAAATCTGCTTTATTCAATGATGATTTAAATCTCAGATGTGTTTTCTTTTACTTATCGTAATCATTTGAAAGGGTGCCCTAGACAGTCCTCCTTTCGTGATGAGAGAAACACGGAAGTGAATGAAGAGGTAATGCCTAAATTACACACTGATAATTCCATTACTCCGAGTCCAATCTTCCTTGTTCCAACCATTACTCCCTCCTACCTGCCTGGAACATTTTAAATTACTATGTTCTAGTTTCAGGTTTTGGTTGGGATATTACAGGCAGGATGAAGTAATCCTAAGGCATATATTGTATTTAGGGGACACGGAGGAGCAAGTTTCTTACTGTATCTAAAAAAGTTGGTGCTTTACATAAATGTCTGTTGAGGGATGAATGCCTCATTTCGTAAAGATTCAAAAGATCAAATCGTAAAGATCAGATCATGGAACCTATTAAAAGATGACATTTAGTACCAAAGTCAATGGTATACATTTGACATATTTATTTTATCAACCTCAGTAGAATGAAAGTTTGAGAAAGCCCTGGGATGATTCATCCACTGACCTTTTCAGTTTCATGCAAACGTTTGCAGCAAGCCCATAAACTACTACTGTGGCTTGAAGGTAAAACGTGGACTCTGCAAATCCCTCAAGCTCGCTGCACAATCCTATTATGAGTTGAACATGGAAACTGCGCATTCTAGTCAGTGCTCTGTAGAAGACACATTATGAAGATTCCAATCGTTATTAGAATGATGGAATGATAAGCTCTCCATTGAAGACAATGGAGTGCTTCAGGCTTCTAATGGCTGTTTGAAGCCCAGCGCATCAACATTCCAATGTTTGTGCACAGCTGTTACTTGGGCTCCAAGATGCCTTTGTTTAAAAAATTGGAACATTCTGTTCTCTAGGGGTGGAATGTTCCAATAGCCTTAGAGCCCTCCGTAGCCGTCTCTACTGGCCATTAAAGGCCTGCTCCCTTATTAAAGGCCCGCTCCCTTATTAAAGGCCCGAGCCAAAAAGGGGGCCTTTACTGGCCATAAGAGCCCGCTATGGCGGGCTCAAAGGCTATATATAATAGATCAATTGCAGGAAGAGCACAAAAAAACCTGAGCCACACTATACTGATCTGAAAGTTGCTGAATATACAAATGTCTCTCTGCAGCAGGTGCCTTATCCCCCTCAGTTAATTTATTGGCATATATATTTGGTCAGCATATATAAGCATAAAATAGCTCAGTCTATAATGTTTTTACTGTAGTGCTCTTAGTGCAGCCTGAAGGTCACAGGTGGTTTGAATTCTGCTGCCCACACTTCAGCATTTCCGTTTTAGGATTGGGCAATCGTAACTCATAGTATAGCGCTACTAAACTACAACATTGGTAACAAATTAAAATTAAAAATACAAACCAAGGCATGTTAAGTTATGTTATATTGTTTATAGAGGGCACAGCTGCCCCAGCAAAGGGGCATCCCGGCGCTAATAGTAGCTAAAAGGAGAACCACTAAAAAAATAAAGGAACCTACAGCGAAGGGAAGAGATGTGTCTTAATTGCCTTACAGAATGCCACATAATTAGTCACGCCGCAGATAGACAATCGGAGAGAGTTCCAAAGTTTGGCTGCCAGTGTGCAGAAGGAGCGCCCACCAGCCCGTACTCTACTTACCCTAGGAACAACCGCCAGATGTTGGCCCATCGAACGAAGTTGGCGGGAGGGGGTGTAATGTGATAGCAAGGGGGCCAAGATGCCAGGAGATGAAGAGTTCAAGATTTTAAAAGCGATGCAAAGGGACTTAAACTCCATGCATCAGGCAACTGGCAGCCAATGTAGTCGGCGGATGGCACTAGAGGCCAGTTCTCGGGAGGCCAAGAAGAGTGCTGGTCACCGCATTCTGAACCCTCGGTAATCTCAGACTTATGAATCCCCAGATAGAGCGAGCTGGCGTGATCCAATCTAGACAGAATGGCAGCCTGAATGATTACCTGTCGGGTGGATGGATCAAAGTAACCTAACAATGGTTTGAGCCCCCGCAGAATGCCGAAGCAGGTCCCGGCCACTTTCTTGGTTTGGACCTGAAAGCTGAGGGCCGAGTCCACCCAGACACCCACATTTTTTGCCGCCTGTTTGGGCGTGGGAGCACAGCCCAGGGTCGTAGGCCACTAAAGTTCATTCCACAGCTCTACATCCCGCACAACCAGCAGGACTTCAGGATTACTCGCGTTGAGCTGCAAACAGTTGGCCGACATCCACTCTGCAATAGCTGCAAGATCGCTCCAAAACTTGGAAGTATCTGCATGGAATTTCCAGAGAGTGCCACTACCAGCTGTGTATCATCAGCATACGATACTATTGTCAGCCCTCTGCTCCGAGCTACAGTAGCTAGTGGTTGAACATAAAGATTGAACAGCATGGGGCTCAATGCTGAGCCCTGTGACACCCCTTGTTTGATAGTATGGATCCGAGAGGAAAAAGGGGGACCCGTCACCTGGAAAGTCCTCTCAGAAAGAAAAGAGTCGAACCAATCCAGGGCGGAGCCCACAATACCTGTCTCCTTGAGCCACAGCAGAATCTGGTGGGAGACCATATCAAAATAGAATGAGTGCCGAAGTACGTCCTTCATCCAATGTGACCCTCAGATGTTCGGTCACTGCTAGGAGGGCAGACCCTGTGCTGTGGCCCTGACAAAAGACATTCTGAGAGGGGTCTAAGATATTGTTGTCTTCCAAGAAGCCTGTCAGAATGGAATTAACATGTTTCTCAACAATCTTGGATACCCATGGCAGGAGAGATATGAGGTGAAAATTCTCCAGTTTGGCTGTATCCAGGGAAGGTTTTTTAAAAAGGGTATCACCCTTGCTTGCTTCCTGGTCCTGGGGACAATTGCCATAGACAAGGACATATTAATCACCTGACCCAATGGAGAGAAGAGCATGAGTAAAGAGTTCATAAATTGCTCAGGCTTGAGGGGATCAGCAGGAGAACCTGATTTCACCTTGCTGCATAACAAACGCAGCTCATCCCGGGAGATTAATAGGAGGGCCGCGAGAGTGTGGGTGGTGCAGGTATCTGTATGCACCTACATTTTTTAAAGTGCTACAAAGGGAAGTTTCACTTCTACATGGTTTAGGTTATCCTATGGATTTTGCTTTACGCAAAGGTGGCATCTGTAAGACAGGCGCTATACGAGCATGAGAGTTGCAATGAATGCTTAGGGAGGCATCTTTCCAGATTCATGGTAAATTAGTGAGGGTGTAGTAGGGGCTAGAAAATAAGCTAACCTCTCCTTTAGGATAAGGGTCCCAGGACACTGGGTTGCTTTGGAGTTAAAATCAAACTCTGTTCGGGTCAGAAGTCAGTTCAGGGAACCCTAGCTTCAGTATTGAGACAGAGATGGCTCAAGCAGAGGAGCGGAGATCCTCCCTCCCAGAGACACCAGATTGATCTTCCGGTAAAAGAGAAACACAGAGACAGGTGCATCCCACCTTGCTGGTTGACATAGACACAAACAACATGGTTATTGGTATGAACACAGACAGCATGGTTCCGAAGCAGAGGAGCGAACTAAAGAAGTGCCTGACACACTGCCATCAATTCCCTCCAGTTCAAGGACTGGAGAGCCCCGAACTCGGACCACCTGCCGGGGGCCTTGGAATCCTCCAAAACTGCTCCCCACCCCATGACACTCGCATCAATCGTCAGGACCACCGAGGAAGGAGGATCGAGATTGAAGCACTGGGGCAGATTGTGAGGGGACAACCACCACTGGAGAGATTCACAGATCTCCGGGGTCACAAGAATGAGAGCCTCATAAGCCTGAGGATCCGGTACTAAGTGGGACAGAAGATGATGCAGGAGAGTTTACAAATGGAGTTGGGCCCAGGGAAGCACGTGCAGAGTAAAGGCCGTCTTTCCCTCACTCCACGGCCAGAGATGGGCGGATACCTGAGATTGGGACAGAACTCAGGAAAGATGTAGGAATAGAGTCAATTGTCTTTCTGGAGACAGAAAAACCATCCTAAAATCCAGGCGGTACAGGGCCCGCTGAACTTCAAAGACCTAGACATGTGCAGAGAGGACAGCCTGTGGTTGATGACAAACTCGAAAGACTCCAGAAAATGACAGACCCAATGCACCTCCTCCGTAGTCTAAGAAAAAGAAGGCGGGCCAATCAGCCCATCATCAAGGTAAGGATAGACTTGAATACTTTGAGAATGGAGAATACCTACCAGGGGTGCCAAGAGTTTTGTAAAAACCCTTGGCGCTGATGAAAGGCCGAAAGGAAGCATCTGGAACTGGTAGTGCTGGAAGCCCACTGCAAAGTGCAGAAACTGCTGTACCGCCAGATGGATGGGAATATGCAGGTGGGCGTCCATCAGGTCGATGCTGGTTAGGAAGCCCTCTCCGATGCACCAGCTGAAGGATTGACTACAGGGTGACCATCTTGAAGCAGCGATTAAGAATGTGCCGATTCACCCCCTTCAGATCCAACACTGGGCGCAAGTCCAAGGTGTCCTTCTTCCGCACCAGAAAAAGGATGGAATAATAACCCAGTACCAGCTCCAGAGGCGGAACCTCGATGGCCGCAGCCTTCTCCAAAAGAAGCCAAACACCCTCCAAAACGGCCCCCCACTTCACAGGATTTTGGGGCAGAGGAGTCTCCTTGAACACCTGGGCAGGGCGGGAGGAAAACTCGATCCAGTAACCGAGGTCACTGTCCGAACTGCCAATGCATCCACAACACTCCCCCACTAGAGACAAAAGAAGCAAAGACAACCACCAACCGGAGAGGGTTGATAGTCACTTCTTTGAAGAAGGAGAGGAGGAGGCACCCACAAACTGGGACCGGGATTTGTCAGCTTCAGGGCCCCCCAGCCAAGAACCCTGCCTTGAAAGGACTGGCCAGCACCCCTAGCCGGAGGAAAAGGAAAATCGCAGTGATAAACAAAGCCATGTCCCCGGAAGGAAGAGTGAACAGGAGCCACCAGCTTCCGATTCTCGGCCGACTGATTCAGCATTTCCTCATAGTGGAGACCAAACACTTTTGAGCCATCAAATTGCAATTTCAAGAGAACAGACTTTCATGAGGCATCCGCCTTCCATGCCCGCATCCATATATGACGCAATGAAGGCCCTCGAAGCCGCTACAGCGCAACACAGGTTATCGAATGGGATATCCGACAAGTAGCGGACCTGGAGTTCCATCAGAGCCAAAAGCAAGGAAGTATCTCCCCCTCATTCAACTGCAGCGCAAGGGGATGGAAACCCTTCAGAAGGGACTGAACCCCAGAGGAATGACGTGGCCTCATGTGAGCTTTAATCGTATGAGAAATTTCAAGAACCGACTACACTACAAAAAAAACCAGTAAACTCTGTATGTTTCACTCTTGCATGCCTAACATTCTTTAATATTTAGTAGAAGAATTTCGTAAAACATTTAAGTATGCTACGTTCCTAATGCTTTAAGGAAGGAGTGATCTGCAGTATCAAAGGCTGATGATAGATTATGCAGAATGAGAAAGGAAGCCTACTTGCATTCCGCTACATTATCTGCTCATGCCTAACACCTGGAAGTGATGTCAGCCTTGCAAGCTGGGATTGAGACTGGCCTGCATCCATTAAGTCTTTTATCCCAATATCAAATCTATAGTTCAACACTAACCACATATCGGCTAAGTTTGTGTTTGTACTTCATGTGCTAGGGCTGTACGTGTCGTCTTCCACAGTTTGTGCCCGCACCTGTGTTTACGTGTGGCTTGTATGAACGATGGCCGCCCTAATCAACTTTGCGCTGTGCCTTGTACGTGTCACCTTATTTGTGGCTCTGTCGCCTGTCCTCTCTGAGCATGTATGTTCCCTTTATTCATCTTTCCACAATGCACAGCGTAAGTCCGACGGTCGAGCCTTTTCCTACATCGATCCTAAAGTTTGGAACGACCCACCACTATACATAAGAGCCTCCTCCTCGCTTCTTAAATTCTGCAAGAAGCTGATGTCCTGGTTTTTCAAGCAGCCCCACTAGGCCCTAGGTTTGGCTCAATGCACACTTGCTCAGCGCCAGGAACCAGGCTGATAGTGCGCTCTACAAATCTACATAACATAACTAAGTTTGCAGGAAAGTGGATGTTGTGAGAACGCTCCAGTCTTACCTACATAGAGCTTGTCTAATGGAGCGTGTCAGTGTCAATGGTAGACATGGAAGTGTTCTAGTAGCAGTAACTTCTCCCATAGTCACAGTGGTTGTATGTTATACATTGTCATGCAGTGCTTATTGTCTTCTATGGGACTACATGTATGAATGCCTACTTGAATGTCTAGCTTAGAGTCTATAGTGCAAATATACTTCATGCTCGTACCCATGCTGTGTCTCTGCTTGGAGAGAGATGTACAAAGTCTTAATTGCCAGTTGTCATTTTGTACCAGTACTTTTCTTGTAATATGAAAAAGTAATATTTTGTATATACAACTTTCTACAATTCAGCAACACAGTGTATTAGTAATGCAACCAAAAAAAAACACATCAACCATAGTTAATCTATCTGTGAGAAATCGGAAACATTTGATAGGGAAGAAAGGAGACTTAAGGTGTATCTTACCATCGGCTTCTTCTGCGGTAGTGATGGTTCATGCTTTGGACATGCAGCTGTCAGAGAGTTAGAGAAACGAAAACAGACCAAACTCCACACGAATGTCGCTGGTTGAGTCGTATGGATATCGTGACCAAGCTACGAGGTTGTTACTTTAGAAATCCATCGTAACCTGATCACTGTACCCCTACAGCCCAAACAAGACGCCTCCAGAAGACAGGTGAACACGTCATGCAAGGCAAGCACAAACACAGCAAACCTCAAAAATCGACCTACTTGGGAAGAAATTCCTTGGCGACTTCTTTTCTGAAAGAAAATACGGTAGAAAAAGCAAAGACTTCGTAACATGTTCCAGAGAGGCGAGCCTTCAAGAGCCATTGCAGGTACGTTTTATTCTGTGGACCCTTGTCTGTAAAATAATCAGCCACAAACTAAGCAGTCCAACATAAAACAGAGAGCAAGGTGCCAGCCAGTAATCACCCGACTCTTCAGTTGGCACCAGACACAATCATGTACATAGCTTAAAACCCCAGTGTAAAATGCTTCCAAGCACTCTATTGTATTAGAGGGTTGAGTTTCAAACACTTCAGATGTCTTTCCTGTATGATCCACACACAGTAGTTGTTTGTAGGACGTTCATTAAATATGCACAACTTCAAAAACAGAGCAACAAACAGTGCACTCATGCAGGGCCCTAAACGAGACATTTTTCCGGGGTCAGGAATGCAGAGTTTTATGTGGAGCTGCAGGTACTGCCTCCAACAACTCATATACAGTAGTACGGGGAGCGCATAATGGACCCCACAACTGGAGTAACAAACATTGGCAAAGCCAATAGGCCTCGCCTCTGCAAGGTCTATTGGTTTAGTTTCCTTTAGCTGTGTTGTACAGCACAGTGGTTGTAACGTATGTTCAAAGTTGTATTCTAAATTGCTATGAAACAGACATTGTTCTTTTGTTTATTTATGCGTGAGGGCTAGTCTGAGCTTCTTATTAAAATGTGAAATGGAAGGGAAGTAGCAACATGAACAATGGCTGGCTTAAAAAAGTATCATGATTATAGTGAACACTTTTTTATGGGGTTGACAGTGCTAAATATGGAGAATGGGATGGGTAGTGGGAGGTAATAAGTAAGGTGAACAACGGATAGTGTGATGGTAAACATGCATCGTGTTTAGTGGAAAGGACTGTTTTTTAATTAATCAAATAATGTAATTTAAATTCATGGAAATGGGGGGGAGATAATTAACATATTAATTTCCCTTGTAACATTGCATGTGAAGAGAGATGGGAAGCACATTTTCTTATCTCTAATGAAACAGAATGTAACAGAGTGTGTATGTATAAAAGGCAAGCAGTTCCCCAAATGTGATAACGTTGCTTGAGCTAAGAATGAATGCTATTTGTTTTTAAAAGCACAGTAAAAGTGTGTCTGGGAAGCTCTTTTCATGGCACAGTAAAGTTTATAATAAAACTTAGGTTGTGGGTAAGGTGCAGTCGCAAATATTGTTTAAAGCTGTCTATCATAACAAACGAAAGAAAGGCAGCATTGTCCGAGGTGGAGTTAAGGTAAATGTAATGATGAATGTAAATGGTGCCCTTTTGATCACTTTTTGGACACCCATGAGCTAAAATAAGTGTAACATTTTCCTGTGTACCTTGCACACGTCCTGTGTTTTTGTGTGTGTTCTGCTTTCTCATCCTAAGTGCTCAAGATATGCCCAGACGTTGGCCCCGAGCACACCGTGCCACAGGATTCAAGCTAGCCTGGCTGATGAGGGGTGATACTCTGAAACCAGTCCCAACATGCTTGTTTCCGGTTCAGGGAGGACTTGCCCTGGCTGTTCGGGCTGGACTGTTCCCATGAGACACAGGGTCAAGACTGATTTGCATATGACTGGGGTGACATGGTGAGCAAAAGAATTATGGATTTGACTTGGGGTTGCATGTTTGATTTATTCCACAATCCGTCCATCATTTGAGTGTCTAATGCTCTAGGGGAGGGTCATATGCAAGAAGAGAGAAGTGCTGACTGCAGAACTGACCAGAAGGAAGCAAGCGATTGAGAGTGGCTTTGAAACCCACCAATGATAAGTAATGGGAGGGCTCCAAACCCACCAACAGTAAACGAAATGTCTCGAAGAGACAGCACATGCATAGTCTTCACAAGACCTAAAAAGCTCTCAGCCATCTCTCTGCACCCTGCACCACCTCAACCTCCCACAGCCAAGAAAAAGTGCCCCCACACCGTTTACCACCTGCTTTAAGCAGAAGGTAAACGTGTGCAAACGTGGGCCTCTCTTTCCCCCGACGGGGGAATGAACACATGGAATTGGACCCAGTATTCCTGGGTCAGCATGTTATTCCTCATTCTAGGGGAATAATTTGTAATTCCTATTAATTCCTGAGGAGATGCCAGCCAGAATGGTATTTCTGACCCTGGCATATATCGCCCATGGGAGTTATCACTTATCAACAGATCTCTTAATGCGTGACAGACTAAGCAAAACAATGAATGCATAAAAGTATTTACATATTTCCTGGGTTTGAACTGGTGGATAATCTTGTCGCCAAGTAGCAGTGGCATTTGCTAACAAAGTAAAGTCTTTTATTGTAGGGCTGAAACATAAGGATAACCTTTAAAGGGCTAAGTACAGATTAGTTTATTACCTCCATTTGCCAGCAAATTTTCTTGGACCTTATCTTTTGAATCTTCCATCACATCCCCGATGTATTGTGCAAGTTTCTTGATGACACTGAAAAGTAATTGGAAATATATTTGAATAACCAAATGACCACGAAACATCACACCAGTAACCTTATCAAAAGCTACTTGTTCCCTAGAAAGTGATGCAAAGTGCATTATTTGAATAATTGTAACATGATTGTTGATACATGGAAATTGAGCTAGGTAAATGAAACACAAACTCAAAAAATCCCAATAGTATGGGCTAATGACATTTAATGAAAATATGGGATGTATTGGTGTAGGAGATGAGTGTGAGACAGAGGCGTAGGGAACTCCTCACTTAAGCAACTTACGTGGTGGCTATCACTGGAACTGAAGGGCTGGTGAACAGGGCCTCACTAAAACATTAATTAGAGGTTCATGAACTTCTTCAGTCTGCAGAGAAAATGCTCATGAATATTACTGTTACAGGGTACCACAACATTAGGGTGTGGGTGTTGGGCTGACATGCACAAAAATGAAAAAGAGAAAAGATGAAATGATGAAAATAAGGGAATATATTCACAGAGGGAGGGCCAAAATATAAAACGCGACCATGAGAGAGGTAAAAAAGAAAAGGAAGACTGCCAAACAAAGGATGGTAGTTACATGGAGGAAACAAAAAAAAACAGGAGAAAAACGGAAAGGTGGAAGGAAGGCAATGTGAAAGGATGGAAGGAAGAAAAAGTATTAGGCTGGAATGGTGAAGGAAAGGATGAAATAATGAATGGGTGCAAGGGTAAAGGATAGATACATGTAACGTGAAATGATAGATGGAGGAGTGAAAGGATAGATAGATGAAAAGGTGAATGGATCGTCAGATGAAGACTCGACAGATGGGGAAGAATGAATGGATGGATAGATTGATTGATGAATATATTGATGGCTGTAGGGTGGATGTGCATGTGTATGGATGGATGGAAGGACGATGAAAAGGTAAAAGGAACTCTCCAAAGGAGGGTCAAATGTGCTTGCTTTGTAAGCTTGCTGTGACAATTTTGGTGTGGTTCACGTGGAGGGTATTTTGATTTACTGGCTTCTCCCTTGCATATATAGGCTTTGGAGCAGCAGTCTTCATATTTTGGGCTGGTAAATTGTCAAGCACACTTTCCTTCCACCCATTACAACATATAGCATCATACAAACTTAACTCAACATACACTGAATCAAAGGTAATTTTAAGTAAGCAATAGATCAAGTCATTTTTGGCCTGAACCGGGCTTGTTGGTATGTGTGAGCATGGGCAATTAGATGAGCATACTAGAACCATTAACTCCTCGCATGAGAGACAGCATTTTGTCACTTCACCCATGTGTTACATCGGGACTGACGGTGCTTTGAAGGGCAACATAATTCTCTAGCATCAAGAGGTTTGCTGGCAACACAGTTATGGGCCTCCTAGATCAGTGCTTCCCAAACCTTTGACTTCTGGGGATCCCACTTAATCATTGCAGGAACCCGGGGACCCCCATTGAATCATTATTGGAATCCGCGGACCCCAGACGAGTCATTACTGGAAGTCAGAAACTCCGGCCTAAGCAATGTTGATGATTTGAACAGCAAAACAATACACAAAAATACAGAAAAAAACATTCATCACACAGATACATAAATGACACATTTTATTTAAATAGAAAACACATATAAATGAAAAAGAAATCAAAATGTAATTTTAATAGAATGGTTTAAGCTTTTCTACATTCGATTGCGGCCACTCCTCATTCATACTATATTCAGTTTGATGCACCTGCACTGCTCCCATGAATCAATCTGAGGATAGTAATTTAATTTTTAGCCCCCAGTTTCAAATTCCTTCACATTTACAGTGTGTATTAAAATGTTAAGTAATCGCGGACCCCCTGAGGAGGCTGAGCTAGATCACTACTCCGCTGCAGTAATGTGGGGTGTATCTTAGGTGCCAGAGTCTGAGCTCCTTGGCCTACGTGACAGGTCAGGAGTGTCCCAAGTGTAGATGTGCAGCTAGTTCTACATGACTTTCACTTTTAGTTCCCCAGCTGGGTCTCACTTCGCAACTGTGTGAATTTGTATGTAAACACCAATGAGGGGCTTAAAAAATAATTACATATGAATCTACTGTATGTACGCTGTGCAGACGATACCGGCAGCCACTCTGTAACACATGTTTTCAAGGAGAATAATAGGCACTTGAAGGGGGAATGAATTGTAATGTTGTAGGTTCAATAACTAGCGGACAACTAGTTAGGTTCCAGTAAGTATATATTTATTTATTTATTATAATACGAGCTTAATTGAGGAGCGCCGGCCGGCGCTGCCGTTCTGCCTTACTCTCGGCGCGCAACGGGGAATGCGCGCGCAGCGCGCCAACATGGCCGCCGCACGTCACGTCAGACGTGACGTGCAACAACTAGAATGCGCTCTCTACATATCTCCCCTTTTTACCAAACTTTAACTGAGTCACTTACAGTCCAGTGTCCAACTCGAAATCTCGAAATCTGGAGGGCCTTACCACCGGCCTCCCACTTCTTGTAACCTTGACCGGGTTCTCCATAGTCTCTTGGCTCCGCTCCTCTTGGCTCTCTGCTCCTTCACTCACAGCTCCATCCTCATTCATGCTTCTCTCCAACCTGTCCATTTCCGTATCTCTACTTCCGTTCTCTTCTTCCTCTTCTCTATCCATTCCGACCCTTACTCTGCCTTGCTGCTCACAGGCTTCTTGTCTCCTCTCCACGTTCGCACCTTCAGTGTCTTCCCATTCAGTTCCGTGTTGCTCCCAGCCCAAAACCTTATTGCACCTAGCCATCCGGTCCTGGGACCACACATTCCCATCGCTCAGCAAAGCAGCTCGATCGTACACCTCCACGACTTGCATCGGCTTGCTGTACTTGCTGTCTCCTTTCTTCTGTAGAGTGGCCAACTTTACTCTCACCCACTCTCCTTTCTCCAATCCTGTACTTTTAACATTCCTCCGTTTATTGTAGTGATTACTGTAAATTGTCTGTGCTCTTTCCAGGTTGGCCCGCACCACTGCAGGGGACCATTCGCTGGTGACGACCTTTTCCTTCCAAATCCTGTTGTCATGGGTGAATGGTTCACGTCCCCTCAATATTTGGAATGGGCTGTATCCCGTGCCAGTGGGGGTTATTCTGTACGCCCACACCATGTTCTCTAACGCCTTTTCCCAACTCTGTCCACTGGATATGGCGGCTTGGATGGCTCCCATCACTACCCTGTTAAATCTCTCCACTAGGCCGTTACCGGCCGGATGGTAGATCGCCGTGTGCTTGACAGTGATGCCATTCCTTTGCATGAACTTGCTCCACCTTTCCGACGTGAACTGGGGCCCATTGTCACTCAAGATCGATTTGGGTATTCCTTCCCTGGTGAAAGTCTCTGACAGAAACTTTATGATGTTTTCCGTGTCCATGGACCATCTATTCTCACCTCTGGCCACTTTGAATATCGATCCATGAGTACGCACACGTATTTCTGTGTGCCCTGGTCGTCTAGGACAGGTCCCAAAATGTCTATCGATAGTTCTTCCCATGGATTAGCGGGAGGGTCAAACTTTCCTATTGCTGGTCTCAAGGGTTTTAAGGTCTTATCTGCCCGTTGACATTGTGGACATTCCCTTACATGCCTCTCAGCCCTTATGTCCATGCCTGGCCACCAGTAGTTTTGCTTTGCCCTTGCCTTTAGTTTTCCTATGCCTAGGTGTCCCTCGTGTAGCAAGTCCAACAGTTTCGAGGTGAGGTTCCTGGGGGGAATCACCTTGTCTCCTCTGTAGATGAATACCCCCTTGTCCCCTACTGACAGTTCCTCTCGGACTTCAAAGTACGGCTTGAGGCTCGCCCTCACGTTCCTTTTCTCAGGCCATCCTTGGACAATGTTCTCCTTTACTTCTTGCATGTCCGTGTCTTCCTCATAGGACTCTGTCCATTCTTGTAAGCTTATCAACCTTTCTTGGTCCTCTATAAGAGCTACCAACTCCCCTTTGCTTGCAGGGTCTTCCTCTCCCGGTTCCATGGCGGCAGCCCTACTCAGGTAATCCGCTACTCGGTTCCGGTTCCCGGGAAGGTACTCCACGTCATACCTAAACTCAAGTAACTTTAGTGACATCTTGGATATTCGGGGAGTGGCACTGGCATGTCCACTCGATGTCAGCACCTTCACCAATGGCTTGTGATCTGTTTTGAGTAGAAAACGTGTTCCCCACAGAAATTGCCGGAACCTCGCCATGGCCCACACGACCGCCAGCATCTCCTTCTCAATCACGCTGTATTTGCTCTCCGTATCCGTCAGTGCCCTGGACGCAAAACTGATCGTCTCCATTTCTCCTCTAGGTCTTCTTCGCCTTGGTCTATGCTTTTCACCATTCCTTTGGGATTTTTCTTCCTACACACCTTCTCGTAGTGGCCCAAGATGCCACAGTGTAGGCACTTGGCTCTGAACGCAGGACATCTTCGATCACGTGCGTCGTGGGACCAACTGCCGCACCGGTAGCACGATTTCTTGCCATCATTGCCTGCTTGCTTCCCTTGCCATCTGTTGGTTCCTCTGGCCACCGGGTCTTTGCCTCTCTGGTCCTTTCGGTGGTCTCCCTCTTGTATCCTGTTCACCATCGTTGGGGGCGCTATGTCTTTCTTGGTCGCATCGGCACATCTCCGTGCGAGTTCCGCCCTTTTTACAATGACCATCACATCTTTGAGTGTGGTGTCGCCGCTTGCCCATAACTTGTCCTGGACATTTGTGCTTGTGGTATGCATCACGATCTGGTCCTTTATGAATTCGTCTTCCCACAATGCGTATTTACACGGGGCAGCTAGCTTCCTCAAGGCCGCTACGTATTCCTCAATGTTCTCTCCCGGCCGTTGTCTTCTCTGCTGGAAGTTAAACCTGTCCACTGATACGCAGATAGTGGGGCGATAACGTTCGTCCAGATCTTCCAATGCATGTGCATATACATCCTTGTCGGAATCGTCCCTCTTTTTGGGCACCAGGCTCTTGTAAATCCTGAGACCCTCCGGTCCCAGGTTCAGTAATAGGATCCGTTTCTTCCTTTGGGGGGTGAACGACTCTTCATTTTCATCCTCCAGGACCCCGATGAAATTGTCGATATATTCTTTCCAGTCCTCCCATTTCATCAGGGGGTCCCCTGGTTTCGGTAGGAATTGCACCGGCGCAATCGCATAGCCTGCTGGCGTGCTCATCCTCACCTCCCTGATCGCTGTCGATTTGACGTCCTTGCTGGTGGGACTCCCTGGGGTGCTGTCCTTTACCTCTGTGTTGTTTTCTTCCAGGGGACTCTCAGTGCTAGTCCCCGCCTCCTCCTCTTTGGTAGCCAGCGCTGTATCTCCAGGGCCCGGCGTGGTGGTAAGGGTTGCACCGTGGGTTGTCTCCTGTGGGGCGTGCTGCTGCCTCTCCGGCCTCTTCGCCGCCTCTCGGTTGTCTGTGGCACTGCCACGCTCCTCAGCTCGTGTGGTGGTTCAGCTGTGCCCTCCCTTGAACCCTCTGCAATGTGGGCTATGTGGGGCAGCTCTGCATCCTGCTGTTGTTGTACATGGGGTTGCCTACCCTGCTGCTGTCCCCGTGGGGGGTCCGTTTTTTTCACGTGGGTGGGTCAGCTGGAGCCTCCCACCCTCGTCGCCACTGTAATGTTGTAGGTTCAATAACTAGCGGACAACTAGTTAGGTTCCAGTAAGTATATATTTATTTATTTATTATAATACGAGCTTAATTGAGGAGCGCCGGCCGGCGCTGCCGTTCTGCCTTACTCTCGGCGCGCAATGGGGAATGCGCGCGCAGCGCGCCAACATGGCCGCCGCACGTCACGTCAGACGTGACGTGCAACAACTAGAATGCGCTCTCTACATGAATGTGGCGTAAAATGGCCGCTGTCTCCTCACAGCTATGCCTAGCAGTTCTGGTCACCAGTCCCTTTTCTGTTTTGACAGTTGCTAACCTACGGGCTGCAGCCTACCTTCTCAAATAGACATGCTTGTAGGCTGGAGATTTGGAGGCACCACAAATGTGGGAAGAGGATGTGGGTGTTCTGATGGTGGGTCTTCTCTGCTCTTTGTAATTTCAGATCGTTCGTGTTGTGCAGATAACAGCCTGCTGAAGGCCAGATCAGTGGTCAGATCTCCAGTCGATGCTGCATCGAAGGCTTTGAGCCGCTCTTTTTAGGAAACATACGCTGTACTGCTAGGTCCAGAAGAGGAAGGGTGATCTTCCCCAACTTGTTTCAAGTGCATTCATGTCCTGGCACAAGTTGCGCCTATGTGAGATATCACATGACTATTTAAAGAAGGGAAACTTTCCACCATCGCTCATTAGGAAATCGTTCTTGTTTGTGTACACTGTGTACTGTTACACAGACTTCTCGTTTAAAGTTTTGTGCCGTAGTGCTTCTGTTTTTTTTAAACAATTAGGGTTGTTCTTAAAGCACTGTGTAAATGAAATACATGTATTAATTGAATAAAAGGGTCCTTTTCATGTATCCAAGCCATGGGAAAGAATGTGCCTTTGTATTGCTAGTACAGTCTGGAACACTTCCCTAAAGCTTGCTGCTCAGGGATTTTACAAGGAAGTCAATATGAATATGAAAGATTTCATCGGGTTCAATGAAGCCAGTGTCTGCCTCCAGGTTTTACAGCAATACAGGGCACGTTACACCTCAATAATTTACACAGGCGGCAGTCGGCTTCCAGTACTTGCAGTCTCTGGCTCCGTAGACCATTGGACATGATACATAACCTTAGCTTAGATTGACTTTACCAGTGCTGCTTGCCTACAACCCATGAATTACTATAGAGGTGAGACACTTCCTGTGTCCAAGGATCTGAACTGGTTCATTTGATGGCCATATTATTTGTGCATGCTACTGTCTGTTGAAGAATAGCAGTGGGTGTCAGGTTCCAACATACTGGACTGCAAATGGCTCTCCTACAGAATAAAGAACCGAGCCCGACACACTATAATGCCACCAGTGTCGGTCCTTCAGAGTGCACACACAATAACTCTGAGGGGCATATTACCAAGCCCCTATTGCTACCACACCCTCACTTTTTGTGACGTTGTGGTGGCGATTGGGTCAGCGCCCTATCACCATGGCAGCGTTAAACCACAAAAGGTGGCTAAAAGCCATGTTAAGTGGCTTAACGCTGCCTTGGTAATAGTGCCCCTTTCACGCTAAACTTAGCGTGAAAGAGGGCGTGCAGTGGGTGTTGCGGTGGGTGTTCCACCGCAACTCCCATTCACTTTGACGCTACGACCTATTATCAAGTTTGGCGATAATAGGTGGCAGCGCCAAACTTGGCGAAATGAGGAGAAATGCTTCATTTGTCCTCGTTTTTGCTTTTTCCATGTGTGCTGCGTTTTGCAGCACACATGGAAAAAGTAAAATGCCAAGGTTTGTTTATGTACAGGAAGGTGTCCCTTCTTGTACATAAACAAACCTTTTTTGAAAATGCCATTTTGTAACTTACATGTGTGCCACATGAAGCAGCACACATGAAAGTTACAAAATGGCATTTTAGGTTTGTTTATGTACAGGAAGGGACACATTCTTGTAGATAAACAAACCTCCCTGCTCGCAGACACCCTAGCACTCTGGTGCAAGGGTGCCTGTGTTGGCGTTAAGTCGTGATATTTAGCCCCATCGCAGGGGGAAACGCCAGGCTGCACCACATTGTTGAGAATAGGGTGCAGCCTGTCGTTTCCAAAGTGGCGATGAGAGGCGTTAAGCCAAGGAGGCTAACACCTCTCCCCGCCACTTCCTACATAATATGCCCCTGAATTTTCTAAGCAATATGTGGATGAATAACAGACATTCATGCACAGCCCTCTGTGGCCGTTTGCAATGTTTATTCCAACCAACTGCATCTAGGATCTACTGTGGCCATGTTTGTACCATGTACGTAGGCACCCATACAATCTTGGCCCAAACCAGCTCAAGGCAACACATTAAATAACTGTCTAATATACATCTCATTTATTCTACTGATTGGAAGTTGTCACTGCCATGACTAGCAGCATGGTTGTGATTTGCTAAGACCATGCCCTTTAGGGCTGCCTATACCCTACATACTTGAGGGACTCATTTATGCTAAACAGAACCCACTGGGGTACGTAACAAGTAGTATTGTCACTTCATGCTGAATTGTCACTTCATGCTGAACCGATGGGACTTACTTCTACTGGATCACCAGGTAACCTAATTGGAATGAATGCTAAAGTCAATTTTTTTTTTTTTTCAGAGTTGTATATAGTACGAACTTGACCGGAATCAGGTATCAGAGCGCTTTACATAGCACCAGTTGCATTACATGAGGACACATTCATTTTTGTTAGGCACAGTGAGATTAAGTGATTTGCCCAGATTCACAGGATGTTCAGCATCATTGCCGAGACTCGAACCCAGTTCCCCAGATTTGAGGTCGACCTCCCGAGCTGTTAGGCCAACTCCTCTCCCAAATGTTCTGGTAGTAGATACCCAGGACTATAATGGAAATATGTTGCTAATTCTCCTTCCCAAGTAAGAGGAGGGTGTTTCAGCCTCAGCCAGGGCCGGACTGGCCGTATAGGGCACCGGGCATTTCCCCGGTGGGCTAGAGGGGTGGGGGCCGGTTTTGTAGCCGCCGGGGGCCGTTTTTCGTACAGGGTGCCGGTTTTGCAGCAGTGCTGATAAATCGGCCTTCTGTAAGAAAAGCGGGAGCAGTGATTAGCAGCTAACAACCCCCTCCCCTCCCATTCCCAGGGCCGGTGTAGAAGCAACCTACCAGGGCTGGTTGCTGTTGCCAGTCCGGCCCTGGCCTCAGCCTACCACTCTAATCCCCTGCTGGAGATTGTGGGCCTGACTACGATCTTGGTCGATGGGATATTCCATCACAAATGTGACGGGGATCCCGTCCGCCGTATTGCAAGTTAAATAATGGAACTTGCAATACAGCAGATGGGATATCTGTCACATTTGTATCCCTTCAACCAACATTGTAATCAGGCCCATTGTTACTATCTTTCTGTAGCATGGACCCTGAAAATATTTTATGTTATGTTATGTTATGTTATGTTAATGGTATTTGTAATGCGCTCAGCTGCTCCAGCGAAGGAGCGTCCCGGCGCCCGACAAGGTAGCCACACAACATAACCAAGGAGCAGATTTATTTAAAAATTCGAGTTTTTAACAGGGCTAAGGAAACAGGAGAGTCTTAACGGCCATGCGAAAAGAAAGCAGGTCGGCAAGGGTCCGAATTTCGCGAGGCAATGCGTTCCACAAAGCTACTGCCCGCACCTTGAAGGAACGTCCCCCAGCTCGACTACGATTGAAGCGTGGAGCTGCTGCCAATTCGTGATCCGAGGAGCGAAGGGAACGGCCTGGGATATATGGGCGCAGAAGATGCTGCAATATGGGAGCAGACGGGCCTTTTAGGATTTTAAAAGCCAAACCAAGCACCTTAAAATGAATCCGCTGCCTGATCAGCAGCCAGTGGAGAGCACGCAGGGTGCGAGAGACCGAGCAGAACCTAGGGAGGCCTACAACTGCTCTGGCTGCTGCGTTTTGCACTCGCTGGAGACGAGTCAGCTCGGCCTGATTTAGCCCTATAAAGAGGGAGCTGGCATTGTCTAGCCGAGCCAGTATCGTCGCCTGAACCACAAGTTGGCGGGTTGCGGCATCAAAATATTTGAGTGCAGGTCTCAGATTACGCAGAATGCCAAAGCAGGAGGCTGCCGTCCTTTTGGTATGACCAACAAAGCTGAGTGAGGGGTCCAACCACACCCCCAGATTTTTGATCTCCGAAACCGGAGTGGGGGTGGGACCCAACTCAGAAACGCAGAAACACTCATTTTTTCTTTCAGTTCCAATATGTTATATCACATGCTGTGTTAAGTTCTTTATATACGTTTTAGAAAGCGCAATGAGGGATACACTGCAACAAAAGTGTTGGGTCCCTGTAGCGTGAATGCCTCTTTCCCACAATTTTAGATGGTGATCACAGTGACTGGCATGCATGTATCTTTTCGGCTCCTGTCCAAAAATACATTTTCAGCCTTGTCTTTGATGATACTTAACTTAAATCATTTTTGGGCCATTAAAGTAAAAGACACAAATTTACAGAAAGGCAGTTTTCAGCCTGTTGATATATTAGTGTATCACATATCATAAAACCTCCTCTTGTTTTTAGCACAGTCTGACAGAGGCAATTTCTCCCCAGAGACCAGACTTCCAGTAGCCCTGATCGTACACATCCTCGGATCAGACATAAACATGCCATGAAGTTTCCGCGGTTTGTGGTAAAATCACAACACAGAGGCCCAGATATACAAACCTTTTGTGTTTGGTTTGTGTCACACAAGTGAAAAAACCTGCACAAAACGCCTTTTGTTGGATTTAATTTCCAGCATAAAATTTGTTTGCGCTGGAAAGTTGCCTAAAAGTAATGCAATGTAGACGAGCGAAAAACAAGATTATGAATAAATAATACTTAATACTGAGTCGAATAATCAAACCAAATTTCATATATCAAAATCATGATTCATGGTATATGACATTGTCCTAAGGTTTATTCTATAGTGGTTGCTCCAAATTAGTGAAAAGAAAAGTGTTTATAAAAGTGCTCTTGTGCGCAGTGATCAGAAAGGAAAGGAAGTAACGAATAACTGTTCACATGTTAATTATAGTTCAACATCCATGGCTATGAGACACTAAAGTTAGCCAAGCCCAAGACGCCAGTCTGTGGGGCATATTACCAAGGGTGGCGATATGCAATTATCGCCGGTTTAACTGCCGTTTTCGGCCACTCAGCAGCGATAATTATATCGCTCTATTAGCAAGCTGTCGCTAAGTGATGTTAGCGACAGCTTTTAGGCGATAGCGAGCGGTTTGGGGCCCGCTTTGCATGTCAGCGATATTTATCGCTAATGACATGCAAAGGGGGCGTACGCAACCAGTTAGCGACTAAAAGCAGTCGCTAACATCGCTATCGCCTATTAGCAAGGCAGGTGTAGCGATGGAAATATTCCCGCTATCGCCAAAAACCAACGCCTGCTCAGACCAGTTCTTAGCCATGTTATCCAATGGGAGGTGGATAACATGGCTAAGAGCATTTCGTCGCTAATGCGTGAATATCGCTGTATTCTCGGCGATATTCACGCATTTCGCCGCTATCGCTGGATATTTTAGCACAATGGAGAAAAACGTTGCTAATAGCATGTTTTCTCCGCTAACATATCCAGCGATAGGCAGCGTTAAAAAAATCGTCGCTAAGCCTATTTAGCGATAAATATCGCTGCTTGTTGGTAATATGCCCCTGAGTGATTTATACTTATATTTTTTCTCCTGGTTCAAAAATGGGTGGTAACTCAATGAAAACCACAACACTCAAAGGTATATATATACGGTCAATCCAGGCTTGGATGATCAAAGTTGTCGACGTTTCGACCCAACTGTTGCATGAGGTAAATGAAGCCCTTGCATTTGGGGCTTCACCAGGACGGTAGAGAGTGAGATGGTTTACATAGGGCAACCTCACACCTGTGAAGCTGCACCTTGTGTTGGGGAAGGTGTTACTTCACTATATAACCCTACCCCTTGATCAGAAATATGAATAAAGTCTTCCAAGTCTCAATCTCATCATGGGGGCAATCCCTTGAGGATTCAGCTAGATGACTAGCAATTGTCCAATAGTGGTAGCCAGTGGTTCAGTGAACTTCAGGAGGCCGCAAAGGGGACAGGAAATGAATTCCAAAGCGGCCATGTGTCAACGAATTATCGTAACGGGGAACTCTCCTGTGGTCCTAGGTAGAGTGTCCATGCAAGCATTTTATATATACCATGAATGATTTTAATACATAAAATTTGGTTTGGTTATTCGACTCAATATTAAGTGCGATTTATTTATACAAAAAATATATGCTCGCCTACATGGCAAATTAAATATTGCATTTTGCTTGAATTATGTGCCAATAGGACCACATTGTTTAACGTACCATATGCTACCCAGGTCCTATGGCCTTCTTGGGTTACCCCAGTATTTTGTAACAATAAAAGTAGCAATTCACGTTACTCTGCATCAGAGGGGCGTTGTATGGGTGGTATATGGGTGTTCCAATGCAACCATCCATGCTTTTTGACCCAAGTCCCTATCTACTAAAAATAGCAGAGAGAATTTTGCACCAACAAATAACACCACTTTGAAGCAGGCGTTAATAGGAGAAATACTGTTATTTCTCCATTTTTTCTGACTTTGCATGTATGCTTCACTGTACAGGGTAAACTGCCAGTACAAAACCTATGCTAGACTCACGCAGACACCTCTACACTATGGTGCAAAGGTGTGTGTGTTGTGCTCGGCAGCCTGAGCATGTGCAGGCACTAGAGAGAGGAGGAGGCTGCCATTTCTCTAAAGATGGGAGCTATCCTCCTCTCACCCTCTCACGCAACTCAGTGCAGCATTTTTGGGTGATGTGCTGCGCTGTGTGAGAGTTTTGTAAATTTGGGAAAGCATTTAATCCTCCTTAGGTGAATGAAATGTGGATGTAGAGAAGGGATTAGTCTAAAATAGGGTAGTTTTGAGTTAGGATTCTTTGGAAAAACAGCTTTGTGGATCCCAGATCAGCAAGGGGTGCTGCATATCGGAACTGAGATGCATCAGCAGCCCCGCTTTTGAGGTTCTAGGAAGTTAAACCCAGCTGGTTCTTTACATTAACAGTGAGTTACTTGGAACAGCGGTTTGAGGCCTCCCAGCTTTAGAATAGTGGGTGGTGCAGGCCGGGTTTTGGGTGACAGGTCTAAATTCAGATCAATACTCTGAAATAACGAGGTGCTGCAGGTAAGCACTGGAGGAAATGTTACAAAACTGCATAGGTGTTTCCCAGTGGTGTGCTTTGGCACTGTTTGCAATCCTAATATATAACTGGGGTGCTGATGGTATTACCTCTGCCAGTTTCTGGGCTTGCCAATGCCACGCCTCACTCAGACAAAGCTTACTCTGGGCTGTGGGTGAAAGAACCCTGGGGCATATTACCAAGCAATAGCGATAATTATCGCTATTGCTTGGTTAGAGACAAAATTTTACCTCTGAGCTGTGGCGATTTTTATCGCAAATAAACCTTGGTATTACCAAGGTTTATCGCAAATGCGATAAAAAACGGCCGCAATGCATGAATATCGCTGAAAAGTCAGCGATATTCATGCATTACCGAGCTAATGCTCTTAGCCATGTTATCCACCTCCCATTGGATAACATGGCTAAGAACTGCTCAGGGCAGGTGTTAGCTTTTGGAGATATTCGCGCTGAGCGCGAATATCTCCAAAAGTTGGTAATAGGAGATAGCGATGTTAGCGACTGTTTCCAGTCGCTAACATCTTGGTACGCCCACTTAGCATGTCATTAGTGATAAATATCACTGACATGCAAAGTGGGGCCCAGGATGGTCGCTATCTCCTACTAGCTGTCGCTAACTGGTGTTAGCGACAGCTAGGTAATAGGTAGATAATTTTATCTACGCTTTCTTGGCTTTTAAAGCCAAAAAAGCGGAGATAAACCCCCTTGATAATATGCCCCCCTGTGCTGACGCCGAATGCTCTATTTCCATGAGTGAAATCGAACTCGCCAATCATCTGTTGCGTAATATACCCAAAGCAACCCATCTCATTAAAAAACGTGCAGATACTACGCCATCAGCTAGTGCACTAAAACAGAGGCATTGCTCTACATACTTATTTGTCAACATCAAAAGAGGCTAAACACAGGATTGAGTGACAGTTTCCCTACCATCGGTGACATGTCAGCAGAGCTAGATTTAGTAAAACACCAAACACAATTTAAGCACCTATAAACAAAATAAAACCCAGTTGCAGTGACACACAACACATCCTACCACCAGCGACACTCAATACACTCTGCTAGCATGGGTCAGACACACATCACCACCCTCCTCGCAGGGACACACAACATATTCTGCCAGCACAGACACACAATTCACATTAGCCTCAACTGCAACACCCTCACAAAGGAGGCCCTCAGACCCCTCCCACTATCCACAATTAATGGGACACAGAACACCTGCACATTGTGCCATTTGGTTTTACAGTGTTGTTGGTCTGTGCATGCTCTACAGGAAGGCAAGAGTCTTTGGCTTTGCCTATGCCTATTTGATTTCACATTCAAAGTGCACATTGGAATGCACGTGTTTCCTTGCTCCCTCTGCCCTTCCTCTTTCCATACTTACAAAGCTTTTAGGAGAATCTCATTTCTGTTTCAATTCGGGAACAAATGTTGTTTAGAATTTGAAACCACGTTGCTTTCAAGTTGGGTTTTCAGATATTAGGAACCTGAATTGAGGAAGAGGAAGCTATCCTCAGGACCGGGATAGTACATCAGTACAAGGTTATGCAGATGTCAGTGTGGTGTTTCAGAAAGCTGATCATTAAAGAGAAATCATTGATCCTAAAGAAAACAAACATTCTGGCACAGCATTACAAGGACCAGATCTTGCCTGGCAATAGTAGGCCAGACATCACCAGAGTACGGTTATGGAGAAGTCGTTCTGCAGGGATGAAAAAGGGGGCAGACTTTTGTCATCTTTCTTTGCATTAGCTTCATGTAACCTGAAGCAGGTCTACACTCACAATAGGGAAACGGATTACGGTGGACGTTTCATGGTATGCTTTTTTCTCATCCCTGCGCTGAGAAGACCAGTCCTAGCTAATCTGAATGAATCAGATAAGTTCCGTTCTATTGACACTTGACTATGTACTAGAATCCATCAAGTTATTTAGCCTTGTTGGCATCATGCACAATTGCTTGACTCTCCAGATGATCAACAGAATGATAGGGCAAAGAACTTTATGGAGCTGGTAGACAGCTATAGTCTCTAGAAAAAACACACAAAAGGGAGTGCCTCACGAATCCAATAATTTTATTGAAGATTTTGTTTTCTTTTTGTTTCTTCTCTCCTCCTGTCATGAAATACACATAGTTCAATGGTGTCAATGTCAATGTACTCTTCTCCAATATCAAAATAACATGGGAGCCGTGGTATGAAGTCTCAAAACAATTCTCTTTAATACAGTCATAGTCATATGAGCGCACATATCACTCAGGGGACTCAAAGCGCTAACCAAAACCATAGGAGAGAAGGAGAAACAACAGCAGAAGAGATCAAAAGAGCCAGGTTTTTAGCCTTTTCCGAAACTGGCTATGGCCAGTAACCATACGTAACTGCAGGGGAGTGCGTTCCACAAGGTAGGGGCGAGACATGAGAAGGATCTACCACCATTCCTGGCGGTACGGATCCTGGGAGGGGTGAGGAGATATTTGGTTCCCGATATGAGGGTTCTGTTAGGCAGGTACCAGTTGAGTTTTTTTGCCAGGTAACTTGGCCCGTTCCCATGGATGGTTTTGTGTAACAAACTGATGATCTTAAAACAGATTCCTGATAGGGAGCCAATGGAGAGCTCTCAAACTTGGAGCTGACGGGGACCGCGACAGTAGATTTAGTACTAGTCTAGTGGCAGTATTTTTTAGCACCTGAGGTTTAGTAAGAAGCTCTTTGTTGATGGAAGCCATCAGGGCATTCCCGTAATTGAGCCGACTGATGATTAGACCCTGCAGAAGCGTTTTTCTTGACTCAAGTGGGATCCATTGGAAGACCTTGCGTAGGCTTCGCATTAATCCACAGCACATGCCTGTTACATGATTGACATGGTCCTTCATGGACAGTTTGTTATCGATCATCATTCCTAGGTTGCGAACTACGAGTTTAGGGGTAGGACAGGGGCCAAGATTCTGAGGCCACGAGTCACTGGACCAGTATTCATTGGACTTCCCAAAGGGGATAATCTCCGTCTTACTGGCGTTGAGCTGAAGGTGGTTGGTTTGCATCCAGGTGCTGATATGGGCCATGCAGTTTATTAATCTGAGTTTAGTGTCAGATGAATCTGCGCCCAGAGCAGTCAATAGTTGTGTGTTGTCTGCATACGCCACTGTGTCGAACCCGTGGGATATGATCACCCTTGCTAAGGGTGCCACATAAAGATTAAAAAGCATGGGACTCAGGATAGATCCCTGGGGGACTCCCTTATCCGCCATCAATGAAGTAGAAACATCTTCTAGGGCCATAGATTGTCAGAACCCAGGGAGAGTATCAGGTGATGATGTTTTTTTAGCTAAATATTATAAAATAAATAAAGGAAGCTGCCGCCACAATGTGTACAAAGATGTCGATGACGCTAAGATGCGATCAACCCTCGCCGCGTCATTGCTCTTTTATTAACTTATCCCAACCCCTACCTGTTTCTTTTCCCCTCCCACCCAGAATCATGTCCCTGTTCTCTCTGTACTGTACTATCAGCTGAAATTAAAACAAATATTAAAAATGAACCTTTAGCTCTTTCTTGAACAGGCAAATGGGGCGATCTGGATCTTCAAGGAATAAAATTCCACATATCAGTGGCACACCTTGAAAAAACTGAGGTAGGATTTTATGATTTGTTGAAGGACTCAAAACCTCCAGAGACAGCAACTCCTGACTGCTAAGGGTAACCACTGGAGCATTTTAGAACAGGAAAAATGTACTCATAGAGATTAGTGCCAAGCTCTAGCAGCACCATGTCAGGCAGATTTCTAAGGGGCCAGGTGAAATGTAACTATCCCAAATTGTACGGAATTATGGCAGTCTAAGGCACAAAGAACTATGTATTGTACTACATTTAATAAATCAGGATCAGAAATGAGGGACTTCATTTCAGAAAATAGCCTGAATTAATGTTGGGCACTTTTTGCTTTGCTTAAATTGCCAATCTCAATCCACCTTGATGAACATATCCCCTCCCTCATGCACACTGGCCTGCTTTATGGCTTGCCTGTTCAAGAAAATCCCAATGAAAGGCAAGGTAAGTAAACAATTTCATTTGTACATTACTCCTCAGCACTCATGTCACACACCTCCCTCCCCGACCATCTCCTGATAGGAACATTCCAAACAATTCACACCTACACAAATATTAACCATCCTCCCTTTTTTAGAGTTTATAATGAATACTGTTATCTTATTGCCCTGTGTTTTTTAAACTATACCCCCCATTTCAAGCTCACTGGTAGCAGCACTTGACACCAGGAGTAAGCATCTAATGTGGCAGGACATTAAACTGGGGCTTTGGCAGTACTTGTTGCAAGCAGCATAGATGCTCATGGTGTTCTCGCTGATGCTCTAGAATGATCCAGTGGCCAACAAATGGAGTGGATGCTGGATGTGATGGTCTGTGCCAAATTGATTCCTTCTTTTCCCTGAGGAGGGCCACTTATCTGTCTGGCAGCCTCCTATATGACATCTCACAAATTCTACAGTCCTTTATGGAGTGAAATCCAGGAAGACACCCCCTCCCAGAAACATAGTGGTTGTCATTCTTAGACATCTTAATCCCACTGGTTGGGCATTCATGAAAAAGTGGTGGCATAGTGGTCAGAAAGAAGAGGGAGGTGAAAGCACTTCAAGGATATCAGGAAAATACAGAATATTTTCCTCAGAAAAAAGTTCTCAAAAGACAGGAAACGTCTCAAGATGTTGAATAAAGGCAACCAACATCAAACAAATGAGGTGTTAATATTCAACAATTTTAAAAAAAGGACGATATCGCGGACAAAATGCCTAACTGTCATCCTGCTGGCCATTGTTGGTCCCTTGCTCATTGCACCATCAGGATTCAAGCAAGCCGGGCCGATGAGGCTGAAATGCCAGAAACCGGTCCCCGGAAGCTTGTTTCCTTCCCAGTATAAGAATTGGCTTGGTAGTTTGGTTTGCCCTGTTCCCATCATGCACTGGGACAGGAACAGACTAATTTGCATGTAGCCAGGTTCTGAGCTGGGATGGTGCAGTGAGCTAAAAAACGGTGATGGATCAAGCCCTGATCTTTGGACTGGGTAAGAGTGGTCTGCTTAATTCAGACACTCTGTTCATCACCACCCCCTTTTCTGAATCATTTTGTCCACCATAAGCGTGGAAGGGTATACTCAGATGTGAGTCGCTTGCTCATTGCACCATCAGGATTCAAGCAAGCCGGGCCGATGAGGCTGAAATGCCAGAAACCGGTCCCCGGTAGCTTGTTTCCTTCCCAGTATAAGAATTGGCTTGGTAGTTTGGTTTGCCCTGTTCCCATCATGCACTGGGACAGGAACAGACTAATTTGCATGTAGCCAGGTTCTGAGCTGGGATGGTGCAGTGAGCTAAAAAACGGTGATGGATCAAGCCCTGATCTTTGGACTGGGTAAGAGTGGTCTGCTTAATTCAGACACTCTGTTCATCACCACCCCCTTTTCTGAATCATTGTTGGTCTTGGGCCTTTCTACAGGGTCATTCCCAAACATTTTGCCTTCACTCCTCATATTTTGTGCTGAATTTGTTTTGTTGGCCTTACGACTCTGCCCACTTTTCCACTGCTAAAGTCCTAAAGTGCTTGTGATCTGTCCTAAAGACATGGTAGAATCGGCTTATACCCAATTGGCATATTTAATTTACTTATAAGTCACTAGTAAAGTGGCACTACCTGTGCACAGGCCTTGTAAATTAAATGCTACTGGTGGGCCTGCAGCACCTATTGGGCCACCTACTCGTGGGAGAGGTGTGGCGCCGTGGCCAGGACGACTGACGCTGGAATCTGGGGATCAGGGTTCGATCCCCGGCTCCAGCGGCAGGTTAGCCCAGCACCATGCGACTCTGGGCAATAGCTTGCTTAATCTTCCCGACGGCCCCCAGCGCCTAGAGACCCTAACGGGTGATTGTGCGCTATACAAATGTGGATTACAAATGTGGATTACTTACTTAAGTAGCCCTTCAAACATGTCTCAGGTGGGCCATTGCAGTCTGCATTTGCAGTTTTTAAACAGCATTTCAACCTGCCAAATAAACATTTTGCCAGGCCCAAACCTCCCTTTTTAATACACATAAGTCATCCTAGGGTAGGCCCAGGACAGCCCACGGGGCAGGGTGAAGTGTATTTAAAAAGAGGTACATGTACTTTTTTATATGCCTTGGTAGTGAAAAACCCTGAAACTAGATTTTCACTCCTGCAAGGTCTACTTCTCCCATAGGCTAACACTGAAGTTACCTTATTACATCTAATAAGAAATAATTTCCATAGGGAGCCGGTAACCAATTCATGTTGGTGACTTTAGAATTGTAATGAAAATCCTCGTTCATGGTGAAGTCAGTTTTTAAATTATAATTCTGAAAATGCCTTAGCCATTTAGTGACTCCAGATTGTCCCTGAGACACATGACTGGGTGTAGCTGACAGTTGAGCTTTCTTATTCCTCCTAGAAAACCAAACACAATAGAGGGCATAGATGTGCCTGAAAGGGCCTGTTTATTCCTCCCAGAGAACCACACACAACAGAGGGCATAGGTGTGCCTGGAAGGGTCATCACTTGCAGGATGGGAGGGTGGAGCTGGGCACAGACCTACTTACACTTGAATAGGCTGTATCCTGCCTCCACACAAAGGGCTGCAACCCCCCTGTAGTTAGTCTGGAGCCAGGACAGTGAAGGCAGGATGCCTGGGGACTTTAAAGGGAAACTTTAGAAGCTTCTTCCACTTTAAGGAAAGGCCTAGGTATAAACTTTTGACCTCATACACCAACTCTTCAGTACACTTCTGCACCTGTGGACACTCTGCCAGAAAGAAGCACTGCTGTGCTGCAGAAAGGAGTGTCACTCTGTTGGACTGCTGCTTTGGAGGACTGCTGCCCTGCTGCCCTCTTGCTTTGGTGAGAAGGACTGGACCTGCATCTGTTGAACCCAGGGCCCCAGAGTGACTCCAAGGGCTAGTTGGCCGGCCTCCTGAGTAGAGCCTCAGGGACAAAAGGCTACAACAATCTTGAACCCAGAGCATTTACTCTGCCATCTGTGAGTCCTACTCTGCCAAGTAGTTCCACCCAAGTCCTTGGCCCTTGGAAGTCAGCCTGAAGGTGCTCTGCCAGCCCATCTGTGGATCCAGCAGTCATGATACATCTCCTCTGCTGCTTAGCATAATCCCGAGTAGAACCAATGCATTGCCTCTGCTGCGAGGGTTCTCTGAGCGCTAGGACTCCGTATCGACTCTGCAGCCCGCATCGAGTTTATTCTATTTCAGTGCGCCTCCTAAGGGCATGGTTGCCTTTGCGCCCACATCAGTAATACGGCCAGGATGCAAAGACATAGCGCTTCCCTCACTTGCATTTCGGCCACACCCCCATGCAAATAAGGGAATGGTCTCCCTCAATAGTGCTGGCACTACATGTGTACCAGTGCTATCAGTATTACAGAAAGGGCTGCAGAAGAGTCTGCGGCCCCTTCCGTAATACCAAAGTCCCCCAGATGCATACAAAGCTGGTGCACACGCCTGTTGCGTCCCCAGGGCGCTTTCTGTAATACTACCCCTAGGTATAACTAAAATATTTATTTCACATCTCAGCTGGGAAAAATGCAAGAAAAAGAATTCAAAGTAACTTTCCACGTAATCTTTAAAATATGAAATAAGGGTGAAATCAGATTGGAGATAAATTAACATTATGAAAATGTACTTTTGGCTGCCTTAGGCAGAAGCAGTTAAAATCCGTTCTGCCGCTCATCACACCTCCAGAAGAAGCCTTTGCTAGAAAAAAGAAGATTACTGATAGAAGATGACCCAATGACTCCTTACTCTTGCTTGAACCCCCCCATTTGTGATGTTTTTCAAGGTCCAGGTAATAGGCATCTTGTTTGCCTCCTCCAGGTACACAAAAAGAAGAAGGACCCATCACTCCAAAAAGGATCAGCTGTCCACAAAGGAGAGATCCTACAGAAAAACTTGACCGGAAAGTGACCTAGGGACTAGAAAACTGGCCTGAAGACCTGGGACTGTAGGAAGAACCAGAAAATAACTTTCCAGCATTTGGAGACATATGGGACCACATCTGAAGGACTGGGATAAAGTGCAAAGGTTGTTTCACAGGAGGGTAAGAAAACCAGGGTTGTCTTGGTTGGAACTTTCTGCCATGCAGAAAATGAGTTTAGAGGGACCTTACAGTAAAAGTTTCCAACCTCATGGAGCCCTGATCTGCTACAGCTTCAATCCTTGCCGCACTCAAGGATTTTGAGAAACAAAAAAGTAGTTGAAGGTCAGATGTCGCCCCTAGCAGTTGGCCTCCATCACATTTGTAATGAAGTACCCTGTCCAAAAAACTCTAAATCCGGCCGTAAGTCCTGAGATAAGACCTTGGACAGGGTGAGGTGGCAAATCCATCCCAGTGACAAAGCAACCATGGCGGAAATCCTGCTTTGTCTTGCACAGAGTTATTGGTGCAAAAACCAACAGCGAAAGCTCAACTACAACATGACCAATGTCGCAGGACCCTCACTGGTGCGCCTCCTTATACTGTACACCTTTTACCTTGCACTTGCTCAAACAACACCCTTTACTCCTTGCACTCTTGTCTTGAACCATAAGCTCCCTTTCCCTCTTGTAACAGTACAAATAATTTTACCTTTTATCTAGTGAAAAGCTGTTCACCATGCTCCAGTAACAGCCATTCAAGGAAGAGGTGCAGCAGTGCGAGCTTCCATCACACAAAGAAAGATCCAGGACAGCCGGCAGCACTGGGCTACAACACAGGTCCAAATGATGCCACTACAATCCACAATAAAGTGCTACAGTGAAAGATTCCTTGCGTGTGAGAAATAGGTATGAACCACTTCAAGATCAGGACACGAGGCACTATGCAAGGCATTGTACAATCCAATGCAAAATCAACACATTTTTCGCTCTGAGATTTTCCAAAGTCACGTTTCTATTGTTTGGGGTCATTTCCCCCTATGAATTGAAAAGGGAAGCATGCGACTTTTCAAACAATTACGCACCATTTTATAATATTTTTAGAACTCACATACTTAATCTTGACTGGGCTAGTACCCAGGTCAAAAATCAGTCATGGCACCCACTCTTTTAGTTAATTGTAGTTTAGGAGTCACGGCTGGTCCTGCAGTCCCCAAAACAACAGGGTTTAAACTCAGTTTCTGTTGAGCCCCAAATGCTAAGTGCGTCTATAAGGCAGTAAAAAAAATGCTACGTGAAAAGGTGTTGTGCCCCAATTACTGAGCATGGCCTTAAAGTGCAGCTGAGGAAGAAATCAAATACGCAGAGATGATAAGCATGAAAAAGTCCTGATGAAGTCAGTGACATGGAAATACACTCTCACTGTCACCGTCCTCGGTGTAAATTAATAATCAAAGGATGTGGAAACAATATACCCTGAAAACTCCTGCCCTCGCCTGCTGCTCCCTGCAGAGGAGCAGTGCAGGCTGGTGCACCAGCCTCTCTTCGTGGGTGTATCTGTCCTTGAGGAAACAGCGGGTTAGCAGCGAGCATTTCAGAGCAGGAGCTGCCAGCTCTGCCTGCAGCCTGCTCTTTGTTGGGCCATAGGGTTCAAGATTGTGAGTACACTTAAGAAAAAGAAGTCATCTACTAAGGGGCATATTACCAACGATTAGCGATATTTATCGCTAACTAGGCTTAGCAACGAATTTTTATCGCTAAGCATCGCCGGAAATTATCGCTGAGATAACTTGCTATTAGCAAGGTTTATCTCCAAAGCGATAATTCTTCCGGCGATAGCGTGAATATCGCTGAGAATACAGCGATATTCACGCATTACCGACAAAATGTTCTTAGCCATGTTATCCACCTCCCATTGGATAACATGGCTAAGAACTGGTCTGAGCAGGTGTTATTTTTTGGAGATATTCGCGCTTAGCGCGAATATTTCCAACGCTACGCCTGCCTTGTTAATAGGCGATAGCGACGTTATCGACTGCTTTCAGTCGCTAGCAGGTTGGGTACGCCCACTTTGCATGTCATTAGCGATAAACATCGCTGACATGCAAAGCGGGCACCAAACCGTCCGCTATCGCCTATAAGCTGTCGCTAACATCAGTTAGCGACATCTTGCTAATGGGGCGATAGAATTATCGCCGCTTAGCGGCCGAAAACGGCCACTAAATCGGCGATAATTGTCTATTGCCCCCCTTGGTTATATGCCCCTAAGTTAGCAGATTAAATATGGCTAATAGTGCCAACGCGGACAACGGATATTCAGGAAGGTTTTTTACAGACGAGCTAAATTTCCACTATTCAATAATAGAAATACAACAAGACCGTACATGAGTTTCCATTTCGTGCACAGATGTTCTCACAAAAGCGAGATATGCACATCCACGGGGTGTGGTAGTTGTAGTCAAATAGTTACCCTCGGTTGGTTATCCTCCTCTTTAGGCAATTAGTTAATTTTGTCTCCTAAAAGTTAATTTATTCAGTTCAAGCACTGACAAAGCCAGCATGTCTGCCTTTTTTATAAGTGAGGGTGCTCCTTCCTTAATGTGTATGGTCGTGTGAATTGTGTGAGTAGGCGGTTCAAAATGAGTCAATGATTGGATGAATGAGGGAGTAGCTGAGTGTATGGATGAATATATGGACGACTGAGTAAATGAATGAATGGCTGTATGGATAGTTAAATGGGCTAGTGCATGAATGGATGACTTGGTTAGTGCATGAGTGGTTGAATGAGTGATGAATGAATTTCTGCGTTCTGTGAGTCACAGAGAGAATCAGGGGTCTCAAGAAGCAGTTGCAGAAACTCTGCCGCTGGCCGCGCGACGCGAAGGGGAGCTAAGCGAAGACAGCATCTTAGTCCCACATTCCGCGCGCACGCCAGCACTGATCCGCCCCTTTCCGTGCTCGGCCTATGGACACAGGCCTCAGGTGTGGGGGGCGGCCCCGAAGGAGTTCAAAACCAGCGCGGCAGCGAGGCTCGGCCTTTCCTGCCGTCGCTCCGGGCTGCTCTGCGCTTCTGGTCTTCTTCAGTTACAAGAGGTATGGGTCATAACGAAGCCTCCCCCTGGCCCTGTCCCTGGGCATGACCAGGTCGATGGGGCCCAGTGGTTCGTCCACGGGGGGGTTTTGTGTGGCGGGAACGGGCTCAACCGAGCATTATGATGAGTGTTTCTTTGTTCAGGCTGTAGCGCAGATTTTTGCGGGTCACGTTCTAGCAGCGGGGCAGGGAAAGAATGTCTGATGATACGGGATACGTGTATAACGTTTTAAAAGTGCCGATTGCAAAGTTTAATTAGGCCGGTGAAGGCGATTTGCTGGGGGAGGTAGCTCAAGGATAGAGCGCGGCGCTTAAAACGTTCTGACTTCAATGGCCGCGTAGGTAATGTTGGGCGCCACTAAGGATCCGATGCGGCGCTTAAAACGTTCTGACTTCAATGGCCGCGTAGGTAATGTTGGGCGCCACTAAGGATCCGATGGCGGCGGCCGCGCGTGGTTGTTAATGGCCGCCCTAGGAAGCGCAGTGTGATAGGACGCCATTTTGGACCTACGGGGATGGAACACATAGAGTCCGTGAGCACAACGGGTCGAGTGTTGCCAGCGATTATTGTCCCATCCAGCTGCAGGGAGGTGGGGCAAAAGGAGCGGGTGCGAGGGATCGGGGGGGGGGTTTTGCTCCAGCCGCGTTGGTGCCCCCTCCGCCCTCTCGGCTACCAGTGGCGGCCCGGACCCAGAGTAGTAGTGTAGCGCGATGCTTGGGCCACCGTCCCATTGCGGGGTGCCATGCCCACAAAGTACTAATATTGACATTCAAGCCCCTTTCCCCGTGGCTTTCTCTTCGGGTTCCCAACTGCGGGCATGTGGGGTAATTGGAGCGGGTTCGAAATAGCACTCACACCCACAGGGCCGGACAGACTACTGGGCAGTTTGGAATGCTGCCGAGCTGGGGGCTGATTTCACTGCGGTGGGGGCTGATTTAGTTCATGGAGACCTGCGTGTGCTTCGAAATAATTAAAGCAAAACGAATTTCGTTTAGCACACGCAGGTCTCCATGAACGATATCAGCCCCCAGCTCAGCAGCCTTCCAAACTGCCCGGTAGCCAGTCCGGCCCTGCACACCCATACAAACAATCTTAAAACAAGCCACATCTGCACAATGAGGTGGATTGCCAAAAAAAAGAAATGTTGTGCATTATTGTTAGACCTGGCATCTTTTGTTGTGGTTTCCCTTGTCTTTTGGCTTCTGACCTGTTTTTTACTGTGTACTGACTTTTGTTTTTGCTGACTTTACTACTCTGGGCACTAGACCACTGCTGACCAGTGCTCAAGTGAAAATGCTCCGTGTCTAAAGCCTGATGGTAATTGGTTTCTCCATGATTGGCATATTTGAATTACTAGTAAGTCCGTAGTACAGTGCACCATGTTTGCCCCGCAGCCAGTAACTTGAATGCTACTGGCGGGCTAGCCGCACTGATTGTGCCCCCCACATCAGCAGCCTCACAAACCTGTCTCAGGTGTGCCATCGCAGCGCCTGTGTGTGGAGTTTTAAAATGCCATTTTCTACCTGGCAAGTGCAGTTGCCAGGCCCAAACCTTCCCTTTTTTTTTTACATGTAAAGCACTCCTAATGTAGGTCCCCTGTAGCCCACTGGGCTGGGTGCAGTGTATTTAAGAGGTAGGAAATGTATTTGTGAGTTTACATGTCCTAGTAGTGAAAAACTGCTAAACTCTGCTAAACTTAGTTTTCATTACTGCAAGGTTTATCTCTCCCATAGGTTAGCATTGGAGCTGCCTGGTAACATCGTACATGTGTATCTTCCAATTGGGAATAGAAAATTCTGGTGTCTCTTGACTCACAATTTAAAAACACATCTTTTAGAGAAGGTGCTTTTTAGATTGTAGGTCTGAAAATTACATTTTCAGAAAGTTGCCATTTTCTTACTTAACCATTCTGTGCCTCTGCCTGCTCCTAGAACACATGTCTGGGCTGTATGACAGTTGGGCATTGTGAATTCACTCTAGACAGTAACACAAGGAGAGAGCAGAGGTGTGCAATTCATATCCTGATTGCCAATCACCAACCTGATGAGAATTCCTGAGCTAGAGTGATGGGAGGAGCTGACCCTCACACCTGAATTGGGCTGTGCCTGTCCCCACACAAAAAAGTCTCCATCCCCGTAGTGAGTCTTTAGCCAGGGCTAGGAAGGGCAGGGTCTGGTGCACTACAAAGATCTTTATTTGAAGTCTCTCTACTTGAAAGGTTAGAATGGGTATAAGTACTGGACCTCTGATACCATATCGAAGAAACACTTCTGGCCTGAGAACATTCTGCCAGAAAGAAGAGCCACTGGGCTGTCAGGAGGGACTGACACTTTGCTGTTTGCTTTCTTGTGTTGGCCTGCTGTCTGCTGCTTCTGTCCTAGGAGTAAAAGGACTGGACTTTGCTCTCTACATTCTGCTTGCTAAAGTTTCTCCAAGGGTTTGAGTGGAGCTTTCCTCCTGTTGGAAGTATCAGGGCCATCAAAGATGTTAACTATAGTGCCTGGGTTTATCTGCTGAGAGCCCTACTTGCCAAGTGGTACCAATTCCAGTTCCTGGGCCCTTGGAAGTGAGTTTCCGGGCAACATGAAGAAACCAACGCCGAGGAACTCCGGAACCAGTGCCTGTCTGCAATTCTGAAGCTGTGCAGCTGCCTGCTCCAAAACTGTGGACCCCGCTCAATGCCTCAACTGAGAATTACAATGCAGGCTCTGACGACGCCTCATCACCTCAGAAGAAACGCAACTAAATCCCGAGCACAATGGCACCAATGTCCGTGACACACCGCTCCGACTCCGATGCCACAGCTGTGGCCCAGTTGTTCAACCTTGATGCAGCGAAACTGAGTCCTCGTGGCTTGACCGCCAACTTCTTCATCGATACTGTACAGCAGTAAGAAACCGGGGTGTGGCACATGCAACCGACGCATCACCTCCCCTGAGTCTTGCATCGTCCCCGGGCATTAGTGGCTCAATGACCCTGCACTGCCTCCAGGAACCGACACCTCACTTGCTACAGCAGTGGTTCCCAAAGTGTGCGCCGCGGCGCCCTGGTGCACCGTGATGAGAAGCCAGGGGCGCCGCGGCGCTGTGCAGGATGTAGGTCGTGGAAATTGCAGCCGCAATTCCTTCCCCTCCTTTGTGCTGCCAGGTCACGCGATCCTCGCACTCTGCATCTCAATGACTCTGCGCTCATCAGCCCCAGCACCATTACTCTGTAATTACTGCTAATGGGCCCAGATGAGTGGTCACTCCTAAGGCTTAGGGGTCCCTTAGCCTTCCTTACAGGAGGTGATTCTGAACGGAGTAAAGGGAAAGAGCTGGGTGGACTCCCTGCCTGCGAGCGAGCGCCCTCCTCCTCCTCGGCTCACAACGAGGAGCATATTGGTGCCCCCACCTGCTGTAATTTTTTGACCCTGCTGTTCTAAGCACCCAGCCTCCTCGCCATTGTCCGCTTCAGGAATTTCTATGAGAGTTGGTGTCTCACCACGTGCCGGGAGGGGGGGACTACTCAAGCCGTCTTCGCTAGAAGCGCCCTGTCCTTCCTTCTACAGGTGGGGGTGAGGGGATACATTTGCCGCACTCATATGTCCCTGGTGCTTGTCATGGGCCCGAAATCTCTCTATGACAGAAGTGAGCATAGAAAACTATACTTCGGTCGTGGGCATGGATCAAAGATTTGCATGTTCCCAACCCCGATATACGTGACTTGCGGCTTGCACATTTTAACCTTTCACGCAGCGTGCATAGTACGGAAAAGCAATAGATGTAGCCTTAGAAGAGCTGCCATCTACATCTTGCTGTTGTAAACAAAACAACAATAAACCATCCGTCTTTCCTATCCCTGCTCCTTCAGCCACGCCACCCAACTAACAAGCAGACACGACCACTACTTACAAAACAACTCACTACTTCCCCTTTTCAAACCCACTCCTGTCATTCTATCTATACCACTACTAACTCCACTAAACAGTAAACAAACAAGCAACCAAGAGCACAATCCTAACACAACTAATGCACAAGAAAAACAATCGTACTCATTTACTAATCTTACGTTCCGGAGTTGCATGCTCCTCGCTGCAAAAAAAAGTGCTCAGATGTCTTTTCAGAGGTGTTTATGTGCTATAAAATACATTTACAATTATTGCAAATTGCACCTAAAGCAATGCGTTTTCTTAAAGCGTGTTCACTATGATGGTTCCTGGCACTGTATAATCGAATATTGTTCCATGAAAAAACAGTACACTTTTTAAACACTAATACTAATAGCACGATTCACTTATCTGAGCACGTGCAAGAACATTATGCAGATGGGCATTTTTTGAGCATAAGTAAGTACAGGTTATTTGAGACATTCAGGGCACAATCCTCGAAGAGGGTTAAAAATTATCAAGATGTGACTGGATGTGCAAGCAACGTGCTCGGTACAGCGGAGAGCAAGCTTCTAATCTAAGGTACTGCTCAAAGGCAAATACGCTCATCTGGCCCCAGCTTTCACATTCTGCACTAGCCACAGTTTCTGCACCAATTTTAATGGGGTCTTGTATCCCAGGTTTTCTAAAGTAGAAGCCTGAACCAACAGTTCTCAATTGGGACAAGACTGTGTGCAACGTATACATTCTACTGAAGGTAGTGATAACCCCACTTCACCACAGTGATAATATTCATTGCTTTCAATGGAAACAAACAAGTGCAAGAACTCAGCCAATGGGCTATGGCAGTGGTTCCCAAAGTGTGCGCCGCGGCACCCCGGTGCTCGGGTAAAAAAATGGTGGGGAGCCACGGCCAACTGACAATTAGGTCAAAGGAGCCACGGGTCAAAAAAGTTTGGGAACCACTGTGCTACAGTGATGCCTCACCTCCTTTGCACAACGCACCATCCCGAGCTCCAACGTGTCAATGACCTTGTCCAGCAGTAAGGAATTGAAGCACCACCTACTTTTGCTCCACCTCATCTCCCCTGCACCTCACATTGTTGAGTTTTGACTTACCCAAGGTACTCTGCTGGGGTCTGCCTGACTCGTGTATATGGCCAGCATTCCCTCACCGTTGGACTGAACTTGAGGATTTGTCCTGGTCAAGCGCGACTCAATAGCCCAAGTCTGAGCTATTGTTTCTTAAGAACGAGAACTTTGTTTAATATTGAAAACTTCATAACTTGATTTGTGTGTTTTGAATTTTTGGCATTTTGGTCTTGTTTACTCAGAAAAATATTGGCTATTTTTTAAACTGGTGGGGAGTACTTTCGTGAAGTTTTCACTGTGTTACTGGGTGTGTGTGTACAAATACTTTACACACTGCTGGCACAATTAAATCTAAAAAAATACATTTAACACCCGGAGGAGTCAATGTGGGACCTCCCACCATATCTGAGGGGTCAGGGTATTCCCACCCTGCCCCTTTTTCTTTATTTTCTACCTTTTTGGTGGGACTCGGCTTCAAGCCGAGTCCCAAGGTGGCTGCCAATACTTCCTGGTTGAAATGTTCCCAGCCAATTACATTTTAATAGGATTTGTCATTGTTGAACCTCGATTATAAAATACTGGCCAAGGTCATAGCAATTCAATTGTCTTTATTGATGGAATCTATCATTTCACCAGCACAGTCAGGATTTGTACCACATAGATCCACCTCCCTTAATTTGAGGACCTTGTACACTGTTTTGCATAGGATTGACCCTTCCACGCCTGCTGCCGCTGTACTTCTGGATGCTGAAAAGGCATTCAACTCCCTCGAATGGCCTTTTTTCCTGTCTGTCATGCGTCGAATTGGCATGCCGGAATGCTTTGTCTCTACAGTGGCTCTGCAGTATACTAGTCCTACCGCCAGACTGCGCCTGAACGGCACTCTCTCCGACCCTTTCACTTTGTCTCGTGGCACGAGGCAGGGGTGCCCTTAATCCCCGCTACTTTTTATTCTGGCCATGGACCCTTTGGTGCGCCAATTTCAGGAGAACCACTTGCACCGCAGCCTTCAATTTCGAACGGGTCCCCTCTTAATTTCACTGTGTGCCGATGACACTGTCCTATATGTTAGGATGCCCCATATCAATCTGGAACCCCTGATTTTGGAAATCATTAGGTTCGGCAAGTTTTCTGGGCTCAGTAATAACTGGCATAAGTCAGTTATTTTCCCTCTCACCACTAGCACTACTGCCTGGACTTGCGAGTTTCCGCTGGAATGGTGCAGCAACGCGGTTAAGTATCTTGGTGTTCATGTCCATCTCGATACGGCTACGATGATTAGACTTAACTATGGCAACGCGATTAGCTCAATGGAATCCCAGATTGTGAAATGGCTACTCTTTCTCTATCTATGGCTGGGAGAGTCACTATAATTAAAATGGTGGTCCTGCCCCGGTTTCTCTATATTTTTAATAATATCCCCATCCCCCATAAGAAGACCTTTTTCTTGCAACTGCGTACGTTATTACTGCGACTAGTGTGGGGGGATAAGGCTCCTCGAGTCTGCTGCCAGACCCTGACTCTGCCGTAAGATAGGGGGGGGTTCGGGGTTCCGTTTTTTTATTTGTATTACTTGATAGCACAATGTTGCTACGCTCATGTATGGTTTCACCCGGACGCACGTGTCCCGTATTTAAAGCCGGAAGCGGATTTGGTACTCCCATGCCAGCTTGCCACTATCCTCCCTACGGGATTCCCCCATGATCCGCGAGATATTCAAACTGTCTCTACCACATGTTGGGCATGGGACAGATTGCGTAGGTTGCTGGGACTTGAGTCGTACTCTCCTGAGTTGCCTCTGCTTAACCCTTCTCTGCTCCCAATAACAGGGGAAACCTTGGTCCAACGCACCCTGGAGAAATTCCACATTCGTACACTCAGAGATTTATTCCCTGAGGGTCACGCCTTTTTGATATCGGAAGAAGCCCAATTCAGTGATCGCTCCTTTATGGACACCTTTGTTATGACTCGTGTTAGCTCCATACTTCAAGCCACTTTCCCTCCCTTCCCTTCTGCCCCTGAGCCGACCCCACCACTGACGTTGCTGATACAGAGCCCTACTTGTGCGCATTTGGTCTCAAAATTATACAAGCAGTGTTGTGCGCTCCGGCCAGTGTCTGACAATAGAATGTACCACACTCCTGCGCGCTCCCATAGATTAGATCACACCTGGCTCCATCACTGCCAGAAATGCTTGTCTCCCTTTGACGATTTTGCCCACCTCGCTTGGACATGTCCTAAGATACATCAGTATTGGACCCTCGTCCACTCAACACTGGGGGACATGCTATACATGCAGCTTCCACCTACTCCTGAGATTGCACTGTTGGGTTATGTGTCTAACTTCCCTCGGAAGGTCAGAAAACTGGCGGCCTTGGGCTTCCCAATGGACCCCACAACATTGCAATGTTGTGGGGTAGCAGAAGAGTCCCCACTCTGCAGGCATGGCTCCGGAGCTTGGCGTTTTGCAATGTAAATTGTGAGGAGTTTTCCACTTTAACCCCTAGTTCGTCCTGACCAGTGGATATGTGGGGTCCGTAAGGGGCCTACATAGTCAGGCGCAGGGCGGCGCAGGACTCTGAGGTGGCTAGTGGCATAGTCTCTGAGGGTGGGGCTAGGTGTCCACTTTTGGTTATATGTTGGGGGTAATGTCTGTCATTGATTATAGTTAGGCTGTGGGGGTTTAGGTTTAAACCTATAATAACTGATAAAACCCCTCTGAAAGAAAAATAGCCCTCACCGGTGAAAACATATAAACACTGAAAAAACACCTGCACAACCACAAACTAAATGTCATTCAAAGAAAGGATAAAAAAGTGAAAGAGTCATTTTGTTCTTACTGAAGGGGTCAATAAAATGTAACTTTGTTATACAATCTAGCAGTAAGAAAGACTGGCTAACATTATTCTGTTTGTGTTTTGTTCTTTAGGGGTGCCACTAAAATATTGTTTCTTCTTCCTTTTACTTTTTTCAGTTTTATGGCCTTTGGTCTAAAGATGCAGGGTTTAGTTTCACGTTTTAGGTTTAGTTAATTATTTTATAAACTCTAGAGAATCAGGACATATCAAACTCACATTTGATATTTTGGCTGCATTTGATTCTTTCACTGATAGGTAAAATGGCTAGTTTCATAAAAATCTTTCCTAATATGTGTCATCACATTTGCCCACAGAGAATGAATGGGTAAAAACCCTTAATACATCAGACCATAGTTTCTAGTGGGTCAGTATTGATAGTAGGTGAATTGCCAACACCTCAGGCTTTAAACAATAAATGCAAGGTATAGTGACAAGTATATATATCACCAAGCATCTGGGATAGTGGTGAAAACGTGACACCAGACTTTTGGAAAACATGGAACACAGTGTCACTTGTTCTGCTCTGCAAAAAAGGTTCTTTCCAAGTTCAACAAAGATTGGAGTGATATTGTTTGTATTTGTAGTGATTCAGCTACGTATATAGAAAATTTGTGTGATGACCTGTCAAAATTGATACCCGAGCTGAAGTGATTCCCTGTAGGAGATCCTTGCCACTTGTTAGATGGTATGCTGAAAGCATCTTTACAATATTCAGAGTTAATGAGGGATGCTATTGACTTTTTAATTCATTCTGGTGCACTGTTTTCTTATGCCCAGGAACTAAAACGCAAATATTTATCATTTCGTGCTTTATGTGGCATCAAAGAAGGAGTCATCCCAACTGTGCCCCTTAGCTGACGGTTCTCAGCCCATGGGGCTATGAATGCTGAGAGGGCCTTTTCACTGAAGTTTACATCGGAAGGAAAGCGCGAGCGCACATGACCAAAGACTCACTGAAGAAGTAGTGTATGGTGTACTACAATAAGATTAATTTGCAAAAATCTCCTTGGACCTCATATACACTATATGTACACTGTCTATATACCATGTTCTTTCAGTGCACAAAGCAAGCAATGATAAAAGCAAAACGTTCCATAAACACTGTGAAAACATTTTTTCTGTTGTTTTTAGTGGCGTGTAAATGTGTAACCACTGATAACAACTGTTTTTTAAGATATTAAAAACACTGAAAAAACCCCACCAGATATTTATCAAAAATAGAAACTGAAAACAGGACAGCCTAATTATAGTCATTGTTGCCTCACTGCTGTCAGGTTGTTTTTTGATTACTGTGGACGATGATGTCTCCTTCTACCTTGAACCGCTGTGTTGTTTGGTCTCTTGAGAAATGTATGTCTTCAATATACGGCTATACTTTACCGCTTGCTTCCATTGATATATGTGAACGTACCATGCTTGGTTTGCTACATAAGAAACTTGTTACTATCACTGTTATGACCTGCATTGTACCATCGCTACAATGCCTGTATGTCAAAACTGTAAAATAAAGTTTAAAATATTTTTTTTTAATAGGATCGGCGAGTCCACTGCAGGGACTCGCGCCCCCAAATATCTATTTTTTTTAACTTAAATATCGCTGAAACTACTGAAATGATTTACAATAATTCACAAAAGCACGCTTTCTGGATCAATATCTAGCTGTCTGCATTTAGTAGATCGGACTGTAGCCGTGTTAAAAAACATGAGGGATGAGTACTTGTTCAACTATCTACCAGTTTCAACGTCTTTCAGTGAGTCTTTTAGGATGGATGGTTCTAAGCTTAGCAGTTTAATGGTGATTCTGCACTTAGCAAGCAATGGTATCAGGCGAGCAGCCCTTTCAAAAGGGGATGTACCAAGTAGGCATACACCGGATGATTTGTCAATGGACAGATCTGGCAATACAGATGCTGAGTACTGTACAATTCGTCAAGATTCCCACATTAAGAGAAAGAAAGGTACCATACCTAGGATAACTGTTGCGCCTGTTATCAATTCTATGAATTAGAAAAGGGGTTATATAAAACCAGTGAAGTATTTGAAATTGAGGAAGATTGAACTAGACATTACTAGAAGACACAACTGTCAACATACATGCTGAAGTCCATTCTTTCACTGTTATACTGGAGCCACAATCAAACTCTTGCTGTATTCTCATAGTCAACGGCACCTAAGGCATATGTAACCTAATGGTGCTATGGAGCTGTGAGGTTTTTTACTGCGCACAACTCTGTATCACATAATATAGAAGTATGGTAGATGCCACAGGCTCCTCAGGAAATGAAGACCAAGATGGATTATATGAAGTGAGGAAATGGGGTGAATCATATGGTGTGGTTATGAGAACTCAGGGTGTAATACACTACCAACCCTTCTTGGAGCATTGAGGTTTTGTTTGTCAAAGCTTAGCTCACCCTGGGTACCTGTGGCTCAAAGCAATTGAAGAAGAAAGAAATCCGACACCAATTTATAAACATATACAGTATTTTAATGAATTTATGAGCACCAAATTGAAAAAGATTCACCAGAGGGTTCCAGAGATATAGATTTTTAAAGAAACAGTAAATCACAATCTTACACTTACCCATGAACAAGTATTGGCAAATTCAACTAATTTGACACCAACACGTTTTAAAGAAACTTTTGTCAAAGTGGAATGCAGTTACTTAGAGTTACTTTGGATGACCAACTTCAGCAGGGAGCCAGTCAAGAGGGCCAACAAGGTCCGAGGAAACAGTTACCTCGAAAAGAAAAGCAGTTTTCAGTCCAGTTCCAGTGTCAGTGGCCCCTTGCTGAAGCTGACCACTAGACAGCCTTCTGCCCAGCTCGGTAGACATGCCATGAACTCCTAGGACAGGTAACAGTAGAGTCCTGCCGCGGTAGAAGGTGTTACCTCCTCCTGGACCGCACCGCGGTCTTGATGCAAGGAATAAAGGTGCTGAAGATGCTGAAGATGCTGTGTGTTTGACGGCGGGCTACTAGGGGCCACTCCTAGGTCCACAATCCTGGTGGGTGACATTGACCACAAGGGTCGACATCCCTCGAAGTGCTCTTGGCCCAGCAAAAGTCCAGTTGCCACTGAACAACTGGTCACCGGGCACAACAAACTGAGCGTTTTCCTTCTTTTTCCGATAACTCACATTTTGGGTGTCTAAACTGCACTCAGACTTGGATGTAACTTTTGAGCATCAGGTCTCTGGCTCCTGGGCTGTACTGCAATGAAGAGCGATGATCCGGTGATCTTAGCTACTGACTTGCCCAGAAAGGCTCCTTCAGCTTTTGTAGCCCTATGCTGCAAACAAGAAGTCAGCCAACCGAATCTTGGAGTCTTTGCTGCTGGATGGGCTCAGCGGAAGACTTTTCCACCAGCAGATCACAGCCCGCACAGTCCTTTCCTTCTAGCCCAAGAAGCAGCAGGTGTAGTCCAACTTCGGCGCAGACTCTTCTTTGCCAGTTCCAGGGTCAGCAGAGCAGTCCTTCTTTGGTCCTCTTCTCCAGCTCAAGTAGGATCTGAGTAGTCAGTGCCAAGGCTGCCATTTTAGTGTCCTTAGAGGAGGTCGCAGTTACTAGCCACTCAGCTTGGCTCCCTTGTGCCTGATGACAACTTTCTGTGCAGTGCATCTAGCTATCCCAGAGTGAGTGCTTTATTCTGCCCACTCCAAAGATGGCTTAAACTCTCTATTGGTGTGTGGAGTTTGGTAGCCCACCCTAGATGTGTGGCTACCTAGGGCTTGTGTGGCTACTTAGGGCTTGCACGCTCCTGGAAAAAAGGTTGGGCCAGTGTTTCTACCATCTCTGTCCCTGATACCAAACCGTCTACTCAGACAAAAAAGCGGACTCTCTTGAGTGTGGTTACCATGTGTCCTTCAAAGGTGGCTTCTCCTTTGAAGCTCGCCTTTTGGGCTAACACTCCATGTGACTTCCTTCCAGGAGGAGGTAACACCTTCTACCGCGGCAGGACTCTACTGTTACCTGTCCTAGGAGCTCATGGCATGTCTACCGAGCTGGGCAGAAGGCTGTCTAGTGGTCATCTTCAGCAAATGACCGCTGGAAAACTTGGGCAACAGAGTGGCAACTTTCTAAAAGTTGCATGTGGCAACATTTTATATTAATTTTGACTTGTGCATTAAGTTAGACTTAATGTAACAAGTTGTTTGATACCTTTGGTAGTCCTATTCAGAAGCTAGCACAGCTGAGTTGTCAACGTGTAACTCTGTACTCATCAATGAGGCTAACAGACTCTCTCACAGTAAGAACAGCAATTGCAGGTTTTTACTTCCAGAACATGTTAAACACATGCTTTATTTTTTAATTTGCTACACCCTGCCTTAGGACTTGATAGGCCTGCTGTTGGGGTGACTTACACACATTAAAAAGGGAGTTTGGGCTTTGTCATTGCTTAAGGTGGCAAAGTCAAGATAGCAGTTTTAAACTGCTCTAAACGTCTGCAGTGGCAGGCTGGGAGTCAAGTTTTACCTTGTCCCAGTCAGGGTGACACAAGTGCTGCAGTGTCTGAGGGGACACTCTAAATTACAGGCCCTGGGTACCCCCGGTACCATATACTAGGGACTTAGAAGTTAGCTTATGCCATTTGGGCATAGGCCAATCAAACATGCACGTTCAAGGATCAGGGCACTGGTAAGGAGATGTGGTTGGTAGACCTCTGTGCACTCTCGGAGTAAAAAAAACAGCAGAATCAGTCAAAACATTGGGTGTGACCATACAAAAAGTAGCATTTCCTTACATTTTGTCATTTTATTTCAAATATGGGTGCCTGTAATTCCAAATATTTCCTGAGCCTGTGGAAATGTTATACATTTTGCATTAAAAAACAGGTACCCTAATCCATCCAAGACTTCTTCTGTGCCAGTGCATACAGATTTTGTACAGATAATAGCTTGGACAGGTGTACCCATTTTTCCAAAGCAAGTCTGATCAGGGATGGTGTTGTTCTATTTGTGTTAGATGGAGCAACCAGAAGGCTACCTAGAAAAGACACAGTGCTTTCAAGTACAAGCAACCTCATTTACTGCAGCTGCAACACCAGAGAGTAGCTTTCTATATCCAGCACTATAGTATGTTCAGTTGTACACAGTTTCTTTTCCCACACCATATAAGACATCTACTTTGCTTTCTCCAACATCCATAACATCACTCTGGGATAGATGCACATGCACCCCTGAAACATCTAAAGGTATTTTGATAATATAATTGTCTTTGTCTGGAGAAATCTGCTCATTAAAATTAAAATCAACGTTATCTAGAAATATAGGGTTAATTCGATTCTGCAGAGCACTCTATAGAGGCACTTCCAACTTTTGGTATTGAACATCTTTTTGGCACCTAATGACGCCAGTTCTAGTTCTTTGCCCCTATTTGAGACCTCAACTGTTAGATTTGCTAATGAAGATTCTATCCTGTTTTCCTCTGTACCATAAAGGCATGCTATTACAGGTGAATCAGACTTGTAATGACCTCCTTCAAATGGTTGTTTGCTAAACATTTAGTAAAATTTTTACTGTCCTCAATAAATATCACTAGGTCCTATGATCCTTACTGCAATTATTTGCTTTAGGAATCAAAGCCATCCTCATCCCCCTCATTGTTATAGGTAGTGTTACAGTTTATGGGGCTCTGTCAAGGGCTGCCAATAGCGCAGGATCCAGTGTACACATAAAGACCTTAAAGATTTCTGCTGGCAGCCCACTGCCCTCAGTGTCTTGCTTAACGTCAATTCTCCATTTAACAAACACATTTTTTCAGAACTGATCTACATCTCTAAATCTTACTGTAGTTGTAGAATCAGGGTAGGTAACCCAACAGCCTATCAGAGTTTGATTTTGGGCGGGTGGGGGGGAGAGAAGTACAGTGTTCTAACATGTGAACAAAGATGGTTTATCCTTTTTTTGTGTTATAATGTGTACATCCTGTGCAGCCATTATGGAAAGGACATCAGGTGTATCAGTTCCTAACAGTTCATAAGTGTAACTAGCTTCCATCTCTCCTCCATCAGTTTTGAGGTCAAAGGGTTCCTTCTAGGGCCGTTATATGGTTTTCTCACTGTGAAATATCTCTCTCCATATTTTACCTGATACCACCTATTTTTCCCATTGTATACATCCTTACTGTTGCCTTCATGGTATCCCAGTCAACTCTCGAGGAGCTGGTGCTGTTATATAACTTCAAGTACCATATGATGTCAGCGTAGAATTAATCCTGGAATAAGCCATCCTGCAAGTTTTCTAGGGAGATCTTGCCATGTGGGAGCCCTGGTTCTAGTCCCAAACCTTAATGTACAATGTCAATACAAGGGACGGACCAGAGAAACTCCTGCTCAAATACTCAGCTGTATTGATCTTATCCACATAACTTTGAGAGAAAAGAACATATTCCACCTGTGTATTTACTTCATGCTCACATGAGTGAAAAATGTGAATTATTTTAAGGCCACGTAGTTCCCTCCATATGTCTAATAATCCTAGATGAAATAGAATTATCGCCGCTTTAACAACTGCACGCTCTAAATACGGGGCAATGTATATAAGGAATAGTACATAATACTGTGAATAGTGCTTTCGTTACTACATTTTGACAATAGATTAAAAATATTGCATATATCTTGAGTTTGTTGCTGTTGCCTATTTTCCATATGTTCATCATTGATTGAGCAGGGTTGTTTAAATAACATACGCCTTTTAATTGAAAAAGTTTTGATTTTTTGCATGTTTTGAAATATATAGGTCTCGGACCGTTGTTTGTTTATACTAGTTTATCACTAATGACATGCAAAGTGGGCGTACCCAACCAGTTAGTGACTGAAAGCAGTCGCTAACGTCGCTATTGCCTATTAGCAAGGCAGGCGTAGCGATGGAAATATTCGCGCTAAGCGCGAATATCTCCAAATACTAACACCTGCTCAGACCAGTTCTTAGCCATGTTATCCAATGGGAGGTGGATAACATGGCTAAGAGCATTTCATCGCTAATGCGTGAATATCGCTGTATTCTTAGCGATATTCACGCATTTCGCCGCTATCGCTGGATATTTTAGCACAATGGAGAAAAACGTTGCTAATAGCATGTTTTCTCCACTAACATATCCAGCGATAGGCAGCGATAAAAAAATTGTCGCTAAGCCTATTTAGCGATAATTATCGCTACTTGTTGGTAATATGCCCCATTGTCTTTTGTGTTAGCGGTGTATACGTTTGGGGGTGCAATATCAGTGCCATCTGGTTTAACCACGAGCAGGATATATCTACCATTGATGTTTATGTGTGACTGTGAGACTGATACTGGGGCAGGAGCAACCAACCAGATACCAAAAACCCTGGAGAGTGAAGTGTATGAGGAGCAATAGAAATGGCTCCTACACTGTTTTAAGTATTTTAAAACATATTATCAGGCAACAAATGTGTTTCTTGGAAAAATGCTATCTGTACTTTCCTAGATATCAAACGTCCTGCATTTTAAGTTGGTATTTATGCCCTAAGGCTACGTGACACTAAACTTACACTGGCTGGGTTAGACATTCATTTACACAACTAACCAATCAGTGGGGGAACATGTATGGGCTTTACTAGGTAAGATCTCGACCTCTTTGATAACTTGATTGTTATTTTCTGTTAAAGTTGCTTCAGACCTTTCGATGGCCCAATCTTAGTGTATAGACCCCCCAACTCCCCGACCGCTCACCTGATTGAACTCTACAACATTGTAGCCAATCTATCACTCAAGCACGCCTGGTTCATCATCCTAGGCAATTTCAACATCCATATGGATAACGACAACTGCACCAATGCCAATCAACTGGCCAAAACGTTCAATGGCCTCAACCTCACACAGCTAGTTAATGGTCCGACGCATATAGCAGGCCACACTCTGGCCTTATTTTTATGAAAAATAGTTCCCCCTCTACTGCTCACGTGGTCTGACCATTTTTCCATACCTTTCACGCTGGAACTCTACCACCCTATCTCCGGACCCCACCAACCCCCAGGGAAAAGGAGATTGTGGCGCAATGTCACCAGCAATAGCATGACACCCGCAATCGCCACTACTTCTCTCCAGCTGTCAGGTAACCCAGACTTAGACACTGTAAGCTTTAATAGCTGGATATCCAATGCCTTAGACAGTGTTGCCCTGTTCAGATCGATCGTTCCTTCTAGGCAGAGACCTCAGCCCTCTGGTTTTCCCTTGAACTTCTCGCTGAAAAAAGTAGCTGTAAAAAAATGGAGCGCGCCTTGAGACAATCCTACGATCCCTCCGCCAAACTGACATATTGGAAAGCTCTAAAAAACTTTCACAAACTCAAGTGCAACAGCATAAAAGTCTATTACTCCACCCAGATCAGCTCTGCTGGCAATTCAGCAAAAAGTCTCTTTACAATTTTCCAAGGCTTTGTAAAGCCTGTTGCCACTGCCAGTACAGTTCTCCCTACTGCTTCCCTCTGCACTGGGTTGTCGGACTTCTTCCAAGGTACAATTCAAGCTATTTATAGCACTTTTTCCTCCCCTCAGACTACCATTGAGCTCCCTACTTCACCCGAGAACAATGATAGGTTTATCAGTTTTCACACGGTCTCTCTTTCTGATTCATTGCAAAAACATTTATCTTGTAAATTCGGGTCACCAAGTAATCTCTGCCCGCACAGTTTTTTAAACTTTTGGCTCCATGTATTAACGTCCTTTTAAACCAAATATGGAGCTCCTCACTGAGCTCAGGTATTTTCCCAGCAGTGTGGAAACAAGCCTACCTCCTGCCGATCCTTAAAAAAACGGATGCCGACCCGGCTGAATTAAAAAACTTCAGACCTATCTCCCTACTCCAGTTAAAATCCTCGAACCAATAGTTTATGAGCAATTGTCGAGTCATTTAGAATCTAGGAATCTTTTCCACAACTCTCAATTTGGCTTCAGAGCTATATGCAGCACCGAGACCGCTCTCCTTGAAGTATCCAAAAGTGCATGAGAGAAGGTCGACCAGGGCAAAGCAGTCGTGCTTATGCTTCTCGACCTGACCGCGGCCTTCGATATGGTTGCCCACCCCATTCTCATTAACAGACTAAGTAAACTGGGTATCCAGGGCATGGCCCTGTCCTGGATTTGATCTTTTCGGGCTAACCGATCCCAACAAGTCTTTCCCCGCCCTTTCATCTCTTCTGAGAAACCCTTGCTCTGTGGGGTCCCTCAGGGTTCTACATTGAGCCCTCTCTTTTTCAACGCCTACCTGTCACCTTTGGCGACCCTGGTTGAATCCCACAGGGTGAGGGTGATATCCTACGCGGACGACACCGAATTGGTGTTTTCCTTCGAGGATCAGTTAGACATTCCTTCCACTAATTTCAGAAACTGCCTCAGGGACCTCTCGGCCTGGATGACTTTAAATTGCCTTACATTCAACTCAGATAAAACCGAGGTCCTCTTTTTTAATCAGGAGTCCCATCGCCACCTCATTTAAGGTGGCCTCAGGAGATAAACCCTCCCCTGATACCGGTTGACTCGGCAAGAAACCTGGGGTTCAGGTTCGATAATTAACTCTCTTGTAAAGCCCAAATCAGGCAAGTCTCCTCTTCCTATTTTTGGAAGCTGCGCATGCTGCGGAAATTCCTCCACTTTCTTCCACTGGAATGCCGTAGAACTGTAGTCCATGTTCTTAGCACATCTCACCTGGACTACACCAACAGTCTCTACCTGGGTCTTCCCACCTACTTGACTCACAGACTTCAGCTGGTCCAGAATGCTGCGGCCAGAATGATCTGCAAGATTCCCTTTCGCCACTCAATCTTCCCCCACCTGAAGAACCTGCACTGGCTACCCGTGATTAGGCAGATTGAATTCAAGGCCCTGACACTGGCATTCAGAGCAACCATGGGACTGGGCCCGGTTTATCTGAGAAATAGGCTCCAACATTACCACCACACCTGTAACCTGAGATCCAACCCATCTATGTCTCCTTGTCTCTCCCCGCTTCCGTAAGGCAAGGACTGGCGGCAGAGCTTTTGCGGTCAGGACCGCTAAACTCTGGAACACCCTGCCACTTTCCATCCGCTTATCAGAGATGGAGCTTACTTTCCGTCATGCCCTTAAAACCTGGCTTTTCAATTATATCTAGCTTCCTCCCATCACCCATCTTATCAGTCGAATGCCTTTGCGCCGGGACACCCCCTTTGGGGGTAGCTGTGCGCTTTACAAACTTCAAAATAATAAATAATAAAATAAAATAATAACTCTTTATCATCCCAACCCGAGTACTATACCGTGCACCCAACTGTGACATCAACTGTCCTGTTCTGCTAGGAAGTATCAGGAGAGTGAATCACTGTCTCCTCTTACCTACCTCTAAACCACAAACAAGTCCAATGCCAACCATAATTTAACACCAAAAAAAGTAATTTCAATGGCTCCAAGTGACCCTCTCAGTATAACGAAAGGAGCAGCAATGCCTGCAGCTCAGACAAGAGCCCACAGTTGAGTGTCTACAGTGGGGGACATTTTGCCAGGCCGCACCAGAGGGAAGCTATACTGAACAAGAATAGTCCCCACTTCTCTGACTAGCCCGCATATGTAATGGAAATAGAGACACCTAAGCACTGACTTTGACATGAAATGAACATCGTATAAAGTCCAATTAGCTAGACGTCATTAAGTGCAGGCAAGAGACCTTCAAGCAAACCCACACAGAATCATTCACCATAGAGTTGATCTGTTTAAGGCTGCAGTCCCATTTAGGATAAAGGAGACAGGTTGTTTTCAGTTATCACTGAAATGCCAGACTTCTACATCTGAATACCAACCTCATGGACTCATACACATCTAGGTGCTGACTAACCTCCACTGCATGCCAAGTCTTGTGGCAAATAGAGACCACACACAGTCGTGGATCTCATGTTATGGCCCACCGACACACCACTACCCATTCTTTCCTGCTGTATTATTAGATTTCACCCATTTCCATACCTGTTTTGGCAAGGGGAAGAAATGCAATCAGGCTTCATACACTACTCTTGGTTTTAGGGTTCAGGGCGGAGGAAAGGGGTAGTTTTTGGAAGGGGGAAGTGTTTTAGGGTTCAGGGCGGGGCAGGGTCATGGTCGCTTTAAGGGCTGGGGTGTTAGGGCTCAGGGCGGGGGTGGGCGGGGTGTTTTTTTTTAAAGGGGGACAGGGTTTCAGTCCCAGGCCTGGGAAGCGGTAGTTTTAAGGGCAGCGCCGGGTACGTTTTAGGGCTCAGGGCAGGGGAGCTGGGGTCGGAATAGATTTTGGTAAGAGGCAGGGTTTTAGGCCTCAGGGCGGGGGAGGGGATGTTGAAAATGGCAATATATATGTACATAAGCGGCGTTCATTTGTGTTCACTGTACCCCTTGTTGTAAGCAGAACGGATATCGCTAAACACTTACTGTGTTATCCCGCCAGCATAGACCCATGCACACACGTACACGACAGCCATTTTAGACACCATGGCCTCTCTGCCCATCTGTCCCCGGCACCCCTCCCCGCGCGCACTGCTCATGCATCAGCCACGAGACCCTCTCCCTCTGCGTGACCCTGCTCTAGAAGTAGCACTCCTGCTTGACCCACACCCCCCCATTTCCTCCTAAGAACACCCTTCCCCTCAGCTGACAACCCCCCCCCCCGGCTGCACTTGGCCTCTCGACCCAGTCCCAAGTCCTAAGACCAAGCCTCGTGGATGTACATCCCCCTTTTCCCTGCCCAGCATAACAAAACCGTGATACACCAACCGAAGTGTCCGACCTTATCACCTGACCAACCTTTGACCTGATCATCCCCTCCTGCCCTCGTGTCCTGTAGGAATGTCCGGCTGAGAGATCACAATCTCTCTTGTTACATTCAGGAGGGGAGGATGACATCTGAGCGACTGGTATGGGAATAGGCCTGAAGCTAGGATTCCAAGCATGCCTTTTTCTACTTCAAAGCGTCTTTATTGTAATAAGGAATGTTTGTGCATCATAAACATATGTATAAAAGACGAAGCCTCAGAGAACTTGTTAGAGCACCTCCTGAAGACACTATGCGAGTGTCCGAAATGACAGGCTCTCCTCATGAGAAATAAAACTCTATTCTTGTCTTCCTGCTTCCAGCGCCCGTCTCTTTATTTGGTAATTGTTCAAGATGGGAACTAAGAGGCGTCCTGCGCCAGCAGCCTGGGCATCAGGTGTGTTATGGGCTGACTTTTCCTCAATTGGCGCCCCAACGCGGGGTCCATCAGCGACATAAGGTCCGGTAAGAGAGGTCCAGACGATGGGGTGAACATCTAAACGATTGGAGTATACCTGCCTTGAGAGGGCCCTCGTCCGGCTGCCGATTGAATGAACTTCACCGATTCTGAACGGACCTCTCTCAAGTGACCTACTGTCCTGACTGGAATCCCACAGGAATGCTGCGGTAAAAACATGGAGAAAGAGAACGATGGGGCGCTGGAAAAAGGAAGGCGAAGAATTGCCCACATGGTCCGGTCCGGGTAAGGTTAAGTAGGACGTCTTTACGTCCGATTGGTAGGATGGCTTTATCCATCTGATTGATTGATTGATTGATTGTTTTGAAATCAGTATTTAAAATACTGGTATTGTTCATTGATTGGTTCATTTAGCCTCGGTTGCTACTTGAAGTATTGGTTCTCTTGGAGACATTCTCTGTTTGCAAACAGCGACGAATAGGAACGTTCCTCTCTCTTTGCAAATAGTGAAGGATAGGTAATGCGGACTTTTGTCCCCCGTTGTAATCCGTCATGCCTATTTTTCTCCCCACTGATTGATTGGTTGCTCTGTTGCTCTTTGAGACATTCGCTGTCTACAAACGGGGAAGAATAGGAATATTCTGTCTCCCTTTGCAGATAGTGAAGGATAGGTAATGCAGACTTTTGTCCCCGTTGTAATCCGTCATGCCTATCTTTCTCCCCATTGATTGTTTGTTATCGATTTTTATCGATTATTGCTCTTTGAGATATTCCCTGTCTACAAACGGGGAAGAATAGGAATATTCTGCCTCCCTTTGCAGATAGTGAAGGATAGGTAATGCAGACTTTTGTCCCCGTTGTAATCCGTCATGACTGTTTTTCTCCCCATTGATTGATTGATTGTCTGAACATTTATTGTTCAAGGAATAGTTCTTTTGAGGCATTCTCTGTTTGCAAATAACGTGGAATAGAAATGTTCTGTCTAGTCTTTGCAAGTAAGGAAGGGTAGGTAATGCGGACCTTTGTCCCCCGTTGTAATCTGTCATGCCTATCTACTCCCCACTGATTGGTAAACCAGTTCCACCCGGACCATTTATTGGAGGTAGGTCATCTGGCTCGGCCAGGAGGGTACCCCTAATACAAAAGGACAAATATAAAAATGCGGATTAGCTGCTGTATCGTGCTAGCAAATAAAAGAGAAAAAATATATATATAAAAATCGTTAGGGAAAAGAAAAGGAATAGAGTGAAATCAGTAGGCCGCTGATGAGATCTCTTTTCAACCTCGCTGAAATGGAAACATAGGGAACAACCCCATAGGAAATATGAAACTGGTGAGGAAAGCCGAACTTAACGCTATGACTTCGAGACAGCTTGGCTCCACCACCCACCCCGCCCAATTAACGACAAAACTTAGGCGAATAATAGAAAAATATATAACACTCTAGCGAAGTAACAGGTGAACACGTTTTTTTTTTTTTTTAACAAACAAAAAAACCCAAAAAACATTTAAGCAACTATTTACATGACAAACTGCTGCAACAACAAACGAAACCCACAATGCATTTCGCCGTCTGCCTGACGCCGTTCCAGCCCTTCCTTCCCCAAAGTAGCAATGTTGGGCTACTTTGGGCTACTTTCTAGTAGTTTTTGGGCGTTTTAAAGTCTACAAAAACCGTCAGGGGCGGTGGGGTGGAAGGACCACTACGCGAATAGCCCGAAGGCGGCGCCACACGCCAAGGCCTGTCCCCCGGATGAACCAAGGGACCCGTTCCTGGGGCCAGGGCGAAGAAGCGTCCGGCCGCCATCGGCTGTAGGCCCGGCCCGAAACGTGCCAGGCGTCCCCACTTCTTCAATAATGGCTGCGACAACACTGGGGGGGGGATGTCTTGCACATGCCTCCGACCCCCCCCCTCGTCCTCATCGCCTGGTCCGGCCATAACAAATGTCAAGCAAGACGCCGTGGGGTGCACCGAGAGGGAGAGGCGGCGCGAACGAGCCTCTCCCACCTCCCCAGGTGAAGGCTCCCCAGCTGCACCCCCAACGCTCCTCGCACCCGGCAAAGGGTTCGTCCACTCTTACGGTGCAGCGACGCTCCTCGCACCCGGCAAAGGGTTCGTCCACTGTGGTGATGCTGCGACGCCTCGCCCGACAGGTTGGAGCCCGTCTGCTCATTTGACCCCGCGATTGCCGGTAGCTGCCGAACTCTCAAAATGGCGGTCGACCCTGCAAGAGCGGGCCCAGCATGAAGGAATGGCCCGGTTGCTTGTTGACTCCACCATCATAAAAGTTCTCCTCGACCTTGAAGATTCTATAGGAGCCGCGGGAGTCCCCGACCCCCGCAGATACCCCCGATGGGGAATGACTGCCATAACTGCCCGCGGAACGATGAAAATGTAGCCGCGGGACGTCGGCGCTCCCATGCTGACGCCAGCCTCAATTTGAATGACTAAAATCCTGCAGACTACAGTTCGGATCAGTTCCGGTGAAAACGCAGTATGACCCGGTAGAAAAATGTTGCTTCCCTCCCCCCCCCTTTTGACTGATGGTTCATACTGCCGATCCCTTTCTGTTGCCCTTTAACGGAACTTTTTGGACTGCCGAAAGAGGTTCTGGGCCAACCACGAGTTGGTGGAGGTTTTGACTGTGCCTGGATCTGCCTGGCCGCACCCAAAATGGCGCTGGTACAAATGAAACTTTCAACTCCTTGTTGTACCCCGATTGCTCAGCCTTGATGTCATGAAATATGTATACAGTTTTTAAACACAATGAATTGATATGGGATGGGTACTGATTATGTGTTCGGACAATGAATTGAAGTGAGATGGGTGCTGGTTGAACATTCGGACAATGAATTGTTGTTAAGTTTGGCGCATCATGACTATTGAAAGTTCGAATTTCAACACTTATGATACTCGCTCACACTGAAGTTTCGATATGATTTTATTGCACTTGTCGCACTTTTTTCAATGACCACCGACTCCATTAGGTTTTGCACTGATAAGTACCCCCACATGTACAGTTTTGGCCGGCCCACAGGGTTGTAGGCCCATATTTATGCACCGACATTTTTTATTAAAGATTTTTGGAGAAAAACGTACGTAGTTGTCACGTGTGAATTGGTAAGTCTCGAATAACTGACCACTGATTCCGATATAACTGAATTACAGGTGAAATGGCTCAGCCCGATTAGTTAAGGGTTAAAAAGTATAGTACGCAGAAATATTGCAAATATGAATGGTCCAGGTTTTTGTTGTATGTACTTTGCACATTTTTGTACAGCCTAAAGCAACCGCTAAAAGACCCTGGAATTCAGTCTATACTTTATATGCTACCTGTATCAGGAAAATTGTGCTAAAATGTCCCTAAGTCGCCCCGAAGGAGTGCCACCTGGCCTCCCTACATACGGTCCGTAATACCACACTTGGGTGACCTATGCTATCCACCGGCTTCCGATAAACATCTCTCCCACACTAAAAGGTTCATCTGGGCTTAAAATGCCGAGTTGGCAAGAACTACGTTCCATGGAGATAGACCGAGTATGTAGTAAGTAAAAGCCTTTTCGGGTTTATGCGCGCTGATGTGTTTTTAAATGCTGCCCCCGCCCCCTTCTTTTTCCCTCTTTCTACAGGTCACTTTGGAACATCGATTAAAAATACGAAAAAGAAAATGGTGATCTAACGGACGAAGAGACGGGAAAAAGGCGTTCGATTATGGTGCCTACGCACCCCGAATAATACAACCAAAAAAATAATGTGCACTCATGATTAAGCACTCTACACTTAACTAAATAGGGAAAGGTTTAAAGAATATTCTGAGGTGAGGTTTACTCAAGTACCCTCCGCTTGGAGGACTAGGAATGTTGTCAGTGTTTGGAAATTACTACATCCTTTCCGCACCCTCATGGACCGGAAACTCAGAGCTGCCCTATTGTTCCCCCAACTGACACCCACTGTTGCCTCAGCCTGGAAACACATTAGCCCGACCAGGTTAGTTCTTGACTGGTTGCCAAAGGCGTAAGTGTGTGCAACCACAACGACCAGTAAAGGCAGCCGACAATAAAAGGAAAGAAAAGGGTAAAAAGAGCGTAGGATGCTAAGAATGCGCAGCATACAGGAAGAGATCATTATGGCCAATAACGGTTATATGTCTTGTCTTGGATTTTTGTATATAATACATGTACTGTCTCCCTCACCTGAGTATGTGTGTACGTAATGTATGGAGCTACGTCATCCCTCTGCCTGTGTTTCCGTATTACTTAACCCCTGTTGTTCTGTGTTGTGCGCGCACTGAATGACCCATTATTGTACACGTGCCCCTCTCTCTCTCTCTCTCTCTTTCTCTCTCCATGTCATACGTGTACCGAATGGACCATTTAGAGTGCGGTCTCTCTCTCTCTCTCTCTCTCTCTCCAAAAGCCCCCTGTTCCCTCTTTCCTTGTATGGTGACGTTGTGCCCCCCCGGCACAAAACTTAATTGGGTCTCCTCGAACACAAAGGTGTTCGGCAAAAAATTGACAGGAACTAAAAAACGATTGTGACTTGCCATATTACTACCTCTCCTTTCTGCAAAACGATAGAACCCGAGTTGGTAATGAAGGAAAGGACAGGTAAGACGACGGATGTCCCCTAATCTGGCCTTTTATAGGGGGACTATAACGTCAATGGCCTTCTGTTCTCCAGTTCGCTAGAAATGCAATTCCCAATGCACCGATCACTTCACCCCTCTGCACTTAAGTGCGGATGTCCAAAGCGCCCCCGCTTCTCCCGATTGACCCCAGCTCCCTGTCCAAAGCGTCCCCGTTTCCCCCGATTAACCCCAGCTTCATGTCAGCTACCCTCGAAGCGTAATTGATGACCTTGATTAACGTCGCTCCCCAAGAAAAGCATGTTTAACATCTGCCCCCTCCCCCTTCTTCATGACGATAACGCCCCTGCTTGCAAGAGTTAGCCGACCCCAAAGGGAAATGTAAGATTGTCGGTACTTGGGTTAAAAAAGAAAAAGGGCGAGTCTCTACATAAGGACTCGATTTTGAGTTTGATATAATACACTGTGTATAAAGGTCCAATTTCTCTCTACATACGTCACGAATGAACGCCAAACAGGTTTATGAATTCAATGGTAATGCCCTCCTACTTACTCCATAAGTGATGACTTCTGACTGTGACCGATGAACTTATCTCCCACCTACATAGGATTGGGGACGGAATTGAGATGTATAAATGTTTTCTCCTGCCAGTTTTTCTAAAAACGTATTTTTACCCATTCAAAGATACAATCACCGGAGAAGAGGAGCTGGACGTGACGCACAGCCTGGCCACAGATCATGAAGCACGTGTGACCGCGACCAAAGGTGGAGCCACCGAGCAACGAGACGCGGGACGAGGCACCACTCTCAAACTCGGCAGATGAAGGAATAAAGGGCCGCCTTGAAGCCCTCGATTTGCTGACCCACTCGTGCCTGAAGTCCCCGTCCCTCTTCGCCCGACTGATGGGTCTGCCTGCTCACCATCCTTTGCTCCTTGTGGTCCCTTTGTGTGCTCAAAGATCTGATCCCACTCCGCCCTCTCTTCCCTTGATTATTCAACAACATCACCCTTTTCGCATAACTTTTGACTATAGAATAAGGTTTTTGCCAAGAAAGAAGAAAGACACGCAGGTGCCCAGCATGAGGCACCCCTAAGAAGATCAGTTAGGAAACAGGACTGTGATCTAACAGCAGAGGACTGATCGCACCCTGCAACGCGTAAGGATGAATACGAGCTGGACCTATAGCTCCACCGCCGGTGCTCAACAGCGCCAACAAAAGAAGACGGACTTGGTTAAAAAGACATTGTGACGAAAACCCCCCTTCCTGAACTTTCTACCCACCCCTTGACTAAGTGCTTGTATCGAATTGAATTCCTCCCTCAACCATTTTTGTATTGCTTTCTAAAATGTTTCATCGGTCACTCACGTATCTAGTTTTCCAAAAGTTTCTTATAGCACTGATAAGACCCGAAGGTATCAGAGCACTTTTACTGTATGTTGATGTCACCGGAGAGAAAGTCTGAACTTGATTCTATAATGTTTCGGAACATTTTTCCTGATTGACTCCAACTAAGTATTATGTCGATCTCTAGACTTGTATGAATAACCCAACAAATGTAAAATGATATGTACCGCATTCCGCCAATCGTATCGACTGTTTAGAACTGAACTTGCTTATGTAAAAAAGCGGCGACTGTTGAAAATGGCAATATATATGTACATAAGCGGCGTTCATTTGTGTTCACTGTACCCCTTGTTGTAAGCAGAACGGATATCGCTAAACACTTACTGTGTTATCCCGCCAGCATAGACCCATGCACACACGTACACGACAGCCATTTTAGACACCATGGCCTCTCTGCCCATCTGTCCCCGGCACCCCTCCCCGCGCGCACTGCTCATGCATCAGCCACGAGACCCTCTCCCTCTGCGTGACCCTGCTCTAGAAGTAGCACTCCTGCTTGACCCACACCCCCCCATTTCCTCCCAAGAACACCCTTCCCCTCAGCTGACAACCCCCCCCCCCGGCTGCACTTGGCCTCTCGACCCGGTCCCAGGTCCTAAGACCAAGCCTCGTGGATGTACATCCCCCTTTTCCCTGCCCAGCATAACAAAACCGTGATACACCAACCGAAGTGTCCGACCTTATCACCTGACCAACCTTTGACCTGATCATCCCCTCCTGCCCTCGTGTCCTGTAGGAATGTCCGGCTGAGAGATCACAATCTCTCTTGTTACATTCAGGAGGGGAGGATGACATCTGAGCGACTGGTATGGGAATAGGCCTGAAGCTAGGATTCCAAGCATGCCTTTTTCTACTTCAAAGCGTCTTTATTGTAATAAGGAATGTTTGTGCATCATAAACATGTGTATAAAAGACGAAGCCTCAGAGAACTTGTTAGAGCACCTCCTGAAGACACTATGCGAGTGTCCGAAATGACAGGCTCTCCTCATGAGAAATAAAACTCTATTCTTGTCTTCCTGCTTCCAGCGCCCGTCTCTTTATTTGGTAATTGTTCAAGATGGGAACTAAGAGGCGTCCTGCGCCAGCAGCCTGGGCATCAGGTGTGTTATGGGCTGACTTTTCCTCAGGGAAGGGGTAGTTTTAAAGGCAGGGTGGGGTCGGTTTTAGGGCTCAGGGTTAAAACATTATTTACTACATTCAGTTTTATAAAAACAGCCAACGAGTTTCGTTCATATAAATTAACTTCTTTAGGCCTGTGAAAGATGCATAACAAGACACCCATCAATAAAATCTTTTATGGAGACTTTTAAAAACCACACAGACTCTACTGGTTTTTACAGGGAAATGCCCAAAAGTGAGCACTGCTACAAATACTTATGTTACGGCTGGAAAGACACCCATTCACATACGTAAAGGAAGTGAGGATATGGCACCTGAACATGTGTGTAGCTGCATCTTAAGACCACTGAGAGAGATTTGCAACACAGCCTGGATGACTGTTCCAGTAGTGTGGGCCCAATCCCTGCCAACGAGACCTAGGCTCTGAAAAGGTTAGTTATTCACACATGTAGATGGGTTGATGGAGGTTTAAGACTTTACCATACTGCAAGTCATTAGGTTGATTAACACTTCAAGTGGCAGCCAGTAAAGATTGATCAAATAGTATGGATGTTGGGTGATCACTCTTTTTCACTCATTAACTGATCTGACTGCAGCAGCATTTGGATTTGATGTTAACAAAGCAGTGAAGCTATTTTGGCAGCTTGATCAGAACATAGTTCCCAATGACAAGATATATTGAGACTGGAGATTGTACAGCTAGCTTGACGTCTTGATTTGGAATTATTGATTTGAATTTCTTTAGAAGGTTCAGTTGGTAATGTGTGGATTTGGTTAACTTTGAAACATGGCCCGGAAGAGGGTGAAGTTTAAGTATTTTGCATTTAGCTTAATTAGTGTTGCAATTCATTATTGATGTGTGGTTTTGGCCATTTTTTGGATCTTATATGCGGTCTCTGCTGCATATAACACTAAAATAAGGGTTTCTCTAAGCTACCTTTAGTAAGAATGAGGATAGTTTTCTAGCTTCAACTGGGTGAAAATGATATGCTGTACATCTTTCTGTTCTAAATTCAAGTAAGTGAAACTATATTTAACTAAATGTTTATTTGAACATTATACAGTATACAAAGTTGCAACAGTATTTTATGGAAACAGAATTATGAAGTTTGATTTTTATGCACTATTGAAGTAGCATTGTGATTGATGGTATGGTAAATAGGAGCGAAGTAGTTGATTAATTAGGTGGCGGGGGAAGCTCCTTGCTTTTTAAGCCTTTTGTTTACTATTCATAACTCATCTACTATGTTTCGATGCTTTTCATTCTCCGCAATCAATGTAGTTAAATATTATTTTTCAATTACATTCTATGGGCCTCCTTTATGAGGCCCCTTGCGCCATTGGAACGTCACTTTTTATGACGTTCCGTGGCGCAGAAGCCTGCGTGATATTTATCAGGCAGCACTAAGCCACTTTTTTGGCTTAATGCTGCCTGATAAATATCAGTCCCTTTAACGCAGTGTTCTGTGTTAAAGGGGCGTGCAATGGGTGTTGCTGGGGGCGTTCCCAGCAGCATTCATGGCCTTTTGACACTGCCCCAGATTTACGAGAAATCGTAAATCTGAAGCAGCGCCAAAAGCTTACGCCACACCAGGGGAGACGTAGGGGAGGCGCAACTGGGAGAAATATCTTTATTTCTCCTCGTTTTTCCTTTTTCTATGTGTGCTACATTCTGCAGCACACATAGAAAGAGGAAAACCTTCTTGTGATTATTTTTGTACAGGAAGGTTTCCTTTCCTGTACAAAAATAATCATCCCAGCAACGTAGGCACCCTTGCACCATTGTGCAAAGGTGCCTGCGCTGGCGCAGGCAGCCCATTGTGCACTGACGCAGGGGAAAAGGACAGGAATGCGCTGTATCGTATAGATACGGCGCATTCCTGCCTTTTTCTTTTGCCGTAGGGAAGCACAGCAGGAAGGCCTGCTGCGCTTCTCTACGGCAATAACTCATAAATGAGGCCCGATGACTTTAGGAGTCATTTGGAGGTTGGCTGATGCGGGGCATCTGCCTAAAAAACAGCAGATGCCATGCCTCTCAACTGTGTGTTTGTCCAATAGCATTTAGAGCTTGGGGAATTGATGGGTTACTGAAGGTGGAGCCTCAGCTGGCTCTGTTGGTGGAAACCCTTGACCCAGTCATCTGTACACAAGGCAGCTGAGTCACAGTGGTTGCGGCCCGGCCCTATCGAGGGCAAAGTGACTGTTGCTGGGTTTCCTTACCCAGGACTGTCATGTGAGGCGTGGAGGTCCTGGGTAGAAAAAAAATGTTTACTATATTTTTTTCTGAAACAAACGCCCGCTCAGAAAAACTGAAAAGATTGCCAAGCCAAGCTAAAAAAAATGGCTGGTGCTCAGTATTCTGCTCTTCCTTGAATATGCCTGTCAGACCAGCGGATGCACTAAAGATATAGAGATCTCTGCCAGGTAGGCGAGGATCTTTAATTATGGTGGATGGATCTTTACCAGTGGGGTGTGGCCATGGCCCCCACAGATTTCGTGGCCTAGTAAGCTGCCCATCATAATTGAAATGAACCTCTTTGCCTTTTTTCCCAGGTATCTAAGTTCAAGAAATTTTTTATTTGATATCAAAAAAGAGAAAGGCAAGGTGTCAATACAAAATACAGTGGAAATATAAAACAATGAGAGTTACAAGAAATAAAATAAGCATAAAATTGTAAATAGCATCAAAGGAAAAATCCGGGCATTGGAATGAAAAAAGGAAAAAGCATATAAACATCGATCATAAAAGTAAGAGAGAACCTAAAAGAAATAGAAAAATAATACAATGAGAAAAAGAGCAATGGAATGTAATGAGCATTTAAGGAGGTTTAAGGACCTCTTGTTGCGAGGGCAGTGGATGAAACGAACGATTGGCACATGTATCCAAGTAAAGCGTGACAGGGAGCCATAAGTCCAGACGTTTTGCAGTCATGTGAGCCGGAAAAACAAAAGCAGTATCAAGTCTATGGTTATGGCAAACATTAAACCACCACGCCTTAAAGGAGACCTTGGTAAAGTCTTTCCAGTTTACCGTTATCTGCTGAAATGCAGCGGCCAGTAGCAAGTCAATAATCTGAGGCTTTAAATCAACATTGTCCCAGCAGGGGGAAATGCTACCTAAGAAAATGTTAATGTAAGAGAAAGGGATACTTGTGTGAAAAATCAAGTTAATTTGAGCCCAAACCTGCAACCAAAAAGCATGAACAGACGTGCACAAAAACAACATATGAAACAGAGTTGCTTGTGGGGAAGAACAGGACCAGCATGTATGAGAAGTGTTAGGGAAGCACTTGTGGAGGTCAAAAGGTGTAAAGAGAAGCCTGTTATAAATAAAAAACAGGGACTGTGTTAAAGTTGCCGCTCTTGAAGATTTACGTAGCTTGGTCCAAATTTTATCCCATAATGAGATTGGCCAGGACGTGGAGAGATCGTGTTCCCAACATTCCTCCACTTTGGATTTGGGCCTAGGAGAGTCAGTAGCATGAAGGTATTTATAAATGGAGGAAGCTTTTGGGGTCTTGCGCAAAAATGAGTGAAGGGAAGAGGCGGGGGTGGGAAAGGCAGGGGGTGGAAGCCTTTTTTGACTTAACTTTGAACAAAAACAGAAAAGAATGACTAAAAGCTACACATTTTCATGTAGGGCATCTTTTACCTTTGCAGTGCTATCTGAACATAGAAAATGGTTACATGCTTGTATATATCAATCGTTTATGATACAATAATGTATGAGAGACCCGAAAGGGTTGATTTAGTTGTTAAATGTGATAGAAGACACTGATACTTAAGGCAACTCAACATGACATGGCAGTGGACGGATGACAGATTTGTTTTGTGTATCACATAGTAGGTAGCCTGAAATTAGGAACCAGATTGACAGTATGGCTAGCAGTTTTGTATAATCTATAGTATCAAAGTTCAAAATCAAAGTTTGAAAATATTGACGTGGAAATATTTTACAATGCTCATTAGGCAGTCAATTGTGGTAAGTTGTAGCTATCAAAATACAAATATTTAAATTTATCAGTAATATAACTGGCTTGTGTCAAACAATGTGAAGGTAATTCATGGTTTTTATTGGCTTTGACAATATATAGAGAATAATTTGCCAAGTATTTTATTATGGTGGATCTTTGTAATCATTTTACTAGACAAGATGTCAAATTTGCTTGGAATAAAAAAAACATGAACAGCTACACAAGGAAAACAATGAATACTTCACAAATCAGATAAAAGCAGCAAGGGCAGGAATTGCTGTTAATATTAAATATGAAATGTAACACTATTTGAAGCTTCTTTTTAATTTCTTTAAATACATATAAAAATAGTTTTGAGGAAATAAATCCATAATAAACAGTGATGGAGTTAATAGTGGGTCCTCCATGGTGATGATGGAAGTTGACAACACACTTGGTTCTGGAGTGTGCACTATTCAAAGACTATTGTTGTGGTGAAATATTATTTTTTTTTAAACATTTTTTTATTGGGAATTTGCATTTCATTATATCAATGAACATCATTTCATTATAAAATACATTAACAGATATCTATAATCAGTCGAGAGATCACTGTGGAAAAAACAGAATTCATCATTAATCGCATATTCAGACATTTCAGAATGGTACAGTAAACGTTCTAGGTGGTATCCCCATGCCTAACATCTGAGTTTGTATTAGTATATTTACTAGCCCTCGGCTGAGTACATCATCTGTAGTCGAGGATTACTATGTGTTCCTTTTGTGTTCCGTTTTTGTGAATTCTTGCATGGCGTTTGGTGAATGCGCTCCCATTTAAATGCCATCGGTTTCGGAACCACCGATGTAGGGGTAAAACTATTAACCTTGGGGGTGAACTGGTGAAGCTGCTGCGGAGCTACCAGGCAAAATGCCTTTTAGAGTGAATGGTTTGCCGGTGTTAGGGGGACACTATTAATCAGATAACGTTTGTCTGAGTAAGGAAATAGTAAACCAGGACCTAGGCGTCCAGAGGACTAGCACCCAGATTTAGTAATGCTTTGTGCCTGGTTTGCATCACCTTTGTGATGCAAACCCAAGGCAGTTTTGGGGTGGAATTTATTATCCAACCAAACCAGGATTTGCATTGGAAAGCATACCACTGTAATGCAGAGTCGCCCTATGCGCTGTTTTCACTAAATTGGTCAAGGATGGCACATGGTCATTCCCATGTACCCACCTATGGATTTTTATGCAAATCCCTGTCTACAAACATTCGTAGAGAGGGATGTGCACCAAAACCTTAAAGCAGGGGTAAAGAGAAGAAAGCAGGAAATGTTTTAATTTCTCCTAATTTTTCCAAACTTTCCTTGTGTGCTGCATAGTACAGCGTACCCAAAAGTGCGAAAAGTATTAAGAGATAGTTTTTGTACTGGAAGGGGGCACTCGTAGTACAAAACCTATGCTTTAGTGAGTGCACACACCTTTGCACTAGAGCGCAATAGTGTGAGCGTTGGCGCTTGGCAACCAAAAGTGCGCTCTGCCAGAGAAATGGGGAGGGAAAAAAGAGATAGGGCACATTTTTCTCTCTCCACTGTGACGCAAGGCAGCGCAGCAACTTTAGTTACTAAGCATAAGCAATCTGGACCCAGATGTCTTGTGGACAAGGACTATGCAAAAGTTGTTGGAAGAGCACAAGACTCCGCTAATAATTAACAATTACCACAATAGCTGACACGGGCAACAAAGGTTGGAAAGTCTGACGGTTCTAGTCTACAGTGGAGCCCCGCCATGAGAAAACCCTCTCAAAGCAAAGCACTACCCTCACACTAGGAACTTGAATGGACAGGTTCACAACTGCCGACAGCAGACTGGCCGAGAAGCTAAAAAAAAGCAAAGACACAAGTGAATATACGGGAATCCTGTGCTATGCGCAAATGGCACAACATAGCACCAAATTCTCACTGGCAGTAGTATATGTGGGTTAGTGTCAGATTCCTAGTGGCTGACAGATGCAAGTAGCTTTGCTTTTCTAACTGATTAAACATAACACCTGACACTAGATTCCTGGGTGACTGCACATGTAACTTAGTACCGGATGATTGCATATATTATATGTTGACACTAGAATCCTCACGGATTGTGTGTGTCTGCCACCTTGGCTGCGCCCGCCAAAGCCAGCAACTTGCCGCCTCTGCGGGGAAGGAGAGGAGGATATAGTTCATATCACAGCCATCTGCCCAGAGTTGATGCGGGAACGCCGGTCACTACTTAGACCAACTTTTAATAAAAATCAAATACGGTCGTGCCGACAAGCAGTACTTGCAAGCTTCTCTGGCGAAGATATTCAATTAAGCTGCTACTTGGTCAAATTTTTTACTGCAGCGGACCTTCGACTAAAACAGACATCTTCGGTTCATCGTTGAAGCTGCACTGGAACAGAGATCGCGACGACAAGAAAATCCCATGCGCTCACATCTATAACCGCGGTTTTAAGCATAATCAATCAATCAATCAATCAATCAATCAATGACACTTGTAAAGCGCGCTACATACCCGTAGGGTCTCAAGGCGCTGGGGGGGGGGGGGGGTGCCGCTACTGCTCGAACAGCCAGGTCTTCAGCTTCCTCCTGAAGGAGAGGTGGTCTTGGGTCAGGCGCAGGTCGGTCGGGAGGGAGTTCCAGGTCTTGGCAGCCAGGTAGGAGAAGGACCTTCCTCCTGTAGTCGCTCTTCGGATGCGGGGGACGGCGGCGAGGGCGTGGTTGGCTGATCGGAGGTGGCGTTTGGGAGCGTAGAAGTTGACTCGGCTGTTGAGGTAGCTCGGGCCTTGGTCGTGTAGGGCTTTGTGTGCGTGGGTGAGGAGGCAGAAGGTGATTCTTTTGCTGACGGGGAGCCAGTGAAGGTCTCTGAGATGTCCGGAGATGTGACTGGTTCGTGGGATGTCGAGGATGAGTCTGGCTGAGGCGTTCTGGATCCGCTGGAGTCTCTTCTGGAGCTTGGCGGTGGTACCGGCGTAGAGGGCGTTGCCGTAGTCCAGTCGGCTGGTGACGAGGGCCTGGGTGACGGTCCTCCTGGTCTCGGTGGGGATCCACCAGAAGATCTTCCGTAGCATGCGTAGGGTGTTGAAGCACGCCGAGGAGACGTTGTTGACTTGCCTGGTCATGGAGAGGGAGGAGTCCAGGATGCAGCCCAGGTTGCGTGCATGGTCTGTTGGTTTGGGTGCGGAGCCCAGGGCGGGAGGCCACCAGGAGTCGTCCCAGGCGGAGGGTGAGGGTCCCAGGATGAGGACCTCCGTCTTGTCCGAGTTCAGTTTTAGGCGGCTGGTCGTCATCCACTCGGCTACCTCCTTCATCCCTTCGTGCAGGTTGGCTCTGGCGGCGGCGGGGTCGTTGGTCAGGGAGAGGATCAGCTGGGTGTCGTCGGCGTAGGAGATTATGCTGAGGTTGTGTTTGCGTACGATGGCCGCGAGGGGGCTCATGTAGACGTTGAAGAGGGTGGGGCTCAGAGATGATCCTTGAGGGACGCCGCAGATGACTTCGGAGGCCTCTGACTTGTACGGTGGTAGGCGGACTCTCTGTGTTCTTCCGTCGAGGAAGGAGATGATCCATTCCAGCGCCTTGTCCTGGATTCCGATGTTGCTGAGGCGCCGTACTAGGGTGCGGTGGCAGACCGTGTCGAATGCCGCGGAGAGGTCTAGGAGGATGAGGGCCGCTGTTTCTCCATTGTCCATCAGGGCTCGGATGTCATCGGTGGCGGCGATGAGGGCGGTCTCGGTGCTGTGGTTGGCTCGGAAGCCGGACTGTGAGGGGTCGAGGGATCCGTTCGTCTCGAGGAAGGCGGCCATCTGCTTGTTGACGGTCTTCTCGATGACTTTGGCTGGAAACGGGAGGAGCGAGATGGGGCGGTAGTTCTTGAGGTCGGTGGGGTCCGCTGTTGGTTTCTTGAGTAGAGCGCTGAGTTCGGCGTGTTTCCAGCTCTCAGGGAAGATGGTGGTGTCGAAGGATGTGTTGATGATGTCTCGCAGGTGGGGTGCGATGACAGCGTCGGCCTTGTTGAAGACGTGGTGAGGGCAGGGGTCGGTCGGAGATCCGGAGTGGATGGAGTTCATCGTGCGGATGGTGTCTTCGGTGCTGATCGGGGTCCAGGCGTGGAGGGTGGTAGTGGGGGGTGGTTGTTCGGTCATGGTGTGCGTTGGTTGGTTGTTGAAGCTGTTGTGTATGTCCGCGATCTTGTTGTGGAAGTATGAGGCGAGGGAGTTGCAGAGGTCTTGCGATGGGGTGATGTCGTTGTTTCCTGCGCTGGGGTTGGAGAGCTCTTTCACGATGTTGAAGAGTTCCTTGCTGTTGTGTGCGTTGTTGTCCAGCCTGTCCTTGAATGCTGTTTTCTTGGCGGCGCGGATCAGCTGGTGGTGTTTCCGGGTGGCAAGCTTGAAGGAGGTCCTGTTGTCCGGTGTCGGATCCCTTCTCCAGACTTTCTCGAGGGCTCGGCAGTTCTTCTTGGAGCTCTTGAGTTCGTCGGTGAACCAAGGGGCCTTCTTGCTGCCGGGTCTGCTGGGCGGGGTCCTCAGTGGGGCGAGTTCGTCCGCGCAGTTGCTGATCCACTTCGTGAGGTTGTCGGCGGCCTGGCTGGGGTCTGCTGAGCTGGCAGGAGGGTGCTGGCTCAGGGAGGTGGCGAGCTGGTCTGCTGTGATCTTGTTCCAGCTTCTGCGGGCGGCCTGTTGTTGGTGGTGGTGGGTCGTCGTTCTCTTGAAGGTGAAGTGGACGCAGCTGTGGTCCGTCCATTGAAGTTCTGTGGCGTGGCTGAAGTCGATGTCTGTGCTGGAGGAGAAGACTGCGTCGAGTGTGTGTCCGGCGAGGTGGGTGGGGGTGGACACCAGTTGCTTGAGTCCCAGGTTGGCGAGGTTGTTGACCAGGGTGCTGGTGTTGCGGTCGTTGTTGTTCTCCAGATGGAAGTTGAGGTCTCCCAGGAGGATGTAGTCAGCGGAGGGGAGGGCATGCGGGCTGACGAAGTCGGCGATGTCCTCGCTGAATTGTGTGCGTGGTCCAGGGGGTCGGTAGATCAGGGTGCTTCTGAGGGTGGTGTTCGGGTTGGTGTGGATCTGGAAATGCAGGTGTTCGGCGCTGGTCAGGGTGTTGTCGGTGCTGGTCGTGAGACGGATGGTGTTCCTGTGGATGATGGCGATGCCTCCTCCCATCTGGTTGGCGTTTCGGTCCCTCCGGACGATCTTGTAGCCCTCTGGGATGGCGATGGCGATGTCGGGCGCTGAGGAGGCGTTCATCCAGGTCTCCGTGAGGAAGGCAACGTCAGGGGCTGTGGCGTCTAGGAGGTTCCAGAGTTCGATGGCGTGTCTGTGGACGGAGCGGGTGTTGAGCAGGATGCACTTGAGGTGGGTGCTGCTGGTGTTCGACTTGGCGGGTGCTGGTGCGAGGCTGGTCCGGATGCAGGAGAACTTGCAGGCGTGGCAGCTGAAAGGTCCGTGGGTACGTCGTGGAGTGGCTTGATGGCATTCTGGGAGTCGGCCGGTGTTGAGAGCGGTGAGGGTGGCGGCGGAGTACGTCAGGCGGGTCGGTCGGGCTCTTCGGGGGCCAGGGGTCCTGGCACTGGGCGCGGTCCAGGCGCAGACGGGCGCAGACGGGCTTACCTTTGGCGCGCCTTCGGCGCACAATCGGCGCGCCCGCTGCGCGTGACCGCTGCGCGTTCGCACGGTCGCCATTTAAGGCGAAGTGCGCGGGTGGGCGGAGCAGCTGGGAGGCGGGAGCGGGGAGGGAAACAGAAGAGAAAAGGGGCGGGGCTAATGGCGGTGGCGGGAAGCGGGAGCGGAGGGCGGCGAGGTAGGCGGGGAAGCAGGAAGGAGACAGGCACAATGTACAGAGGAGTTCAAAACACGACGAGAAAACGGCACATACAAAAAACAGGCAACAATTCAAGTCAAAAACGGGGGAAAAACAGTAAGCACACGATCTTGGGCACAGGAAGAAACAAGCACAAATTACTGACAAAAACGGGCGAAAACCAAAGGAGAGCGCTCAGGGCGGCAGCGAGGCCGGCGCTGAGGCAGAGGCAGGCACTGGGGGCACACGCAGCAGCTGGTGGCCGTGCGGCGCGGGGGTGTCCCACAAGTGGGTCACACTCACCTGCGTCGCACGGTCGCCATTTAAGGCCAAGTGCGCGGGTGGGCGGAGCAGCTGGGAGGCGGGAGCGGGGAGGGAAACAGAAGAGAAAAGGGGCGGGGCTAATGGCGGTGGCGGGAAGCGGGAGCGGAGGGCGGCGAGGTAGGCGGGGAAGCAGGAAGGAGACAGGCACAATGTACAGAGGAGTTCAAAACACGACGAGAAAACGGCACATACAAAAAACAGGCAACAATTCAAGTCAAAAACGGGGGAAAGAACAGTAAGCACACGATCTTGGGCACAGGAAGAAACAAGCACAAATTACTGACAAAAACGGGCGAAAACCAAAGGAGAGCGCTCAGGGCGGCAGCGAGGCCGGCGCTGAGGCAGAGGCAGGCACTGGGGGCACACGCAGCAGCTGGTGGCCGTGCGGCGCGGGGGTGTCCCACAAGCATACAATTTGAAGCATTTTGTGCACATATACGCTTCAAATGAAATGATTAGTAGCCTATTCGTGTATAAACTAATGAATGTTGAGAAAGGACTGCGCACTATAAACATGCGTTTCGGCATGTATTTACTTTGTAGCCAAGACTCTTATTAGCGGGACAATCCTGTCTCATGAACAGCCGGTAACCTCAAATGATAAAAACGAAGAAACAATACTACGGATTATCAGGGTTGGGGCAGTGGATCCATTCCGTGATCTCAAAGTGTGCTTTTTTAACTGCGGTCATAAAAATATCTTAAACTGACGTTTTATTGTTTAAAAATGATATTTAATCTTTTTTGTAATGGTTTTAATTAACTGTACAATAAATATATTACTTACTCGTCCAAGTTAATCCAAAATGTCTCTTTATTATAGTAAATAGTAAAAGGTAAACATCAGCCAACGCGTTTCGTTCCTCTGAGGGAACTTCATCAGGGCTCAAATGGTAACGAGAAGAATAGTATATCTGCGCTCGGAGCCAATAGTCTCTCAATAGAATTTTTTTATATTTATTTATTTATTTTTTATGTTTTATAGAGTGAGAACTTGACCTATGAGGGTATCAGAGCGCTTTACACGGTATACAGTGGTGGACAAACAAAACGTTTAAAATGCGGAGATATACAAAATCAAACAATCAGAAGGATGGCGATGGGCCGGGGTGATGAGAACATAGGGGAAAAGGGAATACAGGTGTATGGTTACAATCAAAGTTGTAAACAAAAAGGAGCGATAGTCTTAGATTCATCATGCACAGGGTCATGGTTGTGGTGAGGCATTAGCTGAGGAATTTACCCATGGGGAAGGTTTTGGCCTCCTTCTTGAAACGTGCTATGTTATGTTATGTTAGTTATGTTATTCGTGATTTGTAAAGCGCACGGGCACCCAGAGGTTTCATGGCGCTAGAGAAGGTGAGAGAAAGTGAGCAGTGTCCTAACCGTGTGCTTGTTTGAACAACCAGGTCTTCAGTGCACCCCTGAAATCCATTAGATTGGTGCAACTCCGGAGTGATAAGGGAAGTGAGTTCCAAATCTTTGGGGCCAAATACGCAAATCGGCATCCGCCGAGGCGTTTCTTTTTAAAAAGGGGCAAGGTGAGTAGGGACAAGTGGGCAGAGCGGAGATTACGAGTCGGTTCGTGTTTGTTTATGAGATGGTTTATAAATTTGGGGCTTTTTCCATGAAGGGCCTTAAAAGTCAGGCAGCCTACCTTGAAGGTTACCCGTTGGGCTATAGGTAGCCAATGAAGGGTGGCCAGCAATGGTTTCGCCGAGCTCCTGCCATTGCATTTAAATATTAGTCTGGCCGCTTGGTTTTGCACAATCTGCAAGCGATTGGAAAGAGCCAAGGGGATGCCCAGATAGATGGAGTTAGAGAAATCTAGGCGGGAGAGGACCAAGGCAATTACCACTTGGATGAGGGCGGAATGCGTGAGCAGATGAGCGATTTTCTTAATCTTCCGTAGCTGGAAAAAGCAGGAGGAGATCACAGTTCCCACCTGACTTTTCAATGAGAGATCGGTGTTAAGGGTGATCCCGAGACTTTTTACTGATGGAGAGGGAGACGGGGGAGATCCCATTGAGGGCGGCCAAAAATGAGGGCCCCAGCTGATTGCACTTTTACCCGGGAGTACCACCTCGGTCTTTCCGGGGTTGAGTTTTAGATGGTTCGTCTCCATCCACCCTTGAATGTGTAACATAGTGGCATGAAATTCCTCAACGGCGTCTGTGGTGTTTAGTGGAAATATAAGCTGCTCGTCCGCATAGTTGTATATCGTAACCTTCCTGTTTTTTAGAGAGTGCAGCAGCGGTTTGAGGTACAGATTGAACAGGAGGGGGGACAATGAGAAGCCCTGCGGGACGCCGCAGGTGGTGGGGAGTTTGGGCGCCGTAAAATCCTCAAGTTTGACAGCCTGAAAACGGTCATTCAAAAAGGACTTGACCCAGCTGAGAGCCGTGCCTCGCAGGCCGGCCTGTTCGACACGGTGTAATAAGATAGTGTGATCCACCGTGTCGAACGCTGCCGACAAGTCCAGAAGTACCAAGGCCTGATGGATGCCCTTGTCGGCATTAGACCTCATTGTGTCCAGGACCGCTAAGATCACCGACTCGGTAGAGTGCGCCTGGCGAAAGCCGGCCTGGTTGGGCTCTAGAAAGTCGGATGTCTCTATGAAGCTCGAGATGCAACTAGCCACATGGGCTTCTAAGATCTTTGCACCGAAAGGGAGAAGTGATATGGGTCGGTAGTTTGCTAGGTTAGAAGGGTCGGCTCCGGGTTTATTAATTAATGGGACCAGGATGGCGTTTTTGAACGAGTTAGGGACTATTCCCTGTGATAGGGACGCATTCAGAAGGGGAAGTATTGCTTGAGGTAATGCCGAGTAAACTTCCTTCAGTATGCGCGGGGGGCAAGGGTTGTTAGGGGACCCGGACGTGACTCGGTTCATTAATTCTGCTAGTCGCGGTTGTTCTATAGGAGGGATAGCCTCGAGTTTGTTGCGGTTTCTACAGATGTCCACTCTTTCCGCAGTTGTCGGGCTGGGCTGGATACTGTTTTTTATAATGGCAATCTTATCCTTAAAGAAGTCATTAAGCTGATTGCACATCATTTGAGTGGGGACTTGAGAGGGGGAAGTTCTGACATCATTACAAAGGTCATTTACGATCCTAAAGATTTCTCTGGCTTTATTTTGAGCATTAGAGATTTTTTCGGAGAAAAAGACAGCCTTAGCAGATAAGATAGAGTTTTTGTACTTCCTGCGGGCATCTATATATAATGATCTGTCTTCATCAGAGTACCCATGTCTCCATTTTCTCTCCAGTTGGCGCAGTTCTAATTTTTGGTTTTTTAGGTCTGCGGTAAACCATCTATGTGCATCCATGCGACGAGCATGTGAGAACTTGGTTAAAGGAACGTGCTTGTTGCTGGCAGCACGAGCCATTCGGTGAGATCTTTATCCATAAGGTTAATGTCTAGGGAAGAAGCTGGGCGAGAGATGGCCAGAGTGGACAAGAAAGCTTGTTTATTTAATGAGCCCCATTTCCTTGCTAGCCCTCCCGCAGACGCGGGAGCCTTTAAATGGCCGTAAAAGATGATGGTAAATTGCAATTGATGGTGATCCGACCAAATGCAGGGTGTTATCGTCGGGGTAGATAGTGGAACATTATGAGACCATATCTGATCCAGAATATGTCCCCTCTCATGGGTAGGGGTCAGAACTGATTGAGAGAAGTTAATGTGGGAGAGAAGCTCAAAAAGTTCTGTAGCCTGGGGTCCTGCTTCCGGGCCATTATACCAGTAATTTAAGTCCCCAATCAACATGACTTTATCATAATTGACGATTAGGCTGGCCATTTGCTCAGACAGCGAGGCCGGGAATGTAGGCATAGTTTTAGGTGGGCGATAAATCAATACCAATACCATAGTTACTTTGTCTGAGTCGGATTTAATTACCAGATTTTCCGTGTCTGGTAGATCCAAAGGGGGTAGAGTGGTGAAAGTGTGGTTTTTGTGAATAATTGCGGCGACACCTCCCCCAGGTTTTCCTGGTTCTCTGTTTGTCAGCAGAATATAATAGTCAGCCGGTAGAGCTGTGAGAATGTCTGGTAAGGAGTCCGCCGTGAGCCAGGTTTCAGATAAAAGTAGCATATCTGGTCTGTCGGAATTAAGTAGTAGGAAGATGTCTAGCTTGTGTTTTACCAGAGATCTGGTATTAAGATATAGACAGAGAAGGGTCAAGGCGTTTGTGCTTGGGGTTGAGTTTGTGGAGGTAGGATTTTGAGGAGTGGAAGAGGTGTTATCCTCCGTTAAGTGGAGAGGATAGATGTTATTAGCCTTTAGGCAGGTGAGTGTGGTGGGATCAAGGTAGGGGGTGCCAGAGTGTTGCAGAGAGAAGAGTTCAGTAGAAGTGTAGCTGTAGATTTCTCCATTCTGCCCCGTCCCTGGGCCCGGCCAGGCGCGGACGGGCGCGGACGGGCTTGCCTTAGGTGCGCCTTCGGCGTGCAGACGGTGCGCCCGCTGCGCTCGTCTGCTGCGCGTCCTTGCGAGGCACATGACTAAGAAGAGAGGAGGGGCGTGGCCTCGCGGTAGTGGGCGTGGCTAGTGCGAGTCCCGGGGAGATGGCGGCAAGAGGAAAAGATCCCCGCGTCAGCGCTAAACTCCGCTGCATGAGTGGTCTTAGAATGTGCCCTGTCACCAGATCAAGTGCCCAGAGGATATGGTGAGCTTAAAAACACAGTATTTACACAAGTACAAGTTAAAATAAACAGCAACAATTCTCCCGGCTTTCCGCCTTAGGAGTTAGGACTTCTCTGGTAGCGTTTGCAATCAGCGCGGCTTATGAGCGTCACAGTTGGGGGCGTGGCCTCGCGGTAGTGGGCGTGGCTGGTGCGAGTCCCGGGGAGATGGCGGCAAGAGGAAAAGATCCCCGCGTCAGCGCTAAACTCCGCTGCTAGAGTAGGGATTCTTCTGATCTCAGGTGGGAAAGAGTTCCAAATTCTTTGTACTGCTCCAGTGAACGTCCTATTGTAGGTTCTTTTTTTCTGAAAGAAGGCAGGTTGGAGTAAGAGGTTTCTAGCGGACCTGGAGTTCCTGCTTCCTCCCAATATCACTAGTTTCTGAGCCAGATAAGCAGGGGAGTTTGTGTATAGAGCCTTGTGTGAAATGGAAGCCAGTTTCAACTGAATTCTGGCCTCTAGGGGGAGCCAGTTCAGGGCTTTCATATGTGGGGAGATGTGGTTGAATTTCCTGGTGCCTGTGAGTAGTCTGGCGGATGCGTTGAGGCAGGCTTTTAGAGGTGCTAAGGAGGTCTTGGGTAATCCTGTGAGGGTGGAACAACTATATTCCAGTCTAGAGACGACTAGTGCTTGCACTGCCATTTCTAGGTCCGTAGCCTCGATGAAAGGTTTTAGGTTCCACAGGTAGCTCAGGTGGAATCTGGCTGCTTTGGCCATTGAGTTAATGTGGTCTTGCATGTTCAGGTTACAGTCGAGGATTATGCCTAGGGATTTGGCTGAGTCCACAATGGTCAGCGGGCAATTCAGGGCTGTGATGTCCTTAATTATTATTATTATTTATACATTTTGTAATGCGCTTGGTTACACTAGTAAGTGTGTCCCGCGCTGGTTGCTTTGCAGCCGCTTCATTTATGTCTAGGCATGACTGAGGGGGTTGTCTTCGACCGTGCCCTATACTTTGAGGAACAGGACTGTTTTAAGCTCCCTCCGGAAGATGAGCACAGAGGTTTCCAGTTGCATCCTCTCTGGCAACTTGTTCCATTGCGTGGCGATCAGGACTCTAAAAGATCTTAATCCACACCTGAATCTCCGGGTTGGCTTTTGAAGGGGAGATAAGGAGAAATTCAGTTTTCTTTGCGTTAAGTTTGAGTTGGTTGTCGGCTAGCCATTGGACGGTCAGTTTCAGGGTCTCATTCAGGGAGAGGATCTCCTCGAGCGAAGAGATGTTGAATTATATTTGGGTCTCGTCCACATACATATGGTAGGAGATGTTGGCGGTACGAAGAACTTCGCTGAGTGGCTCTAAGTAAAGATTAAAGAGGGTGGGGGACAGGGTTATTAAAAATCCATCCAAATTCCTGAAAAGACTGGCATGAAAGATGCGTCCACAAATAACTACACAGATTTGGAGTTATTTCTGGATGCATCTTATCAAGGATTTTGGGCGGTATACTTTCTACCCCTATTGTGGGGCGTCTTCACTAAGGACGACACATGAAAACCAGATATTTTTTCGTGCCTGTCGTTTCAGGAATTTGGATGGATTTTTATTAATTTCTATTGAGACTATTGGCTTTGAGCACAGATATACTGTTCTTCTTATTACCATTTGAGCCCTGATGAAGTTCCCTCAGAGGAACGAAACGTGTTGACTGATGTTCACCTTTTACCATCTACTATAATAAAGAGAAATTTTGGATTAACTTGGAGAAAACTGACTCTACTCTTGGTGCATCTTCTCTTTCCTATAAAAAACTGTTTATCTGGTTGTCAGTGGAGCTTAACTGTGGCAAGCTCTGGAAGCGTTTGCACAGGACTCTTACTTTTCACAAAAATTGGGATTGATGTGCTGAACCTTAGGTCAGCCGCTGATGGGACTGTTTTTCTGTTTCTTGTTTACACATGTTGCTTAAAAAATGACCGAGTGCATTACTATAGTGACCTGTATTGCTATCTGTAGTTTCATGTTTAAAGATAAAAGTCAATAACAATAGATTAAAAAAGAAACAAGTGTGCTGCTACGAATCTGAAAAAACACCTACAGTGATTCCTCTGCCAGCAGCTGAGAAAAAAGGCACATATTAACTTCTGAACTACAGACTCTGCACTACAAAACCATCTATGTTGTTTGTATTAGACAGTAATCATGTTTATCTAAATCAGACTGGTGCAACAGAGAAATGAGAGAGAGGTAACGCACATGTGCCATTATATAGGTCAGACTGGTTACCCACACATGAAGATCTACACACATTAGCCTCCAATATCCATGTTAAGACAAACACTTCAACTGAAAATTCGAAACAATTTCATAGACCAGTTTAGTGCACTCACTGGAGATCAATCCACAACACTCAGGGGCATTACAGGAACCAGCACTGGGCCATATCTAAGTTGAATTCCTGCAACGGTGTGCTAGACCACCAGGAAAGCTTTAGTGACCTGAAGATGCCAAAAGCTCAGAATGTTGCTCCTGTTTTTAACCTCAGGGGTAATTTAGAAATAAGAAGAAATAGTGTGATAAAAATGCAAAATGATTAGGTTACTAGACAATTGTTCAACTCTACAACATTCACATGTCCGAAAATTGTCAGGAGATGGAATTATACCATTGCATTGTATGCAATATTAATGTTTAGCTTCCCTGTAATACACAGTGTAAGAAATGTTTCCAGCAGTGTTTACCTGCCAGAGGAAACAAGATGCAATGGGCACTAGAAACCATGTTCTGCATGGCATTCCCCAAATTATTAAACTGATCTAAAAATGTCAAAAAAGCTTTCACTGTCCAGTTCCCCATGTTAACTGATGGGTTCTGTTAGACGGGGACCTGGAGGGTCGGCCGAGCACAGTGATCGCACAGACAGGTAACTTCCCCCCCACAGATGGACACCACACAAAGATCAGGGTAACACTTTTTATAGGCACTTCTGGTAGTAGAGTGGTGCGATACAAGGCGATCAGGACACGATGATCCTCTCAATTCTAGTCTCTAGTAAGGGAAGGGGGTAGCGGGACAGTCTTGGTACCTACGGGTACGGGGGTGTAACAGTGATAGCTCACAATCCTCGAGCTCGGTGTTCGGATGGGTCGGACCGCGGCAGCGCCGGCAGGTCCCGAAGAGGTCGTAGGTGGCAACGGGCCGCGGCAGCGCCAGCAGGTCCCAACGAGGATGAAGGTTACAACGGCCGCGGCAGCGCCAGCAGGTCCCACGAGGATGGAGGTGACTACGGGCCGCGGCAGCGCCAGCAGGTCCCAACGAGGATGGAGGTGACTACGGGCCGCGGCAGCGCCAGCAGGTCCCAACGAGGATGAAGGTTGCAGAGGGCCGCGGCAGCGCCAGCAGGTCCCACGAGGGTGAAGGTTGCAGAGCCGCGGCAGCGCCAGCAGGCAGGACAATAGTTCACAAGGCAGGGCTGTGGCAGCGCCAACAGTCCGTCAAGGATGAGTTCTTCTCGGTGTCTCTCGACTCCAGGATACAACTGCCTTCCTGTCCTGGGGCTGCCTCAGTTATAGGTCTGGCGCCCTTTGATGTCCGGACCCTCGCTCTTGGAGGTCGGGAGGTCTGGGATGAGGGAGTCCAGACACCCAGCAGGGGGGTGGAGCCAGCGCCCGAGGAGGCTGGGGGTGCTCGGCACCTGGCGGGGGAGAGCCATCGACACTTCGTACTCCCATTGACCTGCCAAGTGGTCCGTTCACCTCCTGGGTGGAGGGTGGTGCCGGGATGTCGGGGCCTGGCCAGGCCCGGGGTTGGGGTCGGGCTGAGGCCGCGCGGCCGCGTGGTGCCGCGTCCAAGATGGCAGCTGGGCCGGGCAATGGTGCTGACGGTGGCCCGGGCCCTGTCCTGCGGGGAGGGAGCGAGCCCTTCCTGTGGCCTGTCCAACATGCGTCCCCCCCAGCTGAAGGCGGGGAGAGTCACCCATCTTCTTGGGGACTTTCCTCGTCGAGGCGGAAAAAGCGGGACAGGCCGTCCGCGTTGGCGTGGTCTTGACCAGGGCGATGCTCCACAGTGAAGTCCATCCCCTGCAGGGAGATGGACCATCGCAATAGTTTGGGGTTCTCCCCCCGCATCTGCATGAGCCATTGCAGGGGCCGATGGTCCGTCTGTACCCGGAAATGGGTTCCGAAGAGGTACGGCCGGAGCTTCTTGAGGGCCCATACCACAGCGAAGGCCTCTCGCTCAATGGTGCTCCAGCGCTGTTCTCGGGCAGTAGGCGTCTGCTGATGAAGGCCACTGGTTGGTCCACCCCTTCGGTGTTCAGTTGGGAGAGGACGGCCCCAATACCATGGTCGGAGGCATCGGTCTGCACGATGAACTCGCGGCTGTAGTCGGGGGCCTGGAGTACAGGAGCGGTGCACATGGCGGCCTTCAGCGTCTCGAAGGCTGCTTGACAGTCGGGCGTCCAGTTGACTCTTTTTGGGCTGTTCTTGGACGTGAGTTCCGTGAGGGGCCCCACAATGCTGCCATAGTCCCTCACAAACCGCCGGTAGTATCCGGTGAGCCCCAGGAAGGCTCGGACCTCTGTTTGTGTCTCGGGGGGTTGCCAGGACTGGATGGCAGCTACCTTGAGTTGGAGGGGAGCCACCAGACCGCTCCCCACTTGGTGTCCGAGGTAGGTTACGGACCCCTGGCCGATTTGGCACTTGCTGGCTTTTATGGTGAGGCCGGCCTGTTGGAGGGCCTGCAGGACCTCTCGGAGGTGGTGGAGGTGGTCTGCCCAGTGGCGGCTGTATACCGCGATGTCGTCCAGGTAGGCGGCGCTGAATTCTTCGAGGCCCGCCAATACCTGGTTCACCAGTCTTTGAAAGGTGGCTGGAGCGTTCTTCATGCCGAAGGGCATCACTCTGAAGTGGTAGTGCCCGTCCGGGGTGGAGAAAGCGGAACGTTCTTGGGCCCTGGGGGTGAGGCCGATCTGCCAGTAGCCCGCTGTCAGGTCAAAGATGCTTAGGTAGCGGGCTGCCCCCATGCGGTCGACCAGTTCATCTGCGCGGGGGATAGGGTGAGCGTCGGTTCGGGTGACCGCGTTCAGCCCCCGATAGTCGATGCAGAATCGGAGCTCAGGTGTGGTGCCCGGTGCCGCGGCCTTGGGGACCAGGACGACCGGGCTGGCCCAGGGACTGTCCGAAGGCTCTATGACCCCGAGGGCGAGCATCTTGGAGACTTCTTCTTGGATGCATGTACGTACCCGATCCGGTACTCGGTACGCCCGGTGTCGGACAGGAGGACTGTCCCCCGTGTCCACGTCGTGCAGGCACCAGGAGGTGACTCCGGGTGCGAGGGAGAACAGGTTTGCGAACGGCAGCAGGAGGGCCCGGCAATCTTGACGCTGCTCTGGGGTCAGGGCCTCGGAGAGTCGGACCCCGTCCACCGAGCCATCCCTTTCCCGAGTCCTCAGTAGGTCAGGGAGGGGCTCGGAGTCTCCTTCCGTACCACTGTCGGTAGCCATCAGCAGGCTGAGTTCCGAGCGCATGAAGTGGGGTTTGAGCCTGTTGGCATGGAGGACCCGGAGGGGGTTCCGGGGGGACTCCAGGTCGATGAGATAGGTGACGGGACTCTTGCGCTCGATCACCCTGAAGGGCCCCGTCCATTTGTCTTGCAAGGCACACGGTTCGATGGGGGACATCACCCATACCTGCTGACCCGGTTCAAACTCGATGGAGGAGGCATGTTGGTCGTACCACTTCTTCATGTCCTCTTGACTGGCCTCTAGATTGGCTTTAGCGATTTCCCTGAATTTCCGGGTCTGATTGCGGAGGGTCAGGAGGTATTTGTAGACGTCCGGGGGGGTCTTTAGGGGGGCCATCTCCCATTCCTCCTTCACTAGGCTGAGAGGCCCGCGAACGGGGTGTCCGTACAGGAGTTCGAAGGGGCTGAAGCCGAGGGACTTCTGGGGGACTTCTCGGTAGGCGAAGAGGAGGCACGGTAGTAGCACGTCCCACTGGCGGCGTAGGGGTTCTTCCAGCCCCATGATCATCCCCTTGAGGGTGCGGTTGAACCGCTCGACTAGTCCGTTCCCCTGGGGGTGATAGGGGGTGGTGAAGCGGTAAGTGACTCCGCACTGTTGCCAGAGGGATTTCATATACTTTGAAATAAAGTTCGTACCCCTGTCGCTGACGACTTCCCGGGGGAAGCCCACTCGAGAGAAGATCCCCATCAAGGCTCGACCCACTACTGGGGCTGTTATAGTACGAAGGGGGACCGCCTCAGGATAGCGGGTAGCGTGGTCCACCAGGACCAGGATGAAGCGATGCCCCTGTGCTGTTCGGGGGTCCAGGGGCCCCACAATGTCTATTCCCACCCTTTCGAACGGGGTGGTCACCACGGGGAATGGTTGTAGGGGTGCCTTGAGTTTGCGGCCGCTCTTCCCGCTGGCCTGGCAGGTCGGACAGGACCGGCAATGGTTGGATACGTCATTTCTCATTTTGGGCCAAAAAAAGTGAGTCACCAGGCGGTGGTAGGTCTTGTCTTGGCCCAGGTGCCCGGCCAGGGGGACATCATGGGCTAGGTTCAACAGGAAGTCTCTGAAGTGGAGGGGCACCACCAGCACTCGCCCGGCCCCCAGTTCTGTGATTTTCTGTTCGCTGTACAAGAGGTCATTGTCCCAATAAACCCAGTGGGCCCCGGTGGTGTCTCCTTGGCTCTGGGCGAGCTGTCGCAATCCCTCGAGGGAGGGGCAGGTCTTTTGCTCCTGCCGGAATTGTTCCTGGGTGGGCCCCCCTTCTTGGCGCCACTGAGCCAGGTCGGGAAGCTCGGGGGGCTGTGTGGACCCCTCTGGGGTGGGGTCCGGGTGGTCGGTCTGGAGGAAGTCTTCTTCTGAAGTGATCGAGGGCGGAGGTGCTGCCCATTCTGGTTCTTCTGGTCTAGGGATGGTGCGGGTGGCCATGGACCGGGTGGTTACGCACGCCCAGTCCGGGAGACCCAACATCCCCAGATGCTCTCTTCTTTCCACAGCGGCCCACGGGGAGCTCTCGAGATCGTTCCCCAGGAGGCAGTCTACGGGGGCATCGTCACGGACAGTTACTTTCAGCATGCCGGACACTCCTCCCCATTCGAAGGGGACGCAGGCCATCCGACACAGGCTTTCCGAGTTATCTGCCGATCGGACGGGGCAAAGTACGTTTGGTAGGATTTGTTCTGGGGTCACCAGGTGACAGCGGACGGCCGTCACACTGGCCCCGGTGTCACGCAGGGCCTCGGCCTTGCGCCCATTGATGCTCACCCATTGGCTGTACTTCCGAGTGTTGGCGGGCAGGGGAGTCCGCGGGACCATGTCTCTTCCTCCTAGGCATGCCAGGGTCATGGCGGCGGGTTCCCACTCGAACTGCTCCGACTCATAGGTTTCCGTGTCTTCGGAGACTTGTTCTTCTCCCAGGGCGGCGGCTGCCATCTGGCGGGGCCCGGGGGCCTGGTTCTTCGGGCAGGTCGGGTCACTGGCATAGTGGCCGACTCGCTGGCATCGATGACACGTCACGTTAGCTCGGAACCCCGGGCGCATCGGGGGGTTTCCCCGGCCTGCTGGGGCCGGGGTGGCGTTAGTGGGTGCGGCCGGGACGGCGTCTCTGCCCCGGCCCGGGCCTCCTCCTCCTCCTCGGGGACGATGATGACCTTGGTTGGTTCTGTTCTGCTCATTCGGCCCACTCCGGGCCACTCGGGTGCTCTCCCACCGGTCAGCCTCGGTGGCGAGCTGCCGGGGTTCAGTCAATTTACTGTCGAGGAGGTGCTGCCTGAGCTCGACGAAGCAGTTGTTGGAGAGGTGCTCCCACACAATGATATTGAAGAGTTGTTCGTAAGTGGTTACGTTGTTACCCTTGATCCACCCCTCGAAGGCTCGGCTGAAATAGTTCACGTATTCCAACCACGTCGTACCTGGGATCCTGGTGCAGTTGCGGAATCTCTGGCGGTACATTTCGGGTGTAAGTCCATATCGATTGAGGAGGGCGGCCTTCATGTGGTCATAGGACGTCATTTGATGGTCCGGAAGCTGCAGCAGGGCATCACGACCCTCGTTGACGAATCTCCCCCATAGACCGGCTCCCCAGTCACTTCGAGCGACCCGGTGGGCGGTCATGGCAATCTCATAGGCCTTGAACCACTGCTGTATGTCGTCGTTCCGGTGATATTCTCGGACCACATCCTTGGGGATGTGGACCTTCTGCTCGGTAGGACCCGGGGAGTGCGGTTGCTCGGGCACCCCTAGGTTTTTGTTCAGTTTGCGCATTTCGATCTCTGCTAGTTTGCACTCGTGCTCGTATGCCAGTCTTTTTTCTTCGAGGTCTCTCTGTCTCTGTTTTTCCTCTCGCTCTTCTCTGAGCCGTAAGTGTTCTAAGTTTATTTTTTGTTCCGCCAGTTTCAATTCTCCGTCTAATCTGAGTCGTGCCAAGTCTAACTCGTGTAATCTATTTTTTTCCCGCTCTTGGATCTCTTCATGGGAGGGGCCTGTTCTCCGTTCCTCCGTCCGGGTGGTGTTGACTTCCGGGGCTGCGGGGTCCCGGGGGGTTGCGGTATTTGTCTCTGTCCAGGCCTCTAGGGCGTTTTTGAAGTCTTCTTTTGTGCTTAGCCCGGTGGTAGCAATGCCTAAGTCCATGCAAAATTGCTTGAGCTCTCGGTGGTTGTATTCTTCCAGCTTTTCCATCTGGAACTTCTCCGCCGATCCGCTCTCTTTGGTCGTCATTGTGGTTTTAGCCGTAGGGTGAGTTACTGTCTGTACGGTACGCGTTGGTTCGGATCGCGCCGCTAGCCACCAATGTTAGACGGGGACCTGGAGGGTCGGCCGAGCACAGTGATCGCACAGACAGGTAACTTCCCCCCCACCGATGGACACCACACAAAGATCAGGGTAACACTTTTTATAGGCACTTCTGGTAGTAGAGTGGTGCGATACAAGGCGATCAGGACACGATGATCCTCTCAATTCTAGTCTCTAGTAAGGGAAGGGGGTAGCGGGACAGTCTTGGTACCTACGGGTACGGGGGTGTAACAGTGATAGCTCACAATCCTCGAGCTCGGTGTTCGGATGGGTCGGACCGCGGCAGCGCCGGCAGGTCCCGAAGAGGTCGTAGGTGGCAACGGGCCGCGGCAGCGCCAGCAGGTCCCAACGAGGATGAAGGTTACAACGGCCGCGGCAGCGCCAGCAGGTCCCACGAGGATGGAGGTGACTACGGGCCGCGGCAGCGCCAGCAGGTCCCAACGAGGATGGAGGTGACTACGGGCCGCGGCAGCGCCAGCAGGTCCCAACGAGGATGAAGGTTGCAGAGGGCCGCGGCAGCGCCAGCAGGTCCCACGAGGGTGAAGGTTGCAGAGCCGCGGCAGCGCCAGCAGGCAGGACAATAGTTCACAAGGCAGGGCTGTGGCAGCGCCAACAGTCCGTCAAGGATGAGTTCTTCTCGGTGTCTCTCGACTCCAGGATACAACTGCCTTCCTGTCCTGGGGCTGCCTCAGTTATAGGTCTGGCGCCCTTTGATGTCCGGACCCTCGCTCTTGGAGGTCGGGAGGTCTGGGATGAGGGAGTCCAGACACCCAGCAGGGGGGTGGAGCCAGCGCCCGAGGAGGCTGGGGGTGCTCGGCACCTGGCGGGGGAGAGCCATCGACACTTCGTACTCCCATTGACCTGCCAAGTGGTCCGTTCACCTCCTGGGTGGAGGGTGGTGCCGGGATGTCGGGGCCTGGCCAGGCCCGGGGTTGGGGTCGGGCTGAGGCCGCGCGGCCGCGTGGTGCCGCGTCCAAGATGGCAGCTGGGCCGGGCAATGGTGCTGACGGTGGCCCGGGCCCTGTCCTGCGGGGAGGGAGCGAGCCCTACAGATATACTGTTCTTCTTATTACCATTTGAGCCCTGATGAAGTTCCCTCAGAGGAACGAAACGTGTTGACTGATGTTCACCTTTTACCATCTACTATAATAAAGAGAAATTTTGGATTAACTTGGAGAAAACTGACTCTACTCTTGGTGCATCTTCTCTTTCCTATAAAAAACTGTTTATCTGGTTGTCAGTGGAGCTTAACTGTGGCAAGCTCTGGAAGCGTTTGCACAGGACTCTTACTTTTCACAAAAATTGGGATTGATGTGCTGAACCTTAGGTCAGCCGCTGATGGGACTGTTTTTCTGTTTCTTGTTTACACATGTTGCTTAAAAAATGACCGAGTGCATTACTATAGTGACCTGTATTGCTATCTGTAGTTTCATGTTTAAAGATAAAAGTCAATAACAATAGATTAAAAAAGAAACAAGTGTGCTGCTACGAATCTGAAAAAACACCTACAGTGATTCCTCTGCCAGCAGCTGAGAAAAAAGGCACATATTAACTTCTGAACTACAGACTCTGCACTACAAAACCATCTATGTTGTTTGTATTAGACAGTAATCATGTTTATCTAAATCAGACTGGTGCAACAGAGAAATGAGAGAGAGGTAACGCACATGTGCCATTATATAGGTCAGACTGGTTACCCACACATGAAGATCTACACACATTAGCCTCCAATATCCATGTTAAGACAAACACTTCAACTGAAAATTCGAAACAATTTCATAGACCAGTTTAGTGCACTCACTGGAGATCAATCCACAACACTCAGGGGCATTACAGGAACCAGCACTGGGCCATATCTAAGTTGAATTCCTGCAACGGTGTGCTAGACCACCAGGAAAGCTTTAGTGACCTGAAGATGCCAAAAGCTCAGAATGTTGCTCCTGTTTTTAACCTCAGGGGTAATTTAGAAATAAGAAGAAATAGTGTGATAAAAATGCAAAATGATTAGGTTACTAGACAATTGTTCAACTCTACAACATTCACATGTCCGAAAATTGTCAGGAGATGGAATTATACCATTGCATTGTATGCAATATTAATGTTTAGCTTCCCTGTAATACACAGTGTAAGAAATGTTTCCAGCAGTGTTTACCTGCCAGAGGAAACAAGATGCAATGGGCACTAGAAACCATGTTCTGCATGGCATTCCCCAAATTATTAAACTGATCTAAAAATGTCAAAAAAGCTTTCACTGTCCAGTTCCCCATGTTAACTGATGGGTTCCTAATTGTTTTTATTGATGTTCAAGCACATTATACAGTTCAAACAGCTTTCAGTTTGTGACTTTACATTTTTGTGATTCCATACCACCAGCAGTCAAGGTATGACTTAAGTACCATGTTATTTACATATCAGTGCAGTTCACATTACTTGCAGCTCTTACATGTTACAGCTCAAAAGAGAGAAAAAAAGGAGAAAATAGAAAATACTTGCATTACAAGCCATAACGTTCTTGGTAAGAATTACATTCTCCGAAGAGTGATACTGGTATCACAGTTGTCTGTTCTATAGCAAGTAGTTATTCGTCTGTTTTTGTGGACTTTAGATACTACATGAACGGGTCCCAAAAATCTTTAGGGCGAGATGCCTCTGGTAGTTCTTCCACATAGTTTTCTAATTGTTCTTTGCAATAGGTCATGTCTGTTATCCAATGTATACATTGTGGTGCCTGTCTACTCCCCCATGTTATGGCTACTCTTCTTTTGACCAGCAGCAATGCCACAGCTAGCAGTTTGCCTCTTCTGATCTGTTTGATTTTGTGTATCACCAATAAGCAGACTTGAGGTAAGTTTGGTATCTGCTCAGTTATCATATTCCCGTCAGAGTACTTGTCACTGTTTGCCAATAGGGTTGTATCTGCAGCCATGCCCAGGTGATATGTAAAAAGTCTGCCTTTTGGGCGTTACAGCGCGTGCATCTATCGTTGTCTCGAAAGCCATATTTGTGTAGCTGTGCTGGTGTATAATACACTTGTTCTAAGAATTTAAAATGTATAATTTGTAAATTACAATTTTTACGTGAGCATTTGTGTGAGTGTGCAGCTGTATCCCCAATCTTCATTGGATATTGTCTAGAGACGACTAGTGCTTGCACTGCCATTTCTAGGTCCGTAGCCTCGATGAAAGGTTTTAGGTTCCACAGGTAGCTCAGGTGGAATCTGGCTGCTTTGGCCATTGAGTTAATGTGGTCTTGCATGTTCAGGTTACAGTCGAGGATTATGCCTAGGGATTTGGCTGAGTCCACAATGGTCAGCGGGCAATTCAGGGCTGTGATGTCCTTAATTATTATTATTATTTATACATTTTGTAATGCGCTTGGTTACACTAGCAAGTGTGTCCCGCGCTGGTTGCTTTGCAGCCGCTTCATTTATGTCTAGGCATGACTGAGGGGGTTGTCTTCGACCGTGCCCTATACTTTGAGGAACAGGACTGTTTTAAGCTCCCTCCGGAAGATGAGCACAGAGGTTTCCAGTTGCATCCTCTCTGGCAACTTGTTCCATTGCGTGGCGATCAGGACTCTAAAAGATCTTAATCCACACCTGAATCTCCGGGTTGGCTTTTGAAGGGGAGATAAGGAGAAATTCAGTTTTCTTTGCGTTAAGTTTGAGTTGGTTGTCGGCTAGCCATTGGACGGTCAGTTTCAGGGTCTCATTCAGGGAGAGGATCTCCTCGAGCGAAGAGATGTTGAATTATATTTGGGTCTCGTCCACATACATATGGTAGGAGATGTTGGCGGTACGAAGAACTTCGCTGAGTGGCTCTAAGTAAAGATTAAAGAGGGTGGGGGACAGGGTTATTAAAAATCCATCCAAATTCCTGAAAAGACTGGCATGAAAGATGCGTCCACAAATAACTACACAGATTTGGAGTTATTTCTGGATGCATCTTATCAAGGATTTTGGGCGGTATACTTTCTACCCCTATTGTGGGGCGTCTTCACTAAGGACGACACATGAAAACCAGATATTTTTTCGTGCCTGTCGTTTCAGGAATTTGGATGGATTTTTATTAATTTCTATTGAGACTATTGGCTTTGAGCACAGATATACTGTTCTTCTTATTACCATTTGAGCCCTGATGAAGTTCCCTCAGAGGAACGAAACGTGTTGACTGATGTTCACCTTTTACCATCTACTATAATAAAGAGAAATTTTGGATTAACTTGGAGAAAACTGACTCTACTCTTGGTGCATCTTCTCTTTCCTATAAAAAACTGTTTATCTGGTTGTCAGTGGAGCTTAACTGTGGCAAGCTCTGGAAGCGTTTGCACAGGACTCTTACTTTTCACAAAAATTGGGATTGATGTGCTGAACCTTAGGTCAGCCGCTGATGGGACTGTTTTTCTGTTTCTTGTTTACACATGTTGCTTAAAAAATGACCGAGTGCATTACTATAGTGACCTGTATTGCTATCTGTAGTTTCATGTTTAAAGATAAAAGTCAATAACAATAGATTAAAAAAGAAACAAGTGTGCTGCTACGAATCTGAAAAAACACCTACAGTGATTCCTCTGCCAGCAGCTGAGAAAAAAGGCACATATTAACTTCTGAACTACAGACTCTGCACTACAAAACCATCTATGTTGTTTGTATTAGACAGTAATCATGTTTATCTAAATCAGACTGGTGCAACAGAGAAATGAGAGAGAGGTAACGCACATGTGCCATTATATAGGTCAGACTGGTTACCCACACATGAAGATCTACACACATTAGCCTCCAATATCCATGTTAAGACAAACACTTCAACTGAAAATTCGAAACAATTTCATAGACCAGTTTAGTGCACTCACTGGAGATCAATCCACAACACTCAGGGGCATTACAGGAACCAGCACTGGGCCATATCTAAGTTGAATTCCTGCAACGGTGTGCTAGACCACCAGGAAAGCTTTAGTGACCTGAAGATGCCAAAAGCTCAGAATGTTGCTCCTGTTTTTAACCTCAGGGGTAATTTAGAAATAAGAAGAAATAGTGTGATAAAAATGCAAAATGATTAGGTTACTAGACAATTGTTCAACTCTACAACATTCACATGTCCGAAAATTGTCAGGAGATGGAATTATACCATTGCATTGTATGCAATATTAATGTTTAGCTTCCCTGTAATACACAGTGTAAGAAATGTTTCCAGCAGTGTTTACCTGCCAGAGGAAACAAGATGCAATGGGCACTAGAAACCATGTTCTGCATGGCATTCCCCAAATTATTAAACTGATCTAAAAATGTCAAAAAAGCTTTCACTGTCCAGTTCCCCATGTTAACTGATGGGTTCCTAATTGTTTTTATTGATGTTCAAGCACATTATACAGTTCAAACAGCTTTCAGTTTGTGACTTTACATTTTTGTGATTCCATACCACCAGCAGTCAAGGTATGACTTAAGTACCATGTTATTTACATATCAGTGCAGTTCACATTACTTGCAGCTCTTACATGTTACAGCTCAAAAGAGAGAAAAAAAGGAGAAAATAGAAAATACTTGCATTACAAGCCATAACGTTCTTGGTAAGAATTACATTCTCCGAAGAGTGATACTGGTATCACAGTTGTCTGTTCTATAGCAAGTAGTTATTCGTCTGTTTTTGTGGACTTTAGATACTACATGAACGGGTCCCAAAAATCTTTAGGGCGAGATGCCTCTGGTAGTTCTTCCACATAGTTTTCTAATTGTTCTTTGCAATAGGTCATGTCTGTTATCCAATGTATACATTGTGGTGCCTGTCTACTCCCCCATGTTATGGCTACTCTTCTTTTGACCAGCAGCAATGCCACAGCTAGCAGTTTGCCTCTTCTGATCTGTTTGATTTTGTGTATCACCAATAAGCAGACTTGAGGTGAGTTTGGTATCTGCTCAGTTATCATATTCCCGTCAGAGTACTTGTCACTGTTTGCCAATAGGGTTGTATCTGCAGCCATGCCCAGGTGATATGTAAAAAGTCTGCCTTTTGGGCGTTACAGCGCGTGCATCTATCGTTGTCTCGAAAGCCATATTTGTGTAGCTGTGCTGGTGTATAATACACTTGTTCTAAGAATTTAAAATGTATAATTTGTAAATTACAATTTTTACGTGAGCATTTGTGTGAGTGTGCAGCTGTATCCCCAATCTTCATTGGATATTGGGCTGCCTAGAGTATCTTCCCATCTCTGCAAAGCCCGTTCTTGTCCTCTAAATTGTTTGCGTCAGGCTGCAGTATACAGATTGCTGGCGTGTGGCTGCATTATACAGATCACTGGCGTGTGTGTGATGTTAAGAGTATTTGGAGTGCATTATGTGTTGATGGTTCATTAGGGAATGTGGGGTAGATATCTTTCAGAGCCACCCGTAATCTAAAGTAGGCAAATAGTTTTAGTGGTGTGCGATGTGCTGCTTGCGTGGTATCAGTCTGCAATATAATTTTGGCCACCTGGGAACGTGTCCACCATTTCGCGTAATCTCATGTCACCCAGCAATTTTAACATATTTTTTCTTGCATCACTGTTATTTGTGGGTGGTGTCCCAGGGGCAGCGCTGGTGCATATACTGGAAGTTTTTTTTTGCTTGTTTTGTCAACATGTGCCATGCTGCTGACTTGCAGCAGGCTGGGCTAATTTTGGCTCTTTGGGTGCATTGTCTTGGCTCGAATATGAAAGCGACAAGGGAGTTCGGGTGAATGCTCTTAACCACTATGTGAGGTGGTATATGTGCATGCGGTTGCATCCAGTAGTACCCATGTTGCGCCTGGGCGCAATAGTAGTAGAGATGGAAATCTGGCACTCCAAAGCCCCCTTGTGTATATGGTCTGGTAAATTCTGTCCATCCTACTCTTGGCTTTTTTCCTGCCCAAGTTAACTTGGTCATATATGTGCACAGTTGTATGAAAAACTGTTGTGTGAGCATCACCAGTATGTTTGTTATTAAGTAGAGAAACCGTGGAAGCACCACCATCTTCTGTATTGCTATTCTATCAGATAATAATAGTGGTAGTCTGATCCATTTTTCTGCTTGGCCTTCTAGTTTTGTAAGGGCTGTACCATATTCTTTGCATACTACTAACTCGGGGTCTCGGTGTATCCATACCCCTAAGTACTTAACCGGCTCCGTTCGCCACTGCAGGGAATAATCTGGGGGTTGTTGTGTAACAAGTGTCAAAGAGATTACCATGGATTTTGTCCAATTTATACTTAGCCCTGAGAGGTGTTCAAATTGAATGTATTCCCTGATTAGTTTATTTAAATTGTCTGCTGGGTAGCGTGTATATAAGACCATAGAGCGATATGCTCACAGGCCGTAGCTGGAACTGAAGAGCCATGTCTGTGTGCTTTTGCCAGATTTTACATGCTAGGGGCTCAAGTGCCAGAGTGAATAATAGCGGAGAGAGTGGGCATCCCTACCGCGTTCCTCTATAGATATGTATAGGATCAGAGGTATTAACATTTATCCTGAGCCTTGCGCATGGATCCGTATATAGCAGTTTTATACAGTGCAGGAACGGCTGAGGAAACCCTATCCTGCGCAATACCGAGAGCATAAATGGCCACTCCACGGAATCAAAAGTTTTCGCTGCGTCCAGGAGGGCAGAGGCTACCGGTGTATCTGGATGTAGCTGATGGAACGTTGCGAAGCTAGTTCGTAACTTATGTGTTGTTAATTGCATCGGAATAAATCCGGATTGATCCGGTAGGACCAGTTTTTGCATTAGTGGTTGTATCCTTAAATCTGTGATTTTGGCTAATATTTTTGCATCTACGTAGATGAGGGACAGTGGGCGGTACGAGTCGCACCGGGTGGGATCTTTCTCTTGTTTAAGTAGCGTAATAAGCAGTGCTTCTCACAATGTCGCCGGGAGTGCACCCTCTTCATATGCTTCAGAGTGCATCGCTGTTAAGTGCGGAATAATTAAATCGCTATATTCTTTATAATATTCGCCCGGTCGTCCGTCCGTCACTGGGGCTTTATTATTTGGAAGAGAACTGATAGCCTCTTTTAGTTCATCTTCAGTTATGGGGTGACTGAAATATTCCTGGTGTTTGCCAGAGAGCCAGGCCAAGGCTATATCGTCTAGATATGTAACTGCTTGTGCAGAGTATGGTCGTGCATGTGTAGAGTATAGTCGTACATAGTATTCTGAAAATAACTTTATAATAGATGGTGTGTCGTAGTGTGGCATGTCTTGTGCATCTTGTGTACTGGTTGTATCCTGCTTGCTAGCGTGCGACCTGGGCGTCCACCCTCCCTATAGTTTCGTGCCATTTACCTGCGTATCATGTATTTCACCTCATCATCTGCAAATTCATGGTACGTGTTTAGTTTGTTTCTGATGTCTGCGGGCAATGTGGTATTCAGAGTCTGTGCATATTCCATTTCTAACATTTTGATGTCCACTTCTACCTTTCTCAGCTGCTATCTGATATCTTTAAATATCCTGCATGTTTTCCTGTTTTCCTATGCAGAATCCTAGGATTGTTAGTTTGAAAGCCTCCCATAATATTGATGGGTTCCTAATTGAAGACTTCAGGTCTGCTTAAGCAAAACTATAGTCACTGAAAAGTGATGAGGTAAACGCATAATTGAACACACGAGGCTGGTAGTGGAAAAGTAATGACTTATCCAACACAAACTGAAGACTCGAGGCCTGATTTCAACTTAACATCACACTTTAACCTCTTCCAAGCGTGGGACGGCCCCCGGCCGTCTGACGTCAAGGTGGGCATGTGCGTGGGACGGCTCCCAACCGTCCGATCTGCGCACACGTCAAATTCTGCGGCACTGAGGCGGAATTTACGCCGCGACAAAGCGGTTGAGGCTTTAAGTGTAACAATAACCCACTCACTGGCATTTCTGCACCCACCCGTCCTTTCAAATAATACAATGGAGCAAACAAACAAAATGCCCACTTGAAGCGAACTGCTACATATAAACTGTACACATGGCAGAACTTAGACCATTCCAGACGTGCATTTAATGGATCACTCACTAAGAAACAAACATCCTCAATGCCATTTGCACGGAAGAGGAAACAAGCATTGACAAAGCCAATATGTCTGGCATGGCATGCACAAATAGAGTTAAATACATAAAAGCAGTGGTTGAAGTGTATTAAAAAAGTATGAGAACTATGCTCTCCTCAATTGATTTTTTTTTTTGTAAAACATATTTTTATTGTATTTATGCAAAGGAAAGAGGGAGGGGAGGAAAGGGGGAAAAGAAAAAGGAACAGGCGACAACCCCGCCACAAATCCCACACAGGGGAGCGTATTATGCTGTGAAATAAAATGCAGAAAGCAATCCATAACAGTACAAGCTTCATCAGGTACACGATTCCCGTGTCTTCTCAAATGTCCGCCAGAACTGTCCAGGAGCGGTAAAAGAAAGGTGCCTGAAGCCATAGAAATCTCGAGTCCCTAAGCTAAGCAGAGTCGCAACAATGAATAGAAACAAAACCCCAACTGGTTCTCCCCCCACCCCCCACCCTTCCCCGGTGGTGACAACCTAGCTACTCTCCCACCATATCCCGGTAGGAGGACATACAATCCAATCAAACTTGAAACAAATGCAAGGCCCGTAGCGTGGGCGGGCATACCACAGACGGCAGTCCAGATGACAAGAAGCGGACTAGCGGACCCCATCGAAAGAGGAAATTCTTAAAGTCTCCCAGGAAGATGTCCGACATTCTCTCCATGCTCAGAAGACCCCACAACCTCGAATGCCACAGCGATATAGCCGGGGCGTGTGGTTTCTTCCATGCCGCCGCCAGTGTAAGCTCAGTTGCCCCTAGGCATAGCCACTGAATACGCTTGTCCGCCTTAGTCTGGTGTTCCAACAGTGGGTCTCGGAGACCCAGCAGGACATGAGCCACCGAGTCCGAGATCGGGTACCCCAGTATCTCCTTGATGTGGGAGAGTATCTCCGACCAGAAGGGGCGGATGACCGGGCAATCCCACCAAATGTGGCGGAAGTCGCCCAATAGGCCACACCCTCTCCAGCATCGATCCGAGGACGTAGGAAAAATGCGATGGAGCCTGGATGGATACAGATACCAGTCATACATGGTTTTCAGATGGGCTTCCCGAAGGCTCACAGAATGGTTGTGTGCTGCCACATCTCTCCAGAGGTGCTTCCATTCTGTATCAGAAATGTCCCGTGCGCAGGAGCAAGCTGTATAAGAACGAGATCGCCCCCCGCATCGCTGAAGTGCGAAGCAGGAAGGATTCGAAGAGAGAAAGCGGACGGGTAGCAGCCTCTCGAACCCCCTCCGAAGTCACCCAGTGAAGGAGCTGGGCATGGCGATAGCACTCTGTGGGCGAAAGGTCATAATCGCGCATACAATTGTGGAAGGTGAGGGGAACGTTCCCATGAAACAGGTGCGTAAGTGCCCGACATCCGCCCTCACGCCACTGGCGATAGGGACCCTCCTGAGCGGCCGGTGGAAAGGCCGGGTTAAAGTGGATGGGGGTGAAGGGAGACGGAAAGGTGGTCCACCGATCGTCACAGGTGACCGTGTCCCACACCTTTAGAACCGTGCTAGTGGGAGTGCTGATGTAAGCATTCTTCGGTCGATCTATCTTGGGCTTCCAAATTAGATCCCAAATCGATCTACCCGCCACTGCCCGGTCCATATGTAGCCAGTGCTTCTCCGAAAGCTGTTGGGTCCATTCCACTATCACCCGCAACTGTGCAGCCTTATAGTACAGCAGCATGTCCGGGAGCCGGACCCCTCCCTCTCCCCTCGGCCGACGAAGTGTCGTAAAGGGTATCTGAGCCCGGCCCCCCTGCCAAACAAACTTCAGCATCATCGTCTTCAGGCGGCGGAAGAAGTCCGCGTCCAAAGGAATAGGGAGGGCCTGGAAAAGATAAAGGAACTTAGGGAGGAGGACCATTTTAAGAGCATGTATCCGGCCGAGCCACGAGAGGTATTTTGGCTTCCACCGGTCTAGATCACTGCGCACTGAGGCCAGCAGGGGGGGAAAATTAGCTGCAAAGAGGGAGCCCACAGTAGGTGTGAGGCGTACCCCCAGATACATCAAAGATGTGGGCGTCCAAGACAGAGTCGTCAACAGGCATAGCCGGTCCACCTCCGCATGTGGTAAGGTCAAGTTCAGGACATGTGACTTGTCAAAATTGACTCGGAAGCCCGCCACCGCCTCAAACCGGGAGAGTTCCTCGTGGACAGGTGGTAGGGATTGAGCGGGGTCTCCTAAAGATAACAGGACGTCGTCTGCAAAGAGAGATATTTTGTGCTGTTCCCCCGTGAAGGGTATGCCCTTGATGCGGTCATTCTCCCGGATTGCCAACGCCAGGGGTTCGATACTCAAGGCGAAGAGGAGAGGGGAGAGAGGGCACCCCTGCCTTGTGCCTCTAGAGTGGGGAAACGCCGCCGACCGATGCCCGTTAAGCAGTACCCTCGAGGTTGGTTGATGGAAATTCGCTCGAACCATCGTGAGGAATTGGCGCGAAAATCCAAAGGCGGACAGAGTGCGAAACAAGAATCCCCAGTCGACTCGATCAAAGGCCTTTTCCGCATCCAAACCCACCAGAACAGCTGGGATCTGGAATCTAGAGGCCTTCTCTATCAGGTGTATCACCCTCCGTAGGTTGTCATGAGTCTGCCTCCCCTTAATGAAACCGGACTGGTCCGGGTGTATAATGGCCGGCATCAAATCTTGCATCCGGCGGGCGATGAGAGAGGAGTACAGCTTGGCATCCACATTCAACAGGGCTATAGGGCGGTATGAGGTACAGCTGGAGGGATCTTTCCCCTGTTTGGGGATCACAGATATCAAGGCCTCAGCCATAGTGCCCGAGGTCTCCCCGGCGGTTGCCATGCCATTGAAAAGTGAAACTAGGCAATCGACAAGTTCCGAGGCAAACGACTGGTAAAAACAAGCCGTATACCCATCTGGACCAGGGGCTTTATTGGGTTTCAAGGCCTTGATCGCCACCAGCACTTCCTCCCTAGTGAAGGGGGCCGCCAGTCTGTCATTGCTGACGGCAGAGACCTGCGGGAGGGGGAGGCTTGACAGAAAAGCGTCTTGCGCTTCCGCATCGAGAGAGTCACCCTTATAAAGCATCTCGTAGAAACGCCCAAAGATATCCGCCTTGTCTCCGTCCCGATGATGGATCGCGCCTCCTGAGTCCCGGATCCCTCCTATATATTCCCTCTCCCTCTTTTCTCGAAGCTGGCGAGCCAGATGGCGTCCCACTTTGTTCCCCTGAGCATATGCCCCCCGGCGCAATCGTAGGAGGGTTAGTTCAGAGCGATTGGTATAATGTGCCTTCAACTTCCCCCTAACAGCCGACAGAGGTCGAAGTGTCGCGCGAGATGGGTTCAGTTTGTGGGCCCGCTCCAGTTTCTCAAGCTCAGCCTCCAAGGTCTCCCGCTCCACCCTACGCAAGCGGTTAAGGGCCGTGTTAAGCCCTATGCAGGTGCCCCTCAGTGAGGCCTTACAAGCATCCCAAGTGTTAAACACCGAGGTGTCTGAGCTGGGGTTAAGTGTCAAGAACTCCCTAATAGCTTTTCTGAGTCCCTTACAAGATGCCTCATCCCGCACTAGAGCAGCCGGAAAGTACCACTTCCGATACCCGTCCCCCCTCACCGACCACTGAATATGGAGTGTCAATAGGCCATGATCTGAGACAGAGAGAGAAAAAATCGTAGAATCCCGGACATCTCCCCTGAGGGCCTGACTCACAAAAACATAGTCAATGCGGGAGTAGGTGTGGTGCACATGAGAGAAAAACGTATAGTCCCTGGTCTGTGTATGCACTGCGCGCCATCCATCTATAAGACCCAGCTCTTCCATCCTTTTTTTAGTCACGGCGGAGAAGACGCCAGAGTCCGTCCTCTGGGCACGTGAGCTGTCCAGAGCCTGATCCCACACCATATTAAAGTCCCCCTTAACAACCAGTTGGCCCTCCACGAAGGCCCCCACCTTATCCAATAGTTCCTGAAGGAAGTTATTCTGCTGGGCATTCGGCACATACACTACCACAAACGTACACAGGCGTCCATGAAGCATACCCTTAACCATCAGCCACCTGCCATCTTTATCACTATTCACACCCAGAGGCTGGAATTGAATAGAAGACCTACATAAAAGAGCCACCCCTCTGTGTTTAGTAGCAGCGGAAGACCTATATATGAGGGGAAACTGCTTATGTCGGAGCCGGAGCTCATCTCTACGGGCCAGGTGGGTCTCCTGGAGCCCCACCACATCTAAATGATGATCTAGAAGGTATTTCCACAATTTCAGTCGCTTCTGCGGGGAGTTAAGGCCCTTCACATTCCAAGTACCCAAGCTAATAGGCATGTAAGCAAATCAGGCCCCCGGCTCCCCAGTAGCTAAATCTAGCAGGCCCCCACCCCCCCAAAATACACTTCTCCAGGTAGCACTCAGACCCGGGAATTCTCCCCCTCCCTTCCAGGACTGGCTCCACCCGGACCACTTCCAACTCCCGTTCCAAAGCCAACAACCCGTTGTGACGGCGGAAGCGTGGCGGAGGCCACAGAGGCCACTGCGTTCCCCCGCTCCTGAAGGCTAGTCGTGCGGTCGGGCCTCCTGCGATTCTCCGGGCCTACCATGTGCCAGGACGAGGAACGGCGCCTCCTCCGCGGCGAAGGACTCCGACGTTCGGATGTCGGGGTCTCATCTCCAATCCCCAATAGCTCCTTTACTTCCCGGAGAGAACGAATCTGTGCCAACCTGTTCTGCCACCGGAAGATGATTCTGAAAGGGTGGCCCCAGGAGTAGGAGATATTGTGCTCCCGGAGATAGGGAGTGACGGGACGGAACTCGCGTCTCTTCTGGAGTGTCGTCGCGGCCAAGTCCTGGTAAAGCTGAGGTCGATGATCTCGAAATTGCAGAGAGGGGACCTCACGAGCCTTCCTCAGGATTCTTTCCTTGACCTGGAAGTCGTGGACACATACCAGGATATCTGGGGGAGGACCTCCGTTCCGCCTGGGCAAGCCCACCCTATGAACCCGATCCATTCTGATCTCCCGCAAGTCTTCCTCGTCCAGGATCTGGAGGAAGAGAGCCTGCACATATTCTCGGAGATCCCCCACCTCACCATCCCAGGGGACCGCCCGAATGCGAATGTTGTTCCGGCGGGAACGGTTCTCAAGGTCTTCAGCATGGGCCTGCAAGTCTATATTCTGCTCCATAAGGCGGAGCACGTCCTGCTGCAGCAGGTGAACATCATTGGCCATACTGAGGTCGTGATCTTCGAGGGTGGCCACTCTTTCCCCAATACCATCGACATCCCTCCGTACCTCACGGAGATCCGATGTGAGCTGGGTGCGGAGCTCCGATATATCGTCTTTGATGGAGGTAAAGAGTTCCTTCATGAAGGCCTTAGTTGCTGGGGCCTCATCATCAGATCTTCCCGACGACGAACTCTGGCCCGGGGAGGCCGGGGCCTGAGAGCCCTTAGCAGTCCCTTCTTTCCCAGCTTTCACTTTGCGAGAATTAGCAGCCATCACTGCCCCAGCTCCGCGCCCCGAGGAGGCGGAAGAGCGCTCTGCAGTGGACTGGAGGGGAGGGCAGGCCAGGGAAACTCACAGAGCTACCAGCCGCTTTTCAAAGTTCCAATATTCAAGAGAGCTTTGTTAATGCAGTCCCTCAGTCCAGTGCCCCAAAGGTGTCCGCAGGGGGGGACGCGTGGCAGTGCCAAGGGAGCCGGCTGCCCAGCAATGCAGGTCCGCTAGGCCCACAGCCGCGTAGATCAGTCAGCGTTCTCCCCCCACGCCACCTCGATCCGGCTCCAGTCCGGCCGCCTGCCACAAGTCGCTCACCGGATCTGCACCGCCTCCGGGGGCCCGGCCGCCAGGCAGACTCTCCTCCAGGCAGACGCACCGCTTCTCCAAGCGACCCCTGCTGCAATGCTGCGGATGCTGGGCAAGTAGCCTAACAGTAAGTCTCCTTAGGGGCCTTGAGCACAAGCGTCCCCTCCTCCAGTCTGCTGCCACCGGGTCACGTAGTCCCCCGGCGCCAAGGAAGGCCGCTTCCCGCTCCGCTGCTTGTCCGCAGCACCTCCGCTCATGGGGGGGGCAAGTCCGCCCCTGCTGTAGCAGCGGACTGGCCACCGAGCAAAAGCCGGGCCTCAGGAGCAGTGCTGCCCGCCTCCCCGGCCTCGATTGAGCCGCCGATTGCGCCTCCACTCAAGCCACCGCGGCCATAGGCCCCGCCTCCTCCCGAGGATCCAGGTCCGGAGCCAGGCAGGCGGCCGTCCACGATCAGGGGTATTCGAAGGCGCCCACCGGGTAGCTCGGGCTCACACCCCCCACTCCGGCCGCTGAGCCGCTCCGAGTCGTCTCCCGCCTCAGGTGAAGCCCCAGCCCGGAGCTCCGCGCGGACCCCAGACACCGGGCAGCGTCGCCGTCACGGGGCTCGTGTCCCTCGGTTCAGGGGATCTCGAGACTCGTCCCAGCGCCGGTTCCCACTCCGGAGGGCTCAGGAGTAATTTACCGGCAGAGGAGACTCCAGGTGCTGCCGCTTGAACAAGGCTATGCAAGGCCGGGCGCCGGAGGGGACACACAACACGTCCTACTCCGTCGCCATCTTGGCCACGCCCCCCCTCAATTGATTTTTTTACACTTCCTTTAAGAGGGTTGTGATGGGTACAACCTGGGTGGGCATCCTATATCACCCATCTCTGTTCTGAAAAACTCTAACAACTGACCTCTAAATAGGGGAATGGAGCAGGCAACAAACAGCAAGCTGAAGTAAAGAAGGCCCTCCTCAAATGCCTAGGTCTTGACCTGAAGCTTAAGGCTAATCAATTTGGAACCAACGACGTCACAAGAGCCATCTTTTATTGGATCAGGGATGAATGAGATGTTTTTGTTCAGACCAGGATCCAGCAGAACCACTGCATATCTACCTTTGAAGCAGCTCACATGGATTTTCCTTATCAGAGTGCGCCAGTGAACCGGCTAGAAGAAGGCATCCGCTGCCATGCAACAGTTCATAGAATCAGGTGGATATCAATGCTTTGCAGAGGTCATAACTCCTCCCATTGGTAGTTTCTGAAGTCTGATGTTGCATCTGTACCCAGTACTGCAGTTGCATGGTGACTCCAGATTGCTGAGAGTTATGTCATGTCTCTGGAACTAAATACACTTCAGCCAGGGCACTGCACTAAATAGAACTGCCAAAGACTCAATAACAGAAAATGGTAGAATAGGCCAGAATGGTTATTCACGCTGTAAGTGAGTGGTATGGGAAGGTGTCATCAGGTTGTAACTCCATTCCCCATTCAGGTCCTAAGGGCACCTAACCAAGTGTGGTCCAAGTTTATCAGGGAATCGAACATTAAGCACATGGATTACGCACCGGACATAAAACTTGCCAAACAGCCTCCACATCCAGATCGTGGAGCGTAACTATTTCAGAGTAGACAGTATTGCAAGCATGGACGTACTTCATGGATATAGTATGTGAGAGACATCATATTCTTCTTGGGGATCCGTGGCTAATGGTAGAAACTCAGAGGGGCAATGATACCGAATGGCTGGTGTGGAAGACAGGACGGATCTTCTATGTGGCTAACAGATATTGACAGATTTGATCACCTAATGGAACAAAAAGAGCCACAAAAATAAAGTTTACATTGTAGGTATCTGTATGTGTGAGGTGTACAATCAAACAGAATTCCTTGGGTGGTAGCAGGGTGCTGTACCCCAGTGAGATTATTCTGATGCATTTGCACTTGCACCCGCAGAGCAGCAAAATATTTATATCTGTATGTGTATTTCCCTGTAATGTGCCACCTTCTACATAGCCAAAGGAGATATAACATGTTTTGCTACTAAAATAGCCTTTTCCAGACCCATCAAATGGAGGTACAAAACCCATGTTGTTTGTGGTCTAAAAATGTTTCAAAGAAAATAATTGCTTTATGATTTTGTCATAGCAGGAACATAATGACTGAAGAAAAGGATTTAAAGGTGACAAGAGGCCAATATATTCTTGTTGTACAGGAAACATGAAATATCTTCTAAGTCTTTGTGATGTTCCTGGCTTCTTGGAACCAGGAAGGCAGATGAGCCAGAAATTATACTATGAAAAATAATGTATCCATCGTGTCTGCCACTGGTTTATCTTTCTGGCTGTCTTAAGGAATGTAAGGTTTCTATAATTTGCAGGATAATGGGATGCCGGCCCCCTTCAAGGTAATTTATCCAGACCATTTGATGTGTTGCAAATCCTTTTTGAAAATCACATGGTTTCTAGCAGATGAGCTGTGTGGGTCAACTGTGCCAAGGGACAAATCTTCTGAACAAGTGGTTCTTTGTGGAGGAGCCAGGCTGCCGGCACATAAATGCTGGCTGCATCTGCTTCTACAATAAACTGAAAACTAGGAACTGTCATTTAAGACCAGGGAAGTGATAAATGATCAGCAGTGGATGAAATGTATTCAGTGTTTCTGTTAACCACACCTAAAGACAACCCTTCTCGAGTAAATGTGCTAGATGCATTATTAATTCTGAATACTGGAGAATGAGGTACCAGTAAAGACTGGTGTGCCCAAATAATTTCTGTAGCTCGTTTGGGATTTTTAGCAATGGCCACTACAGAGCTGACCAGATTTGGAAGAGTATATGATGTATGTCCAGGTGTGTGCTGATTATACAGATGGCCTATTCTTGATTTGAAGTTCTACAGAATCAAACTATTTGAAGTATATTGCCTACGCAGTTACATTTTTCTCATAAATACAGCACTTTTAAGATTTCTTCTGAACCTGTGCACAGGCTGGACTGCATCATGCTGGCAAACCAAAATATCCGCACTATATCGGAGACTAAAGTAGACCTTTTTTGCCTTTGACGTAGGACTTCTACGTGCCAAAACTAGCTTGTTAGAATTGAAGCTTGGTCTGGGGAACTAAAAAGACAGGTCATGGAATGGTTTGAGAGGATGTGTTGATTAGAATTTTGGTCAGAGGATGCTGAAGAGTGATCCAGGTGTAGTAAAATTAGGATCATGGGAGTACCTGAATGAGCATAAGGGCCCAGCGTCAAACCTATCCTGGAGGAGTAGGTGAATACCACAGTGGTACCAAATGACCTGATGAAATTGTTGTCTGTTGCAAGACCTCACAAAGCATCCATTTCTCTACCCCTACCTGGGGCTGTCCTCAGGATGATTAAAGATAACTTTTTAAACTACTGTGGATGAGACATCATCCAGTAAAGAGCCAGTAGCTAAAGGATACTATGATGGTGGAGAATGAACAAATAATTATTTTTGGAATAACATGGTGGCAGTATAACAGCAGCTTTAGTTTTTTTGGAAGTTGAGAAAAGCTCAGAGAACTGCACATCCAGCACATATTGCTATTTCTGCCAAAACTTTAAGTTCTGTACACTGGAAGGGCCCTTTCCTTTACAGACACTTCAGAGGTATTTGACTGGTTGGAGAGGCAAGTAACCATGGCAGATACAAAGCCACAATCCCCAACCTCAAAGAACCTGTACTTTGCCCAGATTTTGAATTTGCAATCAAAGCACCATGAGAGGACAGGCTCATCAACGAATACTAGCAGCAAGGATGGTGAGGGCTCATCGTTTAGTTATAACCTGGATGATCCGGCCTTTTACAATTCCTTGGGTCCCGTAATTGATTCCATGACATCTGATCATTTTGCAGACATGTGTTCACATGGCCTAAGTCGACTGTGATATGTGGTGGGTGGAGTGGGTTGTGACTTAATGAACGACCTGTGGGTTTTATTATTCTGAAGCTTTGATGTTGTTTCTTAATGTAGTGGAGATTGGAAGGTTGTGGTCGATTTCTTCACCTTTTCTCCTTTTTGTTAGATTTGATATGCACTTCTTTTCATGATTCAGGAGTATGAGTTCCTACTTAATGTCTCATATTCTGAGTAGCTTTGTGAGTGATATTTAACATTAAGCCAGTGCCATGTGGGGACACATTGAGAGTGAACTCTTGTTTGACAAGTTTTGGTATGTGATCATGTTGGATTGACTTTAGGGTGACAGGCACTATGCTCATTGGAGTTGTGGGCAGTTTTAGGCTCAATTGTGACAGTTGGGTAGGGTGGATAGATGCTTGTTTTGTAGTTGGATCTATATAGTGTGACTTGAATGTGATAATGATCACCATGATTTGGTTTGATTGCGAACCATAATGTGGAATATTTATATGCCTCAGACAATACTATCATGGAAAGTTAATGGCTTATGTGATTAAATTAGGAATGTTTTTTTTATGCAATTCTTGTCCGATGTAGATCTAGACTTGTGCTGCGGAAACACACGCACTGGGTAAGGAATATAATTTTATTGATGGAACCAAATATACAATCTTGGTGCATGCAGGATTCACAAGAAACTCTAGGGGAGTAGCGATTATGCTCACAAATCAAATTGTTTCAAAAAATACCTGGACCCTGACAGCAAATATGTTGTGGTCAATGGCCAATGGGGTCGGGATAGATTTGCTATGTTGTATGTTTATGCACCCACTACCCCCAGGCTTCAATTAGATAACTGCATGTCTATTGGGCACCTTCTGACCAACGTCCTGGATTTCATCTTGCTGACAGGTGGGGTTTTCAGGTATGTTATGGTTCCCATGTTAGAATTGGACGCAGTGAGGGTAAGAGGCTTGGGAATATGGGTTTGGCTAAGTTTGCAGCCACATTGCATCAGAGAGATGTTGGAAGACATGTGTATTTTTTCTTCTGCTGTCCACACCTCTCATTTATAGACTGATTATTTTTTATGCCTGATGATGTCACATTTCTGATCACAGCTAATTATTCCTGGGTTAGTTAGGTTACTCATACATAAATTCAACCTGTGAGGTCAATTTCTCCTTTCAGCAACTATGAGACCTCTCAGGCAGCTCATAGGCATGGTTTTGGGGCGGCTCTGACTGTAACTAATTTCAGTACCTCTTCTATGGTGTAACTTGGGGGTTCCAAAACTACCCTATTTCCCTAAAGCACCCACTGATTTTTTTCTTACCTATGCTCTCCTTGATGCTATTGGTCGTGGTCTGTCTCAACTAACCTGCGTTGTACCACTGATATGCTATGTATGGTGGTATAATGGAGGTACAAATGGCCTGCCTATAGAGGACCCAAAATGAAGTGGTTTGGGTGATTTTTGTCCTGAATAACGAGGATCAGTTGTTGAACTCCGCCTCAGTTTATATTAGCTCACTATAAATTCTATACTTCTGTTCAAGATTCTGACACTAATGCTTAAATATCTACAGTAGAAGGGTTCACATTATTGAGTTGGAAATTGAACTGGTGAAGACCTTTCAGAATATTTCACTCAGCCAAACGATTTTTGTTGGTGGTCCCTCACATTATCTGCTCCTCATAAGGGTCCAAAAGCATGAAACATCCTCTTTTCCATATTTACCAACTGCAATACCTGTTCCTAATTTGACATGCTGTAAATTTAAGCATTCTAATCATTTGTTTGACTTTCCCTCGTAAGGGTCTTTCTGTTCTTCTTTTGCCATCCCAGATGTAGTCTGCTCTGTGTGCTGAATATATAAATAAATTAGCTACGCAACAGTGGTGGTCAGTTCTGGTGGGACAGGAAGGGCTCCAGAGTACCAAAATTAAGACACCTATAATTCTTCTCAGCGTCCTTAGTAAAACATTGTGATCTGTGTGTCCTCCACTCACTGAGTCAGAGAGAAAAAACTACAAAAATGGCAACCATTCGATAGTAGATCGCTTCACATAATACCTCATGAGATTAAATCCTTTTTATGAAGCTGTCGTAATAATCTAAAGCGGCATTTGTAAAATCAACATAAGGAGTGGTCCAGGCCAAATCACTGCCCTGGATGTTTATAAAGAACAATAGGAACTTGGGCCCTTATTTATGAGGGCTTGTGCCACCGTTGCATCACTTATTTGTGACTCAGTGGCAGTGTAAACAGTGCATCAAAGTGCGTTATTTACAAAGAGACGCATCTAGGCAGATGTGCCACTTTGTAAAGCACTGCGCTCCATTATACCCGCTTAAGGTATAATATATGCAGGGTAGGAGCTCCAACGTAAAAAAGGCTCATAGAAGAGGCGCAGTGAAATCTATGAGATTTCACTGCGCCACTCCTATCACTTGACTTGAAGCCAAACAATTATTACCAATCTGTAACTTAGCTGTTGATCGGCGAGCACTCAACCAGTTGCTATATATATATATGTATATATATATATATCCACAGGTTTGGCTCCAAACTCGTAGTCCAATGGCGCTCTTATCACCGGTGCCGACTACAAAGCAGAGCCCCGCTTTCGTATAATCTCCAAAAGCTATCAACTGATAGCGTAAGTCAGCACTCAACAAAGGATATGTTTCCCAAAGTTTACCATTTATTTTTCAAAGAGGCAGCATTCATCGCACAGCACCAACGCGTTTCGCAACGTACTGTTGCTTGATCACGGTAGGGATACAATGTTGCAGTTCTTTCTTATATTTTTAAAAAAAAACCGCCTGAGACCCATCAATCTGATCTCGCTTCCTGTCCAACAACAGGAAGTAGCTTGGGAATTGTTGTTTTTTATTAAAAAAAACGAGTGTTTTAGTTCTAACATTAGGGTTAACACAGTCTGTATTCTAAATGGATGTTTAAGCATAATTACTTAATTAATACATTTCTGTACAATTTATACAACATTTTAGGGATGACGCTTATTCCATCCAAAAATTTTTTCGCAATTAATCAGGGTGTTGGGTATTTGCCCTCTAGTGGGCACAGTTATTTTACCAACCATTCTCAATTCAAACTCTCTGGTGAGCATGTCTGTCACACTTGTACATTTATTGAAGCCCTCTAGTGGGCTGATGGTCCTCACCTTACACCCCTTTGAGCTCTACACCTTGTTATATAATTTCCGTTCGGGTTATTTAAGCACCCCAACATACATCCATACAATTTCATATATTCTAACCCTTCTCATGTCATTATTATTCCATAATGTACATAGGACAATGCGTTATCCCCAGATGTTTCTCATCATTCCCACTCCTATATATACAGTTTCTAAATACCTCTATTGGATTCTGTTTCTCCTTGCAAAGAAAAACATATGAAGAACATAAAAGTACGTCCACATATCTCAATAAAAGGTCCAATTGATTATAAATGTACATAAAGTTCCTCACTCAAATTTAAACCCCAAGGGCTCATCGTACGGAAGTTTAGAATTTGTCTTGATTCCCTGCATCTCAGTTGTTTTTCTTGGTCTCCGCCCCTTTCGTGTGGTAATACACATTCCAGTGCATAGGTTTTTAGGAGTTTCCAGTCGCTGTTGTGCATCAGTTCCATGTGTTTTGCAACAGCATTGTTTTTGTCTTTATTTGTTGTTGCTCTGATGTGCTCAAGGATTCGTAGTTTGAATTGTTTCTTCGTGCTTCCAATATATTTTAGTGCACACGGGCATTCGATCACATATACCACGTGTGTGGTTGTACAGTCTATCAATTGGTTGATCTTCCACAATTTCTTATTTGGCAACATTACTTCTTTTTTATTTGTAGCAATTTGACAGACCTTACACCGTTGGCATTTAATGAATCCTTTCGTATTCATCCATCGGATTCCCTTTTTCTTTTTGGTTTTGTCCTGGAAGTGACTTTGTATCAATTTGTCTCTCAGGTTTTTCGCTCGACGAAATGTAACCAGAGGGTGGTTGCCCATTATTTTTCCCATTGTTTGGTCTAATTGCAGGAATTTCCAATTCTTTCTCAGGGAGTTCACAATTTGTTTCGATTCTCTCGTGTAGTCCAGTATTAGTCTCACTTTTCTTTCACTGGGTGAGTTATCGGTGGCATTTATTGTTGTTTTCTTGGTTCTTAGAGCATCTTTTCGTTCTTTCTGATTTGCTCTTTGCCACCCCTTGTTTATAATAGCTTTATGGTATCCTCTGGTTTTAAATCTTTGAGCCATGCTTTTACTTTTTGATTCCCATTCATTCTTTTCTGAGCATATCCTTCTCGCCCTCAAAAACTCCCCATACGGTATATTCTCTTTGACAGAAATATAAGAAAGAACTGCAACATTGTATCCCTACCGTGATCAAGCAACAGTACGTTGCGAAACGCGTTGGTGCTGTGCGATGAATGCTGCCTCTTTGAAAAATAAATGGGAAACTTTGGGAAACATATCCTTTGTTGAGTGCTGACTTACGCTATCAGTTGATAGCTTTTGGAGAGTATATATATATATATATATATATATTTCACCAACTATTCCCCAAAAGGGGAAAACAACGGGTCGCACAACCAGTTCGGATTTAAACAGCAATCCTTTTTATTTATATATATATATTTTAATGAGAGGAACAGTACAGCAAGTGGTATAGTGACTTCAAGGAAGGACAACCAAAAGAAATATAGCAGAGTTTACAGCAAAACATATTATTAATGCAATCGAGCAGCAGGTTCCTGCCTTACACAGATTTAGTGCGGAGTTTACCAACATGACACAAGCATGGGTGGAACAGAAACCAACTGGCTGGGACTGGTATTCTTGCAATAGCAGATAGGACCCGACAGGATCTGAGCAATTCTTAGGGCGTGACTTGAAATGCAATGTTTCAGTATACACCTAAAATTGAGTGCAGCAATATGTCATGTTACATAGACAACATTGCCCTTGGGTGCAGCTCTGCCCATCCAGGAGATTGCTATCCGTCTTTTAGCCAGTGAAAGGGCCATTTCAAGAAAGCGTCTCACTGTTTTTGGAATATCTGCAGTTGCACCAAGAAGAGCTAGGCTTGGATCCCTCTAAACATGGATATTCACCTTGCTACTTAGTGAGGAGAAAACATTGCCCCAACAGTCTTGTAGCTTAGGACAAGACAATGACATATGCAAGACACCTACATTCAGCATTCCACACTTTTTCCATGCTATTTGAGGATTTGGAACAAATTTAGCCATTCTCTCCAGGGTGTAACGGAAAAGGGGGAACATTTAAAACATAATAACGTATATCTATAATCGCAGGGTATATCTTTAACCTGAGCACAACAATATCTATGTCTTATCGGTTACGAGTAGTCCAAGCTCTCTCTCCAAGCCCAGCTAAACCTTCAGTGGAGAATACTAACCTAACATCATCATTTCTAAGTATAATAAAAAAAGGAGACAGATGTGCCTGCATTTAGAGAACTGGAGAAGTGTGGGAAGGTGTTTTTTGCCGACGAGCGCAGCCGTGAAAATAGAGAATGGCCAAGGGAGTGTCACCGGCCTTTGCTTTACAATCTGAGAGGGATATAAACGAACCATCAAGGTAGAGATCATCCAGTGTCAGCATCCCCAACCTTTGCAATATTTTCTTCACTGCACTTTCTTGAGTTGGTGAAAGTAGTGGATTACAGTGTGCTGGCAGCAGTCAGGAATATGATAAATTGTAGTGCACAAGGTGTGCAAATTCCCACCAGGCACTGCATGCCCTGCTGATCACACTGACCTCATCCCTCAGAGACAGGGGTTTTCAGCAAATGGTGACCATCAGCGGAGTGGGACGTGCCAGGGTTCGTTCTGTGAGCACATGCATAGGCGGTAACTGCAGAGTAACTGCAGAGTAAGCCAGTATTTAATATAGGCTACAAGATAATACACATAGGGACAGACACACCACCATCCACCATTGGCCTGAGAAGGACAGACCATTGCCTGCTTGGCTGCTCATGGCCCCATATTAGCTGGGTGAGAAATTGTCCTAGGTGCCGGAAAAATTCTGCAGCAATGCCTATAGGGATATTTGTAAATAAACATAATAATTTGGGTAGAATAATCATTTTGATAAGAAAAATCTGTCTGAGCGTTCAGCCATCAATCTAATCAGCCAATACAACCCCAAAGTTGCATCTCACCAATTCGGTGATGTCTCTGGTTACATGTATTCCCAGGTACTTCACTGTGTTCAAGTATCACCTCAAAGAATCCTCTGTGGGAATCTTCCCTGTGGTATCAGATAATAGGAACAGCTCAGAGTCCCGGGGGCTGTTTCCAGCACGTTTCAGCAGTGGAAGGTGTAGCGCACCGCTGGAGAGCGTTTACATGCTCCATGAGATGCAGGATCGTCCCTGGCGCGACCTCGGAGGGATCTCGTGCCTGTGAGGCAAAATGGCGGCTGCCGGGCGGCTTTGTTCACTGGATCCTGTGGTGCTAGCGGATGTTGCCACCTGAAGACCTTGGCCTCCCATTTTACACCAGCACTAGAGGTGAGCCGGGCCCCACCGTGACGAACGAGGCGCCCTCGCTGCTCTCCTCAGAGATGCGCTCCAGTCTGCTCTGCCCGCGGCTCGCCTGACCCCAAAATGGTGGCGCCTTAGGGACATCGGTGCCAAGGACTACCCGGACGAACTTACAAGCTCGCAGCCTGTCCCGCCACGGACTCTCATGGACTTGTTTACTTTTTCTTGTGTCTTGGCCGGCATTTTGCTGCTGTTCTCGGCCGCTTTTCTCTGGACCCCGACCCGCCATCTTGTCCATTCCCTCGTCCTTTACCCTTTTCCTTCGTTTCCCCCTTGACGATCCTCAAATGTTTCTTCCCTTTTCGGATTTGCCTTTTCTCCATACCCTTGTATCCCTCCCACCCTCCCTTGGTGCTGTGACTGTGTCCCCCCTCCGACCCCACTTAATGGAACTCTGCTCTTCTGGTTTTTTTTGGGGTCTTGACCTGAGTAAATCTACTATGTGTATATATATGTATATAGAGATAACTCTAACCACTAGTATATGCAGTAGACCTTTGTACTCTCTACCATTCCTATGTGACTCTTGGAGTATATCGCTTCGTATCCCTTCCTTGAGTCACTTTGCTACTTGTACATTTACAATTTATTCTGTTTATATCTCTTCCTTGTGTGACTTTTTAACTTGTACATTTGCAATTTTTCTTTCTGTTTGCATCTCTTCCTTGTGTGACTTTACATCTTGTACATCTGCAGTTTTTTCCATTTGTATCTTTTATGTAACGCATGTCTTCTGAGGCGCACTGCCGCTGCGGGTGGTGAGGTAGGGTTTGGCGTTTTGAGGTTAGCGCTATTTTATTCAACTTTAGCGCGTATATTTGGCCATGGAGGCGGCAGCCTCGGTTCGGGAAGCTCTGCGCACCTTATGTGAGGCTGGAAGGGAGGACCTTATTGTTACCGGTGTGTTGGCAGAAGCTTGTACATTTGCAATTTTTTCTGTTTGTATCTCTTCCTTGTGTGACATTACTATTTGTACATTTGCAATTTTTCTTTCTGTTTGTATCTCTTCCTTGTGTGACTTTACATCTTGTACATTTGCAATTTTTTCTGTTTGTTTCTTTTATGTAACGCATGTAATCTTAAGTCCTTATGTTTTGCAACTGGTTCTTATGTAAAGCGCTCTTGACACCTTTCGGGTAAAGTTTGCGCTATAAAAAAATCGCATTAAATAAAAGAAATAAATAAAAATTAACAAACTGCCACCAAAACGCAGGAGACAATGCAAATGGGGCTACCGAAGGAAGCAAGCCAGGGGCTCCACCTCCAGGGCAAACATCAGGGCCTACAACGGACACCCCTGTCTCATGCCGCTGGCAATCAAGATTAACTCTGATGGTTGCTTAATAATTGTGTTTCTTGCGCTTGGGTTCATGTTAGGTAGAGTGATCCTTTTAAGAAAATGAGCATCAAGGCCCATGCGGTAGAGAACCTTGGGCCTCATTTATGAGAAATGACGCATCGCTGCTTCACGCAGCTATGCGTCACTTCTCAGTGCGCACTCCTTGCGACATGATTGATGCGTCATATTTACAGTATGACGCATCATGTCGCAAGGAGTTACAGATACGTCAGTATTTCTGACGTATCTGTAAGCGCAAAAGTCACGCATTGCTGGGGTGTGTCACAAAAGTGACGCAACTCCAGCAATGCGTCCTTTCACATGGGGAAAGTCCCATGTGAAAGGGCTTGCATCAGTCTTACGCCTGCTGTGAGGCAGGCGCAAGATTTTGACGCAACAGCGTCCTAAAAGTGACGCAGTGAAATCTCATAGATTTCACTGCGTCACTATTACGAGGCTTTTTGCGGGGGAACGCCCCCTCTGCATACATTATACCTGACGCAGGTATAATGTAGCGCAGGGGTTTACAAAGTGACGCATCTGCTTAGATGCGTCACTTTGTAAATAGTGCGCAACAGGAGGCATGTTTTACGCCGCCGATGCATCACAAAAAGTGACGCATCGGAAGCGCAAAACTGACGCAAGGCCTCATAAATGAGGCCCCTTGTTCATAAAAGGTCACTCAAGGGCATCAAACGCTTTTTCAGCTTTGAATAATACAGCCACGGCGGATAAATGCAGCTCCACACGGTGGAGCAGGGCCATCAAGGTACGAAGATTAAAGGCCCGGGATCTATTAGCTATAAAGACCAACTGGTCAGGTAGCACTATAAAGGGCATGAGCGGTTGCAGGCACTTTGCTAAAATGTTTGCAAACATTTTATTCTCAGTCTTGAGCAGTGTCAAAGGTCTATAGGAAAAGCACCACGCTGGATCCCTGCCTGGCTTTAACAGAACAGTAATGGTAACCTAAAGCATCATGGGAGGGAGTTGTCCCTTAATAATAACCCCATTATAGACATCCAGCAATCTGAGGGCCAGCCCATCGCGGAATTCTTTGCAAAATTCAATATAGAGGCCGCCCGCTCCGTGGGCATTACTACTAGTTACTGCCTTTATTACACCCAACATCTTCCAGGGGCAGTGGTGAAATAAGTAACTCCAGCATCTCCCTCTCTACCTCTATCCAGCCGAGTGCTGCGTCTTACAGATATTTTGCAACTTCATTCGGTAGCCATTGATTCCTACCTGTGTACAGAGAGCGATAATATTGTGTAAATGCTGCTATAATATCTGATGGTGCAAAGGACAGAGCGCAGAGCGTCATTGCCCATTTTTAGGTCTCGCGCCTGCGATGCATATGCATATGGCGAAGCCATATGCGCATCGCGCAGGCGCGATACTATAGTTACCAGGTCTGCTTCCCAGGAGACAGGAGACTGTCACGCGCACGCTCAGGAAAGCGATCGGAGCCGGCCGCGCGCGCGCGCTCGCTCCCAATCTCCTGTCTCTCTGGCGAAGCAGCTGAGCCGCGATCTCATAACCCGAACTCGTTTTAGGACTTGTTTAACATGTTGTAGCAGCCTTTCTCATCCTGTGTGTAATGCAGGCTTGAAGTAGTGTAAGTCGCTGTCCTCCGCTGCAGCGGCCAGGGCTCGGGTCTGTGGTTCTGTCACTCACAGACAGACAGACCTCTGCGGCGCATTCACTAATCGAGGTTTCATAACGCGCCTCGGTGCGTTTCCCAGATTACGCTGCCTGTCTTTATTTCGTCATTCACGCTGGGCTTCCAGGGCTTTTTGTTTTTACATGTAGTTACCGGAAGGTGAATAAATTAAAAAAGTTACAAAACATTTAGTTTTCATCGCCACGCCTTTGACTCCGCCCCCCCCTCTCCCCATTTGTGCACACAGCATCAGAGTTGCACTTCGACCACGGGGGGGGGGGCATGGGTCTTGTGTAGAGTGCAGGAGCTCCTCGGCGCCGTTGTGTGGGGGTGAGAGGGTGAGGGTGGGCTCCAGACCCTCTGCCCCCCCCCCACGCGCTGGCACCCAGATGCCACGTGGTTCCGTCGCACCTCGTGTGTGCTGCCCTTGAGCAGTCAGGACAGGTGGCACCAGCTGTGGGCGCTGGCAGACACCCCCAAGTCTTCAGGGCCTGGCAGCCCTGAAGACACCCCCAAGGCATGTGACCCCAAACACTCCAAGGGCTTTAACTAGCTCCGCCTTTCATCCTATCTAAATCTCTTGTGTGTGCTGAGAATTTCTAGGCTCTTTGTAAAGTGGAGGCGACCACCCCTCCCTGCTCAGCATAGCGCGCATTATTCACACACTCATCCACTCCGACCCCTCGCCCCTGGCAAGAAATGGAAACACTCTGGGGGTAGGACACCCCACAGCTCTGACGGGCCGCTACCGGAAGCACGGGCCTTCAACAGACAGGCGCCCCCTATGGGCGTCTGAAGTCTGGTGCTCACTTCCTCCTGCCCTCCACCCCCCCTCCCCTCCGCCTTCAAGAAGGAACTAAAACTGCTCCCTCTTCACCTTTCCTTCCTGCTCTGAGTGCTCAGGGCTACTCCTGTCCGTGCTGCACATCTCACTGGCCCCTCTCCTTGGACCTGATTGGCTGAATACCCACCATCAGCTTCCTGCAAAGTCTGCACAGTGGTGTGATGAAACTTGAGGGGGTGTCCCCTGCGAGGTACATGGACGCCCCCTCCGGACTCAACCAGGAGCTCTCAGGCTAGGGTACTATGCTGAAGGGGGCCCTGTGCGAGGTGTCCTTTTTTCCCCACACTTGAAACAAGACTGATTTAGAGCAAAACAAAATCATAGTAGTGAGTGCAGAGTAGTGAGTAGTGCGTGCAGAGTAGTGAGTGCAGAGTAGTGCAGAGTAGTGAGTAGTGAGTGCAGAGTAGTGAGTGCAGAGTAGTGAGTAGTGAGTGCAGAGTAGTGAGTAGTGAGTGCAGAGTAGTGAGTGCAGAGTAGTGAGTGCAGAGTAGTGAGTGCAGAGTAGTGAGTGCAGAGTAGTGAGTGCAGAGTAGTGCAGAGTAGTGAGTGCAGAGTAGTGAGCAGTGAGTGCAGAGTAGTGAGTGCAGAGTAGTGAGTGCAGAGTAGTGCAGAGTAGTGAGTGCAGAGTAGTGAGTAGTGAGTGCAGAGTAGTGAGTGCAGAGTAGTGAGTGCAGAGTAGTGAGTGCAGAGTAGTTATTGCAGAGTGCAGAGTAGTGAGTGCAGAGTAGTGAGTGCAGAGTAGTGAGTGCAGAGTAGTGAGTGCAAAGTAGTGAGTGCAAAGTAGTGAATGCAGAGTAGTGAATGCAGAGTAGTGAATGCAGAGTAGTGAATGCAGAGTAGTGAGTGCAAAGTAGTGAGTAGTGAGTGCAGAGTAGTGAGTGCAGAGTAGTGCAGAGTAGTGAGTAGTGAGTGCAGAGTAGTGAGTAGTGAGTGCAGAGTAGTGAGTAGTGAGTGCAGAGTAGTGAGTAGTGAGTGCAGAGTAGTGAGTAGTGAGTGCAGAGTAGTGAGTGCAGAATAGTGAGTGCAGAGTAGTGAGTGCAGAGTAGTTACTGCAGAGTGCAGAGGCAGAGTAGTGAGTGCAGAGTAGTGAGGGTAGAGTAGTGAGGGCAGAGTAGTGAGGGCAGAGTAGTGAGTGCAGAGTAGTGAGTGCAGAGTAGTGAGTGCAGAGTAGTGAGTGCAGAGTAGTGAGTAGTGAGTACAGAGTAGTGAGTGCAGAGTAGTGAGTGCAGAGTAGTGAGTGCAGAGTAGTGAGTAGTGAGTGCAGAGTAGTGAGTAGTGAGTGCAGAGTAGTGAGTGCAGAGTAGCGAGTGCAGAGTAGTGAGTGCAGAGTAGTGAGTGCAGAGTAGTGAGTAGTGAGTGCAGAGTAGTGAGTGCACAGTAGTGAGTGCAGAGTAGTGAGTGCAGAGTAGTGAGTGCAGAGTAGTGCAGAGTAGTGAGTAGTGAGTGCAGAGTAGTGCAGAGTAGTGAGTGCAGAGTAGTGAGTAGTGAGTGCAGAGTAGTGAGTGCAGAGTAGTGAGTGCAGAGTAGTGAGTGCAGAGTAGTTATTGCAGAGTGCAGAGTAGTGAGTGCAGAGTAGTGAGTGCAGAGTAGTGAGTGCAGAGTAGTGAGTGCAAAGTAGTGAATGCAGAGTAGTGAATGCAGAGTAGTGAATGCAGAGTAGTGAATGCAGAGTAGTGAGTGCAAAGTAGTGAGTAGTGAGTGCAGAGTAGTGAGTGCAGAGTAGTGAGTGCAGAGTAGTGCAGAGTAGTGAGTAGTGAGTGCAGAGTAGTGAGTAGTGAGTGCAGAGTAGTGAGTAGTGAGTGCAGAGTAGTGAGTGCAGAATAGTGAGTGCAGAGTAGTGAGTGCAGAGTAGTTACTGCAGAGTAGTTACTGCAGAGTGCAGAGGCAGAGTAGTGAGTGCAGAGTAGTGAGGGTAGAGTAGTGAGGGCAGAGTAGTGAGGGCAGAGTAGTGAGTGCAGAGTAGTGAGTGCAGAGTAGTGAGTGCAGAGTAGTGAGTAGTGAGTACAGAGTAGTGAGTGCAGAGTACTGAGTAGTGAGTGCAGAGTAGTGAGTGCAGAGTAGTGAGTGCAGAGTAGTGAGTGCAGAGTAGTGAGTAGTGAGTGCAGAGTAGTGAGTAGTGAGTGCAGAGTAGTGAGTGCAGAGTAGTGAGTGAAGAGTAGTGCAGACTAGTGAGTAGTGAGTAGTGAGTGCAGAGTAGTGAGTGCAGAGTAGCGAGTGCAGAGTAGTGAGTGCAGAGTAGTGAGTGCAGAGTAGTGAGTGCAGAGTAGTGCAGAGTAGTGAGTAGTGAGTGCAGAGTAGTGAGTGCAGAGTAGTGAGTAGTGAGTGCAGAGTAGTGAGTGCAGAGTAGTGAGTGCAGAGTAGTGATTGCAGAGTGCAGAGTAGTGAGTGCAGAGTGCAGAGTAGTGAGTGCAGAGTGCAGAGTAGTGAGTGCAGATTAGTGAGTGCAGAGTAGTGAGTGCAAAGTAGTGAGTGCAAAGTAGTGAATGCAGAGTAGTGAATGCAGAGTAGTGAATGCAGAGTAGTGAGTGCAGAGTAGTGAGTGCAGAGTAGTGAGTGCAGAGTAGTGAGTGCAGAGTGCAGAGTAGTGAGTGCAGAGTAGTGAGTGCAGAGTAGTGAGTAGTGAGTCCAGAGTAGTGAGTGCAAAGTAGTGAGTGCAGAGTAGTGAGTGCAGAGTAGTGAGTGCAGAGTAGTGAGTAGTGAGTGCAGAGTAGTGAGTGCAGCCTAGTGAGTGCAGAGTAGTGAGTGCAGAGTGCAGAGTAGTGAGTGCAAAGTAGTGAGTGCAGAGTGCAGAGTAGTGAGTGCAGAGTAGTGAGTGCAGAGTAGTGAGTGCAGAGTAGTGAGTGCAGAGTAGTGCAGAGTAGTGAGTAGTGAGTGCAGAGTAGTGAGTGCAGAGTAGTGAGTGTAGAGTAGTGAGTAGTGAGTGCAGAGTAGTGAGTAGTGAGTGCAGAGTAGTGAGTGCACAGTAGTGAGTGCAGAGTAGTGAGTGCAGAGTAGTGAGTGCAGAGTAGTGCAGAGTAGTGAGTAGTGAGTGCAGAGTAGTGAGCAGTGAGTGCAGAGTAGTGAGTGCAGAGTAGTGAGTGCAGAGTAGTGCAGAGTAGTGAGTGCAGAGTAGTGAGTAGTGAGTGCAGAGTAGTGAGTGCAGAGTAGTGAGTGCAGAGTAGTGAGTGCAGAGTAGTTATTGCAGAGTGCAGAGTAGTGAGTGCAGAGTAGTGAGTGCAGAGTAGTGAGTGCAAAGTAGTGAATGCAGAGTAGTGAATGCAGAGTAGTGAATGCAGAGTAGTGAATGCAGAGTAGTGAGTGCAAAGTAGTGAGTAGTGAGTGCAGAGTAGTGAGTGCAGAGTAGTGAGTGCAGAGTAGTGCAGAGTAGTGAGTAGTGAGTGCAGAGTAGTGAGTAGTGAGTGCAGAGTAGTGAGTAGTGAGTGCAGAGTAGTGAGTGCAGAATAGTGAGTGCAGAGTAGTTACTGCAGAGTAGTTACTGCAGAGTGCAGAGGCAGAGTAGTGAGTGCAGAGTAGTGAGGGTAGAGTATTGAGGGCAGAGTAGTGAGGGCAGAGTAGTGAGTGCAGAGTAGTGAGTGCAGAGTAGTGAGTGCAGAGTAGTGAGTGCAGAGTAGTGAGTAGTGAGTGCAGAGTACTGAGTAGTGAGTGCAGAGTAGTGAGTGCAGAGTAGTGAGTGCAGAGTAGTGAGTGCAGAGTAGTGAGTAGTGAGTGCAGAGTAGTGAGTAGTGAGTGCAGAGTAGTGAGTGCAGAGTAGTGAGTGAAGAGTAGTGCAGACTAGTGAGTAGTGAGTAGTGAGTGCAGAGTAGTGAGTGCAGAGTAGCGAGTGCAGAGTAGTGAGTGCAGAGTAGTGAGTGCAGAGTAGTGAGTGCAGAGTAGTGCAGAGTAGTGAGTAGTGAGTGCAGAGTAGTGAGTGCAGAGTAGTGAGTAGTGAGTGCAGAGTAGTGAGTGCAGAGTAGTGAGTGCAGAGTAGTGAGTGCAGAGTAGTGAGTGCAGAGTAGTGATTGCAGAGTGCAGAGTAGTGAGTGCAGAGTGCAGAGTAGTGAGTGCAGAGTGCAGAGTAGTGAGTGCAGATTAGTGAGTGCAGAGTAGTGAGTGCAAAGTAGTGAGTGCAAAGTAGTGAATGCAGAGTAGTGAATGCAGAGTAGTGAATGCAGAGTAGTGAGTGCAGAGTAGTGAGTGCAGAGTAGTGAGTGCAGAGTGCAGAGTAGTGAGTGCAGAGTAGTGAGTGCAGAGTAGTGAGTAGTGAGTGCAGAGTAGTGAGTGCAAAGTAGTGAGTGCAGAGTAGTGAGTGCAGAGTAGTGAGTGCAGAGTAGTGAGTGCAGAGTAGTGAGTAGTGAGTGCAGAGTAGTGAGTGCAGCCTAGTGAGTGCAGAGTAGTGAGTGCAGAGTGCAGAGTAGTGAGTGCAAAGTAGTGAGTGCAGAGTAGTGAGTGCAGAGTAGTGAGTAGTGAGTGCAGAGTAGTGAGTGCAGAGTAGTGAGTAGTGAGTGGAAAGTAGTGAGTGCAGAGTAGTGAGTGCAGAGTAGTGAGCTGCCTCAAGTGAAGTACTCTGGTACCCAAGGATGACTAGCAAACAATATTATTCACAACGTTGCTTACTTTTCAGCAACATTTGACAGTTTGCAAATCATCTTTATACAACAATTCAGAGTTTGATAACAAATTAATGTAACACATTGTAATATACAATGCCAATAGCTCAAACTTTAATTCTGTGAGACCTATTGCATTGTAAATGCTTGTTCTACAAGGGTTTTCAGAATGGGCTGTACAAGTTTTGACTACCCAGGCCAACATTTTCACAGGCCTATACCCTTTGCCAAACTGTTGATAGTGCACATATTTCCCAAGCTAGAGGACCTCCCAGTTTGCTGCCATCATGAACTTTTCCAGTGTGGTGTGAAGCTTATGTAATGTAGTTTTCACTTTTGTGCCAGCATAGCTCTCTACCGCTTTAAGTTGTGTTTCCAGGAGATACTTCGTACCCCGCAAGAACCTAAGGATGCTTGATTCTTTGGAGATACATACTCCCTCTATGTAAGCCTTTAAGGTATCCCATAAGGTATCAGCCTCCGACACCAAGTGTGTATTTAAAGCAAAGCACTCTAACATGGCCATATGCACTCCACACAAAACACTGGGGGCCTCATTTATGAGGCCTTGCGTGAGTTTTGCGCTTCCGATGCGTCAGTTTTTGTGACGCATCGGCGGCATAAAACATGCCTCCTGATGCGCACTATTTACAAAGTGACGCATCTAAGCAGATGCGTCACTTTGTAAACCCCTGCGCTACATTATACCTGAGTCAGGTATAATGTATGCAGAGGGGGCGTTCACCCGCAAAAAGCCTCGTAATAGTGACGCAGTGAAATCTATGAGATTTTACTGCGTCACTTTTAGGATGCTGTTGCGTCAAAATCTTGCGCCTGCCTCACAGCAGGCGTAAGACTGACGCAAGCCCTTTCACATGGGGCTTTCCCCATGTGAAAGGAAGCATTGCTGGAGTTGCGTCACTTTTGTGACACACTCCAGCAATGTGTCACTTTTGCGCCTACAGATACGTCAGAAATACTGACGTATCTGTAGCTCCTTGCGACATGATGCGTCATATTATAAATATGACGCATCAATCATGTCGCAGGGAGAGCGCAGTGAAAAGTGACGCATCGCTGTTTTCACGCAGCGATGCGTCACTTTTCATAAATGAGGCCCTGGGTTCTTTAGCTCCAACCCCTTTAAGCACCACGCATTGAAGCACTGGGTCATCTGGGGGTCTACTATTGCCAGCACTACCAGTAAGTCATGCAACAGTGTACTTGGCAGAATATGGACCTTGGGGATGGGGAGATGGGGGGGCTTGTCTTAGCCATTATATTCTGTGTGATCAGCCACATGTCAATCCAAGAAGCCATGTGGTGCGCTGACGAATGGAAAGGGTAGTTAGTTGCATCAAGATGAAGAACCCTCCAAGCATCGACCAACCCATATAATTCCATATGTGGCAGCGACTCATCAGCCTCTGTAGACCTGTCATGCACTCTAGACTGCCTATCTATTTGTGAGTGCAATACAATGTTAAAATCCTCTCTCCACAAGACGGGCCAATCACTATACTTTGGGCACTTCAACATGACATCATCAAAGAAGGCAGGATCATCTATATCAGGGTCATACACATTCACCAATAATATTGGCTGGGAATTCAGCATGCTGGCAACTATCACCATTTTGCCCTAAGTATCAGTTATATATTCTTTGAGTGCAAACCCTAGGGATTGTTATGAAGAGAAATAAGCCATGTAGATGCAGATGTTGAGCCAGACGGTGATAACATGTGGGTCTGCTGTAACAAGGCCACATCAATACTGTGTCTATGGAGATAAGCTAAAACCTGCCTGGCCTTGCAGGGGTTGTTAAGCCCTCTAATGTTGCAGCTGGCAAAGTGAACTATAGTGTTGAGTAAAAAACATTTTGGCGGTACGCCTCTGCACTAAAGTAGGATCATCTATTGAAATTGATCCCATATAACAGGAAAGAAAGGCCCGCAATGTCATTGCTGCAATCATGAAAAATGAAAACCATATAACCTTCCCAACCTCCCGTTCCCCCGACTCACCACCAAAGCCATCACCAATTGTCAGCGAATTCCAATAACCTATAACAACAAAGAACAAACCCAGTACTGCATCTCTCATAAATGCCTTATGTGTGGTCCACATAAGGGAGGGGCGCTGGGGAGCAGAAGCTGGCCCTGGGATAATATCCTTATCTATTGCTAATACTGGAAAGGTCCCACATAAACCAAAAAAAGACTAATTAGGAAAAAATAAGTAAAAACACCAACAAACAAAATCGCAAAGAGACGTACGACCAGGATTCCTGAATAGCCGCATACTTTTTTCCAACCCACCAGACACCTGTGCTCTGCCTCACTCTCACACAGTCCCCACATCCGCAAAGCAAAACTGTAGGTCGCTGATTCTCCTACATCGCTCCTAAGACATGGAACGACCTCCCTCAACATATAAGAGCCTCCTAATTACTTCTTGAGTTCCAGAAGAAGCTGAGAACCTGGCTCTTCGTATTTGCAACACACCTACACACCTGCCCAAGCACCTGGATACCCTCTCAGGTAATTAGAGCGTTATACAAATCAATATTACATAACATAACACAGCTATGGGTGAACTAGCATAATTGAAATCAGGGGTCGTTCTATCAAGACAAAGGACATGATCCCTATCCTTGTAGTTTTGAAGTTTCACAATTATGGGCCTAGAGTTTTGTCATTGCCGTGATTTAGGGGCTAGGGATCAATGGGCTTGCTCCACTAGAAAAACATTTGATAAAAGAATCATGACCAAAGAGAGATTCCAGCAATTGTTCTACAAACATTTCCATGTTGACTATATTGGTTGATTTTCCCACCCCCGTTTTGCATATATTGTTACAGAGGGACTGCCCTTCCAAGTCTTTGTTTTTAGGTCTTGCGACCTATCGATGCGCGCATGCGCATCGAGCGGAGCGAGAATTCAAGTAGCGAAAATCCTCATGAAACCACCAGCTTTTTGTTGGCGGTTTTCATGAAGTTCACGTGAACCACGTGATCAAACACGAACGCGCATCAGCCTCCCTCCCTCCTAATTGCATTTGCCGCATAGCACATCAAAGGGCTTCGCCCAGCGTGCGCTCTGCGGCTTCTCGGCTTCTCCTCCCCGCTTCTCCTCCCCTAATTATTCTTGGATGGCCGACAGCCTTCCTTGCATTTCTCCTCCCCCTCCCGAAAAAGGCTGCAGTCCTCCAGTTCAATTTAACACAGTGCATGCAGACAGGGACAAAGCACATCTCCCCAATATTACCAATCCACCCTACCTCACATGAGACCTAATGTGCACATTATTAAAAACGTTGGTATTGGTGTAAGCGTCCGTTAATTAGAAATCCTAAAAAGATTAATTTCCAATTGCAATGTTTACGTTGCAGGCAAGGCGGAGATTAATAGCTACGCTTATTAAGGAAGTACAAAGGCTCTGGGTTAAAACCTTAATATCGCTGGGTTACGTAATTTCACGTATCATGAGCTGTGTTTCTTTGCAGACGCCAGCGTTACGTAATTTCACGTATCATGAGCTGTGTTTCTTTGCAGACGCCAGCGGTGCGATATTCGCTCATTCTGACACCTTTTATTTCACACAGACTAACTTACAATAAAAGAAGCTCGTGCAAAGCATGCATAAAACAAAGCATGGTGTATAATTACGCTTCAGTAAATCAACGACGAGTATTTACAATGCAAAATGCTCGCTTTTAGAATGCCATTCCACACTTTTTTCCTAGCCACAAAATCCCATTAAATCAACAAAGGGCAGAGAGTGCAGCTATAACCCCGACAACCTCATCCCGGTACACGGAACACGCTTTCATATTTGTGTTTAGCCAGCATCCTTTTCAAAATAAGAAAGAACCACTCGAGAAACGGCACTTGCCTTCACTACAAAAATAGCAGCAGGCTAAAAAGACCTCTCCCATCACCTTCCGCCTTTTTTTCTCAATTATTGCCCTGCCTTCATAGCATCATTTATTAAACAAGCATTGGCATTGCCAATATGTCTCGCTTGTGGGACCTTATAAGTATTTAGTTTTCCAAACAAGGATATTGTGCTGCAAAACTAAATACTTATAAGGTCCCACAAGCGAGACCTATTGGCAATGCCAATGCTTGTTGAAGCATGCTGCCTGCAGCTCATGAGTCATCCGGAAGAGCACCCAAGTCAAATGATGTTGTGCTTCCTCCGCATCAGAGATCCGGAATTCCAACTAGGTTGGCCGCGATTCATGTCTGCCGACCCACTCTTGAAAGCAGTCCATTCAATGTGTCAGTGTGTCTATTTTAATGTCTATCGTACATAGACTTGCCTTCATATCTCCTGGGATTGCAGTGACATCACTATGTAAAACATCTGACACAGGTGATTGGCAGTCCCAAGCTTGGCACGCACCCAGGATTTTATTGAATTGAAATTTAGATTGTCTATGATCAGGCTTGTCCATATTGATCTTCACAAAAATTGGTGGGTTGTGAGGGGAAAATATTGTTGCTGCTCAAAGCGTCACACAAGTACTAGAGCAAATATGGTACATCACAGAGCCACCAAGAGAGGCAAACAGCCATGGCATACCCCATGTTGTGTCAGGTTTGTTTCCCCGTGGTTAGTGCTTACAGAGCACTATATGCTCCCTGTGGTGCTCCAGGAACATCACTAGCTAGCCCTCTGCTCCATCCTTGATGAGCAGGGCCCTGCAGATGCACACAGGGTGAAGCAAGCGCTCCAGTTGCTTTGATTGCAGTATTTAGCACTGTCCCAGGGTGGGCCTAGTAGCAAGTGTTCTCATCTCAATAGATGCGGCCTGGCTCCCCAGGCAGCAGGCGCTACCCAGTTAGTTGCCCCCCCCCCACTTCAGCAGCAATGCGGGCCCTCACTGCCACCGTCTCCCTCCGATGGTAAACTGGAATGGCCGTTCGACAGCAGGCTAAGTCCCGACAAGCCCTGATCCGGTCACCTCCTCTGCCCCGGGCAAGGAGCGAGCCCGGAACCTGACAGCTGCCACAACACTCCCTTGTGGAGCATCACAGCAGCAATAATTGGAGATGAAGAAGGTTCAACTCCCACCAACAAACGAATGACAGGCCCAGATCGGGCGCACAACAGCAGTCTCTGTCAGGACAGACCCCAAATCTAGCTCCACAGCCAGACCCAGTCCAGCGTCCTCAGTGCACCGGGGACCGGGGACAGTGGCCCAAGTGGTCCCCAGAAACAACCCAGCTATTAGACTCCACCTTGCACCACCCACCTCCAGTTCATCAATAGAGTCCAGCCAGTAACCAACGCAGCATCCAGGGCAGACCACAGACAATGCACCAGCAGCGAGCCAGTGTAGGCAGTGATGATTCAGGGGCATTCTGCAAAATAGAGAGGCCACTATTTGAAATACATGGGTCCAAGGGAAGTACAAGACGGCACCCCTGCGATATGTGTCTCCTTGTGCGTAAATGTTGTGTGGGAAACTATTAAATAGAAATAAGCTGGCGGAGTTCAGTAATCAAGCGGCCATCTTTGAGCTCAGCTCTCGGTCTCCCCAAACCAGTTGCAGTCTTGATGTTTGTTTGCTAAGACACCACTCCTAGAGTGCTTCTTCACTTTAACAGTTGGAAGCATTTGTTCTGGCTTCAAAAAAGCCTCTTTCATTGGTGCTTTCGAACCTCAGTCACCACTGAGTCTGTAGTCAACGTCAAAGCTTCCCAGTCCAGTGGTGCACAGCTCCTATTAGACCTGATACACTTGAGGTAGTGTTTCACTAAACGTTTTGCTTTTTCCTCAGCTATGGGCACTTTCCTACTGTAAATGCAGTGTGAAAGTGCGTGCACCCTTCCTATGCAAGTTAGGCAGTGGTGCTTACCTGATGTTTTTAAACATGTCTCAAGCCTGCCAATGCAGGCCTGTGTGTGCGCACTTGCACCTATGTTTTTATATATGTGTCAAGCCTGCCGTTGCAGGCCTGTGTGTCTGCACTTGCACTAATGCTCAGGTTGGCATTTCTAAAGCTCTCACTCACTACTACTAGAGCACCCCTAGTGTAAGTCTTGAGGGGTGAAACAAGTGGTAGGTGAAAGGCAGGACAGGTACACGTGTGTTCCCTGCCCAGATAGAAAGAATACCCATGTGTGTTTTCACTACCTATGAAGTTTGCTTTCCCCATAGGTTAACATGGGGGAATGGTTGAAATTACTTCAAGCTGCAATAGTGTCTTGCACTGGAGCAGCCTCATAATGTTTTCTATCACAGGATTCACAATGACAAAACATCGCCTGTGGTAAAGGTGGATTTGTAATTAATAGCTTAGAAATGCGACTTCTTGAAAGTGGGCATTTTTCAACTTTAAAACTCTTTGTGTGTCTTTTAGGTTGACTCCAGTCCACACTGGAGACTGGGGGAGGACACATGTGCATTCCCCAGAGACAGCTATAAACATTGGGCATGAAACTGGAACAACAGACCTCTGCCATTTGAGGGCCTGGCTGGATAGATAGGAGGTGAGGATTTGAAACTTGGCTTCTGGGAAGCAAGATCATGGCCCCACTAAATATTAAGATCTGCATTCCATGGCCTCATGACAGACAAGTCTGAAATTTAGGGGAGACATCTTTGGTTAAAAGGGAAACCCTCTGACCCATCCCAACTTCAAAGGCGCACTACAGTATAACAACTGTTATCTTACTTAAGCAGGGCAGAGAAACACTTTTGAGGACGTGGGACCAGACATCCTAGAACTGTGTCGTGCACTCTGCTAGAGGAATCTGTTGTGCACAAGGAGGATTACTGCCATTGGAAAGAACTGTGCACACTACCTGAATAGTGGCTGGCCTGTGCTGACTACGTGCTGCTGTGTGGCACCCTGACGTGTGCTCTCCAAGGGCTTTGTAGCTTGCCCCCTGTTCTCTTGTGGAGGTCTGAGGGACCTCAAAGACGTCCCGGGAAGGACCCACACCGCCTATGTGTAACATAACAAACATGGCTTAAGCACCTAACAGCACTCAATGTCCAACCGACCATTGTGGACTCAGCTAAATCCCTAGGCATAACACTAGACACCAACCTCAACATGCAGCAGCATATCAGCAAGGCTACTAAGGGGGCGAACTTCCAAATAAATACCTTGAGAAAACTGAAACCCTTCCTCCCAGCAAAAGACTTCCAAACAGCAGTACAAGCTCTAGTCATCCCTCGCATAGACTACGGCAGCGTGGCCCTCTGCGGCCTCCCCCTAACGACAACTGCACCCCTAAGAGCGTCACTAAATGCGGCTGCAAGACTCATCACTGGATCAAAAAAGCATTCGCATATCTCCCCTGACTTCAAAGCCTTGAACTGGCTGCCTCTGGAAGCCAGAATACAGCTGAAAATTGCCTGCATGACGCACAAGGCTATACACCTGAAATCACCCAGCTACCTCACTCATAAGTTGACAATTTCTGGTGGGTCCAGAACTACCAGGAGCACGAATAATCTTCTGCTGAAACCGCGAAGATTCCGGAAGGAAAAAACCTACAAACGCTCCTTCTCTGGTATGGCGCCCAGGATCTGGAACGCACTTCCTCCTGAAACGAGGCTCATCTCTTCCTCCCTTCTTTTTAAGAAAGAAGTCAAAAGTATCCTTATGGCTAAATACACTTGAACAATTCGTTTGATTTACATTATGAACAGTATTACCAGTATTGTGTTATATTGCCTATATATTCCTATGCACGTGTGTTTTGACGTATTTTAGTCCTTTATTTTTTACAGCGTTTTGATGGCCTTCGCTCCAACTATGCACTGCTACCTCATACCTGTACTATGCGTACTATACGTACTATTTTTTATAATAATATTACTCTGTATTATTTACAGCGTGTTGATGGCCTACGCTCCAACTATGCCTGCTACCTCATACCTGTACTATACGTTATATTGGTGCTATGTTATATACTATATTGGTGCTATGTACATGAACTTGTTGATCTACCTCCCTACTATGCCCCCTTGTTCCCCTACCCTCCACCTGCCTCTGTAAAGCGCTCTGTTATCTGCAAAGATCTTGTTCGCGCTATATAAAACTCTCAAAATAAATAAATAAAAATAAATAAATAAACACCTGGAGAGCGGTACTCTCTTAAGTGCCCACGTTATCTGCGGGATCCCAAGTGGTAGCGCAGCGTGGAACTAAGTATTGTTTCTCAAGACCAGATTGCCTTGTGCGGAGCCCCAAACGTATTTACCACATCTAGAGAGAAAGGCCCCTGCATCGTGGGGGCCTCAACCCACATATGCGTCTTGTTGGTGGTGAGTGGATTCACTGGCTATGGGATCCAGCATGGCCCGCTTCATCGATAGTGTCCCATCTCTCTTGTGCGACACGCTGACTGCTTGCTCATTGCGTGCAGTGTCCAATTCACAGGTTGCGACCCTCGGAGGGAGGGCATATCTGTTTTAGTTAGTCAAAGGGGAAATCCCTGGAGTCGAATAGTCTACTTGTCACAAAAGGCCTTTCTTTTGGTACAAAGAGAGGTCACAGTATGCCATAGGTATTCGGACAAACATAGGAATGGGTTTCCACAAAAGAATAGTCTTGTTTACAATCTAGATTTATTCAAGTTGCATATAAAAAAACAATAAAGACAAGATAAAATCATACAATTCTTCCAAAACAATTAAAATCCAAGATTAAATATCTTGAAGAGATAAAAATACTTATTCAACAGTGTTACATAAACATAATATTACGGTACACAATAAGTGGAAAAGCAATCAAAATATATTCACAATAAACAACAGACTAAACATAGTCACAACAAACCCCTCACGTGTAAGTGGCCCACTTGATATCTCTGCCACTATATTTCACTGGATCCAATGGCCATAGACAATTTGGTTACTCTAAAACTTTAGTGGAAAGATTTGATACCCATCTAAAGCTTTATCTGGCCCTAATTGGATTCTTTTGGACAAAACAGTGCGTCGACGCGTTTCGGTGCTTAACACTTGATATCGTGGCACCTTCCTCAGGACTTCTTGTTTCTGGGGTTTCAAGGAACGGATGGATGTACCGTATCTGTAAATATATTAGGGAAAATATACACTGTCAGATATCGTGTACTGAAACCTTTTGTCTCATTTAGTCTAAGGGCTCAATTGTTCTACTTAACACAAACCCACTCTCACTTCACACTATTAGTTCTAACTGCCGTTGTTCTTTTGACCATATATTGTTCCTAGCACAAGTACGCTTACTTATCTAGTACAGATCATTGCACAGTGATATTTACATTGGTTCCATTGCCTATGATTTACCTTCTACTTTTTTCTCTACCCATTAGTGCGCCTTAGATTCACATATAACATATGGGCCCTCCAAGTCTTTTTCTTTGTGGAAGACCAATTGATATGGGAGGGACTCATGAACCCTGGGGCCCGGGAGAATAGATAAGTATAGTTTCTCACCCTCGGGACCGTGTAGAAAACGTTCCAGGCTGGGATCTACTTGAAGTTTCACTTATTGGTACTTCTGTTGATTAAAAGAAAACTTTTTTTAGGTGTTAGATAGAAAATCCCCTCGTTTGCACATTTTTGGGGGGTGATCTTTTATTCTTCTATTTACCTCTCTCCTATAAAAGGAGCTCCTTCTGATGGGGTTCCTTGGTTTTTTGTTTGTCAGGCAATTGCCCACTTGTCATGTATCTGTGGTGGTAAAATATATAGCACTTTTTCACTCTACTGTTTCATAGATACTATTTCTACCATTACATGATTTTTTATTAAAAGTAGTATCTTACCTCAAATATTTTTAAAACGTACTCAGAACGGGCATATATAGTCGTTGGTCTACTCCTGAACTGGATATGTTCTGTTGAGTAAAGACAGGTATGACACCATCATATCTCTGTTCTGTACTATATGATGTTACGCTCTTAGCTCTATTAACAAGTATCTAATGTGCCTTGCACTTTGCTATTTTTAATTTAAGTGCCTGCTCTTCGTGTTACTAATATCTCCTGCTCCATGCCTGCAGTGCCCTCAATATCAGTTTGGTACCCATAATGTCCAGTTGCCTGTTTGTTAACTCTAGGTTCTCCTCTTTAGGTACAATCAATTCATATATAGGTGATTGGTCTTACCACCTCCCGCCCCGGTTAAGTTCTCTCACTCCAAGTATGAAGTATAGATTTTGTAATGCTAAATGTGTCCCCTGTTTGAGTTAAATCCAGGGCCTGCTGTACTTTCCTCCAAAGGTATACAGATAAATGGTTTCCCTGCTGCCTAAAGAGCAAAAAAAGGGGAGGGGGGGGGGAGGGGGGGGGAAGAGAGAGGGCCTAGGGGTTAGGTCTCCACTTACCGATTTAGAGCTGTTTGTTGGCTTCTGCCTCGTTCCTGCACTCGATCTAGAGTGTGTCAGTTTGGTGGGCGTTTTTATAGCTCCCCGTGATTGATCAATTACCTACACCTGTCAAGTGAGGAGCGCTGTATGCGCGCTGCCAGTACCGCTAATACCGCCGTCAACGTGGGCGCCATCTTAGAATGGTGTGATGTACTCGCTAGTGTCTCAGAGGATCTGCCCGTCTTATGACTAACCGCATTTGCGTTTCGCTCGATATGTCTCTCCTTGTGTTTCCCTTTTATTAAGGCGGTGTACAGCAATAGTATTGGAAATATTGCCCGTGCGCACTAAGTCGGCATCGAGGAACCTTTTTTTTGCCGATTTGCTTAGAGTGCTCTATTACTTTCCCTCGCGCTACACTTATTTGTTAATCCACCCCCTTTGTGCTCTTGAGTGAAGATTCAAAGATCCTAGGTGCAGAACTACCTACGCTCGATCCAACCAATCGGCCGCCCAGATCAGCCCCTGGCTCTGGGCGCCATTTTGGACTGGTGGTCGGAGTATTATATTTCAATGTTCTCCCATCAGATGTGGGTGCTTCAAAAGGTTACAGATTCTCATCTAGGGAATAACATTATTCTTGAATCTCAGTATTAGTATCTGAAGGGGAGTCCTTCATTAGATACAGAAATGGATTTCCGTGTGGGTGGTGTGTAGGGTGCTGAATATCTATGTCACAGGGTGGTAGAGCGTTAGTTACTGAATGGGACCGGTATACTAAATAAGAGCCTCCCATTCTTCCCTGGAGTTTAAACCTTTTCTAATGGTATTGAATTTAACCATATACCATTGTTCCTGTAACTTTCGTCTCTTCGTGCTATCACCTGATCTGGTGAGTTCCCTGATCCTTTCCAGAATGACCCATCTGAGGTCCTTTGTTTTGTGTCCCTTTTCCTTCCAGTGTGCTACAAGGGGGGCATTTTCTTTGTTGTTATTGATTGCAGACTTATGTTCCCCTATCCTTAGCCTCACTTCTCTGCCTGTTTCACCTATATATGCCTGGTTGCATGGACACAGGATCATATATATTACATTCTTTGTCTTACAGTTGTTCAAGGTGGTGATTGTGTGTTTCGCACCATTATGTTCAACTGTTTTAGTGACTATACATAGCTCACATATGCAGCAGGTACCACATTTGTTGTTCCCTGTTGCTTTCTGTCCACTCAGGGTAGTTTGGGTTTCTGTCTTGTCCTCCCTGTACGTGTGCACCAGGTTCGACCTGAGGTTCTTGTTTTTCCTGTACGCGTACATGGGACGCTCCAGAGGAGTCACGTCTGGGCCATTGTTTAAAATTTTCCAATTGTGATTTATAATATTTTTGATTTGGTTAGCTATGACTGAATGTTGGCTCACCATCACTATTTTGTCTTGTGTTTTCTTATTGTCTGTTTTGTTGATCAGACAATCCCTATTGTAGCACTGTGCTCTTTTGAGAGAGTGACTTATCAGTTTTTTGGGGTAGCCCCGGTCCTTAAATTTCTTTCTCATTTCTTGGGCATGTTTGTGGAAATCTGTGAGATCCGTACAATTTCTTCTGAGTCGAAGGAACTCGCCGAATGGTATCGAGTCCTTCTGGCTCTTGGGATGGTAGCTTGAGTAGTGAAGGATTGTATTCCTATCAGACTCTTTTTTGTACAGTTCCACTTTTAAATGTTGGTCTTGGCTCTTAATACATATGTCCAAGAAATTGACCTTAGACTTGCTGTATACTGCTGTGAACCTCAGATTGGGGTCCCCTAGGTTGAGCCAGCTAAGAAACTCTTCTAGGAGTTCTGTGCTTCCCTGCCAGATGAAGAATATGTCATCAATGAAGCGAGCCCAATTTCGAATGTTTTCGAAAAAGGGACTCACTTCATTGTACACGTGCTTCTTTTCAAATAGGCTCACGTATATGCAGGCCAGGCTCGGCGCACATGTTGCGCCCATGCTGGTCCCTTTCTTTTGAATGTAGAGGTCTTTTTTGAAAAGAAAGATGTTGTTAAGTAAGACCATCGACACACACTGAACAATGAACTCTTTATTTCCACCTTGTATGTCTGTCTCTTCTAAAAGGTTCCTAACTGCCACTATGGTGTCTTTTTGTGGTATGTTTGTGTAGAGTGACTCTACATCGAGAGTCACCAACAGTTCATTCTCTTCGTTAAAGGGGATCCCTTCCACTTTGGATATCATATCCGCTGTGTCTCGAATGTACGATTTTTGTTCAGCTACCAAAGGCTTGAGGAATCTATCTGCGTATTGGCTTAGTGGCTCCAACAAAGAATCAATCGATGCCACTATAGGTCTAAGGGGGGGATCCTTTAGATTCTTGTGGACCTTGGGTAGTCCATGGAATGCGGGGATTTTTGGATTGGTATTATTCAGAAATTTCCACTCCTCCTCCGTGATTTTATCCTCCTCCAGAGCTTTATGGAGTAGGGTCTCTACATCTTTTTTCAGTTTATTTAGTCTCAATTGGGAGACTCTCAGATAGTGTAGTTCATTTGTGAGGAGGGTGAGTGCTCTCTGTTCGTAGTCAAGTGTGTCAAAGACCACTACTCCTCCCCCCTTATCCGCAGGTTTTATAGTTATACTATTATCTTCGGACAGGGATTTGATGGCCTCTCTCTGATCTTTACTAATATTGTGTTGTTGGAAATGATCTTTCTCTAATAAGAGACCTATTTCTATTTTTACAATTGATTCAAAGGTCTCCAGGTTTTTGTCCACCATTCCTAGACTCGGGGTAAAGGTGGATTTCGTCCTAAGACCCGAATCTTTGGGTTGCTCGCTCATCAAATCCCTGTCCGAAGATAATAGTATAACTATAAAACCTGCGGATAAGGGGGGAGGAGTAGTGGTCTTTGACACACTTGACTACGAACAGAGAGCACTCACCCTCCTCACAAATGAACTACACTATCTGAGAGTCTCCCAATTGAGACTAAATAAACTGAAAAAAGATGTAGAGACCCTACTCCATAAAGCTCTGGAGGAGGATAAAATCACGGAGGAGGAGTGGAAATTTCTGAATAATACCAATCCAAAAATCCCCGCATTCTATGGACTACCCAAGGTCCACAAGAATCTAAAGGATCCCCCCCTTAGACCTATAGTGGCATCGATTGATTCTTTGTTGGAGCCACTAAGCCAATACGCAGATAGATTCCTCAAGCCTTTGGTAGCTGAACAAAAATCGTACATTCGAGACACAGCGGATATGATATCCAAAGTGGAAGGGATCCCCTTTAACGAAGAGAATGAACTGTTGGTGACTCTCGATGTAGAGTCACTCTACACAAACATACCACAAAAAGACACCATAGTGGCAGTTAGGAACCTTTTAGAAGAGACAGACATACAAGGTGGAAATAAAGAGTTCATTGTTCAGTGTGTGTCGATGGTCTTACTTAACAACATCTTTCTTTTCAAAAAAGACCTCTACATTCAAAAGAAAGGGACCAGCATGGGCGCAACATGTGCGCCGAGCCTGGCCTGCATATACGTGAGCCTATTTGAAAAGAAGCACGTGTACAATGAAGTGAGTCCCTTTTTCGAAAACATTCGAAATTGGGCTCGCTTCATTGATGACATATTCTTCATCTGGCAGGGAAGCACAGAACTCCTAGAAGAGTTTCTTAGCTGGCTCAACCTAGGGGACCCCAATCTGAGGTTCACAGCAGTATACAGCAAGTCTAAGGTCAATTTCTTAACATATGTATTAAGAGCCAAGACCAACATTTAAAAGTGGAACTGTACAAAAAAGAGTCTGATAGGAATACAATCCTTCACTACTCAAGCTACCATCCCAAGAGCCAGAAGGACTCGATACCATTCGGCGAGTTCCTTCGACTCAGAAGAAATTGTACGGATCTCACAGATTTCCACAAACATGCCCAAGAAATGAGAAAGAAATTTAAGGACCGGGGCTACCCCAAAAAACTGATAAGTCACTCTCTCAAAAGAGCACAGTGCTACAATAGGGATTGTCTGATCAACAAAACAGACAATAAGAAAACACAAGACAAAATAGTGATGGTGAGCCAACATTCAGTCATAGCTAACCAAATCAAAAATATTATAAATCACAATTGGAAAATTTTAAACAATGGCCCAGACGTGACTCCTCTGGAGCGTCCCATGTACGCGTACAGGAAAAACAAGAACCTCAGGTCGAACCTGGTGCACACGTACAGGGAGGACAAGACAGAAACCCAAACTACCCTGAGTGGACAGAAAGCAACAGGGAACAACAAATGTGGTACCTGCTGCATATGTGAGCTATGTATAGTCACTAAAACAGTTGAACATAATGGTGCGAAACACACAATCACCACCTTGAACAACTGTAAGACAAAGAATGTAATATATATGATCCTGTGTCCATGCAACCAGGCATATATAGGTGAAACAGGCAGAGAAGTGAGGCTAAGGATAGGGGAACATAAGTCTGCAATCAATAACAACAAAGAAAATGCCCCCCTTGTAGCACACTGGAAGGAAAAGGGACACAAAACAAAGGACCTCAGATGGGTCATTCTGGAAAGGATCAGGGAACTCACCAGATCAGGTGATAGCACGAAGAGACGAAAGTTACAGGAACAATGGTATATGGTTAAATTCAATACCATTAGAAAAGGTTTAAACTCCAGGGAAGAATGGGAGGCTCTTATTTAGTATACCGGTCCCATTCAGTAACTAACGCTCTACCACCCTGTGACATAGATATTCAGCACCCTACACACCACCCACACGGAAATCCATTTCTGTATCTAATGAAGGACTCCCCTTCAGATACTAATACTGAGATTCAAGAATAATGTTATTCCCTAGATGAGAATCTGTAACCTTTTGAAGCACCCACATCTGATGGGAGAACATTGAAATATAATACTCCGACCACCAGTCCAAAATGGCGCCCAGAGCCAGGGGCTGATCTGGGCGGCCGATTGGTTGGATCGAGCGTAGGTAGTTCTGCACCTAGGATCTTTGAATCTTCACTCAAGAGCACAAAGGGGGTGGATTAACAAATAAGTGTAGCGCGAGGGAAAGTAATAGAGCACTCTAAGCAAATCGGCAAAAAAAAGGTTCCTCGATGCCGACTTAGTGCGCACGGGCAATATTTCCAATACTATTGCTGTACACCGCCTTAATAAAAGGGAAACACAAGGAGAGACATATCGAGCGAAACGCAAATGCGGTTAGTCATAAGACGGGCAGATCCTCTGAGACACTAGCGAGTACATCACACCATTCTAAGATGGCGCCCACGTTGACGGCGGTATTAGCGGTACTGGCAGCGCGCATACAGCGCTCCTCACTTGACAGGTGTAGGTAATTGATCAATCACGGGGAGCTATAAAAACGCCCACCAAACTGACACACTCTAGATCGAGTGCAGGAACGAGGCAGAAGCCAACAAACAGCTCTAAATCGGTAAGTGGAGACCTAACCCCTAGGCCCTCTCTCTTCCCCCCCCTCCCCCCCCCCTCCCCTTTTTTTGCTCTTTAGGCAGCAGGGAAACCATTTATCTGTATACCTTTGGAGGAAAGTACAGCAGGCCCTGGATTTAACTCAAACAGGGGACACATTTAGCATTACAAAATCTATACTTCATACTTGGAGTGAGAGAACTTAACCGGGGCGGGAGGTGGTAAGACCAATCACCTATATATGAATTGATTGTACCTAAAGAGGAGAACCTAGAGTTAACAAACAGGCAACTGGACATTATGGGTACCAAACTGATATTGAGGGCACTGCAGGCATGGAGCAGGAGATATTAGTAACACGAAGAGCAGGCACTTAAATTAAAAATAGCAAAGTGCAAGGCACATTAGATACTTGTTAATAGAGCTAAGAGCGTAACATCATATAGTACAGAACAGAGATATGATGGTGTCATACCTGTCTTTACTCAACAGAACATATCCAGTTCAGGAGTAGACCAACGACTATATATGCCCGTTCTGAGTACGTTTTAAAAATATTTGAGGTAAGATACTACTTTTAATAAAAAATCATGTAATGGTAGAAATAGTATCTATGAAACAGTAGAGTGAAAAAGTGCTATATATTTTACCACCACAGATACATGACAAGTGGGCAATTGCCTGACAAACAAAAAACCAAGGAACCCCATCAGAAGGAGCTCCTTTTATAGGAGAGAGGTAAATAGAAGAATAAAAGATCACCCCCCAAAAATGTGCAAACGAGGGGATTTTCTATCTAACACCTAAAAAAAGTTTTCTTTTAATCAACAGAAGTACCAATAAGTGAAACTTCAAGTAGATCCCAGCCTGGAACGTTTTCTACACGGTCCCGAGGGTGAGAAACTATACTTATCTATTCTCCCGGGCCCCAGGGTTCATGAGTCCCTCCCATATCAATTGGTCTTCCACAAAGAAAAAGACTTGGAGGGCCCATATGTTATATGTGAATCTAAGGCGCACTAATGGGTAGAGAAAAAAGTAGAAGGTAAATCATAGGCAATGGAACCAATGTAAATATCACTGTGCAATGATCTGTACTAGATAAGTAAGCGTACTTGTGCTAGGAACAATATATGGTCAAAAGAACAACGGCAGTTAGAACTAATAGTGTGAAGTGAGAGTGGGTTTGTGTTAAGTAGAACAATTGAGCCCTTAGACTAAATGAGACAAAAGGTTTCAGTACACGATATCTGACAGTGTATATTTTCCCTAATATATTTACAGATACGGTACATCCATCCGTTCCTTGAAACCCCAGAAACAAGAAGTCCTGAGGAAGGTGCCACAATATCAAGTGTTAAGCACCGAAACGCGTCGACGCACTGTTTTGTCCAAAAGAATCCAATTAGGGCCAGATAAAGCTTTAGATGGGTATCAAATCTTTCCACTAAAGTTTTAGAGTAACCAAATTGTCTATGGCCATTGGATCCAGTGAAATATAGTGGCAGAGATATCAAGTGGGCCACTTACACGTGAGGGGTTTGTTGTGACTATGTTTAGTCTGTTGTTTATTGTGAATATATTTTGATTGCTTTTCCACTTATTGTGTACCGTAATATTATGTTTATGTAACACTGTTGAATAAGTATTTTTATCTCTTCAAGATATTTAATCTTGGATTTTAATTGTTTTGGAAGAATTGTATGATTTTATCTTGTCTTTATTGTTTTTTTATATGCAACTTGAATAAATCTAGATTGTAAACAAGACTATTCTTTTGTGGAAACCCATTCCTATGTTTGTCCGAATACCTATGGCATACTGTGACCTCTCTTTGTACCAAAAGAAAGGCCTTTTGTGACAAGTAGACTATTCGACTCCAGGGATTTCCCCTTTGACTAACTGTCTTCCTACCCTGTTCCCTGGTGAAAGTGGGGTACCCTCTCCTTTTTGAAACCATATCTGTTTTAGTGCCTCATGCTACCTTTTGCAGCACTGCTAAGTTTGCGCCTGTGTGTGTGACCGGAATTGTCTGGTGCAACCCGTATCAACGCGCACCAGGTGTTGGGCCTCATTTCCAGTGAGATACGGAATTTACAACTCTTCGTTGTGTGTGGCCGGTAGTGATTGGTGCAACCCGTAGCAACGCACACCAGACGTAGTTAATGCTATGTTGTTTTTTAGTACATCTGCATCCCGTATATTGTTATCCTAAAAAACACTTTATTTTCCTGGCCTTTATTTCCAGCCGGTTTTCTGTTAATAGTACGAGGCATATCATGTTTTCCCGACCTAATTGCCCTCAAACGTCCAACTATTGTGCTAATAGTTAGATTCAAGAGAGAGGTTCCCTTCCATGCTTCCTGTATGAACTCTCCCATTCCATTTAGAGTGTTACACTACTGAGAGCATGACTTGTGTCCTCCTCTATTCTCACCTATCTATTTCCTATTTCTTTGTTCCTCCCAGATCTCATCATCTGAATACCTTATATCGTTTTGAAGACTAATGTGTTGTATATAATTGTCTCTGAACATCTGGAAAATTGTGAAGGAACTGCCAATATGCATTTAATTATAAGTGTTACCATCTGACTAAATCACTTAACTCACTACTAAATGCTAACCACTTAAGTACATTAAATTCAGAGTCTTGGTCGCTCATTCTACGTCTAACTAATATGATAATAAGCATGATAACTGGATTAACCCCATCTCTAACATTAAACTATAGCATGTCCAATCACAAGAAAAATCTATGTAATTTGTCAATAAAGATGCCTTCTCCATCTGCCAGCACCATAAATAAAATCCTAGTGTTCTACCACTCTTTCCTTCATGCACTTTACTTTCACTCACAATAGTCCTGTACACTCTCCAATCACACTTATCACACTTTTAATTTTTTACAACTATGCATCCCTCACCTCCCTAAATGTTGCGTCATTATCCCTTTTTGAACGTCTCACACTGTGCACCCAGTGGTGTCCTACTCTCGGGTCTCTTTATTCCGGTTGACTTATACTGCTATATAGCATCTCTTTGCAGCCTTGCGAAAGCCCTGGTCCTATTGACCACTTAGGGCAAAACACGTGTCGGCGGTCGCACCAACTACAGTATAATAATACTTTGGAACAACCTTGCCGCAATCTTGCCACAACTTGCCACAACTTGCCTGGGGGTGTAGAGCTGCCTGAGACTCGCGTCGGACTTCACCGGTTTCCCTCCCGCCGCCGCTCGAGTTTACCTCGCGGCCGCCGAGCGGAGGGGAACTACATTACCCAGACTGCCCAGCGACCCGGAAGAACATCTCTGGGGTCACCGGAGGCGCTTGAAATTGCCGCCGTCCTCGGTGGAGCGGGTGTCTTGCCGCAATCTTGCCACAACTTGCCACAACTTGCCTGGGGGTGCAGAGCTGCCTGAGACTCGCGACGGACTTCACCGGTTTCCCTCCCGCCGCCGCTCGAGTTTACCTCGCGGCCGCCGAGCGGAGGGGAACTACATTACCCAGACTGCCCAGCGACCCGGAAGAACATCTCTGGGGTCACCGGAGGCGCTTGAAATTGCCGCCGTCCTCGGTGGAGCGGGTGTCTTGCCGCAATCTTGCCACAACTTGCCACAACTTGCCTGGGGGTGCAGAGCTGCCTGAGACTCGCGTCGGACTTCACCGGTTTCCCTCCCGCCGCCGCTCGAGTTTACCTCGCGGCCGCCGAGCGGAGGGGAACTACATTACCCAGACAGCCCAGCGACCCGGAAGAACATCTCTGGGGTCACCGGAGGCGCTTGAAATTGCCGCCGTCCTCGGTGGAGCGGGTGTCTTGCCGCAATCTTGCCACAACTTGCCACAACTTGCCTGGGGGTGCAGAGCTGCCTGAGACTCGCGTCGGACTTCACCGGTTTCCCTCCCGCCGCCGCTCGAGTTTACCTCGCGGCCGCCGAGCGGAGGGGAACTACATTACCCAGACAGCCCAGCGACCCGGAAGAACATCTCTGGGGTCACCGGAGGCGCTTGAAATTGCCGCCGTCCTCCGCGTCGCGGGACGCGAGCGGGACGCCCGGACGAAGCCCGGACAAAGGGCGGGCCGTCTGAGGCCGTCCGAGGTTGGCCAAGGTTGGGTTGGGCCCGGTTTCTTGCTTGATGCAATATATACTTTGCTGCTGTTTCCAGTACTTTTTGGATATTACTATTTTTCGCATTCAATTGTATCTGTTGTGCTTAGAGAAATATGCCTCCGAAAAAGCAAGCTACTCCTAATAACACTATTGACAACTATCTTGTACATGTTGTAGAAAGGATCAACAGTGATAGGAGATCTTCCTTGGGAATAGAATCACCTACCCAATCTCCCCTCATTGATACTGAGTTAGATGATCCTTTTGTGTTTCAGACAAATATTAGCTCAAATGGTGAAATGCTTGATTCTCTTCCTGATACCATCATCATCCAGCCTAGTGGTATTGTCGCTGGTATTGAAGACATTAGTGTTAATGAAGCTTTAATAGAGATATCCACTAGTAATGAGTCCCCTATCTCCCCTGCAGTACCTATTTTAGATCTAAGGACTAACGGGGAAAACCAAAAGGCTACGACAAAACGGGAGGGCTTAAGGTCAGCCAAGAACAAAGTAGCAAACCTTCCGAGGAAATTTTCTGAGGTAGAGGAGGTTGATCTGTCTAGTGAGGCTTATGTTACACTTTCAAATGCTCAATTTAACAAGCTATTGGCAATGATGGATATGAAAATTAAAGGTGTAGTTAAACCTCTGGTCAGTAAAATAGATAAGTTAACCTCTGAGGTTAACCGATTAGAAGGTTTATTAGAAAAAACCCTGGCCGAAGTGGGCAAACTCCCGGTAATTGTTTTTTCTAGGATTGAGTCCACTTTGAGCAAACCAGCCACTGAAGCTAATAGTGGATTTACCCCTACCCCTGTATCAAATCTTCCAATGGCACCCAAGATTAACTTCCCTGGTGATGTTCCTAATGTTCCGATCCCAGTTCCCGCTGTTGTTGACCCAATCACTGAGAAAGGGACGTTTGAGCTTGTAGTTGAAGCTTCCCCATTGGTTCTTGTCCTTGCTAATGTCCCTCCCTTGGCCCAAGGAGAACACGAAATAACATCTTCCTTAATAAATAAATCTTTATCATGGTTGACCAACAACATGGTAATTTCTCCATGGGGAAAGCAGCAACTCTCGGAAGAGCTCGTAAATGCGAGAAGGGTTCAGTGGATTGGGGACAGGGTCAAAAAATTCAAGGGGGAATGTGTTGTCCTTCACTTCTCTGACCCTGGGGTTTTGTCTAATATATTGCCCAACATCTTACCACCACAGCGGAGATCAACTTCAATAGTTCCACTAACTCTGGACTTCTTTTACCCAAGGAAAGGAAGTGGTCCAAATTCAAGTTTTCTGAGAACTAAATGGAACATTGTGACTAAGAGGGGGAGGAAAGATGTTGCCTCGGTGGACTGGGGCCTGGGGTTGGAAAATCGTTTCTCTGCATTATCAAACTTGGATGCTTGTGATTGACAACCACCTATTTGCAACTCTATGCCACTGATTGTTTGTGATGAAGGTATTACTGATGTGGCCAGCTACTTAACTAAAGATCAAATTAAGGAGTCCTCCTCAGAGGATCCAGTAGGCCCACCCAACGAAAATATTAATTGTAACAATATTGATGGAAAGAGGATGCATGAGACTATTACTAGCCCTAGTTTTGTCACTATAACTAACACGGGGAGTCTTCTGTCTTGGAATGTGGCTGGACTATGTTCCAAGTTGGATTGTGCTGATTGGTTTGGATTTATTAACAGGTACGATCTTTGCATCTTCCAAGAGACTTGGGCGTGTGACCCTGTTTTTGCTTTGGAGTATATACATTTTTATGTTCCTGCTTCTAAGGGCCCTAAAGGGCGGCCAATGGGGGGTCTTACTATATGGATCAGGCAGTCTTTAAAAACTGTTGTAAAATGTGTGGAGCTTCACCAAAAAGACATCCAGCTTATCAGACTCACTAGCGATCTATCCATCTCTATAGATATTTATAACATCTACGCTAGAGGTGGAAATAAAGGTAAATCTGAGGTTCTTCTGAGTCTCTTTAATCTTTTAGAGATACACTCTGCAGGTAAAAACATCCTAATTGCAGGCGATCTAAATCGCACTTTTGAACCTCTCATCACTGGTGACTCCCCGCTTGGAGTAGAGGAAGATAAGCTATGGGATATCCCCACATTAGACACTCCTCCGATAACTCGTTGGACGGCTGACATACTAGGCTTAAACGCAATGTGCCTGGAATACGGGCTACGAGCCCTTAATGGTCGAACCAAGTCAGATCGCGTCCCTGCCATGACTTTTAACAACGGGCGAAACAAAAGTCGCATTGATTATGTCATCTGCAGCATATCTATATGGACATCTGTTAGAGACATGGTGGTAACAGCAAGGCCAGAAAGCGACCATGACCCTTTATGTGTCTCTCATAACTGGTGGTCGTTCAAAGTAAAAGCACCAACCCCATGTGATCTACTTTTGCTCCCGACGATCGTTCCAACTAACGATATGCGCAGGTTAAGGTGGTCAGGTGTTAGGACAGACCAGCAGGTCCTCGAAAAAATTGGAGCTGCGACAGACAAGGCAATTGCGGCTCTGGAGGGCGTAGCTGGGACCTCACAGGGTTATGAAGACATAACTAAAGCACACACGACTCTCTTTAATGAAGTTAAAAGTTACTTCATAAAACCTGTACATAATAAGAAGGTCTGTCCATATAAAGCTGCAAAGTGGTATAATCATGACTGTAGGGCGGCAAGATCTAACCTAGGAGTTGCCATTAAGAGCAACAACCTGGGTGAGATCCGATCTGCTAGGAAGCACTACAAAAATTGTATTGTCAGGGCTAAAAGAGAATGGGACGAATCCCATTGGCAGAAGTTGAAATGTGCAAGTGATCGTAAACACTCTAGATTATTTTGGCACATTGTCAAATGGGGTAACGAAAGGACTCCAGAAGCACCCAATAATAATGTCTCCCATGATGCATGGGTCAAATTTTTTAGTGAACAGTACTCTCCTGGGGCCCAATTTGGTAACGGTCCCTGTCCTACTTATCTTTTCGCTGAGGGTGACACCTTTGCTCAGAGTGAAGTGCTGCTTGCCTTGAAATCCGTTCACAGTGGCCGAGCACCGGGTATTGACGGAGTCCCCGCGGATGTTTTCTTAAATGACACCGACAGGTGGAGTAAATACATCTGCTTATTACTAAATCACATTGCCAGGGGTGCTGAAATTCCGGTATCCTGGCGGGGTGCTGTCATTATTCCGGTACACAAAAAGGGAGATCGTGCTCAACCTTGTAATTACCGCCCTATCAGCTTAATTGACACTGTTCAAAAGGTTGTAGGGCGAGTAATTATTAACAATCTGCTTGATTGGGCAGAGGAGCAGAATGTTCTGTCTCCTTTTCAGGCTGGGTTTCGTAGAGCAACGAGCACTGTGGATCAGGTCTTCCGCTTCCAATTGATCCAGTGGAGGACTGTGGTACTGGGTGGAAGTAGCCTCTACGCAGCCTTTGTTGATCTACGGGCTGCATTCGACCTGGTGCCTAGGGCAAAATTGTGGGAAGTGCTGGCAGCTTTGGGGGTCCCAATGACCCTGTTGACCTTGATCATAAGACTCCATGAGGGTACCTACGCTAAAATCCAATGGGGGGGCTATGGAAACAACACTGTCGATTTTCCTGTTGAGCGTGGGGTTCGACAGGGTTGTTCGATGGCACCAACATTGTTTACCCTTTTTATCAATGGCATAGTTTCTCGTATGCAATCTCAGACTGTGGATGCTCCTTCTCTCGCAGGTGTAAAAATTCCTATTTTAATGTTCGCCGACGACACCTTAATTTTATCGAAATCCCCTAGCGGCCTGCAAAAGGCACTGGTAATTTTTGACAAGTTTTGTAGTGACCATGGCCTGGAGGTAAACGCAGCTAAAACAAAACTCATGGCTTTTAACCCTTATAGAAATTTTAAATCTAAAATATCCATGAGTGGGCGTTACCTTGAAGTAGTAAATTCTTTTACTTACTTGGGGATTCTTATTTCTAATGATAACAGATGGAACCAACATTTAAACATTGCAGTATTAAGACATAAGCAATTGGCTGGTACCATCATTAACCCCTTCGACGCTCATGACGAGCTGGGCTCGTCATGAGGTAGCCTCCTCGCACGCTCATGACGAGCCCAGCTCGTCATGAATAATGGGTTTTTGTAAATCCCAGCGCAGCAGCAGAATATCGACCGCACGCATGCGGTTAAGGAGCACAGTAAATCATTGACCAAACCGATTAAACCTCCCTTGATCATATATGAGGCTAAGGCAATAGGGTCAGCATTGTATGGGGCTGAATTGTGGGGGCAAGAAAATCTCCAGGAGTTACAGATATCGGAAAATAATTTCCTCCGGAAACTTACAGGCACTCCACAGAGCAGTCCCCTTCTGCCTCTTAGATATGACCTTGGCAGGAAAGAAATCTCGGCAATGTGTAAACTTCGTCCGATATTATATTGGCGTAGAATCTGGACCACTCCTGAGTTGTCACATTATGCAGAAGGGTTTGCTGATGTTATCAAAGCAGACCGATTTAATAAAATTAGATGGTTTAAATCATTAAAATTAGCATTATGTGAACTAGGATTAAATGAACTGTGGTCCGATCCAGCCGGGTCATCTTTTCCATCTAAGCTATTTATAAAAAATCTTTTCTGGGAACGAGTCGAAAACAGGAGTTTGCTTAGTATTAACAATGGGTCAATGACTACTGCTTTCCTTGAAGTCAAGCTGTTTCCTATGTATGAAATGTACTGGGATTTTATAACGAAACCCATGGATAGGAAACTGTTTTTCCAAATGAGGGCTGGTTCTCTACCTCTACGCAACTTAACATCAAAGTGGAGAGATGGAGGTCCAGCTACTTGCCCAATATGTGGGGAAGGAAAGGAAACTCTAGGTCATTTCTTGTTCTCCTGTCATGTATATTCTGTTCCCAGACGTGTTTGGTTGGCTCCCATGTGTAGAAATCGGGGTACTAAAAGTAGTATGGTAGCCTTGCGTATTGTAAAATCTACCTCCCTAATCTGGATTATAATAGCAACTGCAAAGTACTTGGGGTGGGCGTGGGTAATTAGGCAGAGATTGCTAGTAGGGTAACTACTCTCTGCTTACTTGAACAGAGACTGCTAGATTATCTATTCTCTGTTCTGTTCCCACGCGAGGTGTCTTTATGGATGAATAATTTTATGAATTTTAGATTTTTTAGTGATATTGGATTGTTTTTAAACCTGATCTTACTAAATGAACTTTGCACCTGTGATTATATGAAATATGCTGAAATGTATTGTATCTTTTATTCTCAATGTGCTTGTTATATTCGACCTTTTTAAATTTAATTGCATTTTATTATGTGTTTGTATGTCTGCTTTTATGAGTAATACTCGAATAAAGCACTTTTGAATTGAATTGTAATCAATAAAATACATTCTCAAGACAACCAAAGACAACTGTTCTCTTCAACCACCAACTATTCTAGACCTACAAAGGGAGTTACCTAATATAATCCAAAGATACGCATTATTCAAGGAGGATCACCTGCTCAAACCTTCGCAGCACACCAGACGTAGTGCTTCATTTCCAGGGAGGTACGGATTTTGCAACTCTTCATTGTGTGTGACCAGTTTTGTCTGGTGCTACCCGTATCAAAGCGCACCAAACGTTCTTCATTTCCTGGGCGGTACTGGGTTTGCGATTCTTCATTGTGCGTGACTGGAACTGTCTGGTGCGACTCATTTCAAAGCGCTCAAGACATTTTGCCTCAATTCCAGGGCGGTGGGGAGGAGCGGATACGTGTTCCATTGTGCCCAGATTGCCTGGGTGCTACTTTGATCGAAGTGTGTCTGACAGGGTGCCTCCTTCTTCCGAGAGGCTCCCCTGCTTCATCCCCCATTCATCAATTGTTCCTTTGTGCCCTCAGTGCAGTGGATCAAGCCCTCTCCTCACCCAGCCCCTACGACTTTGTGTTGCCAGGTAGTATTGCCTGGATCGTGCCTGAGTGGTGAGAGTAATTGACTGGGCTGAGGAACACTTCTGAAAGCGATTGGAAGTGGGTCAAGAGACTGCATGATCCCCCCCATGCTTCAGAGAACTGGTCTGGTGCTGGAAGGCCAACTGTGGAACCTTCTGATTGAATGACTATCACCCTCAGTCTGCTTCTGCTCCATATACCGTGGGTGAAGTTCCTGAATGCTGGCTAAGCCTACCATTTGTCGACAGCTGCCTAATTAACCCTGATACCTACCTCCCCCGCCCCCACCTTCTTTTCTGGGACCCTGACTAGCTGAAAGGTGGAGGAGGGCTTGGGCCATGTGGTACGCATTTGTAATACCAACTGACCTACCGGATATCAGTGGCCCTGCGTTACGGTGCTATGTGCGTGTGTGTGCGAGAACGCTCTATAAGGACCTGCCTGATATCGGTGGCACGGCATATTAGTGCTGAGTGAGTGTGTGGGAGTGACTGCATGATGACTGCCTGTTATTAATTACACAGTATAACCACAATGGGGTGGCCCTGTGTCCCTCAGAACCTGGGTATGTATTAGAAAAAGCTACAGTGGGTCTGTCTGAGTAAGCTATTTATGATGCTATCTGAGAAAAGAAACTCAAATTTCAAGCAGTCAAACAATTGTCCCAATAACTCAATGCCCAGATCAGTGCCTGTCTTTTAGTGGAAAGAATGTAGATTAATGTCACAGCTAAACAGAATACTGCACAATAAGATTGGGGGTGAAATTACAAGGTGAATAATCCAACCCACGGTCCCATAGCTAAGCACTACACTCTCTCGGGTGGCCTTCTCCGATACACTAAAGTGTCTTCCAATGTATATGGTGACTCCCCTGAGATTGGGTCTTAGGCAAGATTAGGCCCAGGTACAAGTTTACTAATCTGTTGCCACATCTGCAACTTGTGGATCAGTTTGAATAGTTCTTTAGCCCTAGGAATTCACACAGATATCTTCCTATGGTAGGACTATGTGTGTGCATTCCTAACACAGTCTTTCACTTTTTGGATGTCCGGCCTTGTGTTACCTGGTAGGCAGAGACACAGCTTCAGTGGTGCTGCATGGTACGCTCCTTACATTTGCACTGTTGGTGTCTTATTCAGCATCACTCGAAAATGGTAGGGGCCTTGCTGTTAACTTGGGACGCTGAGGGGATTAGTGTTGTAGGCTGGAATGACAAGTGCTCGTCATCAGCAGTTGTGGCCTCCGGTTGGGGGCACTTCCAGGTCAATGACAGCTCTTCATGGAAAATGTACTACATGTCACCAGCAGTAGCACTAGTCTTTCAGGCATGTGGCAGGGGTGCCAGATGGCATGTTGTTGTTTGGCTTGAAGTTTCATTACATGAACCATGTTCTGAGAGACGGAAAGACCCTTCACGACTCAGGTCAGCCCCAATTGTGCTCCCACTTGCCAGTCAAATTCTCTTGGTTTCTCCATATGCCAGGAACATGGCTGGGCTTCTCTTCTTGGCCTCCTGCAAGGTCAGGCACTCTCTTTCCCACTCTGAGTGGATAGGCAGGCTTCTAGGTTCTAGTCAGACCCACTACATCTCCAGTAAGGTGCACAGACTTCAGATGATGTCCCCTCATCACTGGGAGACTCGCTGTCATGCAGACATGAGCCAGAGTCTCACAGCAGCTCTTTGAGTACTCTCTGGAGCACTCCCTTCCTTGGACGAGAACGTGTTACTGGAACTAAGTGGGGTAGTTGGGAGGGAGGTCCCAATTTTACACTCATTTTTCAAACAGGATGTGGATCCAAAGAATAATATTCTGGAACTGATTTTGGGGCGTTCCGTTTCAAATGTCATTTTCTGGCTGGACATGCAGACACAGCCTTTGTATTTTTTACAGCAATGTCACATCGAAGTCTAAGTGTAAAATGGATCAGAAGAAGGTCAGCGACGGTGGTGGCGTGTCATATTATCCGGTTTGAGCTTACAGGAGTGTATATTAAGCTGTGATATTTATATATGGTCACCTGGAACAATAAAGGAGCAGTACTAGTGTTCCAACAATTTCGTGGAGAACTGATCCATTTTATACTTAGACTTCAATGTGACATTGCTATGAAGAAATGCATTAACCCTGATGAAGTCCTTTTGAAGGACGAAACGCGTTGGCCCGGCTGTTTCTTTGATGTATTGAAGAGAATTGTTTTGAGACTTCATACCATGGCTCCCATGATATTTTGATATTGGAGAACAGTACATTGATATTGACGCCATTGAACTATGTGTACTTCATGAAAGGAGGAGTGAAGAAACAAAGAGAACAAACTCTACAATACAATAGTTGGATTCTTGAGGCACTCCCTTTTGTATGTTTTTTCTACTTTAATGAACACTTCCTCATAAAAAACAGTAGCTATCTACCGAAAAACAATAAAGTATTTCCAAGCAAAACACAGGTATTATTTCTTTATAAAATGTTCAACCTTGTGTAGACTAAGTTTGTGCGCTGCAAATGTGTTGTAGGGTACCTCTTAACACAGTTTCTTAAATTCTTATATAATAAAATGTTCCAATTATGTAACCATCCCTACATACCATACACCGATAGTACTTAAGCGTCTTAGTAGAGCGTCATCAAAATGTCCACCCTGTCAGATGTCTTATTTGTGCTCAGTAGGTACTTGACATTGACATGATGATGTTCAGGTGAACATCCAGAAACACCAATCACATATTTAGCTAAGCATGGGACAGGTGATATCCTAGCTCAGGGAGAAAAGGACCCATTATCAATTTTTATTCCGTCGGCTCTGTCTGCAGCCTTTGACACAACAATCCATGCTCCTCTTTTGCAAAGCCTCGTCCACTGCCTGTGTTCTTTGTAGGCCCAAAGTGGATTATTGTATTGTCAGATTAGAGACAGCAGATAAAGGCGGCCACTTCTGTGACATCTGCTGATCCACTGGAGTGTAATGTTCCCCAATGTTCTCCGTCAACACATCTGCTATCATGTATTTTAACAGTGCTTAATTTGTAAAAAAAATATAAGTTCCAGGGCCTGGTGTATTTTCAGGAGACTGCTGTGGTTGTCCCTACGCACTGCCCTGCCAGCACTGCCAAATACGAACAGTCACACAATACCAGCGTGACATCTTGGACTATTCCAGGTCACCTTAAGCTACAGGGGTGGCCTGTGCACCCTGGTTTTATAATTTGTTAAAGTATATTGAACACTCTATTGATTAACTCTGCTAAATAACACACAGACAACGCCACCACGTGGTGAACTGTCATAAATGAGTACCCTTGTTTAGAAATGAGTCCCTGTTCCGAGCACCAGCAGCTGCCAAGCACCATCATACAGGGGCACAAATTAAGCACTAATGTTATGCCATTTCTGGATTTAGTCAGAGGACGAGTGTTGCATTTTCATTTGCATTGGAAGATTGTGGGTTACAAAACAGAGGTAGTCTTGTGAAGTCAACATTCAGGCTGCCCTAGTATGGCATAAATCTTACATGTGTGACACCTGGCCACTTTGAGAACTCAGCAGTGTATTCCAACTGCTGTGGCACGATTATATGCCTTGGTAAACACCGCTGAATGTGCGGCCTGCAGCGGTAGCCATGGGACACATCCTCCTCAGAAATACTTCTGTTCACAAACAAGCTAAAATGTGATTTTTATTATCTAGCAGTTGGGAATATCAGGCAATGAAAAGGCGAAAAAAAAAACAGTAACTGGAAATTTCCCCACTGCGTACTCAGAAGAACCATGAAGGCTGCTAGTGAGTCACTGTCTGCGCCGTCCAGTGCTGGAGAAAACCAAAATACACTCGATGTTTCCTCCATTCACCGAAAACACGGCTGACCTTCAGAGGCAAACAAGATCAGGCGCTGCCTGCTGGTTCCCCGAGCTGTGGGCACAGCTCACCCGGCCGGGACACGCGTTAAACCAAACCCATCCACCTTAGAGTAGTTCTGCGGCCAGGAATAAACACGGCCGGCTTCGGTCTGAACGAGAACGCTGTGTACTGCAAAACAAAGGCCGCTGCAGGACTGTGTGTAGTAAATAAGAGCGAGTTTACCTTTCAGCGAAGATATCGAGTTTCCCCAACTCGTCCGAGAGGCCAACAAGAGCGTCCAGTGTCCCCACCTGAAAGAGTCCACACAAGCAAAGGTTATTTATGAACCAGCTCACGGGCAGGCGGCGCACACTCGTACAGGTAACAACTAAACAGCAGGATTACACCGCTGTCCAAGCAAGCACTGGCAAAGCCACGGTCTCACCTTTACAATGCGAAAGCCAAACTTCTCGTTTTGCCAATGTTTGCTTATTAAGCCTTGCTTTTTAATAAAAAAAATACATATTACTAATTACTGGGAAAGAAAATACAACCTAAGGTATCTCAAAACAGTGCATCCAAACCAATGTTTGCATATCTTTATAAATGACATATTTTTCAAATGCTTTTCATTCCGGAAACTCTGAACATAATTTAAAATGAATAGGGAAATGTCACAATATAAAGGAAAATGTTTGCCGCAGCCTAATTTACTTTCCACAGGACCCTCGCTCTGTACTAACGTGGAAGAAGTTAACCCTATCTTTTAACAGGTGTGATACATTTCACAGGTTACCCCACAAAAATATTTTGTTGGTGCATAAAAAGCATGGTGTTATTACTAAACAGAGTGCTTGTTTTCTTGACATCAGAAGGATGAAGGTTTGAGTTGTATAAGCATCTCACACAACGATCTCTACAATATTCTCAAAAATATGTTATATGTGAAACATTAAGGCCAACTCTTTGCTTGTGCGGCCTACAATGTGCTTTTTCAGAAGCTTTTGGTTGTCTTTCCTTTTTCAAATCATTGCCATCAGGTTTGTTGAAGCAATGATTTAATTTGAAACAAATCCAAACCACAGCTACCAGAATGCGCTGTTTTTTTTTCAAATGAAAACTCAGTTATTAAAACATGTTAACCTGGTGACACCAGTCAGCAGGCCATGCATCTTGTCTTTTACAAATGTGTACTTTACGTTGTCTTGGTTCAATAGGATCAACTGGAACTAACCAAGACTACAACTCCCAGAATGCATTAAGTTGCTAAACAACAACCCAGAAGTAGAGCATAGTGTACTTTATGAGGTGGAGCCATCTGATAACCTTAGTCTATGCTTGCTCTAAGATAGTGGAGAAAGTTAAAGCATCGGCTGTTGGCTTATGCAGAGCAACAACCAATTGCTTGTTCAAGCGTTAAGCTAGCTAATAACTAAAGAACTCAGTATGTCCCAGTTGAGCACAACAGACAGAATTTTATTATTAAGAGCATGACTTCAAGTCTATCCTTGTTTTTTTAGACAGCTACCATCGACATGCTGTGCCTAGTGTAAGCCAATTCCAATGGTAAATTGAAACTACAAGTCCCAGCATGCTTGGGGCTTTTGGTTGACAAACAGGACTAACTAGCTGCATGTGCCTCTAATGACATGGTGCCAGCTGAAAAAGATGGTTCTTGAGTTTTTATCCTACGTCATTTACATTCCAGTACTCGTGTCCTGCACTTTGAATGTAGGCCTTTAACTACAAGTATCCGAAAGCAAAGTGGTGTGAGCTAAATTAGTAGGAGTCTTGTAAATCTCAGATCAGACACAGTTAGCTAATTAGGATTCAGAAAGTAACCCTATCAGTGCTGCTATGTGGCCATGTCCCATGTGATATTTCCACCCAGTTCTGGTTTTGAGCCCGCAGTCCTTGCCCTCAGGAACTTCTGCTTTGCACTGATATGCATCTTGTGATCTGTGAACCACTGGCCTGGAAAACAGGTGACCCGTGTAGTCATAGGTTTAGAAGTCATTGTTCATGCAGGGCTGTGCAGGGTTCGAGTTCCCTCTGCTTTCCACCTGAGCACCACACCCGAGCGCCTAGAAGGGTATCTGTTTGCCATGTCTGTCTTACAAACAGTTCCCCGTGAAGCAGGCGTCTAACTCAAACATGGGACCTCGACACAGATGGTGCGCCTTGCCTACGTGCGATGTCAGATAAGATAGCTCAGCTGGCTGTGCACCTGCTTCAGAGAGCTTTAAAAGGGGCTCCCTGCTGGTGTCGAATACGCTTGTCATTACTTCTGGGTCAACACAATAAGCACTACAGTGTTGGGAGAACAAGGGCCCCTCTTTATTAATTCACTTACTGAATTTTCAGTGTGAGCTGTACACTTATTAACAAACCATATTACTGCTAAATATGCCAACAGCAAGCACCCACTGTCGGGTAAAGAGGAAAAGAAATGTAGTGCAGGCCGAAACAGGAAAATACAGTACTTCTGTGAAATACTGCTATTTAAAGCAACAGAATACAATTCTATGTAGGTTCAAATGCTTAGAATGAAGACACAGCCACAGGAGAGTTGTATAGTTCAGCTTGCCTTCAATAGTTTATCATAGGACATGTTGTGTCGTTTTTGCCTCTTTCACCAACTCAAAGCGCTGCATACAAGCTATTAAGAAGAGCGTCTGCCAACTCCTGCTCACACTATGTAACACTATCGGAGACAAACAATGTTCTGCCTTCCCCATCTACACATATTCAGCCGCAGCTCCTTTACACACACGCCTGTCCCGTTGCACTATTTAATACCACACAGCTGTTTTCTTCAAACACGCAAAACACTATCTATTCATGGGCCAAGCTAACAGGTCTCAACTTGCGGACCTGTTGGCTTTACCAATGCTTTTTGCCGATGCTGAAGGAAAGGTCAAATAAACATGTTTAAAAATCCGACTTGCCTTCTGTACAACAAAGTGTATGCACTGTACAATTGTAGGAAATAGGCAGCATTTGTTTCATTACTTTGAAGCTCACCACTTCCCCTTCATTCCAAACCTTATTTCAGTGACCTAGAGTTCAGTAGATAATCATTTGTAAAATTGGGTGTGTATCCCTCTCGTGTGTCAGTTGGACAAAGATGCAAAATGGTGCTGTCCAGGCGATAATAAAATGAGGAAATAGCTAGTTGTGAATGTGCCCTCTCTGCAGCGTCCCATCATGGGTGTATGCGCTCTAAGGCAGCGATTCTTAACCTTTTGACTTCTGTGGACCACCACTGAACCATTACTGGAATCTGGAGACCCCTCACTGACTCATTATTGAAGATCAGGGACCTCAGTCCAAAACAATATCTATGATTTGAACCTCAAAACAACACACAAAAACGAAAAAACAATTGTTCACCATACAACTGTTCAATATAGAAATATTGTGTTTACTTCACAATTAAATAGAAAAAGTTTTCACCTTTTTCAATTGTGTTTCTTTATTGGTATATACTTTATTCATTTAAATGTATTCAATTTTAATATTATTTGCTTTTGTAAAACAGTTGCAGATCTCCTAAGCAGGCCTTGCGTACCCCCCAGGGGTACTTGGAATACAGGTTAAGCAGTAGCAGCCCGTGGAGGGAGTGGGAGAGAAAAACACACAGATGAGAAAGAGCAACACAGAGTGGGACCGACAGGAGCTTAGGATGGAGACCACTGAAAAGCACATGCACCCTTGTAAAGAGTTTAGGAAGAAAGAAAAAGAAGTTCCAAAAAAAGTGAACAGTGGAAGAACACAAGTAATTAGGTTATGATCCAGGTGAGGAGCAGACAGAAAATGGCCAAGGCAAGCCATTAAATAAGAAGCAAGCAATTGACAGTGAAAAAAGTGGCAACCTTTGGTAAGCAATGGCCAGGCTTTTAAAACACCCGTAAGAACAGGTCTTTAGCAACCAGGCACCGGATTGATGAAGTGTTCTGTATCTTAGTAACAATGTCAATAATATACATTTCAGAGGGACTGCTGTTTAGTCTACGTGACCACGTAAACATAGATTCGCACTGTTTTCGCAATCTGTCTATATACAAATGTTATTATGTGTGCAGCGTCTCGCAAACGGGGACTGCATGTGTCACGTCATGCATCCACACATGTTCAGCATCTGCCATAACTAGAGGTAGAAATTGCGTCACCCATGACCTACCCAGAGGCGTTAGTAGCTTGGTCAGTACGCAGGGGGAGTGTGGGGGGTGTTTAGCTTCAGCTTTCCGTCAATCACACCGGCACATCATGTTAATCATGATGAGAGGCAGCGCATGAAGAGGGCTTAAGGGTCAGTGGAAAGGGGAAGGGTGCGGGTTGTGAGGTGTACTTAAAACAGCATTTTCTGAAATAACCATGTTTTAAGACCTTCAATACAGAGACGAGAATACACGTGTGTGTTTTTGTCCGAGTACTACTTAAACATCCCAGGTGACCTTACCATACCCGACTGAAAGCTCCGGTACCCAACAATGTATTAAATAATACATATATTAGGGAGTGTAACAACCCAAGCCCCCCCACCTCGTCATGTTTCACTATTCCTCTTCTAACCGCACAGCCTCGGGGAAGACCTCTCTCTGCAGGCAGGACCTAACACCCTGCCTGGGCTTGTAATGACTTTTAATAAACACGTGACGAAATAAGATTTAAAAGAACCCGCTGGAAGTCCGCGCAACTTGTCCAGCTCGATCTCTACGGTAAGTATGAGGTCTGCAGGCATGGGGGAATGTATTTGTGCAAGTAAGAATGCATGAATGTAAGCATAAATTAATAATGCATGATTCTATACATGAATGGACAAATGAATGGACGGAAAAACAAACGCGTGAATGGGTCACTAGACATATGAACGCACACATGAACATGATACTTAAGTGAATTTATGGATTCGTGACTGGAAGCAGGAGCATGCCGCGATGATTGCATGATACACGGGTGAATATATGAACCTAAGTAGAAAGTAATGACTACATGCCTGTACTTGCGAATAAATGACTAGATGAATGAACGAGAGAGTGCGTGAATGACGGAGCCGTTTTACCATGCAAATGTCTGGTATACCGCATCACGCATAACTCGCAGCTCCGAACCTCGCCCGAATCCCCCCCCCCCCCCCCCCCCCATCCCCGGGCCCCCTCACCCAAACCTACCTTCAGGTCCGGGATGACGAATCTGGAGTTGGTGGACAGGTTGGACTTGGAGGTGACCGTGTTCATCCGCTCGAGCGACTGCAGATTGGCCTTGTCCCCGGGAGTGGAGATCAGCCAGAACTCCGACATGTTGACGGGCGGCGGCACCCACGACACTGAAACCTCTGAAAGCCCAAAAAGAGGATGTGAGAATGAGTTAGAAACACCCACGGCAGAAAAGACTCGGCCCCTTGGGAGCGGGTCATGAGGGCTCACGTCACTCCGGGTGGGCAGCAGAGGTGCGGCCCAGGCCCCTCAGAAATCATGGGTGGCGGCTCTGATCAGGAGTCGTCCCACACAGAGGCACCCCTTAATACACGGATGCCAGCCACTGAGCACGGGAGGGGGCCGAGTCTTTCAGAAGAATAGGGAAAAACAGAGCAAGATCGGATAAGCAATAAAAGGAATGGAAGTAGGTCTACATACAGGTGTTGATGTAAAAAAGAGTATGCATAAGTGCACGCAGCTTGGCACTTTACATTGTGAAGTCACGAATGGTACGTAAGTTAATACAGTGCATGAAATAAATGTAAAAAACCTGTAGCACAGGCGTGTGGAGCACTATGCCGAGCCCTCTCCGGGAGCTGTGTGTAGCAGTGTAGTTCATTCCATATGTATAGGAATGGTGCTGCATCTGGTGTGCACTTCTCAGGTGATGTGGGGCCTGTTGGCATATGTACCCTAGCACCCCACTAACCCCAGCGGAATGTGAAATTATAGGCCGCTAGATTTTAGGAGGAAAGGTGGTAGTCAGTTGGCTAAGTAAACGGAGCATATGGAGGATGCTATCAGGTGGGCTATTTGAAAACAACATTTTTGGCCTAAAGTGGCTAGCGTAGTTGTCACTTCAAGGCAGTGACATTAAATGAGGACAACTGATATCAAGTTTAATGCAGTCGCAGACCTCGTTTTGTGAGTTGCCTTCTAGGTATATACACTGGTATTCATTGTATAATATATTGTACTGTATTTGTACAGTGCTTTCGTATCCCTTGTGAGGCTCTGGGTACTTTCTTTCTGAGTGGACCAACCACATGTATATAGCACTTCATATCTTGGTGAGGCCTAGAAGTGCTTTTGATTTGCACTGGGTTCAAGGCGCCCGGGAGGGTGTGACTGAAAGGGATTATTTGTGATTTAGTCTATTTGGGGCATGCTGGCTGAGGCACCTGAGATTGGATGACATAGTGGAAAGATGGTGTGAGTAATGTCGATGCACAAAAGCATGTGGTGTGGCAGAGTGTGTTAACAGACACAGTCATCCTTGTGGGAACTTACCATCTTTACGAGTGGGCAGTAGCATACATAGAAATCACCACTGGTGTGCATCAGCGGAGTACACTAGAATGTATGGAATCCACAAAGTAGGGGCGCAAGGCCCAACCCAATAAATGGACTGACAAGCCACCAGAGAGCATTATAAGGAGTCTTCCCAGGAGCGATAAAGGACAAACCACTTAGAGGCACAGTTAAGCCGCTAGGGAGTACACAGGAAGAAGAGCGGACCAACCCTTTGAGGCAGGGTTAATACACCTGTGGTATTATACAAAGTCAACCAAAGAAAAAAGACAGAGGACCAACCCACTGGAGGCACTATGAAGCCACTACGGAAAATGAAGAGTTCTACAAGCAGCGACAAAGGACCAGCCTGTTGAGGACAAATAGTGTGTTATTCTGGAGTGCATCGTGCGGCTTAATCTTAAATTCTGTAGCTATAATCAACCACTAGATCACAGCTGTTACTTAAAGCACTTAACCCCTATATATGATACAGTACATGTAACTCGGTACTCACTTTGGGAGATAAGGGTATAGTAAACCATACCACAAACGCTGTGTTAAGAAGGTGCTTTCCAGTGAGGACATAGGTAATAAACAAATGCCTGTTTGTCGTTGGGGGAATCCTGTGATAGATAGGATTTCAATTCTACCGTGAGATACATACAATAAGTTATGAAGTTCCCCTTAGTGTTCGTATTCCAAACTTAGAAGACGTACTTGTACTTAAAGTGATAAGATTCAGCGTATACTGTGCCGTCTCTATCTGTGGAATCCCCGAGTGACACAGTGAGCTTTTAAACTACGCTTTCCTAGCCATTTATTATAGATTTTGTTATAACGACTTTATAAAAGTCAGCGGCAACATCCCTACATAATCCAAAAAATAAAAAGTGCAATGTCCTAACGGTTAGCAAATTGGCATGCAGCTTATTCGTCCAGTCTCTTTATTACTGAAGTAAAATGTGGGGTAACAAGTGCACGCACGAAACACGCTATCTATTCTTTCAGGCATACGACTAAAACATACTGATGCTTGCTGTTTCTTTATCTGAGAAAAATAAGGCACCATCCGACTCTGCATGCCCCCCCCCCCACGTTATTATTAGAGGTACAAGTTACTCGTTAAATGAAGGTGGTGTGGAATAAAAAAAAGTGTTACACCTTGTGTTACAAGAGGCATAAGAAAAAACGAAAACGTTGTTTTTTAATTATGTTTTACGTATGTAACTGTTTTTACTTTATGAAACAAATGTTGAATTGATTTCAAACTGGTGCCAGACCTACGACCATGCATCCAGTCAGCCGGGCTTGCAGTAGGGGTATGAATTAGGAAATGTTCTGGATGGATGATGTGATTATTTGCCAACATAAGAAAAAGCGCCCATGTGATTACAGAAAAAGGAGGATTTCCCATTGCCCTGTGTTTAAGAGAGGAATATTGCAGGATGTACAAGGTGAGCGCCCCACAATTAATGTATAAAAAGTTTCCTCCCGTTGGCATCGGTCCTACCTTAGTCTGAGGAAACTGTCATCCCAGGTGCAGTGGCTGTGCTGTCGATCCTGTACAGTTGTGTTGGCTCGGGTGGCAGAGGGCGAAAGTGCCTTGGCTGTCAGGTTACAGTGTTGGCAGTTCTGCTTTCCCCAGAGTTTTCCGACCTGGCAGTTTACAGCACTGACAACTCAGCCCTGTCCTGCACACTTTATCCTCAGTGCACCTGATACAGGGGACCACTCTGACGTCACGCACTCAATTGTCCGGCGGCTCCTCCCGATTTGCATATGGAGGAGGACGTTGGAGAAGGATCCAATCAGATAGCTCGTGGGTGTGAACGCCGAGGACTGTGGCGCTTTACTATCCAAGCCTCTCTTTAGCTCATGAATCACTTGTTTCCTGCTCACATTTAGAGCTTTTCGCAGCAAAAGCATCAGGAAGTTATTCCTAAATCAGGCGAATGGGCCGAACTACATTTTTAATGCAGTAACCTGCATAAAACAAACGACTTACATATCATAATTACTAAGCAGTTAAGTCGAATGTAAGATTTAATATATAAATCTTTATTTTGAAAAAACGATTTTTTGTCCAAAATAATTTATGGTAGAGATGTCTTATACAAGTAAAATATATTACCCTTCACTGAAAAAAAACCTAGGATACTTTTAGTAGTCCCTGCGCCGCTTCGCAGTTGAATCTGAAGATCTTCTAAAATGGCCGCTCCTATTGTAAGCATTTCACAAAGTTGCGGAACAGCTATCCTGCAGCATGTTATTTCTGCGCATGCGCTACTGAATGGAAACAACGTGGGTACAGGGCACTAGAAAAGTTGTAAAGCTAACTGTGCAGCTTCGCGAGTGACGGCAAGATGCAGGTGTCCAACGTGAATGACGTGAAAATCTACAATCTAAGCTGCGGAAAATCTCTACCAGAGGTGAGTCTGTGTGGTAGACAGGGGCGCAAATAGACTCAAACCTCTGGGGGTGTGGGGGGACTAACACTCCCAGTCAGGGCTGGCCCTAGCACTGGTCGCACACGGTACTACAGTCTTTTTTATGTCGCCCCTTCCACCATTTCCTCCTTCTCCATGAATTTCCCCACTTTCACTCATCAACAATGCACCTCATCTCTCTATAGCCCATTTCTGACAAACATTTCATTTTTTTTATAGCGCTACTCATAGTTTACTCCCACTCATTTCTGTTAGCCACTTAGTACACGTTCTTTGTGGCAGGCACATTAACCCTCCACGCTTTGTGGGTGGCAGGAGTGTCCATGTGAGTGCACGGTGAGCGATGCAACAGTGTGAGAGTAGGGCAAGAGGAGTGACTGCAGGGTGAGTGAGGTGACCATATACATTTGGGTGCAGATGTAAGTGCAGAGTGGGATGAATAAATGCATGGTTAGTGATTAGCTTGTTTGATTGAGATTGCACATTGAGCAGTGAGGGGGACAGGTGAATAAAGTGTCACATGAGTGCAGGGTGTGTAGTGTGCTGATGTGACTACAGGGTGAGGTACAGGGTGAACAGCACAAGTGCATTGTGAGTGCAGAGTGATCACAGTGAGTGCAGGGTGAGCAGGTGAATGGTGTGAGTGCATTGTGATCGCTGTGAGTGCAGGGTGCACGTGAAAGTGAAGGGCAAGAATGAGGAGAGAAATGTCTGAATGCAGGGTGCATTCCCAGACACTTGAAGTAACTCAGCATTTTATTGATGGCGGCATAGGGTTTCAGATATAAGTTAAACTATTGCTATTATGGCATTAATCAGGGATCAAGGGTGGAGGAAATAAATAATGTGCCAATCCTGCAACAAACTTCCAGTCTTATAATTAGGGTTGCCAGCTCATTATTTTTGATGTCCCAGACGGTACAAAAATAAACAGTCACCTAGAGCAGTAATGTCATCACTTTTCTGTGCATACTTTGAACAGAAAATATAAATAGAAAAGCACTTTTAATTGAGTTCTAGGGCTGCCTGAATGATGATGACTGATAATTAAAGGGAACAGAGACCGAAAAGTCACATTACAAATTAATTCATACTTTTTAGGTCTCGCCTGAGTCAGTGCGCATGCGGTGCTCTGCGAGGCATTTAGTAAGGGCTTTTAAGCTCTGAACACGTGCTCGTGCTTTTTTTAAAATTAGCCCTCAATTGGCCTATGCATGCGTCTTTTTTAAAACTCAGCACGCAATTGGTCTAAGGCGGGTGATTGTCTCGCCTTGTTTGTTCCATGGCCTAGGGTCCTCGGGAACAAGCATTAATGCCATCTGTTTCCAATTATCGTGTTTGCGTTAATTGGAAACAGATGGCGCGATGGCAGTCAGCGCTGGTCACTCGCCTGCAGCGGTGGGCACAAGCGCGCGCACCGCTTTTTTTCTTTTAATGTGAGAGAGTCTGTGCTTAGCAGGCCAGGGTGAAGGCATTTATTATACGATTGGACATTTTGTTACTGACTAACATATCCACAAGTAAAATTACTTTCATGTTTCACCATACTAATTCATCACTAATCCTGATGGGTTCCAGAGTAGCGTGCTACTTGCGCTTCGAAACCCCATCAGGGGTAGCAAGCGCTATATAAATACAAACCTCTTTTCCTCTTCTATCCCGCAACCTAACCTTCTCTACCCAAATAACTGAATAACATATCCACTACTCAAATTACTTCATATTTTACTATACTAATTTTCAACACTAATCCTTTATGGGTTCCGGAGTGGCGTGCTACTCGCCAGAAAAGCACTTCAACACCCATCAGGGGTAACAAGCGCTATATAAATACAAAACTTTTCCCTCCTCTATCATTCCAAATCCAAATAACTGACTAACCTACTATCCACCACATAAAATTTGCTTGCATGTTTCACTATACTAATTCAACACTAATCCTCTATGGGTCCCGGAGTAGCGTGCTACTCTCCGAAAAAGCCCTTCGATGCCTCGTCAGGGGTAGAAAGCGCTATATAAATGCAATTACAATACAATACTATTTATTTATGAGACACATAGGCCCTAAAATACGAAGGAAAGGGAGAGGAAATAAGTGCTCTTATCCTCACATTGAAGGAGACTAACTAGAAGCTACGCCCTTCCAAGATGGCGCCTACTTTAGCTACAATGTCTGGCCCCTCTTCCACGACAAGCGGCAGGTAACCTGTGCGTGCTAGACTTTCGGGACGTCTTCAGGCTGCCTGTATCAAGCAAGGCGTGTGTGCCCAGAGCCCCTTTTCTGTGCCACTCATCATGTCTCTCGCCAGGGCATGAGCAGTGTGCGCCAGGGGAAGGGAGTCAGCGCGCGCTGCTGGTGCAGCATTGCACCCCAAGGTCCTCACCAGCTGCAGCATGGCTGTACTCAACTCCCGGGCACTGCGGGCAGCACTGGTCCTGGCAGCCCTGGCAGTGGTCATTCAGCTGCTGCGAACGTGGCTCAGCTCAAAGTCCTACCTCTTCAGCCAGAAAGACATCACAGAGCTGGCCAAGCGGCATGCAGGTGAGACCCCGTTTTAGCCTCTAGGACAGACCCTGCATAGATTGGAGACCCACGAGCAGCATGGGAATAGTTGACAGATCGTCTGCTTTTCAGGGCATCACAGTTCCAGTCTGCGTTTTCATTTACCATTTGATTTCTTAACTCAGTGAATTCTAGAAGATGGAGTGTTATTTTACTTCCTTTAAAATTGCATGAATTCTAGATAACTGGTAACTTTCAGCACTCAGCGCTGATATAATGACTTGTATTAAAAACTGAAGAAAAGTCTGAATGAATTTACCGAGCTTGAAGATGCAGCTCCGTTCTGGCAGATCTGCCCGCGTTCCCGTCTTTAATTCTCTGTGCATGATGTTATGTTATGTTATGTTAATATCTATTTCTAGAGCGCACGTACACCCTTGGGTTTCATAGCGCTATATATATGAGACACTGGACACAGTTCTAAGCGTAAGCCTGTTGGTAGAGCCACGTTTTTAAAGACTTTCGAAATGCCAAGTGATCATTGCTCTGTCTGATAGATGGCGGAAGGGAATTCCAGAAAGTGGCGGCCAGATAGTAAAAGCAGCTGCCACCCTGGCGTTTCTTCTTAAATAGGGGGACAGTTTGATGTGTAGAGCGCAGATTGCGCCGTGGTTTATACTTAGTGACCAGTTTCCTGACAAAAGCAGGGCCGTTATCGTGTAGTGCCCTAAAAGTAATACATCCTGCTTTGAAGGCGATTCGCTGGGCCACTGGTAACCAGTGAAGTTTTCCCAGCCCTGTCCTAGCTGATTGCCACCTGGGCTGTTTCCAGATGAGCCTTGCTGCCTGGTTTTGGACCATCTGAAGGCGTTTTAAAAGGCCAATTGGAAGGCCCAAATAGAGGCTGTTTGAGAAATCTAGACGGGAAAGTACAAGGGCTATTACAACTTGAATAAGTGCTGAGTGTGTTAGTAGGTGGGCTATTTTCCTAATCTTTTTGAGTTGGAAAAAACTGGAGGAAACCACCGTTCCTACCTGTCCTTTAAGAGATAAATCTGCATTAAGTGTGATCCCAAGACTTTTAACCGAGTGGGACTTTGTGGGGGGAGTTCCCATATCGGCTGGCCAGAAATGCTGGCCCCAACTCAGTTCGCTTTCCCCGGGCAAGATAAATTCTGTCTTGCCCGGGTTAAGTTTAAGATGATTAAGGGTCATCCATCTCTGTATATGTGACATGACAGCTAGACATTCGGCTGATGAGTCCAGAGTGTTTAAAGGAATAATTAACTGAAGATCATCCGCATAATTAAAAATAGTGATGTTATAATCCTTTAAGGAGTGTATCAGTGGGCGGAGATATAAATTAAATAATAAAGGAGAAAGTGACGAACCTTGTGGCACCTCACAGGTAGATGACATCCTGGGGGCTGTGAAAGTCCCTAATCTCACTGACTGTGTGCGATTTGTAATGAAAGAAGCAATCCAGTGTAGAGCGGGGCCCCTGAGGCCGGCCTGCTCGACACGGTTAATCAGAATGTTATAGTCAACCGTGTCGAACGCGGCCGACAAATCAAGGAGCACCAGGGCCTGATGGATGCCCTTGTCTGCATTAGATCATAGTGTGTCCTGGACAGCCAAGATGACAGTTTCTGTTGAGTGAGATGGTCGAAATCCTGCTTCATTTGGTGCTAGGTATTCAGAATTTTCGATAAAATTGGACATCATCTAGATCCATGAGCCTCAAGGAGTTTAGAAAAAAAAGGAAGAAGGGAAATGGGCCTATAATTGGGCTGGTCCAAGGGGTCTGCTCCAGGTTTTTTCAATAGTGGGATCACCGTGGCATTTTAAAATTTTTCCGGGACCTTGCCTTGTAAGAGTGATTCATTTAAAAGGGAAAGGATTCCCGAAGGGATAGCTGAACAAACCTCTTTTAAAATATGAGGTGGGCAATTATCATTAGGCGAGCCAGATTTGACGCGAAGAAGAAGTTCTGAGAAAGTTTTTGCGTCAATGGGTAAGATTGTATCTTAATTAGATGGATTGTAATAGATATCTTCAATAGAGTCCCTACAGGATAAGCTTTGAATACTCTTTTTTTATAGTAACAATTTTGTCTATAAAAAAGTCATTTAATGAACTACAGAGCTCCTGCGTGGGGGCTAGGGAAAGGGCAGTTATTTCGCTGTTGCATAGGTCATTCACTATGTTGAAAATATCTTTAGATTTATTTTGGGAATTTAAATTTTTTCCGGAGAAATAGTTAGGTTTGCTTTGTAAAATAGTCTTTTGATAATTTCTGCGCGCAACAATATATTCATCTTTATCTTGAGGCTTATATTTTGCTCTCCATTTTCTTTCTTTCTGGCGCACCTCAAGTTTCAAGTTCTTGAGATCTGAGGTGAACCACTTATGGGCGTCCATATTGCGTGCACGAGTGAATTTTACTAGGGGCACATGTGTGTCAGTAGCCTTTAGGAGCCACTGTGAGATCTCCTCCTCCATGAGGTCTACATCCTTACAGGGTGCTGGCAACATAGATGCCAATGTATCTATGAAGGCTGGTGTATTACTAGCTTTCCATTTCCTAGTTTCTCCACCCACCAAGGGCAGTGGCTTGGTGTACCCACTAATTGTTATTTTAAACTGAATTAAAAAGTGGTCAGACCAGATACAGGGTGTAATTAAAAGTGATGAGAGTGAGAGGTTGTGGGACCAATTTTGGTCCAAACTATGATCTATGATCCAGGCTCAGCGACCGATGCACATATCTTAAACCTAGCTGTTGGACCTGTTTACTCTGCTGAGACCTGTACATGTCAAGCAGTGTTTAAAACTAGAATGAATACAGCTTTTTTATTTCTGTCGAATACACCATGAAATAGGCAGTATGTCCTGGCTTGATGGGATAGCATCTTTCTTTGAAATGGTTAATTTGGCCCAAAGGCTTAATGTGCTATTAGCACATCATCTTGTTTTCCTATTAAATTTCTTCGTCCACTCATGACTTACTTAAGGGACCCTTTATAGACCTAAGTATTTAGTGGAGCTTAAGTTTGATGTATTAAAATAAGTTGTTTCTTTAAGTGTTAGATGCTGCTGCTTGTCTGCTATGAGGTGTTCTGCTAGGTCTTGGTTTTCCATGGGATCCAGGCAGGGCCGCAGCTAGGTCTTAACTTTGGGGGGGCTAACTTGGCGAACAAAGGGCCGTGGCCAATATGTTAATCAATGGGGGCGGGGCTAAAATGGCAGACAATCAGGATCGGGTAATGTTCAGGCCAAGCTGAGAAAAAGAAGTGACTAATTCTGCATTCGAAACTAGACAATAATTAGTTTTATAAGAATTACATTGGAGAACAGACGGTAATGTCAACCATTTATATAATAACAGACATAAATAAAGGATTTGTTCATCTTGCAATAAAGTGCCACTCAAATGCATTATATTGTCACACAATGATATTATGTAAATGGTTAAAATGACACCCTTTTTTCTAATGAAATGCTCATGAAACTGGTTCAAAAGAGCTCAGAACAACATGCTACTCTCTGAAAAACCAAGACTGGTCAAAGATCTAATTCTCCCAAAAAGGGGACTCTGGACACGTGTCATGTACCTATCCACCCCCCAATGACACAAGGAATTTCAGATTTTGCAATGTGCCTATTTGCAGTGTTACAAACTCTGCCCCACCACTGTTACCTGCACAGACCGCAGCTGGTCAGCACCTAGTGCGGTTGCACTGCCCTAGAGCCACCCTGCTCGAGGGTCCTATGACCTCAGTGATAGAGTCACTGTCACACTGCTTCATAGGCCTGCCTGCAAGACTGGAGGTGAACTTTAGAATGAATTGCGGCGGACAGGCCTTCAAGGTTAACCCACACGTGCCACTGTTAGGGTCCATATGCTGGTGCTAAGGCCCCAGGGCGTTTAAGATCTTGCGGGCCTTCTATTGTCTAGCATGGGAATGTGCTCTCTCAAGGGGAGTGGACTGGTCATGAAGGATGATCCTGGTTCCCCAGTTCCATATTCAGCAGCTCTGACCATAGTGCCACATCCTCTCCCCCACTGAACACTATACTGCTCCACTGAGAGAATCTTGCACTGCACTGACCTGCTATAAACACCTCGATGTGACTCAATTCAAACTATGCACTAGACAAGAGCAATATGCTGCCTAAAAAAAAGTAACAAAATCCTAAAAAAAGAAAACACTGTAGGCAATGCAAGATTGAAAACATGTGAATTGTAAGCAGGGACAACATGGTTACCTTTTTCTTTTTACACTCATTAGTCAGAAATTAGTGAGTGCTTTTGCCTTTGCAAATGCAGGGGAAACTATTTTTTAGGGTCAGGCAGTGGTCCCAGGGATCAGTCCCTGCCCTTAAAAAAATTAAACAAACTTTTTTTGTTTATTTTTACATGCATCCATTTTTTTCTTTAAGGAAAACGGGCTGCATTAAAAAAAAAAACCTGCTTTATTTAAAAGCAGTCCCAGACATGGAGATCTGCTGAGCCCAGCAGGTCACCATCCCTGTGAGGGCCAGCCATTCCCAATGGGGTCGCAAATTGCGAGTGCCTCATTAATATTCATGAGGCTCGCATTTCTGTGACCCCATAGGGAATCACAATCAGTGTCTCAGACACTGTTGCACATTTGAAATTGCGATTCGCGAATTGCGACTCGCAATCGAGTGTAATTTAAGAGCAGCAATTTCAAATGGTCGCATATCTGTCCCTTTGTTTTTCAATTCACCCATGAAGCAGGTATTACACTACCTCCAGGAATAGTGCACTTTCCAGCCCAGGTAAAACAATGTTGTTCAAAGAGACGCGAAAACAGAAGTAGCTCCTTACTGGCAAACACTGTAAAGTGGTGCTAATGTGTTTAGGTGTGAATAAATCAATTAGGCCACCTTGCAACCACTCTTGTCTTGCTTTAGTTAGTTCGTTATTTTTCATATTTTTTATGTTTTATTTCTCTCCACCCTGATGCTGCACTTAGAAACTGGAAATTGTCAGAAAAAGACCACTTTCCAGCAGGTGTTTTTCTTTTTTGGATCTATTTCACAGGGGAGCAAATAAAGGAAAGGAGGAAAGAGAAGGTAATACCCATTTCTTGAAGTCTCACTTTTCACTAAATGAGGAGGAGCGAGACTGAGAGGGAAGAGGGGAAACAAGGGGGGGAGGGGGCAGCTGCCAGGGGCAGGAGACCTGGACACTGTCCTTATCTTCTCTGGGCAGGAAGGAAAAGACAGAGTCCTTTTCCTTCTCTGCCCGTTCCGCCTATCCCCAAAAGCCAAGCTTTAACTATCGCCCTTGGAGATTTCTGACGTCGGGGAGCGGAGGCATGTTTAAAAATAAATCAATTTGGCTACCTTGCAACCACTCTTGTCTTGCAAAGTAGGGGAACGGACTCTGTGAAATTAAAGAAGTAAGGGCACGCCGTGCCCTGCCGATCCCGCCCATTTCGACCACTGGCTTCAAGTAGGGGTGGCCAGAATTTGCGTAATTGCGTTACGCAAATCTCCGCGAAACGGTAAAAAATCTCCGCGAACACGCAGAAATTCAGCGGAATTGCTGGTTCGCGATGCTTTTTTCCTGTTCGCAATCTCTGTTTGCGTGCTCCGGGGGAAATATCTCGCGAGCACGCATTTTGAGAACGCGAACAAGCAAAAAATAATTTCGGGAAGTCGTGGATCGCAGAATTTGGGCATTTTTACGTTCTCTACAGAACGCGAATTACCCAAATTCCGCAAGCGGAACGGAATTTACCGCCCAGGCCTAGTTTCAAGCAACTTTGAAATGCACTTTTAAGAGGACAGGAAAAGTACACTTAATTGAACATGGCAAACGTTGATGAAAAAACACAAAGATGTGTGCAGGATGTGCGAATCTGTATGGTGATTTTTAGTAATTGGAGAAAAGTATTTGAGAAATAACTGCAGTGTTAATATTTCACTAGCCCTGTGCCTGCACAATGTACAATTTGTACAAAAGGTTGCTATATTAGACATTCAGCCTTCATTGTGAACACCATCCAACCCCCCCTCCCCGTGTAGATGAAATACGCACCGAACAATGTTAGTAGTATTGCCTAAAAGTCATAGCTTACTGATATTCATAGGCCTTTCTTACTTGAAGCATAAGTTACAACTTTTCGTTCGCGAATCAGTTCTTTTCAGTGATGAACGAAATGATGAACATACTGTCACTAAAATTCATCTCCGTTTCTTCCAGTGGCTGTCGGATAGGAAGAAACGAGCGCTACAAAAAAAAGATGTTGGTGAGTTTACTTACTCTAAGTGTTCCTTAATTTTGGTGAAAGGCTCCATGAAACTGAAGACCTTGAATACAATAGGGTTTGCGATTTGCTAACGGGGGTACAACCAGAATCATGTTCTCAAAGGGTTCCTGCTCCACTTTAAGAGAAGGGTGATTGAATGTTCTAGATCTAGACTATACTAATAGTAGGTTTGGAGCATAATCCGTATTGGACGTTTGCACTGTAATGTTTCAAGGGAACATGTGAATAATGCAAATAAAGTAGAATAAAAATATCAGCTAGGTCTGTTTCTTGACTGACTCAAAAGTGTATTTGGACTCTCACTCTCTTCACCACGAATCAAATCGCAATTTTCCTTTTAAATACTCCACCCATATATTTTAGAAATAAAATGGGCAGTCCAGGTGCGGAACAATGCAAAGCTTTCCTATATTCATGAAGGCTTTCCTTTTGTTGGCATCCCTATTGAAACTTTTGAAAACTCACATTTCCATACGTAACCATTGCATACGACAACTACAGCATTCTTTAAATATTTTATTGTCACTTTTCCATACATTCTTTAGCGTCTTTCTTTTTACGGTGCTGTATGTAATGCTTGGAAGCTGATTTTAGTACAGTGCAACATTATAAATGTGTAGCAAATGTTTAATTAAAGTGGATTATGGTGCGACAGCTGTATATTAGTTGTAGAAAGAGCGAAGTTTTCAAATTGTTTGTTATAAATGCCGTTCGGAATAAATGCTGTTTGTATGCACTTTACTTACTTCACTTTACTCTAGAGAGATTAAGTCGTTTGGAAAAGTGATTCTGACCCTGTGCCAACCCTTTTCTTCAGTTGATTAAAGAGAGCATGCAGCAGTTTCAGAGGCTGTAGCGCATCATCTGCTTACTAACCTAGGTTTCCAGGAAGTAGGTCTGCAGTGGTTAGACAGGACTCGCTGTCATTTCGTTGACTTTCAAGAGGTACCTGTAGTCGAGAAGTCAAGTCTTACTAATTAACGGTGATGATTATGTATCTGTATAGTGACACCAGAAACACATCCTCCCTAAAATGCAAGCCTGTGTAGAGAAACTTAGATATGCTGTTACCAAATATAAAATACGACTTTCATCAAAACAGGAATATCTCAAAAAGTTTCTGAAGGCAAGGCCTCCCTTGAAATACCTTTGCTGCACCAGGACGACTTTACACAGCTTGGGCCCAAGGTAGCTATTTAGGGACAAGCCCATTACATCCTTGGGATATGAAGGGCTTGAGGGTGCCAGAGCATTGAGACATGGAGGATCTCAGATGGACAAAATATGCTTCTTCTCCAGTGGGCTCTAGACCGTAATTGACCTAGAAGATCATGTGATGAACTTTATAAAAAAAATCCTCTGCATTATTGAAAGACAGTGAAATAACTCCATACCTCATTAACATGATCAGATTTCTTAATCCCAGTGACTGTACAGACTCTCACTTGTCCAAGACATATTCCAAAAGGTAGTGATTAAAAAAAAAAATCTTTATTAAAGTTTTAGTTATACAATATACAACCATAATCGTTAGAAATCCATGTTGTACAATAACGGACAGCAAAGTGTTCCAAAAGATATGTATCATGATCATCAATCCAACTTTACTGAACACAAACCGTGTAAATCCAAGTCGTCTGACCATCTCCCCTCCGATTCAGATTATGACACTTTACAACGCACGTGTTACAAGTGTTATTACAACATATTTTTTACATCGCAAAATCCGTTACAACGCAATTACTTATCTACCTCCGCTGGGGCGTTACTTTGGGGAATGCGTTGTAATGGATTATGCGATGTAATGACATGCGTTGTAATGGATTTCGCGTTGTAAAACATTTGTTGTAATGACACGCATTGTAACACGCATGTTGTAAACGATGTTTCCCTCCGATTCAGTCGCATCTCACCCCAAAGTCTGATGCAGTGCAAAAATACCAATCCTCAACTGCCCTAGGAAGTAGTGTTTACATCCGCCTTTGAGTCTTCCCCCTTCTGTGAAGTTATTCAGCAACTCCCCCGTGTTTGCAGGTCATCCTGCACTTTTTTGGCCCACCTAGTAATTTTTATTTGTTTTTCCTCCTCCCTCGCCCATTCCAACACATCTCTGTGCCACTGGGGTAGCTGGGGGATACGGGTACTAATCCATCCCATTGCCTCACTCCTTCACGTATGGACCAATGCCAATTAAGGTGCATTTTTGACCTTTTGTGCTAGGCATTACCTCCAGTATGCCCAGTACAGGCCCAGGCTTCAAGGAGGTGTCCTTGGCTGCCACTAGTGTAGTGAAGACATGCGACCAGTATTGATATAATGTAGGGCAGTCCCAGGCTAAGTGCAGAAAGCTGGCCACAGGGTCTTGACACCAGAGGCAGGTAGCAGCTCTATCGGGATTAATATTTCGCAGAATTACCGGGGTTATGTATGTTCTATGAAAGAAATTAAATTGGATCAATTTTATTCGAGTCTGTCCTGATTTGAATATATTATGTGTCCCCTAACCTTTCAGTGAACAGGACCCCAAGATACTTTTCCCACACCCCATTGCACTTATGCGGTCTAGGAAGACATCCTGCCGTATTGCCCTATACAAATTAGTGATTGTGTGCTGGGTTGTTTCCATTTGCAGGATAGCTTGCAAGGTATGTGTCGGTACAAGTGTGTATGGAAACCCCTTCCAGATTCCCTTGCCATTTTCGCTAATTTGGCATAACGGAGGAACTGCCCTGGTCCTATCCTGAATACCTCCTGGCCTTCTTGAAATGTAATAAATGTGTCTCCTGGATAAAGATCCTCCAAGGTATTACAGGCTTCATCACACCATTGATGTGCCCAAATACTAAGCTCTCTTGCAAATGGGGGTGTGCGGACTATTCATTGCACAGTGCATTCCCACTCCACCCCATCTGTCGAACTATTTATCGAAATTCCGCAGGGTTCCGAAAGGTAGGGAAATGTATTATAATCGAGGCATGAGAAGACACAAGAGGCTTCCCCTTCACATAATGTTCTGTGGGAAGAACCGCATAATCCTTCTCAGTAGTCGCAGCAAAGCGCAATATACAGCCAAGACAGAGTTCTTTTGAGTCTTGTAATACAAGTCATTGTCTAGAAAAATACATAATGCTGGTACATTAGGAGCTGGCATAGGGGAGTGCCCATAGAATTGGGTTACATCCACCATCATGGTCGATTTGGCTGATCACAAGGAGGTCTGTTTTGTTGACATAAGATCGTAAACAGTTGAGACCCTACCAAATTGTACATTTGCACTGTAATGTTTCAAGCGGGCAAATTAATTTGGCTAATAAAGTAAAATGCAAATATCAACGAGGTCTGTTTACTGACTGTTGACTGACTCACAAGGGTATTTTTTTCACAACAAATTTTATTGTTGACAGACACGAGCCCTGGCAAAACCAGGGTAGCACATTGTATGGGTATCATGGCAACGGTAAGGATGTCAACTTTTACAATATACCCATTTCGCAAGTTGGAAAATGCAAATATCTGAATTAAGCTCAAACAAATATTTGATATACGAAACATCAGTGCCACGATGTCAGTATATAAGTTACCATATAAAAACTCAGATCGTGATTCACAAGGGTATTTTAACTCTTAACAGTATTCACCACAAATCAAATCGGGACTTTCCTTTTAATTATCTTCACCTATATATTCCAGACAGAGCATATTTATGAGATTTGGGAATAACATGGGCAGCTAATGTGTGGAACAATGCAAACTTTTCCTACATTCATGAAGTCTTTCCTTTTGTTTGCGTTCTTAATGAAACGTTTGTAAACGTTCATTTCCATACGTCACCCTTACTGAATGGCAGTCAGTCTCTCAGTTCACAGAGTGTGGAGCATATTGATCTAGACAGGCATTCAGTCATGTGTCATCAGCTTTGACTGGGCTTGCTAGCCAATGAACTGATCTATTGAGCGAGTGGTCTCCGGTACATATCAAACAACATGAGGGAGACAGAGCCTGAGGCAGCCCTTGGTGAATTCCAAAATGTTAAAGCGACAGGAATGGAAAGGCTCCGATGACGCTCCTCAAAAAGAAGTGATAAGCCAATCTCATACAAGACTGTCGATCTCAGAATTTCAGTCAGGATTGAGTGATATAATGAAATCAGTCCCACCAACATTTCTGTGCTTTTGCCTTTTCCAAAGCATATCTGCCAGGTATCTAGTCCCTTTGTATGTTCCAGATAGAGTTACAAGTGCAAAGCGACCAACTCTTGGTGCGTTTACCCAGTGCAGGTAGTAAGTGATAGTGTGAAAGTTATTAACATTACTACTATGAAGGATCTTATTCAGCAGAGTGGATCACCCCCCTGATTTCCATTTAAAGGGCATTTAGCTAGTACAAAGAGACAAGTTGATAGGTGCAGGTATGGAACCAGTGAAAGCTGTGGCAAAAGTCCTTAAAACTGACGCAGGTCAGGGGAGTTATTAGGGCATCCAGATTTGAGACATATCAGTGACGATGATGTCTCTTTCATTTTAGCTAGAGAAAAAGAACAGGTTTGATCTGTAGACAGATATGAAGGAGAGTAAAGCAGCATCGCTATCGGATGATGAAGTAATGCCTGAATAAATGGTCTGTAGTTTATTTGCAAAAAACCCTACCATTTTATGCAACACTGAAAACCTTTGAAGCAGGCATTGCACTTGTGCATTGTGATGAAGGTTTTACAAATGCCTAAATGTTATTTAGTAGAAACAAAGACTTTTTAGCTTTTGATACAGGTAGACAGAAATACTTTTTTTGGTTACATGTAATGCTGTCTCGTTATTTTTTATTTGAAATTGATGTGAGACAGTTTGTTTGTTACTATTACCTGATTCAGTATAGCACAAAGCTATCACAGACAATAACGGGCTATTATTATGCACTTTAATTGCATTAAGGAACAGTTAAAATAATTGTCTTACAAGCAGCCTTTGCCCTTAACTAGGTGTATCAACAGCATTGGTTGCAGCTGTTAAGGCTGTTGGAGAGATTTTGGATGGTGCTATAGCAGAGATCCTGATTCTGTTGAATCTGTCAAACTCATTCAACACTGTCAATCATTCTGTCTATATCTTCAAGAGTTTTTCCCATTTAATTTGGCCAGATTTGTTTGCTGTTCAATCACCTGGTTTTGGATGTTTAACTGTGGGTGAGCCTCACAACTGTTGGCTCACGGTAGTCACATTGTAAACGGACTACGTGAGTTTAAAGCCAGAGTCCGCCTTTTAAGATAAGGCTGTTGCAACACACCAAGGGTAAGAGGCACTTGGCTGATTACACATGAACATGTATGCACATGTGAGACTACCGTTATGTACAGCCGGGTAACTGCGCACAGGTAGCCTGGCACAGAGGGGACACTGTCTGGTTAGATATTGATCTGGGGTAGGCCTGATAGTATTAGTGGGCACTCCTATGTAAAGTCAGTATGGTTTACTGTTTTGTCTGTAGTGCCACTTTATTATACACATAAGGAGGAATCTCCCTTAGTGTGCAGTTTTATTTCTCTTTGGCCTACAAAGTCCAGCAAGATATCAGACTGGGGTGAAAAGTGTCAAAAACAACAAAACAACCTGATCTACTCGGGCAATCAATTCTCTTCCCTTTCTGAGTGGGAATGGGAGTTTACTTTCTCCTTTATCAACAACCCTTCATATTATGTAGGTATTGTCCCTACTCATACTCGCCCTCTCATCTTGATTCTTCAAAAATTTTAAAAAGAGAAAACGGAACCAACCTCTGAGTCACCAGTCACCGTGTTCAACTAGAATATCCTCTACTTTAACAGGTAAATACCACACAAAAATGTGCATCAGTGTAAATGAAAAAAATGTGAGAAAAGCAAGGTAGCACCTCACGTGCGCACCACCAGAGGAGCTTGCTGATTATTTGTTACCGGTTATGCCCATGTTTCTCATCATTGGTCACTACCTTGCATAAAATAATAAATATTGTGTTTGTCCAGAAAACCAGTGACTACGTGTGTACTAATTACACAATGCAACCCCGTGAAATTAAAATTGAGATAAGCCACACTGTCACCACAGAGCTACTTTTATTCTCAACTAGTGGGCTTATTCAAAATAAAAACAAACTGCATGTTTGCAGACCATGTAATGATGGGCCGACATGTTTCATTGCCTGTATATTGTAGTTACAATTTCTTCAGGGCATGAGGACAAAGTCCACCTTTGGGTGGGGTGAAAAGTGTGCCAATAGATTATATATACATTTTATGGCTCATCTAGAATTTTCATATTACTCTGGCTCACCTCACAACTCCAAACCTCAACCACCAAGACCATAACTACTCGTCGCTCCATCAGGATTTGGGCACTGGAAACTAGAATTATTTTCTGGGTGCTAATTGTGAGCTCTATTCTGGATGTTAAACCATCAATTCTGCTACTAGAAATGCAGAAGCCCAAGAACTCGCCAAGATGGTTGAAACTTTATATACACCCACTTACAAATCTTGCTATTGGGAATCCTTTTGACTCCGGATAGGTAGACTGACCTTTTCCACCGTAGATGTATTGGACCTCTTTTTAAATCATCATACACATTCATATTTGATCATTAATCAATGATATGAGGTTGGTCAAGTTTCTAAAAATCTTTATCATAACGTTAGAATCTCTAATTATCATTCAGTTTAGTAAGTTTACAGAAATATAAAAATTGATTTGGTTAAAGTCAGCAACAGAATAAAACGCAATGTTCCATGAAGAAACCCAGTAATCTGACTAAGGGACCTATTCTGAATAGAACCCATAAAAAGTTCCTCTGGAGAGGAGTGAGTAGGAGATTATCTTCTCTTAAAGAGTTGTTCTGGATACTCAGCTGAGTTCCCTACAGCTGCAGTTCCAACTGTAAATTAGAGTACCATTGATCACTAGTAATCCAAATAAATCTGAAATGAAGCAGAATCAGTCACTTCAGCGAATAGATAAGGAAGTCAACTCTCTATGAAGAAGAGTCTCTGGGCAGGGAAAGAACTGGCAGCGGGACCACTGGAAAAGTCAAATGGAATAGAGAGGTAATAAAAACTAACTAGCTAGGAACACTCATTAATGTAGGTTCATACTATCGTAACAGTTTTGAAGGCGTCTTCATTCAATGTCCAAAGAAAAATAGTTCATGAGGTGGTAGTCAGTCATGCGATGCCTCTTCTTCCGATACCCACAGGTTGCATTCACATCGTCAAGTTTGATACAATTGCTACAGTACTTGTTACTCATGAGAACCCTCTTACCTAAGCTAAAGGATGCACTATGAGCTCAATGTGTGGATAATGGCTAGTCAGTGAAATGAGAGCAACTATCAATGTTATTTGGGAGCAGCATTCATATAAGTCTCTAAGTCATCATTTAATATAAGCAGTTTTAATAAGCTTGTATTCTAATAAATGATCTAACATGGGGCGAGGAGCTGGATGAACACTATGTTATAGTCAGCATATTTCAAAAAGTAGTCACTAATGCTAAGCAGTTGCACTAAATGTCTTCCTCATGTAACTATGAGCAAGAGTCAAGTAAAATTCTATTTTATCCTTGTTAATATACATGTTAAGAAATGTTTGTCTGGTGCAAAAAGTTTTGAAACACCTTAATTTGCAAACATTCCAAGAAGATTCTCAATCCTACATGTGATTTAACAAATATATTTTTAGAGTTTGTTAAGTACGATTGCAAACATTATGCGTTTACACTTTTTGCCTATGAGTCATTTTCTAACTTAAACATTTCTACAGCATTTAATATATTCTAAAGATGCAATTCTGGAGCACCTTCCATAACCTCTTTGGGAAAATGATGAAAAAACTGTTTTCTCTCAAACATGATTCATGAAATCCCAATCACAGTGTAAAATCACCTTAGCAACAAATGATTTACACCACATAACAAAAATCGTGCTCTCTGGACAAAATCAACCTTTTTGCCAAATCTGTTGTAATTCTGTCCAGCAGTTCGGGCTGCAGGCGTGTCTGAAGACTCTAGGGGAATTAACATGGGAAACAATTTTTTTACCTCCCCCCTTTTTCTCAGCCCCCGCTTGACAGATCACCCCTAAACTTTGCATGCACAACAAAAATCACGGGCGCACTTTTTGGGGAAAATTTCGTGAAGATACGCCAAACGGCACTAAAGAAATAGGCAAGTGTAAAAACACTTTTTTCCTATGGAAACGTGATCCTAACTATAACTACCTACTGGCAGTCGCCAGTAGGTAATATATCCAGATTCATATTTATATCCGTACAGCTATATACATAAATATATAGCAAAAACTTAAACGCAGATTTGGCCTGGCAGATGATGATCGTTGCGAGCGTTGCCGCGCCGAACACGCAGACTTTCTACATTTGGCATGGGGATGCCCCCGGGTGGCGTGCTACTGGCAACAGGTGACTGGTGCCCTCGCGGAGATGACAGGGGAAGCGGTGCCCATGGATCCATTGGTGACACTTCTCGGGTATATTTTGCAGATCCCTAGACCTTGCAGGAAATTTGTCGATATTGCACCGCTTTTGGCCAAGAGGCGTGTGGCATGCCGCTGGGGTCGAGGCAGGGCGCCCAAATTCAAGGACTGGCTGGCGGACCTGACCTACTGTCAAGATCAACATACTACATTCGCTGAGTTACTGCCCATCTCTAGTCGGCCCAGCGACATCTGGGATCCACTGGTGAGTTATCTGCTTGCACGCTCCGATGACGCAGAACCGCCAGAAGACCACCCTGTTACAGTTTAAAGTTTTGGCTTGACCTTTGGCCCCGACCACTGATCCCACCCATGCGCCCGCATCCCCTTTTGGACGGTCCTCGCCAGGACCTTTCATCCTCTGGCCATGGCGCTTAGGCTTGCGCTCTCGGGCCCCATGCATTCCCCGGCGTCGTGGACCTCCCTCCTTATGTTTGTCTATCACTCCCCTCTGTCACTCAGGGACTCCTTACGCCACATCCGACACATACTGGCATTCTCTCTATTGCTTAACACTCCGTGACACCACACGCATCGTTATTTATGGTGTTGATAGTTAGTTGGTGGAATTGATGTGATGCGGCTGTTACGCCATGCCCGTCTTTGCCTGCCTGGGTTGCCACACCGGCACATTACCTATTCTCTTTCCGAGCGGACGTGAACTGCCTCTTAGTTTCTGTACTGTTGGGGGTTTCTGTTAACTGTTACGGATATGAACAACACATTTAAAAAACACTGTTCTGCTGCTGTCTATCCTTCATTGCCCCACAACACCGGCTGTGTTAACATCCTCACTCACAAATGTGCTCCGCCGCCGGGCCTCAGGGATGCCGGCCACGAGGCTGTGTAATGGTTACCTTATTATGCTGCCGGCCTCCGGGTTGTTGGCGCAAAAAGCTGTGTATTATGAATCTACTTACACAATAAAGCAGTTTTGAACTCCCAAAAAAAAAAAAAAAAAAAATAATATATATATATATATATATATATATATATATATATATATATATATATATATATATATATATATATATAAAACTTTGGGTAGTTTCTAAATTTAGGTGGAGAGCATCTCCTATATAGGGCACCCTACAACAACAGCGACACTCTGAATCTGCTCACCAGAAATGTGTGTTTATCTAGCAAAGTTTATAAGCCTAGGATTAGCACAGTACAGCTCCCAAGGGAGTGCCTAGTTTAAATCATTCCAAGTTGTCTTGAATGGTATTTTACTAATCCAAAGCTGTAATACTGTGCCTGAAGTGGTAAAAAACTTTTGTCGTTTTACAGCACGGAATGGATGGCACTGTACTAATCCTATGCTTAAAAGCTTTACTCTCCCCTAACATTGGGAATTATCCAGAGTTCTCTGCTTCTTTTTTGCATAATTTATGTGGCACTCTAAGCCTGGAAGAGAGTGCGAGTGTCCGTAAGAATAGCATTTTTTCATTTGCCAATAACTTTGGCCTCCTTTGACAAATCCTCGCAAAACTTTCAAAACTAGTTTGCCAGTCACTTCAGCTGCTGTCGAGCGGGGGCTGAGAAAAAGGGATTTTTCTCCATGTGCGAAATCGGTCCTACGTTGCTTGTGTTCTGGCTCATGGAGGACCAAGCATGGCTGTTTGAGCTTGGCTGTTCCCATTGGAGCAAGGTCAAGAATGATTTGCATATGACTGGGTCCAAAATGAGATGGAATGGTGTGCAAAATAACAATGGATTGGGATGGAGTCCGAGTAACAACCAGTAGCTGACATTAATTCTAGCTTTCCATCCATCATTTGTTTTTTATACTTTCATATGCCTGCCCCTTTTTGGAGCACCATGAGTAACCAAGTTCCCCGTGGCCCAGCCTCTCCCCAGCCTGCACCCATCCTGGGGTGCGGACGTGAGCTGGCAACATATTTCTTTCTTTTTCTGTGGGTGCCAGTTCCCACCTTAGCATCCCCACAACAGTCACAGGCCTTGGGGCCCCATGGCCCAGACTGCTCCCTTGCCAGCACCCAACCTGGGTCCCAGTGAGAGCTTGCTGCATTGGTTTGTACTCGCCCACGTTATAGCATAAAAGCTGATTATGCTTTACATGACACACAAACTAAAGATGACAACGTAATTATTGTGCACTTTGCACATGTTTAGAAAAACAACACTGGAAACTGAGAAAAGTCGAAGTACCAGCACCTTAAACCTGTGCTTGGATGAGTAGAAATTGCAGGATTAATAGATTACCTTAGTCGTTATGAAAACATAATGATGAAATTCAAAGTCAAAGAGTTTATTGTATTTGATTACTTAAAATCGTTACAATGTACATTTTTAAAAAGAACATTTTCAGAAGATTTAGGGCCGTAAAGACCTCTGGATCATGTGTGATGTGGATTCCTAAGTATTTAAAATGATCTTCCACTATCGTCAGGCTGCACCCAGCTGGCAATCGTGGCGGAGGTCCGTGCGGGACATACAGCACAGATTTTGTCCAATTTATTGTGTACCCTGAGTATCTCCCGTAGGACCCACAGATGTCCAAGAGACAAGACAAAGATCGTCTAGGAGAGGCCAGGTACTGGAGGATATCGTCTGCGTACAGAGATATACGGTCCTCACAATCAGCAGTCCAGCAGAGACCGCGAATGACCGGGTCTTGTCGCACCCAGGCTGCTAGGGGCTCTAATATCAGGACGAAGAGCAGTGGCAATAACGGGCAGCCTTGCTTGTGCTCCGATGCAGCGGATATTTCCTGGAGATGTGTCCATTTGCCACTACATGCGACAGGGGATTAGTATAGAGTAATCTTATCCAGGAGCAAAAGGTTGGCCCAAAGCCTAGCTTCTTGAGAACTGCAAATAAGAAGGGCAATCCGACCGTATCGAAGGCCAATACGCTTCCAAGGAGAGCACAATAGCTTCCTCTTGTATAGTGTGTTTGCGCCCTAGGACATTATGGAGGTGTATCAGATTTAGGGCCGTATTTCTCCCCGGCATGAATCCTGATTGGTCAGGGTGTATTAATTTGGCTAGGTAAGGCGTACGTGTATTGGCCAGTATCTTGCCTTCAGCGTTTATCAGCGAGATGGGCCTATAGGAGTCACACTCCCCCGCTGGCTTACCAGGTTTGTGGATGGCCACTATGGTTGCAGTTCTTTGTTCCCGCAGTAGCTCTTCCACCTCTAGGCTGGCCTCAAACATTGCTACTAGATGGGGCGCAAGTGTTGTCGCATTACGTTTAAACCATTCTATGGGGATCCCGTTGGGGCGAGAGCTTTTCCCGACTGAAGTTTATTGCCATCGCTAGCTCCTCCGTTGAGAGTTCCTCCTTCAGAAGCCGGGATTCAGTTTCTGTGCGTTTAGGGAGTCGGATTTTGCGGAGGAAATCCTCAGTCTCATCCTGCATTATCGTGTGTGTGGATGTGTAAACTTGTTTGTAGTGGTGTGCTAAGAGGTCCACTATGTCTTGGGGGTTCTGCGTGTTGTCACCCGTGGGGAGTTGAAGTTCTGCTACTCATCTATCTGCGTTTTCCCGTTTATCAAGCCAGGCCAAAAGCTTGCTGGCCTTGTCACCCACTTCATATATTGTGTGTTGCGGTACAGAGAGCTGTGTCTTAGCTTCCTCCCAGAGGTGGTCTTTGTATTCCTTTTTTTTGAGGAGCAGTAGATGTGTGGTGGCGTCAGAGGGGTCCTGTCTCCTGTTCAAGTGTTTCCACTTTCCGGACTTTTTCCCTTTTGTGATTTGTTATTCGTGAAATTACCTGCCCACGGAATGCTGTTTTATATGCTTCCCATAAAGTGAGTGGGGAGGAGACCGTAGGTGCATTTTCACTGAAGTAGTATGTGGTGGTGTCTGATAAACCCTTCCATATCTCCGAATTCTTCAAGTATCCGGGGTAGACAGGGTACATCCTGCGTCGTGTTGTGGTCTGCCATGTATACAAGGCACTGATAGCAGAATGATCTGAGATGCCTCTTGGTAAGTGTGCGATTTCTGAGAAACGACCTAGATAAGCTGTTGTGTGCGCCCGAGTGGTATGTGTATTGCCGCGTCTGCAGGAAGCGGAGCCTCCAAATATCTATTAGGCTCATTGTTTCTAAGAAGACTCTGAGGGCCGAGTGTGTCCGGTGCTGTAGTCTTGGGGATGGATGGTCCAGGGTATCGTCCAATGTGGCATTTAGGTCGCTGCCTTTGATTAAGTTGCTGTGTGGGAGATGTAGCAGAAACGCACCAAGCGCTGGGTACGTCTGTGAGTGAAGCGCCGGGGGGAGATAGACAGAAACAATATTGACCATCCGGCTCTCCCACTGACACGTCAGCGCAGCGAATCAGCCGTGGTCATCTGTATATGTCTTCTTAACAACTATTGGATACTGTTTTTTAATAAGGATCCCCACCCTGCGGGAGCCAGTCGTAAATTACGAATGGACCACCAATTTGTAGCCCCATCTATTTGTAGCTCTGTCAAGTGCTTTACAAGTCATCCCCGTCAAGTGGGTCTCCTGCAGCATTGCTATTGCTGGCGCTTTGCGCTTCAGATATTGTAAGACTAAACCATGTTTAAGCTTATCCCGGAGACCATTTATTTTGCAGGAACTCATGGGTAGGGGTTGTGTACGCGTCATTTCCGAGTGGACAGTGTCAGGAGTCGTGGTCATGACCTGCGGTGGAGATGTACGCTGCGCGGTCTGGGTAGTTTTGTAACCCTATATGGGTTGCGTGCATGAGTCTATAGTGTGCCTTATAACATGAAGAGACAAATCAACAAATTAAACCAAAACTTTCCCAATTCACCCTTGCTCCCTCCCTGCAAGACGGTTTAAGAACTTCCCACCACCCCAACTTTGCAGAGAGCCTAATTCCCATTACCCGGTACCTTTGTAGGGGGAGAAGGTAGCTCTCATGGTGCCCCTTTTTGGCTGCTTCATGGAGATAATCTCCCTCTCAGCATCTTATAGCGAGCTTATATTAAAGTGTCCAATGTCCCCAGCTCACCCATAGCTATACATAGAGGCTCAACAGTGGGAAATCCCAAATGTCTTTTTTGCTCTGATGCGGTGTCGCGGTATTCCGGAGCCCCTTCTTTGCACTTGTCCGGGTTGTCGGTGTCTGAGTCCCTCCTCCGAGTCGTAGCCTGGCTGAAGCGTTGATCGGAGAGCAGACACCCTCCACGAGAAAGGTCGCGATCTCGAGGTTGGTTCAGTTCTCTGTGGTTTGGCCACCTGTCTCCGCCGTCCCTGCCGCTCGTTCTTGGGTTTGAGTTCCTGTCGCTCTTCGGTTGTTATTGCGTCCGGATCCATTACGGTAGGGGAGCTGTCGCCATACCTCGAGCCACTCCCACGCTTCTTCCGGTGCGTTGAAAAACCAGGTTTTTCCATCTGCCTCTACTCTTAATTTTGCAGAAAATATCATTGAGTATTTGAGTTCTCGGCATCTAAGCTTTTGCTTTATGGCAACGAAGTTTCGGCGTTGTTTGGCCGCAGCCGCTGTGCAGTCCGAAAAGAAGGAGATCGTGCTTTGCTGGTATCGCAGTCCGAAGGATGAGGTCCCAGTCATGAAAGTTGAATAGATGTACGAGTATGGGCCGAGGGGGGGGGCACCTGCCGAGGTCTGCCCCCGGGTACTCGGTGGGCCCGATCCACAGAGAAATAGTTAGAAAGTCCTTTAGGTTGTAGGTGGTTCTTGATCAGGTCCTCCACACATAGGTCCGTCGCGGGCCCCTTGTCCCTTCCGGTACTCCTATTATTCGAATGTTGTTGCGGCGAGAGCTGCCTTCATAGTCGTCCAGTTTCGCCGCCATTTGCTTGTGGTCCGATTCTAGTTGTTTCATTTGTTTCTTGAGTGCGATCGTGTCTGCGCTCAGCTCGGTTGTTGTCGTTTCTATATCCACCACTCAAGAGCTAAGGTTCCTAAAGTCTGCATGTATTAGGGAGAGCTCCGTGGTGATTGTGCCGATACGGACTCCAGCTACGTGTGGACCTTATTGAGTGTAGCCATTATGTCTTGCAATGTGATTACTTTGGCTGGTGTGGGTCCCTTGGTTGTCGCCTCCTCAGCGCCTGCGCATTCTGAATTATTGGGGTCGGGCTTGGAGTATGCATATTTCTCCAGTCTATCTGCTGGGTCCCTCTTTGGCCGCGGCCCCAATGGCATTCCGACCAGTCACAGCGGTTGCCAATCGCAGACCGTTAGCAAGTGGTACTCACCGCCGCCTGCCTGTGCTTCTCCGAGGTGCACGCGGCCTGTCGGGTTTCCCACCAACTGGGTGGCACTGCGGCGGCGTCTCCGCTCAGGAGGAACGATAATATGCTGCATGCTTGCTTTGTTGGCTGTACCTTTCCAGGCGTCTCAGAACACTAGCCACTCAGGCCCTTGCAGCAACTCGGCACACGGGCGCCCGGTGGGCTGACCGCAACCTCAGCATCTCCGCAAGGGGGGTCGGGTAGGATGCCTGAGGAGCTCCCCTAATGGGTCAAGGACACAGTCATTGCTCTGCCGCAGGCTCCGCCGGTCAGAACTGTATTTCACCCCTTCTGGCTAGCTTATGGGAGCTAGCCTGTTTTGTGCACTGTGGGCCCCGCGGTAGGCCGTGCGCCCTCCCCCCTTCACCCACACCACTGCTTCAGTGCCCCGCAGGCAGGATCTGTTATCGGATGGGCCCCTGTACCTCGGCCCTGTATGCGCATTCGTTCCAGCGCGAGCGTCTATTAGGCCGCCACTCGACCTCTATTAGTTCAAGCAGCAAACTTGCCTTGATCGTCCGCAAGTGTTTCAGTGCTGCCAAGCTGCTTCCTGTCTGCATTCGCCACAGAGCCTGTGGGGGGAATCTCATAGCCAAGAGGGGGAGGCCGATGCACAGCGCCTCACCACCTACCTCCGTCGATCTGCAGCCACCGGGTGTGCCCGCCGGGCAAGCGCGCACCCGAGGCCCCGGTCTGTCTTGTGGTTGCAGGCCCCGCTTCTTTCTTAAGAAAGGAGATACCACGGGTCAGTGACTTTCGGCTTTGCATTACGATCATTGGGCGTCGCTGGGGTTCCTACGTCTCTGCCAGTGCTTTCCGCTGAGTTGCGGGCACGAATTAATGCTCGGATGATGATTGCGGCCTCCGGGGGTCCGGGATACACCGAAGCTGCGGCCATCCCCGTTGGCTGCTAGCCACACCCCCCCCACATGATATGTTTGATTGATTTCGTTATGCTTGATCTTTATTTTACTATATAAGAAATGCTGACCTTAAAATGCATTGAATTGTCTTTTGTTCTTTAGGCTGCATTATTTCATAGCCTGGTGTAATGGACTTTTGTTATGTTTCCTCAAATGTTGCTTTATCTGTTCTATTTATGCAACATTCTTTAATCTACAAGACACTTTCTAGTATTCCTTTGTTTGTGAATTGGTGGGAACATAAACTTTCGACTTAATACTTGAAAAGCCACAAAGTAATAAGCTCTATGTCAACTAATCTGTGAGGACGGAATGGACAGTCACTTCTCATGAGCTGCATGAAAAAATAGGTTGAAGTATCAATTTATACCTGGTGAACAGAAGAAAGATCACATGCCGGTCAGACCATCATATGGTGACAACTGATGTCACAAATGGACGATTTGCAGTATAAAAAGTGATTTCCCCAAGAGGAGGGGGGTCCCCTTTCCTTTTGTGCTCAGCCGAGTCTTCTTGTGTCTTTGCCCTTTCATTTTTCTCCATCCTCCTGGTCGACTGACTGCCTTCCTGCTGTACAATCTTTACATGCCCCATGCCTTCTTTTTCCATTTGCTGATGAACTTGCTTGCTGAACTATTTGGAGCTGTCTGGTGAGAGCAAACTTTAACTTTCCTGAATTTTTTTTTTTTTTTGGGTGGTTTTATTTCTCTTTTCAAGTCAAATTACATGCATATCAACATGAGCACAATGACAGCAGTTGGATGACTAAATCATGCCTGAAGCTCAATGATGATAACACTGAGCTGATGCCCCTAGGCCCTCCAACTCTCTCCACTCTGGAGGTGTCATGGCCTCTGAGCATGGGCACAGCTCCCACCCCCAGAGATCACATCAAAAGCCTGGGGGTGTGGCTAGATAAATCACTGACCTTCGACATGCAGGCAACAAAAGTCTCTGCGACCTGTTTTGGCCTCCTAAGGATGGCAAAAAAAATCCTGCCTCTCCTTCCCTTTGAGGCAAAGCAGATAGTTATTCAGGGATTAATCCAATCTCGCCTAGATTTTAGCAATGCTCTGTACCTTGGGGCGCCGGAATGCACCTTAAAAAAATTACAACGTACCCAGAATTGTGCGGCTCGCACCCTACTTGGCATCCCTAGGAGAATTTCAGTTAAACCTGGCTTAAGAACATTACATTGGCTCCCCATCAGGGAGAGAGTCAAGTTTAAATCCTTGTGCATTGCACATCAGGCTTACTGGAAACTAGGCCCTGAGATCAATCACTCGCTGGTAGAGCTCTTCGATCCTCACACGCCTTTTTAGCTCAAATTCCAAGAATTCATAGAGCGAGGACCGGAGGTCGTTCCTTCGCATATAATGCTCTGAAAATTTGGAATACTCTGCCAGTTTATCTTAGATCAGAACCTAACCTCCTTAGTTTCCGTAAGAAACTTAAAACTTTTCTGTTTAATTAAGTAGTCGATTTACTTCCCTCTTCTGTTGAGCACTGATGGGTAATTTTTTTAGCGCCTGGACGCCTCAGGGCAACTGCTAGCGCTTTATAAATATGTTTTTCATTTCATTTCATTTAATTTCATTTCATTTCATATCGTGTAGCATAATGGTTGTGCATTACAATTCACATTCCTATATACATCATACATAGTCAGGGGACAGTACTCCATCAATTTGGCCAGGAAATAAGTATACCCATAATTTTTTCTTAACTCTTATTCTTGACCACGTTTCAGCATATCCCTCCCGTCATGAATTTGATCTTTGATGCTAGATCTGAAATAGTGAGCTGCTGATTCTGGAGAGACATGCCCCAGCCAAGTAATGACACACATTTTTCATGCATCCCTTCCGGTAGGTGTGTCACGCCCCCAGCAGGTAGTTGAGCAAGGGATCCCAAGTATCCTTTGGTTCGGAGGATAAGGGGAGTAACTTCGCATAAGTCAATGTTGGTTCTTGCCAAAAGAGGACGTCTTGTATCCAATCCTTAAAATTAGGTGCCCCCCCCCTCTGCCCCTTCTACATGCCTCCCTATGGTTGTCCAACAATAACCCCAGCACTACGTATCTTCTACATGCAAGTGGGATCTCTTCGGTATAACCTAGTAGTGCTGTGATAGACAATGCCGATAAGTAGGCCAGAGCCATCTGACCCAGTGTCCCAAATACCTGGTGCCAGTATTGGTAGATGAGTGCACATTCCCAAGCGATGTGCAGGAAATCTGCTCCTTCCTGCCACAGCAGTCGCAGGCATCATTATCACATAATTAGAATTTGTGCATTTTAGCTGACGTGTAATACAGCCTATCGGGAACTTATAGTGTATGATGCAAAGACAGCTGCTGGCCGAAAAGTGCTCAATCTGTTGACAGCAGTATTCTTATGGTTTATCATTAAGTGATTTACCCAGATCTACCTCCCAGTGTAGACTGGATCTCGCCATGCCCTCGTGCTGTGAAGTCTGTATGTTGTGGTACATGAGGGGGCTCACATGTGTAGGAGTGGTACAATGGAGACAGTGTCGGCGGTTCGTGGGGCAACAAGGGTGTGGCTGCCTTGAATATATATATATATATATATATATATATATATATATATATATATATATATATATATATATATATATATATATATATATATATATATATATATATCTCATGACCCAGAATGCTAAAGCTAATTGATCTCACCTGAGGCAGACTTCCTGTTAAATATAAAAGCTGGACACTTTGTTGCAGCCCATTTGTTTGCTGCATTGTTTCTTCAGTGATCCATGAGAAAGGGATTATTCCTGAAACGCGTCGGATAAGTGGCATCGAGGGGGCGTGTGTGCTAAGCGCCGCTTACCTGACAAGAGCCTTTATCCTTTCTGCCAGTGAGTGGCAGCCACGTGGGTTCTCTCTTTTTTCAATATATATATATTGAAAATATATATATTCACTGGAAAAAACATAGGTTCCACACATGTTATAGTAAGGAATTAGCATTTAAAAAAACCTTAGAAATTCACTGAAAAAACCATAGGTTTTAGGGGTGTTATAGTTAGTTGGACATTTCATTCGTACAAAACCATTGAAATTCCTCCATTATAGTTAGTTGTTCTATAACTCGCGCGCCCGCAATCCACTGATGATGATGTCCCATATTACATCGTTCATGACATAGTCAGTGACATCACTGATGACATCTCAAATGACATCACTGATGACACCACTAATGACATCATCCAGTGAATGTCGTTTGGTTCGATATTTAAATAAGTATTATATAAATATATATTCCATCGGCGAGTTCAGACCTGTCACAGATAGTTGAACAGATACAGGCCGAAACTACAGTACTCACCGTGTGCACGGACACAGGGGATAGTTCTGCTAGAGTTGTGACTCCGTTCAAACCTAAATCCACGTTTTGTCCTCTCATGCTCATGGACAACATTGACCTCTTTCAGGACAAAGTAACTCTTGAATTGAAACAACTTTTCAACAAACAAATCAAAGAAAGAAATAAAAAGCATTATCGAGATGCCGCGTACCACCAACTTATCAAGAAATTACAGGGGGATACGAACATCATTATCCGTGAATCTGATAAGGGTGGCAATGTGGTGCTCTGGCCCAAACAACTGTATATGGAAGAAGCCTGGGCCCAATTGCTTGATAAAGAGTGCTATAAGAGAGTCAACATGGGAGATGTCAAACTTGCCTGGAATGTGATCTACGGCAAATTAATGGCATGGCGGAGTGCAGGTTTGCTTTACATTGGATGACTACAAATTTCTGAGAAATATGAATCCGGTAATGCCAGTGGCGTATTTTATTCCAAAGGTACACAAGGACAGTAAAATACCTCCAGGACGCCCTATAATATCAGCACGTAATGGCATCTTGGAAAACGTGAGTAAATACGTAGACTTTTTTTCTCCAAGAATACGTTAAAAAACTGCCATCTTTCGTATTAGATACTGGAAACTTACTCAAAAAACTTGCTGATGTGCCTTGGCAACCTGGCTATACTTTGATTACGTTGGATGTTTCCTCCTTGTACACTTCTATCCATCACAAGGATGGACTCAGAGCTGTTTTGCACTATCTCAGCAGCAGGCTGCCTTGTCTCAATGAGCACACCTCTATGATACTTGAGATGATTGAACTGTGTTTGTATCATAACTATTTTCTGTTTACGAACCAGGTTTTCCAACAGACAAGGGGTGTGGCTATCGGGGCCTGCTTCTCCCCTAGTTATGCCTGTCTCCACATGGGCTACTGGGTGGAGCAGGTCCTACAGCCTTCTTTCCCTCAGATACTTGCCACCAAGGTCGTAAAGTGGCTGAGATATATTGACGACTTGCTCATAATTTGGAATGGTAGTCAGGACGAGGCATCAGTGTTCGTCAATGACCTTAACAACAACTCCTTAAATTTGGGCTTCACTAGCCAAATGAGATGTTCCTCCATTTGTTTTTTGGATGTAGAAATCTACATACACAACTCGGAATTGCACACTAGACTTTTTAGGAAGCCAACTGCTGGCAATGCCATTCTTCATGCCTCTAGTCATCATCCGGCTCCACTGATACGCAGCATCCCATATGGTGAGATGCTGCGCATTAGAAGGATCTGCAGCTCAGACTTAGATTGTATGATTGCCCAGAAGGAATGTAAGGCTAGATTCCTCAGGAGAGGTTACAGCCCTGTGGTTGTGGATAACGCCATACGTAGAGCCAACACTAGAGGTAGATTACAGCTAGTTGCACCTCTTGAACAAGCATCCCCCAGTAGCCATATGGAAACCAGATTGATCTTAACGTATAGCAGACAGCATCAGTTTCCGCAAATGTTCGGATTGTAAGGCTTGTAGAAATGGCATTAATAAGAGTGAATATCGTATTCCTTTTAATAGTCAACCAGTGCGCATCCAAGCCAAGCTTACGTGCAAGACAGAGTACGCGGTGTATGTGCTGGAGTGTCCGTGTGGCCTACGTTATGTGGGCAGCACAAAGTTACCAGCACATAAAAGGATACTCCAGCACCTTAGAGCCATTACCAACGGCGACACCGCGTACCCTGTTGCTAGGCATTTTGAGGAGGTTCACAACAAGAATCCAGAGGGATTAAAATACTTTCTTATCGATACAGTTCCTCCGTTAAGGAGGGGGGTAGACCGTGAGGGTCTCTTACGAAAGTTAGAAACGCGTCATATTATACTGTTCGACTGTAAGATCCCTAATGGAATGAATTCTAGTGAAGATATGTATACCCATCTTTGAGTCTTATCTGCTGTCCTGTATTAATGATTCATGAATATATTGACTTTTCTTGTATGTATATATATCATCTTATACATATTTGCTGCTTCCCGTACATAATGATGTAAATAACTAAATATTCTAATTTTTAATTCATAGATGTTTAAAGCAATAGATGTGACACTCTTTTTTTAAAGTATTTTTACACTGGGTTTTATCTAGCGTGACATTAAATGTATGTACTGTGCATTATTTATTTATGCGTTTGCACTAATATTGCGATTTTGCACATAATGCATTGGCCACTTGGGCTTCATTGCTCCTGTAAGTACCCAAAAAAATCGTTTAGCAAGCTTTAATAGGACGTTGTTCATACATGAGATCGGGATTATGTTAACGTTTGATTTGATTCAATGTTCAGATCAAATTATGATTTCCTATGACCCGTGTCCTCAATACAGGGTGGCGCAACATGTATATGTATTTGGTAAAACATGAGTGGGATAGGGCATGATACCGTTTTAATATGTAATTAACTTTCTTTTAAAGGTTTTACATGTTGTTTAGTTTTTTGCCATCTATTCCGTACCCATAGTTTCAATATCCAAATACTCTTCAAACATTTTGTTGCGCCTACATTTTAACCTGTGTTTATATAGTATTTATACTGTTATTTATTGCTTGCTCTTGGTAAATTAATGTTACTATGGAGTCATTTTGGTATGATAGAGGAATATGCATTAGTCTATCTTCTATGGTTACTTCAATTTACATGCACGCTAGCACTTTAAAAGGGTCACCTCACCTGTTCAGCGTTCGTCATGTGATCAAGGCCCTCCTAGGGCTGAAACGCGTCATGTTCGGTGTGGTGTTTGGGCTCCAATAAAATTATACCGCACTATTTAAGGGTTCGCCTCGTCTTTTTTCCACGGATGCCAAGACGTTGTATGATATATATATATATATACTCTACCCTATGCTCTACCCTTCTGGCAGGCTTCCTAGGAGTAGGCTAACGCGATTTAGGCGTTAGAACACCTCGCTTTTATCATTTTAACAAAATTACGTTTTATGCTGCTAACTGTAAATTGCCTGTATTTTACTTTTCTCATTTTGCACTGTGGAAATTAGGAAATTGATTTAAAAAATGCCTAAAATATCCTTCTACTTTCTCCTTACCTCCCCGGTGCACCACGAGCTTGCTCGATGGTTGTGGAGGGAGGCGGCTTGCTATTTTCACTTTCCCTACACTTCCGGCTGGGTCACGGGTGAGCGGTCTAGTGCTAACACGCTCCTCTTCCCATAAAACGGATGTGCTGGCCGTCGCGCCTAAGGCAAGCCCGTCTGCGCCCGTCCGCGCCAGGCTGGGTCAGGTCATTATGCTCGACCTTTAGCTTACACACCCAACCAACTAATATCGCTTCGCAGAAACTACGAGCTAAGCACCATCCAGCTACATCAACTAGAACGCCACGGCCTTATGACCCCGGTGCACACCTCAGTTATCTCGGATACCTCTTGTCCAAGGGGGATATCTTCTGCCTTCACTGCGCAGAAATGCAAGATCGCCCTAGACCCTACTTCTGCTATCCCCAAAAATAAAAGCGACGCATTAACGATATACTATCTCAACACTCGTTCCCTTGGCAAGCACCAGTTAGAGATACTCTCCCTGATAGAGCTGAACTGGCCGGATATTTTATTCTTGTCTGAAACTTGGCTGCAAGATGCCTCCTCCCCGGACATCCTAGCAGCCATTCCCGCTGCCTACTACATCCTCCATGTAGACAGAGATACGGATAAAAAGGGTGGCGGCGTGGCTGCAACTATCCACAAAAAACACCAGTTCACAGCGCTCTCAGCCATTCAAAGTGCCCAGACGGAAACACTTATTATCAAAATGGAAAGTCACCTTTCCTCGCTAGCATGCGTCGTTGCATACCGCCCTCCATTGCATATGCCATCTTATCCGTTGGAGTTCGCAGACCTAATCGGCCATTTGGTCATCAATCATTCCAGAGTGTTAATCGTGGGTGACTTTAACTATTGGCCAGGCGACATAAATGAAACCCCTCTTTCCCGAGACTTCACGGATCTACTGATCAATCTTAACTGCACTCAACATATTCACACCCCTACGCATAATAAAGGTCACACCCTAGACCAAGTTTGGTCTTTTAACTTAGACATCACCCAACTTGATGTCCTTCCCTGCACCTGGTCAGACCATTGTCTAATCAGATGCACACTTGCCAGGCTGGCTGCATCTCCCATGACTAGACCCAGCAGCATGAAGGCGAGGAATTGGGGCCAAGCCAGTATTGAGTCCTTTAAAACTATTCTCATCAACACTGCTCTGCCGAGTCAAGACACCTCTCTCACAACCCAGGCGGAAAACCTAGCCATCTGGCTTGAACAAGCTAGCAACAAGGTTGCTCCTCAAAAACACATAAAAGCACGCAGGCCTCACGATGCTCAAAAATGGTTTTCGCCCGCCCTGAAGCTTCAAAAACTGAACCTCAGACAGGCTGAGCGAAAGTGGCGTAGGAAATATGACCCTGAACTAAAAACCAGTTACTTGTCTCTCTTCAAGGATTATAAAGCCGCTGTATTAAATTGTAAAACCGAGTTCATCACAAGTAAAATCTTGAACTCGGCTAATAAAACCAGAGAGATCTTCTCGATAGTCGACGAACTGACAGGAATGCAGAGAGTGTCAGCACAACCCGTGCACTCTCAAGATCTGTGCGACAGGCTAAATAATTACTTTTTTGAAAAAATTGATACAATAAAATCCAGCATTCCCTCATCCAGTATCCCCAGTCCCTCTGCCTTGCCAGGTGAAACCCTTCCCCCTTTACTGGACCATTTCCCCCTCATTAACCCGGATTCCTTTTCCAAACTGACGAACAGGGTCAAATCTGGTTCCCCTCTCGACAGTGGCCCCCTCCCACATACTGCACGAAGCTTTCAGCGCATGCCCTGACCCACCCATATCTCTTCTCAACACCTCTCTTGGCAGAGGAACAGTCCCTGACTAGTTCAAAAGTGCAGAGATCCTCCCCATCCTCAAGAAACCTGGGGCGGACCCTCAAGTGCTGAGTAACTACCGTCCTATATCTCTCCTACCCTACCTTGGTAAAATACTGGAAACACATGTGGCGGAATGTTTGAGCTTCTTCATTGAGGAGTCTCATTTTATCGACCCTCACCAAGCTGGCTTTAGGCCTGCCCACTCGACCGAGGCAGTCCTTGTAACGGTCATGGACGAGCTACGCATGGGGGCGGACCTCAACTCCCCCCAGGCCCTGATCCTCCTTGACCTGTCGGCCGCGTTTGACACGGTCGATCATAACATCCTGATCGACCGGGTCCACAGCGCTGGGGTGGGAGGGCAGGCCCTGAGGTGGACACGATCCTTCCTGACAAACAGACTCCAATCTGTCAGACTGGGCAATTTTTGCTCAAAAAAAGGACGGCTCTCCTGCGGAGTCCCACAGGGCTCCTCATTATCCCCCCTTTTATTCAACCTATACATGCAACCTTTAATATCAGCTCTGAGGGAAATGGGAGCCCTGGTCTATAACTATGCAGACGATCTGCAACTCATCTTTAACATTCAACCCACGAGACTCTCTGAAATTAATCTACAGTCAATCATGATTTACATCAGCTCTTGGATGAACACCAACCAATTGAAGCTTAACCCTGACAAGACAGAGTTGGTCTTGACGCTCACGCCCTCTAACCCCTGGAATACCAGCTTTTGGCGTCCCGCCCTGGGCCCCCCCGCCCACTCCAGTTCCTTCCGCAAAAAGCCTTGGCGTAAAAATCAGCAGTGATCTTTCAATGACTCCACAGATTAGTTCCGTGGTATCAGCATGCTTTCTTATGTTACGGAAAATAAAGAAAATAAAAAGATTTCTGTCCGCAGAAGCCCTCACCCTGGTCGTCCTTGCACTCATTGTCTCTCGGCTGGATTATGCCAACGCACTGTATGCTGGCATCCCAGCTTACCAGATACACAGGTTGCAACTGATACAAAATCAGGCGGCCAGACTGATCTTCCAACTCCCGGCCCGCCATCACACAAAACCTCTGCTAAAAAAATTGCATTGGCTTCCCGTGGAACAACGAAGCACTTTCAAGCTCTGCTGCATTACACATAGAGCCCTATCAGACAAAGGCCCTAGGTTTATCTCAAATCGGATAAAAAAATACACTCCCTCTCGTACCCTTCGGTCCGCTGGACAACACTTACTTATCACCCCGAGATTCAAGCGCCTAAAATACGCTGGCACCCGTTTCTCCACGCTCTCCCCTCAAAAATGGAATTACCTCCCTCTTTCAATCCGTTCTACTGCTTCGCACCTCCATTTCAGAAAGCTGCTTAAAACGTGGTTTTTCCAGCAAGCCTTCCCCTCCTGAGCCTTCAGTCCACTGAGCCCCATCCCAGAAGCGCCAAGAAACCAACCGGTGTACGTTGCGCTATATAAATATTTTTTTACATTATATATATATATTCATGGACAGGAGGTCGTTTTTCACAGGCATCCTAATGTGCAGCAATGTCAGAGAAGGACGCTTTGCTGACCCACTGTGGTTTGATATGTTTTAAGATTTGTCAGCGTGGAGCAGCTCACTGCAGCAAACATAAGGCACTACAAGTTCCACTAGGCTCAGCGCGAGCCGACGCCCACTGGGGCGGGTGGTTGGAAAGATAAATGGACTGCCATTGCTTGCACGCTGATGGAAGACTGTGCCTCTGATGAAATGCCTTGCGGCATGAAACGCGTCAGGCGATGAAATTTTGGCGAGCATTCACTCTACTATGCTGTAGCTCCTGTGGAATAAAAACGTAAGATTTACCTACCTGATTGTGGCTATCCTTTGTGGGAAACTGTGAGATTTGGATTTAAAACGGCTGGTCCCGGCCGTGGGAGAAGCCCTGCCGCGATTTGCAGCGGACCGAGTTGGAGTCAAACGGCTGCCGACTTCATGGACAGGAGGTCGTTTTTCACAGGCATCCTAATGTGCAGCAATGTCAGAGAAGGACGCTTTGCTGACCCACTGTGGTTTGATATGTTTTAAGATTTGTCAGCGTGGAGCAGCTCACTGCAGCAAACATAAGGCACTACAAGTTCCACTAGGCTCAGCGCGAGCCGACGCCCACTGGGGCGGGTGGTTGGAAAGATAAATGGACTGCCATTGCTTGCACGCTGATGGAAGACTGTGCCTCTGATGAAATGCCTTGCGGCATGAAACGCGTCAGGCGATGAAATTTTGGCGAGCATTCACTCTACTATGCTGTAGCTCCTGTGGAATAAAAACGTAAGATTTACCTACCTGATTGTGGCTATCCTTTGTGGGAAACTGTGAGATTTGGATTTAAAACGGCTGGTCCCGGCCGTGGGAGAAGCCCTGCCGCGATTTGCAGCGGACCGAGTTGGAGTCAAACGGCTGCCGACTTCATGGACAGGAGGTCGTTTTTCACAGGCATCCTAATGTGCAGCAATGTCAGAGAAGGACGCTTTGCTGACCCACTGTGGTTTGATATGTTTTAAGATTTGTCAGCGTGGAGCAGCTCACTGCAGCAAACATAAGGCACTACAAGTTCCACTAGGCTCAGCGCGAGCCGACGCCCACTGGGGCGGGTGGTTGGAAAGATAAATGGACTGCCATTGCTTGCACGCTGATGGAAGACTGTGCCTCTGATGAAATGCCTTGCGGCATGAAACGCGTCAGGCGATGAAATTTTGGCGAGCATTCACTCTACTATGCTGTAGCTCCTGTGGAATAAAAACGTAAGATTTACCTACCTGATTGTGGCTATCCTTTGTGGGAAACTGTGAGATTTGGAGATATATATATATATATATATATATATAATATCATATCCAGTTAGGATTTTTTTGAATAGGGATTTCTGAAAATTCTATGTTGAATAACTTTGGCGTTGATGGGCGGAATTCAGGAAAATGGCACATTTTGTTTCTGAGCGTCCCCTGAAAGTTTGGGGGGGTTTCGTCAAGCGGGGGCCGAGAAAAAAGGGGGGTCCCAAAACGTGTTTTTAACATTGAGTTTTCCATAGGGCGGTTGGACTCACTTTTAGCTCGAACGGCTGAATGGATTTCCACAAAACTTGGCAAAATTGTAGGGACTGGTAGCCCGATGTGCCTTTGCTATGTCTCAAGATATATGCTCCAGTGGTTTTTACGAAAATTAACTTTGAAAAATATATATTGGGCTACATTGGGTTTTATATATGTTAGAGCCCAATGTAGCCCAATGTAGCCCAATGTAGCCCAAAGATGGCCACCAGAGACAAAAAAAAACAAATGTAGCCCAAATATCAGCCAGATGTAGCCCAACTATAGCCCAGTGACAGAATGTCCCAGAGTGTTCTAAAGAACAACTAGAGCGCTAACAGTCTTACTTATGACAAAAGTATGGCACACCTGAAGTCATCTTGATTGGAATAAAGTGTTAACACTTAAAACATTTAATTTGCAAAGGAACAAAATGAGGGGGTTCATTTTGCCATAGAAATTATGATTAGTGCTGAAGAAAGAAAAATTAGGGCACATTTTGAGTGACTTCTCAAATCCTCTTACATTTCATTAAAAAAATTCTGATATGCAGTCTCCCAAGATGGCCACCAGAGACAAAAGAGCCCAAATGTAGCCCAAATATCAGCCAGATGTAGCCCAACTATAGCCCAATGACAGAATGTCCCAGAGTGTTCTAAAGAACAACTAGAACGCTAACAGTCTTACTTATGACAAAAGTATGGCACACCTGAAGTCATCTTGATTGGAATAAAGTGGTAACACTTAATACATTTAATTTGAAAAGGAACAAAATGAGGGGTTTCATTTTGCCATAGAAATATTATATATATATATATATATATGTATATATATATATATTACCTACTGGCGGTCGCCAGTAGGTATATATAGTTAGGATTTTTTTGAATAGGGATTTCTGAAAATTCTATGTTGAATAACTTTGGCGTTGATGGGCGGAATTGGCTGAAATTTTCAGGAAAATGGCACATTTTGTTTCTGAGCGTCCCCTGAAAGTTTGGGGGGGTTTCGTCAAGCGGGGGCCGAGAAAAAAGGGGGGTCCCAAAACGTGTTTTAACATTGAGTTTTCCATAGGGCGGTTCGACTCACTTTTAGCTCGAACGGCTAAATGGATTTCCACAAAACTTGGCAAAATTGTAGGGACTGGTAGCCCGATGTGCCTTTGCTATGTCTCAAGATATATGCTCCAGTGGTTTTTACGAAAATTAACTTTGAAAAATATATATTGGGCTACATTGGGCTATATATATGTTAGAGCCCAAATGTAGCCCAATGTAGCCCAAAGATGGCCACCAGAGACAAAAAAAACCAAATGTAGCCCAAATATCAGCCAGATGTAGCCCAACTATAGCCCAGTGGCAGAATGTACCAGAGTGTTCTAAAGAACAACTAGAGCGCTAACAGTCTTACTTATGACAAAAGTATGGCACACCTGAAGTCATCTTGATTGGAATAAAGTGTTAACACTTAAAACATTTAATTTGCAAAGGAACAAAATGAGGGGGTTCATTTTGCCATAGAAATTATGATTAGTGCTGAAGAAAGAAAAATTAGGGCTCATTTTGAGTGACTTCTCAAATCCTCTAATATTTCATTAAAAAAATTCTGATATGCAGTCTCCCAAGATGGCCACCAGAGACAAAAGAGCCCAAATGTAGCCCAAATATCAGCCAGATGTAGCCCAACTATAGCCCAATGACAGAATGTCCCAGAGTGTTCTAAAGAACAACTAGAACGCTAACAGTCTTACTTATGACAAAAGTATGGCACACCTGAAGTCATCTTGATTGGAATAAAGTGGTAACACTTAATACATTTAATTTGAAAAGGAACAAAATGAGGGGTTTCATTTTGCCATAGAAATTATATATATATATATATATATATATATATATTAATTACCTACTGGCGGTCGCCAGTAGGTAGTTATAGTTAGGACCTAGTTTCCATAGGAAATCGTCAACATTCTATTTGGATTAACTTTGGCCCTGGTGGATGAATCTTTGCGAATTTCTCAAAGAAGATGGCTCGGTCCGCTGCGCTCCTTCCCTGAAAATTTGGGGGGGATTGGTGAAGTGGGGGCTGAGATAAAAGGGGGGTCCCAAAATGTGTTTTCTCCATGTTATTTTCCATAGGACGTTTAGACACGGCTACAGGTCGAACGGCTGAATGGATTTATAAGAAATTTGGCAAAACTGTAGAGTCCGGCTCGCAGATTACGCTTTTTGTGGAATGGTGTAAATCCGTTCAGTAGTTGCTGAGAAAATTAAAGTCAAAGTCAATTATATATCTATAAGCGCGGACGGGTGCGCGCACTCAAGCGGCTGCGCGCGAGCGGAATTTTTTTTGCTGCGTGACGTCTGTTAACGTTCGATTCGAAGGAAATCAGGAAGTGTTGACCGCCATTTTGTCACTGCGAGTAAATATATTGTCATTTCAAAGCGTTGGAACATGGAAAGGGGAGAAGGTAGAGATTGTTTTGCTGCGTAGGTTTTCTCAGGGTGTGCAGTAAGGTCCTTAAAGGCGAAAATATATATATATTTTTTTGGGAAAAAAGTTGCGGGGTGCGCGCACACCTATTTACAAGAGTGTGAAAATGGAGATAAATCAGAAGTTTGAGTGCTTTGATATAAGGTGGCTCTGAAAAGAGCCCTTGTGTTAATTGAGTTGTTTCTGCATTTATAAGTATGTACCGATGCAGAGTCTGATGTTGCAGAGGAAGATTCTGTTTCCCTCATCCGTGAAATGAACACCATCTGTCCTATAGATGTCTTGCATGTGGTAACGCAAGTTGTTGTGGTAAATAGAACCCATGCTATAATCTCTGAGGAAAGCAGAAACAGATTTATTTACATGTCTCCTTGCTTTCTCAATTTGTGCACAATGTTGATTGGAGCAATTCCATTTCTGTAAAAACCACTGGAGCATATATCTTGAGACATAGCAAAGGCACATCGGGCTACCAGTCCCTACAATTTTGCCAAGTTTTGTGGAAATCCATTTAGTATGGCACACCTGAAGTCATCTTGATTGGAATAAAGTGGTAACACTTAATACATTTAATTTGAAAAGGAACAAAATGAGGGGTTTCATTTTGCCATAGAAATATATATATATATATATATATATATATATATATATATATATATATATATATATATATATATATATATATATATATATATATATATATATATATATATATATATATACGGAATTGGCTGTAGATTGGCTGAGATATGAACTTTTGACCTGTGCCTTCAGCCAGGTGCAGAATGAGGTGTTACCATGGAAACAGCCAGAGATGGCAGTGGGTGATGGGTGACTTTTATGTGACATTGAAAATATTGTGAGGGACAACGAACTGAAATGTATATTTGAATACAAAATTTTGCGGGAGGAAATATGATTGGCTGAAGAGACATATATGAGTCTGTATTGACTGGATATCTGTGCCATTGAATTTTGGTTGCAGTGATAGCAGCATATTTGAGACTTCCGTCAAACGAATATCTATTTTGTGACTGTCACTGTTGTACATCGTACAAAGCATTGGTAAAGGTAAGTCTGTAATTGTTTTGTCATGTACCGTAAAAGAAAGGGTTCACGGGCTGTTATAGGCCTGTGGGTTCTAGTGTGAGTAAATCAGGTCGACAAAAGAAAATATTAAGTTAGTACAGCTGAAGTTACGTGGAACACATAAATACTGTTTCAATATACAATCATTTTAGTTGAGATTATGGATTAAAAGAGAGAACGTGTATATTTGAAATGTGTATTCAGAAATGCACTGTTTTCAAGGCAAGTTTCTAATCTAATACGAGTACAGACATTGCAAAAAACAAAGTAATCGGTATAGCCACTAGTACATAAAATACAAACGGTATAGTTGATGAAAAAGATTTGCTATGTGGCGACATATTTACAACTTGATGCATCTAGGCAGATGTGTTATGCTGTAAAGTCCTGTGCCACATGAAACCTGCGTCAGGTTTCATATAGGCGTTTTGTTGCAGGTGGGCATTCATTTGCATGAAAGCCCTGTAAAACTAACACAGTGAAATTTAGAAGATTTCACTGAGTCAGCTTTATAGCATTCCTGAATCAAATCCTTACGCCTGTTTGAAACAGGCATAAGGAGTGATGCACCATGCAATGTGTGGCTTGCTCCTGTGCATTGGAGTAGACATGTCGTGCTTATGACGTGATTCCTGCAATGTGCTGCTTTTGCGGCACAGATGCGTGATCCATCTGTGTTGTTTTTGGTCAATGGTGTTCCACATTGTAAATGCGGCACACCATGGGTGGCAGAGCAGCGGTGCACATTAACTGGTGCATCTCTGGGGATGCGCCAGTTAACATAAATCTGCCCCTTTACATTTAAGTATGAGCAGGGGACACAGAGTTGGTGAAGCTTATCCAAGGTTAAAAAGAGATGAGTCCTGTTCACTGAAAACTTGGACATAGGACTCACCTCCTCAGCATCGCTGGACATGGCTAAATAATAGCTGCAAAATGTTACTCTTGTTAAACAATTTTACTATTATAGTCTCTGAGATTTGTCTCTTACTCTGCAACATCTCATTGTTGTTCTCTTTCTTTAAAGATAACGACAACATTAACCATGAGTGATAATGAGCAATCCGTTGATCTCGATCTTATCGTTGAACTTGTCATTGAAACATCAGTGGAAGTGGATCCCTTAGATGATTTAAATCCTGAGGATGATGAAGAACATGATGAGGATGCCGATTTGTCAGAATTGTATGACATAGGGTGGGAAGCTGACGTGCTTCAGCATATGGAACTATAAACATTTATTTTTTAAATTTACTGGAAATAAAAAGTGAAAATGTAAACCGTTTCATTTAAAATTAAACATAACTTGAAAAACAGGTTATGTGTAGTGTCTTTAATGAAATAGTCAAATATGCTCATAAAAATATTTCTAAACCAATGAAAAGCTTTATTAACAAGTCACATGACCTGTTATGCTTACGTTACGCGCTCCGCGCCCCGGATTGCTTCCGGGAAGCTTCGCGCCTCGCGCACCGGAGGACTTCCGGGTGCTCTAACGCGGCGTCATATGACGCATTATGCAACAACGCGATACGTCGTTGGGGCTCCACCGGAACTGATTGAATTGGTAGTCTACAGTGTTTCTGGAAGTTTCAGACTGAAGCTGGCGTTAGCATGAGAGCACCCCGTGGCTACGTCGTGGCCATTCTGCGAGCAATCATGGCAGAAGCTCCCCACCGGAACTCTGCGGGAGTCGGGCGCCCCGGTGACTCTTGTAGAATCTTCAAGGCTGATGGGACGCTTTTGGGAATGGGGCCCATGCCGTAGCAGTGAAGCGTCCGAGTTCCAGGGTTGTCCAGAGCCATCCTTGCAGGCCAGGCCCAAGTCTGTGGAGCCGACCGCCATTTCCTGAGCTCTGTGGCAGCCTGTCGCTGTACCGCAAGAGTGGGTGCAATTCAGCCGGATGGCGGGTGAGACGCTGTAATAGCAAGAGCAGGCGTAATTGAGCTGGCCGAGCGAGGCAATGTGCTGCAGGAGCGGGCGCAACTCAGCTTGTCGAGTGAAGCGCTGGGGTGCAGCTGAGAAACCTCCACCTGGGGAGGTGGGGGAGGCTCGTTCGCGCCGCCTCTCCCTTCCAGTGCACCCTACGCCGTCTCCTGGCAGAGGTATATGTGATGGTTGGACCAGGGCACTGCAGGACGTGTCTTCAGGTCAAACGGATTGTGGGACAAGGTCCAGAATGGAAGAGTCACCAAAAGGTTAAAAGTTCCGCCGGACCCTGGGAGCCGGCCGTCTATGTCGAGTGAAGTGCTGGGGTGTAGCTGAGAAACCTCCACCTGGGGAGGTGGGTGAGGCTCGTTCGCGCCGCCTCTCCCTTCCAGTGCACCCCACGCCGTCTCCTGGCGGAGGTATATGTGATGGTTGCACTAGGGCACCGCAGGACGTGTCTTTAGGTCAAACCTTCAAGTATGGCACCGAACATCCAGGACTTATGCCATTTGTGGAAGGCAGTTACATCGAAGAATCTCTGGGATCAAGCATATCCAGAGTCCTCCCCGGGGTATTTGCACAACGGTCCTCCACCCCTAGGCCGCCAGCTATGCTACCTTGACAGGAACAGTGTCATGCATTTGGATCGATGTTGCAGCAGGCTGACATGTAAATAGTTATTTAATGAAACGTTTTACCCTGTTACTTTGTTGGTGTGTTGTATATATTTTTAATATTTGCATAGGGTTTGTGGTTATTTTGGGCGGGGTGGCTGGCGGAGCAAATTCACTGAAAAAAACATAAGTTCTAGACCATATATAGTTAAATATCTCAAGTCCTTCTGTGCACTCGATGGAGATACAGGTCGTCGATCAGAAAAAGTGCTGGCCACCTCTAATGGTAATAGCGTGGCCAGGGCTTTTGTCGATGCCTCTGCAAATTGCACAGGGTGCATTTGTTTGACATGGCGCACCATGGTATGGATGGAAAAGGAATTTTTTTTGTTGGATTTCTTCTTGAGAGAAACGAGTCACATATCGTGCAGGTTACTTTTGGTGCATTTACTTTCTTTTGATCTTCAGGATAAGTGAAAAATTGCCAGATGAAAGATTCTTTTTTTCTTCTTAAAGGTAGTCGATCATTTTTGAAGTGTTGTTTTCATATTGCAGCAGGCTGGCATGTAAATAGTTATTTAATAAAACGTTTTACTCTGTTACTTTGCTGGTGTGTTCTATTTATTTATAATATTTGCATAGGGTTTGTCGTTATTTTGGGCGGGGTGGGCGCCGGCGCCGAGCTATGTTGCAGCCATCATGGCTTCGAGCTCGGTTTCTCTCACTAGTTTTATATTTCTCATGAGGGGTTGTTCCTAATGTTTCTATTTTAGCGAGGTCAAAAAGAGATCCTATCAGTGGCCTACTGATTTTGTTCGATTCTTTTTGTTTTCTCTAACGATTTTAAGTTAAAGTTTGCTAGTACGATACAGCGGCTAGTCCGCATTTTATATATGTCTTTTTTATTAGGGGTGTCCTCCGGTGGAGTCGGACGATCTACCTCTAATAAACGGTAAGTGTTCCTCTGAACATACAACCTGGGCCTGAAAGTCACTGAGTGAAATATCATACATTACAGTCAGCCACTTTCAAGACGTATTCCTTCAGTATCTGGTCACGTACGCCATTTGGAAGTAGCGGTCTAATTCAGCGAAGTTTCAAAACGTGAAAAGGAGTAAAATATTAACATATGTGCTTTAGGCTGTACAAAAAATGAAAAACACATACAACAAAAACCTGGACCGTTCATATTTGCAATATTTCTGCGTACTATACCTTTTAACCCTTAACTAATCGAGCTGAGCCATTTCACCTGTATTTTAGTTATATCGGAAATAGTGGTCTTTTATTCGAAACTTACCAATCTACACATGACAACTACGTTTGCTTTCAAAAATCTTTAATAAGAATGTCGGTGCACAAATACGGGCCTACAACCCCGTGGGCCGGCCACGGAGCAGGCTGGAACTGTACATGTGGGGATACTTATTAGTGGAAAACCTAATGGAGTCGGTGGTCGTTGATTTCATAATAAAAAGTGCGACAAGTGCAATAAAATCATATCGAAACTTCAGTGTGAGCGAGTATCATAAGTGTTGAAATTCGAACTTTCAATAATCATGATGCGCCAAAACTTAACAACAATTCATTGTCCGAATGTTCAATCAGTACCCATCTCATGTCAATTCATTGTCCGAACACATAATCAGTACCCATCCCATATCAATTCATTGTGTTTAAAAAAAAAAAACTGCATACATATCTCATGACACCAAGGCTGAGCAATCGGGGTACAACAAGGAGTTGAAAGTTTAATTTGTACCAGCGCCATTTTGGGTGTAGCCAGGCAGATCCAGGCATAGTCAAAATCTCCACCAACTCGTGGTTGGCCCAGAGCCTCTTTCGGCAGTCCAAAAGTTCCGTTAAAGGGCAACAGAAAGGATCGGCGGTATGAACCATCAGTCAAAGAGGGAGGGAGGCAACAATTTTTTTCTACCGGGTCATACTGGGTTTTCACCGGAACTGATCCGAACTGTAGTCTGCAGGATTTTAGTCATTCAAACTGAGGCTGGCGCCAGCATGGGAGCGCCGACGTCTCGCGGCTACATTTTCATCGTTCTGCGGGCAATCATGGCAGTCATTCCCCATCGGGGGTGCCTGCGAGGGTCGGGGGCCCCCGTGGCTCTTATAGAATCTTCAAAGTCGAGGAGAACACTTCTGATTGTGGGACTAATTTCTTAACTAACAAGCAACCGGGCCATCCCTTCACGCCGGGCCCGCTCCTGCAGGGTCGACCGCCATTTTACGAGTTCCAGCAGTCACTGCATCACAAGAGTGGACGAACCCTTGTCGGGTGAGTGGAGCGTCGGGGGTGCCACTGGGGGCCTCCACCTGGGGAGGTGGGAGAGGCTCGTTCGCGCCGCCTCTCCTTCCCAGCGCACCCCATGCCGTTTTTCTCGGCGTTAATATTCATGATGGCCGGTCCAGGCGATGAGAGAGGGGGGGGGGGGTCGGAGGCATAGGCAAGACATCCCCCCCCCCCGGTGGCCTGCAAGGTGCCGCTTCAGGGCTGAACGGGGAGCTCATACCAAGCCGGGGCTGGACCAGGAGATACGGGGGGGGGGGGTCGATGGCATGAGCAAGACATCCCCCCCGTGTTGTCGCAGCCATTATTGAAGAAAGAAGAGGAGGGGACGCCCGGATCCCGTCGGCCTCGGCTCCTCTTCTGGCCCACCTTATGCGACGACCTCCCCGGCCGACGGCTGGCAGCAGGACCCGCCCTACACGTGCCGAAGATCTCATCTTCCGGATGGGCGTAGCAGCGGACCTGTTGCACTGCGGGAGTTTCCAGAATGGGGGTAGGTATCTGCTGTGTGTATCTTTCTCATGTTACCATTATTGGGGCGTGGCAGGCGGTGGGACAGACATGTTTGGAGCAGTGAGGGGTGGCGAAGCCTAGTTGCCTTGTGGCCGTCGCGATGTCAAGCTTGGCTTCTCTCACCATTTTCATGTTTCTTATTACGGGCTTATTTCTAACGTTTCTTATTTCTAGCGAAATCATGTGTTTTATCGTGAGCTATTTCTAGCGTTTTCCTATTTGTAGCGAAATGAAAAACTCATCAGTGGCCTACTGATTTTGCTTTCTTATTTCTTTCTCTTTTTTTTTTTTTTTTTTTCCTTTCTAGCGTATTTCATGCTAAAGTTTCTGTTAACAGGATACGGTGATTACTTCGTTATTGTTGCATATGTCCTTTTTATTAGGGGTGCCCTCAGGTCGAGCCAGATGACCTACCTCTAATAAATGGTCCGGGTGGAACTAGTTTACCAATCAGTGGGGAGTAGATAGGCACGAGAGATTACAACGGGGGACAAAGGTCCACATTACCTACCCTTCACTACTTGCAAAGATTAGACAGAATATTTCTTTTCTGCGTTATTTGCAAACAGGGAATGCCCCGAACGAACTATTCCTTGAACAATAAAATGTCCAAGTAATTAATCAATCAGTGGGGAGAAAAAATGGGCAAGACGGATTACAATAGGGGACAAAAATCTGCATTACCTATCCTTCACTATCTGCAAAGGGGGGCAGAATATTTCTATTCTTCCCTGTTTGTAGACAGGGAATATCTCAAAGAGCAATAATCGATAAAAACCGATAACAAACAATCAGTGGGGAGAAAGATAGGCATGACGGATTACAATGGGGGACAAACGTCTGCATTACCTATCCTTCACTATTTGCAAAGAGAGAGGAACGTTCCTATTCATCGCTGTTTGCAAATAGAAAATGTCTCAAAGAGAACCAATACTTCAAGTACAATCAATCAATCAATCAGATGGATAAAACCATCCTACCAATCGGACGTAAAGACGTCCTACTTAACCTTACCCGGACCGGACCGTGTGGGCAATTCTTCGCCTTCCCTTTTCCAGCGCCCAATCGTTCTCTTTCTCCATGTTTTTACCGCAGCATTTTTGTGGGATTCCAGTCAGGACAGTAGGTCACTTGAGAGAGATCCGTTCGGAATCGGTGAAGCTCATTCAATCGGCAGCCGGACGAGGGCCCTCTCAAGGCAGGTATACTCCAATCGTTTAGATGTTCACCCCATCGTCTGGACCTCTCTTACCGGACCTTATGTCGCTGATGGACCCCGCGTTGGGACGCCAATTGTGGAAAAGTCAGCCCATAACGCACCTGATGCCCAGGCTGCTGGCGCAGGACGCCTCTTAGTTCCCATCTTGAACAATTACCAAATAAAGAGACGGGCGCTGGGAGCAGGAAAACAAGAACAGAGTTTTATTTCTCATGAGGAGAGCCTGTCATTTCGGACACTCGCATAGTGTCTTCAGGAGGTGCTCTAACAAGTTTCTCTGAGGCTTCGTCTTTTATACACATGTTTATGATGCACAAACATTCCTTATTGCAATAAAGACGCTTTGAAGTAGGAAAAAGCATGCTTGGAATCCCAGCTTCAGGCCTATTCCCATACCAGTCGCTCAGATGTCATCCTCCCCTCCTGAATGTAACAAGAGATTGTGATCTCTCAGCCGGACATTCCTACAGGACACGAGGGCAGGAGGGGATGATCAGATCAAAGGTTGGGCAGGCGATAAGATCGGGCACTTCGGTTGGTGTATCACGGTTTCGTTATGCTGGGCAGAAAAAAAGGGGGGGGTGTACATCCACGAGGCTTGGTCTTAGGACTTGGGACCGGGTCGAAAGGCCAAGTGCAGCTGGGGGGGGCTCGTCAGCTGAGGGGAAGGGGGTTCTTGGGAGGAAATGGGGGGGTGTGGGTCGAGCAGGAGGGTTACTTCTAGAGCAGGGTCACGCAGAGGGAGAGGGTTTTATGGCCGATGCATGAGCAGTGCGCGCGGGGAGGGGTGCCGGGGGTTTAACAAACGGGCAGAGAGGCCATGGTGCCTAAAATGGCTGTCGTGTACGTGTGTGCATGGGTCTATGCTGGCGGGATAACACAGTCAGTGTTTCGCGATATCCGTTCTGCTTACAACAAGGGGTACAGTGAACACAAATGAACGCCGCTTATGTGCATATACATTGCCATTTTCAACAAGCGAAGTTTCAAAACGTGAAAAGAAGTAAATTCAAACATATTCGGATTTAATATATCTTTTGAGCTCGATTCAAGCATACAATTGTTAAAGTATAAAACCTTTTATATATTTTTTTAAATACCAAGGTGTGTACATTCGGTCACGCACAAAAGTTTAAAAAGACATTCGGCTCCATTTAATGAAAATTTTCATAATATTAAAAAAGAAGCCTAGGTTTAGTCTCTTTGACGTATTATAAGTTCTTTGATGGGTCTAGGAAGAAATTCAATAAGTTCAGATTGAAAAGTTTTCAAGAAATATATAGGCGGGTGCGCGCAGTCGGTCGCGCACGAAAGCTTGGAAATGCGCTATCCATTTTATTGAGAACTGTTGCCGAGAGTGCGCACACCGGGTCGCGCATGAAAGTTTAGAAAGGCAATTTTTATTTACAGACAAATTTTAATGCGTTGAAAAAAAGGCAAGGTACAGACTTTCTAATTCTGTATCGCTTTACAAGGAGTCTCTATGCAACTTGAACAGTGAAGAAAACGGCTTGTTTTCGAAAAAAATATTGCCAGAACTTTATTGACAAAAGTATAGGTTGTATACACGAGATAGTTAGGAATTAGCATTTTAAAAACCAATGAAATTCACTGAAAAAACCATAGGTTTTACACACGTTATAGTTAGGAACTAGCATTTACAAAACCTATGAAATTCACTGAAAAAACCATAGGTTTGACACCAGTTATAGTTAGCTGGAAATTTTATTGATATAAAACCAATGAAATTCCACGTTATAGTTAGTTGGACTCACTATAACTTGCGCGTGTAATGCACTGCTGATGACGTCACATATTACATCACTCATGACATCACTGATGACACCATCCTTGTGACACAGTGACAGACCTCCTTTCACTGTAATCTAACCCTTGAAACGCATATTCAAAAATAGAAACTAAAATGTTCAAAAAAATGGAGATACCCATACCAGTTACAACAACCAATTCAATAATTCCACCATCTATATACACATGCACTAATTCACCAACAGTTCTATATATTCACTCATACATATATTCAGTAATCATATGTAGTGATACACCTACACATCCTGTTCCACACCGAAAGTCATCCAAAAATTATTCACACACATACTCACACATGCAAATAAACTATTGAAAATAAACAGCTATACACACACACTATTACTTTACTTCTAAGGAAACGTACACATACTTACTCTCTTAAAAAATCACTTATAGAAACATATACTAATTTAAAGAGGAACTCTTATAATCCTTCACTCTCACATATAGTCACTTATATACATCAATAGTCACATATACTACATTAAATCAAATGTAGTTACTGATAAAGACACTAAAAAGACAGTCATTCACTCACTAACACAGACATATGCACACTAATCCACCCATACAGTCCTGCACATATGCTGTCTTCAAAACACATACAAACAGAGACTCAGTCATTCTTGCATCTATGTAGTAAGTAATACCCCCACCAAACCATGCAAACACTTCTACTGATACTAAGAAAAACATCTAATAACCTATATACATACACATGTACCTACTCATCAACCCATGCAGCCACTTATACACAAAGTGAAACACTAATACATATATTTAAATATTTAAGCATTACTCAGTAATATATGTATTCACTAAGATATTCAATAATATATACATATGTAACACATATTTATTTTTCAGAAAGACACACATTCACTGGATGGTGTCATCAGTGATGTCATGAGTGATGTAATATGTGACGTCATCAGCAGTGCATTACACGCGCAAGTTATAGTGAGTCCAACTAACTATAACGTGGAATTTCATTGGTTTTATATCAATAAAATTTCCAGCTAACTATAACTGGTGTCAAACCTATGGTTTTTTCAGTGAATTTCATAGGTTTTGTAAATGCTAGTTCCTAACTATAACGTGTGTAAAACCTATGGTTTTTTCAGTGACTATATATATATATTTCAATAGACACATTTCATGACATGGTCATTGAGGATCTAAAAGAACTGTATCACAAAGTAAAACACAAGAAAAGATACAGAAGTAACCAAGAACAAGCTTATACTACACTGGTTAACAAGCTAAACAAAGATCAGAGCATCATAGTGACCATGGCAGACAAAGGGGGCAACGTGGTCATCTGGCCACAGAAAGACTATCATGCCGAAGCCCTGCGACAACTTAATAATGGAACTTGTTATAACAAATCCAACATGAAATCCTATATTGAATCAAAAGAAAGCCTTAAAAAACTGTTGTTTAAATGGAGGAGGGAAAACATGCTCTCTAAAGAGGAATTTAACTTTCTTAATGTTGAAAACCCTGTATTACCAAAACTATACTTATTGCCTAAAGTGCACAAAATGGTGAGCCCTGTCCCCGGGAGGCCAATTATTTCTGCAATCTCCAGTGTGGCTGAGCACATTGGGGAATACATTGACTATTTCCTCCAAAATCTGGTGCAAGCACTGCCATCATATATTAAAGACACTGGTCATTTCCTAAGTAGAATCAAAGATGTTCCCTGGAGTGAGGATCTATTACTAATCACCCTCGATATAGAATCGCTCTATACCAGCATCAACCATCAGGATGGGCTTAGAGCACTTGAACATTTTTTGGGAACCAGGTCTATTAATTGTTACAATCATAACAAGATGTTAATAGAATTGACAAATTGGTGCTTGCATCATAATTTCTTTATGTTTGGTAAGGAAATATATTTACAACAGAGAGGAGTGGCTATGGGCGCCTGCTTCTCCCCCAGCTATGCGTGTTTACACGTTGGCTGGTGGGAGGAGCGGGTACTCAATGTCACTTTCAGTGACATTATGTCCAATAATGTATTGCATTGGATGCGTTTCATCGATGATGTTTTTATTATTTGGAGGGGAGATCGGATAGATGCAGAAAATTTCATACAATTAATCAACAACAATAATGAGAATTTGCACTTCACATCACACATCGATGAATTAGAGGCAGAGTTCCTTGATGTTAAAGTTTTTGTGAGAAATTCCAAGCTGTGCACCAAACTGCATCGTAAGAGTACTGCCGGTAACAGCATACTCCATGCTAGCAGCTCCCACCCCCGTCACGTCATTGACAATATCCCATTTGGAGAACTGTTAAGGCTCAAACGAATTTGCAGTAGTGATGAGGACTATCAACTCTGTGCTACTGAAGCTCTTGACAGATTCAGAGAAAGGGGATATAAAGAATCGATTCTCAAGCAATCCATAGCAAAAGCCAATTGTAGACCCAGGGAATCTCTTCTATCAAGCCCAGAATCTAGCACTGTAGCAAGTGATCCAGCGGGCTATAGAAAATATATCATAAACTACGCTACCCAACTTCATAACCTATAAACAAAATTATATACTAAATATGGACCCATTTATGAACCTGATATATTTTGGGCCTACTGAATCAGGTGGTCAGAATAAATCTATATACACATTATCTACACACTATATACATATTTATACATTTGCAGAAAGAATATTGTCATTAGAATAAAACCCAACCATTTAAACGACCACCATAGGCGACGTGATCTAGCTAATGGTAACCTACACTTCTGAATAACCAAGACCAGCTTGTTTGTCAAAAGTAAGATTTTATTTTCTAAATTATGATATATATGTTGTAAGTTTTATAAATGAAATTTATTTGCAATAAAGCAAGCATGATGGTAAGAAATATGGAAAAACACAATTCAAGCAATTGAATCAAATTTAAAGATATTATATAAAGTTTAGCATTTCTAAAACCTAATTCCCTGACTGAGCTAAATAGACAGAAATTAAAGAAAAGTTCTTTGAGGATTCTTACGTGCTCCACGCAAAGTCCAGCAGCACATCACCCTCATCGGAAAGTCAGAAAGCAGCAGCCAGCCCAACCCTAAGGGCATGACTTTTTATACCTTTCTACGCTAACTAAACTAGCAAAGGAAAGTTTTCAGAAATACTCGACGTCCCATTGGTTGAGAGTGACAAGTGACATGTCACCCGATTCTTAAAAAGTTCCACAAAATCATGTCTTACAAAGACCATTGTCTCTTCCACGTGAAGCCAGAGGCTTCCTGCGACTGCAACTTTGTATTAAGTCATCGTCGCAGCTTCCACAGTCTTTCAGTGCAACTTCCGCGGATGCCAAGTTAAGGACTGACAAAAAGTTCACTTTCGACCTTGGCCATGTCCGACAGAATGATGTCAGCTCATCAGTTTTTGCTTTGTGAATGCAGCTTCAATAAACGTTTTAATTCAGAATGGGCGTCTCGTGACTTTCTGCAGAATTACAGATCAGCTTTTATTTTGCGGTTCAAATAGCTAGGCCTCAAAAGCAGGCAACTTATGATTTCTAGTATAAAACAAACACAAGAAAAGTATTAATGTAAGAAATAAAGTATTTTCTGTATCCACCCCATGGTTTACTAATTAATTAACCCACCCTATTAATCAAAATGTTACCTAGCCATTGCAAACAAATAAAGCAGCGTTTATATTTACCAGTCTCCGTTTTTCAATGAGACCCATATGCACCTAGAATAGTAGAAATGACATCACACAGACAAGGAAAAGCAAAACAAGCACATGCTTATTTAAGTTTGCAGCAGTTAGTAATGACAAAAACGAAAACAATAAATTATTTTATTATTTTGCACGAACAAAAAGATGCAACATTTATGCACGTTTATGAGCACACATGTTAGTCCCCCCCACGTGTAAAGTTTAATCTAGGTTGTATTAGCACGACATATCACAAATCATTAATAATTTTATTCATGTTATGGAAATGTGACTTTGCGAGTTTAAACAAAATTTTGTTTTCTATCTCGCTCCATCAACTCCCTCATCTGGTGATTAACAAATCACCACACCAGCACTCAAAATTTTGGTAAATTAAATTCTAAGAAATCGATTCAAATTCATTTGTATTAGTAAACCTAAAAGTCTGTTTCAGCATAATCTTTGCAATTAACATGACGCTCTCTATGTAACTCCTGTAACTCGATCTCCCTTTCCTCTTCTTTTCTGAGTTTATAGATTCTTTTCTTTTCTCTCAAATGCTTCTTTCTTTTATGCAACAAACAACCTACTTTAGTCAAAATAAAAATGAATATTATTATAATCAAAGGTGCCAAAATCTTGCCAAGAATTGAACTTCCGATATTATGAAACCAGTTTTTAATTGCTTGGAACCTTTTTGAAAGTTTCCCAGTAAAATCTTCTTCTTCTAAAGGAATTATTTCTGAATGCATTTGTGTAATATTCTTAATATACATTTCAATATTCTTACTTTCATCCGGTATATATGTACAGCAATGTTGGACATGTAAAATGCCACAGACTCCTCCTTCTTTTGCTAGGAGTATGTCTAAAGCGAGACGATCTTGAATTACCATGGATCTAATAGCAATAACTTCAACATTCACTAATTGAAACCCATCAGCAGTGTCAGTTGATAATCTATCAACTATAGTGGATAATTTTCTAATTCTCCCTGCATTTAGGGTTATACCAACAAAAGGTATTACAGCTTGGAAAATATCTCCCAGAACTTCAGTAAAAGTTTCTCTTTTAGCTCTATTTACATAATTATGAATTTTAAATAATCCTTCTGAATCTCTGTCAACATGAAACACTTTAGGAAAAACAATTCCCACATAACAAGTTCCATACCAATGGTCTGGAAGGTTATAGTAAGCCTTGTCACCACAAACAAAATAAATTCCAGGAAAGATAGGATCTTTTCCACCTTTAAATCCCCAACCTCCCATAATCTGATAAGTATCTTCACAGTTACTTGCACCTACAAAATAATTATCAAAAAGTGTATTATCTCTTCTAATGCAAAGCTTTCCACTAACAGGTTTGTCTATGTGAATTGCAATATTTTCAAGCATTTTGCCATTTAATTTCTCATCCTCTTTTTGCCAGAAGGATGACTTAGTCTGTTTGACTAATTCATTTCTCTTATAAATTGCTCTTCTCTCCTCAACCATATTCAAAAATTTCTTTCCTTCAGCACTTAATTTACATGTTAGATTATTCTTGTAAGCATACTCATAAGTGAGTTCGTTAGTAACAAGGAAATATTCTCTCATTTGTTTAGCTTTCTTATGCTTATTTAAAGCATTATCAATTTTAACATTAGCAAAAATCTCATCATAATTTGAATAGTAATATTCTAAACGACCAGTTTGATAAAATAAACTAGTTAATACACTACATGTAACAGCATAAGTGAGAGGAAGCATATTATATGTTACTCCCTCAGAAACAGAAGCGGGTAATTTAACGCATACATAACAGTCCTTTGCATCCATTACCTTTACATATTCACTCAAAAGCTTTGTGAATGTATTGCTTGAAAAATCACCTATTGATTTATCTTGATGAATGTTAGGCTGATGATCAATTACTTTTGCAGATGTACTATGTTTAGTTTGGCTAACCAGAGCTTTGCTTGTTATGTTAACTTTGTGTAATTCTCTATTCATTTCTAAAGGTATAATCACAGCTAGCACCAACCAGAGCAGAACTAAAATGAGCAGACATACCAGAGTCATCTTACAGCATCTTTTAAAAACAGAACATCTTGAAGTGCTCTCCTTAACGTAAGGCATTTTTAGGTTAGTTTTAGCCTCAAAAATTAAAAATAAATTTTAAAATTTATATACACCCCCCTTTTAAAATATATTTTTCTTTTATAACCCTAAACAAGATTTCTTCGACCTTATGTCATACATAAGTTTTCTTCTACTAAACAGTTTTTCTTCGACCTTGTGTCAACTAACAGGATTTCTTCAGCCTTTTGCCAATTTAATAATTCTGTACTTTAATCATTGTCACTAATTTCTTGGATTTCGTTTTCTTCTTCACTACTATCATATATGTCTATAACAGGTGGAATTACTAAGTAAGTCCACTTAGGAGACTTGTATTTCTGGTTTGGTTTAATTATTCTCTTCCCTTTTCTCGATATCACTTCTATTTTTCTTCCAACTCCAACTTCTTTTCCAGGACTCTTTTGACTACTTATTTCTTCAACTTGTTCTATTGGCCTTTTGATTAGTCTTACTCTCAATCTTCCACCAGGCCAGTAGTCAGCTTTTCTCACGTACTTCTTCCTTGGTTCAGAATTATTTGATTCTGACTTCCAAGTTCTTTTCTTTCCGTTTTCACTTCCACCTTCCACGTCACTTTCTTCTTCAGTTTCGTAGTCTGAAATTTCAATTGACTCAGGAACTTCTCTATTCGGCAATTTCACTCCTTCAGGAACTTCACTTTGTCTTCCATCACTGGTACTCGGTAATTCGTTCTCCTCCTCTTCCTCAATTACCTCTAGCTTCCCAGATTCCGGATTTTTGTTCCTTACTTCAGAGCTTGTTCTCTGCCTTTCGATACTCTCCTGATCTGAAACTTCTTTTGGTTCAGCTTCTTTGTCTTCAATATAGACAACTGAATCTTCAGTTATCTTTCCTTTTAACAGATTCTCTTCACCTTCAGAATCTATTTCAATTATTTCTAAGTCTTTTCTTGTCAGATTTCCATTCACTGGCACAGTTTCCAGATGTCGACTTTCTTGTCGATCTTCACAATCTGGAATTACTTCACCTTCTGTTCTGTCCTCTGCTTCAGAATCAGAATCATCTGTGGTATCACTTTCAACATCAGAATTCTCAGGAGTTGGTATTGGAATAGTATGACTTGGATGAATCCAGCGCTTCAATCCTCTGCACTTTACAGCATTAGTAGTGATCAAGATTACCTGCCTAGGTTTCTGCCATCTAGGAGATAGACAATTCCTCCTCCGATGTACTTTCGTTCTGACCCAGTCTCCAGGTCTCAGATCATGTGTCAAAACTTTGTCATTTGATTGAGCTTCAGTTCCAACCTGATTAGACACAGAAGTTACCATATCAGATAACCTTTTACAGTAATCCAAAATTGCACTGTCATTTATGCTCAACAGTTTACCTACAGGTACAAAAGCTTGCCTCATAACTCTTCCCATCAAAATTTCATGAGGACTCAAACCTGTCTTTTTATCTGGTGTACTTCTTAATGACATCAAAACAAGTGGAAGAGCATCAGTCCACTTAACTCCTGTCTCTAGACACATTTTTCCAATTCTGTTTTTGATAGTTCCATTTATTTGTTCAACTACACCTGATGCCTCTGGTCTGTATGCACAGTGTATTTTCTGCTCAATGCTCATAGCTTCACAAATTAACTTCAACAGTTTGTTATCAAAATGGCTTCCTCCATCACTCTCAATAGTGACTGGAAAACCGTACCTTGGGATGATTTCTCTGAGCATTAGTTTTGCTACTGTAATTGAATCACAATGTCGTGTAGGGAAAGCCTCTACCCACCTTGAGAATAAGCATACAATTACAAGTACATATTTCAAACAGTTGTGTAAGGGCATTTCAATGAAATCTATTTGTAACCTGGTAAAGGGACCACCCTCTCGACCAATTATTCCTGTCCCCACCACTGATTTTCTGTTTGGATTCATTTGTTGGCATGACAAACACCTTTGACAAAAAGATTCTGCAATGGTTCTAAATTTCGTATTGAACCATGTTTCTCTAAAAAGTCTGACCATTGAATCTCTTCCTAAATGTGCAGGACCATGATATAATCTGGCCATGTCAGAAATCATGCAGTTTGGTAAAACTACTCTGCCATCTTTGTAAACCCACACTCCATCTTCATCACGTGGTCTACAATCTGATCTTAACCATAGGTCTTTTTCTTCATCATCTGCTTCGTTTTGTAAATCTCTAATCTCATTCCATGTTTCTACAACAGTTGTTAGCATTAATGAATTTGAATCAGTTTCTGTACTTCTATTCCGATTGTAAGAATAATTTTTCCTTGCGCAGTACTTTGCTGTTTCGTCTGCGAAGGCATTTCCTTTGGAAATATAATCAGTTCCTCTAGTGTGCGCTGCACACTTGACTATGGCAATTTCTTTTGGTAATTGTATTGCTTCAATTAATCTTCTAATGAAAACTGCATTTTTAATTGGTGATCCTGTTGATGTCATGTATCCTCTCTGTGACCAGAGTTGTCCATAATCATGCACAACTCCGTACCCATACTGGCTATCAGTAATGATGGTAACTCTAATATCCTTTGATATTTCACATGCACGAATTAAAGCAATCAATTCAGCCACTTGTGCTGAACGAACTCCTTCAAGACATGATGCTTCTTCAACATCTTCGACTGTACAAACTGAGTATGAAGCTTTCAAGACACCACCTTCGGATCTTAAGCATGAGCCATCTACAAAGTAGACAAAATCCAATTCAGGCAAAGGCCTGTCTTTGATGTCTTTTCTTGGTTTTGTGCAGAATTCCATGACATCTAAACATTCATGTTCTGTCTCAATGTCATCAACAATTTCAGAATCAGGCAGTAATGTAGAAGGATTCAGATTCAGACATCTTGAAATCGAAACATTATCTGCTCCCAGTATGATTTTCTCATACTTTGTCAATCTGCTACTTGTTAAATGTTGAGTCTTACCTCTTGTCAGTAATATTTCAACTGAATGAGGTACAAAAACTTTCACAGGAAATCCCATAATGATTCCTTCACTTTGTTCAAGGCTGATACTTGTAGCTGCAACTGCTTTCAAACAACCTGGTAATGCTTTTGCAATTGGATCAAGAACTGCAGAGAAGTATGCAATAGGTTTCTTTAGATTTCCATGTCTCTGAATTAACACAGATAATGCACATCCTTCTCTCTCACTGCAATACAGTTCAAAATCTTTCTCATAATTTGGCATACCCAAAGCAGGAGCTTTACATAAGCTCTTTTTCAGGTTCTCAAAAGATTCCATCTCAGCATCATTGAGAATGATTGGATCTTTTACATCTGATTTGGTCAGTCTTTGTAGTGGTTTTGCAATTACTGAAAATCCACTTATCCATTGTCGACAGTAACCTACCATCCCCAAGAACATTCTGACCTGTCTTTGTGTTCTTGGCGGTAACATTGCTTGAATCATTTTTATTCTCTCTATTGTTACTTGTCTTTTTCCTTTTGCAATCCTGTGACCAAGATATTTTACCTCCTGTTTGCAAAACTGTAGTTTTGCTGGGGACACTTTATGTCCTTCTTCTGCAAGGCGATTTAACAGGATTATTGTGTCTGTTACACAATTTTCTCTTGTCTTTGCAGCTATTAACAAATCATCAATATACTGCACCATCGTAGACCTACCTGGTAAGTCTAAATCTTCTAGTGATCTTTTTAACAGTTCGTTAAAGATTGAAGGACTTTCTGTATAGCCCTGAGGGATTCTTGTCCATCCAAAGGTTTTACCTTGGAATCTGAAAGCAAAGATTTCATAACTGTCTGGGTGTAAGGGAACAGTAAAGAATGCATTGCATAGGTCAATGACTGAGTACCATTCAGCATCATGTGGAATCTGAAATAGAATTACTGCTGGATTTGGAACCACAGGACAACATGGAATGACAATTTGATTAACCTTTCTCAAATCTTGTACAATCCTAAATGTTCCGTTAGCCTTTTTAACTCCCATAATTGGTGAATTACAAGAGCTACTTTTCATTTCCTTTAATACACCTTGCTTGATTAACTTTTCAATTATAGGTGTAATTCCTTCAATTGTTTCTGTTTTCATTTTATACTGTGGAGTGTTTGGAAATTCTATTCCCTGTTTCAATGCAATTTTTACAGGATCTACATTTTTCATTAGACCCATCTCATTTCCAGTAAAATCCCATATTTCAGATTTCACTGTTTCTTTTAGCTCTTCAGGTAAATCCTTTTCTTCAAATGCAGGAAACAATTTTGTTTCTTCTGCTTCCATCATCATCATTGTCATTCTGTACAAACCATCTTCCTCCATTGTTTGTAATTCAACTCCTTCAGGAGAACAATATATTCTGCAATTCATTTTACATAGGATGTCTCTACCTAATAGATTTACTGGACTACTATTACAAACCACAAATCTGTGTTTGTCTCTGTAATTTCCAATTTCGACTGGTACTGGATCAGTTAAGTCTGTTTTAATTTGCTGATTACTTACTCCCACGACTTGGATGGTATCCCCAGAGAGAGGTAGGTTTTCAATTTCCACTGATCTAACAGTAGAACGGGTAGCACCAGTGTCCACTAGAAAAGTGATGTCTACATCATTAACTTTCCCGTTTACATAAGGACCAGACTGGTCAACCTCAAGAGTGGCTCCAACAACACACTCTTCCTCCTCTCTCGGGCACCGTCAGCAATAATCATCAGAATCACTGTCTTGACTTTCTGTTAATAAAAATTGTTGTGAAGCATTTTGCATTTGAACCTTTTGCTGTTTTTGTTGTTTTTGTGGTTTTATTACCTGTTCACATCCCTGAAATCCCACGTTTGGATTATATTTTTGAACTCCCCCACAATTCGGAAAAGGTGGTTGTGGCAACTGGTCTTGACGATTATTCACCTGTTGTTGTTGCTGTTGTTGTAACTGTCGCTGAATATTAAATTCATTTAACCCCTGTTGCATCTGTAGCTGTTGCTGCACGTTAACACCATTCTGCATCTGTGGATTTAATAAGGGATTCTTTGAGTTTCTAGGAGGATGAGGACACTCGTCCCTCCAATGTCCAATTTCGCCACAATTAAAACAAGGTAATCTTTGTTTCAGTTCTTCTATCTTTGGGCTAAATTTCTTTTGGAAATTATTACCTTTAAACTTTCCTTGTATCTGGTTCGTATTTCCAGTTTGAACAAAATTAGTGTTCTTGTTTCCCATGTTGGCAATCTGTTGCTCAGCCACTTTTACCTGAGCCCACATGGCTTTCTCCTTCAGCTTCTTCTGTTTTACTTCTAATTCATCGCTACAATATTTTGCTTTTCTTAGAATATCATCTACAGATAGTGCTTGCCATCCGACAATACTAGTTCTGATCATTTCTCCAATTTCAGGTTTTAATCCATAAACAAATCTATAGATAAAATGACTCATGTCTTTTTCATCTAATTTCTCATAACCACTGTATTGTTTAAAGATTAACAATAGTCTTTCATAATAAGAATGAACTGACTCTTTTGTTTCCTGTTCTGTTCTTTCTATTTTAACCCAATCAACTTCTTTGGGTGGAATTTTGTTTTTCATCCAAACAATTACTTTCTCATAAAAATCCATTACAAGTGGATTTGGGGCACCTGTTTCTTTAATTCTTTCAGGTTCTGCTTTTGGCCAACTAATAGATATTTTACATTCTGTCCAAAGATCAGTTGGAACTACAATGTCAAAAAATCCATCTAAATCAATCCACAGAACTTTTGACACTTTGATAAATCTATCGACTTGCCTGTACCACTCAACAGGTTTCTCTCTTAATTTTGGAAAGTCATTTGTGAATAACAGAATGTCCTGTCTTGACCATGGGACATGAACATATCCTCCACCTGCAACTTCTCTCATTGGAAATTGTTTAGACAATCTTTCCAATCTTTCATCTTCCTTCCTTTTGGTCCATTTCACTCTCCATTTGTTAAGTTCTCCTAGCTTTTTGATATAGACAATCAAATCTTTAATGTGAACTATTCTTCCCATTGAGTTCAAACTCTCAATGTCACTTTCTGAAAAATCTAATCTGTAATGCTTTGCAAAATTCTTTTGTTTACTTACATCGATTTCAAGTTCCGCAGCTAGATCCTCTAATTGATCATATTTATATTTCGTTTTCCACTGAATGCTTTTGCAAATGAATAGTAGTTCATCATCCCGATAGTAATTTAAACTATCTGGGCCAATTGTTCCAATTATTAATTCTTCAATATTAGCTTTTAATTTGGCCACATCAAGTTTTGGTGTGGTTACCCTGACTTCAGGACTTCCTACATCTGACATAGCACCCATTGGTGTTTTTGGAGATAAATCCTCATTAAAGGTTAAATCAGGCATTCTCGATCTAGAAGTGTTTAATTCAGTCAAGTCTGAATAAAATTTTTCAGCAGGTTTTTGAATTTCTGTATTTAAAGGAATAGTTAATCCCGTTTTGTTTGTATCTCTTTGTTCAAATACAGGCTGAACAGGACCTATTGTTACTGGAACTGTGACAGCTTCCATGCCTTTTGTCATTCTTTTAATTAATTCTTCTTTAGACCTTAAATATTCATTATAATCGACATCATCAACATTTCTTGTTTCTCTTGCATAATCTTTTGGAGGTTCCCTTGCTCTTGGAGTCATTGAAAAATGTCTACCTTCATTTCGAGCATTCTCAAATTCTGATCTTCTAGGAGTTTCAGTGATTTCACTATTATTTGGGTAAAGTTTAGGAGCTTCGCTAATTGGAGGTGCACTCGGTGAAGTTTCAGTAGAAACCACCGGAGTAGACCATGATCTAGGAGGTCTCAAAGGCTGATTAGGCTGTTTCTTTCTAGCAGTTGTATATATTTCTTCCATAACTGCATCCTCAGATTCACTTTCCATAGATTTCCCTGCAGGAGAACCCATTACCATTTCATGAATTAAATACAATCCTTCACTCATGTTTCCCTGTCTCCACATTCGCAATCTATCTTCATGAGTTTCTCTTTTCCATGATGGATTTTTAGAAGGTCTTTTAATTCCACTAGCTTCTCTTTGTAACTGATACATCTCATCTTCCCACTCAACTAAAGCTTCAAATTGAGTTGGTCTCGGTTTTGGAACAAGAGCATTCATTTTCTCTCGTAAGTTTCTTAAAACTCTTACATTAAATGAACCATCATCAGGCCAAGCCAAAACACCATCGTTTTTAGTATAACGTTTCCAACTGTCGAACCATAAGACAGTATGATATCCGTATTCACCTTCCATGTACGCTGCAGGTGTTTTATACTTATGAAGTAGTTTACCACCTCGCGTTTCGATTTTCTTATCAGGTGAAAATAAATTCTTAAATTTCTGAAATAATGTTGTCTTTTTCTCAGCATATTTAAAATGATAACTCATTTTTAAGAGTTAAATTTAATTCACAAAATCGTTCGTAGAATATTTCCGGGATGTTCCGCAAAACAACCAATCCGTGCGCGAAACACACCAACAAGCCAATGGCAGTTGAGCTGCGTCACTTTTCTGCTCAACCAATAATTTTAGAGTTTTTTCCGAACTACCAATCAGCTCACAGGCCGTCAGAGACTCAGGAGCCAATCAGAATACAGTTTGTGACGTAGGTCACCCAATCCTAGCGCGGCTCTGTGACGTACACAGCAGCTGCGGTTTCTCCCTTCTCACTCCTGGCGCTTACCCCTCCTTCACAAAATCCTTTCACAGCGCCATTTTAAGAACACTTTTCAATGTAAATTAATTCTTAACAATGACTATAAAGACAACATCTGTTCGTTTCACTATTTAGGATAGTTTACATACATTCAAGTATCCACACTTCGGAATAGACGGCGCTATTCACATTAAGGATAATATTCAATTGTCAGTAGAGTAACCTTACCCCACCCTTCTAACACGTATAATTATGAACTCGCTTTGCTCTGAACCCACCGCGAAGTGAAAGTTCTAAGAGTTCCACTTGATCATAAAATACAATTCAAACTCGCACTTTTACACGGAAAATTCCCTAAATTCAAACACACATGAAATCCGTACAGGACTCTCACCTGTTTATAGAATTCATGCACCGTTAGCAAAAATAACGACGTTATCCGTACAGGGCTCTCACCTGTTTCTAGATATGAAACATGTACCCGTACAGGACTCTAACCTGTTTATAGATAATCATGCACCGACGTTAAATTTTACCCTTCACTCAAGTTCGGATATAACTAATACTCTCATCACAGTGAGTTTTATGGAAGGCGCTTTGTCCCTATTCTCATGCTGCTTTGATTTCTTAGAAAATCCTCACTATACAAGATTCAGACCTAGCCCTAAAACTGTGCTGCTCGGCGACAACACTATGGTACACGGCGATACCTCTTGTGATACTCGGCGATATCACTACAAACAGAACAGATGGCTTGCGTGACTAATTTCTCGCCACACAATCTATACCGGTATAGCTTACAGATAGGCACGAAAAACGAACTTAACAAGTGTTAAAACATAGATCCTATTTCCATACCATGACGCAACCCTTAGCAACCAACATATTACTTTGGTTACCTCTTAGCAACCATCAATTTCTGCTACCAGATAATTGATCCAGCGGGCTATAGAAAATATATCATAAACTACGCTACCCAACTTCATAACCTATAAACAAAATTATATACTAAATATGGACCCATTTATGAACCTGATATATTTTGGGCCTACTGAATCAGGTGGTCAGAATAAATCTATATACACATTATCTACACACTATATACATATTTATACATTTGCAGAAAGAATATTGTCATTAGAATAAAACCCAACCATTTAAACGACCACCATAGGCGACGTGATCTAGCTAATGGTAACCTACACTTCTGAATAACCAAGACCAGCTTGTTTGTCAAAAGTAAGATTTTATTTTCTAAATTATGATATATATGTTGTAAGTTTTATAAATGAAATTTATTTGCAATAAAGCAAGCATGATGGTAAGAAATATGGAAAAACACAATTCAAGCAATTGAATCAAATTTAAAGATATTATATAAAGTTTAGCATTTCTAAAACCTAATTCCCTGACTGAGCTAAATAGACAGAAATTAAAGAAAAGTTCTTTGAGGATTCTTACGTGCTCCACGCAAAGTCCAGCAGCACATCACCCTCATCGGAAAGTCAGAAAGCAGCAGCCAGCCCAACCCTAAGGGCATGACTTTTTATACCTTTCTACGCTAACTAAACTAGCAAAGGAAAGTTTTCAGAAATACTCGACGTCCCATTGGTTGAGAGTGACAAGTGACATGTCACCCGATTCTTAAAAAGTTCCACAAAATCATGTCTTACAAAGACCATTGTCTCTTCCACGTGAAGCCAGAGGCTTCCTGCGACTGCAACTTTGTATTAAGTCATCGTCGCAGCTTCCACAGTCTTTCAGTGCAACTTCCGCGGATGCCAAGTTAAGGACTGACAAAAAGTTCACTTTCGACCTTGGCCATGTCCGACAGAATGATGTCAGCTCATCAGTTTTTGCTTTGTGAATGCAGCTTCAATAAACGTTTTAATTCAGAATGGGCGTCTCGTGACTTTCTGCAGAATTACAGATCAGCTTTTATTTTGCGGTTCAAATAGCTAGGCCTCAAAAGCAGGCAACTTATGATTTCTAGTATAAAACAAACACAAGAAAAGTATTAATGTAAGAAATAAAGTATTTTCTGTATCCACCCCATGGTTTACTAATTAATTAACCCACCCTATTAATCAAAATGTTACCTAGCCATTGCAAACAAATAAAGCAGCGTTTATATTTACCAGTCTCCGTTTTTCAATGAGACCCATATGCACCTAGAATAGTAGAAATGACATCACACAGACAAGGAAAAGCAAAACAAGCACATGCTTATTTAAGTTTGCAGCAGTTAGTAATGACAAAAACGAAAACAATAAATTATTTTATTATTTTGCACGAACAAAAAGATGCAACATTTATGCACGTTTATGAGCACACATGTTAGTCCCCCCCACGTGTAAAGTTTAATCTAGGTTGTATTAGCACGACATATCACAAATCATTAATAATTTTATTCATGTTATGGAAATGTGACTTTGCGAGTTTAAACAAAATTTTGTTTTCTATCTCGCTCCATCACAAGCACAGAATCAAGTAACAATCCACCCAGATTGATTCTGACTTTCAATAGACAGGAACGCAAAATACGTTCTATCATGAACCAAAGATGGCCAGCTTTAAAAACTGACTTGGTGCTGGCCCCCAGAATAGCGGATAGACCTATTATCACCTACAGGAAAGGATCAAGTATGAGAACCCAACTCAGTCGGGATTTTCCTGAACTGACTAAACAAGATAATTGGATGGCCAGGCCTGGCTTTACCCGTTGTTCCAGTTGTAGAGCATGTAAATTTGGGATAAACACCACCAAATACTTCACACCCTTTAGACCTGACCCTGTGGAAATTAAGGGGAAACATAACTGCAAAACAGATTTTGCAGTATATGTTCTGACATGCACCTGTGGCCTCAGATATGTAGGCAGCACAGGCAAACAGGTGCATGTCAGAATTCTACAACACCTTCGAGCCATCGTGAACAACGACAGCTCATACCCTGTGGCCCGTCATTTCAAAGCCATCCACCAGAATAATCTTGACTGTTTAACATACTTTGTCATAGCCTCCGTACCCAAACCTATCAGGGGGGGAGATAGGGATCTCATGCTCAGGAGATTGGAATCGCAGTTCATTCTTGAACTGGATAGCCGTTTCCCAAATGGTCTCAACACTACGGAAGATCTTCATGTGTTTCTGTAATGTCCTTTTGTTGGCCAATTTACACTTACTTTCAGCTAGTCTGCCAGTGCCTAGCTTTCCTGTTTCTTTCTTAGTTTATGTTTAGAATCACATTCACTGAATCAATTTTATTCATCATGGCTCACATGTTGAAAAAAATATGTCTTTATACAAAAAATCAATTTTCCCTTTACTTTATTCCCTTCCTTCTGGGGGGCACACACATTCTAAAAACCTTTCCATTACTTCTATTTTGACACAGACTAAGGGGGCATGATTATAGGCAGTCATTAAACTCTTTCGTATTGCACGATTTAATCCTGTGACCATGTTATACGTAATTTATCACAATCAATACACTAAGCATTTATGCTGATATTACATCGGACAAATCTATTGTCAGATAGATTTGAGACTGCATTGGGGTCACATACTGGCATTAGATTTTAATGATTTGTCATTATTTTCTCTTTGTACATAACACGCCATTTATGTATCAGTGACCAATTGCTACCACTACTAGAATTGCGATATTTGCACAGTGTCTCAAATTACATGTTTTTTATAAAAATGTATATATATTTTTATAGATTACAATATATTTATTTTTTTAATTATAAAATGAATTGTATTTTGATTGTGATTTTAAAAAACGCATTTATGTTGTTATTCTACTTATGTATATATCCATCATGGCACTGATTTAGAGGAAAGACTGCCTCAGCCTAAGCTAGGTAGTGTGTCTTTTATGTCAATTTATCACGTGGTTGTGAAGAAAAAAATGCCCGGGAAAAACTTTTTGTACTTAAGCCATTGTGAACTTACTGACTAACGATCTGTGAACAAGGGCGGACGCCCGAAACGCGTAAGATCTGGTGGCCTTGAGCGCTTAATAAATCGTTTTTAGCCCATAACGGACGTTGGAGTGGCGTGGCTTTCTTTTCCATCATTGCTGTGGCGGCTGCTGCGCTGGTTTGGTGAGAGAGCTGCATTCGTGCATATATATATATATATATATATATATATATATATATATATATATATTACCTACTGGCAGTCGCCAGTAGGTATATATAGTTAGGATTTTTTTGAATAGGGATATCTGAAAATTCTATGTTGAATAACTTTGGCGTTGATGGACGGAATTGGCTGAAATTTTCAGGAAAATGGCACATTTTGTTTCTGAGCGTCCCCTGAAAGTTTTGGGGGGGGTTTCGTCAAGCGGGGGCCGAGAAAAAAGGAGGGTCCCAAAACGTGTTTTTAACATTGAGTTTTCCATAGGGCGGTTGGACTCACTTTTAGCTCGAACGGCTGAATGGATTTCTATGAAACTTGGCAAAATTGTAGAGACTGTTTGCCCGATGTGCCTTTGCTAGGTCTCAAGATATGTGCTCCAGTGGATTTTGAGAAATTAACGTTCCAAAAAATATATATATCTGTGACAGCGTCCCGGTTAGCGCCCCGGTTCGCGTACCAGACGCGTAACGGAACTTCGCGAGGAGAAGCGGATTGGCTCTCCGATGACTGTCAACATTCTAAACAGTCCGGAGCGGCCGCCATCTTGTCTCTCGGTAGGATCGAGAGACAAGAGGTGGAAATAAACGAAGGGGGAAATGAATGAAAGGGGGCAAGGTAGACCCCTCCTGACCCCCTAGGATTGATGTGGGGGCTATTAAAGGGCCCCGGGGGGCAAAAAAATAAAATAATTTTTTTTTCGATTTTTCGCGGTGGAAGCGCTACCCGGTACGCGAACCGGGTAGCTCACCGGTAGCGTAACGGGAGTCCGCCATCTTGTGTTTCGGACGAATTTAGTCACAAGATGGAGGATAAACAATGTTGGGAATGGGTATAAGGGGGCACGGGAGACATATCCTGACCCCCTAGGTTTTCTGAGGGTGGCTGAGGAGGCCCATATATGTAAAAAAAATAAGCGTAACAAGGGGAAAACCAAGGGAAATATTAAAATAATATTTTAGAGTGCTTTGAGGTAGTGTAGCACTGAATAGAGCTGTTGTGTTGTGTGGGTGATGTAAGTACCAACATGTAGGTACCAATGAAGAGTCTAAAATTCAATGTACACCGTCTCCTCTGTAGATATTTTTTATGTTCTAATATGGGTTATTTAAATGTAAATGTGTGGAAAAGCACTTCATGCTTTAAAGCAATTGTATTTTTGAACTGATTGTTCTTTCCTCTTAGTCCTCCTCTTTGTTTTTTTTTCCCCACACTCTTCTTCAGCATGATAGTTGATAAATTCGTTCCCTCAAAAAATTTATATACATAAACAAATTATATTAAATACATATAAAATATATTTTTCCTTTAAAAGAAGAATACATTTTACAGCTTTTGATATTTGCTATTAAAAAACCATTGAAATTCACTGAAAAAACCATAGGTTACAGACCATATATAGTTAGGAATTAGCATTTACAAAACCTTGAAAATTCACTGAAAAAACCATAGGTTATAGACCATATATAGTTAGGAATTAGCATTTACAAAACCTTATTTTACTCACACAAAACCATTGAAATTCGCATATATAGTTAGTTGCACTAACTATATATCGCGCACCCGCAATCCACTGCTGATCATGTCACATATTACATCATTCATGACATGGTCAGTGACATCACTGATGACATCACTGATGACATCTCAAATGACATCACTGATGACATCACTGTTTTTAGGAATATTTGTAGTTTGTGAAAATAGACACTTCGAAACTTTTCTGGTGAAAACCAGACAATGGATTCCTATGGAAGGAAATACAAGTTACTGGTAAGTATGGTTAGAATTACTTTTCAGGGTCAGTGCTGGGCTAAAAGATGCAGCACTGGGTTCTCTCCTGATAACAGGTGAGTAAATTGGAATTCGTTGTTCGGATGATTTTAGGTGAATATATAAAAGTTCCAAAACTCCACACTTAGAAGAATTTCCAAGTGAAACCAGTCAATGTTAGCCTATGGAAGGAAATTCAAGTTACTGGTAAGTATGGTTAGAATTACATTTCCGGATTAGTACTGGGCTCAAAGATGCTACACTGAGGTCTCTCCTGATAACAGGTGAGTAAATCTGAATTCGTAGTACATCCAGTAAGCGCCACAGAGCTGCTTAGCAAAAAGATGTAAAAAGGGGCACGGCCTGCACCACCTCTCTGCAACGCCGTGGCGCTTCCTGGAAGCACCTGGTGGGCTACTTGACCCCCATGGTCCCTCAGGTTTGAAGTGGAATTTTTTCTTCAACTTAAAACGTGCCACAGGGCGTGTTTGCAGACATGTCACCTCAGACCCAGGAGAGGGGCAAGATGGCCGCCGAAGCGCTGTAGGAGAAAGTCGCATCATAACCCCTCTCCGACCCAAGACTAGTCCCAGGCGCTAGATGGACTTCAATAAGTAGTATGCAACTCATCTTATGCTGGGCAGAGGGTAAGCAAGGAGCAGACAGCAGATCGGGGTGGAAGAGGTGCAACGGTGTACTTGGCAGTCTCTCACGCATATGGGGAAAAAGCGAAGATACTCTCTGTCTTCCTGTTCAAGACATTCCGCACAAACGGATTTGAGGGAGAAATAGCGTCCCGAGGTAAAGATAAACAGCAGCAGCCCGTGCCCTGCGGCTTAAATAAAGAGACATGCCAGAATGATGCCGGGAGATCGGGCACCATACCGAAAGCTAAAATGCCGCCTTCTGCCAAACGCTCGACACCCGCTGTATCTACAGCAACCAAAGCCCAGCAGCGCAAGCTGGACAGAGCTACTGAGAAGGAGAAAGAGCTCAAGCTGGCTAAAGATACACGAAGCGGCAGTAATCAATCGATGCGGGAGCTACCAGAAAAGAGGAAAAGCGAGAAAGACCCCACTTACAGACATCCTTCCGTCTCAGAAGTCTTCAGCTCCGGGTGCATCAGGATCATTCATGGCAAATCCGCCGCTCACGGCAGGCCTGCCGTCCGATGGAACAAGCGGCAGCGTCCTCGAGGACGCAAGCAGAGGCGTCACCAGGCAATCGGTGTACACAGACCTCACGCTTCCCGGGGAGCTCCCGACAGTGAGGACGGCGGACGGCGCTGAGCAAGAACTGGAGCAGGGGAGCCAAGGCGAGTTGGACAATGCCGAGAGAAAGGTGAGAGAAGCCGCTGGTGGGGCGGAGGTACTGAATACTGGACAGATGTTAGACGCCCTCAAAGAGGTGGAGGCAGAGATGCTCGGGGAGCAAGCCCAGTTGCAAGGAAATAATGGCGCAAAGTGGGGGAGTGTAGCGAGCCTCAGAACACAGAAAGACCAGGCAGAGGCGGATTTCACAGAGGGGGCCGAGGGGGACAGGTTCTTCTCGGTCCCTGAAGAGTCTGAATCAACGATAGCAAGCAGTGATGAAGGGAGAGACACCTCAGATTTAAGCTTGAGTCCTGGAGACAGTGGAGGCTCTAAGGGGAGAGGCACTCAAAAAAGGCGCAAGATGGTGTCTAGAAGGGCAGGCTCGCCCATGAGCACACATAAGAAACTGCTATGGGACTACTCTGCCACCTCTAGTATGTATAAAGAGGATGGACAAGAGGTTCAAAGCGAAGGAGGAAAATTGGATATAATGTTTGCCACATTAAAACAGATGCAAACAGAGGCCAGAGCTGAAAGTCGGAGAGCTAGGCACGATACCAAAAAAATTCAAGCCTCAATCAGGAAAATAAACAAATAATTTGAGGAAGTTGAGGAGAGAGTCTTAGGAGTTGAAGAGAGAACTGGAAGACTAGAGGATGAAGTTACAGACTGGCAGACATCTAGAGGGGAGCAGACAAAGATTGTGGAGGATCTACAATGGAAGGTGGAGGATTTGGAAAATCGCCAGAGGCGTAATAACACCAGACTCCTTGGTATTGAGGAAGGTGTGGAGGGGCAAGACCCCAGAGGTTTCGTTATCAAGCTGTTAAAAGGGGCCTTCCCGGAGGTGCCATGGCAATGGGAGCAAGAAGTACAGAGAGCCCATAGGTTTCCACTTTCAATAAAGAAAAGGCGAGAAGGGGGTACAGATGCGCTTCCAAGGGCCATGCTAGTGTTTTTCAGAAACTTTCTAGCAAGACAAGAACTGATGGAGAAAGCCAGACCAGACTCTAGGAAGACTGTCGAAGGAATAACATTTTTTGCTAGACCAGACTTCTGCCATGTAACAGTTGAGAGGCGGTGGAGACTCAGGCAATTGATTGCAGCATTTCAGAGACAAGGGGCAGAGGCTTACTTAATGTTCCCGGCAAAGCTAAAAGTTATTTCTGCAGGTCGAACAAGAATGTTCTTTTCAGAGATCAAGGCGGGGGAATTTTTGGCAGAATTAACAGAACAAGGAGGAGCCAGGAAGAAGTAAAAGGGAAATTACAAAGAGAGAAAAATGAGAAGGTTGATGGGAGGAAAATAATCAGCTTAATGAGCCTGGTTTTTGGGAGTAACAATGGGTGAAGGAGAGTTGAGGGAAAGAGAGGGGCGCGACACTACAACGCTCAGTGGTCATGCATAGGTCAGTTGTGACCTATTTGCCTGTAGCAAGGGGGGTGGGACAGCAGAGGGGGAGGGGGGGAGGAGGGGAAGGGCAAAGGGGGGGGTGGTGGGGGGGCATTGGCACAGGTGATGGTTGGTGTAGAAATACAGTACAGATTTTTAAAATGCAAAAGGGATAGAGAAAGCGGCTGGATAATTTCAAGATGGCATTTGAAAAGATGGCAAAATTAAGCAAGAGTAAATGGCAGTCAGGGTAATCACGATTAACATTTGTGGACTAAATAATGGAGAGAAAAGACAAAAGCTAGCTGCATTGCTTCGATTCTGGAGAATTGACATAATTTGTTTACAGGAGACGCATGTGGCGGGCAAAGACAAGTTTATGCTGGATCAAATGGGATTTGAGGTTCTTGCTTATACAGGACAGGAAGGGAGAAGTAAGGGAGTGGCGATCTTGGCTAGGAAAGGCACTGTAAAAATTAAAAAGAAAAAGGAGGATCGTGATGGGAGATGGGTGGTGCTGGATATGGAAACTATGGCTGGAAGATTCACACTTACTTCATTATATGGGTCGACGGAAGATGAACCTGAGTTAATTGAATTTATGGATGGAGAATTAGCATTGTGGCCAGAACCTTTGGTATGCTGTGGGGATTTTAACATCAATGGTTTGGATGGCCTAACTGACAGGGGTGGGGGTAGATACCGAGGGAGGAAAAAAAAGACATACAAAGCAGTACAAAATCTTGTCTGACATAATGCTCTGGTGGACATGTGGGCGGAAACAAATCCAATAGGTACAGGAAGTACTTTCTATTCAGCCCCACATAAAACGATTGCTAGACTGGATTACTTCTTTATATCTAGTTCACTTGTAGGTGGAGCCACAATAGAACGTCTTCCCAGAATAGTGTCAGACCATAATCCGCTGGTTCTAAGTATGTCAGCGGCTAAAAATAAGGATAGGTCAACAACCACATGGACATTTGAACGGGGGTTGTTGAAGGAGAAGGAATATATTACAAGGATGCAGAAATGGATAACACAATTCTGGGACATGAATAGGTACTCGGCTTCAGCGGATATGGTATGGGACACTTTTAAAGCGGGAGTGAGGGGGGAGACATTAAGTTACACGTTGTTAAGAAGTAAGAAGGAAAAGGAGAGGATAGAAGAGAAGATTAGAGCTCTGGTGGACCTAGAAGAGGGCCTAGTGGCTGCAATAGGTAGGCGAGAACCTATTGAGCAGATCCTGCTGGCCTTGGAAGTACAGAAGGCAGATGCAGGCGCTACATTGGCGCAGAAAACAGCAGGGAATTATCTAGCAAAAAAAGAAAAATGCTACGAATTTAATGAGAGGGTGGGACACCTCCTGGCAATTAGGACCAGACAAACACTAGCAGCAGGGGAGATAAAAGAAATTAAGGATAGTACAGGGACAATTGTTAATAAGGTAGAGGAGGTACAGGAGGTGTTTAGAAGGTTTTACGAGATCTTATACGAGCAAGACACAAATAATGCAAATCTAGAGACAGGGATTATGGAATATCTGTCACAGGTACCACAGGTAGGGTTAAGCACGGAGGAGAGAGATAAGTTAGATTTGCAGCTAACAGTCCAGGAGGTAAGGGACGCGGCATTCAGCCTCCCCTCTGGCAAAGCAACAGGTCAAGATCAGATACCTGCAGAGTTCTATAAGACCTTTTGGGATGTGTTAGCTAAGGACATGTGGGCAATTTGCTGTATGGCACAGGGGGGTAGAATAGTCCCACAATCTTGGGCCGGTGCGGATATTATAGTAATACTTAAAAAGGACAAACCCCCAACGGAACCAGGCTCATATAGGCCAATAACGTTACTAAATGCGGATGCAAAGATATTTTCTAAATCACTGGCTAATAGGTTGAGCAAGGTTATAGAGGGGGTGGTATCCTCAGCACAACATGGCTTTATCCCAGGCAAAGGGACTACCCAACATACTAGGCAGATGATCACCATCTTGGATGCAGCGGAGGCTGCAGGAGACCCTGTTGCGGCTATTTTTTTTGATGCCGAGAAGGCCTTCGACAGGGTCTCCTGGGACTATCTCTGGAAAGCCATGGAGTGGGCAGGTATAGGCAAGAGATATATAACAGCAATCCAGGCACTTTATAAGCAACCCTTAGCCAGGATAAAAATTAATAAATCCTATACGAAGGCAGTACAGATTAGACGAGGGACTAGGCAGGGCTGTCCAGCCTCGCCTTTACTATTTGCCATATATCTAGACCCATTTTTAAGAAGGCTCACACATAATAATAGGATCCCCCCTGTCAGACTGCATGAGAAGGATTACAAATTATTCGCCTACGCGGATGACGTGGCTATTACAACACCAGCACCGGAGGGGGCACTGACTGAAATAGAACAAGAGGCAAGGAATTTTGGAGCGGTCTCAGGGTATTTAATAAATAGAGGAAAGACACAGGTAGTGCAGAATAGATATACAATATTTGAAGATACAAGAGTAGTCTCAGAAGCAATGTACTTGGGAGTCAGGGTGACTGCAGACTTAGAGAACCTAGTAGAGATTAACATGGAACCACTTTTAGGGAAGGTTAAAAGAAATATGGAGAGAGTCAATAATCTACATTTGACACTAATGGGACGTATTAACTTTATTAAAATGGTCACTTTTCCAAAATGTTTATATATTTTTAGAGCAATTCCCTTATACTTTGATGGCACATGGTTTAATAGAATAGAATCAACAGTGAATAGATTAATTTGGGCACAAGGGAAGACACGTAGAGCATATCGATTTTTGACACTATCAAGAGAGAAGGGAGGTTGGGGGGCACCGGACTTTAGATTTTATTATTGGGCGGCAGCTCTCCAATATTCTAAAGGGTTACTAGGAGGAAGTGACCAGCAGGGTGAGAGACCGGGTCAAGGGAACGTCTACGAAGCAATCATGGGAAAGGCGGCAGAGAATGCCTTAGTAACGACAGTGGATTTTGCCTATTTTAAACACACGAGGTTCAAGACTCTGCGCGCTGTATATAAAATCTGGAGGGCAATTAAGAAAAAGTTAGGATTGGGGAGGTATAATAGATACCTGAGGCTGTATACGAACAACGAGCTTCCTGCAGAGATTTTCAGGGATGCAGTCATGAAAGAGTGGGATGGCAGGGGGATTAAGAAATTAGGAGACTTGTTGGATGCAAAAGGAGGGTTCTTACTGTTCCAGGATATCCAAAACAAATTTAGAATATCAGGGAATAATTTTTTTAAATACTTACAAGTGAGGAGCTACTTTCAAATAAAACGGGGTGGGACAGCAGGATTGACAAATTGTAGGATAATGGACTATCTAGGGATCAGTCTACAGTGCACGATTAGACAATTGTACTCAGAATTACAGGAATATAAAACAGACGATAGAGGAAAATATGGCAATAAATGGGTGGAACAAGTAAGGGCCCATCCTGAAGCTCTTCAAGCCTCATTAGACCTAGGCCGAACTGTCTTGTGCTCAGCAACGCTACAAACTCAACACTATAAGACAGTCTACTCGTTGTACCATACACCTGCTAGAATTGCCCAGTGGGGGGGGAGCACTGGAATAACTTGCCCACGCTGCAACTCAACAAGCGCCAATATTACTCATATGTTTGCACAATGCCCACAACTTTACACTTTAAAATTGGCAACAAGAGGAATTTCTGGAGAGATCTCTGGGGTTAAAGACCAAATTAACGGATGAGTTGATAATGTTAGGTATTAGTATAGGAGATAATAATGCATATCCAGAATTTATGTTTATGGTTACGGCCGTTTTTAGGATTATTATTGCAAGAGCCTGGATTGATAAATCGGCACCGTCATTTCAGACATGGATAGCAAGGCTACTCTCCACATATAATTTGGAGAAAGCTATCTATGATAGGAAAGGTAGAAGGTCTAGGGCACTGGGGGGTAGGATCTGGTTACCCATTGAGCAATGGAAGAATAGGGAGAATTAAAAATATACGATGTCTTTTTCTCGCTTCCTCCTGGGTACTTTGTTTTTTTTTCTTTTGTGTATTTTATATTCTTTTTTTGGGCGATGACTGTTGAATTTCATATGTATGTAAAATCTGTACTGGAAAGTTGTACTGGAATTATCAGAAAAATTGTAAATAAATAAATAAATAATAAAAAAATAAAAATAGAAGAATTTCCAAGTGAAACCAGTCAATGTTAGCCTATGGAAGGAAATTCAAGTTACTGGTAAGTATGGTTAGAATTACATTTCCGGATTAGTACTGGGCTCAAAGATGCTACACTGAGGTCTCTCCTGATAACAGGTGAGTAAATCTGAATTCGTAGTACATCCAGTAAGCGCCACAGAGCTGCTTAGCAGAAAGATGTAAAAAGGGGCACGGCCTGCACCACCTCTCTGCAACGCCGTGGCGCTTCCTGGAAGCACCTGGTGGGCTACTTGACCCCCATGGTCCCTCAGGTTTGAAGTGGAATTTTTTCTTCAACTTAAAACGTGCCACAGGGCGTGTTTGCAGACATGTCACCTCAGACCCAGGAGAGGGGCAAGATGGCCGCCGAAGCGCTGTAGGAGAAAGTCGCATCATAACCCCTCTCCGACCCAAGACTAGTCCCAGGCGCTAGATGGACTTCAATAAGTAGTATGCAACTCATCTTATGCTGGGCAGAGGGTCAGCAATTTGCGCCAGGGAGCTGCGTTGCAGTGAGGTGTTCAGAGGCCACGCCCCTTTTTACACCTCTTTGCAACGCAGCTCTGTGGCACTTACTGGAGGTACCTGGTGGGCTAGTTGGCCCCTAGGGGACCTCTGGATTGAAGAGGAATTAATTCCCCAACTTAAAACGCGCCACAGGGCGTGTTTGCACACATATCACCTCAGGCACCGCCCCCTACATTCACCACTGTGCAAACGCGCCCGTGGCGTGTTGGGGGATTAAGTCCCCTTGAATCCTGAGGTCCCTAGGTGGCCAACTAGCCCACCCGGTACCTCCAGTAAGCGCCACAGAACTGCATTGCGGAGAGATGTAAAAAGGGACGTGGCCTCAGAACACCTCTCTGCAACACAGCCCCCTGGCGCATACTGGAGGTTCCTGATGGACACGATCCCGTGTTTGTTTTCTTTTTTTTAAAGAAGGGGGGCTTTGTAGCCCACCTTCTTTTTCTAATTTATTGGCCCCGGGGACCCCATCCCCTGGGCAGGGCCCTTTTAAAAAAAAATTCTTATCTTGGAGGGGGGCTGCCTTGCACCCCTCCTGTGGCCAGTTCTGGCCCCGGGGACCCCATCCCCCGTTGCCGTTTCTTTTTTTTAAATTTTTTTTTACACGTTTGTTTTTGGGGGGTGAGGGGGTCGCGTGCCCCCCCCCCCCCCCCCCTCCCGGGCCACTACTAGCCCCTGGGACCCCATCCCCCAGGGCTGGCCCTCTTCATTGGGGCCGTGTGGGGGTCCCCAATCCCCCCACGGTCCCAATCGGCCCCCCGCGACCTGCGGGAGCCGGCATTGCTTTTCCACATGGGGAGCAGCTAACATGCTGCTCCCCCTGTCGAAAAGCAATCTGCTTTCCTATTTGGAAGAGAGAGCAGGTTTCCAGGTCCTAACTATAACTACCTACTGGCGACCGCCAGTAGGTAATATATATATATATCTCCTCGAGTCGTAATATTAACCTTGCATAATAATTGACGGCACCTTAGTTTCTGGGCCACCTCCAGTTCGGGGTGATGAGAAAGTGGAAGCAGGGGTGAGTACAACATTGATATGTCTAGTCTCTTCGCAATTTTCTGCCAGGCGATCACGGTGCATGGTACTGTGGTAGGGTCGGTCTCACTTTCCCGGGCCTACGTTGCTGTGAATCCTGACAGTGGTGTCTGTTCCATACAGCATTGGTCAACTGCGAGGTGTGGCATGTTTGGGGGAGGTGTGAAGCAGTATGCTGCAAAGTGGGCCTGTGCACAGTGATCGTACAATTCTAAGTCTGGTGCTTCCAAGCTGCCCTGCGAGAATGCTAGAGTCAATATTTTCCATTTCAATCTGGGCTGCTTGCCACCCAAAGCAAGTCTCCTCATTTGCGATTTCAAAGTTTTGGAAAAATTCCTGCCAGGGTTGTAGGGTATATTAATGAATAAAGAGAGTAGTTTGGGAAGAATAACCATTTTTATCATGGATCTCCTTTCCGCTATGGACAGAGGCAAAG